>NC_040096.1:14337384-16837384 GCF_003369695.1 Bos indicus x Bos taurus | reverse complement strand
TCCTGGACATCAAAATTCAGCCTATTTGTCAGTGCCTGAAGCACACATGTGGAGGAGGGAATGGCAACCCACTCCAGTATTCTTGCCTGGAGAAGCCCATGGCCAGAGAAGCCTGGTGGATTACAGCCCATGGGATCACCAAGAGTTGGAGACGGCTGAGCGACTAAGCATAAAAACACATCTGAACTTCTGAGAGTCCCCATACCTTCCTCTGTGACAAGGAGAGAGAGTTAAGACATTAGATACCATTACCTAGACTTAATGCAAAAAGCATAGAAAATCATCACCCACCAAAGGCCAATGAATAAAACCAGGCTGCAAAGTATCAATAGAATACACTAATTTCCAGCCCCTGACCAGATCAGCGCTGCCTTTCAGATTTGCCTGCCTGAGCTCCACTTCCCAGCCTGGGTCACCAAAGCCTCCAGTGAGCACGCAAAGCTTTCTTTTCCATTAAGCAAAGATCAAAGAACAAAGATTACTAATGGCAAGAAGCACCCAGGGAGCACCCCGATGTCAGCACTCTGCGCACCAGGCTCATAAGCAGGACCTGCAGTCCTGCTCCAGGTGCTCAGAGCCGCGCTGGCTCCAAGGCCCAGCTCATCAGATCTGCTTCCTGTGCTGTGTAATGGGCTCTGGGATGCAAACGTCCCTGCGCACATCCTCAGGGACCGTCTGAACACCCACCAGGCCATTTAGTCTCTGTTCTTGATTTCAGAGGCAGCTCCAGGGCTTCACTGGTGGTAAAAGTCTGCCTGCCAATGCAAGGGACATGTGTTCGATCCCTGGTCTGGGAAGATCCTGATGCCTCGGGGCAACTAAGCCCATGCACCACAACTACTGAAACCAAGCTCTGGAGCCCACAAGCTAAAACTACCAAAATCTGAGCATCCCAGGGCCTCTGCTCTGCCACCAGAGAAGCCACCACAATGAGAAGCCCATGCACCGAAATGAAAACCTGAGGCTGGAAAAAAAAAAAAAAAAGAAAAGAAAACCTGAGGCTGGAGGCAGATGGGCACCCCCCCAGGGAAAAGCAATTGGAGCTTCATTGGCCATTGACCAAGACAAGAATAGCAGGGCAATTAAGGGAGGAGGCTGGACCCTGCACAGACCACATATTTCTCATTCCCAAAGTCAAGAGACCTCCCCAAACACACATGGCACAGAAAAGGCTCCTTGGAAGCCAAAGGGGAGTCATGTCAAGGGATGTTCTACCCATAGGTCTTTGCGGTAGGATCCATCTTGACCACATTCACACACATGGGAGGATCCTGAGATGCACCAGATATGGACTGTGAACCAGGCAAATCAGAATGACTGGCCAAAGGAAGCCCAGAAGAAATGCCCCCCATAGAAGTAACTCAAACTGCCACGAGGGTGCAACTCAGCAACTCAGGTACTCTCCCTCTGAGTCTGCCCGTGTGTCTAGCCACACATACTGTAATCCTTTTTCCTCCTGATAAATACTTGACTTGCTTCACTACTTCCCATCTGTGGAAATTCTTTTCTGCAAAGCTGAAGGGCCAGGGCCCTGTCACTGACCACTGGTCCAGTGGCTAGGATGTGGTGCTTTCACCACCGTGACCTGGCCTCAATCTCTGGTTGAGAACCCAAGCCCCACTCCAAGCCCACTGCAGGCCAAGGCACCCAAGATCAGACCACAGACATTAATAAATAAATAATTTTTTAATGTATATGGAACATATGAAACTCAAAAACAAAAAAAGTTGGCTCCAAATCGCCTATCCCTTAAAGACAGACATGGGGAGGTTAGCAACTCCCCACTCCACACACTTTCACACCAGCCAAGACAGAGTTCCTTCCTCTTGCCCTGCAAGCTGCATAGTGACAGATTCCCAAAGAGCACGTTGCCTGAATGCCAAGCTGGGTGAGAGCTGAATGGGCCCTGGTATGTCCTTTACCTGAGCCCACATTTGCTCAGGAAGACTCTTCCCACAGCCAAGTGTCCACTTGGCTGAGGGAAGATGCTGTGGCAGGCCAGGTGCCCTTGTAGTTGAAGTGAACAGTCTGCCAGGCACAGGCTTGGTGGGGTCAGTGACAATTAGCTGCTTCCAGCTGGGACACCGAACGATTAAGCTGTCCCTCCATGGCACGCTGGTTGGTCCCTGAGAAGCAGAATGAGCAGAGCAACACCACCAGAGCCAACAATTAGTTGCTGAATGAATGAATGGAAGACCCTTTACCTTAAGTCGTCCAGCACGCCATGCTTTTCTGCTAACTGTGGCTCAAACGGTAAGGGATCTGCTGGCAATGCAGGAGACCCGGGTTTGATCCCTTAGTAGAGAAGATCTCCTGGAGTAGGAAATGGCAACCCACTTCAGTACTCTTGCCTGGAGAATCCCCATGGACAGAGAAGCCTAGCAGGCTACAGTCCAAGGGGGGTGGTCACAAAGAGTAAGACTGAGGGACTAACACTTTCACTTTCATTCAAGTGTAGGACATTTCACACAAAATTTAGTGGAAAACATCAGGAAAGCAGATCCTACAACATGAAGCACCTTTTGCAGTAGTAGAAAGTTTAACGTGGTCGCTAAGGTCTAATTTACCTTAACTTCCTACTGAGAGCTACCAAAAAAGCCCTACTTCCTGCCTCCCACACTGAACCACCTCACCTTGTGCACATCTTAGAACAGCTATGCCAGCTCTGTGCCAGCTGTTAGGCTGAACTACATTTCCCAGAATTCCCTTTCCTTTGGCTGTTTCCTCTTAGCATGGGCTCCAAGAAAAAGTCTCTCAGGAGAGTTGGAAGATGGAAGGGAGGCAGCAGCTATTTTGTAGCACAGAGGTTGTTGCTGATCAGCAGATTCACGTCTGAGGTGAAGCGGTAGCTAGTCTTGTCATTGTTCTTTTCTCCTTCTAAATATTCCTTCCCTGTCTCTGCCTCCTGGGTGTGTGTGTTCAGCTCCATGTGTGTGCTCTGGCTCCTGCAGGTTATCTTCATTTCCAAGGTCAAATGTAACAAGAACAGACGGAGAGTTCAGTTCATCTTTATGGAATTTCAACTTGTGCACATGGGGTTCCAACCTGCTTGTGATCTTTCCTTCTTGACCACCTGACTGGTGCCTCCCAGGACTGAGACAGCCTTGCAGAGACAGCTTGTCCAGTGTCCTTAATTGCAGAAGCCAAGTCCCTGTAGAACATGAATTATATATTTATCCTGATTCTTGACATGAACCCTGTCCAATAAAACAAGTAAGGGATTTTAGAGACAAAAATCCCTGTCTTTTAAAAAGAGATAGGTGGAAATGATGGCACAAGATATAAGAGCACCCAGCACAGATTATGATACATAGTCAAAGCTTACTAAATATCAATATCAATTTTAAGTGGACAGGGGTTTTGTGAAGATGAAAGGAACAATGCTTATGAAAATGTTTTGAGAAATATGAAATACTATTCAAATGTCACCTGGAAAATCCCATGGATGGAGGAGCCTGGTGGGCTGCAGTCCATGGGGTCGCCAAGAGTCGGACACGACCGAGCAACCTGACTTTCACTTTTCACTTTCACGCATTGGAGAAGGAAATGGCAACCCACTCCAGTGTTGTTGCCTGGAGAATCCCAGGGACGCAGGGGCCTGGTTGGCTGCCGTCTATGAGGTCACACAGAGTTGGACACGACTGAAGCGACTTAGCAGCAGCAGCAGCATTCAAATATCAGGTTTCATTATTTCTACACTTAGGGATGTTACTTGTATTATCAGTAATATAGACAAAGACTGGGCCTTCCGGGTGGCACTAGCCTGCCAATGCAGGAGACTTAAGAGATGCATGTTCAACCCCGGGGTCAGGAAGATCCCCTAGGGGAGGGCACGGCAACTCACTCCAGTATTCATGCCTGGAGAATCCCATGGACAGAGGAGCTTGGCAGGCTACAGTTCACAGGGTTGCAAACAGTCGGACATGATGGAAGTGACTTAGCATGCCTGCACGCATGGACAAAGACTATCGCTGTGTCTGAGGAGACAGTTCTAATTCTTTCAGACTGGTAACGTGTCTTTTCTGGTAACTGGTAACGTGTGTTTCTGTACCAAATACCACCTTATGTCAACTCTACCTGCATGCCGTCTTCTGCTTATGTGGCATGCTCACACATGTTCCCAGGCAATCTCAGAATGGTCAGAATATGCATGGATTGCCTACTTCCCCCCAACCACGCCCCATGGGACTTGCAATGAAGTCATGTTTCCAGAACTGGGATCCAATGGCCCGATGCCACTGTTAGCTCCTACCCTATGAACCAAACAGTTTTGTTTCTGAACATATGTGATAATTAGTGTCCTAGGAGAGCTATGAAGCCAGTTACACACTTTTCTTCCCTCCAACGTAGATTGACCCCACTGTCTCCAACTCAGTCCCTGCCGTTTCATTCTCTGCCTGCTCTTCTACTTCCTACAAATACTCCTAATTGAGCTGGGGACCTGAGGCCATCTTCCCCACCCCACAAGAGCTGACACTTTTCTGTCTTCTTATGGTGACTCTCCTGGAATGACTGCTATTCCCACCAGGTTCTCGAGGATTCCACTGCTGTGTTGGAAGCCGCAGGATGGAATGACCCGGCACGGTCCACTTCTAGAATTTGGAATGAGACCACTCTCCCCCTTGAGGATGTGGCCAGTCGATCAGGGCCCCTCTTCCAACCGAGCCCAAGAAGCCAGGTTAATTCTCCATAGTTAGCTCTATTGGCACTTGGCCCTAACTAGCAGATGGCATCTGCCTTAGAGCCCACGTTCACCTGTTACCTTAGTTCTGGTCTCCCAGTCTATGAAGGCAGTTGAGGCAGCCCGAGGGAGGCAGCTATGCTTCAGAAAAAACATTCAGTAATCGGATCCCAATTCAAACCAAGCAACCACAGAGGACATCTTTAAAACAATCAGGGAAATCAGCCCGAGGGAGGCAGCTATGCTTCAGAAAAAACATTCAGTAATCGGATCCCAATTCAAACCAAGCAACCACAGAGGACGTCTTTAAAACAATCAGGGAAATGTTAATATGGGCAGTGTATTAGATGGTGGTAAGGGAACCAATAATTGTTCTGGGTGTGATCCTTGTAAGGCAGTTTTTTAACAGTCCTTAACAGAGATTTATATTGAACTGCTTACAGGTGGAATGATAATGATATGGAATTTGTTTTAAAATAATGCAGAAAAATAAATGGGGAACAGAAATAAAATAAGATGAGCAAAATGGTGATAATGCTGGATCTGGGCAAGGGTATGAAGGGGTTTGTAAAACTATTCTCTCTTCAGCAGAAATTAACACAATATTGTAAATCAACTATAGTTCAATTTTTACAAAGATAAGGCGGTGGTCGTATAGTCACTAAGTTGTGTCCAACTCTTGGGACTCCATATACTGTAGCCCACCAGGCTCCTCTGTCCAGGGGATTTCCCAGGCAAGAATACTGGAGTGGGTTGCTGTGCCCTCCCCTAAGAGATCTTCCCAACCCAGGTATGGAACCTGCATCTCCTACACTGCAGGTGGATTCTTTACCACTAAGCCACCAGGGAATCATTTTTAAAAATTATATATGTATATAATCACTGCAAAAACTAAGTGGCTGTAAAATTTAAAAGTAAGAATGTATATTTATAACTGAATCACTTTGCTATACAGCAGAAATTAACACAATATTGTTAATCAACTATGCTTCAGTTTAAATTTTTTAACTCTGTCTATATCTCATAGTGGTCAAAATTTTCCACATCAATTTTTTTAATTTCTGAAAAATGTACAGAGACTTTCTACCTACAGCTGAGTTTCTACTCTATCAGAGCTTTTTACAATCTCAACTCCAGTCAAGAAATGGGAATCCAAATTGGATAGAGAAAATCTGAGTTTTCTCCCAGGAAAATGGCACCAGGAGTGAATGAACACAGAATCCTGAGGTCTCCTTTTAAAACTTACTCTCCCTGGGTTCTAAAAACTGCAGTTTATTGACCGACTTTTAATGGCTATGTCCAAGACCATCAAGGACTTCCCCGATGGCTCAGCAGTAGAGAATCTGCCTGCAATGCAGGAGACATAGTAGACACAAGTTTGATCCCTATGTTGGGAAGATCCCCTGGAGGAAGAAATGGCAACCCACTCCAGTATTCTTGCCTGGAGAATCCCATGGACAGAGGAGCCTGGTGGGCTACATACAGCCCATGGGATGGCAGAAAGTCAGACACCACTGAGCGACTGAGCACACATACATCAAGCCTATCAGACTCTATGAGAAAGTAAAGCCTAGAAATAAGAATGTATAAAGATTTTTATATCTTTTTTACAAATTTACTTGATTATGTCTTGAAATATATATGTAATATAAATATATTTGAAATGAAAGAGTTGCTACTGTTTGAGAAAGCAATAAAACATGCTATCAAGTTCAAATCGCCCTTAAATGTTAATAAACATATAGGCAACAAAAACTACTATCTACATTATTAGATTTGACCATTAATATGAAATAGAAACCCCATCTGCACCATCAAACAGAAAACTTCTCACTCTTTCAGATTATATTGTCACCCAATAAAAATACTCCTACATTTTGATCCTAATGTAGTTTTCAGGGGTTCTAAGGCAGAGTTTCAAATCCTGAGAGATGATGCTGTGAAAGTGCTGCACTCAATATGCCAGCAAATTTGGAAAACTCAGCAGTGGCCACAGGACTGGAAAAGATCAGTTTTCATTCCAATCCCAAAGAAAGGCAATGCCAAAAAATGCTCAAACTACTACACAATTGCACTCATCTCACACACTAGTAAAGTAATGCTCAAAATTCTCCAAGCCAGGCTTCAGCAATATGTGAACCGTGAACTTCCAGATGTTCAAGCTGGTTTTAGAAAAAGCAGAGGAACCAGAGATCAAATTGCCAACATCTGCTGGATTGTGGAAAAAGCAAGAGAGTTCCAGAAAAACATCTATTTCTGCTTTATTGACTATGCTAAAGCCTTTGACTGTGTAGATCACAATAAACTGTGGAAAATTCTGAAAGAGATGGGAATACCAGACCACCTGACCTGCCTCTTAAGAAACCTATATGCAGGTCAGGAAGCAACAGTTAGAACTGGACATGGAACAACAGACTGGTTCCAAATAGGAAAAGGAGTACGTCAAGGCTATATATTGTCACCCTATTTATTTAACTTATATACAGAGTACATCATGAGAAACGCTGGACTGGAAGAAGCATAAGATGGAATCAAGATTGCTGGGAGAAATATCCATAATCTCAGATATGCAGATGACACCACCCTTATGGCAGAAAGTGAAGAGGAACTAAAAAGCCTCTTGATGAAAGTGAAAGAGGAGAGTGAAAAAGTTGGCTTAAAGCTCAATATTCAGAAAACTAAGATCATGGCATCTGGTCCCATCATTTCATGGCAAATAGATGGGGAAACAGTGGCTGACTTTTATTTTGGGGGGGCTCCAAAATCACTGCTGCGGTGGTTAAGAATCCGCCTGCCAATGGAAGGAACGTGGGTTCGATCCCTGGTCCGGGAAGATTCCATGGACTACAGGACAACTAGGCCCGTGCACCAGAGCCACTGAGCCCAAGCTCTGGAGCCTGAGAGGTGCAATTTGTTCGTTTGCTTTGTGCTTTTGTTTTCAAAGTTTTGAGCAACCACTTTGCACCAGGGGACGTGTTTCTTGATAAGGACTTTTATTTTGTAGCTGCACTGTGTCTCTGTTGCTGCACAAGCATTCTCTGGTTGCTGCACAAGCATTCTCTGGTTGCTGCAAGTGGGCTACTCTCCAGTTGCAGTGCATGGGCTTCTCACTGTGGTGGCTTCTCTTGCTGTGGAGCACAGGCTCTAGGCAAGCGGGCTTCAGTAATTGCACCTCTCAGGCTCCAGAGCTTGGGCTCAGTGGCTCTGGTGCACGGGCTTAGTTGTCCTGTAGTCCATGGAATCTTCCCGGACCAGGGATCGAACCCACGTTCCTTCCATTGGCAGGCGGATTCTTAACCACCGCACCAGGTGCTGTATTCCCATTGCTATCCTAGACAGTTGCTGTGATGATTTTATGAACTGTGATAGTTCCTAGCACCCAGCTTGACAGAGTGCAGGCTCCTTAAATGTCCCTTCCCCTCCCATTCACTTATTTCACTGGATCTTTCCTGGGACCCCCTCCTGGCCCAGGTTCCCAGCCTGCCTCTTTGGCAGTGATTCAATCTCCCTTCTGCTTCAGGCCTCACACGGATGAAGCCCAGCCCATCATGAGAAGCATCCAATTGTCAGCACAGCACTGTGATGGGCAGGGCTCCCACCAGCCTTGCCAACGTGACCCAGACAGGGCGGTGGGCTGTGGAACTGGAGACAGGAGGAACCAGTCAGTTCTGCTGCATTGAATTAGATAGACTGAAACTTTTAACCACTTCTGGTGCTGCTGAATTCTTGGGAACCACTTGAACAAGCAGAGCTTTGTGTTCCGTTCTTGGCAAGGCTGACCCACAAAGAGGGCTCCATCAGAGCTTACAAGGGGGCTGGGGGTGAGGAGGGGCCCTGAATGGCTAGGCAGACTCTCCTGCTCCTCAATTATTAGTAACATCAATCCCCCTCTTCCCCATCACATTGTCTTTAGTTCTCCCTTCTGACCGAGGAATCCCATTAATGCTCTGTGATGTACATTCCAAATGACATCACCTCGGTTCTTTGAAAATCAAAGAGCTGGATTAATGAACCACAAACTTCAAGCAGATTGGCTGTGTAATCCATCACATCAGACCGCAGCTTTGCCACTGCCTTGAATTCCAAAGGATGGCAGAAATTTCCCAGGCTCTTTTTGAAAATGAACACAGGAGCTTGAAACAGCAGCCTACGCTGCATTCATCATTCCTAGCAACGTCATGTGTCTTTCGTGTGCTGGAAATTAAACAGTCTCATTCTCTGTCTGGCATTTTTCTGTTGAGAATTTAACCTGTTCCAGTGTTATATTAAATTCCAATCTTTTCCAGAAAAATCTGCATTTAATTCCTCATTTCACCAATCTATTGAAAATATCCCTCTTGGCAGCCTTTCAGGAAAGCCATATGAATTGCAAACTCTTTTTTAGATTTTGTTGAAGTATTAAGAACACTACTTATCTACAGATTCAACTGAGGCTCTTTTATTTCATTTCCCCATGCTCCTTTTATATAATGTCAGGGCCACAAAAACCAGGAGCAGTGACTGGTCACAGCCATTCACTGTTCCTTCCGTGGTGAAAATGACATTAAAGTCGGCAAATGAAAAAATATAAATCAAACTAATTACCTCCTTTTCCTCCAAAGCAAAAGATAATCTAACACCATTCTTTTGGACATAATGCCACTTATTTCACATAAAGGGGTTTCTATGTGCTCAGAGAAAGGTGGTGTTCAATACTCGTGAATCAAAACCCAAATTAGCTAATTAACTGATGTGTCTGACAATGAAATGATGAATCCATATGCTGTGAAAATTGTCAAAGGCACAGATGCCACAGAAAAATGTCATGTCAGGTGAGATTAGTTCAGAATTTCTCTGCCAGTAAAACAAAAGAAGTTTCTTTATTTTTTAAAGCACTATAGCATAAAAGTTTGGTTAGCTGGGATGATCAGGAAATGAATTGTTGCTGGGTTGCTAAGTTTTCCAGAGAGCTGAAGGGAAGTGTTTGTTTTCTAGTTTAACTATTTCCCTATTAATATGGTTTGCTGATTCAGAATCATCACTATAAACACCACAAATTATTTACTGAAGGTCTAGGAACTTGTTGCAGAAGGGGATTATTTGTCCCTTCATTAAGTTGCTCCTAATGGTGCTAGATATGTCTGATGAAAGAAAGTGAAAATGAAAGTCGCTCAGTCGTGTCCGACTCTTTGCAACCCCATGGACTATACAGTCCACAGAATTCTCCGGGCCAGAATATTGGAGTGGGTAACCTTTCCCTTCTCCAGAGGATCTTCCCAATCCTGGGATCGAACCCAGGTCTCCCACATTGCGGGCAGATTCTTTACCAGCTGAGCCACAGGGAAAGCCCCATGCATTTTGCCTGATGGTGACCTCAAATGGAGTTCTCTGTTTCCTGTCTCTCAGGTGGGCTCTCGAAGACTGAGTCTCAGCCAGTCAACATGCTGCTGAGGTGACTTCCAAGGTGTCATTTCTGATGATGAAGCATTTACCTTTCCCAAATTCCTGACCTCCAGTAAGAATTGGTTAAGATGTGGGTCATGTAGAATGTATCCAAACCAAAGGCTCCAATCATGTACTTTTTTTGCAAGAATAGACTAATGCAGTAATCATTTCTTTAATAGTCTCCACTGTTTACAGGGTGTGATGGGGAAACCCACTCCTAACTAATCCAATCTTGAGATTTACAGAAGAGAAAAGACAGAATCAGATTCTCAAACTAGAGCTTGCCAGTGTGTGTGTGCTCAGTAGTTGAGTCGAGTTCGACTCTTTCCAACGCCTTGGACTGTAGCCCACCAGGCTCCTCTGTCCATGGGATTATCCTGGCAAGAATACTGGATGAGTTGCCATTTCCTGCTCCAGGGGATCTTCCTGACCCAAGAATCAAACCCATGTCTCCTGAGTCTCCTGCCTTGGCAGGTGGAATCTTTACCACTGAGCCACCTGGGAAGGCTGGCAATCAAATGTCTCACTGAAAATTCTAGCAAACCACAGCAAAAGTCTATGCTGATGGAGAAATGGATGATATCAGTATCACTGAAAAGTTAGCAGGTAACACTTCAAGATAAACCAGTCCTTGAATTTAACTACTGCTGTGGAGAAGGAAATGGCAACCCACTCCAGTGTTCTTGCCTGGAGAATCCCAGGGACGGGGGAGCCTGGTGGACTGCTGTCTATGGGGTTGCACAAAGTCGGACACGACTGAAGCGACTTAGCAGTACCATCTCTGTGTTTCTGGTTTGTAAAAATTTTTGGAATACCTAGCTCTAAACATTTGCACTTGTACTTCAATGTATATAAATTTTCTAGAAACCTGAAGCTGTTTAAAGTGACTATAGACTTCTAGCTTTTCCCATTTTGTGGGGAAGTCAGTACATTTTAAAACACATCATGTGACTTCTTGCCTGCTTCACCAAGAGACTCAGGACCTCCATTTTTCTTCTGCCAGTGCCATCAGTTTGACTATGCATATTCTATGCTTTATCGCGGAGCAATGACACAATGTTCCTTGGGATTTCCCTCCCAGCTGGGGGACTTTAGGAATATTTCTTCGTTTTTTTTAATCGGTGAAATACAGAACATTATAGCACAAAGCTGGTGTGACAATTAAAATAGACAATGCAAATCAACAGACAAGTATGGTTGGTGATGGACAGGAAAGCCTGGCGTGCTGCAGCCCAAGGGGGCACAAAGAGCCGGACACGACTGAGCAACTGAACTGAACTGATGATGTACCCACTGAAAGGAAGATGAACCTCCTTGGCCTCTATTTCCATTTTTCCTGGAGTCTGTGCCTTCTCCAGTTTTTGTTGGTTTGGGGTTTTTTGTTGGTTGTGTCTTCTTGGCCAGCCCTCACAGCATGTGGGATCTTAGCTCTGTGACCCAGGACTGAACCTGTGCCTCTTGCGTTGGAAGCACGGAGTCGTAGCCGCTGGACCACCAGGGAAGTCCCCGGTTTTTGTTTCTCATTTGTCTTCTGTTTTTCTCTCAATCATGTAGCTGTCATCCAGCCCTTTTCATATCTCCTGACCACCTGCTCCTTTTAATTTTTCATTTCATACTTACTGTGGGTTGCCAAAATAAAATGAAGTTTCTTAGAATTGTGTGTAAAGCAAGAGAAAATAGGCCCTGAACTGGGACCTCCTCTCAACCTTTAAAATCCTTCCTGAGAGACTTTGTGACAGTTACATCTGGTCCCCAGTAGCTGACTTCCCTTTTCCAGCAGCTGTGCTGGGACTTCCTGAAGCCTGACTCATCTGGCGTGATAAAGGACCAGGGCATCTTCCCAAAACATTCTTCACATTATCAGTTTTGTCCAAGAAGGAGGACCTGGGAATAAATGCATATTTATGAAACATTATGCAATACTATTAAAATTTTATCATAGTGAAAATGTATCATAAATGCAACACTATGAATTTTTTTCAAAATGTTGTAGGTTAAAGAAAGTGCAAAATTTTAATATATGCAGTATTTTTTTTTTAATACCTGAATCTAGTCAAGCCTCTAGACCTAATTCTTTTTTTTTAGAATAGAGGAGAAACTATTATGGATTAAAAGAGATATAAGAGCTGGAACAACCAAATGCCGTGTGAAGACATTGTTTGAAATCTGATTTGAAGTATCGACCCAAAAGAATCGGAGCATTTTGACACAATCATGGAACATTAAACACGAAAGAGGTAGTCTCTAATATTAAGAAATGATTGTATTTTTGTTGTGATGATGATATTGTGGTTATATATGTATTTTTAATCTTTATCTATTGACAATGCATACATACATATTCACAAGTGAGTGATATGATGATTGTTATTCTATGATGATATTGTGGTTATATATTTTTAGATTAATTTATTTATTTTTGATTGTGCTGGGTCTTCATTGCTGCAAGTGGGCTTTCTCCAGTTGTGGCACTCGGGCTTCTCATTGTGGTGGGTTCTCTTGTTGCAGCGCATGGGCTCTAGAGCACACAGGCTTCATAGTTGTGGTGCACAGGTCTAGCATCCCCATGGCATGTGGGGTCCTCCTGAACCAGGGCTCAAACCCATGACCCCTGCACTGGCAGGCAGATTCCTAACTGCTAACCCACCAGAGAGGCCCCTGTATTTATGTATATATATGGATATATATATTTCAATCTTTATCTATTGAAGATATATATATGCAAGATGAATGATATAATTGTTATTTTTATTGTGATGATGATATAGTGGTTTTATATATATATATATATTTCTTAAATCTTTGCCTATTGAAGATACACACATGTATATTCACAGGTGAGTGTTACCATGTTTGGAACTTCCTATATAGCACTCCATCTAAAAAAGAATGTGTGTGTGTATTAAAGGGATGGAAAAATGAAAATAACAGGATACTGATAAATCCTGAAGTTGGGGAAGAATATCTCAGGGATTATTATACTCTTCTCTTTACCTTTTGTAAGTTTGAAATCTTACATGACAAGGGACTATTGTTTAACCACCTCTGGGTGTAAGCCCAGCCATACATCACCCCAGACGCCTCCAGGACATCCTGCCACTATTTCCACCCCTCACTGTGTTCTTAGAGACCCAAGAATGAATAGACTCCAGCGTTCAAATGAACACGAAGATGACCCAGGACATCATTTTGCTGCAAGAGTAGGAAGGCTTGAACTGCGGTCTCAGGTGTCTTGAGATGTCAGTTCCTGCCTCTCAAGTGATTAAACATTAATTTTCATGTCTTACCTTTTGTAAGTTTGAAATCTTTCCAAATGAGTCTTTAAATATATGGGCTGATACATTTTTAGAATGTCATCTTAGCTCACACATTAAAGCACCGAAGCTCCCTGGGATGGAAGGCCAACTGAGAACTTGATCAATCCAGCCATCCATCATCACTCATTTAGTGCCTACTGTGCTCCCAGCCAGGCAGCTCTGAGCAGTCAAGCTCATTAGCAACCATTCCTAATGTAGCCTTTGACACTTGGAGGCATTTCTTTTCATCCAATCAATTTGGCAAAACCATGGTCACCATGAGATTCTTATTTGCAGTTAACAAGGTTTGAGAGAAAATGCAATGTGTCATTTATGACCTTGTATCAAATCGTATTTTTAATTAATACATAGACACATATAAAGGCAGCATCGACTGCTCTTAACCAAGTTAATGAAAAGTTATACAAGGAAACAGCTGATCTGTCTCAATCTCCGTTGGCCTCAGTTCCTCTGGTCGTTCCAATTTGTTAAGCACCACTAAGGCTGTTTTTTGGAATCCCTTATTACTCCCGAATAAAGAGTCTCAGTTCTTTAATACCTGGAGTCTAAAAAAAAAAAACAAAAAAACAGCATGTACCTGAGAATCAGAAAATAGATACTCATGCCGCAGACTCTCCAGTGTGAAACGTGTGACTTGAGAAAGTCACTTCTCTCCTCTGAGTCTCAGTTACCAAATGTAAGAAGTCAAGGCTAACTGGACCTGTCACACATTTATAAGGATTATAGAAAAGTATACCAGCCTCCATGTTATGAGAATTATGCAAAAATACACAAGAGTTACCAATAATGTTTAATCACTTGGGAGGCAAGAACCGACACCTCACACCCATGGCAAAAACCACTACAATATTGTAAAGTAATTAGCCTCCAATTAAAATAAATAAATTAAAAAAAAAAAAAAAAGAACTGACACATCAAGACACCTGAGAACCTCAGTTCAAGCCTTCCTACTGTTGCAGCAAAAAGACATCCTGGGCTGTCTTCCGGCTTATTTGGATGCTGGAGTCTATTCATTCTTGGGCCTCTAAGTGAAGGGTGGATATAGTGGCAGGATGTCCTAGAGGTATTGAGGTGATGCGTGGCTGGGCTTACACCCGGTTAGCCCCAGAGGTGGTTGAGCAATACTCCCCCACCACGCTGTTCACCTCGGCTACCAGTGATGGTGCCCCACTGCAACTCAGTGAGGACCTGTCAGAATCTGGGGGTGTCATATATAAGCTCCCCCTTCTCTAAGACTTCCCTTGCTGCGTTATGCTGATACCACTGCTGCAAAATATCAAAGGAAATAACTCTGCCCCTCACATTCCCACACCAAGTACTCTTGTTGTTGCTGTTTGGTCGCTAAGCCGTGTCTGACTCTTTTGCCACCCCATGGACTACAGCCCGCCAGGCTCCTCTGTCCGTGGGATTTCCCAGGCAAGAATACTGGAGTGACTTGCCATTTCCTTCTCCAGGGGATCTTCCTGACCAGGGATCAAACACGAGTCTCCTGCATTAGCAGGTGGATATTTCTTATATGAAAATAGCATTGGGTTGTCCAAAAAGTTCATTCAAGTTTTCCATATCTTACAGGGAAAATGCAAATGCACTTTTTGGTCAACACAATGCATTCAAGCAACAGATGCAAGCATTCCTTCGCACGACCACCCTCCATGGACAAGGAAATCCAATGATCCAAACAAGACAATGTGGGGGAGGAAATGACTGTCTTATCTAAGAGGATCATTAAAACCTTGAAAGTGGCACCGAGGAGGACTGGAGGGGTGCTCAGGATGATTGGAACATCATATAAGACGAACAGTGGCTGTCCACCCAGAGATGAGTTAATCCAGGGGCCAAGAGCCACCTCTGCTAACTTCCCCAGAAACTCAGCGTCCTGAACTGAGCCCTAACAAGACATGGGTTGGCAGGTGGCCTCAGACTTTCCAGCAGATGCATCTAGAATGAGTGTCTGTGTCTCAGAACCCATATCTGGCAGTAACATCAGTGTTGAGTCAGCTCTGGCTTACCCACCCGCAGGCCACTCCACTGTCCCAGCTTCTCCATGCCCCATTCTCTGCCTGATTAGGTAAGGCCACTATCATCTGAGAACACGCTTATCATATACATGATATTGAATGTCTGTTCTTTCTAATAAACAGGAGCAAATCTCCACTCACTCAGCCTGAGCCTTCTCATTCTCATTCTGAATTAGACTGAGAACATCATGAAGCTGGAGGGGGTCTCGAAGAGACCAAATCCCTCAGGTCCCTTGGTTCTATTTTTCTCAGTCCCCGAGCAAAAGTCTCACCACCCCCATCTCAGATGTGAATACTTCCCCACGCATTCTGGTTGCTCTCCAAAGGTTTCTGTGTAGCCTCCCTCCCTGTGTTTTGGGTACACACAGAGCAGCGTCAAAAATACACCGTGACAGTTGCGATCTGGGATTTGGAGAACGCTAGGTTCACATGGCAAGCCGGGGTGACGGACGGGCCCTGAAAATAGAGCCCATCTGATGAGCTGGAATGAAATGCATGACACACTCCAACCTGCCGGGTGGAGCAGAACAGTGCAGTCAGAGAAACAGATCGTAGTTACAGGCAGCCTCCTGCTTCGATGAGCCTGGGGTCAACTTCCGCCCAGACGCCCAAAATCAGGACATATGGAAGAGACCCTTGGGGTTATCCTAAGGCGGAAAGCCAAAGAGAAGGACTGTCCATGCAAAGAAAATGGGGAGCATATGCCGGGAGCCGGCATATTGCATATTGAGTGCATACTGCATATTGCATATTGAGTGCATACTGCATATTGCATATTGAGTGCAACACTTTACACAGCATCATCTTTCAGGATCTGGAATAGCTCAACTGGAATTCTATCACTGCCGGGATCCAGCGTGAGGAGCTACACCCATGACAAAGGTCATGAGGAAGGAGGCTTGGCGTACACAAAGGCGGGATCGAGTCTCAGGAGTCCCCCTGGAAATTCTCGAGCATTTATACCCAAAACCAGAGTCTGCCTACTTTCTGCTTTGTGCCTTCACCTACACCTCTGACTTTACGGGGGGCTGTCCCCCACTACCTCTCTGAAAAAAGAGTTAGCTTACAGCTCCAGTTAATAATTCCTGGGTGTGACAGTGTTTCAACCTACAAACTCCTTTGGAAATCCTCTAGCCTGCCTGAATAGGTTTTTCCGGCCACATGTGATTGTTCAGAGCCTCCCAACTGTGAGAGGCAGGAGATGTTCTAAACTGTCTAAATACAGATTCCTTTGAGTAGTTAAAAGATTGATTAGAAATTGTATTGGTGAAAGGTTTTTTCACTTATTGGGCCAATGTTTGCTGCTAAATCTCCATACTCCTTACCTACTGTGTCCTTGGCAGTGTATTGATTAATATAATTGGTGTAAGTAGTAGCTTTAATGTTTGTAACCTGGGACCCTTGAGTTAATTCTTTTTCTTGTTATAGCCCACCACACCTTTGCTCTGTAGGAATGCAACTTTATCTAATGCTTTTGGAGGGTGGCTCCTGACCAATCAATCACCTTTAGAGAAAAATAAGTTTTCTGAAGAAAGGGTCTTAAAATGTTAACAGGCCTCTGGGCCAGAAGATGATGCAAATCACCTAAACTTTTGCATATGATAAGTTTGCAGGAAGAAAGCCTGGCTTACTGCATGACTCTACCCCTTCCCCCATTATCCTCTATGCATAACTTAAGGTATAAAAACTACTTTGGAAAATAAAGTGCGGGCCTTGTTCACCGAAACTTGGTCTCACCATGTCGTTCTTTCTCTTACCTTCTGGCTGAATTATTCAGCCTCTTTTCTCCACTGAATTTCCTTACTGAGCTATCCTTATTCTATTACTCTTTATATCCTTAATTAATGTTTAATTAAGCAATTGTTTCCTGATCCTCGCCTATGCCGTCTCTCCTTCGAATACCCTGGATCAGCCGGGGCTGGTCCCTGGCAAGCATAGGTCACTGCTGCAAAATGCAGGTCCAGAGTCTGCCCTCCCATTACAGATACATGAGCCCTCACCTTGCCTACCACCTGCCTTTAGGATGAGAACCGGTAGGTTGCAGAGTTAATTACAGACCAAGCTGCTCCTGCTGTGGCCTCTTCCCAGTACATTTTACACACCGGGAGTTGGGTAGAAAATGCTTTCTTCCAATATTAGTCCCCAAATAGATACTCTTTATACAGTAGCCACTCCAGTACTCTTGCCTGGAAAATCCCATGGATGGAGGAGCCTGGTAGGCTGCAGTCCACGGGGTCACTACAAGTCGGACACGACTGAGTGACTTCACTTTCACTTTTCACTTTCACACATTGGAGAATGGAATGGCAACCCACTCCAGTGCTCTTGCCTGGACAATCCCAGGGACGGGGGAGCCTGGTGGGCTGCCGTCTATGGGGTCGCGCAGAGTCGGACACAACTGAAGCGACTTTGCAGCAGCAGCAGCAGCAGCATACAGTAGCTCTAGTGGTAAAGAACCCGCCTGCCAATACAGGAGATGTAAGAAACACGGGTTCAATTCCAATCTCAGAAAGATCCCCTGGAGGAGGGCACAGCAACCCACTCCAGTATTTTTGCCTGCAGAATCCCGTGAATAGAGGACCCTGGCAGGCTACAGTCCATAGGGTCTCACAGAGTCAGACACGACTGAAGCGACTTAGCTCAGCACACACAGCATACAAATGTTGGTTAGGGCTTCCCTGGTGACTCGGTCAGTAAAGAATACGCCTGTAATGCAGGAGAACTGGGTTCCATCCCCAGGTGGGGAAGATCCTCTTGGAGAAGGAAATGGCAACCCACTCCAGTATTCTTGCCTGGGAAATCCCATGGAGAGAGGAGCCTGGCGAGCTACAGTCCATGGGATCAGAGAGTCAGACACAACTTAATGACTAAACACCACCATGATAAGTAAAACTTTTCGACTTTACATGTAATGTTGAGGATTTTCTCCAAAGTTAAAGCCCATGGGGATGGGTCTCCCCACAGTGTGCTGAGGGCAGTGACAGTGTGAATATGATCATACCCTCACGTGGCCATGGTGGATAATGGACACCAATCAACTCAGACAGCCTGGAAAGTCAACCTCTCCCCCCGACCTGGAGAATTCCATGGGGCCGCAAAGAGTGGGACTCAACTGAGCAAATTTCCCTTTCACTTTCATCTTCTGCCCCACCAGCTTCTCTGAGGGCAGCCTCTCCATTCCTGAGCCTCTGCATGTGCTCAGTCACTCAGTTATGTCCGACCCTCGCGGCCTCACAGACTGTAGCCCACCAGGCTCCTCTGTCCATGACATTTCCCAGGCAGGAATGCTGGAGTGGCTTGCCATTTCCTCCTCCAGGGAGCCTCTGAACAGCCATTGCAAACTCACCGGGAGTGGGAAGAATGCGAGCAACTCCTGCCCCCAAGCCTGGGGAGGGACTCTGACCTTGCAGGCAACCGATTCAGGAGTCAAAATCCCGAAGCTCAGTGATCCTCAGTGTCAGAGGATGAAGTGTCCATCAGGACTAAGTATCTGCATAGTAGCAGGGACAGAATGATGACCGGGGAAGAACAATTTCACCATGATTTTTTTTTTAAGATTTTTTTTTTTTTGATGTGGACCATTTTTTAAAGTCTTTATTGAATTTGTTACAATATTGCTTCTGTTTTATGTTTTGGTTTTTCTGGCCTGGAGGCACGTGCAATCTCAGCTCCCAGACCAAGGATCGAACCCACCCACACTCCCTGTGTTGGAAGTGAAGTCTTAACCACTGGACCAGGGAAGGCCTCTCAGCATGATTTCAGTGATGACTGGGAGACACACCATGGCATCGTCTAAGTGGTGTTCACATCCTTGCTACAAAAATATTATTGGGCAAAACAACTAGAGAGAAGCTCCCACTCACGGCAGCTAGAGAAAGCCCCATGTACAACCCACTCCGGTAGGACCCAGCCAAAACAAACAAATAATTAAAGGGAAATTCACTCAGTTGTGTCCGACTCTTTGCGGCCCCATGGAATTTTGTCTGGTTTCCTTAAGAAGATAAAAGAAATAGAAGCCAGGTTCACTGCTGAAAGAGTTTGTATCTGGCTGGCCAAAGAAAAGGACCCAGGATTAGGTAAAAACCGAATATCAAACCACGTAGTAATCCCTGTAAGATCATTGGGAAGTCAGTGAACCAGACAGGAGAAAAAAAAAAAAATGTATAAAGAGAAGGCTTGGACTTCCCTGGTAGTCCAGTGGTTAAGAATCTGCATGCCAGTGCAGGGGACAAGGGTTCAATCCCTGGTATAGGAGGCTTCCACATGCTACGGAGCAACTAAGGCCGTGTGCCACAACGGCTGAGCCCTTGAGCCCTAAAGTCCACGCTCCAAAACAAGAGAAGCCGCTGCAATGAGAAGCCCATGCAAAACAACTAGAGAGAAGCTCCCACTCACAGCAACTGGAGAAAGCCCCGAATGCAACCCACTCCAGTAGGACCCAGCACAGCCAAAACAAACAAATAATTAAAAGAGAGAGAGAGAAAGGAGACCTAAGCAGGACCTTACTCAGAGCTAACACTTATTTAGCTATTACTGTGTGCCAGGCCATATGGTAAATTCCTCACCAGGCTTTGAGAAGGGTACCGTTATTATCTCCATTTTGCAAATGAGTAAATGACACTTAGAAACATTGTCACCAAGGGTCAACTTGTGCTCAGTCGCTTTAGTAGTATCCAACTCTTTGTGACGCCATGGACAGTAGCTCGCCAGGCTCCTCTGTCCTTGGAATTCTCTAGGCAAGAATACGAGAGTGGGTTGCCATGTCCTTCTCCAGGGGATCTTCCCAACCCAGAGATCAAACCTGCATCTCCTGCACTGACAGGCAGATTCTTTACCACTGAGCCACCAGGGAAGCCCCAAGGGTCAACTAGGCCATGATGAAACTAAGCATCACCCAGACCTTTCTGATTTGAAAGCCTATTTTTTTTACCACCATATTATTAATACACAGTCTCCCATAATATTACCATCCTCCAAGAGGCACCTAGGAGAGCATCAAAAGGGAGTTGAAAGCTAAAGATGGGGTTGAAGGTACAAGAAGGGAAGAAATTTTCACAAAGAGATGGTGTCTTGTCCTAGATTAAAAGCAAGCATTACCCTCCTAACTATAGCAACCTTAATTTTCTTCCCTGTGTCCATCTACATTTCCAAAATTTCTCTGACAAACACATGAAGGTGTATAAAAAAATAACAGGTGACTTCCGGTATAGCCATGGCAGCTAACTCAACCACTAACCCATCTCAGCTGCTCCCTCAAGAGCTTGTAGACAAGTGTATAGCATCAAGAATTCGCATTGTGATGCAGAGTGATAAGGAGATTGTTGGCACACTTCAGGGATTTGATGGCTTTGGCACTATGGTTCTGGAAGATCTCACTGAGTTTGAAGTCACACCACAGGGAAGAATTACTAAATTAGATCAAATTTTGCTAAATGGAAACAACAGTGCCAGTTCCTAAAGAAGGACCTGAAGTGAGAAAGGATTTCCTTGACTTATGCTAGATTCTCTTTTGTCTTATAATGACAACAAAATAGAATTTTTTAACCTTTTAGTGCTGGTATTTTGGAAACTAAGTTTCCGATTAAAGGGAAATGCTTGGAAGACATAAATGCCTGTTTTTGTAAGTTAATCATGATTATATTGAAAAAAGAAGAATAGTTTGTTTTTTGAAGACAAAAAAAAAGGTGTTTTGTTTTAAAAAAATGGCAATATTGTATTAAAATTGTCAGAGGGGCAGATTCAGAGAGTTTTTAAGCAGAGGAATCAGGGTTCTTAACATTCCACTAATGGTCAGTTTTCATTCCAATCCCAAAGAAAGCCAATGTCAAAGAATGCTCAAATTACCGCACTACAATTGCACTCATTTCACACACTAACAAAGTAATGCTCAAAATTCTCCAAGCCAGGCTTAAACAATATGTGAACCATGAACTTCCAGATATTCAAGCTGGATTTAGAAAAGGCAGAGGAACCAGAGTTCAAATTGCCAATATCCACTGGATCATCGAAAAAGCAAGAGACTTCCAGAAAAACATCTACTTCTGCTTTATTGACTATGCCAAAGCTTTTGACTGTGTGGATCACAACAAACTGTGGAAAATTCTGAAAGAGATGGGAATACCAGACCACCTCACCTGCCTCCTGAAAATCTGTGTGCAGGTCAAGAAGCAACAGTTAGAACTGGACATGGAACAACAGACTGGTTCCAAATAGGAAAAAGAGTACGTCAAGGCTGTATATTGTCACCCTGCTTATTTAACTTCTATGCAGAGTACATCATGAGAAACGCTGGGCTGGAAGAAGCACAAGCTGGAATCAAGTTTGCCAGGGGGAAATATCAATAACCTCAGAAATGCAGATGACACCACCCTTATGGCAGAAAGTGAAGAAGAACTAAAGAGCCTCTTGATGAAAGTGAAAGAGAAGAGTGAAAAAGTTGGCTTAAAACTCAACATTCAGAAAACGAAGATCATGGCATCTGGTCCCATCACTTCATGGGAAATAGTTGGGGGAAACAATGGAAACAGTGAAAGACTTTATTTTGGGGGGCTCCAAAATCATGGCAGATGGTGACTACGGCCATGAAATTAAAAGACGCTTACTCCTTGGAAGAAAAGTTATGGCCAACCTAGACAACATATTAAAAAGCAGAGACATTACTTTGCCAACAAAAGTCCATATAGTCAAAGCTATGGTTTTTCCAGTAGTCATGTATGGATGTGAGAGTTGGACTATAAAGAAAGCTAAGCACTGAAGAATTGATGCTTTTGAACTGTGGTATTGGAGAAGATTCTTGAAAGTCCCTTGGACTGCAAGGAGATCCAACCGGTCAATCCTAAAGGAAATCAACCCTGAATATGCATTGGAAGGACTGATGCTGAAGCTGAAACTGCAATACTCTGGCCACCTGATTTGAAGAACTGACTCATCTGAAAAGACCCTGATGCTGGGAAAGATTGAAGGTGGGAGGAGAAGGGAATGGCAGAGGATGAGATGGTTGGATGACATCACCGACTCAATGGACATGAGTTTGAGCAAACTCCAGGAGTTGGTGATGGACAGGGAAGCTGCAGTCCATGAGGTCGCAAAGAGTCAGACATGACTGAGCGACTGAACTGAATGACATCATTTCATATCACAGAGGATGGTGAGACATCAAGATAGTAAACACCTTGCTCAGGAACAGGCTGCAATGAAGTCAAGGGGAGAGAAACCAGGGATGCACCTGGTGGGGGCTTGCTCCATCTCACTGTGTTCCGCTCAATTTTTCCAACAAGGAAAGCATCAGGAAACCAGGGACAGTTTAGGAAGATTCGTAGGTGGCAGAGTGAAGCGCAGAAAGGAGTTGGGAGCAGCTGACCAGAGAGAGTCGGACACAACTGAGCGACTTCACTTTCACTTTTCACTTTCATGCACTGGAGAAGGAAATGGCAACCCACTCCAGTGTTCTTGCCCGGAGAGTCCCAGGGACAGGGGGGCCTGGTGGGCTGCCGTCTATGGGGTTGCACAGAGTCGGACACGACTGAAGCAACTTAGCAGCAGTAGCAGCAGCAGCCCAGAGAGAAACTACTGTAAGAAAGGGCTGGCCAGGCTCCAGGTTTGATCTCAGGCAGGGTGCTTGTGGCAAGGAGCAGCAAAGAGAAAACGTCAGACCACAGTGAAGGAAGGTGTGACGAAACCTGAAAACCAGGTGTGCCTAGAGCATGAAAGTGTTAAAGGGGTGAGAGACATATGGGAAGGGAAGGCAGTAGTGCAGTGGTTGACCTTCCTGACCCAGATATCAACCAAGATTGAACTCCAAAATCCTGAAAGCCAAGATCTTAGGTACCCTCTCCCCACCCGATCCCAGTCTGCCTCCACCACCACTGTTCAGGACGCTAAATTGGTACGTCACAGGCTTTTCCCTTAAGCATCACGCGGGACATTTATTATTTCCAAAGACAACATGCCTCTCATATGTTGATGAAATCCATAAAAAAAAGTTTGTGGAAATAAAATGCTATGCAATATTTTACTGTTGCAGCTATTAGAAGAAATCTCATTGCAGGAAGTGATCCATGTAAGATAGTCCCATGGTTCCTTGTGTGTTATCTGCACCCCTGACCATTTTTCTCCAATTCGAGAATGTTTATTGTGGCTCAGTGGTAAAGAATCCACCCGCCAATGGAGGAGACACGAGTTCAATCCCTGATCCAGGAAGATCCCACACGCCGAGGAACAACTAAGCCCATGAGCAACAACTGTTGAGCCTGTGCTCAAGAGACAGGAGCTGCAACTGCTGAAGCTCGTGAGCCCTCGAGTCCGGCTCTGCAACAAGAGAAGGCACTGAAATGAGAAGCCTGCTCACTCCGACTAGAGAGCAGCCTCCACTAGCCACAACCAGAGAGAAAACCTGTGCAGCAACAAAGACCCAGCACGGCCACAGTTTAAATATATATATATATATTAATTAATTAAAATAAATTTTAAAAATCATTAAAAAAAAACCTGGGACTTCCCTGGTGGTCCAGTCGCTAAGAGTCTGTGCTCCCAAAGCAGGAGGCCCGGGTTCAATCCCTGGTAGAGAACTGGATCCCACATGCTGCAACTGAGAGTTCACATGCCACAAAGACCATCAAAGATCCCGAATGCTGCAACTAAGAACTCATGCAGCCAAAAAATAAATAAATAAATTTTTTTAATTATTAAAAAAAGGAATGTACATCAGAACACAAGTCTGTACATTTTTGTAGACATAATCTTGAATCCACTTCAATTTACTGAAACATGGATAAGTACCGATTCTTTCACTATTGTTACAGTGAGTTACCTGTGAGCCCCCCTCTACCGCATTAAGACTATGTCTCTGGTTTGCCATTTGGTGGTCCCTAACCTCATAAATATCCTCTGACCTCCTGGCCACTGGGCAAGGGGGGCCAGATGCTTAGGTACTTTTCAAACCCAGACACCACCCTGACCTCAGTCATTTTCTGATTTCTCATCTCCTCACAGACAGATGCCTGACACTGTCCATCATATGAGCCCTGGACATTCTGACTCCATGGATTCACCCTCCTGATCAAAATCAACTCATATGCCTGGTCTTCACTCATTCCATCTTGAGCAGGGATTGTATGGTGTCCTATGGAGTAGTCAGTACCCTCCATGACACAGTCACTAGTAAAATGATGGTAATGGGAGACACTGGATGGTGAAAGAAGGATTCAGGAACAGAAGAGCTAGAGCTACAAAAGGGCTAAAGGGAATGAAGACAAAAGAGCTTGCAGAAGAGTCAACACATAGGGACTTCCCTGATGGCCCAGCGGTTGAGAATCTGCCTTCCAGTACAGGGGATGTGGGTTCAATCCCCGGGGGGGAACTAAGACCCCACATGCCTTGCAGGGCAACTAAGCCTATGTACCACAACTGCAGAGCCCATAAGCTGCAGCAAAGGACCCTGCGTGGTGCAACTGAGACTCAACACAGCCCAAAATAATAATGATAATAAATAACACATAGACTGCAGACTCCCACCCCCTTCTACCTTCTCAAGGCTCATCCCCACATACTACACTTTTTGAACCAGTATTTCAGGTGGCCCCTGGTCTGCCATGTTATTCTGTTCCAAACAGCTGTGCTCTTACTTTACTCCCTGGTGGAAATAATTGGGTGAACAGTGCACCACTCAATTCCCTTTGTCCAAACATACCTTAACAATTTTCATACGCCTTCACCCTAACCAACAGGCCATCACTCTCCGATGGCTACTCACTACTCAGTAGACTCAGTCTCATGTAGAAAGAAATAAGCTCTCAAGTGAGAAGATTCTGTTTTCTAGGAAAATTATGGCTTTGGAGCTTGGAAGAATTGATGGGCTTCAAATGAGATTTTTTTTCCTCCATTAAGAAACTATATTATGCTTATAGGAGGAATTTAAGAAGTTCCAGACATTATTAGCATTATATTTACCTATATATGTTACCTATAAGGCAACACAAGCTTATATGAATTTATCAAAACTTTCCAAGACCTGTTCATTCAATGGCCATATTATCCCAATTGAACTGACCATTAAATATATTTCTGGGAGCAAGAAGACAGAATATTTGAATTCAGGAGAGGCCTTAGGGGTAAAAAAAAAAAAAGAAAGAAAGAAAGAAAAGAAAAGTTGAAGTATATAACTACTCTGTCTGTGGTCTGAGCACACTTTCCCAGCCATTACACAGGGAGAAATTTCCTGGCATAATCATTATTGTCATTTCCTTCAACTGTTGGATTAACACTTCAGATTTCCGCCTTCCAGAGTTTTTAAAGGAGGAAGCCATGTGTACTCACCCTCTGAATTATATAACAGGTAGCTTGAAATCAGCCTTGCTTCCTTTTCTTTGATTGACTTTTATGTCCAAGTGGATTTTTCAGACACTCGACTCATTGGAAAAGACTCTGCTGCTGGAAAAGATTGAGCATAGGAGGAGAAGGGGGTGACAGAGGATGAGATGGTTGGATGGCATCACCGATGCCATAATCACCCTGCATCACCGATGGACATGAAACTGAGCCAACTCCAGGAGACAGTGAAGGACAGGGAAGCCTGGCCTGCTGCAGTCCATGGGGTCACAAAGAGTCACACACAACTTAGTAACTAAACATGGAACCTGAGAGACCAAGCCAGGCCATGAAAGGGAGAGAGAGTCACACCAGACTGGAAAACTCTTCCCTTGTATTCTGCCACATCGGCCATAGCTCACGTCCACTTTGAACGGGAGTGAGCATTTAGCTGATCTCAGGAGCAGGCTGAAACAGAAGAACCTATTTCAGGAAGGAAGGGTGATTAAGACTTCTGGTTTCTCCAATGCAGTACTGTAAGGCAATTGTCCTTCAATTAAAAAACAAATAAACAAAGACTCCGAGTGTCCAATGCAGGGGTCATGGGTTCAATCCCTGGTCATAGAACTAAGATCCCACATGGGGGTGACAAGGCTGGGGAAAAAAAAAGGCCCTTGAGGGAAGGATGATCTCTTACAAAGTAACCCTCGAATCACTTGAACTTAAGGTGTTTAATTATAAGACAAATGTACATGAACTGGGGGTTAACCGGGTCCCTGATTGGACCTCAAATACAAGATCATCACTGTCATTTTACAGATGAGTTAAATGAGGTCAGGGATGGAAGGCAGGATGTTTACATGAATCAAGGACCCATGATCATATAACATCCTTCCATCCCAACTGATTTGTGCACTCCCACTCCCAACTCCATAATTGCATCACTTATCCATCCTTCATTCATTCAAAGTTCATTAAGCATCTAATAGGTACCAGGCCTTCATAACCATGATGTGGTTGCTACCGGGGAAGTTGCTAGACTAAGGGGGAGAGAAACACAAAACTCGCAGCCCTGTGAGGACGCTGAGTTTGAGCCCAGTGGGCCACAGCAAGGAACCCAGCTGGATGGCTGCTGCAGTGACCTCTGGGAGCAGTGACAAGGACTCAAGCTCCAGTCATCACACCAGAGAGGAAGCGATGAGCTCAAGCAATATTGCATAGTTTAAAATCAGCAGAATTGCTGGTTGATGGAATGGGAGAAGTGATGCCAAGGGGGCTCCCCAATATCCCCTCCCCCAGAATTTGTCTTGGGTATCTGGTCACCTATAAGAAATGGGATGTGGTGAGGAAAGTGGGCAGGTTATCCAGAAGGCCAATTAGAATGGGGAAAATAAGAGAACACCACCGAAAAGGCCCTGAAAAGGGAGAGGAAGGAGAGACTCCCTCCAACCAGGAAGGCTTCCTAACAGAAGTGATCCCTGAACTGAACCTGAAAACCAAGTGGGATGTGAAGAGCTGAGATGGGAGGGCAAAGCATTCTGGGTAACGGGCCAGAATGGGCCAAGCAAGAGGAGGCGGGTTTGGGGGATGCAGTGGACCCCACCGTGGCTCAAACAGAGGATGGGGAAGGAGGCATGGACCACAGGAGGTGTAACTGGCTGGTGATCCCGCTTTCTATACAGGGCCTCAAATGCCAGGGGGAAGAGTTTGGGTTGTCCCCTGGGTAGGGGGAGAGCAGGCAGGTGACAAAATCAAAGCAGAGCTTCAGAAGATGCGTCCCCAATGTTTTCCGAGTCAGTGAGACTTCTGTCAGCCTTCTGAGCCTAATCCAAAAGCAGAAGAGTCGATCCCACTGCTTTGGAGGCTTGAAAGTGAATAGAAATGAAATTAAATAAAACCCCTTCCACCATCCTCTGGTTGGTCTCTCTCCAACAAGAGCAGATGGAAAGAGGGAGCAAGAATGGTATTGGCCCTTTCACACTGCCCAGTGACCAAGCTTAATAGGTAGGTCTTGGATAAACTGATGGTCATCATGGAGTGCCTAGTGACCAGAGACAATGTCCACCCTCCGAGGATAGGGCGAGTTTTCCAGAGAAGCTGGGGAGAGGAGCTTTTGGAGTCCTCTGACAGAGACTTGCAGGTGGAGAGAGGGGTGGGGCGGAGAAAGCACCACCTCTCTCCTGGCAGCCCTGACTCCATCCTGACAAGGAGCTGGCCAGGGGACAGGGCACCCAGGGAGCCCGGCATCCTGTGTCCACAGCCCATAACATCCTCATGGCACTCATGGGTCCAGCCAGTTGGCTCTGGACTCGTGCAAGTAAGACGCAGGATTCCAAAAGAAAGAAATGAAGTACCAGGTTTGAGAAAACTCTCAGGAGTCCTGCAGAATGGAATGCAGCAAGTGTCTCAGCCCCTGGTGTCCTGGCACAGTCAGCACCCCAAATCCGAACACTGGCCCCCTCAAGGTCACCAGCCAAGAGTAACTGACCCACCCATCCAATACATATAGGATTAGATACATAAAAATACACATATACATACATATATGTGTGTATATGACACATACATATGTATATATGTGGGTATATGTATGTATGACAAATGATTAAATTGTACTATTTCTTATGATTTTATAGGTCCAGATCTTAACTGTTGTTTTGGAGAAGTCTTTTTATTGGGCTTTATCATTTTTATGGGAGTAAACACCACACATCCTGTGGTGGAGATTTGGAATTTTTGCACACCCGCGGCATGGGCTCTTTGTACTCCTGGCAACTGTGACCCAGTTTCCTTCCATGAACATCATCTTTCCCTAATTTGCTTGGTAGAACTGTCAACAAGACTGACATCCTCTCCCCTGGCTGAAGGGCTGGGGCCATCATCAAGGCCAGACAAATTAAACTAACTCTCTCTCTTTGGGGATTTGGTATCCAGCAGAGGGATCCAGGAAAGAAATCAATTATTAGACTTTTATTAAAAAGAATATCTACTTTATACTTTTCACAGAAAATAATGTATAATGTTAAAAAAAAAAAAAAGCAATGCCACATCACAATTTCCCCTCCGAAGCCAGCAGGGAAATTGTTAAGAGGACTGTGATCCCAGGAGCGTGGACAGGGGCTGAGGGGAGCACCAGTGACCAAGGACTCAGCTCTGCACCCTGGAGAGATAAAGTAGCTCAGAATACGGCCACCTTCCCCTTCTTCCACCTTCCTCGTGCCTTAACGGAGAAGGCAATGGCACCCCACTCCAGTAGTGTTGCCTAGAAAATCCCGTGGGCGGAGGAGCCTGGTAGGCTGCAGTCCATGGGGTCGCTAGAGTCGGACACGACTGAGGGACTTCACTTTCACTTTTCACTTTCATGCATTGGAGAAGGAAATGGCAACCCACTCCAGTGTTCTTGCCTGGAAAATCCCAGGGACGGGGGAGCCTGGTGGGCTGCCGTCTATGGAGTCACAAAGAGTTGGACATGACTGACGTGATTTAGCAGCATGCCTTAAACATGTTTTTAATGTATTGCATTTTTTATGTCTTTATTGAATTTGTTACAATATTGCTTCTGTTTATGTTTTGCTTTTTTTGGCCAGGAGGCTTGTGGGATCCTTAACCAGTGATCAAACACACCCCCTGCACCCATAGGCGAAGTTTCAACCACTGGACCACTAGGGAAGTCACTAAACTTTTTGATATAAACCAACAAAGTCTTCAGTTCAGCTCAGTTCAGTTCAGTCACTTAGTCGTGTCCAACTCTTTGCGACCCCATGAATCGCAGCACGCCAGTCCTCCCTGTCCATCACCAACTCCCGGAGTTCACCCAAACTCATGTGCATCGAGTCGGTGATGCCATCCAGCCATCTCATCCTCTGTCGTCCCCTTCTCCTCCTGCCCCCAATCCCTCCCAGCATCAGGGTCTTTTCCAATAAGTCAACTCTTCGCATGAGGTGGCCAAAGTACTGGAGTTTCAGCTTTAGCATCATTCCCTCCAAAGAACACCCAGGACTGATCTCCTTTAGGATGGACTGGTTGGATCTCCTTGCAGTCCAAGGGACTCTCAAGAGTCTTCTCCAACACCACAGTTCAAAAGCATCAATTCTTCGGCACTCAGCTTTCTTCACAGTCCAACTCTCACATCCATACATGACCACTGGAAAAACCATAGCCTTGACTAGACAGACCTTTGTTGCTTTTTAATGTCTCTGCTTTTTAATATGTTATCTAAGTTGGTCATAAC
Organism: Bos indicus x Bos taurus; assembly: GCF_003369695.1. NCBI lineage: Eukaryota > Metazoa > Chordata > Mammalia > Artiodactyla > Bovidae > Bos > Bos indicus x Bos taurus. The sequence goes on along the minus strand of NC_040096.1, from coordinate 16,807,408 downwards.
TTTCCTTCCAAGGAGTAAGCATCTTTTAATTTCATGGCTGCAGTCACCATCTGCAGTGATTTTGGAGCCTAAAAAATAAAGTCTGACACTGTTTCCACTGTTTCCCCATCTATTTCTCATGAAGTGATGGAACCAATGCCATGATCTTCGTTTTCTGAATGTTGAGTTTTAAGACAACTTTTTTACTCTTCTCTTTCACTTTCATCAAGAGGCTTTTTAGTTCCTCTTCACTTTCTGCCATAAGGTTGGTGTCATCTGCATATCTGAGGTTATTGATATTTCTCCCAGCAATCTTGATTCCAGCTTGTGCTTCTTCCAGCCCAGCGTTTCTCATGATGTACTCTGCATATAAGTTAAATAAGCAGGGTGACAGTATACAGCCTTGATGTACTCCTTTTCCTACTTGGAACCAGTCTGTTGTTCCATGTCCAGTTCTAACTGTTGCTTCCTGACCTGCATATAGTGGAATAATCCCATAGAAGAAATATAAACGTTATAATCTTTGTCTTTTATATTCCTTCCTACTACATAAGGTGTGATGACTATTATATAATTTAATAAAACAAACCCACCATATAGGATCTATTGTGCCCATTTCACAATATAGTTGGGGATCCAGGAGACCGCAGCACCCTAGTTGAATTCTGACGTGAGTGTGGCAGACCACAGAAAAAATCTGTCGGTAGATGAAGTGGTTTGGCCAATGGGGTTATCATATGGCCCACAGGTGGTTCTTCATTGATACGCTGTGCTAAGTAAGCACTTAACTACCAAACCCAAATGTACTAGGCACAAAACAACTAAACAAAAGCACGTGATAGGAAATCAGCTACCCAATACTCAGAGATTAATATTGAAGGCAACACCACACATTGGGCCAAATAGTGAACTTATGGTTCACAGGAATGAATGTTTTTATGTCTGTTATATCTTGTAAGGATGCTGGGCCTGGGGTAATAGAAAGACTGGCCCTCTGATATGACACTGCCTGTGGTCAGCTCCTGCTATCAGAGTCCTGGGGAGATGGGGAAGTTATATTTGGGAGCTGACGCCAAGGCAGTGGCACCTTTGGAAACGCCAGACATATTTTTGTTAACTAATAAGAAACAGTCAAAAAGAGAGAAGAGGAGGACGGGGAGGGGGAGGAGGAGGAGTGGGGAGGAGGGGGAGGGAAAAGGGGAGGGGGAAGGGGGAAAAAGCAGAGGAGAATTAAAAGGGAGAAAAAAAAACATTCAAAACCTTCAGTTCATTCACCACCCCCGCGTGGAATCACCTCTCAAGTAAGTCCTAGATTCCTATTGTCTACTAACCCAACTCTCCAGGCTTCCCCATGCATGGGTAAAATCTGTACAGCCACCGACATAAGCTGACTCAGTTTCTGTTGCTTGCAACCAAACACCTGCTTCCTAGGGGGCCCCAAATTAGAACTAAATAACCAGACCATCAGGGTACAAATGGAAGCAATGGTCACCTTCAGCTTTTGCTGTAATCTTGAGCTGGGTGGAACATTTAAGTCTCTAGAACATCCTTCTTTGAATGAAGAACCATCAAATGAGCACCCGTTGGGTACAGCATCTCATGACAACCATTTTCAGAGAGAGAGAGACAATCAAAAACCATTTTGTCCTGTATGACCCTCCCTGTTCTTAAACATTTCCTTCGGGTGACAGGGTCCACAGCAGCTGTTGGCCCAGATTATGTTTCAGTCAGTTTTCCTGCAGTTTAGTATTAAATAATGCACAGAAGCAGAAGATATTAAGAAGAGATGGCAAGAATACACAGAAGAACTGTACAGAAAAGATCTTCATGACCAAGATAATCACAATGGTATGATCACTGACGTAGAGCCAGACATACTGGAATGTGAAGTCAAGTGGGCCTGAGAAAACATCACTACGAACAAAACTAGTGGAGGTGATGGAATTCCAGTTGAGCTCTTTCAAATCCTGAAAGATGATGCTGTGTAAGTGCTGCACTCAATATGCCAGCAAATTTGGAAAACTCAGCAGTGGCCACAGGACTGGAAAAGGTCAGTTTTCATTCCAATTCCAAAGAAAGACAGTGGCAAAGAATGCTCAAACTACCACACGATTGCACTCATCTCACATGCTAGTAAAGTAATGCTCAAAATTCTCCAAGCCAGGCTTCAGCAATACGTGAACTGTGAACTTCCAGATGTTCAAACTGGTTTTAGTAAAGGCAGAGGAACCAGAGATCATATTGCCAACATCTGCTGGATCATTGAAAAAGCAAGAGAGTTCCAGAAAAACATTTATTTCTGCTTTATTGACTATGCCAAAGCCTTTGACTGTGTGGATCACAATAAACTGTGGAAAATTCTGAAAGAGATGGGAATACCAGACCACCTGATCTGCCTCTTGAGAAACCTGTATGCAGGTCAGGAAGCAACAGTTCGAACTGGACATGGAACAACAGACTGATTCCAAATAGGAAAAGGAGTACATCAAGGCTGTACATTGTCACCCTGCTTATTTAACTTCTATGCAGAGTACATCATGAGAAACGCTGGGCTGGAAGAAGCACAAGCTGGAATCAAGATTGCCGGGAGAAATATCAATAACCTCAGATACGCAGATGACACCACCCTTATGGCAGAAAGTGAAGAGGAACTAAAGAACCTCTTGATCAAAGTGAAAGAGGAGAGTAAAAAAGTTGGCTTAAAGCTCAACATTCAGAAAACGAAGATCATGGCATCTGGTCCCATCACTTCATGGCAAATAGATGGGGAAACAATGGAAACAGTGTCAGACTTTATTTTTTAGGCTCCAAAATCACTGCAGATGGTGACTGCAGCCATGAAATCAAAAGAGGGTTACTCCTTGGAAGGAAAGTTATGACTAACTTAGAGAGCATATTAAAAAGCAGAGACATTACTTTGCCAACAAAGGTCTGTCTAGTCAAGGCTATGGTTTTTCCAGTGGTCATGTATGGATGTGAGAGTTGGACTGTGAAGAAAGCTGAGCGCGAAAGAATTGATGCTTTTGAACTGTGGTGTTGGAGAAGACTCTTGAGAGTCCCTTGGACTGCAAGGAGATCCAACCAGTCCATTCTAAAGGAGATCAGTGCTGGGTGTTATTTGGAAGGAATGATGCTAAAGCTGAAACTCCAGTACTTTGGCCACCTCATGTGAAGAATTGACTCACTGGAAAAGACTCTGATGCTGGGAGGGATTGGGGACAGGAAGAAAAGGGGATGACAGAGGATGAGATGGCTGGATGGCATCACCGACTCGATGGACGTGAGTCTGAGTGAACTCCGGGAGTTGGTGATGGACAGGGAGGCCTGGCGTGCTGCGATTCATGGGACTGCAAAGAGTCGGACACGACTGAGCGACTGATCTGAACTGAACTGAATGCACTAACATGCTAAGCAGGCAACATGCTGCTTTGATTGTCACTACCCTCTTTTCACATGAGTTTTGAACATATTTTCTGGGAGACTGAGTTGAGCAAACACAGACTACCTTAGGGGTTAGTGTGGGAAGCACAGAATTGAAGTGTTTCTAAAGAGGGGAAAAGTAATGCATGTCTGAGCATTTCAGTCTACCTAAAGGGAACACAGTGGAAACGTGGAGGTTTTTCACATTTTTAGTGACTGTCATAATATTAGCATCTTTTCTTGGTGTGCTCACTCACTAGGTTCTTGCAGCTACTTTAGGTTCTTTTTATTTGTTATTTCATTTAATCCTCACTGGTTAAGAAGCAACACAGACTGTGACTGAGATGTGTCCATTGCCTCCCAGATGTTGAGTAGGACAAGCAGGGATTTAAATTCAGGTTTTTCTTCATCCGAACAGACTGATGGTTGCCGGGGGAGGGTCGGGGGTGGGAGAAGGATGGAGTGGGAGGTTGGGGTTAGTAGATGAAAGCTTTTATGTACAGAATGGATGAATAACAAAGTCCTACCCTATAGGACTACTGTATAGCACAGACAACTATATTCCACATCCTATGATGTATATTATTAACCTTAAAAGTGTGTTATAATATACACCAGGTGCAAACAAATACTGTTTGATTCTATTTTACAAGGTACCTGGAACAGTCAAATTCACAGAGTCAGAAAGTACATTTGTAGATGCTGGGGCTGGGGGTGGGAGGGCTGGGGAGGGGGAAAAGGGAGTTGGTGTTTAATGGGGACAGAGCTTCAGTTCAGCTAGGTGACAAACCCAGGAGGTGGATGATGGTGAGAGTTGTGCAAAAATGTGAGTGTACTTGGTGCCATTGAGCTGTGCAGTTAAATACGGTTATAATAGTGTTTCATTTTATGTTTTACCACAATTTTTAAAAATAGTGAAAAAAAATCCTTTGATAAACATATGATAAATACTATGATAAATCATAACAGAAAAGAATCATTTAAAACATGCCTATATATATATATTTATAACTGAATCACTTTGCTGTATAGCAGAAATTAACACACCATTGTAAATCAACTATACTTCCATTTTTTAAACTGAAAATTAATTAATTAATTAAATTCAGGTTTTGCAAATTCCAGAGCCTAGGGTTTTCCCAGCCTTCCTTGACAATCCTTCTAAAAATGAGGAACTCACTTTAAATTCACTCTATACATGAGATTTTGAGATTTTGGTTTCTGAGTTGGTTTCATGCAACCTTCTCTTGTAAATGAGAACAGTGAGGCTAGAGGTAATCTTAATTAGCACTAGAACTTGGGTCTTCTGAACCCCAAGCAAGTTCCCTTCCCACAACCTCACCCGACAAGAAACCCGCCCTTAAATCCATCACTGTGCTTATTAGGTTGAAGTCCTTGTTATTCCAATTCTGCAAGTAACAAATCTTACAAATAACAAATCAATGCATGAGGCCTGTATTAACACTTGCTACTCTTTCCTTTGCCAGCGTATTTCTGTCTTTTCATCTTCTCCTTACTGGAACCACCTCCCAGGTCCTTCTGCCATGTCGCTCTAGCAGCTGCTGGCTTCTGGCTATAGCAGTCCCATTTTGGAGCCTGGAGTCATTCGGGAGTGGCCAGGGACAGTGGGAAACAGGAGAGTTGCCAAGAGGGGCTGGTTTCAAGGGCAAAGGAACAGCTGGGACTGGAGGCAGCCACTGCCAGCCGGGTGAGGGCAGAGCCGGCCCTGGGGAGTGGGAGAGTGCAGACGTCTGGCCACAACCCTGCAGAAGCCAGTGAGCTGGAGCCTGACAAGGCTTAACTGTCCCTCTAGGGTTGAGCTTGGGATGAACAGGTGTTCCCACGGCTGATTGGGCAGCTCAGCTCCTAACAGGAACACGGGGCAGAGGCAACTGGACCGGGAACAGAGGCATTTATTCCTAGGTGAATAGGAACACTTAGCCTGCAGCCGGCCAGAGGTTAAGGCAACATTGAGGGGCAATGCTACTTAAATAGTGGTCCTTATGTTACCAAAAGGTGGGGTCTGAATGCTCACCACCCAAAAGCCAATAAAACAGGCCAGCTTGTGGACAGGAAAGCTTGCTTTATTTCAGATCCCAGCAACTGGGTGGGGAGGGTGGACATCTGTCCAAAGGCCAACTCCTCCGCACCCCCTCACCTCGATAAGCAGAGAGTGAGAGCTTTTATAGACAGAGGGAGGGGGCTACAGGCAGAAACAGCACAGTCAGCTCTGATAGTCAGCTTCAGATTGGTCATCGGTGGTCTGACCAGCATCATCTTGATTGTTGTAGGTACAGTTCATCTTCAGTTCCAGGGTGGTTTGTTTCCATTCCTCTGAGACCAGTTCTGGGAATTGTGGCAGCTCATGTCCTGGGTACAGTCTGGTCATCATATAGTTAACTTCTTCCACCCAGTGGGGGTTTCAGTATCTACAAGACAGCTCACAGGACACGGCTCAGAATATTATCTAAAGGTCCTTGACTCTGCTTAATGACTTCATTAGTACTGTTTGGTCTCCTTTGACTATTTTCCTTACTTGCCACACGTTCTCACTTCTCTGGTTAAATTTCTTCTTGGACTAAAGTTTTTCCACAGACAAAAGGTAGGCAGAGGACACGGGGGACAAGGACCACAGGGTCCTGCTGTGTCTCACCTAGTGAACAGCATCAGCTCACCCAGGAGTTTGTCAATATGCAAATTGTCAGGCCCCACCCCCAGACCTACTGAATCAGAACCTGCTTTTTAACAAGATCTCCAGACGATCCCCATGCACAGTAAAGTTTGAGAAATGCTGGTGGAGGACAGCGGGTCTCCAGGTGTTGCTCCCAGACCAGCGGCAGCGTGGAGTTTGTGAGAAATGCACATTGTCAGGCTCCATTCCCAGACTCTGAGGATGGGGCTCAGCAAAGCGTCTGAACGAGCCATCCAGGCAGCTCTGAGGCACATTAGAGTTGGAGCAGCACTGATTCAGAATATTGTAGTTGTTCAGTCGCTCAGTCATGTCTGACTCTTTGCAACCCCATGGACTGTAGTCCACCAGGCTCCTCTGTCCACGGGATTTCCCAGGCCAAAATACTAGAGTGGGTTGCCATTTCCTTCTCCAGGGGATCTTCCCAACACAGGGATTGAACCTAGGTCTCCTGCATTGGCAAGCGGGTTCTTTAATGCTGAGCCACCAGGGAAGCCCAATTCAGAGTATAGCTTATACATCTCAGAACGAGGCAGTTTGGAAGGATCTCAAGAAAGCCGTCCTTATTGTGGCTGGAAGACCCAGGACATGAGCTCCAGTTGGCTGTATCTGCTGCTGTTGCAGCCTCCTGACACACTAACCCACAGAGATCAGATCCAAAATCCTCACTTCCCCAATCCTCATATCCCCCACTGAGCCGAGTTTCCCAGGTTTCACATTTGAGCTGGTCCGAAGGTCTCTGCATCCAGTATTGCTTATTCCAAATTAGTGTAACATATTCAGGCAATCTGGACGCCCCCTCCTCACCCTGCCCTCCGGCCACAAACCAGAAAAGCCAACACAGGTAATCTAAGTAGGGTCTCCCTGCCCTTAAGGCCCAGGTGTGACCCGCTAGAACTTTTGTCGGTCCTTGCCGTGTAGAAATCCTCCTCTCCCAAGCTTTCTGGTTGTTCCTGAAAAGTTTGCATAATCTAAGGGTCCCTTCCAGTTCAGGTTCCTGTAGCTAAATCAGGTGGTCAGCAGGTGGATAACCTCACTTACCCCTGAATGAAGCCCCCTAATTCCCATAGCATCAGCCTGGGCAATAGACCCAGCACAGCTGTGGTGTCTGTGGATTTAAAAAAAAATAAAACACCTCCCATTGGAAGTAGCAGACTTTCCAAAGGTCCTGGGAAAGGGGGAAAGGGAAGCATGTCTCAGAAATGCAAATCATTTCCAACTGAGTAACATCATCCCCATTGTTTCTTTTAATTAATTAATTTATTTGGTGGAACCAAGTCTTAGTTCAGCATGTGGGATCTAGTTCTCTGCCCTGGGATGGAACCTGGGCCCCTGCATTGGGAGTGTGGAGTCTTAGCCACGGGACCACTGGGGAGGGGGCTCCTATTATCCCCATTCCTAAAAGTCCCAGCACCTACCACGATATCCTAATATTCTTTCCTGTCTCTTTTCACCCCCTTCCTATCTTCTCTCTGCTCCTCTCTTCCCCACTGCCCCACCCCATCACCACACTGTTGCTTATTTACAATGTAGAGAAATTATCTACCTCATCTTCTATACCGAGAAGGATATTCTCCTAAATAAAATATTTTCTTTCCTAACAGTAATTCCAGTGTCAACTAAGAGACAAATAGATAAATAGCATGAGTTTTTGCTCCACTAAAGCACACAGCCCCTCCTCCTTCCTGTTCCCTCACTGGAAAAGTCTTGATCTTCCTTTCTTGTCCAGTTTTCTGAACCTAACTCGAGACCTCTTCTTTTGTTTTTATTAATTCAGGTTATTTTCTCTCCTTCCTTTGTTTGAGACCAAAACCTCTTTCCTAGCTCTTTTATTTTGTACAAAGCTAGCCATTACCCACATTACTGCTAAGAATTATATAACTTTCACCTGTGAATCCTTTCCAAGGCAAGCTTTACTCAAAAGTCAAAATTTGGATATTCTCAGTGTAAAGGCTAGAGTTCCCTTCCAAGACCTAGGGGCTTAGGAATCCCAGGGGGAAAGGAACTCCTTCAGCATTTCCGCTCTCATGTTCATCCCCAGCACTGGCATCCTAGCTTAGGACCCTCACTGTCCTTTCCTCCACAATTACAACGTCATGAATGATGTCCCTGACTGGGTCCCCATCCTACTCACCACCTCCAGGTCCCCATTGACAGAGCCAGCTCTGTGCTCACAAATCTTCAACAGCTCCCAGTGGCCAATAGAATAACACTAACATGCCCCCAGCTCAAGTCCTCCACTGAAATGAGAATGGAGTGGTGGAAGGAAGATGGGAAAAATAGAAAGCTGGGCAGAGGAGGAGTCAGCACTGGTGTCTCAGCGTGGAGAGGGGAAGAGGAAGAGCTGGTATCCACGCAGGACAGTAGAAATCAGGGCACTAGCCACGAAGGTAACCCACAGGACAAGGGCGAGACATCCTGGGGGCCACCTTGGCCATCACAGAGAGTCAGCTCAGGGACCAGACCTCTGGGCACTGTTATTGTGAAAACAGCTGGAACAGGAGAACAAGTTATGATAGAGTCAAACATGGGGCATGGAGGAAAATGAGCCAGGTCAAAGGCCAGTTTGCCAAGGGAATTGGTGCTCTCCAGACGTAGAGAATAAATGTATGCATACCAAGAGGGAAAGGCAGAGGATGGATCAGGAGATTGGAATTGACATATATACACTATGTATATTGTGTATAAAATAGACAACTGGTGAGAACCTACTGTGTAGCACAGGGAACTCTACTCAGTGCTCTATGGTGATACAAATGAGAAGAAAATCCAAAAAAGAGGGGATACATGCACACGTATAGCTGATTCACTTTGCTGAACAGCACAAACTAACAGCACTGTGAAGCAACCATACTCCAGTAAAAAATAATTTTTAAAAATCTGTGCTAATTCCATGTCTCCATTTTGTCTTGTTACACTCCCTTGAGGTGGTGGGGAGATGCGTTTGAATGGCCAGCTTTGGGATATTATTTCCAGAATAAACGCCACTGTTTCACTCCTTCACCTGAACAAGGTACAAAGGTTTTGTTTACCTTCCATATTCCTGCTTCTTTCCTTGAGTCGTGCTCCTGTGGCCTGCGCTTTGGAACTCATGCTGCCCTGGACAGAAAGTTCTCCAAGGTCAGGCGCTCCACCTTATGGGTTAAATGGCTGTGTGTGGCCCTGTTTCAGCATATGAACTGCGTGTACAGCATCATTTAGATGTTGCTAATGAAGGGCTGGGAGAAGGAAATGGCAACCACTCCAGTGTTCTTGCCTGGAGAATCCCAGGGACAGAGGAGCCTGGTGGGCTGCCGTCTGTGGGGTCACACAGTGTCGGACACGACTGAAGCAACTTAGCAGCAGCAGCAACGAAGGGCTGGAAGCAGCCAAAGGAACCATGTGAGGGGCTGGAAAGCTGATGCTAATTGAGAAGAGTCTTCGGCCACCTGCAGTGAGAAATCATTTTTTGTGTGTTTAAAGCCAAATCTAACTCCAGGGGAAGTCTGAGGAGTGGAATATTGAAAGGCACAGATGAGATGGAGAGAAAGTCATAGCTATTTGTCCAGGAGGTGATGGGGTGAAGCTCTGGTTGTTTCAATGATGGAAGAAAGGAAAGCACTGCCTAGGGAGACTGGTAAGGAGCACAGGTGTTCTGTGAGTGGCAGCAAGCATTTGGTTCGCTTTTGGTTTGGATGCAGAAAGACTTGGGTTTGACTCCCCACTTGTTATTTTCCAGATCATTGGCTAGTTCCATTTATGCAGTCTCAGTTTCCTCATCTGTGAAGTGGGAATCCAAGTACCCACCCCAAAGATTTGTGGGAACAATGAAATGGGGCCATTGCCCTGAAAGTATCAAATATCTGGTCCACACTCAGAAAGTGCTGGTTCCTTTCTACCCTCCCTCCTTCCTTCCTCGTTCCCTGCCCTCGTCCCATTAAACCAGCGCCTAGAAGGCAATCCCTGCGTGCGTGCTATCTTGTATCCGACTCTGCGACCCTATTGACTGTAGCCCGCCAGGCTCCTCTGTCCATGGGATTGTCCAGGCAAGAATACTGGAATGGGTTGCCATTTCCTCCTCCAGGGGATCTTCCCAACCCAGGGATCAAACCCCAGTCTCTCCCGTCTTCTGCACTGGCAGGTGGGTTCTTTACCACTAGCGCCACCTGGGAAGCCCAGAAGGCAATACATTCGTAATGAAATAAAATTACCTTGTCTTCCTACTGAAGCATGTCACCAACGAACTCTGCCAAAGTTTGGAGGGCTTGCAAATAGTCATATAGGAATTATCCAGAGTGCAAAGAAGAATCACTGAGAAACCAATTTCATCCCTAGCTTCTGAGGGATTATTACAAGCAGTGGTGAGTAACAGGTATATAAAGATGACTGGCATTACAATAGCCCCATTCATCCACCAACATTTTCAAAGTCGCTCAGAAATTTCTCCAAAACTGAAACCCATTGCTGTCCCAAGAAACAAGCATTTTGCTGGTTTATCTGAAATGATGTCTCCATCATTCCCCCCAGCCCACTGCCCCCCCATCCTGGGTGAGAAACATTCCTTCTACTGGGCTGCCTCAGAGACATGGCTGGGAACAATGCTCATGTGGAGAGAGTCCGAAGAGACAGGAAATGAGGTTTTGCCTGAGATCCAGTCAGGATGTCAGAGGTAACTGTTCAAAACTTTGGCAATGGCTCATTAAAAGCAATGAAATAAGGGAATTAGCAGCAAGGTGGATGGACCTAGAGATTGTCGCACAAGGGAAATAAGTCAGATAGAGAAGGAGAAATATTGTACAACATCCCTTATATGTGGGATCTAAAAAGACATGATACAGATGAACTTATAAAACAGAAAGAGACTCAGACTTAAGAGAACGAACTTATGGTTGCCAGGGGGAGGGATAGAGGGAAGGGATAGTTAGAGAGTTGGGGATGGACATGCACACACTGCTGTATTTAAAGTGGATAACCAATAAGGACCAACTGTCTAGCACAGGGAACTCTGCTCAGTGTGATGTGGCAGCCTGGATGGAAGGGGAGTTTGGGGGAGATGGATTCATATGCATGTTTGGCTGAGTCCCTTCACTATTCACCTAAAACTATCACAACATTATTCGTCAGCTATGCCCCAATACAAAACAAAAAGTTCAGTACACACTGCTATATTTAAAATGGATAACCAACAAAGACTATTTTACAGCACATGGAACTCTGCTCAATGTTATGTGGCAGCCTGGGTGGGAGGGGAGTCTGGGGGAGGTGGATACACGTATATGCTGAGTCCCTTCACTGTTCACCTGAAGTGATCACAGCACCGTTAATCGGCTATACCGCGATACAAAATGTTCTTGGTGTTAAAAATGTAAAAATAAATGAAAAAAATGAAAAGTTAAAAAAGAAACTTTTGAAATGGCTGTGAGTGGTACATGCAAGAAGTCTGCAGACAGACAGGGCACCCTGTGAGGTACCTCCACCCCCGACTTCCAGATGCTTCTCACCCACAGAGCGGAGGTGCGTTGTGAGCCTTAAGGGCTGTCATGGGGACCATTTGCTTCAGTTCACTTTTCTGTGGGCATCTACGCTGAGAGCAGCCAGCTGGTGACCCATGTAGGCAGAAAAACAACTTCGCTGGCAGGAAAAACACAATGTCTGCATCTGGCAAAATGCAGACTCCCACAGGGCCCTTCACAGAGCTCCTCGGTGACTCAGAGAGGAGAACGTCACCTTCTGAGTCACCAGCATTGCCCTGGCCAGCTGGCCTTGCCTCCCCCCAGATCTCCTCCTCAGACCTGACAAGCTCTTCAGTGAGACCACCACCAAGGGCCACCAGGAGATGCTGGGTTGGTGCTGACAGACACAGAGGAGTATTTCTGACTGTCCTAGTTCAGTGGAATGGTTGGGGCCTTTGGCAGCTAACCTAGAAGGACACATTCCTTTACGCTGGCATAATCCATTTTGATTAAGAAATCCACCCAGAGCAGGCTTGAAATTGTCCTCTAGCAAACGGGGTCATTTTGGCAAAGAGGACAAGAAGAAACAGAGTGGACAGAGAGCCCCTTCTGCGGTGGGGGCCCCCCGTGCCTGCGTCTTCAGGTCTGACTGCTCCACGCAGAGCAGGGCGTGACCGAGCATCGAAAGCAGCCCAGCTGGTCAAAGGCTGAACTCTACCAGCGCGTGGCAATGGCACAGACCCAGGGTAAGTGCATAAGCGAGACTGCAGACAAACGGCAGCTTAGTTCAGGACAGAGTTCCTTGGTTAAATTGTTTTAACTTTCAGCTGGGCTTGTGGCTTTGAGTTCATGGAGCTCCAGGAAACACTAGGAAGAGAGAACGGAGAATGCTACAAAGAGAACAAACTTATTTTTTCCTCAAGTGGTAATATTTATTGAGCAAAGGGATTACAGTTTAACGAGGTGGTCATAAACTACATAATAAATAAATTGATACTATATATGTATTAGTAAAAATGAAAGTGTTAGTCGCTCAGTCTTGTCTGACTCTTTGTGACTCCATGGACTATATAGCCCACCAGGCTCCTCTGTCTGTGGAATTCTCCAGGCAAGAACACTGGAGTGGGTAGCCATTCCTACTCCAGGGAATTTTCCCAACCCAGAGATCAAACCTGGGTCTCCTGCATTGTAGGCAGATTCTTTACCATCTGAGCCACCAGGGAAGCCTATGTGTATATATATATATATGCATAAAACATGATGTATATATTATATCATCATAATTATTACAATATTTGTATAACTATAATATTTATACACATGTATTATGTGATGTATACATACTAAAAATATGTATAATATTTACATTTTTCCATAATATATAAATATATCCTAACTGATGTGTGTGTGTGTACATGTATGTACAGTTAGGAACAAGTGCTCTATTTTAAATGCAGATCCTGAATAGCACTGTTTTTTGGTTTGTTTGAGAACAAGCTTTTAACGCGGGCCTGGCCTTCTTCTCCCTTAGTCTTCTCATTAGTAAAATGGGAATAATGCGTATCTAGCACACAGGGTTGTTGTCACGGTGAAACCTTGTCGTGGACTGCATTATTGCCCTGAGTCTTCGTTCCTCGCTCATGCTTTGCCTGGTGAGTTTGAAGCGCCCCCCTCCCAGCCCAACACCTCCTCCGCCTGACTCCCCATCCCCTGACTTTAGATTCGGCCACATCACTTGCTTTGACAGAGTGAATGAGCTCAACACCCAGTGCACCAATCCCTAGCATGGGCCATGGAGGCCTTGTGTGCTTCCACTTGGTCTCTTGTCCCTCTGTCATAGGCAAGAGAGAAGCATGCCTTGTCTGGACTCCTGGTCCCAGGGGGATGAGAGACACATGGAGAAGAGCCACCTCAATGACCAGAGCCCAGAACAGAGCCATCCTGGTTAACTCACAGACCTGCAAAAGGAACCACCTAACCACCCCCAGCCCCACTCAACTTAGATCAGCCAAAGCCTAGACAATATGGACAAGAACAAATGATCGACTTTGGGTTTTGTTTGCTCTTCTTTCTCTAATTGCTTTAGGTGTAAGTTTAGGTTGTTTGTTTGAGATTTTTCTTGTTTCCTGAGGCGAGATTGTATCACTATAAACTTCCTTGGAAGCAACTTAAATGTCCATCGACACAGGAATAAAGAAGATATGGTACATATATGTGATGGAATGTTACTCAGCCATAAAACAGGACGAAATAGCGCCATTTGCAGCAACATGGATGGAGCTAGAGATTGTCACACTAAGTGAAGTAAGTCAGCCAGAGAAAGACAAATATATGATATCACTTACAATCTAATCTAAAAATGATGCAAATGAACTTGTTTACAAAGCAAAAATAGACTTACAGACATCAAAAACAAACTTATGGTTACCAAAGGGGAAAGGTGAGAGAGAGGGATAAATTAAGAGTTTGGGGTTAACATATATACACTACTATACATAAAATAGATAATCAATAAGGACTACTGTATATCACAGGGAACTCTACTCAATATTCTGTAATAACTTATATGGGAAAAGAATCTGAAAAAGAACAGAAATGTATATATGTATAATTAAATTACTTTCCTGTACACCAAAAACTACCACAACATTGTAAGTCAACTATACTCCAAAGAAAATAAAAGCTAAATTTAAAAAATAAATAGTCAATAAATTTAAAAATCCCTGCAACAGAAAAAAAAAATTGAGGCTTTTTTAAACTGCTAAGCTTTGAGATGGTTTGTTATACAGCATTACTGTTGCAATAGCTAACCAATACACTTATATCTACACACACACACACTCATAAAGTACCTCCCTAGAACTAACTGTATAATGGACAGACACGCAGTAAATAGTAATTTCCTTCCTTCTCCCTACTACATTTCAAACACTGCTATACACTGGGAAGACGGAGAAAAACAAACCTCAGAGAAATTTTCAGGTTGGTGGAAAAAGAACTATAAGACATTAATTCAAATCCTAAGTCTCTTGCAAAAAAATAACAGAAGCCATGGAAAGGGAAAGCAATAAGCAAATTCCTTCTCTTCCTCAGTTTTCCCCTAAAATATGATAAAAGCAGATGTTCTCCCAAAACAGATTTCTATTTCCTGAGACCATGTTCCATCAGATAATTTTATGAGTTTAGAAAGACTCCTTCATTACAGGAAGAGCTTTTGGGGTTGTGTCTATGCTTTGCCTTAATACTAAGTTTCTGTTGGAGACTCTTCAAGAGGCAGCCTGCTTTTGGTGGGGTCAGAGAATATTGCAAATCCAGCTAAGGCGAGCCTGGAGCAGAAAAGAACTTCAAGGGAGATAAAAGGGCTTTTCCCTTTATCAAAGTTGAAGAAAGTAGTTCAAAAATGGACCTACTTTTCTGAAGACAAAAGCATACTCTCTCCAGGCAACGAACCCTCATGTAAGGAAGCGGTTCCTGACAAGGACTTTGTCTGCCCTGGAAGGATCAAATCCACTAGGAGGTAAATACGAAGATACTGGGGATTTTTACCTCTAACCAGGTAATACTCGTCACTGAATGTTCATCCAGTAACGGGACAGCCCAACAATACCTTTCCTGTCCTTCTCAGGGCAGCTTTAAGGATCTTTCCTGCGCTTTACCCCTTCGAAATGGCCATTCCGTGGTGTGCTGTGAGAGTAGCCTCGGCCTGACGGAGAATTACTGGCTCTTGACTTGTCGGCTCCAAGGAAATGGCTGTGTGCTCACTGGCAGCTGAGGCAGTTGGCAGACAGAAGGGCCTTAAGGTGTGAGGTGTGGAGTCCAGCGGGAGTGATGGTGTCCAGAATACAGTCCTGCTCCCTCTCCAGTGAGGTCCAGAGAGAGACCTGGCTTCAGAAAATGGACTCAGAGATGTGTTGGCATGATCAGGCTCAGTTCAGGAAAATTCAGCGCCCTGGACAGCACTTCCCTGTCACTCTGATGAACAGAGAATTCCCTTCCAGCCGGATGGCTCTGCCAGCATCATCCTTCTTATACCATGGACTACAAAACCCACTCCCCTACATAAGTTCCATGCAGACTTGCTATTTATTATCTCCCCAGTGTGATTTATCATGTTACATATCACATCACATGAAACTGCAGCTATTTGATTGTTTTTGATTGACAGAAAATACAACTTCAAGAAGTGTTAATTTTTGGTCAGGTTTTGTTTAAGTCTTTATTGAACTTATTACAATATAGCTTCCATTTTATGTGTCCTGGTCACGAGGCATGTGGGATACTAGGTCCCCAGCCAGGGATTAAACTCACACTTTCTGTATTGGAAGGCAAAGCTTTAACCACTGGACTGCCAGGGAAGTTCCTTGTCAGGTTTTTAATACTCAGTGAAATTCTAGCTTTTTAATAGACTGTTCTATGCACACATGCATGCATCATCACTCAGTCACGTTGGATTCTTTGAGATTCTTTAGACTGTAGCCCGAAAGGCTCCTCTATCCATGGGATTTCCCAGGGAAGAATACTGGGTTGCCATTTCCTCCTCCAGGGGCTCTTCCCTACCGAGAGACTAAACCCTCATCTCTTGCGTTCTGCGTTACAAGGGGATTCTTTACCCACTGTGTCATCTGAGAAGCCCAATACAGTTCTCTAAGTTTTGGCAATAACCACACCCACAATCAAGATTCAGAACCCTGCCAGAACCCCCAAAAACTCCCTCATGCAGCTTTGCAGTCAGTCCCCTCCCCACCACACCTAGCTCGGTGAAACCACTGAGGAGTTGGCCATTCCTGTTGACTTGCCTTCTACAGAATGCCATAGGGATGCAATCCTATGCCATAGGTAACCTTTCGAGTCTGGCTTCTTTCAAACATCATCATACACTTGAGATGTATCCATGTCTGGGTCTGTACCGCAGTCTGTTACTATTTCTTGCTGAGCAGAATTGCAATATATGGATTCACTACATTTTTTTTTCATTCCTTCACCAATGGATAGACAACGGGGTTGTTTCCAGTTTGGGGTGGTTTTAAACAAAGCCACTATAAACATTTGCAAATAGGTTTTTGCATGGGTGAGTCTTTTCATTTCCTTTGGGTAAGCACCTAGCAGGGGCTCCTGAGTGGTAAAATATGTCTTTTTAACTTTATAAGAAACGACTGAACTATTTTCCAAAGTGATTGTTTGACTTTGCATTCCCAGAGATACTTCTGAGCGAACTTCCTGGCAGTCCAGTGGTTAGGATTCAGTGCTTTTACTGCCACGGCCTAAGTTCAATCCCTGGGCAAGGAACTATCCCACAAGCCAGAAAAAGGGAAAAAAATCAAACCTCTGAGAGCTCCAGTCTAACATCATCACCAACAATGACCAGACTAGTGGGGACTGGGGATGGTCAGCCATTCCAATAGGTATGGAGTGGCAGCCAATGGTGATTTTGTAAAAGTTTGTATTGGAATATAGCTGATTTACAATGTTGTATTAGTTTCAGGTATACAGCAAAGTGAATCAGTTATGATATATACATGCATATCTGCTCAGTTGTGTCCCACGCTTTGCGACCCCATGGACTGTAGCCACCCAGGCTCCTCTGTCCATGGGGATTCTCCAGGCAAGAATACTGGAGTGGTTTGCCGTTTTATACTCCAGGGGATCTTCCCAACCTAGGGATTGAACCCACATCTCCTGCGCCTCCTACATTGGCAGGTAGATTCTTTTTCAGATTCTTTTCCCATATAGATTGTTACAGAATATTGAGTAGAGTTCCCTGTGCTGTGCAGTAAAGTCCTCTTAGTTATCTATCTTATATATAGTAGTGTATATATGTCATTCCCAATCTCCTGATTTATCACTTCCCCCCGTTTCCCCTTTGGTAACCATAAGTTTGATTTCAAGATCTGTAAGACTGTTTCTGTTTTGTAAATAAGTTCATTCGTATCATTTTATTAGATTCCACATTTAAATGATATCATATTTGTCTTTATCTGACTTACTTCACTTAATATGATAGTCTTAGATCCATCAATGTTGCTGCAAATGGCATTATTTCATTCTTCTTACGGGAAGGATATTCAGATGCCCGAAAAGCACACAAATAGATGCTCAACATCGTTAATTATTAAAGAAAGGCAAACCAAAACTACGATGAGGCATCACTACACCCCAGTCAGAATGGCCATCATCAAAAAATCTATAAACAATAAATGCTGGAGAGGGTGTGGAGAATCACCCTATGCTGCTGATGGAAATGTAAATTGGGACAACCATTATGGAGAACAGTGTGGAAATTCCCTAAAAAACTAAAAATAGAGCCACCATATGATCCAGCAATTCCACTCCTGGGCATATACCCAGAGAAAACCATAATATGAAAAGATAGATTCACCCCAGTGTTTACTGCAGCACTATCCACAACAGCCAATACAGCGAAGCCACCTAAATGTCCATCCACAGAGCAGTGGATAAAGAAGATGCAGTTCACAGCTGATTGTGATTTTGATTTACATTTCCTTAATAACTACTAATGCTGAGCATTTTTTCATGGGCTCATTTTCTACCCATACATATTCTTTGGTTAAGTATCTGCTCAAGTCTTTTGTCCATTTTTTAAAAACGAGGTTACTTGTTTTCTTATTTTGAATTGTGAGAGTTCTTTATTCAAGTTCTTCATTCACAAAGTTAATACCAGAATACTAGTTCTTTATCAAATGTGTTTTGCAAATATTGTCTCCAAACTATCTTGTTTTTTCATTTTCTTGAAATGAGTGTCTTTTGAAGAGCGTGAGTGTTTAATCCTGATGAAGTCCAACTTATTTGTTTTCTTTTATGGTTCATGCTTTTTGTATCCTATATAAGAAATCCTTTCCTAATGCAGGGTCACAAAAGAATTTTTCCTATGTTTTCATCTGGAAGTTTTGTAGTTTTAGGCTTTACAATTATTATGATTCATCTTAGCTAATTTTTGCATAGGGTGCAAAGTATGGTTCAAAGTTCTTTTCTGGTATACTAGATATCCAATTTTTTTCCAGCAACATCTGTTGAAGAGGTCACTCTTTCTCCATCGAACTTCCTGACATCTTTGTCGAAACCAGTTGACCGTATACGTGTGGTCTGTTTCTGGATTCTGTTTGAGCCTATTGATTTATGTGTCTATCCTTTTCCCAACACCACACGGTCTTGATTACTGTGGTTTTATAGTACGTCTCAAAATCACGTGGGGGAGTCCTCTACCTTTGTCTTTTGAGTGGATTTCCTTTTTTCAAAACTGCTTTAGTATGTCAGGTCCTTTGCTTTTCGTATACATTTTTAAATTAGCTTGTCGATTTCTATAGATAAGCCTGATGGGTAACTTACCCAAGGTCACACAATTCTTATGCATTAGAGTCAGCTCAGTCTCCAGTCATGGTTATGGATCCAAGTTCACAATCTGACAGTGGGCCCCAGGCAGACGACGGAAGGAGAGCATCATTACGGCAAGTTCTAGCAGAGCTCTCCAAAGGTCAGGAATGCCAGCTCACAATACTTGGGGAAGAAAACCAACCCTGTCTACAGGCACTCAGCCCCTGTCTGGCCTTATCAAGGCAGGAAGGACAATTGGATATTTGTCTGGAACAAATCAGACGGTCATAGACCCGTTGTCTGGGGACCCAAGATGAAGCCTTGGCATCCCAGGATTCTCAGTTTTAATAATCCCTTTGCTGTTGAAAAGTCGATTCAAGCAAGTTTCTGTCTTGTTTTCCGGGTTTGCATTCTCAGTTCCCACTGGAAGGAGTCCTGTCGCTGAACTCTCTTATCTGGTGCTCAGACACCCTTCCCACTCTTTCCAGTCCTCTCTGTCTCCACCACTCTGTCCTTGGCTGGTGCTTCAAAGCAATGGATGCTCAGGACACAGCCAGGCTCCCCGGGCCTGAGTCTATCCCATGGCTGGCCCACCCACAGGGCCGTTTCTCTTATCTCTATCCCCTTCCCAAACCAAGCCCAGCGTTATTCTTCCCCACTGGAGAGCTTCTAAAAAACACCCCTTCAAGCAACCCACTAGCCCCACAGTTTTTCGACCATTGTATATCTTCTTTGCCATCAAAAAAATGAAACAGTGCCATTTGCAGCGACATGGATGGACCTAGATTTGCATACCAAGAGAAGGAAGTCAGGCAGAGAAAGACAACTATCATATCATATCACTTACATGTGGAATCTAATTAAAATGATACAAATGAGCTTATTTACGAAACAGAGACAGACCCACAGATCTCAAAATCAAACTTATGGTTACTAAAGGCAGACTAGGATAGCAAGTTAATTCCCAAATTGGGATTTGAAACCAGATAAAATCATGTTTGAATCTCAGATCTGTATTTTTAGATACTTAATTTTCTGTGTGATATTTCCTCCTTTGTAAGATGCCCCACAGAGCTGCCAGGAGAACTCAAATGAAAGAAGGCATTTGCAGAGTCTGACACAACTGCAGGTACATAGTGATGCGAAACGCTGGGCTGGATGAAGCACAAGCTGGAATCAAGATTGCAGGGAGACATATCAGCAACCTCAGATATGCAGATGACACCACACTTATGGCAGAAAGCAAAGAAGAACTAAAGAGCCTCTTGATGAAAGTGAAAGAAGAGAGTGGAAAAGCTGGCTTAAAATTCAACATTCAAAAAAATGAAAATTATGGCATCCAATCCCATCACTTCATGACAAATGGATGGGAAAACAGTAGAAACAGTGACAGACTTTATTTTCTTGGGCTCCAAAATCACTGCAGATGGTGACTACAGTCACAAAATTAAAAGACACTTGCTCCTTGGAAGAAAAGCTATGACCAACCTAGACATATTAGCATATTAAAAGCCAGAGATATTATTTTGCCAACAAAGGTCCATAAAGTCGAAGTAGTCATGTATGCTTTTCCAGCAGTCATGTATAGATGTGAGAGATGGACTATAAAGAAAGCTGAGTGCCGAAGAATTGATACTTTTGAACTGTGGTGTTGGAGAAGACTCTTGAAAGTCTTTTAGACAGCAAGGAGATCAAACCAGTCAATCCTAAAGGAAATCAACCCTGAATATTCATTGGAAGGACTGATGCTGAAGCTGAAGCTCCAATACTTTGGCCACCTGATGTGAAGAACTGACTCATTGGAAAAGACCCTGATGCTGGGAAAGATTGAAGGCAGGAGGAGAAGGGGACAACAGAGGACGAGATGGTTGGATGGCATCATTGACTCAATGAACATGAGTTTGAGCAAGCTCTGGGAGATGACGAAGGACAGAGAAGCCTGGCATGTGGCAGTCCATGGGTTTGCAAAGAGCCAGACATGACTGAGCAACTGAACAACAAGGGTTGCAAAGATTTCAACTGTAACAAAGGTTGCAACTGAAGCGACTTTCACACACATGCCTGATGATAATAAACTCTATGTTGGCCCCTTGACTCCAGATCCCCATTAGGGTCTGCCCCCTTTCCCCACCGGCCCACACCACTGAGAAGGTGGCCCTCCTACAGAACCCCCATTGTATCACCAGTTCAATGTTTTCTCCAGCCAATCATGTAGAAACAACCTTGGAAATATTTGGCTGCAGAAAATTCAAAAAATCCTCCCTCACAAGAACAGCGATCTTTCCTCCGTAGATCCCTCATGCTGACTTGATTAAGAAAAATGGGCATTTATTTTTCATGATCCAGGAAAAAATAACTCTTTCATACTTAGAGAAAGGGACTCAAGCCTGCTATCTGACTCTCTGGATAGACCCATTCACTTTTAATCATGAATGGCCAATGAGAGAGCTTATCTCCATCCCTGAAGGACCATAATGAGTGTTTAGATCTCATGTTCTGACTTAGAGCAGAGCCAGACAGAAATTAGCCTTCCTTCCCAATGATGATTCCATTGACTTGTGAACAGAAAAGCTCGAGACTGTTTTCCAATGGAAGTGATGGCCAGTGCCTGTCTGCCCCTGCTTCTGGTCCTCCATCCACGCCTGCCCTCCTCCTCCTTGCCTCCAGTCAACATGCTGTCCACCCTATTCACCCCCATCTTATAGATCCTGATTCATTTTCCAAATGTTGGTCAGCTGCCTCATCCCTTATAGCAGATCTCACTTGCCACATCTAAGGGGCCACCACGTGTCAACCTTAGCTGGGGACACGCTGACCTCACACACCCCATGTCTCCAGCCCAGCACAGCCTGAGCAGAGCTAGTTCCACCACTGGGAGGGTGCAGGTGGGATCCCAAACCCTGGTCCAGGGATGGCAGATACCTCGTGGGTGCAGGCTAAGTTACTTCAGTCCTGTCCAACTCTGTGCAACTGTATGGATTTCAGCCTGCCAGGCTCCTCTGTCCATGGTATTCTCCAGGCAAGAATACTGGAGTGGGTTGCCATACTTTCCTCCAGGAGATCTTCCTGATCCAGGGAGCGAACCCGAGTCTCCTATGTCTAACCTGCATTGGCAGGCAGGTTCTTTACCACTAGCACCACCAGGGAAATCCCAAAGAGAAAGGTACTTAGGTTCAGCTGAAGCACCAGCCTGCTCCACCCAGAGAAGGTCACTTGGTGAGAACCAAGGAGCCTGAACTGTTGGAGCACATTCCCTGTGAATCATTGCTGGCTCTCTTTCACACTCTTATCAAATCTATAGCAAATTCAGTTGGCTCTACTTTAAAAGCATATCCAGAATTAGACCATTTCACCACCTCCGTTGCTGCCACCCTGATTTAACCACTCTCATGATGGGAGTAAAGAAAGTAAAAGACCTTAACTGTAGGGGAAAAAAAGTAGGATCCTCGGTGGGCAGAGGGCCCCAATGCCACTCTATCCTACACACCCTTTATGTGCCTGGGTTGCAACATAAAAATATTGCAGGCTGGCAGAAATAAAAACAAGAGAACACAGGAACTCCACTCCTGGATGTGTAGCCAAGAGAAATGAAAACATGTTCATGCACAAACTTGAACATGAGTGTTTACGGCAATGTCGTTCACAAGAGCCAAAACATAGAAACAACCCAAATGGTCACCAATTGATGCATTGATAAGCAAAGAATGGTACATCCATACAATGGAATAGTGTTCCTTAGTCACTAAGTCATCTCCGACTCTTTTGTAACCCCATGGACTGTAGCCCACCAGGCTCCTCTGTCCATGGGATTTCCCAGGCAAGAATACTGGAGTGGGTTGCAATTTCTTTTCCCAGGATATCTTCCCAACTCAGGAATCAAATCTGGGTCTCCTGCATTGCGGGCAGGTACTTTTACCACTGAGCCACCAGGGAAGCCCTACTGGAATATTATTCAACCCTAAAAAAGAAATGAGGGACGGATACATGTTGCAAGAGGGATGAAATCTAAAAACATTGTGCCATATTTGCATCAGGCACAGAAGGGCGAATATTACACGATTCCATGCATATGAAATGCCCCAGATAGGCAAATCCATGGAGGGGTACGTGGGAATGGAGAGTGACTGCTAACAGCTACAGGGTTTCTATTTGGGGTGATGAAAATGTTCTGGAATTAGGTAGGGGTAATATTTTCATTATTTTTAAATATACCAAAAACCATTGTATTGTTTTAGATGGATTTTATACCATGTGAATTCTGTCTCAATAAAAAAAAAAATTGAGAGAAAAATAGAAGGAAAAGTTGTTGCCATCTGCTCCAGACCCTCCCACATCTCCCTGCCATCCTCACCGGCCCCCTCCATGGGCTCCTGGCACTACCCTTGCCCCACAGCTGGTTGGTGGGTAGCAAGACAGCACACACACAGCAGTTGCTATGGTGACATGTGACCGGTCCAAGCCTTGTTTCTGCTCCTCATCTCCAAAGCAGGTGGGCAGCTGTGCCCAGGACAAGCACAGATGCATTGATACCACATGGTAACATTGATCTTCATTTCTGCAGGGCATTGCCAGGGCACCGGGGTTTCCAATTGAACCATGGAGCTTCTGGAAACAGTAGCCTAAAAGGTTTCTCTGCCATCTGGTCTTTTAATGACCCTTCAGCTCAAAACTCCAAGGCTTCCAGAGAAGCAGTCTGGATTAAAATGCTACTTTTTCTTGCTGGAGCAGCTGCAGAAAGTTCTGAAGACACAGGCAATCTTTAGATTACTTCATTTCAGGAATAAGAATTCTTTGCCCCTGAGTAAGAACAACTCTTTATTTTTGTATCTGTGGTTTGCAGCTTGTTTAATTCTTTTTTTAGTTTTTTAAGGGAATTCCATATTGTTCTGGGGCTTCCCAGGTGGCACAGCGGTAAAGAATCTGCCTGCCAATGCAGGAGACACAGGAGATGCGAGTTCAATTCTTGGGTTGAGAAGATCCCCTGGAGGAGGAAATGGCAACCCACACCAGTATTCTTGCCTGGGAAATTCCACAGACAGAGGAGCCTGGGGAGCTACAGTCCATGAGGTCCCAGAATCCAAAATGACCGAGCACACACACACACACACACACACACACACCCCACTACTCTCCCTAACAACACCTGCTTTTCAATTCACTACATGGGGCAGGGGTCCAGACAAGGTGAGTGAGGCACAAAGGGAGCAGGTTTGTTTAGGATCAGCATCTCACAAAGAGTAGATCTTGCTCTCAGAGAGTATTGGAGTCAAAAGAATCCACACATTCTCAAGTCCAAACCCTTCACTTTGCAAAGGAGAGAACTCAGGTTCAGGGGGTTAAGTGTCTGGTCTGCAGTCGCACAGCAGGACCCGAAATTCGGGTCTTCTACCCCAGCCAGGGGCCCCAGCTCAGCATCTCCAGGAATCAGCACACGCCAGTTACGGTGATGCAACAGGAAGGACACCTGATCAAATTCTCGTCAAAATATTGACCTTGAATCTAAACATACAGGAATAACAAAACAGATCCAGGCTGACGGACAGTCTACAAGCCCAACGAACGGGACTGTCAAAAGAATCTCAAAATCCTGGAAGAAAGTTCTCCCCCAAAAAGAGGAAAGACAGTTCTAGAAAACAACAAAAAAAAGGCAACTAAAGAGACATGATCACTAAATGCAGTGCATGGTTCTTGAGTGGACTCCAGACCAGGACTGAAAATGCCTGCAAAGAACAGAAAGAGAAAAGCAACTATGGTGTATTAACACACACACGTGGAATGTAGAAACAGATGAGCCTGTCTCCAGGGCAGGAACAGAGACACAGACGCACCGAACAGACTGGACACTGGGGGCAGGGGAAGCGAGGGGAGGGCGGATGAACTGGGAGAGTAGCTCAGACAGACGGATACCACCGTGTGTCACATCTACAGCTGGTGGGAAGCTGCTGTAGAACCCAGGCAGCCCAGCTCAGGGCTCTGTGATGACCTAGAGGGGCGGGAGGGGGCGGGAGAGGTATATGTACACAAATGACTGGTTCACACTGCTGTACAGCAGAAACTAACACAACATTGTAAAGCAACTCTACTCCAATAAAAAGAAGACCATACCTGGGATCACAGGGGCTATTTAAGTAGGGACCATATATTACATGGTGGTCGTTGAGTCACTAAGTCGTGTCTGACTTTCCACTCCATGGATTGTAACCCGCCTGCCTCCTATGATTCTCCAGGCAAGAATACTGGAGCGGGTTGCTATTTCTTTCTCCAGGGGATCTTCCCAACCCAGGAATCAAACCAGAGTCTCCTGCATTGCAGGCAGAGTCTTTACCAACTGAGCTACAAATATTCAAGTATGGATAAATTTTTTGAGGGTCACATTGATGTCGTGCTCGTGTGGGGAAATGTCTTCATTTTAGGAGACGCACGTTGAATCGCTGGGAGGTGAAACAGCAGAATGTCTGCAAGTTACTTTAAAATGCTTCAACCAAAATGGGAGAGAGAGAAAGGAGATAAATGTAGTTAAATGTTAATAATCGACCGACTGGAGTGAAGAGTAAGTAGGTGTTCATCTTCCTGCTTGTCTATAGGTTAGAATTTTTTAGAATACAAAACTAGGAGGTTGTAATTATGCTGCAATAAAAAATAACTGGGAGGATGGGAAATATGTAAACAAATAAGTCCTTTGACTACACAAAAGAGATTGGAGGAGCTCCTTTCCCTGATCACTTTATGACCAGGGTGCTCACATTGATTCAAGCTCAGACAGTTCTGGAAGGATGGAGGCAGGGCTGGCATGAAGGATCTTTCATGGTCTTCTCCAGATTGCAGATATATATATTTCTTTAATTTGGAAATCCCCAGAGAAGCAGGGACAACGTGTGTGATGCTTTAGTGGCTGCTGCCATCTCGTGGATCTCAGCGTCTTGGAGAGGCTGAAAGCCAGAACTTCAGGGTCACCTTATGCTAATGAGCTGCCCTCCTCCTCCCGGTGGTCTGGTGGCCGATGAGCTGGAAACTAAAGGTTTAAGCACTTCTGTTGACTTCCTTCCGGACTGAGCATCAGTGAGACACAGCCTCCATCCTTGAACCCACTCCCCAGATGCCCAGTGTCTTTTGCCTTTAAAATGACCAAGACTAACAGAATTGTCATTGACTTTACTGTATAAAACCAGAGCCAGGGAGCCAGTTAGTGGGATTTCACTGCCATTTGCACAAAAGATTGACTTGCTGGCATTGTTTTCTAGTTTGCAAAGACTACTCAGAATGATACCAGGCACTGTTGCTATCCTGATGCTGGAAAAGGTTGAAGGCAGGAGGAGAAGGGGATGACAGAGAATAAGATGGTTGGATGGCATCACTGACTCAATGGACATGAGTTTGAGCATTCTCCAAGATATAGCGAAGGACAGGGAAGCCCGATGTGCTGCACCCCATAGAGTCACAAAGAGTCAGACACGACTGAGCGACTGAGTGACAACAACTGTTGATACCACCTCTTCAAACCTCTTAACTAGTTCACAGACAAAACTCAGAAAGCAAGGCAGAGAAGGCTTCCTTGACTGAGAGATGACTACAAAAGGGAGAAGGGGTGGGCTGCCTTGGGGGGAAAAAGGAGTGTTAGGAGAAGCTGGAAATAAAAGTAGACTCTGGATTTTATTTGCAAGGCAGGATGGATATGGTGCGAGCTCTGAGGACTTTGGGGTTGGGCTGACTTGGGTGTGTATTTCAGTTTTGTGAGGCCACTTCCTGTTTGGGGCAGCTTGGAGATAGCACCTTCCTGAGGGTTAATTATCTACATGAGAATGATAACACACGGTTATTTAAAGGACTGAGGATGTTTTAGGCAGTGCTTCTCAAACTGAAGATCTGGGGGCTTAAAACAGGCACCCTGGGGCCCACCTCCATAGTTTCGGATTCACCAGGTCCCACGTGGCCCGAAAATGAGCATTTCTTTTTTCTTTCTTTTTTTTGGTGGGGGACATTAAACAACAGAAACTTACTTTCTCATTTCTGGAAGCTAGAAGTCCAAGATTAAGGTTTAAGAAGGAGTGGTTTCTTTTTTTTTTTAATTTATTTTATTCAAATATAGCTTCCCAGGTGATACTATAGTAAAGAATATCCTTGCCAATGCAGGAGACACAAGAGGTGGGTTTGATCCCTGGGTTGGGAAGATCCTCTGGAGGAGGAAATGGCAACTCAGTCCAGTATTCTTGCCTGGGAAATCCCATGGACAGAGGAGCCTGGGGGGCCACAGGCCACGGGGTCTCAATGAGTCAGACACGCATGTGCATCTTATAGTTGATTTACAATGTTGTATTAATTTCTTCTATACAGCAAAGTGAATCACTTAGACAGAAGCCCACCAGGCTCCCCTGTCCCTGGGATTCTTCAGGCAAGAACACTGGAGTGGGTTGCCATTTCCTTCTCCAGTGTATGAAAGTGAAAAGTGAAAGTGAGGTCACTCAGTTGTGTCCGACTCTAGCGACCCCATGGACTGCAGCCCACCAGGCTCCTCTGTCCATGGAATTTTCTAGGCAAAAGTACTGGAGGGGGGTGCCATTGCTTTCTCCATAGCAATACAGCAAAGTGAATCACTTATACATATATATATACATTCTTTTTCATAATCTTTCCCATTATGGTTTATCATAGAATGTTGAATATAGCTCCCTGTGCTATACAGTAGGATCTTGTTTTTGATCCATTCTATCAATGGTACTTTGCATCTGCTAATCCCAAATTCCAGTCCATCCCTCTCCCATCCCCCACCCTTCAGTCACCACAAGTCTGTGCTCTGTGTCCATGAGTCTGTTTCGTAGATAAGTTCATTTGGATCATATTTTAGATTCCGTATATAAGGAATATCATGTGATGTTTGTCTTCCTCTTTCTGACTTACTTCACTTAGTATGATCATCTCTAGGTCCATGGATTGCCAAAAATGGCATTATTTCATCATTTTTTATGACTGAGCAGTCCGAATGTGCGTTTCTATCTATGTCCCAGGTGATGCTGATGTTGTTGATCTTGGTAGCATAGTTTGGGAACCAATATTTAAAGGATTAATCATCACAAAAATCAGGCAAGCACCTAGTAGGTAGCTAACAGGCAATAGAATGTCTGCCTGACACCTCGCCCCACTCCACACTACATAGCCTTGTTCCAGTGGTGACGCATGCATTTCTGAGACCGAGGGTGTCTCCAAGAGCATGCAGCAAAGTTCTTCCTAAATGTACTTCACAGCATCTGTGAATGGATTTGTTGAGGTTTCGTCATTAAGTCGTGACCACCAGGTTCCTCTGTCCATGGAATTTTCCAGTCAAGAATACTGGCGTGGGTTGACATTCCCTTCTCCAGGGTATCTCTCAACCCAGGGATCGAACCCATGCCTCCTGCATTGGCAGGAAGATTCTTTACCAGTGAACCACCAGGGAAGCCCATTTGTTTTACTGACCTGCCCTAAAGGGTCGTCCCACCAGCTCTCAGGACCCAGGCTCACTGCCTCTCTGGTCACAACCATCAAAAGAATCACCACCAAAATACCTAATAGAGGAGACTATTTCAAGAGCAGTGTGTGTGGAAAAGACCTAAAGGTTCAGTTCTTCCACAAACCTAACCAATAATAGGTGAAGCTGCCCAAAAAACTATTTAAAGCAAGCCTCATCTTCAGCCACCTTGGTGGAATTCTAGCCTTCAGCTCAAAGGGAGATACAGATCCCAACAGGTTTACACAGATTAGGCTGGAAAACTCACATCTTGAATAAAAAATTCAGTTCTATGAAAGACTAAAAACAGACAATAATCAAACACAGCCTCCAAGTGCAGGTGATGAGTAAATTCTATGTGTTCATTAAAGGTTTAAAACAGAAGATCTCAACCCTCATTGCACATTAGATTTAACAGAGGAGCTTTTAAAAATATTAGTGCCAGAGCCCCCCCACCCCAGAGACGCTGGTTTAATTAGTCTGGGGTGGGGCGCCAGGTAAGGTATTCTTTTAAAAGCTCCCACAGTGATCGTAGTGTGCAGTCAGGAATAGAAGCCACTGTTTTAATATTAGGCAGACACTGCAGAAAATGTGCACATTAGCTAAATAATGCAAATATCACCTAAGCCAGGAGTTTCCAACCCGACATGATTGTGAGAAACACCTGAGGTTGTTTTTTTGAACTTCAGATCCCTGGTCTCACTCTTAGTCTACTGAATCAGTCTTCTACAACAAGGCCAGAACTCAGCATTTTTTCAAAGCTCCCTGCTTCTTTGCAATAGTCAGCCCGTGAACTGTAATAACATTTTTTTCCTGCTAGGGGTGCATGTCAGCCTCCTCTGGGGCTCAACCCAAGTGAACTAAGTCAGCATGGGGGCTGAGAAATCAGTATTCTAGAAATTCCTCTTCTCTATGATTTAGCTGTGCCCCCGTTAATATCATTAACCAGAGTTAGGACAGTTAAAATAATAAACATATTCTGGGGGCTACTGTGTCTGTTAGCTACTGCTGCATAACAAAAGATCCCAAAAGTTGCTGTCTGAAAACCAGTATCTGTTCTCTCACAGTTTCTGTAGGTCAGGAATGCAAGTGTGACTTAGCTGGGCCCTCTGGGTGTGGGTCTCTCCCATGCTGCATTGAAGGTACCACCGGGGTTGCACTCATCGGTAAGTCAGCCGGCAGGTGGATCTGCTTCCAAACTCACATGATTGGTGGCAGGATTCTGTTCCTCTCAAGCTCTTGGATGGAGGGCCTCCGTTCCTCACTGGCTGTTGCCTGGAGACCTTCTCCTGATCCTTGCCGCATGGAGCTGGTAAACAGAGCGAGCAACAGGAGGGCCAGAGAGAGAGCTAACAATAGGAAAGTCGTGGCTGTTGTGATCTAATCACAGAGGGGGTACTCCATCACCTTTGCAGTGCTGTTTATTAGATCAAGTCACTGTGCAACACGAGATGCCACTGCACACCTATTAGAATGTCCAAACTCCAGAACACGGGCAGCATGAAATGCTGGTGACACTGTGGAGCAGCAGGAATGTCCCCTCGCTGCCGGTGAGAACACAAAACGGTACAGCCACTTTGGAAGACAGCTTTCGTCTTCTTGTAAAACTAAACATCCTCTTACCATATGATCCAGCAATCACTCTCCTTGGCATTCTTCCCAAGAAGTTGAAAGCATATGTTCACACAAAAACCTGCACACAGATGTTTATAGCAGCTTTATTCATAATTGTCAAAACTTGGAAGCAACCAAGACATCCTTCAGTAGGTGAATGGATTAAAAAAAAAAAAAAAACCGTGATACACGTAGAGAATGAAATAGTATTCAATACCGAAAAGAAATGAGCCATCAGGATATGAACAGACGAGGAGGAAACCTTAAGTTCATATTACTAAGTGAAAGAAGTCTATCTGAAAAGGCTACGTACTGTATTATTCTAACTATAAGACACTCCGGAAAAAAGCAAAATTGTGGAGACTGTAAAAAGGTCCTTTCAGTGGTTGTGAGGGGTTAGAAGGAAGGGAGAGATGAATAGGTGTTGCACAGACGATTTTTAGGGCGGTGTAAATGCTGTGTGTGCAGGATTTCCCTGGTGGTCCAGTGGTTAAGACTCTGTGCTCCCAATGCCAGGGGCCTGGGTTCGACCCCTGGTCAGGGAACTAAGATCCTGCTTGCTGCAACTAAAATCCAGCACAACCGAAAAAAAGAAATCCCCTGTCTGCTACTATAATGATGGTTACGTATCATTAAGTAGTTGTCCAAACCCACAGAACATACAACACTAAGAGTGAACTCATGCAAACTATGGACTTTGGGTGACAATACGTCAGCGCAAGTACATAAATTGTGACAAAGACACCACTCTGGTGGGGGACGTTGCATGTGGTGAGGGTGTCTATGGACATTTCTGCACCTCCCTCTCAGCTTTTCTGAGACCTTAAAGCTACTCTTAGGGACTTCCCCGGTGGTCCAGCGGCTGACTCCACTCCCCCAGTGTAGGGGGCCTGAGTTCCATCCCCAATCAGGGAACGAGAACCCACACGCCACAGCTAAATCCTGGGGCAGCCAAACAAATGAAAATTTAAAAACGACTCTTAACTGCTGCTAAGTCACTTCAGTCGTGTCCGACTCTGTGCGACCCCAGAGACGGCAGCCCACCAGGCTCCCCCGTCCCTGGGATTCTCCAGGCAAGAACACTGGAGTGGGTTGCCATTGCCTTTTCCAATGCATGAAAGTGAAAAGTGAAAGTGAAGTCGCTCAGTCGTGCCTCACTCTTAGCGACCCTATGGACTGCAGCCTTCCAGGCTCCTCCATCCATGGGATTTTCCAGGCAAGAGTACTGGAGTGGGGTGCCATTGCCTTCTCCGAAACGACTCTTAAATATTTATTTAAAAAGGATCTTCCCAGGTGGTGCTAGTGGTAAAGAACCCGCCTGCCAGTGCAGAACATGTAAGAGACTCGAATTTGACCCCCGGGTCAGGAAGATCCCCTGGAGGAGGGCATGGCAACCCACTCCAGTATTCTTGCCTGGATAATCCCATGGACAGAGGAGCCTGGTGGGCTACAGTCCATGTGGTCTCAAAGAGTCAGACACGACTGAAGCGACTGAGCACACACATTTTTTAAAAGTCTTTAAAAATGTTTTAAAGCAAGTCAGTAGGCCAGGCCACCTTCAGAGGATGGAGGTCAGTGGGACCACCGTGGGAATCGACGTGACACAGCTACCGTGTACCGAGCGCTCACCAGACCCCTTCCAGGACTCTGCACACCTACCTCGTGGAACCCCTAGAACACGGTGAAAAGGGGAAGCTAAAGCCAAGCGGGACAGGAAGTGTCCCTGAAGCCACGCGGCTGGCAGGCACAGAGCTGGGATGCCAGGCCCCCGCCCATGCCGTGTGCCCCCCGCCCCTGACTCCTCATCAGGGGCAGCTCCATACAGATCCTGCTTCACCCACGCGTGCGCAGCCACGGGGAGGAATGCGGGGGACAACTGACGGTGCGTGTCGCAGGGGGCCGTGATCCAGTGGTCCAGATGGGGCAGGGACATGGCTCCCTTAGCCGGGCCACAGTCTGGAGGTGGCCGCTCACAGCCAGGCCCAACTCTTCGCCTCCCAAAGGGGACTGTGAACACTGCCTCCCAACCTGCCCCCTCCCACCTCCGCCCAGCAGAGGCCGGAAGCACCATCCCAATTAGCATCAAGAATATTCATGGGCTGCTTCTGCCACCCGACTGTTTCTTAGGAGCCTTGAATAAGCTGGATTAATAAACTATCTTTCATTTGCCATCCATCCTTTGGCATGAATTTTGCATTAGGCTGAATTCAGCTTGGTTCCAGCTGACACCATTCTCTCTAAGACAATGTGCTCCACTCCAGGACATGGGTGTGTTTACAGGAGGATGCTACCAGGGGTGGTACAGGGGTTCCCAGGGCCTCTTCAGAGCATTTTTATGAACACGTGGGCCCTCCGTGCTTAGCAATTAAGACTGATGCAGACCCTCTGGGATTTATGTTGTTAATAAAGTGGGCGCCTTTCTCTTCGCATTAGAGGAAATGACTAGGGTTTCTGCTGAGTGTCTGGCTTGGGTCGGCACTGGGGAAGACTGCCCCCCCGCCGGAGGAGAATGAAGGGTCAGAAGTGGCCTTGTGAGAGGGGAGAGGCCACAGACACAGTGTCCTCAGGCTGTGGGCCCTGCTGGGCTTCAGTGACCTCCACGTGGGCCTAAAGTCAGATCAGTGGGCTCCAGGAGGCCCTTGGGGTTGTAATGCATGAATCTGACCCCTGAGCTCAGAGCAGAGAGCTGCCTACCTGGGGGTCCCTGTATCTATCACTGAGGGCCTGGGAAGGGGGACCCCTCAACCACCGACACGCATACCATGACTGATGACCATTCACTCAACAGGCCGCGCTGACCACACAGGTTTCATGGGGAGGACGGCAGCCCCCTTGGGCTCCGGCGCAGCCCTGGGGTGGGCTGGGACGCTGCAGCACCAACGCGCTCCAGCTGATGCTGCTGATCCACGGACCACACTTTGAGTAACCGAGGCCAGTTCAGAAGTTACCAGATGACGCAGTGACTGGCCACTCTTGTGGGTGATGGGAACACAGGCATGGCACTGCCAGGGTGCCCAAGGCGCTGCCCCACAGTGCCCTCCTGCCCTGAAAACAGCATTTGTTTCTCTTCTTAATATTTATTTATTCATTTATTTGGCTGTGCCAGGTCTTAGTTGCTGCATGTGAACTCTTAATTGTTACATGTGGGATCTAGTTCCCTGACCAGGGATCAAACCCCAGCCCCCTGCTCTGGGAGCACTCTCGGCCACTGGACCACCAGGGAAGTCCCCGACAGCATCCATTTCCGAGCAGGAGTGAGAGTGAGAAGAAGACAGAAGGTGTCTAGAGAACAATCCCCTTTCCATCCTGACTTCCACCATCAGTTCAGTGACTCCAGGCAGGTCTCCCCAGCAAATGTCCCAGCTGCCACAACAGGCTGGGTACCAACTAATGGGAAAAAATATATATGAGAGGGTTTAGAAAAGCATAAAACTGAGACATAATACAAGGTCAAAGAACCACAACCTAGCTCAGACGTTTAGGGTAATGAGCAGGTCGTCACGCCCATCAGTGACCCCGAGAAGCCCCCTACACTTGCCAAGGAGCCATGCTGTATACACAGCTCGTGATGTCATCAAAGTGGTCATCCCAGAGACAAGAGGCTTTCAAAAGGGATGCCTGATTGCCTCCTAAGCCTTCAACTCCTAACTGCTGTGTTTATTCTTTTAATCCTTCAGCCCCTGAAGAGGTTATGGGGAAAACATGTCATTTTCATGGGTCCTTCCCCAGAGGCTCAGATGGTAAAGAAACCACCGCAATGCAAGAGAGGCAGAGACAGAGGGGCAAAGTTTGATCCCTGGGTCGGGAAGATACCCTGGAGAAGGAAGTGGCAACCCACTCCAGTATTTTTGCCTGGAGAATCCCATGGACAGAGGAGCCTGGTGAGCTACAGTTCATGGGGTCACAAAAAGTCAAACGTGCCTTAGCAACTAAACCACAAACAGCATGTCCTTTGTGGGTAGTGAGGCAAATATGTATGCGTACTGTCCGCATTTGATGGATAAGGAAACAGAGGGTGAGGAACACAGTTGAGGAGTGAGACCGGACGGAGGGCCATGGATCTAGGAATATCTGGGTGTACCCAGAGATGGGGCTTCACCAGTGGCTCTGTGGTAAAGAATCTGCCTGTAAGGCAGGAGACATGGGTTCAATCCCTGGGTTGGGAAGATCCCCTGGAGGAGGTTGTGGCAACCCACTCCAGTATTCTTGTCTGGAGAATCCCATGGACAGAGGAGCCTGGTCGGCTGCAGTCCATAGAGTTGTAAAGAGTCGGACTCTTCCCTCTGGAAACATAAAACTGAATGTAGACATAAGTTACACTAAAAGATTGCAAGAAATGCCAGAATATGCCAAATGCCAAGTGAGATTTCTGGTTGCTCAGCCCCCAGGAGTCCCATGAAAGAGACGTTCCGGGGCTCAGAGGCAAGAAAGCGTTTCTGACCTGTGGCTGTGGTCGAGGGGGAGAAGCAGCAGGTGTAGGTGGTGACGATAGCTGCGGGCCATGGCTCTGAACTGCAGCACACAGCACTGCTCAACCAGTGGGGCTGGGCCGTGGGGCACCAGGTGGCAGCAGGAGTCGGGCCACACTGTCCCCTAGCGGTCACCTGAGGACTGGCACTGAATACTGCAGATGCCCGGGCAGCCACTCCCTTGATGTGCCTGGAGCTTGGAGGCATCCTACAGGGAAAGATTTGAGCCTGTCTCCCATATAGGGTTCAGACCTCTGCAGAGCTTCTTTTGGGCTGCGGGTCCCCCTAGGTGAGGCTGACCTCTCGACTCAAGGCAGAAGGGAATTCAGGTGCCCGAGATGTCCAGCTGAGAGCAGGGCGGGGACTCTGGAGTGGGCAGGCCAGGTGCAGAGAGGCTGGCCAGATGATCACAGTCCCCACCTGTCTGCCAGTCTGGGGAAAAGAAGACTGGGTTTTGAGGAAAGGACTCAGCTGCTAGACACACACACACCCCTCCACACACCTGCACACAGACATCCTGATGGGAACTCCGGTGCAATCGGTTAGTACATTCAGCTGTTAAACAAAATGTTGGTGATTCAAGCCCACCCAGGGACGGTGGGATGTGATTTTGGCTTCCCTGGTGGCTCAATTGGTAAAGAATCTGCCTACAATGCCAGAGATCCAGATTCGATCCCTGGGTCAGGAAGATCCCCTGGAGAAGGAAATGGCATCCTGTTCCAGTATTCTTGCCTGGAGAAGCCCATGGACAGAGGAGCCTGGTGGACTCCATCCATGGGGTCGCAAAGAGTCAGACACGACTGAGCGACTAACACTATGGTAAATTAACACCAAGAGACATAAGCTCTTTCTCCATCTTCCAGTGAGCCCACTTCAGCAGGAGGGAGGGCTAGACAGAGCCCAGGGTGGGACCCGAGGTCTGCAGGCAAGGGGCAGATGATCAACTTCTGGGGACTCTGTTTAAGCCCAGGACACACCTGTGCCAAGCTACCACCTACCTGTGTCACCACCTGTGCCAACCTATACCTACACACCCACCACAGCTGTGTCAACTCACTAACCTCCAGTGATACTGAAGAGTACAGCCAGTTACCTTCCTGCTTACAAAGGAGAAAATCTTAAAGACCACCATCCAGTGCCTGGGGCCACTAATTTAATTTAATTAATTTTAGCAAAGCCAAAACCCACACTGTCAAGCAGTTCCATGTCTTCCCAATAAGCATCTGAACCAGCATTCAGGAGTGAACACTAATGGAGAAAATAAATTACACTGTTAGAATCCTGATGGGGGGAAAAAAAACATATAGCTTGAACATGCCTGAGGCTTAAATGGGTAGCAAACTAGTTAAATTACATTCCTGCAGGTCAACTCAGGGCATCCTAAAAACTGCAAACTCGAGGTATTCAGGGAAGTTCTAATGCAAATCAGCTCCCAACCTGCTGCCCTGCTTCCACGTTTATTTCTATTAGCACTGCCTTGGCTGTGTTGGAAGTTAAATGGCCAGAGGAGACATAGTTAAATTCTTATCCCACAGCCAAGAAGGGCGGAAAACTTTCCCTGACAGCCAAACGCAAAGTGATCTTCCATTTTCCTAGTGAGAATATGTTATTTAAAAAAAGTGTGGGGGTCAACCTGAAAACCCAAACTTTCTAGGGATGTGGAATAAAGAGTCAAATGTCAGTTTATAAACAGTTTATTTATTCACTTATGTGCTAAATGTCCTGCCTGGCGTAACTTGAGTTTTTACATCAAGTATTATCACTTAAATCTGCAGTGGGAGCCATGGCTCATTCATGGCCCCTCGCCCATCCGCCAATCACAGCTTCTCTATAATCACTTATACTTGGGGTTGATGCTGCCTTTCTTAGGTCCTGCAACCGAAGGAAGTGCACCAAAAATGCAAAACTTAAGCTAGATTCATGAAACTTGCCAAACAATTCCTCCTGGATTTGTTTTTCTTACTTTTACAGAATTGGCAATTATGAGAAAAATCATTATGCCTCAACATTGCATGTTGTTAGAGATCCTGCTCCAGAGTATCTTATCAATTGTTGGGAATTTTTCATATTTCAACAATCTTGTTTCTTGAGAATTGTTTTCTTTTTAATACTCTCACTATTGGAAAATAAGAATCTCTGATTTCAAGTTTTGAAAAGGTTTTCCAAAAAAAATTTTTTTTTCTCAAGTATTGCTCTTTTAGTGGAAATACAAACCAGTCTGACTACTTTCTGGCCTGGAGAAGTTTGTGTGCCCTACTGTGTTAATGTTCGGTTCAGTTCAGTCGCTCAGTCATGTCCAACTTTTTGTGACCCCACAGACTGCAGCACGCCAGGCTTCCCTGTCCATCACCAATTTCCGGAGACGGCTGTTCCAGTGTTCCGCAAGAAGTTCCCAAGGAGGCAACGTGGATAAAGGGTACATGAGCTCTCTCTGAATTATGTCTTATAACTGCACGTGAATCTACAATTATCTCAAAACAAAAACTTTCATTTATAAAAGCACCACTGGGAGTTCTTTCGCCCAGTGGTTAGAACTCCACGTTCTCACCGGTGAGGGCCTGGTTTCAAGCCCCAGTCAGCGACCTAAGATCCCACAAGGCACATGGTGTAGACAAAAAAAAAGCACCACTGTGGAAAACAGTATAAAGTTTCCTTAAGAAACTAAAAAGAGAGTTACCGTATGATCCAGTGGTCCCACTCCTGGGCATACATCCAGAGAAAACTCTAATCCAAAAGGATACATGCATCCCAATATCCACTGCAGCATTGTTTACCGGAGCCATGGAGACGGCCTAAGTGTCCACTGACAGGTGAATGGATGAAGATGTGGTTCAACGGAATATTGCTCGGCCATTAAAAAGAATAAAATAATGCCATCTGCAGCAACATGGATAGACCTAGAAATTATCATCAGATCAGGTCAGATCAGTCGCTCAGTCGTGTCCGACTCTTTGCAGCCCCATGAATCACAGCACGCCAGGCCTCCCTGTCCATCACCACCTCCCGGAGTTCACTCAGACTCACATCCATCGAGTCATTGATGCCAACCAGCCATCTCATCCTCTGTCGTCCCCTTCTCCTCCTGTCCCCAATCCCTCCCAGCATCAGAGTCTTTTCCAATGAGTCAACTCTTCTCATGAGGTGGCCAAAGTACTGGAGTTTCAGCTTTAGCATCATTCCTTCCAAAGAACACCCAGGGCTGATCTCCTTCAGAATGGACTGCTTGGATCTCCTTGCAGTCCAAGGGACTCTCAAGAGTCTTCTCCAACACCACAGTTCAAAAGCATCAATACTTCGGCGCTCAGCCTTCTTCACAGTCCAACTCTCATATTCATACATGACCACAAGAAAAACCATAGCCTTGACTAGACGAACCTTTTGCAAAGTAATGTCTCTGCTTTTGAATATGCTATCTAGGTTGGTCATAACTTTCCTTCCAAGGAGTAAGCGTCTTTTAATTTCATGGCTGCAGTCACCATCTGTAGTGATTTTGGAGCCCAGAAAAATAAAGTCTGACACTGTTTCCACTGTTTCCCCATCTATTTCCCATGAAGTGATGGGACCAGATGCCATGATCTTCGTTTTCTGAATGTTGAGCTTTAAGCCAACTTTTTCACTCTCCACTTTCACTTTCATCAAGAGGCTTTTGAGTTCCTCTTCTGAAATAAGTCAAACAAAGATAAGCATCATATGATATCACTTATATGTGGAATCAAAATGTGATACAAATTAACTTATAAAACAGAACTAGACTCACAGACCTAGAAAATAAACTTATGTTTACCAAAGGGAAAGCAGAGGGGGGGATAAATTAGGAGTTTGGAATTAACATATACCAAAAAAAAATGTTATAGAGATCTTTTAAATGTTTACAATGGTTGAAAAAGTTGAGGTAATGAACAGTCTTTAAAAGTTTACTTAAACTACTTTGTGGTTTAAATCTAAGAAAATGAAAACACAGTTTCAAATATTTTGAGCATTCTTTAATACTTTTAATATGATATAAAAGGATTCCCCCTGGGAATGGAAGAAAGTGCATATAGAGCTTCTTCCACCAGGCCCTGCAGTGGATACGTTTTCATTGGATATTATCTATTTCATTTATCCTCATACTGACTTTCCAAGACTCAGATTATGATCTACAGTTTATAGAGGAAATTGCTGCTCAGAGAAGTGAAGCAATTTTCCAAAGGTCACACAGCTAGGAACTAGCAGGTCTGACTTCAGGTTTGTGTCAGTTTATGGGGTTTATTTGGCCATGCCCCACAGTCTGTGGGAACTTTATTCCCTGACTACTCGGGCCCTCCTCACTGAGAGCGTGATCCTAACCCTTCAACAACCAGGGAATTTACTGGATTTATATATTTTCCATCACCAGGTCTGCCAGCCACTTAAGATACATCCATGATTCCCAGAAGCAGAAAAACTTTCAATTACAAGGCCCTGACTCACAATAGCAAGAAAAGGAAAAAATCAAAGGCCACTATCAAGTAAAAAACAAATTTACTCATTTTTAAAGACACAAATATACACGAGAACTAAATGCAATATGTGATCCTGGATTAGGTCCGGAACTGTGGGAAAATGTTTGAAATGAAATTAAATGAAAATGAAATGGAAAACACTAGTGGAGAAATCGACAAAATTTTGATAAAGTTCATTATTCTTTCCTTGTGGCTCAGACTGTAAAGAATCTTCCTGCAATGTGGGAGACCAAGGTTCACTCCCTGGGTCAGAAGGATCCCCTGGAGAAGGTAATGTCTACC
The DNA here is from genome assembly GCF_003369695.1 of Bos indicus x Bos taurus. Classification (NCBI taxonomy): domain Eukaryota; kingdom Metazoa; phylum Chordata; class Mammalia; order Artiodactyla; family Bovidae; genus Bos; species Bos indicus x Bos taurus. The sequence goes on along the minus strand of NC_040096.1, from coordinate 16,768,229 downwards.
CTCTCCAGTGTTCTTGCCTGGAGAATCCCTTGGACAGAGGAGCCTGGCGGGCTACAGTCCATGGGGTCACAGAGAGTCAAATGTGACTGAGGCGACTAAGCACGCGTTAATTAAATAACAGTATTGTGTTGATGTTAATTTCTGGCTTTTGGTAATTATACTATGGTTTTATGAGAAGATGTCCTCGTTTGGGGGCTTCCCAGGTGGCACTAATGGTAAAGAAGCCACCTACCAATGCAGAAGACTTAGGAGACGCAGGTTTGATCCCTGCGTTGGGAAGACCCCCTGGAGAAGGAAATGGCAACCCACTCCAGTACTCTTGCCTGGAAAAGTCCACAGACAGAGGAGCCTGGTAGGCTATAGTCAATGGGGTCACAAGACTCAGACACAACTAAGCAACTAAACCACTGCCATCATGGCAATTCTTTATACTTTTTAAATAACTTTTCTCTAACTCTGAAATTACTTCAAAATATTTTCAATTTTAAAAATATTCTGTGAAATATTCAGAACAGCTATCCAGGTAAAACTCCAAGACGAGCATATTCTTACAAAGAAAGGTCTGCAAAAATATCACTCAGGTCCTGTTTTTTCATTCTTTCCTCTTTTCCCTCTCTCCATGAAAACAAAAATTAAAGAATGATTTGGGGGGCTTCCCTGGAGGCTCAGTGGTAAAGATAAAAAAGAAAAAGAACGATTTGGCTCCACTGTTGTTCAGTTGCTAAGTCATATCCAACTCTTTGTGACCCCATGGACTGCAGCACGCCAGGCTTCCCTGTCCTTCACCATCTCCTGGAGTTTGCTCAAACTCATGTCCATTGAGTCAGTGGTGCCATCCAACCATCTCATCCTCTGTGGCTTCCTTCTCCTCCTGTTACTGTTAAAAACCAACACAAATTCTACACCAAGGCAAGCCCTCTGCAGGTGTAAACTGGTCACCTTGAAAAAATTCTCTTGCACCTATGGCAGAAATCGAACCAGTATTGCAAAGCAATCATCAATCAATTAATATTAAACAAATATGTATATATTTTTAGAAACATTCTCTGGCTACTAAGTAACTGGATTGGGGGGAAGGGGTTTCTCCAGAGCAGCATTTTTATTTACTCGCTGTCAGCATGGGAAGTATGTCTGCGGCCCTGCAGGCATCAGAGCTGCTGCCCTCTTGGCCCAGAATCCAAGTCAGAGAGTGCACAGTAAATAGGGAGCCACGGGCACCTTGCCGGTGAGAAACTACAGCACCAGGGAGACAAAGACCAGGGAGCTGGGCTTATGATCAAGCAACAGGGGTCTGGAGGGTTAGCAGAGCCACATTCTGGTAACGTTTAATACAGAGAGCTGGGATACCCACATTCAAGAGAGAGCGATCATAAACGCCTGGATACCCACATTCAAGAGGGAACGATCTTAAACGCCTAGACACGAAATAACACGTAGAACTGGCTGTCTGGGCTTACGTAATATTTTATGTAATAGAAAACCCTAGAACACCCACAATTCAAGCCACCCCAGCTCCCCCCGGGGCTGACCTCCTGCAGTATTATCTTGCACAAAAGCAAATCCAGCCTGCAGCCCACCCCCAGGCTCCCAGCCTGCCTCGGATCCCTGCTTCCAAGTCGCGTGCATTAAAGAGCATCACAGTCAGGGAAAGCCGTAAGAAGGTGCTTTGTAAGTGTATGAGAAGGAGCGACTTATGCGACTTATAAATGTATTAGAAGGAGTGAGTTCTACGCTCTCACGTACCTCATCGCCTTGCACAGTATGATTAAGTTTCCGTGATTCTGTCTCTCTTTGACACCTACATATCAACAGTCCCTGCTGCACAGAGCTGACTTCTCTGAACACTCAAAACTGCTTCTTACACCACGCACACACCCAGAGGACGAGGCCAATTCTCCCCATAAATTTGTAAACTTGTTACCATAGAGACAGGCGCTGAGTGCTTCAAGGGTGGATCCGCAGTGCCACCTAGTGGGTTACAGGTTATCCTGCAGTCCCCCAACCACGCTGTTGGATGACAGGTTTTTTTTCCTTCTTTTTTCCTGTTTTCTTTTTTCGCTCTCTAGTGTTCCTCTTCAAGATTTCTAGGGATGTTTCCACAAATATCTACTTAAACCAAAGGTTTGTTCATTCTGCTTTTATTTGAGATGTAATTGACACACGTACAGCACTGTGTAAGTTCAAGGTGTTGGCTGACTCACATCCATCATGAAATGATTATCACAATAAACGTAGTGATCGTCCATCATCTCGCATAGGTTGAAAATTAAAGGAAAAGAAAAAAGTATTTTTCCTTGTGATGAAAACTCAGGACTTACTCTCTTAACGATTTTGTGTAACATACATCCTTATATATCTTAATTACCTATAAATTATATCCATCATGTTGTACATTACATCCCAGCATTTATTTATCTTATAACGGGAAATCTGTACCTTTTCAGCACCTTCATCTACTCCCCTCTCCCTCTACTCCTGTCTCTGGTAACCACACGGCTGATCATTTTCCCTATGAGTTTACTCATTCAACCAAGTTTTTCGAAGCTGTTTGCTCCCCCCATGCAGAAATAGTGTCTGATGTCAGACCTGGCACAAGGGTTCTACCTCATTTTCTGAATGCTCTGTCCTTCTACTCCATACTGACTCTAGAGAAGTCAGGAGCCGCTGTGGAGGTCCCTTGAATGTCACGTACAGTGACGATAAACCAATCCCTGACATGTAGGAGAACAAAACTCATCAGGGATTTAAAATAAAGGATTAAGCCCTCCTTTATCACTTTATTCATTTGTTCAGCCAGTGTGGCTTCTACTTCACTAACCTGGATGTGCGGGGTGGAGGACCTTTTTTCTTTGTTTCTCTCTAAATGAACTTGTTACCAAAGAGTGTTTGGATCCGGTTGTTTGCTGCTCAAAAGCCAGTAAACAGGCCAGGCTGGTGGAAAGGCAAGTTTGCTTTGTTTCAGATGCAAGCAACTGGGGACATCTGTGCAAAGGCTGACTTCCCCCACCCCTTGGCAACCAGTGAAGGGAGATCTTTTAGAGACAGAAGGAGGGGGCAGTAGTTTGAAAATTCTTTGGCATCGCCTTTCTTTGGGATTGGAATGGAAACTGACCTTTTCCCGTCCTGTGGCCACTGCTGAGTTTTCCAAATTTGCTGGCATATTGAGTGCAGCACTTTCACAGCATCATCCTTCAGGATTTGAAAGAGCTCAACTGGAATGCCATCACCTCCACCAGCTTTGTTTGTAGTGATGCTTCCTAAGGCCCACTTGACTTCACATTCCTGGATGTCTGGCTCTAGGTGAGTGATCACACCTTCATGGTTATCTGGGTCGTGAAGATCCTTTTTGTACAGTTCTTCTGTGTATTCTTGCCAGCTCTTTTTAATATCTTCTGCTTCTGTTAGGTCCATACCATTTCTGTCCTTTATTGAGCCCCTCTTTGCATGAAATGTTCCCTTGGTATCTCTCGTTTTCTTGAAGAGATCTCTAGGCTCTCCCATTCTGTTGTCTGGTCATCGTGTAGATAAATTCCTCCACCTGGTGTTTTAGTATCTATATGACAGCTCACAGGATATGGCTCAGAATTTTATCTATAGCCCTTGAGGAAGAACTAAAGGTCCTTGACTAAGCTAACTGGCTACATTGTTATCATTTAGTCTCCTCTGACTGTTTTCCTTTGCTTCCACATTTCTCACTTCTCTGATTAAACTTATTCTTTGACTAAAGTTTTCCACAGACAAAAGGCAGGCGGAGGATATGATGGGGGAGGGCAAGGACTATAGGGTCCCGCTCCCTTTCAAGCCTTCTCATTCCATCGTGGAGCAGAGAGTTAGTATCAATAAATTCAAGGTCTCCTGCCCCTGTTTTTTCCTGAGTCTGGGGGCGGGGGAGGGGTGGGTCTTCAGGGTCCACACGCCTACCTTCCTGCCCGTTTAGGGCTGTGACCACCCACCCCCACCACCAGGGCACAATGTACCACATCTGCCTGATCCAGCTGCGCTACATCTCATGGTCAAAGCCACCCTGTACAGCTCAGCCCGTCATCCTCCCTGGCGGTACATAGAAGAGGGGCACCCTCAGTGAACATCTCCGATTAGTAATCTGTCGACCAATATTTTTCATGCTTATGGACATGACCCAATCGAGGGTCCTGGCATATAAAGATGAAACTAGCCTCCTCTCGTAAACTCATGGGCTCCTGGGGAGACAGACTTTTCAACAAAGTCAGAGCATTTACTGCAAGAAAGACCCAGGTCCACAATCCCTTAGTCAAAATGCTTGGGCCAGAGGGCTTCCCTGGTGGCACAGATGGTAAAGTATCTGCCCGCAATGCGGGAGACCTAGGTTCAATCCCTGGGTCAGGAAGATCCCCTGGAGAAGGGCAAGGCAACCCACTCCAGTATTCCTGCCTGGAGAATCTCACTGACAGAGGAGCCTGGTGGGCTACTGGAACTCTGAATTTGTTGGTTTTAGGAAAGTAATCAGTCTAAAGATTGTTTATTTCCTACTATCTGCAGCAGGGTCTGGGATGTCATCTGTAATCAACCACACCCAGAATTTTGTAGTGAAACTCAGGAGGAGGAGTAAAAGAGAAATAAAGATGATCAAGAGCTTCATGGGAGCTCAGGCAGGATTTGCCACCAAATGAGGTTTAGCCTCAAAAAAGGAAAAAATTCTGCTTCTCAGCATTTTTGTTTGAGATGAGATCGGGAAGTGAGACCTGGCCAGAGAGCCTTGTAGATGGTGGGAGGCAGGTACAGGGACTCCGGTGAGGCCCACCCAGTGGGTCAGGGGTCCTAAAGGGGTGGAACCTTCAAGCCAGCTCTTCCTTGACTCTTAGACTCCTCAGCTCTACCTCAAAACTTTGCAGGAAGCCTTCCCTGACTGCCCACCCTGCTCTATGTAAGCTACACTGCTGCTGCTGCTAAGTCGCTTCAGTCGTGTCCGACTCTGTGTGACCCCATAGACGGCAGCCCACCAGGCTCCCCCGTCCCTGGGATTCTCCAGGCAAGAATACTGGAGTGGGTTGCCATTTCCTTCTCCAATGCACGAAAGTGAAAAGTGAAAGTGAAGTCGCTCAGTCATGTCCGACTCCTAGCGACCCCATGGACTGCAGCCTACCAGGCTCCTCCGTCCATGGGATTTTCCAGGCAAGAGTACTGGAGTGGGGTGCCACTGCATTCCAGTAAAAAGTTCCATGTGCTACTTTTCTGGTCCATAGACCTGAAATTCTTTCTTTCTGTCTCTGTTGAGTTGCTCAGTCACATCTGACTCTTTGCGACCCTGTTCATGAGATTCTCCAGGCATGAATACTGGAGTGGGTTGCCATTTTCTCCTCCTTCCCAACCCAGGGATCAAACCCGCATCTCCTGTGTCTCCTGCATCGCAGGTGGATTCTTTACCCACTGACCCATGAGGGAAGTGGCTGAAATTCCTTAAGCACAAGCAACATTTTCTCTCCCTGGCACTAGCTGCCAATCAAAGTTTTTCGATCGCAGCCACTCACATCCCTGCAAGTACAATCACATTTGCCACTAGTAAGAATAACAGCAAAGCATTCATTAGGAATTTGGTGGGAAGGGTGGAGGGTGTGACTTTAGTCTCGGACACAAAAGGAGAGGAGATGAAGCCCCTTGAGGGTGGCCTGGACTTGTGTTTTCCCTCATCCTCAACTCTCAGGATTAAAAAGTTGTCTCCTACTCTGGCCAGGAGACAGACTCTTTTTCTGTACATTCATCCTCGAATCGGTGAAACTTCCAAAGCAGCCGTGTAAATATTCATGCAGTAAACAGGAGCGGGGGGAAGCCAGATGGAGGGGGTCTCCACAGTTATTTTTGCTTCGCTGTCAAAATATTTAACTGATACATAAATCTTTTAAAACACGTTCATTTGGAACTGCGTGCAAACATTTCCACGAACATTCATCTCCCCTCTGTCACTAAATGCGGCTTCCACTTCAGCATATCTTTCCCCACTTTATCCAGAAAGGCTGGATCCAAAACCCAGAATATAAGACCCAAAAGGACTTTCCTGGACTAGGAGGCAGGCCTTGGCAAGCTGACCCTGGCTCCTGCCTTCCCATCCTACTCAGAAATTAGCAGGCAAGACCACTCCTGGAGTTGTAAATAGATGCCAAGGCAGTTCAGAGAGCCAGGGGGAGGGCCAGCAGAGCGGGGATATTTCTGGAACATGTCTGTTCTCTGAGGTTGGATAAATCAGCCTGAACTGCTCAGAACTCTATTTCCTGCAAACGAGGGGAATGTAAAACCATATTACTGGTTCAGCGTGGGTTTTTTCTCAGGTTTTGAAGACATGCACAGCCTAACACCAAATATATTTTTAATACACTGGAAACGTGTGGTGGATTTTAATGAAAGTGATTAGACCCAGGAAAAGAAGTCGAGGTGATGTGAAGTCCATCCATCTGCCACGCTTCCCTCCCCACCCCCCCAACCAGGGCAGAAGTCAGGTGGAGCATCAACTCAAGTTCAGGGGAACTGCGCTGTGGCCCGCAGAGAGTGCCCAGCACTGTTCCCTGACACTAACAGCAAAGCTTCCAGGGAGGAAGACTCCAGCTTTGTGAATTCCCTTCCACGTGGCAAGCTTCCTTGGTGGCTCAGATGGTAAAGAATCTGCCTGCAATGCAGCCTGGGTTCGATCCCTAGGTTGGGAAGATCCCTTGGAGAAAGGAATGGCTTCCCACTCCAGTATTCTTGCCTGGGAAATCCCATGGACAGAGGAGCCTGGTGGGCTATAGTGCATGGGGTCACAAGGAGTCAAACACGGCTGAGTGACTAACAGTTTTCACTTTTCATGCAGCAAGATCATATAAAGGACCAACTTTTCATTCACTCTTGTCCTAAGCAGGGAGGGTAGAGCAATGCCTACATTTCCAGTGCGGCCGGCATGGCAAGATGCTGGTTCAGGTAGGCAAACAAGGGCCCCCGGAGATGCTCATCGACTAATTCCCTGAACCTGTGGCCACATGATCTTACGTGGCAAAGGGAACGCGGCAGAAGGGATTTTTTCCTAATTTATTTTTAATTGGGGTATAATTACTTTACAACGCTGTGTTGGTTTCTGCTGTACAACAAAGTGAGTCAGCTGTACGTACACACAGATCCTCTCCCTCTTGAGCCTCCCTCCCATCTTCCACCCCATCCCACCCCTCTAGGTTGTCCCAGAGCACAGGTTTTAGATCCCTGTGTCTCCCAGCAAATCCCCACTATTTCACATATGGTAGTGTATATGTTTCAGTGCTACTCTCTCTATCTGTCCCACCCTGTCTTCCCACACTGTGTCCACAAGCCTGTCCCTTATGTCTGCATCTCCTCTGCTGCCCTGCAAACAGGTCCATCAGCACCATCTTTCCAGACTCCATAGATATGCATTAATATATGATATTTGTCCTTCATGTTCTGACTTACTTCACCCTGTATAATAAGGCTCTAGGTTCATCCACCTCATTAGACCGGGCTCAAATGCATTCCGTTATATGGCTGAGTAATATTCCATCGCACACACACACACCACAGCCTCTTTATCCATTCACCTGTCGATGAACACCTAGGGCAGGTGGCGTTAAGCTGAGCATCCTCGGAGGGGAAATGATCCTGGATGATGGGGATGGGCCCAGGGTCATCCCAAAGGTCCTTACAAGAGGAGGCAGGAACGCCCGAGTCAGCAGTAGGAAATGTGGTGAGAGCAGAGAGGTTAGAGGGACGCAGGGAGGGGGCCATGAGCCAAGGGACACAGGTGGCGTCAAGAAGCTGGAAAAGGCAAGGAAGCAGAGGCTCCTCTGAAGCCACGAGGAGCAATGTAGCCTCGCTGGCCCCTCGATCTTGGTCTCTGACCACCAGACTCTGTCTTCAACCCTAGGGAGGTGGTGACTTTCATTATTGGGAGTGTTGACATCTTTTCTTTGTTTCTTTAAAACCTGTCCACAAGCGCTCTTTATAATTTGCTTTGTAGTCGGTAAGTCGTGTCTGAGTCTTCGTGCCTCCCTGGTCCCACTAAGCCACCTGGGAAGCCCACCCTCTACAATTAGACACTTCCTTAAAAGTCTCCTCGTTCAAATCATCTGAATGAATTCCACTTCCTGCATGGACCCTGACTGATGCATCTACGAGGAGGAATAAATACTTCTTCCCCTTTGACTAGAGAGGCAGAGGCAAGAACAAGCGGAGATGCACTTGAGCTGGGTAGAGATGAAGTGGACAGGAGTTGGGGGAGAGCGCACGCGTGACTCGAATTTTCTCCGTGAAAAAAAATGACAGTGTAAGTGTTAGTCGCTCGGTCATGTCTGCCTATTTGCAACCACATGGACTGTAGCCCACCAGGCTCCTCTATCCGTGGGATTCTCCAGGCAAGAATACTGGAGTGGGTGGCCATGCCCTCCTCCAGGGGATCTTCCAGACCCAGGGATCACACTTGGGTCTCCTGCTTTGCAGGCAGATTCTTTACTGTCTGAGCCACCAGGGAAGCCCTTATGAAGAAAGGTGGAAAATTAAATGCTAAAATGGAATCAAGGCAGTGAAGCTTTGAAGAGAGTGGCCAAAGAAGTGGAAGGACCACTGTGAATTTTCAGAGGCATAACTCTGCCTCTTTGGGTGATTGTTTTTATTGACTGAGCCGCTGAGTCAGGTCACATGTATCTTCAGGGCTTTGCATATCTTCAGGGCTTTGCACTGTTCGGCTTAAGAAACCCCAACTATAGCTAACAGTCTAAATGATGTTCTGGGCAGCATGAGTTCATGGACTGAACAGGGCTCACTGTATTTGTCACATAGGGATTAACAGTGCTGGACACATCAGTGAAGATCAGATGCACAAAGACTGCAGAGTAAGGGCCCTACCCCTTCATATCTTATCTTGGAATATGTCATGGCTTGAATTATCAGAGGAGGGTTCATGACTCCTAATTCATCGAGGACCAGGTCAACTGACTATGTAATCCACAAACACAGACGCCCATGGTAACGCCTTGAGACAGCATGGTGTGGTGGAACAAGCAAGGAGTCTGGATAACTTGACGACTCACTAGGTGTGTTTTGGCAAATCCCTTAAACTCCTTGCCTTTCCTCTTTCTCATCTGTAACATGAGGACACACGCGTGTGTGCTCCATTGCTTCAGTCGTGTCCGACTCTTCACGACCACATGCAACCCACAAGGCTCCTCTGTCCATGGGATTTCCCAGACAAGAATACGGTTGAGGGGTTGCCATTGCTTCTCCAGGGGATCTTCCCTGACCCAGGGATAGAAACCAGGTCTCCTGTATTGTGGGGGGATGCCTTACTGACTGAGCCACCAGGGAAGCCCCCCGGGAAGAGTGACTTACCTTCAAGTGCTCTGAGCCTTTGAGCTCTGAGAACCGGAGCTGAGCTGGGAAAGGCGGGAGAAGAAGGGAAGCAGCATTAGTCTCATTAATCCTGGAGCAGCACTTACTGCAGCACCCGCCGCAGAAAGAGTGCTGAGGGAGAGAATCTTCTAACACGCACACATTGAGAGAACCAGCCTATACTACAGACCCAAACCAGAGGCTCAGAAAAGTTAAGTCCTTCGCCCAAGGTCACACAGCCAGACAGCATTCTTCCTTGGTGTGACGATGGCTAGGCGTGTCCTACTCCAGTTTCCTTTATTTGAACTTTGATCTACTTGATCAATGATTGCAATTGACATATGTCCACTACTATGAAATATATGGGCTTCCCAGGTGGCGCTGATGTAAAGAACCAGCCTGCCTGTGCAAAAGACGTAAGAGACACAAGTTCTCTCCCTGAATCAAGATGATCCCCTAGAGAAGGGATAGGCTACCCATTCCAGTATACTTGGGCTTCCCTGGTGGCTCAGATGGTAAAGAATCTGCCTGCAATGAGGGAGACCTGGGTTCGACCGCTGGGTTGGGAAGATCCCCTGGAGGAGGGCATGGCAACTCTCTCCAGTATTCTTGACTGGAGAATCTCCATGGACAGAGGAGCCTGGCAGGCTACAGTCCTTGGGGTCCCAAAGAGTCAGACATGACTGAGTGACTAAGCACAGCACAGCATAGCTGATTCACTTTGCTGTACAGCAGAAACTAACACAACATTATTAAGCAATTATACTCCAATAAAAAATTTTTAAAAAAAGAAAAGAAATATCTGATTTTCTAAGATGAGAGACAGTGGTCTCGGATCCACCTGTCTCCAGATGGTTCAGACAGTGAGCAAATTCAGCCAGCCCCATATCCCTTTGCTAAAACCCACACTGAAACAGCTCAATAATAAAAAGATGAATAGCCCAATTAAAAACTGGGCAAAGCATCTGAAAAGACATTTCTCCAAGGAAGATATGCAAATGGCCATTAAGCACATGAAAAGATGCTCAACATCGTTAGCCGTCAGGGAAATGCAAATCAAAGCCACAACCAGATTACCACTTCACAGCCACTGCTATGGTTGTCATCAAAAGGTCAGACAGTAGGGAGTTCCCTGGTGGTCTAGCAATTGGGATTCTAAGTTTTTGCTGCCTTGGCCCGTGTTTGATCCCTGGTTGGGGACTGAGATCCCAAAAGCCGAGAGGCACAGCCAAAAAAAAAAAAAACTTTAAAAAATCAGGTAGTAAGAAATGTTGGTGATGATGTGGAGAAACTGGGACCCTGAGACATTGCTGGTGAGAACACACGATGGTGAAACCACTTGGGAAAACTGTCTGGAGGCTCCTCAGATGGTTAAACAGAGATTTATCACATGACCCAACAGTTCTCCTCATAGATACACACCCAAGAGAAATGAAGACGTATGTCCACACAAAAACGTGCATGAAAGTTCACAGCAGCGTTATCCATAAGAGCCAAAAAGTGGAAACACACCGAGCGCCCACAACCCAGTAAACAAATGAATAAGATGCGATGTATCCATGCAATAGAATACTATTCAGCCGTGGCAAGGAATGAAGTACTGATACACGCTACCCACAGATGAACTTGAAACCTTCTGCTGCTCGAGGGAAGCCAGTCACAAAGGACCAAGTGGCATGCGACCCCGTGCAAGAAACGTGCAGAGCAGACAACTCTGTAGAGACTGGAAGCAGATGAGCAGCTGCCAGGGGCCCGGGGAGGGGAGATGGCACGAAAGGGTATGGGGCTGACTTTTGGAGTGATGAATGCTCTAAAATTCCCTGTGATGGTGGCTGCACAGCTCTGAATATTCAAAAGCCACTGAATTGTCCACTTGGAATGAGTAAGCTGTACGGTGTGTGAATGACATCTCAATAAGCCTTTAAAAAAACCCACCATACTGCGCTCGCCTCAGCCACACACACACTAAACTCGGAACATACGGGAAGATGACCGAGGCCCATGTGGAGGGGACACGCAAACTTGTGACACGTTCCACATTTCATCTATTGTCAAAGCCAGACCCCCTCCCAAAAATGCTGAGACCGTTTTGGTCTGCTTTGCCTAAAGAGAGAATCCACCAACATAACTCGATTTTAAATGTTTTCTTTGTTTGATTTCATTCTATGCAAACGTATCATTTAAAGTCAAAAGCACACACTGTTTTTAAAAGTTGGTATGAGCTTTTGAAAGACACAGTCTTGTTCCCAGACCTGCCAGGGCTGAACCTTGGGACTGTAGGCTAGTCACTTCGCTCTGGGCCTGGGTCTCCTCACTGCAAAGGGGGGACAATGGTGCCTCTGCTGCCCTGTAATGGGGCTCAGGCTGCGCCTCACCAGGACATCCTGGGAGGAGGTGAGTGGGGCCACTGGCTGTATCTGCTCAGCTGTTGTTGCTATTGTGTCCAAGACTTTGTCACCCCGTGGACTGCAGCACGCCAGGCTTCCCTGTCCTGCACTCCTAGAGTTTGCTCAAACTGACGCCCACTGAGTCAACATGCCATCCAACCATCTCATCCTCTGTCATCCCCTTCTCCTCCTGCCCTCAATCTTTCCCAACATCAGGGTCTTTTCCAATGAGTCAGCTCTTCACATCAGGTGGCCAAAGTATTGGAACTTCAGCTTCAGCATCAGTCCTTCCAATGAATATTCAGGGTTGATTTCCTTTGGGTTGGACTGGTTTATCTCCTTGCAGACCCTCAAGGGTCTTTCTCCAGCCACACAATTGGAAAGCATCAGTTCTTAGGCCCTCAGTCTAGAAATACTAAAATACTAAGCAGGGACTTTCCTGGGGGCCCAGTGGCTGGGACTCAGTCCCAATGCAGGCCAGGTTTAATCCCTGGTCAGGGGACTAGATCCCACATGCTCAACTAAAGATCCCAAATGTCCAACAGAGATCGAAGATCCCACGTGCTACAACTAAGACCCAGCCCAGCTAAACCAAAATTCATTAATGACACACTGACGATTTTTTAAATTAAATGAAATAAAATGCTAAGCAAAGTGAGGGTGCAAGCTAAGTGAACGGCTAAACACAAAGGATTCCTTCAGCTGCAAATAACGGAAAACACTCTCACAAAACTGCACATCCTGAAGGACAGTGGGGACCAGGAGGTCTGGTCAGGCCCCCTGCTCAAGTGTGCCCTTCCCTGAGCTGCTGTCTTCAGACAAGAAGCAAGATGGCAACAGTGTTTGTGGTATGTGTGTGTGTGAACACTCAGTCATGCCCAGCGCTTTGCAACCCCCTGGACTGTAGCCCACCAGGCTCCTCTGTCCATGCGATTCTCCAGGCAAGAACCCTGGAGTGGGTTGCCATTTCCTCCTCCAGGGAATCTCCCCAACCTGTGTCTCTTGCATCTCCCGCATTGGCAGGCAGATTTGTTGCCACTGCGCCACCTGGGAACCTTGTAGACTGACGCTTGAATGTCCCAAGGTCTCATATCTTAGAGACTTAGCAACTCAGGAAGCTGAGCAGCGTTCTACATTGATCCACTTCCTGAATGTCTTCCTTCAGGACTGACACATGCTGAGCCCACCTCTGGGTCCTGGAAATCCTTACATCCCTGGGAGAATCAGATAATGATCAGAAAACAATGTTAAGACACAGTAATTCCTGATGGTGAACAGTGTTAAGCAAGAAAGAAAAGGTGCTGAGAGCCAGCATCCCTGGGGCGGAGGCTATACAGGGTAGTCTGGGAAAGCACCTCCAGGTAAGGGTGGAGGGTGTTGGGGAGGGCAGGGCGGGAGGGGACAGATGATGCCAGTCCTGGATGGCCCTGTGCACGAGGAGTTCTGCTAAATTCCAAGGAAAATGTAAAGCCATCAAAGGACAAACAGGGAGGACATCTGATGTGAAAGACATGGATTGAATCACGGCTCTGTCAAATGACTCACTTTTCCTGACCCTCAGTTTCCATGCCTGTAAAATGGGATTAAAAAGGACTTCCCTGGTGCTTCACTGGTTGGGAGTCTACCTACCAGTGCACGGGACATATGGGTTCAATCTGTGATCTGGAAGGACTCCACAGGGCGGGAGCAACTAAGCCCACGCACCACAACTGCTGAGCCTGTGTGCTCTCCACAAGAGAAGCCACTGCAGTGAGAAGCCCGAGCAGCTCAGCCAGAGAGTAGCCCTTGCTCACTGCAACCAGAGAAAAGCCAGTACACAGCAAGACCCACCACAGGCAAAAAAAAAATAAAACAATAAAAAATAAAAATTTTAAACTGGGATTAAAAATTCCTGTCTCTGGACTTCCCTTGTGGTCCAGTGGTTAAAACTCCTCATTTCCACCGCAGGGGTCATGGATTCAATCCCTGGTCGAGGAACGAAGATCCCACGTTGTATATTTGAAAGCTGCTACCAGAATAGATGGAGAAGGAAATGGCAACCCACTCTAGTATTCTTGCCTGGAGAATTCAATCCAGAATACATATCAAAAGTTCTCATCAAAAAAAAAAAAAAAAGTTCTCATCACAAGAAAAAAAAAAAAATCGGTCACTACCTATGGTGATGGATGTTAACTAGACTTAATGTGGTGATTATTGCACAATATATACAAATACCATTATGTTGTACACCTGAAACTAAAGTAATGTTATATGTCCATTATCTGAACTTAATAAATAAATAACTCATTTACAGGGTTACAAGGACAAAACATGAAAATGGAAGAGTACAGTACAGCCCACCCCCCCAAAAAAAATATTAGCAACCTCTTCCATTTGTTTTTTTTAGAAACTGAAGCCTGAGATGTTTTGGGGGAGGTTGTCTGCAACCTACTTTGAAATGCATCAGAAAAGTAAACCATTTTGATGGGTCTGGAGTGTGGTGGGTGATGGTATGTATGCAATGAAACAAGTAGAATAAAATGTTAATGGAAGAGTCCGGATGATAGATGCATGTCTATCCACTGTAAAATTCTTTGCACTTTTAGCTATTTTTGAAATTTTTAGTAATGAAATTTTGAGGAAGGAAGAGGTACCACTTTTTTTTTTTTTTTTTTTAAGAATTTGCAAATGCTTGCCGCTTCCCTCTCCAGTTTCTTTCTTGTCTGATGGTGTTAGCAAGTCACCTTACAGTCCTGCCGAGTGATTCGGTCCAAAGCGGGATAGCCACCTAGGCTTGACGTGGCTCCCGCTGTGCGCTGGCCTTGACGGAGACAACGCTGTGGGCTTTGCAGGGAAGCCTCTGGCTAAACCGAGCCTTGGCCGCTGAAGAACGTGCGGGACTGCCGCCGCCAGAGGGCGCACTCGGGCCGCGAGGACCGCGCGGCGGGAAACCTTGCTCCTCCCCTGGAGCCCACGGCCCTTGCGACGACGTGACCTACAGGAAACAGCCCTTCGACCGGGACGGTCTCCCCGCAGATCCTGATGAAGGGAAGGAGGGAGCAAAGTAACACTGAGCAAGTGTCAGACAGTGCGAAATGCCTTCCATCACTTTTATGTCGTTCTAGTTATGAATTGGAGAAGGCGATGGCACCCCACTCCAGTACTCCTGCCTGGAAAATCCCATGGACGGAGGAGCCTAGTGGGCTGCAGTCCATAGGGTCGCTAAGAGTCAGACACGACTGAGCGACTTCACTTTCACTTTTCACTTTCATGCATTGGAGAAGGCAATGGCAACCCATTCCAGTGTTCTTGCCTGGAGAATCCCAGGGACGGGGGAGCCTGGTGGGCTGCCATCTCTGGGGTCGCACAGAGTCGGACACGACTGAAGCGACTTAGCGTGCATGTATGCATAGTTATGAATCAGTCTGAAAATACAACGGGTGTTGAAGCGCAAAGGATACAGACGTCATTCCCGGCAGAGACTCCCTGGTTCTCCCCGGGCAGAGCAGCTTTTTTGGGGGTACTGACATTTCTCCCCAACCTCCACCCCTCCACGAAGGGACTCGGAGTAGCTGCGTCCCCAGGGCTGACAGAGCACTTCGTGGTGGCTTCCAGTGACCTCACCCAGCATCTGCAAGGAGGCTACCCACCCCACCCAGGTCTGCCCGTGGGGTTTCTTCATGTGGGGTTTCGGGTGGCAGGAAGAGGGAAACGGAGAGGGGAAGAGGTGGAGAAATGAATGTTAACTTTGAACTCTCCCATAGCTTCATCTAATGGAGACACTTTCAGAGACCATCTATCTGGTACCCTAGTTACCAAGATTCAGACCTAAGTTATCAATACCTCAGTATTTTAAAGTCATAATTACTCAAAGCCACTCTATACAAACCAGTAGTTTGGTCAAATTTTCCTTTTTGTGTAACCAGAGCCTGCATGGGTGCTAAGTTGCGTAAGTAAAAGCGTTAGTCACTCAGTGGTGCCTGACTCTTTGCGACCCCATGGACTGCAGCCCACCAGGCTCCTCTGTCCATGGGATTTTCCAGGCAAGAGTACTGGAGTGAGTTGCCATTTTCTTCTCCAGGGGATCTTCCCCACCCAGGGATTGAACCCAGGTCTCCTGCACTGCAGGCAGATTCTTTACCGAGTTAGGAGCTAAGTCACTTTAGTCTTATCCAACTCTTTTCGACTCAATAGACTGCAGCCCAGCAGGCTGCAGCCCTCTGACCATGGGATTCTCCAGGCAAGAATACTGCAGTGGGTTGTCATTCCCTTCTCCAGGGGATCTTCCCGACCCATAGATGGAATCCAATTCTCTTGCATTGGCAGGTGGGTTCTTTACCACTAGCGCCATCTGGGGAGACCCGAAGTCTCAAATACTGTCCTCAGAAGCCTCTACCCCATGCCCCCATCTCTCCACCCAACAGACCAACCCAGAGCCTCTGGGTGTGAAGCTCCAAGCCCCATGGGGCTTCTCAAATGTCAGCCACCTTATCCCCTCCTAGAAAGGAAGAGGGATTCTGCCAGAAAAGTCACCTCCTGACTTTAGACTTGCCAGATTGGGAGGAGAGGAGTTCTGAATCCCATGGAAATTTGGTTAGAAAGGATGGTATGTCCCAAATTTCGATTGGTGCTTCTTTGGTTTTAAAAACTTGTATTCACAAGTAATACATGTTAAGCCTGAGAAATAAGATGAGCACGGAGACAATTAAATTCATCCATGAACCCATCCTGAAATAAACAGTCCTGAGTTTTGATGTATACTGCACTGAACTTTTTTATTTCTGTGCATCTATTAACACACATGCCATTTTTCTTTAAAAATATAAGGTACATTATTTGTAACTTGTTTTGTTACTTAATAATGATCATGAGTAGCTTTCAATGGTTAAAGGATAATTTTCTAAGGATGAAAGTATGACTCTCCTACATATATAAAATGAACACATGTTTAACATTTTATTTAATTCGTTACTAATGAGGGAACCATTAAGAGGTAACAAAGGAGAAGTCCAAAGTAGAGACAGGGACTTCCCTGGTGGTACAGTGGTTTAGAACCCATCTGCCAATGCAGGGAACAGGTTCCACCCCTGATCTGGGAACTAAGATCCCACACACCACAAGAGCAACGAAGCCCAAGTGCCATAACTATTGAACCCACCATCCGCAGCTACTGAAGCCTGCGTGTTCAAGAGCCCGAGCTCTGCAACAGAGAAGCCACTGGAACGAGAAGGCCTCCCACGGCAGCTAGAGAGTAGCCCCCACTCTCTGCAACTAGAGAAAGCCCTCATGCAGCAACGAAGACCCAGCACAGCCAAAATAAATAAATGATTTTAAAAAGAAAGAGACATTTCTGAGAAATACTGAAATGGATTTACAAACGAATGCGAAAGTAGGTTCTTCCACTAGAGAGGGGCTAGTCAAATGAACCTCCACTGGACAGAATTTATTTGCATGTCTATAATTATTTGCACGGCTATCTGTTGTGAGGATACAAAAGAGCCCAAAGGCCATGAAACGTGAAGAACCCCATAGAATCAGAATCAGTTAACCCAGGCGCTTCGCTGCTGGTCCAGTGGTTAAGAATCTGCTTCGCAATGCAAAGGACAGGGATGCGATCCCTGGTCCGGGAAGATCCCACATGCTTCAGACAGAGCAACTAAATCACCACAACTAGAGAAACCCAGAGGGCAGCATGAAGACCCAGCACAGCCAGAAAAAGACTCAGGTAACCGAGTGGCTGTGCTTCCCACAGTGCCTAGTTTTCAACTGCGGCACAAATTTTCTCTTACACTGCGTAAACAAATATATGTCCATGCTCTCTTCTTCAGTTCAGTTCAGTCTCTCAGTTGTGTCTGACTCTTTGTGACCCCATGGACTGCAGCACGCCAGGCTTCCCAGTCTATCACCAGTTCCTGGAGCTTGCTCAAACTCATGTCCATCAAGTCGGTGATGCCATCCAACCATCTCATCCTCTGTCATTCCCTTCTCCTCCTCCCTTCAATCCTTCCCAGCATCAGGGTCTTTTCCAATGAGTCAGTTCTTCGCATCAGGGGGCCAAAGTACTGGAGTTTCAGCTTCAGCATCAGTCCTTCCAATGAATATTCAGGACTGATTTCCTTTAGGATGGACTGGTTGGATCTCCTTGCAGTCCAAGGGACTCTCAAGAGTCTTCTCTAACACCACAACTCAAAAGCATCAATTCTTCAGTGCTCAGCTTTCTTTATAGTCCACACATGACTCATCCATACATGACTACTGGAAAAACCATAGCTTTGACTACACGGAACTTTGCTAGCAAAGTAATGTCTCTCCTTTTTAATATGCTGTCTAGGTTGGTCATAGCTTTTTTTCCAAGAAGCAAGCGTCTTTTAATTTTATGGCTGCAGACACCATCTGCAGTGATTTTGGAGCCCCCAAAAATAAAGTCTCTCACTGTTTCCGCTGTTTCCCCATCTATTTGCCATGAAGTGATGGAACCAGATGCCATGATCTTCGTTTTCTGAATGTTGAGCTTTAAGCCAACTTTTTCACTCTCCTCTTTCACTTTCACAAAGAGGCTCTTTAGTTCTTCACTTTCTGCCATAAGGGTGGTGTCATCTGCATATCTGAGGTTATTGATATTTCTCCGGGCAATCTTGATTCTAACTTGTGCTTCACCCAGCCCAGCATTTCTCATGATATACTCGACATAGAAGTTAAATAAGCAAGGTGACAATATACAGCCTTGACATACTCCTTTCCCGATTTGGAACCAGTCTGTTGTTCCATGTCCAGTTCTAACTGTTGCTTCTTGACCTGCATACAGATTTCCCCAGAGGCAGGTCAGGTGGTCTGGTATTCCCATCTCTTGAAGAATTTTCCACAGTTGATTGTGATCCACACAGTAAAAGGCTTTGGTGTAATCAATAAAGTAGAAGTAGATTTTTTTTCTGGTATTATCTTGCTTTTTTGATGATCCAGTAGATGTTGGCAATTTGATCTCTGGTTCCTCTGCCTTTTCTAAATCCAGCTTGAACATCTGGAAGTTCACAGTTCATGTACTGCTGAAGCCTGGCTTGGAGAATTTTGAGCATTACTTTACTAGTGTGTGAGATGAGTGCAATTGTGCAGTAGTTTGAGCATTCTTTGTCATTGCCTTTCTTTGGGACTGGAATGAAAACTGACCTTTTCCAGTCCTGTGGCCACTGCTGAGTTTTCCATATTTGCTGGCATATTGACTGCAGCACTTTCACAGCATCATCTTTTAGGATTTGAAATAGCTCACATGGAATTCCATCACCTCCACTAGCTTTGTTCATAGTGAGGCTTCCTAAGGCCCAGTTGACTTCACACTCCAGGATGTCTGGCTCTAGGTGACTGATCACAGCTCATGGTTATCTGGGTCATGAAGATCTTTTTTGTATAGTTCTTCTGCATATTCTTGCTACCTCTTTTTAATATCTTCTGCTTCTATTAAGTCCATACCATTTCTGTCCTTTATTGCTCTCTTTTTAATGGTCACATATTTTTATTATGTTGATATTTCTATAATTTATTTAGCAAACTGTTACTGGACTTCCAATTCTTCATTTGTATAAACAATACAGGGACATTTCCTTCACTTTGAATATCTTTGAACATTACCTGACTATATCCTTCAGATAAATTCCTAGAAATGGAAGTCTTGTGTGGAAGGATAGGCACATTTCCAAGGTTTCTGATAGCTGATGACAAATGGCCTTTATAAGCCTCTTTCTAACCCACTTTAAATCTGCCCTCAAGTCCAAACTTTCTCAAGTCTGATATAGATTCAGAGACTTTAGGCTCCATTGAGGTAAAACAAAGATTGCCAGTTATTTCTCCAGAAAAAATAGGTTTATTTAGGATCAGAAAAGAATTGCAGTAAGCCACATGCAAACCCCTGGCAAAAACCAAGAGGAGCTTGCACAGCTGGGAAAGGAAGTGGGCGGGCTGTAACGTAGTCGGTGGCTTTTCATTGGCTGGGTTGTGATGGCCTCTCATTGGCTGAGTTCCTGTGTCCCGTTAGAGGGAGTTCGTTCTTCTTTATAGAGCCTGAGAGCTCCCTGATCTGGTCTTCCGACTCTATTTTAATTGAAGTTTCTTTTCATTAATATTTTAGATGCCCTTTAGCAAGAAATGACTCTTTGCACTGAAATTTCACTCGATTTCTCAGTAAAATTATTTGCTAACGAAGAAAAAACACTACAGACTGTGAAATCAATGGAGGATTCAAACAAATGGGCAGATAAATCAACCTGCAGTTTCGTGCTTGCCAAGACGCTTCAGTCGTGTCTGACTCTTTGCGACCTCGTGGACTGTAGCCCACTAGGCGCCTCTGTCCATAGCGATTCTCCATACAGGAATACTGGAGTGGGTTGCCATGCCCTCCTCCAGCGTCCCTCTTTTATAGTCTGCTCCTAATGACACCCTCTCCTCCCTGTCTCCTGGAGAAGGCAATGGCACCCCACTCCAGTACTCTTGCCTGGAAAATCCCATGGACGGAGGAGCCTGGTAGGCTGCAGTCCATGGGATCGCTAAGAGTTGGACACAACTGAGCGACTTCACTCTCACTTTTCACTTTCCTGCCTTGGAGAAGGAAATGGCAACCTACTCCAGTGTTCTTGCCTGGAGAATCCCAGGGACAGGGGAGCCTCGTGGGCCCCTGTCTATGGGGTCACACAGAGACGGACACAACTGAAGTGACTTAGCAGCAGCAGCAGCAGCAGCCTCCCTGTCTCCAACACCACCGAGAACTTCTCCCCACCTTCTAGCACCCTCTGCTCAGAAGCAGAGAGAAAAGAATCCTTCAGAACACTGATACCAGGACTTCCCTGCTGGTCCAGTGGTTAAGACTCCACGCTGCCCCTGCAGGGGACCCAGGTCTGATCCCTGGTCAGAGAACTAGATCCCACAAGTGGCAACTAAGATTTGGCACAGCCAAATAAATTTTAAAAAAAGAAAAGAACATCAGTGTCTTGAGACCCAAGTTTTCCCACCCCTACTTTTTCCCAGTTAGAGTGATTTCCCAGCACTTTTGAGCAGAGATGGAGGGCATCTTGTCCTACCAAGCCTGTTATCAAATTACTCTGATAACATCCATCAGGCAAGTTCACTGGGAGATTTGGACAATGTTGAACTTTACCCAAACCCCGTTCTTCCAGCAAACAAAGATGGTTAAGATGTTTCCCCCCAAACTTGTATGTTCCAAAGTCCTTCCATCCTTTTGCATTCTGGAAAACAGAAAGCATACCACAAAGAACTGTCTTTCCCTTCTGACTTAGATAAGACTTGCTGTCAGGCTCTCTCATGACTTCCATAAGACTCACAGATGCCCCACTTACTACCTGTGATGGGGCCAGACACAGCCCCTCCCACCTCACGTTCTTTGTGATTGCACAAACTATTGGTCCGCCTGAAACTAACCAGACACAGAGGCAACACTTCCTGTCCGGCTGACTGAGCCGCCCCCCTGATTACAAAAACAAGTCCAGTTGTACACCCACCCCATTGACAACTTGTCTGCTCCTCCCTAGACAAGTTTAAGGTATTTTTTTAAGGTTCTTTTTTTATGTGGACAATTGTTTAAGTCTTTACTGAATTTGTTACAGTATTGCTTCTATGTTTTGGTTTTCCCACCACGAGGCACGTGAGAGCTTATGTCCTCAACCAGAAATCAAACCCGCACTCCGTATATTAGAAAGTGAAGTCTTACCCACTGGACCAGCAGGGCAGGCTCCAGGACTTTTCTACTCTCCCCTACAAGACACTCAAATCTTCAGATCTGGAGTATCCTGCCTATTGCAATGGCTTAAACCAAGTCAGTGACATTGGTTTGATTTTTGTTTGGTTTCATAGAGGAGGGTGGGAGTGATGGGGGACCTCTCACACACTTCTCTTAACTCAGAGTGCAATTCTCTCTCTGGCTCTCCTCTCTCACTCCCAGAAGCTATCAGCTGGGGGTAATTTCTAGTAACTCCCAGCAAAAGCCGGTGTGTCTGCTCCCACCAAGGATCCCATCCCAGGACATCTCTGCCTATTTCCTTTCTTAAAGGGGTGTCTCCAACTCCTGAAGTCTCTTGCTGTTTAGCACTCCCCACCAAACCCTTGGACTTCCCAGGGGGCGCAGTGGTAAAGACGCCACCTGCCAA
The DNA here is from genome assembly GCF_003369695.1 of Bos indicus x Bos taurus. Taxonomy (NCBI): domain Eukaryota; kingdom Metazoa; phylum Chordata; class Mammalia; order Artiodactyla; family Bovidae; genus Bos; species Bos indicus x Bos taurus. The sequence continues at coordinate 16,746,376 of NC_040096.1, read as the reverse complement.
AGCAGGAGATGGAGACATGGAGTTGGTCTCCAGGTGGAGAAGATCCCCTGGAGGAGGAAATGGCAACCCACTCCAGTGTCCTTGCCTGGAGAATCCCATGGACAGAGGAGCCTGGCGGGCTACAGTACATGGGGTCACAAAGAGTGTGATATGCCTGAGCGTGCATGCACACACACACACCTAGCCCACAGGAGTCTTGTGTACATCACAGACACACACACACACACACACACACACACAGCCCATAGGAGTCCTGTGTACATTAGAAGGAGTCCACCTTGACACATCCAGCACCCTGGTCCTGTCATGGGGCAGAACCTTTAATACAAGTTAATCACTAAAGGGATATTGCCTATAAGCGTTAATTATACGTAATGGCCCATCTCTGGTAACCCTGCCTCCCAGGTAATGAGCATTAAGCTAAAACACCTTTGTTCAGCTCACAAGAAACGTCTCCACCAGCTCCACCCAGGATTGGTTGTAGGCAGGAAGGCATTAACATATAGCTACCCCTCCACCTTCCAGGTCTCCCCGCTCCGCTTTTAAGTATAAATGAAGCCTGAATTATAACTCAGGGAGGATGGTTCTCTGGGACGCTGGTCTGCTGTCCTCTCAGTCAGCTGGGCTTTCCCCGTAAAGTCACTGTGGCTCGCTCCAGTAACTCGGCTCTCGGTTTACCAGCCTGACACAGCGAGCGGTAGGAGCGTGGGCTCGTGATAAGCTGGGACAGACTCCCAGCGTAAATGAGGAGCAAGCCAGCTTTTAAACCCCATCCCTCCCCTCCCCTTCCGCTGGGCATTCCAGGTCAGGACTCGGCCGACGCCTCTGTGAGTGGCTTCATGGCGGACAGCCGTGGAATCTTCTGGAAGGACGGGTAGGACACGTGGAGATGGGGGGCGGGGAGGCGTGAAAGCAGAGGAAGGGTCTTCCAGGCGGAAGGAGTGCTGGAGCGGCGTCCCAAAGTGGGCAGGGAGGAGCAGCCCCTGGGGGCGGAGAGCTGCTGCTGGAGCCCAGCTCCAGGGGCTCAGAGCGAGGTCCCCCTCAGGCTGAGTACCCACACCACCCAGACCAGTCAGGCAGGGCAGCCTGGTGACTCAGACAGCACAGGCCTAGGAGCTGTGGACTGAACCGGCCCCTAGATTGGTCATCCCCAGAACCTTAGAAAGTGACTGTGTTTGGAGACGGGACCTCTAAAGAGATGAAAGTGAAAGTCGTGTTTAGCTCTCTGCGACCCCATGGACTGTAGCCCACCACGGTCCTCTGTCCATGGGATTCTCCAGGAAGAATACTGGAGTGGGTGGCCATTTCCTTCTCTAGGGGGACCTTCCCAGCCCAGGGATCGAACCTGGGTCTCCTGCATTGCAGGCGGATTCTCTACCATGTGAACCACCAAGGAAGCCCATTACAGAGGTGAGTGAGTGAAGTCACTCAGTCGTGTCCGACTCTTTGTGACCCCATGGAATGTGACTGTGTTTGGAAACAGGACCTTTAAAGAGATGAAAGTGAAAGTCATGTTCAGTGGTGTTCAGCTCTCTGCGACCCCATGGACTATAGCCCACAAGGCTCCTCCATCCATGGGATTTTCCAGGCAAGAGTACTGGAGTGGGGTGCCATTGCCTTCTCCAGGGGATCTTCCCAACCCAGGGATTGAACCCAGGTCTTCCACATTGTAAGCAGATGGTTTACTGTCTGAGCCACCAGGGAAGTCCACTTTAAAGAGGTAAGAAGGTTAAATGAGGCCACTAGGGTGGAGCCCTGTCCCATCTGACTGGTGTCCTTATAAGAGGGAGAGACCCCCAGGATGCACAGGCACAGGGAAGAGCCCCTGTGAGGACGCAGTGGGGGGCGGCTATCTGAGGGCCGAGGGGAAAGGTCTCAGGAGAAACCAGCCCTGCCAGCACCTTGGTCTTGGACTTGCAGCCTCCAGAACCGTGAGAAATCAACATCTGTTGTTTAAGGCCCTGGGTCCTTAGAGCGGGTTTTTGTTAGAGCAGCCTGAGCAGGAGTCAGCCTCAGACTCCAAACCTCCATGCGTGCTCAGTAGCATGCAAAGGGTCCAACTCTTTGTGACCCCATGAACTGTCGCCCGCCACGTTCCTCTGTCCATGGGCTTCTCCAGGCAACAATGCTGGAGTGGGTTGCCAATTCCTTCTCCAGGAGATCTTTCTGACCCAGGGACTGAACTCATGTCTCTCGTATCTCCTGCACTGGCAGGCGGGTTCTTTACCACTAGTGCCCTGTGGGAAGTCTCCAGACCTCCTTACTGGGTACCAAAGGCCTCACTCAGCCTCTCTGAGTCTGTCTCCTGATGTGATGCATAAGACAGAGAGAAAGCCCACCCAGGGCAGCCATGAAGCTGGAGTGAATCATGTGTGTGAAATGGACATCTAATAAGTGTGCAGATATGGACAGAGAGTGTAATCTCTAAAATGAGATACAGAGACTTCCCTGGTGGTCTAGAGGTTAAGACTCCACACTCCCAATGCAGGAGGACTCAGGTTCAGTCCCTGGTCAGGGAACTAGATCCCACATGGCGTGACTAAAGATCCTACATGCTGCAACGAAGGCCCGGCATGGCCAAATGAAAATAAATAAAATGAGGTGCATGTACCTGGGGTAGAGGGGAGCAGATGCATGGGGTGGGGGAGGAGGAAGAAAAGCTAAGAACTTCTTCATACGTTTATTCTGCATCTTCCCAGTACTTGTCCCTTTTTACATACGGTGCTCGTGGCGTAATAGAGAAACACACAGGTGTTTCCAGTGTATGAAGCAACTTCACCCTTGTGCATTGTTAGTTTGTGATGGTCTTAACGCGCGTTTATACATGTATGCAGTGCTGTGTGTATGTGTGTGCGCTCAGTCTGACGTGAGTGAACAGATTCGCATCTTGTCGGGGTCCATGATTCTTAGATGGACTGACATTGTTTCTGTTGTTTAGTTGCCAAGGTGTGTCTGACTCTTTGTGACCCCATGGACTGTAGCCCACCAGGCTCCTCTGTCCATGGGATTCTCCAGACGAGAATACTGGAGTGGGTTGCTGTTTCCTTCTCCAGGGGATCTTCCTGACTCAGGGATCGAACCTGCATCTCTTGAATCAGCAGGTGGGTTTTTTACCACTGAGCCACCAGGGAAGCCCCAGATGTGCTGCTAGGATTGTGCAATTTAAAAAAAATCCTCTGGAGACCTGTATAGAGAATAACAACTTGGCCACTAAGATTTCTATGCATCCACTGATCTGCCAGGGGAGGGAGGGAGTGCAGCTATGGCTAGATGGCATCAGGAGGTGGGAATTTAGTAGAGAAGGGCAGAGTACCTGTGTCCACCTACCCCTCTGGACAGGACCTCTGGGTGGGAGCTCCACATCTCTCCAGAGAGTCACTGTGAGATTCCATCAATGAATGAGGGCCTTCTGGACACTGGGGGCGCCTCATTGGCACAGACATTGGCATGAATATCACTCTTGAGATGGTCCACTTTCATGATTAATAGTAATGTGGTTATAACCAGAACATGGTTAATAATCCACAGTGGGAAAGCTATGAAGAAGAGACAAATAGAGACCAGAACACAGGAAAGGGGAAGGGAGTGAGGGTGCTGAGTGAGGGTGCCCCCGGCAGCCTGGGCATGTGTGAGGCTCCCTTTGAGGCCTCCCCAAAATGAGCAGAGGCGCTTTGATGGGGCAGGACACGTGGGGGGAGTAACATTCTTGTTTGGAGAGAGAAATGACTTAGGGTTCTGTCATTTGGGCATCAGTGTAAATGTGGCCAGTGTCACAGTCACAGACTCAGGGCTCGTGAGTTCTGTATTTCACAGGATGTCTGTGTCCAGAGAGCTCAGTGTCTAGAATCCTCATGATGAGGCAGTCCAGGGATCCCCAGAGCAGACCCCGAGCAGGGAGGAATTGGTCTGCATTCCCTCAGTGAGCAGTTTTTGTCTATTTAGCCTGAGAAACACAATATAGACCTCTGGGTCTGTGATGCTATGTTGTATCCAGAAAAAAAAAAAAAAAAAAAAAAGCCCAGACTTTGCTTTCGTGCAGTTGATTGAAATTCCTGGCTGTGTGACCCTGGACAAGTCACTTAACGACTCTAAATCTCAGTTGCTTTGTCTGTTGCTCAGTGACTCTGTCGAGTCCAACTCTTTGCGACCCCATGGATTGCAGCCCACCAGGCTCCTCTGTCCATGGGATTCTCCAGGCAAGAGTACTGGAATGAGTTGCCAGCTCCTACTCCAGGGGATCTTCCTGACCCAGGGGTTGAACCGGTGTCTCTTATATCTTCTGCATTGACAGGCAGGTTCTTTACCACTAGCGCCACCTGTGAAGCCCTACTGGATTGGGGTCCAGCCTTCATTTTAACTTAATCCCCTCTCTAAAGATGTCATCTTCAAATATGGCCACATTCCAAATGCTGGGGTTAAAGCTTCAACATATGACTTTATAGCCCACAACACTGAATAAGTAAGAAAAATTCTCTACCATCTGGGAGCTCAGAGAAGTTCTATGACTCCTATCATTAAAGCATGTGCATGCATGCTAAGTCACTTCAGTTGTGTCTGACTCTGTTCAACCCTATGGACCATAGCCTGCCAGGCTCCTCTGTCCATGAGATTCTCCAGGCAAGAGTACTGGAGTGGGTTGCCAAGCCCTCCTCCAGGGGACTTTCCCAACCTATGGATCAAACCCCTGTCTCATGTCTCTTTCATTGGCTGGCAGGTTCTTTACCACTAGCGCCACCTGGGAAACCCTATCATCTACGGCAGTTTTCAAATATATTGTAGGCGACCTATCTTACTATGTAAAAAAGATAAAAACTCTGATATCTCTGTTTGCAGAAGCAAGAGCAGGAACCCACATCACACTCCCAGGACCTGCAGGGAGTTCTCAAACCCTTATCAGGGCTGTGAGATCTTGAAAACTAATAAAAGCTATGGTTGATAAGGCAATGCTTACAGGGCCAAATGCACTTCTAAAAACAGAAGCACATAACTCAAGCAGCAAACACCTGAGATGAGAGCTATAATCCCATTTTACAGATGAGAAGACGAGCACAGAGGGAGAAGGTCACTTCCCTTCTACACAAGCTGACTCTGGAGCCAGGACTTATGCTGAGCTTTCCCACGAGCTGCGGAAGTACAAGGTAAGTAATCCTGACTCCAGGGCCATCAAATCTGATGATGATGATGATGGTAATAATAATGCAGAAACTCTTGAACTTCATCTTCCTGGAGGGAATGGCTGCTTCCTGTAGACCAGGGGTCCCCAACCTCTGGGCCCCAGACTGGTACCTGTTATCAGATCAGCGGTGGCATTAGATTCGAAATAAAATGCACAAGAAATTGAATGTGCTTGAATCATCCTGAAACCACCCCCCGCCTTCCCGGTTCATGGAAAAACTGTCTTTCACGAGACAGGTTCCTGGTGCCCAAAAGGTTGGGGACTGCTGGTCTCAACTGCTTTCTATGCCAGGGCGCCCATCCTGCTGTAAGTGCTTTTTGTGATACGATATCTCTGACGCTTGGGGAAGGAAACAGCGTGTTCACCAGTAAGGAATACCGCTGGCCTAGGCAGACCCCTTTTCTTCAGCCCGTCACAGGAGAGAGAAGGAGACAGACAGAATAAGAGAAAGCCCGCTGAAGATGTGACCTAGGCACTCAGTACACATTAGAGGGAAACTCTGGGGCTTTTCATTCCGTCATCCATCCTGGGCGTCTGACCTACCTTGTACTGAACAACATCAGGCAAATGCTATCAGTTTTCCGACCTCTGGTTTCCTTGCCTGTAAAGCAGCAGACCCCAAAATGGGTTTTGCCCACATCAAAGGAAATGATAACAACTTGCCCAGGACCTGGAATATGTTGGAACCCAGCAGGCATTGCACCACCCCCCCCCCCAACCGCCCCCTACCCCTGGACGGCTGCCTGGAGCCTGGTCCAGTGTGGTTCTGCACTGCTTCTGTCTTGGGGTAGAAAGCTGAGGACTCTGAAGCCTGGTCAGGTTTACCCGCCTGCGGGTACCGCACTGGGGATGGGACACAGCTCTCTGAAGGCGCAATTAGGCATCATTTGCATTTCTTATAGAGAGCAGATGCTCATTTCCATCAAGAAATGTTCCCATACGGCCCTGGCCTCGTTACAAATTCCATCAAGGGCCGGTCTTGCAACTCGCAATTAAAGGTGTCCCTAGGCCGCGCCAAAAAAGGAACTGATTTTCCATCTGGCCCAGAGGTTCTTTGTTGCTTCAAACAGGAGGGAAGCCGGCTTTCTTGCGTGCAAAGTCCCCAGCAGCTCTCCCTGATTCCCACGTGGGGGAAGGGACGCCACCAGCACCAGGCTCACGTCCGCACACGTCATCTCCACCTGGGGGCGCCTCTGGGATTCTACCCCACCGTCCCCCCTACCCAACCCTGGATAAATTTGTGTGCTTGCTCTCAGACTCTTTGCAACCCCACCCTAGAGTTGGCTATAAAATGGAGAATCGGATCCCAGATCATGAGACTTCTTCACACTAAATATGCAAAGGGGGCTCCCCTCTCGGCTGCGGTTTACCGGGTATCCTCAGAGTCCACCCCGTGACCTGGTTGCTGGTCCAGCTCTCCCTCATCAGGACCTCCAATTCACTGTAGCTTTTCCCCAGTCTCTCCTTGGCCTCGCTCCTTCAGTCTGATTCCTGACCGTGCCGGCTTCCCTCACCCCCACCCACCCGCCTCCGCAACTCGCCCTCCCCTCCCCAGGACTGCGTCCCTCAACGGTAAATGCAACCAAGTCTCTGCCCACTTCTCAGCCGCCGCCCTGCTGCTCTGGTGGGAGAGCTCGGCCTCGGTCGTGCCGTGTTTTCCCAGAAGTGGCCGTCAGAGGGCGCTGGTTACCTCCCGTCCCCCTCCCCCTGTCCTCCCAGCGCAAAGCCTCCTGCTAACACCAGTGCAGCCACTCACTCCCCTCCTGAGGCGACTGCTCAGCCTGCCCTTCTAAGCAGGGGTCCGGGTCTCCCTTGACTTTCTTCTTCCATCGCAAGATCGTCTCCTTTTTCGTCCTCTCAGGACCCGACTGGGCTCTGAAACCCTTCACTGGAAGTGTGAACTGAACTCCTTGTCCTGTCTGAACCCCACACTCCTTAAATATAAACCGGTGGATCGGGTGTGGTCACAGCCATATCACTGGCTGTTCGATGATTCCATGAGATCAGTAGAAAAGTCTCTCTCCCCTTTCTGGGAGGCGGGAAATGTCCTGGAGGGGGTGTAAGCCAGAAAGAGGCTATCTCTCCTTTTGTTGTTTAGTCATTAAATCGTGTCTGACTCTTTGGTGACCCCAAGGACTGTATCCCGCCAGGCTCCTCTGTCCATGGGACTTCCCAAGCAAGAATACTGGAGTGGGTTGCCATTTCCTCCTCCAGAGGATCTTCCCCACCCAGGGATCGAATCTGCATCTCCTGCACTGGCAGGTATATTCTTTACCACCTGAGCCACCTGGGAAGGTCCCATCTCTCCCTTGTGTCTCTTCTAACTGTCCCAGGAGTTCCTAACAGACGTCCTTTCAAGGCTTGTTGGCTTGAAATATGCCATATGCCCTTATCTACATCCACCATCAGCAAAGAATTTGGGCCTTCATGACTAACTTGGATCTATCAGGATTGTTCCCCTCAGGCTGGGGCTGAGATGAACGCCCCTCAAAACCCAAAGCTGACTGAAGGAGGACAGATGGGCGTTCTGATCCAGAGAGGAAGGGCGGGTGGGCGAGAAATGAATGTCGAGTGGGCAACTGGCAAACTTCTGGTCCTCAGATCCCACATGGCTGTAGGGCTCTTTCCACCAGATTTTTTCAGATCACGCCTAAACACCCATTCCATGTGTTGTAGGCAAAGTTTGGCAGGAAGTGGCAGAAGGTAGCATCCCACCAATGTTCTGATCTGTGCCTCTGACGTCAGTAGCACAAAGGGTGAAAAACAGCTCAATCAGCTTTCCTGCTGGTTGCATAAACTCCGAAGTGGCTTTTTGAAAGGTGGCTTTAGGAGACCCGTGAGAGGAGGGGCACGCTTCCCTGCTGTAAGTCCATGGCCCAGGGCCTGCACTGTGCACGCCCTGCTGCATATCTTGGCTAGAGCCCTTCTGATGCCCTCCACGTACGCTCCACAGCAGAGAATCCCGTCCACTACCTTTTCAGCTGGGAAAAGAGACTGAGAGGGTGATTCCAGCCAGGCCAGTTGGTTTAACCTCATGAAATCAGGTGGTAAGCAGTTGAAAAAGAAATCTCTTTTTTAAAAAAAGAAAAATATTCATCTTATTTTTGGCTGTACTGGGTCTTCATTGTCCCGCGGGCTTTCTCTAGTGGAGGCAAGTGGGAGCTATTCTTTGCGGGGCACGGGCTTCTCATTTTGGTGGCTTCTCTGATCTAGGCACATGGGTTTCAGTAGTTGTAGCTCATGGGCTTAGCTGCTCCTCAGCATGTGGGATCTTCCTAAACCAGGGATCGAACCTGTGTCCCCTGCATTGGCAGGTGGAGGCTTATCCACTATACCATCAAGGGAGTCCAGATGTGTTCTTTGCCGTCAGTCTCTAGCCACGGCAGCCTCTAAAAGGAGCTACCACAGTGGTACCCCAGGCCTTGTTAGGTTAATTTGTGGAAAGCCGTTGAGCTCTGGCGGCAGGAAGTAAGTCTCCTTTGAACCCAGCCCTTACAAGGGGGAGCCTCAGCCCAGTTTTCCTGTGATCTGTGGGGCTGGGGCAGGAGCCTCTGGACTGGGGTAAGGGAAGCCACTTGGCGGAGGGGCAGGCTAGGGGTGGGAACCTTGTCCCTGGTAGGGCCTCCTGGCACAATTCTCCTTGCCCTTATAAAGAGACACATAAATGAGAGAGGGACGCTTCCTGCCTCGGAACTTTGTACCCGAATATGATACCTGGACCTGCTTCAGCCACCCTCTGACCACGCAGGGACCCTAGCCTAGGAATGGTTCAGACACATGGAGAAGTGAGAAGCCAGGAGACTCACAGAGAAGCAGAACTGGAGAAGGTGTCCCCGCCTGTCCTGCCTATGACCCTCCTGTGATGCTGGCTTAATTGAGGTTGGCCATGTAGACACCTGTGTGACACGCTGTATATGCTGCATCCAGTTGATTAATATGGCGCCCACCCCTACTGGGGCCCGTAAAAAAGCTCTTATTTATCTATAGTGGCAGCTAATAGAATTGTGACAACTGGGGTCTGTATTGTTTTATGCATATTAAGAATTCTGTCGGTTGTCTGTAACAGTCACAGGTGGCTCAGCAGTAAAGAAACCACCTGCTAATGCAGGAGACATGGGTTTGATCCCTGGGTTGGGAAGATCCCAGGAAGGGTCACAAACTGAGCAGCACAAAAACAGCAGCAGTCACCTAACTTGAAGGAGGTTTAAACACAAATGAGAGTTTATTGTCAGAAAGTGGGCCTGTCTGAGAACACACAAAGCTTGGAATGTGGTTTTGGCCTTGAGAACACATTGAAATCAAGGTTCCAGATGCCCTCAGGCCACCCGCTGTGTACCTGGGTTGTATCCCCAAAAACTCACGTTGACCTGGAGGCTCAGAATGCAGTCTTATTTGGAAATAGGATCTTTGAGGTATGATTAGTTAAAATTAAGGTGAGGTCACACTGGGCTTGGTTGAGCCTTCATCCAACGACTGGGGTCCTTATAAGAAGACATGGAGAGGGCTTCCCTGGTGGCCTGGTGGTTAAGAATCCACCTGCCAATGCAGGGGACATGGATTCCTTCTGTGCTCAGGGGACTGAGAACCCACATGCCGTGGAACAACCAGCCCCGGGAGCCACACCACTGAGCCTGTGCTCTAAAGCCTGGGAGCCAAAACCACTGAAGCCCGAGAGCCTGTGCTCCGCAGCAAAAGAAGCCCCCACAGTGAGAAGCCCATGCACTGCAACAAGGAAGCCCACATGCAGACAAAAATAAACAAAAACAAAAATCTCTTTTTAAAAAAAAAAAAAAAGGAAAATATGAAAACAAGTGCAGAAAGAAGATGTTATAAAGACACCCAGTGGAGAATGCCATGTGAAGACAGACATTGAAATATTGGAGTGATGTGTCTACAAGCCCAGACACACCAAGGACTGCCAACAGAAGCTACAAGAGAGACAGGGAAGGATCCTCTTTTAGAGACTTCGGATGAAGTATGGCTCTCCTGGTGTCTCGATTTTGGACTTCTAACCTCCAACTATGACACAAATTCAGTTGTTTTAAGCCCCATGGGTTGTAGCAATTTGCTACCGCAGCCCTTGGAAACAAATATACCCTCTTCTTGCTTACGTTGGTTTCTCTTTTCCCTCTGGCTACAGACCAGCCCCTCTACGCCTTAATCCACCGACCCACCAAGAACTTGCAGATTGGATAGTCATCAATCAAGCTTCAAAAAAAAGAGTCATTCCTTTCTACCTCCCCAGTAGATTTCTCTGGGAAAGAACTTGAATTAGCCCAGCTTATTGCAAGATAAATCTGGACCACTGGGATGTCCCTGGTAGTCCAGTGGTTAAGACTTCGCCTTTCAATGCGGATGGTGCAGGTTCAATCCCTGGGATGGGGAGCCAAGATCCCACATGCCTCGTGGCCAAAAAATCACAACATGAAACAGAAGCAGTATTGTAACAAATTCAACAAAGACTTCAGAAACGGTCCTCATCAAAAAACTATAAAAAATAAAAAAGAAATCTAGACCAATCAGCTGTGGCTGCAGAGAGTGACGTGGCACCAGGATGATAGCTCCCAAAGTGGCCACGACGACGGGAAATGGGGTAAAGGAGAACTTCTAGGGTAAAAAGTGCTCACTGCAGACACCCTTAAGGCATTAGTCCATAAATACTGGCTTCTCTGGACCGTGTTCATCTGTCCTTAGTACGTTTGCGTGTATCTGTTGATGAAAACTGGGGTAGAAAAAATAGAGAAAAAACACTGAATCTTAAAAAGCCAGAAATCTAGGCTGGCCGATGGAAGACTTTGGCAATGTGCAATGTCAAAGACAGGAAGGACTCCTGTGTTCCTGAAAGGACTAATAGCACAGCTTACAAAGTAAATAATCTGATGGTCCTTACCCCGTGCTGTCTGCCTGGAATGGTGAATTGATGGCTTTCAGCTCTGCGGATCTCAAGAAGTGGTCAAAGAAAATGGTGCTTGCTTCAGTCTTTGTCTCTGCGAGTCTTTCTCTTCTCAATTGCAGTGTGAAAACTGAAACAGTCACAAAAAGACAAACACTGTGTGATTCTACTTCCAGGAAGTAACCAGAGTGGGTAAATTCGTCGAGACAGAGGGTAGAATGCTAATACTTTGATGTGAAATAGACCTGGGTTCACCTCTGAGTTTCCCATAGACCTGAGCATGAACTTGGTTGGGCAACATAGATGCTAAATTTTCAAAAATGTTTATTGAACCAAAATATACATTTTCTCTTTTAAGTAACTAACTCATATTGAGTGCCAGGTTCCCTACGATTCTTTGAGCCACCATCCACAAATTTACAGTAGCCTCTGATTCCCCAGCTTAAGCTGGAATTGGTAAACTGCCCTAGCCCGTGAACATCTGGGAGTGTGTGCTTTCTCTGCTCTGTGTGTGAGGTCCTGACAGCATTGCAACTCTGCTTTCAGAAATGAGGAGCAATGTAGCCCCACTGCCATTAAACTTGTCAAGTTTAGTTTCCAAAAGGTACGTTGCACATCGAACACTGCCACCTAACAAAGACCCTGTTGGTAACTTGGACTCATCTAGCCCAGCTCAGCAATGCAGTCATTGACATTCTCATTAGTCTTTTGGGTTCACATCAGGGAGGAGCTGGAATTCACCCCTTGGGATGTTCAACATGGAAGGGTCTCAGCCATCATTTAACCTTCCTCTTGTTTTTATCTTATTCTAATTTATTTATTTATTTTTGGCCATGTGGGGTTTTAATACCAACCAGGAATTGAACCCATGTCCCCTGCAGTGGACGCAGAGTCCTCACCAGTGGACCAGGGAAGTCCCTCCTTCCTTATTTGTATTTATTTAGTTTAGTTTCAGCTGCATTAGAACTTCATTGCTTTGCCCAGGGTTTCTCTAGTTGAGGAGAGTGGGGGCCACTCTTCGTTGAAGTGTGTGGGCTTCTCATTGCAGTGGCTGCTTTAGCTGCAGAGCACAGGCTCTGGAGTGAAAGCTCAATAGTTGTGGCGCGGGCTCGGTGCTCCGAGGCATGTGGGATCTTCCCGGACAAGGGATCGAACCTGTGCCCCCTGCATTGGCAAGCAGATTCTTATCCACTTCACTACCAGGGAAGTTCACCACCTCCCCCCTTGTTAAAAATGAAGAAACTGACACCCAGGGACAGTTAAGGGACTTTTTAATAGAAACAAAAGGTAGAAATGGGGATCAAACCCAGACCTTTGGAGACCAAGTACAGACAAATTTCCACTACAACAGGCTGCCTTCTAAGTTTTTAAGTCATCTCTGCTCAGGAACCTAGCCAATTTTCTTTGTACTTCTCCAGTTTTAATGTATGCACTGTCAAAGTAAGCGTGTATAAAAATGTACATTGTTAACTATGATAATTAAATCCTGGACTCCTCTGTACATTTTACTATAATAGCATATATCACAACATTTTATAATTATCTCTTTGTGGCCTGTCTCCCATTCCTCCCCCACCAGACTGTAAATTCCCTGACAACAAGGACCATCTTGTTCTCAGGACCTAGCAGAGCAGCTGACACAAGTATGATCCTGGATAGATGGTAGTTAGATCGTTAACTGCGAGTGAGACGTGTATCGTCCTTAATAAGAAACGTGCATTTCATCTCGTAGCCTTAGGAGAAGCAAGTTGTCTGAGAAAGCTTAGGGCTTACATAGAGGCCCCAGTAGATTGTCAGAAGTGTAACAGAATTCTGCAGATTCCTTGTGGTTTTTTGTTTGGGAGGTTTTTGTTTTATTGCTCTGTAATAAATTCCAAACATCCTCTATGCGTCAGGAGACAGGATGACTGAATCAAACATTTTAGCAGGACCCTAATGTTAAGCATGTGATCTGCTATAGTAATTTTCAGAATTAACTCAGTTGTTCATTAGTCCTTTATGTGTTAAGAAGATGGGTGGCCCAGCCAATGATATACCCATCTGAGAACCAAAAGCAATTTCAGAAGAAGTCAAATCCTTCACTCGTGTTTCTCAAAAACCAGAAAGTACAGCTTAACACATGGTCCAGAGAAGCCCTTATTAGAAAATCCTCTCTTTTCCTAATTCTCTCCCTCATATCCTGCAAATTTTCAGCATCACCTTCTGTACATTTTTGGTGCACTTCTGGATCAAAGTGGTGAAATCATACCACCAATGCATCTCCTTTCCAGCCTCAAGCCAATAAAATGGTACTAAATTAAAGGTACAAACACCCAATAGAAAAGAGATGGAAAAAATTACAAAAAAAAAAAAAAGGAAAAGATGAGGCGATGGGATACAAAGAAGCAAGAGATTTCAGCAGAGTCCTGCAAGACAGTGAGCCCACTGAGACACCAGAGTAACTCCTGGGTGAGAAGAAGTCCCAGCCAAGAGTATCCTAAACGCTATTACACTCCGAGAGGCTCCCATCGTGTCATGCAGACAGAGAGACTCGGGATTCAGAAATGCTTGGTGCAAGTGAAATGTGAGACTGAAACAGAAAATTATAGAATATGTGTGTGGACTCACCGCCTCACACACGCACATGTGGGAACACTGGCACCTGGAAACAATACATACTCCCCCCACGCAAACCATCAGACAGCTTCTCCTTAAAGAAATGGAATGTTCCAGGCAAAAGAAACTCTGTGTTCTGGTGTTTAGGCACCCCGGATAATGAACAACAGATCTCTTGATCATCTTCCTCGAGAAGCCTCACCTAGGAAATGCAACAGGGCATAATCCTTCCAAAGGGGAATTTAGCAATTCCAAGGGAAAGGACAGCTGTATGTGTTTTCTGACCAGCAGGTCAGCTTCCGCACATCTACTCAAGCAGTATGAAAAAGACACGTGCACAAGGATATTCTGTAATAGCAACTGACTGAGCCCAAATATCATCCATAGCAATGCGTTGAATAAACACTGGTAGATCAAGGGACTTCCCTGGTGGTCTGGTGGTTAAGACTTCATCTTCCAATGCAGGGGTTTGGGGTTGGATCCCTGGTCAGGGAGCTAAAATCCCTCATGCCTGGGGGCCCAAAAAACACAACATAAAATAGAAACAGTATTGTAGCAAATTCAATAAAGACTTTTAAAAAAATGGTCCACATTAAAAAAAAAAAATCTTTATAAAAAAAGAAACAATAGTACCTCAAAACAATGGGGAGCTTTACAACCACAAAGAGAAATGAGGAAGTTGCTTATAAACTTAAGACCGCATGGGCTGTAGCCCACCAGGCTCCTCTGTCCATGGGTTTCTCCAGGCAAGAATATTGGAGCAGGCTGCCATTTCCTTCTCCAGGGGATCTTCCCAATCTAGGGATTGAACCCGAATCTCTTACATCTCCTGCTTTGGCTATGCTAAGTCACTTCAGTCGTGTCCGACTCTGTGCGACCTGGGTGTTCTTTACCACTAACACCACCTGGGAAGTCCTGCAACAATGCCAATCTGCCTTAATTATACATACATCCCCTCCCTCCAGAACCTCCCTCCCTTCTCCCCATCCATCCCTCCAGGTCATCACATTAACGGGGGGAGAAAGCAAAGTACAGAGCAATATTTAGAGTATGTTACCTTCTGCATAAGAAAGGAAGAAATATGGATATAGAAACATTTTTTTTAAAGAATAGCATGATAAAAGCAGTTGTAAAAACCGTTTACCTAAACACCTCACTTAAAAGCCAGAAATTGACAGACTCAATAAAAACAAAACCTAACTGTATTATTTGTAGGAAACACACTTGAAACATAAAGATGGAGGCAAGCTGAATGTAAAAGGATACGTTAAGATCCATCACACAATCACTAAGCATAAGAAAGCTGGTGTGACTCTAAAAAGACTTCCCTGGTGGTCCAGTGGCTAAGACTCCACACTCCCAATGCAGGGGGCCCAGGCTCCATCCCTGGTCAGGGAAGTAGATCCCCGTGTTGTATAAGACCTGGCACAGACAGGTAAATTAGAAAAGAGCTGCCGAGGTAAACTTCAAGAGAAAGAACACTCCTAATGATCAGAACAGGGCATTTTGTTAAAAGGGTCAATTCATCAGGAAAATATAACAGTCTTAACTGTGCATACAGCTCATAACATAGCTCCCAGACACAGGAGATAAAATATGAGAGAACTGATTTTCCTTACGGATTCCTGCAGCTTTACGCGGTAAGCTTCTCATTTGTCACTTTGAGAGCATGCCTGGAGTTGACAGTTGGCTGCCCTGATTTATCGGGGTTTTTTTTTTTTTTTTTTTTTTTTTTTTAAGACTTCTGCTGTTAACAATAGCCAGTGTGTGCCACCACCCTCATGCTTTTCTTCGCTTCCTACCATCCAGCTCTCACAGCCACTGCATCAGCAGAGGCCTTACTTTCCACCCACATTTTACCCAAATTAGCCACAGGTTAAAGGCTTAATAATCGCAATGCCATTGCATGCCAGGTGTTCACCACACCCTCTTATCACTCATAACGGGATCCTCAAGGCTTCAGTTGGTGAGTAATCCAGCTCCAAACATCTGTCTGCTTTCTAGGGTCACACCTCTTAGGACTGTCTCTGTCTGAGCCTCCCAGACAGCCAAGCCTGAGGCCATCTGAAGGAGCTAGAGTGTGTATGTTGGGGGTGGGGGGCGGTGGGAAGGAGAGTGTGCTGCAGGGAGGGGAGGGGAAGCGAGGCAGGAGGGAGAAAGAGCCAATACAAGGGTGTATTGCCAGCTGGCCATTGCCTATTAATGTGCACAGCCCTGTGGGGCCACCCGCTTCTCAGCACAGTCTGTCTAGGAGGGGGGAAAAGGGAAGAATTGATCAGTTGGCTCCATCTCCACCAGCCTAGAGTTGCCCTTGTGGGGACACCCAGCAGGGAATCACAAAGCCTCCCACCTCAGTATCAGTGGGGTAGCCCTCTGGCTCAAGACTAGAGTCGCATAACATGGGAGCTGTGAAGGAAGGTGCTGTCAAGGCGTGTGACGGCAGTCAGAGCCCGTGAAAAGAGGCTTCTTGCAGCAACAGCTAGGAAAGGACGTCTGAGGCAGAGCATCCAGACGGTCCATAGGAAGGGTGTGATACAGAGTATCTACAAAACCTGGAGAGTAAATTGGTGCAGCCACTATGGAAAACAGTGCAGAGATTCCTTATAAGATTAAAAATAGAGCTACCATATGATATAGCAGTCCCACCCATAGGTATATATTTGGGGGGAAAATGAAAACAGTAATTCAAAAACATACATGTTCATAGCAGCATTGTTTATTAGTGCCAAGATATGGAAGCAATCCAAGAGCCTATCAACAGGTGAATGGATAAAGATATGGATAAAGATGGTATGTATATACAATGAATACTACCCAACCACTAAAAAGGAAAAAAAAATGAAATTCTACCTTTACAGTAACACGGATGGACCTAGAGAACAGTATGAGAAAAGTGAAATACTGTATGATATCACTTATATGTGGAATCTAAAAAATAACACGAATGTATGTGAATGTAAAACAGAAACGAACTCACAGACATAGAAAACAAAATAGTGGTTACCAAAGGGAGAGGGAAAGGATGAGGAACAGATTAGAAGTGTGAGATTAACAGATACAAGCTATAATATCTAAAATAGACAAGCAACAAGGATACATTGTATAGCACAGGGAATTATAGCCACTATCTTGTAATAACATAGTGGAGTATAGCCTTCAAAAATACTGAATCACAATGCTATACACCTGAAACTAATATAATATTGTAAATCAACTATACTTTTTAAAATAATAAAATGGGAAATTCTCACCATCAAAAAGGAAAAACCCTACAAACAGTACACTTAAATGTGAAGTATCAAATGCTTTCCCCTGGAAGTCAGAAAGGAAACAAAGTTGCCAAGAGCACCATTTCTGTCTACAATGTTACCCTCCAGGGCAGTTCAATAAAGCATGAAAAGGAAAGCAAAGCTATAAGGATTGGACAGGAAGAAATAAAGCCATTATTCACAGAGAATAAGGCTGTATTCTTAGAAAATTCAAAAAATCTATAGATGAACTGTTAGAATTAATAAGTGAATTTATAAGGGACAATGGGAGGAAAAGGTCCATTTAAAAAATCAATTTTATTTCCACATGGGAGCAACAGACCAATAGAAAATGAAAATTTTAAACATATACCATTTACAAAAGTACCAAAAACACCAAATATCGCTCAACTATGGAGCCCACAGATGAGCAGCTCAACACTAATTACTGAAAAGCAAAACACCAAGTCAAGATAAAATGAAGTAAAACCACTCAATGCCCAAATGGGCTCTGAGCTGTTAATTTCCATTTCTGTTTCATTTCGTTCATTGCCTCCAGCCTAGCCCAGGTCCTGTCTATGGTAGTATTCCTTCCTGGGAGGCGTAATTGAAAAGGTGATAAGACCTGTTCTGTAAACTGAAAGATAAATATGAGTGGTAGATTGAATGCCACCAGACCACTCTGAAGGCCTTCTGGGGAAAAGTCGAGGATACTCCCTGGATGAAATCTGACTCTCGCGGTGTACCTGGAGGCCAGAATCTGAAGGAAGAGCTCAGAAACTTTACAGACTGCATGATGGAGCCTCTGGCTCTCCTTTCCTTCCACTCAGACATGGCATTGGGAGACTCTGCTCTACACCCGTGTCAGTCAAGTGGGAGAAGAGCCTTTCTCACCCACAGGAAAAGAAACCTGTCCATTGTTTGAGGAATTGGGCCAAAGCTCCCCTGGGGCTGAAAAGTGAAAAAGTGTTCATCATTCAGTCGTGTCTGACTCTTTGCAACCCCATGGACTGTAGCCCACCAGCCTCCTCTGTCCATAGAATTCTCCAGGCAAGAATACTGAAGTGGGTAGCTGTTCCCTCCTCCAGTGGATCTTCCCGACCCAGGGATCAAACCTGGGTCCCCTGCATCGCAGGCAGACTCTTTACCAGCTGAAGCCACAAGGGAAGCCCCTGGGGTTGGCTGGAAGCTATTGAATATATCACCCACTTCCCCACCCAAAGCCCCAGCTCCTTGCCTCTCACCCTCCACTCATTTTGCCCACAGCACCATTTTGTTTGTTTGCCTGAGATAAGCCTTCCAAGTTTGATGTTGCAACCCTCAGCTCCACATTCTTTGTCACGTTCTGCCAGGACATTCCCTGGGCTTTAGGAGCCTGTGCTGGCATGTTAGAGCTCCTGGACGGTTTACCCACAAGGCAATTTGGTTTCCTTAACTAAAGTTGACAAGGTTTAAATGACCTACTGACATGTTGGAAACCAGGGGAAATGCATGGACTCTAAAACACAGAAAGGCAGTGCAGTGCAGTGGTTAAGACTCCACACTTCCGATGCAGGGGTACAGGTTTGATCCCCGGTCAGGGGACAAAGATCCCACATGCCAAGTGGTGTGGCCAAAATAATTTTTCTCTTTGAAAATATCAATATGAATATGTATTTAAATGTCCACAGAATGGAACCTAAGCAGCTAGTCAATTTCAACTCCCTTCAGCCTTTCCTGGGTTCTGTATGAATTACATTTAGTGTGGCTCATGGATACATTTTAATGTGCTCAGGGGGAAGATGCTGTCTCTAAAATTCGGAGCGCTCAGTGGCCTTCTGAAGTCTCATATGGTGGTCTCAAGTCGTGTCTGACTCTTTGCAACCCCATGGACTATAGCCTGCCCGGCTCCTCTGTCCTCGGATTTCTCCAGGCAAGAATACTGGAGTGGGTTGCCATTTCCTTCTCCAGGGGATCTTCCCAACCCAAGGACTGAAGCCAGGTCTCCTGCATTGCAGGCGGATTTTTTACCCACTGAGCCACCAGTGAAGCCTGGAGTCTTATATATGGGCCTCCAGAATTTCCAAGGTGGGCTTGCAGGGAACTTCACAAGTTGAAGATTAAATGAGATCATAGAAAGTAAACTACTTTGAAAGAATAAGAAGTATCTGCATAAATGCCAGTAAATGTTTTTTTAGGCTCTTTGAGGATCTCTTCTTATCCTCTGCTTTTCTGATATTAGAGAATGAGTCACGATTCCCCAGGCCTCTTCCATCCCCAACTCCTACTCCTGTTTCCTCCACTAACCGAATCCCACTCTAAATCTGCCGCCTGAGCCTAGACAAACTTCAAGTAAAGAAAACTTTGCTCTGTCATTTCTTGTACCCCAGAGAAACGTGGTTTCTCTAAGGCTCACAGGCTCTCAATGTTACATCACCCGTGCCTAAAGTGAAAAAAGTGTTAGTCGTTCGTTCAGTCATGTCCGACTCTTTGTGACCCCGTGAACATCAGCCCACCAGGCTCCTCTGATCATGGGATTCTCCAGGCAAGAATACTAGAGTGGGTTGCCATTCCCTCCTCCAGGGGGTCTTCCCGACCCAGGGATGGAACCGGGACTCCTGCATTGCAGGCAGATGCTTTACCATCTGAGCCATCAGGGAAGCCCCACCCATAACTAAGGTATAAATTTGGGGACAAGTGGGTCCCCAGTGCTCTGCACCAGGAACAGGCTTGTGGACGACAGTTTTTCAGTGGATGGGGAATGGAGTCTGGTGGTGGTGGGGAGATGGTGCAGGCGGAAATGCAGCGGTAGTGGGGGTGGGGAGAGCCAGATGAAGCTGTCCCGCTGCCCACCTCCTGCTGTGTGGCCGTGGACTGGGGGCTGGGGTCCCCTGCCCCAGCCCATTGTCATCTGTCCTCCTGGAACCCTTCCCTTTACCCCTAAAATGTTCCCGACATACTTAGTTCTCTTACTCAGTCCCCCAGGATTGAAGCAAAAGGGCATTTCTTTCCTTCTTCCTCCCTATCTTTTGAGTTTGAAAGCTTTTCTCAGGAAAAGCAGGATTGTCTCTCATTATTGTTAGTTCATGGGCAGGGGATGGTAGTGATAATGATGATGTGTGTGTATGTGTGCGTGCTCAGTTGTGTCAGACTCCGTGCGACCCCATGGACTGTAGCCCACCAGGCTCCTCTGTCTGTGGGATTGCCCAGGTAACAATATGGAATGGGCTTCCTACTCGGGGGGAATCTTCCCGACCCAGGAGTCAAACCTGTATTTTCTGCATCTCCCGCAGTGGCAGGCAGATTCTTTACCATTAGCGCCACCTGGGAAGCCCAATAATTATGATACTAATAATTTTTGTGTCATAGAGTTGTTTTTAAGGGATGCAAGACCACACTTTGTGATTTCTCCAGCAGCCACTTGGACTTTAGAATCCATATTCTCAAACTCTAGCATTTATTAGAGAACGTGTGATTAATCTAAGTTTTGCTCATGGTTTAAAAAATCCCCTGGGTGTTAGAAGACCTTGAGTCTAAAGCAGTGGGGGCTCTTTGAGGAGATAGTATTTCTCCACACTTTGCAGCACCTGTGGAGTTACAGACAGATGGACAGAATCAGGAATTTTCTTCCCTACCCCCCGAATCTGCTCTTCCTCCTCTACTCCGTTTCTGAGTCTGAAATTGGTCATTGATTCACCCTCTGAACCTCGGAGTCACTTTCAATTTCTCTTCTATCTTCATGGCAAAAGCCAACGTTAAGTTCCTCTCCTGTGACGCACCTCTTTCCAGCCAGCCCTGCTCTGAATCCTTGCCTGTGATTGGTCCCCACACTGGTCCCTACCAAACAGTCCCAAAGTTGATATTTTCCCAACCAAAGTTCATGTCATGAAGAGCTGGGGATAGTTCCTCACCTGATCAGGTTAAGGAAATTTTCTTTCGTTAGCAATTTTTTAAAAAATCAGGAATAAGGATTTACTGTATAGCAGATATTCAGTATCTTTTAGCATCCTGTCATGGAAAAGAATCTGAAAAAGTACATACATATATGTATTTACATATGTGTGTATGCATATGCATACATATCATAAAAGTATGTATGCTGAATGTTTGTTTGTATACTGAATCACATTGTCGTATACCTGGAACTAACACAATATTGGAAATCAGCTATACCTCAGTTGGGCTTCCCAAGTGGCCAAAATGCACAGGGAATCTCTCTGGGCTAGGTGGCGCTAGCGGTAAAGAACCCACCTGCCAATGCAGGAGATGTAAGAGATCCGGGTTTGATCCCTCTGTCGCAAGATCCCCTGGAGGAGGGCATGGCAACACACTCCAGTGTTCTTGCCTAGAGAATCCCATGGACAGAGGAGCCTGCGGGCTACTGACCATGGGATCTCAAAGAGTCAGCGTGATTGAGGCGACACAGCGCAGCGTACCTCAATTACATAAGTAATTTTTAAAATCAGGAGTAAGTATTAAGTTTACTATTTTTTTTAGTATCTCAAATAGCATGTGGAATTCTTATTGGATCAACTGGTATGCTATATCTTATTATAGTATTTTCTATTTTTATGCCATTTTTACCCTCCTGTGACAAACCCTACTTCATCATCATAGCAGATAATTGTTTGAAGTTGAATTTTGTTTGTCAGTGTTTCATTTGGAATTTTCACAGATATGATTCTCAATAATTAGGGCATTACATTAGTAAGGATTTTCAAACAGTGAACTGTGTGGCCCTTAGTTTCCACAGAGGCCCCAAGTGTATCTGAGGATGAGAAATAGGAATAGGAAGGGGAATCGAAAAAGGAATAGCAACTCTTTAATTTGACATTTTTATTGAAATGATTGTAGATTCGCATGCAGTTATAAGAGATAGTTCAGAGAGATTCCCTGTGCATTTTGGCCAATTTACCGCATTCGTAACATTTTCAAACTTGTAGTATCAGAACCAGAATATTGTCATTCTGTAATCCAGGGTCTTATTCAGATTTCCTGAGTTTTACTTACACTGTGTGTGTGTGTGTGTGTAGGTTTATCTAAGTTCACCTGTGTAGATTCATGTATCCACCAGCACCATCAGCTACTCAACAGTCCAGTAACTACATAGTTACACCACAAAGATCCCTCATGTTACCATTTTATAATCACTCCCGTACCTCCTGACATCCCTTCACTCTGCCCTTTTCTAATCCCGGGAAACCTCTATTATGTCCTCCATTTCTTTTTTTTTTTTTCCCACTTCAAAAAATGTTACTTGAATGGAATCATACAGTGTGTAACCTTTTGGGATTGGCTTTTCTCACTCAGCATCATTTCCTGGCTATTCATTCACGTCATTGCATGTAGCAACAGCTGGTTCCTTTTTCGTTGCTGAGTAGTACTCCGTGGTACGGACGTTCCGAAGTTCGTGTGGCCATCTGTCTGCTGAAGGACATCTGAATGCTTTCCAGTTTTTGACTATTACAAATAAAGCTGTTATGAATATTTGCATACAGGTTTGGGGGGAAATGTAAGTTCTCATTGCTCTGGGATAAATGCTCAATTGATAGGCTGAATGGTAAGTGCATATCCAACCTTATAAGCAGCTGTCAAACTGTTTCCCGGGGGTGATGGTACCATTTTATATTCACTTCAGCAAATGTAAGAGTGAGCCCATTTCTTTGTTTCCCCGCCAGCATTTGGTGTTGTCACTACTTTTTATTTCAGTCATTCTGCTGCTGCTGCTAAGTCTCTTCAGTCGTGTCCAACTCTGTGCAACCCCATAGACGGCAGCCCAACAGGCTCCCCCATCCCTGGGATTCTCCAGGCAAGAACACTGGAGTGGGTTGCCATTTCCTTCTCCAATGCATGAAAGTGAAAAGTCAAAGTGAAGTCACTCAGTCGTGTCTGACTCTTTGCGACCCCATGGACTGCAGCCTACCAGACTCCTCCGTCCATGGGATTTTCCAGGCAAGAGTACTGGAGTGGGGTGCCATCGCCTTCTGATACGTAGGTAATAGCTCATTGTGGATTTTTTTCCCTTTGAGATGTAGTTGTCTACAATAATTATTATCTTCAGGTGTTCATCATGGTTTTATTTTGCATTTCCCTGATGGTTGATGATGTTTAAGACTTTTCACATGCTTATTTGCCATCTTACACCCTTTTCAATGTCTTTTACCCATTTTCTAATTAGATTGGTTGTGGTTGTTGTCTTTTAATGTTGAGTTTTGAGTTCTTTATACATCTAGAAATTGCTCCTTTGTTGAATATGCTTTGCAAGTATTTTCTCCCACTGTGTAATGTTTCCTCTTCAGAACAAAAGTTTTTAATTTCAGTGACATCCAGTTTATCAACTCTTCCTTTTATGGATCACGTTTTTTTTGTGTGTGTCAAGTCTAAGAACTCTGTCTCTAGTTCTAAATTCTAAAGATTTTTGCCTGCTTTTTCTTAAAGTTTGTAGCTTTATGTTTATGTCTATGATCTGTTTTGACTTAATTTTTGTATAAGGTGTGAGATTTAGGTGAAAAGAGATTCTTTGTGGATGTTCAGTTGTCTTAGCACCATCTTAGTAAAGGCTATTTTCTCCTCCGTTGAATTATTTTTGCACCTTTGTCAAAAAACAGTTGAGCATAGTTGTTTGGGTCTGTATCTGGGTTCCCTATGACCTTGAGTATATCTCTCTGTCATTAACACACAGCCTTGAACACTGTAGCTACGCAATGTCCTGAAATCGGGTAGATTGATTTTTCCCACTTTATTCTTCCTTTTAAAAATTATTTAGGCTATCTTTTGTTTTGTATGTCTATATAAATTTTAATTTTTAATGTTTATTTATTTTTGGCTGTGCTGGGTCTTCACTGCTGTGCAGGCTTTTCTCTGTGTGAGCGGGGGCTACTCTCTCGTTGAGGTTCGTGAGCTTCTCATTGGAGAGGCTTCTCTTGTTGCAGAGCACAGGCTCTAGAGTGCAGGCTCAGTAGCTGGGACACATACGGTCAGTTGTCCCATGGCATATAGGATCTTCCGGGATCAGGAACTGAACGTGTCTCCTGCATTGGTAGGCAAATTCTTTACTACTGAGTCACCAGGGAAACCCTCCATATAAACTTTAGAAAAGGCTTATCTTCGTTTGCAAAAAACCTTGTGAGATATTGATAAGGGTTGTTTTAAGCCTATCAGTCAGTCTGGGGAGAACTGGCATCTTTATTGAGTCTTCCAATCTATAACACAGTATGTCTTCCCATTTACATAGTTCTTCTTTGATGTTTTTCATCAGCCTTTTGCCGTTGTTAACATTCAGATCCTGTACACGTTTGGTTAAGTGTACAATATAAGTATTTCATTTTCATTAGACTGACTGAATGGTATTGTGAGAATATCTTTATTAGCTCTCAGAGGGTTGGGGCGGGGATTTTCTGTGTAAACAGTTAGGACATCTATAGATAAAGGTAATTTTCTTTTTTCTTTCTTACTCTTTATGCCTTTCATCTATTTTTTTCTTAGATTTGTGGACTGGCTAGCATTTCCAGTACCATGCTGAGTAAGAGTGGTGAGAGTGGACACCTTTTGCCTAGTCCCAGATCTTAGAGGGAAGGCAGGCAGTCTTTCACAGTTAAGTTTAAAGTTAACTGTAGGATTTTTGTAGAGGTTCTTTATCAAGCTGTAGAATTTCTCTTCTGTCACAAACTTGCTGAAAGTTTCTATCATAAGTGGGTATTGGATTTTATCAAATGCTTTTGTGTCATGATTCTGGGTGGCACCAGCAATAAAGAATCAGCCTTTGGATGCAGTGAGATGCAGGAGACACAGGTTTGATTCCTGGGTGGGGAAGATCCCCTGGAGAAGGAAATGGCAACCTGCTCCAGTGTTCTTGCCTGGAAAACTCCATGGACAGAGGAGCCTGGTGGCTACAGTCCATGGGGTCCCAAAGAGTGAGACACGACTGAGTGACTAAGCACAAATTATAATCATATGAGTATTGTTTTTTAGCTTGTTGATATGGTGGATTTCATTGAGTGATTTTGAATGCTGAACCAGTCTTGCATACCTGGAATGAATCTCACTTGGCCTTGGTATATAGTTCTTTTTATATTTTGCTAAATTCTACTTGCTAGTATTTGGTCAAAGAGTTTTGTGTCTGAGTTCATGAGAGATGTTGGTCTACAGTTTTCATTTTTGGTATTGTTTTTGGTATCAAGGTAATAGTAACTTCATAAAATAAGTTGGGAAGTGTTTCTTTCTTGACTGTTTTCTGAAGAAATTATATAGAATTATATACAAATTATATAGAATTATATAGAAATTATAGAATTATAATTATATAGAATTATATAGAAATTATATAGAAGAATATTAATTCTTCTTTAAATGTGTGGTAGAATTCTCCAGTGAATCTATCTGAGGATGGATTTTTTTTTTTCAAGACTTTTAAAATGACTAGTTCAGTTACTCTAGTGGTTACAAGACTAATCAGATTGTCTGTTTCCTCTTGTTTGGATTTTGGTAGTTTGTGGGGTTCTTTTGAGGAAATGGTCCTTTTTACTAAGTTGTCAAATTTATCACTGTAAAGTTATTCAGTATAGTATAACCTTATTATCCTTGTAGTAAAAGATCTGTGCTGCTGCTGCTAAGTCGCTTCAGTCGTGTCCGACTCTGTGCGACCCCATAGACGGCAGCCCACCAGGCTCCCCTGTCCCTGGGATTCTCCAGGCAAGAACACTGGAGTGGGTTGCCATTGCCTTCTCCAATGCATGAAAGTGAAAAGTGAAAGTGAAGTTGCTCAGTTGTGTCCGACTCCTAGCAACCCCATGGACTGCAGCCCACCAGGCCCCTCCGTACGTGGGATTTTCCAGGCAAGAGTACTGGAGTGGGATGCCATTGCCTTCTCCGAAAAGATCTGTAGTGCCCCCTCATTTTTAAAAGAGAAAAACAAAGAGTTTGTTAGTCTATTGTATGTTACAAAAGAAGTATAGATTGTGGAATGCAGTTTAAAGATGACATATGCCAACAAGCACCTTGTATTATATAGCACTGCCATTATGCAAAATCTTTTTATCTTGGACTTGTTTGGCACTAAAAAATTAAAATTTGTGTTCACAGGCACACCAAGGCATGTATCCTATAAGGATGATATCAGTGATTTTTTAAAGTTGTTGTTATTCTGGAGCCTCAAGCATTATAACTTCTGTAATAATTATTTCTTTAACACTTTAATTATTTAATTAATTATTTGAATTATTATTATTTGAGCTTCCCTGGTGGCTCAGATGGTAAAGCGTCTGCCTGCAATGCAGGAGACCCGGGTTCGATCCCTGGGTTGGGAAGACCTCCTGGAGAAGGAAATGGCAACCCACTCCAGTATTCTTGCCTAGAGAATCCCACGGGTTGAGGAGTGTGGTAGACTACAGTCTATGGGGTCGCAAAAAGTCAGACATGACTGAGCTTCCCTTCACTTTACTTCACGTAACATTTTAATGTTTATTTCTGTAACATTCTACATTGATTTTTGGAAAATCATCGCCCTTTTTCTTTCTTTTAACAAAGGGGGGTAGAAAGTTTGTTACCCTATTGAATGACAAAAAATTGACAGAATCTGTAGTGATATCCTCTATTTAATTCTTTTTATTGTTAATTTATGTCTTTTTCTGCTTCATCAGTCTTCCTACAGCCTTATCAGTTGTACTGATCTTTTCCCCGAGAACCAGATTTTTGTTTCATTGATTTCCTCTATTGTCCATATCATTGATTTCTGCTTTTGTCTTTATGCCTTCCTTCTTCTTGTTTTGGGTTTATTTTGCTTTTCTTTTTCTAGACTCTTGAGGTAGACGCTTAGGTTATTAACTTGAGACTTTTCCTCATTTCTAGTATAAGCATTCATTGCTGAAAGCATCTCTCTCTGCACTGCTTTTGTGTCATCCCAACACATTTTGATACATTGTATTTTTTGTTTTCATTCAGTCCTATAAGGTTTAATAGAGTGTGCTTTATTCATTCTCCATGACCCAGTCTTAATACAATGATGCCATGAAAAACTTCAGTTTACAGACAGTTCTCAGCTATGTCCTGTGTAAAAAAGAAAAACACCAAGAAAGTAGAATTGCTCTCAAACTCAAGTGTGCATCTGGAAGCAATTCAAAGGTATCACACTGACCTTAGAGGAGAGTCAGGAAGAAATTATGTGGGAAGAAGTGAATGTAGTAGACAGTCAGTCCAGCCACATGTCAGCTTCCTGAAGACCTGCTCTGCTCCTGTGAGGAGAAAACATGAGGCATTTACTAGCTGGTGTGCGTGAAATTCAATCCTCTTTTCATTATGCCAGAAAGCTTCTTATTAAGACCTCGTTTTCTCTGCTTACAATAGTTTTACAGGGAATAAGAAAGCCTTCTTCAGTGATCAATGCAAAGAAATAGAGGAAAACAACAGAATGGGAAAGACTAGAGATCTCTTCAAGAAAATCAGAGATACCAAAGGAACATTTCATGCAAAGATGAGCTCGATAAAGGACAGAAATGGTAAGGACCTAACAGAAGAAGAAGATATTAAGAAGAGATAGCAAGAATACACAGAAGAACTGTACAAAAAAGATCTTCACGACCCAGATAATCACGATGGTGTGATCACTGACCTAGAGCCAGACATCCTGGAATGTGAAGTCAAGTGGGCCTTAGAAAGCATCACTACAAACAAAGCTAGTGGAGGTGATAGAATTCCAGTTGAGCTATTCCAAATCCTGAAAGATGATGCTATGCAAGTGCTACACTCAATATGCCAGCAAATTTGGAAAACTCAGCAGTGGCCACAGGACTGGAAAAGGTCAGTTTTCACTCCAATCCCAAAGAAAGGCAATGCCAAAGAATGCTCAAACTACCACACAATTGCACTCATCTCACACGCTAGTAAAGTAATGCTCAAAATTCTCCAAGCCAGGCTTCAGCAATACGTGAACCACAAACTTCCTGATGTTCAAGCTGGTTTTACAAAAGGCAGAGGAACCAGAGATCAAATTACCGACATCTGCTGGATCATGGAAAAAGCAAGAGAGTTCCAGAAAAACATCTATTTCTGCTTTCTTGACTATGCCAAAGCCTTTGACTGTGTGGATCACAATAAACTGTGGAAAATTCTGAAAGAGATGGGAATACCAGACCACCTAATCTGCCTCTTGAGAACTTTGTATGCAGGTCAGGAAGCAACAGTTAGAACTGGACATGGAACAACAGACTGGTTCCAAATAGGAAAAGGAGTTCATCAAGGCTGTATATTGTCACCCTGTTTATTTAACTTATATGCAGAGTACATCATGAGAAACTCTGGGCTGGAAGAAACACAAGCTGGAATCAAGATTGCCAGGAGAAATATCAATAACCTCAGATATGCAGATGATACCACCCTTATGGCAGAAAGTGAAGAGGAACTAAAAAGCCTCTTGATGAAAGTGAAAGTGGAGAGTGAAAAAGTTGGCTTAAAGCTCAACATTCAGAAAACGAAGATCATGGCATCTGGTCCCATCACTTCATGGGAAAACAGTGGAAACAGTGTCAGACTTTCTTTTTCTGGGCTCCAAAATCACTGCAGATGGTGACTGCAGCCATGAAATTAAAAGACGCTTACTCCTTGGAAGGAAAGTTATGACCAACGTAGATAGCATATTCAAAAGCAGAGACATTACTTTGCCAACAAAGGTCCGTCTAGTCAAGGCTATGGTTTTTCCAGTAGTCATGTATGGATGTGAGAGTTGGACTGTGAAGAAGGCTGAGCGCTGAAGAATTGATGCTTTTGAACTGTGGTGTTGGAGAAGACTCTTGAGAGTCCCTTGGACTGCAAGGAGATCCAAGCAGTCCATTCTGAAGGAGATCAGCCCTGGGATTTCTTTGGAAGGACTGATGCTAAAGCTGAAACTCCAGTACTTTGACCACCTCATGAGAAGAGTTGACTCATTGGAAAAGACTCTGATGCTGGGAGGGATTGGGGGCAGAGGGAGAAGGGGACGACAGAGGATGAGATGACTGGATGGCATCACTGACTCGATGGACGTGAGTCTGAGTGAACTCTGGGGGTTGGTGATGGACAGTGAGGCCTGGCGTGCTGCGATTCATGGGGTCGCAAAGAGTCAGACACGACTGATCTGATCTGATCTGGACTTCTGTGGACTTTAATATTGAAAAGATGTCTTATTGAGATTGTGTGTGTGTGTGTGTGTGTGTGTGTGTGTGTGTGTTCTATTTCCCCGCCCCACCCCCCACCCCCCGCTGAACCCCCCAGGGGAAGGCTTCTTTTTTGATCCATGGTTTTTTGGAACTGAGTTGTTTAATTCCTACATGTACAGAAATATTCTAATTGTCTGTTATTGATTTCTAGTTTGATTCCATTATGGTCAGAGAACATTGTGTGATTTCATTTTATTTATCTATGTTTTTATTAAAGTGATTTTGTTTTTTAAAAAAATTATTGAGGTTTATTTTATGTCTCAGGAGATCATATATCTTGGTGAATGTATCTTGGGCACTTGAAAAAGAACTTGTATTTTGATGGTGGGTGGAATGTTTTATAACTGTGAATTAGAGCCTGATGATTGATTATGCTGTTCAGACCTCCTGTATCTCTGATTTTAAGGCTGATTACAACTGTAGTTGTTGTGAATCACTAAGTCATGTCCATCTCTTTGTGACCCCATGGCCTGCATCCTGCCAGATTCCTCTGTCCATGGAATTCTCCAGGTATCTAGTAATTCTTTTTTAACAGGTATTTTTAATTCATTTATTTATTTGGCTGTGGTGGATTTTAGTTGTGGCAGGTGGGATCTCTAGTTGAGTGTGGGCTCTAGTTCCCGGACCAGTGATCGAACCGGGGACCCCTGCATTGAGAGCTTGGAGCCTTATCCACTGGACCATGAGGGAAGTCCCAAGAATGCTAGTAGTTCTGTAAGTTGCTGAGAGGGAAGGGTTGAAGTCCTCAACTATAATTGACTTGTCTGTCTCTCCCTCCAAGTCTATCAGTTTTTACTCTACCTATCTTAAGGGTCTGTTGTTTGGTATATATATTCTATTTTCCTAGTGGATTGATCCTTTTTAATAACTTTTTAAACCCCTTTTGTTGTCATTGAGTCCTTTCTGTTTTCTATACCTCTTCAAGGTATTTTTAATAACTTATATTTTCCCAGAAAACCTTCCACATCATTGAGGTTCTCAAAACATTTTGTTATCCCAAAGCATATTGTGTGTATATGCATACATGGTGTTTCTATATTTACATAGTATAAACAATAATGTGCAAACACTATATACTTTATAGCATTGCTTTGGAAGATTTTATAATATACATAAATGTGATTGCACCTATGTATCCATTTGTAGATTGCTTTTCTCACTCAACATCATGTTCTCCAGATGTATCCATATTAACACATAAAGATACCTCATTGCCTTTAAGTGCTGTGCAGTAAGCCTTTGTGTGAATACACATGAACAGTTTATCCGCTCTCATGCCTGGTTTTTCCTGTCCTGAATTTTCATTGTTATGGGCCTGAGTAGGCTCTGATGCAGGACAGTTAATTGGGAGTTAGTCACACTCTTCCCTGCCTTCTGGTGCTTTCTCCTTTCCCTCCACCACCCATCTCCCTTCTCCCTGCCCTCCCACAAACTCCTCCTGGGGCTCCTCTTTTTTTCTGAAATCTCTCTCCAAAGGTTTTTCATGTCAGGCCTTTATACCTTGGGAAGCTTTCTCTACCCTGTAGAATTTTCCTCACTCCGCCAGCCCAGGGCAAATGTTGTTCAGCCTCTTGTTGTCCAACTCTTCATGACCCCATGGACTATACTAGCTAGGCTCCTCTGTCCTCCACTGTCTCCCGGAATTTGCTCAGATTCATGTCCATTGAGTTGGTGATGCTATCTAACCAGCTCATCTTCTGCCGTCCCCTTCTCCTTTTGCCTTCAATCTTTCCCAGCATCAGGGTCCTTTCCAGCGAGTCAGCTCTTCACATCAGGTGGTGGTGGAATTGGAATTTCAGCATCAGTCCTTCCAATGAATATTCAGGGTTGATTTCCTTTAGGATGGACTGGTTTGATCTCCTCATGGTCCAAGGGATTCTCAGGAGTCTTCTCCAGCACCACAGTTTGAAAGCATCAGTTCTTCACTGCTCAGCCTTCTTTATGATCCAACTCTCACATCTGTAAGGGGCAAACACGGTCTCCAAAAACCATCTTCCCCTCCTCAGCTCTGCCACAGCCTTTCATTTGAATCTCTGTGGAATTGTCAGGTTCATTTTGCAATGTGTGCATTTTCTGCCCCCATTGGGTCTGGTTTGTGCTATTTTTAAGGACAAGTACAATGATTTATTGACCTCTGTGCCCCATCTCCCTTCAGATTTACTCAGCTCCCAGCGTTGTTCTAGAACCTGCTGGGTGCTTGATCGACATTTTTCAAATCAGCACACCGATGAACAAAGCCTGCAGCTTTTAAACAACTTCTACAGGCCACTCCCACTCAGCTATGCAGGGACTCATTTGAGTGTGGAATAAAATCCCACAGGGCACACTGGCTGTTTTCCTGGGGAAGCTTTTCTGGAGTCAGACTCAGGAATCCTGCAGTCCAGTCCTGGCCACACCCTGCACTGCTTATGTGCATGTTTGAGAGAGGTCCTGAGGGGTGGAAGGCCCCCATCCAAATAACTGGGAGGGATCAGACCCCTAAATGGAACAGATTTTCAGGGGTGCCCAGTGAGAGGTCCAGGGCTCACACCTATCCAGCTGGGGAGTCACCAGAGACCACATGCAGAGTTTAGTATTACTGAATGATAATTACAATTAATTCAATACTTAGGGTAAGTCACCCAGGAATATCTCTCAGCATTTGACAAATCCCAGCTGCAAATCATTGATGGTTTATTAGGGCCAAGACTCTGGGCTAGGTGCTCCTCACAGATTTTTCTTCTTAACTGAACCCTTTTAAGTTCCCTATGTGTGCTTCCCGTCTGGCTCATCGGTAAAGAATCCGCCTACAATGTGGGAGCCGCAGGAGACCTGGGTTCGATCCCGGGGTCGGAAATGGCAACCCACTCCAGTATTCTTGCCCGGACAATCCCACGGACAGAGAAGCCTGGTGGGCTACGGTCCATAGGGTCGCAAAGAATTGGACACAACTGAAGCGACTTAGCATGGCACGGCACAGCAAGCACCCTTGCTATAGTGGGAACAAGCAGCAGTGCTAACAGTACTGTTCCCACTTTACTGATGGAGAGTCTGAGGCTCAGATGAGGCAAAATATCCTGCTTATGGTCACACAATAAGTAGCAGAGCCAGGATACAAGCCCAGCTGAGTCTGCAATCTCCAAATGCTGTTTTTCCTTCCCTCCCTCCCTTCTTTTCTTTCTCCCTTCTTGTTAAACATGATTCTTTGTCATACAAAGAAAACCTGATTCCAGGCCATATACCTAGGGTACAAATCTCCTTTACCCTTCTCCCATCCTGGGGCTTCCCTGGTGGCTCAAATGGCAGAGAATCTGCCTGCAATGATGAAGACCCAGGTTCTCTCCCTGGGTTGGAAAGATCCCCTGGAGGAGGGCATGGCAACCCACTCCAGTATTCTTGCCTGGAGGAGCCCATGGACAGAGGAGTCTGGAGGTCTATAGTCCATAGGGTCACAAAGCATTGGACATGACTGAGTGACTAACACTTTTTCTCCCATCCTAATCTGAGCATAGAAACACGTGGCTCTATTTCATTTCGAAGCCCAAGACTAGTTTTTAAATGATATTTTTGGAGAGGCGATAGATTCCCACGGCTCAGAAATCAAACTCTCTAACTCTCCAGGACTGTCAACACCTCTACCCCGCACCAACCCCACCTCCCCTCCTCACCCACTGGGCTCCTTTTTCCAAGTCCTCCCAGAGCATCTTTATTTGCATCCATGCATGGACAAGCGCCCTTTCTGATTCCTCCCACTTCAGCCCAGAGATAGCACGCTGTGCACACTGCTTTGCATCTTCAACAGTTGTTTATGAACCATTGTTGCATACTGTGTTTTGCCTCTGGTTTGAGAGAAGGAAAGGAGTGGGTTTAAGGCCCCAGCCAACATTTCTCAAAGGAGGCGTTTGTTCTGAAATGTTCTCTCCTCTTCCTTCCTTCGGTTCATTCCCAGCCCCTCCGCCTGGCTTCTCCTTTGCTGGTGCCTGGATGTCGGAACCTCTTCCCCAGTGTCTCTGCATGTGCCCACTGACCAAAGGCATTCCTCCTTTGCCCTTCCCACACTGCCAGGATGCACTGCTTGATACAGAAGCGTCAATGTCCCACTCTATTAAGGAAAAGGGGCTTTTTCGGCAGTGTAGGGAGAGTGCCCGTGAGAAATGGGCTTCATTTGTTGTTGTTCAGTCGCTCAATCGTGTCCGACTCTTTGCAACCCCATGAACTGCAGCCTGCCAGGCTTCCTTGTCCATCACCAGCTCCCTGAGCTTGCTTAAACTCATGTCCATGAGTCAGTGATGCCATCCAAGCATCTCATCCTCCGTCGCCCCCTTCTCCTCCTGCCTTCAGTGTTTCCCAGCATCAGGGTCTTTTCCAGTGAGTCACCTCTTTGCATCAGGTGGCCAAAGTTTTGGAGTTTCAGCTTCAGCATCAGTCCTTCCAATGAATATTCACAGTTGATTTCCTTTAGGATTGACTGGTTTGATTTCCTTGCAGTTCAAGGGACTCTCAAGAGTCTTCTCCAGTACCACAGTTCAAAAGCATCAATTTTGTGGGCTTTATGGGCACTGCTGAATGGAGATTGCCAAATGGCTACAGCATCTTGGGTTGGAAGGAACAGGAAACCCAGAGTCCTTCTTCCTCATGCATTCCCACACTGCCACCAGTGAGGGCAGGATGCTGTCCCGCCTCCTGCAGCCTCTGTCCTGCCAGCCCCAGCCCTGCCCAGCTCCTTTGTACTCCCAGAGCTGAAACGATGACTCATCAGTGACCTTGATCCCCGCTGCTCCCCTAGAAGGGCCGTCACTGCCTCCCGGCCCCTCCCTTGGGAACCAAAGCTGACAAAGCCATCTCTTGCCACAGCCTTGCCCTAGGTGGGGCCCACCTGACCAGGAGTTCCATTCTGGGGGAGCTTGACCAAAAATGCAAGGCCTGATTGAATTTATCCAACACTGAGATCAGAAACCACTGACTTAATGGTGGCTAATACTGCTGCTAAAGCTACATTCAATTCATTCTGAATTCATTCAGTACAGATGTATGGAGAGCCTACTATAGTGCAGGCACTCTTTAGGTCTAGAAATGGAGCAGTGACTACAAACCCTTGTTCTCAGGGAATTTACACCCTGGGAGAGAAGGCAGCCAGTTAGATACCCCCATGCCAAGTAAAGTGTGTGTGGGGTGGGGGCGGTACTGCCAATATTTGTGTATTTGCATGGTCAATCAGGAATACCTATAGATGAACAAGTTGAGTCTATTACTTGTTGCAATAAGGGAGCCCACATACCATGGGAGAACAGAGGGCATCTCGGCCCAAGGGTGTTAGGTGGAACCTAGAGTAGGATTTGGGCTTTGGCTGGGTAGTTTGGGAGAGAGCCCGGGGAAGTGGGGGCATTGGTCTGAATTGTGTGCTGTCAGAAAGCAGTGATGAGTCCATGATGGTGTATCTTAGTAAACCTTATCTAAAAGGAAGGAGACCAGGTGGAGGCCAAAGCTGTAAGTCATAAAGAAACAGAGGTCACTCCTATTAACCAGGAGACACAGATTTGAGTATTTTGTGGCTTGGATGGTGCTCATGTTTTGCAGTGTTCAGATGTGATTATGGTCTTGTTTTTGTCTTGACACAGTGCGATCACAGAGAGACCTTGTCTGATGGTGATGTTCTGCCAATTATTTACCTTCAACTGGAAGACAGCACAGCCTAGCTGTGCATGCACGGCCAGTTCCCAGGGGTCATGGCTGCTTGTCCGTCAAGCTCTCTCTCACTTATTCGCTCTACCTTGTCCAACTCTTTGCAACCCCATGGACTGTAGCTTACCAGGCTCCTCTGTCCAAGGGATTTCCCAGGCAAGAATACTGGAATGGGTGGCCATTCCCTTCTCCAGGGGATCTTCTCGACCCAGAGATCAAACCCAGGTCTCCTGCATTGCAGGTGGATTCTTTACCATCTGAGCCACTGAGGAGCCCATATATGCTAGTATACCTGTTTAAAAAGATAAATAAATAAAAATCCCCCTCCAGCTGCTGTGTTGAGAATGGACTCTAGGGAGCAGAGATGGAAGATGCTTTGAGGGGCTGCTGAGATGGCTCAGGGGAGGAGAAATGATGGTGGTTTGGATAAGCCTGGCAGAAAAAGTGGTAGGAATCACTCAGATTGGACACAGATTTAGAGGTGGGGTAAAACAGAATGGTGCCAAGATTTTTCATTCGAGCAAAATATTGAATTATCCTTTCCTGCGATGGGGAAGCCCCCTGAAGGAGCAAAATGTCTTTTGCAAGGTAATGCATCAGGAGCTCATGGGGGAGGGGGCATGCCAAGTTGAGGTGTCCCTAGAATCCAAGCCCAGCCGTTGAGTAAGCAGATGCACCTGTAGGCCTGAAGTTCCTGGAGAAGTTTGGTGGGACGACAGATCGAGAGCTGCCAGTGTTTATGTGAATATAAGGCTTGGCCCTGGATGAAATCACGTAGATCCGAGCATATTTAGGGAAGAGGTTTTGTCTATCTTCACTCACTTCCCAAGCACTCCAATTATTTGGACATCTGGGAAGTGAGGAGGAATCACCAGAGGAAACTATCACCAGACTATCATCCAGTGAGGTAGAAGAACCAAGAGTTTAGCCATCTATTCACAAATATGTATTGAATTCTGCACATCATCTCAGAATTTCTAAGATGTTAGATTTTGAACTACTGGAGTACTGGACAGGTGGCATTGCCAGGTCGGGAAAAAAGGTGTGAGCCAAGACTGTTGGCTGACACCAAGAATTTGTTCCCTCTTTCTTGATAAAAGAACCACGACTCTGTTTGGAGAGGCAGTGTACCCATATAAGTGTCTACATAAAATGTAAATGGACGTATTATGTGGAACTTTTACAGCCTGCTTCAGTGGAGCTAATGCGGCCGGGAGGCACACACCTGCTCTTCTACTCTTATTCCTTCCTGCTGTCTGAAAGATAGATGTGACAGTTGGAGCTCCAGCAGCCATCCTGAATCACGAGGGCTCAGCAAATGGAAACCAAGCATTAAGGATGGCAGAATGGAAGTACAGGAGCCCATAATCCTCATAACTGTGGAGTTGCCAACGAGTCATAGATTACTTAACTTTAGATTAAGTTAAGAAAGAAACAAACTTCTATCTGTTTAAAATTCACAGTTATTTTAGGTTTTCTGTTATACTGTGGCAAAATTCAATTCTGACATGAGATTTATTCACAGTATTTCAAAACTATGTGGGCCACTTGTGTGAGGAACCAAGTTGTCTACAGAGTCAGTCATGATCCCTGCTCTCCCAGGACTCCCTGTGCAGTCGAGTGGACTAACCAGTACACCGCTGTTACTTGGGTCATAACAGCATAGGCTGGAAGGGGCTGTGCTGGTGGGTGTGCTCCAGGGTCTGCAGTGCGGACTGAGACAGATGGCAAAGCAAGTTCCATCTTCTCAGCTCCTTTCAAATCATATCTAAATGCAATGACTCAACACGTGTTCTTGGTCTGATTTTTGTTCCATTGCCTACATTTAATTTTAATTTATTCCAGTACCTAATTTAAGCTTGGAGTTGAGGAGGGGGAAAAATGATAATGTGGACCAGATTTTAGACGGTTGGCACTTATAATTTCACAGAGAACCTCGATGGAATAATAAGCAATGGTTATGAACTTGCTAAGAATCAATTTGGTATGTGGAGCTTCATCCAACTGACAATTATATAAAGACGCAAGCTCTAGAAAATTGGCAGGAGGCTAAAACTACAAATGTGATCTGTGTCATTTCTTTAATGGACAAGTTATTTTGATGCCTCTTTTTCCCCTTGGAAGGCACCTTAACACACACTTGGCTAACTTCTTACCTCTGGCCAAGACTGCTCTTGACTATCAGAACTTTTGTGTCTGACCTGTCTCCAGATTGAGGCCCAGTGGAGACATAAATCTATTACACGTATATGCTGTAACTGCACAGTTGCTCAGTCATGTCTGACTCTTCCTGACCCCATGGACTGTAGCCTATCAGGCTTCTTTGTCTGTAGGATTTTCCAGGCAAAAATACTGGAGTGGGGTGTCATTTCCTCCTCCAGGGGGTTTTCCCTACCCAGGGATAGACCCCGAGTCTCTCTTGTCTCCTGCATTGGCATCTGGATTCTTGACCACTGCACCACCTGGGAAGCGGAAATCTGTGATATACTGAGCACTGATTAGGTACCAGGCCCATTGCACGTGGGCTCTCATCTGTTTACAATAACCCTGCAAAATAGGTTCTAGAATCTTCCTTTCACCAATAAGAACCCATCACTCAGAAAGCCTGAGCACTCTTGTCTCTAGTCCTCAGCAGCTCTTGAGAGTAGAGCCGGGATTCAAACCCTTTGCTCTACACCGTAAGGCTTCTGTCCCATAATGCCTTGTGTCTTCCCCTGTCCTCTAACAGCTTTTGAAGCCTGGAATCTCTTCTGTTCAATCTAAATGGCTTCCTGCCCTGGGGGTCTCCTTCCCAGTGTCCACCAGTCACAATCCCACCCCTCACACAGATCTTTTGTGCAATCGACCTCCCTCCGCCATAAACTTCCTTGTGCTCCCCGTCTGTGTGACCTCTGCTTCCTGGGAATTCTCCCCACCCCATGCGTGGCTCCACCAGGGCTTTTGGTATCCTTAAGTGACATACCTGAATGATCCATTTTCAGTGGGAGGGCGGAACGAAAGGACATTTTTTTGTGCACTTAATTTTGTTATAGGAGTTTGTTTCTTTTCATTCCTCAAATAACCCCATGAGGACTTTTTAACCCGCCACTTTATAGGTGAAGAAGTTAGATACACAGCAGCCTAAAGTGGTGCAAACCCAGGAAGCAAGAAGGAGAAATTATAATTCCCGCCCCCCCCCCCAACCCCCACTCTGAGCCTAGCTCATCGCTCAGGCATCCAGCAATGTTTGTGGAGTGAATTAATGAACGGATGAATGAATGAATGCCTGCCGGTCAGCTTACAAAAGGAACTCGGTGAGAAACGACACTGGGAGAAGATCCGAAGTACCCTGAAAAATGCTTATTCCAAGTACAGACGGGATTCAGTGGCTGAAGAAAATCTAAAACACTGAGGCAAGCTCAGCATAAAAGAGAAACGTTTGTTTAACGCTTTCATGACTAAAAGTATGTCTCCGAAGAGCAGGCACAGAGGAGGCATTCGCAGTCCACAAAGCTCGCTCCTTAGGAGAGCCCCGGAACACCCGTCGGGTTTTGTTCACCAACTTCGGCCGGCCGCGGGGGCGGGCCGGCGCCTGCCCCTTTAAGAATCTGGTCGAAGTCCTTTTCCTCTGCCTGCCCCGCCCCCTCGCGGAGCCGGCGCGGCCCGGCGCCCACCCCTTTCTCCCCTGGAGGACTTAGCTACGGGCTCGACTGCCCGTCCGTCACAGAGGTGCCGCCTCTGATTGGCTGCGGGGCGGGAGGCGGGGCGGGAAGGCCAGAGAAACAAGTTTGCTGGCGGCGCCCGGGCTGAACCGCAAAGCGGCGGCGCGCTCCGCGGCGTTTGGGAGCCGGGGGAGGGGAGCGGCAGCGGCGAGGGCTGAGGGACCTCGCGCTCGCGCGGCCTGGGGGGCGGCCTCTGAGCGCGGCGGGCGGAGCAGCCCCGAGCGGTGAGTACCGGGGCCGGGCTGGGGACGAGAGTCGGTGTAGTTGCGCTCGCGGCCCCGGCGTTGGCACTTGTCACCACCCACCCCGCCCCGGGGCCGAGACCAGGGGCGCCGGGTCCTGCGCGCCCTGCCGTGTGAGCACCCCCCCGGGCAGAGTGAGCCTTGCGGGCTCGCCTGCCAGGGGTGCAGCGCCCCGGGGCTCGAACCCCCGGAATCCCCTCGTGCACCACGGGGTCTCGGGGCCGGGGACAATGGTCGGGAGTGGAGGTCTGGAGAGAAGCACCTCTCCCAGCTCCGCTCCTCCGGTCTCGTGCGTGCCTGGGGACCCGGAGAGGTTATTTGCTTGAAAGCTCTGAGCGACGGAATGAATTGTTTTACAAATAGGATGTTGCGCGCGGGAGCTTCAGCTCCCCCGCCCCCCCCTCTCCCCCCCGGGAGTGCTTGATTCATTGAGTCCGCAGACTCTCTTTTTAAAAAATTACTATCGATCCTGGAAAGATGAGGCTGCCTGTCTTTGAGGATGTGAGCGGCCCGGGCTCTGCGAGGTAGTCCCCGCGCACTTGACGCCGAGAGGCCAGATGGCTGCCTGCCTCGTGCAGAGAGAGGGCCGAGGGGCTTCCCCACGGGAAAGATCGTCCACGCGAGCCGCGCCCCACTTGCGTCCCACCTGACAGGGCCCCTTGTCCTGTGCTGAGAGCTTGGAGCCGCCGAGGAATGGGCACCCGCCCGAAGTCCCGCCGCCCGGGGTGGCCGCCACCCTAGCGGTGCAGAGCGAGCCTCCTTTGGCCCGGCTGTCCGGTTCACTCCATTCCGCCCTGGCTCCGGGACCCCGCTGCACCTGGGCACGCACTCACTCCTTTTCCCCCTTGTGGTTGCTTGAGGGATCTTCGGGTTGGGAGTCCGTGCCCCTGAGGGGCACCGTACACTTCTGCGCTGGTGTTTCAAAGCCGTCCCCGCCAAATTGATTTCCGCTCTCTTTGAGCAGAGGAATCTTTATAGAGACCTTAACAAAGGGGTTGGGGAGGGGACCGACCCAGGACCCCCGCAGGTTTAGTGCAGCGGCTCTTGTTCCTGCTGGGTTGCTTTGGGGCTGGGTCAGGGCTCCCTGAGCTTTGGCCCTCCCTGCTGATTCAGGGTGGAGAAGGCCAGGTGTCTGGGCCTTTTGGTTTCACTCTGGCAGCGTGCTGGAGGGAGGGAAGTTGCCAATGGCCATAAGAGAGGAGGCGGGAACCCCAGCGGCTTGTCATGGGCCAGACTCCGGTGACTGTGACTTGGGGTCAAGCCCTTTCAGACCCAAGGCTTCAATCGCCCCATTCACGGATGGGTCTGATGCTCCTTGAGCCCAGGTGCTGTTCTGATTGCTTGCTCCAGGGTGTTGTTAAGGCTTGCATTTGAGGACTGGGAGGAGCAGCACCCAAAGCCCACCCCACCCAGGGGGCAGGTTTGGTATTCTTCTTAACATGGGGGCCTCGAATCCTCAAGACCTGCCTTTGAGGATGACGAGTCAGTCTTCTTACAGGCCGGGCAGCTGTCTCCGCCTTGAGTCATT
The DNA here is from genome assembly GCF_003369695.1 of Bos indicus x Bos taurus. Classification (NCBI taxonomy): domain Eukaryota; kingdom Metazoa; phylum Chordata; class Mammalia; order Artiodactyla; family Bovidae; genus Bos; species Bos indicus x Bos taurus. Next base: position 16,706,165 of record NC_040096.1, on the reverse strand, counting down.
CCCTTTGTCAGGAAGTGACTCCACGGAGGTTGTTAAAAGGAAGGTAGTTAATGGTAGACACCTTGGTCCTGGGGCTGCAACCGGTTTTATGTTTGCAGTGCCCAGAAAGGAGCTGGGGGCGAGTTGCACACTCCCCCTAGGAGGCGGTTTCTGCAGCCTTATGCCCCTTAATAGCATCTTAGACCTGCAGGCGCTCCGTGTGGGAGAGGAGAGCAGGAAGAAAGACCACATTACCCGGGCCTCGGACTTCCTGGGCTGCAGGGGAAGGAGGCTTGGGTCTTTCCATCTCTCACTGTGATGGGCTAGGGGCACAGAGGGAGTGTCCTTTAGTGGGTGGTGCGTTCATTCATGTGTTAATTAATGTTTGAAGGGGCTTGATTGGGCCCATGCCTTCCGGGAGCCCCCCTGGACCAGGATGTGCTGCCACGTGGGGTTAGGAGGTGCCCATGGTACCCCCAGTGAGAGAGACAGCGAGGGGATCTAAGGGGGGCACAGGAGGGGAGCACGGGTGGCGAAGGCTTCCTGGAGAGAGGATGCTCTGATTGGGTAAAGATGAGAAAAGCAGGTCCTGGGCTACCTTCCCCGACCCATTCACGCTTCTCCCAGAGGCCGCTTCGTTGGCAGCCTCCAGGCTGGCGCAGGTTGAGGGCAGAGAGCAGGTAGGTGGGAGGCAGTGGAAAGGTTAACCTGGGACTGTGGTGGTCTGGCCCAGGAGTCCCCCAGGAAGATGAGGGGGGCGCTCCTGGATGTAGCCTCTCTGCGCAGGGAATCCTGGGAAGTCCACCCCATGAACCCCCAAGACCAGCCTGTCCCCTGAGCCCTTAGTCGCTCTGGACCGACCAGCCCTCAGTGTGGGTGTGGCCCGTGAAAGGAGGGGGCCAGCAGGTCTGGCACGAGAAAACAGGGTGACCAGACACAAATGAATTGGCTGATTGAGATGCTGGTTTTCATCTAATGTGGTAAATTTCATAATTGAATTGCCTTAGGCAGCCCAGGCTGTTGAAGCGTTTTCCCAGCCAGAAAACACTTAGTTTTCCCAGACATCTGGGGGGCGGGGGTGGCAATGGGGAGTGTGTGTCCGGAGGTTTTTACACTGCCTCCCTGCAGGCCTTTCCCCTTAGGAACCTGGGTCTGTCCGCAGGTAATGGAGTCAGTCCCGCCTCCCCAGCAGGTTCCAGTCCCTTTCCCAGATCCCCTGGCCCCTGAGCCACACTCCTCCCACCCCAATCGGCTGAAGCTGATACCTGTCACCTTCAGGTGCTCACCTGGCCAGCCTGACTCCAGGTCCCTCAGCCGTTCATTAGGAGCAGGGAAGGGGGCATGTGGGGCTGGAGGTCAGACGGGGACTCGGGGCTGGGAGGGCTCCCTGTTACGAAGTCTCTTCGGCACCAGGTTGGGGAGCGGGGAGAAGAGCATGGGCTCTTTGAACCCGACCTGCTCCTGGGGCCCCAGCCACCTGCACCCACCCTGCCCGCTCCCTTTAGTGCCAGGAGACTCTGTTCTTTCTTACTGGTAAACCTTTCCTTCCCAGTCCTGTCACTACACTTTTGGATGAAAAACAGTAGGCGTGTGTGGCTCATCAACCTGTTTTTAGAAGTGCCAGCTCTGTGGTCTCAGAAATCCAGTTAAGCTGGGAAATTCCAGTGCATTTTCTGCAAATACACAACGATCTCCTAAGCTGTTCCTTTCCCCACGATCATCTCCTGCACCCCTGGGCTGGACAGAGTTTAGAAGAGGGTCTCTGGGCCTCACCTTGTTTCAGTGTGACCGAGACCAAGGCCACCTCTTTACCGGCCATCTCGCAATTGGAACCCTCGCACCTGGAAGGTGTCGGCAGATAAAGCCCTGACGGTGGGGCCTGGGGGTCCTGCCCTGCCGCTGCCTGGCTGTGTGACTTCCTGTAGGTCTGCTTACCTCTCTGGGCCTCGATTTGCTCTTCTGCAAATTGGGTGGATGCTCTTCTGTACAGTGCTTCTATTAAATGTCTTGCTGTTAAATCTCAAAAAAGATTTTTGGTATCATGTCATTTTATAAGGCACGAGTTACTTGCATAGCTCTCCTGGGCAGGAGGGGCGAGGGGCAGCTGGTAGAGTGGAGGGAGCTGAATTAGAAGGCAGGAGCCTGGCATCCTGGTTCCCAGCTCTGCCTCTGACGACGGGTGCTGGGCCTTTGGGCACGTCACCTTCATTCTCTGGGCCCTCATTTTTTCCATCTGTAGAGTGAAAGGGGGGGTGGTAGGCAAGCGCCCCACTTCCTTTTCTTTCTGGGTGAGTGGAAACTGAGTCAGACTTTCTCGGTAACTCCAGAGGGACAGGGCTGTGCCCTGCCTCTGGCCCCTTGGAGTCTGGGGCCCAGGGGTGAAGGGCAGCAGGTGAGGGTGCACTGAAGTTGCTCCCTCCACTCTGGAACAGATGGAGTGAATCTTGCCTGGGAGGTGTCCCCTGGGCATTCCCCGCACTTTGCCAAGGAGGTGCCTGCAAGGCCAGTCTGATGGCTCCTCGTGCGAGGAGGCGGGTGGCGGGGACTGAGCAGGGCCGTGGGAGAACTGTGTCAGACGCCGCCAGAGGGAGGCCCACATTGGCTACGGTGTGGCTCCCCACCCACTTCTGTCTGCCAGGAAGGCGCCTCCGACTGGCGGCCTCCCCTCAGAGTAGCTTGCAAGGGATAGGGTGGAAACTGGAAGCCTGGCTGGTTTTCTGCCTACTCCTTGAAGGAGAGGCCGACCGCAGATCAACGTCGGCTGACCAGAATTGATCTCCTAGTTAAGATAAGGAAGGCTCGGCCCCTTCAAACTCCAGGACGAGGTGCCTGCCAGGTTTGCAGTTGGCCAGGTCAGATTCTTCTGCTTCGTCTGGGCTGGGGTGAGGGCCGGGAGACGGGGGAGCTTTTTTTCTCGAAAGCCATGGTGATTGCATCCTCCATCCAGTGTTCAAGTCCTGCTGCGTCCCAGCTGGGCTTGCGAGACCCTGGGCAGCAAGTTCCTTAATCCGCGAGTGAAGGCCCGTGTTGTTTGCAGCTTTGGAAATTGGATAAAGCAAGAGGTACAGCTCCATTCAGGCAGTGAACATGTATTTAGCACCTTGTGAATGGCTCACCCTGGACTAGAAACTGGGAGGGGAAAGTCAGCTTCAAAGACGGTTGTCCTTGGAATTCCACTCAGCCTCTGGCTTGGGAGACAACTAGCTGGGTGGTTATGGCTCAACGCTAGGCTGTGAGTGATGTGACCAGAGCCACAGGACACACGAGGAAATGGACTGTCGTTGGTGTCCCGATTCTTCATGTGGCCAGTGAATTTTTAAAATTTTGTTTATTTTTGGCTGTGCTGGGTCTCTGCTGCTGCACACAGGCTTTCTCTAGTTACAGGGAGTGGGGATGACTCTCTAGTTGTGGTGCTCAGCTTGTTGCTGTGGTAGCTTCTCTTTTGCAGGGCATGGGCTCTCGGTGCATGGGCTCCGTACTTGCGGCTCTCGGGCTCAGTTGGTCCGTGGTATGTGGGATCTTCCCCGACCAGGGATCAAACCTGTGTCCCCTTCATTAGCAGGCCGAGTCTTAACCATGGGACCATCAGGGAAGTCCCCAATGAGTGTTTTTTTGCAAGCTGTTTTCTGCCAGGCTCTGCGGTGAAGCAGAGAACAAGGCAAGGTCCTCACCATCCTGGAGCCCCCATTCAACTGGAGGAGGCAAACAACAGATAGATAAATAAATAGAGCTGAGGTTGGGCTGTAGGAGGTGGGTGGGGTGGGGTGGCAGCATGAGGAAAAGGATCAAGGTGGGGCATCCCCTTAGACTGCTGCTGCTGCTAAGTCGCTTCAGTTGTGTCCGACTCTGTGCGACCCCATAGATGGCAGCCCACCAGGCTCCCCCATCCCTGGGATTCTCCAGGCAAGAACACTGGAGTGGGTTGCCATTGCCTTCTCCAGTGCATGAAAGGGAAAAGTGAAAGTGAAGTCGCTCAGTCGTGTCCGACTCTTCTCAACCCCAGGGACTGCAGCCTACCAGGCTCCTCCATCCATGGGATTTTCTGGGCAAGGGTACTGGAGTGGGGTGCCATTAGGGAGCCTAAAGAAAGCTCCTCTAGGCTGACAACGTTGAGCCGAGACCTCCAGCACAGCAAGATGCAGCCGTGGGAGGATCTGAAGAAGAGGGTGTCAAACAAGTGCACAGGCTGTGAACATTGTGTGCTGGAGAGGGGTTTGAGATGAGACCCAGAGATAAGCTGCTCTTCTGATTTGTACAGAGGCCAAGAAAACATGTTCCTTTTAAGATGTTTTATTACCTTTAATGTCAATCATACATTGGTGGATTCCTTTATCAACAAACAGTATCAGAAGAAGTGGAACCTGCTATGAAACCAGCCTGGTCCCTGGTACCTGTCTGCAGTTTGGGGCATACCCTTCTTGTCCCCCTTTTCTTATGCAGATTTTGTCCTTATGTAATTTGGATCACACTCAGTATTCCAGTGTCTATCACTTAGTATGTGGGTGGATCTTGTTCCCTTTTCACAGCTGCGTAATATTCCACAGCGTGGCCAAAGCACTATCTTTTCTTTTCTTTTAGTCTCCTAATAGGGGACTTTTGGATTGTGTCTGATTTTTTTTTTTAAACCCTCCATACAAGCCATGAATTCATGTACGTCTTGATCATGTATCTTTCTGATCTTTAAATTTTCATTGTCTAATCTAAATGCTTCTTGCAAAGACTAATAAGCCAGTTTACTCTCCTACTGATGGTGTCTGGGAGCCCACCTCTCCACCCATACTTGCTATTATCTACATTTTCCTTTTTAGCTAATGTGATTGGTAAAAATGATCTCATATTCCTTTAAAAAAAAAAAATGATCCAGTTTATTCAGACTTCCGGTTTTTTTGTAATCCATCATTGTTTTTTCCAGAAGATCAAGGTTTAGCGAGTGCTGGCTCTGCCTCTCGCTGGTCTCCTGACCACGGCTAGGGACTTAGCCTTCACCCTGCGTGCTCATCTGTGAAATGAGGCCCTTTTAATCCCTGCCCCCTGCCAGGCTGCTCCGTGTTGTGCATGGGGAAACATTCCGGAAAGTTCATTTTATGCTGAAAAGCTCTGCAGACATCATGGGTTTTGCTAGTGAAAGGCGACTATCTGGAGCCTGGAATATCTGAACGGATGTGAGTGTTTCTAAGCAGCTAGTGTGTCCAAGGGAGGGGCTGGGGTGGCTTTAGGTGGGATGTCTGCCTTGCATCCCTGAGATGGAAGAGGCCTCATCCAGCCCAGGAGGGTAGAGAAAATTCTCTAGCTGGTCCAGGGAAAGGCTCAGAAAGGGGCATTGATCAACACAGACTGATCCCTCCTTTCTCTTTTGTTCAGTCGCTAAGTTGTGCCTGACTCTTTGCGAGACCCCATGGACTGCAGCATGCCAGGCTTCCCTGTCCTTCACTGTCTCCTTGAGCTTACTCAAACTCATGTCCATCAAGTCAGTGATGCCATCCAACCATCTCATCCTCTGCCATCCCTTTCTCCTCCTGCCTTCAATCTTTCCCAGCATCAGGGTCTTTTCCAGTGAGTCGGCTCTTTGCATCAGGTAGCCAAAGTATTGGAGCTTCAGCTTCACCATCAGTCCTTCCAGTGAATATTCAGGATTGATTTCCTTGAGGATTGACAGGTTTGATCTCCTTGTAGTCCCAGGGACTCTCAAGAGTCTTCTCCAACACCACAGTTCGAAAGTATCAGTTCTTGGCGCTCAGCTTTCTTTATAGTCCAACTCTCATCCGTACATGACTACTGGAAAAATCATAGCTTTGACTCTATGGACCTTTGTTGGCAAAGTGACATCTCTGCTTTCTAATATGCTGTCTAGATTTGTCATAGCTTTTCTTCCAAGGAGGAAGCATCTTTTAATTTTGTGGCTGCCGTCACCATCTGCAGTGATTTTGGAGCCCAAGAAAATCAAGTCTGTTACTATTTCCGGAGGCCAAAGGCTGGGGCTCCTAGAACTTTGTGGATTGCCATGTTTATTACTTTGGGGGTCCTTGTCTGTTTTCCTGTAATGGGAGGCTTTAAAATAAGCAAAAGATTGACCCAAGAGCTTTTGTACTTGATGTGGAGACAGGGGGGGAAACTGTGGGGCCTAATGAAGGAAAGATGGGGCCTGGAACCTCAGGCCCCACAGTGGGGGAGGTAGGGAAGCTGGTGGACCGGAGTCCCTGGAGAAATTCATCTCCACTGGGATTCAGGAGCCTGGGGACATCCAGCCAGGCTCTCCTGTCCTTCCCCAAGTGGGCTGTGACATGGTGAGCCCCTGTCTTGGGGAGCAAGCAGCATCCAGGCTTGGCTACAGTTCCCCTTCAGCAGCGTGGGACCTCAGGCCTGGTGAAGGCGTCAGCCTGACCTGGTTGGGACGGCTGCAGGGCCATGGACAGGAAGGTGAACTGGGCAGGATGACAGCATATGAACAAGGGGACAGTGGCACTCCCAGAGGGCTCTGGTCAGGAGGCGTCCTGCCTTTTTAGCTCTGCAGCCAGTGAGCAGGAGGAGAGGCAGCGGCGGCCGTGGCTGCAGATGTGTTTCCACCTTTGTTTGTTGTTGTTCAGTCACCAAGTCATGCCCGTCTCTTCTGCGACCCCATGGACTGTAGCAGGCTGGATCCTCTGTCCACAGGATTTCCCAGGCAGGGATAAGGGAGTGGGTTGCCATCTCCTCTTCCAGAGGATCTCCCAGGCCCAGGGATCAAACTTGCATCTCTTGAATTAGCAGGCAGGTTCTTTACCACTGAGCCACCAGGGGAGATCTTTTTGCAGTTATTGGGGCTGGGTTTTTCATGGAGAGAGTGAGGGGAGCATCTCACGCAGGAGTTGGCAGTCAGCGGGGGCAGGGCAGGGCTTTCTGGCTAGGTGCCTCCTCACTGCATGCCCAGCCCAGCTCAGAGGGGCTTCGTGGAGTCGGAGTCAGATGGAGTCCCCAGGTTCAGTTCCAGGCAGTGGGATGGACTGGCCCGTCCGTGTCGCAGGAAGTTGCAGCTGCTATTTTTACCACTCCAACTAGGACTTTCTTACAGGAAGGTACAATTACAATACAAGCAAAATGTCAGGGTTTGGCTGGTCAGCTGGGCCCTGGGAGGCTGCCACAGCTTGAGGCCGGGACCGCAGCACGGTCCGTGCTTGTGTAAAGTGAGACTCATTTGCTGTGGACACATACCTACCCTGGGTGCTGGGTGACTTCCTCTGAACTGCCTGCTGTGTCTGGGGTTTTTCCTCCAGGCCAGAAAGAGACCTTTGCTGGGATTTGCCCAGATTGGTGCCCTGATTGGGGCACCTTGACCTTGTGATGGGTCGCACGGTGGTGAAGCCAGCCTGGACAGCTGTAAGTCATTCTGTTCCCGACTGCCCGGGGACTTGAAATCTTATCAAATGAAATTATTTAGAACCCACCGTGTGATAGCCACACTGCTGAGTGCTAGGGGTAGGGGCGGGTTAGACAGAGCCTGCTGCAGAGCATCGCCCGTGTAGCAGTAAGGACCCAGAAAGCGCCAGCTGTCCACGTTGGACCAGCACCTGATTTTTTTTTTTTTAATATTTACTTGTCTGTGCCAGGCCTTCATTGTGGCACACGGGATCTTCAGTCTTTGTTGTGGCGTGCAGGATGTTTCGTTGCAGCAGGAGAAATCTTAGTCGCAGCATGTGGGACCTACTTCCCTGACCAGGGATCAGACCCATGCCCCGTAGATTGGGAGCTCAGAGTCTTAGCCACTGGACCAGCAGGCAAGTCCCCACCTGATGTTTTTAATGTATATGCATTACGGCTAGAGGACAGGCAGGGCTTATGTCAGCTTCTGTTGCTGCCTAACAGACCAGTACTAACTTAGTGGCTTAGTACCTGTCTATTAGCTCACAGTTCTCTGGGTCAGAAGCTTGGACTGACTCAACTGAATTCTCCACCTAGGCTGTCACAAGTCCAGGGTCAAGTGCCAGCTGGACTGGGCTTTTATCCTGAGGCCTTGGGTTGGGGGTGGGAGGGAGATTCTGCTTCTAGGCTCATTCAGGTTGTTGGGAGACTCAAATTCCTGGTGGTTGTAGGACTGAGGTCCCTCTCCTCCCTGGCTGTCAGTAAGTGGGCTCCTTAACTCCATGCCAAATACCCTTCCACCCCACCCCACCTCCAGGCCAGCAGGACCCTCAGGTCCTTCCCTGCTTCAGATCTCTGACGTCCACTTCTGCAGTCAGCTGGAGAAGACTCTGCTTAAGAGGAGTCATGTGATTAAGTCAGGCCCACCCAGAGCATCTCTCTATTTTAAGGACTCCTAATTAGTTAGTAACATCATCAGTTATGTCTGCAACTCACTTTGCCATGTAAGTAACATGGTCACAGGGGTGGAGAGAGTCGTCTTTGACTTTTTCTGCTAAGGGCTCATGCCAACAGGGATTATGATAGCAGCAGTATTAGTAACCTCTGTACTCTTGAGTGAATTTTGTGTGTCTCATTGTGCTCTTTACATGGGCTGTCTTTTATTTATTTGGCTGTGTTGGGTCTTAGTTGTGGTGTGTGGTCTTTCCCTGTGGCGTGTGGGATCTTAGTTCCCCAAGGAGGGATCAAGCCCTCATCCCCTGCATTGGAGGGCAGACTCCCAACCACTGAACCACCAGGGAAGACCCTGGACTGTCTCATTTAATTCTCAAGATAGCTGTTGACATAGGAACAGTTATTTCCCCACCACCGCCACCCGCCCCCCACCATTTTCCAGATGGAAATACTGAGGCTCAGAGAATGTAAGTACCTTGGGCCAGTCATACAGGTAGAAACAGCAGTGCTGGGATGGAAAATCAGGGCCTTAGCACCTCACCACCCCATCAGGTGCTTGCGGCCAGCATCTCCAGTTTGAGTCCTGTGATTGGCAGAACACCCTTTAGAACACGGAGGAAGGTTGCTCTTTCCCATCCAACCTTTAAAATACTTAAGTGTGAAACATGCCTATCACACTGCAGGTTAGCACAGCAGATACTGAGGGCCACTCACTCGGATATTTTTGAACTTTATTGCAGTGGGTATTTGTGGTTCATCTTCTTCCCTGCTCAGCAATATTACTGAACATCTGATGTACTCCAGGCAGCAAAGAAGACACAGAATACCGTCCTCAATGAGTTGGAGATAAAAATAAAGGCAGAGTACACGATACTCTGAAGGAATAGATATTGCTGGGCTAGAGAAGAACTGTCACAGCGCTACTGCCTAGGCCAACAGCTACTAGAATGTTAATTGCAGGAGCTATTGTTGTTTAGTCACTAGGTCGTGTCCGACTCTTTGCAACCCCATGGACCGTAACCCACCAGGCTCCTCTGTCCATGGAATTCTCCAGGCAAGAATACTGGAGTGGGTTGCCATTTCCTTCTCGAGGCAATCTTTCTGACCCAGGGATTGAACCTGGGGCTCCCACATTGGCAGATGGAGTCTTTACTGCTGAGCCACTGGGGAAGCCCTAATCGCAGGAGACAAGACAAAAAGTGTTCTCCTGACTCTCTGCTGTGCTCCTGGTGCAGCTCAGGGCCCAGCAGCTCGCAGGCGCTCCGAAATTACTTGTAAGGTATCTGTTGGGTTGGGTTAAAACATTTGTCTGAAGTTTTCTGAAGGATGGAACAGAAAAACCTGAGTGAACTTTTTGGCCGACCTAATACTGTGTCCGGAGTCCTTACACGCCAGACAGATATCAAGTCCAGGAGGCTTACGGAGAGAGTGAGTGGAGCTTGAGCAGGAAAATGGGGGAGGAGAGAGCTTTAAAGTCCAGTGTGTGCCCCAGTGAGTGGTGGGGGGCGAGGGGCTGGGGAACAGTGAACGAGACTTGGACGTCAGAGCCTCCTTGGAGGCTTTTGAGCAGGTGGTCCAGAACCAAGCGTCTGGCACCAGAGTGCCAGGAGAGGGGCAGCCCAGGCCGCAGTGGCCAGGCCCGCCCCTTGTTTCTGGAAGAACTAGCCACACAAGGGACCCGGGAAGCAGGATTTAATGGAACTTGGTGGGGCCAAACGGTATGCTAAAAATGTATCTATGAATGAGTTGCAATTTCTGGGCACCCATGTATTTGGCTATAAATACACATTACATGTGTAATTTCAAGAGACCAAGAATTATCAGCTGCGAAGCCCAAGGGCAGCAGCCCACGCCAGCCCCTGTAGTTTGCTGTCTCAGGCCCTGCCCTCTGCAAACCGCCAAGAACTGTTATTTGGGGGGAAATGAGGGGCCCTGTGGCGAGAAGACAGCATCTGCGGATGGAGGGAGGAGCAGAGGGGCCTGGGTGCCCCAAGGGGAGGCTGGCGAGTGGGAATCAGAGGGCGGCCCTGGCGTGCCCGGTGCCCTCACGCTGGGGAGGGGCTCTTAGGAGCCCCTCCAAGCAGATGATTGCCCTGTCACTGCCCATCACTTTCCACGGCAGTTTCTTTTTCCGAGTTCTTATTTTAAAAACATGGTACACGTGGAGGGTGCGGAAGTTCTGCTTCTCACAGCATAGTGCTAGAAAGTCCCTGGGATTGTTTTGGGGTCCACGGCATCAAAGCTGTTTTCATAGTAACACCCAGATATTATTTGCCTTTTTCACCCATTCTCTCCAAGTGCAAAACCCCGTGAACCAGTGTTTTCCAAGTAACCATTGCACGAAGCTACCAAATCATGCATGGGTAAATGAGCCAGAGTGCAAGACAGACCGGAAGACGGGAAGGTCAGAGTATGTATGTTCACCACACGGCTCAAGTCCCACACTGCAGTTGATCTTTAAGAAACTGCTGGTCAGGCTGCCCTGGTGGCTCAGTGGTAAATAATCCGCTTGCCAATGCGGGAGATACGGGTTCGATCTCTGGTCTGGGAAGATCCCACAGGCCGCAGAGCAAGTACTGCTCAACAAGTCTTAGCGTTTTGTCAAAGAGGAATATCCACAATAATCTGGAGAGGCTCTTAAAATCTCCTCCCTTTACCAACTCCCCATCCAGGTGAGGCTGTATTTTCTTCTAGTCTTCAATGAAAATATTTTACAATGTTTAGGAGTATGGGATGCATAGATACATACTACTATATATAAAATAAGCAATGAGGATTTACTGAATAGCACTGGGACCTACGTTCAGTATCTTGAAATAATTTATGATAGAAAATAATCTACTATATATATATATGTAACAGTCACTTTGAACACCTGAAATTAGTACCATATTGTAAATCAACTATATTTCAATTAAAAAAAAAAAAACAAAACACTTTTAACAATAAATTGGATGCAGAAGCAGATAGAGAATCTGGCTGTTAATACAAAAATTTTTTGAAATTAGATTTATGAAAAACAACTTATTTATGCTAACATATAGCAAGTTTATTATTATTTTTCAGTTAACTAGTATACATTTCAATTTTGTCTCAATTTTAATTTTGTATGTGATAAATATCAGTAGGTTGAACCACATAACAGAAGCCCCTTAGGGCCCTCAGTCACTTTGAAATTGTGAAAAGACCCTGAGACCAAACCATTTGAGAACAGCTGTGCAAGGCAAAGCCCCTGCAAGCTGGGGGCCGGATATGAGCCTAGCACCCAGCTCTGTTCCTCTGTTTTCCCCTTCAGTCCCTCAGGGATCCTGCGAGGTTGGTGTGATTATCTTCACACCCATTTTACAGATGTGGAAGCTGAGGCACTGAATGTCTGAATACCTGGCATAAGCTTTGCAGTACAGAGGTGGCTTTGCTGGCAGCGCTGGCCAGCGGGGAGGTCCCAGACCGAAGTCCCCGCTCCCCAGGCAGGGAGGAAGGCAGACGCCCAGGAGAGAGCCTGTTATCGCAGGCCAGGTCTGTGTCACGCATTCTTCAGGGTGGCATGGGGCCTGGCCAACTGCGAGCACACAGCCTCACCCTGCCTCCTCTCCAGAGGCCCAGGAAGGAGGGCTCACGTCTGCCAAGTGGCAGCGAGGCACTTGAGAAATCAAGTGCCTTTCATTAAAAACAGCATTTCCTGGTCAGGCATACCCAGCCTTTGCAGCCAGGAAGTTTCTTCTTTCTCAACAGCTCATGAGGTGCCATTTGAGCAGGGACTTTGGGTTTTTTTGGTGGGTTTTTTGGTTTATTTGTTTTTTCCCAAGTTTTAATAATCAGGAATAAAGCTGCTGTAATAATTTGTATACAGGTTTTTGAGTGAACATGGTTTCATTTCCCTTGGATAAATACAGGGAAGACAGTGCTGCTGGTTACTGAGCAGTGATTTGTGTACGGCAGTTTCCTGGCAGCTCAGATGATAGAGAGTTCGCCTGCAGTGTGGGAGACCCGGGTTCGATCACTGGGTGATCAGTGACTACCCACTCCAGTATTCTTGCCCAGAGAACTCCAGGGACAGAGGCGGGCTACAGTCCATGGGGTCGCAAAGAGTTGGACCCAACTGAGCAACTAACACTTCCACTTTTCATGAACATTGTATAGATACAAATGTATTATTAAACGGACTTAGTATAGCACAGAAACACAGTTACGATGTTTTGGAAGCTAACTTTGCAATTCTTTAAGCCTGCTAACTTCTCAAGATTAAAATTTCACATTAAAACCTTTGTCCTTTCTTTGCTGCAAAAGGTATTCAGTTCAGTTCAGTCGCTCAGTTATGTCCGACTCTGCAACCCCATGAATCGCAGCACGCCAGGCCTCCCTGTCCATCACCATCTCCCGGAGTTCAATCAAACTCACGTCCATCGAGTAGGTGATGCCATCCAGCCATCTCATCCTCTGTTGTCCCCTTCTCCTCCTGCCCCCAATCCCTCCCAGCATCAGAGTCTTTTCCAATGAGTCAACTCTTCACATGAGGTGGCCAAAGTACTGGAGTTTCAGCTTTAGCATCATTCCTTCCAAAGAAATCCCAGGGCTGATCTCCTTTAGAATGGACTGGTTGGATCTCCTTGCAGTCCAAGAGACTTGAAAAAGTCTTCTCCAACACCACAGTTCAAAAGCATCAATTCTTCAGTGCTCAGCTTTCTTCACAGTCCAACTCTCACATCCATACATGACCACTGGAAAAACCATAGCCTTGACTAGATGGACCTTTGTAGGCAATGTAATGTCTCTGCTTTTCAATATGCTATCTAGGTTGGGCATAACTTTTCTTCCAAGAAGTAAGCGTCTTTTAATTTCATGGCTGCAATCACCATCTGCAGTGATTTTGGAGCCCCAAAAAATAAAGTCTGACACTGTTTCTACTGTTTCCCCATCTATTTCCCATGAAGTGATGTGACCAGATGCCATGATCTTCGTTATCTGAATGTTGAGCTTTAAGCCAACTTTTTCACTCTCCTCTTTCACTTTCATGAAGAGGCTTTATAGTTCCTCTTCACTTTCTGCCATAAGGGTGGTATCATCTGTATATCTGAGGTTATTGATATTTCTCCTGGCAATCTTGATTCCAGCTTGAAAAAGGTATTAGGTTGGCCCAAAAGTTCATTAAGGTTTTTCTTTTATTTCTTTTTTATTTTTTAATTGGAGGATAATTGCTTTACAATGTTGTGTTGGTTTCTGCCACAAAGCAACCCAAATCAGTCACAATTATACACACGCACACACGCACGCACTCTTGAGCCTCCCTTACCTCTCCCGTTCCACCCATCTAGGTCATCACAGCGTGCCATACTGGGTGCCCTGTGTGAGCAGGGACTCTGGAGCAAAACAGCTCTGAGTACTGAGGACATGTGCACATTTCTTACCTTCTCTGAGCCTCAGTTTTCCCATCTGTGTAAGGGGGACAATGATGGCCTCGAAGAGGTGCCATAGGAATACAGTGAAAGAAGGCTTGTACGGGGCTTGGGAGAAACACTCGCTCACAGCAGGGTTAAAAAAAAAAAAAAAAAAAAGTGACCTGGGTCTGGCGTAGCATCCAGCAGGTTCTTGGGGTTGTGAGGCGAAGACTCTCCTCACTGTTCTCACCAGCAGTACCTACTGTCAACTGGCTTTCTTGCTCAGCCTACTGAGACAGTCTGTGCAAACCCAACAGGTGTGTGTGTACTACGGGTCTGTGTGTGTGACTAGGTAGTCGATTTTTAACAGATATAAGAGGCAGCCTCCTATTCACAGCACATCTCATTTTAGCAGAGAAAGCCAGTTGCTTATTGTGTGTGTGTGTGTATATATATAATATAGTCCTGTAGTACTCCACTGTATGAATGAACCACCGTTTCTTTAACTGGGCCTCTCACCCATAAACATCGAGGCATTTGCAATTTTTTGCTTGTAGCCAAAAGGCAACAGAGGGCAGGAGTCCTGGGTGTGGAGAGGCTGGGCAGAGGGCACGTGCTTCTGTCCTTTTGAAACATCTTGCCAAAGCGCTGTCTAGCCACACACCCCTGCCCTCCGCCCTCCCCATGGGAGGGGACACCCAGAGCTGTGTCCTGGGCTTTGACGCTTGCGGCACCTTCCCATTCTGGTTCGACACTGCCAGCCTGGACTAGAAGGAGCTTCTGGAACACCGGGAGAAAGCAGCTCATGACCTGTAAGTGGCTGGTGCTTGACTATTTTTTTTCCCCTCTTCTGACTTTTTCTGTATGTTCATTTTCCTCCCAGGCTGTCACTCCAGGTGGCTTGCTGAAAGTGATATCTAGGCCAGAGTGCTCTTAATGGCTCCATCTGTGGGCCGCTGCAGATCTTTCAGGGGGCCAGACAGGAAGAGAGACAGCCTCCCTCCCCATCCCCAGCCCCCGCACCACCTCTGTTTGCCAAGGGCCCAACCAGTCCTGCTGCCGAAGGAGGAACCCAGGACCGGGTGGCGATGTTTGCTTTGCACGGGGGCTGTTCTCTGCTCCCAGCTTTGTTTCTCCGCTCTGTCTTGCTCTGGATAATTGAAAGGAAACAAGCAAATTCAACAGATGGGCGAACCTGAGCGCCGAGCTCTTTGTCCCCTCTGAGAGCCGGGACGTCCATTTCATTGGCCCTGCTCCTGTTTGCAGCAACAGCTGGGCTTGCAGACCCGCAGTCTCGGGGCCAGAGATGGTCCAGGAGGCCCCAGTGAGCTGAGGAGCAGCAGGACGCAGCAGTGGAGCCGAGGTGGCAGCGTCTCCCTGCCCCACTGAATTTGGAGGCATCTGAGCCATCCCTGTCTAAGCTGAAAGAAGCCTCTTTGTTGCCAGGTTGCTTTCATGAAGCAGGGTAAACAGAGCTGCTAGGACAATCTGACATCAAACGTCTGTAATAATTCTCCAAAGATTTTTATCTCAAAGTGAAAGTTGCTCAGTCATGTCTGACTCTTTGTGACCCCATGGACTATACAGTCAATGGAATACGCCAGGCCAGAATACAGGAGTGGGTGGCCTTTCCCTTCTCCAGGGGATCTTCCCAACCTAGGGATCGAACTCAGGTCTCCTGCATTGGAGCTGGATTCTTTACCAGCTGAGCCACCAGGGAAGCCCAAGAATACTGGAGTGGGTTGCCTATCCCTTCTCCAGAGGATCTTCCTGACCCAGGAATCCAACCGGGGTCTCCTGCATTGCGGGAGGATTCTTTACTAACTGAGCTATCAGGGAAGCCCTCAAGAGAGTAGCATAATTCACAGTTCAGGGCAAGCAAAGGCAGTGGGGGAGGGGGCTTCCCTGGTTTCTCAGACGTAAAGAATCTACCCGCAATGCAAGAAACTTGGGTTCGATCCCTGGTTTGGGAAGATCCCCTGGAGAAGGGAATGGCTACCCGCTCCAGTATTCTTGCCTGGGAAATCTTGTGCACAGAGGAACCTGGTGAGCTACAATCCGTGGGGTCGCAAAAGAGCCGGACGTGACTGAGCAACCAAGCACACCACAGCACAAAGACGTTGTTGGATACAAATTCAAAACTATGGATGAATGTATTAGTCAGGGTGGTTCTATACTGCGCAGACATTAAAAATTACAGCCAGGCAGAGAGACTGCGCAGGTTCATCCCAGTGTTTGCACGCAGGAGGCCCCAGTCAGTCGGACTCGACCTAGCGGCTCACACTGTATGTCTGTGCTTCGTACCTGAAACACACAAGAGTTTTTTCAGTCCTCCAAGAGCCAGTGGCTGCCTCCGTAGGACAGTGTTCCAGCCCACCACCTCCTGACTGCCTCACCCCCATGAGAACGTCTGTGTCTGTGTCGGGGCTGTGGTTCCCGGGGATCTTCATCTTTTGTATTTTGCCTCTTCTTTTGTGTTGTCTTTTCAGTAATAATGGCTGAGATCTGGGGTGTGCCTGTGGGCCCGTCTCACTTGGTTCGTGGAGCTCACACCCAGCGGAGGGGATCTTGGGCAGAAGCAGGGGCGCTGACCCTCCGTGGCTGCATCTGCTGGGCTGGACGCGTGGCAGTTATTTCAGGGCGTCATTCCACATCTTGCCCAGTGGCCCAGCCTGTAAAAAGCACTCGGCACAGAGCCTGGTACACAGTCGGTGCTCATCACGTGGTTTAGTAGTAGTAGTAGTACCGTTGTAATCCCCATTCGTCTCTGAGCTGCCGTTTTCTTATTTGTAAATTACAGAACTGAGAGGCCGTGTGGTAGGATCCCACCTCTGATGTTCTTCTAGGTGAGTGAAGCCACGTAACTGCATGTGCTAAGTCATTTGGGTCGTGTCTGGCTCTTCGCGACCCCATGAACTGTAGCCCACCAGGCTCCTCTGTCCATGGGATTCTCCAGGCAAGAATACTGGAGTGGGTTGCTATTTCTTCCTCCAGAGCATGCTCCCAACCTTGGAGTCGAACTCATGTCTCTCTAAGTTTCCTGCATTGGCAGGTAGGTTCTTTTACCACTAGCGCCACCTGGGAAGCCTAGTTTTGGCCAGTGAGATGGGGGCAGAAGTGATGTGTGTCCTCCTAAGCCAAATACCAGTGCCGCACTTGCCAGAGCTTTCTCTCTCTTCCCAGTGGCATGGTGACTGGTGATAATGGTCTCGTTTGGGATGCCGGGAGTGACAGTGATGAGAAGAGCACTCTCCACCCCTCGCCCCCACCACCAGCTAGCCCACAGAGCACATCGCATGAGCAAGGAATCTCTCTCCCCCCAGCGCCACTGAGACTCGGGGGTGTTGGTTGTTGCAGCCCAGCCCAGCCCATCTTGATTAAAACCGAGTCATCACCTTGTCAGGCTTGGCTATGAGGATGAAATCTTCCATGTAAGATGCCCAGCACAGTGTGGGTACATGGTAGTCAGGCACTCCATCTGGCTCCCTTCCCAACCAGATTCCCTGCTGATTGTTTGCAACAGGTGTTGCTTCATCTTTCAGCAGCCTTTCACAGGCCTTGACCCCTTACCTCCTGTCCTCTGCCTCTTCTGGGAAGAAAGCCTGTTGCCTGGGAAATGCCAGGGCAGCGTGCCACCCAGACCCTTCCTCCAGGGGCAGCCCACCCACCCCAGTGGAGCTGGTGTCCATCCACACAGCATCTGTCAACTCAGAATAATAGCCCTGACAACCAGAGACCGTGTCCGTCTGGGCCTGGCTATATCAATCATGAGAGCTCAGTGGCTGCACTTCAAGTGTGCATAACAATCGTGTGCATCAAGTGAAAAGGCCGGAGCACGTGGAGAATGCCCTGAGGTGTCTGCCCGCTCCTCTGGGACCCCCTTTCCCTTCCTGACTTTGGGTGTGGGTGGACAGGGTCACTACCCGCCTGGGAGTGTGTGTGAGTGTGTGCACGTGTGTGCGACCCTTTAGCGGCGGCACTGCTGCTCACGACCTCAGGACGGCAGGTAGGTACCTGGCTGCCCCACAGGGTGCCTCATCAGAGGGTGTGGAAGGGTTGGGCTTCTGTCTGTGGGTGTGACCTCAGGGGTGGCCTCCGCCTCTCTCTCTGGGTTGCTGTTTGACACAGGACATTCTATGCTACCCGAAGAGAAGCCCCACTTACTGCCGGGCTGTGTATGAGGCAGACAGCCTCACCACTTGGCTGAGCCTCACTGTGTTCTAGAACCGCCCCCACAGCCAGCCCAGTGCCCTGCAGGAGGGCCAGGGCTTGTGATGAGGCCAGGATGGGGTGAGGCCGCGGGGCGGGGCGCAGCAGCACCCAGCAGACGCTATAACCACGCGAGACCAGGAGGCATGCCTTACACAATTCCCAGGACTTCCCTGCAGATTTGAAACCTTCACAATCCCAAGCTGAAAAACAAGATCAAAATAAATAAATGCACAGTGGAAAACATCAACAGTTTTAAAACTGTTGCAGGTATGTCCAACTTTTTAACAGATGTATAGTTTTTGTTTTGGTTCTCTTTTTTCAAAGAAAGGGCCATTGAAAAGTAGAAGTATCTAGGGAAAGGCCCCATTGACAGTTCACTTGTATCTAGGATCTGTGGCTCTGCTTCCGTTGCAGCGATCTTACTGATTTTACTTTCAATTAGCAGTGAGATCTGCCTGCTTCATGAGGTGCTTAGTTTGTTTTCCACTTGAAACCTGAACAGACGGCTGCCCCTGCACCCCAAGAGCTCCCCGAGGTGCGTGTGTCCTTCAGGTGTGGGCAGAGCGGGGACCTGGGCTGCAGCATCACGGGGTGTCCTCTCGGAAGCCCCCTCCCGGGACCTTGGCTGCAGCATGCGGCCCTGCATGGGTGTGTTATCTTATAGCGTTGGAATCCTTCGTTATCACAGTTCTAGAAGTAACCCAGACCCAGCAGGCTTGAAGAAAACCTTCAGAGTTTTTCCTGACTACAAAAATACTGCATACTTGTTAAGAAAAAAAAAAAAAAATCAACTTAAAAATGAACAGAGTAGACAGTGAAAAAGCCCTTTATTCAGAAGTGAAGGCTGCGGCTGGAGCAAGTCTTCTGAGTTTATTCCTTGACAGTGGTAATGGCAGCAGTAATAAAACAGCCGACTGGGTGAGAGGGTGAGGGCGCGGCCATCCCGATGCTTGTCTCCTGTAATTCTCCCAACAAACCTATGAAGCCGCAGCTGCTTTCATCGTTACTTTTGTGGCTGAGAAAAACAGGCCCAGAGAGGTGAACTCACTTTCCCAGGCTCCCACAGGAAGGGCTGGGCTGTCTCCAGGGGCCCTGTTCCTGTGCGGGAGATCCGGCTCCAGACTGCATGCTGCCCCTCCCCTCTCCGGGCTGGGGTCCGCTTCTTACAGCTGGCATGTCTGCGGCGAATCCTTCACGCGCACGTGTGGCTCCAGGGCTTGGAAGTCCCTGGCCCTGTGTGATGGTGTCCCTGCCCATCCCTGGCCTTGCTCTTCCCTGTAGGGCTGGTGGTTTCTGCCCAGCATCTGCACCTACCGCTTCTCCACTTGAAGCCTCCCTTCCCTGCCAGGTGGGGAGGGGTCAGTGATCCAGGACAGAGCTGGGCCTCCCAAAGAGTGACCTCCAAAATGCAGTTCTGGTCTCCTCCGGTGCCTTTTTCTCTGAGAGTGGCACTGGAATCTTTGGAGAGCTTGGCAAGTTTTCTTCCTGGCTCCGTGCATCCTGGCTCCGTGCATCACTCAAGTTTAAGCCCACGCGTCCCCTCTTCAGAGGGGCCTGAAAGAACCCACCGTCATCGTCTTGCCTGGTGGCCCACCACCTTTTATTTTCTTCATAGAACTTCAAGGACATGAAAGTGCCCTGTTCCCTGGTTTGTGTGCTCACTGATGCCAGGTCTTGTCTGCCCCATTCCCTACTGCCAACCCCAGAGTGCAGCCCCGCTCGGGCAGGAACCTGTCTCCCTGCCTGGCACGTGGGAGTTGTTCAGAAAGTTTGTGGAGAATGAGCGGGTGAGAACATTACCTGCAGCCCCTCAGCTGGGCCCTGGGCTTTTCCAGCTCCCTCTGGCCTGGAAGGATGGAGTTGACACACTCATTCAGAAAATCGCTGACTCCTGGCTTGGGGTGGAAGGTGGGGAAGGGTGAGTGATCCAAGACAGAGCTGGGCTTCCCAAAGAGTGACCTCCAAAATGCAGCTCTGGTCTCCTCCAGTGCCTTTTTCTCTGAGAGTGGCACTGGAATCTTTGGAGAGCTTGGCAAGTTTTCTTCTGAATGTTTTGCCCCTTGGCTTGCTTCCTTGTTTATTTGGGTAACTTTCCAAAGAGCAGGGAAGGGATGAGCTGGACCCCTTATTATTTGGTGCCTTTTTTTTGGAGGAGGGGGCAATTTTAAAACATTTATTTTTATATATTTTTATTTTATTGGAGTATAGTTGATTTATAATGTCAGTTTAAGGGGTACAGCAGGATGCTTAAATTAGACATACACATATATTCATTCTTTTTTTATTGTGTGAGGTGATGTCTCATTGTAGTTTTGATTTGCATTTGTCTAATAATAATAAGCTATGTTGAGCATCTTTGCATGTGCTTGTTGGCCATCTGTATGTCTTTTTTGGATCCTCTGCTCATTTTTTGATTGAGTTGTTTGTTTTTCGGATGCAGAGCAGCAGGAGCTGTTTGTATATTTTGGAGATTAATTCCTTGTTGGTCACATTGTTTGCAAGTATTTTCTCCCATTCTGTGGGTTGTCTTTTCATTTTGTTTATGGTTTCCTTTGCTGTGCGGAAGCATTTAAGTTTAATTAGATCCCACTTGTTTATTTTTGTCCTTATTTTCATTAGGAGGTGGGCCCAAAAAGATATCGCTGTGATTTATGTCAAAGAGTGTTCTGCCTCTGTTATCCTCTAAGAGTTTTATAGTGTCTGGCCTTACGTTTAGGTCTTTGATCCATTTTGAGTTTATTTTTGTGTATGGCATTAAATAATGTTCTGATTTCATTCTTTTACATGTAGCTGTCCAGTTTTCCCAGCTTCACTTACTGAACAGACTGTCCTTTCTCCATTGTTATTCCTGCCTCCTTGGTCATAGATCAACTGAGCACAGGTACCGGGGTTCATGTTTGAGTTTTCTATCCTGTTCCATTGATCTAGTCAGGTTTTGTGCCAGCACCATACTGTTTTGATGACGATAGCTTCGTAGTATAGTCTGAGGTCAGGGAGTCTTATTCCTTCAACTCTGTGTTTCTTTCTTAGGAATGCTTTGGCTGTTAGGGTCCTTTGTGTCTCCATACAAACTTAAGAATTTTTGTTCTAGTTCTGTGAAAAATACTCTTGGGAATTTGCTAGGGATTGTGTTGGGTCTGTAGATTGCCTTTGGTGGTGGTGTCATTTGTCCTATCTTGGTGTCATCTTTGATTTCTTTCATCAGTGTCTTCTCATTTTCAGTCTACAGATCTCTTGTCTCCTTGTGTAGGTTTATTCCTTGGTATTTTATTCTTTCTGATACAGTGGTCAATGGGATTGTTTCCTTAATTTCTCTTTTTGATCTTTTGTTGCTGCTGCTGCTAAGTCGCTTCAGTCGTGTCCAACTCTGTGTGACCCCGTAGATGGCAGCCCACCAGGCTCCCCCGTCCCTGGGATTCTCCAGGCAAGAACACTGGAGTGGGTTGCCATTTCCTTCTCCAATGCATGAAAGTGAAAAGTGAAAGTGAAGTCGCTCAGTCATGTCAGACTCTTAGCGACCCCGTGGACTGCAGCCCACCAGGCTCCTCCGTCCATGGGATTTTCCAGGCAGGAGGACTGGAGTGGGCTGCCAAGTATATAGAAATGCACCAGATTTCTTTGTGTTAATTCCATATCCTGCAGCTCTATCAGATTCACTGACGAGCTTTAGTGGTTTTCTGGTAGCATCTTAAGGGTCTTCTGTGTATGGTAGTATCGTGTCATCTGCAAACAATCACAGTTTTACTTCTTTTCCAATTTGGATTCCTTTTATTTCTTTTTGTTTCTCTGATTGGTGTGGCTAGGACTTCCAAAACCCCATTGAATAAAAGTGGTGAGAGTGGACATCCCTGACTTGTTCCTGATCTTCGAGGGAATGCTTTCAGTTTTTCCCCATCGAGAATGATGTTAGATGTGGGTTTGTCATATATGGCCTATATTATGTCAAGGTATATTTTCTTTGTAACCACTTTCTTCGGAGTCTTTACCATAAGTGGGTGTTGAATTTTGTCAAAACCTTTCTCTGCATCTACTGAGATGATCATGTGGTATTTATTCTTCGGTCTATTAATGTGGTATATAACACTCGAGTGTGATGGCATTTGTTAATGTGGCGTATAATATTGAAGAATCCTTGTATCCCTGGGATAAATCCCGTTTGATGGTGGTGTATGATCCTTTTAATGTATTGTTGGATTCAGTTTGCTAGTATTTTGTTGAGTATTTTTGTGTCTGTGTTCATTTTCCATGGAATTCTCCAGGCACGAATACTGGAGTGGGTAGCCATTCCCTTCTCCAGGGGATCTTCCCAACCCAAGGATTGAACCTGGGTCTCCTGCGTTGCAGGCTATGCATTACCATCTGAGTCACCAGGGAAGCCCCTCATCAGTGATACTGGCCTGCAATTTTCTTTTGGCGGTGGGGTGGGGGGTGATGTCTTTGTCTGCGTTGGTATCAGGGTGATGGTGGCTTTGTAAAGTGAGCTTGGGATCTGGTCCTTCCTCTGCAGTGTTTTGAACAAGTTTCAGAAGGGTAGGTATTAACTCTTCTCTAAATACTTGATAGAATCACCTGTGAAACCACCTGGTCCTGGACTTTTCTTTGTTGGAAGTTTTTAAATCATGGTTTCAATATTAGTACTTGTAATGGCCTATTCATATTTTCAATTTCTTCCTGGTTCAGTCTTGGAAGTGTGTATCTTTCTAAGAATTTTTCCATTTCTTCTAGGTTGTCCATTTTACTGGCATATAAATGTAATAGTCTCTCATGATCTTTTGTATTTCTGTGATGTTCATTTTAAGTTCTCCTTTTTCATTTCTGTTTTCATTGATTTGAGCCCTCTCCCTTGTTTTCTTGATGAGTTTGACTAAAATTTATCAATTTATTTATCAATTGTTTATATTTTCAAAGAACCAGGTTTTACTTTTATTGATTTGTTTTCTATTTTCTTATCTATTTCTTTTATTTCTGTTCTTTATCATTTCTGGGCCTTTGAGCTACGATCAAATGTATTTCTGCTCTGATCTTTATGATTTCTTTTTTTCTAACTTTGGGTATTTTTGTTCTTTTCTGGTCACCTTGGGTATTTGGATTTTTTTGTTCTTTCTCTAGTTGCTTTGCGTATAAGGGTAGGTTATTTGAGATTTTTCTTGTTTCCTCAGGTAAGACTGTACTACTGTAAACTTCCCTCATAGAACTGCTTTTGCTGCATCCCATAGGTTTTGGATTATCATATTTGTGATATGATAATCTCAAGGTATCTTTTGATTTCCTCTTTGACTTCTGTGATCCACTGATGGTTTAGTAACATATCGTTAAGCCTCCAGGTTTTGTGTTTTTTATAGTTTTTTGCCTCTGTAATTGAATTCTAATCTCACAGCATTGTGGCTGGACAAGATGCACGATGATATGATTTCGGTTTTCTTCCAGTTTACCGAGGCTTGGCTTGTGACCTAAGATGTGACTCTGTGTTGGAGAATGTATGATGTGCAGTTGAGAAGAGAGGGTGTTCTGCTTTCTGGATGCAGTGTTCTATAAACACCAGTTCGGTCCATCTGGTCTAATGTGTCATTTAAGGCCTGTGTTTCCCTGTTGATTTTCTGTCTAGGTGTCTGTCCAGAGAAGCCCCTCACTCTTACTGTGTCACTGTCAAGTTCTTCTTTATGGCTGTTCGTGTTTGCCTTGTGTGTTGAGGAGCTCCTGTGTTGGGTGCTGTTACAGCTGTTACGTCTTCTTGAATTGATCCCTCCATCATTGTGTAGTGACCTTCCTTGTCTCTTGTAGTCTGTTTTGTCTGATACGAGTATCGCTGCCCCAGCTTTCTTTCGATTTCCGTTTGCGTGGAGTCCCTTTTCCCGTCCCCTCACTTTGTATTTGTCCCTAGATCTGAAGTGTGTCCCTTGTAGACAGCACACAGGCAGGTCTTGTTTTTGTATCCATTCAGCCAGCCGATGTCTTTCGGTTGGAGCATTTAATCTGTTTACATCTAAGCTAATTATTGATATGCATGTTCTTCTTGCCATTTTGATTGTTTTGTTTTTGTAGGTCTTATTTCTTCTCTTCTTTTGTAGTCTTTTGATTTGATGTCTGTCTTTAGTGTTGTATTTGGATTGCTTTTTCTTCATTGCGTGTGTATTTACTGCAGATTTTTGGTTTGTGGCTCCTGGGGGGTTTTGCTTTTGCAGGTTTGGTATTTATGTGCCAGTCTGTTGTAGGTTGCTGGCCTCTTTTTTCCAGAGCATTTCCAGTATCCTGCATTTGTATTCTCATCTGCTCACAATTGCTGGCTTTGATACTATGTTTAATGTGTAGATGTTTAATGTACTTCGTTTGCCTTCGTGTTTGCCTTTACTGATGGGTTTTCCCATTTGTAATCGTCTTGACTCCATTGTACTTGGGTCTCTTCTTTTCGACGTAGAGAGGTTCCTTTAGGATTTAAGGCTGGTTTGGCGGTGCTGAATTCTCTTAGCTTTTGCTTTTCTGTAAAGCTTTTGATTTCTCCATCAAATCTGAATGATGAACCTTGCTGGATAGAGTATTTTTGGTTGTAGGTTGTAGTATTTTTTTTCCTTTCATCACTTTAAATATATTGTGCTACTCCCTTCTGGCTTGCAGAGTTTCTTCTGAAAAACCAACTGTTACCTTATGGGGATTCCCTTATACGTTATTTGTTGCTTTTCTCTTGGGCTTTTGGTAATTTTTCCTTGTCTTTAATTTTTTTCAGTTTGATTAATATATGTCTCATTCTTTTCTTCTTGGGGTTTATTTTGTGTGAGACTCTGTGCTTGGACTTGAGCGTTTCCTTTCTTGTGTTGGGGAAGTTTTCAGCTCTTATGTCTTCAGATATTTTCTCAGGTCTGTTCGTTTCCTTTTGGGACCCCTGCAGTGCCATTGCTGGTGTGTTTAATGTTGTCCCAGAGGTCTCTGAGACTCTCCTCTTTTCTTTTCATTCTTTTTTCTTTATTCTGTTACACTTCAGTGATTTCCAACACTGTCTTTCAGCTCAATCATTTGTTCTTCTGCCTCAGTTATTCTGCTATTAATTCTTTCTAGTGTATTTTTTTTTTTTTTAGTTAAAAAATTTTTTTAATTTTAGGTACAGCATTCTATTACAGAGGTACATTTTGTGGTCCTTTCTGCTTTTAATCTTTAAAGATTTTTTGTTTATTGTTATTTTTATACAATTTTTAAAGGTTACTTTCCATTTACAGCTGGTCCTGGGGCTTGTTCAGGCTTCCTGGTGGGAAGGCCTGGTGTCTGTCCACTGTACGTGGAGCTGGGTCTTGTCGCTGTGGTGGGCAGGGCTGTGTCCAGTGGTGTGTTTAGAGGTGATGTGAGCTCAGCACCGCTTTAGGCGGCCTGTCTGTCCATGTGTGGGGCTCTGTTCACGTGCTGCTATTTGTTTGACCTGTGGTGATCCAGCGCTGGTGCCTGCAGGTTACTGGGTAAGGTCGGGTCTTGATGCCTAAACGGCAACCTCTGGGAGAGCTAACGCGGATCAGTATTCTCCCGGGCCTCTGCCACAGTGTCCTGTCGGGCAGTCAGCCACAGCCGACCCTTGCCTTCCCAGGAGGCCCTCCAGGACTCAGGTCGGCCCAGCCCCGGCTCCTCTGGAGCTTTGGGCCGGGTCTCAGTGTACCCTGTATGCCCCCCCAGAGTGGAGTCTCTGTTTCTCCCGTCCTGTGGTTCTCCTGCACTGCAGCCCCACCGGCCTTCAAAGCCAAGTGCTCTGAGGGCTCTTCATCCCGATGCCAGACCCTCAGGCTGGGGAGTCGACCAGGTGCTCAGGACCCTCTGGTAGGAGAACCTCTGTGATGTAATTACTTCCCAACCTGTGGGTCGCTCACCTGGAGGCTGCAGGATCTGATGGTGTCATGAAAGCACCCCTCCTGCCATCTCGTGGCGATTTCTTTGTCTTTGAATGTAAAATGTCTTTTTTTTTTTGGTAGGTTCCTGTCTTTTTCTGCTGATGGTCGTTCAGCAGTTCATTGTGATTTTGAGGTTTTTGTGAGAGGAGGTGAGCTTGAGTCCTTCTGCTCTGCCATCTTTTCCAGTCGAGAGCCTTCCTTCACTGAATGCTTGCTGTCTCTCCTGCCTGTGCTGGCCGTTCCCCCCTTGACGTGGGTGTGCAGCTGCAGAGGCCCCTGTGCACTGTTGGGATGGCGTGGGCACTGCTTGGCGTCTGTTTGCAGGTCTCGTAGTGGCAGCTTGTGTCCATGCCACTCCTGGGACAGCGGGAGCAGGGTTTGGAGCCTGCTCATGGGTCTCCTTGGGAATTCCCTGGTAGCTCAGTTGGTAAAGAATCTGCTTGCAGTGCAGGACACCCGGGTGTGGAAGATCCCCTGGAGAAGGCAGTGGCACCCCACTCCAGTATCCTTGCCTAGAGAATCCCATGGGCGGAGGAGCCTGGTGGGCTATAGTCCGTGGGGTCACAAGAGTCGGACAAGACTTAGCAACTAAACCACCACCACCACATGGGTCTCCTGGGGCAGCTGCCGTCTGTGTACTCCTAGGACAGCGGGCACAGCGCTTGGCGCCTGCTTGCGGGTCTTAGAGCAGCAACTCGCTCCCACCCCCAGAGCTCCTGCAGGCGGCGTCCTGTTGCCTAGGAGCAGTCACAGGGAGGGATGCCCTTATGATGGTCTGGCCCTCTCCTGGGTGCCTTACCTCTCTGGCGGGCCCTCGCTGCTCCCGAGCATACCCTCAGTTGCCACACTCCAGCCTCTCCACGCAGCCAGCCCCTGTCCTCTTCTGACTGAAACCTGAGCCAGCACCCAGCCGCCCCCCGCACCAGCAGATGAGTGCCTCAGGCGGGGGAGCTCTGGGCAGTGGTGCCCACCTCCCATGCAGGTTACTGTCTGCAGTGCCTTCTGCAAGCCAGGTGCCACGCTCTCCTCCTCCTCGGCACTGAAGCTCCCCCTCCAACTAGTCTGGTCTCCCCGCCAGTGAGAGGACTCCCCAGCTTGCAGGGACTTTTCCTCCTCCACAGCTCCGACCCTGGGGCACAGGCCCTGTTCCAGTTCCTTTCTTTGTCCCTGGGTCCTGTGTGGTTACACGGAGGTTTTCTTTCCCATTGAGGAGTCTGTGGCCTTATGGCGGCATTCGGTAGGTGTTCTGCGTGAGTCACTCTGCTTGCAGATGTATTATTAGTGTTTGGCAGGAGGAGGTGAGCGCCCCGACCTGGTCCCCTGCCATCGGTCCCGTGCCTTCAGTGTGGTGCATTTTAACCGCTTCCCTGCAGGGAAAGCCTGTGGTCACAGGAGCGGAGCTGTTGTAGGAGCTGGATCGATACCTCTTAGTGGGATGATATATTGCTCGTCAGGAGCCTGGCAGTGTTGTGCAGGTAATTGATGTGCCTTGTATCCATCAAAGCCCAGGGTGATGCTTAGGTCATCAGAATAATCCTGAGATGCCTACAGCTCGAGAGGGTCTGACTTACTGGGGCCTCCGAAGGCAGGGGGCCACGGAGACAGGCTTCCAAGAGCCAGGACAGACCTGACTTGGCAAACATACTGTTGTTCCCCCCCGCCCCACCCCTTCTTAAAATCTTTAGTTTTGAGACAGGACAGAAGTCTTACAGGTACTCATGGAGAAGCAACACATGATCACAGTTGAAAGCAAAGACAGTCCAGTTGGAAAGTTTTTATACCTGTCAGCTAATGCTGAAGCTGAAGCTCTGAGCATGGCACGCTGCAGGGCTCAGAGGAATGGTGCTTAATATTCTTCCCCTTTTTCCTCTCCCTCTCCCAACAGAATCCACGCCAGCCTCCTCATAGTCCTCCTCAAGGGCAGCCATGTCCTCATGGGCCCCAGAAAACACTCCTTCCTCTGTGCCTTCACCCACGTGGCAGTGACCAGAGGCACGCTGGGCATCCCTCAGGTCAAATGTGTGGTCCAGGCCGCAGCGATGGCCATGGTGTTGCTCAGCAGGCACCCAGCTCGCTGGACTTGGCCCACACTTTCGGCGCTCACCCCTCCCGCCACTGGGAACCTCCTGTCTCACACCGGCTCTGGGTCCTCCAGCCCCAGCACAGGGCTGTGTGTGTCACTGGTACCAGTCACTGGTAATCATCTCGTGAAACCCATTCTTGGTGAATGGGGTGGCCTCCCCTGGTGGTGGGAGGGGTGGCAGGACTTCCCCCGCTGAGACCCCCTGGCAAGGCCAGCATCCTGTCCCCCAGTCCCAGTGAGTCCTGCACTCACTGGGACTCCTGGCGGCCCGGGACGGGAAGGAAGGGGCAGAGGGCCTCAGGTCGGTGGTCACCAAGCCCCCGCGCTCCTCCTGTGCACAGCTCCCATCTGGGGCGGCACTGCACTTCCGGCCTGTGTTCAGCCTCTTGGCGGCCCCGGGGATGGATGCCATGTCACCCCACGGCTGAGTCAGCACCGCAGACTAGCGTCTCCAGGCCCCTCCTGGTTTTGGGACCTGTCACCATGGCTGGGCAGGTGCTGGGACCCCAGGGATGTGCGGCTTTGGCCAGCCCTAGATCCCATGGATCCCATGTCTAAACAGCCTGGAGCGGGAAGAGAGTGGTTCCTGAGAACAGGCGGGTGTCAGGGTAAGCAGGAGGGGGTGCCTTGCTGGCTCAAGGGTCTCCCACTCGGATCCATTGTCACAGTCGGCCTGGCAGCATCCACAGCTGCCTCAGCCTGCATCTTCTCCGGAGCATGGCCGTGCGAGCACTGCAGCGGATGCTAGCAGGGAGAGCCTCGTGCTCCGTGTGCAGCTCGTCTTGGTCATCCAGTCCGGCTGAGCCTCCACTCTGTGCCAGGTCCCATCGGTTAGCACCACACACAGTCCTTGCCTCAGGGGCCGGAGATACAGAAGGCAGATAAGCCTGTGATTGTAAGTTGTGACAAGTGCTGTAAGTGGGGGAGGTGTGGGGAGGAGAGAGAGCAAGCCTTTCAGGGACAGCGAGGTGGACGGCAGAGCATTCCAGGCAGAAGAGCAGCTCATGCAAAGGTCCTGAGGCCAGGGACACGTCCAGCACAGCTGGAGGGGCAGCTCTTTGGGAAATAGCAGGATGTGAGGACCCAGAGGCCACGGTGGGGACCTGGGATTTTACTGAGACTGCTGAGATGTCCTAGAGCTGGGTGTGGTGTGATCCAGGTGGTGCTTTTTAAAGGATAACTGTGGTCTCTGGGTAGATTCAGACCCGAGCAAAAGCAGAGGCTGGGGTGGGGGTTCTGTGAGTCGGGGGTGGTGGGGAGGGTCAGACAGGGATTCGTGTAGGAGGTAAGGCCACAGGGCTTGTATGAACTGGTGTGGGGGGCGGGGGTGGGATTTGAGCATGAGGGAGCGTGTTGGTGCTGTTTCGCAGGTTTGGGGGAACACTGAGAACTTCCCCAGACATGTCACAGTGGAGGGAACAATTCGGCTTCTGGGGATCTTGTAGCTGTGAGGCAGGGAGCCCAGGGTCGGGTACGCAGCCCTGGGGGACCCCTGGCTCCCAAGCCTGACCTCCCACACTGCTGGCCAGAGCTGAAGGGCAGCCCTGGGTACCTGTGGGCCTGGGTGAACACTGTGGTCCCCTCCATGTGTCTGAGCCTCAGTATTCCTGTCTGTAAATTGGGGCCAGTGGGCCTCTCGCTCCCTGGAATCCTGGGGCTTCGGGGCTGTTGCTAAAAGGCTGGCTCAGGTCCCGGCATCTCCTGAGAGGACGTGGGGCAGACAGGGAGGCGGCTGGCCTGGTAGGCAGCCTGCTCCCGGCTCTGCTCCGCAGAGCCAGGCTGGCCGCCATCTGGGGGCTGGAGCCCACTGGGTGTATCTGTGCATCTCAGGATCTTGGCCTGGGAGGGGGTTGGCATCAGCGGGCAGGCATCCTCAGCTGAGTGGGACAGAAGTCAACTCTGGGCCCTGGCCACCCACTCAGCACTGCCCTCGGAGAGGTCACCTGACCTCATTCTCCGGGCACACGTGGCTACTCTGTCGGGGTTTGCCGTGCTTTGGGGCACTTTCTCATCTTGGAGTCCTGCTCTGTCCTGCCCCTAAAGCCCCGCCCCCCCACCAGGGTGTCTCCACCTGGATCCCTCCAGGGCGGTCCTGTGCACAGCACCCCAGGATGGAGGCGGGCCTAGCCCAACCCCACAGTCCCCTGCCCGGCCGCCCCAGCGTGGACCAGGGTCTGGGACAGAGGGAGGCGGGCCGCACGGGGCCAGAAAGCCTGAGAGGGCCTTCGCCCAGCGGCTTAGAGTGTGTGTGTGTCCATGTGTCACCACGTGGGGAGAGCAGGGCTGTCCACTCTCTGGCTGGCCCTGGGGCTGGGCCCTGTGCACAGCAGCCTCCAAGCCCCCCGCCCCCACTCCCCACAGGAGCAGGTACTGGTGACATCCTGGTCACACGGCTGGCATTCCACCCCGGCGCTGTCTGTAAAGTGAGTCCAGGAGGAGCTGCGCACCCACAGCATTCCAGACCACACTCCAGTGGGGCTCAGAAGCAGCCTGGCTTCCTGGCTGGGCGGGGCGCCGGGCAGAGGTGTTCAGGGACCCGGAGCAGGTGGGGCTGTGGGACAGCAGGAACTGAGGTCAAGCCTCACCATCAGGGCCCTGAATCAGAGACCTTGGAGCCAGTCCCCCAGGCGCCCCCAGATCAGAGGCCACGTCCCTCTAAAGGCCCTGGCACCAGAGGCATGGTGGATGGCATCACCCAGTTGCACGCATGTGTGTGCTCTGTCGTGTCCAATGCTGTGCAACCCTGCAGACTGTAGCTCTCCAGGCTCCTCTGACCATGGGATTCTCCAGACAAAAGTACTGGAGTGGGTTGCCATTTCCTCCTCCAGGGGATCTTCCCGAGCCAGGGATTGAACTCAGGTCTTCTGCGTCTCCTGCATTGCCAGGCGGATTCTTCACCAGTGAGCCACCTGGGAAGCCCCAGTGGACGGCCACATTTGGGAAAGTGTCCGATGATTGAGGGACAGTAGCAGGAATGAGGATTAAGCAGTCACACAAGGTGCAGGGACCGTGCTGTGCGGTCTGGAATCAAGGGTGGGCAGTTCAGACCTGGTTGGGGGTTGCTGCTGCTGAGCTTGTGAGGCCAGGTCAGCACAGCCTGTCGTGTCTGACGCCCGGTCCCAGGGCCAGGCTCAGAGGTCAAGCTCTGTAAATAATTGCCAACAAGTGAGGGGCTCTCAGGAGGCCTGAACAGGGCAGGGGCTTTGTCTTACAAAAGAGGAGACTGAGTTGCAGAGAGAGTGGTGCCCTGGGTGGGTGGTAGCTTGGGGACCACTGTGTATAGTCTGGGCGTGGGGTCCTGCATTTTCCCACTCCTGCAGACTGCACACGGACAAGTACACCCCTGAGCCTGAGCTCTTCACCTGAGCCCTGTGGGCCACAGTGGCTGGTTTGTGCAGCCGTGTTCCTGGCGGGCCACTGGCCCATGGTCTGCCTGGAGCTCGGGGGCCAGAGCAGCGAGGCCAGGCCCAGCCCCGGTGTCTTCCCTGCCCAGCCAGGGAGCTGGGGCCTTGCCCGGGCAGCTCTCATCACGTCACTGTGGCTTCCCTGGTTCTTTGCCAGGAGAGGAGGGAGCAAGGGAGACAGCCGTGCACTTGGACTCTAACTGGCAGTCCACCGAAGCTGGAGCACCGCCTTCCTTCATCAGGTCGTCGTCGTTCAGTTGCTCAGTCGTGTTCGACTCTTTGCAGCCCCATGAACTACACGCCAGGCTTCCCTGTGCTTCACCAGCTCTTGGAGTTTGCTCAGACTCACGTCCATCAGGTCTGTGATGCCATCCAGCCATCTCATCTTCTGTCGCCCCCTTGTCCTCCTGCCCTCAATCTTTCCTAGCATCAGGGTCTTTTCCAGTGAGTCAGCTTTACAATTCAAGTGGCCAAAGTATTGGAGCTTCAGCATCGGTCCTTCCAATGAATATTCAGGGTTGATTTCCTTTAGGATTGACTTGATTGATCTCCTTGCTGTCCAAGGGACTCTCAAGAGTCTTCGCCAACACCACACCAGTTCGAAAGCATCAGTTCTTCGATGCTCAGACTTCCTTATGGTCCAACTTTCACATGCGTACATGACTACTAGAAAAACCATAGCTTTGACTATACGGACCTTTGTTGGCAAAGTGATGTCTCTGCTTTTTGATACGCTGTAGGTTTGTCACTGCTTTTCTTCCAAGGAGCAGCGTCTTTTAATCTCATGGCTGCAGTCACCATCTGCAGTGATTTTGGAGCCCAAAAAAATAAAGTCACAGGTCATTGCTTCAGTACAAGAGTGACCTGGAGTGAGGAGGGGTCGGGGGTTGTTACACGTTTTTCTGGCCTTGTTACCAGCTGGAAGCACAGACTTCTGGGGTCAGGATGCTGAATGCAGTTTGCTTTTGGCCACTTCAAGGCCTAGGGTTTTGCCTGCTTGTTGGCTGAGCCTCGTTTCCACAGCACCATAGTGGGGTCTGGGGTCGTGTCATTGACCAGACTTTATTAATTAAAGTGCTTTGGAATCCCTGCATTCGAGCCCATGTCTGCTCCGGGGACCAGTGCCCTGAGCCCCATGTTCCTGGCCCAGCAGAGATGGGCAGACTGGGGCGTGTGGGGTGCTCGCTGCGGCCCAGGAGCCCAGAGTTGCCTGTCGGGACCAGGGAGACTCCACCGGCTGCAGGTGTTCTGGCTGTGGTGGTTGAGGCAGACCCGGGTTGCTTCAGTGTCCTGCTGTCACCCAGGGCTTTGTCTCGACTTCCCGCTGGGATTCAGAATGGAGCAGGTGTCCAGGGAGTGAGCCACAGGCCAGCTGGCCTCATCGCAGCTGGGTCCAGAGGCCTCTAGAGAGCCCTGGATCTGCAGAGCATGTCTACACCGAGCACTTGGGCTGACAGTGGTTCATGGCGTGCTTTCCAAGGGCAAAGGTGATGAGTGTGGCCGCGGCTGCGTGCGGCCGGCTCAGGACAGGGCCCCGCGGGGAGCAGAGCGGGGCGTGAGGCTCTGCCTGGGCTCTGTGGCTCCTCGGGGATGTTTTGCAAAAGCCCCCCCTGCACGAATCTGAGTCTCCTTGGCCAACGGGGTGGCTGCTGGGCTGGAACTGGACAGCCCACGTGGGAATCCTGGCTGTGGGAGTCAGGCAGCCAGGGTGCCTCTCTGAGCCTTGGCTTCCCTGGCTGCAGAATGGGGCCATGCAGCAGCATCTCTGAGCCAAGGAATGTATCCAGAGCACATGCTGCTTAGCACTGCCCTGCTGTCCTCTTTTTTATTCAAATTTATTTATTTTGGGCTGTGCTGGGTCTTCGTTGCTGCACAGGCTTTTCTCTGGTTGCAGCAAGCAGGAGCTCCTCTCCAGTTGTAGTGTACGGGCTTCTCATTGCGGGGGCTTCTCTTGGTGCAGAGCACAGGCTCTGGGGCCCATCACCAGTAGTGGCGGCACGTGGGCTCAGTAGTTGAGGCTCCCAGGCCCTGGAGCGCAGGCTCAGTAGTTGTGGTGCACGGGCTTAGTTGCTCCCCAGCATGTGAGGTCTTCCGGGTTCGGGGATCCAACCCATGTCTCCTGCATTGGCAGGGGGATTCTTTACCACTGAGCCACCAGGGACGCGAGCCCACCTGCTGTCTTCTTAACCGGGCCGGGGACACCGTGGCATGTTCTTGCAACCATGGGAGATGACTGTAGGTCAAAGTCACCTGGGCAGGCTCCTATTCAGAGATGAACCTCAGGTTTTACCACCGGAGTTATCCTTTGGCCGTCAGATTGAGGGGCGGGGCTTGGTCTGGGTGTGGCAGAGCTGAGCAGGGGTGGAGGGGGCCGGCCGGCTGGGTTTGGGGGATGCTGCGGGGGGCCCCGGGGCCTGGCCCCTCTCACCTGTGGCCTCATCCCTACCCCTCCCCACCGCCCAGCAGGTCGGCTCAGCATGTCGGTCAGCGTCCACGAGACCCGCAAGTCGCGGAGCAGCACGGGCTCCATGAATATCACGCTGTTCCACAAGGCCTCGCACCCCGATTGCGTGCTGGCGCACCTCAACACGCTGCGCAAGCACCGTATGTTCACCGACGTGACGCTCTGGGCCGGCGACCGCGCCTTCCCCTGCCACCGCGCCGTGCTGGCCGCCTCCAGCCGCTACTTCGAGGCCATGTTCAGCCATGGCCTGCGGGAGAGCCACGATGACACGGTCAACTTCCAAGACAACCTGCACCCTGAGGTGCTGGAGCTGCTGCTGGACTTCGCCTACTCGTCGCGCATCGTCATCAATGAGGAGAACGCCGAGTCGCTGCTGGAGGCGGGTGACATGCTGCAGTTCCACGACGTGCGGGACGCGGCCGCCGAGTTCCTGGAGAAGAACCTGTTCCCGTCCAACTGCCTGGGCATGATGCTGCTCTCGGACGCCCACCAGTGCCGCCGGCTCTACGAGTTCTCCTGGCGCATGTGCCTGGTGCACTTCGAGGCCGTGCGCCAGAGCGACGACTTCAACAGCCTCTCCAAGGACACCCTGCTGGACCTCGTCTCCAGCGACGAGCTGGAGGCGGAGGACGAGCGCGTGGTCTTCGAGGCCGTGCTGCAGTGGGTCCGGCACGACCTGGAGCAGCGCAAGGCCCACCTGCCGGAGCTCCTCCGCGGCGTGCGGCTGGCCCTGCTGCCCTCCGACTGTCTGAAGGAGGCCGCGTCCGGCGACGCCCTGCTCATGGCGGATGAACGCACGCGGCTGCTGGTGGACGAGGCGCTGCGCTGCAAGACCCGGATCCTGCAGAACGACGGCGTGGTCACCAGCCCCTGCGCCCGGCCGCGCCGGGCCGGCCACACGCTGCTCATCCTCGGGGGCCAGACCTTCATGTGCGACAAGATCTACCAGGTGGACCACAAGGCCAAGGAGATCATCCCGAAGGCGGACCTGCCCAGCCCCCGCAAGGAGTTCAGCGCCTCGGCCATCGGCTGCAAGGTCTACGTCACGGGGGGCCGGGGCTCTGAGAACGGGGTCTCCAAGGACGTGTGGGTGTACAACACCGTCCACGAGGAGTGGTCCAAGGCGGCGCCCATGCTGATCGCCCGCTTCGGCCACGGCTCCGCCGAGCTGGAGAACTGCCTCTACGTGGTCGGGGGCCACACGTCGCTGGCCGGCGTTTTCCCGGCCTCGCCGTCGGTCTCGCTGAAGCAGGTGGAGAAGTATGACCCCGGGGCGAACAAGTGGACCATGGTGGCCCCGCTGAGGGATGGCGTCAGCAACGCTGCGGTGGTGAGCGCCAAGCTGAAGCTCTTCGTGTTCGGGGGCACCAGCATCCACCGGGACATGGTGTCCAAGGTCCAGTGCTATGACCCGTCGGAAAACCGGTGGAGCATCAAGGCCGAGTGTCCGCAGCCCTGGCGGTACACCGCGGCCGCCGTGCTGGGCAGCCAGATCTTCATCATGGGCGGCGACACAGAATTCACGGCCGCCTCGGCCTACCGCTTCGACTGCGAGAGCAACCAGTGGACGCGGATTGGGGACATGACCGCCAAGCGCATGTCCTGCCACGCCCTGGCATCAGGCAACAAGCTCTACGTGGTGGGGGGCTACTTCGGCACCCAGCGGTGTAAGACCCTGGACTGCTACGACCCCACCTCGGACACGTGGAATTGCGTCACCACCGTGCCCTACTCGCTCATCCCCACGGCCTTCGTCAGCACCTGGAAGCACCTGCCCGCCTGAGGTGCGGAGCCAGCCAGGTGAGCCCCACTCCCCGCCCGAACCCACTCGGGGCAAAGGCTGCATCTTCCGGGGAGGCTGGGTCAGTCAGGAATCAGGTGACTGGGGGGCCTCTGGGACCCCTTTTTTCTACTTTGGAGCCAGAACCATCCCTCCCCCCCCTGCTCCTTACTGACAGTTAATCTTGAGCAAAGCCTGTAACCCTTTTGCCAGATGGGGGCAACCGTCTTAGACTGGTTCCTGGGGTCTGGCTGTAGATCAGTCATCGGGGGTCTGTGGACACATAATATGTGGCGTCTAGGCTAACTTTTGAAGTCTGGGGGCACAGTCTCCATGCAAGGGCACCCTCAGAGAACGGGGCTTCCAAGGACGTGTGGGTGTACAGCCACCAGCTGTGAAGTGAGGGTTCCCCAGAGCCGTCTTAGATCCAGCACTGGAAGCGCTCATGAATGTGCTGAAGGTATATATTCCCAGTTATGGTTTAATTACGGGGAAAGGATGCGGATTAAGAGGAGAGGGTGGAGATGCCTGGGGCAGAGCCCTGGACAGGGGTCCAGACGCGGAGCACCCCATCCACTCCCCGTGTGTTAACAGCATCCGTGAGTGATGGCACATGCACGGTACTGCCCACCAGGGAAGCTCACACAGCGTTGGTGTCCAGAGTTTTTATCAAGGCCCCATCGTGTGGGCATGACTGCTTGGCCACACGGTTACTCTCAAGTCAGCTGGTCCAGCATGACCCAAAGCCCCCCTAGGTCACACGGACGTCACTCTAAACAAAGACCCTCCTATCGGGTATGACACAGATCACCTCCCGGAAGCTAAGAGTGGACCTCTGGGGACTGAACTTGGGTCAATTACAGGCAGATTCTTGACCATCTAAGCCACCAGGGAAGCCCCTCTGTTTGGGCAAGGCCACCAATTCTGTCCTCCGCAAATGCTGAGCCCAGGCCTCAGCCCAGACCACTGCAGTTGGGGCGTCTGGGGCCCAGGGCTCAGAGCTGGAGTAGCTCTAGGCGAGTCCAGAGTGCAGTCAGGGCGAGCACCCCACTGGGCGGGCCCGTGAGGAGCAGCGGGAGGGGAGTGGACGGGGCACTCGGGGGTGGGCGCGGGCACCGCGGGGCCGGACGCCGCTGTGGCATCTGGTGGGGCCAGGGCCCTGGGCCCAGCCTCTCCTGGGGGCAGCCGTGTGCTCCCCCGTGCGCGAGGGAGCCTCTCTTCTCCTCCCATCCCTCCACGAGATGGAGAGGAGGCCTTCCTCCGAGCATGGGAACAGCCCCCAGCAGGGCTGCCTCAGTTACCCCGGGTTACCACACGCTCTGATCTCAGTGACATCATTCCATGAAGTCACCATGTGAAACAGGAAGGACATCGTGGAGGCCAGGGGCAAGGTGACACGGTCAAGCGCTCCTTGTGAGCATTGGAGGGGCAGGGGGCTGGCAGGAGGGGCTTGTCCAGGGTGCAGGACGGATGGAGTCAGGGGAAGGAGGCCAGCCTGTCCTGGCGGGGCCCTTTCTGGGGTGGGGGGTGCTTTCCTGCAGCCCTTCTGGGGTGATCCAACTGGCGCTGAGGTTGGATTCGGGTGTCCTGAGCCAGCCTGGCAGGGGCACAGGGGCTGGGACGGGGTGTAGACTGGTGGGCATTGGAGAAGGTCGTCCATGGTCACGTCCCAGCTCTTAGCTCGCCCCGGGTCTTTGTCCCTTGGGGCGGTGAGGTCCCGGGACCCCCGGTGGGTGGAAGGCAGAAGGCATTGGTCCTGGGGGCTCCAAGAAGCTCAGGGGAGGGTGGGATCAGATGCCAGGTCATGCCAGGGTGCCTTGATGCCCACCCCAGGCTGTCCTGGGTTCCAGCCTCTCCCTGCCCACAGCTGCTGCGCCATGCTCCTGCAGATCGGAGGAGCCAGCCCTTGGCCCCACGCTGTTCAGGTCACAGGAACAGTGTGAGGGGCCAGCCTGAGCTAAAAATTCATTTCCTCAATGGTCTGGCGGCTGCTGACAAGAATACTGAAAACCACGCGACGGAGGCAGGCAGAGGCAGTCGTACTTGGCCGGGTGGCTTCTGAATGGAATCTGATGTTTCAGCTGCTAAGTCAGATCCAGCCAGGCCTTCGAGGCCCTTAAAGGGCTCCATCCCCAGCAGGCAGGTGAGGCTGGCCCCCTCAAAGAGGTCAGATCCACACAGGGTGTGAGGCCTTGTAAAAGAGTGGCCTGTGTGGGAACAGGCTTTGTTCTCCTTTAAGGTCTCTCTGCTTTGTTTGTTGAATCTGCTCTCTTCCTCTCTGGGAGAAAACTGACCGGCCACAGACCTTGGTCCCCTGGGGAGCAGGCTTCAAAGAGAACGTTGGCATCTCCTTGTTGGAAACCTGTGGTCTGTGGGCCCTGACGCCTCGTCCCATCTCAGGCCGCCCAGGGCCAGGGGCTGTGACCTTGTCTGGTGTTGGCCTGTCCTTGGGGCCCTGGAGGGCAGTTCCTCCCAAATAGGAGAGGGTGGGCGGGGAGATCAGCAGGACCGCATGAGCCTGCTACTTTCCCAGGACTTCCCCCTGTTTCAGGGACTGGGGAAGGGAAGCAGGAGTGGATCCTCAGCTCTGATTTGCTGGCTGCTTGACCCCAGTTGCTCAACTTCCCTGAGCCTCAGCTTTGCCATCTGGGAAATGGGGATAAAAATTGTATTCCTCACACTGGTTGAGTAGAAGAGATCAAGTGAGGGGCCGGGTTCAGAGTCAGCTTTCCTTTGAGGTTGTGATGAGGCTGGGATGGTGGTGATGGTTTCAGAATGCTTTGGGCGGCTACGGCCTCTGGATTGGGATGTCCGTGGGCCAGCCCCTCCTTCTGGAAGGGTCCTTCCCGCACGGTCGGGATTGCCCTTTCTGCGCCCTTGGCCGAGAGACGCACAGGTCTTGTCTCTTAGGCGCTCCTCAACCTGCGGCAGGTTCTGTGGACGAGGACCCAGCAGGGGCGCTGGGGCGGAGGGTGATGCCTGGGTGTGCCCGGCCCACCCTTGGCTCCAGGTGGATGGCGCAGTTGTAGCAGGATGGCCACCCGCGTCTGCTGCTGCCAGGCACGCAGAAGGCCCTGGCTCAGGTCCTGAGGGCCTTGGCCGGGGGCGGGGGTGGGAGTGGGAGGGGCCCGACAGCAGTGGTGGGTGAGAGGCTGGGCTCGAGCACCCTCGGCAAGGCTCACGGAGGCCGGGATGAGCAGAGACTACTGCCCCTGCTGCCCCCGCCCCCTCCAGCATGGACCACCCCTCCCAAAGCCTGGCTGCCAGCCAGGAACCCCCAGT
Source organism: Bos indicus x Bos taurus (assembly GCF_003369695.1). Lineage (NCBI taxonomy): Eukaryota > Metazoa > Chordata > Mammalia > Artiodactyla > Bovidae > Bos > Bos indicus x Bos taurus. The sequence continues at coordinate 16,667,432 of NC_040096.1, read as the reverse complement.
GCCGGGGCCAGAGAAGGGGGTCTGTACCAGTGTGTCCCGAGTGCCCGCCTCCCTGTGCTGCTGTTCCAGCCCCTCCTGCAGGCATCGGACCGGCCTGGGGTCCAGCCTGCAGTGCCTCTCTGGTCCCTGAACCAGAGACTCCAGGGACCACCAGCTGGAGAGCCCCTGCTCTGCAGCCCCCCGTCACCACGCCGGGTGACTCCCCCAGTCATCTCCAAGGGCTCCGTTTCTCAGCCGTGAGCTCGTTCCATCCTCTCGTAAGTGTCGGAGGTGCTGCTGGTACCGAGACCTGGGGTGGGCGTGTCAGGCCACAGCTGGTGAGGGCCGGAGCGTGATCTGAACCCTGGCTGGGCCCCAGGCCTGCAGGTGGCTCTGGAGGCCCAGGCCCCGAGCATCCCTGTGTCTGCGCCCTGGCACCAGTTGCTGCCCGCTGCAGTCCACCTGAGTGCTGCCTGGCAATGGGGGTGGGGCGCTCTTCAAAGCTGACCGCCGGCAAGATCTCCAGGGCCAGCCCTTGGCTCCCGGGTCGCAGTCTGATCCTTGTCTCTAGGTGACAGTGGCCAGGAGGCTCCTGGAGCTAGGGTAGGCACCCATCTCTCTGGGCTGCCCGCCAAGTGTGGACCATGCATGGTCCTTCTTTTCTCTTGTTCTCTCTCCTGCCCTGACCCTGCCTGCCTCTGGCCTGTCTTTAAAGCATCAGGGCGGAGATGCAGGCTGCCAGGATCTGTCTTCTCCTCCTGGGCACTGTGGGGGACCAGCGCCAGGGGTGGGTGTGGGCAGGCACGCCCTCCAGTCCCGCTCTGGGAGAGGCCGAGCCTGTGATCCCCCTGCCCGAATTCCGGGGCACACCCCGCCACCACAGGAGGGCGGATTCAGCACATCCTGTCTGGCCTTAAAGAGGTGGTGGCCAGGAGGAAACCCCAGAGCTCGGGTTCGGGGCTGTGCTGAAGGGGGATGAAGCACCCCGCGTCCGTCCGTCCGTCCGTCTGCATGGTGTGGTCCCATGCCAGCCGGGATGGCCTTGGTGGCTGCGGGCCGCCTGCCAGGCCCCCCGTTGGGTGATCCTCAGGACTGCGAAGGGTGGTCATGGGGCTGGCGGGGCGGCTGTGCATGGTGGTGGGGTGACTGCTGACCCCACGTCTGCTCTGCGAGGTGGACACGGGTCCTGTTGACTGGAAAAACAGTGCATAACCTAAGGGTTGAGAATTATGTTTTGTTCAGCAGACAAAACTTGGGACTTAAGCCCAGACCACAGCATCTCAGCTCTGAGGGACCACTCTGAAGAGGTTGGAGGGGAAGCCAGAGTATATAGGAGATTGTGCAACAAAGACCAGGGAGTCCGAACATGAAAAGATAACTGTTAATTAAAGACAACCAGTAGCTCAGCTGGTGAAGAATCCATCTGCAATGCAGGAGACCCTGGATTGATTCCTGGGGTCACGAAGATCCACTGAAGAAGGGACAGGGTACCCACTCCAGTAGTCTTGGGCTTCCCTGCTGGCTCAGACGGTGAAGAATCCGCCTGCACTGCGGGAAACCTGGGTTTGGTCCCTGGGTTGGGAAAATCCCCTGAAGGAGGAACTAGGAACACACTCCAGTATTCTTGCCCCAAGAATCCTATGGACAGAGGAGTCTGGCGGGCTACAGCCCATAGGGTCGCAAAGAGTCAGACGTGATGAAGCACAGCACAGATATCACAAAATTCTTTCCTATGTATGGGAAGATGTAGGAGTCCGGGCTCTCTGAGGTCATCCCTTTGATGCGCACCTCAGCTCCTGGGGCCAGCGCCCTTGCCTTCCCTTCCTAGTCTCCCGGGTGCCCAGTCCGGGGAGGCTGTGATGGCTGAGGGCTGCAGCATTTTTTGTTTACTGATGTGGCAGGCAACGTTTTTTTTTTTTAATGTAGTCCATTTCACAGATAAGGAAACTAGGTCCCAGAGAGGCAGCTGCCAAAACTCAGGGCGGCCCGAGTGACCTCGGAGTGGGTGCAGGCCTGGGCAGTGCCGCCCCCCCAGCTCCTCTGCCGCCTCCTCAGCAACTCAGGACAGCCTAGAGGGGCTCCCCCCGGGTCAGAGCCTGGTCTGGGGCAGCAGTGGCGCCCTGCCCTGAGGGGAAGTCCATGTCCACCTTGTGTGCTGGCCGGGGATGGGGGGCCCAGGCCCCCGAGTTTTGGGTTCACCACCTTAGAGCATCTCCAGGTGTTCGGGGCCCGTGAGGAGCTCTGGCTAGTGAGGCGCTTGGAGGGACTGGGGGGCCTTCACCAACCCCACCGAGAAAACAGCAGTCGCCCTGCCCAGCACACCCTTCTGGGAGCTTGCTGACTCCTGGGCTCCAGCAGCTTCGGCAGAGCTGGAGTCCGCCTTCCAGAGCCATGGGGGTGAGGGCGGCATCCCACTGAAGGAGAAAGGTCCACAGGTCCCTGCGCCGGCTGGAACTGTGTTCGTGATCCTGTTACTTAAGCAAGTCCAGACTCAGGACTAGACGTAAGCTCCCTGCCCTCGCAGCTCTCTCACAGCTGTCAGACTGACAGACGCGCAGGTGAAACACCCAGAGCTGCAAGGCCAGGGATGCCGTCGCTGGGACCGAGGCTCTGCCTGCGGTTGTGTCGTCTCTGCCTCTCGGGTGGCTGAGTGTGTGGGTTGACGGGGAGGGGCAGGCCTCCCCATGAGGCCCTCTCCGGCAGTTGGGTGTCACAGAGGGGGCGTCATCTATGTCTCCTGGCACAAGGCTGCCTCCTTGGTTTGGGGCCACCTCTGAGCCCGTGGCACTCAGTTGGCCAGAGTAAGAGTGGCATCTGGCGTGGAATTGGTGCGTGGATGGGTGTGGACCGTCGGGGTGGGGAAGACCCTTGGCGGCGCCCCAGCCCTGTTCCCAGTACCCCAGCGAGCCTGTTTTTGTTTTTTAATATCTATTTATGTATTTGGCTGCGCGGGTCTCAGTTTCATCTTTAACCACCAGGGCAGCCCTCAGGTTCGGCACGTGGGACCTTTGATCTTCGTTGCAGCCTGCCAGCTCTTAGTTGTGGCATGCAGGATCGAGTTCCCTGACCAGGGGTTGAACCCGGGCCCCCTGCTTTGGAAACATGGAGTCCAGCAACTGGACCACTGGGGAAGTCCTCAGAGAACCTGTTGTTAGAACCGCGCAGAGGTGGACAGCCCTGCGTCACTGTCCCGAGTGTTCCCCGCTCCGTACCCCCTCCAGCTCCTTTCTGGGCCTGCTGTGTCCTTTCTCCATGAGGTGAGCAGCCCAGGAGCTGAGCTCCGGCCAGGGACCCCACCTCCTGGACGGACACACGGCCACATCCCTGCTGGGAGCCGGGCCAGATTACGCCGAGCTGTCGCTGCGGGTTGGGCTATAGAAACTGACTGTACTGGCCAGCTGGGCTTTCTTTGCTGCTCCCGGGACGTTTTACACTAAACCTTTCACATGCATTACATGGCTCCATCCTTCTCTGGGAGGCAGGTATCTCGCCTCATTTTCTGCAGGGAAACGTGAACCTCAGAGCAGAGCACCCCGCACTGGAGCGGCCAGCGCTGGAGTGTGAGCTCTGCGGCCGTCTGAGCTCGTTCACCACTGCATCTGTCCTGTGGGGTCCGGGTTGACAGGCTGTGCAGCGAACATTTGTCGAGTGCAGGAACGAGTGTGTTGCCTGCTGCCCGCAGCTGTGCTGTCCCTCCTGATGGCGTGACTAGCCGTGGCCACGTCTGCACACCGCCCGCCCCCATTCTCTGACCATGTCCACCCTCCCCACCTTAGCATTTCCACCTCACTGGCCTGCATTCTGCCTCAGAAGTGCAGGACTCCCACCCCAGGGTTTCTGCACATGCTACTCCTGCCTGGACTGCTCTTTGCCTCTCGAGCAAACTCCTCTCTGTCCTGCAGGTCTAGGGGTGTCCTTCCCACACCCTCTGCCACAGTACAAGTTCTTGTTTTAATCTCTTTTTTTTTTTTACCATTATTTTTAAAGCTCTTATTTTACATTGGAGTGCAGCTGATTAACAGTGTTGTGTTAGTTTCAGGTGTGCCACAGTGATTCTGTTATCTGTATACTTATATGGATTCTTTTTCAAATTCTTTTCCTGTTTAGGTTATTCTAGAATACTGAGCAGAGTTCCCTGTGCTGGCTATACAGTGGATCCTTGTTGGTTATCTTTTAACTTTATTACTTAAAAAGAAATCTCTTTCTCGGAGGAGAATTGCTTTACAGCATTGCGCTGGTTTCTGCCACACGTTCTGTGTGGGTCTTTGTTGCTGTGTGGGCTTTTCTGTAGTCCTGGGGAGTCGGGGCTGTTCTCTGTTACGGTCCGGGCTGCTCACTGCAGAGTCTTCTCTCCTGGTGCACAGGCTCCAGGGCGTGCAGGCTCGGTAGCTGTGGCTCCCAGGCTCTGCGGCACAGGCTCAGTTGCTCTGTGGCATGTGGGGTTTTCCCAGACCAGGGATCGAACCCGAGTCTCCTGTATTGGCAGGCAGATTCTTTACCACTGAGCCCCCAGGGAGCCCCTCGTTATCATTTTAAAATATAGCAGTGTGTAATGTCAGTCTCAAATTCCCAACCTCTGCCCACCCCCAGCTCCTCCCCTCTGGTAACCACGGATTCATTCTCTCAAGTCTGCGAGTCTGTTTCTGTTCCGTAAATAAGCTCATTTGTATCACTTCTTCACATCTGTAAGTTATATCCTGTGATATTTCTCTTTCTCTGACTTCACTTAGCATGAATCTCTAGGGGCATTCATGATGCTGCAGGTGGCATTAATTCTTTTTTTTAGTTCAGTTGCTCAGTCGTGTCTGACTCTTTGTGACCCCGTGGACTGCAGCACGCCAGGCTTCCCTGTCCATCATCAACTCCTGGGGCCTGGCTCAAACTCACGTCCACTGAGTTGGTGATGCCTTCCAACCATCTCATCCTCTGTTGTCCCCTTCTCCTGCCTTCAATCTTTCCCAGCATCAGGGTCTTTTCCAGTGAGTTGGCCCTTGGCATCAGGTGGCCAAAGTATTGGAGCTTCAGCATCAGTCCTTCCAAAGATATTCAGGACTACTTTGCTTTAGGATTGACTGGTTTGATCTCTTTGCAGTCCAAGGGACTCTCCAGAATCTTCTCCAACATCACAGTTCAAAAGCGTCAGTTCTTCGGTGCTCAGCTTTCCTTATGGTCCAACTCTCACATCTATACATGACTACTGGAAAAACCATAGCTTTGACTACACAGACCTTTGTTGGCAAAGTAATGTCTCTGCTTTTTTAATATGCTGTCTAGGTTTGTCATAGCTTTTCTTCTAAGGAGCAAGTGTCTTTTAATTTCATGGCTGCAGTGATTTTGGAGCCCCAAAAAATAAAGTCTCTCACTGTTTCCAATTGTTTCCGCATCTATTTGCCATGAACTGATGGGACCGGATGTCATGATCTTTGTCTTTTGAATGTTGAGTTTTAAGACAACTTTTTCACTCTCCTCTTTCACTTTCATCAAGAGGCTCTCAGTTCCTCTTCGCTTTCTGCCAGAAGGTTGGTGTCATCTGCATATCTGAGGTTATTGATATTTCTCCCAGCAGTCTTGATTCTGGCTTGTGCTCACCCAACCTGGCATTTCGCATGATGTACAAGTTAAATAAGCAGGGTGACTGTATACAGCCTTGACGTACTCCTTTCCCGATTTGGAGCCAGTCCATTGTTCCATGTCCAGTTCTAACTGTCGCTTCTTGACCTGCATACAGATTTCTCAGGAGGCAGGTAAGGTGGTTTGGTATTCCCATCTCTTTAAGAATTTTCCAGAGTTCGTTGTGATCCACACAGTCAAAGGCTTTAGCATAGTCAATGAAGCAGAAGTAGATGTTTTTTTGGAACTCTTGCTTTTTCTATGATCCAGCACATGTTGCCAATTTGATCTCTGGTTCCTCCACCTTTTCTAACTCCAGTTTGAACACCTGGAATTTCTTAGTTCATGTACTATTGAAGCCGGGCTTGGTGAATTGGGAGCATTACTTTGCTAGCATGTGAGATGAGTGCAATTGTGTAGTAGTTTGAACATTCTTAGGCATCGCCTTTCTTTGGGATTGGAATGAAAACTGACTTTTTCCAGTCCTGTGGCCACTGCTGAGTTTTCCACATTTGCTGGCATATTGAGTGCAGCACTTTCACAGCATCATCTTTTAGGATTTGAAATAGCTCAGCTGGAATTCCATCACCTCTACTAGCTTTGTTCATAGTGATGCTTCCTAAGGCCCACTTGACTTCACACTCCAGGATGTCTGGCTCTAGGTGAGTGATCACACCGTCATGGTTATCTGGATCGTGAAGATCTTTTTTGTATAGTTTCTTTGTGTATTCTTGCCACCTCTTAATATCTTCTACTTCTGTTAGGTCCATATTGTTTCTGTCCTTTATTGTGACTATCTTTGCATGAAATGTTCCCTTGGTATCTCATATTTTCTTGAAGAGATCTCTAGTCCTCCCCATTCTGTTGTTTTCCTGTATTTCTTTGCACTGATCACTGAGGAGGGCTTTCTCTCTCCTTGCTATTCTTTGGAACTCTGCATTCAAATGGGTATATCTTTCCTTTTCTCCTTTGCCTTCTGCTTCTCTTCTTTTCACAGCTATTTTTAAGGCCTCCTCAGACAACCATTTTGCCTTTTTGTTTTTTTTCTTGGGGATGGCTTTGGTCACCACTTCCTATACAGTGTTATGAACCTCTGTCCATAGTTCTTCAGGTACTCTGTCATATCAAATCCCTTGAATCCATTTGTCTTTTCCACTGTATAATCATAAGGGATAAGTCATATCTGAATGGCCTATTGGTTTTCCCTACTTTTTTCAATTTAAGTCCGAATTTTGCAATAAGGAAAATTGTCTCTTGTAACAGACTTAATAAAGTCTGTTTTGTCCGATATGATGATTGCTACCACAGCTTGCTTCTGGTTTCCATTTGCATGGGGTACCTTTCTTCATCCCTCACTTCTGGTCTGAGGCGCCCTAGGTCTGAAGTGGGCCTCTGTGGACAGCATGTATACTCTCCTTTTGCCATTTTGTTAATTGTTTTGGATTTGTTTTTGTAGATTTTTTTTCATCCCATTTTGTTCTCTCGTGATTTGATGACTATAGTGTTGTGTGTAGATTCCTTTTTCTTTTTTGTGTTTATCTATTGTCAACTTTTGGTTTGCAGTTACCTTCAAGTTTTGATATAGCGGCCTATATATAAACAAGGTTGTTGTAAGTTGCTGGTTTTTTCATCTCGAATGCATTTCCAGCATCCTGCATTTGTGTTCTCTTCTCACGCTGATGTCATATTTGTATGTAGGTCACTTCCTCATTTCCTACCTTCACTGTAGTTTACCTTTATCAGGGAGTCTTCCCATGTGTACTTTGTTTCTAGTTGTAGCTTTTTCTTTTCCACCTTGAGAAGTTCCTTTATCATGAGCTGCAAAGCTGGTCTGGTGGTGCTGAATTCTCTAGCTTTTGTCCATCAGTGAACCTGTCGATTTTTCCATCAAATCTGAATGAGAACCTTGCTGGGTAGAGTATTCTTCGTTGTCGATTTTTTCATCAGTTTAAATGTAGTGTGACACTTCCCAGGTGGCTCAGTGGTAAAGAGTCCTGTCAGTTCAGGTGGTGTGGGTTCAATCCCTGAACCCCTGGCAGGAAGATCCCCTGGAGAGGGAAATGGCAGCCCACTCCAGTATTCTCCCGTGGACAGAGGAGCCTGCTGGGCTACAGTCCACAGGGTCACGAAGAGACGGCTGCATTCTCAGGATGTGTCTAAGCAACCTGCCTGCTGATGGGCGGGGCTGGGTGGGGTCAGGTCCCGGTGAGGAAATGACGCCCTCCAGGAGGGCTCACGGCAGTGAGTACTCCCCAGAACGACCGCCTTCAGTGTCTGTGTCCCCGCCGTCTGCCACAGCTGCCCCCCACCTCCACAGGAGACCCTCCAGTACCAGCAGGTAGGTAGGTCTGGCCTAGGCTCTTATGAGGTCACTGGTTTGTTTTTTTAACTGGGCCCTCATGTGCATAAGACCTTCCGTGCAGCCTCCCAGAGTGGAGTTTCTGTTTCTCCCAGTCCTGTGGAATTCCTGCAGTCCAACCCTGCTGGCCTTCCAAGCCAGGTTCTCTTGAGGCGCCCCCTCCCATTCCAGACCGGGGAGCCTGACAGGGGGCTCAGAACTTTCATTCCCGCAGGACAACTTCTGTAATAATTTCCAGTTTGTGAGCTGCCCTCCTCGCGGGTCTGGGATTTGATTGTATCGAGATTGCACCCCTCCTGCTGTCATATCGTGGCTGCTTTGTCTTTGGACGCAACGTATCTTCTTCGGTAGGCCCCAGCCTTTTGTTGTTGATGCCTGCTCAGAAGTTAATTGTAATTTTGGTGTTTTCGTAAGCAGGGGTGAGTGCACATCTTTCTGCTCTGCTGTTTTGTCTCCGCTGCTGTTTTACGCACTTGCTTTCTTCCGTGTTTTGTTGGCTTTTTCTTCCTTTGAGTGGAGCTCAGTTTCACTTGCTCATAGGCTGCAGATGCAGAAGGCTCTCACCCAGGACTTTAGACTGCCGTTCCTGGTGCAGAATGGCTCTCATCTCTTTTTTAAGTTTTGTTTTTTCCCCCACATATAGCATTTCTGTGTGTGTTGGCTGTATACATTTGTTCGTACAAGCCTGCAGTTTCTCCCGCTGGAGCACGATCCACGGAGATGGTAGCTGTGTCTGCCATCCCCTTTCTCTGGGCCTGGCACGTTGCCTGCTGGGTTGACGGTGTGCAGAGTGTGTGTCTGGAGAAGCTGAATGGAGGTGAGCAAAGCACAGCTCAGGGAGGTGATGGGCCTGTTCCGGGCCACACTGCTGTAGACGGGCGAGCTCCATTCTCAGTCCAGGCCTTCTGGCCGGGGCCTGAGCCCCAGCCCCTCCACGTGGCCTTGCGATCACGTCCAGCCCCAGGTGAGGACGGGGGGCAGTGGGGATTCACCTTTTCTCTCTCTCGTTCCTCTGCAGACGCTGCGCGTTTCTCCCCGCCCCACGGCCACGGCCCTCGCTCTTGCACGTGGCCCTGATCTTGTCCAGGGGATGCTCCGCCCGGCCCAGCGCTCTGAGCCGCCAGAAGCCGGCCCACCAGCCCTGGGAGTGGCGGCCTCGGGGGCTGCTCTGAGCTTCAGGGAAGAAGAGCCGTCTCCGTGTCCTGTGGGTCTGGCTGAGGCCTTGCCTGCTTTGCAGTGGTTTGTGGGGGGAGAGGACCTTCCAGGGGGCGTGGACGGATACCAGGACTCTCTCGGCCTGGAGGAGAAAGACACATCTGCCAAGCCTTGAGGGCATCCTGGACTGGGGCAGGGGGCTGGGTGGGCTGGGGTGGGCGGGCAGCACAGTCTTGGGCTCCAGGCTTCCCTGGCGGTGTTGTAAAGTCTCCCCACACAGGACGCCCCTGGGAATGGGTGCATCAGGGCTGAGACTGGATTGTGCTGTGGAGAAAGTCTTAAGGGAGAGAACCGTTCAGTGACAACCACCAGGCTTTCTCAGCAAATGACCTCCAGGCCACCAGTGTTAAATAGGCTCCTGAGAGTCAGGCCTCACCCCCAGCGACCTCACCATCTCCCCGTCAGACCAGCCATGCCCCGGGTGCAGACACAGGTGTGCAGAGGCCCTGGGTGGCACGTGCCTGTGGGCTTCCCATCACCTCCCCTCAGAGCCCAGCCCAAGAGGCAGCGATGACCCCATTTCCTGCCAGGAGCACACTGACCCCAGAGTGGGACCATACCTGCCCAGCCCAGGAGCACATGTGAGCTGGAGACCACTGGGGGACTCCAGGGTGCCCACGACAGACCCCACCAAGGGCTGGACTCAGCTTGGAGGATGACACAGCCCCGTGACGCTGGCCTCTCAACCTTCCAGCTGGTGATGGGGTCTGGCTCATGTGTCCCCTGAGCTCAGAACGTGACCATGGTCATGAGAGAACTGCCAGGCCTTTGTTCATTTTCCCACCTCCCAAGTATTGGGCTCCTCACAGGTCCAGCCGCAGCCTTGGGTTTCTGGAAAGGTCGGCTCCTACCAGCGGCTCCCGTCACGTAGTGTTAGAGGGTGTGGGCTTGTTCCCTGGCTGCCCTGGGGCACCGTGGGGGCCAGACAGGTGGTTTCCCAGGCCGCATGCCGTGCGCACCGTGTGGCTTGGTGCTCCCAAGTAGGCTGTAGTACTCATGGGGCCGGTTGCTTTCCAGTTGGCCCTGCCCCCTTACAGGGCCTGTGGGCGTCTCCTGGGGCCCCAAGGGCATCTTTAGGGCACAATTCGCCCACATATGTGCACCAGCCATAGGCCATCAGTTTCCCCTGGGGGAAAGGCAGAAGGCACGTCTCCAGGTTCCTGGGACCCCACGGCCCCCGTCTTTGTCAGAGGCCACCCCCTGCTCTCAGTGCTTCCTCTCAGCCACCCAGAAGCCGGGGCCCTGGTCCCAGGAGATGCCTCAGCCTGAGACGCCCGGGAGGTGGCAGCCCCGGCCTGTTGGATTGCTGCGCTAAGCACAGGTCTGACAGCACAAAGGACCTCATAGTGGTGCTTTCTCCACAAGTTGTGTTGTTTTTACCCATTTCTAACTTAATAAAAGAGTTGAGAAATCTTGCCTTCCTGGGGTGCCGAGGCCAGTCTTGGGGGACGCAAGGCATGAGCAGGCTGATGTCTGCTGCAGCAGTCAGGGCTCACGGCCTGCTGTGCTGGGGAAGACCCACAGGCACCCAGAGGACAGGGCCTCCTGCCCTCAGGTCGTTTCAGCACCACAGGCCTTACATTGATTCTCCTGTGGCGTGCTGAGTACTCCTTCCCTGAAAAGCCCCTGCATGAGTGTCAACTTAAAGATGTAATTCCCCTGATTGCCGCGTTTGTGTGCTGTGAGCCCCCAGTTAACGCTAATTTGTGTGAAAGTAACACAAGCAGCGTTAAGGGAGGCATCGCTACTCGAGTGTCCAGCATCAGTTACAACAGTAATGCCCCTGTTTGCCTGCGCTCCTTTCACACGTGTTCATAGCTATCAGGCTCTGTAAACTCAAGAAGGTGGGACAGACAGGGCTGTGACAACCACAGAGTAAAGAGGAGGCCCTGTCCAATGTCCCACCGCAGGCTCTGGACGCCAGACACACCCTGATCAAGGGGACGGTGGCCAGCACACCTTGGGGCAAGATGAGGCTGGCGTCTGTTCCAACAGTGGCCTTCACACCTAAAATACTGCACTCACACAGTCTACACAAGGATGCTCCCACAGGAAAAGACCCCTTCGGGACCACAGTCGGCAAGTGTTCCTTCTAAATGTATAGAGACGAAAGTAAAATGAAAAAGCAGAGGACCTAATCCCCATTAAAAGAACAAGAAGTCCTGTGAAAGTACAAATAATGAAGTGGACCTCACCAGTCTACTAGACCCCAAGTTCAAAGAGCAGCTGATAGAAGTGCCGAAGTCATTAAGAAAGATTGTTGATAGAAATTACTTCAAGCATCTTTTCGGAACACAGTGGGTATGAAGCTCAAGATCAATCACAGAAAGAAAAATGGGGAAAAAATAAATACATGGAGACTAAACATGCTACTGAAGAAGCACCGCTCAAGGATCACATCAAAGAGGAAATCAGAAAACAGCCTGAGACAAAAGAAGTGAGACGGCGATCTCAGGAAATCTGTGGGACGCAGCGCAACAGTTCTAACGGAATTTCATAGCGATACAGGCCCTCCTGAAGAAGTTAGAGACTCTCAAGCAACCTAAAAGATTAAACAAAACTCAAGTCAGAAGGAAGGGAATAAAAAGTTCAGAGAGAAAACAGATTTAAAAAGAACAATGAAAAAAAAAAACCAGTGAAACTGAGCTACTTTTTAAAAAATAAAATTGACAAACCTCTAGTCAGGCTCACCAGAGAAAGAGAGAAAACCCAAATAATCCAAATAGGACGGAAGAAGAGAAATAACTTCCAGTATCACAGAAACACAAAAACATCATGCTAGAACACTAGGAACCAAAAAAAAAAAAAAAGAATACTAGCAACAGTTAGTTGGCGCTGATGTAGTCGCTAAGTCATGTCCGGCTCTTGCGACCCCATGGACTGTATCCTGCCAGGCTCCTCTGTCCAGGAGATTTCCCAGGCAAGAACACTGGAGTGGGTTGCCATTTCCTTTTCCAGGGGATCTTCCCAACCCAGGGATCGAACCCGGGTCTCCTGCATTGCAGGCAGATTCTTTACTGACTAAGCTATGAGGGAATCCAGTGGACAGGTGGCAACAAATTGGACAACACAGAAGAAACGGGCATTTATAGAGACCTACAGCTGCCAAAATTGAGTCAAGAAGAAGCATTGTTTTAACAAACCAATCACTAGAAGTGAAACAGAATCTGTAATTGTAAAAACTCCCTGCAAACTGAAGTCCAGGACTGGACAGCTTCACTGGGGAATTCTACCAAACAAAGAATTTATCCTGATCCTTCTCAAACCCTCCCAAAAGACTGAAGAGGAGGGGACAATCCAAAAGTCATTCTATGAAACCACCATCACCGCGATACCAAAACTAGACAAAGCCGCTAAAAAAAATTTACAGATGAATATCTTTGATGAATATTGATGCAAAATTCCTCAACAAAATATTAGCAAACCTTGACAACTGGCAGTCTAAAGAGAAGGATGTATCGGGATCACGGCTGCAGGGATTCACTTGGGATCCCCTGGCACGTGGCCTGCTCCGTATCTTTCTGGTGTGCATTTCTTGGCCTGGGATTGGGGCTGGGGACCAGGAGACAGGGGCTTGGTTACCTTTTACTGAATGTTCCTGGGCCAGGTGCAACTGCCAGCTGAGGGTGGACAGGGCGGGTTCCTCCCCAGCATGTCTCCTGGGCTGTGCCGGGCTGGTTCCAGACACTGGAATTCACTTCGAGTTTCACTGCAGGCATCCTGCTGGGGTCACCCTCAGCTAGCCCAAGCACTCAGAAATTTTCACCAACAGAAAGATGTCCTTCCTACAGCAGCTGCTGTCATTTGGACACCCTTTGCACGTGGAGAAAGTACTTTTTATCCTCCACCATTGCTGCAATGAAAAAAAAGATCAATAAATAAGACTAATAAAAATATAGGAATACTTAAAAAAATCAGCAGACTCAGGGACTTCCCTAGTGGTCCTGTGGGTAAGACTCCTCGCTCCCAATAGAGGGGACAAAGGTTCAATCCCAGGTTGGGGGACTAAGATCCCACATGCTACATGGTATGGTCCTAAAAAAAAAAAATTAGCAAACAGAATTCAGCAGTACAGAGAAGGATTATACACCATGGTCCAGTTGAATTCATTCCAGATCTCAAGGATGGGTCAACATACGCTGATAAATGTGATACACCCCACTAACCAAAGACACAAACTACATGATCACCCAATAGAGAAAAGGCATCTGATAACATTTAATATCCATTTGTGATAAAAGCTCTCACCAAAGTGGGTATTGAGGGAACATATCTCAACATCATAAAAGCAATTTATAACATCCCCATAGCTAATACGACAGTCAGTGATGAAAAGATAAAAACCTTGCTAAATAAATTGAGCAAGACAAGGATGCCCACTCTCACCACTTCTATCAATGCAGTATTGAAAGTCCTAGCTGTGGTGAATGAAACAAGAAATAATAGGTATTCAAATTGGAAAGGAAGAGGTCAAACTCCCCACAAACCTAAGGCCTAAAATAGCCCAGAAATAAACCCACACACCTATGGTCAATCTACAAGAAAAGCCAGAATGTACGGTGCAGGAAAGTCTCTTCAGCGGTGGTAGGAAAACTGGACAGCTACATATACTAACAAATGAAATTACAACACTTCATATACAAAAAACATTTCATAAACAGAATGGTTTAAAGACCAAAATAAAAGACATGACATCCTAAGACTCCAAGAAAACATGGGCAATGGCGGTGGTGTTGGGAAAGCTGGACGGCTACGTGTACTAACACACGAAATCAGAACACCTCATATGCAAAAAGAAACAAAATGGCTTAAAGACCAAAATAGAAGATGACATCCTAAGACTCCAAGAAAACATGGGCAAAACATTCTGTCATAAATTGTAGCAATATTTTCTTAGATCAGTCTCCCAAGACAAAAGAAATAAAAAGTAAATGATACCTAATTAAACTTGAAAGCTTTTGCACAGCAAAGGAAACCCATCAGCAAAACGAAAAGGCAACCTATGGGATGGGAGAAAATACTTGCAAACAATGCAGATGATAAGAGGTTAATATCCAAAATATACAAACCGCATACAACTCAGTATGAAAAGAACAAACTACCCAGTCAAAAAAAAAAAAAGGCAGAAAACCTAACTAGACATCTCTGCAAAGAAGACCGTGCCAGTTGCCAATAGGTACATGAGAAGATGCTCAACATCACTACTAGAGAAATACAATTCAGAACCACAATGAGGTATCACCTCACATGGGTCAGAAGGACCATGATCAAAAAGTATAAATGAAGGCTAGAGAGGGTGTGGAGAGAAGGGTACCCTCCTACACTGTCGGTGGAAATTGGTACAGTCACCACAGAGAACAGTATAGAGGGTCCTTGAAAACTAAAAATAGAGCTACCATATCATCCAGCAGTCTCACCCCTGGGCATAGATCCAGAAAAGGTGAAAAGTAATTTTAAAAGATACACGCACCCGAGTGTTCACAGAAGCACTATTTAGGATAGTCAAAGACGTGGAGACCACCAAGGTGTGCACCAGCAGATGACTGGCTGAAGAAGATGTGGTCTATATGAACAAACATTAATCAGCTGTAAAAAATCATGAAATATTGCCATTTTTAGCAACATGGATGGACCTAGAAATTACCACACTAAGTGAAGTAAGAGACAAATAGGGTACCGCTTCTATGTGGAATCTAAAAAATAATACAAATTAATCTGTCTACAAAACAGACTCGCAGAGTGGAAAACAAACTTGCCGTCATCCAGGGGGAAACGGGGGTGGGGAGGGATACATATGGAGTATGGGATTAACAGATACAAGCTACAAACTTGCCCTCATCCAGGGGGAAAGAGGGGTGGGGAGGAATACATTTGGAGTACAGGATTAACAGATACAAGCTACTCTACATAAAATAGACAAGCAATAAAGATTTACCGTATAGGACAGGGTAATAATCATCATAACCTATGATGGAAAGTTATCTGGAAATGTGTATACACACACACACACATAGCTGAGTCACTTTTCTGTATAATGTATACACACAGACATACATAGCTGAGTCGCTTTTCTGTATAATATATAACATACATAGCTGAGTCACTTTTCTGTATAATGTATAACATACATAGCTGAGTCACTTTTCTGTATACCTGAAACCAACACAATAACTCAACTATACTTCAATTAAAAAAAATTGTAGGCACAGGCAAGACACACCACCGGGTGTGTGGGTGACCTGACCTCATGGTGCACCCTGGGGCAGGGTGAGGGCACCTCTGCTCTCAACCTCAGGGTGTCCAAGCCCCCGGAGCCAAAACTGGGCTTTAACATTGTGAAGTAATGCTTCGGATGCTGAAGTTGGGGTATTACAGCACATTTCTCATAATACTGATCACCACTTGAATGAATGAGTGGATCTCAAAAGCACAGTGCTGGTAGAATAGCCAGGAACAGAGCTGCCTGTGCGGCCTCCAGGGCCACCCCTGGGAGACACTCTGGCCCCATCACACTGTTCGCTCCTGCTGCAGTGCTGAGAACAGCCAAGGCAAGCACTATCTCCTCCCAGGCCCGATATCTGGACACTTGGGATCGGCCTTGGGTCAGGCTGCTGTAGGAAAAGCCCAGACAGGAAGTGGAGGTGTGTTTCTCTGTTATGCAGCTGTGCTGTGAGTGAAAAGAAGCCAAGACCAGAGTGGCTGCACAGGGTTGGGCCCAACCTCCTCCTGTCTTGTGGATCTGCTAGCTTGCATTGAGGCTTCTACCTCCTGGCCCAATATGGCCACCTAGGCTGTGCCATCTCATCTGTATTCCAGGCACCAGGAGGGGAAGATTATGATATAACCAGTAAGCCTCTTTAAGGACACATAATTTCTGCACACTCCCAAGGAAGACTGGGAAGTGTCAGTAAACCTGTATTACTGAATAAAGGGGAGAGAGGCTATCAAGGGACAATACCATCTCCATCTACTTGCCTGGTGTGCAGTGGAACCTGCCTGTGTGGACCTGCTGCCTCTTCTCTGAGCAGGACATGTGAGTCCAGCTATCAGCCCCTGACAGAGCCCGGCCCTGCATGTGCTGGCATCCGTCAGCTGCAACTCTGCTGGCCCCTGACCAGTGCTTTACATCACCTCCTTTAATCCTCACAGTGACCCCCCTTGGAGGTGGGCATCCTTGTCCCCTTCCTGCTGGTGAGGAAACAGGCCAAGAGGTTAAAGCTGCTCGTCACAGGCTCACACTGGTGGGAGGCACCAGGCTGCAGTGGGCAGAAGGTGGCCTTCAGGGCTAAGCCCGCTGGTTTGGGTCCCAGCTGTCTCATCTGTGTGCAGGCTCGGATAAACCATTTGATTCTCTGATAGAGGCTTACCAATGGCGGGGTTAACGGAAGGGATTGAGGTCAAGCTCTGTAAAGCACCAAACACCAGGGAGCCCTGGATACAGTCAGAATGGCCACCGCCATCACAGTGGGTGGGATATGCATCCAGTCTGTGCCCTGCAGCCTGACTCCAGGCTCCTTGGCTTCCCAGGGGCCAGACCGACTCTGGGATGCAAGCAGGAGCCCTCCAATCCGGGATGGGATAAGGGGTCCTGGGAACCTCAGTCCCAAGAGGACCATCAGAGCCTTCAAGGGCTGTGGCTTCTGAGGCAGGAAAGAGGACAGGACTAATTGGCCATAAGGCACCTTTGCCATAAAAAATAATGAAAATTAAAAGGTCTGTTTGGTCAAAGCTATGGTTTTTCAAGTAGTCAGCTATGGATGTGAGAGTTGAGCACTGAAGAATTGATGCTTTTGAACTGTGGTGTTGGAGAAGACTCTTGAGAGTCCCTTGGACTGCACAGAGATCCAACCAGTCCATCCTAAAGGAAATCAACCCTGAATATTCACTGGAAGGACTGATGCTGAAACTCCAAGATTTTGACCACCTGATGAGAAGAGTTGACTCATTAGAAAAGCCCCTGATGCTGGGAAAGATTGAGGGCAGGAGAAGGGGATGATAGAGGATGAGATGGTTGGATGGCATCACCAACTCGATGGCTATGAGTTTGAGTGAACTCTAGGGGATAGTGAAAGACAGGGAGGCCTGGCGTGCTGCAGTCCATGGGGTCACAAAGAGTCAGACGTGACTGAGTGACTGACAACAAAGAGAGGAATGTTTGAAAGGACATGACAAAGCATGAGAGACGAATGACAAAATTAAACACCCTCCAACAGCAGGGTCAGTGTCTCTGGAGCTGCCGAGTTCCCCAGGGTGAGGAGGGGCGCCCACTGCCTCCCCTCCCTGCTCCTCAGTCAGGCCTTCCTGGGCCAGGGGGCCCTCCCGGAGGTTCCAGAAATGTACTCCATAAGGATCTTTGCCATCAACATCTCTGTCCCCAGCATTTTCACGGCCTAACAGGCCATAAGGCAGTGTTGGTGTAGAAAGGACAACAACTGGTTGACAGTTTCATAACAGGTTTCATTTATCCCTTGATGCAATCCTCCTATTTACATATTACATAAATCTTAGGAATTTTCAGGAACCACTGGCATTTAGCATTTTCATAATGATGTATGCAGTGACAGGTAGACATCGGGGTCTGAAAAGGATGGATGACGGACCTCCCTGGTGGTTCAGTGGCAAGACTCTGAGCTCCCAATGTAGGGGGCCTGGGTTGGATCCCTGGTCAGGGAACTAGATCCCACATACTTCAGCCAAGAGTTCACATGTCTCAACTAAAGATCCTGAAGCAACAACTAAGACCCGGCACAGTCAAATGTTTTTTAAAAAAATCATGGATAAAACCGCTACATATATGGCCACGACATATATGACAGAGGATGAGATGGTTGGATGGCATCACTGACTCGATGGACATGAGTTTGAGTAAGCTCTCAGACTTAGTGGTGGACAGGGAAGCCTGGCGTGCTGCAGGCCATGGGGTTGCAGAGTCGGACAGGACTGAACGACTGAACCGATACAGCCATGATGGGGCTTCCCTGGTGGTGCATTGGTGAAGAACCTGCTGGCAATGCAGGAGGCATGGATTCAGTCTCTGGGTCGGGAAGATCCCCCACCCCAGTATTCCTGCCTGGGAAATCCCATGAGCAGTCCATGAGGGTCGCAAAGACTGAACAGCCGACCACACACGCAATGTGGACGAGTGATGAAACTTACTGGGGGTGTGAAGTGAGGAGGTGAAGCCATACCACCCGCTGCACCAGGCGATGGTAACACAGCGGCCTGCAAATCCTTCTGTGATTTGAAGACGCAGAGTTGAAGCTACATTTCCAGAACTTTGGAACATCTATCAGTGGACACGTGACAAAATGCCAGAAACAGCAGTGAAAGTTTTCACAACACAACACAGAGCTCACCTATGAATACGCTCTTAGTGCTTGGAAAACAGATATTTAATATCTTTCTTAACGAAGGAGGAGATTTGAATGAAAAAAGTGTGATGTCAGCAAAACAAATGAGTAAGTCAAAAAAATGTATAAAATAGTATGACTTGGAAGATAAGTGCTTAGGTACAACACACAAATCAGTTACTTCTGCACTATTGCCATGAATCACGTTTTAAATATATTCAAATATTTTGTGTGTCACAACAAAGTGTTTTTAACTTTGTTGTTCATTTCTCATGTTTTACTATGTCCTTTTTAAGGTCCCCCTTATTTTTCATTATTTTATCTTCTTGGACAAAGTTGCCTTATGGCCAATTAGTTATGCAGTGGAAATACTTGGGGCAAACATGCTTAGGGCAAAAGAACCAGACATGCATCCTGGCATACCTGAGCCCATAAATTACAGTGAGGAAAGAAGGACGTCTGGGAAAAAATAAAAAAACCAACTGAAGTGTAGCTGATTTACGATATTGTGTTAGTTTCAGATGCACAGCAAAGTGGTTCAGTTGTACATCCACGTGTTTTATCTGTGTGTGTGTACATGTGTGCGTGCTGAGGCGTTTTAGTCGTGAATGACTCTTTGTAACCAGTGGACTGGAGCCCACCAGGCTCCTCCGTACATGGGATTTTCCAGGCAAGAATACTGAGTGGGTATTGTATTCATCAAGAATACTGAAGAGCCCTCCAGGGGAATCTTCCCACCCCAGGAATCGAACCCACGTCTCCAGCGGCTCCAGCACTTCAGGAGGATTCTTTACTGCTGAGTCACCTGGGAAGCCCAGATACATATTGTTGTTCGGTCGCCCAGTTGTGGCCGACCCTGCAACCCCCGTGGACTGCAGCACGCCAGGCCTCTCTGTCGCTCATCGTCTCCCGAAGTTTGCCCAAGTTCATGTCCCTTGCATTGGTGATGCCATCCAGCCATCTCATCCTTTGATGCCCTCTTCTCAAATATATACGAGACCTCAAATATATTTCCTTTTCCATTATAGAAGGAGCTGGAGGGTCCCATGGGACAGGAGCCTGTGGCCCTGGCTCACTGTACCCTGCAGGGCCAGCAGGGGCCCCAGCCCCGCCTGGCAACCCTCCCGCCCCCCAGGGCCCGGTACAGGAATGGCAGGGCCTGCCCGGCCTTGAGGCCCACTCCAGGGCCCGGGTGGGCAGGCCTGGGCAGGAGTTGGGGGTCCCTCTCCTCCCCGGCGGCTCATGTGGCCCTGCTCCAGGGGCCCCAGCCAGACCTCAGGTGACGTGCCCAAGTGCTGGCCACCCCATCCAGGGGTCCCAGGGCGGTGCTCACTCACTGAGCCTTCTCCTGACCCTCAGTGCCCCCGGGAGGCCACGGCTGCAAGAGCTGCTCCTGGGCTCACTTCCAGCCTTATCCACCCTGACCGCAGGAGGCCAGCCCTGGACCCTGGGTGGGAGACATGCCAGCTGTGCCTGTTGGGCAGCCTGAGTACAGTGTGTGAATCCGTAACAGGTCCATGAAGCCAGGATCCCATTTCCCTGATCCTGGGAAGGACCCAAGGGCCAGTCAGAGCCACGAGCCCTCCCCCGGGGCCAGGGCAGAGCCTGCAGGTGGGATGGTGCTGGGTCCATGCAGCCCGTCTTCCTGTGCCCGCTCACCTGGTCGCCAGGTGCTTGCCCAGGCCAGGGCCTCCTGGCCACTTCGTAAGAAGTGACTGTGAAGGATCCAAGTGGAGAAGTTCGCACCACGTGCTCTTCATCCTCCTAGATGCACGTACATCTGACGCCAGGCTCGGGGATAACCCTCCAGCACCGGCTTTTGTATTCTTTGGCTTTCGTGTGTCCCCCTGTCCCGCTGCTCCAGACAGACAGGACCCTGTGGCTCTCACACACTCGAGCCTTGCAGCAGACACTCCAGGTCCCTGTGTTTCAACTGTGTGCGTGCTGGGGCACTTCAGTCGTGTCCGACTCTCTGTGACCCCATGGACCTTAGCCCGCCAGGCTCCTCTGTCCATGGGATTCTCCAGGCAAGAATACTGGAGTGGGTTGCATTTCCTTCTCCAGGGGATCTTCCTGATCCAGGGATTGATCCTGCATCTCTTATGTCTCCTGTACTGGCCATTTCACCGGGTCCTTAGGAGAACTGAACACATATGAGTCTTAGACAAAGTCCTGACACAGTGCCTGGCACTCAGGAAATGCTCCACAAAGATGAAAGTGAAAGTCGCTGTCATGTCCGACTCTTTGAGACCCCATGGACTGTATACTCCACGGAATTCTCCAGGTCAGAATACTGGAGTGGGTAGCCTTTCTCTTCTCCAGGGGATCTTCCCAACCCAGGGATTGAACCCAGGTCTCCTGCACTGCGGGCAGATTCTTTACCAGGTGAGCCAACAGGGAAGCCCAAGAATACTGGAGTGGGTAGCCTATCCCTTCTCCAGCGGATCTGCCTGATCCAGGAATCAACCTGGGGTCTCATGCATTGCAGGCGGATTCTTTACCAACTGAGCTCTGGGGGAAGCCCCACAAAGGTGAGCCGTTGTTAACTCTTACCGTAAGCTTCCTGTTGGTCAGCACCTTTCCCTGAGTTGAGACCCCAGCCTGGCTCGTTCCCACACACGTATCCGTACACATCGCCTGCGGTTTCAAGCAGATCCGGCCTGATCTCCGG
The DNA here is from genome assembly GCF_003369695.1 of Bos indicus x Bos taurus. Lineage (NCBI taxonomy): Eukaryota > Metazoa > Chordata > Mammalia > Artiodactyla > Bovidae > Bos > Bos indicus x Bos taurus. The sequence continues at coordinate 16,646,248 of NC_040096.1, read as the reverse complement.
CATCGCCCTCAGCAGCCTGGCCTTGGGCAAGAGACTCTCTAAGACTCGTTTTTCTCGTTTGTAAAATAAAGAATCCTTTTACCTACCTGGAAGTGTTGGTGGTGGTGTTAGTGGTGGTGATTTAGTTGCTAAATTGTGTCCAACTCTTTGTAGCCCACCGGGCTCTTCTGTCCAGGAGAGTCTCCAGGCAAGAATAGTAGAGTGGGTTGCTATTTCCTCCTCCAGGGGATCATCCCAACTCAGGGATCGAACCCACATCTCCTGCATTACAGGCGGATTCTTTACTGCTGAGCCACCAGGGAAGCCTGGAAGGATTGTTAAGGGGCTTTGTATAAGAACATGCGTATTTTTTCCTTTCCTTAAAAATCGAGTTGGGTTGGGAGAGATCTGGGGGTTGTGTGTGTGTGTGGGGGGGGGGGGTAGTCCTCCAGCTTCAGGCTCTGCAGGGGGCTTCGATCCCTTTGGGATGCAGACCTTGGGTCCCCAGGCATCAGGGAGCTTGCTTGTCATCTGGAGCTAAGGTGTCTGTCCTGTCTAGCTTAGGGCATTTTTTTCTAGGTGGGCTGCAGAGGCAGGTGGGGGGGGTGGGGGGTGGGAAGGCCTTCAGAAGAAGGCTGAGTGAAACAACTACAGTCAGGACCCGGGTGGTACCAGGGAGCCTCAGCACCAAGTGGGTGGGGTGGAATGGGATTTCCTGGGGAGCATTTGGTTTAGAGAGCGTGGGCGTTTGTGCCTGTGTCCAGGGCAACTGCATGTCTTGGTCTCAGGATGTGGGAAAACCCCCCTGGAGACCAGGACAGTCGATCGGTCCTCCTGAGGCCCTTCTGCCGACCCCTGGCCTTCCAGGGCCCCCGAGCCAAGGAAGCCTGGCTCTGGGGCTGCAGCTGACCTGGGCGTGGCAGCTGGAGGTCAGAGCCCTGGGGTCACAGCAGAGGAGGGGGCTCTCGGGCCTCCGGCCACATGAGGGCCATGGGAGGACCCCAGCACCTCCCTGGTCCCGCGTCTGTCAGGAGGACAGGTGGTGGCTTCACAGGGTCGATTACACACACTCCTGTCTGAACGCGCCCGGGGAGGTCCCCGGGGGCAGGCACTCAGTCACTGGCTTGTTGAGCTGAATTGGGTAAGAAGGGAGTTGCCTCGGCCTTTCTGCAACAGAGAGAGAGGAAGGGCCTTGCTCTGGGACCCCAGAAGAAGCTTCCCGACATCCCAGTACTACACAACCAACCAATTCATCTGATGCAGGGGGCACCATCCCATACCAGGCACTGCTCCAGGTGGGGGCCTGTTCCCCTCCCGGGGTCCTGCCCTCCCTGTGGGTGACAGGCCCACTCACGTGCTCTCATCACACCTCTGCCCGCCCCACCCCCGCCCCAGCCAGACGCCCACGATTGTAAAGTTCTTTGCCTGCGTCACCTGCGACACCCAGGGTGGTCCCGCCCGAGCAGCACCCTCCGGGGTGGGGATCCAGGAGAGGAAGACGGGCAGCTCTGCCATCCCCAAGTTCACCCGAAGGCCAGCACGGAGGGGAAAGTGGGCTCTGAGACCAGGTGGCTTCTCTCCCTCACGGGGGCTCATTTCAGCTTCGCAATATCTTTGAGACAAGGGGTCTTGTCTCTTCCCCTCTCCAGCCCCAGTTCTCAGGGACAGACATGAGAGTGTAACACAAACGAAGAGACAACACCCCAGAGGCCGGGCTGCTGAGTGCGGCTGGGGTTCCGGCTCCCCGCCGTTCTCCAGGCTGTGCTCCGATGTTCTGGCGGGCCACAGCATCCCTGGCCCCCGGCCCCTCCCGGGGGAGGCTGAGCTGTGCTTCGGCCCCGCAGGTGGTGTGTGCCGTCCCCACACCTGAGCCCCCAGGGTGCACGGCGCAAGGTGGTGTAGGGGTGCACTGGAAGTCAGGCCAGCGGGGGCCCAGGTTGCAGCCCCCCTTGTCTGTGGATACCCTTATCCAGAAGTTTCATTTACTCCTCAGGAAAATAAAGACCTCCTTCCACAGTGTCCAGTGCCCTGGAGACATTTCCAACAGAGTCATTTTGGGGGACGTGTTAGGAAAAGCATTATCAGAAAGGAGAAAGCACTCCAGAATTCTGGGGGTGTGGGAAGGGTTACAGGAAACCCCATCAGAAATCCACGTTTGCCCCTGAACCCTGGCTGCAGTAAGGCAGGAGCCGCCTGGGAGCCTCAGCACTGAGGCCACCATCTCCCTCGTCTTGGTACACACGCTTCCTCCTCCTGCCGCGGCCTGGATTTTCACTTCAGGAGCCAACAGTTCCTGCAGTCATAGGACCTCAGCTCCTGCCTGGAAAGTGAGCAGAGTCTTAAGGAACCCACTCTGGCTCCTGATGCAGAGACTTTTCTCCTCCGGAGGCTGACTTCCTTCAGGAAGGGCTCAAGCTGCAACTAGAGACTCTGCACGCCGCAACTGAAACCTGGCACAGCCAAGTAAATACATGTGGGTTGGCCGTTCAGTCGTGTCTGACTCTTTGTGACCCCATGGACTGTAGCCCGCCAGGCTCCTCTGTCCGTGGGATTCTCCAGGCAAGAATACTGGAGTGGATTGCATTTCCTTCTCCAGGGGATCTCCCCGACCCAGGGACTGAATCTGGATCTCCAGCATTGCAGGAAGATTCTTTGCCGTCTGAACCACCAGTGAAGCCCCAAATAAATAAATAAGTTAAAAAAAAAATCAAACTTCTTCCGGGGGGGTGGGGCGGGGGCGGGGGCGACGGACAAAATCCGAATTGGCCAGTTTGCCAGTAAGGACTGGCTTTGTTGATTAGGTTACGTGGTAGACGTCTCCTATGAAGCAGACAGCTTAAATCTTCAGCCCTGAATCTACTCAAAGCACATAAATACTGTGACAACTTCTAAACTTTGTAACTACTAAACTTGTGACATTATTTTAGAGATCAACTTAAAAACGCAAGAAGTTTTTTTTTAATTGTTCTGCAATTATTTTCAGGACACATGACCCTGAAAGTCTGCTGATCACTGCCTGGGCTGCCCGCCCTATGCTGGCACGGGGCCCGGGTGAATTTCTCTCTGCCTTCTGGGCTCCCTGGGGTAGAAGAGCCCCTGAAGCCAGAAAGGCTCAGAAGGATCATTTTGGATTCCCCTGACTGGAATAAATTTCCTGCATTATTGGACTTCCCTAGTGGTACAGCGGATAAGAGTCCGCCTGCCAATGCAGGGGACGTGGGTTCGATCCCGGCCCGGGGAGGATCCCACACGCCTCGGAGCAACTAAAGCCCGTGTGCCACAACTATGGGGCCTGTGCTCTAGAGCCCATGAGCTACAAATACTGAGCCCACGTGCCGCAACTGCGGAAGCCTGTGAACCCTAGAGCCTGTGCTCGGCGACAGGAGAAGCCACCAAAATGAGAAGCCCACACACCGCAGCTAGAGAGTAGCTCCCCCTCACAGCAAGAATCCCGTGGACTGGGGAGCCTGGCAGGCTACGGTCCCAAGAGTCAGACACGGCCGAACGACTAAGCATGTATGCGTGCACCACGACAAGAGAAAGCCTGGACGCAGCAGAGAGGACCCAGTGCAACCAAAATAAATAAATAACAACAAATTTTACTGCATTATTGAATATAAAAGGCTATGTGGCCATCAAATATTTCCTAAGCTTTTAGTGATGTGGAAAGACGATCATGATACATTACCAAATGGAAAAAGAGCAGGCTTATCTCATTTTATAAAATAAATTGGAAGGATATATCAAACTATGAAGTGTGCTTATTTCTAGAAGCTCACTGTAGGTGATTTTTAGAAAGTTTTATGGGGTGTAATAGATATGCCATAAACTGCACATACTTAAACTGTACAATTTTATACCATTTGAAATATGAATATACCCATGAAATCATCAGTCATCAACTGTCGTGCTACATCCATCACCACCAAAGTCCTACACCAAGGGTATAACTCAGGGGCTGTTAGTGTATGCAGAGTGACGTGCCCAAGATCAGAGTCTATTTTAGAATATTTTCATTCATCCCAGAAGAAACCCCAGCCCCATGAGCAGTCACCCTCCTTCCCCGCCAGCTGCCGCGGTCCGAGGCAACTGTGGGTCTCCCTGCATTTCCCTGTACTCCGGACGTTTTGTATAAATGGAATAAAACAGTACGTGGTCCTCTGTGACTGGGCTCTGAGTCTGCACGATGTTTCCAAGGCTCATCCTCGTAGCAAGTATCCGTACACTATGGTTAACCACTGGAGAAACCGTCAGAACATTTCAAAAGCGGCTGCGCCACTTTATATTCCCAGGAGCAGCACACGAGGGTTCTCATTTCTCTACAGCCTCCTGCACACTTGTTATCTGGTTTCTTTTTTTTTTTTTTAACTATTATAACCTTCCTAGTGAGTGTGAATTGATATTTCATGTTTTGTGGTTTTGATTTGCATTTCTCTGATAACTAATGATGTTGAACACCTTTGCATGAGCTTACTGGCCATTTATGTATCTTCTTTGGAGAAATGTCTGTTCAGAGGCTTTGCCCATTTTGAAATTTGGTCATTTGTCCTTTCATTATTCAGTTGAAAGTGTTCTTGATACATTCTAGATAAAATTCCCGTGTCAGATTAACAGTTTTTAAAATATTTTCACCCATTCTCTGTGCTGTCTTTTCACTTTCTTGGTGGTAGCTTTTGAGGCACAAAAGTTTTTAAATTTGATGAAGCCCATCTTGTTATTTTTGGACATTTGTGGTTTTAGCCTCATATCTACGAAGGCTGTGCCTAACCTCGTCATGAAGATCTACGAAGGCTGTGCCTAACCTCGTCATGAAGACCTGACCCTGTTTTTCTCTTAGCTCTTACAGTAGTGTTAGTCCCTCAGTCGTGTCCAGCTCAGTGTGACCCCACGGACTGTAGCCCACCAGGTTCCTCTGTCCATGGGATTCCCCAGGTGTGAATACTGGAGTGGGTTGCCCTTTCCTTCTCCAAGGGATCTTCCTGACCCACGGAGAACCAATTACAGGCAGATTCATTACCATCTGAGCCACAGGGACCAGGTTACTTATTATGTGTGGTGTATGTGGGGGGTAGTGTGTGTGTCTAATTTCATTTTTTTTCACATGTAGGTATCCAGCTGTCCCAGTAGGATTTATTGAAAAGACTGCTCTTTCTACATTGAATAGTCCTGACACTGTTGTCAAAAATCAGTTGATCACTGGAATTCCCTGGAGATCCAGCGGCTAAGAATTCACCAATGCAGGGGACACAGATTTGATCCCTGGTCAGGGAAGATTCCACATGCTGCGGGGCAGCTAAGACCATGTGTTACAACTACTGAGCCCACGCATTCTAGAGACTGTGCTCTGCAGCAAGAGAAGCCACTGCAGTGAGAAGTCGGGCGCCACAACGAGAGAGCGGCCGCTACCCCGCCGCAACTAGAGAAAGCCCGTGCTCGGCAGCGAAGACCCAGCACAGCCAAAACAGAGAAGTAACACCATTTCAAAACTCCACTGACCATAAATGTGACAGCCCAGTTTTGGACTCTCAATTCTATTCTGCTGGCTTAAGGATAGATCTCTGTGTCTGTCCTTGAGCCAGTAACACCCTGTCTTGATAACCGTAACTCTGTAGTGAGTCTTGAAATTGGGAAGTGTGTGTCTTCGAACTTGGCTCTTCTTTTTCAAGATTGTTGTAGCTGTTCTGGATCGATGGAATTCCCATAGGAAGTTTAGGGTCAGCTTGTCAGTTTCTAAAGGGAATCTCAGTTGCTGCTGGGCTTTTGACAAGGACTGTGTGAACCCATAGATTAATTTGGGGAATACTGGCCTATTAACAATGTTAGGTCTCCTGATCCATGGACACAGATGTGTTTCCACTTTCTTAGGTCTTCTTTTATTTCTTTCAACAATATGTTGTTGCCTTTGGAATATCATGTTTTTACTTCCTTTTGTTAAATTTATGGAACATAGTTACACTGACTTCTAACATCCTTGTCTGGTAATTCTCACATCTGTGTCAGTTCTGTGTCAGGTTACATGATTTTCTTTTTTTTTTTTTTTTTTTAGGTTACATGATTTTCATCCTCACTATGAATTAAATTTTTTCTTCCATGTGTAGTCATTGTTCTGGATGCCAGACACTGAATGTTACTGTTGTGGCTGGATGTTCTCCTAGATATTCCTGAACTTTGCTCTGGGACATGGCTCAGTTATTTGGGAACAGTTTGGTCCTCTTGCATGTGTGTGCGCTCAAGTCGTGTCCAACTCTGTGCAACCCCATGGACTGTAGCCCTCCAGGCTCCTCTGTCCATGGGATTCTCCAGGCAAGAATACTGGACTGGGTTGCCATTTCCTCCTCCAGATCTTCCTGACCCAGGGATCGAACCCGAATCTTCTGCATTGACAGGCAGATTCTTTACCACTGTGCCATCTGAGAAGCCCAGGCCTGGCTTTTCAAGACTTAGGCAGAACTGGAGCAGTGCTTCACGTAGGGCCAATTAGTCCCTATTTCCTAAGAAAGGTCCTGTGTCCTCTACCCTGTGCCCTGTGAATGGGTTACCGGCCAGCTGGTGGGGGCAGGCGCTACACCTGGGCCAGCGTGAGCACAGGCACTTCACCTCTAATCCTCTGTGCTGTGCTCATTCGCCTCAGTCGTGCCCGACTCTGCGCAACCCCATGGACTGTAGCCCGCCAGGCTCCTCTGTCCATGGGATTCTCCAGGCAAGAATCTTGGAGTGGACTGCCACGCCCTCTTCCAAGGGATCTTCCCGACCCAGGGACTGAACCCGTTTCCCTTACGTCTGCTGCACTGGCAGGCGGGTTCTTTACCACTAGTGCCAGCAGGTTCCTTTATTTGGCCACACTGGTCTCACTGCTGGGATCTGTCGTTGCTGCCTTGTGCTGGCATGCGGACTTCTCTCGAGCTGTGGCACGTGGGCTCTGCAGTTGCAGTGCAGGGGCCTAGTTCCCCAACCATGGATCGAACCTGTGGCCCCCACATTCTTAACCTCTGGACCACCAGGGAAGTCCCCTGTCCTGCCAGATCCATCTCATGAGTCTGAGCTCCATCCCCTCAACTTGGGGAGTCTTCCAGATTCCACCTGTGTCTTCATCCTTGGCTGCAGCTGGGAAAGTCAGGGCAGTTGCAAGGCTTACAGTAGGCTCAGACAGGACCTTGGTCTCTCAGGGGTACCTGGACTTTGTTGTTTGATTTCCAGTGTCCTTTAAACTGTCATTCCACATATTTCATCTGGAGTTTTGGTTGTTTTAGGAGGTGAGTAAATCTGGTCAATATTACTCCATCTTGGTTGGAGGCAGAACTTCCTACCATAATTAAGTTTTATTTATTTATCCCACTTATTAATAGTTTCCCCTTTGTCTCTAATAAACACGTTTACTTTGAAACGGGGGGAAAAGCGGTGGTATAAACCAGCCCTGCATGTTATTTGTAAGAGTGAAAAGTCGGCAACACCTCAATTCCCAACAGTGACAGATCTACAAAGTGGAATATTAGGTACCCAATGTTCATATGAAAATTTGAAATGAAGTAAGTAGGATATAAGTGTCTATATAGAACATGACTTTAACTCTGATAAATAAAAATGTGTACAAAGACTGTTGGTGCAAATGTAAACTGGTGTAGCCACTATGGAGAACAGTGTGGAGGACCCTTAAAAATAAAAACAGAGTTACCATGTGATCCAGCCATCCCATTCCTGGGAGTATAGTTAGAAAAGATGAAAACTCTCATTTAAAATGATACATGTGGGACTTCCCTGGTGGGCCAGTGGCAAGGACTCTGTGCTCCCAATGCAGGGGCCTGGGTTTGATCCCTGATCAGGAAATCAGATCCCTGCAACTAAACTGACCCTTGCAGCACGCCTGTGACTACAGATCCTGCACACCACAGTGAAAAAGATCTGGGACGCTGCAACTAAAAAAGCCCCCAAACCAAAGGATATATGCACCCGAATGTTCACACAGCACAACTTACAACAGCCAAGACACAGAGATGACCAGTGCCCACCAAAGACGGCCGGCTTAAGAAGGTGCAGTACATGTGCCCAGTGGGCTGCCACCCGGTCGTAAGGAAGAGTGAAACAGTGCCATCTGCAGCAACACGGACGCACCAAGAGAATGTAATGCTTAGTGAAGTAAGATGGAGAACGGCAAATACTACATACCACATCACTTACACGTGGAATTTAAAAACTACAAATGAATCGATATAGAAAAACAGATTGACAGACATAGAAAACAAACTTCACAGATGGGACTGGCAGGGGAGGAATTAGGCGTATGGGATTAACAGATACAAAGCACTATACACAAAACAGGTAAGTAATGAGCTTCCCAGGTGGCTCAGATGACAAAGAATCTGACTGCAATGCAGGTGACCCAGGTTCGATCCCTGGGTTGGGAAGATTCCCTGGAGGAGGACACGGCAACCCACTGTAGTATTCTTGCCTGGAGAATCTCATGGACAGAGGAGCCTGAAGGGCTACAGTCCATGGGGTTCACAAAGGTTTGGACGTGATTGAGAGACTAACACACACACACACACAGAGTAAATAAAACGGATAGCAATTGAGGATTTACTGCATAGTATCATGGCATCCAGTCCCATCACTTCATGGGAAATAGATGGGAAAACAGTGGAAACAGTGTCAGACTTTATTTTTTGGGGCTCCAAAATCACTGCAGATGGTGACTGTAGCCATGAAATTAAAAGACGCTTACTCCTTGGAAGGAAAGTTATGACCAACCTAAATAGCATATTCAAAAGCAGAGACATTACTTTGCTAACAAAGGTCCGTCTAATCAAGGCTATGGTTTTTCCTGTGGTCATGTATGGATGTGAGAGTTGGACTGTGAAGAAGGCTGAGCGCTGAAGAATTGATGCTTTTGAACTGTGGTGTTGGAGAAGACTCTTGAGAGTCCCTTGGACTGCAAGGAGATCCAACCAGTCCATTCTGAAGGAGATCAGCCCTGGGTGTTCTTTGGAAGGAATGATGCTAAAGCTGAAACTCCAGTACTTTGGCCACCTCATGTGAAGAGTTGACTCACTGGAAAAGACTCTGATGCTGGGAGGGATTGGAGGCAGGAGGAGAAGGGGACGACAGAGGGTGAGATGGCATCACCGACTCGATGGACATGAGTTTGGGTGAACTCCCAGAGTTGGTGATGGACAGGGAGGCCTGGCGTGCTGCGATTCATGGGGTTGCAAAGAGTCAGACACGACTGAGTAACTGAACTGAATAGGGTCAATATCTTATAATAATTTATAATGGAATATCATTTGGCAAAAGAAACAAACCCCAGATCATTATGATGTACACCTGATTTACATATAAATTAACTATATTTCAATATTTTCGGTATTATAAATTAACTATACTTCAGTTTTTAAAAAGTGAGTACAAAGAAAATATGATCAAATATTAGTGGATAGTTTTTTTTCTGGCTGATGGGATTATAGGTGTTTAAAAATATTTTAAAAATAAATCTCAATATTTTATCCAACAATTAACCCCCAGCCCCCAAATATTAAGACAGCATCCTTGCAGAGGAGTGGCTCCTATCAGGTTGGGATAGAGAGTAGGTGAAGAGGCTGTGGGTGAAGCTCTTAAAGGGCAGGTGGGGCTGAAGAAGCGGCCCTATGGTCTAGAATCCTTGGGGGAAAGTGAGCTGGAGGTGGGCACCAGAAGCTGGGACCTGTAGGAGGCACTTGACTCAGCCCCGAGTGGGCTGGGTGCCGTCTTCTCTAACCCCACCTTCACTGCTTCTGGAGGCCCCTGTTGGCCCCGTGCGGCTGAGCTCCCCAGGGCAGCACTTCAGCCTCCTGCTCCCTCGTGTTCACCCTCCTGTTTGTGTGCTGTTCTCAGCTGCCCCGTCGTGCCTGACTGTGCGACCCTAAGGACTGTAGCCCGCCAGGCTCCTCTTTCCATGGGATTCTCCAGGTAAGAATTCTGGAGTGGGTTGCCATTTCCTCCTCCAAATGGGTCTTCCCGGCTCAAACCTGAGTCTCCTGCATTGCAGGCAAATTCTTTACTGCGGAGCCACCAGGGAAGCCCTTGGCAGCCTCTGGCGGGAGTCAAAGGCCCAAGGGGAGAGCTGTCCCCCTTCGGGCCTGGAGCACCGACTGCTCAACGCTTAGACCCCCAGCAGAGCCAGAGCCAGCCCTGTCCATCCCAGTGGCTCCTTGAGATGCCCAGGGAGGGAGCCTCGTCTGCAGAACAGAGCTGATCTCTGGGATCAAGCTTGGGGATCAATGAGTCTCTCAACCTCAGCCACACGCAGGAACCAACCAGAACTGCTCTAATGTCGGGATGCTCAGACCCCCATCTCCAAGGTTCTGGGCGGGGTGGTTTCCCTCCCACCCACCCGCTGATGAGTCCAATGTGCGCAAGGCCACGAGCCTGGCTCTAGTCCAACCACCTGTTTTGTGGATGTGACACATTCAGGGCCACCCAGCCCTCCAGTGACAAGGTTGGCACACACAATGGGAAGAAGAATCTCCGGCGCCGTGATTCTATGCTGCCCTGTCATCTCAGCAGCCCGGCAGGGTTGTAGGGGGCCCACCTTGCAGATGGAGAGACTGAAGCCCGTCTCTTCAGCCCAGGGTTGAGCAGCAGCTCCCATGATTTGTCAACAGACTTGTCAACAGCCAGTATGTTCACGGAGAATTACCTGCACAACAAGAGTGGGATTCCATGGAGGGAAGTTCCGTTTGTAGAGTGGAGAGGACCTCGCTGCTTCGAAGGGTGGGACATGGGAGCTTCTTTCACCTCCCTTTCCCCACACTTACCTCTCCTGGGTGGGGGGAGTCTGGGGGTGCACCCGGGGTCTCTCGAACTATCCCCAGGGATTTCGTGAACCCTGCAAATTCCCCAGCTTCCTCCCTGGAGACTCTGAGTCATTAAACCTGGGTTAGGCCTAGGGAGATGCATTTTTAACAAGCAGACAGCTAGTTCAAACGCAGGGATCTAAAGACTGGTTTGAGGAGCTTGGGCTTAAGGGAGAACCTTGTATCTGCACGCTGGCAGGATGGGCCTGACGCTGGCTCTGGCTGGGCTGGTCTAATTCCACGAGCCTCAAGGGTATGAAACCTGTGGGTCTCCAGCCAGTGAGCGCCCCTCACTCTTGGGCCTTCCACGGGGAGGTCATCCAAAGCAAAAACGAGACACTGGCAAAGTTTCTTTGACCCAGAATCTGAAACACTATAGGAGCCCTGGCGTCACAGTTAAGTACTTCCAACCAGGCCCACATATCTGCACATCCCAAGATCCACGCCTTTATCTTGTCTCTTCTTGCCAAGTAAAAAGAAAGAACATGCTTTTTTTTTTTTTACAATAAAAGGATGGGGGTAGGTGCCTTCATCCCTGTTTTACAGACAAACAGCACTCAGAGAGGTTAAGCATGTTGGCCCAGGACACACAGGAGTGGGGCACCAGGGTATGAACTCGAGGGGATCTGTTTCCAGACCTGGCTTCCTGCGCTCGCCCAGCCCAAGCCAGGGGGAGGGGACACTAGCCTAAGGCCGGGCATTCCAGGTGGGTTCTGGATGCTAAGGGACAGGCAGGAAGGAGGGGCTGGGCTTGCCCTGGCTGTCTGGGAAGTCTTCCTCTAGGAAGTGACAGGTATTCCAAACCAGAAGCCCAGAGACAAGGAGCCCTGAGTCACGCCAGGTGATGGGAAGGTGGTCTCCACCTCTGGGTGCTCACCTCCAGATGTGGAGATGGAGTCGGGGATGGGATTCTGGTGCCGCAGCTGCTGGGACAGGCTCCTCCTACAGCCACGGGTGACAGGCTCGGGGATCATCAGCATCTAGCCTCTCGTGAAACTGTCACAGCAATTCTGAGTAACACCCTGGCTGCTGCCGCATGGAAGAGGGAGCAGGGGCAAACAGGATCAATAACTTGTCCCATGTTATTTGGCCATCAGATGGCAAGACTGGATGTTGAGCTCAGACTCTGCAGTCTGCGCCTGTTCTCCCACTCACCCTGTGGCCCCCAGACTCAGTCCAGGTCCCCTCAATGGCGCAGGACCCCAGCCTGGCCCCATCCCCAGCTCCTCACAGCTGCCAGGCTCCTGCGGGTGGAGGGAGCATTGTTTCAGGTGACTGGGGCCCCACCACTCTGGACACAGGGATGGGGCCAGGATGGGAGCCCGGTTGTCCAGGCAACCACCCAGCTCCAAAGCTGAAACCGTGGGGGTGGGGTGGGAAATTCAAGGCCCTGGAGGGGATGTACAGATGGAGGCAGACAGAAGCAGGCTGGTTCTCGGCAGGTCTGCAGAGCCAGCCTGCCACTTCCTTGTGCCCCCAAGTCCTGCCACTCAAGGCCCTTCCCCTTCTTGGGTCCCTCTCCCCTCCCCTCCTCCTACCTCCATCCGGAGGGTCCAGAGACGCTTTCCCAGGAAGAAAGGAAGTCTCTCAAGGTTCCTGGAGGGAGGAGCAGCCCAAACCTGAGTGGGACCATTTGCAGCCGTCTGAGGAAGTGATGACAACAGTCCAGAGGGACCTGGGGATGGCCCAGGTCAACTGGGACACTGAAGGACTTGGGAGGCCGGTGGGGCCCACAGCCTCCAAGTCTGGGGTGCACCGGGTTCCACCCCTGTCCACTGGGGACTCCTCTCAGGGCCTCCGAGGAGGACATGGTCCACCTGGATTGTTTTGCCTCTGGGCCACCTTCTGGCCGTGACCTGGGGCCCCTGAAGGAATGGGGATGGGGTGGGGGAGGTGTGCAAATTCTCCAGGCAAGAATACTGGAGTAGCCCTTCCCTTTTCCAGGGGAATTTGCCCAATCCAGGGACCCAACCCACTTCTGCATTGCAGGCAGATTCTTCACCGAGCCACCAGGGAAGCCCAAGGAAGAAGGAATCTCCCAAGGAGCCTGGAATGGGAGGGGTGGCTGGGGAGGCAGGGGGACTTGCTGGGAAGGTGGTCGTGGCCCCAGGCTGAGCCAAGAATGTGCTAAGAGAGGGAGCGTTCAGATTTTTAATTAAAGTGTTTGGCTGTGCTGGGTCTCCGTAGCTGCAGAAGCTTTCTCTGGTTGTGGTGAGCGGAGGTGCAGTGTGCGCACTGCTCACTGCGATGGCTTTTCTTGCTGTGGAGCATGGGCTCCAGGCACAAACGGGCTTCAGGACCTGAGGCAGGTGGGCTCAGCAGTTGCGGTCCCCGGGCTCTAGAGCACAGGCTCAATGGTTGGAGTGTGCGGGCTTACTGGTTGCTCCGCGGCAGGTGGGATCTTCCCAGACCAGGGACAGAATGAACCCGGAATCCACGTCTCCTACGTTGGCAGGCGGATTCTTGACCACTGAGCCACCAGGGACACTACTCTGATCCTCTTTTTGACCTTGGATCTGCTTCTACTTCCGGTTCCAATGAGGGGCCCTGTTCCTCCCTGCCCAGCAGGCTCTTCTTCTGCTTGCTGGCTTTGTTCATGACTCTTGTCTCTGTCCTGCCGCAGCAGTTAGCACACTCGCTTCCTGGGTGCACGGCTGGGTTTCCCTTTGAGTGGGGTGCGGGGGTGGGGGTCCTTGGGTAGAAGTGGCCCCTTCTCCTTCAGGAGCAGGCGGGGACCCTGCACCTGGCTGGCTGGCTGGCTGGTCCTCATGGAGCCTGCCCAGCTTTGTGCCTTTGGCCTCTCCTTGAACAAAGGATGGTTCCTCCTCCCCTCTCCTGCCTCCGGGCGATGGGAGCCTGTCCTTGGCTCAGACCCAAGCCAGGAGCTGGTGGGGGCAGGGCAGCAGAGGAGCATGGGGCCGTGGGAACCACTCTCCCACCCCGCTGGGGGTGTCCAGACACTGCAGCTGCCCTGACGGCCGAGGGTGGGCGGCGGAGAGAAGGGACCTCTGTTCCCTGGCTTCTGGGGCAGCAGCTATTGCCAGGGCTACAAGACTCTTTAGAAATCCAGGCGCGTCCAAGTTCACCGAATGAGAGAAGGCGCTTGGCAACCCGGCGGGACTTTCTCCTTTTTGGTTGTTGCTGTGTGGGGAGGGACGGGAAGCTTGGGAGCACAGAGCTGCGAATCCAGGCTGATTCTGTTTTCCGCATCACACTGGTGACCAGCTGCACCCAGGGGCCTCTCGCGGGGACGGGGGCAGGCTCGGCTCCAGGAGGTGCCAGCGAGCAGGAAGAGCAGCACAGTCGCCTGCAGGCGGGTTAGGGTTAGGTACAGCAGCTCCTACCGTGCATTCCAGCAGTTTCTGAGGATCAGACCCAGTAAATCCCTTCGGAGCTACATGCAGGGAGATTCTTCTCCCTGAATTCGTGTTTTTGGCAATTGCCTTGTTTGGGGGTGGGACGGGCTGGAAAAAAGTCAGCAGGGAGGTAAACTGACATTCATCTTTTTTACACAGTAGGACCTACAGCAGCAGGATCTGTAACAAGGACGTTTTTCACCGCACTTCTCTGACGGGCAACGGTTCTGACTCTTGGTGCCTCCAAGCTAGGGTTGGGCTCCGGGGGGACTTAAGTTCCCCAGGAACCACTTTGTGCTCCGGGGTGGTCTTTCCCAAAGATACAGAAATAAGGCTTCACTGGGTCGAAGGCTCCCTCACAGCTGGGGAGGGGGCGGGCCTCTCACCAGGAACAGGAGTTCCCTGGGACTCACTCCAGGAGGCTCACCCGGACAGGAATAAATCAGAGTCACCACTGAGACTTAAAGGACATTTATTATTATTATTATTTATTTTTTTGGAAGGTGGAGGGGGGCTTTACAAGGGTCTGAAGCCGATAACTAGAAAGGAAGATAAATAAAATACAAAGCCAGTATGTTGTGGCAAAATTCCAGGAAACACACTGAAAAAAAAAATCTTTACAGTTTAAAACTGCTTTTACTTTATACATAATTACAAATTAATATACAGCATCTGGGTTTTAACCCCCTTTTAATTAATAGGATTCAGCACAGAAATGTCCATTTAGCATCTGAAAACGACGAAAAGACAGCAGAGGTATCAGGTGTCTGGGAACCAGCCTCCTGCATGTCCTGGGGTGTCCTGTGCGTCAGGGGGGTGACACGCCGGGAACCTCAGACGGAACGCTGACCGCGGTGGCCCGTCAGAGCTCTGGAGCCCGGGGAGGTCCGGGCGGGGTGAGCAGAGGCCCGGCGCGGCCCGGGGATCCAGAGCAGGCGGCCGCCGTCCGCGGCAGGAGACACGTCAGCCAGCTGGGTCTGCCCGTCTTTAAACCTTCGCAAGATGGAGGAGGAACTCAAGGCCGGCTAAGCTTCTGACAAATTAAATTCGACTGGTACATGGAAAGAAGCCTTTGTTGTTTTTGTTTTTTCCCTCTTAACGGCAGCACTGAAAGACTTCTCGTCCTAAAACCTGGCCAGCAGGCAGGAGATTTCAAAGCACAGGTTAACTAGGAATGTTACACTACACTGAAGAAAACAAAGCCAACCCAAACGAACCGCTGGCCTTCTTCCTTGTCTCTGAGGGTCGACCGGAGCAGCAGCGCCAGGCAGGGCTGTGACCCGGGGCCGCCGGTGAGCATGTCACACGGCCCTGCTGTGGGATGGCGGGCGCCAAGCCTTAGCCACCGCCGCTGCGACACAGAGGGTTCTTTCTGGGCGTCTGCAGTCCAAGCATGTCCAGAATCCTCAGCAGTGGCTGGGGTCCCCTCCGAACCACCCTCTTTTGGCTGCTGAAGCCCACTTTCCAGTCCGTTTCTCCCAACTTCTCCCTCACAACCAGCCCCTGGACATGGCTGTCCGCGGGGCACACCGGGCCCCCCATCAATGCTGCATCAACAACCACAGCTCCAAGCTGACAACAGATCCTTGGGAGCAAGAACTGGCTCTGGAAAACAGAACTCTGGGGTCTGAGGGATGAATTAGAGTACTGCTGTGAACCACACCCTCCAGGTTGGAGGTCTGGCCCTAAGGCTAATGGTGCTATCTTTTAGTTAAGGTGGGGCCTATTTATAAACCCAGACACACTAACACCCACCCTCCAAACAAACAAACCCCAAGGGTCTTACAGTGCGTGCTCCCTACTGCTGCAACTAGGGGCTCGGGAAGACAGCAAGTAACAGGAGAATGTCTGCAAAGAACAACTTTTAGTGGTATTACCCTGAGACGTGAGAGGATAAAAGGTAAGGTTCGTACCTTTCCAAATAAAAACCAAAACCTCGTTAAGGAGTTCCTCCCCACAGACCACTCTCATAGCGGTAGAGGGGGGAATGTTGGCAAAGGCTGAATGACAGCAACTGGGCTGTTGTTAACTCTCTCCATTTTCAAAGAAAACAGTCAATAGCTGATTGTCGCGGAGTGAAGCCAACCACGGGGAGCGTTTAAAGTGCACACGTCGCCCGACTAGGATAGCGACCACTGAGATGACGGGAGTCCTGAGAGAAGGCGCAGCCTCCTTCCAGGTGACTCACTCGATTCTGGGACCCTGGGTGGTGTCTCCATCTGCTCCCCAAAATCTAAACGCAAGGGAGGTCAGGCTCCTGATTCCCTAAGCTGAGAAGCTTGCCTTCCCAGCTTGGGGACGCTGCAGAGAGCAGAGTCTGAGTCGCCCTGAGAGGCGGCCCCTTCTCACAGGAAAGAAACCTCAGCAACCAGGTCAGGCCTCGAGGGCGGAGGCGGCCTCGAGGGCGGAGGCGGCCTCGAGGTCAGAAGCAAAAGCAGGAGCAGCAACAATCCCAGGTGGCTCCCCAAACCCCACACTGGAAGGGGAGAAGGGGCCAAGGCACGGAGAAGCACGGGTCTGGGTCAGGGGGAAGACGTCCTGGGATTCAGATTCGAAACTCGTCCAACCACAACCCGACCAGGTGGGGTGCAGGCGGAGGGCTAATCGTTTCAGAAAACTGCCACCAAACAGCCGAGGCAACCGCTACTTCACACCAGGTGGGAACGAAGGACACTTTGAAACTGAAATCCAGCTGTGTGGTGACGGAAACTCTGTCCGGGCGCCTCTGGTGGAGAGCCTGTGTGAGGGCACGGCCACCAGCACCAAGCCCTGGCTTCGCACCCAGGGCTGGGGGGGTCGGACCTACACAGACGCCGGGAGGAGGACGTGGGCCCCCCGAACCAGTGACCAGGACAGAGCGCTGAGCTCCCTGGGGGTCTAAGCAAGGCCATGGCAGGCTGGCCATCCTCGGAGCTGTAGGGACTGGCGGCGGAGGCAACCTAACTTTCTGATGTTCAGGGTCTTTGGTCGGAGGGTTAAGGGGGTGCATATCGAGGTTCAGTCAAAAATCAGCTGGTTCTCAAAGCCTTTCTGAAGGGTAAGAAATCGCCGTGATAAAACGAGGCACATGAAGCCCATGGGTGGCGAGTTTTTTTAACTCTCAGGAAGAAGACCTCTCTTGGTCAAAGAATGAGGTTGGGGTGGGAGGAGGGAAAGAAAGGGACTTCACCCCCCACCCTTAATTTTCCTTTGGGCCTTCAAGGCACTTTGACAGACCTGGAGGAGTGAGGATGCAGCGTGGGCTGCTTGACCGGACACAGTCAAAACCGTTGGGCTGGTGTGTTCACCCTTAACACACACGCACGTACGCACACACACGGACACACACACACATGCACCCGGCACACAAATAAATAAATCTAAAGCTAAAACTTTTAAACCAGACCTCTTTCAAATAAACTGAAAGATAGATATCTCCATCTGCAAGGCCAGCTTGCAACTCATCAACAAGCACCAAGGTACAGACCTGTTTGTTTTTAAAAAGGTTATGTTCAAAGACCCACGCTCCTGAGCGGCGAAGGCAGGAATCAAAGGCCACGTGGAAAGCACAGCATTTTCCAGGGTCTTCCCCTCCCCCACAATGAGGGGGGTAACGAGCGCGGCAGGTGCGGGGCCTCAGGGGAATCACTCTGCACCTGCAGGCTGGTGACGAGCCTCCAGGAATACAGATGAAAACACAGAAAAAGGAGAGAGGAGGAAAAGAACAAGCGGACAGCGCTTGTAGCATCTTCAAGGGCCAGGGCACAGTAACCATCAGAACTTTAGACTGCAGAACTTGGAGAAACCACAATTGTGCCGGGCCTCCCGACAGAAGGAGACCCTTCCAGGCCGTACCTTCTGGGCCAGCTCTTCTCCTGGTCTGAACTACTCCATACGCCCAGTTGTCTAGGATAGGGCGGTCACCCCACCCCGGAGGAAGAGGCAGGTGGCCTCAGGGCAGGCAGAGGAGCGCCGGAGGCCACCCTCTCCCCTGGCGGGGGCACAGGCAGCAAAGGCTTCCCTGGGGAGCCACTGCGAGGCCCCAGGGGGATGGCCAGGGGGTCATGGTCATATGCGAATGGCCAGTGATGACCGGAAAGTGTCACTCTGCGGGGGTGACGGGAAGATGGCCTCTCTTACTTCTTCTGTGCCCAGAATCCGTGGGCAAACATCTTGGAAAGCCAATACAGGATTTCTTTTAGATCTGATGACTTCTTTTTTTTTCCCCAAAGTAACCGAAACACCAAAATCAAGGTGTTTCAGGATCATTTGCTTTTTAAAGACATCGAGCCTTCTTTCACTGGTTTTCACAACTGTTTGCTGTCCCTTCTGAATGAGAACTACACGCAGAAGAGGCAGGTGAAGTATGCACGGGTGGGTTTCCCGGGAGACAGCCTGGGGGGACCAGCGGCTGAGACTCGGAGTGCACCCACCGAGTGGTGGGGTCAACACCCTTGTGCGGAGCTGAGCCCGCCAGGCGTCTGGTGCAGTTCACGCACAGTCCCATCGTATTCCACGTGTCTATACAGATGGGTACCATACGCATTCAGACAAAGCGCAAACTACTTGCTGTTTGATTTTTGGTTCTGTTCCCCCAAATCAAAAGGCAGCCAGAGCTTCAGACCACATTCGGAAACACCCTCTCGGCCTCGAGGCATTCCTGACATGTCCACAACCATCGCCTGGACTTCCGGGGCCACTATCCTCGTTGTAATGTGACCTCAGCAGGGCCGGCCAGTGGTTGGGTCGCAATCCCGGGCCTCCTGCCCCACCCTGACCCCCAGGACCATCTGTCCCTCGGGCCCAGGCCCCAGGGCAGTGGGGAGGGCCGCGGGGCGCGGGCGTCAGTTGGGGGGAAGTGCACACAGGATGTTGGGGGTGGATGTCACCGGGCAGGACGGCAGCGGGACCGGTCAGCAGATAATCTCTTCCCCCTCCGCGGGCACCTCCGACGCGAGGCCATCTGGAAAAAGGAAGCCAAGAGGGAGAGAGAAATTCAGACAAAAATGCTCTTTTCATTGGTAAATTCTGGCCTCTCTTCCCTAAACACAAGTCCCCCGGGATGCAAACAGACGCTGGGCAGGTGGGTGATGACTTCTGCTGCGGCGCCCCCTCCACTGATACAGTGAATGAGGTCCTCAATGATGTCCTCTGTCTATACATCCTTGAACTCGACAGAAGACAAGCCTGGAAACAGGGATTTCTCTGCACCCTCCCGCACAGAAGGGAGAGCCAACCCTGATGAGAAGGACTCAACCTTGTGTCGTGTGGTCTGATTGTGTGCCCTGCGCTGGCGGGAACGTCAGCTAATCCTGAGCTGCAGGGTTCCTGGCTGTCTGGGCTCAAAAACACCTGCCTCATATCTCCTGCAGGATTAAAGCTGCCCTCGGAAAACGCTCACCAAGCACCTATTAGTATGTTACTTTTCTTTTTCCTCCTGGGTCTTTTAGAAGACAGCGTCAGTTCTGTTGCTTTTTGAAATGTTATGTAAAGCCT
Source organism: Bos indicus x Bos taurus (assembly GCF_003369695.1). NCBI lineage: Eukaryota > Metazoa > Chordata > Mammalia > Artiodactyla > Bovidae > Bos > Bos indicus x Bos taurus. The sequence goes on along the minus strand of NC_040096.1, from coordinate 16,626,612 downwards.
TAAACTTTACAAGAGCACATAAGCAATTTGCATCTTTTACGTTTAAATATGTTTATGTGGTAAGGGAAAGTACTTGCATATGAATATACAGAATCTTTAAAAAAAATCATCCTCCTTTACAGTACAAATTTCTTTATACAAGTATCTCACCTTGTGTCTTTAAATAAAAATGTTAGTGACTGGTTAAGTATCTTCTGAGATTGCAACAAATTCAGCTTTCCATTGAAGTACTTATTACTGGACCAGGCCGAAAGGCAGGGAGGCCTGTAACTGATTCACCGAGTTTCTGCTCCTCATCTGGACAGGAAGCGTGAGAAAGGAGCCTGCGCTCCGTACTCTGCACACATGCCACACAAAGTGGGTTCCTAAAAGCTCCCTGAATTTCAGTTCTCAGAGTAAGTTCCAACAGTCCCCTATGGGCAGAACAAGTGGGTCTGGTGAGACATATGGGGGTCAGCTTCTACGCCCCTGAAAGGCAGGCACCTCTTTGTAACTCCTCCTGTGCTGCCAGAGCCCCCAGGGGCGGTGCGGCCTGAAGGAGACCTGGTGTGTGACTTACCCCCGGGCTGTGAGCGGCTTCCTTTGCCCTTCTTCTTCTTCTCCTTCTTTTCCTTTGGCTTAGTTAACCCGAACAGGCGGGTGGATGTGGACACTGGGGTCTGGCTCTGAGCCTCTGGTGCTTTGTTTGTCTGGCTGGCTGAACTCAGCATGTGAAAAGGCCCCTTTTCTTTGTGTGTCCGAGAGATGCTGTTCCTTTTGGGGGACACTGAGAGTTCTGAGTCCAATGACCCTGATTTGGCTATTGAAGGTGCAGGTGGCGAGGGGGTCTCCTCAGGGTTCGGAGAGAAGGATGGGATCCGCAGCAGCTTGGTGTTTTGATATGAAACCTGTGCATGGTTGAGAGAAGGGATGTGACTTGGGGGACTGGCAGCGTCCTCAGTGACTGCTCAGTGGGCGATGCATAAGGTCACTAGGGATGCTGGTGTGTCAGACCTGTGCACACTCACTGCCTTGGACTCTGGAGAACTTGAAATAAAGACCCCGAACTTCTCAGTTCCATTCCCTGCCCCCAACCCCCTGCAGGATCTATGAAAGTGCTAAATGACCATTTTGATACCTTGACTACTTCTATTATTAGCACTGTAAAGAATGAGTAGCACCTTGGATGAGGCAGCTCACAATTCCCATCCCCTGGAGAGGCAGGAAGAGCTGCTTATCCGATGACTGATTTAAATGCATGAGTGGATAATTATTTCATTGCTAAGAGATTAGAGAAGTCTGTTCAGGTTAGACACGTGCTTACACCAAGATCCTGGTCAAAGGTCAAACCGAAGATTAGAGAGATAGACTCTGTGTTCTCCAGGCAGCCTTCCCTGGGGAACACATTCTTGGGCCACACGAAGCACGGCCCAGCCCCCGTGCTCCCCACACACCTGGAAACCTCTGCACGAAGCCTAACTATCCCCCTCTGGAAGACGGCAGTATGCTTTTCCTTCACTGTTCAAGGTCAATCAATCAAACGAATGGCAACATGGGTATCAGGATACCCAGGAGGCTCTGGCTTCCCTGTTCTAGAATAGCCAGGGACTACCACTGAAACAAACCTGGGGGTCAGTGTGCTCCCCACATATGGAAGGCCTTCCTGAATCAGCAGCGGCTGCAGGAAAAGGCTGCATCCACAGTGGCAAGGCATATCGGGAATGAAGCAGGGCCCAGATGTCTGAGCGGCCCCGAGCAAGAATATCCTCTCTCCCCTCTGTGGCTGGGATGGGCCCAGCCCTGTAGCTGAGGCCCACTGACCCCACCACAAGCGTTCTCTCACTAACCCGGGCATCGGAGCCCTTACTGCTCTGTGAGCTCAGGCACCGTGTGTCTGGTGCCTGCAGTGAGTTGTCTCTGTTCAGCTACGAGGTCCTTTAGGTTCTGATTTCTCACGTGGCACAGAGCAGAGGGGTTGCTCCCCAAATCCTGGATGGCTCACCGCCACCCTCACAGACACTGAGGCTACCCCAGCCTAAATGGGCCAGGCTCCGGCCAAGGGCCAGGTACTCCCCCTTCAGTGGCCTGGCCAAACTACAACCCTTCATGCACTTCTAAACCCCTTACAGACAAAAAGGAGAAAAAGACTCATTTCCTCACCTACGCCTCTGCTGACGCATAAACAGATTCAATAAAATCAGCCTTTATATACTATATATTCTATCTGCCTACTTTCCTCCATGCTGGGCACACGGAGGGTAATTTTTTTAATTGGAGGATAACTGCTTTACCATGCGGTTAGTTTCTGCTGTATAACAATGCGAATCAGCCATATATATACACACATCCACGCCCTTTTGGGCCTCCCTTTGTGTCCCCACATCCCGCCCTCGAGGTCATCAGGACTCCGAGGGTCCTCGCCCGGTACCTGGCTGAGCCGCTCCGAGTCCCGTCGGAGCTGCTCCTGCTCGCGCTCGAGCTGCCGCTGGGCGGCGCGCAGGCGCTCCAGATCGCCCTGGTAGGCGCCCTTCCGCTGCTGCAGCTCCTCGCGCTCGCGCTCCAGGTCCTGGCAGCTGCGCCGCAGCTCGTCCTCGCGCTGCGCCAGGCGCGCCTCGCGCTCCTGCAGCGCCCTCTCGCGGGACTCCCACTCGCGCTCGTGCCGCCGCTTCTCCTCCTGGTGCTGTGCCTGCTGCCGCTGCAGGTTGGCCAGGTCCTGGCGTTGCTTCTCCAGGCTGCGCTGCTTCTCCTGCTCGATGAGAGAGCTGGGCCGCGACGCCGTCCGTGTGAGCGCCCGCTCGCTCAGCAGCAGCTTCTGGTCCTCGATGTAGCTGTCCTGCTGCAGTACCACGCCCTGCGGGGAGACGCACGAGGGGGAACGATGCGCACCAGGGGGTGATGAGCACCAGGGGGGCAATGCCCACGAGGGGGAACAATGCCCACAAGAGGGGACTGTGTGCCTAGCCTGCCTCGAGGGTGGATGGCGCCCACACCCAGACTCCAGCCCTCCCCTGCTTTCTAAGCTGCTCTGGGAAAAGTACTCTAGGATAACCCTGGGCAGCAACCAAATGGGAAGGTCAGTGGTGCCAAGACTTCGATTTTGCAGTCAGTGGCCTTGTCTGGGGTGCTGTGTGCCTTTGGAGGTGGGAGGAGGTATGAACTGGATTGGTTAGATCTTTAAGAAAGGAAGGGACCCGAATTTGAGGGTACTGTGTATGAATGTGCACTCAGTCAGGTCCCACTCCTTGCAACTCCATGGACTGGAGTCTGCCAGGCTCCTCTGTCCATGGGATTCTCCAGGCAAGAATACTGAGTGGGCTGCCATGCCCTTCTCCTGGGGATCTTCCCGACTCAGGAATTGACCCTGCTCTCGCGTCTCCTGCACTGATAGGCGGGTTCTTTACCACTGGTGCAAAAAGTCGTATACCTACAAAGGCCGTCCAGACTGGAAGCATCTCCTCTGTGAAGGCCCACACCCCCTGGCTCTGGGGCATGGCTGTTAACTGTGCTCTGGGTACCTGCCATCCACCATCTGCTCAGCAACTCTAGTCTTAGAAGATCAGTGAGACTCTGCAGCGTAGTCTAAGTTGCTCAGTCATGTCCAGCTCTTTGTGACCCCATGGACTAAGCCCACCAGCCTCCTTTGTTCATGGAGTTCTCCAGGCAAGAATACTGGAGTGGGCTGCCATTCCCTCCGCCTGGGATCTTAACCACTGCATTTTGGAACCTTTCTCATCCTGAGAGCCAGTCTCTCTTGTCTGAGGGCTGTATTTACCCATAAGAAACGTATAAACCTCCAAGATCCAGGCCAGCCACACCCGTGTTGGTCTCCGTCTCAACTAGGAAGTGAAGGAACAAAGGAGAAAAGGCACATACCTGCAGAGTGCTGAGGAGCTCGTGGAGATGGACGACGCTCTGGATGACCTGCTGCAAAAGCAATCAACAAGCCGTCACCTCAGACCCCAGCAGCCTGTGCGTCACCCGACAGGAACCCACCCTACCCCACAGCAAGGGGCCTGCGACTCAAGCATTTTCAAACTGAAAGCACCACACAGAGTAAGCCAGCGCCCAAGTAGCCAAGAGAAGCAAAATAAGATCAAACAAGCGTAACTGTGTGTGGGGGCAAGTTACGCACAGTGAGAAGTATTCTAAAGCTCCAATTATTTAAAATGACTGGCACAAAGATGGCACACATCCCAGTTTAACCCAACAGAAAGCTCAGAAGCAAACCACACGTTTAGTGTAAGAAGCACTTCTAGTCAATGGAGAAGATAAGAATATTCAGTCAAGTATTTTGAGGAAATTGGGTAAATCTTTGGAAGAACTTAAGTTGGGATCCAGCCTCACAGAAAAAAAAATTCAGTGAGCTGTAAGAAAATATGAGAATGTTTTTTCATCTTGAAACGGGGAAGGCTTTTCAAAGACAGCAATTAAGAACACACACACGAAATTTCAACTTTTACTATGTAAAAATGTATAATAAAAATCTGGCAAAGAAGACAGTGAACAGAATGAGGCAAAAACAAACTGTTAAACAAAATCTTTGATTTAAAAAAGGCTCTCAGATCAGTAAGCAAAAAACATCCTAGTAGAAAAACAGGCAAGGAACATAAACCTGCGATTTACAAAAGAAGAAATACAAACGGTCGAATATGTAACATATTAAAAATGATTCAACCTTATTTCAAGTCAGAAGAATGCAAAAATTAAGAAATAACTACTTTATTAAGTAGTTATTAAGTTATTAAAAATTAAGAAATAACTACTTGATAATAAAATTATCAAGCCAACAAAATGTCAATTAAAAAAGAATTCCTAGTGTTGGTGAAAGCATGATGAGAATGGATGAATCCTCTTGTACTGACAGGGTTCAATGCAGTGTAACCTTTTTAGGCAGAGGATGGCATGCTGAGGAAATAATCACAGCTTTGCCAAAAAAAAAACAAGTATGAAGATGCTCTTGGCTGCATCATTTACAAAGCAAAAAAGCAGAGAAAGAATTGATCATTGGAAAGATTACATTATGGCAACTAGCATAATAATATACAGCTGTTAAATAGCATGTTTTGTACAAACGTCTCAGGAAAATGCTTCTCGAGTGTTAAGAGAAAAAAAAGCAGGATATGAAGTTCCAGGGAGTATTGAAACAAACTGTGCAAAACTATTTTTATGCAATTCACACTCACATAAACTTAGACACATAAATACATGTCCTGTGGAAGAAAAGGCTGAAGATAGAACACCACACATTTAATAATAGTAGCTATCTATTTCTCAGCGGTAGGATATTTACTTATTGCTTTCCTGTTTTACATTATTGGATGTTTTTCCAATCTTCTCCCATGATCATGTATTCCTTTTAAGTTATTTGAAAACACAAAAACTTAATTATTAGGCTTAGCTCTTTGGAGAATACTTTTTGCCCCTCATTTAAGTTTATTCTTAATTAACAGAGAGAAGAAGTCCCAGCTGGCCAGCTGACTCTGGCTGAGCACCCGCAGTGTGCAGTCCGGGCTGGAATGCCTGGAAGCCACTAGCCTACGATCTCTTACCCAACTCTTCTCACTCAGCGTGGGGTGGGGCGGGGGGAGTTGGCAAGTGGAAAAAACAACTAAAGGGCTGCTTTTTAAGCAGCACAGGAGTGGGGCAGTCTGTGTGAAAGCAGGTTTACTTCATTCACTGAAGGGGGTTCCTTCAGGGTGTCACAGTGTGCAGACTAACAGGCCAACACAGAAGACAAACCGCTGCCTGGGTTTTAGGGGAAAAAGGAACGAGTCCCTGCAGCTGACATTCTGAAACGAAGCCCCTCAGGGATTTTCAGGTGTTCTACGAAAAGCAGGGAGAAGCGCAGAGCACACCCTGAGAGGGACCCCCGCCCCTCCCTGTCCCGGGTCCAGCTCCCGCTGCACAGTGTCACATGTGCAGAGTCAACTAAGCTTGGAGCCTTCAAGAGGATCTCCTCAGAGGAACCCGAGGAGATGGGGAGACGGTGAAAGACCTGGGTTACCCCGCAGGGTCGGCGGAAGGCAGGGAGCCTGGTCTCTAGCCAGGGGACGCCTGGACTACCTTTTAGAGTGACATATGGAGTCAGAAGCAGTGCTCAGAGAAGAAAACTCAACTGGAGCCACAGTGCAGAATCACTCACAAGTTCCTCTGTCACGCTTCACACTGCAGCTTTGGGTGCCAGGTTAAAGTTACAGCCAAGCTGGTGACAAATTCTGCTCAGCGTGTGTGGATGGAGAGAAGCCACTGTGGGCGCTTCGTGGCCCACGTTCAAAGAAAGCAAGGGGCTTCTCAAGGACAGAGGAGCAGAGGCTGGTTTAGGAGGCAGCAATTTTCTGGCAAAAAACCGACAGGACGATGCCCTGGGGCCGACGACAGCATAGTTTGCTCAACAAGGCAAAGCAGAAATGAACAGGCTCAACCTTGGAACTTCAACAAAATCATACTCCTTTAAAGAGCTCAGAGTGTCCTTACCTCACTGTTTCTTTTATGCATAAATACCAGGTTAGCATTTCCACCCTATAAAATAATAATAAAAAAAAGTGCATGTAAAGAAAATGAAGATTGAGGCAAAAATTATATTCAGTGTGTGTCTAACTTATGCCGTGACGTCCCATGTTCGTTCTTTCTACATTGGGGCAGTGAAGAGGTGACACTGAACTGTTGCGGAAGCCTTGCAATGAGTTCAGGTGGGGGTGGTGTGTGTTTAAACAAGGCTCTCAGTGGAACCGGTCCAGCCGGGGGAGCTGTGTGCCGGAACGTGATGTCCAGAACCAGAGAGGCCCGACGGCCAAGAACATGGGGCTCAGAACGGTGCTGTTTGCTTAGAAACGTGCTTTCCTCTCAAGATGAAGTAGGAAATTAAAAGAGCAAACTGGGCGTCCAAAACACGATCACAGTGGACTAATTTCAAGACAATGCGCTTAGAGGAAGGGCCCGGGAGGATGCAGGGAGGCAGTGTCTCTTAGCAAGAAATACCTTTTTCAGACCACTGTCCGACTCGGTCCTCCTAAGGTCCTGGCCATCGTCTCCCTCCTCCTTCTCACCTCCTGCACAAACAAACAAGTACTTTTTTCAAGTTGCAAAACAGATTAGTCAAGAAAATACTACATACACAGCTTAGGTACAAAATACTCCCGAATCTTAGTAATGCCAGCAGAAGGGCAGCCACGTGATTATTAAACAGTTTTACTGCTACAGAAGAACTAGGAGCAGAAAGGAAAAAAACAGTCTTATTGCCCCTTTGGCTATAGCTTAGCTGAGATCTTAGGAAAACCTCTTATTACTCAAAATGAACTCAACACAGATGGAGGTCCTTGAGTTCCAGCAGCTGGATACTTAGGACCTCACTAAAACCTTCCCTGTCTGAGCAGGACAGCGGTGATGGAGCCACTGAGTACAGATGGTTTTTCGTCCTGATGGTGAAGGACTGCCCAGAAGAGCACATGAGCTTAAAACCACTGACCTGGGGGCTTCCCTGCCAAGAATCCACCTGCCAGTGCAACAGACTCGGGTTCCATCCCCGATCCAGGAAGATCCCACATGCTGCGGGGCACTGAGCCCGTGCACCCGAGAGCCGGTGCTCCGCAGAAACCACAGTGAGAAACCCACACACCAAACCAGGCAGCAGCCCCAGCCCACCGCAACTAGAGAAACGCCCGTGCAGGGACAAAGACCTAGCACAGCCAAAAATAAATAAATACAATTATATTAAAAACCACCACCACCACCCCACTGACCTTTTGAAGCATTCATCTGATGGCTGTCAAACCCTCCAAAGGTCTCCGCTCTCCGGGGCAGGGACACGGGGCCGACCATGCCCTCCTGCTCCGCAGGGCTGCTGACGACCTGCCCAAGCGAGCCTCTTAGGCTGCCGCTCACCAGACCCTGCAGGATCTCCACTGGGAGACAGGAAGCGCACAACACTGACATCTCTTGCAATGTGAAAAGGAAAACCTCCTGATCAACACACTGTATGCACAGTGAAGATGATCAGAAAAGCCCAAAGCTGACTACAAGACTTCCTTTGCTCAGAGAAAGCTCTCAGCTAAGGACAGGTGTTGTAGTTGGATTCTGTTGGAAATGCAGAGATTAAACCTCCAGCCTTATTCACGTGAGATCTAGGAAATGTAAAAAGGCTACAGGGAAAGTTGGAGAAGGAAATGGCAACCCACTTCAGTATCCTTGCCTGAAAAACCCCATGACAGAGGAGCCTGGCAGGCTGTAGTCCAAAAGGTCACGAAGAGTCGGACACAACTGAGTGAGCACAATACAGGGAAGGCAGAGTAATTTACTGGAAGGAGCACGGCTCCTGCAGTCAGACCAGAAGTAGCCAAAAAGAAATCTCCAGGAAGTGAGATGTGCCAATTTGAGAACAGCAGTGGAAAGTGCAGGCTTTCTGCCCCTCCCGTAGTGACGTCAGGGGGATAGGGAAGTCTGAGCATCTGAATTATCAAACCTGACCAGCCACGGTTCTCTTCTAGAGCAGTAGTGTCCCACAGAAAGGAGAAAGAGCTGAACGTGGAATAGAAATTGAGCAGGAGAGATGCAACAGAGATGAAGGAAAAAGAAGGTCCGTGTGGAAAAAGGAGGAGAAAAGAGGCCAGGAATCTCCTAAGGAGAGCCACTGTCATCTTCTAAAAACACTGCAGGAAAACAACAGAAGAGGCCAGTGAAGTGAAAAAACCTGTCTGAGCCTAAAAGTTTCAGCTCAGTTCAGTCTGACTCTTTGCGACCCCATGAACTGCAGCATGCCAGGCTTCCCTGTCCATCACCAACTCCCGGAGTTTGCTCAAACTCAAGTCCATCGAGTCAGTGATGTCATCCAACCATCTCATCCTTGTTGTCCCCTTCTCCTCCTGCCCCCAATCCCTCCCAGCATCAGGGTCTTTCCCAGTGAGTCAGTTCTTCACATCAGGTGGCCAAAGCATTGGAGTTTCAGCTTCAGCATTAGTCCTTCCAATGAATATTCAGGACTGATTTCCTTTAGGATGGACTGGTCTGATCTCCTTGCAGTCCAAGGGACTCTCAAGAGTCTTCTCTAACACCACAGTTCAAAAGCATCAATTCTTTGGTACTCAGTTTTCTTTATGGTCCAGCTCTCACATCCATACATGACCACTGGAAAAACCACAGTTTTGACTAGATGGACCTTTGTTGGCAAAGTAATGTCTCTGCTTTTTAACATGCTGTCTAGGTTGGTCATAGCTTTTCTTCCAAGGAGCAAGCGTCATTTCATTTCATGGCTGCAGTCACCATATACGGTGATTTTGGAGCCCAAGAAAATAAAGTTTGACACTGTTTCCACTGTTTCCCCATCTATTTCCCATGAAGGTATGGGACTGGATGCCATGATCTTCATTTTCTGAATGTTGAGCTTTAAGCCAATTTTTTCACTCTCCTCTTTCACTTTCATCAAGGGGCTCTTTAGTTCCTCTTCACTTTCTGCCATGAGGGTGGTATCACCTGCATATCTGAGGTTATTGATATTTCTGCTGACAATCTTGATTCCAGCTTGTGCTTCCTCCAGCCCAGTGTCTCACATGATGTACTCTGCATATAAGTTAAATAAACAGGGTGACAATATACAGCCTTGACGAACTCCTTTTCCTATTTGGAACCAGTCCATTGTTCTATGTCCAGTTCTAACTGTTGCTTCTTGATCTGCATACAGATTTCTCCGGAGGCAGGTCAGGTGGTCTGGTACTCCCATCTCTTTAAGAATTTTCCACAGTTTGTTGTGATCCATACAGTCCAAGGCTTTGGTGTGGTCAATAAAGCAGAAGTATATGTTTTTCTGGAACTCTCTTGCTTTTTCTATGATCCAACAGATGTTGGCAGTTTGATCTCTGTTTCCTCTGCCTTTTCTAAAACCGGCTTGAACATCTGGAAGTTTATGGTTCACGTACTACTGAAGCCTGACTTGGAGAATTTTGAGCATGACTTTGGCTAGTGTGTGAGCTGAGGGCAGTTGTACAGTAGTTTGAACATCATTTGGCATTACCTTTCTTTGGGATTGGAATTTTTACACGAAAATGAGCGACAGAAAAATATCAAAGTCAAATCCCACACAAAGTTAAGAAAAGAGAGAGAGAAAGAAAAAGGGGTGCAGCTGCCGTATACATAATACAAGCACATCAGAAGGACATGTCCGTAAAGTAAGTGTGCTAACAAGGTAAAAAAACCCCCAAAACTCAAGATGTGGAAGACCCTAGTCAGAATGGAGAGACACAGAAGGGAGGCGGCAAAACTCAAATAATTGGAAACAAAAGGGAAAAAATACCCCTTTCTGAAATCTAAACTAGACTCTGAGAGCAAGTAAACCCAACAGAAAATGAGTTAAGAGAACAGAAGCTGAAAGGATACATTTACATGTTAAAAAGATGAAGATATAAAAAAAGCACTCTGGGAAAGCAAGAAGTGCTGAAGACAGGCAAAGGTGATCCAGTAATATGGACAGTGGGAGTTCTTGAGGAAGAAAATCAAAGCCAGTGCACAGCAAAGACACTAAGAGCTGTAAGAACACATCTCTGAAATCTGAAAAGTTTGCGACTATAAATCAAAACAGAACGCTGTAAACCTGAGAACATCATTCCAGAATCACCATCACCAAGGCATATTCTAGCAAAATGACTTGGATTTAGGGGAAAAAAATCCTTTGGGCATCAAGGCAAAGAGCATGTGACTTATATATGGGGGAAATCAAATTACAACTGGACTCTGAAATGTTTTACGTCAGAGAAAAATGAGTAACACATTTGAGAATTAGGGTACTTGAAGAAACTGGGATCTGAGGATTTTATATCCAGTAGAACAGACTTTCTAGTATAAAGGCACAAGTTATCACCAGTATATAAGGACGTGGGGAATATTATCCTCATGAATCTTTCAGAGGAACTAAAGAGTAAGGTTCAGACATCCAAGATGACTGGAGGGACGCTGATGAGAACTGGTGCTGATTCTTGCAGAATGAAGACTACGGGTCTGAAAAGGGGAGCGTGCCGTACACAACGGCTGGAAGTTGACAGTGTAGACAAAGTACCATTGATCAAAGCGGGGGTGGGCGGCATGGCGTTTAAGAGTCCTATTTCGTGACAGTAGTATTAGTGCCTGTGTGTTAGGGTAAATAAAGGATACTTTATAATGTATCCTTAAGAATGAGGATTCAGTGTATGGAAGAAAAGAGATACAGGTGTATTACAGACGAGATTAAGTAAAAACAGGGCTTCCCAGGTGGCTCAGTGGTAAAGAATCCACCTGCCATTGTAGGAGACATAGGTTCGATCCCCGGGTTGGGAAGACCCCATGAAGGAGGAAGCAGCAACCCACTCTAGTATTCTTGCCAGGGTAATCCCATAGACAGGGGGCCTGGAGGCCTACACTCCACGGGGTCACAGAGTCAGACACAACTGAGCACGCAAGTAAAACACTGCAGCTCACAAGTGAACTGAATACATATCGGTGTAATTCATTACCACCCCCCATACACATTTCCACCCAAGAGGTCCCCTGAAAAGGCCCAACCTACCAACAGTGAAAACCCCAGCAGTGACAACCACCCCCAGCACCTAGACAATGGTCTTGAGACATCATTTCCCACTAGAAGAAACCACAGCTTCTCAGAGAAAGGCTAATGCCAGACATGTGCAGAAAACAAGACGAGCCCGAACATTTTAACAAACAGCGGCTCTCAACACCGCTGGGGTCATGTCAAAAGTGTTCAGAGGCAACACGAAAAGGTGCACGCTGGCAGAGAGGGAGGCCCTTTTAGACTTTTCCAATAACGATAAGAAGTGCAATGGCTCAAAGCCCATCAGATATATTTAAATCAATGAGTCTATAATAATATTTTAAAAGTACTGGTCATTTTCAGAGAATGACCATAAGTCAGTTCACTATTTTGAAAACTGGTAAATAATAGGGGGAAAAAGATTTATCCTTTTATCGTGCTTCTCCTACATGTTACAAAAAATAATAAAAAAGACAGCTTGTGTCTCCAGATGAAACACTACGGGAACTCAGCTTGCCAAAGGCGTTTCACCTTTGAGCAACTGAGCCCCCAACCCCCCAAGAGCACCTTCTGAAGGAACCAGAAGGCAGAAGAACAGAACCGCTGCATGAATGAAGTCCAAAAAAGAGAAACTTGTAGGCCAAAAAGCTCACGGATAAGCTGTGTGGAAAAGAAGGGATAGTGGGGCGGGTGGAGGACTGTAAATAAAGAACCTTAAAAATGAGTATCAAAAACCACAGACACAACTAAATCACAGCGTCTATAAACATGCCTAAAACCACATATATGATTTTACATGGCCACATAAAAGCATAAAGAAACCTAAGGAATTACTCTAGAAGTCATAATACCTATGGCTTGTAGGAGGGAGGGAGAGAGCTGTGACGGGGATAGGAGATGCAGAAAGGCTTTTAGGGGTCTGGCCACATTTTTATTTCTGGACCTGGGAAATAGTTATAAGGATGCTCACCTGATAAATAACCTACTAAAGCAAAACATGTTTTGAGTTGTTTTCTGTGTTTTGTGTTTCCTTTTACAACGAAAAAAAGTGCTCAATGGTAGATAATGCTAACATGCAAACCACTGTGGGCGGGGGGGGGAGGGGGGGGGTAAGCGATGCTGAATGTAAATTACCTTCATTTATTGCACTTTTCATTAAAGGTCCTCCTTTGAGAGCCTCTTCTGTGTTGGAGCGGAAGAGGGTTCTACAGCTGTGGGTTGGGGAGCAGTCCTCTGGCAAAAGTGTGCTGCACTCAGTCATGTCCCGGAAAATCATCTCCTTCTCTTCCAGGAGGAGCAGGATCTGCTGGTCCTTTTGCTGAAGTTGCTCTGTGGGCATTTGGAAAAGGGATCTGGTCATCTGACAGGTCAGCGAGAGGCGATGACTGAGACACGCGCGCCACCTCGTGGCAACGCCCGGGACAACAAGGAATGCAGCTTCCCCCACGCCTGCTTCCTGTTTCATCCTGAGGGCAGTATCAGATTTTTTATCCGTCATGTCTACTTGGAAAACTATCCCGGGTCTTTTGAGGCAAACCTGAGAATTTCCAATGTAACAAGTGTGCGCTGTGCCCCACTCTCCCATCGCCCTGCTGATTCCTCAGCCCCTGTACTCTTCTCCGGCTCTGTCCGTCGCTGCATCTGCTCTCTCCAAGGGGATCTTTCACACCTGCATCCAACCAAGTCTTCCATCTCCTCTTCTCCAGCGACATGTAAACCTGTTGCCCACCCGGGCCCTCAGTCATTGCTAGGCTGGCTCTCTTCCTCCCACTCTTTCTCTGGCACGTTACAGACCTGCACTTGGTCCCCCGGCTCCCCCTGGACTGCCTTCCACACCTTACACACTTCCTTCTCAGGGATCTCATCCACTCCCATGGCTTCAGTTACTTCTCATGTGCTGATAACTCAAAGTGTTAAGTCGCTCAGTCGTGGCTGACTCTCTGCGACTCCATGGACTGTAGCCTGCCAGGCTCCTCTGTCCACAGGATTCTACTGGAGTGGGCTGCATTCTCTTCTCCAGGGGATCTTCCCGACTGAAACCTGACTCTTCCACATTGCAGGCAGATTCTCTACTGTCTGATTCACCAGGGAAGCCCATTAACTCACACAAGACACCCAAGTCCTACTCACTTTTTGGGCACCAGACTGCTGAGTCTCATTGTCAAGTGGCACCTCCACTTAGACGCCTAGTTCTCTGCAGATCAGAAGCCTCTGTTCTCCGCTTCCGCCCACCACCCCATCCACCTCCTCCCTGGAGCCCTGGCCTCTTCCTCCGTCAACAGCACCTTCACCCCCCGGTTACCCAGGCTGGAAACCAGGGGGAGACTTCTCTCCACATTCTGTCCCACCACCCCCAGTGGTTCCTCATCTCTCACTCGCCTCCAGCCCACTTCTCACCCAACTTATCCAAAGTCCCCCACTTGGTGTTCCCACTCCTAGTGGGCTCTCCCAGCGCCTGCAAGCAATTCTCCCAACTGGCATCAATACCGATTTAAAAAACTTGCTTGCTGCTGCTGCTGCTGCTGCTAAGTCTCTTCAGTTGTGTCTGATTCTGTATGACCTCATAGATGGCAGCCCACCAGGCTCCCCCGTCCCTGGGATTCTCCAGGCAAGAACACTGGAGTGGGTTGCCATTTCCTTCTCCAATGCATGAAAGTGAAAGGTCAAAGTGAAGTCACTCAGTCGTGTCCGACTCTTAGCAACCCCATGGACTGCAGCCCACCAGGCTCCTCCATCCATGGGATTTTCCAGGCCAGAGTACTAGAGTGGGGTGCCCCTGCCTTCTCCAAAAAAACTTGCTTACATTTTGCTAAAAAACTATCATTCCCTGCTTGAACTTCAACATGTGGTGGCTTCCAGGCTTCGTCTCCCATCACTCAGCCCTGACTCCCAGACACACTAGACCTTCACTCCTTTTTCATTTTGCACCTGTTCTTCATCTGCTGAGTTGGTGTTTTTTCCCTTTTTTCAGATGTAGCTTCACGTGTCAGTTTCTCGTGAGACCGACTACAGGCAAGATTCCCAGGTCCCATACACTCTCTACATGCCTGTGGCCCACAGGGCCCGCCATCTATGTAGGTCCTCCTCACGGCAGGGACTCCGGTTCAGGAATCACTGCACCCCCAGCACCGAGCACTGTGGCTGGCCAGGTGCCTCAGGCATGTGAAGAGAAGAATGTTCCCTTCATGCTCATGTACATGGCAGAAAACCAACACGATACTGTAAAGCAATCATCCTTCAATTAAAAAGCGAGTGGTTCTCATCTCTGCCATCCTACTCACAGGAAGAGATAACAATGAGACACTGGCTCCAGTCTAAATCTGCTCATCATTTTTTTTTTTTTTCCTCTCACTGTTGAAAGAGAATGAACTGAACTCCTCGGGAGCCTACATGTACTTGACTCTTGGCCTTACTTCTTTCCAGAGCACAACACATACTTCTTTTAGAACACTCAGTAGCGCCAAAGGGGAAGACGCACGAACAGCTCAGCAGACAGAGCCGAACCTGGCTCTGCAGGGAGCGGGGTGTGAGGCCCTGCGCCTCCGCCGTCGTGGGCCCAGCTTTCTCACCTGCTTTGAGTACAGCCTTGCAGGGGTGGAGACAAGACCACACGAGACAGCAGGCCTCGACAGACAGTGGTCAAACTGCACCTGGAAGCAGACTTCGCCCCGAACACACTTGGAACTCAGGGCACCGTGGCGGGGGTGACCGATAAACGGATTAACTGGGAAATTCCTTCCCTCAAGCACCTTTCTCTCCTTCCTGTTTTAATCTTAGATGTGCCTGTGAATTCCAGCAACTTCTTCCGTTACATAGTACCGAGACTGTCACCAGGGCCCATGGACACTTTGGAGTCAGAGAACCAACATCCCCATGATCTAGTGTCAGACACGTTCCCACGGGCCATGCTCACAGCACAGGGTGTTCCTGCAGGACCTGCGTCGGCTCAGACCTGGTTTCTCTTTTGTGACGAGCTATCCCCCTCCCTGGTTCGTGCCCATCCGGCTAGCTCTGGAATCAACTGAAAATCTGCAGGGGTTCTGTGTGACTGTGCACCCTTCTCCCCGCACCCCCCATCGTGTGACTGCACCCCCTTCTCCCCGCACCCCACTTCCCTAACAGGCCCTTGGGCCGCTGCCACCAGCTTCACCTTTTAACTCCCGGGCCTTGGTGTCCAACATCTTCTTTTCTTCCTCGTTCTCACTAGGAATTCCTTCATCTTCATCTCGGTTCCTGACACGACCGCAACAGAACATCGCGTTATTCACAGGCCCGTTACCCCGATGGCGGCCCGTCCATCAAGTGATCCCGGAGGGCGGGGTGAGACTCACAGGGTGTTGATCGTGTCCTGGATGATCTGAATCCAGCTGTTGCGCTCCTCCTTGGAGCTGGCGTGGACTTCCACCATCTCAGGGTCCTTTATCCCCATACTGATGAGGAACAAGCCTTTCTCCTCATGCGCTACTTCCCTCACAATCAGCTTCTTCAGAGAGATCACTGTCGATTTCTGGTCCTGGAAAGTGGGGAGAGCACAGCTAGAAAGACGTGGACGCGACAACCCAACTCTTGAGACAGCTTCCATCTCAGGGAGGACTAGACGCCCTTGAGGAGCCTATGGCTTGCACGGGGCAGTGGGTATAGGCCAGTGCCGCGCTCTCCACACAGCCCACCCTCTCCTCCCCTTGCTGTGTCCACAGGTCCGCTTTCTACATCTGTGTCTCTCTTCCTGTCCTGAGACAGGTTCATCGTGCCATTCTTCTAGATTCCAAACATGTGGGTTAATACATGATATCTTGTTTCTCTCTCTCCCCGCCCCGCCCCCAAAAGCATATGGCTTAACAAACGATGGCAGATTTAGGAGAAAAACCAAATAGCTCGTTATTTCACTCACATTTTATCCCACAGGAAATGATTTCCAAAAAAGAAACAAAAATTTAAGGCTATCAAGGTTCGAGTCCTTTCTGGTTTTTGTCAGACTCTGGTTGGCAAGGTTATAAGGGGGAACGATTTGTAAGACATAATACATGAGAAATACTGCAACGACAGATTTCTTTTTGGATCAAATGCCGAAGGCTCTCAGAAGGATTCTGAGGGAGCAGAAACATAACTGGAGGGGAGGAAGGTGGACAGAAAACTGCAACACTCACCACCTACCCTCACGGTTGTGAATACTGTTAATTACAAACAGCACAGATGAGCGGTTCAGCTTACCAATGATGCAAAGACGTACTTCTGGTCTTTTTCTTGAAGGAAGACCAAGATGTCAGTCAACAGGACTGCTTGAACCTCTGCAGAGCGGCGAGAGGAGAGAGAACCATGGTCAGTGGGCAAGGAAGCCCCTCCAGGGTGCGCGACCAGACGATAACCCAGCAGCCCACCCACACGGCGCTTTATCACGCTCCTCCCAGGCCAGGGTCTGACACCTCTGCAGGGTCCACATCTGGCCACTAGATTCTTTAGAGGCATTTTGAAATGGGATCGATCACCAATACCCTGCTCTGAGAAGGTCTGAGCACTCAGTGCTGGAAAGATGGATCCCACAAGGCAAGGTCTTTAAGAATAAAATACTTTAAAAGTTGGGAAGCAGGACTACAGCAACACATTCCACAAAATAACTCTTGGTCACAGTGTTTCTCGGCTTCTGATCACGCTAAGGGGAAAGGCGTAAGATGGCAGACAGGAAGGCTGCCAGGAGGTGATGCAGAGGACTATTGCAGTCTCGTCATGAAAGGCAGGCTTCTTCCACAGGCCCTGGAGGACAAGGGGGCCCCCCAACACCCACACTGTCTCAGGTACACCGAGCACCATGCTCTGCTTGGCCCAACATGTCGCCAGCAACCTCAACCTCTCCGTGCCACAGAGATGGCCTGCTCTTCTCAGCTGAGATGCAACAGGAGCCAAATTAACATCTCTAACTGGTTATGCTTGCCGAGCAGGGTGGGGGGCGGGGGACGGACAGTTAGGGCATTTGGGATGGACATGTACACACTGCTGTATTTAAAATGGATAACCAACAAGGACCTGCTGTCTAGCACAGGGAACGCTGCTCAACGTGCTGTGCCAGCCTGGATGGGAGGGGGTTTCGGAGAGAACGCATGCATATGCGTGGCTGAGTCTCTTTGCTGTCCACCTGAAACTACCACCACATTGTTACCTGGCTGTATCCCAATACAAGATGTTTTTGGTGTTCAAAATTAATAAATCAATCTCTAGTTGGATCCAGAAATCAAAAGAATGCCACCAACAGTTGCTCTAATTCTCGAGGAGTATGCAGTGACATTTCCCAGCGCCCCCTTAAGGACAAAGTGGGACATCCCTGGAGGCGAGTCGTCTACTGAGACCTCGTGGGCTGGCCCCTATCCGTACCACCTTCAGCCAGTAAAGGGGCTGGGGCGCCTATGACTCCCTGGGGAAAACAACAGGCTGACTTCTGCAGCCCCCTTCTGGGTGGTCAAGGCCCCTCCTGGCCTTTTCCACCACTTCTGCCAAGACGGGGGTGCCCCCTGTGTAATTTACGGCAAAGCTACGAGGAACAGAGGCGAGCAGGCCCGCGTCCTGGGGAGGTCTCGTTTTCAGCGCAGACCACAGTAATTTTCCATGCAGCACTATTAGTTTTGACAACTTAGTTTTTTTTAAAGTTTACTTTTAAATAGTTCAGGTGTCTGCCAAAAAAAAAAAAAGTTCTAACACATAAGTTTTCAACTTTAGTTTTGATCCTGAAGTTTATGTGACCAGTGTCAATAGATGAGAGAAAAACAATCCCATCCCCTTTCAAGGGTTACTCGACACAGGACTGGCTGTTCTTGGCACAAGTTCACTGGGGGCTGAAAATGACTAGAAACCAACTCCTCTCACCGCTGGAGACATTTTGGGCCGGGAAGCCTATCGTTCTGCTATTGCTTGGACCAGGACTTCGTTCCAACAGCTGGAATCAATTATTTTTTATTTCGGGAACGAATGAATCAACTGCTGCGTGGAGAAGGAACAGGGTGCTGGCTCCAGGCAGTGGCCGCTCTAGGAAGCCTGCTCTCACAAGAGGACCGGCACTTCACGACCAGGTGGCGGTGGAGACGGCCTCGCCGTGGTGGGGAGGCCAGAGCCCCTGGCTGTGGTCTCAGGGTGTCACAGGAGGGAGCCCTGGGGACCACGCAGTGCATCATGGAGCAGGGATGCAGAGCTGGCTGGGGGCTGGAAGGGAGTTTCTTCTCTCTGAAGTGACCCTGCCTGGAGGACCTCCCCCGGGTCCCTGTACCAGGGACTGTCCTCAGCTCGGTCGGTGGTCCCGCCGGGCTCCGGCTGTCCTCCGGCCACACTCGAATCCACCCCTGTCCTGCTCAAATCCTCCGTTGTGAGCCCCTCCCGCCCCTGGGGTCACAGTCAGTCCCTCGCCTGGGCACGTGTCCACCCCCAGCTTCCTGCCTCACTCTGCTGCCCGCCCGCCTGCCCCTCCCAGGGCTCCGCGCTCTCACGCTTCCTCTTCTCCATCCTTCAAGATGTGACTCGAAGGCCCCTCTCCTCGCTCCTTCACGCCTCTGTTCCAGCAGCCATCACACCGCAGGGCAAGAACCTCTTTAAATGCCTGCAGTCCGAGCCCAACTTCTAAGCAGGGTGTCCTGAGTCAGCCACCTGCATGCCTCACTCTGAGCAGGGGGAGACCCGAGCTGGCTAAGGACACTCAGGCGCTGTCGGCAGCCTACGGCATCACCAGCCCCTGGCAGGTTCCCTCCCCTGAGTTTTTTGCCAGTGGGCGGCTTTGTGTGCTCAGCTCACTGAGGGCAGGGAGGCAGGCTGGGGGTACTCAAGGCTGCTGGTGAGGTTAGAGTTACCAGACAGACCCAGAGGATACGGGTTTGATGAGGAAAATTATTAAAGAAACCAAACAAAAAACCCAACAGACCAGATGCACAGATGAGTGAACAGACCTCCTAATTTCCTTAACTTGATGGGGCTGATCATTTAAAAACAAAACAAAGATCAAACAGGAAATGAGTATCTTTCATGATCTCTTTTTCTCAGAGAAAAATAAAAGATATGAACAACAAAGTTTAATAATAAGTTGAGTTGTGACTTAAACGTTTCTCTAAGGTCTCAGGAACTGAAATTCCTCTAACATTTCTTCAGAACAATCGACGATGTATTTTTAATCTCAGAGAACCTCTGAATGGGGCAGCTGATGGTGCTTCCCTCCTGGCAGTGGTTTTGCCAGAGACCCCAACCCCAAATTTGCTGCCCGTCTCTCATGGGGAATCACATCTGCCTTAGGAGCTCGCATCTGAGTATGAAGCTGACTCTCTGCTCTTGAAAAATCTTCTCGTGCCCCTGACTGCACCAGATCCTTGTTGCCTTACTGTATCGGCGTGGTTTGTGAGCCAGCTCTGCCCAGGCCTTTCTAATACAAGACTAAGGACTGAATGACGGCTGCTCCCGGGGAACGCCCGGACGAGGGTGCCTGGAAGCGGTCTGGGGACACCTGCATCCTGCCTGCTCGCCCCTGGAGCGTGCGGAGCCTCAGACGTGAGCGGGCCTCACCTTTCAACCTCCCAGTCGCGCTCTTCAGAAACACGCTCCCGTCCCGCACCAGCTTCTTCCGCTTCAGGTCCTCCTTGGCGAACATCTGACCGCTCTTCATCCTCATGATTGACTTGCTGTCGGTCTTTGTGTAGATCTCGTTCAGACGAACCTTCTTCTCGTAACTTGCCACCTTGCTGTCCACGGCGCTGATCACGTCCTTCACCAGGCCCAGGGACTGCGTCAAGTCCTGCTGCTCCACCTCGTTGTCTGAGGAGGAGAGGAGAGCTGGGTCCCTACCGGGCAGGAGCGGGGTGCCCTGCCTCCGTGCCCCACAGCACTGTCCATGCTCTGTGGGCAGGGCGAGGCCGACACGCTGCAGTCATGTGCCGACCTCTGGCTCAGTCAGAGTTTAACTCTAAATAAGGTTAGATGTTTCAGTGAGACAGATGATGTGCACTCACAAGCTACGTTCTCTCTCTACATACACATATGTGCTGTGCTTAGTTGCTCAGTCCTGTCCGACTCTTTGTGACCCCATGGACTGTAGCCCACGAGGCTCCTCTGTCCATGGGGATTCTCCAGGCAAGGATACTGGAGTGGGTTGCCATGACCTTCTCCAGGGGATCTTCCTCATCCAGGGATTGAACCCAGGTCTCTTGTGTTGCAGGTGGATTCTTTACATCTTTACCAGGGAAGCCCCATACGTACATATATCGATGCATAAATACTTATTTGGCTGCAGCAGGCCTTAGTTGCAGCACATGGGACCTTTAGTTGATGCATATGGGATCTAGCCCTCTGACCAGGGATCAAACTTGGGCCCCCTACACTGGGAGGGAGGAGTCTTAGCCACTGGACCACCAGGGAAGTCCCACAAGCTACCTTCTAAAATGGAAGGAATCCAACATCTTTAGGGAGGGAGAGGAGCCTCCAGTTTTTTAATCTAGGTCTTTGTTTACCTAATCCTTAATGTAGCTGTGGCAGAGCAGGGCCAGCAGAGATAAAAGCGAGCAGGGACTGATTAACTGAGAAACAGCAGCGATCCCTGCACTTGCAGGTGAGGTGGGAGTGTCCCCTCCCAGCCGAGAGAGACAAGTGACAAGCTCTGCAGGCCACTGAACTCTTGGCTAGGATCACCTAGTGGTTCCTTCCCTTCTTGCTCTCATTCACTCTACGTCTGGTGATGTGACATTTCATGTTTGTACTCAAGAAAACCATTTTTAAGAGAAAACACAGGCTTCTCTTTTAGTCCTCCTTGATGTGGAAGAGTCCTTCTACAGGGCCTCTGCTGGACAGACAGGGAACAGGCCACTGGCAAGTAAGACTGATTCAAGAGAGAGACTCACCTTTGGTACACTGCAGTATCCTCTGGAACAAAACCGGGTATTTGGTGATCCGCTGGGTTACAAGCAATATGCACTCGGGGATTCCCAGCCTCCGGACGACCGAACTGCTCATCTTCTTCTGCAAGGGAGGAGACCGAATGTCAGGAACGACCCGGAGGGGAAGGCTCGGGCTAAACCTCACAGGGACAGGCTCTGGGCAACGGTGGGGAGTTCCACATTTCACGTCACTACCTTCACAAAGGCCTGAAAGCGCTTGTCTTTGGTGTGGAGGTCTTTGAAGTAGTTCACGGACTGGTTGTGCTGCCCACAAAACTTGCCATACGTCATCTTTAAGCGTTCGGCATTCTCCCCTGAGAACTGCAGAGGAGAGCAGGCAGAGGTTACGCCACCACTCAGGGCTCTGAACTCGTGTTACCGCCATGTGCCCGGGGCCCACGCAACTCGCATAACCCAGGAGGGCTTCCTCGCTGTGCTCAGGCTTGGGGGCTCAGTCCTGTCTGACTCTGCGACCCCACAGACTGCAGCCCACCAGGCTCCTCTGTCCATGGGATTCTCCAGGCAAGGATACTGGAGTGGGGCGCCATTTCCTCCTCCAGGGGATCTTCCTCATAACTTCCCCCAGAACAGTGAAATGCTGCAGAAGATTTGGAAGACAGGCAGTTCCTCAAGAAGTTAAATGCAGAGTTACCATATGACCCAGCAGTTCCACTCCTGGCCATAAACACATGTCCATATAAGAACACGCACGTGAATGTTCACAGTAGCGCTACTCACAACAGCCCCCAACCAAGGGGAACTAATCCTCGTGTCCATCAAAGGATAAACGGATAAAATGTGGTACTCACATATGAAAAGTCCAGTCACTAAGAACAACATACTGTTTTATTCCATTTATATACAATGTCCAGAACAGGCAAATCCAGAGAGAAAGTACATCAGTGGTTGCCTAGGGCAGGGGAAGTCGGGGAAGTGCGGGTGGGTGCTGATGATAAAAACGTTCTACGACTGGCCCTGGTAACGGCTGCTCAAATCCATGGATAAGCTAGACACCACTGAACAGCACACTTTACACGGGTGGATCACATAGCTTATGAATTACAGTTCAATAAAGCTGATATGGATATTTAAAAAATAAACACAGAAGTATCCATGTACTGTGCAAAACATGTTCTAACTCCCAATTGTCATAAAAATAGCAATAAAATGAAGGGACTCACTAGAAGTCTTTCATGAGGAAGCAGTCTTAAGGATGTCTCCTTGGTAAGTCAGAAAGCTGTCAGAAACAGCCATGGTAAGTCACCTAGGGCTGCTTATCCTACTTAGCTTGGGCCAGCAGCCCCAGTAGTTCCGCGTGGCCCTTCTCTAATTCCCGTGTGTGCTACCTCATCTGAAGCTACGCGCACTGCGGGGCAGCCGCTGAGTCTCTGTAAGTGGTCCCTGCGACACGCGCTAGCAGCCATTCCTGCTGGACTAAGCCTCTGCAGTCGGCAAGGCCTGAGCCTCACCCCAAAGCTTCACGGGAGCCTTTCCTTTCCCCCTGACCAACAGAGAAGCTGAAAGCAGAGACGTTTTAAGTGATCACAAAGCAAACACCCCCCAAAAGCAAGGAAATCTGACTTTTATTGCATACCTAGCATGTACGCTGGGTACTTTATATACCCATGGCTTTTAAATTTTAAAATAGCATTAAAAGAGAATACTGCCCTCAATCTCAAAAAAGGAAAACTGAGGGCTGGAGACATGGAACCACCCGCCCAAGCTCACAGAGATCACAGGCAGTTCAGGGACGAGAACACCTGGCTGCCAGTCCCCATGTGTGTATATGTGTGTTTGGGGGTGTGCGTGCGTATGTGTCTGTGTGTCTTTATGTGTGTGTGTCTGTGTATATGTGTGTGTGTGACAGAGAAGTACCCAGGGCCCTGCTGTGTCTGTGTGTGTGTGTGTTAAGCGCCTAGGGCCCTGCTCCTGCTCACCTGCTGCACAAGCACGTCCCCGATTCTCTTGATGAGAAAGTTCTTCTCGCTTTTATCCACCAGGGAGTCCTTCTTCCGCTCAAGGATCCGCTGGAAGAACTGGCTGTGGATGCTGATGAGCTCGTCCAAGCAGGGGAAGAGCTTCTCCACCATCTGCTGCTCGAAGAGCAGGTCGGCCATCATGCCCCGGCTGTAGACGTCGCTCATGATCTTGAGGGTGCGGAGGTGGTGGAACTCCGTCTGCATCAGCTCTGGGGGGCGACAGGGCTGGACCGTCAGGGATGCCCCCTCGCCGATTCCCCTGCTCCCGAGAGCCCGGGCCTGTCTAAAGGCTGCTTACGGCCCAACTTAAACTTTAAGGCTGGGTCAAGAGCTGCCTTTTCCCTGAAGAGTTTTCATACTGTTCCTGTTTTTCATGGGACCTCACGCTGCTTTCTGACAGGCATCCTGAACTCCATCCCTCTCAAATGGTGGTTTCCAAAGTTACCTTCCATAACTGACTGTGCTCCCATTTCCCAGAAAGGAATTGTATTTAGTCTAGTTTCTGCTGCAGCTGAGGAATTAAACTGTGCTGTCACAGGGGATCTCTAAGAATACTGCATAAATAAGCACTCATACTCAATAAAATGTTCAATAAAATTCAAGAAGATCATTTTAGAGAGAGAGGGAAGGACAGAAATAAGATCATGTCTCTATACCTCAAACCTTTTAAAGAAAATCCTGGAGATGGCTATAATACATACTTGAAAACTGACTTGCCATAGTGCTATAATACATACTTGAAAACTGACTTGCCATAGTGCAATAAACCTCAGCAGAGCACATGAGGAGTCTCACCGTAAATCACTTCTTGCCGCTTGACGACATCTTTCTTGTGCTGTTTCAGAAACTTGCTGTCTACAATCTGACTCCAAGACTCTGCTTCCAGCTGTTTGGACTCAGTCTCAAAATCTCCCATTAGCTGTCCTTCATTCATGTCTGTACCTACTCCTCAAAAAAAAAAAGAAAAAGAAAAATATCGGTGTCAGAGTCCTGCATCAGTGACCTCTAAAAAAACCTCTGGTGGACATTCCTCAGGGTGATAATAACTTCATGAGATTATGCACTCTGCACTAAGACAGTGATATTCACTATATATATATATATATATATATATATATATTCTATTAGAAAGGAGCATTTTTCTGTTCAAGAGTGACGTACACTATATTCGACTTTGGTTAAGGGTGAAAAAGTCACCTAAATTAAAGGTGATTAAGACATGATTCCTACGTAAAGCAAGAGCTAGAAGGGTCCTGGTGACTTTCCTTGTTTAAGAGAGAAGGTTTACAATTGTGAACTGAACATGTACGCAAGTCTAGGGGAAGAAGCAGTGTCTGCGGCAGAGGCTGACCACATTACTCAATGGCGTCCTTAAGTGGACGAGTACCCAACAACTGAATAAGCAGGTCCACCAGCTCGCTATAAAGCATCTGACGCTGCACAGGCAGTTCAGAGAAGCATCACAGGAGCTGGGAGAGCAGGCACCATCACTCCATGAGTGCCTGCGTTCCCGCTAACGGCACAGTCTCTGCAGACGCCCACCACACAGGCTGTGGCCTCCGCTTACCCTCATCAGTAAGGGACTCTGTGGACTCGTTGACCTTGCTGATTTTATTCAGTGAGTCTGTTGAGTGGGACAGGAACTTCCAGGTGTTCGATATGTTCTCATCGTTGCCAACTCTAGGGAGAGAAAGAAACACATACTGTTGGGTGTATTCTGAGAAGCCATGGTTGCAAAGCTCTGAAAAACTACAAAATGACGTCAAAGGCAAATTACTTACGTCAGGTACCTGGCAACGTGCAACACGAACTATGAAGGAGGTCAGAGAGGCTTTGAAATACCACTGCAGCCATGAACTTTTTGAACCTTACAGTTTTATTTTTTAAACCCTAAGTAACAAGAAGAATACTCTTCTTTCAAACTGCATACCCACTATAAATGCAATTTCTCTGTTTGAAACTCGTGTCTAACCACAACACCTTTTCCTCGTGTTCCCTAAACACCTACAGAGCCAGCACTTAACGCTAAACCATATTCTTTGGACTTTTCTCGATCCCAGCTAGCACATCAGGCACCTGGTTTACGTTTGTGGTATGGCACAGAGATAAACCAGAGTCACTTAAAACTAAATTTTATTTAAAGGCCAACTTTTAAAAGTCATAATATAAACTAATTGAGATGAACTTAACAACTCTGAAAAGAAGATAATCACACCACTGGGACAGAATGATATAAAAATACGTGGATTTTTTTTTTTTTTTTTCCTTGAGGAGGAGGAACCATTATCCAGCACAGAGGTTAGGAAACACAGACAAAAGGAGATTTGCATCCTTCAGCTGGGAATTTTCCTCCAGTGTGGGTGAGGAGAGCTGCCAGGGACACTTTGAGCCCTACATTTGAAGTGACTTCTTTAGTTGGTGGGAAGGCAGGCACCTGACCCCGAATAGCCAGCCACATCACAATCAGCCCTGTACTAACCACACACAGCCGGGGCCTCCATAGCCAGGGGTCACGGCAGCTTCCGTAGGGATCACAGAGGAGCTCGGGGCAGAGGAGGGGCTGGGAGCCTACTGCCATCCTCGGCCCATTACTCACTCACGACTGAAGGGCAAGACGCAAGGATGGAAAATAGAAATAAAAAAAAAAAAAAAGATAAAACTACCCTCTCCTCCCAGGTTCATCTGACCAATAGTAAAGTATGACATCTGAAAATGTAAGTGGTTGCAGCCCAACATTCAGCATTAAATCTTTTTTTTCCTTTCCTATTTCCACTTCTTATTTTGATCTAAAAAATCATCCTCTTAGAAGGCAGGTTCTTTAAAGGCAGGACTGGTCATGGACGAAACCTTACTTGAGATGGTGTTCAATGGGGATCCTTGTTACAGAATGGCTGCATCAAATGTAGCCCTCACCCTGCTTGTCTCTATTACTCAGCTATGCACCAACTCGATAGGTTACACGTTCTTTCCCAAGAGCATCTTTTTGTCACATGGTATAAATTATGATGCTCTCATCGCCTGATGTCAACTGTGCTGTCTCCACACCCCCACTTACCCAGCGATGTTCTGAATGGAGACGCTTTTGGAAAGCGCGATGCTCTGCTGGGACCGTCTGTTGGCAAACACTGGGGCGGCAATGGCTTCATCGGCCAGGAGGACAGCAGACCGAGGGCGCTCCTTGGGCTGGGAGGCTGCACGGGAGAGGACACCCCCGAAGTGTCAGTGACTCAGGCCCTCCAGCACGGACCCGCCTGACAAGTATCAAACAGGAACTGACCGCTTTAAAAGAGAGCCACCCTGGGAGTGTTAACTGGAGACAAAAACTCTATGGAGGTCAATGTGGTGACAGTTACTGAAACTGCAAATGCCTATACCTTTGATCCAGTGGTTTCCTTCAGGACATGTTCGTGCCACAAGATTTACTTGTTTACACTTGCAATGACATATGACCAAAGGTATTCAGTGCAAAGTTCAGTAAAAGCAAAATGAGTTACCAAAATAAGGTCGGTTAATAAATCATGGTATATCCTACTGGTGGATACTATGAAGCTTTACCATAAAAACGAGGACACCCTGCATGAAATGACACAAAACTGCACGATAATATATTAACGGGGAAGAGAAAATCAAAGTGCAGCATAAAGTGCACCACAGACCATTTCTACGTTTAATCCTAATTGGTGTCTGCTTTCATTTTAAGAAACTTGGAAAAGATAAACATAAGAAATGGAGTTACCTGTGGAGTGTGATGGAAATGAGGCCATAAGGATAAAGAATCATGTGAAAGCACCATGTGTTTAAAACTTTAAACTAATTCAAAGGGAAAAGGAGATTGAAAGAATCTTAAGGACACAAGCAGCCTCAGAGATGACCTAGGCCAGTGTTTTTCGTGTGAGGGGCTTTTTAGTTATGCAAATTCCCAGCCCTGTCTGTCCTGTGTGTGTGGGACCTAGGAGTCTAAGATGTTTTTTACCAGCTTCCCAAGAGTTTCTTCTGTACAATGTCTGAGAACACAGATTTTGACCAATTCCTCTAATTTACAGAGGAGGAAAATGCAACCTGGTTTGATGTCACCCAGCTAATTTGACCTCATAACTGAGTATTTCTCATGCTCATCAGTCACTCAGTCATGTCCGACTCTTTCTGACCCCATGGGCTGCAGCATGCCAGGCCTCCCTGTCCCTCACCATCTCCCGGAGCTTGCCCAAGTTCATGGCCATTGCACACGCCCAAAGCGGACACTGGAGCTCTGATTTCGGGTCAGGCAATCATACTGACATCTGGGCAACAGATGATTTTTCCATGATAATGAAGCTCCTGACCTAGACGCGAGCAGCATTATCCGTCCAGCCCTAGGAGCATATTACAGGATGTGCTTGACTTAATAAAATGGATAAAGCCATTCAGATTCTATTCAGAAGAAGGTGATGTAATCATCAGAAACCTGCCACACGACTGCATGACCAGACCCTTCTTACAGGAAATATGCACAACACCAGGAGGTGGGGGGCCTCACCCAACAGGGAAGAAAGGCAAGAGGCAGAGAGGCGAACAGGCTCTAGTGTGAGGGACTGGAGTACCTCAGGGTCTCAGAGGGAAGCTAGTGAGCAGATAAAATATGATGGAGGAGCAGTTCCCTGGGGGCTCAGTGGTAAAGAATCTGCCTGCCAACTGCAGAAGCCAGGGGTTTGATCCCTGGTCCGGGAAGACCCCACGTGCTGCAGGACAGCTAAGCCTGAGCGCTACAACTACTAAGCCCTTGTGCTCGAGAGCCCGTGCTCCACAACAAGAAAAGCCTCCACAATGAGAAGCCCGTGCACCGCAACTAGAGAGCAGCCTCTGCTTCCTGCAACTACAGAAAAGCCCACACGACCACAAAGACATAGCATGGCCAAAGATAAATAATTAAAAAAAAAAACCCCATCAGATGGAGGGAGAAACATCAGTCCTTGAATGGGGAAGTCCCTGAAGGGAGGATGTGGACAGGCGGATGGGAAAAGAGGACATTCTGAGGAGGAGGACTGTCTGAAGGAAGGGAGGAACGCTCGCACAGCGCTAACGTGAAATGGAGATGACAAGCAGAGGAGGCAGGCAGGGTGTGGGCATGCGGACCGGGGAGACGGCTGGAGCAGCAGAGCCCAGTCAGGTCACACAGAGCCTCATGACTGCCAAGGGCAACGTGCACCTCAGGCGACATGGGTGTGGGGGGAGGTGAGAGAGAGCTCTGCGGCTGCTGGGAACCAATCCTTCCCCGCTCAGGGAAGCTGCTCACTGCCTCTGAGCCCCGGCATCCTCACCTGCGAAGGCCATGGCAGCGGGAACGTTCCCACTGAGGGAAGCCCACCGCCAAGAGCTTCATGGGCGTCACCTCACTTAAACCCGACGACCGCCTAATGATACCACTACATCCTTCCACGGAGGAGGAACACGAGGTACGGGGGGGTGGGCGGGAGCCATAAAGGTTTGTCTGAGGTTAGCAGCTGCTAACACATTATTGACTAGAGGATTTTTGCAGAAACTAACGGGTGTGGCTGGCAATTTGTGAGGTAGGTGGATACCAAGTCATAATGTCCAGGTAACAAAAGATGTATTAATATGTCTCTGGTTAGTAATTTGTTAAGTGGGGTGCTAGGACTCAAACCCATACAATCTGAGTCCGCCACCTGGACTCTTACTGCTACATTACCTTGGTGGGTAAAAGCGGAATAAGAATACACGGGGCGGGGCTGGAGGCAATATTATAGGTAGCTTTGGGGAAGACCTTTTTTATCTGATTTGAAAGAAAGCAGATTTCTGAAGGAAGAGATAAATGTCATAGAGCCAAAAAAAAATTTAGTAAGAATAGGCTTGTAAAAGGTGTTGGGATGGGTTGGATCACTGGTTAAAGTGGGTGACAGTCTGGCATAACTTTCGTCTAGGAATTTACATGCAAAGATGGGTAATAACCAGACTTCTGTCTGACAGGACTCCACACCCTCGCCGGCAGCACAGCCTGAGTGGCCGTTCCAAGCCGTCTGGAAGCGCTCAGAACAGTCGGGCCTGGGGCAGCGGTTCTCACACTCACGTGTGGACATCACCATCACCTGGAGCATCTACTGAAACAGCACCGGGCTCCGCCCCTGGACTCTCTGGTGGTGTAGCTCTGGGTAGGGCCCAAAACTGGCACTTATAATCGATCCAGGAGCTAGGCCTTGAAAAACACAGCCTGGGGGCGAGTCTCAACTGGGTTCTGTGAGCTAATTAACGTGGTATTCATTACTGCGTTATTTATGGCAGTGGGTGGAGATAAGTCTTTGGGGGAACTGGTAATTAAAATGTGGCGTATGTTTCTGAAAGAATACCACGCAGCAATTTGAGATGATAGCTTTCATATAATATCACACGCAGATCTCAAAACCATATTGAGGGGAAAAGCATAAGTCATACTGTCTAATTTAAATTCAACACACAAAACAATAAGAGATATTTTCAGAGGTACACATATGTCTGAAGATACGGCAGATTAGAGAGGTCTGCATTAAATAGACCACAGTGTGTACTAATGAGGAGAAAGCAGAGAGAGAGACAGAGAATGGAGGATGAAAAGGGGAACACATTCAGCAAAACCAAAGTGGAGCTTTGCCCAGAATGGAGAAGATAGGCTGATGGGACAAAGTGTTATGAACTCAATCTGTGTAACCCTTGAAAAAAAGAGAAAAAAGAAAAAACACCCCCAAACTATATAATTTCACGGTCTGTCAAGGAGTTTAATAAGCAAGGTCTCATTTGATGTTGAGAACACCGAAAGCAAGTTTCACTGTTGACTCATGGAAAAGGAGCTTCAAAAAACATGGGGGTCACTCGCTTAAATAAACAAGGCTCAGGTGCTGCCTTGTAAGCTCGCGTGCATGCGCGCACACGCACACGCACACACACACACACATGCACACACACACACACACACACACACACAGACTTCTAAGACCTTCCAGAGGGTCTGATGGTAGACTGCCAGACTACCAAGCTTTCAGTCAAGGGAACTGCAGCCTTCTCTAAGTTACCACAAAACAGGTCTTCAAACCGTGATTAAGAATAACAAAGGGACACGACAGAAGCACGTGGAAGTCCTGAACCGGAGAGGCCCAGGGGAGCCAGGAGGGGCAGGAGGACCACTCACACTTGCTTCTCATGATGACTGTGGGCAGCGAGGACGTGTCGTGTGCCTGCAGGTTCCCCTTGGGCTGCTGGAAGAGAAAGAAATGTCAATAAATTTCACAAGTTTTGATGAATTTTACAACTTATCTTCTGTCAAGTCTCAAGAGGCCTGGAACACAAAGCCAGCTGCTCCTGTTCCTGCCAACGGTCCTCAGGGTCCTACTCACACAGCCACTCAGCGCTGGCTGTTGCCTGAGCCTGCCCGGCCTGCAACTCTGAGAGATCCGTCTCCTCTGCCTGGAACGCTCTTCTCCCTTCACAGGCCAGGCAGTCTCCTGTTTCAAGGACAGACCTCAGGGGCAGAGCCACCATGAGCTTCCGTCTTCTCCTCCCATGAGGCAGTAACTGGCACCCCTCAGAATGCTGTGCGTAACCCCCTCCAGTTCTTTCCTTATCTATGGTCATTGTCTGTGCGTCCATCATCCCCACAACGCTGGTTCCCTTGAGCAGCATCTGTGCCCTTTTCACTTCCATCTCTCCAGTGATCAGCATTTATGTATAAGGTGTGAAATAATTCTTAGGGAAAGTGCTAATTTTAAGACTTTTTTGTGGCATGGAACAGAGACACCATGTGAGAAAACGGGTTGAAGCAATTCGTCTGAGACAAATCATTAGTGGAAAAGGGTCTGTTTAGAATGGGACTCCTCCTCTTCGATGACACTCTTTTACACAGGGTAGGCTATGTCCCCGTCGCTGTCTTTCTCTGGCACAGTCACAATGATGACATTCATATCAGAGGTCACAAATTCAAAGGCCCATGGGGTCAGACGACAAGGACAGAGGCATGCTGGAGGGGGCGGGAGGCAGCAGCCTGGGCCTGTGCATCTTGCCCGGAGGAGGCGGCAGCCACTCAGCCCAGGGGGCTGTCACCTCCATTCGCCTCTCCAACATCTAAGGACCTACAGCCCAGATTCTGTTCTACAGGCTCAGAGCTGCCAATGGATCAAACGCTCCTGACTTCAGACTGCCTGCCAAGTTTGATGCTTACATACATTCCAGTGGGGGGAAAGTACAGATCACAGAAAGTAAATGTAATAAATACACAGACCCTAAGAAGGTGATATTTTGCATTAGTCACTCAGTTGCGTCTGACTCTTGATGACCCCATGGACTACAGCCTGCCAGGCTCTTCTGTCCATGGAGTTCTCCAGGCAAGAATACTGGAGTGGGTTGCCAGTCCCTTCTCCAGGGGATCTTCCCAACCCAGGGATTGAACCCAGGTCTCCTGCACTGCAGGCCAATTCTTTACCGTCTGAGCCACCAGGGAAGCCTCAAGAAGGTGATAAATACTGTGGAAAAAAAGAAAAGTTCAGCCCTTGGACATAATTTACATCCACGGGCTGAGTAAGATCCAGGGCACAGAAGCCTGTCGCCTTTACACTAGTTCAGTGCTTCTCAAAGTGCGGTCCTCGGACCAGCAGCAACAGCATCTTCTGGGAAGTTATTAGAAAGGTAAATTCCTTGGCCCCACCCACCCAGAGTCGGAAATTCTGGGAGGGGGGTCACTGGCCCAGTGTCGTTTTATAACAAGCCCCCAAGGTGACTCTCAAGTCTGAGGCCACTTCACTAGATAAACGTGTTTGGTTACTGGAAGTAGACAGCACGCTCAACACGAGTGTAGATGGTGCTGGAGAGCACTCTTCTGACAAGAGCAGAGACAGTTATGACTGACTGAAACACTGAAAAACCACACGGGCCACCTAAACGCCCATCTGCCCCCAGTCTCGTGCTCTACAAGGGCCTCTGACGAGCGCTGGGTGTTATTATGTGACGTGCATATCAGAGCCTGGACCACCATCCCCCTCCCTTCTTGTCGTGTGATCTACGTGAGCCTGTGGAGAAAAGGGATGCCGGGCAGGCTGGTTCAAAACCCTGCCCTCCCCGCCGTCGGCACACCGGAGCCCCTGATTTCCACCTGCTGCCCTCGTGGTCCCCAGGAAGGAAGGCAGGAGTGTGAAGAGCAGAGCAGGTCTGCAACATGGTTAAGAAGAAAGTCACTGTACAGGTGACACAGATTACAACCACAGCGAGACGTGTGTTTAACGTGGACAAGTTCTGAAAGCATTTCCTCTTCTGAAAGCCACAAATTCCCGAGTGTGTCAAGAAGAGATGAAACATTTTGGGTTACTGCAGTCTCAAAGGAGGTAGCAAATGATGAAAAGACAAACAGAAACTCTAAGCCCAAGTCTCCCAACTCTGAGGATTTCACTGGTTCAGGCAGAAATGTCTTACCTTCATCTTGACCTTTGCACAGGAGATCAGACTTTCTCTGCAGCCTTTGTGGACAAAGGCGCCACAACCTGAAAAGAAAGCAGAACGCCAGGTGACATTAAACACACAGAGACTAGAGGCCACACGGATCTTCACTGCCACGGCAGCCTATGGGGCGCCGGGGAAGCCGCTCACATCAGAGTGTGGCTACCCAGGATCACAGACTGCAGCCTCTTCCAGGAAGCAGGCGTGTGACATCATTAGGAGGAGGAGAAACAAGAGCAGATGTGATCTCCGATTAATAAAAATGAGAAACCTGGCACTTCTCGGGCAGGAAGCTGAGAGGCTACCAAGACTAAAAGTGAAAGTGTCTGCCGTCGACATGTGAGTCTGTGTCACAAATAATACACAAGTGATACGGACTATACGTACATATAGTTCCTTCCTGGAGAAGGAAATGGCAACCCACTCCAGTATTCTTGCCTGGGAAATCCCATGGACAGAGGAGCCTGGTGGGCTAGTCCATGGCATTGCAAAGAGTCGGTCACGACTGAGCACGCATGCATGCACGCACACACACAGACATTAACATAAACATGTAAGAACACCCACAGATGATATGTAAATACACCCCCATCACAGGGGCTTACGACTGCGTCAAAGATGGAGTATGAATCTGAAAACCCACCTGTTTGTGTCCTTTTGACTTGGACTCCTATCCACCCTGAGTTTTTTGCAACACCCCGGGTCAAGAGCTGCAGGAGAAAGGGCATCAGAATCACCCCTCAGCACCTCCAGGAGCCCTGACTCAAGAGAAAGTGGGAGACTTCCTGAAAGATGAAGCAGCGCCCACGATCTGCTGAGTACATGATTTTCATCTCAACTCCTAGACCCACAAGGGCTGCTGACAGAAAAAACCCAGCCCTCAGGGCCTCAAGAGGGCCAGCACCAGCTTGTACTGCCGCCATGAAGTCATAAACTGAGCTGGGCCAGGAGGCTGAAGGGCAAGTAAAGCAAGTAAGAGATCTGTCTGTGGGGATCCCACGGCAACAGCCTCCCCGGGGCAAGGCTCCCCGAGAAAGTCAACAGACACTGCCCTTTGGCAACGCTTCCCATTCTGACTTAGGAAGGACCACAGGTCCTTGAATGGTCACCCTTGAACCAAGGGCAGGATGCTCTCCTGACTTATATGCCCGGGTTCTGAGGATATGAGTGTGGAAAAGGCCAGAATCCCAGACCCCAGGGCCTTCTCCATTCCTTCCTCAACATCTGCTAGGTTTATAGGCCTCTTTCCTAACACCACCAGTCACAGAGGATTGGATGATCCTACGATTTTCTCCTCCACTGAGTAAAGAACCTGCCTGCAATGCAGGAGACCCAGGTTCAATCTCTGGGTCAGTAAGCTTTCCTAGAGAAGGGAATGGAAACCCACTCCAGTATTACTGCTTGGAGACTCCCACAGACAGAGGAGCCTGGTGGGCTACAGTCCCTGGGGTCACAAAGAGTTGGATACCACTGAGCGACTAACACTTTCTCCTCCACTGACTGTTCCTTCAGGGCAGGGTCTCTCCATCTACTGATGAAACTTTAAG
Organism: Bos indicus x Bos taurus; assembly: GCF_003369695.1. Lineage (NCBI taxonomy): Eukaryota > Metazoa > Chordata > Mammalia > Artiodactyla > Bovidae > Bos > Bos indicus x Bos taurus. The sequence continues at coordinate 16,592,255 of NC_040096.1, read as the reverse complement.
TCTCCCTAGCACAGTGCCTGCCTCATGCTGCCTATTCCAATGTCTGTTTTAGACTTTACGCTTATTTTATACAAAAGCCAAATGCCCTGTCACAGTCTTGATTCCAGTAGGTCAAATACGCACTTCGAACACTAAAAGGAGCTCTAGAGGCACAGCCGTCACACTAAGTGTGTTTCAGGTCCTGGCTCCCCGAGTTAGTCACTGTGACTCCAGGCCGGCTCCTCCCCCATAGGCCTCAGTTTCCTCAGATCTCCAAAGTGAAAAGACTGCATTTGCCCCCTGCCCGCAGTTCCCTTTCTCTGAGCTTCTGTAAGATTCCTTATGTTGCATCTCTTGAAAGAGATGATTTTTCAAAGTAAATTACTTCAAAATGTTCTATAAGGCTCATGCTGCAGAAGATTTTTCAACTTCTTAGTCATCTGAATCGTCACTAGGGCCTGGTTGGGGCAAGTTCACTCTGGAGGAATCATGGCAGATAGATACGACCCCATGAAAGAGGCCACCAGGAGCAACTCTATTTTGGTCAACAGGATGGCCCAGAGCAGGAACTAGTTTGGAAGTGGGATGGAGTGAAGCTTTATTCTGGGCCTTTCACTCTCCGGCCTACCGAGCCTTGAGTCGAGTAACCTCTTCTAGCTTCACCCCATGAGAAATTGACTCTCCAGTCATTTTTCTGATGCTCTTCAACTAGAAGAGGCACTCAAGTTCATTTCCCAATGTCAGCATGAGGAGAGACTCTCCTGGGAAAGGTTTATTCAGGGAATCAACAAGAGGAAGCAACCTGGAGGGTTCTCAGTCAGAACTCTATTCTTGCTTCCACTTCTTCTCCAGGATGACACTGCAAGGGAGCCGCATAGATGCTGTGCTCCTGGCAGTTTCTACTGTTTGTGATTATGAACACTTCCACGTTAAGTCATGAAGTTGCCCCAGAGGTCAGCAGTTATGAAAGGGTTATACATCCCTGAATATTAATGCCAGGGTTTCTCAGCAACATCCCTTTCTGGGCACAAGGAAGCCTTTGCAGAGAGAGCCCCCTGGGGAGTGACTCATTCTAATCAGCGAAAAGGAAATCTTTTGAGGATACTTTTCTCAAGAACTGGAAATCACTGACCCTTGTTAAATTGTCAAGTTCTCTGCTATTTGGAAATAAGGATACGTTTTGACTAAGAAATCATCATACTGCTCCCAGAAAAGAGAAGAACCGCAAACAGAAATCCAAATAATTCCTGAGACTCCAATGCCTTCACACCATTCTACACATCATGCAATGAAACTCACGTTCCAGATCTAGACTCTGGTGAACTTTCATTAAAGGCTTTAAGCCCCATGAGCCAATGGCCTTCCAGAAAGGGTCAAAGAGGAAACAGTGAGCTGGACCAAATTTGTCGTTATTGACTTATATTGAAAATTTTTTCCCACTTACTTCTCAGAAAGTGAGACTCTGAGACTCTCAGAGAGTGACTCTTTTAATGGTCCCCCATCATCCTTAGGATAAGTGAAAGTGTTAGTTGCTCAGTCCTATCCAACTCTTTGCGACCCCATGCACTGTAGCCCACCAGGCGCCTCTGTCCACAGAGTTCTCCAGGTAAGAATATTGGAGTGGGTGGCCATGCCCTTCTCCAGGGATCATCTCAACTCAGGGATCAAACCTGGGTCTCCCACATTGCAGGCAGATACCTTGCCATCTGAGCCACACTCCTTACTCAGCTTGATTAAGCCCATCGTGTGTGTACACTTCTAGCCCCTTGCCATGTTCTGTCACACCTCTGAGCTCTGAACAAACTCTTTCCTGCAACTGTGTCCCTTGCTCACTCTTCCTTCCCTGACTGGGTTGGCAGGACTCAGCTCTCTGAAGTCTTCTCTGACTCTCCCAGGGAAGCAGACCCCCAGTGACCTCTGAGCTTCTGGAACTCCACACCTGCCTCTATCATGTACCGTGCCGTGATGGTCTCCCCTCCTTGCCCCGCAGATGCCTGAGACCGTGGCCCAGTCCTGCCGACCCGACGCGTCCTCGTGCACAGGCTTCTCAGCTCCCCTTCCTGCTTTTTTGTCTTTCTCTACATTGTCTTTAACCCCATTCTTCCTTGCTCTCTCTGAGTCTCGCCTAAGTGTCCAAAGAGAACCTCTTCTTCATAACATTTTACTTACACAAAATAATACTTTGAAACATGGGTGAAAAAATATGAGGAAAACTAATGAATTCATATCACAGCCAAAGAAACCACAGATTTCGAAATGGAATTAAAATGGAGTGCCACATCTAACAACCCTATCTTAAAAATGTTTAAATGTTTAAATGTATAAAACAGTAAGACAAAGAACCAAATAGAAAAATGGTATAAAGATTATGAACAGGCAATTCACAAAACCCATAGTTTCATCACCCTATAGAGAATTAAATAGCGGGAATGGTGCAATTACTTTTAAATAGATTTTAGGAATATTCAAGTTCTCAGACCAGTGTTTGAAATTTAAAGGACAACTCCAATTGACGTACCATAAAAGCAGAAGTAGTATTTTTAAAGTGCACTTCTGGTAAACAGCTTTTCACACAATCCACTGTTCTAGTTAACTGAGACACACGTCCCCAAAGCCACAACCCAGCTGAAGCTTCAACACACTTTATAACATGGCCACAAGTCTGAGACATAAACAGTCTGCATGCATGTCTGCTTAACACACTCGAGTACCTACTTGAAAACCACTCAACTTGTTACCCAGCTGTCCTGGACTCAGTTCACGGTAATGGATTTAGCGGTGTATGTGGGCGATTTAGAAACTTTGGCCCAACTGACAATCTTGAGGTTAAAACCTCTGTTTTGGAAAACAGACGATTACCAAGAACATACAAATTGAAGACAATCTAATATCACTTTCAAGCTTCCTGTCACAAACTCTATACCATGTTGTTAGGGAGATCAAATAATTATTTGGCCTTTTATTTATTTATTTTTCAAAAAAAGATTTCCTAAGAGCAGTAAGCAATATGCTTTCATTCTTCAAAGTTCTTCAGGAAGGCCTTGGCACCGTGGTTTACGGGAACAGAGCCGACCCCTAATTAGACTGCTCTGAACTTAAAAGCAAACAGCCCAGCCTGTAGCTTCTTTCCTGGCTACATGGAGGCATCAAATAAAAGAATACGAAGGAAAACCCACAGGGCTGTGAGCACGCATCTATTTGCTGCTTCACCTTTTAAAACTCTGCCACCAGAGCTTTGGTGAACTGTTATACACCATACACCCATTCACCTTCAGCAGAGAAATCCAACAACCCACTAGACAGACTGGCCTAAGAAAATCAGCTTTAAAGAAGAGTTAAGAGGAGAGGCTAGGCCAAACTGAAATGAAATGAGAGAGTGGCGTGAACACTCCAGGCCTGCCTGTTAAAGGAAGGATTCACCTTCCCGAGTCGTGTCAGCTTCTGAAGAAAGGGCTCGTGCAGCACTTTTCCTGGGAGGGCTGTGCTGAAGAGCTTTGACCACTCTTCCTCCTGGAGACCAGTCTGAGCAGCAGCATCCACGTGCAGGAGAATTCTCAGATCCTTCTAAAGATTAGGGGTTAGAGAGACTTTTCTAACTTTAAGGAGAGCAAGGTCCAATTTTTTGCTATCACGTCAACACTCACCGACAAAACAACAACAGCAGAAAAACATTTAAATACTGATAAATTTAGAAATACATGCTCAAAAAGGATTTCTGCAACTTCTGGTTTAAACTCTCTGGGGACTGTGAGACAGAGCCTGGTCTGGACTGATAGAGCGTAGATACAAATGACTTGTAAGATATTCTCGGTAGCTGGTGTGATAACCACAGCGCTGGTTATACGGAACAAGACCAAAGCCACAAAAGAGAGCTACATCACCGTAGCTGGAGGGCTCACCTAACAGCAGTTTTTGTAAGAATGCTGGTAAACAAATCAGCAAAAAGCAACACCCAAAGTGCTGTGCTTGGATAAGAACTGGCTTCACTGCTGAGGCTCTTCCACCGTCCCTTCCCCTAAACACACTTCTATTCTTTCACCGGTTATATGTATTTCACTATCTAAGCGATGAACTCTAAATGTGAGAAAACTGCTTGTCCAGAGAGCTGCCTTTCAGGACAAAATCTCAAGGTGAACCAGACCATCACAAGCAGTCTGAACTCTTTATGTTTCCTACTTGGGTTGAGGCTGGTCCACTTGTTTCTTTTCTTCTAATCAGGAGAAGCAACCTACCACAAAAGTACTCAGAAGCTGCTAACACAACAGAAAATAAATCCACAGTGATCTCAGTTATCATCTTGCATGTGTTTAAAGCAAACAAAACGGAACCGCTGGCAAGATCTGAAAACCCGAATGTAGTGGATTCCTTGCGCTGAAGGACTCCAGCGGCATTCCAGAGACCAAATTATTCGTGGTGGCTGGAAAGAACAGCTGACTTATTCAAGGGAAGCTTTACATAACTGCAAGGGGGAAGAAGTGGAAAGATGCTCTCCTCCTTTCTCTATTCAAGTTACCAAAATCCTAAAATAAGAGTCGAGTTTTGGCTGAGTTAAAACAAACTTGCCAAGTTTCTCCTAAATTACTTATTCCCGACAAAGGGGGAACTCTGCTTTCACCGTGTGTTTGTTTTCCAAGAGTAAACTGCAGAGGAACCAACCTCAGGGAGGCTTTGCTCCTGCCCCTTGGCTATTTCTAGCGTCTGTGATCTTGACCATTTCCACCTAAGTCCACCAAAGGAACTCAGCTTTCACCACGACTATGACTTCAGACCGGTCCAGGTGTTTTCCAGTGAAGTCAAGAGTTGCTGACTTGTTTTAAAAGTTCCAGCCTGCTCAATCTCTCAATATTTGCATGCAGAAAGATGTATTAAAGTGACTAGAGATGTTTGAAAGACAGGCAAAGACCAACATCAGCCATCACCACACCGACCACGATGGACCAGGTGGCTGATCTTTCTAAACCGCGGGTCAAAACTGAGCAGCCACTTGGGGTCTGAGGCTCCAGGGTCAGCAAACAGGATTATGTTAAACCAAGGAAAGGGCTTCCTAGGAGGTAAAGGAACTGGAGGGATGCTGTTGTTTCCTGAGATTCCTGGGAAGAGACCCGGACATGAGAGGGGATGGAGGGAAGCGAAGAAAGATTCTGAGTCCTCAAATTACTCATAGTTTCCACTTCCTGCCAAGATCACAAATGGTGCTTCACACCCACAACAGGCGCTGCAGGCCCTGTTCTTCAGGAAGCTGCAGAGAAGCAGCCCGTTACCTCTGCTCCTTGGGGAAGATGACGACACGTTGTTTCCTTTGCTTTCAAGCCTTGATTTTTCCTCCTCTTTTTTACAAGTGGCAGGCTGCACCCTGTCACACACAGATCTTAAGGCCACCACTGAACGTTGAGCTTCTTTCAACACTAACCCTGGAACGAACTGCAAAGCTACAGTTGAGACTGGGAGACCCTAGGTTTCTGAGGTGGGGTGGTATACAAACTGAAAATGTTATTTTTGCACCTAGGTATATACTAGGGTAACCAGGCCCTATCCAACAGTTCCTTTTTGTCGTCTGATTCTCTCAGTTTAAACCTAAAAACATTAACTCTTCTTCCTTATTGCGCTAAGCAGACCTAAGATAACTTGTGACATCTGTAGTTAGATCAAGTGACTTCTGTAAGTCAAAGAACTGCTGGCAGAGGACATCAGGACAATACTTCCTCCCTGACAGATTCTCCAAACAGAAGACTCTTGTGATGACACACTATGCTGCTAAGTCGCTTCAGTCGTGTCCCAGTCTGTGCGACCCCAGAGACGGCAGCCCACCAGGCTCCCCAGTCCCTGCGATTCTCCAGGCAAGAACACTGGAGTGGGTTGCCATTTCCTTCTCCAGTGCATGAAAGTGGGAAGTGAAAGTGAAGTCGCTCAGTTGTGTCCGACTCCTAGCGACCCCGTGGACTGCAGCCCACCAGGCTCCTCCGTCCATGGGATTTTCCAGGCAAGAGTACTGGAGTGGGTGCCACTGCCTTCTCCGATGACACACTGGACTCCATGAAATTGTCTGCTTCCAGAAGAAACAGACAACTTGGGTGACTCAACATTAAAATTACAAATTAAGACAAAAAACCTCCACCTACTATTATAAACACTGTTAACATAGAACTAGTAGTTAACCCATTATTTTATTGATCTTCCATATTTAAAAAGCCTTAATAAAATAGTGCTATATTGTGTGCCATCAAATATGTAAAATATTTAGCACAGATATTTGAACTATAATCTCAACATTTACTTTTGCAATGAAAGAGAACAGTGAAGCTGTTCTGATGGATCAAAATATAAGCAATCAGGTGGATATTATACTTGCTGTTCACGTATCTACCTCAGCATCTAATTTATGTCTGTATTTATTTTTGTCGCTCAGATGGTGAAGAATCTGCCTGTGATACAGGAGGGAGGACCTGAGTTCAACCCCTGGGTCGGAAAGAGCCCCTGGAGAAGAGAATGGCAACTCATTCCAGCATTCTTGCCTGGGAAATCCAACGGACAGAGGAGTCTGGTGGGCTACAGTCCATTTGGTCGCAAAGGGCTGGACACAACTGAGCGACTTTCACTTTCACTTTTCATGCATAATACAGAGTACAGTATCTTCATTTTCACAGATAGGTAGGTACAAATATTAGTAGTTTTCTTAAAAAAAAAAAAAAAAATGGCTTGCCTTGCAATCATATTACATTCTTCAATTAATTCAAGATGGAAGGAAAAATTTACAGTAGGCTGTAAATTAGTTTTAAAAATATATAAATCCCACTATCTGTGGAACTTCCAAAACACCAGTTCCACAAAAACCATTCTGAAAACCACCGTCCTATAGAGCTATTTAATTGCTACAAAGACCGGTGGCTGAGAACTCCAGTCTACAAGCCTCAAATCTCTTGAGTCAGGTTGTTCCCCATCAGTCTCAGCCCCCTACAGGTGATTCTTTGTGGGTGGCTCAGTGTCCTTGGGCCACAGACATTTCCCAGAAGCTACACGGGTCCCCTCTCCAGGGGGAGTCCTGTAGACACTACCACCAACAGTGTAGGCACTTCAACAGTCTGAGGTGCCCCAGCTCTATTTCATCATGGAGTGAGTCCAGTAAAAGAGAATTTCTATTTAACAGGGAAAGGTATGGAGGGAACAAAAGTGGGTTTAAGATGCCTGGTTACAAGAGGTGCATTCTCCTCCATCAGAGTGGATATTCTGCTCTTGACAAAGCAGTCGCGTGCCAGGCACAGGTTCAATTCTGAGTCACTGTACTCTAACACAGACTAACAATAATTCAACTCTTCTCACCTGAAAATAACGTGTATGCAAAAACCAGTGACAGTAGTAAGAAGCTTCACATACCGACAACATCAGACAACTTTCTCCAGGCTGCACTGAGATTGAAAAGTTTTCTGGAGCTACTCGGGGATGTATATAGTGAGTCATCCACTCACTATAACCATAAACCTATGGTTCTCTATGAAAGTCAAAGAGTTGGTTGCTCAGTCATGTCTGATGCTTGGAGACCCCACAGAGTGTAGGCTCCTCTGTTTATGGAATTCTCTAGGCAAGAATACTGGAGTGGGTTGCCATTCCCTTCTCCAGGGGATCTTCCTGACCAAGGATCGAATCCAGGCCTCCTGCACTGCAGGCAGATTCTTGATTGTCTGAGTCAGCAGAGAATAGCACAAAGAAAAGCATTCTTTGGGTCTTCAAACAAGATTTTCCTGCTCTTTTGTCCCTCAACTTTCTGATAGTATTTCACATCATAACTCAGAACTGAGAGCTGGTGGGGTCTGCTTCTCGTCCACACTGGAGCTACCAGGACAGTGACACAGCAACTCTGATCTTCTGTCCAACTAACTGCTCAAAGCCATTATGTTCTTCAATCAACATCAACATAGTCTGTGCCTTCTTCAGAGACCAGCTGACAAGCAGAAAAACCTTTGAAACTACCACTGAGATGACATCTACTTTTTTTTTTTTTTAACTTAGAGAGCCAATATTCAAGTACAGTCTTAAAAAATTCAAACAATGCAGAAGTATTAAAAAAAAAAAACTTAGTCCCCTTCAATCTCTCCTCTAACCTCCTTTTCAAATTGTTAACAGTTTGGTGTATATCCTTATAGACAATCTCATATAGCTACATAAACAATTACTATTTACTTATCTGTTTCCTATAATGTGGGATCATACACACAGTTCCATTTATTGCCTCTCAAGTTTCCAAAATGTCGTGGAGATCTGTCGGTACCTGCAGATCTATTCCACTGGCTGAGAAACCACAGCCTGGGGGCTGAGGTCAGCTCACACCTGTTTTGCAAAAGCAGGTTCATTGGAACACAGTCATGCTCACATTTATGTCTTGTCTGTGGCTGCTTTTCTGCTACAAGAGGTGAGTAGGGTGATCGCCACAGACGCCTAATAGCCTCCGAAGCCTAGTGTCCTAACTATCAGTTTCTTCACAGAAAGCTTTTTTTAAAAAATTAATTTATTTGGCTGTGCAGGGTCTTAGTTGCAGCACGTGGGATCTAGTTCCCCAACTAGGGATCGAACCCAGGTCCCCTGCATTGGGAGCTCAGAGTCTCAGAGCTATTGGACAACCAGGGAAGTCCCCACAGAAAAACTTTGCTGATGACCTTTGAGCTATTCCATTTTTACCACTGGCCTAATATGCCACCTAAAGAATATATTATCTTTTACTGTTACATATTTAGCTCCTTTGAAGTTTTCCACAACATGAATAATGCTGCAATGAGTAAGTACCAAGGATTACACCTTTAGAACTCTTATCCTAAGCCACTGTGTAATAAGCAACTTGAGAAAGGTGTTTCTAATTATGTATTCCAACCACTAAAAAGGATCATGTGATGTGACAGAGGTGCTAAATATGGAAACATTAACACCAATCAGATTATAATATATAAATGCATCAAGTTAACACTTGGCACTTTTAAATTTACACAGTGTTACATGTCATACTCATGGGGGAAAAAAAAAGAGTAAGAGAAAGGTGCTAGGCACACAGGTTGCTCAAAGAATATTTGCTGGCAAACAGCTTTTGAATGAATTACACAGTGCCTTGCAGGCAACTAATTTTTGCTGAATAAATTCATTTAAGATAAGGAACTCAAATGCATACTTATTGGTGCTGTGTTAGTCACTCAGTTAGGTCTAACTCTTTTGAGACCCCATGGACTGGAGCCCACCAGGCTCCTCTGTCCATGGAATTCTGCAGGCAAGAACACTGGAGTGGAGAACCATTCCTTTCTCCAGGGGATATTCCTGACCCAGGGATCAAAGCCAAGAGTCCTGTGTCTCCTGCACTGGTAGACGGATTCTTTACTGTTTGAGCCACCAGACTTATTGATAGTTCAAAGTAAAATAAGAAATTCAGTCTGAGGTCACCAAGATCTCCTAGAATATTCACTCAGCTCTTCCCCACCACTGAAGCCACTGCTCCTTTATGTATATAAAATCTAAATCACAGCAACCCACCAATGATGCAGAACACTAAAATATGTGAAAAATCTCCATGAAGATTCTTCAAGAGCTACCTTTATTGTTATTTTTAAATTTTTTGTTATTAGTTTTATTTTTACTGTTAGTTTTATTCAGTTATTTTTCAAATCCACCCGCTGGTTGTGTGGTATTCTAAGAAGCAGAGAGCGTCTCCCTCAGACACGTGGTTTCTGGGCACATAGTGGCGGCTGGAATTGAGACCCCTGAATATAGTCAAGAGCTTTAAACTAAAGACTGTAACAGCCCTGAAGGGCCTGGAAAAAGCCATGCACACCTGCCCTCCCCTGGATCTGGAGTGAGAATTCTGTGTTACCTATGAATCCACGGTCCGGATTTACACCATTTGTATCTCCTAGAACCCTGAGCTAGGGAGCTGTGTCTAGAGGTTTGGTGGAATTCCAATCTGGCAATGATGAAACCCTGCAGGATCCCACTGAAACAGACGCAGGACTGCGGCACCACAGGGTCACTGCGACAGAACAGGGACTCGAGATTCCCACAGGAGGGGAAAGCCTTATGAAGCTGAAGCTGAACTTATGACAAAAGAAACCCCAGATACCATGTAAGGAAGGTAAACCGCGAAGAAGAAGCATTAGCAAACGCAAGCAGAAGATGCTGACAGTTATTAAATGGTTGAAACAAATCAAGTCCCTAACGGAAGAACAGGATGTGCACTGCTTGGGGATTTTCTTTTTTGCGTGCTCAGTTAGGTACTAGTTTTCTTAAACACTTATTTTGTTGAAAAGGCATTTTTAAGAACTGTTTCATAGCAGAAAGCAGGTGTTCGGCCTGCTGTACTGCTGGGAGTTGCTGGAATATGAATTTCATGCTGCCAACCAAGAAATGTGGTCTCTCCCCATTCTTCTCTGAGGCCAACACTCCTGCCATGGAGAACAGGCACTTCACAGCAGAGACAATTCTTTGCAGTGGAGGAGGAAATTTCCACAGCTCTCACTGGTACAGATTTAAAAGAGAAGTGGAGTATTTAACACACATGGGTGGCTCACTCCGCCATGCTGTTAGGCAGCCTCATGGTATGTGTGATCTTAGAGGATTCTGGAGGGAAGAAGAGGTGCTGGGATGGTAGGTCAGGGGTGTGAACAGCGACGTCCTCCTTGGGTTTACTTTAAGCACCTTGCGATGAATGCAAATTTACCTGTGCTCAATAATATCACTTATAAATTATATGTAGTTTCAACTAAAAGACAAACTCCTGCAGAAACTGTACATCTGAGAATATTAAAAGTAACTGATCAGCAAACAAGAAAATGGCAACGCTGACTTCTCATTCTAGAATGAGCTCTTTGGAAGTATAATATAGGACACATATGTAATCTTTTTACATTACACACACACACACACACACACACACACACACACACGTAGCAGACTCTTCTGCCCACGGAATTTCCAGGCAAGAAAACTGGAGTGGGGTGCCATTTTCTGCTCTAGGGGATCTTCCCGACCCAGGGATTGAACCCACATCTCTTGCATCTCCTGCATTAGCACATGGGTTCTTTACCACTAGTGCCACCTGGGAAGTCACGTGTAGGAGGCTAAGAATGTTTTAATTGTGGATAAGCATACCAAAAAGGACCTGGTGATCACTGCCCCAGACAACCAAGTCACTCCAATACTGAGAAACTGTGTCTAGCAGCTAAGAAATTATCCTGGCGACAAGGGACTGGTGTACTAAGAATGAGTCCTTTTAGAGCCTGAGCTCCAGACTGACGTGCTGGGGACACACTGGGCAGTGGCAGCCCTTCATCTCCTCGAGGTTGCGTGGACCACGTGACAGGGCCAGAGTCCTCCATCTCCTGGTAAGTCACACACGACAGAGGGCATAAATGTGTGTGACGTCTGCCCACGAGGATGAATACAGACACAAGAGCTCCCCAGCGGCTTTCTTTAGGAAAAACAGGACAGTCGAACAAAGAGGGCTGAGACAACAACTGGAGTAAAATACATCCATAAAAGGCATTTTACGAACATGTGTGTGTTAACACCAGTTGTCTAAAAAGCACAACAGCTGCAGCATGCATAACACAGGTTCTGTGCCAGCTGTCACTCCACTCTGCCTCTAAAATTGAAGGAAGCAAGCGACTGGAAATTATTATTGTAACTCTTGACTCTGCTCAGATACAGTTTTAAAAATTTTCAAATTTCAGTAAGTTGACTATCTTGAGTTAACAAGTCGCTTGCGATATTTCACACAAATGACTGAAATCAAGACCAGGTCGTGACATCATGGTCTGGGCAGTGCTGCTGGGGGACTGGGTTAGTCACCGCTCGGTCCAAAGTGGCTACAGGTGTAACGGGACGCCCATCACCTCCGCCTTCCGGATGACTGGCCTTCGCATCAGCACGTCTGACCACAAGCGGCCTCCCTGACCTTCCCTGGTGCGCACAATGAGCGCTACTCCTTTTTGTGTGCAACCGCGTTTTGAGACGCAGTGCCTCATAGCAAGGGCCTGCAAATTGCAGCCTGCTTCCGTACGGCCCATGGACTGCAAATGGTTAGTGCTGGAGTAAAAAGCGAGCCGAAGTGGCTGACAAGGGACTGCTGGGGCGGCTTTGGGGTTTGAGGCTACGAGACGGTTTTCATGCTGACATGGACTTCCGGAATAAGGCAGTGGCTTAGGGACAACAGGAGGGGATATTTGAAATCCGGCTCTTTGAGCAACATTAAGGGCTCTGTATTCTCTTATCTGGAATGTGTGTCTCCAATGTTGTTTAAAGGAAGACAGAAAAAGGGCTACTTCTCCACATCAAAGAGGAACAGATAAGGGGTGGGAAGGACAGGAAACTAGAAACGAAGGTTTCCGAGCCTGGAGCGTTTTACTGCACAGGAACACACGCATCTCTTACTTGCACACGTGTAGGCGTCTTTGCTGGTGAAAGGCTTCATGCACTGGCTGCAGACGATGGGACCCACCATAGAGATGGAACTGAAAGTGTGCCCGTTCACACTCTTCTTGTCCTTCTCCTTCTCTTTAGAGTCTTTCTCCTTCTCCTTAATTTTATCTTTCTCTTTTTCCTTTTCCTGCCAAAGAAAACAACCGACATTACATTGTTAACCAAACACTGGAAGGCCTCTCCTTCTAGAAGGCTACTGGGCTACCTGTGGTCAACAGTGGCTAGTCAATGTTTTGAATCAAAGTTAGGAATGCTGTCCTGGACATAAAAAATTTTATCAAGTTGTGTGCATTCGAGTTGCATTAGAAAAACCTTAGGAGGACTGGGCAGGTTGAACAGTTTTGTCCCTGGCTTGAAAAGTCAAAGTGTTAGTCGCTCAGTTGTATCTGACTCTTTGCAACCCCATGGACTATAGTTTGCTAGGCTCCTCTGTCCATGGGATTCTCCAGGCATGAATACTGGAGTGGGCTGCCACTGCCTTCTCCAGGGGATCTTTCCAACATAGGGATTGAACCCAGATCTCCTGCACTGCAGGTGGATTCTTTACTGTCTGAGCCACCAGGGAAGCTATGCCAAGAGACACGTTCATTGCCTAAGGGACCAGCATGGGCCGCTGGAGAGGAGCAGCCTGCGGTGGCCCTGAGGCCTCCTGAAACAGCCACACCGAGCCCAGTTGCAGGGCGGGGAGCAGAAGAAAGGATGCGATGGTTCTGGGACCAGCCTGAGGGAGAGGTGATTGGGCAGCGTGAAAAATGACTCAAGGTTCCCCACAACTGCTTCCCACCCATCACATACCCTCAAGAGAGGGCACATACCTGCTAACTGCCTCCCCTACTCTAGCCAGAAATATGAACTATCCCCCACATAGACATTTGCTGTTCTTACTAATTAAGAGCTTCAAGGTTCAGCTTTGGCCCAGATTTCAAACTGGAGGAGGAGGGGTTTAAACCCTAAAAATGCAAAGAAATACTCATGAGTGCTAGATCCTTAATAAAATATCCAAAGCGGTCAGGGGCATTTCAGGTACACACCACCCTTAGGAGATGAGGACCGTGTGGTCTAACCATACACTCTTCATAAAAGGTCCTTCCCAGACACGGTTAGACAGACACTTGGCTGGTTAATCAACAGCAAATGAATAATTTTCTTTCAAACTAACTGGACCCTGAATTGCAATTTACAGAGGTAGGAGGGACGCATTTAGTAGTGGTCGTCCTCACCAACTTTAGGGTACTCATTTTCCAGGGCATATAACAACAGTATTGCTGTCATCCAAAACAATTCCTGAAAAAAGAGATACCCCGAAGTCAGGTATCCTGACAACTACCAAAGGCCTTATTTTCAATCAAAGCCTTCTATCTACATTATTTCATCTGATTCAATGACTCTGAAGTGAGTAGGGTGGGTGTTATGCCTCCCATTTCCTAACTGAAAAGATAAATAACAAAGATAATAGCAGGCAAGAGTTGGAACAATCATTATGCGCCAAACACTGCAGAAAGCAACTATCATGAAATTTCTCATTAACAACCCAATGGCATGCAAAGACCAGCTATGATTTCCATGTAACACTCGAGAAGCCAAGGCTGAGATGGCTCATGTACTAGAGGTCACACACCAGTAACTGCCCAAGCTGGAGCTAACTTCCAGATCTGCCAACTGTAAAGCTCAGCTCTTTGTCACTGCACTCTACTGCCAAGGACTAGAGACGTTTGTGGACTCACAGAATGTCACACAGCAAATGCTCTGCAGTTAAAATAAAAAGCCCAGGTCTTCTGACTCTGTATTCAGAACCCATCTGCTATACTGAAATGGTGAACATTTGTTAAGTCTGTGATTCACGTAAAGTCCTTTGTTAATAGCATGCATATAATAAAAATCTAAGAATCAAATTGCTATACTTTAGAACTATAAAAAACAACAGGAGAGGAAGGGAGGAAAAACAAACCACTTCACTTTATAAAACAGGAAACTGTTCTGAGTGAAAATTTGTTAACTGCTAAAGTATCTAAAATTCTAATAAAAATCAGTATGAAGAAACTGAGTTTTTCTAATAATTGTTCTTTGAACTAAATTTTGCTAAAGACTTCTCATATACAAAATGTTAAACTGAAAAGCACCTGACCTTTTTGCTCAAGAAAGCTGAAAAAAGTTGCTCTAAGAGTTAAGAAAATCTGTGGCAGCCAGCTTACTCTCCCAAGCCTTGCCACTCTCTTCAAATCTGAACACATCATCTCCCCATCCTTTGCGAGAATCCCAACCAGCTCCTCCAAGGATAAAAACAAAACGAAACAACAAACTCCACTGTCTCTCTCTGTGTTGGCTGGAAGCTAGTGCTGTAAGAAGTCAGGCGCTTACCTCCCCATGCTTTGGTCCTATGAATCTCACTGTTATGAGGGGTGCTTCATGAAACCGGCCCCATTTTGCCGACATGATTCGACCCCCATGCCAGGAAATATGCTCTCACGGGAGGAGGGGCTCACGCCGGAGGGGCAGGGCCTGGCAGTTTTGAGCTACCATTAGAGCAACCACTAGAGAAACAGTAAGAGGAAGCTGGGGACTGGTTGAGAAAAGGAACGGGGGAGGGCTGAGGCTGTGGGTTTCCTTAAGATAAGCTTAACCGTTTGCATGCTGCCGATGCAGCCTGCCGCCCGGGGAACAGAGGACCCAGGGCACGACACGCGACAAGTTCCCCTGCACACGCGGTGCGGGCAGTGCTTAAGTGGCAAGACGGGAGCTCTGGCAAAATTGAGGCAGATATTTTTCTCAATGCTGGAAGTTAAGGAACACATCTATTTAAACAGATGTCCTCATTTGAAAAGCCATACATTTCTAAAGAAAACTTTTTTGGTGAAGCCGCCTATGGAAAGGCAGTGATTGGCTGTTTTCTGAAGTTTGATTTTTCCAGGTTTAACTCCTGACAAAATGCCTTAAACCTGTGTGCTGGGGAAATGGAAAGTAATAATATTTAATGGGAATAATGCAAGAACAACTACACTGGGATACTATGAGGGGAAATGATATTTTGATTCTTCTAAACCTACCATTTTAGACAAATAATTATGATTAAAAAAAAAAAAGAACTCTCTGGAAAACTGTGAGGCATGCTTTGATTAAGCAACTGAAGAAACGAGAGAGATGATGATATCTAACACTGCTTTAAGTCTTGGCAAACACTACCTTACCCTAGTTGGCACCTTTGAAAGGCTAAGATGTTTAGTTCTTTTTTAGACACTTCACGGGAACTGGGAGGTGAAGTTGAATGTCTTGTCATGAAGCCGGGGAGTAGATTAACATCTGTGCCGGAATCCAATCCTTGCATCCAAAAAGGCCTACTTCAAATCAGATTAAGAATTTGTCTCAAACATCTCTGACCATCTCCTACTCATCTGCAAAGAGGAAAGCTTAGGGAAAAAAAACCGACGTGACAGGATGGTTTAGAGCGGGTCATACCCCACTCCCGCTGTAATGAGGACATTTTATATATATGTACACACACACACATATACACATATATATTATATGTGTGTGTCTGTTATGAGTCTGCAGCAAGCAGACTCACTTAACAGGAAACAGTACTACCTCTTAAAGATACTAAAACACAAAAGCAGAAACTGCCTGCCAGTCTTCCTGTTTTATTTCCTGTTTAGGTTCTCCCTCTTTCACACACACACACGACTCAACATATTTATCTATTAACTCATGCCAGTTAATGAGAATTCTTGGAAGGACTTATAAAGGATCAGTACTCAATTTCCCCCAAATTTCTCATACTCACATGGCTACAGATATGAAAAAAAAAAGATATATATAGCATGTATTATGTTATACATATAGTATATTATATATAGAGTGCTTACACTAAAAAACTAGTGCTAACATCTGTAGTAGCATTTCAATTTTTTAAGCATTATGGAGAAGTAACATTATTCAATGGGTAAGAAAAACAGTAGAGCCAGCATCATGACACCAAGAAAATATTCACTTATTTTTATGTTATCCTTTTAGAGAATCAAACTTTTCTGAATGGAAAAGCCCTCCTGTGGGTACAATGGCAAAGACAGACAAGGTATTTAATGCGACTTAACATCAAGTGTGGGGCTTCCCGGTGGCTCAGTGGTGAAGACTCCCCTGTAATGCAGGAGATGTGGGTTTGATCCCTGGGTTGGGAAGGTCCCCTAGAGAAAGAAGTGGCAACCCATTCCAGGATTGTTGCCTGGGAAATCCCACGGGCAGAGGAGACTGGTGGACTATAGTCTATGGGGCTGCAAAAAGAGTTGGACATGACTTAGTCACTAAACAACAATATCCTAAAATGCATTACTCACCAATTCTCCTGTTTCTTACTATCTTTTGGTACATGTACAAAAGCTGAGCTATCCTTTGTGAGGACGAAACAATCTTATTTGAAGTGAGCTGGTAACAACGATCAAAGGTGACTCTTAATGCTTCTTAATAAACTGATAATGTGGCTAAAGAGGTGCCTGCACCCAGATAATGTGAAATGGATCGCAATCCAGGGTTACAGATTTGTAACTTTGGAGAATTTCCATCGCTAGAGATAGCACAAGCTGCCAGAGACCAAATCTTGGGGCCAAGAGCCTGAAAGGGGAAGCAGTCTCATTGCAGAAGAGTGCAGTCACTCTGACAAAGAGAAGCTGGGAGGTGACAGGTCACCTGAAGACGGCCTGCTGCTGCTGACGGGCTCACTTGCACACAAACCACCTTCTTTTTGCCTGCCCCCTTTCTCTTCAGCCCTCTCCTAGCAAACTCCAGACTCCAGTCCTTTGAGGTTATTAACAAAATTAAAGGAAAGAGACATTGTGCAGCTCACTCCCGCTGAAGAGTGAATATGAAATGAACAGTATTACTTGGCAGAAGTCAGATCACAAGATATGACCTGGCCTGTGACCTGAAGCGTACTTCTCTGTGCCTCGGTTGGTGAAATAAGGAGACTGGTGCGAGATGTTTGTATCTGCTTGTACTGCCTTGCCAACGCCGTCAGTGGCGGATTCACTACTCGGCCCCTAAGCTGGCGTCACGAGGGAGATGGGTGGAAAAGGGGGAATTCTTCACTTCACCCTGGTCTTCTGGTTAAAAGTTTGTTTGGAGTAAAGATGTCACGGTTTAAAACCAAAATAAAAGGCAAGAGAAACACTTGAAATCATCCCAACAAATGGTAAAAATCGTCCGGGTAAAGACTGTGTGCTTTGGCTCCTCCACCTGCTCGTCAGCACCTAGCAGAACGCTGGCCCCATTCAAACACTCCTGGCCAATTAACACTGCTCTTTCAAGGCAGCCTTCTGTTGATGCCAACCAGTGGCCAGGCCAGCTGGTAAGACAGACACGGCTCTATTTTGAGCCCTGCTGCCACACAAAGAATAATAAGGGTTCTGCCCTCTTTAACCTTAACTGTTTTGAATTATAAAAACAAGGCTAAGCATGAGGTTAACGCTTAAATATGAGACTACTCTAGAAACGGTTTGCTAGACTCTTCGTTCATCTTTCAGTTTGCCTACTTTCTGTCCATTTTGCACCTGGGCAGGTGAAATGAGGAGAAAACAAAATTGTGGTGGCAGGTTTTCTGGAAAAATTTGAGTGATGACCAAACCTAGTATTTGCTGAAAGAAAAGAGATCTTACCTCATTTACAAACTTGGTAATTATGTACCTGTGTGTATGCATATAACCACAGATACAAAGTGATTCCTGGGCAAGAAGTCCTTAATTGAGTCCCAATTTGTTTCCTACTTCTTTTGTTGGAGGTTAGATGGGTGAATAGAGAGAGTGTAGCAAAGTGAGAGGCAGAAAGTTTTCCCCACTGATTTGAAACAGAATCTTCCAGTTTAGCAATGGGAATTAGTATAAGAAAGTTAACTCTTTTTTTTTTCTTTCTAAAAATACATTTAAAA
Source organism: Bos indicus x Bos taurus (assembly GCF_003369695.1). Taxonomy (NCBI): domain Eukaryota; kingdom Metazoa; phylum Chordata; class Mammalia; order Artiodactyla; family Bovidae; genus Bos; species Bos indicus x Bos taurus. The sequence continues at coordinate 16,573,918 of NC_040096.1, read as the reverse complement.
AATATTAGAAGAGTATTCATCTCTAATGTGGAATTACTACAGGTACTTTTTATTTCTGATTTTTTTCCCAGGTGAGGTACCTTACTCCTAATAAAGGGAGATAATATCTACCTTACAGTGTGTGGAAAGGATTAAATCAAGATAATACATGGGAAGCTCTCAGCATACAGTAAAAACTCAACTGGTAGTGTTATCTCTTATTGTTGTTTTACTTGCTGTTAGTTTTCTTCAGATATTAGCCTCCTGCAGCCAGCATCTCTCAACTCAATTCCACAAGACCCCACCGTGTTAATTAGTCTTTGGGTGTGTGCTGTGCCCGGAGCCTACTGAGGGCTGGCTGAGGGGGTCACCCAGAAACGCCCACAGCAGTACTTACCTTGCTCTTTTTACTGCTGGACATTTTGTTCTTGATGTAGCTGAACGTACGACTGACTTTGGTTCCGCTCTTTATTTCAAAATCTTTCTTGGGGCTTTGTGGCAGGAAATTAAAGTTCTCTTCTGTTATACTAAATAGAAAACAGAGGAGTTTTTAAAAAGATTACAGAAGATGGTTTTTTAAAAATTAAAACATTCTACATGTAATTCTTTGTAACCGCCATTGTCAGGTATTATTTTGGCTACAAGTCACAGGCAACTTATATGCTCAGGTGCGAATGGGAAAAGGAGTAAGAAGTGGCCAGAGCTGCTGAAAGGTTTTATATAATAATATCAACCCAACAATAGGGCACACCACAATGCTTATGTCCTATTGCGAAAACTTGGCTAAATTTTCTTATGTCGGTTGTTAGTGTTTCACTAACGGGTTTTCAGGGATCTGATGCTAATTGTTGATTAGAATTAATGATCAATTCATCATTAATTATTTTATCTGAAATTGCTTAACCTAAAACAGAACCCAATGTATAAACTTCTTTGCATTAAACAGGTGTCTAAAAAGAAAGCCACAGATGCAAACCAAGGAGTTTTTATGACTGAATGCATATACAAGTTCCCTCATAGCAGAGACCACACCTTTTATTTAGGTTTCTGGCACACTGGACCGTCAATATGTGAATTCAGTTATGCACGATTTAAGGAGGGAATATACTGAATGGTCGGTAGAACTGACACTGAGTGCAGAAAGATCTACTGCAGAAGTTTCACAGAGACCTGGAGGTGCTGACCTACTTGTTTAGGACACCTATTTCCCAAGCCCATCCATGATGGTATCTCCAGACCCTGGGAAATTCACAAAGGTTGAGTTCCTCAAAGAGTGCGGGGCCCTTGTACACATTATCATTTGTGTACACATACACCTACGTAGAACTGTTACATAATACATCATCTATTATACAGAAATCCATTCAAACTACTTTTCCTAGGGTCCCAGAACAGTTATGCTAGAAGTTTTCCACTGGAAAAGTAGTGTTTGCCCCGAGGGCTTCTGTGAGAGCAGAGACAAGCAGGACCACATGGGTCCTGTTCAGTAGCTCGTCTATTTATATTTAAAATACTGCTTGAAATATAAAGCAGTCTGTTACTAAGACAAAGGGGAAATGAAAATCACTGCTCTAGAAAGAACAAAGAGTAAGCAGAATGTGGTTGAGTGCAAACAAGAGGACTCATATCGACAGAGTTCTGGATTACTGGGTCACAACTGATGCCTTTGTGAAAAGGAAGGCAACTTATAAGACACTGCAGGGCAACAATCAGAACCCCAATTATGCTTAAAATCAAATATTTAATCTCGTAAGCTTGAATAATAAACAATGAGTCAAAATAGCAATCTTTTGCTGCTGCTGCTGCTGCTGCTAAGTCACTTCAGTTGTGTCCGACTCTGTGCGACCCCATAGACGGCAGCCCACCAGGTCCCCTATCCCCAGGATCCTCCAGGCAAGAACACTGGAGTGGGTTGCCATTTCCTTCTCCAATGCATGAAAGTGAAAAGTGAAAGTGAAGTCGCTCAGTGTCCGACTCTTAGTGACCCCATGGACTGCAGCCCACCAGGCTCCTCCGTCCATGGGATTTTCCAGGCAAGAGTACTGGAGTGAGGTGCCATTGCCTGCTGTTAAAAACCAAGTCACTTCTCTGGACAAAGATGCGTACTGTCTGAACCTTCACAGAAGAAAATAGCTTTAAAGCTTACAAGGGCTAAGCAGGCAGCAATACTGCGTGAATACCAATACACACACACACACTGTGGAACAAAATGTTCTTGGACTTAAGAAATTAAAGATTCCCGTAAGCAATGAGTGCAAAGTTCATAAAGTTAATACAAGTGTATCCTTATGTGAATAAGTGCAACCAATCATCTTTATCTATAGGATGCCACAACGAATAAAGGTAGAAAACTATCCAGGACATAAATTTAAAAACCAATATTCCAAATTTATCAATCAAGGAAGTAAAATTCCAGTAAGTTCAATTAACTTATTTTGCGTAAATGTGTGAAGACATTTTGGATTTCCTTTATTTCATCTTGAGAAAAGGAGCAGCAAAATAAACGTATATAGTACCTCCCAGTGAGATTAGAGCTGGTGCTGTGGAAGGGCCGTGTACCTAGAAAACAAGAACAGCAGGAAAAAAATTAGAACAAAAGCATTTTACCTGGATAACAGATAAAATGTTTAATGTTTTTATGACTGACACAGATAAAGCAAAAACAGCCTCTGAAAGCCAGTGTGGGGTGCTTTTCCTTCTGAGGGTTTGGAAGAAGGAAAAATTAAAAATGAAACCCTCAAATTAGAACCGGAAATTGGCAGCAACTGGGAGTGAATTTCTCATGGGGAAAATTTTTTTAAATCCAGGATTCAAGTAACCAAAGAAACCCCAAAATGAAACAACAAAAATGCTCAAATGTATGTCTAATTCCTGTTCTTATGAAGGTTCATCAGAGTCCATAGGCCATCTTTCTGAGATGCTGTCAGAGGAGGAATATACAACAGGAAATGACATGTCATTTTCTGCATGCTGTTAATCTTGTGTTCATATATATCTATACTAACAGTAATATATGCCTGACATTTTCCTGAGCATTCCTAGAAATGGATTAGAGCATTAGGAAACCAACAGAAAAGAGCATAGACCCAACTTATAAGGTCTAGGGTTTGCCACTAATTTGGGGTGAGATCTCCAGACTTCATTTCTTCATCTCTGAAATAAGGAAGATAAAACAGATGCTAAGGGTCTTTCTAGACTGATACTGATCAGATGAGTAGGGCAGATATATTCTTCTTCCTTCCATAACCATCAGACCATAAACTGAAATGAGTCATTACATCAATAGCTAAATAAGACAGGGCATTAAACAGAACAAATACAGAAGTAATGATACCATTATTTTACCTATGATAGGTTAATGACAAATGGTTTCCAAGTTTCAGGAGATCAGGTATAGAAACACCTTCTGTGTGTGATTCCAGGTAGACAAAGGTTGCTCTGTGTAACTACTGTTATAATGTGGACAAAACACACTGTTTTCCTTGAGGTTACTGAAACTTCAATTTGACAGAGATTTGAAAAATGTTCCACTACCAGATTATCAACATTTGAAACTTTTAAGAACTCCCAAATTGTTTCAGATTTTGAATAGAAATGCAAAGGTGAAGTCATTACTAACATGTAGCCAACATGTGTAAATAATGCATTAGAAACTTAAAAACGGCTTCAAAAGATCGCTTTTATAGTTTTTCCTTTTACTTGTTTGGGGTTCTCCTTCTGTTTCATTTATGATGCACAATAACAACAGCCAGGAGAGAGGAAGAGTAAGACCTGGGATCTATCTTCCAGTTCTGCATCATCTGGTGAAAACATCAGCATTTAAACTTCAGAATGCCTTTATTTACCTAAACAAAAGTCAAGAGTGTGGTTTAGATTGTGGGCTTTAAAAGTTTTATACTTAAGGAACTCTGAATGATAGAAGGACCATCAAGTTCTCTCAGGCTGCCAGGATTCTGCTGTACATGTAATCAATTACCTAGTAAGTTACCACCTTAGTAATATGAACAAAGTAAAAACAAAACCCATAAAGAAAAACACCAACCAGCAGAGAGCCTGGCCAAGACTAAGCTCCCAGAAGGTTTCTGTCAGATAAACTAAGAACTCAACAAATACTGTGAGAATCTCTAACTCCTATAAGGATTTCCAACTTTCTTGCTGCTAAAAAATACTTCAATTCATTTTAATTCATTTACTATAACCTCTCAGGTATGGTTCTGAAACAGTGATTAATTCACCAATGTTTCTAAAATAAATGCTTCTGACTTTTCCGAAGTGTCAATTTTTCAGAGCATCTAAGAACATGATATAACCAACGTTACTTCCATGATATAATTACAGACAGAAGTGAAGAAATCTGTCATTGAATTTAGCCTACTAAGTACTATTGCAAGTAAAGAGCATATTTCAACGAGACCTTTTTTGTTTTAAGGCATGAAACAACCTGCAGATCTAATACAGTGACATTCCAGGACTGGAGCTGTTAGGCGGACATAGTATTTATAAAAGCGTGTTCCACGGAACACTTGTCTCCTGAGACGTCACACGTTGTCTTGCGCTGTGGTTTACCTGGTTAATACATTTTGGAATCACAGCATATTGAACACTACCTTCAAAATTCACAAGATACACATAAGCCTTTGAAACCTGCTTAAAATAGTTTCCTAAATTTATATGGTCGAGAACCAACCCTTCCCCCTGCCCCGCCCCATCCCTCTACCCCATAATTCTCACTGTATTTTTGAGTTTAAGGAACACATTTTGAGGAATGCTGGATATTTGATTCAAGGGTTTCTTTGAGCTTCTATACTTAACGATGACATTATGTTGGATTAACTGAGTAACCAGTGCTGATTGACTGAATAACTGGTCATAATTTTATATTAGTGGTAGAAGAAATACTATTGGAAACTTAGTTTTATTTGTCATGCTAACCTATTTCCAAGCATATTACAAATACTCAACAGCCTTGAGAATTTGTAAAAACTCAAAAGTTGTAGATGGAGTTTCACAACTTCCCTCCTATGACAACTGGTATGGAACGAAAATCTTATGTGCCTATACCAAAGGCATTTTACTTGTGAAAAAGTATTGAACATATAAGATATTCATTTATGCATAAGCCACTTTCCTTTAAGAACAATGCAAAAACGTCACTTTGATGTTGATATTGCTAACTATTAAATCTTAATATTTAAGTATTAAATAAATACTGCTCAAACTTAGGATCAGCAAATGGTGCTGAATTAGGATGCTTAATCATATTTATAATTGCCTGAGACTAATATGGTTTATATGAAATGAAAACAATTCGTTATTTAGCTTTATATAGCAAGTACTTTCTCCATGAAAAACAGCAATCCTGGAATCGTCTAGAAATCTCGTACAACTGAAAAGAGTAATTTTCATGGGGGTCGGGATTCATTTCCTCTCTGAGTTTACTAAAACTAATACTAAACTAGGTTATTATTAAGCAATGATATAATAATACGAAACCTACAGTGTAGTGAAGGCATTGAAAACTGAAAGTTCCAAAGGAACTTCTTCCAACCAATTAATCCATGTGGTTTAATCTCAAAGAACAGATATTCTTAAAGAAACGGTCTGGGGTAGTTCCCTGGTGGCCTAGAGGTTAGGATTCGAGCTTTCGCTGCCATGGCCCGGGTTCAGTACCCCGCTGGAGAACTGAGATCCCACAAGCCATGCAGCACAGCGCCCCCGCCCTGCCAACAAACAAATAAAAAACTGACACAGGTGGGGGACAAAAAGGTGAGAAGAAAAAAGGTTGACAGTGACTTTTAAATGTCACAGATGGACATCTAAGTATTTGTCCTATGAGACAAAAGAGGGGAAACAATGACAATGAAATTTACATGACTGAATGGAACGCTTCCAGACGTCAGTACGCAGCGTTACAAAAGGCACAAGGTGGGGTGGGAGCCCCTTATGCCTTTGCAGGTATCTCTGTTCTGGGACGATGTCTCGGGCCCTGGAACTGGGGCACTGGATCAGTCAACATTGGTGGTATACAAGACAAAAACTTTATTTGTTTATCCAAATTCATTTTCAAAGCAAAGCATGAAGGCGAATGATTCAGCAGTGGTGACATGCAAGAGGATAAAAGCTCCCCAGTCTCTTAGTACCAAGCCTACGGCATTTTCAGCGCTGGTCAGGCCCTGGAGAGCAGCCACTGGACCCCAAAGTTGCTTACTTACTATGCAACTCCTCCTCCTCATCACTGGAGTAAGAAGAGCCAAGAGAAAAGAGAGTTTTAGACTTAAGGAGGAGAGGTGAGATGCTGACGGAGAGCGAGATCCGCCGCGCTGGCCGCATCTGCCGCTGGGCTGAGGAACAGGTTAACAGAAGACATTAGCGCCTGCGGATCACACCAGAACAAAGACCACGGTGCCGAGAACCATGCCACTGGCCTGAAGGATGCCAGCGGAGGCTGTCTAGGCCTCTTGGCACCATCTATTCACATTTCCACCTTTCTTTCTCAATATGCAGAATGTAATGCGGCTTAAGAAAATGCACCCAACAAAGACACGTACTCGTTAGATTATGAAAACAGGAAGTGGGCTACTTTTCACAGCCATCATTTACAGCTGGAGTTCCCCCCACCCACCCCTTCAAGGTAAGGGAACGCCTTGCATGGTGGTGTTCCTCGGGATTCCGTATCGGCTCTCTTCCCGCCCACCCCAAACCTCCTCATTCACTGCTGCCTCTTCAAGTACAATCTGCAGGTGATGCAGTGATGACTCACAGCTTTCTCTTTTCAAGTCTGGTCTGTCCTTTGAATTCAAGCTTCATTCATCTCACTGCCTACCTGTGGGCAGACATCCCACAGCAGCTCAAACTCAACAAGCACATACATCACCTCAGCCCCTTCCTCCAGACTTGTTCCTCCTCGTTTACTCTTTCCTTTGGTGAGTGGTACCTAACATCTAACTCGTCATATAGGACAGAAACCTGGACACTATCCTTGAATCCTTTTATTGCCTCTCACTCAGATCTTTTAATTCTGTCTTCTAGAATTCTCTGAACATCAACTTCTCTACTGCCACTGGTTTGTACCTGCTTTGGACCAGCATCTGCTCTCATCAGAACTCTGCAAGAGCCTTCTACTCACCTACCAGCCTCTCCTTCCCAACACGGTCTTCAGTGAGGTTTCTCTGCAGTGTCAGAATCACTTGATTTAACAAAAATCACTCCCTTGTCCTCAGACAAGAAGCCCAGAGTCCTCAGTCTAGCTTTCCACCTGCTAACAAACTCAGTGATTTCCTCTTGGTCTTGACTTTGGTATCACTTCTCCCCAGGGCTTCCCTGGTGGCTCAGACGGTAAAGAATCCACCTGCATTGCGGGAGACCTGGGTTCGATCCCTGGGTTGGGAAGATTCCCTGGAGGAGGGCACGGCAACCCACTCCAGCATTCTTGTCTGGAGAATCCCCATGGACAGAGGAGCCTGCTGGGCAGTCCAAAGGGTCGCAAAGAGTCGGATATGACTGAAGCGACTTAGCATGGTACCCAGTTAGGCTTCTCTGACCCCTCAAGTCTGGGGCTTCTGAGCACCCAATGTTTCTTTCAACTGCTGCATATATCATCATCTGCTACACTCAACTGTTCTCATGTCCTTGAGCTGAAGTGTGGGGAGAAAAGAAACCCTATCTGGAAGGTCACGCCTCTCCTTTCACTGTCTCGCCTGGTGCCTGGCAAAGGACAGGTTCTTAACCATTGACTAATTTAACAAATGAACAAATGAATTTCCTTTTGTCAGGCTTTCTGTAAGGTCAACATCCTAAATAAAATGAAAGAAAAAACCCTGTACCTACCCAGCACAAAAGACACTCCACACCCCAGACAAATGCTGAGCGATGGCAGACGACAGGGTGTAGCCACAGCTCCTAACAGAGTGCAAAGAACGCCACAAATTCACGTGCGTTGGCTTGATTCAGCAGTGGCAGTCCAGTGCAAAAGCAAGATACCACTTTAGTGTGTGTTCTGCAGTGTTCCCAAATGCGAAGCATATATAAGGAATGAAAATAACCTCTCTTAACTACCCAAATCTCAGAGTATCCCTTCTTCTGTCACACGATCATGGATCATAAAGAAAAACCTACTTATAGGAATAAGGAGTATCTTCAACATGTATGGAAAGAATATGTTCTGCTAACACAGGGATTCAGTTTTAAAATGCCCTCAAATTTAATGACCATGAATATATTCCAGCCTCATAGTTTAATCAAAAGGCCAATATCAAAAGTCAATCTCGGGATTTCCCTGGTGGTCCAGCGGTTACGAGTCCGCTTTGCAATGCAGGGACACGGGTTTGACCCCTGGTTGGGGAACTAAGATCCTACCTTCTGAGGCACTTATAAGCCTACACACCACAATGAAAGATCCTGCTTGCTGCCTGAGACCTCACGCAGTCATAAACACATATTTTTTAAAAAGTCAATTTGCTTGACCGAATTTCTGTTCTGATGAATTTGTCAAATATTATCTTCTCCAAATAGAACTACCCTTAGAAAGTAAATGTATTCCAATAAAGTCTCCTCCCACTGTCCAGTTAAGAGAGACTAAGCACAGAAAGCAGAGATAAAATACCCTCATTGCCACCGCTGCCCAGCTGCCGAGAGGCCCACTCTGATCTTTGGTCATGTGGGTCACTTCGTGTTGAAGATCTGGTACATTTTATACATCAAATGCCACAGTTTGGTTCTTAAGACCCACTCAGCTTTCGTTGTCAATTGCAAGCGAGCACTACCATCAAAGCGTGCCCAGGAACTTGGCCAATTCACCCATCCTGCGTGAAGGTCTGAGAACGATCCCACGGGCAAGTGACACCCGGGGACACCGTTCTCTGTGACAACAAGCCATGTGAAATGAAGGGCAAAATGAAACCCCGGTAGGAAGCCCAGGAGGTTTCACGGTCCAATGGGTATCATTCTCCCCACTGACACGCTTAGCAGTGCATGTGTGTGCATGCTAAGTCGCTTCAGCTGAGCCTGACTTTCCGGCCTGATGGACTGTAGCCCGCCAGGCTCCTCTGTCCATGGGATTCTCAAGAATACTGGAGTGGGCTGCCACGCCTTCCTCCAAGGGATCTGCCCAACCCAGGGGTCGAACCCCAATCAACCCCACAGTTTATTGTCTGTAAGCATCTTCTGGGTGCAAACAGTAACAAGTTTAAAAATACAGACTTGTGAAAGGATTGTCTGTAATAACTGGCTTATTCTGTGTATGCAAACATAAAGTTTATTCTTAAGTTCTAATGACAAACCATCAGAGTCTCCTGGCAAGCTGGGAGTCTACACTCAACCCTAGGCTTCGAACACATTTCCTGGAGCAGCTTCTCTGAGGGCAGTGTCCTGCCAGTTTGGGAATAATGCCAAGTCTGTCTGTCTTTCTAATCTGGCCAGTGACCCAGTGACAGTCCAGGCAACAGTTTAGTGGACGTTTGCACAAAAGCTCAAATGGTAGCAGCTGGGAAAGGCTGTGGGAAAAGTTGCCAACTTCCTTCAAGGGAGAATCTAGAACACAAGTAAAAGCTGGGAAGCAGTGAGAGAATGCTGAGTTTAGGAAGTATTAATATATTGTACTGAGACAAGCAGGTTTGTTTGTAAGACACAGCCAGTTAAAGACAAACGAGAGATCGTGTTCCAGTTCTTCACCACTGCTTAGACCCTGGTTAGAGAAAAACAGACCCCTACACTGCTGGATGATGAACACACTCATTCCACAGTGACAACAAATGCTTCCCACAAGCCAGGAAACACGCTAGTGCACATTTAAAATAAATACACATTTAAGCCCTACCCCATTATTAGCCCTGCTGAACAGCTGAAGGACTCGAGGTCACACAGCCACTAAGTATGCTTACCATAAAGCATTAGTTAAAATACCTGAAGTGTTCCACACACTTTAGGCTTTAAAACCACGGGGTAGGTTTTAATTCTGATACTTTCAACAGGGAAGACCATGACCAAAGGTGAATCATGCAGGGTATTTAAGAGATTTAGAGTGAAGATTTGCATGTGTGGCAGAAACCAACCATCAAGTTATCCTGAGGCTTAGAGGCATAGCATGCAAGAAAGAAGTTTTATTAGCCTTCTGTTTAACAGCCAGAATTTTTATATCTGCCAAAAAAATTTATGTTTCCAGAGCAGAATAAAAAAAAAAAGTTGGGAAATTAATTCATTTGTACATGAGGAGGGACTTAAGAGAAATACTGTCATTAAGAGTGGATGAGCCCTCCAATTATAGCCTGTGCTCACTTAGGGAAGTAGTTAGGGCCAGTTCATCATTCAAATCTACATGAAATGTACATTAGAAATCAGAATGAGTGGCCTCCACTTTGATGAAAGGGCTGAACTCTCTCGCTCCAAGCTCTATCCATGACAGCCACCAGCCATGGAGCTCGGAGCTCAGACCCCTCAGGGAGGGATGGGCAATGGCCACGGAGCTCAGTCCCCCTTGTGGAGGGAAGGCTACTGGCCACGGAGCTCAGACCCTTCAGGGAGGGATGGGCACTGGCCACGGAGCTCAGACCCCTCAGGGAGGGACGGGCACTGGCCACGGAGCTTGGTGCCCCTGGGAGAGGGACGGCCACTGGCCACGAAGCTCAGTCCCCCTCGGGGAGGGATGGGCACTGGCCACGGAGTTCGGTCCCCCTGGGGTAGGGATGGCCAGCAGCCATGGAGCTCAGTCCCCTAAGGGAGGGATGGGCACTGGCCACAGAGCTCAGACCCCTCAGGGAGGGATGGGCACTGGCCACGGAGTTCGGTCCCCCTGGGGGAGGGATGGCCAGCAGCCATGGAGCTCAGTCCCCTAAGGGAGGGATGGGCACTGGCCACGGAGCTTGGTCCCCCTGGGAGAGGGACGGCCACCGGCCACGGAGCTCAGTCCCCCTTGGGGAGGGACAGCCACCACCATGGAGCTCAGTCCCGCTCGGAGAGCTCAGCTGCCTGGTCCCCACAACAAGATGAGCCAGAGTTCCTGGCGCTCAAGGACTGTGCTTCCTGAGGGGGAGCCGCACCATTCAGAGTGTCTGGCTAGCAACTGAAAGCACAGTCAAAACCATTTTGCTTTCTGGAGGAAAAATAAGAGTGTTTGTGTGTCACCAAACACTGGCCACCTTCTGCTGGTTCTGGGTAGCTGTGGCTATAGAGACGCAGGCCCTCCCCCAGGCCCTGGGAGGAGGGACACGGGGCTGAACGGCCTCACTGACTGTCGGGTTATCCGTTTCTAGTACTCCGAGTTCAAAGCCACTATAAACTGTTCAGTTAGAATGATGTCCCTTCTATACCAGCAGAACCACTGATCCAAAGCCAAGTCAAAAGCAAACCAAACCAAGATCCAAACAAGAACAGGAACAACGACTTCAGTTACAACTCTGTGAGTCTGTATCTATTATCTTTGCAAATAAGTCACTATTAGGCACCTTTACTGCAACAGGCCAGGTTGATACTTGAACTACTAATCATATTAAAATGAAAATGAAGTTAATACAATCATCCATTTATGCCTTAACGACATTGTGGACATTAAAAAGATGAGGCCTCTAGTAAGTCATGAATTGAGACAGAACATCCCTTTAAGAGGCCTCTAGTAAGTCATGAATTGAGACAGAACATCCCATTTAAGATGAGTTCTATATCAGGAGATGGTGAAGAAACAGCAGGAGGGTTTTATATCCTTTATTTCAGGTTCCTGAATACATGATCTCTCAGCAAAGAATATAATACACCACACTCTCTCTGATGAGAATTTTAATCTTCGTATCAAGATTCAACACTGCAACTACTCATGAAAAAAAAAAATCTATTTTGAAAATAAAAAAAAAGTGGGGCTTCCCAAAGACACCTGTCTGTGGCAAACATCTGGATCCAATTCAAGTATATTTTTGAGTATCTCTGACTTGCAAATGCTCTGGGCCTGTGGATGCCAGACGTCTCTACGTAACTTTCACAGCTCATCGATCTTGAATCTGTATACAGTTTCAGTAATCACTTTTGGCTGTAGTCCTTTTGGTCTTTGCTTAACTAAAAACATATCTCAGTCTCTCTCTGTCCTTCATGAGCTTGACATTTTTGAAAAGCTCAGGGAACTCGTATTGGATACTGTTTGGGTATCTGTATTATGGTAATACAAGACAGTGTCTTTGACATAAGAGCATTACATGTGTAACTTACTTTCCTGTGTTTCAGAAAAATCTTTAAAGAAAGTGATAAAGCCAGGGAAGGGAGCAAGATGGATAAAACAAGTGTTAAAATAACACTTTGGAGGCTCCAGGTGAAGACTATGTGGTGAGTGTTAGTGCTGTTTTTTGCAACTATTTTAAAAACCAGAAATTATTTCAAAATAGAGTTTTAAAAAATAATGTTTGTCAGGTTTAGGCCCAGAATACAATGAATTTCATGTGTTAAGGAGATTTTTATGTAGTAAAAGGAGGAAGGTCTCCAAACTGAATTCTCTGTCACCTTTTCTGTAAATGATCAGTCATTCATTCAGGGGAAGAGTCAGGCAAATGCTGTAAGGCAACGTCACAGGGTCTTAAAGCAAAAAAAATAAATGAAAGGGAAAATGTTCTGAATATATTCAATGAAAAAAGTAGCATACTCACCGTCCAACCCAGGATGGCTGATTGTCATTAATGAGACGGATTTTGTCAGTGGAGAAGAAACGGCTGATGTACAGTAATTAAATCCCTGTTGTTTAGATCTGTGACATGTCTGTGAAGGAAATAAAGGTAAAACAGTTCTCAGTTCATGCTCTTATATTTCTAGGTTAGTACAAAAGTTGACATTCCAACTCAGCAGAAGGAAATAAGGCAGTACAGAGGAAAAGACCACAAGCTTTGTAGGCCACAAAACAGCTGCTCAACTTCAGAGAAGCAATCCAGCTCTTCTGAGCCTCAATGTTCTTATCTGTAAAATGGGAACAGTTAGAGTATCTACCGCTTATGGTCATTTTGTATCCCTTCTAAGAGGGACATCTAAGGATGTCTCAAACTTCGTAAGCACTTAATACACGTCTACTGAATGCACAATCAGATAAAAATAACTTCACTGGAAATATCAGACTATGTATAGTGCTTGCCCTTTGAAAATTTAAATATCATGTACACATATAGTAGGATACCAGTAATATCATTCTGATGTTAAAAAATTGCAAACAGAGATACAAATAGAAAAGGTTTTAAGATAACAAGCAAAGTAGGCTCTGCATCTGGATAGAAACCTAAATTGTTTTCACTTCCTCTTCTGAGAATAAATGCTTATATGCGAACATGTGGGTAACTGCAATCCCTCAGTAACTTCACAGCCACTTCAGTGTGTAATCAGACCCACTGCAGAAGATCCTGCAACAAAACCCGTTTCCAGTGATGGTGGGACTACTCTTGTTTTGCTTGGAGAGAGGCCATCCTGATTGCTAACTTTAATTATCATCCCTTCCCTTCCTAGCAGTCTGAAATCTGTATGTGCTAAAAGGGAAGCAATGAAAATTCGTTACTAGGGTGAACTTGACTCAGTTACACCAAAGACTTCTCATTATTTAGAGCTTGTTCCATGGGTAACCATGGAGTCTGAGGCAAACAGTTGCTATGTTTCAAATACAACTGTGAGGTCTGAAAAATGACGTCAGTTGAAAGGCAGAGATCTTCAGCAGGAAGCTGGCTGCTGGCGACTTGTGCACATCAGGCATACAAGCGGCTCAAGTATCTACTCTGAGGTTGCACACGAGATGGAAGACTCTGGTGAGCAGAGCCCTGCGCAGCTGGGCACACCAGGGGCTACAGGGTCGACACTTCATCTCGACAGACTCAGACAGGCCACTTACACGGACACCACTCACTGGAGAGAGGCCATCACTCAGACTCCAGAACGTCAGCTCAGGAGAAGGTCATCACATAAACATCAGTAGGAAAACGGAAATGCTCTCATTTCCTCATCAAATGTCATCTACTTCAAAGCAACAGGGAGGCTAAAAGCCTGCCATTCTGAGTCTAATACTGTTCAGCTAAGAGCCAGTTATGGGGCCTCAGGCAAGTCACTTAATATGGGCTTGACTTGCTCACACACAAAGGCTTAATTTTAAGCAGAATGTGAGGGGATTTACTGGCTCTAAGTAAACTCAAGTTTTGGTATTTTACCTGGTCCTACAAGTGATTTCCAAAGGACTCTCTACATATAAAATACAACATGTTCTCAGACGTACTTGTCAGAGATGCTCTCTGTAGTCACCAAATTTATTGTTTCCTATTTTTCCCCTCTTTTCCTGTTACCACTGGGTTGAATAAATAGACACCATCTACTTCGATAACTATATTCTCCATATTCTTGTTATTTTTCTTAACTTCCAAGAAGCCATGAAGAGGGGACAAAGGAGGCAAAATTCCTTTAGGCCTTCGATTTTATTTCCTCTGGGCCTTCACATGACCATAAGTGATATATTAATCACCAAATCGCCTGGTGCTAGATTTAAAATATTTGGTCACTTCATTGCTATGTAGCAGGATGTAGTAAAAAACTAGATTTCTACACAAAACCTTAGTCACTGATTCGAAGAACAGGTTGTTTAAATTTTTGTTTGTTTAGTTTGAAACGATGCCTTACACTTCTACCTAAAATGAAAGCTACCTACTCAGAGACTGGCGTTTTAACTTTTTTGTTTAATTAGAAAAAATTTCACTTGAAAGTGTATCCCAGAATACTCTCAGAAGTACATCCAGGTGTTAGTTTTAAAATTAATATCTTCTTAATTTTAAAAGTTTGCTTTGCTGAAATATTTAAATCTATGCAGATTAATGGTATTCTTTAATTAGCGTTGGGCTTCCCTGATAGCTCAGTTGGTAAAAAATCTGCCTGCAATGCAGGAGACCCCAGTTCAATTCCTCAGTCGGGAAGATATGCTGGAGGAAGGGATAGGCTACCCACTCCAGTATTCTTGGGCTTCCCTTGTGGTTTAGCTGGTGAAGAATCCACCTGCCACGCAGGAGATCTGGGTTTGATCCCTGGGTTGGGAAGATCCCCTGGAGAAGGGAAAGGCTACCCACTCCAGCATTCTAGCCTGCAGAATTCCATGGACTGTATAGTCCACAGGATCGCAAAGAGTCAGACATGACTGAGCGACTTTCACTTTCAAGCAGCATTAAGTGCTAAAAACTGCTGTTTGCAACACTGACTATATGTGTAATTATAGCTACTAACCTTATGTGAACATAAGTCTTGCCTTCTTTGTTCCTAACATGAGGATGTATTTAGGGAAACGAAACCAATCTTTCCCCCACAAATTAGCAACATACACCTCTTTCAGCCTTACCTGCTGATTAAACATTCTATGTTCCCTCTGGCCTGATTCAAGATCCTCTTCTGAAAGCGACACCAGAGAGTCACCCCTTTCCTGGCCACTGAAAGGGTGCCTGAGTTCTCTGGTGTTTGATGAGTTTCCTTCTAGAGATGAGGACGGCTTGTTTCCAATACCAGCTCCTCCTGTCAAGCCTTCTAGACTGAAACTGAACACAAGACACAAGAGTTAATTCGTTCTGAGACTCAGAAAGCAAGGAGGATACAAAGCCCCTGCATTTGCGTCTCCCTTGCTTGTAACTTTCTGTCACCCGGCAAAGCTGTCTGCAAGGCTTGGCCAAATGGGTGCCCCCTGCCCTTCCCCCTAAATACTGGTTGGCTGAGAAATATACTGCACTTGGTTTGTTTGTTTGTTTAAAAAAACCTCATTCAATTTACTCAAATGTTGAGGTACTTCAAGTCATCTTCTTGGACATTTTTCAATATACCATATGGATAAACTGTATTATCTATAGATCTTTTATTTATGTGGGTTTTTTTTTACCCTTGATCTGATGTGATCAATTTTTGCCAGACTCTGAAGCCTGCCAATGCCAAATAATTAAATGGCACAGAGAAAATATGAACATTAAGTGACTTTCTGGAGGAAAATAGGGAAGATCCAGACTTGCCTTTGCAGCCGTCAAACGGACCTTTGTAACTTCACATTTGACTACAATCCAGGTGACATTTGTAACTTCACCTTCCACGACAGTCTAGGTGACCTTTATAGCTTCACAGGCATGCGTCCACCCCAGAAACCCCATGTCACACAGGCGCGTTACCATCTGTGCACACCTGCCCCAACAAGCACCGCTCTGGCAGGTTCCTGAGAGTCGCTAGTTGCAGAAGGCACACGGGACACCACCGTAAAGGGCAGAAGCTGAAAAGGCACAGTGTCTAAGAGAGGTTTGTATCTTTCTCCTTGATACTGACAGGGTGGGGGGGGAAGCAAACTTAAGGTTTGAGATGGAAAATGGGATCCCTGGAATGAAGACTGTGGTCTGCAGAGTGAAAAGCATTTTTTGTGAGGCTATGGAGAAAGGTTGGCCAGCTTTCACCCTTGGGGATGCTAGCCAGAATAAATCATGTGTGTGCCTACTGGCTCTCAGAATGCAGGGGGAGAGCACCATGCCCTCAGTTACAAGCATGTGGAGTTGTGTTGGAAGGCATAATGAAGCTCTTTCGTTACCTCTGCTCAAAGTGAACTGCTGTATGCCATCTAGAAGGGTTTCTATCTGCCCTTTTTCCTATGAATCACTTATTATGAACTGAAACCATATGCCTCTATAAATTAAACAATGGATTTTATTCTGATTTCAATATGATGATAGAAATCATGACTAACTCCAAGTAAATGTCTCTGTAAAACTCATTTTCAACAGCAAGGGTAAGAAGACAGACTAATTGAAGAAGAAATTTAGTTTTCTGTTATGAATTATTTCTAAAGCCTGAGAAAGCCAGATCCCACGCTTATACCACAACATTTAATCCTGTAAGTGATTAAATCTGGCTGCTTAGTTAAGAGAAGAATATGTAATGATGAGCAATCTGTGAGCTTAGAATCTAAAGAGATGACTGGATTTGGAAGCGTAATTAAGAAATGAGTGCATCTTAGTAGCTGCCTTGTTTCTGTTTTTGTTTTCCTCAGGATGTGCTAATTCCTAGGAGCTGGGAATTGGGATGGATGAAAACAAAGACAGAAGTGGTCTACCACAGCATGGAGACAAGCCTGTGCAGAAAACACCCGAATCTATAGCCACTTGAGACAAGCAGAATGCATCGGGGAACACCATCCAGCTCCGAGGCTGCACCCCTTGGACTGGACAGGATGCCCACAGCAGAGGCAACACAACACCGCGCTCACAAAGAAAGCAGGCCGCCACATGCATTCCAGCCACACAGCCAGTCCAAAGCCGGAAGCTCGAGTGCTGTGTTCTACAATTCCCCCTTTGGTGGCTGGACACGCAACAATACCATACCTTCTGTAATTAAAATCAGCACTCAGGGCAGCAGAGTATTGCACACCAGAGGGACACCAGCTCATACTGGGGATGACATCAAAGGCAGAAACAGAAATGGAAGAGGAAACAGGGATGGGATTATTGGGTTTAAAAAGAAGGGACACAGTTAGAGACAGATGGATTTTCTGATCATCAAAAAATTAGGAATGTAACACTGATTTAGAATTTAGAAAATGGTTAGAACAAAAAACACAGTTCTTCTATTGATGTCCATCTACATAATGTGTTAGAAATGACTACGTGAACTCTTTACAGGTTAACAAGTTCAGTGTTGGAAACCCCAGAATTCCTACTAGCAAATCCTGAACAGAGTACCCACACTCCCTGTGGCGTCCCATGCTGTGGGCATGCTCACAGCAGTGTTTCAACCCCACTACTGGGGACACGCTCTCTATACTGCCCACTACTCCTCCACCCATTTAGGCTTGGATGCTAAAGATAAAGCATGTAACAACAACAACAAAAAAATCCACTTGATCATCTCCTGACCACAGCATCTCTAATCCTTCATTAAAAGGAATGATGACAAATTGCACTGGGGTAGGCTCACTGAGTCAGGTTTTTTTTTCTCCCGTGTTTCCATTAAGGATGAATCTAAGCCAGAAAATTCATATATCTTTCATAATGATACCCAACATCATCATCCACCTTCAAACCCTATTCACCAGGCTTGGATGCTAAAGATAAAGCATATAACAATGGTCCTATTTCCCTGTATTTTAATGATAATGAAGGGATGACTTTCCTTGAAAGGGAATTTTATAGTATTGACCAAAGGGTCCCATAATTTTAGGTATGTATCTATTTTCCCACAAGATTAAAAAAAAAAATCCATTTGGTCATCTATTTCCTTGACTATCTTTGCACTTATATTTATTCTCATGCAGTAGGAACAGAAAATCTGGGGTTGGAAATGATAAGGAAACATAAGCAGACAAAAAATAACCAACTCAGAGTATCAGGTACTCTGTAAAAGGAGCTGCATCCATAGGTCAGGATTTTTGATTAATAAAAGCTATCATTAAAAAAAAAATACACTGCTACTATTTCGGCCTTAAAGTTCTAAGTGACATGCTTTTGTTTTCGGAAGGGAGATAACAATAAAACTAATCTGCTCCCTGAACCTTCAATGGGAAGACCTGCAGACACCAAAAAAAACAAACAACAAACAAAAAGAAAGCTAAAAAAAAAAACACAAACAAAAAACCTAGAAAACAAAAACCACCTTGTTTTGAATACATACAGCTGATAACTTTGTGCTGACAAGTGGAAGGTTTTGATAGAAAAAAAAAAAAAAAAGGAAAATGACGGAAGAATAAATATGAGCTAACCCTATGGATCTTCTAAAAGTAAATCTTTAAAATAATACCATTAAAATAAATTAAAAGGTAAAACATTTAAAATCAGATTATATTAATAGTACAAAGCTCAAAAGTACAAAAAAGCAGAGAGTGGAAGTACACAGCTGAGACATGTCTCTACAAGTCTGCTAAGCAAGACCAGACTGACTTAGGGAAGCAAGCCCTGATACAGTTTACAAACACACATGAGATTCACAAGTCTGTTCTTTGAAAAGTATTAACTTAATTTTATACCGCTAAGCTGTTACTAAAAAGGCATATTATATCTACATGGCTAATTTACTAAAAACAGAACGTGTAAAAAATTAGAAAGTGAATATACATGCCAATTTATCATTCATTAAAAATTAAACAACGTGTTTCTATGGATTTTAAACATCCCTTTACTCTCAGAAAATGATAATGATGTGAGAGAGTGGGATGAAATTTAGGATAAAGAAGATGAACAATAGGGAGACAGAAGGAGCGTCAGAAAAACCTAAGGATCCAGGGAGGAAGCTGCAGATAGCCCTAGGGTCACAGAAACTCCTTTCACAACAGTAAGAGTATTTTTCAGAGCATCCTAATTTCAATTCCTCAGCTGGGGGAGTAACATTTCATGGTTCTTTAGCTTTGAGATTTAGATAGTTCCAGATTAAAAAAAAGTATCCTGATGCCCTACCTTTTAATACTTGCTGAGATTTTCCCATTTTAGTAGCTAAGGCTTAACACAAAACTTAAAATCGTAACTCCTATTCTTCATACAGAAATACGACAAAAGATGAAACCGTCACTGAAGTGGCTATGCCAGCTGTGACTCCATGGTAACTTGGGCTGCATCCAGCAACGGGTCATTCCAGGGTTATCCAGGGCATGTTTTTAGTAAGTCCATATTGAAGAGTTTAAAGAAGAGTCAGCCAAATAAATCTCTAAAGGTTTTAGATACTTCTACTGAAAAAGGCCTTTAATAACTTGTTCTCCTGGAGACAAACGTAACCAGGCTTAGGATTATCTGAGATTCGTGACTACACTGTGCTTGAGCTCAACTGTGTGCCTAAAATCTGAAACTAAAGGAAACACCCACTTAAAAAGACCAGGTAGGCAACAAAGATCATTATCCGCCCACTTCCTAAAAAGACAGCCTCAGCTAATAATTTAAAATCTCTCTTTACAAGTATCTCCTAATATGAGACACTAACCATAATCAAACCATCGTTTTCAGATTTCTAAATTTTTTTCCAAAAATTGGAAAAGGCACAAATGACTCCTGTACAGGAAATGTACTGATAAAAACTCAGCATTTGAAAAAATTAAAGTAAATCAGTACTTTTCGACTAAAAGTGACTTTTCAGCTGATAAATCACTGTAATTTTTAGCTTCAAAATTTTATGTGACCAAAAACCAGTATGCGATTGAAAGACTGAGAGGAGCCCTGAGAAATCAGGACCACATCAACAGTGGACGGGAGACTCCCAAGTGGCTGAGGAAGAAAGGCTTTCATCACGTTATTGAAGAATGTGCTGAAAATAGTTTAGGGCTTGATACATGAGCACACGTCTATTTTCAGTTCCCCCTTTTCTTGGGAAAGAAAGAATAAGTACTCCCTGGGGTCCATTACCTATGCACAACAGACACTTCTTAGACTCCTCCTTAGGTAAAGTTGGGGAGACAGTATTATTAAAGTGATCTGAACACCAAAAAAAACAAGATGGAAAAAATATTTTTTTAACTTTTTTTTTTTTAAATAAAAGTAGAACAGGAAAAAACTTCAAATTCGAGAAACCGTTTTATACAGGATGGACGTTAGCAATTAATAAGTACCTGTATTTTATTTGTCTAAAGCAGACAGGACTTATTTAAAATTAGACTGTTAAATCGTGGATGAAGCAGAATGAGATGCTTGTTAGTAAAATAAGCTCAGAGGCAAACAGTTAGTCCATCAAGTTAGTGAGCTCTGTACCTTCTCCTATGAATGGGAGGCCTCCTGACAACATCCCCAAGAACTCGCATTGAACTGAAAATGAATGGTGGAAGAGGTCAGTGTCCAGGTCAAACAAAATGGATACAAATGAGTGAAACACACAAACATCACACTAGGAAGAGACAATCACCAAAGAGAAATGGTTTGGGAGTAAGGGAATCAAAGAAAGTGGAATAAAGAAAACATCATCACCAAAAAGGCCTGATAATCTCTGAGAAGGGCTACTTTAACTCCTTGGAGCATGGAGGGAACAATCAGGTGACCAGGAATGAAGTTTATTAAATTATAAAAGCAAAAGGACTTTTTCTAAAGGTCAGCCAAGCATAACTTTAACAGGATTTTCTTAAACACTTTAAAATTCAGGTAATTCTCTATGCAGATTAATACTGTAAAAATTAGTTAAACTGATGAAAATGACCCCTAACTCTCATTCCATTATCTCCAGAGGTACTAGGACAGTGGTACCAGGCAATTCTGAATGATAACTGCAAATAGGAGAGTCCATGATATTATATAGGCTGAAAATACAAGCAATTTAGGTAATAGGGTTCTAATTGCAGCTCTATCCTAAAATCACCATGTAATCTTGGGCAAATCTTTTACTCTGAGCTTCAATTTCCTCACTGGAGCAACATGATGCATACTGTCACATCTAGCTTGGAAATTAAAGTCATGGCAAAGAGATCCATCGTGGTTTATAAAGGAAAACAGATTCCATATAAAAGGAATCCTCCTTTCTCAATGCTGTTGTCATCTAGGACACGTGTATCCCGTCAAGCAGATTCCCTTGCCTCAGGAAGGGAATTCTGCCTGTAGGGATCATTTCCCCATCCTTATTTTCCCATATGAATGCTTAAAAAAAAAAATTACAGCTTGAATGAAGCTGTAAGGTTTGCATCCTGAACTGTACCCCAGAATAAAATGGAGTTGTAGAAAGACTGCCTGACCAGGAGACTGGAAACCTGGATTCCACTGACATTGGGTAAATGGTTTAAACTACCTACATAGTCTCACCTGCAAAAATGGGGATAATCCCACCTGACTCATGAAGAGGATGGGAAAATTACATGAGACAATGTGTTATTAAAAGAATCTGAAAAGGGTAGCAAATCAGGAGGGTGTAAGGTACTATATGAAGATAGGTCTTCATTCACCTTGGGGCCTCCAGAACCTAGGAATGCCTGCTGTGCTTAATACATGTTGGCCAAATAAAAAAAACAGGAGTGGATGAATGTAATCAGATTATATGTACTTACAGCTATGAAATCTGAGCCAAAATATTAGGAGGTCAAGGAATTTTTAAAAAGCAAACCAGCCAGTAATCGCTCCAGGTGAACTGTTTATATCAGCTGTTTTACAACTGTCAGCCTCCTCCCCTGGCTGTTGGTCCTCATTTAGAAGGTAGCCTTGGAGGAGGCACACTTTTACACATAGAGTAGGCATCATGGCACCTGTTCTTCAAACTTCAAACTTAAGCTCATCTAGGCAGCCAGTGGCTAGAAACCAAATCCACATCTTCACATAGCCTGCTTGGCAAACCGAAAGGATGACACGGAGTGCCACAAGAGACCCCCAGGCTGAACGACATGTGGAATAACAGCAACAATTTAATAATAATTATGATCGCTTTAACAGTTAAGTACTGGTAATTTAGACTTTATCAAAACTTTCTACACTAGAAACAGATGGCAAATCCTATGAAGCACTGTGAAAAAACTTGTGTTGAGACTATAAGATTTCAAGTTTATTTCTTAATTGAAAATTGACACGAAATTATTCCCTTCAAATTTTCTAACCTCTCAATTTTATGAACAAATCTGGCCTAAACAGACGTTACACCAGTGTTTAACTCACTATGTGGCTTACATATTTCATTGTAATCTTTACTCTTACAAATACTCTGAAAGGCAGGCGTTCTACAGATGAGAGAATTAAAGCTCAGAAGGGTCAGGTAACTTGCCCAAGGTTATCCAGGTAGTAAGTTTCAGAGCTGGAGTTGGCACACAGATTTTCCTGATTCCTATAGGTAAGCCTATATTCTTTCTTCTATACCATGGTATCTCCTGAAAACTTTCCCTAACGGTAACACCAAATTGAAAGCAAGCAGACACTGAGACGAGACAAACGGCCTGCCGCCTCACCTCCGGTGGTTCATTTCTGCGTCGCTGGCTGCGTTCTTCCCGGGACCCCAGCTGTGCCTCCGGAAAGGGGACAGAGAGCGCATGGAGCTTCGCAGGACAGAGCGGCTCGCGGGCACCTCGGTGATGCTGTCCATCTCCTCCTCCTCCATCTCCCCCGAGCCAGCAGGCTCGCTCTCGCTCTCTCGACCCTCAGCTCCCACCCCATGGCTGTTGAAGCCGTTGAGATACTGCGGGTCTCTGGACCTGTTCAAACTGGAAATCTGGGGGAGGGACACATCACTGCCGTGAGACGAATGTCGGTCCAGGGACGCCGTGTCATCGGTGGAGGAACTGGATCCAGTGACATCGCAGGCCAACTGCTCCTCCTCGGGCTGCAGTGGAGAGAAAGCACGTATGGTCGGAAACGGCAGGACCAAGAGGCCTCGGCTACTCTCCACTGAGTCAGTGCCTTTACAGCGGGTAGGACAGGCAACATCACAGCTGGCGCCAAACAGCTTTCTTTCTTAAAGCACAATCACAGATGGACTCAAACAGCCTCCAGTAAAGGTACAGTCCAGGTCCATACTCTTTCTACCCTTTTACTAGAGGTGCAAAATGGGAAATATATGGTCTTCCCTTTCTTGCAGAGGAAAAGATCTAATTCCGGTCAGTTATTTTCAGTCAGTACTATCAACTGAAATGAAGGGAACCTATGTCTCTGAGGTTTCTGATGTATGAAAACTCTAAATTCATACCATGTAAAGTTAAATTTATTTTTACCAAAAATTTTGTAAGTTTTGTTTGTATGGCATCACCAACTCAATAGACATGAGTTTGACCCAGCTCCTGGAGGTGATGAAGAGCAGGGGAGCTTGGCATGCTGCAGTCCATGAGGTCTCAAAGAGTTGGACACAACTCAGTGACTGAACAACAAACAACAGAGTCTTCTGTTAGCAAACATGTCCAGCATACAATCAATACTAGTTCATATCAACAACCAAGAAAACACAAATTGGATCACAAAGGCAATCATATTATGTCAACAGAAAATACTTTATATGTTGGGATTAGTGGTGGTGGTTTAGACAGTAAGTCATGTCTGACTCTTGTGACCCCATGGACTGTAGCCCACCAGGCTCCTCTGTTCATGGAATTTTCCAGGCAAGAATACTAAAGTGGGTTGCCATTTCCTTCTCCATGTTGGGATTATCAACAAATATTTTTAGTCATCATGAAACTACTTGCACTAGCAATTATAAATTCTTTTGAAAAAAAAAAGAAATATGTTATAAGAAAGAATCCACTGGCAATTATGACACCTGAACAATACAATAATCAGAATAAAAACAGTTGAATGAACTCAAGAGTAGAATGGAGATGGCAGAAGATAAGCTAACTAAAAACAAGATAGTGCGCCTGGCTACAACAGTGATATACTGAAGTTTATATTCAAAAAGCAAGTCTGTTTTCAGTGGCATTTTCAAAAATGCAGAACAGCTTATGATCCCACCTAAAGTCTGCCACAAATGTCCAAATTCTGGGCCACAAACACCTAAATGCAAGAAATTTATCCCCCCTTTTTTCCTTCAACTGAGTACTGGCTGAGTTTTATCAAGCCAAATGGTACCTAGAACAATCAGTTCTCTGCAGTCTTTGATAGAGTGATGGTGCTCTTTTCCTGGCCAACTTCTAGAGCCTACCAGGAACTGTGTCATTCTGATCCAGCAGTCTGACAAGCTCTACCTGCTGAAAAGCACCAGAACACACCATGCGACGGGTGAGGGAAGATGAGCGTTGCGGCATCCAAAAACCAGAAGACAAGTGAAGTGTCTAAAAGCTGCACGCTCACCCTCTCAGCCACACGGGGGGCACTGTACTGTCTTCGCATCTTTCTTGTGCGTTCATTCTCATGGGACAGGGAGCAGGAAACAGAAGCAGACATTGTGATCCCCCCGCCCCCTTCTTCACAGTATTTCCCTAATTTAGGAGTAAAGAAACTTACAGTTCTTCAAAACAGATTTTAAAAATTATAGAAACTCATGAGCCCTTTTAGTCTTGAAACAGAAAATAACTCCTAAAGAGGCTGACTCTTTAAAGTCTTAACAAAACACTTCAAAAGCACTCTACCTTCTCAAAGCAGTCTTTACAGCCTTGGGGCTGAATCTCACCAGCTCATGTGAGCTTTTTCTTTCTACTCTCTAGAATCCAGCTTCCCAGCTTAACTGCTCTTTAAACAATCAGTGAGGGATGAGACTGAGGGAGATGCGAGGGGCTGGACAGTCAGGACTCTGAGGCCCAGACTGTTTCCTGGGCTCCCCCAAGTACAGCAGAGGCAAGAACTGAATGCAAGCTGATTTCAACTTTTAAAACGCCCTGTTCTATTACTATCTTCATCACTTAAAAAACAAAAAGACCCTGTAGGAAATAAGATCTCAAAGTCTGTATCAGAAGTCCTCAGTGTTCCTTTCACTGGGCCACACTGGGCCATATATTTTTATTTTATAGTAAAAGAAAGCTATACTGAGTAGATTCTAAAATAGGGTAAGTTTTGGTTTAAAATTGTCGTGACTCCTTTCAAGTTAGTGAGGAGTGACCTGGGCATTCTACATGTTCTATTCCTGGGGCCACTCTCCATCCAGAGGAAGAATATAAATGGTCGTGAATAGCAACTCCAGAAGACACTTTTAGGATGTCTTAGCTTTTCACTGGACTGGGTTGAACAGTGTCCTCCTCAAATTCACATCCTTCTCAGAATGTGACCTTATTTGGCTGGGTCTTTGCAAATGTTGTTCGTTAAGATGAGATCATACTTCACATGAGAATATTTCCTGAATCCCAAAGGAGTAGTATCCTCATAAGAAGAGAGCGCAGCCCCTCGGATACATGGCTTTTAGGAACCCCTGCCTCCAGAACTATGGAAGAACAGGTTTATATTGTTTCAAGCCACCAGATGTGTGGTAACTGGTTACAGCGGCCCTAGAAACTAAAGCTGCCTAAATGTCTAATTCTCAAAGCAATATCGAGGGACAAACAGAATGGGCAACAGAAAAGAAAAATGTGTGACAAGTCTGGTAAAGATACACAAGCAAGGCTTCAAAAGAAGTGAAAGTTTCCATTTATCCATGTACCGCACATTCTTCTTACAAGTTAGCTCTTCCCAGTGTGGAAATGACTTGCAGATGGGAGAGCAGGTACTTCTTTCTAAAAAGGAGAAACCTGCCTAGCATATATGGTCAACATGGTCTTATTCCTGGCGTGTGCTTTTAACTCCGATCTTAACTTTTTAAAAAACAAAAACCACAAACTAAAAGACAGGGAGTTGTTTTTTTTTTGTTCATAGTAACTGCATGATTTCTTTAGTTTTGCATTCCTGATTCTGATTTAAGAATGAGGTTCAGACAGTATAATGTTCTTACACTCAAGTATTTTTATGAGCCGGTAGTTGCACCTTGAAAATGGAAAAATAGGACAAATTCAGAAGTTAAGAGAGAGCTCATTTAGTAAGTATTTGAGGCAAATGGTTTTAACTTTAGATTGAATCTAAAGAAGGCTATAATACTCTTTTCCAGGTTTTTTTTTTTTTAGTGTTCTCAAGAGTTTCCCAACTTCATCACATCCTTACACTACCTTTGCAGACTAGAAAGTAGTCAGTGGTGTAATGAGAAATCAAACCTGGAATATGGCCATGGTCTTTCTACAGCCAGGTATGTGTCTAGGGACGAGTCATGTGATAATCCTTAGATCTAAAGAAGTTAGAAATTAATATAATGTCTGTTGACAAACATTACCTATTTCAATCATGGATAATGGAGGAAAAGAGAAAAACATGGTTTTTTTAAACTTTTCAGGGTTTTTTTTTGCAATGTTCCCTTTCCAGTCTCTGAATCTGTAGTGCTAAAGAGTTCAGAGAAAGCTGCCAAAAAGCAGATGGGAGAGGCACGACTTACACCATTCTTCTCCTTCCTCAAAAAAGTACCAGATCTTAGGGAATGCTATTTTTCTATTTCTATAAATTAGAAGGGGGAATGGTTTCTAACACAAAACAGAATGTTTCATGCTTAGTATTTAAGCCCTTCTAAGAGTTTTTGAGCTGGTCTGTCTGTCTTTCTTTAGATAGGTCTTTTCTCTTAGAACATCTGCTAATTAAATGACTTTCAAGACTCAGAAAATTATTCCTGATGGCCTGGAGGAATGGTGCCATGGAATCAGTTTAACTAACAAATATTTTAAAACTTAGTTTTGAATCCATGTCAATCATATGTACCAGTTAAACTGACCAATGGCACCATTCCTCCTGAGAGTTTCAGGAGGGATAAATGAGGACTAATATCCCAAATCCCACATATATATATAAACACATATTTATATGGAATAAATATTACATTTGAATACATAAGTATTTACATATAAATACAGTGAATATATCAGAGAAGGCAATGGCACCCCACTCCAGTACTCTTGCCTGGAAAATCCCATGGACGGAGGAGCCTGGTAGGCTGCAGTCCATGGGCTCGCTAAGAGTTGGACACGACTGAGTGACTTCACTTTCATGCATTGGAGGAGGAAATGGCAACCCACTCCAGTGTTCTTGCCTGGAGAGTCCCAGGGACCGGGGAGCCTGGTGGGCTGCCGTCTATGGGGTCGCACAGAGTCGGACATGACTGAAGTGACTTAGCAGCACAATGAATATATAAGAACGAAAATACATGTATATATATTAAATATTTTTTAATTCTTAGAAGCAGATGGCCGAAAACAACTGAGATGAGTATTAAGACTGGGTTAGGGCAGAGAAGCAGATGAGACGCTGAAGTGTAGACACAGGAAGGAAGGGGTGATGGAGTCATGTATGGGCACGGCCACCTGCTCCAGTATTCTTGCCTGCAGAATCCCACGGACAGAGCAGACGGGTGGGATCCAGTCCAAGGGGCCACACAGAGTCAGACACGACTGAGAGACTAACACACACGCGTGCAAGAAAGCAAGCTTACTGGGGAAACGAAGACTATGTCTGTACCTGAGGCTGACAAACGAATTAGTCCTCTCTTTTCATAACTGCTTTTCCTCCTTCATACAGAAGGATGGAACACACACAAAAACTCTCCCCTCTACCATAAGCTTCTCTTTCCTTGGGGTTAATAAAATTATGAATATCTGCAAGTGGTGATCAGGCTAGAAAAACCCACTAGGTGATGGAGAGAACGCCCTCCGGGCACAGAAAGGGGTCAGGGCAGTGGCTCTTTCCAACACTGGCCTTCCGGCTTCAAGGGCAGGGCTGAGCTGACAGACTGACCCAAGCACACGTAGGTTTTGCTTAATCTAAGGCCAAATAAATTAGGGAAAATGAAATTACATAATAATTACATAAATAAAAGTTAACACAGAAGTCTAAAATAAATGATGTTTATAAAAAGCTTGAGAGAATCTATTTCTTAAATACATGTGCTGCTGCTGCTAAGTCATGTCAGTCGTGTCCAACTCTGTGCGACCCCATAGATGGCAGCCCACCAGGCTCCCCCGGCCCTGGGATTCTCCAGGCAAGAACACTGGAGTGGGTTGCCATTTCCTTCTCCAGTGCATGAAAGTGAAAAGTGAAAGTGAAGTCGCTCAGTCGAGTCCGACTCTTAGCGACCCCACGGACTGCACCCTACCAGGCTCCTCCGTCCATGGGATTTTCCAGGCAAGAGTCCTGGAGTGGGGTGCCATCGCCTTCTCCTTAAAATACATGTGCAGTATAACTATTATATAAATCTGAACAGCAATTATGTACTAGATACTCACCACTGTGAGGCTTTTACTAAGAGATTTAGATGTATGATTTCTTTTAATCCTCACAACTGTTTGATTTAGTAGCTATTCTTATGTGCATCTGATGAGAAACCTGAAGCTTAGTGAGGTTACATAATAAACTCAAGTTTCTGAGGGACAGACTCTTTTTTTCTTCATCTATTTCCCTTTCCAAGCTCTCCAGGTGATTCTAGGTTCAGCTAGGATTCATACACCTAAAATATATGATTTTTATTTGTCAATTATAACTCAGTAAAGTTGGAAGCAAAGTCACTGAATGGTACCCTCCGGACCGTGTACTTCATTTTATGTAAATATTATAAAAAACAAATCTTATAAACAAATACTGAATTCTAAGTATTGAGAAGTGGAGTGTATTGATATCTATAACTTTGAAGTGTATTAAAGAAATTAGATGACCTAATGGAAAGAATGAGGGGCAGATACACAATTATGAAGTAAATAATAAAAGGTTAATTGTAGAATCTAGGTGGTGCGTATTTACTGCAGAATTCTCCCTACTTTTCTGTTTCAAAATTTTAAAAATAGAGTATTGGGGGGGGGGGGGGGGGGAATGCCTGATTGGCTTTCTTAACCAGAATCACACCCTGCAGGTATGATACAGATATGTCTATGGAGAGGTATAAACACTATACACACTTGTATATATAGAAATCTAGAAACAGCTATGCACGTTGTATCTTATTACTACACCTGAAGGAATTACCCTTAACACTACCAAAATACTAGTTCTTTAATTTTCATTCATTTATTCAAATACTTATAAGTTATCTGTTATAGTATACTCAAGCACTTGGCATGTGCCTTAAAAATAAAAGCATATATTTAAATGCCTAGTATGTGCCAATCACTTAATCCATTTATGCGCTATACTGATGGCAAGCATCAGCCCCACTTCACAGTTCTGAAATTATAATCATTTCAACACTTGTGCCTTAAGAGTTTACAGGTTTTCTATTCTGGATTCTGTAAATATATTTACTTTTATCTGAAAGTTTAAAAAATATAAGGTAAATTTTTGGCTTGATGTTTAAGTACTTGACAGCTCTGACAGCATATGAAATAAAGGATTTTCTTTTAAGAGCTAGCATGTTGGCGAAGTCACTTTGCTTTTTCTTAATCAATTGTGGGTAGTGTCTTATGATTTTGGGGAAAAAAAAAAAACAAGGTGTAAGGGCTTTATCTTTGGGAAAAAGAGGCAGCAACTATTAGTATAATTCTGCGGACTTCAATTATCCTTTTGGATAACAGAGTGGCCCAGATCATGTATTTTACAACCACATTTTCTTTCTTAGCTAGGGCCAGAAAGAACCCTAGGATTTCTTCTCACTTTAAAAGCAAAAATTAAATTTTTATGCTACTGATCTATGGAAAAGCCAAGACCTTAGGAACCCGCAAATATCCATCAGAAAAAAAACATGAAGTTCGCAACACTCACCAAAGAGTCATATTTGCCAGGAGGCCGGCATGCCAAGTGGAAACATGAGGTTAAGGTGGAAAGTTCTGACAAGCACTGTGGGCTGATGTTAAAGAGCCCTCTGTGAGGCTAAAGTCACACAAGTGGCTGCAGGAAGTGACCTAATGCACACTCATGGTCCACAGAAAACGATGGTGCAATGCCTTGCCTACACATTAGTCTTTAGAGGAGGAGTGTGGGAGGGCTGGAGCCTGCAGAGACTCCGGGAGGGTCTGATGCTTCACAGCAAACGCTGTGCGGATGACCACAGGGGCAGGCCTCAAGGAAGCAGCTGACGGCCTGTCTGCCACCACTGCCATGCTTGTGTATACGGCACTGGTTACCAAAGCAGGTGCGTGGAGACAGCAAAATCAATGAGTGGATTTCAGAGTTGGGCCCAGCGACGCATCTCAGTTCTGTCACTTACTAGCTGAGTAATGTTGAGTCAACCTCTTTACCAACCAGAGCCTCTGCTTCCTTAGGGGTATAATGAGGATAAAACCACCCACCTTGCAGGGCCGCTGGGAGCATGAAATGAGGTCACCTACGTAAAAAACTTCTGTTCAGTGCCTCACTTGAAGTAAGCACCTTGGAAACACTAGCCTGTCTGTCTCCTTTTCCTCTCACATGTAAACCTCTGGTTTTGTGAATGTTACAGAAAACGTGGTTGCAAAACCTTTCCTGGTCACCAACCGCTGTGGCAGGGTGGAGACACTAAGAGGAAGGACCCTCCGACCTCACCCCCGGCCACCAGACATTCTCGTGAGCGTGAAGAGCAGGGCACGTCTCCGCCATGTCTGGACTTCCTGAGGAACCCCGGCATGGGATGCTGGCCAAAGTTTAGTCAGGGATATGCTTCAACTTTTAAAAATGCTATCTGTGCTGTCGTCCTGGAAAAAACTCCTAAAATCGAGCGCTGGCCATTTTTTATGAACAAAACCTAAACGGTTTTGGCAGGCTGGAATAATTAAGTAACATATAGTCAATGCTAATTCTCCTCAGCTAGGAAAATCATTCAGCTTAGAGATGGCAACATTCAGGGCAAGCTGGCAGGCACCTAGGAGGTTCAAGCAAGTGTTTCTTCACGGAGGAAACTTTACAATTGGTTAAAAAGCTTTTTACTGAGAAAACTGTCCCCCGTATATAAATGTTGAGCAAATCCTCACATATCCAGGGCCCCGTGTGATTACCAACGATTCCATTCTAAAACTGGAATTAAGAGATGATATCTAATGCATTCACCAATGCCTTTTGAGAGGCAGGCACCTAGAGAACGGTATTCCCCTTGGGGAGAAGCAGACACTTTTAGGAGTCCTTAAAATGCAAACCTCAAAAAAACCCTGGAAACTACCTAAATTCTGTTGGTTAAAAAAACAGAGATCATATTGATGTTCTTCTCTGTAAATAACTTCAGAGAAGGATAGCTCTGCCAAGTTAGTGGACTTTTCTACTTTACTTTTCCCCCTTCTACAAGGAATGACGACAGGAATGCTGAAGTCCCTGAGTCTTCCCAATGTCCCCTGTGGAAAGAGGCCAAGGGTAAGGGGAGGCCCAGAGGACACACGAGAGCTGCTGAGCAGAAGGCAGGGAAAGCGCAGGTACAGTCAGAGAGGCTCAAATGCATTCTGGACGAGAGTCCCAGAAGGCCTCTGGTGTAGCTTTAGACCCAGCACCACCAACCTGCCTTGGGGACCTGATGAGCCACTGACCCAACCTCCCGCCGCTTCTCTCACGAGCTCCCGCACCCTCACAAGGGCGTCGGCAGGGCCGCTTTGTGTCTGCCCCTCCCCAGCTCTCTGTTAAGACAGCCCCCTGCAGCAGGTTAACAATACCGTGCGCTGACCCGGCTACAGGAAAAGCCTCTATTCTTAAGGAGACAAAACGGACCTTGCTGCAACTAGATACAAACCTAAGTTAAGACAGCATGCCTTGGAGCCTCAACTACTATGAAAACGTGAAGTGACTCATGTGGATGGGTTTGGCTTTCCACCAGGGAGAAAGCTGGATTCCCAAGCAGAGGTCTAGAAAGTTCCAATTAAGCAGGCAATAAGGAGAGCTGACCTCACCAAGCTCAACTGTGAGCTTCAGGCCTAAACACATTAACCAGCCAGGACTCTGTGGTGAGCTTATACACATGACGTCTTACAGTCTGTCCTGTGGTCCTTCCTGCCCCCTGAGAAGTAGTCACTGTCATCTGACTTCTAACTCACTTGAAAGGAACATCCATTTCTTTAGGGCTCAATGTAAGCTTCACAACCTACATGGAACCAGCCATGACTCTACAGAAAAGAAAGTAGTCAAGGTGTCTTTCTAAGGCCCGGCCACCTGGAGCTTCATTCTCCAAAAGGGAGCCTTTACAAGTCACTGAGATCATGTAAGAGATGATGGCTAGCCAGAGTCGCACACTGAGGCCGACGGTACCTTGGAGAAGACAATGCTGTCCACGTCTTCACTGGGCGAGTGAAAAAGGTCAGAATCGCTCCCAGATTCTCTTTTAAGGACACCTGGTTTTGAGGCACACTCTCGGCCCAGTCCAACATCCAGGAAGCTGTCACATTCTGAAAAAGAAAGTTCATTCAACCACTGCTTTAAAAAAAAAATATCTGTTTCTTTTCATTCCATCCATCAGCGTTTTAAATTGATCAACTACCTAATCTCCTTCCCTTCCTATATTTTTTCTTTTTAAAAAAATTAATTTATTTAATTGGAGGCTAATTACTTTACAATATTGCAGTGGTTCTGCCATACATTCATATGAATCAGCCATGGGTTTACAGGTGTTCCCCATCCTGAACGCCTCTCCCACCTCCCTCCCCATCCCGTCTCTCAGGGTCAGCCCAGTGTACCAGCCCCAAGCACCCTGTCTCATGCATCAAACCTGGACTGGCGATCTATTTCACATATCATAATATACATGTTTCAATTAAGAATCTGTAAAGGACACAAATTTAGTTGCTTTCAATTCTCTGTTGATAACCTGAGTCTGTCATATAAATCATGGGCACAAAACAGAAAAAACCACAGCAACAGTGATGTAGAACTATAATAACACCTATGTATTTAAACATACATCTTTTCCTTTTGGTAGTTAGAGAATTTATTTCTTTTGCTACCAAAATCTGAAGTTCTTCGTTAGGAAACTATGTGATAGGGTTTGCGGGCAATTTCTGTTTTGAGACTTAAGTTCTTTCTGGAAACTTGTTACTTTATCAAAATACTAAGATGAAAGACAAAGAGGAAGCATAACTAATAAGCATACCAGTGTATTAAACTTATAGATTTTATTATGCAATAACTGAAATATAACTATTTAACTTGTCCTAGATAGATCTGGTATTGGATGAATAATGTGATGAAGAAAAATACATAATCTAGAATCTGTTTTCAGTTCAACAACTAGGATATGAACTCTGGGGAAGCAGAGGGGGCGGGAAGCAGAGAGAGGGGGACCTTGACAGAAATATTGTACTGGTACCTCAAAGAATTCCAAAGGCTTAGTATACCTAAATTAGCTCAGTATTTAACTCATTCTCTCCCTTAACTTTGTATCCAAAAGGGACATGTGACCTGGTAACAACAGAAATTAAAACACTGGTACATAGTGATACCAAGAAAGATATCAACCTCCTTCAGGAAGTTTTGAAAGATGAAGCGATTCCATTCTAGTTGGCATGATGTGTGACTTGGAAAACACATGGAAGTTTATCAAATCTTCAGGTGCTACTAAGTGATGAGGGACACAGCAGACAACCCGGCTGCTGGGCAGTTCAAGAGAACTCTACCTGGAGGTTTTGCTTGAAAGGAAATTCAAGAGGAGTTGACAGCACAAGGTGATGGCAAAACGAAAGACACTAACAGCTTCAGGCCCTATTTACAGACAAAGCACAGGCATGACAGACAGTGTACCCAAGTCCAACATGGGGAGGGTCTGGCCACGGCCAGTGGGGGCCACCAGTGCTGCACCTCCACGGCAGTGTCTGTTCCTAAACAAACCCCACTGAAACACTGATAAACGTGGCAATGAGGTCACGAGAGTGGAAATGCCCGAGATACATTCAGGCTGCAGAGGAGCTTGAAGAAAATGTGTCTGAGGACGGCTGAAGGCTCGCCCAGTGAAACCAGAGCTTCACTGTAACTGGGCTTCCGGTCCACAGACTGACCGACACCTGAAGTCATCAGGGTCATTCACTAGAAGGGCTGGAGCAAAGAAAGTGTGCCTGTGGCAAGAGGTCTCGAAAAAACTGTCTACACAGAAGAGGGAGTAGAGGCTGAACGAGATGTGCTAGTGTCTCTTTTAATTCTTAGAGTCTATGCTTAGACAATGTGCTTCGTTAGTGGCGCAGCGGTAAACAATCTGCCTGCCAATGCAGGAGATGCAAGAGATGCAGGTTCAATCCCTGGGTTGGGAAGATCCCATGGAGAAGGGAATGGCAACCCACTCCAGTATTCTTGCCTGGAGAATTCCATGGACAGAGGAACCTGTTGGGCTACAGCCCATGAAGCTGCAAAGAGTTGGATACAACTGAGCATGCACGCACATCACACATATGCTTAGACGGTAACCGTGTGTACATGTCAGTGTTCAGAGATGAGAATAGAAAGGTTATCTTATCTAAATTAAATAATAAGTGATCATTAATTAAGTGATTAATTATTAGCCCTGGATTCATGCTGATGTTTGACAGAAAACAACAAAATTCTGTAAAGCAATTATCCTTCAATTAAAAAATAAATTTATTAAAAAAAGTATCAGCCCTGGATTAACCAGGAATCTAAGACAAGGTCAAAAAGGTACTGCACTGATACAGGTCATGAATTACTTGTCAACAAAATGACCTTTTCTGTTGGTGAAGCATCTGACTGGGGACTGGGGATTATCCAAATAAAGCGCTGCCTCATGTTTGTGTGTGGGAGGGTAGGGGGCAGTTTATAATCTTGGGGTAGAAATGAATATATTAAGAGGCAATTTCAACACAAAAGTATTAATACATAAATCATCCCACAGGAATTGAGGCAGGGCTTACAGATTAATCTGGAAATGTTTCTATTTAAAGTAGAAAAGTAGTCCATTTCAATCTTGGTCCAAACTGTTTCTGTGTGTGTTAGTTCAATGGGACTAGCCCTGCTTTTAAAAGCCTGGAAATCACAGGTATTCTAGAATTTTGGGCGTTTTTCCCCCCCTTCACAGTTAGAGTATGTACTAACTTAGGTGGAGTTGGTGGCTGTGAGTTTTCTACTTGCTCCCCCCACCCCCCACCATCCTGGCTTTCCCCACTTGGAAAAATCAAAAACTCCACTCTGTGGTTGAGGGGAAAACAGCGGGGGAGGGGGCTGCCCAAGAAGCAGAAAGGGCTGTCACAGCAACTACGCTGAGCCGCTCGCTGTCCAGCTGGCAGTCAAACAGACCACGTCCAAATTCCAGACTGGAAAACGCAGCAGTTCAAGACATTCTAATGGAAAATTCACAGGGAAGATCCAAACTCAGTCCCGGGAGGAACACCTCACCCAGGGAACGAACCCGAGTCTTGGATGGGATACAACGCTGACTGTCGAGCTGGGGCGGAGGGAAGAGGATCAAAACAAGGAAAAAGGGAGAGAAGAGGACCTGAAGGCGTTATGAAACCCTCACAGATGGAAGTTCGAGGCCCCTCATCTCACATATGCTGGCAGGTTTTCAAAACGAATGGAATCTTTCTTCCTAATCCATAAGGTGGAGCATAAGGAAGGTATAAACAGGAACAACCATCATGGGGTTTAGATAGAGTGAGGTGGGTGCGGCTTAAATCAGGATCTGACTACTAAAAGACCCCCAGGCAAGAGTCATTCTTGACCTCTAAGACTCAGTCTCCTTACCAATGAAATAGGATAGTGTGTCCCTCCCTAAAATAGTTGTAGTGATGGTGAGAAAGAATTCACACACTTAGTAACGGACATCTGCGCCTCGGCACACAGCAGGCACAGTATGATACACACGTCTAAAGGGGTTAACGCTTCATTAACCCTAACTTGTGATCTGACAAATGTCCAGTGAGGACACGACACTTTGCGGTGGGTCAGTCCTATTCTATGACCCGTTTATAAGTCTGTCTCTTACTTTTGTGCCCTGAGCAACCACCTTTTTAAAAGTAAGCAAAATGTAATGTGCACTTTCAAAGTGCTTATCAGGTCACTCGGGCTTAAATTTTACATATGCAAACAAATTATAGTTGGGGAAGGAAAACTTAGCAGCAGCCCGCTCACTGGGCTTTGCTGACCCATGTTAACCGTAATCCATATGCACTTATTTCTACTTAAATAAGCATGCATTTATCCTGGACTGAAGATTACACAAGTGAAAGAAAGTGAAAGTGTTAGTTGCTCAGCTATGTTCCACTCTTTGCAACCCCATGGACTCTAGCCCACCAGGCTCCTCCGTGCATGGGATTCTCCAGGCAAGAATACTGGAGTGGGTTGCCATTTCCTCCTCCAGGGGATCTTCTTTTTTTTTTTTATTTTATTTTTAAACTTTACAAATTGTACTAGTTTTGCCAAATATCAAAATGAATCCGCCACAGGTATACATGTGTTCCCCATCCTGAACCCTCCTCCCTCCTCCCTCCCCATACCATCCCTCTGGGTCGTCCCAGTGCACTAGCCCCAAGCATCCAGTATCGTGCATCGAACCTGGACTGGCAACTCGTTTCATACATGATATTATACATGTTTCAATGCCATTCTCCCAAATCTTCCCACCCTCTCCCTCTGCAACAGAACTGCCTTATGACCCAGCAATCCCACTGCTGGGCATACACACTGAGGAAACCAGAAGGGAAAGAGACACGTGTACCCCAATGTTCATCGCAGCACTGTTTATAATAGCCAGGACATGGAAGCAACCTAGACGTCCATCAGCAGATGAATGGATAAGAAAGCTGTGGTACATATACACAATGGAGTATTACTCAGCCATTAAAAAGAATACATTTGAATCAGTTCTAATGAGGTGGATGAAACTGGAGCCTATTATACAGAGTGAAATAAGCCAGAAAGAAAAACACCAATACAGTATACTAACGCATATATATGGAATTTAGAAAGATGCTAACAATAACCCTGTGTACAAGACAGCAAAAGAGACACTGATGTATGGAACAGTCTTATGGACTCTGTTTCAGGGGATCTTCTTGACCCAGGGATCAAACATGGCTGTCCCACACTGTGGGCAGATTCTTTACCATCTGAGCCTCTAGGGAAGCCTCAAGAGTATACAAAGTGACGTTAAATAAAGGTTGTTATCTTATTTAGTCTAACACTATTGTTCTCTTGAGCTGAGTTTAAAAGCAAAAGAAAGAAACCTGCATGATTGAACATATCTAGAATTCACAAGAAACTATGCCTACAGTCATAATCTCAGGCCTCAAGTTCAAGAGCATAATTCAGGATTTTGTTAAACTGAGGTTTAAAAAGATTCGAAAGAATCAAAGTCTTTCAGGGGGTGGGGTATGGAAAGAGTCAACAATATTTAAGATTATGCCCTGGGGAAAATGCTCAGGGGTTCAAATTCACCTCTTGAAAGGAGTAAAAATAAACTGTGGCATGTGGAGAACCTTCCTGTGAATATTCTAACTGTGAGGCAACCTCTACAGGGCAGACAACTTCACGGCTTGAGTGGCTGAGAGCAATTACACTTCTAGAAAAAGCCCCTAACAGCTAAGGAACTAAAACAGAGTGAGTAGTATACTTTCAAGTAGAAGATTCTAGGGGATTAGATGGGGAATGGGTCAGCTACATCTGTGAACAAGGTCAATCTTAAAATATTTGGAGACCCTAAACACAACAGCATAATAATATTCTTTAATTTCTGTATGAAAGAAAAATAGGAAAAAAAAAAAAACTCTTCTCATATTTGTTTCCAACACTTTCTTTGGAGCAAAGTCAGAGGGTTGAGAATCAGCAGGAAACTTCTCTTTAGGAAGAGGATTTGAACCATCTTGTTCTTAAATTTCTTCCTACTGCCATACATCCACAGCTAAACTGTTTCTAAAAAAGACCAGCAAATGAGAACTCAGTAATTTTTAAAGCAAGTCAGGAAAAATTAAAAGGTTAACAGAGGTTTTGTTGGGTAAAGCAGACTCAAGAGCCCAAAATGCAAATTACCAGCTGCAAGAACAGCCATAGGGTACTTGAGTGACTCACCAGTCATTTGGACCCTTCCCTTAAGGAAAGCCAGTAGGCCTCAGGGATGATGACAATAGAGCACAGACACAGGAACAAACCCTGCCTCACAGTGAATCAGAGGCTCAACCTGGGTAAGAAGTCAGGACTCCTAACAACCATAAAACATGTACTGTGTCATTAACCACCAAGGTCTTAAGGTCTTTTACCCTCATCTACTGTCACTAATACCTCGTGGGTGCTTAAGGAAAGCCTCAACTGCTGACAGTATTTCCAAAGATTATGATTCTCAACCTAAGCTACACAGGAGAGGAACCAAAGGCTCTTTTAGAGATCTGATGCTCAGACCACACCTCAGCCTAATTAAATTGGAATCGCTAGGGGGTAGGACCCAGACATCAGTGTATTTTTAAACCTCCCCAGGTAATTTCAATGTGCAGCCAAAATCAAGAGACCTGGGATTAGTCCTTAATAACATATATTTATAGTTTTATCATATTAAGAAACCATTATCACATGTACGTATATATGCACAGCACATATGCCTTCACAGATGAATTAATCAACTATAAAGTCACCTATGGAAACTTACTACTAAAATGAAATTTAGGTAATTACATGTTCATTTTCAGCTGTGAGATAGATAAAAGGCCTAGAAACCCAAATCACGTAACACTCTTCTCACTTATCCCACTGATGCTCATGAAGGACAGATCGCCAACATTCTGCATGAGAGTGGGATGGTGGCTCTGGAAGAGGGACATTTTGGATGTAGTTATTCAAGCAAACCGGAAGGTGGAGAATCCCCACTTACCTGGGCTCTGCGTGGGAGCCAGAAGAGATGCTGCGTCAGGGCACGGCTCAATGGTACACCAGTTTTCTCGGTTTATCTGAAGGGAAAGAAAGAGAGACTGAGTAAAAGTCAGGCATAAAAACCAAAACAGAAAAAGACATGCAAAGAGGAGATCATGGTGCGGCCAAGGGTGAAATAAAGAAAAAAGAAGCTAACAGGTAAAATGGATCAAATGTTGAAATACATATCTCACATCCAAGTCAGAAACAAATGCAAAAATAATTCCCGTTTATTCAAGGATTACTGTATGTTGGATATCAGGTTAAGAATTCTACATACATTATTTCCTTTCATCCTAAGAATTCTACATATATCATTTTATTTAATCCCCACACTAGCTCGAAGAAGTTTGTATTATTTCTCTTGCCAAAGAATAACTAGGCTTGAAGGACCTACATTTGTCAATTTCTCATCTTTGGTGAGAAGATGCTAAAGTATATGGGTGAGAAAGAACAACAGGTTTCCTAAACATGCTAAGCGAGATAAGGTAGAAAGCTATGGGGCATTCTGTCCAATTACAACTGCCTGACAAAGAGCAAATGCAAGAAATTAAACTGCTTGCAAATAAACCATGCAAACCTAGAGCCACAGGAAACAAAAACACCAAATCACTGACTCGTTTCAGCTCTTTTCCCAGTAGAGACGAATGGAGGCTGGGACCAGCCTGAAACATCATCACTGTTTCAGCTCCTGGTGTGTTACAGAATGATGCCAAAAATTTGAAAGTGATCTTTGAATGGAAAAGAATATTCAGCAGGTTCCCTAGGATTATGCAAAGTATCCCTTTTCAAAATGCAATTTGAGTGTGTATAAGGAAGAAACCTCAAATTCAGTAACCTTAACAAACCCAATCCCCATCTTTCAAAGAATGGAAACAGCAAATTTTCCTTAAAAAACAAAACAGAACCTTTCATTTAGAGAAGGATTTTCTGACTGTGAACTGCACCTCACTTGAAATGAGCCAAATTTCACTTCCAGTAAATTAAGTTTCTCTGTCAACAGGAAAAGCAAGGGTCCATAATTACTGTACTTTTGCTCCATGAACACAGCAACAAATTTTAAATAGATAACAGAAATTTTAAAAGCAGACCCTTTAACAACAGTGAAGAACACTGAGCAGCTCTCAATTATGATGACATTGCTCTCTCCCAGTCCATGACCTTCAACACCTCTCCGGTCAACATTTTAGGAAACTTTGTTAAAACTCTTGATGTGAGAATGTTTTCATCACCTTTTCAGACATTACTCTATGGCCAATGAGTAAACAGAATTTTCTTCACTGTCAATACTTGAGGGACGAACTGACTTCACTTTTCATGTCATTTTAGGCATTTGTGTGTTACAGAAAATGAGTTACACATTTTGCAAAATAACATATAAATATATAAATAATACAAAAAATAATGTATTACTTAACAAAAAAGTTAGCAGAGTATCATTTAATATACAATAAATATTGAAAGAAAGTTAAAATTAAATCAAATCTCTTTAATGGAATACACTGATTTCTGAATAACAATGACGAGAACATACTAGTGACGGGAGGCAACTCCTCAAAGATCTCCCTGTGAGTGTCTCCTGAGCAAAGGACACTGTCTGTGCTTTCATTCTAGGCTGTCTTGTTAAGAATGTATCCATACATATCACACAGCCTCCGGAGACAGAGATACTGTTTCTTTCTGTGTGATGACAGAGGTGTGAAGTCAGAACAAAAGTGAGGCAGGCTTACTGCACACAGCAAAAATGCAGGGGTCCCACGGCTGGGGTTCCTCAGCTGTGACACAGCATCTCCCCGGGCCCCTCGTGTTGCCCCCATGGGAGCAGGGCAGCAAGCAGCACCAACAAGAAGCTGATGCTCAGGGTGTTTTTTGACTTCAGACAGCAGCCATGAAACTGTCAGGCTGACTTGGTAGCTTGCAAGCAGGGTGAAATCTCAGACTCCATCAGTTTTGACAATTCAGTTCAGTTCAGTTGACAATTAGTATATATTAAATAGTATTGATATACTTAAAGGCAGCAGCGGCCAAAAATCTCCTGATGACACCTATGTGGCGAAAAGCTTTAATCTGATTCAATGTTTCACCGAGTGGTTGTGCCTGAGTGATCATAAAGAGACAACTAATATCCACTCTAACTTTTCTATAGGTTCCTGAATCTTCTTTAATGACTACTAACTGGCTATACCCCAATACAAAATGTCTTTGGTGTTTAAAAAAAAAAATTTAAAACTTAAAGAAAGAAAGCAACACTGGAACATTATTGTTAATTAACTCCAGACTTTGGATTTCATTCCTTTTTCCATTAATGTTCTTTAATGTTCCAGGATCCAATCCAGGATCAGCTAGTTCAGTTCAGTCACTCAGTTGTGTCCTACTCTTTGCAACTGCAGCACACCAGGCCTCCCTGTCCATTACCAACTCCTGGAGCTTACTAAAACTCATGTCCATTGAGTCGGTGATGCCATCCAACCATTTCATCCTCTGTCGTCCCCTTCTCCTTCCGCTTTCAATCTTTCCCAGCATCGGGGTCTTTTTCAATGAGTCAGTTCTTCGCATCAGCTGGCCAAAGAACTGGAGTTCCAGTTTCAGCATCAGTCCTTCCAATGAATATTCAGGACTGATCTCCTTTAGGATGGACTGGTTGGATCTCCTTGCAGTCCAAGGGACTCTCAAGAGTCTTCTCCAACACCACAGTTCAAAAGCATCAATTCTTCGGTGCTCAGCTTTCTTTATAGTCCAACTCTCAAATCCAACATGACTACTGGAAAAACCATAGCCTTGTCTAGACGGTCCTTTGTTGGCAAAGTAATGTCTCTGCTTTTTAATATGCCATCTAGGTTTGTCATAGCTTTTCTTCCAAGGAGGAAGCGTCTTAATTTCAGGGCTGCAGTCACCATCTGCAGCGATTTTGGAGCCCCCAAAATAAAGTGTCTCACTGTTTCAATTGTTTCCCCATCTATTTCCATGAAGTGATGGGACCAGAAGCCATGATCTTCGTTTTGTGATTAAGTTTTAAGCCAACTGTCACTCTCTTTCATTAAAAGGCTCTTCAGTTCTTCACTTTCTGCCATAAGGGTGGTGTCATCTGCATATCTGAGGTTATTGATACTTCTCCTGGCAATCTTGATTCCAGCTTGTGCTTCAACCAGCCCGGCATTTTGCATGATGTACTCTGCATTAAGTTAAATAAGCAGGGTGACAATATACAGCCTTGATGTACTCCTTTCCCTGTTTGGAACCAGTCTGTTGTTCCATGTCCAGTTCTAACTGCTGCTTCTTGACCTGCATACAGATTTCTCAGGAGGCAGGTCAGGCGGTCTGGTATTCCCATCTCTTGAAGAATTTTCCATAGTTTGTTGTGATCCACACAGTCAAAGACTTTGGCATGGTCAGTAAAGCAGAAGTAGATGTTTTTCTGGAACTCTCTTGCTTCTTTGATGATCCAACGGATGCTGGCAATCCAGCATACCACATTACATTTTGTGTGTGTATATGTCCAATTTTGCATTTTAAGACCTTTATTGAAATATATGACAAAGGTTTGTATAGTCAAAGCTATGGTTTTTCCAGTAGTTATTTACAGATGTGCGAGTTGGGCCATAAAGAAGGCTGAGCATGAAAGACTTGATGCTTTCCAGTTGTGGTGCTGAAGAAGACTCGAAAGTCCCTTGGACTGCAAGGAGATCAAACCAGTCAATGCTAAAAGAAAATAAACCCTGAATATTCAGAAAGACAGGTGCTGAAGCTCTAGTACTTTGGCCACCTGATGCAAAGAGTCGACTCACTGGAAAAGACCCTGATGCTGGGAAAGACTGAAGGCAGGAGAAGGGGGTGACAGAAGATGAGATCGTTGGATAGCATCACTGATTAAATGGACAAGAGTTTTAGCAAACTCTGGAAGATACTGAAGGACAGGGAAGTCTGATGTGCTGTTGTCCATGGGGTTGCAGAGAGTCAGAAACGACTTAGCGACTGAACAAGTTGAAACCTAATTCATATTCTCTAAAACTCACCTATTTAACTATTAAGTAGTCTATTCAGTGGTCTAGCATCTTAACACAGCTGTGAAACCATGGCCACTATCTAATTTTAGAACATTTTCATGGCATAAGAAAGAAATCTTGCATCCATCAGTAGTCACACCCTACCCCAAACCCCTGCCCTCCCGGTTCCAGGCAACCATTAATGTAAGTTCTGTCCCTGTGTATTTGCCTCCTCTGGACGTTCTGTATAAACGGACGCGTACATTCTGACGCCTCTGCTTGCTGGCTTCTTGCACTTGGCTTTCACGGTTCATCTGTGTTTCAGCATTTTATGAGTACTGTACCCTGCTGCCTAATAATCCATAACGCTGTATGGACATGCCCACACTCTATTTACTCTTCAGCTGATAGACATGTGGGCTGCTGTTATGAATAATCCTGTCATGAATATTCATATACGAGCACTGGACATGTTTCACTTCGAGTATACACCCAAGAATGGGACAGCTACGTCAAGCGATGATACCTTTACGTTTAATAAAGTCTGAGGGCTTGCCAGACTTTTCCAGAGTGGCTGTGCCATTTGACGTTCCTACCACCAATGTCCGAGTGTTCTAATTTCTCCACACCCTTGCCAACACCTGCTACTGCTCTTACCTATTTAGATGTAGCCAACTTGGCGGGTGTGAATGGTATCTCACTTGAGTGTATGAGATACACTTTCAGCTTTCCCTTTTTTTAAATCTCTCTCTTTTATCAAAGTACAGTGGACTTTCAGCGTTTCAGGTGCACAGCAAGGTGACTCGGTTATACACATGCACGTGTATTATTTTTGAAATTATTTCCCATTACAGGTTATTACAAGACACTGAC
Organism: Bos indicus x Bos taurus; assembly: GCF_003369695.1. Classification (NCBI taxonomy): domain Eukaryota; kingdom Metazoa; phylum Chordata; class Mammalia; order Artiodactyla; family Bovidae; genus Bos; species Bos indicus x Bos taurus. The sequence continues at coordinate 16,530,006 of NC_040096.1, read as the reverse complement.
TATAGTTCCCTGTGCCATACAGTAAACCTCTGTTGCTGGTTGCATTTTTTTTAAAAATTAGAAATCTAGCATTCTATTCGTACTAAGTAGAATCAAAATGTCATAAATTTTTTTAGTAGGCAAAAATTCATAAGTTTTCTAAAAATATATATATTATACATATTATGTATGTGTATGTATACAAAAGCTTTTCTACTAAGCTTGATAGAGGCTTGAGAAAAAAAATTAAAAAAAAAAAAGATGGAGAAACTGGAAAACAAACTAAATGAAATCAGAGCACTGAATAGGAAATAGAAAAAGTGAAACAAACTATATAAAAGTAAATCAAAGATGATCATGTGGTTCAGCTGGTTTTAAACATGACTGCTCATTGGAAACATACTTCCAACTTTTCTTTTAAAATGGAAACTATTTTTTAACCTATTGATTACTTTCTAGGAAAAGGAAGACTCTACAAAGACTTAATGCTGAACACCCTCAGATTTGTTTCTTTCTTTCATTAAATAAAAATGTACTAAATATCCTCAATGTATCAAAACATTTGTGTCAAGCCTTAAAAGCAGTAGTAGTAAAAGAACTGAGTCCTCTAAGAACTCAGTGGGTGTGAGAGAGATGTGGAAAAATTAAGTAAATAACTCTTCCACAGCATTCTGCACACATGAGCCACTGAAATGAGTGTGGACAAAGTGTCCTATGATCAGTAGAAATGGGAATCAGACTGAATGAGACACTCTAACGCCAAACTATATCTGAAATTCTTTATACATTTCTGCCCAGGTCACAAATGTAACACACAGAAACACTGGGCCAGATAACAACTCCTCTCTTTCACTTTACACAGGCATTATTGCACAATACATGTGGGGGAGGGGCCAGAGACGGCCAGACCCTGTATAAGCAGAAGAACTGGAGTTTCACAGAAGTTAAAAGCCGAGGGCTGAAGACAGAAGGTAGGACCACAGTGCCAACTGCTGCTGAGAAGCTGGAACTGATACATTTTTAAAAAGAAGTCACTGAATTGGGCAACCGTGAGGTTTATGGTGACTTTGGAAAGAAGAGTCTGAAACAAGACAGGTGATACCAGAATTAAAACTGTAAAACATCCCATTATATTTCTAAATTGTACTTTCAAGTTTGCAGACTACTGTCACCTGGATGGGACCCTCTGCCTGTCCCACTGGGAGGCACGTCGCCATTTTTGAGACGAGGCCACACGCTGGGTGAGGCTAGATTTGGGGATGGTAGATTTGTGTGCGAACTATACTGTACTGGTAACTGCATCTGCTCAAAAGACCGTAAGCTCCTTGAGAAGTGAATCCTACCTTTAAAAATTCCACAGATCTCCCCACGAGTAGATAGCAGATGCTCAATGAATAATCTTTGAGTTTATTATCCTCAATGATTTGTATATAGAACTAAAGGGAGAACCTTTGAGATGATCACCCCACTCCCTTTATCAGATCTATTAGAAAGGGGGGCAGGCACAGCGGGTGAAGGGACCTGAAGGAGGTAACAGAACGTTTAGGGGTGGAGTGAGGACTCATTTTTCCTCACTCCCAGTCCAGTGCTCTTTCCCCACCCTTACAAGTATCTCTTCTTGTTCTTCACTTTGTCTCAGAATTCAACAACTGTTTAAACAATTTTTAATAGCAATATGAAACTGAAAAAATCTGGCAAAGGAGCATTTAACATCTCTGGAGATTATTGGCTGGAAAAGAGAGTCACTGCTTAAATTAGACAAAAACATTTAGAAAGTAAAGTATCATAATGAGAAAACTCAAATATGAAACTGGGGGTGCCAATTTTCAGAACATCAAAATGCTGTAACTGAAAGAAATGTTTTGTTTGTTTGTCTTGGCTTTGTCTGCTTTCAGGAGCCTGCGTTTTCAGTCACTAACAGTTAATTACCAACGACGTGCTGAGCAGGCTCACCGCCTCCAAGCACTCAAGGAAACCTCAGGAAATCTGACAGCTATGCAGCTCCAGCTAGTTCCTTCTGTGGAATCAGGACTCATTCACAAACACTTCAAACTAAAACCTACACTGAAAATCAGTATGATTTCAGGTAAATCAGAGACTTCCTCACCAGGAAAGAGTGAGTAAATCTAGCCCAAGAAGCCTTCTTCCTATTGCTACCTTGTTGATTAAACCACACAGCTGGCCAGTCAGCTTTTGGGGAGTACCATGCCCACTTTAGGCAAGAAACAGTGTCAAGGACAGCAAGAGAAAGACAAATCGTGATCCTGGTGACAATTTACACAATGGGTCCCACAGTTTAAAAGTACGAGGAATCTTCTTTCATTTAAAATGTTAAGGATGGACTTCCCTGGTGGCTCAGTGACTAAGAATCCGCCTGCCAATGGCAGGAGACACGGGTTTCATCCCTGATCTGGGAAGATCCCACGTGCCGTAGAGCAACTAAGCCCATTTGCTAGAACTACTGAGCCTGTGCTCAAGAGCCTGGGAGCTGCCACCACCGAGCCCACGTGCTGCAAGGACCAAAGTCCACGCACCCTAGAGCCTGTGCTCTGCAACCAGAGAAGCCACCACAGTGAGAAACCCGCAACTAGAGAGCAGCCCCCCGTGCACCAACGAAGACCCAGAACAGCCAAAAATAAACTAACTATAAAGCGTCAAGGGTTGTACCTGCCTCCACATCCCAGGACAATGCATATAACCATATGGGCTCATGGATTATCAGGTCTCCACAGCCACGGACTCCAGACTGGATAGTCCTGCCTGCCATGGAAAAGAGAGGCTGAGCAAGGCCGCCAGGACATTTCAGAGCTGGAGTTCGTGGCCTTCGGTGGCACAGACTCCTTCAAGGATCTGAGGGAAGCCAGGGACCGCTCTTTCCCAGAAACACGCGTGTGTGTGTCCAGTCAGTGGTTCTGGAGACGGCTTCACAACTCAAGAGTAGAGACTTCTTCTTACAAGTTTTTGAGGAGTATGAAAAGCCCAAGGGTGGTCAGAAGTACGACTGAGGAAAGAATGGGAGACATGGCAGCCGTGAGTCTCCACCAAGGTGAGCCCCTCACCCCAGTTACATAAGCAAGGGAGTGAAAAAATCGGTATTATCCTAGGAAAACTGTAGGAAGTTTTCCTTTCTACAGGCAAGCAAGGAAGGAAAGCATGGAACAACCAGGACACAGCCCAGTAAGAGGAGTCTAGGCACCTCTGGTCTGGAGGGTGCGTCCCTGGGCTGGGGACGTGTGGCCCCAGTGGGACACCGAGGAAGCAGCAGGCCAGTGAGCCAGTACAAAGGGCAGAATCCACAGAAATGAGAGAGAGATAAAGACTCCACGCTTAGAGACAGACAGGAGATCCAGAGCAGACGGTAGTGGTGCCTTCTCTTTGACTAGGTTGAGTCTGAAGTGTCAAGATGCCTTTCAGATGCTTAAAAGTCATCAATATTGAGAGAAAGACTGGCGCTAGTTTCATCTGCTCGAGTAAAAAGTGGTGAGAAAAGTGTGAAATGGAGAGGGAGCCGCATGGACGTGCCAAGAGGAAAGACACGCTGCTGGTGGTGCTCGTGCGGGTGATCCACAGCGGCAGGTGAAGAAACCGGGAGGCTGGCTGCGTGCAGACAGAAACAGCGCAGCAGCGAGCGTGCAGTCACGGAACGAAATAAATCAAAACCACAGGGAGACACTGCATCACACCCACCAGGATGGCTGTATTTAAACCACATACACACACACACTGTATTTAAACCACACACACACACACACACACACACACACACTCCAAAACAAACAAACAAAAAACCTCCAGAAAATAACCCGTGTTGGTGAGAATGCAGAGAACTGAAACCTGTGTGCACGTAAATTCTTAGGAATGTAAAAACGTGGAAAAAAGTACAGGGGTTCCTCCAAAACTTAAACAGAATCACCATACGACCCAAACCCAGCAGTTCCACTTCTGGGCACACACCGCAAAGAACGGAAAGCAGGTGCTCATATCAACATTCACAGCACCTCTATTCACAATAGACAAAAGGGGAAAACAACCCAACTGGCCATCAACAGATGAATGGATTAACACAAGGTAGTATATACATGCACCGGAGTAGTATTCAGCCTTAAAATAAGGAGAGAATTCTGATACCTGCTTCCACATGGATAAACCCCAAAGACATCATAATCAGTGAAATAGGCCAGTCATGAAAGGACAAATACTGTGCAATGCCACTTACATAAGATACCTAGGGTAGTCAAATTCTAGAGCCAAAAAAACAGAACGGTGATTGCCAGGGACTGGGGGCAGGGGAAACGAAGAGTTACTGTTTATCGAGTACTGAGCTTCGGTTTGCAAAGACGAAAAAGTTCTGGACAGTGGTGACACAACAGCTGCACGACGATGTGAACGTACTTAATGCCACTGAGCTGTACACTCAAGTGTGGTCAATGTTATGTATTTCCTTACAACAACAGAGTGGGTGTGCGGCAGTTCCAAGAAGCGAGCGTGTTTAGAGAAAAGCTGTCGGGCAGCCCACAGCTGGAGGCAGCGCTGGTAATCTGGGCCAGATGCTACCAATCGTGGTCAGTGCCATTAACCAGAGGACAGAGTCCTCCGACATGAGTGTGGAAAGAATGTCAAAAGGGGCATCAGCGTTTTCGACCACATCCTGTACACAGTGACAGCAGCCCCAAGCAGATCATGCTCACGTGTGACAAGTACTGCGCTGAGTATACACAAGCAAGCCATTTAAGAGGCAGAAACTGGATTACAAAACCTCTCTCCCTCCTCCTGCCTGGTTTCAGAAACACCGGTGTGACCGATACATTTGCCCTCGTCTCAGGTCTGTTTTTCAACAGCTCCACTGTTTCTCACTCATACAATGAGATAACTTAAAGGCCACACACCCCGCGTGGCTCCACTGGGATGTTTTCAGAGCGCTTGCTACAGACCAGAGGAAATGCCAGGCCCTGATCATACTTACGGTAACACATCTCTTCTCACGGTAGTCTCCTTTCCAAAAGGTGACCGCTAAGACCCAGGTTTCTACATTACTGGGTGACAGACTGTTCTCTGTACCACTGACACTCTTTTTAGCCATCTTGAGACTAGGCTTAGCAGGAAATCTGATTGCCAGCAGAATTAGGAGATGGACCAGAAACGACAGTGTTGAGACTGCTAATAATTTGAGATTAAGAGGAAAACAAAGGAAACAATAAGGCCCTTTATCCAGGTGCTGCTCTACGGAATCTTTGAACTAATACCAAAATACAAGACTGGCAACTGATTAAATGGGTAGGAGGAGTAGATCAAAATGATTCTGAAATTTTGTTTAGCAAGCAGTTGGAAATGAGGAAAACAGAGACTGTGCCATTAAATATCCACATCTTTTGGAGGAATACGCCACCCAAAACCACTTTCTGGCTCTGACTCCATTTGTGATTCTTTAGCTAAAAAACAAACTCTGTCCACATTGTATCTCCACGACAGTCAGACTGTGGACATTACAGGCTCCGAGCGTCCAAAGTTCTGGTGAGTTACAGTGCATACGGAACATGGGATGGGAGAAGTTGATGCAAAAAAAAATGTTGACCATCCTGGTAGTTTTTCACGCCTTTCATGAAGCCTCGGGTCCCTTGGAATGATCTAAACCACACCTAAACTGTGTTCCCATCAGTCAGAAAATAGAGCCGTGCATATTTTCAGTGGAGAGGGAACTGCCTTGTTTTTGGCAGTGTTTCTGCTACTGTTTATATTTGAACATCCTAATAACACAGCTCATGGTTACACCCAGCCTTCCCAGCCACTGCCTGTATTTACTTCCTTTGCAAATGTCTCAGGAGATGTAGCTGGAGTTACAAGGCTGAACAAAAGGAAGCAGAAACCCCACCATCCGGACAGGGGAGCCAACACTTGAGTCAAAAGTCTTTTCAGGGAATCAGACTGTAACTGAGCAGACAGGCAGAGCTGCCTTCAGTCGTCTTTTGCCTCCTAATGTCTTTTGTTTGAAGCGGCATGGAAGTGTCTTTGAGCAAGTAGACTTGTTAAAGGATGTGTATTTCCTGGAAGATGACGCTGGGCTTACAGACAAACTACTCCTGCGCTGATGAGGCCAGGTGGCCTGCCTGAACATCACGGATGGGAGGGGGTCGTCGTCCTCTGTACAAACTGTCACTCAGTGTCCACAAAACAGGGCTGCAAACCTTTTCACCATTCATCTGCTACTCTGACTTACTAGTTACAAAGTATGCTGTCAGTAAATCATCAGTAACAGGAAGAATCATGTTGTTACTAGTGGGCAATATTTTTTGCAAGTACCCAAAGTAATAAAACTAGTGAAACAGAAATGGTCCCTGGGTTAAAGTCAGTAGCTGATCTAGGATTCTGACTTCTTTGTCTTTGGCATGCTAGTTTTGCAGCAAGTTCCTGACACTTGGTGTGATGTCCTCCTGTGTTAAGAACAGTCTCTTAATGTGATCATGAGTTAGCTACTGAACTGTGTTAAGACAAAGGCTCCTTTCACCAACTTGTGTAGGCTTTAGAGGGACTTCCCCGGTGGTCCAGTGGTTAAGAGTCCACCTTCCAATGTAAGGGACTCGGGTTCGATCCCTCGTCAGGGAACTAAGATTACCACATGCCAAGGGGCAACTACGGCAACACAACCACTGAGCAGACCTGCTGCAAACGACAGAGCCCGTGTGCCACAGCTAGAGAATCCCGCACAAGCAAATGAAGAGCTCTCTTCCTGCAATGAGGGCCCTGTGCGACCCCCAGACAAAAATACACAGATCTAGGCTTTTGAAAGGTGCTGAGGAAAATGGGCCTATTGATACCAAAGGGTGTCTGCCAATGATTCAGATTCTTCCGTATCCCATTCTGCACATGATTCATAGTTACTAGCCATTTACCTACCATAAGCAGCCAGAAGTCACACAGGCACGGGGGGATACTGTGAGGAGTGACACGTATGTATGTGTGTACTGGGACAGCGGAGCCAAGAACACTATTAACCTACTTTGCTGCTAAGTCGCATCAGTCGTGTCCGACTCTGTGCGACCCCATAGACGGCAGCCCACCAGGCTCCCCCATCCCTGGGATTCTCCAGGCAAGAATACTGCAGTGGGTTGCCATTTCCTTCTCCAACGCATGAAAGTGAAACGTGAAAGTGAAGTCGCTCAGTCGTGTCTGACTCTTAGCGACCCCATGGACTTCAGCCCACCAGGCTCCTCCATCCATGGGATTTTCCAGGCAAGAGTACTGGAGTGGGGTGCCATTGCCTTCTCCGATTAACCTACTTTACTATTAGAAAAAAAAATTCAAGAAGAAGGTAAGATTTCAGTATCTATTGGGTTTGATGATGGGAAGCAACGGCTGATGTGAGGATAAAGACCAGTGTACCCAGCCTTGGGAAAAATCCCAAGGGAAGGCTTTGATGCAGAAGAGCTTCCATGAAAGTCACTGAACAGAACTGACGAAGGGAACGAGTCAGAATGCAAAGTCTCAGAAAGGAGGGGCACATAACAGACGATACGATTTTCAAGTTAATTCACAGTGAATTATTCGGATGCCAGTGGGAAGGAATGGAGCTGTAAACGTTATGACACCAGAAGGACAGGGTCATGGTCCGGATTTTGTGATGACTATCCCAACTCATCTCTCTGTTCTTTACCCCAGCCATCCCAGCGCATTAAGCACAGTTCACATACCATGACGTGTTATGAACCCATACTTACAAATCTTAACAGATGAACTCATTCAACTAACAAAACTTACTGAGCATTTAACACAAATTAGGGACACTGTTTTGAGTGCTTAGACATAATGAATAGATTAAAAAATTACAAACTCCTCGGTATATTAAAAAAAAAAAAAAAATCTTCCACCGAAAAGGGAAGTGAGAACATAGCACATGGTCACTTGGGAACTTAAGTAGCTCACACATCCAATATAATACACCTTTAAAAACACTGATTTAAAAAACAAATTCAAAATGGAAAGAAGTGAGGAGGCCACTGCTGAATGAATTAAAAAAACAAAAAAATTGTGGGGGAAAGGCTGCTAACAATGGTAGATTCATATCTGAATTCAAAGTGCTGTAGAAAGAATCCCCACACTGGGAAAGAAGTGAATGACATCAACTTTTCATACTGAAAAAGTGGTAGCAGTTAAAACTTTAAAATATACATATAGATAGATACACACATTCATGAAATAAAAGTGTTGGCCAACTCAAAGAAGAAGTCTAGGGGACTAAGAAAGAACATGAGCTTTGAAAAGAATCACGTCTGGGGTTGCATCCTATTACCTAGGATGAGCTGTGAGAAAATTACCGACTATCCGAAAATGTTTTTCCCCATAAGATGAAACAAATACTAGGGATATAAAGGTTAAGTGCCTGCCCACTGGAGACCACAAAGCCATTCCATCACGCCGGGCCTACCATAATGGCAGCCTGAGTGACTCCCACGTGCCAGAACGATCTTTTGAAAACATAAGTTGAGAAGTAACATACCCAAGCAAAGCAAACCCCTCCCGATGGCGGTCAAGGCCTGGCTCTTCCAGGCCCGGCCTGCTCAGCTTTCTCCCATCACCTCGGCCTCCCCCATCCTTCCCCGCCCCAGGACCTCCCCAATCCTTTCCAGAACGCCTTCCCTAGGTGCAGCGGCTGGCATCTTCTAATTCTCTGGACACCAGTTTTTCAAATGCCAGAACCTCAGAATGATCTCCTACCTGAAATGTCTCCCCATCGTGTGCACTTCTTACAGTGCACACTGTTTATATCCATCAAGTCACTTACAGTAATGTGTACTTTTTGTTTCTCCATCTGTTACCTGTCTTTAAGCAATATGGAGACTTTGAAGACCCATGTGCCCCTTGGACCGAGCACCATGCCCAACACTGAACAAATCATTAATACTGTTTTTGTGTAGATCTCTCAGTGATGTGACCTTCTCTGTCTTCAAAGCAAAGAATCAGCACCAAAGCTGCCCATCTCATCTCAACCTGGAAATAGCGTATTTTCAGGACTTTTTGTGCTTCCTTATTTGTAATAAATGCCTGCTTTCTGAGAAGTGAAGTTTCTTCTACTGAAACTCTTTGGTTATGTAAAGGTTGTATGGTGCAAAAAAAGAAAAAAGAATACAAATACAGGCACATCCAAAAAAAAAAAAAGAGCGAGAGAGAAAAAAATTACATCCTTTATGAGCTGTGGCCTTGTGCGGAGAAAAAACCCAAAACATCACATCACTCAAGTCTTTCACGTTCCTCAGCCGGGCTCAGGAGACGCCTCAAACTCTTCTAGGAAAAGGAGTCTGGGGTGGGAGTTCAGGGACCACTGCTGCCTGACCAATCCTCTCAGATCAAGTAACGTATATAAAAGCATTCTGTTAAAACTGTAGAACAGCATCTGTGAAGGCAGTAAGCCTGTGCTGAGTTAGCTCCACTACTAAGGGCTCTCATGCCTGGGAGAGTGGAGAGTATTACGTATTTCAGCACGGTTTTAAATGCACCACATTCCTGTGACACTAAGACTGAGATTTTCTATCCTCCCTCTCCTCTTTCCCTTTTTTCCCCAGACAGGGAACATCATAAAGCATGCAAAGCGCTCAGTCATGTCTGACTCTGTGTGACCCATAGACTGTAGCCCGCCAGGCTCCTCTGTCCATGGGATTTTCCAGGCAAGAACACTGGAGTGGGTTACCATTTCCTTCTCCAGAGGATCTTCCCGACCCAGGGATTGAACACTCGTCTTTTGCATCTCCTACACTGGCAGGCAGGCTAGCGCCACCTGGGAAGCCCAATGTCATAAAGAGTCAAGCTCGTAAAGGTCCTAACAACTAGACTCTTCTAAACAAAGGAGGACAGAAACAACAAAAACAAAAACATCACTGTCACTTCATAGCGGAGCTCACATTTCAGAGGAACTAACATGAATAAGATCTTGGATCAAGTTCAAAATGCCAAGTTGCCCACTGCTCTGAGCCTCGGCCTGGCAAGTCAGAGCACCAGATGATGGAGATTATGGCGGACAGACGGCAGTTCCCCACGATCGCAACCCCTCCACCCAGCCCCTCATCGGTGTCCCGAAGGGTGGTCTCAGTTCACTGGCATCTGTGTCTAGCTTTCTGAGCCATGCTTGGCCTCAATGGATGAGTGGAAAAAACGAGGGAGTCTCAAGTAATAAACTGAACTGGTCAATCAATGCGAAAGCACCCCTACCTCCCTGCCCGGGACAATACATTCCTCCTGTGCCTGCACTCCCCTGGTTCCACACCCTCATCAGCTCAGGTACTGAGGTTCTCTGGCAACCCTGAAGCACTTGGTTGGTTTCCAGTTTCCCCTGCCTTTGCCAGAAAATGGCTAAACTTCCAAAAAGTGCTCCCTGAGTCGTCCAACATTCCCAGACTCCCACCTTATGGCTGGAGGAGTTCTTACTAATTTTAGACTCAAGGATGCCTTCTGTGAGCAATTAGCTGGCCAGAGGCCCCGCCCCCATCCTGCTGAGACAGCCAGCATCACTAACGGGAGAAAACAAACACAGCAATTAACAGTCAGAGGCCAGACCTGTAAAGCAGTCAAACCAAGCCAAAACGGCCACTGTGCCACTTTGATAAACAGACTGAGTGGAGATCTTTCCAAAGGAAATAAGTACTATCTTCCCCCCAAGAGTTGTGAGAGAAAAAAAAGAACAGAAAGAGAAGAGAAAAAAAAAAAAAAAAACTCAGGCAAAAGACAGACTGGGAGACAGAGGCAGACGGGGAGAGACCGACAGATAATGATGCCTCTACAGATGGGGCCTGGGGTGGGGACGCTGGGGACAGACCTCTCTGGAAAAGAGCAACTGACGGTGAAGTGCTCCACCTGCGATTTACAAGAGTAGGAGGTTCTCTTGAGCAGAAGAACCCACTTTAAAGCAAGTAAAATGACGCTGACACCTAAGTGACTCGATGATTTTTAAGCCCCCATTGTTGCTGGTCAGATATTCTGCTGCTGCTGCTAAGCTGCTACAGTCGTGTCCAACTCTGTGCGACCCCATAGACGGCAGCCCACAAGGCTCCCCCATCCCTGGGATTCTCTAGGCAAGAACACTGGAGTGGGATATTCTGCTAGGAACCTTAAAATCACCAACCCAACTCCACAATCCCCACTGTACACACACACACACATGCCTCTCAGCTCTTCTCCCAGTACAGGGTGGCCAGGGCCCCAGCTACTGGATTCAGAGGCAGGAGGCAGCTACGGGAGGCCCTTACCTTCAGCAGCACCACATCCACGGTCCTGTCCACCTTGGAGATGTCACACAGGCTGTAGCGCCTCTTGTGCCGCTCGTACATTTTGTCCAAACGCAGCAGAGAGGACACAAGATGCAGGGGCGGGACCCACCGTAACCTGGGGGGTCGGGGTGCTCCCGCAAGCCCCCAGGTCTGAACCTCTAGCGGGGAGCCGGAGGGGGTTTCTGCCGTCCGGACTCCTCTATGAAGAAAACCTCGAGGGGGTCAAACCACACAGGACCCCAAGTCCCTCACCGGACGGAGAACTTCCTGGCAGTGCCTGAGCCCCGGGGTGATGCACGCCCAACTCACAGTATCCACAGTAATCGCCCCTGGATGCTATACTTTAGTCAGATCTTGACGGAGAGAGAAGCACAGACTGTTTCCATCACGGGCGATAACTCCAGGAGAAAAATGAAGGCTTAACGGGCTACGCATGCCGGCCGACGCACGTGGCGGGGAACAACCCAGAGCAGGCGAGAAAAAATCCAGTATGTGCCTTGTCGGGAAAAGACAAGCAGAGAAGAAGGGAAGACAGCTCTACTTTGCAGGGATGGCAGGACAAAATTTTCTCATGAAAACCTCTTCTTGCTTAAAAAACAAAAGCAAGGAAAAGCAGTATTTCCTTCACAGGGAAAAAAAAAAGCAAGCAAACTGAAATTCTGAGATTCTGTTCAGAGAAAGAGTCTCTAGTCAGCCTCTTGCTCGCCAGGCAGCAGGGCTTGGTTCTGATTTCAGCTGAAAAGTCTAATGACAGCGGAGTGAAAGCAGGAAGGAAAAAAAAAAGAGCCCGCTCCTCCCCCCCATGCTCCCTCCCTTCTGGGGCACGGGCCCCTCTTCCCTCCCTCCCTCAGGAACGTCACGACTGGCCCTTTCGGCTCAGCACCAGCAGCCTTCGAGGCTTGAAAACCTAAAGGCAGTGCTGGGAACATGATTCATCCCCAGATGAAGAGGAGAAAAACAAAGCTTCCTTTTCCAGCCGGCTTCCTCCTCCTCCTCCTCTCCCGCTGCTTCCTATGAAACAGGCTCTGTAGAGCACCCCCAGCCGCGCCCCGGGTGAGGTCGGGGCGGCGTGGGGATTGGGGGGGGTGGGGCGGGCATCCTGCACACCACAGGCGAGCACGAGACGCTTCTCTGTCCCCCAAAGTCAGGGAAGTGGCCACTGCCCCGGGCGCACGCTGCAGCACCCTGCCAGGCGCAAACCAGTGATTTAACGTGAGAAAAATGCTAGCCTGAGCCTTCAGGGACATGTCTCCAGGACCCACAAGGGCTTACGGAAGTGGCCGGCAAGGCTTAGAGATCAAGAGGGCAGTTAGGTTTTTCTTTTTTTTTTTTGCAGAGAGGAAGGGAGTGATGGGGTGGGTGGGAGGGAGGGGTGCTTTTAGACCAGTGACGAGGAGAGGAGGAGAAGGGACCGGTGCACGGGCACACGTGTCAGCCGCACTGGCGGGGCCAAGGGGAGCCCCTGGAGGGCCTTCTCCCCCTCTCGCGACCGAGCCCGTGGGGGCTCTGTCACTCCACACGCCCACCCTCTGGCCCCACCCTAGCCACGATCATCAGAGGCGGACCTGCCCCAGAACTCATCTTCTCGCTGGTGTCAGAAATGATCTGGATGGGAAAGGAGGAGAAAGAACTGGGGAGGACACGGGCGGGTGGGGGTGGCAGGGAGTGGAGATGGAAAAACTGAAAGGATGTTCTCCTTCTAGGAGAGTCAGGCTGCTGACGTTTCCCTCAAGGGGCCACAGGCGGAGTCCTTGGCTTGGCCCTGCCAGTGTGGGTGAGGGGGCTCCAACGCCACAAGCAAAAGGAGAAGAGATTTAATACCGAAATTTCCATCAGTATCTAACAGAGCTGATGGAGAGGCTTTCCAGGAGCAATAAAAGAGGCAGAGATGGGCTGGTGACTCACCATGCCCTCTGGCCAGGCCGTCAAGTGGCTGACCAGCTCAAAGGAGAGCGAGGCAGCAAACCCCACTAGGACGCACCTCCCTGCTCCCCCGGACACGCGGCAGCTGTGGCTCAACCAGCTCAAAGCCTGCAGCCCGTCCATCCCAGTCTCATCCACGGGGTGGGGCAGACGGGCCCTCCCCTTGCCCATACGCCCACAGTGAGCATCGCGCTGTGACGCTACCAACGTGGACAGTGAACCAGATGTTGCTTTTCATGAGTGACAATGGAAAACAGATGATTGGAGAGAGAGTAGAAAGCTGTAAATAAAATTCTAACTCGGGCTTACCCAAAGGGTGGGAACCTGGCCGGCGACTTACGACGACTTTGAAAACTATGTGGTCTAGGATATGAATGGAAAGATCCTTTAGGTTTTGGTGCAGGGAAAAATGGATGGTTTATTATCTTTTCCTGTACGAACTTTCACCAAACTGTCACTCAGAACTCTCCCTCCTCCCCACAGAAAGACGGAGCCGCCTCCCCTCTATCCTCAACATGGTTTATTCCCCACTGCCGCTCCCTTCTGTTTTAATTAGAATCAAATGTTTCCTGCTTCCAAGGTTCCCAGGCTTCTCCCTAGGGATCATAGATGCTTTAATCACCATAAAGCCTTTCTATTCCCAGTCTCGTCTAACTACTGACTTCAATGCAGATAATCTACTGATTGAACAGATACTCTGCATTCTGTTATCTGCATGTATGCTGCCTTGCAACAAAGGCAAACAAGAGAAACAAACAACAAAATCTCTGCCCTCAAGAAATTTAAAAGAAATCTGTTTCACAGTAATACAACTGTTTGAAATGGCTCAGGTTACCGTTTTGAGACAGTTTAATTTTTTTTTTTTAATTTCTGCTGAGATGCTGGCTTTGCGCTACAGGCTGTAAATTGAGACTTCCTAGCTGCTTGGTACACATAAACATGTTAAGAGGATTTGGAACTGTAATTGCGTGTTCTGTTCCTTCTTGGAGAACAAATCCTCTGGGCAGGGAACACATGCCCTGGGTGGGGAACACGAGCCTGCTTTGCTGTCCCTCTGGATCCGTTCGATACTCGCCACAGAAGACAGAGTCTGCGGTCCTGCGCTTTCGTTGTTGATCTGACAGTTCCAAGTTTTTATCAAAAACATCTGCAACTGCCGAGCAGTTATTCTGTTAGGATTTTGAAACTCAGAAACCAATCGTTTTATTTCCAAATCAAAGCTGAGACCTATGAAGCTTCGTTTTGAAGATACGTCTCTTTTCCTTTAATTTTGGCAACGTAAAGAGTAAAATACGTTTATTATTTACAACCTCTTTTCACAATAGTAATTATTCACAAGATTAGTTATATCTCCCTCCATCCCACACTCCAGCCACAACAAGGAGGCCTCAGTTCAGTTCAGGCGCTCAGTCGTGGGGACTGTGTGACCCCATGGACTGCAGCAGGCCAGGCTTCCCTGTCCACCACCAACTTCCGGAGCTTACTCAAAGTCAAGCAAGGAGGCCTACATTCTTCAATAGAAGCAACCAGTGCTAAAAGTCTGTTCATACCACAGGCCTGATGTATCTTAAAGATTCCAGAAAACAAAGTATAAAAATATTTTTATGAATTTTACTTTAACTAGAGCGTTTCTGTTCGTGAGTTAAATTTTCCTTCGATATTTAATTCCAAGATCTAACACCTTATCCAAATTATTTAAACGTTCTTATGGGTCAGCGCTATTTGGCTGCTTTTTAGTGAGGGCAGAACCCTACCTGCAGCCCCATAGCAAAGTTTCTGAAATAGGACACCATCTAGTGGGTATACTGAGGACCCAAACAGAACACAAAGGCCAGTAAACATTGTGGTCAGAGAGTGGGGTGTCTGCTGCTGCTGAAACATCTGTTCTGTAACCTCAAAGTTTGAACATACAGCAGTAGCCTGTCACTGGCTCGAAGACACACCAATGATCAATTTAACATGTTTATGTGTCTCTGCCAGGAGCACAAGGTGAATATGAAAGGTTCTTTCCATCCCTAGGTCTGTCACATCTCACTGCGCACCCTGGGATAATTAGACTGACTCTTGGACCTAGGTTTCCAGAACTGGGGAGTGAGAAGGGCTGGACACTAGGTCATATCTGAAGTTCCTTCTTGATCTGCTATGGTCAGCCGGAGACTAACAAATCTTTATCACTTGCCAAATAACTCACAGGATGTGGGTGCAATGGAGAAAGAAAAAGGAATTGAGATGTTCTCTCAAAACCTGTTGTAGAAAACATGCAGTATATTCTTGCATAATTATATTTCCCACCTCCACTTTTCACATGAAATGAAAAGGAAGGAAGCGACTAGCAGAGTCGTCAATTTTCACGAATCTATGATTTCATTAACTTAAAAATAGTCATCAAGACCTACAAACTTGTTGGTGGCAAAATTTACTAAAATACAGATAAAACATTTATACTGTTTTTTCTTATTAACAGCCTCCACTTGAGCAACTCCAGACTGTTTAAACTAAGTCTGCTTCATATAAGATACCTGAGTATTTGAGAGAAGATGAGAAGGATTTATAGCAACTGTACTGCGCCCACAGAGGATTTCCTTTTCCATTTCAGTTTGGGTGTTTGATCAGGCGCTGCTGATCCAGGAGAGCAAGGCAGAGGCCCCCTCCCCTGCGTTTCTGCCACGCCCAGCTCTGGAGGTTGCCGGAAGGTTAAAAGAGGAAAGGGGACTAGGAAGACCTGGAGGGCGGCGACCAGCCAACCAGCAATTCTACCTGGCAGTCCCTCTGCTTTAATCCTTCCTCACCTTTTCCAAGAAGAAATGTGAACACAAGTTAGCTGATGGCAGCAGCAAGAAGCAATTAAGATGGAAGAGAGCAAGACAGAGCTTTAGAAACGTCTCTTCACCAACCTGTGCACCTCACAGGAAAATAGGTCTCATGGAACAAGCACACAAATGTTAAATTTTACTAAAATTACCAGCAGCTTGATGATAGAAAAGGAAGGAGGAGGGGAGAAAGGCAGACATCCAGACCAGATTTCGTCTGGAAAAGTGGTGATGGACAATGTAACCTCTAGGACAGGTCTTCTGGAGGCAAGACTTATTAATAACATTTACTGAGTGCTTCCTGTGTGCCACCTGCACCCACATGTACCATTTCGTTTATTCTTCATAAAAAGCTAAAGGGTGAAATGTCACTGTCTACTTTACAGATGCAGAAAAGTACCACCGAGTTTAAGTCGGGTGTATCAGGCCATGTGGCCTTCCCTGGTGCCTCAGTAGTAGAGAATCCACCTGCCAACGCAGGAGACGCAGGTTTGATCCCTGGGTCAGGAAGATCCTCTGGAGCAGGAAATGGCTACCCACTCCAACATGCTTGCCTGGAGCATCAACCTCATGGACAGAGGAGCCTGGTGAACTAAAGCCCATGGGGTCGCAAAGAGTTGGACACGACTCAGCAACTAAACCACAACGAGGTCACACAACGAATGAGTCTACATTAAATTCGATTTGAGAAATTTTTCTTTCCACATGCATCTTATTTTGCCTTGAGTAATCCCCTAAACTGAAAGAAAGAACTCTCAGGGAGAAAACATAGGTCAAAGTTTCAGGAAACAAAACTAGAACTCACTTCTCGTATCACTGGCATTCTTTTTTTTTTCAATCATTGGCATTTTCACATCTGATTTTACAAAAATGAAAAAGGACAGAAAAAGACTATTTTTTCAATAAAAATGACAAATGGTTCCTAATTTTAGAAAGTACCAGTAGAAAAAGTGTATTATTACACTAACTGGACTCAACTTCTTTGCCATCGTTTTAATACTTGACGTTTAGTTTTTTAAATAGCTTCTCACTATGTTAATGTTACAAAAATCAGAATGCACACATCCAGCATAGAGACGAAGAGTTTTACTGACAATTGTCTCCAGGTCTCCTTCAGAATGAGTGGCTGTACTGTTCTCAGTTTTCCTCTTGGGAACAAACATGAAGTGAAGTGAAGTGAAGTCGCTCAGTCATGTCCGACTCTTTGCGACCCCGTGGACTGTAGCCCACCAGGCTCCTCCGTCCATGGGGTTCTCCAGGCAAGAATACTGGAGTGGACTGCCAGTTCCTTCTTCCCGACCCAGGGATCGAACCCAGGTCTCCCACATAAACAGGCAGACCCTTTAATCTCTGAGCCACCAGGGAACAAACATAAGTTACTTCTTATGGCAGCTTTTAAATGAGTATCTGAAGATACTCATCATGACTCACTACCCTCCTCAAAGCTTCTCCTCTGGCTCGTGGTTCCCACAACTGCTCCCCATGCTACAGGGTACCCGACTGAGGGCCCTTCAGTTAGTGGGTGTCCTTTGTGTGATGCGAACACCAAGACAAAAACCCTCTGGTGCTGAGTACACTGGGACGACTAAGATCAAACTGCCTTTCTTTTCAACAGACATACCACACTGCTAGACAAATATAAGCTTGTGGTGAAGTAAGTCACTTCCCACACCTTTTTGTTGGACATATCAAAACAGGCCTCTTCTATACTATAATCACGAGATTTTACTGTAAACCCCACTTTATACATTTTCCTCTTTAAAGTGTACTAGGTATTTTGTAAACATTTAACATTTTTAGAATTTTCAAAGGGTCCCAAAGAATGTGGCTTTAAAATACATTAATATTTTAAAAACCTAGACTGCTACAGATGCCAAAAATGGCAAGTTTAGTATCAACAGCCATTTAAACAAGCAACAAATTCTACATGGAAGAATACTGTTGTGGTCGCTACAACGTCTCACGAGCCACTGTCCTGAATCTTCAACAAGCTTTTTGAAATTAGTTCAATCATGAGACAAATATTCACTGAACACCTATGTTTGGCACTGAGAATATAATAGAGAACCAGACGGACATTAAATAGTAAAAACAATGTGTGTGAGAAATGCCCGACTAGAGGACTCCCAGGCTACCATAAGCTCATCTGCCTTCAGATGGAGCATCAGCGTCTGTGTCTGGGGCGCAGGAGAACAGCTGGGATGGGCACACGGATGATGGAAATCAACACAGAGGTGTGACATCGAGGAGCCAGAGAGCAAGAGTGGTAAACAGAGCCCGATGCTGCGAGAAAGTCAGGTCATAAGAGAGCGGGGTTCTGCTCTGTGAATGCTCCGTGGACCCTGGTTGGGGAGAGCAAGTTCTGGGGCCGTAGTGGAGTGAGGAAGGCTGAACTGCAATTTCTTTTGAATGTCTACCATTTCACAGGGGAAATTCTAAGTTCTGTCATATACTCCACTTCCTCCAGTTATCTCGTGAGACATCTTACTCTTCAGACAAAGTGCCTTAATGAATCCTTAAAGAATGGCTGCTACAGGATGGCTAACCTGGGAATACACCTTAGTGCGTAAAAACCTTTCTGAGAAGGAAATGAAGCATCAGCAGAGAAAAAGGACCGCTGACACAAGGTGAGTTCTATGCCCGTTATGTCGGTTCTGTCCGAGAGATTGTGTCAGAGACCGAAGGAGAACCCTTGAGTGGACGGACTGCGTCTTGGTCAGGAACATGAACAAAAACTACTGCTTGAGGAGAGAGCAGGGTGGACGGTGTCTGGCAAGGAAATGGAAACAGAAGGGAACGGCCAACAACTGAGAAACTCCCTTTCCATATGATCATCTATGAAAATAAGAACAGACCTCATTTCATAAAACAAAGGCAATGAGGTCAGGGAAACAGCACTGACAACTGTAGACCATCGTTTCCTAAGGGACGACGTCATCCCCAGCGTGCCACGGCCAACTAGCAGCCAACTACCTAATATCAGCCAAGATTATTTATCTGTTCGACAATACTTAAGTATCGGCTGCAGTTACAGGGCTCTGTGAGGTGTCACGAGAGATGTCCAGATGGATGAGACGCTTTCGGGACCTTAAGGAAACAAACCAGGGACCATGGCATGAAATGTACATAAGAGAAAACTTGGGTAGTACAGATGAAACGCAGATTTCAGCAAGGAGTACGGAGCTCTGGCTGAGCTGACCAGGCAGAAAAGTTTCATGAAGGTGGTGGTTTAACATGAAGGGACAGAAACAAAGAAAAAGGGAGGGAGGAGGCAGGCAACCCCGATGCAGACAGAGATTGAAGGTACAAGTGCTGATGTGCAGCAGGTATGACCAAGGACTGGCAAGCCGTCCGTTACCTGCATCAGACTCAAGACAGTGCTGTGATACTGGTCTGGACAAGCGTTCACAGCCTAGATTTCAGAAGCACCCAATGCCCGGCTAAAGAGTCGAGACGCTACTCAGAGGCCACAGGGAGCCACCAGAGGTGCTACAGCATGGAAGCGGCACAATTTGCACTGTAATTCAGAAAATCTGTAAGTCTCTAGCCTCCTCAGATCTCCTGTTCGAGGGGATACCACGCCATGATCCTTATCCAACTTCGTTTGCTGTCGGTCCTCAAGATGAGTAGACAGTTGGTCTCTCGAGCTTCCACAAGTAGGATGTGAGGGTTCTTCCTACTTCAGTGACCCTGGTTCTTAGGACAACTGTGGTTTCTGTAATTCCCTACCTGGTCTCTCCACCTGCCCACGTTTCTATTAACAGTCACGCTCTCTGCCACCTCTGACTCTCCTTATAACTCTGCACTGTGAACCATGGTGTCCTCAGACCGCTGCACTGCTGTCACGAGTTCCAGCCTGTGTTTTTCCTTGTGGCTGCACGCTGCTCTCTAAGTAGCATGCTGAGGGCAACCGAGTACTTCTTAAATCTCTCCCAGTCTCTCCAAAACTGGTCCTAGACATCCGAGAGCTAGAGGAGAAACTGATTATACATCCGTTTCCTGCCACAATCATAATCCTAGGACTTTTCAAAAGGCTGACCAGATTTAGTTAGTAAACGAGAGAAGTCTTGGTCAGTGTTATACACAAAAGGTGAGCCATCTGGAAGAGTTTTTACACAAAGGATAGAAGTCCTGGCCAGACATGAAAACTGGTGCTCAAAATAATCACACCTTTAGGAAAAATTTGAATCCCACATAAAATGAAAAAGTGTCGCTTTAGGAAATCACTTGACTTATTCTTATTTTTCACTTCACAGAGTGAAGAACAGCTCCAGCAGAGTCAGTCAGACGAGCCAAAAAGTGACTCAGCTTCCCATGGACAATGTCCCTTGGCCCTCCCAGGCAAACCCAGTACAGTCATGCCTTCCAAAAAAATGAAGAAGTATAACTTGCTTTTTATATCAACTGTCTTGCTTTTTATATCAACTGTCGAAAAGACAAAACAAAGGGAAAAGAGAAAAACCCTCCAAGAAGAAAACCTACTTTTTAACACTACTGACGGGAGATAAAAATAAAAAGACATACAGTAAAAAAAGAATACACATAAGCATTTTGTATATTCATGCCTGTGGCGTGAATACTATGTAAGTATTAGTTGCTATGATAGTTTTATTTTTATTATTGCATCTTTGCCTTATTTTTTAAGGAGGTATCTAAGTCAGCTTACAATTGATGCCTTCAAATGGTGGTGCTAGAGAAGACTCTGGAGAGACCCCTGGGCAAGAAGATCAAAACAGTCAATTCTAAGGGAAATCAACCCTGAATATTCACTGGAAGGACTGATGCTGAAGCTGAAGCTCCAATACTTTGGCCACCTGATGCAAAGAAGAGTCAACTCACTGGAAAAGACCCTGATGCTGGGCAAGATTGAGGGCAGGCGGAGAAGGCAGAGACAGAGGACGAGATGGCTGGATGGCATCACCGACTCAATAGACCTGAGTTTGAGTGAACCGCAGAAAACACTGAAGGAGAGCGGAGTCTGATGTGCTGCAGTGCAGGGGATCACCAAGGGTCAGACACGACTTAGCAAGTGAACAACAACAACAGGAGGGTGCATATAGGAAAAAAGCAGGAACTGAACATCCCACTCAAGGTAGAGCTGAAAGAACAACGCTTCTGCTTTGATTCAGATCACCGTGTTCCCTCTGAAAATACTGTGTATCACGAGACGGCAAACCAGAGGGAAAAGTCAGGCTTTCGTTCTTCTGCTAAGTGGAGAAGGTGGGGAGCTGCCCCGGAAGCTAAGACTAAAGGAATGTCTCAGTATCTGAACCTGAAAGCCAAGCGGTTTTAGGGAGAAGCGGTTCTGTAAACTTTAAGGTCAAGACAGGACTGGGAACCCAGATTTAAGAGTTAGCCTTGGGGGAGAAAAAAAGAAAAAAGCCTCTTCATGTGAGGGTAAGGGAAAGAAGAAAAAGACAGATATTTATAGATGTTTTTTTCCTGGCCAATCCCCAAGTGCCCAATTTGGACTGAACTGAAAATGTCCCTGAACAGTCCCCCTCCAGACGGCCAAAATACCAGTGACCGCTGGGACAGAGAGCACGTGGCTCTCAGAGGAGACTGGGAGGAAAGCTGAGGACCACGCCAGCCTCGAGGGTCTCTCCCCTCACCTGCCCCCAGAAGACTCACCCCCTGTGCTCAGGTGAGACGAGACACTTGCCTGAGTCCATGCTCCTTCCCTCGAGCTTCTCCCCACGGAAGCAACACCAGTCAGAAGACGCCTTCAAGTGCTATCACAGCCCGATGCCTCCACTGACCACCTCAGTCAAAAACCTGGCCTGTCCTTTCTCCAACCCTATCATAACTGTGCTAGCCTTCCTACCACACTTAAGTCACCCACACACTGGTTATCACCGTCTTCTAGGACTCTGCAGTACAAGTTTCCTGGACCAGGAGATCTGTTTACTTGGGCTTTCCTAGGTTTCTTGGGCTTACTGAGCATTCAACAAACAGTTCCCATGTGAATGAAACAGTATCTACCTCTCTGTCTGAAGAGGGACTTTGAGGGAAGGTCACGCATTCTCGGAGCAGATCAAACTGGGGCAGGCAACCTAGATTCAGAAGCTCCTTTATTCATAAATTTACATAATTCATGGATTTCTGAAACAGAAACATGCACTCCTGTATCAAAGAGATGTCTGCTCTGGTCAACACAAACAGATGGTGTTAGTTAAACCTCATCAATAAATGGGACACGTCAGAAATTAATCAGTAAGTAAAAGAACAGAATCCTCTGCCTACCCTGAATTTTTTTTTTTTTTTTTAAATAATTGCAGTTTGGGTGGCTTCTGTAAGATCATCCCTGCTAGAGATTTATCTAACTAAATATATATTAATTCCGGGTTATTATTTCATTTGTTCATAGTTTTCACCTGATATCTCACTATGTATTTTATACATATTTATATAAACATAATGTACACAATTTATATACAATTTATGTATACAATAAATGTATACAATTTATATAAACATATGTACACAACAGTCAATTCAGGACCAAGTTTCATGGAAGCATTTTGATACTTTCTCCAAAGATACGCATGTGTGTATGCAGGCATGCGCACATGTGTGTGTGTGTGTGTGTTTGTGCATGTAACTTTAACGCCCCAGAATACTGCACATCACTGACTGGCCATGCACTGTGTCAAGAGTAGCACATCTAGCCAACCAGGGAGCCTGTGGAGACAGTGTAAGCAACAGGTAAGAACATGAAGTACTATTAGGGCAACCTCGTGCGCTCCCAGCACTCAGCAGGAAGGACACGGAAGGCCTGGCCCCGTCTGTCCCTGCAGTCTGTACATATAAGAGTATTATTAACCCTTCTCTCTGGCCTCCCCTGTGAGGATGTTCTAACAATAAGCACTGCGTCTGTGCTCATTTGCTCAGTCCTGTCCAACTCTTTTGTGACCCGATAGACTGCAGCCCTCCAGACTCCTCTGTCCACGGGATTTTCCAGGCAGGAATACTGGAGTGGGCTGCCATTTCCTTCTCCAGGGGATCTTCCCTACACAGGGACTGAATCTGTGTCTCCTGTCTCCTGCATTGGCAGGTGGATTCTTGTACCACTGAGCCACCTGGGAAGCAACAGCATTAGTATTCTGAAGAGCACAATTTATGTAATGGGCTTGCTGTTACTATTTCTCTTTCATACAAGTAGACTTCCCCTGGGTCTGAATTCTAACGGCTCTATGTCATTCTTACACTGATAAACCCTACGAAAACCCTTGTGTTCTGTGTTACTACAAAGGTCACTCTCAATTCTACGTAGAGGTTCCATCCCAAATACTCGTGTTAATGGGTTATCAATGCGAAACTTCCTATTCTCCACATAATTTTTAGCTGCAACGCCTGGCATCCTGATTAAATCAGCCTTTTAAAGCTGTACTAACAAAATGTAAAAGCCTCAAATATATTTGCTATAGAAATAGGAAATCAAGAAAAAATTGAGGAAAAAAAACACAAAGAAACAGGAAATCAAATTTCAAAAGAAAGGGAACTACTTAAGGTTTTAACAGTGCCCTAAGGAGAGATGTTGATAAGTGAAGTATAATCTTCAGTCCAGTGAAGTCATACTTACAAAAAAACTGTCAATTAACTAGAAAATATGCCTTGTCAAACTACTTCCTGGGTTCCTTCTTCTTTTAAGTCACCCACCAGGCATCGTACATGATAAACACCCATCGTGCGTGGGACGCTGTGGCAGGTCCCTAACAATGGCTAAGAGAGCATCCCTGGCAGGAGGGGCGGTACTGCCAGGCTTCTTGGTTCCTAGCAGCTGCACCAAGAGCAAAGAGGAGGCTACACAAGAGGTCTGTGGTGCAGGACGACACAGCCCTTCCGAGAAGGGTCTCAAAGAATCAAAGACTAAGCACCCAGGGAGGTTCCCAGGATGCATCTCACTCTGAATACCTGGTAGATAGAGAGGAGTCTGGCATGGCTGGCAGCTGGCCTGTGGAACAGCAGAGCTGACGGGACCGTCCAAGTAATCCAAGGAGCCGGACTGTGAAGTCCCTGCCACACCACTAAGTTCAGCAAGCATCTCTAACATGACCCGGAGCAGTGGGTCTCAACGTATGGTCTGCAAAACCTTCAAGGGCCTGGAGGCCTCTTCAGGGCACCCGTGGGGTCGAAACTATTTTCACAGTCATTTGCCCCTTTGCTGTACTGACATTTGCACTGACAGGCCTCAGCACAAATTAAGGCAGAGGTACCAAAGTGAATCAGCACTTTGTACTTCTTCCCAGTACAAAAAACAAAAAGAAACAACATTTTCACACAGAACATCCTTGAGGAAGCTGTAAACATTATTACTAGCATTCAATTTCAAGCTTTAGGTACACATCTTTCTAATACTATGTGACAACGGGAAGTTGACATAAAATCCTTCTGTTATGGAAGTATGATTGTTGTCCTAAGGAAGATCACTTGTGCGATTTTTTAAGTTGTGAGATACTATTAAAATTTCCCTTCCTTTTCATGCACTATATTTGTGAAAGACTGGATTTTCCCCTATTGCAATGGCTTGAATGTGTAAGAGATGTGAGAATCTGTTTTCTACTGAGCCAGAAGTTTGAGTAAAACAATGTCACCTCTTCTAATTTTGTTTTGGAAAAGTTGTTTTTCATGAAAATATACTCTTTATGTTAACAAGTAGTAAGTTTACTACTGTTGAAAAGTGAAGTAGTGGAAGTGTTACTCGCTCAGTCATGTCCAACTCTTTGCTACCCAATGGACTGTAGCCAGGCTCCTCTGTCCATGGGATTTTCCAAGCAAGAATACTGGAGTGGGTTCCCATGCCCTTCTCCAGGGGATCTTCCTGACACAGGGGATCAAGCCCGGGTCTCCTACTTTGCAGGCACGTTCTCTACTGTCTGAGCCACCAGAGAAGCCCCGATGTTACCGCGAATGAATTAATATTTTAATGTATCAGTTTTAATTTCTAACATAGTAGATACTTATAGATATAACTCATATAAACAAAATTTCTTTGGAGTCCTCAATAACTTCTTGAAGTATTAACGAATCTTGAGACCAAAAAGTTCAAGAACAGCTGAGTTGTAAGGCAGGAAGAAATGAGTGCTAAGGAAACCAAAGAGCCCAGGTGAGAGAAGATGAGGGCACAAATATTTAAACCAGAAGTTTGAAGGGACAAATTAAATTTGACCAAAACTTTTTTTTTTTAATTTGGGCTAAGACGAAGGAATCTGGGATGAAAGTTTTCTAGCTTGCAGTCTCTTCGGCAAATGGTGTTGGGTAAGTTGGACAGTCACATGTAAATCAATAAAGTTAGAATACACCCTCACACCAAACACAAAAATAAACTCAAAATGGCTTAAAGACTTGAAGACTTAAAGATATGACTCTTATGGGCCCTAATCAAACTTATAAGCTTTTGAACAGTAAAGGAAACCATAAACAAAACAAAAAGACAGTTTGTGGAATAGGACAAAGGCTTAGTTTCCAAAATATGCAAACAGCTTATATAACTCAACAACAGAAAATAAACAAACCAATCAAAAAATGACCTAAACAGACATTTCTCCAAAGAAGACATACAGATGGCCAAAATGCACGTGAGAAAATGCTCGGCATGGCTAATTACTGGAGAAACTCAAATCAAAACGACAGTGAGGTACCACACCTTACACTGGTCAGCATGGCCATCACTAAACATCTACAAATAACAAACGCTGGAGAGGGTGCAGAGACAAGGGAACCTTCCCTTCCCGCACTGCTTGAAGCACAGTTTGGTGCAGCCACTGTGGAAAACAGTATGATGGTTCCTCAAAGAACTAAAAACAGACTTGCCATAAGGTCCAGTAACCCTAGTCTTGGACATAAACCCAGACAAAACGAGACTTCAGAAAGATACAGACACCTCTACAGTCATAGCAGCATTATACACAAGAGCCAAAACATGGAAAACACCCTAAATGCCCATCAACAGATGAATGGATAAAGAAGATGTGGTCTGCGTACATACACAGACACAGAGAAATATTAGTCAGCCATAAAAAAGAAAGAAAATAATGCCACCTGCAGCAACATGGATGGGCCTAGAGATTATCGCACTAAGTGAAGTAACTAAGAGAAAGACAAATGTCCGGATATCACTTACACGTGGAGTCTAAAATACGACGCAGACGTACTAATCTGTGAAACAGAGACTCACAGACATAGGGAAAGACTTGTGGTTGCAGGAGAGGGTGGGTAGGAGGCAGAGGGGCTGATCTGGAGTTTGGGATACAGAATGGATAAACAAGGTCTACTTTATAGTACAGGGAACTATATTCAATATTCTGTGATAAACCATAATGGAAAAGAATGCATGTATGTGTAACTGAATCACTGTATAGCAGAAATTAACACAGCACTGTAAGGCAACTGTATTTCAATAAAATATATTTAAAAAAAAAAAGAAAGCAAAACAGAGACTATATGAAAGCCAATGTCTATAGTTTTATGTACGTGAAGTGAGGAATCAACAATTCCCTAATATGTTGAATGAAGCTGATGAACTGAGAGAAACTCCAGCAGGAATGAAAAGCAGAGATGGTTTTCTGAAGAGCAAATAAAACTCTTTAGGAAAAGACTATTTCCATGAGCTACGTGCAAACAAATTTACCTGAAAGGCACTTTCTCATAGACCATATGGCTAATTCCATTTTTGAGAGACTGAGGCCCTGACCAAGCTGTAAAGTGATATGAGTAACTCCTTCAGCCAAGTTTCTGAACTGCCAGTGAGACCAGTGCCCAGTGATGCTCACCTTTATGACAAAACAGTCCAATGAGAGTCATGATGATGCTGGCAAGCCATCAAGAAGAGGGTAAATTTTTTTCAGAATTTAACAAGCCTGTCAAATACACGGGTATTTCAGAAATACATGACAGCAAAGACTTTTAAATAGAAGCTCAAGAACTTGAGGCTTTACCTCCAGCGATCTGAAAACTCTGCCATTTCTAAAAGACTGCTGTGCCCAAGCTTCCAGAGTGGAGAAGCTACCATCTAATTGTAGAGTGGTCTTCATTCCTGGGCAGGTGGTATGAGGAGCTGCAAGCCACAATTCTAAGGAATGGATGTTGAGGACACAATTCTAAGGGATGGATGCTAAAGGCACGTTAGGAGGCTTCACAGATTCCTCTCTCGCTGCCATAGTCGAGTTGTCTCAGCTCTGCTATGCCCTGTGGTCATCAGCGCATATACACATTTGGGAACAGGGGGTAGGAGGAGTTATATCTCTTTAAAAGGCCATCTTGTAAAAATGACAAGCATTTGTCACATGTCTTAATTAGCCTTTATTAAAAAGAAGTTCCCAAAGAAATACTTGTTTGGTGAAAATGGATGCCGATATTTATAAAGTCCTATCTATTACGTTAAAGGTGGCCCAGCAGTGCCTCTACTGAGCAATGGTTATTGAGATTTCCTCTGAGGACCAGTTTCTATCTAAAAGTTAAAAATCTTGCTTTAAAAAATATTTTGACAATTCCCACTTTTTCCTCAGCTAAATTAGTGCAATTATCATCCTCCATTAAGCTAACTGGTTAGGTGATAAAATCCTTTTCACAAGGATCGGCCAGCCCTTCTTTTTTTAATATCTCATTTTATAATCTCCTCTACCCTGGGGTGATGAATTACAAGAACGTTCATGAACAACTGCTAGAAGGACTAGACAACCCGGGTCTTTTCACAGCTGTTACCATTTCATGCCTTGGACAGTTGCAGATGCTGAAGAGAGACTCAGGCTGCATTATCCTTCTGCTTCCTCAGCCCCCACATTAAAGCTCTCCTTCATCTTCCCTTTCCTTTTTGCCACCTCCCTCTTTCCTGCTCCCCGCTAGCACTAACTAGCTTGAGGGAGGAAGGATCAAGGCAACTTTTCACATCAATCACTTTCAGGGCACCTTCATGCTTGCCCACCAATAACAGGTGGTAACCCACGGGGACATTAAGTTTCAAAGAACAGTAAGACTGATTCAAAGATTATCGTGTTGAAAGGGCGTGCATTATCTTGCTTTTACTAAACAGCCATGCCATGAGATAGACGTGTGGCAATAAAGGCAAAAATTCCCCATCGGGAAGTAAAGATGAGAAAACTTAGCACTGTTAGGCACTGAGGAGGTTTCCACACCCGGCCCCGACCCCGCCAAGGACAGCTCAAACAGCAGCTTCCAGTATGACACCAAAACTGAAGCGAATAGGTAGAGAAACACGGAAACGGTGACAAGGAGCGGCAGGTGTCCGTCATCGGCATCAGCACTTCTCAGGAACCTCCCCTGGCTTCACCGAGCCTGGGGGGCTACGCGGGTGGAGTGCACCAGTGACGAGCTTTCTTTCAAGGCCTGCAGGACACGTTCTTTGGACTTCAAAAGCAAAACAAACCTCAGAGTACAGTCCACACTATATGGCAACCATGAAAGAGTGATTTCTGCTCAGCCTGTACACTGGGTTCTGCTGCAAGAGCAAATGCATCAAGGTCCCACGTCAAGAGAGCCTGGCCTGCAACCCTCTTCCTGAGCCAAGGAGGAAAGAACAGTCTCAGGCAAGGAGAAAAACAATTCAATGAGCTTGATGTGAGGCAGACACAGCACTAATGAGGGAGCAGGGCCAGAGCTCTATTTTCTTCCTCTGGATCATCTCATTAGGGAAGTCTAATGACTCCTAGGAAGGAACGCAGCCCATCGCGTTGTTGGACGATGGTGCTGGAGACAGGAACTGTTCCCTGGCAAAACACCGACAACACGAGCATCACTTTCTGGAACTGGAATGAAAAGACCGGCTCTTTATTTTAAGGCCAGCAAGGCTGTCAACAGGGGAAAAATCCCCATGTGAATCATTTCGGCAGAACTCCACTGAACGGCTGATGGTATCATGGCACCAAAGCGAACTGCAGGGACACGGGTATAAAAAGGCCTCGACGAAAGACGGCTCCTTCTCTAAGCTCCCTGGCCTCAGGGGCCAACTAGTGGCTCATTCCTTTGCCTCTCCCAACACGGCTTCTTGAGGGGTGGGATGTCCTACTCATCTGACCATCACAGCACCCCCAGCTTCTATTACAGAGCTCAACACACAAAACAGGAGGTGTTCGCCAATGGAAGGCTTGATTTAGTTTTGGAAATGCACAAGTTAAGTCAGGCCTGTAGGAAGGGAACACATCCCCATAGTCTCATTTACCACTGGAATCTTCCGTTATATATGTTTAAAAGGAAGGAACTCAGGCATGGATACACACACGTTCTCCCCACGCGGCCCCCACTGAGAAGTCAAGCTGTGGCCTTCCACCAGCCCTGGCCTCACAGGGGTGGAACGAGAGAAGAATCTCCCACGTCTCCTGGAATGAATGTCCTGCTGCCCAGAGGGGCGGTCACACGCGACAAGGTTCTGGTGCGACCTCAAGAAGCCAGGGGCAGAGGTGGTGATCTGGCTCTTCTCACCCATGCCACTAGCCTGGCATGGGGGGCGGGTGGGGGAGGCCTGATGCCAAACCCTTGTCCCAAGACCTCTAGACCCCACCGCCTATAAGGTGCTCGGCTTGTAGATGATTCAATGGGGAAATGAATGTGAGAATTTGACACAAATGAATTTACTTACAAAGCAGAAGGAGACGCACAGACTTCGGAAACAAACTTATGGTTGCTGAGGGCAGAGAGGGGAAGAAAGGATAGTTAGGGACTCTGGAAGGTCATGTACACACAGCTGTATTTAAAACGGGTAACCAACAAGGGATCTACCATACAGCACAGGGAACTCTGCTCAGTGTTACGCGGCAGGCTGGATGGGAGGGAGTTTGGGGGAGGATGGATACATGTATATATATGGCTGAGTCCTGTTCCCTGTTTACCTGAAAATATCACAACATTGTAAAGTCGGCCAAACCCCAATACAAAATAAAAGACTGGGTTAAAAAAAAAAAGAATTTGAGGTGGCAAAGTAAGGAGGAAGGCTGGCAAAGAAATAAACTGATGTCAGAAATGAAAAAGCCCACAAGCCCATTTCCAGAAATTATTATTTTCATAGAAACAGAAAGATGAAGGGCGCTGCAAGGGAGATCCTCCCTTTGTGCTCTCCCCAGGGTGTCAGGGGCAACTCCTGAGTGGAGGACTCGGCACTCACAGGGGAGCCCAAGGCCCTTCCCCATCTCACACCATTCGTCCACCAGGACGCAGCCAGGAAACAAACACTGTGAGACCCACGTGGAGTCCTGACCAGCTCACACGTGCTTGTTTAGATCCAAAGATCCCCCGCCTCGGTA
Organism: Bos indicus x Bos taurus; assembly: GCF_003369695.1. NCBI lineage: Eukaryota > Metazoa > Chordata > Mammalia > Artiodactyla > Bovidae > Bos > Bos indicus x Bos taurus. The sequence goes on along the minus strand of NC_040096.1, from coordinate 16,499,787 downwards.
GATGATGATCTGCATGAAATCACAGGGAAGGCAACACGGGACAAGCATGCATCAAAATCAAGATGCCACGCTCCGGAGAGGGGAAGGCCACAGGGGTGCAACCCGCACACCTGTCCAGACGGCCCGGTACTGTGATTTCAGCACCAGGCCCCAGCCCGGGCCTCCAAGAATCCACACGAGCTGGCAACCTGCTGAAGGCAGAGCTGCAGAGCCCCCCGGGCAGCAGATGACCCCAGCACAGGAAGCAGCGTGCAGATTCAGCTATGCCCATCCTGCGACTTCTCTCTATGTATGGGGATGGCACAAGGGCTCCATGAAACAGAAGAGGGCCACTGTCCAGGAGAGCTGGTCCTATTTAAGGACTGCCCCAGCAGAGGGAGCCAGGCCTGGAGAGGCTGGCAGGGTGCCTCAGCTTAGCGTGGGACTTAAAGGAGACGAGGTGGTCTCGCCGGTAGAGGTGGGCAGGAAGTGAGAGGCCAGGCTCCAGGGTTTGGGGCAAACAAAGGCAAGCCCTTTGAGCATGGAGCACTCTGGGCTCCAGTCACTTCCTTGCAAACTACAGGGTAGAGACTGCATGACAGAGGCCACTGTGCCGCCCTACACTAAGATTCTATAAGGAGAGCAACGTGTGCTAGAAGATCTGGGGTTCCTGTAATGGCAGAATCCCAATGCAAAGAGCAAAGCCCTTTAAATGCCCCCACTACACATCTTATGATCCCATGCTTGCTATTTCTGCAAACCAACCAAAGGGGTGGTGAGGTATCTCTAAATTCAGCCCATTTTTCTACTGGACTAGCTTTCTTCATGGAGAAGGCAATGGCACCCCACTCCAGTACTCTTGCCTGGAAAATCCCATGGACGGAGGAGCCTGGTAGGCTGCAGTCCATGAGGTCGCTAAGAGTCGGACATGACTGAGCAACTTCACTTTCACTTTTATGCAGTGGAAAAGGAAATGGCAACCCACTCCAGTGTTCTTGCCTGAAGAATCCCAGGGACGGGGGAGCCTGGCGGGCTGCCATCTATGGCGTTGCACAGAGTTGGACACAACTGATGCAACTTAGCAGCAGCAGCTTTCTTCAAGGAGACTGCAATCAAGAAGAGTAAATCCTGCCCGTCAGCCACTTTGTAGCTTTTCTGGTTATCAGAATGACTCTCAGTATCACTTTGCAGTGTTCAATTAACCCTTATTTTATTTCAGGAGTCCCAAAGCACAAGAGTAGTGATGCCGGCAATTTGGATCTACCAAAGGTATAAAGTGCTCTAAATGAAAAGGTGAAGAAAAAAAAAGTGAAAGTCGCTCAGTTGTGTCCAACTCTTTTCGATCCCATGGCCTATACCGTCCATGGAATTCTCCTAGCCAGAATACTGGAGTGAGTAGCTGTTTCCTTCTACAGGGGATCTTCCCAACCCAGGGATCAAACAGGTTTCCCGCATTGCAGGTGGATTCTTTAGCAGCTGAACCACAAGGGAAGCCCGAAAAGGTGAAAGTTTCAGACTTAATAACGGGTGAAGAAAAAAAAAAAAAAAAACAACAACAAACCATATGCTGAAGTTGCTAAGATCTATGGTTAAGAATCAATCTTCTGAGAAACTGTGAAGCAGGAACAAGGAAAAAGTGCTAGTTTTGCTGTCTCATCTCAAATTACAAGAATTACAGGCATAGTGCAATGGTAAGTGCTCAGTTAAGATGGAGAAGACATTAAATCTGTACAATAAGGTATTTTGAGAGAGAGATCACATTCATGTAACTTTTATTACTGTATATTGTTATAACCATGACATTTTATTATTGCTGTTGTTCATCTCTTACTGTATCTGATAAAGTAAACCTTATCACATGTGTGTACAAGAAACACAGGGTATAGGATTTGGCACTATCCCAAGGTCCAACAGTTTGGCCACCTGATGCGAAGAGCCAACTCACTGGAAAAGACCTTGATGCTGGGAAAGACTGAGGGCAGGAAGTGAATGGGGGCAGCAGTGGATGAGATGGTTGGATGGCATCACTGACTCAATGGACATGAGTCTGAGCAAACTCCGGGAGACAGTGAAGGACAGGGAAGCCTGGCACGCTGCAGTCCATAGGGTCGCAAAGAGTCAGACATGACTGAGCGAACAAAACACGGTTCCAGGTGTCCAAACGGGTCTGGTAACATACACTCCACGGATAAGGAGGAACTACTGTTTATCTCACGTAAGTGAAAGCTCCAAGTCAAATTTAGACATTCAAATATTTTCCACAATGTCCACTTTGGGAAGCTATATACTGATTCTAATTATTCCTATCATAAGTAGTTCAAACAGTTCCAGAAATCTTCTAACTATCTCAATAGAAATCTAGGAACCAAAGACAAAAAATCTATTGCATTCTTACATTAATACTACAGTTTGACTCCAAGCTCCAACCCCAGAATGATTAGGTTTTCAAAACTCTTAAATATGTATCAGGTCTGATGACTCAGAACAGAATGCCAACTGCTACACAGACAAGGAAGACCAACGTAATAAACATCTGGCTTAGCTGGACTTCTTATTAAGGCTTGAACTGAAGACATTTTAAATGTGTTCGTAATAGTATTTTCTGTTCTGAACTTTATGGAAAGTATTTTCACCATCAACTAAAGACTACACGTGCGGTGCGGACTTAAGACCATGTTACAATTCTCTGGGTCCTTAGGCCAAGATGAGGGCATGCAGGATTCTCAGAACGGCAGAAGAGTGGCTATATCACTGCATGAAAGAGGCAAAGAATGGAAATGCTTAAACAGAGAGACTACTCTTTTTAATTCCTACATGGTTCTCACACTACTGAATACTTCCATTCTTTATACACGCATGTGTGCTAAGTTGCTTCAGCTGCATCTGACTCTCTGCGAACCTGTGGACTGCAGCCCCCCAGGCTCCTCTGTCCATGGGATTCTCCAGGCAAGAACACTGGAGTGGGCTGCCATGCCCTCCTCCAGGGGCTCTTCCTGACCCGGGGGTCACTGAACCCACATCTCACCAACACTGCCTGTGACTCTCTCCCCCGACTCCTGTACTTCTTTTGGTAAATGCTACTTTTCAGTTTCCTAAATGGAAACTGGGGCATTTCTGGCAATTCTGAGATCTCCCACAGGGCCAAGCACACTGTGAAAGCAATAAAGAGTATCAAGCTGGGGAGCACATCACAAGTCCCCTGAACCCATCCCTACTTTGTAGTGAATATTTCGACCACAAGTGTTACAAAAAGGTTTTACTAAGGAAACATCACTACATCCAGACAAGCACGTCTCAGGAAGAACGCACCTGAGTTCTGTGAACTCCTCCTACAGCCCCCTGAAGGCACCTTACGGCACACCTCACGTACAGTGACCAGAGTGTGCGTGCCCGTGCATGCCTGCTGTATTAACTGGACCGGGGGCAGGGACAATATCTAACCTCTTTTTACTTCCCTACATATTCGATGCAACTCCTTGAGAGGGAAAGGCACATTCACTTAAGGCTTACTAAATGAATAAGTAAATTGAAATTAAAGCCACAGGCCCCATCACAAAGTTGAGCAGCCAAAGAGGACCAAGATACGAGCAATGAGTACCTCTGAACCCTTTCCTGGCTAGAGCAGGCCACCCCACACACAGTGTGCACCTTTTATTTTTATGGAGGCCAACCAGCGAGGCCTCTTCTTAAAACACACAATCAAAATCTCAGCTGAGAATATAACTGCCCCAATTATGCACATTATCAACAGGGACCTAAGCCTTCTTCACAGACCAAATAGTCACTTAAAAGTGCATGGCCATATACACTGGTATACTACTCAGCGTAACAAGGAATGAGTTTTTGCCGGTTGCAATAATGTACAGGAACTTGGAGGGAATTACGTTAAGTGAAGCTAAGTCCAACAGAGAAAAACACATACTACATGGTATCGTTTACATGTGGAATCGACAGGACAAGGGGATAAAGAGGTGCAGACTGCTACGTGTAAGATACGTTATATGGGCATACTGCACAGCACAGGGAGCACACCTGGTGTTTTTAATAATTCTAAATGGAACACAAACCTTTACAAATTGTGAATCACTGCTAAGCAGCTAAAATGAAGCACTGTACACCAACTGTACCTCAGTTTTTTAGAAAAGGGAAAACTTATGCTATTTTGTTTTAAATTAAATCATTAAATTATATTCTTACATATATTATCTACAGATATTAAATTATATTCTTACAGATCATTAAATTATACTCTTCATATGTGTGTGACTGAGCACACACATATGAACTTACAAATATTACCTACAGATACTTTTACACTAAGGCTGCAGGTTTTTCCACTTGTGGCTTTATGATCTGGGGTTCTTCAAGGCACTTCTTTTTGGCAACTATCTTCTTTAGAATAATATGTTGTCGTTGTTTAGTTTCTAAGTTGTGTCCGACTTGGCAACCCCATGGACTGCAGCGAGCCAGGCTCTTCTGTTCTCTTCTATCTCCCAGAGTTTGCTCAAATACTTGCACAAATTTCTTGTTAAGTCCATGTCAGAAGAAACATCCAGAGTATCTCTAAAAATTCTATAAGAAAAAGCTGAGGAGTAAGTTTCCCTGTGACTAAAGGTAGCTCTAGATTTGGACCCCAGAAAAGATAACTGGCAATGGAGGCACAGGGACGGGGGTGCCAGTTCTCTTAAACATCAAATATACGTAGAGGAGACTTATTGGCGAGGCCACTTTGCTTTTTCCTGGGTGACACTCCACAAAATTCTGTATGTAAATATGATAGCACAGACATTTTCAAAAGCCTCTTTTTAAAAACTGGAAACTGTCAAATAACAGGGTAGGCTGTGTGAGCCCTCCTGTGTTATCAGTGCTATGACCTGTCCAGTCAGTTACCAAATAGTCTGAGAGCTGCCGTAGCTCAGCATAAAGGCTGTGAAAAGCCACACTCGAAAAAACAAACCCCTTTTTAGAGGCTCCTGGCCTAGGTATGGAAATGCAAGCTCGCCCCCTTGAGACAAGAGGAAGAAAACACGGAAAATAATCAAAGCACAGGGAGAATTCAAAAAGATTTAAAATAGTCTAACACTGCCCTTACCAAAACCATGAAGAAACAAATATTAACACTGTTGTAAAAATAATTAACGAAAATTAAGCTAATTTAATGTTTGGCCATGTAGTTGTTTTTTTCTTTTTTACAGGGAGTGGTTCTGATTGCGGGATGTGTTAAATGAAGACTAGACTTTCCCCGTAACCTAACACTCAACATACGGGATTTTATATAGTTGGGCTTGAATGTATTTCTTCTTGAGTGTTTGGCTGCCAGGACCATCGGCATCCTGACAAGACACTCTGGCTCGCTGAATTAACTCTTCCATATGGCTAACAAGCTTTTGCAATGATCATTTGGAAAAGGAATTATAGAAATAACCTCAATGAACAGACAGTCCTTCCTCATTAACCTGGCCATACACTGAACAGATCACAGGAGACACGGAGTACGCTGGTTTGGAGCACTAGGGCAGGCAAGCAGGAGTCAGAACGCCTTCCTGGCCTCTGTGCAGCACATCCCCAAGGTGAACGGTCCCAGGGGCTTTCTGTTCTGGACTCAATATTCAGAGTCATCTCTGCACAGCATTCTTTAGGAAATAAATAGCAGGTCAGGAAAATCTTATTTATTCAGCAAAAGCAAACTCTTTGGACAAATACCATCTTGATGGTATTTAGCTACAGGTGAACAAATTATAAGAAGAACACGAGACTTCTTTTAAAGCAAATAAAAGTAGGTGCTAAAGTAGCCAAAGAATTGATGCTTTTGAACTGTGGTATTGGAGAAGACTCTTGAGAGTCCCTTGGACTGCAAGGAGATCCAACCAGTCCATTCTGAAGGAGATCAGCCCTGGGATTTCTTTGGAGGGAATGATGCTGAAGCTGAAACTCCAGTACTTTGGCACCTCATGCGAAGAGCTGACTCACTGGAAAAGACTGATGCTGGGAGAGATTGGGGGCAGGAGGAGAAGGGGACGACAGAGGATGAGATGGCTGGATGGCATCACTGACTTGATGGATGTGAGTCTGAGTGAACTCCAGGAGTTGGTGATGGACAGGGAGGCCTGGCGTGCTGCGATTCATGGGGTTGCAAAGAGCTGGACATGACTGAGCGACTGATCTGATCTGAACTGAAAGTAGTCAAAGGAATTTCTCCGACTATCATTGAAAGCATGAGACTATGACGCAACTGTTTCAGAATCTTCATGTGTGTATCCATCATTCAGGGCTGTTTGTTTAAAACATGAAAAATCAAAGTGAGCTGAACTGCCCAGATGTATATCCTCAGGAGGAGTTTTCTGAAAACCACAGTGTAACAGAAACATTACCCATACAGAAACGAGTTTCAGTCTATCGTACAGAGTTAACTAGCTGTGAAATGAGGCTAGTTGCTTAACTTTCCAGGAACCATTTCTTTCCTTCATATTTCAGATAATCTTTCAGGTCCATTCAAATTTCTAAAGGTCCATTCAAATTTCTAAAGATCTCAGAACTAAAACCAGCACCCTGTCTCCCAACTTAAATTAATGCTAGCTGCTACTCCTGAAGCTTTTATAACAATGTTCAAGAAGCAGAATCTGCAGTTTGATTGCTTTAGGAACCACTGTAAGTCACTGGTTACTTCAGTGAGTAAAAAGGATACTGGAATATGAAGTTATGAAACTAATTAATAATAAGAATGCTAAGCTGTACTTACTGCATGTTGAGCTCCACGTACTTGATAGATATTAACTCACCAGGGGAAAAAAGGACAACAAAAGGTAATCTAGAAGAACTGAACTGAAAGTGTAACTAGTATTAAAGCTTTGGCAATACGTAGGGACAAACCATGAATATAAAATGGTGGTAAAATGACTACTGGGAATGGACCACTCTGCGTGTAAAACCGGGCCTCTGGAATTGTGAACTACTTTTGATTCAACGGGGAAGTATCTGTCAGGACCATGTATCACGTGCTGAGAAACCTGAAGCATTGAATACACATGTGCTTTCTCTGCGGACACACAAGCACTAGTCTTGACACTGCCCGATTCCTTTATGCATCCTTTATTCCTTACGCAAAGGTTCCAGGTTTTCAAGACAGTAGCAAAGCATTAAGACACACAGATTTTTTCCTGTTTTACATTTGGAAGAGGTTGATTCAGAGAAACAATGAGTCATTGAGGCAATGACTGGTTTATTCCCAAGGGCAATACACAGACTGGGCATGTGTCTGAAAGACCAAATTAAATAATCCTAAACGAGTGCCACTCCGCCCTCGACTACCATCACAATCTCAGACTGCAAGCCCAGGCTCCAGAAGGTTAAGGCCAGAAGACAAACAGGACAAGGAAGTCGAGATACCAAGTCAAAAGACACACTTGGGAGAGACATGAAACTCTCTACTTCCTCTGTGCGGTTTAGTAACAAGCTCCCCCACAGGCTGAGACCACTCAGAAGAGAAAAAATTCTACTTGCTTTCTCTTTCTTCTCATCCACTGAGGCACACATATTCTAAAGGCAGGGGCAGACAGATTACCACCATCCATTTTTGTACAGCACATTGAAAAAAAAAAAAAAAAACACACCAAAGAGCGGATTTTTACATTTTTTAGTGACGAAAGAAAACATTCAAAAAAGAGTATTTCATGACATGAAATCATTTCACAATATGACATGATTTTACAATATGAAATGATTTCACAATATGAAATTCAAATTTCAAAGAAAAGAAAAAAATTTAAAAAAGAAATGCAAATTTCTATGAAGCTTTTATCGGAACTGTCAGTAAAACGCTTGTTTACAGGCAGCCTCTGGCTGCTTTCACATGCAACAGCAAAGGCGATTAGCTGTTACAGAAACTGTACCTCCCACAAACTCTGATGTATTTATTCTCTGTCCTTTGTAAGTGTTCACAAACTTCCCTCCAGGCAAAAAACATGCAGAGAGTCAGATGGGGAAAAAAGGAGAAAATGCGACAGGGGAAGATGCAAAATACGGGAAGATGCAAAATGTGTGTCCACGCTTCCTGCTTTCGATCCACAGCAAGGGAGGGCAGGTCAGAGGTCAGATTTCACGACACTGTAAGAACGCTGTGAGCGCTAGACCTGAAGATCCTCATGAACTAAAAATCCCATTAAAGTATGCTTTCTCTAACTACATGGAGCACAGGCAGACACAAAGCAAAGATACCCCAGCAACAGCAGACAAATTACATGGTTCTTGAATCCTGAGGCTCCTTAGGATAAGGAGCCTGGGCTAAGAGTTGGGGAGGAAAGCACCCCACTGGGCAGATTCTAGGTTAGAACCAAACTAGAAGCTCCCATTCTAGCAGGCCCTGACCTTAAGCTAGCCAAGGGACTATTTGGGGGTCTACTTCTTCTATCTGTAAAATGACGCCTGATGACCAACCAGAGGAGTGTCCTCTCTCTCAACTTCTAAAACTGGAGGGAAAATGAGAAGAGGAAAAGAGATGAGGAAAGGAGCAACTTTCAGTCAGTCAGACAGAGGAGAACTATCCAGTGACAGCCCTTATATCTGGAGTCTAAAACAAAATGATACAAATGAACTTACTTACAAAACAGAAACAGACTCACAGACTTCGAGAAGACACTTACTGTTACCAGGGGGAAGGATGGGAGGAAGGGATAGTCAGGCAGCTGGGGATGGACATGTACACACTGCTGTACTTAAAATGGATAACCAACAAGGACCTGCTGTCTAGCACACGGAACTCTGCTCAACGTTATGTGGCAGCCTGGATGGGAGGGGAGTTTAGGGGAGATGGATTCATTTGTGTGTACAGCTGAGTCCCTTCAATGGTCACCCGAAACTATCACAACACTGTCTGTTTATCAGCTATACCCCCAATACAAAACAAACAAAAACTCAAAACAGAGTTTTGCTCTCTTCTTTGTAATGGTTAAGATACAGTCAGGACAGAGCTATCCTCACAGGAAAGCAAAGGGTCTGTGGCCAGCCTCAGGCTGTACACAGGACACTAATCACAGGACTTCACATGGAGGACGAAGAAGCAGAGGTATTTGAATTCAAGGATGTGAGTTTGTTCCTTCCCTTTTTCAGGGGCTTCTGGAAACAAAGACACATGTTACCCATGCAGGGCGTGTTCTCTTTTCTTTCCCCAGGGGCAAAAGCAACACTTGTCTGAATAATGCCTGCCCTACAAGTAGCCACCCAGGCATTAGTCATGAATATTATCGGTAATAAGGGGTGGGTGAGAACAGCCAGCACCTCCCTACCACTGCACTCCAACAAAATGAAGCTTGTTTATCCCAATCCATACACTTGAAACAGTTTGGAAGGGTACCGTTCTGTTTAGCTAACTGGGGTAATTCTATGAAAAATACTTAGCCCTCTGAAGAGCAAAAAAAAACACACCCTCAAGTCTAGACAAGGATGGCTGATTTTCTGATGGGCAATGTGATTTACTCCAGTATCTTGATTTTCCAGCCAAAGATGTGTGCTGGTTTTTTTGTTTGCTTTTGTTGCTTTTTAAAAAAAGAAAATCATGGCATCTAAAGCTTAGAGCACTAGCACTGTTCAACAAGTTCAAACAAGTTCTCTTGTTTTACAAGTTAACAGCTTCAAACAAGAACAATAATCAAGACTCTGAAAAAAAAATCATTTTTGAAAACTTACTGAATACTAAATATAGAATTACCACATGAGCCAACACAATAATTACTAAGCATATAAAAACATATGTCCATACAAATGGACAGTTCGTTAGCAGTTACTATTCACAACTATTCAGCCAAAAAGTAGAAACAATCCAAATATAGAAAAAAATATGGTACATCCATACAATGGGGTACTACTTGGCAATAAAAAGAAATTAAATACTGATCAATGTTACAGCACGGATGAACTTTGAAAGAATACACTAAGTGAAAGAAACCAGTTGCTGAAGGCCACATGTTCTGGAACTGCATTTGCATGATGTTCTGGAAGAGGCGAATCCTTGGAGACAGAAAGGAGGCTGGTGACTACTGACAGGCGGGCAGGGGTGAGCTGCTAGTGAGGATGGGGTTCTTTCTGGCGTGATGCCAATGTTATAAAGTTGAGCAGTGGGGACGGTTGTGCAACTCTGTAAATATGGTAAAAAACTACTGCACCGTGCACTTCACCTGAATGAGTGAACTGTACAGTTATGTGAATTATGTCTCAATAGTTGTTATGAAAATGTAATAAACCTTATTTTCTTTAATCATTAAAAATGACATATTTTCTATTTCCGTCAGTATTGGGTTTCAAATTAAAATATCATCTTCGCTATCAGTTTCTATATAAAGAAAGAAGAGTCAGGTTTAACAAGTGTCAGTAGATCCCTTTTTGTGGTAATTCCCATCTTGAGACATGTTAAACCTCATGACAAACTGGAAAGTCTTGTGCTCACAGGGAAAAAACCCTTTTCATTACAACCTCCCAGGGATCCCTGCAGGGATCTAAGACATCCATTCTAAAGCGACGCTGTGTAAAAGCCTCACTGCATCACGTCCACATTTGTAAAGGAGGGAATAAGGGAGAAGGGGAAAAATCCTACTGTGAATTTAAAAAATCCCCCCGACAATGCCACAGCAGAGCAGGCTAAACACATTTTGTGCTCGCACAGACTCACCGCCTGGGTCTTCGGGCCTGGTTTCACCTCCGGCGTAGAGGTTCTGTTTCCCAGAGCCACCTCTTCAGAAACTGAACTCTCCTGGGTGTTACTCAGAAAATCCACTTCATCTTCAGCTTTCGTGTCGGGCATTTCTAGGGAGAGCAAGGTGGTTACAAAGTGCATTTGAAAAATTGATTCCCTGGGCCTTTCTGTTTACACAACTTGCTCCAGGTTTCATGCATTTTGTTTGCCTTTTTTTTTTTTTTGGCATTAAACAGCAAGTATTGTTTGGGAGCTGGTGTCATTTCTGGCTCTGTGCTGAGCCCTGATCACAGGGTTGTGTGGTTTTCTCCAGCCTCTGTGTGGGTTTGTAGCTAAGGGAAGATCTTGTTCAATGCCTACTGAACTTCCATTTTCACTATTAACTTTTCATGATGGTTCTGAGTGTGGTGCTTACTTGCACATGGAAAAGAAAACTCACAAGCTTTAAGGGAACCGATTAACAACTACAGCTAGTAGTCAGTCCATCTTATTATCATAGAGGCAAGACATACTTGCACACGGCAAGAAGAAAAGAGCCACTGAGAATGAAATACAGCCTTTGGGAAGAGTCTTTTAAAAACATACTACACACACTCATCCACCTAAAGTATCCTGAGTAAATTGGACTTTATCTTTTATTTCTTTCCAAACCAAAACACAATTACAAACCAGCAGGTCCTTTTCTTAAGAAAAAGTTCCTCATGTTTTCTTTAGACTGATGCTTAACAGACCATACGGTAGCGGTTTTGTTCCCTGACCACCATATGGCCAAGCTAATACAGGAAGGAAGTGATAGAATGATGCCTGAGACAAATTTAAGCTTTGACACTTTTTTTTTAAAGGGGACTCTGATGGCTGAACAGTCAAAATTCATCTTAATAATCCAAATACAACTATCATTTCGATTTCATCTTGAAAATCTTCTATGATTATTAATCTAGTGACACTACTACTCTGGCAGAGAAAAATGCTCCCTACAACAGAGGGCACAGAGGTTTCTTTCACCAAAGACTACATTATATAGTATAGTATATACTCAGTATATAATAATGAAGTATATTAAGACTATTCTAGGGCTGGGAGGTGGGAGAGAGGCTCAAGATGTAGGGGGCACATGTATACTCACAGTCGATTCAAATGGCAGAAACCAACATAATATTGCAATTATCCTCCAATTAAAAATAAATCTGAAAAATTATGGTAGTCTAATAGCACACTGTGACATGTATAAAGCTCTACTTTAGATTTAGGAAAGCTACATTACTATAAATGAATACTTGTGAGTCTCCTTTCTTTGCCCTTATTTTTAATTACATGATCTTACTAGCAATTAAAAAAAAAAAAAAGGCAAACGTTTTGTTGTCCGAAGAATGAAAATCTGTCTTCCATTTCATAATATGTGATTAAAGTTTAAAAAAAAAAATCTGACTAAGCAATCCCCTTAAATATTCCTTGATTAAAACATTTCTAAGTGAGTAAGACAAGGGTTTTTTTTTTTTTGGAGGGGGTCGGGGGGCAGGTGTTGATTTTTATTTCATTTATTTGGAGATATGATTTCTCATAAATCCTTACTACCTGATGATAATATCCATCACCTGAAAATATGTATCTTGGCAAGCAGCACCCAGTCACAGCAGTAAACAGAGCTTACTGGGACTTGCAGGGTGCCGGCAGCCCCCACAGGACTGGCGGGGCTCCGTCATGCAATCCTAACTTCCCAAAGCACCGCAGGCAGTGCTGTTGATACGTACTGGGCCCCGACCTCTCGTTCAAATTGAAGGTATGTGATTCCCTCCTCTCGATTTCTATTTGGCTCTGCCGACGGCAGTATATAATAAAAACAGAGGCCAATGCTATGTGGGCCCTTCCAAACCAGCAGTTACACCGATGTCTGCCCACTTACAAAGCAGTAGGGTTAAATTCATAAGTGGAATGTAAACTTCCTAGAAAATACCCTTTGGTCTGAGATCACACTTGGGTGCTTTTTCTCTGGGGCAACACGACCAGGGACTTTCCCCAGTCCTGGCTATTTTCTGAAAAAAGCACCCCTTGCTTTATTACTGGCTACTTTTTCCTGTCCTTGGAGGCCATCAGCATGGAGCACACACACATGACTCCTCGAGGCATCAGAAGTACCTCTCTCACACACATCCACCCACTCCAAACCCACACTGTTAAAACTGGATTTCTGTCTCATTTCCCTTCCTACAGCCTTAAAATCTTAGATGCAATTCCATAGCATCCTTACTATATTTGTATACTACTAAAAATCAAAGTCTGAAACTCTTCTTGGTATCTGCCTTTTCTCATAAGGTACTCTGGACACAACCTTACTTAGTCTGTACTTACTTGGGTTAAATTCTGACTACTGAGCCGGAAAGAGAAATAATTCCAGCCCGTGTGGCCAAAGACGCAGCACCCAAATGAAAAGAACATAGCCGGGCATCAGCTTACAGCCACTCCCATTCTTCTGAAATGTCAACCTGCCAGGGCCCCCAAAATAGACCTGCTGTTGTGCCTTATTTAAAAAATTAGAGACCTTCTTATTTAAATCCTGAGACTGACAGTGATAGAAATTTATTCATGGCTAACAATCCAAGATATTAAGAAAACAAAAAGCCTGACGCCACCAAAACTACTACTATGGGTTTCTTAAATCCCTCAACTGGAAAAACAGATTATAAATGGTTAAAAACCCTTTATCAAGAGAAATGGCCACTGTGTTTAAAGGGCTTTTTCCAAAGCAACTTCTTGCCTTCTGTTCGTTCGTTTCTCTTCCTGCCCCACCCCCGCAACGCTTAACACACAGCTACAGTAAAGGGGTTTTTCAAAATTTAGAAGGAACTGCAAAAACAGTTGGATGATAAAAACAAAATAGGCTTCTTACCTATGAAAGTCTGGGGGTGAGCATGGAGATAGGTCCTCTATCTCTGGGAACAGGTGGTGGTCTCAAAGTGTGAACTCAACTGAACTTGAATGACGTCAAGAGTCAAAACTCAGTCCGACTTCAGTTTAAGCCTCAGCCTCAACCCCCAATAAGAAGTTCTATGCGGCTGGTCTCTTTCCACCGAGCACCAGTGGCTTCTCTTTGCTCTCTCTGGACATGGTCACCCACAGAGGGAACGGGGCTGCTGCCGTGTGAGCAATCTGCTCGCTGCAGCTGCTTCCCCGAGATAAGCAGACACAACGTCTGCCCTGTGACAGCAGCGCGGCAGACCAGGCTCGGGCGGAAATCCTGTGTCCGAGGCCCTGCGCGGCGCGGGGTCCCCAGTTCCCAGACGGCTGGCTGCCCAAGAGCCACCGGCAATGGAACAGGAGGCCTGCTCCTCGGGCAGGAAGAGTAGGGCGTTCCCGTCCCCCCAGCCTCCACCAATGACCTGATGCCACCATGTGGGATGCTGGGCCATCGGCGTAGAAAGGTACTGCCAGCTGTTCTGAAACCACCCTGACTCTAAATGTGCTCAGGACACGGACCAGGATGGTGGGCAAAGAAAGGGACTTTCAGGTTTGTAAATAAAACACACTTTGTCGGCACTGTGTATCACGGTTCTCGAGAAAAAGCACTAAGACACATGACTCAAAACATCTGCTCCATCCCTTTATCATTTTGGAGCACCTGGGATCGCAGTACTGTTTTCCAGGTTAGGAAACTTGCAGCTGCTTCGGTGGGACGGACAGAGCATTTGTAGGTTCTGAGCTATCAAGCCAGGGCTCTGGAATACAGGAAGCAAAATCTGTCCCAGTCTGACATGACGTGTCTCTCTGGATGGTGTTGATTGGTAGCCTGGCAACCGACCCAGTGAACACACGGCCTCTAAACAGCAGTGACACTTGTATTTTTACCAGCACACCCCAGAGACTCTGAAGGGAATCTATCCCTCACACGGTTGCTTGTGTACTCTGTGTGGCTTACCTGTCTCTGGTGCAGGTCCTTGGACAGGCACAATAATCTCTGGCTCCTCGCTTCCAGCAAAGCACTGCTCAAGGCTCCCAGAGGCTTCTCTGCCACCACTGTCCACCGGCGGGGTCTCTGCAGGCTGCAGGGAGCTCGTCTCCCCAGCGGAAGCATGTGCTGTGGGCTCCGTCCCTGGGCCTGCCTTGGGAGGCCTGGGTGGTGACCCGTGCCCGAGAGCCCCCTCTGTCATCAGTGCTCCGGAGGCCTTGACTTGCTCTATGACGGAATCCACGATGCGGATGGCAGCCTCCTCGATGGAGTTGGCACCCTCGGGCCGATGCAGGGCTTTGGTGGAGACAGCGCAAGGCAGAGCGGGGGCACCCCTTGGCTCACCCGAGGGCCCCATCTCTGGGGGGCGCTCTCCGCCCGCAGCCTGCGGCGGGTCATGATGCGCCTTACTGTCCCCCTGGGCCTCCTGCAGGCCAACAGAGCCACAGTCTGCTCCCTCCAGCTTCTTCTCCCCACCCGGAGGCGCCACCAGCTCCAGGGGCGCGATGCCCTGGGGGTCAGTCATGCCTGCGGCTGCTGAAGCTCCAGGCAAACCCAGGATCATATTCTCCTCCTGGCAGGACGAGGTGTCTGGGGCGTTGTGAGATATATCCTTTGTCCCGGCCCCAAGGGCTTCTTGTAGACCACGGACCCGGGCACCGTCCAGCGCTGCATCTCCACTCACCTCACACCCGGCGCTCTTCCCTGGGCACGGGGTGTTTTCCACCTCAACATCCAGAGCCGAAGAAGCTGGACTGCAGTTCTGCGCCTCGGGCCCACCTGCTAACAGACTTGGCGGTGGAGCTGAGCTGCTCGGCTCTGCACCTGGGGCGTCCTGGCTGGAGTATGCAGCCAGACCGGCTCCTGGTGGCACCAGGCTCTGTGCAGCCCCACCTCCCGTCGGCCGGGAGGCTGCTGGGGCCACTTCCTTGTTGGGTTTAGCTTCTGCATGAAGACGGGCCAAGGGTGTGCCCAGGGAGTTGCTGGGCTGCGGCACTCTGTCCTCTGCCCCGGCCGTTGCGCCAGGCTCTTCGGGGACCCCCGGCGCCTCTGGCACAGGAGGCGGTGGTCTGCGTTCTTCCTGCGATGCTCCAGAGCAGAGAGCGCCATCCTCAGTGGTGGGACAGGTCCTGGCTTTACCCTCGCCTCCTGGGCCCTCAGGAACCACCTGAGTTTTTCCTCCTTCAGTCGCAGTGGCCTGACCCCCAGGAAGCAGGGCAGAGGCAGTGGCCCCCTCAACGGCCGGGGCTTCGGGGGCCACTGTGGGGGAGGGGAACTCCTGCTCCCCAGCGAGTCCTCCGGGACCAGTGTTCCCCATGCCAGGCGGGGGGTCTAGGGTCGCAGGGGGTGGGCCCAGGCCCGTTGTGCCGCCTTCTGGAGGCTGCTCCTCCGGACGTCTTGTGTCTCCGTCAGGCCCATCTCCACCACCTGTGTGTGGTTGGAGGGCTGCTCTTCCCTTTTCACTCTGGGAGGGGACAAGCGAGAGTGCGTCATCTTTGGTTACTGATTCACTGCCTGCCAGAGAGACAGTCCCGCCTGGTGTCACAGCCAGGCATGATGCCCCTTCTTTCTCAGCCGCGGGGGGAGCGGCCTGTGGGTGTGGAACCACCTCAGCCGGATCTGCTGACGATGTCTCCGCTTTCAGATCTTCTCCTTGGCTTTCTTTATCTGAAACTTGGAGAGGAGAAGCATCCACACGTTCTGGGGTGTCTAGGGTGCTCTGGGTGGAGCTGGCCTGTGGGCTGCTCGGGCAGCTGGCAGGGGGCAGGGGCCGTGTGCCAAGCTGTCCTGTGGTTGTGCTCTCAGGCTGGGGGGCTGTGTCGTCACAATGTTCTGCAAGCGACACCCCACCAGACGTCCCTGTGCTTGGCTGACACCCAGGGGCTGTGCCAAGTTTATCACCCCCAGCTGCGGAGCAGATGGGTGACTCGCTGTCTTGGCTGTGAACACCAGATGACTCCGCTTCTGATTTCGGGGTAGGTGTCACATCTTTGTGCAGCCCAGGCAAGGTTAAATCAAAGGGTGACCCTGATGCACACATGCTGGCTAAGGGAGTGTTGGGTCGGAGCCCTTCTGAAACCTCGTCGCCTGCAGCAGCTGGAATTAACTGAGGGTTCTGGGCTCCTGGAGTGTGAGCTCTCTCTGTATAGCTTTTAGAAGTTTCGGTTTCTGCAGTTTGGTCAGTGGCAGCTTTGCCATTACTAACTCCAAGGATCAACTCTGCAGGTTTGTTAGCCTTCAGGGAACGGGGGGTCCAGACGCGGTCTAGAATGCTGGCTCCATACACAGGCTCGTCTGTGACTTTTCCGTCAGAGTCTCCAGCAGTGCTGATACCGGAGTCCTCAAATTGTTTCTTCATTCTCTCTTCCACTTCAAGCATGCTCCCCACGATGGCAGCAATGGGGTGCATGAGACCATGTTCCCTTTCTCCCGTAGCCTGGGGGGCGCTGGCACCTGCTGGTGAAGCAACCACCAGCCTGCCTCCAGAGCAGGCCTGGGCCACGCCCCACTGCAGGACGCTGCCTGGGGGCCCCAGGTCGGTGGCCACTGCCGAAGACGTAGTTTCTTCATCTCTGACTCCACAGGACAGAAGGCCTTCTGGGTCCTCTCCTCTGCCATCAGGCACGCTCTGAATGCAGCTGTCAGGAGCAGATGCCGCCCCAGGGTCTGTGATAGGTGCTGGCCCCACCTCACCTCCTGTTCTCTCCACGCCTGTGCTCTTCTTCCTGCAGGAAGGGTCTGTATCCTCCTCCTTGGCCGCACCTGACAAATCACAGGAGCTCTCAGTCTGCCCCACGGAGCTCCCCCGGCAGTGCTGACAGCTCTCAGCAGCTTCAGGAGAGGCAAGCTGCTGGCTGGCTGTGCGCTCGGACTCTCGGGGAAGAAAGTGACCATCTGCATCCTGGTCACAGGGGGCACTTGAAGGCTCCTGTGCTGTCACCGCTGAGGGCATGAGACTGTCCATCTGCTTAAGGTTTGTTTTCTAGGAGGAAATAGAAGATGTTTTTTTTTTAAAAAATTGACCATGAGAAAAAGATGTCACTGACATGGGAGACAAGTCACTAGCATTCTAGCCCTTCTAAAGTCACAGGATGAGCCAACCTAATAAATGCCAATAAACGCTCCCTCGGCTCTGACCTCAGTTTCCTCTGATAGCTGCATAACTGCCAGAATGATAAAGATGCCAAGAAAATACAATATGGCTATTTTCTACATTATTGACTTATTTTAGAAAGCAGATTAAAACTGAGCCTCAAAAAATCTTATTTTAAAAAAGCACAGAACTGATCTTCAAATGAGCAGCTGAAAAAGCTACCTTTTATAGGGCCTTTAGAGGGGCAGAGGCAGCTTCCTTCCTGCCTTGTATATACAAGTAAAAACAAATCCTGACCAGTCTGGTAAACTCTCTCTTCAATCACAAGGAACAGACAGATGCTCCCATGCCCTGAATTCTTACCTAGGAGTTACACAGCATCCTTCAATCTCCAAAACAGGCTCTGTTCAATCTAGGGTAACTATTTTAGTTATGGGGCTATAATAATTTCAAAAGAGTAGCATGATTCAATTCTTTCTTTCACTTTCTGATAAAGAGTTCCTCTGTTCCTCTACTACTGAATATTAAACAAATAACATATCAAACGAGCAATAGGGAATTTTTCATTATTCTCAGATGGCACTGTGCTTTGAGAATATTTTATAGGTCATCTCAAAAATAGGTCTTTGCAACTTGAGAAACAGATGCGACAAACTATGTGGGAATGGTTAGAACAATCGTGGCTAATAACCTGATACGGATCGCTATGCTGTCATATATTCCAAACGTTAACAGTGAAGACTACAGTGAAATCTGAAAAAGATATTTATAATGTTTTGGAAAATAAATAAAAGTTAATCTAAAGTTAAAATTATGTAAAAGCCACAAGCACATGTTAGACAAAGCTTAGGAAAAAAATGGAGAGAAACAAAATACGTCTGATCGTTAGAGTGGGTTTACCTCTGTATCTAAGTTTCAGGAACCCTTAGAATGACACTGTTTTTTGAGTTACATGGTTTTTTTTCCTTATTTATTTTTCGGCTGCACTGCACATCCTGATCACAGACTGAAGCCGGGCCACAGCCGAGAAAGCCTGAAATCCTGACCACTAAGCCACGAGGGAGCTCCCAGAACTATTTTTTGAAATGCCTGGTTCGCTCTTCACTCGTCATTCGCTCTGTTAGGATAATCTCTCGCACACACCGTGTGCCGCCGTCTCACTCCTCCGCCCACTCGGGCCCTGTGCCTCCAGTCCTCGATCATCACCTGCTCCTGTCTGCGCGCTGGGTCTCATGTGAAAGTTCACATGTGGAGGTGTAAAACCCGTCAAGCTCACTCAGGTCCTTCTAATAAGACAGTACGAGAAAAACAGATTTGCACTGAACTCTGCCATGCTACGCTTCTTTAAGAGAACTCAAAATCGCTTGCTTCCTTCCTCCTGAGATGGTGACCAACTCCAAGGAATTCTGAAAATGGGTCATGGAATTTAACAAAGGGCGAACATGACAGAATGGGGATCTGGAGAAAAAAGTGGTATGGCCTGAGAAATTTTAGATGCTCCTAACACATGTATCTTCTCATAGCTCTAATTTCTCATGGTTTCCAGGAAACTATTTCCACATCTTGCGGGTAGCTGTGGCATCTGCAATCTGCTGTCTCTGAATGGACTACCATTCACCCAGTAGAAGAGCTCTACAGAAAACCTGAGTTTTCAGCCACCTCCAGAGAGGAAAATAAACTGACACCTGGTTTGGAATAAACACAACCCAGAGAGGCAGAGGCGAGTGCGTCTGCAACCCTGCCATGAAGTGTCCTGGCCCGCCCGTCTCTGAAATAAGGTCTGCTCCCAGAGAAGCTGACCCCAGGTGACCTTAAATGAAATTACTGCCAAGAGTTTTCCAAATCAAATCAACTCTGAAATAAAATGGGTGGAAAAATTATCTAAACTTAGCCTTTTAGATGTTACGGCCAAGAGAGATGTATCCACATGACGTGTATATTATCCATAATAAATGCCACCAGGGAGTCTGTAATGTTTTTATGTCTGGCAACAACTTTATCTTGAAGGCTTGAGTGGATTATAAAAATCTTTATTTTTTTAGTGATCTTTTTACTGCACAACTATCAATTTAAATATAGCAGCATGGTCATCACTCATTGAAAGAGTTGAGGGAAGACTGCTCCTAAGTAAATTTGGTTCCTGTTCTTTAGCAACAATCTCAGAAACAGTTCAGCTCATTTTGTTTTATAAAGTTAAACCAACAAATTCACAGTGTTAAACAAATTTCCTTTTAAGCCAGAAAATTTTAGCTCTAGTTGTTGCACAGTTCTCTGTCGGCAATGTGTATGTGTATCTTTCATTATTTTAAAAGCCTGGCAAAAACCAATGAAGAAGTTTCCCAGTCTCCTCTTGTACTTCCCCAGTGCTAAGTTCTATCGCTATAAATGCTGACTTCGAATGCAGCTAAAACTGCTCTACAGGTTTCACAATCTCTGAGGGAAGCACGGCTATGTTCTAATTATGGCAAAGCTCACTGGGGGAAGGGGTGAGGGTACCAAAGACTGAAAATGGAAATTTTCTTCCTTACCATTAGCTGCTGTTGGATGTTCATAAGTTTAAAAATATGTCCAGTGCAACTGTCTCCAGGAAGTGGGGGCTCCTGGTGTGGTTCAGACTCGGAGGTTAGCATATAGACATCCAGCTCTCGGTGATGCCTCACAGAACAGTCTCCGTAAGGGATTTCGTAGGACAAACTGCTCCAGGAGTCTGGTTCTCCAGCATCCTCCCTGGAAAGAAGCAAACACTGGTTAAGGTATACATGCATGTGTGTGCTCAGTCGCTCAGTTGTGTCTGAGTCTTTGCGACCCCACAGACTACAGCCTGCCAGGCTCCTCTGTCCATGGAGCTCACCAGGCAAGAATACTGGAGTGGGTTGCCCTTTTCTTCTCCAGGGGATCTTCTTGACCCAGGGATTGAACTCACATCTCTTAGGTCTTCTGCATTGGCAGGCGAGTTCTTCCCTATTAGCACCACATGGGAAATTCCAATACATATGTATATTCTCTATGTAATACATGCAAATACACTGTAATATATATATTAATATATAAAAACATACTAATATAATATACATATATAGTCAGCCTCTCAGGGATAGGTTAAATTCTCTCTTATGCAAAATTTCTAACCTCACTGCTCTTTGAGGCTCTGCTCCAGAAAGCTGGTTTGCACAGTCCCAAGTAATTGAAACATAACTTCACAAGAAGTCACACATGGGCTAAACGGCAACTGCAGGATTCCTTCCTAAGGACGTTCTTTGATCAAGATAAAGAGAAGACTGGGATTCTGAAAGAGTTAATATTATGCTCACAAACAAACAATGAGGAAATGTAAGAATGGTTTTCCTCTGGTTTTCAAAAAAAGAAAGAAAAAAAAAAAAAAAGCAAGTTTTCCTAAGCCTTTGTCTTAAAATGGGTTACAGTACATGCTAATTGTGGTCAATTTTACTGAGAAGGGAAGAAATTAATTGCTCCAATCTATGCAAGGTCAGTCCAATTTTTGTTAAAAACAAGTGGAGGCTGTATCCTCAAAATTCGCAAAGTCAAAACTATGTACAGAAAAATACTATAACGTCTTATCATACTATACTTGTCAATATAATTATCAAATCCTATTTTGAATAAAGCACTTGGTCCCAATAACACAAATTATAACTTTTTAAATTTAAAAGATGACCAACTCAGCTCAATTCACATCATTGCAGATACACCTCAATATTCAAATAAAGCTGAAAAAGGCATGGGTAAGAAAAAAAAGCATTTCTGGGACAGATCTCAAAACATGAAATCTCTTTACATGGTTCTAATAAACCAGTATGTTGACAAAGTGTCCCAGAGATTCTGGAAGAAGGCAGAAAGTGGTGTTGGGGATCACTATCATGTTTTAAAAAGGAAGAAACGAACGAATTAAGACATAACAGACATGTCACCTACTGACAAATATGAGAGGGAAACATTACTTCAACTGTCAATCCAGTGTTTCGTCCACTAAATCGTACAATTCACCAGGAAATACATGGAATTTGGAAACTAAAAATATGTTATAGTAGAAAATCTTTAACAAACTGGAGAGCCAGATACTGGCTGAAGGTGACAATTAAAGCTGTTTCAGAAGAAAACTATTACAATTTCCATACTCAAGCAAGACTCCCAACGGTTGCTTAATATATGCCATGCTAAATATCTTACTTATTTACCAAGTAAGACTGCTAGTCACTCAGTCATGTCCAACTCTTTGAGACTCCAAGGATTGTAGCCCACAAGGCTCCTCTGTCCGTGGGATTTTCCAGGTAATAATACTGAGGTGGGTTGCCATGCCCTTCTCCAGGGGAATCTTCCCGACCCAGGGATTGAACCTGTGTCTCTTATGTCTCCTGTAACGGCAAGCAGGTTCTTTACCACTGTGCCACCTAGGCTGAGGTGACACTGTCACTAGCTCTGCTTAATTCAGACATGACTGGCCTATCTGCTTACTCAGATTACCACATACAACCTTGCTCTGATCAGGAAAAAAAATTCTTTGAAAACACAACTTAACTTATACAGTACCATACGGTGTGAATCAAATACACACCCAGCCAAGAGGGGGCTGCTGGCCAAGGCAGAGGCAATTAAACAGCGACACAGTCCACTCCTGGCAAAACGGCATTTTCTACCAACCATGTCACTATTAATTCTCAAACTACTTCTTCTGTCGTAAGGAAACCTTGGGAAACTCCCTGCTGGAACCACAGTCTGCTTACCTCCTACCTTTCCCATTCTCTCCTGCTGGAGGAATGCGCACCTGCCGCCACAGCGCTAACCCTACATCCCCCAGTTCATCAGCCACGTGGACAGCTGTTGTTTTCGAGCCCGCCTGGAAACCAAGTACGAGTTAGTGCAATTATCCTCCCACTGGCTTCCATGAATATGTGCTGCTGTGGACACTCTTCAAACCCACCTTGCCTGTCCGTCAGGGTAAACCCCACCACTTGGCAAGTATTTACGTGCCAGCATTCTTTGTGCCGGTCAACCGACCCCAAATCCTTGTCCTGCCTGTGGGAGTTTGTGGACTTAGCAAGGGAGATAAGAGCAATCAGGATAAAACACCCAGTGTTCTAGAGATAGCAGGGGTGGTGGAAAAAATGAAGCAGAGATGGGGTTTGCAGTTTTAAATGTGGTGGGTCAGGGAGAAACTCAGTGAAGTGACCCTGAGGCCAACACATTTTCTGCTCTGCATTCAGCACTGTATAAAGCCTTTACTGGATCCACAAATAAAATCCAGCAAGGCTCCAAGAAAGTGCGCTACAACATTAAGGACAATTGTTACTGAGAACTGGATACAACCTAACCAAGCCAGTAACTAGAGGGCTATCTGATTAAAGAAAATATCTACACAGTATTACCTGTGTGCGTGGTCTTATAAGGGAAAGCCACTCAGTTGCATCTGACTCTTTGCAACCCCACAGACTGTAGCCCATCGGGCTCCTCTGTCCATGGAATTTTCCAGGCAAGAATACTTGGGTAGCCATTTCCTACTTCAGGAGATCTTTCCAACCCAGGGATCAAACCCGTGACTCCTGAGTCTCTCCTGCATTGGCAGGTGGATTCTTTGTACCACTGAGCCACTAGGGAAGCCCTACAGACTATTCTGTAGCCATTAACTATAATTCAAATAACAGTTCAGTAACATTGAAATCTATATTCAGCAAAATAAAAAAGGCAAAAAGCATTGAGTATAAACAGTAAAGTGCACAAATTAAAACAGTATTACAGTGGTTGGGTTATAGGTTTATTTCTTCTCTGGGATTTTTGCTTTACTTTTTCTTTCTTTTTTATTTTTGGCCGTGCTGGGTTTTTGTTGCTTTTGCATGGGTTTCCTGTACTTGTGGTGCACAGGTTTCTCACGGTGGTGGCGTCTCCTGTTGCAGAGCACGGGCTCTAGGCACAAAAACGACTTCAGTAGTCAGGGCTCCCGGGCTCCAGAGTGCAGGATCAGAAGCTATGGCATGCAGGCTTAGTTGCTCTGTGGCCTGTGGGATCTTCCCAGACTAAGAATGGAACTTGTGCCTCCTGCACTGGCATGTGGATTCTTATCCAATGAGTCACCAGGGAAGTCCTCTTCTCTAGGATTTTAATGTCTTAAGTAATTTTTAAAGTCCCTATTCAGCCAGGCCTCACTGCTGCTCTGGATCGCTTTACTCATGTGTGTTAATCCATCCCCACAGGGGTTACCAAAACGTTGTGTGATTCCCTCAAAGACCCAACATTAACCTCATCTACTCCATCCTCAGGTGATCTTTTCTCTGTTCAGAGTGAGCAGCTCATGGCCGTGAACTAACATGACTAAGTCCACCCTTGCCCAACATCAGACACGTCTGCGCGGCTCCTCTAACTCCAGGGCACCTCTCCGAACGGTATGTTTGCCCTGGTCCCCTACCAACTGCCCTCTGGTAACCAATTCAGGCATCGCGCCCTGGATGCCTGTAGCTTCCCACCTGTTTCTGGAGCGGTTCCTTCCCCATCTGCCTACAAGCACCATGAACACCCCAGCAGACAACGGAGCGGAGGCGAGAAAGGGCAAAGTGTGTGCCAGCAGCAGTCTCACTCCAACCTGCACCAGCCCAGGGGGCATCTGACACCGTCTGCAGGTGCTTTTCACTGCCACACGTCGGGGAGCGGCGGTTGTCCCCCAAGGCACAGGACCACGCCCTACGGTACAACACAGTCATCAGGCCCCAAACTACCAGTAATGCTGGCATTGAGAATCTCTGCTGTAACCCCTCTAATCTGCATACAACACCCCCCCCCAACCCCTTCCCTTCTGCCTCCCCACTGGCCGTTAAAACAATTAATTAAAGGCTTTGCCATTTGGAGCCTTCTCTCTCCCTTGGCTGCTTGCCTGGTGGCACAGGGGTAAAGAATCCACCTGCCAAGTGCAGAAGATGCTGGTTCGATCCTTGAGCTGGGAAGATCCACTGGAGGAGGAAGTGGCAACCCACTCCAGTATTCCTGCCTGGAAAATTCCGTGGGCAGAGAAGCCTGGTGGGCTACAGTCCGCTGCTGCTGCTGCTAAGTCGCTTCAGTCATGTCTGGCTCTGTGCAACCCCATAGACGGCAGCCCACCAGGCTCCCCCGTCCCTGGGATTCTCCAGGCAAGAACACTGGAGTGGGTTACCGTTTCCTTCTCCAATGCATGAAAGTGAAAAGTGAAAGTGAAGTCGCTCAGTCGTGCCCGACTCTTCGCGACCCCATGGATGCAGCCTACCAGGCTTCTCCGTCCATGGGATTTTCCAGGCAAGAGTAGGGTTACAGTCTATGGCATCGCAAAGAAGTCTGGCATGACTTAAACACCACCACCATCGCCTCTCCTACGGCTACTAAGACTTCTCTGTCCTGGGTCTCCATTGACAAAATAAACCCCCAAATCCAGTGACTTTTTCCCCCACTGAGTCTGAGCTTCATAGAATCTCAAAGTGGTGACCTGATTCTTCTTTTAAAAACTTTTCCTCACTTGATGCCCTTAAGAACCCTCCTATTCATCCACTGTTTTCTCTGGCTTTTTCTTTCTCTTCTCACACCTTAGTTGAACACATGTCAACTTCCTGAACTTGGGCTTCTACTAAATGGCAGGCACTTTGCTATATGCCAGGCCTACCAGGATAAGCATATCTTTCTCAAGGATAAACAAATACTGTTCTAAGGTCAAACACGGATTCCTGTCCAGTGACCACAATGTGGCTTACTGCTGTTACTGCCACCTCTGTGGAAACAAAAAACAGAAAGACTCTCATGGGGGTTTTACCCCTGTGTGGCATATTATGCACTAAATACAGTTCATTGACTTTACAATGCTGTTCCTCGTAATAACAACATCATTTTAATGTATTACTAAGGAGGAAAATAATGGTTTTGAGTTAAATTATGACACAAACTAGAAAAATACGTATCTTAACAGAAATAACACAGAGTATACACACAGTCAACTGTTGCTCTAAATACTGGTAGGGGAGGTACAAACAGTTCAAATAAACAAACAGTCCCAACGTCATCTGCTTAACTTCATATGGACACTGGCCTGTGAGCCCCTAGTTTTCAACACACGGGCAGCAGATACACGTGAAAAAGGCCAGCTCGGAGGCTTGAGATAAACTGCAACACAAGTCACCCGAGACACTGGTTTTCCCACTTCTATATAGTTGAGGAGTTTCAAACAGAAACACGTGCAGAAACAGAGCTGCTCTGCCGATGGGCCAAGAGTGGGCAGGAAAGGCAGAGCCCAGGCCTCCCCGGCCGCTCTCCCGCAGAGGTGGGCTGGAGGCTCCTCCCCACGCTCTCAGTTCCGAGGGACAGGCTTTCTTCCCAGTTTAAGTTCACTTTCCTTATTCCTAGGTAATACTACCCGTTCTCCTGATTAGAAGCCCTCTCTATGCCTACAGTTGGTAACTGACTTGACCCTTTGCTTACACTGACATTCTGGCCATGGAGAAGTGTGTGTGTGTGTCTCTCTGCAACCCCATGGACTGTAGCCCGCCACACTCCTCTGTCCATGGGATTTCCCAGCAAGAATAGTGAACTGGGTTACTGTTTCCTTCTCCAGGGGGACCTTCCTGACCCAGGGATGGAACCCGAGTCTCCTGCACTGGCAGATGGGATTCTGCAGCACTGAGTCAGTCACTCGGGCCTCGGCCTTGTATTTCTGCCGTGAAGAAGGATACGCCTGGGTATCTAAACTTTACCTCAAAAACACACACCAGGATGTTATGCCATCAAGTCTGGCAGGACAGAAAAACACACCCGCAAATTCACTAGAATTTCTGGTTATTTCAGCTGGTGGATGAAGAGGTGCCAGAGCCTCAGATGAGGCTTTGAAAAGAAAAACAAACAAATAAATAAAAATGAGAGAAAGAAGATCTGTAGATGAAGGCGTGTAAACGGTGCAGGGGGAGGGGAGCGCGACAGATCTCTGTGACCTCTCTGTTTTCACCCCATGAGGACACCACCGCCGCAAGCCAAGCAAAGGGCGTTTCACTACCAGCGGCGCCAGCGGCGCAGTGCAGGCGGCACTTCCTTACAACATCACAGGCTACTGTGGGTCTCGGAGGACCTCTCATTGGGTTACACTCAATCACGCCCCAGAACAGACTTCAAGATATAAAGGACTGACGCTGTGAATATGGGAACCTTTCAAGCATCCTGTTAATATATTGTTTTCGAACCATTCTTGGGCACCCTGAGTTTTATCTGGAAAGTCCAGCTCGACTCTTAGAGAAGTCTCCCACCTCTGAGAGCTGAAAGATCTCTCGTGTTGTCCTGCACCTTCTCCACTCCCTGTAACCCCTAAGGAGGGCCAGGCCCTCCCGTCTTCTGACTGGCCGGGTCGCACTGCCCTGTTCCATCTCCCGACACATGGCCCGTACTCCAGTATTTGTTGGGATTTCACTCCAGGGCAGAAGAGTAGGGGTATACTTTGTAGACAAATGGTTTGGGATCACTACGAACGCACTCTCTCTGAAGGGACAGATAAATCATTGCTTCAAAGGACAAAACGCTACCCATCTATTGGTGTGAGCATGCTAAGTTGCTTCAGTCATGTCCAACTCTTTGTGACCCCATGGCCTGCAGCCTGCCAGGCTCCTCTGTCCATGGGATTTCCCAGGCAAGAATCCTGGACTGGGTGGCTGTGCCATCTTCCAGGGGATCTTCTCGATCCAGGGATCAAACCCACATCTGCATTGGCAGGAGGATTGTTTACCGCTGAGCTACCTGGGAAGCCCCAGAATGTATGCATTAAGTATTCATTAAATATTGGATTCTATTTTCTTCCACAAGCAATGGGTATAACCATAATCACTCCTTTACTGCTAAATTATTCAACAATATATCAAATGTTGAGCTGTGTTTTACATACATCACCTAACTTATTCTTCTAACTACCCTGTGAGGGAAGATTGGCAGATGAAGAAACTAAAACCATAAGAAATTTAATAATGTGCCTAACAGTCAGTTAAGCCAGAATTTGGGCTGACATTCTAAACCACCACATAAAACTATCTCTGCTGCCTAGTTTGCACTGGAAAATGCAGACCAATGAAACAAACTAAATACTTTTTAACATATGGACTTTGAGGGCTAAAGCTTTGGAGAGATGTGAGTTCTGGATTACGACACACTATGGACACAGAGTACAGTGTGTGGTCCATGACTTTTGTGGACATTTTTCTCCATCGCTTTCACTGTTGAGGGGCGACCTGGGCTCTCTTACTCCATGGTTCCATGACTTGTAGAATATCGTGTTCCTCTAATGGCCAAATTTCTCCATTTTCTAGCTTCACTGCTTTCAAGATCCTGAAAAATATTTTTTAATATCCTACCATGATACTAGTTGTGTATACATCAAGACCTAATACATCCCCAAGTAAAAAAAAATAAAGTTTACACTAGATTAACATCTAAGTATTTACTGATGTGATCAAGCTATTGATACTTCATGTTGATTCTTCTTGATCAGATTTAAGCCACCAACCTAATTCAACAAACTCTCAGGAATTAATTTTCAGATGCAATATTAACTAAAGTCCTTAATCTTAACTGCATTTCAGAATTACCTGGAGAGCTTTTAAAAATCCTAATGTCCAGATCACACCTCACACTAATAAAATAAAGTCTTGAGGAGGCCTTGAGACATCAATATTTTTTAAAGGTTCCCAGGAGACTGTAATGTACAATTAGAGTCCCCATGTGGTTCTAATGTGCAGCTAAGGACACCACATAGGTGTTGATTCATTTAAAAAACAAAAGTATAGCTAAGGCTGGCAAGACTGCTATGAGTACTGGCATGTTAATATATCCTTTTACCTAATCATACTATTCCCTGGAATTTATCCTACAGAAATAATTTAACAGAGGTAAAAATTTGTAAGTAAAAAAATAAGTTTACTGCAGCATTCATTAGTTAATTTCTGTTGGTTTTAAGGTTAAAGTTAACATTTCAACATTAAATGGTCTGAATACTCGTGATAAACAAAATACTTTAGAGAGCCTCAAAAATAATTAGAAAGACCACAGAAATAGGTAGACGTATCATAAAGTGAAAATATATCAGAATATAATGGAGTATCAGCTACAACTATTTAAGAAACGCCATGCAATATGGAAGGTAGTATCTGACAATTAAATAAACCGGATATTTAAGAAACTCTGTGCAATGTGGAAGGGAATATCTGACAATGAAATAAACCTGTCTTCCAGTGGCAGCATTATGAATAATTTTGTTATGTTAACCTAATTGTTTAAAAAAGGCTAATTCTCCCTCCCTGGGATCTTCCTTGCTTCTGGCCTAAGTCACAAGACAGAGGCCGCTCAGGGTAGGCGTCGCCGAGGCCGCTTTAAGGGAGCGTGGAGAAATTAACCATGACACAGAAGTCTCGGCCTGGACTCTGACACAGTCATATTTAATCCGTCCCCAGGACAACAACAGGCACTTCGAACAGACCCTCCGCTAAGAAGCAACCCAGATGGACTGACCTGTCCTTGCTCAATGCATCCTCTCTTGCTCAGCCCCTTTCTCCCCCAGATGACTTACGTCAGCTAAGTGAGAGAGATTTCTATTTAAATATGACTTGGGTTGATCCACTGATTGCTCACAGAACTTATGGTCCTTTGCCTATTCCACAACAGTCACTGGCTTAATATCTACTTACTTCCTTTGTCTGGGCTTCCCTGGTGGCCCAGCTGGTAAACAATCCGCCTGCAGTGCAGGAGACCCTGGTTCGATCCCTGGGTCCGGAAGATTCCCTGGAGAAGGGAATGGCTGTCCACTCTAGTATTCTTGCCTGGAGAATCCCATGGACAAGAAGAGCCTGGCAGGCTACAGTCCATGGGGCAGCAGAGAGTCAGACATGACTAAATGACTAAGCACACAGACACATGTCCTTTGTCTACAAAGCGCCTGATGTTACTTAATGAGAATGAGAAGCACAGGCACATGGGAATTATTTCAAAGGGGAGAACACTATCACTGTTGCCTAAAATTAAATTCAAAGTCGGAAATGGAAATGCTATTTATTTATTAAACAACTGCTATTTCTAGCATGACAGAAATGCTTACAAAACAGTATTTTTAAGCTGATTTAAAATAACCTATTTAAACCTTACTGATTTAAATAACCTATTCACAACAGAGGGAAAGGAATACACATCCATGTTTTCTGACAAGCATTTGAAACTCAATATGACAGAAAGATTAAGAGCTAAATACGAATCCCAAACTTTAGTGTAACAGTGACCATTAAATCAGCTGACTAACAGGCTTCAAACAGTGAAGATTTCATGATTCTAAAGATAGACTATTTGCCTTACTTATACAAACCAGTAATTTTAATCACAAGTTGTCACTCTGCAAACTAGCTTTTCCAGTTCAGGAAAAAGAAAAACTAATTTTTGTTCATTAATCTGGGCAGGACTCATCTTCGTTCATGTGACTTTATAGTATGTTGCTGCTGCTGCTGCTGCTAAGTCGCTTCAGTCGTGTCTGGCTCTGTGCGACCCCATAGACAGCAGCCCACCAGGCTTCGCCGTCCCTGGGATTCTCCAGGCAAGAACACTGGAGTGGGTTGCCATTTCCTTCTCCAATGCATGAAAGTGAAAAGTGAAAGTGAAGTCGCTCAATCGTGTCCAACTCTCAGAGACCCCATGGACTGCAGCCTACCAGGCTCCTCCATCCATGGGATTTTCCAGGAAAGAGTACTGGAGTTGGGTGCCATTGCCTTCTGCGTTATAGTATGTCACGGTCATTTAAAAAAAGAAAATTTAAGAAAGGAACCCATACTTGAGTCTGACAAACTTCTAATGATCTTGTCTATCTTTATAAGTTCCACTGCCCTTATTCAGCACTTTTCATAATTCAATTGATGAAATGGATTAATCTTATTTAGAAGCAATCAGACAAGTAAATGAAGTCAAAATAGACTGGTCACGGCCTACATGTGACATTTTTCCTGGTAACTCTCCTCTACTTTTTTCCCAGAAACTCTGCTCCTTACACAGAAACCATAAAACATTGATCCACTCTCCCTGATTTATAGCACTGCAAAGTAAGTAGATTCGGTGAGAACTCAAAACTATTTATGAAGGGTCAGATTTTTTAAAATTTCCTATTCATCACAAAAATAAAAATTCTAAAAATTACTGGTAAAAACAAAACGTATAAGATACAAAAAACTTACGCCCAAAGGATTAACAGATTCAACAGATATACAATTATTCTAATTATTGTGTGTGTGTTCAGCTGCTCAATCATGTCTAACTCGTTTTGATCCCATGGACTGTGGCCTGCCAGGCTCCTCTGTCCTTGGAATTTCACAGGCAAGAACACTGGAATGGGTTCCCATTTCCTCCTCCAGGAGATTTTCCTGACCCAGAGATCGAATCTGCATCTCTTGCATCTCCTGCATTGGAAGGCAGATTTGTTACCACTGTGCTACCTGGGAAGCCCATGTCAGATTACTATAAAAGTTTCTAAACACATACTCTCAATGTACTTTATACTAATCTCGTCATGGAGCAGGGCAAATAGCTGGCAGATCAGCCCCAATTCAGGGCCTTCCCCATGCTGAACTGCAGCGATCCCTCCAGTCTGCCAGGAACCACACTTCACATTCTTAAAATCTACACACCCTGGGGAGACAGGCCAGTGGCAGCAGAAAGAAACATCAAGGCATGTACAGAAACATGGAATGTGGTACCAGCTACAGACCCACTGGACAAATTTCCTTTTCCCCCAAGGAATACTTCACATGGGCCTGGAAACTAACTCAAGGATATTCAAGAGTTTTTTAAAAGTTTGGTCCCAACCAGTGTTTAATAATTATTTTTAGAAAACCAAAAGCATCTAAAAATCTACTTTAACAGGCACGTCACAAAGAGCTTCTTTCACTAATACAATGACATGATTTCCTTTAATAAAATGTGAAATACAGGAAGCTAATCACAGTACATAGTAAAAACGGTACAGCTGATTCCTGAACACCTCAGGTTTGAGCTGTACAGGTCTCACATACATGCGAATATTTTTCAATAAATCCACTGAAGTACTACACAATCTACAGCTGCTTGAAACAGGCTACAGAGCTACAGATACAGACGGCCAGCTATGGGACTTGAGCATTCATGGACATTGGTATGAGTGGCAGGTCCTGAGGGACTACCATACACTGAATGGTAGGACTCAGTTTTTCGGAGTTCTTTCGTTATAAATATTCGCAATATTCCAGGTGACAAGGTTGATGTTCTACATGTAGATGGAGAACAAAGTTCAGGTAAACCAAACAAGGTTTCACGGAGTTAGGGCTGCCTGAGGGTTAAAACATGATTTAAATATATATATATATATATATATATATATATATATATATATATTCATTCCAAGCAATCTATTCCTAAGCAATTTAGTATAGTAACTCATGTGGATTAATGAGCTAAAAGAAAAGCTAAATGCTTCTCTGGATCACCTTTTAAAAAGGTACTGAGAGTATTCTACTGAATACTTGTACCCTAACAGAACTATTTTCATATTAGCACATATTCTCTAAAATGGTGTGCATATAAAAAGATCCCGGAAGATATTTCCAGTATAAATATACAGAGAATTCTACCTTACTCTGTACAACCTTAAAATGAAAATCTATATCCTATTAAATAGGACCAAACTGGGTTCTACGTGTAGCAATTACAAAAATACTGTTTCTCTATATATGAAAATGTAGTAAGAGCTATATGAATGCTTGTTTTCAAACATTCTAATACCAAATGAAACGCTTCCAGAAGCCCACTGAAAAGATAACACTACAGGTAGCAGCAGTGTTACTGTCCACTGTGTTACAAATGCATTCTACAAGAATTCAGTCTTTTCTGTACTGTTCTTAAGTTCTTAGTTCAGGATTATCTTAAAAAACAAAAACAAACAATAAAAACACATACATTTTCAGAAGATGGTCTAGGCTATATATTTTTTCATTTATTCAAACATGCATACTCATGCAGTATCTATTATGTTTCCAGGTGCGAGAAATAATATTGACGAATAAATGAGATAGCCGAGATTCCTACCATGTTGGAGGTTACAGTGTAGAGGGGTATGATTACAGTTAGAGGTAAGGGCTTTAAAGCAAATAAAACAAGGTGCTTATGGCAGAAAATTCCTTGGAGTGGAGACACTGGCTCTGCAGACAGGTGCCAGAAAATGGTCTGAGAAGATACGGCAACTGATCAGAACCACATGAAAGAGCAAGCATGTGAAGCTGCCGGGACAGAATGCATGAGGCCAAGGGTTCAGCAAGCACACAGAACCTGAGAGGTAGCAAGCAGCTGGCCAGCGCGGCTGAGGCCGATGTGGCTGTGCAGGGAAGGCGACGGGAATGAAGGAAACGTTACGAAACGAGGTCTGAGGGTTCTACGTGGTTCAGATCTCACAGAGCTTCGCCGATCATGCAGGAAAAAGAACTGTCTTCCGAGTGGGGTGAGAACACACTGGAAGGAGTAAGCAACCGGGGCGGCGGGGCAGGAGAAAAATCAGTGATACCAGTAGCATGGTTACTTGGTGTTGGCAGCTTTGGTCGTGCCAGACTCTTGGTGACTCCAGAGACCACAGTCCGCCAGGCTCCCCAGTCCATGGGATTTCCCAGGCTGGGGCGCGTTGCCATGCCCTCCTCCCGGGGACCTACCAGACCCAGGGCCCAAACCCGAGTCTCCTCCACTGCAGGGAGAGTCTACCGTCTGAGCCTCGAGGGAAGTCTAGTAGTGCAGTATGAGGTGAACAGCGCTGACTTCTAACCTCCGCAACGACTCTGACACACAGGCTACTGTGTTCCCATTTTTCCTGTGAGGACAGTGAGGCTCCAGGAATAACTTGCCCCAGTCCACGGTAAGTGAAAAACCCAGAATCTGTACTAATTCAGATCTGATTCCAAAACTTCTGTACCGCTTTAGACTATCCACAGTGATACTGACCCCCCAACAATGTCCCATCATGAAGTGAAACGAAGTGTTAGTGTCAGTCGTGTCTGACTCTTTGCGACCCCATGGACTGTAGCCCACCAGGCTCTGCTGTCCATGGGATTCTCCAGGCAAGGATACTGGAGAGAGTAACCATTCCTCCTCCAGGGAATCTTCCTTATCCAGGGATGGAACCCAGGTCTCCTGCATTGCAGGTGGATTCTTTACCGTCTGAGCCACGAGAAAAGCCCATGTCAAATTATGAGGACACATTCAAATTCTGAAAATTCTAAGTCCACTATAATACTTACCAGAAGCTAGTCGGATGTCGGGTATAGTAGGGGTTTCCCTCATAGCTCAGTGGGTAAAGGATCCTCCTGCAACACAGGAGACCCAGGTTCAATCCCTGGGTTGGGAAGATCCCCTGGAGAAGGAAATGGCAACCTACTCTAGTATTCTTGCCTGGGAAATCCAAAGACAGAGGAGTCTGGCAGGCTACACAGTCTATGTGGTCCCAAGAGTCAGATACAACTTAGCGACTAAATCACCACAGTCGGGTATAGTAGGCTTTCTGTCAAAATTTTTATAATATCCATAGCAAGTTTTCAACTGTAGAAAAGCATGGAGAATCCATGGCTGGATCCAAACCTCAAGGTCTGTGTACGTGGTACGACAAAATTCAATGAGCCCAGAATGAACTTCGGCTAATATGCCAGCGTTCCAGCTGTTACACAACAGTCAACCACCAATCAACCTCCGCCTTCTCACCCCGTGTGTCGCAACTCACAAACAAAGTTCAGTTTGACGCTAACACACATGTAAAACCCTGTAAATCAACTGCAGAGAAAAACATTTTTCCGGTACTAACAACACGAGTCATTTGGGGAGGAAGCTCAAAGATACTTGCTGAGATACAGCAAAAGGCCCCATCAAATGGCAGAGCATGAACAATGAAGGTCAGCAGTGCACCCATCTGGAAGATGATACTCACTCTCGGCTGCCCACGCACCACGAGTACCGCAAGCCCATCCTATTTGGGTCCTGGCTTTAAGAGCAGAGGAGGAACGGCCGGGTCGGGCCTCCTCAAAGGCGTGTTTTGCTGAGTCTACTTCTGACAGGAAGTGCAGCACCTAGTTCCTTATTTGAGAGTTACTGCAATATCTTCCATGAAACCACATCACCCTCACAGTGCCAGACCTCAAGGAGTCCTACGGCGTCAACCACAGCTCCACGGAGATGGAGCGAGAGAAGACAAGCGCCAGCAGAGGGGAGGCGGGAGGGGGAGGGCGAGCACTGATCCATCTTAAACTGAACAGAAAGCTACTACCTTAGGTGTTAACAACACACCGCTGGACAACTTATGCTTCACACACATGTGCAGATTCTCTAGGAATCTTAGCACTGATATTTCTTCCTTTTTGACACAGTACAGCCACCTGCCCGTAATGACCAGAATGGGAACAGCACAAAAGAAGAAGAGCCCATCATTTGAACAACTACTCTGTATCAACAATTTGGCTCAGATTCTATGCTGATGAATAATTTAAAACACAAGTTTTATAATGCAATGGTTAGAACATGAGTTGGAAAGTCTGACAGACTTGGTTTGACTCCCTACTCAGACTACCAGCTGTGGGATCTTGGGCTAGTCACGCTTCAATTTCTCAGCAGCTCAATTTCCCCGTCTGTAGAGTGGGAATATTAGGTTTGCTGTGAGATCAAACGACCGTGACTGTGAAGTGTTACCAGCATAGCATCTGGTTCTCCCACTGTGACTCCATGGGACGCCACGGGTGGTGTGACTCTAATGAGCAAACCAGAAGGCAGTTTCTGAGTATTAGACATTTAAAAGAAAAAAGCAGGGAGACCCTGCTTGTGGGGTAACGGTCAGGCAGCCACCCCTAAACCACTTTACCGCTAGAAGAAAACAGGACTCTCGGCTCCCTGCTGTTTCACGAGATAGCATTACAGTTGTGCAGTGAACCTGACTAGGAAAAGATGTGTTAGAAGCTGGGTGGTGGTGCGGAGAGGTGTCACATTCACATTAAGCTGAGTGCTCGACTCACTGCTGGTGGATCTTCGTTCCTAGCTCTCCAAATAAAGCGACGGGCTGAGTTCCTGAGAACTGCACAGGCATGCTCTCGCTTAATCTGAACAGACCTATGAGATACACGCTGTGACTTCCTATGTTACAGATGAGGAAAACAGGTTCACAGATGACAAACAACAGGGATGCATTCAAGTTCTGCTTTGCTATTTTTTAAGGCCAAACAGCTGAATGCCTACCCAACATGTATGTGATTAACGATCAAGTACATAAAGTGCACATCTCCTTATACACTCTTGCCGCAAAAATTCTAATAACCAATTAGAGCATACATGTGTTTACTGTTAAGAGTAAAACACTATAATAATCAGTGATCGTGGAAACTGTTAATGCCACTATGCACTACACAACAGTGTTTCAGACGGTTAGAGACACAGCTTGACAGTTAATATGAATATTAAAAGAGTGCTCTGGCTAGATAACTTTATGAAGATCATCTTACCTTTTCTAAGCCACTACTGTTAACAGAAAGATAAATGATACAAGGAAGAATTATCTTCAGTTCAGTTCAGTCACTCAGTCGTGTCCAACTCTTTGCGACCCCATGAACCACAGCACGCCAGGCCTCCCTGTCCATCACCAACTCCCCGAATTCACTCAAACTCATGTACATCGAGTTGGTGATGCCATCCAGCCATGTCATCCCCTTCTCCTCCTGCCCCCAACCCTTCCCAGCATCAGGGTCTTTTCTAATGAGTCAACTCTTCGCATGAGGTGGCCAAAGTACTGGAGTTTCAGCCTCAGCATCAGTCCTTCCAATGAACACCCAGGACTGATCTCCTTTAGAATGGACTGGTTGGATCTCCTTGCAGTCCAAGGGACTCTCAAGAGTCTCCTCCAACACCACAGCTCAAAACCATCAATTGTTCAGCACTCAGCTTTCTTCATAGTCCAACTCTCACATCCATATATGACCACTGGAAAAACCATAGCCTTGACTAGATGGACCTTTGTTGGCAAGGTAATGTCTCTGCTTTTCAATATGCTATCTAGGTTGGTCATAACTTTCCTTCCAAGGAGTAAGTGTCTTTTAATTTCATGGCTGCAATCACCATCTGCAGTGATTTTGGAGCCCCCAAAAATAAAGTCTGACACTGTTTCCCCATCTATTTCCCATGAAGTGATGGGACCAGATGCCATGATCTTAGTTTTCTGAATGTTGAGCTTTAAGCTAACTTTTTCACTCTCCTCTTTCACTTTCATCAAGAGGCTTTTGAGTTCCTCTTCACTTTCTGCCATAAGGGTGGTGTCATCTGCATATCTGAGGTTATTGATATTTCTCCCGGCAATCTTGATTCCAGCTTGTGCTTCTTTCAGCCCAGCGTTTCTCATGATGTACTCTGCATATAAGTTAAATAAGCAGGGTGACATATTCCTTTTCCTATTTGGAACCAGTCTGTTGTTCCATGTCCAGTTCTAACTGTTGCTTCCTGACCTGCATATAGGTTTCTCAAGAGGCAGGTCAGGTGGTCTGGTTTCCCCATCTCTTTCAGAATTATGTTAGGATATATAAAAACTCTAATTCTGATTAACTGTTTGCTAACTTGTTCATAACACCAAATAAACATTCACTAGAATAAATGCTTTAAGTTGCACATCTCTCATTCCATTTAAGCCATGTGCCTTTCAAGGAAGATTCTATTTGTAAATGATTCATGTCTTAGACAAAATAAAAGCTGAAAAGTCAACATTGCCACCTCCAAATTTTACAAAGAGGAGACATGCCAAAACCATGTACAGCCACTATGACAAATTATCCTCAATCCAGATATAAATGTATAAAGAAATAACAGGAAAAAATGAGGTACCTCAAATACATTTTGCTAACCAAGTGTCAAAACAACAGACTTTATTAACAATACTTCAAGGACATCACAATACACACCCATGCCTCTGCATCTGCAGGAGTTGGTTCCAAGACCCCCCACCTATACCTATATCCGGGGATGCTCAAGCCCTTTATAAACGGTGTATAAAGTGTGTATGGACAATAAAACCGTTGAGCAAAACCTTGCCAAAATGACTTTTCTAATGCTAACCAAGTTCAGCAGCTCAAGAACCTTTGAAAATCACTAAATCAAGAATCCTAGGTACAAAATTCCTCTTAGAAAACATGCTCTGGAAGAACTCTCCTGAATTATAATTTTCTAACACCTACCTGTTTAGGGATACTGGTGTGTCAACAGAAAGTGAGTATGCTGTTAAGGAATCAAGAGCAATGCAGATAGAAGCTGGTGATGCTGAGAAATTACTGCTTTTCCACTATAAGACTTTTAAAACCATTAAACGTTAGTAAACACATAGAATTACTTTTTATACTGTTTCATGTTTATTCGTGTATAAGACAACTTTATTCTACACTAGTGATAGTCAGCTTTGGCCAAATACTGATTTTAGCCACATAGGTTTATTCAACATTCCTTATTTTCTTTGCTTAAAAATAATTTCCATTTCTGTTAATAATAAATGCAGGTAAGATGGTCAAGTCATTCTTTGTACTGGTATGCCTTTAAGGAAATTTCAAAATTCATCAGATGAAACTAATGTGTAATATACTAAAGGTGTGTGCTCCTTAGAGGGTAGAGAGTGCCAGCGGATCCTCATTTCCTCACACCCATCAGGCCCTAAGCTCTGGGTCCATGTTTTCTTCCACCTGGGTCTGTAGTCAAGTCAGAAATACTTTCAATGTCACGTGCTGTTGGCCACAGGAACTTTGTCACCACTAATTAAGCTGTGTAAATTCGTAATTCTTTGAAGAAAACCTCTGAGGTGTAAATGTTACACCAAGAATAAACACAGGCTGGGACTGTTTGCATGCATACTGCAGCGGGGAAAAGAAGTGCACAGTAGGAGTCACAAGACACGTGGAATGGCTCTGTTGCTCCAACCAACTAGCAGGACCCACTCACCTTCTTAGAAAGACCCAGGCAGTACAAGAGACCATGGGTTTTAGCTCAGATTTCCCATCGGGTTCAAAGTACTGCCCCATTACTTGCCAGTGACAGTGATCACCTGCGACCTGAGGACAACGTGCCCACCCCCAAAGGGTTTGGGAGAGGAGAAACATATGAGATTTTACCCAAAATGCCTGACACAAATATAATAAATGGTAACCAGTGTAATTGTTACATAAATACAAACATTATCCTCAGAAAGTTCATTTTGCAATTTGCCAGCAGGTTGCCAGATAAGGAAATCCTGAGATTAGTAGCTGAATGGCTTTTTAAAAAAGAAAACAGTGAAATGTCAAAATTCTTAAAATGCTTCAGGTTAGAAATTTACCAAAAAAAGGAAGGGGTGTTACTGAAAACCAAATCTATGATTCATTAGTTTGGTTAAAAGTCTGACAATGTTACCAAAAACACCTCCTCACAAAATTGTATTAAGAGTTTTAAAACAACCAATACACAAGCTTGTGAATAATGCCAATTTATTAACCACATGGCCTTGGGCAAACTAGCCTTTCTGGGTCTGTCTTCTCATCTGTAGAAAAAATACTGATACTACCTGTATTAACTCTATCTTAGACACTTGCTAAGAGGTTTTAAGTAAGAACACAGTGTAAAGCGTCAACGCAGCAGGGATTCAACACTCAGTTACTGCTACCAGCCTAGTTTCCACTCAATTCCACGACCCTATCTTGACCAAAACACAAAGGAGCCCCAGGAGACACAATGAGAAAAGAGGATGAGGGAATGGATACACAGAGGGAGGGAGGGAGGGATGGACAGACAAACATATGGCTGGATAGGACTTGGGCCAGCGAAATGTAAAGTTAAAAAATCGTTTGCTCTGTCCATCATTTTGAATGTAAGTTTGTGCACCTGTTTCATCCTTTCTCCTCCTAAGCAAAAGCAAAGCCTACACACTTGTTTTGCAGCTGATAGGCTACCAAGGACCCACTTGCCAAGCACTTGAAGAGGACCCTGAAAAGGCAACCACTGTGTTCACAGGACGTCCTGCTCAACAGGACTGCGTCCCATTGGGAAACGTGTACACTTGAGTGCCAGTTAATCTACCACCTGACCCTGAACTCGGGTTTCAAGAGCAAATGTCAGAAGATGGGTGTGGGCACCCCATCCCCAGACTCTCAGAGCGGGGTCACCGCTGCGGACGCTGCAGCATGAACCACCCGCTGAGGGCCTCGGTCTGCCAGGCCGGGTCTCTGCCCTGCACACGCAGTCGTGCCACCCCCGCCGGGCACACTGGACTTGCACCTGGTGTGCAGCCTCGTGGCGCTGGGCCGCTCACTTCACCTCTCTGGCCTCAGTTCCCCCGATTATAAAACGGGGACAACAATGCCTACCCTACCCACTCATTAGGCTGTTGGGAGAATTGAAATGCAAAACGGTAGCCTAAGGGTAACCAAAAAATAGATTTAAAACCATATGATGGGAAATATAAACGTTAGGTTATTTTAGTGAGGATCTTGCTCTGCTCGGGAATGTAGGGGCTGGGACTAAACGGAAAGCTGGTTGTCCCTGAGTGAGTGATGCTCACCCAGCATCCCAGGGGCCCTTCCCAAGTCTCCCTCCTCCTGTCAAATCTGCACTGAGGGAAGTATGGGACCCTGGCAATTCCACACTGTGTGTGTACCAGGAGCTCCACCGTTTCTATACAGCCTTGGGCCAGTTACTTCAATTCTCTGAGCCTCTATATTTCATCTATAAAACAGATAAAACCTATTTCACAAGGCTGTAATAAGGTTAAAATGAAGTATGACCTGCAACGTACCAACTGTGATTTCTAGGGCACTGCAGGCATTCAACAAATACAGATTTGTTGAACTGATACGGAAAAGGAGGTGAAGTACTGTTAGGACAAATACTTTCAAACTCATTCTTTGGGCAAATAAAATATTTCAGCACTTTTATGTCAACACTGGGGAGTGGAAATTCCTCAAAGAAATAACTCTTCCTGTAAGGGTGATGGCACTTATCCATCTAGCTCAACAGCCCGGAGGCGCCGACATCACTGTATGCATCAGAGCTACGCTCATCTTTTAAAGTGGTATCTGATACACTGGGAAATAATTTCAGACTCTTATCAAACAGCAGTGTTCAAATGCTGCCTTAAAAGACGTCCAACATTTTGGGCATATTTTTCTTAATATATGAAGGAAAGGACAATTAAGGAAGGAAAGGGAAAATAAGAAAAGGGTAGATGACATCTGTGTCAGCCACTGTGCTGTGCCCCGCTCCCTGAAACGCTATGCATTCTTTTCTCAAAGCAACTACCTGAGGACGGTCCCTCTTACTCTTCCCATGCCATAAACGAGGCACTGAGACACTACTTGAGTGGATCACCCAGCATCACGCAGCTCTAGCTCTACACAGGCAGAGCCTGGACTCAAAACCAGACTGCCCCGCTACAACACTCCCGACCTCTCTACAGACTGTAATTCACAGACAACTATAATTAACATTACAAAAAGGACAGTGTAGGCAGATCAATCAACGGGAAGGTGAGCTTCACTGATCAGTGAAAATCATTTCCGTGATTTTATGACTACACGGGACACTTTCATCCAGAGTCCCTTTGACTTTAATACGGCATCTGCACAAATCTCACTTGGTTCTAACAACCTGTAGTGTAGACAGACGAGATATTATCCATAAGGGAGGAGAAACATGAGACTCAAGTGGGAGAGTGACTTTTTCTGAGTCACTTGTGCACTAACTGGGGGAATGCAGATACTAACTTTTTCATCCCTAAGCAATCCCACCATACTACACTGTCTCTCTTCAAGCTGATATATAATTAAAGCCCCTTTATGTGTTCCCCCAAACCACCATAAACTGTGTGATCAATAAACCCTGATTTCTGCCACTGTATACGCCCAGCCCTCAGCCATCATTCTAGGAAGTAGATATTACTGAAGCTCAGAGAGGAAAAGTGACTTCATGGGTCCAAAGTACCACGGCTAAAAATGGCAGAGCCAAAACACAGACTTAGACCTGACCCCAAAGTCTGCACACTTTGCCTTTACCATGAATTGCCCCTGGGTCTCAGCTCTAACGAGTGACCCAGGTCCGAAGGTTGCTTATTTGTCACTAAATGAACGAGACATCAGGTAGCTCCCAGCTGTAACATGCTCC
Organism: Bos indicus x Bos taurus; assembly: GCF_003369695.1. Classification (NCBI taxonomy): domain Eukaryota; kingdom Metazoa; phylum Chordata; class Mammalia; order Artiodactyla; family Bovidae; genus Bos; species Bos indicus x Bos taurus. The sequence goes on along the minus strand of NC_040096.1, from coordinate 16,457,910 downwards.
TGTTAGACGATGCCGATGCAACGTTTCTCTAACGCCGTCATTCCCGAGCATCCTAACCTAAGAGCCTGAAGACCTGGGCTGTCTCCCCGCTCTGCCCACCACTGAGGAACCTTGGGCGGGGTGTGCAACTAGCTCCTCCAAACGTGGGAGAGGACTGTGCACCCACCTAAAAGAAGTCCGTGCAGACGTGCAGGCTCCTCTTCCAGGAGTAAGATTTCTCGGGCAAAACTGGTAACATTTTATTTAAGGTGAATTTTCAGATTACAAATGCATCCATATTCACAATGTAGATCAAAATATGAAGACGTGTGCTCAATTGTGTCCAACCCTTGTGACCTCATGGACCATAGCCCACCAGGCTCCTCTGCCCATGGAGTTTTCTAGCCAAGAATACTGCAGTGGGGTGCCATTTCCTATTCCAGGGGATCTTCCCAACCCAGGGACTGAACCCACATCTCCTGTATCTCCTGCATTGGCCAGCGGGTTCTTCACAACCAAGCCACCTGAGAAGCCCTAGTCAAAATAAAAACTAAAGCAAAAGAGCTGTAAGTCAACAAAAGTTCTCTCTTCCCTGTCACTGAACAAAGTGAAAATTAATAGCTACAGGTTACAGAAAAGGGGAACTCCCCAAAATGTCCTAAACAGAGGTTCCCTATAGACATGAGTCTTACTTAAGAGAAAGCTTTTAACCCGAAGCACATTTGACATAGAAATGACTCAAGTCATTCAAAACAGATTATGGAAATAAGCCTTAGGGACACAAATGCAGAAAGAACTTGGACCCAAATCAGCACAGCACCCTTCAGTTCCCCGCTCAAAACACTCGGTATAAGCAGCAAAGAATCAAAACAACAGATTTCTCTTGGGAGAGGTATAAAGGGACTGAAATGAACATGATGTTTCAGCTAAGGCTAAACTGTAAACAGTTACAATTAATATAAAATGGATACAAACGATACTTCAACTTCATATTAACTGAATGGGAGGGTAAGAGACAGGCCTAAGTGAGAATTTACAATTTGAAAGGGAGAAGGAGTAAGCATACCCAAGTCTAAAGATTTTAGTGAACTACTAAGAAAGATAACCATCACACAGTGCAGCAATTCTTAACTTCCCACAAATCTCACTGCGAATTTCACAAATGAACTCTATTCAGAAACACACACGCATAAACTTCTGTTAATTTCAAAGGCTGTGGATCCCAGGAAGTCTCTTCTTGGGTTCTCCGAATCTTAGCGGGGAGCCCAGCCACTCTGGCCAGCCTCCCAGGAGATGCGGCTTCTGTTTCTGGCTCAGCCACCTTGTCATTCTCATCCCCTCACTCTGCCACTCTGGATCTCAGCTTCCTCATCTGCTAAAGATGATCTCATCTCTCCTGACTCTTTATGCTGGAAATTCTAGAAGAGTCTACTGACATCACAGGAAGAGTGAGGGATGTAGAAAAATCATCTCCTGATCATTTCTTAAATTGCTAACTATGACTCTTGAGACTCTTGAGAGTCCCTTGGACTGCAAGGAGATCCAAGCCAGTCCATCCTAAAGGAAATCAACCCTGAATATTCATTGGAAGGACTGATGCTGAAGCTAAAGCTCCAATACTTTGGCCACCTGCGGTGAAAAGCCGACTCATTGAAAAGACCCTGATGCTCGGGAAGACTGAAGGTGACAGGAGAAGGGGATGACAGAGAATGAGATGGTTGGATGGCATCACTGACTCAATGGACATGAATTTGAGCAAACTCTGGGAGATAGTGAAGGACAGGGAAGCCTGGTGTGCTACAGTCCATGGGTTGCAAAGAGTGGGACACGACTTAGCGACTGAACAACAATTAGGACTTGGCACTTTTTCTAGGCTGCAGAACAGTAACAGCCAGAAGAATCTCAGTTCAGAGCTAGATCTGTGACAGGGTGCCCCTACGGCCCTGCTGTAGCCCTGCTGTACTGCCCTACTGTGGACGAGACTTCTCAAGCTGGCTTTCCCTTACCTACTCCCTTTCGAAAGGAGCGAAGCGGCTGTCTCACATGTAGCAGAGGTGGCAGTATAAAGCAAAGCAAAGTCTCTCCTCCAAAAACACACACTCTAGTTTCCTTAAAGCTGTGCTGCAAGAATGGTCTTGTGACATCCTCTCCCGGCATATAAAGAAGCTGTTGTAATCATTCTATTTCCCCATCTGGATGGCAATCCGTAACCAACTCTGCTTCCCAGCAAAACCTCTGTGCTCTAAGACTAAATCTGGAGAAAACTGCACTTGAACTTCACTGCAGTAATATGGAGTTGATGGTCTCAACTTTTGGGACGAGGCTTGTCTTCCGGAGGCCGTGAGGCAGACAAGCAGAAGGAATCCAGTCATAGCCAGATGGGAAGTTCGAGGGAACGGAACGCGTTGCCCTCTGGAATACTGTCCAGGAAGAGCTCAAATATCCACAGCTCATCTGACATGAGGTGTGCCCCCTCCTGCTGTCACTGGATCGGAGGCACCCATCAGAAAGCTTTCCGCAAGGAACCTCCTGTTTGGAGTGACTGGGGACGTTCTAACCATGGGGCAGGTAAAGAAAAACAAACAACCCCCCACCCCCATTTGTATAACAGGAAGTTACATTACATTGAGATCTCCTCTGGGCCCTTCCAGACTACCCCCCACCACGTACACACACAGTTTAGAATAATAAAAAATAAAAGGCAACTAAATCGAACCTAACATGGATAAAATACCTGAGAATTTGCAAAGACTGACTTAATTTCAAGGGTCCCTCGATTGCTAAAGAACACAGATCCAATGGGATTGATTCTTGCTCATGCGGTGGAAAAGATGGTGATGATCATAAAGCAGTAAAGAATACATTAAATAAGAGAAATTATAGTTGACATTTTCTGTCTTTTATAAATACTCCAAAGAAAAGCACTGGCTGGGGAGAATGGATACATGTATATGGATGGCTGAGTCCCTTCACTGTTCATCTGAAACTCATCACAACTGTTTTTGTGGATACCCCAATACCAAATAAGAAGTTAAAAAAAAAAGTGTTGGCTGTCCTAATGCATTTATTTTTCTATTTACTCAAGAAAAAAGGAAGACGAACTCTTTGAATGTTTTGACGAACGGCCTTCCTTCCAAACACTCTCTGAAGAGTCAGAATGTGTAACAACTGGACTCACAAACACACAGGCAGGATTTCCGACAGCACGTTTCCAGGACAACTCGGTTGCTTTTTACTGCTCCTTGTATGAAGAGACCACTGCTCTCAATTTTATTTATAGAAATTACATTCAAACCAAAACTTAGTGGTTCAGCATACTTTCTATATGCAATTATTACAAGTATTTGCTTCGAGTTAACTCTTTCAAGAATTAAAGACATATCAGGGGGGAAAAAAATATATGGCACAGAAAGTCTGTTCCCTCTTGGACTAAGCTGGGGAAACTGGATGCCCTGGATCATAGAGTGCTACCCCTACAGACCAGACTTATTCTGAGTTTTCAGTAAAATTTAAGAGGCAAGAAACAGTGAGGGCAGAGAAAGCTGAGGAAAGGCAAGAAAAGGGAAGGTGACTTACGTGTGTTCCTCTCAGACAATGAAGTGCTGAGCAGGAGCAAGCTTACCGACCTCCAGTGAAAGGCAAGGCACAGAGCTGAGGGTTTACTTCCCAGCTAAGGCTGGAGATGCCACGTGGGCGGGGTTACTGTGAATGCGGGGGTGGGGCCGGCCCAGAAGGAGGAAATGGGAGAAGGCGCACTTACTCGGTCAAGAGCCTGTGCAGCTTGTGATAACCCCGCTCCAAGGCCAGGCTCACAGGTGTCGCTCCTTCCTGATTGTGGATGCTCAGAGCTCCGCGGCCACCTGGCTTCTGCAGCAGGAACCACGTCAACCTCAGCAGCCCCAGCCGCACGGCGAAATGCATCAACGTCTCTCGGGGGCCACCATCTGCAGACAGCGGACAAGACGAAGATCAGGGAGGAGAACATGAAAACCCAGAGCAAAAGAAGAAAAGGATGGTTCAGGTCAGTGCCACTGCCTCCAAGCCCCTGAGAGCATACCATTAAGCCTCAACATATAGCATGAACAATTTTACCGTGGCAGAGTATAATCATCTCTCAAAGACAAAAACGAAGCTAGGAAAAAAGGATGAGAGGCCAAATCTCCTATAGGAGACAGTCCTACAAAAGAGGAACCATTTCTATATTCTGATTTAATGCAGACGTTAAGGGTGACTGCACACATATGGGAGGGGAGGGAGGGAGGAAGACAGACAGAAAAAATTTAAGAAGTGAATGCAGCCTCGCTACATGGGGATCAGGATCCAAGGGGAATAGCTGTTGGGGCTTAGATGGGTGTATCAAAAAGTATAATTAGTTAAAAAAAAAATATCACCCAGAGAGGAGTTGGCTAGTTAAACACTAAAAACAGGTTCTGCTTGTTAAGTACACACAGGTCTTTTTATTCTCCCACATGAAGGGCAAATCAAATTGCTGGCAGTGGCAGCGTTTTTTGTTGTTTGTTTAAGAAAGAAATGCATCTTCTGGCATAATAAGAAAGACCAATTCCAAGAGGATAGGCTAACAATCTCAGAAGGAAAACTACGTGCCTGTTTCACCTGAAGCAAAGGCCCCTTTTTGGTACAGAGTCACTCTGAAAGTGGCAGAATGAGGAGGGCTTTGGAGTCAGCAAACCTGGGTTCCCATCTGGCATTTACTGTCCGTGTGACTGGACACAACCTGTTTCAGCTCTCGGAGCTCTCCTCCCTGCCTCCCTGGAGTGGGGTGCCACCACCTCTGCTCCCACAGCCGCAGTAACAGGTCACAGGAATGGGCGAGGCGCTGGTCAGGTGAAGGCTGCGGCGGGTGTTCAGTGAATGTTGCGTTCCTGCCCTTCCCCGCTCTCTGCTCTGTCCCTCCTGACCTCCAATCACAATCCAGGTTCACTGGCAACACTCTCTGCACCTCGTCCGACTTGGAATGATGAGGCTGGGCTTACCTGACCCCAGGGAATTCCACTCAGAATGGGAATGGTGCCCTGGGGTTGTGCCTGCTTTTGCCCCCTCAGCTGCACTACCATCTCTCATTCTCCAAAGCTTCCCGGAGGTCTCGACCTACCCCACCAGGCACGCTCACCCTTCTTGGACCCCAGTGTTTTCCCCTTACATTTAAGTCCCTGATGCTTCAGATGTGAGCAGTAGGGTAAGAATAAATGCATCGCAACCCTGCAACTGTATACGAACTGCACTGTCTTCTAACGTCACACATGCCTTAGTCTAGTCTCATTGCCAGGTTAAGTTTCCTGGGAGGCAAAAACCATCTTTCATATTTTACATTGTCCTTACAGAACTCAGCATACTAAATGGTTTATATGATGGGTGACAGAGGCATAAGGCTGGAAAGACATCAACACTATGGAAGGAACCAGTGCACGTGTGGGTGCCAATGTGAATAAGCAACTCAGAGCAGGTGGCCAGGCCAGAAGAAAGGACGGAAAGAATTTTCAGAAAAGATCAAGTATCACCACGTGACTTGTGCCTTGTGCTTGTTTGCAAGCACTCTGACACCCTTACAAATACAAAAAAGTGAGTAAGGCACTGCCAGGGAACTCGATGATTTTTTACAGACTGGTTAATCCGGCCTCACTAGATGGCACCTCCTTAAAGCAGTTCCTCTGCACCCCCAGTCTTTCTCATCCCTCATGTGCTCTGAGTCACCTCAGCCTTCAAAAGGCAGAGTTCCAATAACAAGACAATACACCTGCTTGAAGCTGGCATCCCGATTCCGGCACCTGGGGGGACCCCAAATCTCATCCTACAGTCCTTAGGAGCAGGTGCCACGTCTGCTTTTAGGCCGCCCCCTCTTTGCAGTCAACAGGTAATAAGAATAGTAATATCTGGTGAAGGCTGCTCAATGCCATGCACTGGGCTAGGTGCTTTGTATTCACTCTTTCCATTCTCACAATAACCCTATAAGGCCTCGTTATCCTCTTTCCGCGGATGAAGACAGGTTAATAACTGCCCACAGCAAAAATCAGCAAGATCTGAAGATGCTTCTGTCTTGAGTCTAGAAACCGATCCCTCTCCGTTACTCTATCCCATCTCTTTTTGTTAAAAAAGAAAAAAAGAAAAAAAAAACCACACAAGCATTCTCATGCTGTAGCTTAAGAAGCACCTTCTCTTGTTTTCCTCCAAAAGTAATTTTTCTTATCTAACACACAGTTTCATCATTGCTTTTGTTCCCTTCATCTCAGTTTAAAATCCAGAAGATCTACAATTTGGAATTGACCTCTGTTCTGTTTTCTCTCTTGCGATCTTTGTGTTTTCTCTGTAACTGGGAGAGCTGCTCAACTTTGCTATTCAGATCACTAACTGCATTTCCTATGATGTCAATTGGGTCCTTTGTCCCCAATCTGAATTTAATTATGCTATGGCATTCTGGTTGTCCTTGCATCATTTAAGACAACTCCCTTCCATCTTTGCCCTCATTGTGATGGCTTTTCTGCAGATGTAATTAAAGAGCCTAATCAGTTGATTTAATAAGGAAGATTATCCTAGCTAATTTGGGAAGGCCTAACCAAACCAGCTGGAAGGCTTTAATGACAGAGCTGAGATTCCCCTGGACAGAGAAGAAACCCTGCCAGAAGAGGACGGTGTCAGCCTGTGGCCGTGCAGTCCATCCAGCGTGGGACTTCCCCTCCTGTCCAGGGAGGACAGCCTTGGCTCACGCTGGTGGGTTTCAGCTTGCCCCGATCTTCTCTTCTACTCTCGCCCTCCAAATTTTGGACTTGCTTAGCTAAATCTCCACAACTGTGCAAGCCATTCCCTGAAATCATCTTCCTACTGGTTCTGGTTCTCTGGGCAACCCTGATTAACACAATCATTAAACTTGTATGTTTTTCTCCCTCATAGCTTCCTTCTCTGATTTTATAATGGGTCTGACTTCTTCAATCTCTTAAAGGGCAAATGAAAAACCTCTTCTGAATTTTCTTGGTTTCTTAATGAAAATTAGAGAGGCCACCATCTGAATACTCATGACCCTCTTCCATTCCCTTTCTGTTTCAGTTACTTCAAGGGCCTTACGCTGGTTGGTTGATTTTCCTGTTCAACTATTTTCAACTGGAAAAAAAAAATAGGTCTGTGGGCCTGGGCCCAGCTTCCCATGGAGAAGGCAGGAGGAAGTGTCTTGCTTCCTATCTACTCATGTGCTGGAAGCCTCCCTCACACTCAGCTCGGCAGAGAAAGGGGCTGTGCCTCGTGAGAGACGGCTGCACCTTTTCAAGTCATCAGCTTTTCTGTCTAAGCAAAGGGTCCCGACTTCTGTGAACAAAACGGTAATCCAAGGCTACATGTGCTTTTCCTACCGCTGGAGCCAGCCTGCTCGCAGTGCCCTTTAAATGTGTATCTGGGAGACTCCAAAATCTCCATTCTTCCTACTGTTCTGGTCTCCTCAAATAAACCTCAGGTCCAGGGTGATGCCGGAATTCTCATGCCTAGTGGGGATGGGCAGCAGCAGGCCCATGCGAGAAATGGGCATTTGGAAAAACGCCACGCATGACCTTGTAATGGAATCAAGGTTTGAGAGGCAATAAAACCTTTTGGAGCTAAAGTGCTCCATAATGAGGTAACACCTGTCTTGGAGTCAATCCTATAGATTATTATTATATATTATAAAATATCTTTGCTTATTTTCTTTTTTAGCAGCTATGAATAGGTGAAAGCATACAAAAAGTCTAGTGAGAGCAGCTAAGGAAAAATTTCCATGGAAAGCTATCAAGCAATCTGGAAAAGGTATGGGAATTAAAACCCCAAATGATTACCGTTGTGGTTTCACTAACCAAACACCAGATACAAAGAACTGAGAACACAAGTTTAGTGCAAACTGGCTGAAACCTGGCTCACCCTTCTCTCCACCCCAGAGATGATCAGATCTTCCCGGTTAGTTATACAACACCACGACTAAATAAGAAGGTAGGCTTCCCCCAGGACCTTGCTCCTCTTTGCTTTCTTCAGAGCAGGGCTTTCGAGGCCCACCTTCTGTTACCAGCAAATTGTGCTGACTGCTACTGTACGAGGGTCTTTCAGGGGAAAAACCATCTTAGTTCACCCTTTCACTAACCACAGGTGCTGAAAACCTGAGACAACTCAGTGAAACTTGGTAGCTCAGAGGGAAGATACTCCCACCCCACCATTCACCCTCCACCCACATGAACCCGTATTATTTGCCTTTAAGGCAGAACTAAGGCAAAAAAAGTCCAGTGCTTCACGTAACTAGGAAGTAAAGAACACTGAGGAGGATAAAGAGGACAAACTCCCTCCTGATGATGTATGGGTAAGGAAAGACTCTAGAAATAGGCTCAAAAAAATCTCATTCTGCTCCAAAGAGGTTTTTTTTTTTTTTTTTTTTTTTTTAAGTCCTTTTATAGAACATGCTGCTTTCCCACATCAGAGCTCATCACTGTCTTGTCCAAAAGGTTACTAGATACTGGTCATGGCGTGCTAAAAATGAAGAGCCTGGAACTTTCCTGCTGGTCCACTGGTTAAGAATCCACCCTGCAGTGTAGGGAACATGAATTCAATCCCCAGTTGGGGAACCAGGATCCTATATGCTGCCGGGGAACTAAGCCAAAGCTCTGCAACTGCAGAAGCCTGCACATTGCAACTACCGAACCTGCGTGCTTCAGAGCCCAGATGCCACAGCTAGGGAGCCCAGCGCAGCCAAAATTTAAATAAAAAAAAAAAGTTTAATAACAATAAATTTTTTAAAAGCCTACAAACTAGCACATACTCCAGGATATATTTTCCTCCGTTTTACAGATGAAGAAATTGAGAAACAGAGAGATTAAATATTCTGCACACACTCTAGGAATGAAGCCAGGATGTTAACAAATTGACCCTGCAACCTATGCTTTTTCCACTTCATAATATCAAGCCTAAGCCAAGAGTTCTTTTATTGTTTTTTAATTTATTTTTAATTGAAGGATAATTGCTTTATAGTATTGTGTTGGCTTCTGCCAAACATCAACAGGAATCAGCCATAGGTATACATATATGTCCCCTCCCACTAGAACCTCCCTCCCCATCGCACCCCTCTAGGTTGTTACAGAGCCCCGGGTTTGAGTTCCCTGCTAAAGCCAAGAGTTCTTAATGTCATGTTCTTAATGCCTGTGGTTCAGGGAGATTGACTCCTGAAACAATATGTAAAATTTTGCAGGCAGGTTCCTATGTGTATTTTTCCGTCTGGAAAAATCGGAGCTATTTCCAAAGGAGTTAGTGACCTGGGCCTTAAAAGTTAAAAAGCAATGCATCTAAACGATTCGAGTGGGAGGATTAACCATAAATCCTCCCTCACTTCTTTGTGTAAGTATCAGGCTGGAACACCTGTAAACACCCAGCTTTCAACAGGAAGCAGTGCTGTTATGTAACAAGTGCTCTATTTAGCTGCGTGATTACCCCAGGCACCAAGCTGACTTACCTTCTTCCTTTAAACATCTTTCAAAAAGCATCTGATGTGCAACTCTCTGCTCTAAGCAGACTCCTTCTTTGCATTTGTCCCCATTCCCTGGTGGCTCAAGCAGTAAAGAATCCACCTGCATGCAGGAGATGTGCAGGAGACCCAGGTTCCATCCCTGGGTCAGGAAGATCCCCTGGAGAAGTGAATGGCTCCAGTATTCTTGCCTGGGAAATCTCAGGGACAGAGGAGCCTGGTGGGCTACAGCCCACAAGATCAGAAAGAGTTGGACCCACTGAGCGACTCAACCCACCACCACCCAACAATAAGCAAGGACCTGTTATTGACGCTTTGTTTGTTGTTTAGTTGACTCTTCTGCAACCCCCACTGACCATCACCTGCCAGGCTCCTCTGTCCATGGAAATCTCCAGGATTTCCAGGATTACCACCAAGACACACAACCATCCAACACCCAAAGAATTTCCCCAGGACACTCCTTTGTGGTCAGACCTTTCCCCTACTTCAAGCCCCTGGAAACTACTAATCTATTTTCTGTCCCTACAATTTTGCTCTTTCTAGTGAGTGAATGAGTGAAAGCTGCTCAGTTGTGTCAGCCTCTTTGTGACCCCTTGGACTGTAGCCCACCAGGCTCTCCTCTGTCCATGGGATTCTCCAGGCAAGAATACTGGAGTGGGTTGCCATTCCCTTCTCCAGGGCCCTTTCTAGAGAATCATATAAATTGAGTCACAGAGTAACTTTGGAATCTGACTTCTTAGTGCAATACATTTAAAACGCATTCAGGTTCATGTGCATGTCAACAGATTACTCCTTTTTATGGCTGAGTAGTATTCCATCGCATGGGCGTACCACAGTCTGTGTGTACAGTGAGGGAGATCTGGGTTGTTTCTAGCTTGGGGTGATTGTAAATAATGCTGCTACAGGTATATTAGGGCAAAGATTTCTTAAGTAAATGTAACTTTTCATTTTTCTAGGACATAGAGCAAAAAGTGGGAATGCTAGGTCACATAATAAATCTAACTTCATAGGAGACCGCAAACCGTTTGCTGGGGCGGCTCTCTTCCAGCAAGGTCTGTGATGCGGTTGTGTGTCCTCACGAGCACCTGGCCATCCTGAAAATGTGCAACAGCGCCTTACTGTGGTTTTCAGGCATTTCCTTAAGTGCCCAAATTTGAGTTAGCCTTCCTGTACAACAGAAACTTAAGAAGTACACAGAAGACCATAAAAATACTAAATCTGGAAAGCTTCCTATTAAAGACAAAGATGCTAAGACCCAGAGAAGAGAAGGATATATGTCTAACGTCTCAGACCTGTGCTTTTCCTACAGTTCTTTCTAACCAGGTGACATGAACAAACTATCCAATTCCTGTGCCTTCTTTAAACAAGACAAAGCAAAACCACACAAAACAACTTTATGCCCCATAAATAAGTAATGCAACCCTTCTTGATACTGATTTATGAATGGCAACCAGAATAATCATTCCAATCACAACACAGAAACCGCAGGAGTGGACTTCCCTGGTGGAGCACTGGAGAAAAATCCTCCTGCCAATGCAGGGGTGGGGGTTTGATCCCTGATCTGGGACGATTCCACATGCCGGAGCAACTAAGCCCGTGAGCCACAACCAGTGAGCTTGCATGCGGCAACGACTGAAGCTTATCTAAGCCCGTGCTCTGCAGTAAGAGAGGCCACTGCAGTGAGAGGAGCCACTGCAGCGAGAAGCCACCGCAGAGAAGCCCACACACCACAACGAAGAGTGGCCCCCTCATCGCAAGTAGGGAAAGCCCACACAAGACGATGAAGGCCCAGAGCAATCAACAAACAAACAAATCAATATGGGGGGGTGGGACAGGAGGAGCTAGAAATGTCTGAACATTAGGTTTCTGGAAAAGTGCCCACTGTCCTGTATAATGGCAAATCTTCTGATCTCTAGATCTCAGTAATGCAGAGGTTTCTTAGGCACTATGTTAAAAAGAAAAAGGATAAATGCTTTTTCCCTTCATTTGAGCATCCAAGGTTCCTTTTGCATTTCACCTGGCAGGAGTGCCCGGTCTTGTCTTGACAGGAAGCCCCTGACAGTGGGGGTCCCTTCCTGCAGCTGGTCACCGCCCCAGTGGTTAAATTCAGTGGGTCTAAGAGAACTAAAGCTAGCAAAACCTCGCTGCCCTTCCTCCATGAGAAGAACACAGCTATCTGGTGGGTCTAGAGAGTGGGGAACTGAGCGCCCTCCCGGATCAGCCCCGCTGGGCACTCCTCCTCAGTCAGGGTCTGCCTGCCTGCGGGGGGGGGCCGGGGCCTTCTGGGCGACCCCTTCATAACACAATAACCAAAGTCAGGAACACTCCAGGGCAGTCCTGTGACTGTCCTGTTCTTCCAGAGATAAGAGTCGAGAGGATAAGCAACCCCTTCCGGCAAGTGGACTGATGTCAGCCTTTCCATTCAGTTTCTGTTAGGAACAAAGCAAACGCTCTGATCTTTGCGTAACTCATAAATCTTTCCATTAGATCTGCACTCAGGAGGGAAAGATGACGCTGTTCGCTGGACTCCAGGTATATGCTGCTTCATCGGGGGCGGGGGTGTGTGTGTGTGTGTGTGTTTACACACATAAACATTCACAACATCTAACAGGTGTCATTTACCGCAAGAATAATGACACAGGAAATCCCCTGTCAGAAAAAGAGGAACATATATAGATACCTACTACTTCACTGCTTTTTAAAAAGTGGAGTCCGGAGCAGATGAAATAGACCAGAGTGAGGGCACTCTGGTTACAAACTTGTGGGGTGGGCGCTCCAGGCCTTGGTTAGCTCCCCTGCATGCCCCTCCCTGTCTTTTCCTTCTTCCAGCCTCATGGAATCCCTAGACACCTTGAGAATACAATAATGAAAATCCTGTCTTTGATCTTTAGAAAGAAGTGTCAAACGTTCCTCTGCTGCCCTCCTCATGAAGGACGGGCCTCTCTCTACACACAGGAGATCAAGTGTGAAGTCCGGGCCACGGAAGGGCATCAAGCCACCAGCTACTCTGACAGCTGCCGCTCTGAGTGAGCCCTCTGTGGGGTCATTTCCTGACAAGAACGGGCCTGACAACTCGGCAGGAGGACCCAGGAGAGGCGCCACTGAGGCCACTCTGCTCCTGTAATGGCAGTCTATGCAGCCACCGTGGAGACGGGAGGAGCATCCCCAAAGGAAAGCAGCCCCATCCAAAAACAAAGAATCCCAAGCTCAAAGGCTGCGGGTCATCCGAGGTCCTTACCGTGTGAAGTTGCGTCTGTCCCCAACACATTCCACTCCGCTGGCAGCTTCAGGTGCCTGAAGGCCAGGGCAACTTTCTCATCGAGGGAGTTCACGTCCGAGGACGGGGGTCCTGAGCGATCCAGGAAACGGGTGAAGTTCAGGGCCTGCTGGTTGCCAGCACTGGTGGCCAGGAACTGGGCTGCGTCATAGGCCTCGTCCTGGATGAACTGGAAGTCCTCTTCCGCCACCACGAACACAGGCAGGCCCTCTTTGGAAGCGCAGAGCAGCACCTTCACTGTCTCGCAGCAGTCATGACCTAATGAGACACAGGCAGCAGGGAGACAGATCAGAGCCCTCCTCCTGAAAGACAGGGCAGCGGCGGCAATCAGCTCTTCCTGCATGACATACACATTCCCCCTCCTGAAAGGAACCCCCTCCTTCCCCCAAGCTCTGCCAGCAATCTTCCACACTTCACAAAACTCCATCTCTAATTCATTTTTCACAAGTGCTAGTTGCAAATATCAATTGGTTCCCCTGTTGTTGTTCCGTCGATCAGTCATGTCTGATTGTCTGCGACCCTATGGACTGTAGCTCACCAGGCTTCTCTGTCCATGAGATTTCTCCAGGCAACAATACTGGAGTGAGTGGCCATTACCTTCTCCAGGGGATCTTCCCAACCTAGAGACTGAATCCGCGTCTCCCTGTCTCCTGCATTGGCAGGCAGGTGCTTCCCCGGAGCCACCTGGAAAGCCCTGGTTCCCCTACCAAATAACAGGTTAATTTTGTATTCCAGTTGCCACCATGCTGGCAGTATAATGTTTGGCATTAACAGTCTCTGAAAATCTCAATATACACTAATTTGTTCAACTTGAACAAATTAAAGAATGAAAGCTCAAGGACCTTGCGATGAGGCCTAGCGTCCAGTGGGAAGGCTCCTGAGCAGCCCTGGATCTGGAAACCCAGCAGGGAAAAAGTCACTTCCACAGGTCACCCGGCAGGAACTGGACTGAGGCCCCAGTACCCCACTGACAGAGCCTGGCAGGGCACGGTCCATAAGATGGCAAAGAGTCAGACACGACTGAAGCGACTGAGCAGGCACCAAGCACACGACCTGATTTCACCTCACTATTATGAAGCAATTCAAGGCAGAGGAAATAACTTTTGCTCTGAGATGCCCATTCTTTCCTGTAATGCAAAGAGAACTTCAAAGAAATCGCCCGGTTTGCACAGGGATGATGCAATGCCAGGGCCAGAGACCACGGTGCCCACTGCCCAGAGGGGCAGAGAATGCATGAGCTCTGACGTCAGGCAGCAAGCTACCTGCCACCCGAGGGAGCTCCACTGGTGTCTAGACCGGGAAGGTGTGAGCACTGTTCCCGCAGGGAGGCATTCCTGGAAAGTCAGATCTCCCTGGGGTTTTCAGCAATGTTATGCATTTCCAAGATGCGGAATGTATTCATCAAAACACACTTTTCCTCCACCTTCAGGCACTGATCTCAGCTGGTTGGAACTATGCTCCTAACATCATCATTTCTTCCATAAATATCTTTCTGATGAGAAAATAAACTGGAGTTGGTGTTTCTGAGTGAGCTGCGCCCCCTGGTGCGCTGCCTGAGGAACTGCAGGCACCTGAGGGCCAGGCTCCCAGAGACCACCCACATGCAGAGCCCATCCTGGCTTCTGGATGAGCTGGAGGGTCCCTGAGTGCCACTCCGCAGACCACAGGCACAGCCAACAGAGGCTTCCCACCCGGCAGAGCAAACTAAGCTTTCTGCTGTCTTTGAAAGAGAAAACAATCATTTTTCTTCCCCATGTGACCAACGAGAGAAGTAAATCGATATTCTACAGACTTCCCCCCACCCCCACGGTGTGTGTGTTAGTCGCTTAGTCATGTACGACTCTTTGTGACCCCATGGACTGTAGCCCATCAGGCCCCTCTGTCCATGGGATTCTCCAAGCAAGAACACTGGAGAGGGTTGCCATTCCCTTCTGCAGGGGATCTTCCCAACCCAGGGATCGAACCTGGGTCTCCTGGCATTGCAGGCAGATTCTTCACCATCTGAGCCACCAAGGAAGTCCCTTTCCCCCCAGGAGCCTCTTTAAAGGCTTTCCTTTGTGATGAAAAGTCTCTCACTGGTGTGTAATCTAAAGATGGGAACAAATACTGACTAACCAAGAACCTATGACACACCAGGCATCTGATGTGTCATTTTCTCAACACAACAAATTTATATGGTGTGTACTGTCCTCACGTTATAGATGAGAAAACTGAGACTTCAAGAGATAAACTGCCCAGATTCACACAACCATGAAGCAGAATCTATCAGGTCTGATGCTAAACATCATGGTGTGAGAGTTCTGTAAAGCACTGCTTACAAATAAAGAAGTAACAGTGACAGTTACGCCCCTGTCTGCAAGGAGCCCACCCTATACCTGGAATGACAGGCCAGTATGCCTATTAAAGCCAGAGGAACAGGCTCACAAACCCCGGAAATCAGTCTCCATACAAATGCATAACTCGACCAGTTGCTCCCAATGCCTTCCCAGCTGAATTCCTTCTAGAAAGGCTGTGGGAATCAAGCATCCTCTGCCCGCATGCGCCTGGCTCTGTATGTATACTCAGATATGCATTTCAATTCAACAAATACGCTGAATGTATACATCTATTACACAAAATGAAATTAGGGGGAAAAAATATTCATCTTTCTTTGCAGGGCAGCCAGCCTAATTATATAAGACAACTTCAGCAGGAACAAATCAGCTGGTTCAGGTAGTTAAGGTTTGGGTGGTTCTCCTGGCAGAAAATACTTCTTCAAAACTGTTGTGTTACATTTAACGACTAACATCTGGGGGGTTCCCTGATGGGCCAGTGGTTAGGAGGCGGTGCTTTCACTGCTCAGGTCCAGACTCAATCCCTAGTCAGAGGGGAAAAAATCACTAACATCTATCTGGACGTCCACCAAGCTCAGGACTCTGTGAGTAGAAGCTGAACACACACCCACATCCACATCCACACACATACCCACCCCCCAGCAGCAGCAGCTAACCACAGGGATCTAAGCCCTCCAGAGGTTTAAAGAAACACAAACCATGCCACTCAAGGGAGCGGACCAGTGCACTTCACAATGTCACACGTGGGTGAAAGCTGGCAGCTAAGGACCTCCCCCACCACCCCACCCCTGCATGTGTCTTTATTGAATTTGTTGTACCCTGACTTCTGCAGCTAAGGACCTCCCCCTTTCCCCTCCCCCATTTGTCAAGTCTTTATTGAGTCTGTTACACTGTTACTTCTGCTGTTTATGTTTTGGGTCTTTGGCTGTGAGGCATGTGGGGTCTTAACTCAGGGACCAGGGATCCCCCTGCATGGGAAGGTGAAGTCTTAAACCCTGGACTCTTCTGATAGGGGTCCTGCTCCCAACTCTCAACCCCAGAGGTTCTTCACTGCAGCCCTCAACACTCTAGATGCTCAGTCGGGCCGCATCCTTCCTTCCTGCCTCTATCACTAATAATACTGATAGTAATTATCGCTATCACCAATAATCTCTGTTCCAGGCACCATTCTCAGTGCTTTCCAAATAACAGCCCATTTAACCCTCACCACAACCCTCTAAGCAGCAGTACCACTATAATCCCCATTTGTATGACAAGGAAATCAAGGCACAAAAAGGTTAAATATCTGCTCCAAAGTTCTAAAGCTCCTACCAGTGGTAGAATCATAATCTGAACCCAAGTTTCCTTGTTCTCACGTCTGCCCCTACACCTACACTGAGACAAGAAGGTTTAAAGAGGAAACGGTGCTACCATGGAAGAACCAGTGGGAAAGTATGGAAGACTCCACGTTCAAATCCTGGCTGAGACTCCTAAGTTGCCTGACCTCAGAGCATCTCTGCTTCTCCAGGCCTCACAGTGTGAGGGGGCAGCCTCTGTAGGCGCTATGGTTCCTCCAGCTGTACGAGTCTGTGGGTTTCACCAGGCAGAAGGCGGGGAGAGAGAAACTCAGGTTCCAGGAGTAGGAAATGGTTTCAAAAACATAAAAATGGAAGCAGAGTCCAAAGGATGGAATAATTACTGTAAGAGACAGTGTCAGTAAGATTACTAATCAGGCTACTTCTAGAGGCTTCGTGAGAGGACAGACCCAGGTTCAAACCTAGTTTCTTACTTCCTAGACTGTGTGGTCTGAGGAAAGTGACAAGCTCGCTAACACTTTTAAATCTAGAGAGTACCCTCATCTGCAAAGTGAAGACCTATTATTTAGAAGACTCCTCTCAAATTCTTTAATACTTATCACCCCAAATAACATACACACAGCCTCATTTCCAAATTAGACGGACAATACCTATTTCAGTCAGAATAACTATAACTGACCCTTTAACAAGACAGGTTTGAACTGCATGGGTGCACTGATAATGTGTATTTTTTCCCCACATATGTGCTACTATATTTACGATCCATGGTTGGCTGATGGAACCACGGACACAGAGGGTGGACGAAGGGACCAGAGCACCTGTGGATCCTGGGGTCTGTGGGGCTCCTGGAACCCAGCGCCCTGCAGATACTGAGAAGCGACTGGACCCGAACAATGTGATGGTTCTCACTCACGAATCTCACCAGTAATGAGAGCATTTCCCGTTTATTCAGGGCTTCCCAGGGGGCTCACGCTTAGCCCTTCAAGGTTATTTTTCTTATTGAAAGAGAACGGTTATATGTGTGTGTGTGCACATATATATACACACACATACATATAATACACACACACATAGGCTATATATGAACATATACACATAGACTGTATGTACATATATATGCTTCCCTGGTGGCTCAGCGGTAAAAGGATCCACCTGCCAATGCAGGAGATACGGGTTTGATCCCTGGGTTGGGAAGATCCCCTGGAGAAGGAAATGGCAACCCACTGCAGTATTCTTGCCTGGAAAATCCCATCAACAGAGAAGGCTGGCAGGGCAGTGGGTGACAACAGATTTGGAGAAGACTCAGTGACTAGAGAACAACAACAAAGCTCATTTTAAAACTCCTGACAGTCCTTCGAGGTAACTGAATGAATGTCAATAAAAGCTAAAATTTGAGGTTTCACAGTTCAATGGTGAGCACGTGAATAATGTGGGATCCAAATTGAATTCTACCTTCAAAACTTAAATACACTCTTAGGAGAGATCTTACACTAACCTAACCTACAGTAATAATACCCACTGCCCCACCCATCCTTCTTACCCATCTCCTTCCCCAAGCCTGGGCAGAGGCGTCCGGGACACCTGGGAGCCAGGTGTCACACGGCCACTACTGTGAACATCAGCACTGCTCTGTGAAGTCACCTCCTGCATAAACACAGGCGCCAGGCCACCGTCCAGATCTTCAGCTTCATCTCACACTCCCCTGCACAGGCACACGCGTGCGCACACGCGCACGCACACACACTCACAACCAAAGGCCGTGGTGAAGCAATACCCACGTAATCCAAAACTGCAAAGTGCAGAACTAATGTATCTGCACAGAAATCTAAAACCGCCAAAACGACTGTTTACTTGGCTAATAGGGTGGGGACAACAAAGGGGGCAGAAATACAAGGTTTAAGGGTGTGTGTGTGTGTGCGTGCATGCGCAGTTTACGGGTGTGTGTGTGTGTCCACACGCGCACGCACGCGTGAGCTCGGCAGCAGAAGCACCCTAATTCTCTCTGCTGCTTTAGCTGTTAGAAGGTGGATGGACACACTATGGTCTGCTCTGTGGAACTAAAACAAAACCGTGTACCAGGGGCGGCGGAATGTCAGAAAAGGCCCTGAGACAGACATTCAGAAGTCATCCAACCGCGTGCCCGATATTCCCCCTTCAGATATGAATTCACAATCTGAAGGAGAAACTCTGAATCATGCTAAGTACAATGTGCCATATATCTGGAATCTGTTTCGTATGATTATAGGCTTCGAGGGTTAAAAGAAGACTGGAGAACGGAGGGGTCCTGGCACAGTCTTTGTTAAACTTTCAGTCAATTGGCAGCGTTACTACTGAGCACGAACCAAGGGCCTCCCCTACATCTGGAAAACCACCCTGCAAGGCTGACAAGGCTACCCTCTCACATCATGTTTTCACATGATGTGAGTTCACAGAACTGGTTTTTATCCCTATGACCTTTCAGGTAAGGTATATATATATTAAAAAAATTTTTTTCAAAAGCAAAGGTTATATGATAATACGGACCCATTAATAAAACTGAAATCACTACATCTACCCACATAAAATATCTTACTACCACAAATTAGCTCTAAAGACTCAACTATTTTCTGGGGCCATTAACTTAGGACTACCTTTGTACACACAAAATACAAGGTATTAACAATGTCTACATCTTCATGGCCAAAGAAGGGATGGGATGGGAAACCATATCCAGTCTGACATAATGACCACAATTTAACTCCTTTTTACATGAAAACAGAAGCTGCAGCATAAGGAAGAGTAACAAGGTTTTCAGCTAGTTCCATGGCGTTTCTCCTTCCACTCAAGTTCCTGGTAACTGAGAGAGGAAAGAAAACCACAAGTCCTTTTAAAGAGGGGAAAGTACTGGAAATTCCACTGAGACCCTTCTGAGGGAAAGACCTCCAGAGAATTGAAAGAGGGGAAGAAGAGAGACAGACTGTTAAAGAAACAAGGCCTAAACCTCAATTCCATTTTTTTTTTTTGACACTGACTTCTGAATATAACACAATCAGGTCTGATAAGTTTTACATCAGAAGTATGGGATAAACCATGGGCTGGGAGAGGTCTGACCGTTACTGAGTGAATTCTAAGAGGTCATGAAGTAGACTAACAACTAGGGGGAGAGTCAGAAAGTATCAGGTTTGAGATGGCCATATTCACAGCAAGCACCTTACAGAAACAGGTGTCTACTACTACTGGTAGTTAAAATTATTTTAATACTATCAGCTATTGTTGTTGTTCAGTCCCCAATTTGTATCCAACTCTTTGCAACTCCATGAATTATAGCATGCCAGGCTTCCCTGTCCCTCACTATCTCCAGGAGTTTGTTCAAATTCAGGTCTGTTGAGTCAGTGATTCCATCCAACCATCTCATCCTCTGCCATCCCCTTCTCCTCCTGCCCTCAATCTTTCCCAGGATCAGGGTCTTTTCCAGTGAGTTGACTCTTTGCATCAGGGGGCCAAAATATTAGAGCTTCAGCTTCAGCATCAGCCTTTCCAATGAATATTCAGGGTTGATTTACTTTAGGACTGACTGGTTTGATCTCCTTGCAGTCCAAGGGACTCTCAAGGAGTCTTTTCCAACACCACAGTTCAAAAGCATCAATTCTTCAGCACTCAGCTTTCTTTATAGTGCAACTTTCACATCCATACATGACCACTGGAAAAACTACAGCTTTGATTAGAGGGATCTTTGTCAGCAAAGTAATGTCTCTGCTTTTTAATATGCTGTCTAGGTTCGTCATATCTTTTCTTCCAAGGAGCAAGCATCTTTTAATTTCATGGCTGCAGTCACCGGCTGTAGTGATTTTGGAGCCCGAGAAAATAAAATCTGTCAGTTTCCATTGTTTCCCCATCTATTTGCCACGAAGTGATGGGATCAGATGCCATGATTGTCATTTTTTGAATGTTGAGTTTTAAGCCAGCTTTTCACTCTTCTTAAAATGCTCCTACTCAGGTGACTCAAGGCAAACAGATCTCTATTACTGTACCAAGAGATTCCACATAAGCCCAACACAGCTTCTGAGCTAAATGCTACCCCTGACACACTGGAGAACTGAAAATATAAAGGGGGAAGAATGTATGTGCTCCCATACAACCGGGAGCACCTGAGCGGGAGACAAAAATTTAACTGCTCGTGGTCCTCTTAAAAGCATCTAATCCTTTTTTTGTGCTCAGAGGTCAGGAGGTGTTGTGCTCCTGAGGTCAGCGAGCTTTTCCACAGGCTCCTTATCACTGTAAGAAGCACCTATATCCATGACAACAAAATGGTGCTACAGATAAACAAAAGTGCTTAAGCATGACCCAACAATTACTTCATTTCCTATTAGGCTAAAAGTGGCACACATCCCATCCGGGCCTTCTCTTTTGAGGATGAAACAATCGGGACTTTGTTTTGCCTGCGCGCCAACAAAAGGGAACCCTGGAAGTGCTTGCTGGGCAAGCCAAGCCCAGAGCGCCTCAGCCGTTTCCTATGACAAAGTCTGCATTCGCAGTCAGTGGTGGAGAAGACAAAAAGAATACACTTTACCACTTCAGTTTGGCAAAGGATTTGAAATTCTGGTGTCTTTTTCTTCCCTCTGGAGTGGCTACACAGTTAAAGGAAATTTTTGATCTTCAGACCCACACTCTAACAGGAGAGAGGACTATTTGCTAAAGTATGTACCTACTGCTAGTTTTCAGTGGTCTAACAGTAGATGTGCATAAAGGTACCAAAGCTCTCTGTATGTATGTAGAGAAGCAGTTAAGGAGAGGGAGAAACAGCAGGCACAGCAATCATGTACATTTGGGAGGAGAAAGGGCCGAACTGACACTAAAAATCTGGTGGACTATAATCTACCTTATTACTCCAAGGCAGTATGCTCAATCTTTTAGTCACTGACATCTCCCAAGCAGCTTTTCTAAACATTTCTCTCTGTCTGACATCCCCACCCCATGAAATTTTAATACTACAGACATCCCATACATTTGTATGTTATATCTGGGCTTTATATGTGAAGAGTGAGATCGGGGAAGTGGGCGCTCTCCTGGTGGCTCAGTGGTAAAGAAGCCGCCTGCTGATGCAGGAGATGTGGGCTCCATCCCTGGTCCAGGAAGACTCCACGTGCAGCAGATCAACTGAGCCTGTGTGCTACAGCTGCTGAGTCTGCACCCCACAACAAGAGTAGCCCCCACTCACTGCAACTAGAGAAAGTCTTTGTGGCAACAAAGACCCAGCACAGCCAAAAATAAATAAATAAGCAAACAAAGTCATTATTTTTTTTTTTGGAAAAAGAGTTAAAAAAAAAATTTTTTTTTAAACCACCTAAGAACCAATTCTCACCCCTCTGGGAGGATACTAGCCCCACTGTGATGCATGAACTCCATCCCAGTGCCGTGTCCATAATAGCTCAAGAGGGTGCAGGGTCCACACAGGCATTTCACCTGGACACCTTCACCTGGCCCTCCCCAAAAGTAGCCATGTACACTGATTAGCATTGGACAGTAATTTAAGTCTTTTAAAATATAAAATCACGTCTGTCTAGAGATAGCCTTGTAGTAGTATTTTAGGATAGGGAGACTTAGAGTCCAGTGAAAAAGTTACTGATTACTTTGGCAGAAAGCGAGGGCATCTCTGATTGGGCCAGATAAAAGCCTGGAACTTCTTCTCAAGTGTTATTTGATTTGGAGACCTCTGGACATCTACTGCCAGAAACAGAGCCAGTTCTGTTCCTGCCAGTTCACAGGAACTGAGAGATACGGTAGTTTCACTGCAGGCTACCTGTTGAGACCTCGGCTGTAAGCAAAGATTTTTAATTAAGCCCCCTAGGACTTCTGATCATGGTAGATGTACTTTTCTCTTTCCTTTCAATAACAAATTTGCTTTATATAGAAACTTCCCTTGATAAGTGAGAAAGAAAGGAAAGATACCAAAGAGCTGAGTCAAATCCTGGGTCAAGGAATGTTTGCTATTTTCCTGTCAAACAAGAACCTTCGCTGTGAATTCTAAAAGTAAATGACAGACATGAGGGGCGATGCTAGGATTTCATGTCATGACAGATTCTGCACCAAAGCCCTTCACAAGGCTTCACCCACTGAATACCCTGTCTTATTTTCCATCCTGCAGTTACTGCTTGCTTGGTCTATCTTCACATTCAATTAATAAAAGTGAGCACAGGAAAGCACCTCATAACCCCTGGAATTACCCTCAGCAGGTATCAGATTTCTTTATATTACTTACTCATCCTACAGCCTTTGAAAGAAAATATCTCGACCTCATCCCACAAGGAGAATCACTGTTTTGTTAAAATGGGATTTGGGGTTGGATTTGTTTTATGTGAAGAGAAAAGAATAGAGGTATTTTATTTTTATTTATTACAAAGGCAACACCTTTTGTCTTTAGACGTATGTTTCACAGCAAATTATATTCTTAAACTAATCAATTTCATAGGTATTTTGAATGTAGTATTATACTATAAAACTTTTTTTTGTCTAGTGTTAATTAGCACAAAGACAGCTTTACTTTTGAAAGAGAGGACAGAATTTCCAAAGTCTTCATATGTTTTTCTTAAAAATTACTATATATGTTAAAAATTACACATGGACTTTAAAACAGCAAAACAATTTAAAGGCAGATAAAGTTTCCAAAGGCTCCAATTAACTGTCCCAAGATGCTACTAATCTTAACATAATTTCATTTTTTAAAAAGGAGGGACTGTATCATGTCTACAGCCTGTCTATGGTGGTAAGGCAAGAAAATGCCTTTACAATTTATAAGTAAACATACATATACAATTCATTGTTAATTTTATCATCAGAAAAGCCAAAAAGTTAAGAAAATATGAAAGAAACAGGGCCGGGAGGGCGCGATGGACTGTAATCTCAATATCTGGAGTCAGAGAGGTTTTTTTTCGGGGACTATCAAGAAATGTCTCATTTCCTTACCCACCAAAATCATAAAAGGTCACAGATGAATGAACATCAAGGAGTAGCTGTCTTAGGAAGGTCAATCAATCATCTCGTTTTCATAAAAACTAAACTATTACCCAGCAGTGCCAGGGAAGCACACGGAGGACTCCAAGAAAAACCAGAGCCAGCAATCTGCATGCAACTTGACATTTGCAGACACAAAGCTCTTTTTCTTCCATGGTCGGCCGGACGACTAGGACCCGAGGAGTGAGCCCCACACGGGAGCTGGGGCAGGGACATCGTCCCGACAGCAGCTGCTGCGGACAGGCCGGGCGCGTCCCCCTCTAACCAGGACGCACAGGGCAGGAGCGGACTCCCCACGGGGAACTGTGACTAATCTGACGCCGCGCTCCGCACAAAGTCTGAGCTCATCAATAGGACACACAGAAATCATCAGATGCAGCTCTGGACAGAAAACAGGCTCCTGCCCCAAGACAAGAAGCAACGCAAGAAGCCAGAGAGTCCTCTGGCAGTTTTCAAAAGAAAGGGGTGGGGTGGGGGGGCAGGGGGCATTGTGTCTGTGTGTGTGTGTGTGTAAGTATGTGTGTGGGGTGTGTGTGAACAAATGTATGTACAACCTTTCTAGCAGGGCAGTTTCCAAGAACCAGGATGAGTTTCAACATGGTAGAAACCCAGTCTCATCAAGTGGGAGGAACTCACAGATGCACCAGAGAACGTGACAGACATGAATCCATGCCCTGGTGAAGCTGACACTCCAGCAGAGGCAAGCAGAAAATAAATAAAACGTATAAATGAGTTGGAAGTTGATCAGTGCAGTGCAGAAAAGTGAAGCGTGGAAAGGGACCAGGGAGTGTGTAGAGAAGGCAGGTTTTTATATATATATATATATATATATATATATATATATAAAATGGAGTGGCTAGACTTTATAAAGTGGACAGGAAAGGCCTCATTGAGAAGGTGATCATCTGAGTAAAGACCTCAAGGAAAATAAGAAACAAGTCAAAGAAATCCCCCAAGGCAGATTTAAGGCCGTTTACTTCTACACAAAAATATTAACTCTGTAATATAAACAAGAAATTCAAAACTAGCTTATTAACCCCCAAATCTGCCTATCTCTCCCCTCTCCTCCACCACAGTTCCTTAGCCAATCTGGACAACAGCAGCTGAAAAAGACAAGAGAAGAGGAAAATCACAGGCCTGATGACCAGAGTACTGAGATCCACTCAGAAGTCTTTCCTGCTTCAGTGGCTAACAGAGGTCCTCCTTCAGCAAGGAGGGAGGCTCACGGGGACCCCAGTACACACATCAAAGGCTCACAGGGCACCTCGCTCTTCATTTGGCCTGCTCGTACAACGGGATCTTTCAAGGACTCGAATCCTTTGTCACCTCTGCTGTGATTAAGGGCCTCATGCAGCAGCCTGACTGGATCAGGTGGGCTGCAGAATATGCAGGCCAGCGGGGAGCAGAGGGGCACGTTGTGAGAAGACGGCACCAGGTAAGATCATAACTGGAGGGGAGGAGAGCTGCTTAGTGGCCAACTAGGAGAGGCCAGGCACTGGGGTTCCAAGCCCCAAGCAAAGGGCTCAGGAAGGTACTGAGGATTCGGACCAAATTAGGGAGAAAGAGCAGACTACAACATCCATTCTGGCGGGCTGGAGCCAGCAGAACGAGGGCACCCAGAGTCAACTGGTACAAAGGACACCCAGCAATGTGTGGGGCTGGGAAGAAGGGGTCCTGAGACCTGTTACAGAGGTGGTAGCTCAAAGGCAAGGGGGGAAATGGAAACAAGTCAGAAAAGCAGGCTGGGGACAGTATATAAGGATCTGGTAAGAACCAGGAGCTCCTGGCTGTCATACGATACCATGGACTTGTGAACCGAAGACAGCAACTGCTTGCAGCCCACACTAACTTCAGCACCTTCACAATGAAGGTGTCAGGGCCGCCGGGCACAGCCCTCTGCGCCGGCCCTCTGCGCCGAGAGGCGGGGCCCCGCGGTGGCCGAGGCCAGCGAGGACAGCTGGCCCTCCTCTGGGTCAGTCGCTCAGTCACGTCCAACTCTTCGTGACCCCGTGGACTGTAGCCCGCCAGGCCCCTCTGTCCGTGGGGATTCTCCAGGCAAGAGTACTGGAGTGGGTTGCCATGCCGTCCTCCAGGGGATCTTCCCAACGCAGGGATCCAACCTGGGTCTCTTGTACTGCAGATGTATTCTTTACCGTCTGAGCCACCAGAGAAGCCCATCCTCCTGGTATCTGCTTGCAGGCTTTCTTGCCATCTATCTTATCTACCTATACACACACACACACACACACACACACACACACACACACACACACACACACACACACACATATACATCTACACATCCACAAACACACAAACTGCTACAGTACTTCTAAATCAGGAGGAAAAGTAAGTTTATAAATTATCCTCATTCCTTTCCTAATAAGAGCGCAGTCAGGCACTGACTGACTCTGTTAATGCCCATCTGAGGGCTGTTTCTCACTGTCACACACGCAGATGTGTCTAGCAGGGGTGACACTGGGTGGCTCCCGCTCAGCAGACAGCAAGGTTCCAGATCAGACCCTCTGACATGATACCCATCACAGGAACAAGACGACTGGGGCTTCACATTACAAGGAAGGTGCACAATACTCTTTAGGGGGAAGAAAAGACAATCAGCACCTCTCCTGGACGTCTTGCTCAATCTCCTGTCCCTAGAACTCTGAGGGAGAATATACATAGGATTTGCCTAAATCTTTAAATCCTGTATTTTCAAAATCACTTTTGTCAAGTAGGAGGATAAATATGGGAGGATAAATGTCAGAATCTCAGTTCATGAATGTGGTGTAACTTCCAGGACCTGGCAGGTATCACAAGTGAAGTCAACTTATGTAAAACAGCACAGCAGCCATCAAAAGCTGGCAGTTTTTTACATGATTAATTTCAAAAAAAGTGGAATCGATGTTACGTAAAAACACTGAAGACAGGAAAAGTTTCAGTAAGAACTAAGTCCATTTTGTTCTCTGAAAGCCAATGGTTCAACTGTCAACACTTTTTATGGGTTCCCCCTAAATCTCCCCTCTTTTGCACTCAGATGAAATTTAACCAATTATTAACTTCAAAGCAAGCTTGAGGAAAGACAGAATAAGTTCATTTCCAAACACAATCAATATACCTTTAGATGCCTGGGATCAGTCAAAAGCCGCTTCTGGTGGCATAAGCAATGATATAATGACTTTGCAAAGGATTTTTAACAAGTAAACAGTTTCCTTTTAATTCCATTAAATGGATAAATGCAACAGTGATTAAGTATTCATTTCACCATGAACTACAATCTGTTACTTTGGGGGAACTTTGGTTTTTACAGTCCTCCCCTCACAGATACGAAGGACTGGGTTAGTAATCGCATTCACCTTTCCTTTGCCACAAGGAAAGTCAGAATCAGAATTGTAGTCAAACCACAGTGACCGCGTGAACTTTTCTCTCTTAAATGTATTTTACTTTGCTTCAACATTCCAATAAATTAAAATTTTTGTTGATCTTAACAATTGTCTTCTAATTTATGACACCATTTTATTTCAATTATTTTTAGTTAGGCTCAGATTTTGTGCAACAAGCAAGAAATAAACAAAATGAAGTGTATTTAAAACAAAAATCCAACTGCAGTTTCATCACCCTGATTCCTTCTTCCTATCACTCTATGCTAGAACACAGAATAAATAAAGGCGGATGAAGACTGTGTTCAAATACTTACCAGGAGCAACGGTCTCCAGCGTATTAGAACTGACCTTCCGAGTACTTGTACAGTGGTGGAGGGTGGAACCCGAAAACACCAAGTAAAAAACTACATCATCTTCAACTTTGTCCTCTTCCGCGAGCAGGACAGTAACAACACAATCGCCCTAGGAAAGGGGAAGAGAGAGCAGGTCTGCATTAGCAAGGTTCTTTTGGGGAGTTGATTTTTACAAAACATCAAACTGAAAGGGAAATCAATGTATCATACAAACTGTACCCACTCTAGCAAGTTTATACAGTACAAAATGTGCCAGGAAGTGGTCTAGGCACTAAGGATACGGAACAGTCTGTCTTCTTTCAGCTTACATTTTAGTGGAGGTAATGAGAAAAACGAGTAAACCAACAAGATAATGGGATATTTACTCGGAAAATTTTTTTAAAAGAACATAAAACGGCTCCCTTAAAAAGCTCTGTAAAAATTCCAGGAAAATCTAAAAATAAGGCAGGGAGGACGGATGAAGTATATTAAACAGCTACATCCTTATACTTCGAGTGCCCCTTCACCTCTGTGTTCTGTTTGCGGCAATAACTCTCTGAACTCTACATCCCAGGAGTCACTGCCAAGTCCACCCGTTCTCCAGTGAACATGGAGCGCCTCTCAAGAGCTGGCCTGGAAGCGCTGGAGTACAAAGGACTTGGGCTCAAGACCAATCTGGGTTTAAACTCCATCTAAAAAGATTTTACTTAAATCCTCTAAATCTCAGTTTCCTTGACTATATAAATGGAGATAATACCTTCTCTTCTTACAGCTAATATGTGAGAACTCTTGAAACACATTCAGCACTCAGCCTAGGATAAGACTCTCAACCTGTGAGGATGGGAGGGTTGCTTTTCCAACCATGTGTGTTTCCGGACCATCTGGAATTGCTGTTCTTCTTTATCCCACCCCTCCATCAAGCCATAAATCTAATCCCGGTAACTCTGCCTGTGACTCTGCAACTATTTAGAAGTTAAGACATCTTCATCCTTCATTTGCTGATAATCTTCTTCCTGGTAAAGAATCTGGCTGCAAAAAAAAAAAAAAAAAGAATCTGGCTGCAATGCAGGAGACCCGGGGTCAATCCCTGGGTTGGGAAGATCCCCTGGAGAGGGGAAGGACTACCCTCTCCAGTATTCTTGCCTGGAGAATCCCATAGACAGAGAAGCCTGGCGGGCTACAGTCCATAGGGCTGCAACTATCATTTTCAATAATCTTCTAACAACTTTTTTTTTTGGCTACACCACGCAACATGTGGGATCTTAAGTTTGCCAACCAGGAACTGAATGCACGCCCCTGCAGTAGAAGCTGAGCCCCAAACCACTGGACCGCCAGGGAATTCCCTCTTTCAGCAATTTTTATAATTTTTTTTTAACTGAGATCAGTGGCTAAATTAAATTTATTCTATGAAAGAGTCCTAATTACCATTCTCCCAAACATTATATAATTTATGTTGTAACCATAAACAAAGGACTTTAAAGCACTGAGGTTTAGGTTATGTACATCTGTAATGATGTGCAATGGAAAATCTAATTAAGAGAAAGTCAGGCCATTTTAACATTATATAGGGGAGAGAATTCTCATTACTTACAGCATTTTTCCCCTTTCTACTTTAGCAGTAATAAAGCCAATTAAAGAATCATGCCACTCTATGGCCACAACTTAACGTCCAGCAGCAGAACAGAGAAGCAGGTACTGTTTCAGCACATAATGAAAACCAAACATCTTAAAATCAAACTTGGGATCAAGGCTAGTAATAGGAATGCTCTGAATTCCAAGTAGTTCCCACAGCCCTAAGTGCCTCTAATTTTTTCCCCAGGGTTCTGTGCAGTGCCCTGTGTCCAATAGGGGTTGCAGTCTGCTGTAAGAAGTCAGAATGAACTCCAAATAAGCTGTAACTTACTAAGACTGGCGAACCGGAAAGTTCCCAAGCACCCTAACAGAGGAACAGCAGGGTCGGTACCACAGCATTACCGCCGACTCCAGACACTATTCAGAACTGAACTGTAGGACCTGTAAGTCCCTGATTTGGAAATGTTTTTGAAAAGGTTAGGCTGCTAAAATGTTTACTATCCTTTGGCAAAATAAACTACAACCAGAAAAAATGTCTGCAGCATACAGAGAAGAATCAATTTTTCAAGGTATTGAAGTATCACTATAACCTGAAAAAAAAAAAAACGTTACTAAAAGTTCTAAAGTTTCATTTTTTAGAGCACAGGTTGGAAAAGTATGAGCCATCGGTCAAGTCCAGCACTCTTGCACAGGCTGGGAAAGGTTTTTACATTTTTAAGTGGTTGAAAAGAATAAATACACACACACAGGCTGTGAAAGGTTTTTATATTTTTAAGTGGTTGAAAATAAATACACACACACACACACACATACACACACACACACACACACACACACGAGGTGCCAGGTTGCTTCAGTCGTATTTTTCAGCCAAAAAAAAAGTTGTGACCCCATGGACTAGCGCCCATCAGGCTCCTCAGTCCATAGGATTCTCCAGGCAAGAATACTGGAGTGGGTAGCCATGCCTTCTTCCAGGGGATCTCCCCAAACCAGGGATCAAACCTGTGTCTCCTGTGGCTCCTGCACTGCAGGCAGATTCTTTACTGCTGAGCTACCAGGAAAGGGAAATATATATCAGATCAGATCAGATCAGTTGCTCAGTCGTGTCCGACTCTTTGCGACCCCATGAATTGCAGCACGCCGGGCCTCCCTGTCCCTCACCAACTCCCGGAGTTCACCCAGACTCACATCCACCAAGTCACTGATGCCATCCAGCCATCTCATCCTCTGTCGTCCCCTTCTCCTCCTGCCCCCAATCCCTCCCAGCATCAGGGTCTTTTCCAATGAGTCAACTCTTCACATGAGGTGGCCAAAGTACTGGAGTTTCAGCTTTAGCATCATTCCTTCCAAAGAAATCCCAGGGCTGATCTCCTTCAGAATGGACTGCTTGGATCTCCTTGCAGTCCAAGGGACTCTCAAGAGTCTTCTCCAACACCACATTATATAAGCATCAATTCTTCGGCGCTCAGCCTTCTTCACAGTCCAACTCTCACATCCATACATGACCACAGCAAAAACCATAGCCCTGACTACACGAACCTTTGTTGGCAAAGTAATGTCTCTGCTTTTCAATATGCTATCTAGGTTGGTCATAACTTTCCTTCCAAGGAGTAAGCGTCTTTTAATTTCATGGCTGCAGTCACCATCTGTAGTGATTTTGGAGCCCAGAAAAATAAAGTCTGACACTGTTTCCACTGTTTCCCCATCTATTTCCCATGAAGTGGTGGGACCAGATGCCATGATCTTCGTTTTCTGAATGTTGAGCTTTAAGCCAACTTTTTCACTCTTCACTTTCACTTTCATCAAGAGGCTTTTGAGTTCCTCTTCACTTTCTGCCATAAGGGTGGTGTCATCTGCATATCTGAGGTTATTGATATTTCTCCCGGCAATCTTGATTCCAGCTTGTGTTTCTTCCAGCCCAGCGTTTCTCATGATGTACTCTGCATATAAATTAAATAAACAGGGTGACAATATACAGCCTTGACGACCTCCTTTTCCTATTTGGAACCAGTCTGTTGTTCCATGTCCAGTTCTAACTGTTGCTTCCTGACCTGCATACAAATTTCTCAAGAGGCAGATGAGGTGGTCTGGTATTCCCATCTCTTGAAGGATTTTCCACAGTTTATTGTGATCCACACAGTCAAAGGCTTTGGCATAGTCAATAAAGCAGAAATAGATGTTTTTCTGGAACTCTCTTGCTTTTTCTATGATCCAGCACACACATATATATATGTATATATATGGAAAAGTAAATGGCAACCCACTCCAGTACTCTTGCCTAGGAATTCCCATGGACAGAGGAGCCTGGTGGGCTACAGTTCATCGTGTTGCAAAAGAGTTGGACATGACTTAGCGATTAAACACACACACACGCTTAGGTCTCCTAAGCCCCTATTTTGGAAACATTTTTGAAAAATTGAGGCTGGTAAACTATCCTTTGGCATGATAAAACTACAACCAGTTAAAATGTCTGCAGCATATAAAGAAGAATCAGTTTTTCAAGGTATTGAAATATCACTGCTGCTGCTGCTAAGTCGCTTCAGTCGTGTCCAACTCTGTGCAATCCCATAGACGGCAGCCCACCAGGCTCCTCCACCCATGGGATTTTCCAGGCAAGAGTACTTGGAGTGGGTTGCCAATAACCTGAAAAAAAAAAAAAGTTACTGAAAGTTCTAAAGTTTCATTTTTTAGAGCACAGGTTGGCACTATAAGCCATGGGCCAAGTCCAGCCTTCTGCTTGTTTGTGTGTGGCTCTTATTGTATGTGGCTCACACGTATTAACATGGGAAAATTCTATGACATTCAAACTTCGGTATCCATAAATAAAGTTTTATTGGAACACAGTCATGTTATTTGTTTACACATTGTCTATGGCTACTTTTGCAATACAATGGGCCATCACAGAGTTGACTTAAATTGTGTCTGACTCTGTGACCCTGTGGACTGTAGCCCCCAAGCTCCTGTCCCTGGGATTTTCCAGGCAGGAATACTGGAGTGGATTGTCATTTCCTCTTCCAGGGAATCTCTGTGACCCAAGGATGGAACCTGAGTCTCCTGCCTGCATCTCCTGCATTGGCAGGCAGCTTCTTTACCACTTGAGCTATCAAGGAAGCCCACTGAAGAACTGAGTTATTGCAAAAGAGATCACACAGTCTGCATGCCTAAATTATTTACAATGTGGACTTTCACAGGGAAAAAAAAGGAGTGGTTTTTTTTCTTTCTTCACTTAGATATCTAACCTGAAATTCTAGGAATACATCTTTTTTCAGTATCAAGAAGGTCCTCTCCACAAGGGCCCCATCTTGCCATGAGACTTTCTGTGCCCAAGACGCTAGCGACACCTGAGGCCTTCTCTTAACTGTGGTCAGAAAGGATGGCTAATAAGCAGCTGAAATTCCTTTTAACAAAGCTTTCAGGATCAACCTCTTTTTTCATTCCCAAGACAAAAGTAAGTTTTAAATTGCTTTCATAGCTCTAATTCTTTTTTTTTTTTAAACACTGAGTTAGCTACCCACAGTATGAAATAGAAGTGAACACAGAACCCTAATTCACCTCAAAATCACTTGAAGTTTAGGTTCTGAAGGCACCTGGAACTGAAGCATCTGTTCTTGAAGGAATATTCGCGGCTCTCTGATAAAGTTGCTAGGAGCAAATGATAAACATCTGGACTCTGCATTTCAGCCGCATGACTCCTGTTCTACTGCAGTAGTAACCAGCCACTTAGAACTACTCGAGATGGCCTTAAAAGAGGCGATTAAAAAATAAAAGTGCAAAACAGGTCTAAGTAAGACGCTCAGTTGAGGTGGCCGCTTTGATCACACCTTCCCTGAGAGATCCCCGGGTAATGGATCTTGCTGCTCAGGGGAAGGGCAGGCCCCGGGGGGACAGACAGGTCAGTCAAGCCGGCTGCTACCCAGTTAACACGTCTGTTGTGTTTTTACCTATAACAGATGAACTTATTAACAAGGAAAACTTTCAAGGCATTCTTGATCAAAATTTTAGTTTGACCCAATCCCAAGGAGAGAATGCATCTACATCTGCACCTCTCCAGTAATCTGAACTCAAAAACCATGGCGTGTTATTACAAAAATAATCCCATGTTTTTTCATTCATGAGAAATGTATCCTTGAACCTGACTGTTTCTCCAGAGTCCTAACTAGTCTCGCTGACAGACGACACGAGAACTAATGGAAAGTGGAAAGTGCAGTTAGTCAGTGCCGCCAGGCCTCATTGTGCAATTCACAGGTGATCCCTGATATACAAACGCATTATAATTCTAAATGCCACGGATCAATCACTTACGTGGCTTTAAATGGTAGCTATGGTCTTCGCTTCCCATCTTTAAGTCATTTACATAGTAGATAAACTGTATTAATAGAACTAAAATCATCTTTATGTACCTACCTATTAATAAGCAGGAAAAAAAAATTTATTTTCCACTTAGATTTCTATCCTGGAGTCCTAAGAATAGATCTTCTTTTCTAGATAAAGGATTCTGTCTCTGCATTAGACCTACCATCTTGCTGAGAGACTCTCCTTGCCCCAAGATACTAGTCACATCTGGGGCCTTCCTTTAACTGGGGACGTTAACGTGCCGAGGGACAAACTGAAATGGGGCAGAGAAGAGCAACTGAGGCATGGGAAGGAGCTCCCAGTGTGGGGACAAACAAGGCCTGGAAGCAGGCAAGATGCTGGGTGGAGATGAGGTGGGTGAGCCAGACAGAGTTCTTTGGGAGGCATGACAAAAGTAGGGACAGCGCTGATCTCAAAGACAGCAAGACACTGTCAGTCACAAGGTTCCTGAAGGTGGGCCCCTTCTGCTGCAAGATCACTGCAGTGGAATGCATGCTGGAGCTGGCCCGCACAGGCCTGTAAGGGTGCATCATGCTTTCAGAAATCCTGCAAGTCAGCTGTTAAACATGGCCATTATTAGAAGTATATGATATCTGCTTTCTTGAATGGAGAAACTAGTATCAACATATACATGCTATCATGTATAAAACGGATAGCTGGGAGAAGCTGCTGAATAACACTGGGAGCCCATCCTGGCGCTGTGATGACCCAGTGGGGCGGGATGGGAGGAGGCACAAAGGGAGGGGATATGTGCGTCATTATGGCTGATTCTCGTTGCTGTATGGTGGAAACCAAGACAACACTGTAAAAATTAAAAAACAAACAAAAAAACAGACACGTAATTAAATGCCAGATGAAATGCAAAAAAAAAGTAATGATAAAAATTTATAATTATATAAATATTAAAAAGAGATGTAACAAACACTCAAAACATCATATTGTAATTCTTTTGCCAGCTGAAGCAAGTGACACAAAAAAATTAAATGAACTAATATCACCTGTCTCCTGATCCTACCCACTGAGGACACAGCATTGTAGCGTTCCTCAATTGAGTCAGAAGAAAACATCACACACAACCAAACTGAGAGGCTATTTAAAAAAAAAAAGTTGATCTGAACCTTTCAAAAATGTCACTAAGGAAAGACTCAGGTTATGGAGACTGAAAAGACTTTCCAACTAAATGCAGTGCATGGTCCTAGGCTGGATCCTGAACAGCAAACTGCTATTAAGGACATTAATGGGACATGTGTCCAGATTTAAATGAGGTTTACACACATTTAACACTGTACCAATGTTAGAATTTTCCTGATTTTGTAACCGTGATGTGATTTATATGATCCCTGTTCTTAAGAAACACACAGTGAAGTATCTGGGGTAAAGGAACATGTCTACAGGTTACTCTCAAATGATTCGGGGTGGGGAAAAGAGAATGATTAAGCAAATGAGGTAGAATGTTCACAGTTGGTGAAGCTGGGTTTAAGGCATATGGGATTTCTTTATACTATTCTTAAACCTTTACTGTAAACTTGAAATCATTTTAAAGTAAGTTTTCAAGAAACAATTTTTCAAATAATTTATATGGCCAGATATTCAAAAAGGTGCAAAATTAAGTTCCATTTCTGAGGCTGTTTAAAATTGTTTTCTTAACATCTTGCACTAATCTTGGTCACTAATACCATTCTCCACTAATAGGAACCAAGGCTGCTGGAAGAAGTGGCTGTTTCCAGGTCTAGGTCAAGGGCATGTACAAGATGAGCTTGGAACATCTTGTTTTGACAGAAAGTAAGGAAATGTCCTCCTCCCTCCTTCCAAAAAAGGACAGGGACATGCTGACATGATGCATGTCGACGTAACTTCCTCTGACCAAATCTGGTACAATTTTAGACCAAATTGTCAATTAAGAACAGTAATGAATTATAAACAATTAAAAAAAACAAAAGGAAGGAAGCCATGACTCTATACTAACAATAGACAAATAAAGAGGAGAAAGGTGAACGCCTGTGTATAGTGGAATGAGGAAGGCTGATGGTCAAAGTGGGAAGAATGTCAAAGTAATGAAATTACTACCATTATGCCATCATAATGGGAGAGCTTGAGTCTGGCAAAAATCTTCACTGAGTACTCAATTTAGGGGGAAATTCTGATGAGGAACAAGCTATTTACATTGCCTTAAAAGTGTCTCCCCCCAGGCTGTCACGTTACATGGCAGCCTGGATGGGAAGGGACCTTGGGGGAGATTAGACACGTGTATGTGGACTGCTGAGTCCCTTTGATGTTCACCTGAAACGATCACAAAACTGTTCATCAGCTGTACTCCACTATAAAGTTTAAAGAAAAAAAAAAAGGAGAGGGATACTGTATTCTGCAAAATGGTTGATGCCATAAAAGATAAAGAGAGGCTGCGGACTTGTCTCAGATAAGGAAGGCTAAGAGAGACATGACAGCTAAAAAGAGTAATTAGCTCTACTACGATTTATAAGAGAAAAGCTCCTGTCTTAGGAAATTTATACTGAAGCATGTAAGGGGTAAAAATCCATTCCACATGGCACTTTAGCAAAAGACAGTAAAGGATACACTGTGAGTGTGTACAGGTTTTTAGCTAGAGAGTACAAATGATAAATCAAATGGGGTAGAGTGTGTGTGAGACTTAATTACCCTGAGTGACTAGTATCTGGGTATTCTTTGCCCTGCTTGTTTTTTTTTAAACAACTTTTTATGAATTTCAAATTATTTCCATGTATAAGTTTTTAAAACAAAGATAAGGGGGAAATGTTTAATTCATAAAGTTTTAAAGGACTCACAGACTAGGGATATGGCAAGCTCTATCAACACAGATGTGGACCAAGGTCTATACCGACAGCAAACTCTGTTTATACAGTTCCCCTGGTGCTCCAGCCCAGGCTGAGAGTGTGGACCACCCCCCACCCCCACGCACAAATGCCTCTCACCCAGCAAGAGAGGGAAAATAGTTAACACACCACAGCAACCATTTTAATCACTAAATTAGTTTTCTACAAACGATAAATACACGGGAGCCTGGGGACCGGAGACAGGCATGCGGGCTCAGCACAACCATCTTCTGAGTGCCCCCTGCAGGTCAGAGGCAGAACCAGTTGCTTTGCAAACTCAACCAAGAATTTGCAAGGCAAGTATCTTTACCCTTCTTGGAGATGAGAAGAGCAGCCCAAAGTACTTTAACGTCTAAGAACAAAGCTAGGAAAGGCTAAAAGCTGGGATTCAAATCCAAGTAGGACTCCAAAGTCTGTATTCTTTCCACGATTCTGACACTAAGGTTAGTGCTGGAGACAGAGTTAAGTGGCAGAAAGGAGAGAAACGCAGAGAGGTAATTCTCAGAAGAAACACACGTTCAATAGCAAGCGACAGACACCCGAAGGTCTGCAGGCAGAAGGAAGAGGGTGCTGAAAACAAGGGAGACAGAAGGGCCCAGAGGTGACGTGAGGGAGTTCAGGCGCGAGACAAGCTGAAACTGAGGGCAACCTCAAACCCGGGCACACCGGCTGCGTGACGAAGCCAGAGAGCGTGTGTAAGTGTGCACTTAGCACACCAGGGCTTTCACGGTGCCCCAGCGGCAAGAATCCACCCACAGTTCAGGAGCTGCAGGAGCTGCAGGTTCAATCCCTGGGTCGGGAAGATCCCCTGGAGGAGGGTATGGCAACCCACTCCAGTATTCTTGCCTGGGGAATCCCATGGACAGAGGAGCCTGGGCTACAGTCCATGGGGTCACAGAGAGTCAGACAAGAATGAAGTGACTGTGCACGCATGCACGCACAGTCCACTATGTTGTACGTATGTCTCATCAACATCTAAAGTTTATGGGAAGCAAGAACTGTGTCTCGGAGGGCACGCCACACAGTGCCTTTGTAGCAACAAGAAGTTTCTGAGTAACTTACATGAATGGACGAAGGGAGCAGGTATCAGTTTACACAGAATATTAATGGCAAGCCAAAACACTCATATTTGAACCTGAGTGTAGGCAAGAAAAAGAAAGAAAAAACAGCTTTGAGTGGCATGTTTTGGGAGAAAATTGGATGTAGCAAATGTTCTAGAAAGGTTTATCTCACAGAAGTATTCTAAGAAGGAAAAAGAGAACAGAGGCAAGGAAACCAGTCTGGGAAAACATTACAAAAACACAGTGCAAGGGAGCAAAAGGGAGTTAAACTACTTTCGCACCAAGATGACCTAAAAAGAAATAAATGTGAGAAAGGCATGTGGCTGAAAATAATTTGATGAAATATGACAGCTGACGATGGGAGCTGGACAAATAGACACAGAGGAAGAGAACAGACATGAAGCACACTAGGAGGAAAAAAGGGGTATCTCTCCAAGGAAAAATGGGAGGGGGCTGTGGGAACGATTTGTGAGAAACTGGATGATAAGCTTTAAATGCCAAGTTTCATCTGCCAGCCGGAGGGGAAGCTGTAGACATTCTATAGACAGGACATGCTCAGCCACATCCGACTCTTTGCGACCCCAAGCACTGCAGCCTGCCAGGTTCCTCTGGCCAAGCAGGACAGGGTATCAGAAAAGGCCTGGGTTGGTGAGGCAGATCTGAGAGTCAACCGCACTAAGTTGAGAAGCCTTGCCAGCAACGAGGTCGCCATGGTAACAGAGAGCCAAGGCCTAGACCCCAAGTTCCTGTAGAGGAGGGCGGGGAGGGAGAAACAGGCCGAGGAAGGAAAGGCCAGCCAGCGAAAAGACGCCATCCAGGAACACAGCATCAGTGATGCTAGAAGAGGTGAGGACCAAAGGATTCCCAGCTTTAAAAGCAATGATGTTTAAGCAATTCAGAACACATGGGGGAGAAGAGCTGGGAAGACAGGAAAGCAGCAAACTCAAGAACTGTTTCATTTTTTTTCCAGCCTTAAATGGGTCTTTTCACAACATACTATTCCAGGCCCTCAACCCCAGAAACAAGATCTTTTGGACCCAACAGGAACTCAAACTCAAATGCCATCAACAAAGAGTACGAGACTTACCGTATTTCTCTCTGTTTAATGGCAGCCACAATCGAGTCCTCTCTAGCCAAAAACTTAAAATACTGAGAGTTTTTTCATTTTGCATACTCCAGAGAGCTCACAACTAAAATAAATATCACTTCCTAGATTCGTGATGCAGTTAGTTTCTAACCATCAAAAATATTTCAAAGTTCTCTTTACTTTAACCATTTTGTTAATAATAACCTCAATAACTACAAAAGTCTTTGTATTTTTTCCAAGATCATATTACTCACAATCGTTGATCTGTACTAATGAGGTAGAAAACCAGACTGAACTAATGAAAGTTAAAGGACTTTCAGAGGACTTATTGCTATCAAATATACTACAGGACCACTAGCCATCAGTTATTGGGGTTATTTTTAAAATAGGAATATTTGAAATTTTAATGTTGATATGTAAATAAGCCTTAGAATACTTAAAAATATTTTATTACTTGAAACATTTCCTTGAGTGTGTTTTATTGGTTCATAACTTTTTACTGCTAGTATAAATTTTTATTCCAGTCCATCCATCACATAGACAAGTTAAACAGCTGAAGGATATTTAACAGCCCAGTATTGATGTGTTCGTTCCCTTCCCTTCTGCTCTGTTCCCATTACCAAAGCCTTAAGTTACTCATCCACTGATGCTCAACAAGCACACAGTGCCTGTGTTTAATCCAGTTTGTCTCTGGTATCATCTGGCACTAGAATTATAAACACTTCCTGTCCGCCAGGAGCCTAGACAGACATGCCTATGGACAGAAGGCCACCCGGGAAGTGCTGTAATTAGCGTAAACACAAGCGTCTCTAGGCACCCATACTCTGTCCTGAGGCGGCTATGAGGAAAGCCTCCGCAGGGAAGTGGCTGCGTCCAGGTCTGCTCGTGGCTCAGGACGGATCACCCAGGGAGGAAAGGGTCTTCTGAACGCTTAGCCATTTACAGTGGACCTGGGGCTGGCCCTCATCCAGCTCATCTCTGTACACGCAACATCTCTTCAGAAGGCCTGAGACATCGCAAGTGCTTAATGTCTGCTGGGCTGAACCAAAAACATGTCATCCTTTTTCAAAAACAAAATGTAAAAGGCCACAAATTAAACCCAACGCTAACTCTGTCATCCTTATCACTCACTCAACAGTGGTGGAGCATCTGGGGAGAACACTACAGCATCTAGAGGATGAGATGGTTGGATGGCATCACCAACTCAACGCACATGAGTCTGAGCAAGCTCGGGCAGCTGGTGATGGACTGGGAAGCCTGGCGTGCTGCAGTCCATGAGGCTGCAGAGAGTTGGACACGGCTGAGCAACTGAACAACAACAAATGTTAGAAAGTACTGTTAACCATTTTATTTGACATTTGAGGTTAGTTTTTATTTCAACCAGGCTAATCTTTTGCCAGATAAAGGTACTGGTCAGTGAAATCCCTATAACCTGCTTTCATTTTTGATCATATGTCTATATTCCAGCCAAAAGGCATTCCCCTTCCCAATGCTAACATTAAACTATTAATTATTATTACTAATTATGGTCAAAATTCATATTGTCTTTCAGCTTCATAATTTTGCAACATTAAGATATACATAAATAAGATTTCCAAGCACCACCGACATACTCCGTCAAAATAAAACCAGTAGATGGCGCTCAATTTGTCTAGAGTGCTCTGAACTGGTTTTAGGGACTACTCTCTCTGAACATGGAAGCATCTTGAAACTTCAGCTGGTAAAGGAATCAAAATTACAAAAAGTTTGGAAATCATTTAGTGTATGGACCCCTTAATGGAAAGTGTTCCTTAAAAAGAAGTTTTTTACAATTCTAAGAGGATGAGCTTTTTGTTTCAATGTACAGCCCTGCCTCTCAGTCTATTCCTGTTAATAAGCAAAGCTAAATTGGTTGAAGGGTGTTGGCTGTCGGCTTTAAAAAACAGCCTCACCCTCTCACAAATGTTTCACAACTCTCTGGAACTGCTCGAGTAATTGGGTCAACACTTAAAGAGACAGTCCCCCTTTGCTAACAGGACCAGGTCTTTGGTTAAAATGCAGACACCATGAGGATTTTTTAAAATTAATTCTTGACAGAACCTTTCTCTCTTCCTTCTCTGCCCTCCCAGGAAGCAGAGGACTGAAGTGGGGGCATTCTATCATTAAAATCTGGCAACTGGACTTGTGCTCTACCCACCTCCCACACTTATTTGTGTAGCTTCCTTGGCTATTTCTTGGTCAGGTCTCTTTTTTTTTCCTCTAAAGGCATCTATGAAAATGGGTCTCCAGGCTTCCAGACTCACCCTCCAAACAATATGAGGCAACAGGACAAATCTCCAAAATACAGTCTGGTCAAGTTACTCCCCTGAGACTCATGGACGACCAACAGGATGACGTCTTAACTCACGATTGCTTCCCTTCAACTTGCAGGAAACGAGGTTCCCCTCAACACGGCCCTTGCTCCCCAGCCACCTCTGCCTCCCAGAGCCCCTCCCACTGTTAGTGGTGGTTTAGTTGCTAAGTCGTGTCCGACTCTCACGATCCTATGGACTGTAGCCCCCCAGGCTCCTCTGTTCGTGGGATTCTCTAGGCGAGAATACTGGAATGGGGTGCCATGCCCTTCTTCTCTACCCAGGGATCGAACCCGGGTCTCCTGAGTTGCAGGTGGATTCTTCACCGACTGAGCCACTAGGGAAGCGCCACACAAACACTGCAAGCACACAACACACGGACAGGACACACCAGCGGCTGAAGCCTGACTCTTACTACGGGTGTCTCACCGCATGGGCACACGGCTCCCTTCACCTGTCACATCCTCCTCTCACCTGGCCGGCGATGCCCAGGAGGGGACGCATGAAACCAGCCCCGCCTTTCTTTTCTGAGGAGCCACCTGGTCTCCTTCCTCGGGTGAATGGCCTGCTTGCTGATATCAGACACTGTGCCTCCCTCCTGGCATGGAGGCCAAGGCCTCCAATTCCTTTCCTGTCTGTGCAACGGGCAATGTCTCCATGGGGGGCCCAGCGGGTCCAGGGCGCCTGCTCAGATCTCACTCCCAGCCCAGGATACGACAGACCACAAGACCATGAACAGAGATAATCAAAGCTGGAAACGGGGACACTGTCAACCACACCAAGATTTAGGAAAGCGGTAGTTGCTCAGTCATGTCCAACTCTTTGCGACCCCATGGACTGTCCATGGAATTCTCTAGACAAGAAAACTGGAGGAGGGGCCATTTCCTTCTGCAGGGGACCTTCCTGACCCAGGGGCTGAACCTGGGTCTCCTGCACTGTAGGCAGGTTCTTTACCGTCTTTAGGAGGGAAGATGCAAATACAGAATGGGGGCATCACTCTGGAGGGAAGACCATGGGCCTTAAGTCCTATGACTCAGAACTCCAGCCTCAGTGGCTGTCAGCTCTGGGATTCTCTGGGAACCACTCAAGTCCTTCTGGGGAACCACAAAATTGTCAGCTCCACAAGGGTAGAAACTGCATTTTATATTCACGTATTTTGAAGTGCATGAAATAATTTAATAATGGCTCTTTCATCAAGTGCTAACTGTAACAAACCAGCATCACTGTCTTACAGAGATTAGGGTACCGTTTAATCCAAAGTACTAGTATATTAACAAGTACCTAGCATACAGCAGACATCAAATACAGGTCCTCACTCATTCAAAGTAAACAAAAATACCCCACATTTCAGAATCTCCATGTCTTTGCTTGGCTTTATACTCTCTTCTAGTAAAACATATTTCTCAAAGTAAAAGAAAGTAATAAATTTTACTTTTTTTTAATTTAATTACAGGTGAAGAATTTTAACTGGATGGCAAGATTGGTTTTATGACATCCTCTGAAAAGCAGTCAACACAGAAATGTAGAAAAAAATTAAAAATTTGATTAGCTTTAAAGGTAAATTATGAAGCTTTCTTAAAGCTGACTAAACATTCTGATATTAAATAGCTATATGGACACTGAATGATCCACAATACTTAAAAATCATAAAGTAGTAAGAAGAAATAGTCTACCATTTCAGATAACAACAAAATTTACCACAGTTCAAAAGCATCAGTTCTTCAGCTCTCAGCCTTCTTTTATAGCCCAGCTCTCACAATGATACATGACTACTGGGAAAACCACAGCTTTGAATATACGGACCTTTGTCGGCAAAGTAACGTCTCTGCTTTTTAATATGCTGTCTAGGTTTGTCGTTGGGAAGATCCCTGGAGAAGGGAACAGCTACCAACTCCAGTATTCTGGACTGGAGAATTCCATGGACAGAGAGCCTGGCCAGCTGCAGTCCATGGGGTCGCAGACAGTCAGACACGACTGAGCGACTTTCACTTTCAGCCAGAGGTGCACATTATGTCCCCTCCCTCTTGAATCTTCCTCCCACCTCCTGCCCATGGCTGTCATTTTTAAAATCGCATTTAGCCTTCACAGAAAACCTATAATTCTGGCATTACCCTGCTGAATTTTACAGAGGAAGACTGTAAGGCTCCCACAGCTGATTAGTACTAGAGCAGGAATTTTCCCCCTATCTACTTCACACCTACAAGGAAGTTAACATTTCTCGACCCGGGCCCTCCAAGTGTTGTCCCAGAACCAAAGCATCACCCAGAAGTTGATTAGAAATACATGTTTTCAGCCCTCCCCCAAATTAAAGAGCAACAAAAAATGAGGCCCCTTAGGATTACCATTTTTTCCCCTAATATATACATTTTACTGAAGTGTAGTTGACTGTTTCAAGTGCACAGCAAGGTGATTCAGCTATACATATGCACATATATTATTTTTCAGATTATTTTCCCTTATAGGTTATTAAGAGATATTGATTATAGTTCCCTATGCAACACAGTAAATCTTTACTGCTTGTTGCCTACTTATTTTTTTAATTAGAAATCTAGCATTCTATTCACACTAAGTCAAACACATGGAGTCAATGTGTCACAAACTTTTTAGCGAGGCAAAAATTCGTTCTTAAGGATTACCATTTTCATACAACCTGCATTTCTGCTGCCTTCTCCTGCATACGCATAAACTACAGCAAGTAAGAGATCAAGAAGCGAATCATCTTTAATCAGAGTAGAAGTGAGGAATGCAGGAAGTGAGTAGAGAGGAATGCACAGTCAATGCACAGCGGAAGTTAAGATCACCCCAGGCTTTTAACTAGCTGAAGACGATAACAGGAATGGCAGAAAATAAGTCCACAATCAGATCGATGGATCCCACAGACCAAAAAGGGAATCCAGTGCCTGGGTTCAGTTCAGTCGCTCAGTCGTGTCCGACTCTCTGCGAACCCATGGACTGCAGCACACCAGGCCTCCCTGTCCATCACAAACTCCCAGAGTTTACTCAAACTCATGTCCATTGAGTCGGTGATGCCATCTAACCATCTCATCCTCTGTCAACCCCTTCTCCTCCTGCCTTCAATCTTTCCCAGCATCAGGGTCTTTTCCAATGAGTCAGTTCTTCACGTCAGGTGGCCAAAGTTCTGGGAGTTTCAGCTTCAACTTCAGTCCTTCCAATGAAAATTCAGGACTGGCTGGATCTCCTTGCAGTTCAAACGACTCTCAAGAGTCTTCTCCAACACCACAGTTCCAAAGCATCAATTCTTCGGTGCTCAGCTTTCTTTATAGTCCAACTCTCACATCCAAACATGACTACTGGGGAAACCATACCTTTGACTAGATGGACCTTTGCTGTCATAGCAAATTCCAAAGAGGACAATAAAAATCTTATAATGAATAGACTAGAACTTTCTTTTACACTGAAGTATAGCTGACGTACAATATAAGTTCAATTCAGTTCAGTCGTTCAGTCGTGTCCGACTCTTTGCAACCCCATGAATCGCAGCACACCAGGCCTCCCTGTCCATCACCAACTCCCGGAGTTCACTCAGACTCACGTCCATCGAGTCAGGGATGCCATCCAGCCATCTCATCCTCTGTCATCCCCTTCTCCTCCTGCTCCCAATCCGTCCCAGCATCAGAGTCTTTTCCAATGAGTCAACTCTTCTCATGAGGTGGCCAAAGTATTGGAGTTTCAGCTTTAGCATCAGTCCTTCCAATGAGCACCCAGGACTCATCTCCTTTAGGATGAACTGGTTAGATCTCCTTGCAGTCCAAGGGACTCTCAAGAGTCTTCTCCAACACCACAGTTCAAAAGCATCAATTCTTCAGCGCTCAGCTTTCTTCACAGTCCAACCCTCACATCCATACATGACCACAGGAAAAACCATAGCCTTGACTAGACGGACCTTTGTTGGCAAAGTAATGTCTCTGCTTTCAATATGCTATCTAGGTTGGTCATAACTTTCCTTCCAAGGAGTAAGCGTCTTTTAATTTCATGGCTGCAATCACCATTTGCAGTGACTTTGGAGCCCCAAAAAATAAAGTCTGACACTGTTTCCCCATCTATTTCCCATGAAGTGATGGGACCGGATGCCATGATCTTCGTTTTCTGAATGTTGAGCTTTAAGCCAACTTTTCCACTCTGCACTTTCACTTTCATCAAGAGGCTTTTGAGTTCCTCTTCACTTTCTGCCATAAGGGTGGTGTCATCTGCATATCTGAGGTTATTGATATTTCTCCCGGCAATCTTGATTCCAGCTTGTGCTTCTTCCAGCCCAGCGTTTCTCATGATGTACTCTGCATAGAAGTTAAAAAAGCAGGGTGACAATATACAGCCTTGACATACTCCTTTTCCTATTTGGAACCAGTCTGTTGTTCCATGTCCAGTTCTAACTGTTGCTTCCTGACCTGCATATAGGTTTCTCAAGAGGCAGATGAGGTGGTCTGGTATTCCCATCTCTTGAAGAATTTTCCACAGTTTATTGTGATCCACACAAAGGCTTTGGCATAGTCAATAAAGCAGAAATAGATGTTTTTCTGGAACTCTCTTGCTCTTTCCGTGATCCAGGGGATGTTC
This sequence comes from Bos indicus x Bos taurus, assembly GCF_003369695.1. NCBI lineage: Eukaryota > Metazoa > Chordata > Mammalia > Artiodactyla > Bovidae > Bos > Bos indicus x Bos taurus. The sequence goes on along the minus strand of NC_040096.1, from coordinate 16,413,016 downwards.
GCAATTTGATCTCTGGTTCCTCTGCCTTTTCTAAAACCAGCTTGAATATCTGCAAGTTCACGTATTGCTGAAGCCTGGCTTGGAGAATTTTGAGCATTACTTTACTAGCGTGTGAGATGAGTGCAATTGTGCGGTAGTTTGAGCATTCTTTGGCATTGCCTTTCTCAATGTATGATTCACAATTTTTAAAAGTTATACTCCATTTACAGTTATGATAAAATGTTGGCTATATTCCGTTTTGTATAATATATCCTTATAGCTTATCTTATACTTAATAGCTTGTACTAAAACTTTAAAATATAAATCTTTCCCCACCTGTAAAATAAAACAATTCCTCCCAATCACAGGCTTGTCAAACTAATGAGATTAGTATAGAAAGAATAAAACACAGAGTTCCAAATAAATAGACCATACACAACACAGAAGTATTAGACTATTTACACTGAAATGCAGTTTTTCACTGAGCATCATTCCCAAGTTTCCTTTGACCTATCTCAGAGGTCAAAGTGACACAGTGTCACTGGTTCCAGGTAACAAAGTCCCCTGGGTTGCTTCATCTGAGTGGTCTGCCCTTGGGGATCTTAAATATTACCACTCCCCCGCCCCAAATCTCACCCTAATCAGACCTTTATTACCGTTTATTACCGCCCATGAATGCAGCCAAGTGCTTTCTGGAAGAGCGGTGTGTCCACACGTGCACTTAGTTGTGTCTCTCTGCGACCCCACGGACCACCGCCGCCAGGCTCCTCTGGGCACGGATTCTCCGGGCAAGTGGGCTGGGTTGCCACGCCCTGCTCTCCAGGGGAGCGTCTGGATCCAGGCATCAATCCTGAGTCTCCTGCGCCTCCTGCACTGCAGGTGGATTCTTTACCACTGCACCACCTGGAAAGCCCTGAACAGCTTTAACTCTATTTAACCAAAAACACTGAGAACCTGTATGTGCAAGGTGCTGCGACAGAAGCTGACGTGAGAGCAGCAAAAACAATTCAAGTATCAAGTTTCTGTCCAATTTTATCCGCAGGAACGGGGCTTTTAAAACCATCCTTTTTGTTTACTGGTTCATGCTTAAACACTGGGCTGCAACAGAATCATCTGGAGGGCTTATTTCAAAGTGGCTTGCAGGGTAATGTGCCAGCCAGTTTATGTATGAAACACTTCAGAAGGTTGCGGAATCAATGACCACCACACCCAAATAACTGGAATTGTTTACAGTCTACAGTCTGAGATTTTTATCAGTGAACTTACAGGAACAGGGTTTCCCTGGTGGCTCGGCTGGTAAAGAATCCACCCGCAATGCGGGAGACCTGGGTTCGATCCCTGGGTTAGGAAGATCCACTGGAGAAGGGAAGGGCTACCCACTCCAGTTTTCTGGCCTGGAGAATTCCATGGACTGTATAGTCCACGGGGTCGCAAAGAGTCAGACATGACTGAGCGACTTTCACTTACATGAAAACTATCATTAAACTTTTTTTTTTTAATGAGGACTTCCCTGATGGTTCAGAGGTTAGGATTATGGGGCTGCAAAGAGGGGGTGCTTCTGCTGCAGGGGATGAGGATTTGATCCCTGGTCGGGGAACCAAGATTCCACAAGCCTCTCACATAAGGGAGTGGGGGGCGAACACATACACTCACACAGTTTGTAGGGCTCCACCCCAAGCATTCTGATTTGGTAGGTCTGGATGGTGCCTGAAGATCTGCATTTCTAAGAAGCTCCTAGTGATGCTCATGCTGGTGGGACCACATGAGCATCAGTGAGAACCAGTGCTCTAGAACAATTCAACTGCAAGTCAGTCTGGGCAACTCCTCACACCAATGACTGCCCTTAGTAAACAATGTTTACAAGATCTCCAGCTTACATTTGAAGAAGCGACGGCAAGTGGAATCCAGTACTGATGCCAACCTCTAAATGTAGAATGTGATACAAGCATCAGGCTTCGAGTTCCCAGGTTAAGAGAGGGTGGCAGCAATTTAAGGGACTGGGAGTGAAACCGTTCTTATAACACGGGCCTCAGGCGGATGAAGAGATAACGTATGTAAGTCACCTTACATGAAAGGTACTCAGTAAGTGTTGTTCTCCTCTTTCTAAGCAAACAAAGGAAAGAGCTACCAACCCAAGTGCTGGTGCAGAGACGCCAGAGGAAGCCACACAATCATATGCTTTCATGTTACACAAAATAAAGGAGATGGGTGTCTTTAAAAACTACCTATATATTTAAGGTTTCTATCCATCATGGCACCCCTAGCGCTGCTCTACATTATCCCTCTTCCTCTTTTAGGAAAATCCTTTAGGATTTTCTTTTAGGTCATATCTGTGGCTCTTTGATGCTTTCCGCCACTCTGTCAGACAAAATCCACTTGCTCTCTGGAACCACTTTCCCGTCCTTCCGTGCATCCCGCACGCTCAAACGGTGACCAGGCCCACCCATTCGACAGGCCCCCGCGGTCCTCCTCTGCTCTCTCCATGCCACTCCTCCATGTCCTTTGGGCACTGCTTCCACCGTGCGACCCCCTGCCTAGTCAGAAGACCTCCAGTTGTTCCCTATCCTGCTTGTAAAATGCCATACTCCCTCTATCAGTGCTGCCCAACAGAATTTTCTGCACTGATGGAAATATTCTATCTGCGTTGTCCAACGTGGCAGCTGCTAGCCAGCATGGCAGCTAAGCTCTCTACAATGGAGGAACTGATTTTAAAATTTTCTTTTATTAATTTCCATGGCTCCACGGGGCCAGTGGCTACCCTAATGAACAGAGCAGATCTATGCAATCTCCTCTCCACGTACTCTACCATGGGAACTGTCCTCTCCAGTCAAGCCAGGCCCCGACCACCCCTGATAATGCCATGTCCACACCTTACTTCGCAGACTCTATGCCCCTCTCTCATTCTGCTCTTTCCTTTCTCCATCTGTCCAGGCTAACGGAACCCCATTTTTCCTGAAGGCCTTCCTATCATTTCTGCCAACATCTCATCCCTCTTCTTGCCATGAACCATCACTGCCTGTGTAACAAATCCAGCATCTGAGCCCATATTACCTATACTGTCATTTAACTCCTCACGCATGTGAACTCCTGCGAAAGAATCTATTCCTCGAAGACCATGTCCTCCATTCACTTAGCAAGTGCTTTACGGCTTGATGTGTGAGGTACGGACATAGAGCATTACAACTTGGTCTTCTTTGGAAAGCAAGACTTCTCTTCATTGGAACCAAATGGAAAATTTAATTCTATTGCCCTGTCCCCACCACCATTCCGCTCCCCAAATATCTAGATGCTTGGGAAACACCAAGTTAATGTAAAAGCACCCTGCAGAGAGACCCTGAGAAGGCTTTTGGCCTTTATGTATCTCCACCTGCTCGGAAAATGCCAAGGAAAAAGAAGAAAACGCTATCTGCAGATGCAAAATCTGTAAACTTCAAAGTGAGTTGCTGCAGATGGGCTAACAAGCCCAACAGAAGGAAACTGAAGCTCTTGCTCTGTAAAGTCATCAGAAGCTAAACTGAGGAACACTTGACTTCCTTACTTCTTCTGGCACTAGTGACAAAGCTGTCATTATTTAAAACACAGCACTCAGACCTGGCTGGAGAGCCTCCAGTCTACAAAACACTGCAGCTGACCCATCAGTACTCAGACCTGGCTGGAGAGCCTCCAGTCTACAAAACACTGCAGCTGACCCATCAGTACTCAGACCTGGCTAGGAAGCCTCCAGTCTACCAAAACACTGCAGCTGACCCATCAGTACTCAGACCTGGCTGGGAAGCCTCCAGTCTACAAAACACTGCAGCTGACCCATCAGACGTGTATTGTTGAAGCAAAGACAGGTAATTAATTTAAGAGATCAGAAAGCTGATAAAGCTCTCATTGTAGGAGCAACATGTAACACAAGAGCCAAGCAAGAGGGACAGCCTTGTTATTTCACCTCCTGCTAGGGAAACACATTTATCAGCAAGAGATAAAATGCTGCCACTACCAAGTAGATCCTCTTCCCTCCAAAGAGCAACCGAGGACATTAAAGTTGGAGGTAACCTACAGTAAAGAATCCCCCTGCAAATCATGAGAACTTGGTGTGATTCCTGGATCAGGAAGATCCCCTGGAGAAGGGAATGGCTACCCACTCCAGTACTCTTGCCTGGAGAATTCCATGGACAGAGGAGCCTGGTGGGCTACAGTCCATGGGGTCACAGAGAGTCAGATACAACTGAACAACTAACACTTTTACTTTTCTCAACTGTCATTATGTATGCCAACTATACTTATGCAAAAACAAACTTTTAATTGTTCACGTTAAACCCCCTTCTTTCTCAGCATGACATCTCCATGTGGACTCTCATCTTCTGGCACTGAGGTCAGTTCTGATTCACACACACAGTTGCTGTTGTTCAGTAACTACGTTGTGTCCCACTCTTTGCAACTCCATAGACTGTAGCACGCCAGGCTTCCCTTTCCTTCACCATCTCCCGGAGTTTGCTCAAACTCATGTCCATTGAGTCGGTGATGCCATCCAACCATCTTGTCTTCTGTTGCCCCCTTCTCCTCCTGCCCTTGGTCTCTCACAGCATCTGGGTCTTTTCCAATGATTCTCAAGCAATACCTGTATCCTAACCCACCCTCCCCTTACTTGACAGAACAGAGAGCGACATCATCTAAAAATTTGGTCCCTATTCTAATAGAAATAGTTATAATCACTGGATATTGTTTTGTTTTGTAAGTTTTAAATGGAGAAAGGAATCCATTGCCAAAGATACATCAGGATGTTTTTCCTCCTCCCAGAAGCAGTTACAGGCAAAAACATTCAGTGCTATGTTAAAAGAGAAATGCGAAAGGACATAATAAACCAGATCTGTTGGGGTTCTAAACATCTGTTCTGCAATTAGAATAGCTCTTCCCCTTGAAAATTTAATAAATGTGGGTTTCATCCCAGTCATAAGGCAGGTAATGATAAGTATTCCATACATAACCTGTATCTTACATGTATCTCTCTGCTTTTAAAGGAGTATGTAGTTTTCGGATGGGAGCTTTTGGTTTTCTTGAAGGAGACCTTGAGATGGGTTCACCTGACCACAAATCTTGGGGACACCAGCAAGTTTATAACTGAAGGATCTTAACCCCAAGTTTTTCCTCTTTAAATGTGTTCTTACGGTGATTCTAGTTAGTGAATCATCAAGCATCCAAGATAAACCTTCTGAGTCAGTGTCAGAGCCAAGCCATCCATTCTGGAGGTTCATTAACCATCAAGTGCCCAACGCCCACTGGAACACTTTGGCAACCAGTAAGGACATTATTCTAACACAGAAAACCAGGGGAAAAAAAAAACAAAAACCTGCAGGAGCTGTGCTTTACACAGAAATGCCTCAGTCAGTCAAGAGCCTTGGCTACCTCTTCCTTTCACAGGTCCAGGGCTCAAGAGCCACCCCCATCCTCCTGTAGAAGATCTAGGGATAAAGATAAGTATCTGCCTGAGTAATTCACCAGAATGGTTATTAATGACTTCTCTACACTCAAGTGTTACAACCCACATTTTATTTTTACTTGTTAAGAAATCTGCCTGCAATGCTGGAGATTTGGGTTCGATCTGTGGATTGGGAAGATCCCCTGGAGAAGGAAATGGCCACCCACTCCGATATCCTTGCCTGGCAGGCTACAGTCCATGAGGTCACAAGAGTCGGACACGACCTGAGCGACCAACACTACTCTGAAAGAGAGCTCAGTGCTACCTTTTCAAATCTCTCTCTCTCCTTCCAGCATTCCCATTGTTCCCTTTTTTCTCTCACATAGCCCATGTCTTCCCAGACTTCTACCACAAGGGCTCAGCGTGTACTCTGAACCCTGAACTCCAACCTCCGCCCCTGGCTGGGCTAGTTACCTGCAGATCCTGCTACCTGACCTGAACCATCACGACCTCCATGGAGCTTGGGGCAAATCCGTCAGTCTCGCAGTAGCTCAGTTTCTTCACTCTTCCAGCGGAGTGAGGTCAACCGCCCTGAAAATACAATGATTCCCCTGACTCATCTCACTGTTCTGCGGTCCTGACCTCGGTCACAAAGTTCATTCCCACGCGGGGCGCCAACCGTGGGGCAGTCACTTGGGGGCATCATCACGGCTTTTTCTCCAGAAAAGTAAAGTCAGAGCGGGGAAAGGAAGTGACTTCCTCTGGAATAATCCAGATCTGCTTACTCTTGACCCCTACTGTCTCCATGTGCCCCAGAAAGGACAGGGTGTGAGGGCTGCTGTCAGATGACAGAAGAAAACCTTCAGGGCTGGTCTGCCCAGATTTCTTCTAGAACAAGCCTGGGGGCCTTAGATAAGAGGCATTTAAAGAGACCCTTTCCTCCTCCTCCTTCCGAAGTTTAAAACCTTGCTTCCTTTTCAGCTGTTGGTCTGGGGGAGGATTTATTTACTGTTGCTCTTGGCCAGTTGCTAGGTTGCTGGGTCCGGTAGTGCTTCGTGTGTGGGGGTGGTGGCGGGACCTATTTGGTTTGTTTTATAAATACCAACTTTTGTTTCATATGCCTGGCTTTTTCTTTTATCATCTGATAGCATCCCTCACCCCCTATCCTTTCTGGGGTAAGTATATGCTTTTATCTTGACAGTGAAAAGGGCTCTACAGCCAAAGGGTACATACTATGCTTAGAGAAACTATCTGCTGTATGTCGTTTATTGTAGAAGTGGCTCAGACCATAAGTCCCATAAGGACTAAAGACAGTGATTCGGGACTCTATGTCTAGCGTGCCTTTTCAACTGGTTAAAGGAATGAGCAGGTTATTTATTCACAGAACACATATCTAGTAGAAAGTCAGACATTCTTTGCTACACTTTGCAAGGATGCTGTACACATCACCTTAGAGCTGTAAAAAGTTAGAGGTGCACAATAAAGACATTATCAGTCTCCTTGTGAGCAATGGTTTTAATCGCAAAGAGGACAGCACTGTTGATTCAGGACTCACACAAGGTAAATCTAATAATGAAACCTGGGAAACAAGTAAGCATCTTTATTTTACTTTTTAATAAGCAACTTTGAAAAGGCAATTGTTCTGTCAAAAAAAGCGAAGTTGACTTGAATTTATGTAGTATTCCTAACCAAATCCAGAAAAAATTCAGCAAAGTAACTAGCTAACTGGCCAAATTCTCTTCCAAAATGTCGGCACCAGGAAAGACAAAGGATCTCTTCCAAAATGTCGGCACCAGGAAAGACAAAGGATCCGGTTCAGTTCAGTTCAGTCACTCAGTCGTGTCCGACTCTGCGACTCCATGAACTGGAGCACGCCAGGCCTCCCTGTCCATCACCAACTCCTGGAGTTCACTCAGACTCACATCCATCGAGTCAGTGATGCCGTCCAACCATCTCATCCTCTGTCGTCCCCTTCTCCTCCTGCCCCCAATCCCTCCGAGACTGTAAATAAATACAGGGTGCAATCCCGGATTAAACCTTGAATTGGGGAGAAGTGGTAAGGAGGATGCTTTAAAGGACATTTTGGGATGATCAGAGAAATCTGGAGATGGACTTACATAAGAGTATTACATAAACGTTATGATACCTGTTTTGTTAACTGTACTGTCATCATGAAAGAGAATGTCTCAGTCTTTAAGAACTATTGATACATGCTGAAATATTTAGGGGGGGGAAGTATGATGCCTGCAACTTTCACACAGTTCAAAAACATATGTAATAAAGAAAATGGCAAGAAAATCACATTTAGGTCACACCTACATGTTAATACAAGGTGAGCGGAAGTGAAGCTGCATTCGTGTCATTTTTCTGTAAATGTGCACTTTCAAATAAAACATTAAAAATGTTTTTAAAACGTGAGAAATGGAAGACTAAACCTGGGTTACTTAGTTTAAAAAGGACTTTATTCGAGCAAGTCTGTGTTGTGCTGTGCTTAGTCACTCAGTCACGTCTGACTCTTTGCAACCCCATGAACTGTAGCCCACCAGGCTCCTCTGTTTTTGGGATTCTCCAAGCAAGAATACTGGAGTGGGTTGCCATGCCTTCCTCCAGGGGTCTTCCCAACCCAGGGATCGAACCATGTCTTCCAGGCTGCAGGCGGATTCTTCACTGTCTGAGCCACCAGGGAAGCCTATTTGTGCAAGTCTCTATCACATAAAGCGTAGTGAGATTTGTCATGTTTTAGGTAACAATTATGGATAGCAAACCTTGCTTAACATCTTGGTATACGGAAGAAAGACCACGGGTTTGAGATTTACAATCTCTGGGTAAAGCATATACTAAATGAACCATCTTGGATTCTCATTTCTTCAAGTATTATGAGGGTAAGAAGGAAGCTTCCTCTCCCCTCACAGGATTGTGAAAGAAGAATGTGAAAGTTGCTTAGTCATGTCCGACCCTGTGGACTATACAGTCTACGGAATTCTCCAGACCAGAATACTGGAGTGGGTAGCCTTTCCCTTCTCCAGGGGATCTTCCCAACCCAGGGATCAAACCCGCCTGAACTGCAGGCGGATTCTTTTACCAGCTGAGCCACAAAGGAAGCCCAAGAATACTGGAGTGGGTAGCCTATCCCTTCTCTAGCGGATCTTCACAACCCAGGAATTGAACTGGGGTCTCCTGCACTGCAGGCGGATTACACAAGGTTGTAATGAGAATCAAATGATATTCTGTGTGCAAATGTGCATTTTACACCTGGAGGCAGTATACAAATATGAACTCTTGTTTTTAAGGAGCTGTCATCCAGAAAGGTTATGGGAGATGCAGCTGAGTGCTACGCCAGCTGGTGAAGCAGTCACAGAAAACCAGAGGCCGAAAGATCCACTTGTGAAATCGCGTCACACGTCGTTCATGAAGGTTCACAACAGCAGGTTTTTGGAAAGACTTCCTTTTCTCCCCAAAAGTGAATCATCCATGAAAGAAAACAGCAGAAACTTTTAATCCCACTGTCCTCGGACGAATGAGAGTCGGATCTCCTTTAAAACATTCTTCCATTCAAGGATGTTCCATTTACATCAAAACACGGGATCTTAAAAAAAACTGTTTCTCCTCAAATGGGGAATCCAAAACAATATGCTTCAACTGCCTAAGAATGCAGTCTGCCTGGGGCCCAGCGCTCCACCTTACGATAAATCCACTGTCCCTGACAGGCCAGACCTGACTGTGAGCCAGAGGCTGGGGTTCAGAGGACACTCAGAGGTGGGCTTCAGCTGTGAGAGATGGCAGGCCTGTGGGAGTCACCCAAGGGTCTGTGAAACCCTTCCAGGTCAGGTTTTTCCCTGTCTCCTCCCTGAGTCTCCAGTTTCCTCCAGGAAAGGACACACCCCGCCCCCTCTCCGCCCAAGCCCAGCCTTGGCTGCAGAGCTCTGCACTTGTTGCCTTGGGCTGGAACACTGGGCCCAGATCCACACACAGCTGGCTCGTACCGGTCACTCAGGTCTAAGCCTAAATGGCCAGTCCACTCTGCCCCCTAGCTAGAGGTACTCCCAAACCCCTTCCCCGAGCACCCCTAAAAGAGGCCCTACTCAGACACAGCCACATTACATCCTCTTGTTTTATTTTCATGAAATTGTTCTTCCGGGCATTTTCTTGTTTAAGAGTTATGCCTTCTCCTCACTATAATGCAAGCAGCCCAAGAGCCTTCCGCTTTGTTCCTGGCTAAATTCCCAGCCTCCGAAAAGGGGTCCTCACAAAGCAGGCATCTAAGAACTCCCCAGCTCCAACCCCAAATTCACTCCCAGTACTAACGTGTGACTGAAATTTAAGAATTCCAGGGATAAAAGGCCAAAAATTCAAATGCAGCCCAGATTTCTGGAACTCATCTTTCGACTCAACTTCACCTTCTCTTGCTACAGTCCACCATCCTAATTCTATTCACTCTTTTATCTTTCGTGTCTTCTTAGAGTCAAAAGTACCAATTCCTTACAAATGACTCAAACTCTACTTCGAAACCAACTTTCTCAGCCCACAGTTCCAAGCCCACATCTCCTGCTGTATATGGAACATCAACATGCCCTCAAACATGCTTAAAGAACAAAGCCATCACCTGCCTCCTTTTTCCACATCTGGCAATGGCACAGGCTGCCATTCACATTCAAGTTCTCAACCCACCATCATTCTTTCGTTTTTAAAGAATTCCGATCTACTGCTTCTTATCAATATTTCTTGCGCCTGCCATTGCCTCTTCATTTTTACTTACACTAAACAATCCAGATGGTAAAGAATCTGCCTGCAATGCAGGAGACCTAGGTTCGATCCCTGGGTCAGGAAGATCCCCTGGAGACCTGGGAATGGCCAGTCATTACAATATTCTTGCCTGGAAAATTCCATGGACAGAGGGGCCTGGCAGGTTATAGCCCATGGGGTCGCAAAGAGTCGGACACGTCTGAACGCCCAGCACTTTCACTTTCCAACAATCCAGGCCCTTACCACCTAGAGGGGTGTAACTAAACCTGTCCAAGTTTTTACACCACCACTCAACAGTCCTGAAACTGCGATTCTTATAAACATCCATCTGGCAATCATCAGTATTTTTGTAGAGGCTGAGGCAAACACCTGACCTGGTAACGTAACCAGCTGATCTAACACAAAGGGTGTAGTTGCGAAATCAGAGAGTTGACAGGCAAGGAAACCAAGGCACAGCCAGGTTACAGTTCCTGGCACCCGAAGTTCCAGGTTCCGTGTGTTCCGCCATTAACAGTCCACAAAAATCACCCATTACAATAGCTTCACTGAAGCATTCGACAGTGCTGCTACCTGTGAAATCTGGGACATTCCTTACATTTTAACTACTGCAGCTTTTTGTGGACTTGCTTTTATGCAAAGCCTGGTTAAGATGTTTATTTGGAATATTTGGAATCCAGCCTACTTTTCTTAACTTTCAGGTAAAAGTTATTCTCAGTGTACATCATTTTTCCTTATTAACTAGGAGTTTTCTCTCTTCTGTTAATGACACACACCCTAGCATATCTCAAATCATCAAGAAAAATGTCAACACACACTATTATTTTGCTTAGTACTTGTCGAGGTGCAGAGAATTGACTCCCTCACCAACAGACTGCCTTGTTAACAGTTACGGCAGCTCTCCCATCCCGGGGGTACACTCACCAACCCCCAGTAGAGGCTTGAAACCATGGACAGTCCTGACTCTGTGTGTGTGTATGTATGTATATATATATATATATATATATATATATATATATGGAACATGTTTTTTCCCCTACACACACACACTTGTGATAAAGTTTACAAACTAGGCACAGTAAAGAGATTAACAATAACTAATAACAAAATAGAACAAAATAACAATTCTACACTGAAATAAAAATGAGGTGAATGTGGTATATCCCTCCTCCTCTCAGAATATCTTACTGTACAAATTTGATGCCTTTTCCATCTTAACTAAAGCACTTATCACACTTTGTGCATGTTTGAGTTTGAGGTGCGAAAGCAAAAATAGCATGAATTTCTTTTTCCTTCCTCACAATTTCATGGCCAGAAGATTCATTCTTATCAAAGATCTTAGCAACCTCAGCATATGAAATTTTGTTTTTCCTTTTCACTTCAAGGCTCCTCTTCAGTGTATCTGGATTGCCAGCCTCACTACTCTTGCACTCTGGGGCCACTGGTAAGTAAAGTAAGGGTCACGTGAACACAGCACCGAGGTACCACAGATGATCTGATAACCCAGACAGACGCTAAGTGACCAGCGGGCAGGACACACCGGCAAAAGGGATGATCCATGTCCCCTACAGGATGAAGCAGGACGGTGCAAGATTCTACCGCACCACTCGCAACAGCGGGAAACTTCAAACTTATGAATCATGGGGCTTCCTGGTGGTCCAATGGCTAAGATCCTGTGCTTCCATGTAGGGGGTGGGTTCGATCCCTGCTCGGGAAAGTAAGATCCTGCATGCCTCTTAGTGCAGTCATAAATAAATAGATAAAATACATACATTGTTTATTTCTGCAATTTTCCATATAATATTATCACCATGGTGACTGCAGGTAACTGAAACCACAGAAAGTGAAACTGTGATGCTAGATCACTAGAAAACTCAAAGGGGCATGACTATGCTTTGCTTCACCCAAACAGTGGAAACCCCTGAGCCCTGCCTTAGTTCACTGAAAATGGTCTTCCCAGCAGAGCCTGTCCAATTATACTAAACACCTAAGTCGTATATAAGAGCGCTAAGTATATTCTTCAGAACTGATTTTTAAGAGTCTTGCTTCCCTAACAGAATGAAGCTTTTTTATGCTTCACAAGTTTTACAGTGATTGCTATGACTAAGCACCCCAAAATACAGATGTAAATCACAATTTACCACCAATGAGCTACGTGACCTTACCACGGTATCTTTCAGAATGCATTTCCTCATCTCTAAAATGGAGAGGTTGAAGCAGGTATCATCTATAGCCTCTCGTTCTCAACTTCTGAGATTCAATGATGGCAAGAAAAGAAAATTTCTAACTGACCTCTCGGCCTCTGCGTGCTCCTTCTACATTATCCCGCACACTACTGAGTTTCCCAAACTACCACTGTATTAGCTTTCTGCTGCTGTTACAACAAACTACCACAAACTCAGAGGCTAAAACAGCACAGGTTTTACTATCTTATACTTCTGAAGGTCAGAGGCCTGAACGGCACTCACTGGGCTAAAACAAGGATGTCCGTGTTCCTTCTGAAGGTCCTAAGGGAAAGCTGTCCGCCTGCTTTTCCCAGCTTCGAGAGGCTGCAGTCCTTGGCTCATGGACCGTTCCTCGTTCAAAGCCAGCAGCGTGGCATCTACAAATCTCTGCCTCCCTCTCTCACTTAGGAACCTCCGTGATTACACTGGGCTATCCAGATAATTAAAGGATAAACTCTGGTTTCAAGATCTCTAACTTACTGCAATCTGTGAAGCCCCGTTTGCCACGTGAGATAAACACTCGCAGGTTCTGGGAATCAAGACGTGGACACACGTGAACCATTATTCTGCCTGCCACAACTATGCAGTCGTATCAGCCCGTAACTAAACTCATTCAACAGCCAAAAGCAGACAAAAACTACCAGGAGAAAACCTGCACAGACACAAAAATACTACCAAACCAGATCTAGCAACACACAAAAAGGATTATACACCATGACCAAATGAGATTAACCCCAGGAAAGAAAGGCTGGTTTAATGATTAAAAATCAATCAACGTAATACAATCATGGAATGAAAGAAAAAACCCACACAATACATCTCAACAGACAGAAGAAAATATTCAACAACAAAATTCAGCAGTTTCCATGATAAAAATACTCAAATTAGGAATAGAAGAGAACCTCCTCAACCTGATGAAGTCTCGTATGAAAACTCACAGCTAACGTCATACTAATGTTAACAGTCAAAGACTGGATGCCTTCACTTTAAGATTAGAAACAAGAGAGGATGTCTCCTCTCACTATTTTATTCAACTCTGCATTGAATTGAAGGTTCTCCTCAGGGCAATTAGGCAAGAAAAAGAAACAAAATAAAAAGACCGGAAAGACAAAAACTATGTCTATTTTCAACAGGGCTTCCCAGGTGGAGCTAGTGGTAAAAACCCCCCTGCCAATGCAGGAGACACAAGAGACGCAGGTTCCATCTCTGGGTTGGGAAGATCCCCCAGAGGAGCGCATGGCAACCTACTCCAGTATTCCTGCCTGAAGAATCCCATGGACAGAGGAGCCTGGCAGGCTATGCTCCACAGGGTTGCAAAGCTGGACACAACTGAAGCGCGACTTAGCGCACACAGCACATTTGCAGCTGACATGATCCTGGATATAGAAAATCCTGAAGGATCCACTTAGAAAAGTACTAGCTAATAAACAAGTTCAGCAAGACTGTATATTAAAAGATCAATGCACAAAAATCAACTACATTTCTACACCAGCAATGAGCAATCTAAAAATGAATTTAAGAAAACAGTATCATTTACAATAGCATCAAAAAGATATAATACTTAGGAATAAATTCTACAAAAATTAAAGACATGTACACTGGAAACTATCAATCACTGTTGAAAGAAACTTAACCAATGAAGGATGACATAAATGAAAGGAACAGAATTGAGTAGTAATTCCTTACATTTAATAACCAACTGATTCTCAACAAAAGTGCCCAAGAAAAATCAATGGGGGAAGAATAAAGTTGGGCACCTCCACAAAAATCTGCTGTTCACAGCAGCATTCACCTAAAAGTAGAAACAGCCTAAATGCCCATCAACTGAGGATTGGATAAATAACACACAATGTGTCCATATAATGGATTATTATCTGTCAATAAAAAGGAACAAAGTACTTATACTCACTCTGATATACACCTTATATATAAGCTGTTAAGTGAAAGAGACCAGTCACAAAAGGCCAGATACTGCATGACTCCATTTATATGAAATTTCCAGAACAGGTAAAACCATAAGGACAGGAAGTAGAAAGCAGATGCCCAGGGCTGAGGGAGGGGGAACTGGTGAGCGGCTGCCAAGGGATGTGGGGTTTCTGTTTAGGCTGCTGAAAAGCGCCCTGAAGATGACACAACCGTGAATACACTAAAACCGTGGAACTGTACACTTTAAACAGGTGGATTTTACAGTGTGTGAACTTTATCTCAGTTGTTTTCTTACGTCCAAGGTATTCAATTCATGTGCAAACCCATTGGTGAACATAATAAATGGTCTCCAAGTGGCCTGGAAGGAATTTAAGAACGCAAGATATCGCCTATGAACACGTGTTTTGCTTTGTATGAAGAGCAATCATATGACTGCTCTATGTTAGGAAAGTATATGACTTTTACTAACACAGCATGATTAAAAAAATAAACACAAAACAGGAACAGCCAGTTTGAACATTATTAAAATCCCCTCAGTGGTCATGAAATAAACTGCGCACACTTTAGTGTGCTTCCACAGCTGAGCATCACCCACCTCTTTAGATCTGCCTCGCATCCCCATGAACACAAACCCAGCGGGGCCAGACTCTGCCTGCTCACCGCACACCATGCTCACTGCCACCCAACCCTCTACCTTCTGGTCTGTGTCCTCAACAAACTCTGAGCAATTTTCAGCCAATGAACGATCCTTAACCTTCATGATTAAGGATCTGCCTGAAGTCCTGCCTGAAGTCCTGTGCCATCAAAAAACCTTTTATCACCTCTCCAGACCACGCGAACAGCAAATCCCCCGGCCCCTCACAAGCCGAGCTACACCTCTAAGACAGCTGCTCACCAACCAGGCACTTTTCATCACCTCAATTCGGCTAACTCACTCTTAAAACAGTTTTTTTTTTTTTTTAAACAAACAAAAACACCTAGAATTTACTTTTTTCAGCCTCAATTCATTCATTTATCCATTTCATCTTATAACCTCCTCACTTTCTAAGGAGATGATGGCTTTCACCCAGGTTCTTAAAAGAAAATAGCCCTTTTGCCAGTGACAGAGCGCCCCCTAGTCGTGGCACAGAGTAACGGCAACGGCAGGAGGAAGCTCGACACACTGCTTCTACAGAAAGGAACTGTAGGTTAAAAGAAGTTGTAGAGTCATTTTGCAGGGCAATGCGACTGCTTTATACATGCATCATATCTACCCGATCAGTCTACCACACAAGGCTTACAGGTGTGACTTGTTCTCCACTCAGTATCATGTATTATTCATCATTTAATATTCACTAAATCAAATTCAATTTCTGATGTGCATTATGTCAATATATTCATATGTAGATGGTTCAACATTCCTTTGATAATCACAGGAGAACATTTTTGAGTTTATTATAAAAATTCAACAGCAGAAGTAAGGATAAAATGAAATCTGGTGATTTACTCACATATAATGGAGCTTGCTGTGGATTAAGTTTCATGACCCAGGACACTGGAACAGAAAAGAGAGAAATAGATGAGAATCAAATTAAAAGTTATCATCAAAAATTTAAAACCCACTGGAAAAGTCCTAGATGTCAAGCAAGGTCACATGAGCAAAATCAGGAGTCTGGGGTTACAGATACCCAGCTTTCCTCAGAGGTTTGGAAACAGAAGTTCAAGGACTGCAGCATGCCTTGTGGCCCAGATTCCATCTTTACAAGTGGGGAGAAAGAAGTTCTGATTGAAAAACAAAGACACAAGTCTTTGCAGTCATAGGAGATGTTTCAACAACCAACCAACAGGATACTAAAAGCAGTTACCAAAAAAAGAACAGTGTGTGTGCAAGTTACCCTTTTATATAATCTCCCAAACTCATAAGATGCTTCCCCCAGTTACCACTAGGGCACTCAGGGAGGAGGGGAGACCACGAGACAGCCCTCTTCCTCTCAGAGGAGGGGCTACAGGTGGCCTCCATCCACTAGAAGCTGTTGGTCTCCTGAAAATCAGTGGCTGGATTCCCTGTCATTACCCCTCTAAATGAATTCTCACAAAAATCTTAGGAAGAACTTTAGAGAAGACTTACAGCATTATATAATACATTTGTGAATACTGAGAAGCTCACCTTGGTGATTTGACCAGGATTTCATCTAAGCTAAAGTCATCCTAGTCCAGAATTACTTCAGACAGACAAATCTTTTGTTAAATAAACCAATCTCAGAATAAGCTAATCCCATCTTCATAAGAATCAGAGAAGAAGACCCAAGTAATTCCATTCTAATAGATTTTGAGTGTCTTGCTCATAATAGGGGACTGATCAATTACGATCTAGCAGTATTTAAAAAAAAAAAAAAGTACAGGAACAGCATTCAAGGTGCAAAAAGAAAAAGATAAAATCCCATACTTGGCAAGATGCCAGACCAGATCACAAAAACCTAATAATCAAAATGCCAACAACGTAAATTAGAAATCAAAGACCAAATTTTAGAATAAAAAGCAACGCCTGAGCAACCACACATAGCTCAAATAACAGAATCCTTTCAGTATTAAAACTTTTTTACAAATCGGCCAATTTAGTCAGGTTGTGAGTCTAAGAATCAAAGGCTCACCCCAAAAACAGTTAACACACACCTCTATGGAAAAAGATAAATCATAACCAGATTCCCACGCACAATCATCTCCAACCAGTAGCAGGCCATGGGTTTCATTAACTCTGCTGCAAGACGTGCCCACAGCCAGGTGGCCCCACAGGGTGTGACCACCTCCCCTGCCTGCCCCATTCGCCCTCTAGTCCACACCCCCACCCCACCAACACACACACACACACACACACACAATAACAGACCCGCCAAACCCACACACGCACGAACACACACACAATGAGACCCACCCAACACACACACACACGAACACACACACAATAAGAGACCTGCCCAACACACACACGCACACACAATGAGACCCTCCCAACACACACACAATGAGACCCTCCCAACACACACACACACACACAAACAGACCCTCCCAACACACACACGAGGCTTGTTTGTCCTCTAGTCTACATCTCCACCCGCCCAACACACACACACAATAACAGATGCGTCCAACACACACACACACACACACACACACACACACGGCTTAGGGCACTCTTTCCTTCCTGCCAGGCTTCATTTAATGATTCTGTACCCTTTGGTGCTAAAATCACCTACAAAAATCCACACTGAAAACCAAACTTGAGAAATGGAGCAATAGTGAACTCTTTTAGAAAACCTTTGTTTTTCTTTCTTTTTTTTTTTTTTAGGAAAACTTTGTTTTTCTAACCAACAGATTCAAAAAGCAAGCATGGATGATTAAAAAAAAAAAAACAGGAGAAAAGGAAGACTGAAGACGGAGTACTTTCTCAACGCGTTAAATACCCATTTAACTTAAAATTAAGCACCATGCTCACTAGTCTTTTAATCAGCTTTCTAGGTCCTGTTCAGACTTGCCTGGGACAAAAGACTGAAAGAATCTGTAAATGCACGAACCAAATCCATTTGCTTTAACTGACGTATGAAGTATTGCTGACCATCCCAACAGAAGAAACATCAGTGGAAACCAAAACAAGAAGTAACACCTTGTAACCAGACCTGTACGGTTTGGAGAAATCTATGGAGACAGACTAGTGACCTACCAGCCTTCCGATGTTTCCTGATTTGCCAGAAGACCCAGAATGACTGCTGTGTACAAGGAACCCAAACAAACTTCTCTGACACGCCCACTGCACCTGGGCGAAAGGTCTCATGATGCCCTCTGAACTATCTGGAATCGTGGACTCGCCTAAACTTATTTCAAAGCCAGAACCCATACAAGTTGTTCTGATATGAGGATTAAAGAGGGCTGACAAACTGTCTGTCCACCCACACTGGTCAAAGGGACAGTTCATTGTTATGCTGGCAACACAGGCTGCTGGAAGAATAAATCTGTCAGAAGTCATCAAGGTAACGACCCTAGAAGCATCCAATTGCTAAATTCAGACTGCCTTTACGCTTCTTCAATGCTGACAAACCAGGGGAAAGCAAGGACTAACATTTATAGAGCTTTATAGCCAATATCAATAACTTCAGATATGCAGATGACATCACCCTTATGGCAGAAAGTGAAGAGGAACTAAAAAGCCTCTTGATCAAAGTCAAAGAGGAGAGTGAAAAAGTTGGCTTAAAGCTCAACATTCAGAAAACGAAGACCATGGCATCTGGTCCCATTACTTCATGGGAAATAGATGGGGAAACAGTGTCAGACTTTATTTTTGGGGGCTCCAAAGTCACTGCAGATGGTGACTGCAGCCATGAAATTAAAAGATGCTTACTCCTTGGAAGGAAAGTTATGACCAACCTAGATACCACATTCAAAAGCAGAGACATTACTTTGCCAACAAAGGTCCATCTAGTCAAGGCTATGGTTTTTCCAGTGGTCATGTACGGATGTGAGAGTTGGGCTGTGAAGACGCTGAGCGCCGAAGAATTGATGCTTTTGAACTGTGGTGCTGGAGAAGACTCTTGAGAGTCCCTTGGACTGCAAGGAGATCCAACCAGTCCATCCTAAAGGAGACCAGTCCTGGGTGTTCATTGGAAGGACTGATGCCGAGGCTGAAACTCCAATACTTTGGCCACCTCATGCAAAGAGTTGACTCATTGGAAAAGACCCTGATGCTGGGAGGGATTAGGGGCAGGAGGAGAAGGGGACGACAGAGGATGAGATGGCTGGATGGCATCAACGACTCAATGCACATGAGTTTGGGTGAACTCTGAGAGTTGGTGATGGACAGGGAGGCCTGGCATGCTGTGATTCACGGGGTCGCAAAGAGTTGGACAGGACTGAGCAACTGAACTGAACTGAAAACCAGTATCATTTTTTTTTTTAATGTGGACCACTTTTAAAGTTTTTATTGAAATTGTTACCATTTTTCTTCTGTTTCATGTTTTGGTTTTTTGGCCACGAGCATGTGGGATTTAAGCTCCCTGACCAAAGATCGAACCCATAACACCCCTGCGATGGAAGGCGAAGTCTTAACCTCTGGACCGTCAGAGAAGTCCCTCCAACACCAATTTTAATCCCCTTTTAAAAAATACTATTTTCCCCATTTTTTTCCCATCTCACTGGTTGGGGAGGGGGGTGTTTCCTTTCAATGATTGAATTACTTAATATCACCATAAGAGGTGGATGAACCTAGAATTCAAGCCCAGTCTGATGTCACCAACCGACCTGCCCTGCCTGCCTCTAGCCCTCATTCTACAGCCAGCACAGACTCTCCTCGACTTCGTTAATTCAACCATCACTGGGCATCTACAGTGTGCTGGGCACCCTGCTCAAGGCATTGAGAGTACAAACAGAGCTTATCTGAGGACCAGCAGAGAGAAAGCACTAGTGAGAGCCACGGGAAAGCATCAGTGAAGAGGGGACAGGCAATGAGCAGGATACAGTTTTAAATACGGGGCCGAGGGAAGGCCTCCTGGGGTGAGTTTTACCCCCACAGCGAGAGAGATTAAGAAAGCAAGTAATACAAATTAATAGATGAAAAGACCCTCAAACTGGTCCTAAAACCGAGAACTCAAGAGTTCTGATGCTAAACCATCAAACACTCGCTATATACAGTGCATCAACTTATTTCACACATTTAAACAGACTTAATTTACTTGAGAACTGTGTTCTAAAAAAGGAGACTACGTAGTACAGGAAGGCAATCTTCTCAGTCAGAGCAAACGCACTTGAAAACCAACCTATACCCCAAGCCCAGTTTGGAGACCACTGGAGTCTTTGCTTTGTCAACAGACTTTTTATCAAGAGGAAAATTAAAAGCACCATGTCTATCCAATCATTTGATCAAGGAATTTTAAGAGAAAATCCTAAAATGTTTTCTGTCTCTGATATCAAACTAGTGAATAACTTCACAAGCACAACACGTGACTGACGCTGTGGGGCCAGTAAAGGCTGCACGCCATTTGAAAGAGACCATGAAGAAAAAGAACTATCAAAATGCAAAGATTTAAATGACATGGTGTTAGGTATGTCTACCAACTCTGCCACTCCATAGTAACCTGTTACAGTTCTGGGGAAGTCATAAACTTGGGTGTGTATGAAATAATAGTAATAACAAGCGCAGTAAGAGTATTTATTCTCACATTTTGAGTTTTATTTCAAAATGCTCCAATAAAAACCAAACACTTTGCCGCTGTATAAATGGAACATGTTCACTTTATGTCAAAACAGGCTCCCCCAGTTTTAATGCAGCTGTGTCAATCATGCAAATCTACACACCCTGCCACAACACCCAGATGCAAGAAGTCTCAGGGTGGACATCGAGGCTGCGTCCATGCCCCCTCACTGTGTGCGTGCTCTGTCGTGCCCAACTCTTTGTGACCCTATGGGCTGCAGCCTCCCAGGCTCCTCTGTCCATGGGATTCTCCAGCCAAGAGTACAGGAGTGGGGTAGCTGTGCCCTCCTCCAGGGGACCTTCCCAACCCAGGGATCGAACCCAGGTCTCCCACACTGCCGGCAAGTAGTTTTATTCCTAGTTTCTTACGGCATCTCCACACTGTTCTCCATAATGGCTGTTATCAATTGACATTCCCACCAACGACGCAAAAGGGTTCCCTTTTCTCCAAACCCTCTCCAGCATTTATTATTTGTAGATTTTTTGGTGAGGGGCTTTCTGACTGGTGTGAGGTGATACCTCATTGTAATTTCGATTTGCATTTCTCTAATAATGAGCAGCCTTGAACTGCAAGGAGATCCAACCAGTCAATCCTAAAGGAAATCAGTCCTGAATATTCATTGGAAGGGCTGATGCTGAAGCTGAAACTCCAATACTTTGGCCACCTGATGCGAAGAACTGATTCACTGGAAAAGACCCCAATGCTGGGAAAGATCAAAGTTGGGAGGAGAAGGGGACAACAGAGGTTGAGATGGTTGGATGGCATCACTGACACGATGGACATGAGTTTGGGTAGGCTCCAGAAGTTAGAGATGGACAGGGAAGCCTGGCGTGCTGCAGTCCATGGGGTCGCAAAGAGTCGGACACGACTGAGCGACTGAACTGAATAATGAGCAACCTTGAGCATCTTTTCATGTATTACTGGCCATCTATTTGGAGAAATATCTGTTTAGGTCTTCTGCCCATTTTTTGACTGGGCTATTAGTTTTTCTGCTGTTGATCTGCATAAGCTGCTTATATATTCCGGAGATTAACCCTTTGTCAATTGTTTCATTTGCAATTGTTTTCTCCCATTTTGACGGTGAAGCTCAAATCAGGTGCTCTGTGACTACCTAGAGGGGTGTGAGGGAGGTTCAAGAGGGCGGGGACATATGTCTACCTATGGCTGATTCATGCAGCAGAAATCAACACAATAAAAAGCAATTATCCTCCTATTAAAAATATAAAAGAGAGCAAGAGGAAAAAAAAGTCTCAGGGTGCTGCTGATTAGAGAAGCAAAGACTGCTGCAACGATCCCTTCCTGTCCTTTAACATACACTAGTATCAGCCTTTTCCTCACAGGATGCAAAGCACAGCCCATCATCAGAATATACCAGCACTGGGCGTGCAGCGCTGACCAAGTTTACCAAAAGTTCTGGAATGTTTTGCACCTCGCTCTACCTGAAAAATGACAGTGCAGAAACTCAGTCACTACACAGGATCACAATAAGCCTGTTTGACTAGTTTACGGGACGGACAGGACAGAAAGCACTTCCAACAAGCAATGTGCCTGAGCAAACAAATGCAAAATCTTACCAGGTAAACCCCCCCACCCCGAAGAAAAAATACATACCTAAATAAAAATTGGAATCCTTAATAAGCGTCAGCAAACATTTCTGTAAAAAGTCAAACAGTAAATATTTTAAGCTCTGCAGGCACAGGGTTTCTGCTGCCATATGTATGACTGGGTGTGGCCATGTTCCAATAAAACTTTATTTACTAAAAGAGGCAGAAGTCTAGGTTCAGCCAGTGGATCACAGAATGCCAACTCCTGGTCAAAAGCTAAAAAAAAAACCAACTCAATAATCCAAAGAAACATTATGTCCTCATTCAACAGTTTTATATGTCTCAAAGATATTTTCCATCTTAAAAAAAAAAAAGCACGTCTCAATACAGGAAAGGCATAAGTCCCCTGTTACAACAGACCAGAAAGGAGTAAAAAGACCTGTTTTTTCCCCTCAATGTCAAACTGAATAATCTACCAGCTTTACTAGAGGTCCCTAGAGCTGATAAAAAGCAAAGCAATTAAAACAAGAACGTCTGCACCCATACGTCTGTAAACATAAACCAAACTCACTATCCTTCGGTCACAGTTACACTTTACACCAAAGAAGCCTTTAACAGGTGCTCCTGTTAAAGCCAAATGTTCAAGGAGGGGCAGCGGGCAAGTCACAGGTGCCCCCAACACCACAGCAGGTAATTATACTGAAAACTCTCTTTTCCTAAGGACCAGCTGTCCACGCCTAACAAACTCGGCCTGGTTTTTGCCATTCACAACAGGGAAGCATCTAAATCCACAAAAAAGATGTGCAAACTGCCCCCTAAACACAACCACCCCAGTCTCATTAAGGCAAGGACAGCTGTTTGGGATGCAGCCAGGCATAGATAGAGTATTTCTACCTGCAGGGTATTTCCATGGAAAAGTGTGCTTCAGATGAATTTCCATGGCCAGGGACCTGGCTACGACTGGGCTAGAATAAATCCTTCAAAACCCACAAACATCTGGGTGGGGGTTAACATGGAAATGACAACGCATACTCTGGATTCTTGCAGAACGGTCAACATTCAGGTCTTCCTCAAGGAAAACAACAAGATTCAAAAGACTCTCTCCTTCATTCCTAAGGAGTCTGGGCTGCTGGCTATAAACATATCATGCACTGGCTGAGGGCGGGAGCCAGGAATTCTGAACAACAGAAAAGGAAGCACAGTAAAGGGGTAGATAGGCTTTTCCTGGTGAGGATGTCAAGTTCTACCAAAAAAAAAAAAAAAATACTACACATACCAAGTATATTTTCTGAATAAGGAACTGAGGAAACTTTATGGAAGTCTCGTATATGTCCAAGCTCTTCTGTTTAAAGATTCACTCACTGATTAACTGAGCAGTGAGCTTTAAGCAGTGATGCTCAAACCTCAGGGCACATGATCATCTGTTGGCACGTTCTCAGATAATGCCAATTCTTGCCCAGCCCCTCCCTGCCTACTTCCACCATCAGAGTCCAAATCAAAAAACCTAACCTTGTGATGTTTTCCTTTGAAATCACAGCCCACACTTTTGGAAACAGTGTTGAGACTCAGATCAGGTGTCTGGTTGTCATGGCACAGTGAGCCTTGCTCTATCCCACCCTCTCATGACACGGTGCTTACTACACACCAAGATAAAAGCAAAGCACTAGTCAGAAGAGGGGTGGGAGGGGAAGGGGGTGCCTCGGAGAGGCTGTCAGGACACAGAGTCTAACAGAGGGCAATACTCAACAGGAAAACAAAAGGATACAGCAAACTGAGACAAAAACCCAACAGCCGCACTCATTTGATTTATTCTTTATCAGTGCCGCATTACCCAGTAGGCAGAATGACCCAGAATTTATGGCAAACACACACACACAATCAAAGGAATTATCGTGGAATAAAACAAATCAGAACTTTGTCACAACGGTTTATCAATTAAAATAAAGAAATTTAATTTTCAAACTCTGATTTTCTCACATTCATCTTAGAACTTGCTCTAAAATTCATATGGGTAAGCACACCATAGTCTTTAGTGACTGGGGCCTCATTTTCTATATATATGTTTATAACATCTGCCTGGCAGGTAAAGACTTAATAATGGTAGATAATCTCATATTACTGAGCCCTTAAAATAGTCCACGGACAGCTAGATGCTGAGCTTTAGGGACAAATACAGCTTTGCTACCATTCACTTGCTAAGTCATGTCCAACTCTGACTCCATGGACTGCAGCACGTCAGGCTCCTCTGTCCTCCACTATCTCCCAAGGTTAGCTCAAATTCATGTCCACTAGTTAGTGATGCTATCTAACCATCTCATCCTCTGCCACCCTCTTCTCCTTTTGCTTTCAATCTTTCCCAGGATCAGGGTCTTTTCCAATGAGTTGGCTCTTCGCATCAGGTGGCCAAAGTATTTGAGCTTCAGCATCAGTCCTTTCAATGAATAAAGTGAAAGTGAAAGTTGCTCAGTCATGTCCGACCCTTTGCAACTCCTATGGGCTACACAGTCCATGGAATTCTCCAGGTCAGAATACTGGAATAGGCCGCCTTTCCTTTCTCCAGGAGATCTTCCCAACCCAGGGATCTAACCCAGGTCTCCCGCAATGCAGGTGGATCCTTTACCAACTGAGTCACAAGGGAAGCCCAAGAATACTGGAGTGGGTAGCCTATCCCTTCTGCAGCGATCTTTCTGATCCAGAAATTGAACTGGGGTCTCCTGCATCGCAGGCAAATTCTTTACCAACTGAGCTATCAGGCAGGGCTAATTTCTTTTAGGATTGACTGGTTTGATCTCTTTGCTGTCCAAGGGAGTCTCAAGAGTCTTCTCCAGCACAATTCAAAAGCATCAATTCTTCAGTACTCAGCCTTCTTTATGGTCCAACTGTCATATCCATGCATGGCTACTGGAAAAACCATAGCTTTGACTATATGGACTTTGGTCAGCAAAGCAATGTCTCTACTTTTTAATACACTGTCTAGGTTTGTCATAGCTTTCCTACCAAGGAGCAAGTATCATTTAATTTCATGGCTGCAGTCACTGTCCACAGTGATTTTGGAGCCCAAGAAAATAAAGTCTCTCACTGTTTCCATTGTTTCCCCATCTATTTGCCATGAAATGATGGGACCAGATGCCATGATCTTCGTTTTCTGAATGCTGAGTTTTAAGCCAGCCTTTTCACTATCCTCTTTCACCTTCATCAAGAGGCTCTTTAGTTCCTCTTCACTTTCTGCCACTAGATTGATATCATCTGTATATCTCAGGTTGTTAATATCTCTCCCAGCAATCTTGATTCCAGTTTGTGATTCACCTAGCTAGGCATTTCACATGATGTACTCTACATAGAAGTTAAATAAGCAGGGTGACAATACACAGCCTTATTGTACTCTTTCCTAATTGTGAGCCAGTCCATTGTAGCTTCTTGTTCTGCATACAGGATGTTCAGGTAGACAGGTAAGGTGGTCTGGTACTCTCATCTCTTTAAGAATTTTCCACAGTTTGTTGTGATCCACACAGTCAAAGACTTTAACATAATCAATGAGGCAGATGTTTTTCTGGAACTCCCTTGCTTTCTCCATGATCCAACAATGTTGGCAATTTGATCTCTAGTTCCTCTGCCTCTTCAAAACCGAGCTTGTGTATCTGGAAGTTCTTAGTTCACATACTTCTGAAATCTAGCTTGAAGGATTCTGAACATAACCTTGCTAGCATGTGACATGAGCACAATGGTATGGTACCTTGAACATTCTTTGGTATTGCCCTTCTTTGAGATTGGAATGAAAAGTGACCTTTTCTAGTCCTGTGGCCACTGCTGAGTTTTCCAAATTTGTTGGCATGCTGCGTGCAGCACTTTAACAGCATCATCTTTTAGGGTTTTAAATAACTCAGCTGGAATTACTGAGTAGCCTACTGGACACCTTCCAACCTGGGCTCACCTTCCAGTATCATATTTTTTTATAGTCCATGGGGCAAGAATATTGGGGTGACTGGCCAATAATACCTGCTCCAGTGGACCGTGTTTTGTCAGAACTCTTCACTAGGAGCCGTCTGTCTTGGGTGGCCCTGCACAGCATGACTCAAAGCTTCACTGAGCTGCACAAGCCCCTTCGCCACGACAAGGCTGCGATCCATGATAGGGAAATAACACATGGCCCCTACCAGTATCACAAGTGACACACACACTTAAATACTTAATTTGCAGTACATTATGATTAGTGCAATAAAAACTTTACAAGGATCAGGAAGGAGCTATAAACCCTCTAGAAGGTGGAGCCCAGACATAGCTTATTGTAGAAGGCCAATGCTGCTGCTGCTGCTGCTAAGTCGCTTCAGTCAATGCTAGGGAAGGTTTAACTAAGTAGACACAGCAGGAGATGTGTAACACAGAAAGGAAAGAAAACAAGAACAGAATAGCCAAAGACAAGACAGCGCAGTTAGTTCTTTACAACTATACAGAAGAATGAGAAGAGCAAGCAGGAGGTGAGGGAAGAAGTCAGGAGAGACACTTGTGTAAATTCACATGCCTCCAAGTTGCCGAGGAAGGAAGACAGAAGAAAATACACAAACCACTGTGACACAGTGCTAGCCCAAAGAAATGACGGCCGTACGATGACACGGCATCAACAAATCTCTGCTTTTTTATTACTATCATTTTCTTGGTTTTGCTTTGTCTTCTGTTTTTTTTAAGCTCAGCTCAAATGTCTGATCATTCACAACTCAGGTTCAAAGACTCATAAAAAGTACCACTGGAAGGTAATCTCCTGTAGCCTAAATTCAAACCCTGAGAGTCCACGTATCTGCTGTGGGTTACAACCAGGAAGGCCAGGCTAGAACCCCACAGTGGCTTCCCCGAGGTGCAGCAGGCAAAGACCGGCTTTCCAATCAATGTCCAGGGGCCCTGGGATCCTCACCCCAAAACCGAGCCAAACCCTGTGAGCCATGAACTCTATAATTAGAAGGGGTCCCAGAGCAGCCCTCATCACCTCCTTCCCCAGGCAGGAATCACCGCCAGTCTGCCTGTCTCTGCTTGTAGACCTGAGCGCCGGGCCTTATCACCTTGAGAAAATCTCTCCATGCTCCATGTGCGGCTCTGACTCAATCTTCCTAAAATGCTGCTTTCACTCTGCAGCTTCCTCTCTGCCTACACAGTGGTAAGCCATCTCTTACCTCCTAGAAGGTTCTCTGGGGGCACCAGCCTCTTCTCTTTAGGAAGTTCCAGGCAACGGTGCTAAGATCTGCAGGCCTCATAAAAAGGAGCACTGCGTGCATGCTCAGTTGTGTCCGACTTTTTGTGACCTCGTGGACTGTAGCCCCTCAGGCTCCTCTGTCCACGGGATTTTCCAGGCAAGAACACTGGAGTGGGCTGCCATTCCCTTCTCCAGGGGATCTTCCCGATCCAGGGATCTCCCGAGTCTCCTGCATTGGCAGGCAGATTCTTTATCACTGAGCTACCAAGAAAGGGAGAGAAAAGCCTAAAAACAGGAAGTGATCACAGTTTGGGGAGTACATTTAACCCATGTTTGTTCTTCTAAAGGGGGAGCCCTGAACCCGAGGGATCAGGCCCAGATGCCACATCCGCACACACACGCGGGCCACTTGGGACGGGCAGCTGCCAAATGGGAGGTTAATAAGCTCGGCACATTTCCTCTGCAAAAAATTCAGCATCATATTTATTTTCCCCCGTCTTTCTATAAGCCACTTGGATGAATAATAAAGATATTAAAGGAACAGATGGCTGAAAAGTGCCCATCTAGATTGGGAAGACAACCTTCTAGCATTTAAGGATTCTTTAGCAGCCCCTACTAGAATACTATATACTTTTGTCCACCTGATGCGAACAGGTAACTCAATGGAAAAGACCCTGATGCTGGGAAAGAGTGAAGGCAGGAGAAGGGGGCGACAGAGGATGTGATGGTTGGATGGCATCACTGATTTAATGGACATGAACTTGGGCAAACTCCACGAGATGGTGAGGGACAGGGGAGCCTGGCATGCTGCAGTCCATGGGGTCACGAAGAGTTGGACCTGACATGGCGACTGAACAACAAAAACAACTAAAATACTGCAGGAATAAAAATGAGAAAGGCAATACAATTCAGAGGAGGACACAGAGTTGGATTTGAGCTGTACAGCTCTTACACTTCTGGCTGCACTGCCTCCAGCAAGCTATTTAACTGCCAAGCTTTAGTCTCATGTGTAAAATGGGGAAACCTAAGAATAAAAGACGCACATGAAATGTTTATCGATACTAAGCAATGAGAAAATACTCAATAAATTACGTTCCTATCGTTACTGCCTGGCACGAGTTACGTCTTTAGTCTTCTCAGCATTAATCTCACAGCGCGTTCAAGGAGCACTTCTCTTGGGCCATCCTAATTGCCGTGCTGACCCTGAATCCTAAATGAAGGGTACTGATGAGAGAAATGGGAACCCCAAAAGACACCGCACTCTATTAAATATGCCCTTCAGCCCCGGTGACCTCGAGAGGTCATCCAGGCTCCCCCAGAGACGCACCCTGACTTCTCCAAATACTGTTCGGTGCACTATCTGTGCCGCCTTATTGAGCGCTGCTCTCCCCCCACAGCAGCCCTGCAGCTCCTACACCCCCTCTGCATGCTCCACCCTCGGCCCAGTGCTCACTCTTCTGGCTCAAGATAATGCCCTCCGCCCTGCTGATTACTGCTGATAGGCTAATCCACACAGTCAGCAGTAAGTCACACACTGGTATTCTCCCCCTTTATTCCATGCCTGCCTTTTCCCCTCGGCTTGTTTATGCTGGCCTGCCACACAGCAGAGTCCTCTGGAGCACTCCTCCTCCATACCACCACAGCTCCTGACAGCATCTGGCACGGTACTGAGCACCCAGTAAATACTAAAGAGACGCCTGACTGACATGACCATCACAGACAGACGAATGAGCTTCCCCATACCATTTGATGGCCAAGGGTCCACAGCATGTAAGAACAAAAATCAATCTTCCCCAAAATATCTGAAAGTCCCAGAAGGCTTACCTAGTAGCTCATTATGAAATCCAGCCTGGTTCAACTTGCTCAGTTGGCCGGAGAGGTAACAGAGACCAGAGAAGGGGGGAGTGAGCATCAGCTAACTAAATAAGAACCTCAAAGCCAAGGGGAGGGCAGAAGGCAGCGCTCCACGGTGATTGGTACCTTCGGGAAGAGGAACACTCACACATGTTATTTCAATGCTCCCTTGGTGTTTAACACAGGCCTGTGGTTTCCCGCAAAAATGGTTTCTGCTGCTTTGCAGAGACCTACACGGAGGAGAGAGCTCCGAAGGGCTATTCCACAGGTGAGAATCCAGCCACCAGCTGCATCCTGTTACCCAAAGGAAACGGAACTGTGAGCTGCCAGGACGCCCAGATAGAGGAGAGCAAGACCGTAAATTCAGGAGTGCTGACAATCTTATCACTATGGTAATAAGAATAAACTTTAAATTTAGAAAACTTCGCACACACACACAGCTGGGTTTTATGTAAATTAACCTCAGCAGGGGTTAAAAGAGACATCCTGTAAAGAGACTGCCAAGTTCAGGCCTTTCTACTTCCTTCATCCTCCCCAACCTGTATCATCCAAAAAGCAAGCAATCCAATGGGCCAAACCAGTTATAAACTACTTGGAAAGACTAAATCCAGGCCAGCGGGCGCACACACAAATGCAGACATTACTAAGCTGGAGGACCTCACCTGGACAAATCCCAAGGCCTGGAGTGGCTACTTGGTTAGAAATCATTTCACAGTGACCCGCAGACCGCCTTCTTGGTCACAGTGCGTGACAAAAGAACTATCGGATCATTCCCACAAGGGGCAGGCAGAAGAGTGTATCAGAAGCAGATGCTAAGGATGTCAACGTTAGCTTTTAAATTGTTCAAATGGCTCTCATACGGCGAGGATAAATAACTGCCTTCAATATTATGATTCTCCAGTAGTAGGTCTTCAAATAATGGTATTTGAGAATAATGGTATTTGAAAACACACCGTTTGTTTGTTTAACCATCGCAAAATGGGAGGGAAGGTTTCTGAACAATAAAGACCTCGAGTAAAAGAAATTTGTGTATTACATAATTAAATGAAAATTTTATAGAGTCAAAGAAACTCCAATACTTTTCAGCAGCCCTCTAGTGGGTTTCGGAGAAGGCAATGGCACCCCACTCCAGTACTTTTGCCCAAAGTCCCATGGATGGAGGGGCCTGGTGGGCTGCAGTCCATGGTGTCGCCAAGAGTCGGACACGACTAAGCGACTTCACTTTCACTTTTCACTTTCATGCATTGGAGAAGGAAAGGGCAACCCACTCCACTGTTCTTGCCTGGAGAATCCCAGGGACGGGGGAGCCTGGTGGGCTGCCGTGTATGGGGTCACTCAGAGTCGGGCACGACTGAAGTGACTTAGCAGCAGTAGCAGCAGTGGGTTTAAAAAAAAAAAAAATCACTCTATTAACTTAAGTGAAGACTTTCATTTTTAAAGGAGAATTTCTATTCATAAAATATCCCTTGGGGAGTCATTTTGTTTTTATGTCATACAATGAGCAGAGAGTAATTTTTTTTTAATTACTGATAAACTTAGTTTAGGAAGAAACAACTAGGGCCAGTCAACTAAAAGCACATGAAAATTATCACCCCTCCTTCTAACAATCTGGAAGCCACATGGAACCGTAACATACTGTAGAACCTGTGATAACTTGATCAGCAGTTTCAGCAGAGAATTCAGCTACTTGAAGACCAACACGTACCCACGTTCTGACAATCCCGGCCCTGTCACTCTATGGGAAGGTCTCTCTCAGTGATCTCTCCCCAAGTCACGCTCAAGGTGAGTGTAACACTGCACTCTCGGGGTCCACAATAGAGGAGGAAGCGCCTATGCATTTTGAAAATGGTGCTTTAAAAGAATTGTGTCTAATTCTGTTCGGATGTTAATAAAGCCAACTCACTTTCAATTTGGACACACAGCGTCACAAAACAAACACAGGTGTTTGACAACTAAGGTAAAGAATTGGTAAGAGGAGATCTCGGCTGAACCGAAAATCAATGACAACGTGCTCTGCAAATTCTCCTCACTTGATCAGTTCACTGAAAACGGTTTAAAGCTAACGATTTCAAATGTTAATTGCCCGGCTAAATTTAGGTGATATTACACTTGTTCTGGAATTAGAAATAACAGGGCTAAGAGAAACTTCCGAGATTACTCCCTGAATCTCGAGTTTTCTGAATTCCTCTTAAAAGGAAACTCGTAGAGGATCACATATATTAATAACTTACACAATAAGAAATGGAAAATTAATTTCCCCACTTGAACTAAGTTAAAAAAGAAAACCGTTGCTTTAAAACATTTAGCATTTCTAGCTATGTGTGGAGGCAAGTGGCGCATAACAGAATGCATGACAATGAATTGATGCTTCTAGCTAAGGTACAAAAAGACAGTACCGCTATGCACTGTGAAACTTCAAATACTTAATATATTTAGAATGTACAAAAAACAGCTAGAGAAAGTCAAGCTCTACTACACAGTACCTTTCCTTTACATTTCAGAATACAATGTGTGTGTGTGTGTATGTGTGTGTGTTTCATACAATCAATATTATCACAGAATGACCCAAATGCTAATAATCTGATCACCATCAATGCTTCACTTGGCTGCTTTTCCTGAAAATCTTTACAATCAAAAGGTAAATTAACATGGAGGAAAAAGAGTAAAAGGCTGCCTGACGTACTGTCCCAAAAGTAAAACTGTGGCTTTGCAGGTTTTGTTAAGTGGGAGTGGGGTGGGGTAGGTGAGCAGGTCCCTGTACAGGTGTCAAGGGCCCAGCCTGTCCAGAAGCCACTCTGATGTGGAAGGGATGGCGAAGACGGACGGAAAGGATGCCAGACAGAAGGCATGGGAAAGGCACCGAGAGGAAAGAGTTCACGCCAACAAGAATGTGAGTGTACTCTAGACAAGGGACTGTGGACAGAGCAACAAACTATAAACAGTCCAAATAAACTTGCCTGAGAGCTGAGATCTTTGACTTTCTGACTCTCCGCATAAATTACACAGGCCCCCGGGGGCCCCACCCCACTGCAGCAACAGCGGGCTTGGTGCTGGATCTGTCGAGGTGAGAAGACGGACAAGGACTCTGCTCCGAAAGACTCAACAGCCACGGCTGCTGCAAAGACCCAGGGGGGCAGGGGGAAGAGGTAACACCTTAAACACCCCGCCCCCTGATGAATACAAGGACTGAGCGGACAGAGTAACAGGGCCCCCAGGGGAGGGCACTGAGGTCAGTCAAACGTGGGCAGCTTTTCTGTACAGTGGTGACAGAACAGGTGCTCTCTCTATACACACCGTCCTTCACAGGCACGAACCCAGCCAGCACCCCTGGCTCCGGACACCCACCGAGAAAGCCAGGCAAGGTGAAGGCAACTGCAAAGCAGAACCCTGACTCCTTACTTGCAGCAACAGCAGAATCTCTGAGACATGGAGGCCGCTCAACTAACCACCTGTTTGGAAGCCTAGAGTTGAAACCTCAGTTGGTGCCGCCTCTCCCTCTAAGTGACTTGAATAAAATGAAAAGGGTGATTTCAACCAGCAAACTTGGGCCAGGAACAGCTGACTCTGTGGCAGAGCAGGAAGTAAGATGGTGAAAACCGCAAGATAGCGGTCTCAGCCCCTGCCCCTTGAGGTAGAAGCTCATAGGTCGATTTTTTTTTCCAGAGTTTTAAAAATATATTCCTGGTTCCTCTTTCTTCCCCTCTGTTCCCCTGCCCAAGTGCTGGTACAATCAAACTGAAGATGGCATTTCTAAAATAACCTTCAGAGGCTTTTAAACAGAACACAATGGCCGCGGGACCTACTGCAGGCTCAGCAGGGATGAAGGCTGAGGCTGGCTCTGGGCTCTGACCCTCATCTCCCTCGTCCTGTGCGCCTCCCTCTCCAGTTGGACACACGACGTATCTATGGAGAGACCTAGTCATTTTCTAGCTCATGTGTTTCTACAGAAATAGAAACACTAAATGTTCAGAGAACAGAGTAAAGGAATTATCAACTAGCTCCAATTATACCAACTGACCTCATCCTCTCGTTACAAGCTGCTTCCTGGCATCTGAAATCCACTTCTGAAATTCAACCAAGGGCGTTTGAAAAGAAAAATACTCCTTCCTCCCCCGTTCTCTCTCTCTGAAGAGTATGCTGGGAATAACACGGGTGGTAAGGAGCACGCACTGGCTTGCCGAATTCACACTCACCAAAAGCACGCAGTGTGTCTGTCCCTCACTGACAGGTACCGCACGGTTCTCCCACTTCATTCCTCAACGGCTGTTCTTGTTGGCTCACCCAAAAGGCAAACCCCATAAATTCTACATTCCTGACACCCTACAGCTTAACAACTATGCAGAGCTAACTGCCATCACCATCATCTTTACTGGCGCTTAACGAAGAGTTTCTAACTGCATCAAGCACCTACAAATCCTCACATTAATCCACTTCACAAGTGAAGAGATCCATGTCTCTTTAACACATCGTAACTTCATGAATAGAAACACTGGGTACCTTAGGTCTACAAGCAAGGAGGCAGAAAGGTGATTTTGTGAGCTGGGGACTAAACCCCGTGAGAATGAGAAGAATTTAAATGGAAAATGCTTGGTGGTAGAAGCAGTGCCTCACCAATAAAAGACTGATGGGAGAGGAAGAAGGCAAAGACATACTTGTTCAGCACTTCTCTGTAACTAATTCATCTGTTTCATCTCCCGCAAAACTCAACCATTTTCGACTACTTTATAGACGTGCCTTATTCTGTTTTCCCACAGGAGTAGGTAATGGCCTACAGGAAAAGTCAGCTTCGCAATCACCCAACAAGTAATGCAACTCAACAGACCAACATGTTCCTACCCACCTCCAAATGGAAATGTTTACAAGCTTGAGAATCGGTGGGGAATGGACAAACTCCCTTTTACACAAACACAGGCTAACATCCGCCAGCTAAAATCTGTTGGCCCCCAAAATTCAGCTCCTGTTACGTAAGCAACAGGAACGTCTGAGAATGTTTTCCCTGAAATGCAACAAAACTCTGATAAAGCAAATAATCAAGCTTCAAAACCAACGCCCAGGCTTCAAGAGAATGAACAGGAAGTCTTTCCCATTTGAAACTGCAGTCCCAGTGAAGAGCCCCATTTCTGCTGGTACGATACTAAGTCCTACAAGCCATAAGTACCAGTGAGAACCATACCATCCATACCATCCATACCTGGCGCATACACTGACTTTTCATACATCTGATTAGCAGTCTTGAAGTCTGCTACTCAAGTGAACACAAAATTAAAACACAAAGCAGTTAAAAGCAAAATGGACAGACCAGAGACAGGCTCTGCGACCTTCCATTACAGACCTTGATGCCTATCCCAGGTCAGAGCAAGGAGCAAGTCAAGAATGCAGCCACCCACAGAATACTTCCCCACCCAGTCCAAGAGAAAAAAAAGAACACCAAAGGGCTGGGGAATCTAAAAACTCAGTTATGAAATCTCCAAGGAGACACTCCTTATGGGCTAACAGCCTGAGGCCTGGAGCTTTAACAAACACAACGAAACACCCCACTCAGGGCCAGCATCAGCTGCACTTATGAAGACAAGCTCTGCCCTTCAAGGAGTCAGGTCAAAACAGACAGGAAGCAAGGAAAACATTTTTTAAATCTTACAGAGCAAATCAACCTATTTATTTCACTTTCAAAAATCTGAAGTCTTGAGTTAGGCTTCCAGTCCCTCTTTAAAAGATATATACTATGGAAAGTTAACTGCAGATGACTGAAAAAGAGTGTCACTATTTAAAAAGTTGACAAAAAAATAAAAGCCAATTACCCTATATTAGATCACTGCGCCTGCGTGTATACATGCTCAGTGGCTTCAGTGTCTTGACTCTATGCAACCTCACCTTACTAACCCCCTTACCTAAGCTATCCAATTCCTTTCTCGATCACCTCCCTTCTCAAAGACCTTTCCTTGCTCACTTCCTCTCACAAAAGTGGAAGTGAGCATGTTAGCAGCTCACTCGAGTCTGACTCTGTGACTCCATCAACTGTGGCCCACCAGGCTCCTCTGTGGGCTACAAGTTTTGCTTGGAATTCTCCAAGCAAAAATACTGGAGCAGGTTGCCATTTCCTCCTCCACCGGATCTTCCCGACCCAGGGATCGGACCCGTGTCTCTGAATCTCCTGCACTGCAGCCAGATTCATTACTAAGGCACCAGGGAAGATGTGCTCCTGGATAAGCAACTGTAACTGACTAAAATACAAAAGCTACCGTTTCAAGGCACTGGAAGGAGATAAAAGCAGACAGAAAGCTGAAGAAAGAGAAAAGCCCTGAGTCAAAGATTCACTTTTACTTTGCTTTTCAATGATGGTTACTTCCTAGATCCCTTAAGACAGTAGACAGAACTAGAGCAGAAAGCTGCATTCTTAAAATCTGCATATAAGCTTTCCCCAAATCCTTGGTAGACCCCTGAATTGTACATATACTGAGTCGCAAGATTTCCGGCAAAAAGCAAATCTCTGAGGCTGAAAGAACTGAGCAGAGATCAAATTAAAGTAGGAGTTTAAGTCCAATTCAATTAGCTGCCTGCCAGAACAAGTTAACACTTTAAAGAAGATAAAAAACAGAGAAGTCTCTAAACATATCATCCAGAATGTGTAATATACAATAAAAAATTACTAGATATGTGCAATCACATATCACATTTAACATCTTGCTGGATACCTCATTAATAAATGAATTAGATAAAATCTTCAACACATGTTCATTTCATATTTGACTAAGATTCATAGCTTTACCTCTAAGAAGCCAAAGACAATATCCACAAATCATATATCTGATAAAGTACTCACATCCAGGATTTCTAAGGAACTCTTCCAACTCAATATTAAGAGCCCAACTAAAAATGGCCCTTTTTCACTAAAGAAGATACATGAATGGCTAGGAGGCACATGAAAACATGCTCAGTATCATTAGTCATCAGGGAACAGGAAAATTAAAACTACCATGAGCAGCACATCTACCAGAATCACCCCATTTCTATTATAGAACTTGAATTCTTAGCTAAGATGTATCACAAAGAAAACTGGCCCAGATGACATCAGTGACATGTACAAAAAGATAAGCAAAAAAAAAAGGACATCAATATCAAAAAGTGGAGGGGTGTGTGGGGGTTTTCTAACTTCCTTTACTTACATTATCCTGATACTAATACCAGACAAAGTCACTATAAGAAAAAACATACAAGCCAAACCTCTCATCAACACGGACACAAAAACCCTTAATAATAAAATGCTACTAATTCAAGTCCGGAAATACGAAAAAGGATAATACACAATGACCCAACTGGGTTATCCTGCAATACAATGTTGGTTTAGCTTTTGCAAATTCACCACATCAACAAAATAAAAATGACATTACCTCATTAGCAAAATCCATTGTATTTCTACATGCTACAACAGACAACTGGAAGTTGAAACTCCAAATATCTATAATAGTACCAAAACCATGAAATACTAAGTATAAATTGAACAAAATGTTGTAATTTAAAATATGCTTTCAAAAAATACATAAGATATTTTAAAACATAAAAAAAACCCCAACATACACACATCATAGTTTAATGCCAACTCTCCCCAAATAGAGCTCCAGATTTAATGCATTTCCAATGAAACAATAAAAAGCAGTATTCATTACAGAAATCAAGATGATTTGAAAATGCACGTGAAAATGCAAATGACCTAAAATATCCATATGAATTTTGAAAAAGAACAAAGTTGGAGGGTTTACACTACCGTCCTCAAGACTTAACCACAAAGCTATCAAGCTATCTTAACTAACACAGGGTTAGTACTGGTCTAAGGAGAGGGATAAAGACCAAAGAAACAGGATACCCCAGAAAAAGGCCCACACAAAAAGTAATTCGGGAAGGAAAAGATGGGTTTTTTCCAACAAATGGTGCTGCAACAAGTGGGTATCCATAAGCAAAACAGTGAATGTCAGCCCTTACCTCACATCAGCTGTAGAAGTTAACTCCAACAGACCGCAAACCTAAATCTGAGAGAGAGAACTTCTCACAGGAAACACACGAGAAAATGCTCGTGACCTTCAGTTTGGCAAAGATTTCTTATACAGAACACAAAAAAACACTAACAAGAGAAAAAAAAAAAAAACAACGATAACTGCTAACAAAATCAGTAACTTCTTTCTGTTCTTTGGAAAACATATCTGGCAAAGGACATGCATTCAGAATATATAAAGAACTCCTACAACTCAGGAAGACAAATATCTCCAAAAAACTGATTAGGGCACACCGACTTCATTAGTTGTAACGGCAAAGGCAGAGAGGCAGGAGAGAAGTTATTTTGAACAGGGAAAAGCTACTTTTAAAAATCTGTAAGCTAGGTAAGAATTTAGAAAAACCTTGTACAAGCCACTTAATCTCTCTAGGCATCAGTTTATTCCCCTATATAACAAACTATAATCCCCAGGCTAGTATTCTGAGACTTTCTGTTTAGGATCGAAGGTGTCCTGGCCAAAGTTTATATGCATGGTTATTAAAACAGATCCGCTGTGTTATTTAATACATGCTGCTTAATAGTCACAGTGTCCTTGGGTTGAAAGAGGTTTGTACTTAATCTATATCTGAATGGTAGCAGAGTACATCTACTTCTGCTTTATTGACTACGCCAAAGCCTTTGACTATATGGACCACTACAAACTCTGGAAGATTCTTCAAGAGATGGGAATACCAGATCACCTTACCTATCTGCTGAGAAACCTGTATGCAAGTTAAGAAGCAACAGATGGAACCAGACACGGAACAACAAACTGGTTCCAAATTGGGAAAGGAGTACTACATCAAGGCTGTATATTGTTACCATGCTCATTTAACTTATATGCAGAGTACATCATGCAGAATGCTGGGCTGGATGAAGCATAAACTGGAATTAAGAGAGAAGTATCAACAACCTCAGGTACGCAGATGACACCATCCTCACGGCAGAAAGTGAAGAAGAACTCAACAGCCTTTTGATGAAGGTAAAAGAGGAGAGTGAAAAAGCTGTCTTAAAAAAAACTCAACATCCAAAAAGCAAAGATCATGGCACCCGGTCCCATCACTTCATGGCAAATAGATGGAGAAACCAATGGAAACATTGGTAGACTTTACTTTCTTGGGCTCCAAAATCACTGCATATTCTTGGGCAACCCAACTGTACCTCTGAACATCATCAGTCAGCTCTCTGTAAAGATAGGTAAGAATGAGAAAAACTATCGGTTTTAGAGTCCTCCTGTAAAATTAATTAATAAAACAGAATTACACAAAAATGTACAAAATTAGAGATGACCTAACAGCTATGATGAAACCAAGAAGCCTATTACCATATTATCTTATTTAAATCAATTAAATTAAATTAATTAGCATATACAGATTATTTTAAGCTTCGATGAGTATTATCCCTATTCTACAAGAAAATGGACGTCAGGGTTCAAGGAACTTATCTAAAGACATCCTGCACAAAACCAGTAGACTCTTGGGTCAGTCTGACTCCAAAACTCCTTTTTAATCCTTAGACCACACTATCTCCCCAAATCTCCAACGCCTATATAGGACACATACTGCTGTACTCACATGGATGGACATGGGAACTAGAGGGACAGACAGGCCGAGGTTGGGAAATTTATGGCCAAGGAACTCACTAGTCTGATAAAGCCTAGCAGAAGCACCTAGCCCTCGTGCCAGACTTGACCCCTTCGGCTGAACAATCAGCACGGTCTCACCAGTGCACACTAGTTGGATGTGAGCATGCTAGCAGGCTTTTTTTTTTTTTTTAAAGGTTAAGGTCAGAATTACAGGACTGTGGCTTCCACATTTCAGTCGAGGCACTTTAACACTGACTCATTACCAAATGAGTCCAAGCCCTGCCCCCAGCATCGGCATCTAGGAGAGGAAAGCAAAGACCCGACCAAGGTCTCCCTCGTGGCTGGACTCTGCCAAAGCTGACTGGGATCCCAACAGGACTCACTGCCTTTGACGTAGCCAGTCCAGCTCATGTGCATCGGGCTCTTTTCTCAGAAACAAGAGGGCAGCAGGAAAGGAAAGCCAAGAAGAAAGGCAAAGTGCACGCACAAAAGGACCCAGTGTTCACTGCAGACCTCCCCAAGAAAGCAGCCCTCGCGAGTTTCAAAAACCACCCAATCGTCCCACTCTGCAATTCAGTCCTGGCTGCAACTTAACCTCCTGATCTCCTGACGGTGTAGACCTGAAAGGCCCAGAAACAAACGCCCTAGGGATGACATCAGTCAGGTGAGGTAAGACCCGACACTCGGGAGACAGGAGGGCGAGACAACCTCAATCCTTCCTGGGCTCTACGGCCATCATCCCCTTTCCCTTTCTTCTCACAAACAATGTCAAACAGTAATGATTTCTGGTTAATTCACTAAATTTAGTCAATACCGGTATCCATATTCCCTCAAATAACTCTGTCCCATTCTCCTCTTCTCTTTATGGAACTTCAACTGCACGCGTATTACAGGCCCTTTAAAAACTGCCCCAGGGCTCAGTGGTTCTGTTCATTTCCGTTTCAATCTTTCAGCTCTCTGGTCTTCGGATTCTTCCGGCTGATCTAAAAGTTCGGTGATTCTTTGGTCTATCCTCTTTCATTAGACTTATCTTGTAAAGTTTTTATTTCAGACATATAATAAAATAAACATTTTATTTCATATGTTCTATTTTGGTTTTGAGATTTCATAGTTTTCCATTACAAGTAGATCTCCCTGTACATAACTGAGTATAGTAACAGCAGCTGCTTAAAAACCCTCCTCCCCTCAACCCAAGATTTGGGACATACTGGGATCAATCTCCACTGATTAGACTTCTTTGGAGAATGGGTCACTTTCCTGTTACTTCACATTTTGAGTAATTTTAGAACATATCCTGGATACTACGGAGGCTTGGAATTATGTAATTCCTCCAAAGAATCTGTTTTTGTTGTTTGTTTTAGCAGGGAGCTAATTGAACTCAGACGACAAACTTCTGCCTCTTGGATGGCAACCCCCATCTACAGTTTAAGCCTTAGCTTGGCTGCCCTGTTCATGCACGGATCAGGGGTCAGGCAGGGTCTGAATACAATTTCTACATAGAATTTGGGGCACCTCCTCTTGGGCTCTCTCCTCTCCTGAATTGTTCCTTCCTGTTCAATGGCTATGATTGTTCTGAACTGTGCCTTCTGGTGATACAAGCCAAAAATATAAATACTGGGGCTTTCCTATGAACTTAAAAATGAGAAATCACCCACGGACTGAAAGCTTCCACAAGTCAACTGCCCTACAGAATCCACTCTGTTGGTTGCTCTCTAGTACCCTTATACTGTTCCTATATTTTACCAAGAATTTATGGTTGATAAATGACAGGCTAAGTGGACCGGAAATTCATGTTAGGTTTACACGGAATGCAGTTTAACAAAAAGAGTGGGAAAATCAGTGATTGTTTCATTTATAGAAATTACTTAAGTAAAATTTCCGTTCAGATTTGTGAGAAAGAAGTACACATTACCTGTAAAGAAGGACTGATTAAGACTGTATCTATACAAGTATCTCTCCTAAGGGACAACGCTATTCTAAATTGTCACCTGCAAATGATGTAAGACAGACTGTACTGGAAGCAAAAAAAAACAAAACAAAACAGGAAAGGAACCACCATAGTTAAAGAAAACAGGAACGGAAGGACTTCCCTAGTGACTCAGTGGTTAAGAACCTGCGCCTCCACTGCTGGGGCACAGGTTTGATCCCTGGTTGGGCAACTAAGACCCCACAGGCCACGCTGTGTGCACCCTCCTGCCCCTGACCAAATATTAAAAAAAAGAGAGAGCTAGAGGAGAAAACAGGAGCAGGAGAAAAGTAAGTTAACAGGGAAAAGGAGACAGAAAAACTATTTAAAATGAGAAAACATTAACTCAAAAAGTGGCTTGGGCGATTTATGTGGCAAAAATCCTAGAAGATGTAAGGACACAAGTACCGCTTCCCTGGTGGCTCAGACGGTGAAGAATCTGCCTGCAGTACCGGAGACCCGGGTTCAACCCCCTGGGTGGGAAGATCCCCCGGAGAAGGGAATGGCTACCCACTCCAGGATTCTGGCCTGGAGAATTCACGGACAGCCTGGCAGGCTCCAGACCGTGGGGTCGCCAGAGGCAGGCCTGACAGAGCAGCGCCGCCGCTGTACCAGCCAGTTGTGTGCTCAGCCTGCTGGCACTCGTGCTACATGCTGAGGACAGAGGTGAAATCAACATAGTCCTGCTCTCACAGAGCTGAACCTGGTGAAAAAGACATGAAAGCAGACATATAGCACAATGAGACACGATGGGTGATAGTTCTCATGCTTCCATGAGAAAACTATCACAAACCTAGTGATGTAAAACAACAACAGAAAGTCTTACTTTACAGTTCTGTAGGCTAGAAATCCAGTAACATGGCTCTCCCCGGCTACAGACCAAAGTGGCGCGAGGACAGGACTGTACCCTCTTCTGAAGGGTCCCGGGGAATATGTGTCCCATCATTTTTTGCAGCTTCTAGAGGGTGCCTGTATCCCTCGGCTGCAGCCCTTTCCCTCCACCTTCAAAGTCAACAAAATCGAACTTCTCTGACCCTTATTCAATCCCCCTCTCGCCAGTCACCCTGGAGAAGGAAATGGCAACCCACTCCAGTTTTCTTGCCTGGAGAATTCCATGGACAGAGGAGCCTGGAGGGCTGCAGTCCATGGAGTCAAGAAAAGTCGGACATGAGTGAGTGACTAACACACACACACCACAGTCAGGAAACGTTCTATGCTTTTAAGGACCCCTGTGGTTAGACTGGCCCACCTGGGTAATTCAAAGTACTCTCCCCACTTCAAGGTCCTTAATCACATCTGCAGTGTCCTTTCTGCCACGTAAGGTAACTTATTCACAGACAGAAAAAGATGTGGACATCTCAGGGGGGCCATCAGTCTGTCTATCATAGGCAGTCTCATAAAAGGTTCAGTAAACATGAAGCGAGAGAGATGCTTCTGGCCAGCATGGGCTGCCACGGTGCATGAACAGTGACACGAGTGAACTCAGCTCTATCCTGTAAGAAACGTAAAGCTGAGGGGCTTAACCTGGTGGCTCAGTGGTAAAGAATTCGCCTGCCAATGCAGGAGACGTGGGTTCGATCCCTGGGTCGGGAAGATCCCCTGGAGGAGGGCATGGCAACCCACTTCAGTATTCTTGCCTGGAGAATCCCATGGAGGGAGGAGCCTGGCGGGTTACAGTCCATGGGGTCACAAAAGAGTCGGACACAACTTCGCAACTAAACAACCACAACAAGCTATGTGCGGAGCTGTGTAGTCTCCAGCAGACCAACAGCATGTGCAAATGGTATGCGTATTAAAAGTTCACACAAGCACTGTGATTATATGAGTGTCTGTTGACTGAGTACGTGTCGTGGTATGTTTGGGTGTGAAAGAGAGACAGACAGGAGGTAAGACCAGAAAGATATGAAGAAACGATTCTAGACTATTAAGAAATTCAGTCTTCACTCTCCAGGCAATGAGAACCCTATTAAAGCCTGTAAGCAATAAAAGAGCCAAAGTGTAAATTCCAGCCATTATGTGAAAATAGCCTTGAAGAGGTAATAGTCTCTAAGTAGGAAGTTGAGAGACTACTGCAATTGTCCTGGCAAAAACTAGTGAGTTTAAACATAACAAGAAGAATGGCAAGCAGAAAACAGATTTTGTGAAAGGCAGCCTAGCTAGAATTTAGTGATCAGATATCCTTAGTAGTGAAGACTAATCAGGAGTCTAGGAAGACTTACTTTTACCTTGACGACTGGTACGATGGTGCTTTTAGGGAAAAAGCAGATGAGCAGGTGGTAACTTGGGGGTAATACACGAGTTAACTAGACATGCTGGCTTCGCAGCACCCTTAGTACAGACAAGTCACAGCTCTTGACAATGGAGTTCATGACAATCACGTGCATGCGCGCTCTGCCACTTCAGTCAAGTCCAACTCTTCATGACAAAAGAAATCTAGAATAACCTATTTAACATCAGGAAAATGATTAAGGTTATTTAAACCATATGAGGAACTCAATAGTGTGTGAATTCCTTATAATGTAAAGTGATAAAAATCGGAATATAGAAATGCAGCTTTCTCAGACATATAGCAGGGACAGAGGGAGTAGACTCAAACGTTCAGTGATTATTCCTGGAAGGTGCGATTATGGGTAATTTTCATTTCTTCTACTTCATATTCTAATACTTCCATAATAAGTCCATACGTTCTGCATA
The DNA here is from genome assembly GCF_003369695.1 of Bos indicus x Bos taurus. Classification (NCBI taxonomy): domain Eukaryota; kingdom Metazoa; phylum Chordata; class Mammalia; order Artiodactyla; family Bovidae; genus Bos; species Bos indicus x Bos taurus. The sequence goes on along the minus strand of NC_040096.1, from coordinate 16,369,673 downwards.
TTCCAGATTTCCATAATGAGCATCACCAAAAATAAAGGGGATATTTATTTTTAAGGAATACTTAAAAGTTAGTATTTTCCTCAAAACTGCTTAAGGCAGAGGCCTCGTCCATTAACCTACTTCTATTTGGCAAACATTCAAATCTCTTTTCTTGACCCCTCGGCTTAGAAAAGTCAAACAGGGCATTCGTGACAATTTAGCAACATAGATAAAAATCAAAGTCACCCTCCACCAGGGGCTGGGGTTCTGTATGTGAAGACAGACATTGTAAATGGAAGAGCCTAAAATACAGGCCAATCATTCTGTTATCACCCCGCAGGTCGGCAGTGGACAAGGCCTGAGCCGTGACCAAGCAGAGGGTGACAGACAGACAGACGGCTGCAACAACACGGTGCTGAGACAGGTAACATCCAGCTGCGTCAACTACGGATCCAACTCCGCACACTCATCAGCACAGATTCAGCCCACTGCTTCCCAAAGAAAGGTAGCTGCTACTGCTAAGTCGCTTCAGTCGTGTCCAACTCTGTGCGACCCCATAGACGGCAGCCCACCAGGCATCCCCGTCCCTGGGATTCTCCAGACAAGAACACTGGAGTGGGTTGCCATTTCCTTCTCCAAAAGAAAGGTAGAGCCTCCCCTAAAACTCCTAATGGCTCCCCTTGCCATTATTCTTCAAAATGTCTTCAGAGGCCAAGAATGTGTTCGCTTCCATCTCACATCCTACAAAGCAACATACCGCATGCAGTAGGCCCCCAGCAGCAGTAAGAAAAATCACTTACTCTGGAGGTCAAACAGACCTAGGTTAGAACTCCAGGTATGCCTCTTACTATTTCAGGTAAGTCAGTTTCTTAAAAACTGATAGAAACACACAAGTATCAAACAGATTATTTCAATGAGGTCTGGGGCAACTCATTTAATCTCTCTAAGCTTCCAGTCCTGAGTCAATAAAAGGGGGGCCATACATTTCTTACAAAGCTGTTGGGAGGACTGGACTTCCCTGACAGCTCAATTGGTAAAGAATCTGCCAGCAATGCAGCAGACCCTGGTTCAGTTCCTGGGTTGGGAAGATCCTCTGGAGAAGGGATAGGCTTCCCACTCCAGTATTCCTGGCCTTCCCTTGTGGCTCAGCTGGTAAAAAATCCACCTGCAACGTGGGACACCTGAGTTTGATCCCTGGGTTGAGAAGTTCCCCAGGAGAAGGGAAAGGCTACCCACTCCAGTATTCTGACCTGGAGAATTCGAATTCCTGGAGGATTAAGCAAGCAAATTTACGTAGAATGCCTGGCACACAGTAGGTACTATAGATTACAGTATTGTGTGGACTGAGGAGCATCTCCCCAGAGCTGGAACCTTCACGGAACTCGGAGGGAATTGATTACAACAGGAGCTCACAGGCAGTGGTCTTACATGAGCCACAGACTCAGTGTAGGGAAGAAAGCTGCCAACCTGAGCAAGAAGAAAACAGAAAATGAGGCAGTCTCCCCCAGATTCTGAGGCAGCGCGGTCCTGATTATTTGGATTCTGATGAAGGAGGAGTGGTCAGGATTAGCTTTCATCTCTAACACCTTATTAATTGTCATCTCCTCCCCAAAGCAGAAAGGCCTGTTTAACTAAAATGTTCAGTGTATATGGCCGAGTGACTGAACAATCAAACACTTCTGATTTTTTGCTTACAACAAGAAGGGTGAACTTACAACTGTTTAGAGTAGAAAGGCACAAAGCCTAAAATTCTTTACTCCAAAAATGACCTGAAGGTTGGGAAAATGCCTTGGGACTACAAAAAGGCTCTTCAGGTTTTCTATGTTTGAAACAAGACAAGGATGGAAGATCTAAGACCCACTGTTCAAGGTGGTGGTGTACAAAAGGAAGTACACAAAAGAACTCCTTATCCATTTTACTTCCTCCTTTTCTCCCGATAAGAATGAACGTCAGGCTTCATTACTTATAGCAAAGACAAAAATTAACAGCCCAAGACAGGGAGACACTGTAAGAGTGTCTGACTTAGAGCAGTTTGTCCCAGGCTAGAAAGAGAGACTTCCCAAGTCCTGAAAGACTATTTAAAATAAAGGAGATGCAAGAATAAAGGAGATGTAATAATCCACATGAGAAAAGAGTCTGAAAAAGAGTGAATACATGTATATGTATCACTGAATTTCTGTGTGTACACCTGAAACAACACTTACTCGACTATACTCCAATAAATTTTTTTTAAAAAAGAATAAAAGAGATTGGAGATTAAACACAGACAATGGCAGTTTGCAGTAAGAAAGCAGATTCCATAAACTGTAATCTATTGAATTTTATCTCAATATCAGACACAGATTGTTAAAGGGATGTTTTGTAAGCCTTGGGGAAATACACCCAGCATATAGCCACAATTAAGACACCCAAGACAGTTTGTGGCTTGGTTTCTGTTTTTTTTAGCATCATTTTTTTCATCCTAGGGATTGATAGTGGGTCTGAATTTCAACAAAACACCTGCCCAAATCTCCCATGATAATGCTGTGAACAAAATGAAATCTGGCAGCCTCAGATATAAGCAAACGGTGACTAAAATTCTCCATCTCCCGGTACATGATATTGTCTGTATTTCGGAAGCCACAGGGTATGCTTCTAGGCTATAGCATGTTCCAGGAATTTGAGGAAACATTTTAGGAGGGGTAGAATGTGCCCCACAATCCACTGTTTCCATCCTAACCCTACAAGAGTTTCAACAACAAAGCAAAAGGAATAACCAAACAAATGACTACAAGGAACAAGGTTCTATTAGAGTTAACTGCAACTCTTCCCTACCCTGCCTCTGTCCAATTCTGATGAACACTTTTACCAAGGGCTTGAAATAGCTCATGATAAAACGATCCAATATACTGACTACCTGAGATTCATTAAGAACACTGATATACTGAAAGTTAAGACTGAAGATCCACAGACCCTGAAAGACTAAAAGGGTGGACCAAGAAATACATGAGAGACCAAATGTACTGAGATGAAATTTAATATGGGTTTAAATGAACCCCACACTTCTACTTCAAAAACACCCAGAATTGACATCAAAACTCCCAAAGGAACAGAGAGAAGACAGAAGAAACCCACCTTGTCAACATATGTAGAAAAAGACCTGTGACGTTGGATAACCAACAATTTCTCCTTTATCAATAGTAATCTGGCTCAATTTCTTGACAGCTGTTAGGAGATCAAACAAGAAAAGTGAAATGAGCCTCGGAGAGCGTTCAGTGGGTTGAAATGAGGCTGGAAAGGAGTGTAGAGGCCAGACCATATAGGGCCTACTGCCAACTACTTTGGTCTCTATTTTAAAAGTAAGGGTCATGATTAGATTTTTATTTTAAAAGGCTCACTTGCTTATGTAATGGGAAGACGTGAAAGAAGGCAGGAAGTGGACACAGAGACTCCAGCTAGAACGCTGTGCAGTAATTCAGGTAAGCAGGAACAGCCAGCGCTAGAGGGAGAGTGACGAAGATGGAAAGAAGGGGGCAGATGACAGATACATGGATACTAAACACAGGATCTGCTGATAAATGTAATATAAACAGGGAGTAAGAAAAAGGGAGGATCAAGGATGATTTCTAGATTTCTGTGTCACATGACACAGACTGACAGTGATGCCAGTTATTGAGAGGAGTAAGGAGAGAATCACAGACTCATGCGCGCCGGCGAGACTTTCGATTCTATGACAGTTACACAGTGGATCCCCAGGTGCTGATTAACTGATTAATGGTATACATTGCCAGGAGCACTGTTTAAGTGACTTCTCCATTTGAGTCAATATTGAAAAATACCAGTTGAGCAACACAATAGAAAAAGTCTTCATGAAAACTCCTTGAAAACTGAGCTAACATTGAGTAACTATCCCACATTTCAGGTACACCTCTCAAAAGCACATGCCAAAATACTAAGCATGTTCCCCTCAAACACCACGAAGCTGTGAACGTGTGCCTTTCCCCAAACCTGATTCTTTCCTGCACCAGACGATCAAGCTATGGTGACATCCGCTAATAAAAAGATAAAACATTAAACATTGTTACATCCGCTTTCTTATTTTCTACATTTCTTGCTGCTGCTGCTGCTGCTAAGTCGCTTCAGTCGTGTCCGACTCTGTGCGACCCCACAGACGGCAGCCCACTAGGCTCCCCCGTCCCTGGGGTTCTCCAGACAAGAACACTGGAGCGGGTTGCCATTTCCTTCTCCAGTGCATGAAAGTGAAAAGGCAAAGTGAAGTCGCTCAGTCGTGTCCGACCCTCAGCGACCCCGTGGACTGCAGCCTACTAGGCTCCTCCATCCATGGGATTTTCCAGGCAAGAGTACTGGAATGGGGTGCCATCTTGCTAGGATACACTTAACTTTTGAGTCCTGTTTCTAGGAATGACATTATCAGAGCTCGATGGAAATGCTAATAATGAAGACCCCGTCCCTTTTCTCTTATAGAGAAGGACAATAAGGCCCTAAAAGGTAACGTGTTCAACAGTAGAACCAGGTGGGACTCAAACCCTGACCACCCACCCAACCTCCCACATTACCAAGGCCAGTCTGCCCAACACAAAATATTACTTTTACTTAACCGGCCTCCTTCTGAAATTTCTAGTGATTCCAGCAGCTGACTGGAGGATTAAAAGTACAAAGTTCAATGAACAGCAGCTCATCTTCAAGCCCCAAACAGCCCATGTAGGGGCTGACAGCAGCATCCACACAGACAGAAAGAGCAGAATGAGGAGGGAGGAGAAGAAAGCAACAGGCTCAAGATCTACTATTGCTGTGGCTACACTTCCTATCTCATCTACAACCAAGAGGGACACAGAGCTGCTCCAACTTCGCCCAAAACGCAGCAAGCGAAAAGAGAAAAAGAAATTCAAATCCATTTCTGTGCATTAGTTTTTAAAGTTACTGGCAAGGGAAAAAGATCTGGGGAGAGTAATCTTTAACTGCGAGTTACTGACTCTGAATGTACCGGATCACCACTGGAATCATTTAGAACACATATCAAAGTGTATGATGACAATAGCTAGTTAAGTGCAGCTTGAGCTTATGACATATCAAGCTCTGGTATAAGGGCTTTAACGAAAGAAACCATTTAACCCTTGTGATAATCATTTTTATCTCAGCTTTACAAAAGAGGCAGTGGAGCCACAGAGGTGGAAGACACTGTCCAAGGTCACACACCAGTAAGTAGACAGCCCAGGCATTCTGGCTCTAGAGTTTACGCTCTTATTCATCAGGCAGGACTGCCTCCACAGAGCACATTCTGAAACCCAAATATTTATGCTGTCATCTAGTTATACAATGATTAACGATACGATGGATTTTAAGTTGAATTCTCATCAGAGCCCAGCGCTTTAGGAAGGGCTGGGCAAAAGGTGGAGGAAGAAAAGGCAACAACTCGCTACCTCCAGACAGCTCTCGCAGCCAACAAATATTTTTCCCACCCCGCTCCCTCAGTTTCAACCATCACTCACATGCACAGTGCTCTTGACATTGACTCCCTAGCTCTAACTTAAAAGCTCCACACCCTCCTAACTGCCAACAGCCTGCCAGACATCCTATTCCCCATGAACGCTCCCTACCAACCCATCTCCCACACTCTCACTCCGTCCTTCCCCTGCATTAATGGCCTCCCCTCAAGTTCTCCCGTGCTCTGATTTCCCTCTCCTTCACCTCCTACAGTTTCTCAACAAGCTCTGCTTTACCTCTGCTGCTGCTGTTGTTCAGTCTCTAAGTCGTGTCCGACTTAGCAGCCCCATGGCCTGCAGCACATCAGGCGTCCCTGTCCTCCACTATCTCCCCGAGTTTGCTCAAACTCATGTCCACTGAGTTGGTGACGCTATCTCAGCACTGCCTCGTCCTCTGCTGCCCTCTTCTTTTGCCTTCAATCTTTGCCATCCTCAGGGTCTTTTCCAATGAGTTGGCCCTTTGCTTCAGGTGGCCAAAGCACTGGAGCTTACACTGTCTCCGTATCTGTTCCTCCTACCCAAATCCTAACCCTAGCTCTTGGACCATATAGTTTCCCTACTGTTATCCCTACCACTAAGCATAACCACCAGTTATCACAAGGCTCAGCTTCTCCACAATGTGATTACGATTTGTGTGGCAATTCTCTGATGAAACCCTCCCAAGGCTTCCTTGCTTTCTTCACAGTAAGGTCAAATTCGAGAGCACCAAACTGTATCAAGATCTTTAGATCCTGCTGTCATTGCAACTCTAGCAATTCTAGGCTGCGCATCAATTATGGTATTTCTATAACTAAGCCAAATACGGAGAAGGCAATGGCACCCCACTCCAGTACTCTTGCCTGGAAAATCCCATGGACAGAGGAGCCTGGTGGGCTGCAGTCCATGGGGTCGCAGGGAGTCGGATATGACTGAGCGACTTCACTTTCACTTTTCACTTTCATGCACTGGAGAAGGAAATGGCAACCCACTCCAGTACTCTTGCCTGGAAAATCCCATGGATGGAGGAGCCTGGTAGGCTGCATTCCATGGGTTCACTAAGAGTCGAACAGGACTGAGCGACTTCACTTTCACTTTTCACTTTCATGCACTGGAGAAGGAAATGGCAACCCACTCCAGTGGTCTTGCCTGGAGAACCCCAGGGACGGGGGAGCCTGGTGGGCTGCTGTCTATGGGGTCGCACAGAGTTGGACACGACTAAAGCGACTTAGCAGCAGCAGCAGCAGCAGCAGCAAGCCAAATACATAGAGAAAAAAACATCAGGTAGCGCCATTTACAATAAGACAAATGTAAATACTCTTTGGCTCTGTCCCATTAGTACCTTTATTAATTTAATTATAAACTGGCTCTTTTTCCACAGTTAGTATCTCTCATCCCAAGTCAGTCTAAGGTAAATTACAGTGCTCTGGGAGCCCAAAGGAAGATGTAATTACATGAATTTATACAGACTATACTTCTATATAAACTATCTTCATAATATGACAAGCAGACAGGAAAACAGAATTTAATGATGTTTCAAGATACAGACTACCTTCAATAACAAATTTCCTGCATCAACAATCACTAAAAATTCTAAGATATATTAGTTTACATTTCTGTTCCAAAAAAAGAACATATCAATCAAGTTTTCTCTAGGCTGACTCTCAGGAGTATCATTATAACCCGTAACTTCCACTGTGAGTTCTAGAAATGTTGGTTTAGAGATGGTAAAGTGCCAAGCTGTTACCACTTTCTTCAGTGTTGTGCGGACTTCAAAAACAAGGTCCACGAACTATGCTGAGTATTGATTAAAACTATCCGACATCTTTAAAATAACGTGAGTGAGTGAAGTCGCTCAGTCGTGTCTGACTCTTTGCCACCCCATGGACTGTAACCTACCAGGCTCCTCTGTCCATAGAGTTTTCCAGGCAAGAATACTGGAGTGGGTTGCCATTTCCTTTCTCCAGGGGATCTTCCCGACCCAGGGATTGAACCCAGGTCTCCCGCATTGCATGGTAAAGCAGGCGCTTTACCATCTGAGCCAATTAAAACAATGTAAATAACCTCAAAGAGGCTCATACCAGAGAACTGTCTTGATCAGATGATATTTCCCAGTATTTATCAGAGATCAGAAGACAAGAGATTTGAGAAAGCATGTGGAAGGTGAGGGAAAAGTAGGGAAGAGTTCAAGTCTCAAATCCTGCAAGAGAAGGCAAGATGTGAGACGGGAACACAGTATGCAGGACGCTGTGCAAACACGCTCTGCCTTTGATGCCTGATGATTGTGCCACATGAAGACTTAACTAGGGCTTCCCTGGCGGCCCGGTGGATAAGAACCAGCCTACCAATGAAGGGACACAGGTTCGATCCCTGGTCCCAAAGGATCACACATGCCACGGAGCAACTGAACCCGTGTGCCTCAAGTACTGAAACCCGGGCGCCCTAGAGCCTCTGTCCTGCAACTTGAGAGTAGCCTCCACTGGCCACAACTAGAGAAAGCCTGTGCGCAGCGACAAAAACCTAGCACAGCCAAAAATAAATTAACCACAAATAAATAAATATAGCAGTGTGTGCATGTCAAAACAGTAATAATAAAAAAGACGCTAATTTTTTTGTAAAAAAAAAAAAAAAAGGAACAGTTAACTATTCTGTGGTAACAGAATACTCCAGGGCACAGGGGCTGGGAGAGAACGTGGCCGGAAAGGAAGAGGTTCAAAAATGGAAAGCAGAAGCCCGCCCAGAACAAAATCCCATCACCAGAACGTGCTGCAGGATTCCGTGTTAACCTCACTAAATTGTACCTAAATTGTAATACCTTTTCCACAAAGCCTACACGGGCCGGTGTCTTCTGAAAAAGGTAGAACCAGATTCCGCGTTTCCCCTCCAACATCCTAGACAGACACTGTTGAGCTTGGTGGTATTTCAGTCAACCACTGACAGCTTTTTTTTTCCCCCAGTTCTTCTGAACACGTGAAGACCAAAAACAACAATCAGTGCAAACTGAGGGTTTTACTCTCAACAACTTCCTATTCCCATGTGGATGCCTCCTGCAACCAAGTCAGAGGTTCACTGGCACTAGAATAAGAGCCCTGCTTATTTCCTTTAGAATTTCTCTTCCGCATCTCCAGAACCACCTTTTATCACTGTTCACTCTGATTCACTGGTCTAAATATGTTAAGAGTGGCTGGAGCCCACTGTCTTTGGTTGCTTTCTGTTTTGTTTTAATGAGTCTGATACACCAAGAAGCAGGAAGATGCTCCAGTCTTAGTCCTATATGTTCAGCTCAAACATAACATTTGTCAGGAATAAATGTAATTCCTATGACAAGCAGATGGTTCAAGCAGAAAGTCTTAAATCACCAACAAAACAGTTTAGTGATTAACAGAGTGGGTTAATAAAAAGACTCTGCTTTTAACTGTCCAGAGTCCAAACATGCCACCTCCCCCCAGCCCACCCCCAGCCCTTAGCACTAATTATACCCCCAGGCCTTGGCCTGAATCACGAGAGAAAAAAAAATATATCTGCTGGCAAATGTCAATGAGGGGGAAAAATCTGGATTCCTGTACAAACTTATCAACCACCTTTCTGTTTCCAGACAGGATACCATGGCAACAGCATAAGCAAAAGATTAGAGTAACCTATGCTACCTGATAAAATGAGGGCGTCAATGGGAAGTTCTGGCTGTCAAGGCGGCCTTGACAGTCAGTCGTAAATACCTCCTAAACAAGAAGGAAGAAACACGAGACTCCAAGATTACAAGTATCCGACACAGAGTACCCTGGAATTGACACTTTTTACCCATTAACTCCAATGCAAATAGTATGATGATTTGAGAATCAAGGATACTGTGGAGAAAACAGGGGCTTCCCAGGTGACTCACTGGTAAAGAATCTGTATGCCAATGCAGGAGACATAGGAGATGTGGGTACAAACCCAGGGTCTAGAAGAGCCCCTGGAGGAGCAAATGGCAACCCACTCCAGCATTCTTGCCTGGGAAATCCCATGGACAAAGGAGCCTGGTGGGGTCACAGAGACTCAGACACAACTGAGCACCCACACACGCAGGAAAAGACAGAGGTTCTTTCAATACTGATCCTTATGGCAATTACTCCCAACCCTATCAACAGAAATGTATTAAATTTCATGGTTCCACTAACACAAAAGTCTAGCTAACGTACGCTAGAAAAGTCTATGGGGAGTACCTGATTCATTTTAGAGATGAAGAAATGGAGAGGCTTGCCTGGTAGACAACATCTAGTTATTAGTTAATGCTAACTAAAATTACTGATGAAATCAATCCAATTCAAGAGATTTTCGTTGTTAAAAATCCTAGCTCTCTTCTTTATCTTTCTATTTAGTTAACAAATACCAAAGTTAGAACTAAGGCTCTTGGAGCTGCAGGGAGTGGCAGAGAGAGTGGAAGCCTTAATTTGAGCAGGACATAAGGAGACCAGGAACTTCTAATTCTGACAGACAACAATAAAAGGGAGGCCACATGAGCAGGACAAGAAAAGGAACAAAAGGACTATTTCATCCTCTTGCTTTTAAAACTTTTCCAACCATGAAAGAAAATGCAGGTTAACTATTTTAAATGAATGATGCTCATACTTTCCCCCCGATATTCAGGTTGATCACACTCACTGAAAGACACTGGGCAAATAATTTAACCCAAGACTAAAAAAGCAAAGGGGAGGTAAGGAAGTCAGAGAGGGGGAATAAATTTTTAAAGCTGAATTGTTTAAAATTTAATAATATTTTAAATAACACATCATGTAATTTTAATACTTCATGGAGCTTTATGGGGTACAAGGCTTGGCTCACAACAGATTCTCACCAAGCATTAGTTCTTCATCTGTTCACTTCCCAGGAGAAATGCAAGAAGACAGGCCTGAATTCATCAGGAGACCAAAATACTGTTGCCCAAAACTACGCTGTACAGGGTCCATATACCAACCACATGAAATTTAAAGTAACTGGCGGTACCAAAACCAGGTTGATAGTGGTGAGGAAAGAAATGTTTTTCTTTATACTTTGATAATTTCCAAGTTTCTGTAATAAGCTATTTCACTTACACAGTTAGAAACAACTGTTTTGAAAAAGAAAAAATGTTTTCAGTAGGGTTTCATCACTCTCCTATTAGAACTAGTTTTAACAAATGTGCAAGTTAGCTTGTACTATCCCAGGCTTATCCAACCCAAATTGTGTGTTAAAATAAGATTCCATAATCACCCTTAGAGGATAACAGAGCAAGCATCATCTTAACTAAAGCCAAGCTGCCTAAAACTCTACTGCTTACAAAGACTGTGGATGTCTTAATAGACAAAATCAGAATCAAGCAAACTATGGTACAAGATCTCCTCACAACAAGGCCAAGACTCAAGACAAACTGCCTCCCTCCTTGAAGGCTGCTGCTCCTTCGTGAATCCCAGACTGAGAGGCAGCAACACAGCTTAAAGCCGCTATTAAGAATCTTCTCAACAAACGACGCTAGGAGTGAGTATCCACATGCAAAAAAAAAAAAGGAACTTAAACCCTTAGCTTGCGTCACACACAAAAATGGATCACAGGCAAAAGCCAAAGAGTCAAAGTGTAAAACTTCTGGAAGAAAAGTAGGAGAAAATCTTCATGATTTTGGCTAAAACAAAGATCTCCTACATATGACGTCAAAGGTACAGAACGCATAAAAGAATACGTGACAAGCTAGACTTATTCAGAATTAAAAACTTTTCCTCTCCCAAAGACATCAGTAAGAAAATGAAAAGACAAGCCACAGAGAAGGAATAAATATCTGCAAATCAAACATATGATTTGTATCCAGAATATACAAAGAACTCTTAAAACTTAACAAAAACTTTAATGGTCAATTGGTACTTCATCAAAGAAAATAAATGGCAACTGAGTACAGGGAAAAATGCTCACCATCAATAACCATTACCAATACACACCCACCAGACGGCTACAATGAAAACGACTAACAGAGTCCATATACCAATCACATGAAATTTAGAGTAAATGCCGTTACTTTAAAAGAACAACTGTTGGCAACAGTGTGGGGGGAAAATGAAACCCTCTAGTACTGCTGGTGGGAACGTCAGACAGTATAGCCACTCTGCAAAACAGCCTACCCCAGCAACCCACTCCTGATGATTTACATGTGTGAAAACATAACCACATAAAGACCTGAACAGAACGTTCAGACTTGCAAATGGCATGAGCCTGAGCTCAGACTGAAGTATGTTTTTGCAGTTCCTCCTGCTATCATACTGTTGGCTCTCACAACCGCTATTGCAGTCCCTTTAGTGAAATCTACTTGCATTGTTTAAACCACTGTTTAAAAAAAAAAATTTTTTTTTTCCGATTTCCACCACACTAAGCCATTCCTAAACTTAACCCTCGGCTTCTGAATAGCCATCATTTACTTTGCTAGAGGCTGGCCAATGAGTTGCAAGTAACCTTCTTCCAACTGCATATGAGAAGAATAAGTGCATGACTGAGAAAGCAGTTTTCCTAGGACAAATGAAAAGTGTGTGAGAACTCTGATGTACCACCCTACTGACATCTTTGTGAGTGCGCCTGACCAACCTAAAGGTAACTGAAAACTAGTGAATTTAAGAAAAGATTCACCCATCTGATATCAGATGGGACCATTTCTACCAATGAATTTAGAAGAATTGCTCTTTTTATTCTTAAGACAACTGCTTGTTGAAGATTTTTGCACCAGTGCTCTCCACAGTATCAAAGTCAAGTCCCCCCCGGGTAGGATCGTGAGTTTACAATACAGTCAGTTACAATAAGTGAAGCATTTCAGTACACGGGACGAAATTCCAGAAGGAGAGAAACTGAAATACAGAGTTTTACCTATAAAACAAAAATAGATCTAGTAAATACGGAGCTGAAGTTGAACAAGCAAGTCTGTATGTAACCTGTCAACTAGCTTCGAACCTCTGAGTTCCAGTCAAAAGCAAAGACATGAGGGGACGGGCAGAGAAGTCTGGACTGGCTCTTCTGGATGCACAAACTGGTTCTCCAAAAGCAACTGCTAACCATACAAGGGATCAGCACAGGACACCATCCACACGGACAGCTCTGCTGGGTGTTCTTTTTCCTTCATGGAAAATTTGCAAATGTTTGCTTAACTATTCAGTGATGTGAATGCAAGGGCTTCCCTGGTGGCTCAGAGGTTAACGCGTCTGCCTCCAATGCGGGAGACCCTTAACTATTCAGTGGGAGCAGGGTTTTATTGAACCCACTCCAGATGTGATCTAACACACACACTCAAGCTTAGGTAACGATATTGAAGGGATGATCATGAAGTCCCCAGAACTGGGTTCAGACCAAAACGAAGGCCAAGGAGCTTATGAACTGACCAGGCAATCACAGCATTTCTAAAAGAGGTATAACTTCACTGCCTTTTTCCACCTATAAAACAAGAAACAGAAAGAAAAACAAAAGCACCTGTTGATGACAAAGATGCGGCAAAATATTCCCTTACTCAGATGACAGGTATGAAATATAAAGCAGTCAAAGCATTTTAGATACAACTTTATGATGTGTATAAAGAAACCTGAAAACTCTCAAAGTTTAACTTGGTAATTTTACTGTACCACAAGGAAATAAGGATCAAATTGAGGAAAAACTTACTTTGGAAAAAAAAAAATTTTTTTTTTTACTAACAGAATTAGTTAAATATGTTAACTCCAAGCAATAGAATTATGTGATCCCTTAAAATAGTCAAAACTGTATTACATGGGAACACACAATTAAATGAAAAAAGGCAGAAAACAGTTTATATAATCTGATCAACAGTATGTTTTTTTTTTTTTTAAACCACATACAAGGAAGAAAAAGGCTAGAAGAAAACCAAAATCTTAACTATCTCTAGGTAATGGAACATTACCTAGGTGATTAACAACTCTTTCATATACTGACCAAATTCTATGCACCACTTCTATAACTGGGAGGTGACGGGGGAGGAGAGAGTGCCACCACGAGCACATGATGGCAGATCTTTGAAGCATAAGAAGCAGAGTTGTTGGAAATCTTCCCAGAGCTCTCTCTCAATAGCTTTCTGCTGTTCTGGAGTAATACGATTCTGCATTATACAGATCTTTCTGCGGCAACACTGGCAGGATTGTAAACCATCTTTCTCACCTTAGAGTAGCTTCATAAAGTCCAAATTTGCAAACTGAACGAAAATCTAGTTGTATAATGAGGCTTACATACACCTAGGTCTTTTTCAGATGTCAAATTTTTCCCGATTTCTACACTAAAGTAAAACTCTAGTTGTTCTTATTGTTATTTAGTCGCTAAGTCGTGTCCAACTCTTTTCAAACCCCTCAAGTGCAGCCCACCAGGCTACTCTGTCCTCCACTGTCAAAATTTGAGTTTGCTCAAATTCACGCCCACCGAGTCGATGATGCCATCTAACCATCTCATCCTCAGCCACCCCTTTCTCCTTTTGCCTTCTGTCTTTTCCCAGCATCAGAATCTTCGGCAATGAGTTGGCTCTTCGCATTATGCAGCCAAAGCACTGGAGCTTCAGCAACAGTCCTTCCAATGAAAATTCAGGGTTGATTTCCTTTAGGATTGACTGGTTTGATTCCCTTGCAGTCCGAGGGATTCTTAGGAGTCTTTTCCAGGACCACAGTTTGAAAGTATTCTTCAGCACTCAGCTTTCTTTACGGACCAACTGGCACATCCGTACATGACTACTAGAAAAAACACGGCTTTGTATGGACCTTTGTCAGCAAAGTGATGTTTCTGCTTCTTAATACACTGTCTAGTTTTGTCATAGCTTTCCTTTCAAGGAGCAAGTGTCTTTTAAACTCTAGCAGACTCTTTCAAAACCTAGAACTATTCCAGAATAGTAAGCTGGGATACTAGTAAGCTGTACTCTATCACCAGTAAACTGCTACTGGATGATGCTTTGAGAGGGAACTTGCTAGAATTCTCCCACATTTCACAAACCACTCCTACATTAAAAAGTGCTTCAGCTACCCTCAAATTCAATCAACTTTTTTTAAAACTGGCAGAGGCAATGGCAAGGGGTTATGAAAATAATGGGAGGAAAAGATAATCCAAAATAAATATGCATTCGCTTGCATTTTTTCCCCTCATTGAAGGAAAAATACATTTTTACAACAGATAAAAAGTGGGCAGGATTTTGCAGCCAAAATAAACTATGAAGTTAGGTTAAGTTAGAAAGGAGGCTAGAATGAGTTAAGACAGCTAAAAGTAAAGCTGTTTTCTATTGTTCTTAAGTAAAGTACATAGTCTACTGAAAAGGAAAAGAGAGAGAACTAATCTGGTATGCAACATTCAATACTCAAAAACACAGAATTCCAGAAACAGAGTTGGAAAGAGCTCCTGATCTAAACTGCCTCTTAACCAAATTCAGAATTAGTTTAAAAAAAAAAAAAAAGTCTATCAATTGAACTTTCGAAATTTTCAAGTATTCAGCTATTTCAGTCATTATTTCCATCAGATGATGACAAACAATCATAAAAATCCTAGAGCTGGAAAGATTCTTAGGTATCGTCCTGCTCCAGCTCATCAGCTGATTCAGATACAACCAGCAAAATTGTCACTCTTTCTGCAACTGTAAAAATGCTACACAAGTTTATCCTTTAACTGACAAAAAGCCTGAAGATGGGGGTGACACTGCACTCTGTCACTTTCTCATCTGATGAAGGCTATGAATATACGTACCACTCTACAGAAGAGTTAGCCAACAGCTCCCAGCGCTCTGCTGTCTACTTCATTCTCCGTTTCCTTCTCCCTGGACTGACCACAATATATACTATAAGTATGCTGCTCCTTAAACAGTTTTAAACAGTCTATGTTCATAATTTCAAACATGGAAATTGAAACCAAAAAAATCACCAATTAAGTCATTTGCAAGTTATCATTAAGTCGGAGATCCTACAGTGAATTTCTGCGTGGCTCAGAGGACTTTGCTAAGAAGTAAATGGTTTCCCATCCCCACCTTTTATGGCAAGACAGTTTTCTTTAATGGCTTTCTTTTGAAAATGTATGATGTGTTTAAATATTACAGAGAAGACCGAGTTTGGTTAGATAAATGCTATTTCTCAAAGTCATTTTAACTTTAAAGGCATCTTTTTCATACAGCAAACCCCACAACTGGCACGATTCCATCAACCCTTCCTTCTGGTCAGTAACTGTCACTGCGCATAGCTCCTCCCTGCAGCCCTCCAAGTGAACACACAACAGCTCTACTTCATCTTTTTCGAGTTTCAGCTATCCTACAGCCAGTCTACTAAAAGAACCTAGTAATCCTTTTCCTCACCATTTACTTCACTATCATATTAACAAGAATATTTTTAAACATAAGCCACTCTAAAGTGTTTCAAAATACTTTAGAACTTGGAATTGTTATATTCCTGAAATGACTATTTAAGGCTGTAAAACAGAAGACCTTAAGGCCACAGACATGAGTCTGCTTAACCCTAAGGGACAAACTCGATCATGTCCACCTCAGAGCTTTTACATAATTTAAATTTAGTACTACAATACCATGATCTCCTATTGGCTCACAACAGGAAGGCAATATGTGAAGCTTCAGTTCAGTTCAGTCTCTCAGTCATGTCCGACTCTTTGCAACCCCATGAATCGCAGCACGCCAGGCCTCCCTGTCCGTCACCAACTCCAAGAGTTCACTGAGACTCAAGTCCATCGAGTCAGTGATGCCATCCAGCCATCTCATCCTCTGTCGTCCCCTTCTCCTCCTGCCCCCAATCCCTCCCAGCATCAGTCTTTTCATGTGAAGCTTACTATTTGCAAAATACTCTGGGTAACTCATACTATCTTATTTCATCCTCAAAATCTCTCTTTGGAGGAAGGTACTAGTAATACCCTTGTTTCACAGGTAAGGAAACCGAGGACTGGAAAGGTTGCATCGTTTGCCTGGGGTCACAGGACTGGCAGAGGTTAAGATATGAATGTAAAACAGCTCAGCTCCCCAGCTGAGTTCTTAACCATTACAATGGCATAACCAGTGGCAGTGCAGAGTTTACTGATACACCCAACTCCTACATTTATAACAAATATGCTTCTACTAAACGAGAAGGAAATGGCAAACAGCTCCAGCATTCTTGCCTGGAATGTGCCATGGACAGAGGAGCCTGGTGGGTTGCAGTCCATGGGGTCGCAGAGCTGGACGCGACTGAGGGACTGAGCACGTACTTCTACACAACTTTCTAATGGTGACTGTCCTGGACTAAGCGTGACCCTCGACCCCATCAGTGTGAATGTCTGGGAAGTAATACACTTGTGGCTGGCTATTCCATCCCCCCTGGAATCACAATCCCCAGTGATCATTTAAAAAAAAAAGGCTGACTAGTCACTGACCGTAATCTCTCCCTGTTAGTGTCACCAGGAGACGGCTCCTGAAGGAGCACTGATGCTTAGCAATTTGAGCAGAAGAATACCAAAGATGAAGACCAGTGTGGTCCTGGTACAGCCAAGTTCCAACTCCGGGTTCCCAGCACAGATGTGAATCTGCATTAATTGTTACCTCTATGACCTAAGGCAAACATTTAAATCCACAAAACTTTCTCATGAGCAAAATATGGCGAACAGTACTATGCACACAGGTGTTAATATTACTATGAATGTTAAGCTAGGAAGTGTAAAGCCATCAAGCACGAAGCCTGGTAAACAGTAAGTATTCAAATGCTAGTTGTTACGTGTAATGATTAGGAACAGGAATGGAGGCGGCCAGATCAACAGTGACTGTCAGACATGTTAAAACAGGATGAAAAACAGAAGCACGGCCAAGGCCCACAGTCCCACTTCAAGCCCAAGTGCAGGAATGACTAAGAGCTGCAAGACACGCTCTACAGCTGGAAATCAGACAGGCTGGTTCAGTGAAACACAACGTACTGCTTTTAAGAAACAAACCCACCAATAGCCACTAACGTACATATCACTTATCTCCCCTGATTGGAAAGACTGAGTCATACACAGCATCTCTCTACAATTAAAGAGAAAGTGTCAGCACATTTCTGTACAGAAAACAGTTCACAACTTCAACCAGTTTCAAACTGCTTTGGAAAGATAAGCTCCTTAATAGTTTTGACTAAATTTAGAAAGCTTTACTACTTTAATGCAGATAAATGGAAATTGGGAAGCAATAAATTATCAAAAAGAGGTTCTATTTGACCTGCTACAATATTAAAACATGCAATCAGCACACTCAGTAAACAGTGGTGCCGTCTGTCTCCAAAATACAAATTTAAATTAAGAGTCCAAATTAATGAGACTTTACAGAATATGATGATGCTTTGCTATTAAACAGATGAATTTAATCCCAAAAGATATACAAATAAACGAAGTCTACCTCACTACATTCTACATTTAACTCCTTAAAAGACGGAATGTACCTCTACCCTACTCTGGAAATTCTGTTAAGTGAGCCACAGATCACATTCACAGATCTACAAACTAGACAAGTGGAATAAGCCAAAATTCACCCGGATTCAACTTAAAGTACAGGCTAGAGGAAAATGCAAAAGTTTATTCAGAAGAGAAAGACAAACCTGTTTCTGAGAATTTAGTGATACAAGAGATTCTCCTCAATGGCATAAATCACTGTGCATATCAGAAGCACCGATTCCTGCCCTACACCATACCTAGTGAATTAAAATCTTCCCCAATATTCTGATCCTAAGTCAGGATTGAGAACCACGGCCTCTCTGTAATATCTATATTAAGTTATGCCCCTTCCCCTTCTAAACAATTGTTTGGTTTTGGGTTGTTTGGCTGTTAGACAATCAACCAAGTGCCTTCACTTACCACATTAGCTCCCAATGCGTGCGTATGTGCTCAGTCGGCAAGTCACACCTGACTCTTTGCTACCCCCTGGATTACAGCCCACCAGGCTCCTCTGTCCATGGGATTTCCCAGACAAGAATACTGTAGTGGGTTGCCATGTCCTTCTCCAGGGGATCTTCCCAACCTAGGTATCGAACCCATGTCTCCTGCATTAGCAGGCAGAATCTTTACCACTGAGCCACCAGTAAGCCTGTTAGCTCCCAAACTAAATCCTAAATCTCCAGAGGGCATGTCGGGCCACATCATGTCCATACCAGATGCTCAGTCAATAAAGGAAATTAGGCCAATAAAAACAAAATATTAAGAAGCAGTTTAGGGAATTACCTCCCAAGCTTCCCTCTTCCCTGGCCTGAAAAACAACTCCCAGATGGACCATTCGTCTTATAAGGGAGACAGGAAGCGGGAAGATAATCCGGGAAAATTCTAAATTAGAAACTCAAAAACATTAAAAATTCAAGAAAATTCACCAGGGAAAAAGGGAAAACATGGATAAAGGGCCTAAGAAGTATAAAAGGAAAAAAACTGGATAGAAAAGAATGGTGGTTGTTAGGCCATTCTAAATAAGAAAAATATACTAATTTGTCTTCCTTGCTCATAAAATAAACGGGACTCAATATTAAAAAGCAGAAACATTACTTTGCCAACAAAGGTCCCTCTAGTCAAGGCTATGGTTTTTCCAATAGTAATGCACGGATGTGAGAGTTGGACTATAAAGAAAGCTGAGCGCCAAAGAATTGATGCTTTGGAACTGTGGTGTTGGAGAAGACTCTTGAGAGTCCCTTGGACTGCAAGGAGATCCAACCAGTCAATCCTAAAGGAAATCAGTCCTGAATATTCATTGGAAAGACTGATGCCGAAGCTGAAACTCCAATACTTTGGCCACCTGATGTGAAAAACTGACTCAATGGAAAAGACCCTAATGCCGGGAAAGATTGAGGGCAGGAGAATGGGTCAACAAAGGATGAGTTGGTTGGATGGCATCACCAACTTGATGGACATGAGTTTGAGCAAGCTCCAGGAGTTGGTGATGGACAGGGAAGCCTGCTGGGCTGCAATCCATGGGGTTGCAAAAAGTCAGACACAGCTGAGTAACTGAACTGAACTGAAGATCTTTTGAGTCAAGACACAAATGAATTCCAGTACCTACTTGGCGTGACTCTGTTCATGAGCCAGTTTCTTTATCCTACCCTGTAAATGGGGTAAGACCATTATTAGAAGATAAAGAGATAGTTGTAAAGCATCTGGCTTCGTATCCAGATGCTCAATGCAGATTAGCTCCCTTCCTCCTCAGGTGGAAATTCGTAAGGTCAGATAATAAAAGACGATGATTATCTTGCAGAAAAGGGCTGTGTGGTCATTTCGGCATCATGTGAATGTGTCCTCTGGGTGTCTGTCGTGTTCTGACTCCTGTAGCTGTGTCATTCCTCAGTGCTGTCCTCAGCTACCATCTCTGATACATGCATAGCCCCGGGGAAGCTAAAAGGTAATGGTAATGTCCAGGAATCTCTAAAGTCCTTTCTGGAAATAAAACCTTAACAGCAGAACTACAAACCCACAGTGACCATTTAAAACGTGCGCCCCAGCCATCACCCCCCAAAAAAGCAAAGAGGCCTCATCTTCACTGAGGTCCAGGGCCTGACTCCACAAGACACTGCTAAACAATCTTCTATCCGTCACAGCTTTAAATCAGGGTACCAGGTCCTAAGCAATCCTGGAGAAAAGTAAAAGGCGTTACTGTGATCCTAAGGCAGTAGACAAGGCTAGAGAATCTTGTTAAGTAAAACAAGAAAGAAGCCAGCCTTGTTCGGGTGGCCAGAACCCCACCCGAAGTCAATCGCCTGGGGAGCTGCCTGGGGCGCCTGGTTTCAGGCAGCGCTCAGGAGTATCAACTGGACAGTCAGACAACTCATCTGTCGATGTTTCTCTGAAAGCAGATAACCCAGAGCTAAGTACCTGAATAGCCTGAGTCTTCAGGAGCGGTCTTCTCTCTAACACACCACCAAAGTCTTTTTTGGGACATGCTTTTACTATTGCAATTCAAGATGACTATTTCAACTCAAGGTGAATTCAGAGGTTCTGATGGCCATGTCACTCATGACTAAAATATGCCTATTATAGTCAATTAATACTCTAATTAAATCAAGACCTCCTCCATCTATACCTGCACAACTGGTTTTCTGGACCCAAATGCAGATCTTTACACATACTTCTATATAATTAGTCTTATCAGATCTGGCAGGCTGTTTCAGTCTCTCTTCACTCCTTTGACCCTTAGTTCTCTCATCAATGAAGTGAACAAACTGGACAAAACGGTTTCGGTGATGTCTTCAAGTTTTAAAACTATATTTTAGCATTTACCAAACATTTATGCCAAACGCTTTACTTTAAAAGCAATTTTACTTCACTAGGATTTTCAAAGGAATAAAAACAAACAAACAAAAAAACGCAAACAGCTACAGATTTTTGCCTAAAGGAGTCATTATCTTTGCGTGCCTCTCATGCCCCTGTCTAAAACCACCCTAACTGGCTTTTAGTTCAGGATAGAATAACCTTCTCCAAACATCCTATACTGGGAGAAGGAAGAAAAACAAATCCTACCATTTCTGATGACCAGGATTCTCTACTATTAAAGCATGAAGAACAAGGTTTTAATGTAAACCAGAAGATCGTGCTGAAACAGGAATTCAAACGTGCAGTCTAAATCTCTACTCAAAGTAACGATGTACACAAGAGATGTCCACAAGAATTACCAAAAAGAAAACTCCTCAGAGATGGTGATGAAGGAGAGGGTCTGGCAGAGAAGAAAGCCAAAATCTCCTGCAGGGCACCGCCCTTTAAAAAACCGTTAGGGGTGGGGATAGAATTGTGGCTAGAAGTCTCTCCTCTTAGGACTTTAAATGACAAAATGTGGTTCAGCAGGTAAAGAATCCGCCTGCCAATGCAATATGTACAACTGTTAGTTAACGCTAAAAAAAATTCACAGACTATGTTAACTTAATACATACAAGTGAAACTGCCTAAACAAAAACTTAACTCTTAGATTTTTACCTAGTCTCATACGATCCTTGATGATAATGTCAGAGGCCCCCAACAGTAAAGGCTCATTCATTCACTGTAAGATGATTAAGTTCTCATCTTAATGATCACTGAACACTGCTCCTCTGCTTTAATTAGCACTTGGCTTAATAATTATCAAGGCCCCACACAGCAGTGAAACCTTACATTTCCATTAGTTAAGGAAACTACCCATTAATATTGCTCAGTAAACCAATACAGAATATTAAAAGATTTTGATAACAAAGAATTCTAACTGAAAAGGGAGGCCTTCGAGAGAACCACCACACTTTCTTTCCAAATTAGCCATTTAGTACACCAAGCACTCAAAACTGGAAACAGAACAATGAACCATGGATCGTCCCATTCAAAGTCCTTTTGGAAGCAACAGTTCTTATTCCACCAGCACTGGCCATTGTTCAAAGCATTTTTGGATCTTCTCCTTTACAACAATCTTCAAATAGCATTAGATATTTATAGATACGTCTCTTATTTTCTTTCTTTGCACAAAACCGTTCTTATGCAATTTATTATTGAATCTTGTTTCTAAATATCTTTGGGGCTATTTTTAAAAACCAAAACTATCTCTCACCCCCAAAAACATATCTATCCTCCCAGTTAATATTAATACTTTGAAAGAGGCTTTGTCCTGAAATGAAGATGACAAGTCTTCCAAGGGCTAAAGTCTCTAGAGGACTTTTTTTAAATGAACAAAATACTGTCTGATACTCCACAAATTACTTCCCAAGAACTGAAAGTTTTTATCTTTTATAATTTAAACATGCTCCCCAAATTACTGCTTGTAATCAGGCTTTTCATTATAAGTAACATAAAGGCAATTTCAATAAAAATACAATAAACCCGAACATACAACATTGTACAATATTCAAGTAGCTCACTTGTACACTGGCTATGCACTGTATTAGAATTAATAAGGTATCAATATCATATAGGAAAATATGACACTAAGCATTTTTCAGTTATCCTTTTGACTACAGAGCACCCACATTCCTGCAGTGGACTTGCTGCCAATATAAGTGTACAATAACACAACTTCTAACCCATAAGATAGCGGAAATGGGTTTTCTCCTTAATTTAAAATCATGTACAGGAATATAATGGGAAGGATGCAATGACTGATTTGGTTTGACTAGGTTAAGCAGGATTGATAAAAGAACTTATTAATTATTAATTTTAATAATTCATTTTATTTAACTCCATATATTCAAAATATTAACATTTCAACATGTATAGCGCATAAAACAATAAATGGTACATTTTACCTATTTTATTTCCTAAGCCTTGAAATTCGATGTATATTTCACAGTAATAGCACAACTCAGCTTGGAGACTGATAAAGAACTTATTCTTTCTTAAACCTGTGCCACTGGGAAGAACTTTGTTCACATTACAAGACGAGTGAAAGCCAAACGAAGCCATTACTCCTTACACAGGAGTCAAACTGGTAGGCAGCCTGAGAGCAATACAGCACTTCTGCTCCGCAAGGGACAGGCCTCCTCGCCTCCAAGCCTCTCCTGCCCCACCCCAACCCAACTCTCCCCCAGCTAACCCTCCCCCTCCTTCAGGACAAGAGAGAAGAAACATCACCTTCAGGAAACCATCACCAATGCTCTCAGTGCATGGAAAAACTGGGTCAAAGTGGCCCCCCTCTATACTCTCCAAAGCACACTTTCAAACCGCAACATAGCACCTCCATACTCTAGTCATTGGGTGACTAGTCTAGCCTCTCCTACTAAAATACAAACACCCTGAGGGTGAGAACAGGTCCCCAAAATGAAGATCCCCAGGACCACACACACTGGTTGGTATATAGTAATCATTCAAATGACTGGGTAAACCATCTGCGGAGAGAAGCAATGGTCGGGCCCACCATCACGTGTGTTACTCACGCCAGTCCTTCAAGCTGCAGTGTAACAAAGGCCTCAGGAACACTGATGTGTGCTGGAGGAGCTCCTATTTTAGTGCCAGGCAGGGTGTTCTGGGAGGTGGATATGAAAAGGGGGTGAGGGGAGGGCAGACCTCACTCACAGAGCAGTGGCAGTGGCGTTACTAGAACAAAGAGGCCCTTAGTCAACATGCAGCTGTTGAACAGTGCATCCAAACTGAAAAGCCGTAACTTGAGAAACAAGCTCTGATTCAAAGGTTTAAAAACAGTATTAATAAACCTACCAAGGAAGAAGTTCCCTCCAGGACCCTCCATGCACCTCACTTGAGAGGGGAGTCTTTGTCTCGTCCATTACATTGTCAAAGTCTATACAAAAATGAGCATTAGACTGGAAGAGAGAGAGGCAAAGGGAAAAGAAAAAAAGAATGTGAACGTGAACACACACACACACTCTCCGCCATCAAAACATCAGCTACTCTCTTGCAACTTCTCCCATCAAATCTTGCTCTTATTTGACAGTGGCAGAAAGCATCCCACGTTCCATGCTACTCAATCCACTTTCTGCGCCCCAGCCCAAGTCCCTTTCACACCTTTCTCAAAAATGCCCTCAGAGCCCGTGAAGACTTCTCAAAGAAGCTGCTAACGGAGAGTGAGAATTACTCGGCTGGGAGGGGTAGGGAGACCCGCTCCAGCTGCTCCAAAAGTTCAAATGTGCAGATAAGCCTCCATCTATTTTTAGGTTTAGCTCTGCCCACCCTTTAAGAGTCTCTAGCACACTACAAGAGCTCTAAGGCAATCTAAAGCAACATTCTCCCTTAACTGACCTCAATTCTATGTGCGTCAGGCTCTGACACCTAGGGATCTCACAAAAGACTTGTTTACTTTATGAGACTGCTGTGCTATATATTTTTCAGCTACCATTTTTTAAAAACTTAAGAAACCAAATAAACATAGTCAAAATCATTATCGTCAGGATTTCTGAGTCACTGTCCATTTGCACCTTTGTTTAATGAGAATGGAAATGGCTTGCAGACTTCCATATATTTCAAGATTCCTAATCTGTGAAAAACTAGCAGTGAGTCATAACCCTATTAAGTGTGAAATCTCATTTTTTAGGTGTAGTCCCTTAAAGAAAAAAAAAGAAAGGAGTGAAAAGAAAAATTATTCTATGTTTCAGCTTCTCTTCCTACAATTCCATGCTGTTCAGGTAACTTCTCCTTTTACGTAACAGAGTGGACTCGTTAGCCCTTCATTTTTACCCTCAGCAGCATTTCCTGGCGGCGTACTCTGGTAAAGTGAGGTATTCCCCGCTCCACATCCCAGTCACCGCATGCGTTTTAAGTATCGACTTCCAACTTGTACTGGCCTTTACTGTCTCAGCAGATGGTCAACTGACTAGCTGGGCAATGGTCTCCACATCCATTCCTTCAAGCAGGAAGGGTCAGACTGGACTAAACTGAGACTTTCCAAGAAGCTGTTCTGCAGATCATCATAAAAATGAAGTGACAACAGTCTGCGTACTGAAGCTACCACTGCCCTGTAAAGACGCTGTTTCGAGGGCCAGACACCCCGGGGCATCCAGAAGTGACATGGCAATATAAACGGTATGTCTTCTTTCTCCCATCCGCTGCACTTTATAACCCCAGAGGGAACATGAAGTGACCTTCTCAGCGCCCTATGCACCTGGCGGCAGTGGCCTTTAGCAAGCGAAGCATGACACACGTGCGTGTTTACCACGGACGAAAGACGTATATCATCTTTAAGAGCTTTTGACTTTTTGCTACAACAATTAAGTGCTGATTAATTCATCGTTTCTCTTCATTTCCCCTTTCCCCTCACCAGAAAAAAGAGTGAATTTGGAAAAACATTACTCTCCTTCCCAACTCAAGTAAACCAGAATGCAACCAACTCTTGAAATGTAAATGATGAAGCACCTCTACTTCCATCTACCTGGCAACCAAACAACCCTCCACATGATGATATCCAGCTCAGTACTGACATACAATCACACTCAAGACTATACTTGTATGAAAAGCTTAGGGGGAAATGCACACCAAGTTAATCAGCATGACCACAGTTCAATTTATCAGGAACAGAAATGTGGCAACATAATGGCAAGCCACAGACTATCAGAAGGAGAACAGCATTTTTTAAACTTGTTCTGGGGCTCGCAATTTAACCCTTTCAGTTCAAGGTAATACTTTCTTAAAATGCACACAGAGATACACAGTTGGACTCTTCCCATCAATACCAATCAGATGGGGAAATTTTTTTTTTCTTTCTGGAAACAACTGTTCTAATTAAACTCTTGGGAGTGAGATTCTTGAGTAAGAGTCTATTTTCTTATTTTAATCTCTAAACATGTAACAATGCCTGACACCCAGTAGACACTGAAAGTAGACTGCTGAATTTAATTATCTACCTTAAACCCATGTACACTATTTCAGCTGTTCCCCTTTTGTGGTTAAAAGCGTTCTTAGCCACTTGTGGTCTTTATTATTAAGGACAAGTATGTGACTGAATTCCTGAAAACCTCCAGAAACACGCTTGAGTAGTCAATGCTACGACTGTAGCTCTAAGCTGACATCAAAAACATGCACAGCTTGGGCTGACGCTGAACCAGAACAGCAGCAACATCACAAGCGCTAGGACTGCACCATCCAGTCCAGGGGCACCAGCCACACCAGGCAGTTAGTCTCCCCTGGTGGGCCAGTGGTTAAGACCTCACCCTTCAGTGCAGGGGCTGCAGGCTCGATCCCTGGGGGGGAGCTAAGATGCCACCTGCCTCAGGGCCAAGGACCGAGAAACCGAAACAGAAAAACAGAGGCAATATTGTAACAGATTTAATAAAGACTTTAAAAATGGTCCCCATTAAAAAAAAGGAGGGGGGGCAGTCCAAACTGAGATGTGCTCTGTGTGTCAAATACGCATTGACTTTCAGACTCAGTGCCAAAAAAAGGTACAATATCTCAATTTCCATATTAATTATATGTTGAAATCATATTTTTGTGTATTTTGAGTTAAATATTAAAATTAACATCACTTGTTTTTTGCTACTACAGTTTTAAATTCCATGAGGCTCACTTTGTACTTCTATCAGACAGTGCTAAGTTGGAGCCAGACAGATTTAGGTTTAACTCCCAAGATCAATAACTCCCTTGGTTTTGTGCAATCTGAACATCTGACCAATATTTGGGTTTAATTCCTCCTTCTATGAAATTACAATAATGTCATCCTCTTCACTGGTGGGTGAGTGGGTACTTAGGACATAACCGCTAGAACACAGGAGAAAGGCAGTGAACGGCAGCAAGCAAACAAACATACGTAACACATCCTGCCTCTGACACCACTGCGCTCAAATAAGCATCACAAAAAGCCTGTCAATGGGTTAACAAAGGACTGCTCTTTTAACACTGTGTGACCTGTCATTGCATTTCAATATTTCTGTGTCTGAAAAATACCCCTCAACCATACTGATTAACTCAGCAACATTGACCAATGCTCCAAAACCATATTTCTGTGATTTCTGGTTTATTTTTACATAAATACCTAAAGGTCTGTTGTTTGAATGCTGTTCCAATTTTATCAAAACATATCAGAAAGATTCATTTGGTCATACACAACAATTTTAAGACAAAAAAAAGCAGTCAAAATCTCACACAAAATGAGGTTTCTAAAATTTCAAAGTCTAAAACTACTGGAACTTACTTGGTATCTATTTAGGAGGGAGGAAAGACCTCACCCCTACCTAGAATGAACATGAATATTTCTAATACTACTCTAGGACCAACTCAGCATTAAAAAAAAAAAAAAAAACAGCAAGAAAAAGTGACCTGCTGTTAGTAAATGAGCAAGCTTGTAAGAAAAAATTATTACAAAAATCAAGTTAAGTTGTTCAAGCTAAGCATTAATAAAATCTTCTGGGAAGAAGGGAAGCAAGACCGTTTGGTGAATAAAATCCCATATCTCATACTGAAATCTAACACATCTCTACGATACCAACATATCAAACCCCACCACAGATAACAAATGCCAATTCTAGTAAGTATATAACCCTAGGAGGACAGGTCATCTTCCCTGTTCCAGTAAACTGTTAAGGAAGCCTGTGTGTAGAATGCCTAAAATTTACCTTTAAGTGGAGAAGGAAGAAGAGGAAGAGACAAGGAAACTGTGGTCTTGGTGAGAACGGACTAAGCGAACACACTGGTCCTCAGATGGGTCAGTTTTCTGGAGAATGACCTTGACGCTATCTCTAGCTTTCCAACAGACACCAGAGTTCCCATAATCTATCATGATGTGATGTGATACTTCATATGTCTTGCAGGTCACAGCCAATTACCCAAATGCTCTCAGATTTCCTTTTCCCCACTGAAAACTAGTCAGCCGTAGAAGAAATTAAGAACCTCGGGCACACTCACTGACCACTGAAGGTCCTGAATTATTGTGGCTACCAGCCGTGACTATGGTACTCGCAGCGAGGGGTATAAGGTGTGATTTTACATTAAGGAGATGGATGATTTCCCAAGTGAACTAATAGCAGGGAGAGGGGAGACTAACAGAATGAATAAAAAGGCACCAGTCTGCCACAGTCCCTGGCTACCCACAAGTGAGGCTTAAACCCAAAGCTAATCAGGCTGCTTACAAAGTACCCCTCCAAAATTACTGAGGTAATTTTAACATATATTTCTTTTGTGACTCTTTCCCCAAGCACATATCACAGAGCTAAATATAAACTGCACAACAAATAGTTGTTCAGAATAGTATCTCTTAAGTATCTGGCAGTCCAGTGAACTCCTGAGTTTATAAAAGGATAATCTCATCCTATTCTTCTTTAACACTCTCGAGGTTTCAGACTGCAACAGCTGACCCTTGAACAAAGCATGGGTTAGGGGCGCTGATCCTGGGCTAAGCTGAAAATCCACACAGAACTTATAGTCGGCCCACCATATATGTTCCTCGGTATCCACGGTTCGATGTCTGTGGACCATGTAATACTATAATATTTACTACTGAAAAAATCCACATGTAGTTCCAATCAGTGTTGTTCAAAGTCATCTCTACTTCCCTTCTCAAAGCAGACACAGCTGTTCTATCATGTCTCCACCTTTGTTCAAATCTTTCTACTGCCCTTTACCATACCGACTCAACATCTTTCTGTTTATAACTATCTCGAGCCACAAATTCCAAGCTTAGTCAAAGCACCAGTTCTCTCAGAAACTTCCTGTCACATTTTCGGAGCTAATCTTCCATCTATGCATATCTCACTTTAAAAAGTCATTGCTCTCTGAAATTTCACAGAAGACCAAGCAAAGAAAAAAATGATCAGACTTCTAGAGTAAGTTCCCTACCACCCCAAATCTGAAACTAAATTAACACACGAAACATCCCAATTCCAGAGAACTCAACCAAGAAAGCTCACATAATATAGCCTTTCTCCCAAGTAGGTTTTTCCCTTCATCAAAAAGCTGAAAACCTATGTAACACAAAGCCTGGCATCAACTTTAGAAAACAGAAAACTAACCCTCCTCCCAGGCCATGCAAGTCTCATCCAGTCATATACTTCCCAAATACAACGGGAAGGATGAAGAAAAAGATTCAAACAGATGCCAAGAGTCTCAGAGTTAGGACATCTTTTCAATTTGTCATTTGCTCAAAGACAGTCATTGAAAAGAACCAAGAACAAATTAACCATTCATCTTAGAAACCCATCCACATGAAGAAAAGGCATTCTGACATAAGAGTTAACGAAACACGGAGTCCACCAACTTGCTTATCCAACTCTGGAGCTCCCTAACTCTTCCCAAATTACTAAATAAAGGAACACTCTGAAGCCGTATCGTTTGTATTTATAGTACATTTTCCATCTTCGTTCTATATATAATCAGCTACATCTCACTAAAACTCATTTTCATTATGTCTGGGAATCTTTTCTGTTAATGATCATTGGAATAAATAGCTATTGACCAGTTCAGAGGAGAAAAAGCACAATGTTCCTTTTCCTCCTCTTCATTTTTTTTTTAAACTGTGCAACTATTCATAAGTTCTTGTTTTGTCTTCCCCTCATTTTAAAACTCCTTCAACACAATTTAGCAATTCAATTCCACCACAAAATACAGTTTTAGAAATGAATAGGCAATCTTCGCAACAGTTTAAATTTGCCCCTGTAAAAGCCTATTTACATAATACAAAAGTCCAAAAGACAAGTTCCAATTACATGTGGCCACAGCAATGCTGAGCAAAAGTAAGGCTGGCTTGAAGGCACAGTATGAGAAACCTGGGTATAAAGCTAGAGTTGGTCAAGACCAAACTACGAAAAAAGAAGTACACCTCCTTTCCGGACTTTTTGGGCTAAAACAGATACTCATTTCCATTTCCTTGGAGGGGGTTAAAAAGAAAGAAAACAATGAGAGCTTACTAATTATAATAGAGTATAAAAAATATGGGGCTTCCCCGGTGGCTCAGGGAATCCGTCTGCCAACGCAAGAGACCTGGGTTCGATCCCTGTGTAGGGAAGATCCCTGGAGAAGGAAATGGCAACCCACTCCAGTATTCTTGCCTGGGAAATCCCACGCACAGAGGAGCCTGGTGGGCTACAGTCCACGGGGTAGCAAAGAGTTGGACACAACTGAGAGACTGAGCACACAGGCACAAAGTAAAATATACACACTCTTTAATAAAGCGTTACAATGTGGAGCATAAATAAAACTGTTCCTCTAATTAATTTCAGAACAAGTTTACAAAGACAATGTTGAAGTATCTGAACAGTAGCATGCCCAGTTGCTCGAGCATCTGGGACACCGAGGTGAGAGTGCAAGCGCTGGTGACGCCCTCTCCGGCAGCAAACCGTCCCACCAGGCAGAAACAAGGGATCTGCGGGTGATCCCCAACGAGCGGGCCGCACACATCCGGAATGGAAACCACAACAATGCAGCTCCTGTGCGAGGTGCCTGGGTGCGCTGGCTCCCCCTTTTGTCAATCTGCTTTCACACTTGATTGTCTTGAGGTCACCCGATGCTCTCAGCAAGTAACACCCAAGAGCCCGGAATCAGACACACAGCACTATCCTTGATTTACCGCCTTCAACCCCATTCCCGTTTCCTCTTCTGCCAGCGGGGAAACCAACCTCTGATCCAAAACGACACTTTGATGACCTAAAGTTTCCTGGCGGCTTCCCTCGTAGCTCAGTCGGTAAAGAATCTGCCTGCAATGCAGAAGATCCCTGGGTCAGGAAGACCCTCTGGAGAAGGAAATGGCAATCCACTCCAGTATTCTTGCCTGGAAAACCCCATGGACAGAGGAGCTTGGTGGGCTAAAGTCCATGGGGCCACAAGAGTCGGACATGACTTAGTGACTAAACCAAACCAAACCAAAGTTTCCTGTACCCCTGAGTGAAACCAGGAGCAGCAACTAGCCCAAGCGAGGGTCTCTGAACTACAGCCGCCCTGAGTCTCCCCCACCTTGAGCTATACCACATACTAAAGACTACTACCTATGAGACATAAAGCCGGGCTTCCCTGGTGGCTCAGCGGTGAAACATCAGCCAGGCAGTGCAGGAGACTCGGGTTCGATCCCCGGTCTGGGACGATCCCCCATGACACAGAACAGCTAAGCCTGTGAGCCACAACTACTGAGCCTGTGCTTAGAGCCCGGGAGCCACTACCAGAGAGGAGCCCCCTCCTCGCAGCACCTGGAGAAAGCCCATGTGCAGCAGCGAAGACCCAGCACAGCCAAAAATAAACCAATCTGCAAAATAAAACAAAGACACAAAGCCTACAGCCTTCCAGGCAGGGTCTGCTGTGAAATTCTGCTCACCTTCTAAGGATCTGGTTCCATGAAACAGCAGCAGACTACGGCCTGGGTTCAAAAACAAACCAAAAAAACAAACCATAGGCAGGACCTTTAGCCAAGCCGGAGCCCTCCATGAGCCATCTCCAGATTATGCACTCTTCAGGACATCCCTGGCTGTCCAGTGGTTAAGACTCTGAACTTCCACTGCAGGGGGTCACTCGTCTTGACCCCTGGTCGGGGAACTAAGATGATCCTGCCTGCCACAGCACAGCCCCCCCAAAAAAGATAATGCACTTTTATTCCAATAACTGATCCGCAGCATGTTTATGGTACTGATTCATGACACACAGCTTTCTGTGCGGTGGTAGAGAATCGCAAAGAGCTCAGGCTTTTGAATCAGACTTGAGCGAGCCCCAAAGCCTGGCTCTGCTACTTAACCTCCTGAATAAGTGTGAGCCAATGACTTAACCTCTCTGTCTTTCTGTGCCTCTGCTTCCTGATTTGTAAAACTGGGGAAATATATGCACTGCAAGATAAAGATTAGAGGAAGTAATTAATATAGGTACTTTGGCGCAGGGCCAGACACATGTTAAGTGCCCAGAAACTCGGCACAATAAAACAGAAACTATTTCTCTCTTCTTGTGTGTGGCTCCTGTACGGATTTCCAGATACGCCGGGATCTAAAGATTTCCCTCAGAAGCTAATTCCCACCTGTAACCTACAGTCAGTGTTCTCAAACTTTATACAGAACAAACTCACTATACAGAACGAAATCATGAGATATTAAAATAACCTGCTTTTATGAAAAATAACTGTATTTCCCCAAAACATAAGTTTCATGAAAAAGTGGCTTGTTTTATATTTTCGCATATATTTTATATCTCTTTAACATCTGGCTTAAGATAACTACTAGATTCTCATGTCTGCTTCTGCATTCAAACGACGTAACATATGAAGTTCTGACTGAAGTATATGAAAAAAAATTCAGCTTCAGATCCACAGCTAGGAAAAGAGTTTTTTAGCCTTTTCAAATAATTGTGAGTATTTTCCTTTGATATTATACTAAAACTTGACAATGGTAGGTAGTTCCTCATAGGTTAGTGGTAAGCCCTCTATTAAAGTCATCGGTCTTTCACTCTGAATGAATCCTTTATCTATGGGGTACCATATGGACTTCCCTGGTGGCACAGTGGCTGGGACTCCAGGCTTGACCTGCACAAGTCTGATTCCTTGGTCAGGGAACTAGGATCCCGCACGCCACGCAGCACTGGTGGGGGCGGGGAGAGAAAGGTACTATAAAGGCTGAGATTTGATAAAAGTGAAAATTTCCTGCTTCATGGAGAACGTTAAGTAAAACCGACATTATTTTTCACTCAGAGCACACAACTTTCCAGTTACCATGACTACTCAAACTCACCTGAGCACCCCCGCCAAGGCTCAGGCTGGCACACCAGCAGTCTTATCCAACGCTGCTTGTGCAATGCCGGGCCTCCCCAGCGGCTCAGCAGTAAAGAACCTGCCAACAGTGCAGGTGATGCAGGAGATGTGGGTTGGATCCCTGGGTTGGGAAGATTCCTCTGGAGGAGGAAATGGCAACCCACTCCAGTATTCTTGCCTGGAGAATCCCATGGACAAAGGAGCCTGGTGGGCTACAGTCCATGGGGTCACAAACAGTCAGACACAACAGAGTGACTAAACCCAAAAGAATACTGGCTGCATCAAAGGCCACAAACACAAGAACAGACTGGAAGAAAACATTTATAAATCACATATTCAATAAGGGGTTTCAGTTCAGTCGCTCAGTCATGTACGACTTTTTGCAACCCCATGGACTGCAGCACGCCAGGCTTTCCTGTCCATCACTAACTCCCGGAGCTTACTCAAACTCACGTCGGTGATGCCATCCAACCATCTCATCCTCTGTCATCCCCTTCTCCTCCCACCTTCAATCTTTCCCAGCATCAAGGTCTTTTCCAAGGAGTCGGTTCTTCACATCAGGTGACCAAAGTATTGGAGTTTCAGCTTCAGCATCAGTCCTTCCAATGAATATTCAGGACTGATTTCCTTTAGGATGGACTGGTTGGATCTCCTTGCAGTCCAAGGGACTGTTAAAGAGTCTTCAACACCACAGTTCAAAAGCATCAATTCTTTGGCACTCAGCTTTCTTTATAGTCCAACTCTCACATTCATACATCACTACTGGAAAAACCATAGCTTTGACTAGACGGACCTTTGTTGGCAAAGTAATGTCTCTGCTTTTTAATATGCTGTCTAGGTTGATCATAGCTTTTCTTCCAAGGAGCAAGCGTCTTTTCATTTCATGGCTGCAGTCAATAAGGGGTTAATATACAGCATATATAAAGAACTCCTTCAACTCAATTACAAAAATTTAAAGAACCCAATTTTTTAAAATGGGCAGAGAACTTGGAATATTTCTCCAAGAAAGATAAACAAATGGCCAATAAATACATGAAAAGATGTTGAATATTATTAATTATTTGAGAAATGTAAATCAAAACTACAATGAGATACCACCTCACACCCATTAGAATGACTACTACTGAGGGGGGGGAAAACAAGAGGACGTGGAGAAATCGGAATTATTGGGCGCTGCTGATGGGAATGTGAGACAGTGTTGACCACCATGGGAAAAATGTATGGTGGTTCCTGAAAAAATTAAAAATAGAACTACCATATAATCCAGCAATTCCACTTATAGGTGTATACACTCCAAGAACTGAAAGCAGGAACTTCAAGAGATATTTGCATGCCCATGTCCACAGCAGTATTATTCACAACAGCTAACGGGCAGAAGCAACTCTATTGGTTGAACAGTCTACTGGTGGATGAATGAAGAAAGAAAACGCGGTACATCCATACACTGAATACTATTCGGCCTCAGAAGGATATTCTGAGACACAAGTGGACTTTGAGGACCTGATGCTAAGTGAAACAAGCCAGTGACAAAAAAGACAAACGCTATGATGATTCTACTTATATAAAGTACCTGCTGCTGCTGCTGCTAAGTCGCTTCAGTTGTGTCCGACTCTGTGCAACCCCATAGACGGCAGCCCACTAGGCTCCCCCGTCCCTGGGATTCTCCAGGCAAGAACACTGGAGTGGGTTGCCCTTTCCTTCTCCAATGCATGAAAGTGAAAAGTGAAAGTGAGGTCACTCAGTTGTGTCGGACTCCTAGCGACCCCATGGACTGCAGCCCACCAGGCTCCTCCGTCCATGGGAGTTTCCAGGCAAGACTACTGGAGTGGGGTGCCATTGCCTTCTCCCATAAAGTACCCAGAACAGCTAAACTAAAAGGATGCAAGTAGAATGGTGGGGGCTTGGGGGTTAGGAGAAAACAAGTAGTTATTGTTTAATAGGTACAGTTTCATTTCAGAAAACAGATGGTGGCGATGGTTACAAAACAACGTAAATGCACTTACGAATCCGTCTGCAATGCGGGAGACCTGGGTTCAATTCCTGGGTTGGGAAGATTCCCTGAAGAATGGAAAGGCTACCCTCTCCAGTATTCTGGCCTGGAGAATTCCAAGGACTGTGTAGTCCACGGGGTCACAAAGGGTCAGACATGACTTTCACTCACCACCAAACTGCACACCTAAAAATGGTTAAGATCGCAGATTTCACGCAATGTGTATTTCACCAAAACTACTTTAATTTAAAAAATAAAGATCACTGGCACACAGTGAACTGACAGTGTTTTCTGGATGAATAAATGACCTCTAAAGGAGTGTAAGCAAGAACAAAAACCAAGGAAAGAGGTAATCTAAGCTCGGCTCCAATGTCACCTCCTCTAGGAAACCTGCTCCTCCATACCCACCATGCCAGGGTGAATCAGGCCGCTCAGTACACAGTCATTCACCCGCAGCCTGAGCTGCAACCGTCCAGTCACCCTGGACCCACTCCGTCCCACCACCTACTCACCAAGCTTAATCCACGCGACCTGGACAACGCCCAGTGGATCTGCTGACGCCCCTCTCCTCTCTGCACCACCCAGCCCCTCAGCACTGCTGCCACAGACAATGCTGACTGTCTCTTCCCCCTCTTCTGGGGGCAGCGCTCCCCTGTCACCAAGTCACTACCCATACTGCTCCCAGAACGAATCATCCAAAATAAAAACCGAGGCTCCTCCCTTTAGCTTCAGGAGGACAAACTCAATTCCTAGCGTGACACGGAGACACTCCACCCATTCTACCTTAACCACCCACATGACACACGCCACCCACTGCGCAAGCATAGGGCCGGCTGTGCTTCTCTGACCCGACGCTGTCCCACAGGGCCACTGTTCTATTCCTTCTCTCCTCAACCCACGCTTGGCCAACTCCTACATGCACGCTTTAAGATCCAATCCAAATATCCCACCCCTCACCTGTGTCCCTTAGAGCTTTTTAGGTATCACTCTCATACCATAAGTTTCCATCTCACTCAAAAATTATCTGCGGGCCTTCCCTGGTGGTCCAGTGATTACGACTCGAGGCTTCTAAGGCAGGGGGTGTGGGTTCCACCCCTGGCTGGGGAACCAAGTTTCCACAGGCTGTGCAGCGCAGTCAAGAAAAAAAATTATCTTTGCATTCCTAGTGGCTGGTTCCATTCATTTTGCTCATTTTCTTCAATGTGCTAATACTACTTACAACTGGCATAACATTAATTTTTGTCTTGTGAGCAAGATGCTTACCCTCTAGAGATGCGCTTTTAGTGACATGAGACTGTGTCTTACTCTCCATTGGTTCTTTCAGGGCCTGGCACATAACAGGATGCTTCAAATGTCTGCTGAACAGAATCCCCAGGTAATTTACCCCTAGAAAGTTAGTTTCATGCTCATATACTTTCCCCTCAAAGTGTCTAAGTTCTGCTCTGAGATGTTGATTATTACATTTAATTGTATTTACAATACTCCGCAATGAAACAAGTTGCAAGCAACTTACTATGGCACTAGGAAACCCTTGTGTCCTGAAACAGGAAGACACAAATAACTTACTTCTTAACAGGAAAGCACACGGCCAAAGTCAGTGCCTTCTGCGTAGGTCTTCTCTTATCTTCCATCATCCTGGACCATGATTTGTGCTGAAAACTTTTTTCCCCAATAACAGCTGCAACTACAGACGGAATCCAGCAGCATGCTATAGCAGGTATTGTTTACTCCATTTTACACACACAAAAACTACATTTCGAAAAGGCTTTGTATGCAGCCCAACGTCGCAAACACTACTGAGGAGCAAGCAAAACTTAAAACCCACACGAAGTTGTGGGGACTTCAGTCAAGTTCCTTCTCTCAGGACGTAAAGCACAAGAACAAAGGCCATGACTCCACTCTAACAAGGTACACAGGGTAACAGAAGATCCAGGAAAAGAGAGTTTATCCAGTCACTCTCCTTTGTATTCTGAGATTATTCTACCAACTATCATATGCAACATGCAGTGCGTCCTTCAAGACACATCCAGACCCTCCTTCTTTCTGCCCCAAAGGCCACTCTGTTAGCAAAACCAAGAACTGCCTGCAATTTACAACAGGCTTTGTAAGTGAGCCTTGGCTTTGGAGTGAGACTGATTTGGACCAGTGTTCTGGATCCCGCTCTGACCAGCTGTGTGGCCTACACAAGGATCCTCACAGCTTCTTGGAGCCCCCAATTCCTTAACTGAAACATGGAAATAAAAACTCCCTCACAAGACAGTGAACAGACAGCATCCAGAACAGAGTAAGCACTCAATAAATCCATAAATCCACAGGCTCCCTCATCCTGTCCCAACTGTAGCAGGATGCTGTCTCCAATTCTTGCATCCACACCAGATCAGAATTCAAAGTACTTGGTCCTCTGCAAAATCAGAAAAAGAATCACAGAGTCTTGTCCAGCCCACCTGTTCTGTGGATACCAAGTTCATGACCAAAACTACCACAGTTAGCTAACAGCCAAACCAGAGGAGGATCTGGGTCTTTTTCACCACCCATTTCAAAATTCTGAATCAGTGGCACGTATTTTTCAGGAGATCGTCAATAGAGACAGCAAAACATCAAGACAAAAAAGTTTGAGCTGGTTAAAACATTGACCCACACATTCTTATGCCCTAGAATTATCCCACATGTCACATCAAGAAGTGCTAAGGTAACTCTTTAAGAAAACACAAGACAGACCTCACACAATGGCAAAGAAGACTCAGTGTCCAGTGTGTTCTAGGATACAGCATTGTAGATATGCTTTTCTTTTTTTAATGCCATTGCCACATAAGGTCCTACTACTTAACCCCAGAAGCCAGGAGGCGGAAAGCGCAAGCAAAGAAGGCAAAGTAACGAACAATAACACCACTTGTCAAACAGAAGCAAATTAATCATTGAGTTTTCAACACAATCACCCTCTAACAGCCACTCACTCGGTAAATATCACTGAGTCCCTACCCTATGCTAGGAGCTAGGGAAAGGTGTGCCATAACCCCCAGGAGAGGGAATGAGACGCAGCGGAAAAACACAACACGGGACAGCGGCACGCCTGAAAGGCTTGAGAAGTCAGAAGGAGAAACTCTACACCACTACTAAGAATGAAGCAGGGTTTCAACAGGAAGTATCCTTCAAGGCGCATGTAAAAGCCGAGTCAAATCTAGACATGCGGAGATGGTAAGGAACATTCTGTGTGTTCCCAGAGTGAGATCTCAGCACAGGCAGGCAAAGTGACCAGCAAGGGTGTCTCAAACGCATGAATGGGCAAAGGCATGTCCAGTTCAACACGGCAAGAGAACAGGTTCAAAGCGTGTGGTGGGCCGGACTGAGGTTTTATTCTGTGGGCACTGAGGAGCTATTAATGTTTTCAAGCAGGGCAGTGACAGCACCGAAGCTGTATTTCTGGAAGCATTACACTGACAGAGCATACAATGGGTGACAGCTGAAAGAGCAGCTTGGCTGCTGTGTCACCGAGTTCCCCTACGTCCGCACGAACCTGGCTCTGCTCTCGGTCAGCGCCTCTCCTCGGCAGTCCTCTACACCAGTCAGTACTGACACGCATGCAGTGACCCACAGGCAGTCACATCAGCACCGGCCAGGTTACAGTACACAGACAGCCCGACGGTGGTGCAGGTGGGACTCAAAGTTCATTTCTCGCTCATCGGCACGGGTCCCAGGAAATTCACAGAGACTGTCCTTCTCAACTCAGCATTCCCTCTGCACTAGCCACGTGGCGGGATCCCAACAGCAGGGAAAGAGAGAAGATTTCACAGCGGCTTTTAAATGCTTTCGTCCCAAAGTGACGTGTGTCATTTCTGCTCAATTTCACTGCTTGCAGCAGGACACCCGGTCACAGGTGGACTTGAGACTGGGTGATCCATCTTCTCACATGAGTAAGGAAGAGCTAGAAACCCTGGTGAGCAGCATCACCAGGTGGTGTCTTTACAATGCCCAGTAATCAATTATTACATTTTGAAGGAAAAAAAAAAAAAAAAGCCTAGTTTCTTCGCAATTAAGTAATATCACAGTAAACTTGTTCTCGAGGCATCAAGTTATCACCAAATTTCCCTAGCTTTATGGATATCATGAATCTCACGCTGATTATGAACTAATGTAATCTATAAAAGAATTCAGCATCATCTACTGCAGAAGTCTGTTTGTCTTCACATCTATTATTCTTTCAGGAATCATTTCCAAGCTTTCATACAGACTATTTCATCCTGCTCTAATCTGATAAATGTCTCACTTATTCCTTATCTGGAAGGAGATAATGGATAAGGAATATATATATTCAGTCTGATCAAACCATTTCTGCCCTCTGATTAAGAGTCCTTGGCATAATCCAAAGCAGGTTAAGAACAGCAAGGGAGCTTCCTAGAGATCTAGTGCTCATGACTTCAAAGCGTTCACTGCCATGGACCAGGTTCAACCCCTAGTCAGGGAGCTGAGATCCCACAAGTCACATGGCGAGGCAAAAACAAATAAAAACAATGAAAGCTGCCAACTACTTACATTGCCTGATTTCACTAATGAGTAACCATGAGTAGTCACGGTGCTACAATTTCTTCGGCTACAAGTCTACTCTAAATGTAGGAGAGGCAAGCTAACAACAACGCGTGCACATATTTTAGAAGCGCAATCCTACTTTCAAACCCCAGCTCTCCCCGTTGCTAACTGCGGGAGCTTGGCCAAGCCACACGGTCTCCGTGAAGCTGGATGGTCCACACCAACAGCACAGTTAACCCCAGCTGCTTCAGAGGGCCACCCCAGGGTTAAAGGAGACAACCTACATGAAACGCCATAAGGCAGATGCTCAAAGAAGCGGCAGGCAGTACAAACGTTTTGATAAGCACGGAATACGGTTTTCTTTACCATTTTATTAAGATTCTCCAAGCTAGGAGAGGTAAAAAGCACTTTGGATTTCTAACTGTGTAGTTGAGAAGCCTCTCACATAAAGGGGGCATCACAGCAGAGACAAAGAGCACACTTTTATCCACCGTTCTGCACAGTGACTTCACAACTGAACCGGAACCAGCATCTCCCTACCTCTGAGAGTCACACCAAGAACAGAGACTATGCAAGAGTATTCAGAAACACTGCTTCTTAGCATCCAACGGCATTTTCAACATGTTTCAGTCTAGATGTTTCCAAATTGATGTTGGCAATGGGACCTTCTTCAAAGGAACTGTCAGAAGAAACCCACAAAATTTTTTCAAGTGGAGTTACTCTATGGGGAACAATTTGGTCTCTTTCTCATGGCCGCCCCAACCCTACTTGGACCCCTGATGTAACTCTAAGGAATCCCGAGGGATTGAGAATATCTTTGAAAAAAGACAATAAACTAAAAAACAAAAATGGATGCACTTCACTTTTAATGGCAGAAACTGGGGACAGGACGGGTATGTCTAAGTGACTTGCCCCAGACTGTCGGTAAAAAAACTAAGTCTGGAACCCAAATCTACTGAATCCCGAATCTCCTGTCTGTCCACTTAACAATCAAGTTTTTCTCATCTACAGAATGCTCTGCATCAAAATTTACCTTTACCTACATCACAGTCCAACAGTTTTGATTCTCAAATTTTATATCTGACATCCTTACTTTCTTACTAATTTTATATTACTCTATTACTCTCACATTACAT
This sequence comes from Bos indicus x Bos taurus, assembly GCF_003369695.1. NCBI lineage: Eukaryota > Metazoa > Chordata > Mammalia > Artiodactyla > Bovidae > Bos > Bos indicus x Bos taurus. Next base: position 16,329,548 of record NC_040096.1, on the reverse strand, counting down.
TCTGCTAATACTTTTTTAATCTTAAAATTGTATTTATTTTGTACTGGAGTACAGCCGATCGACAATGTTGTAATAGTTTCAGGTGGACAGCAAAGGGACTCAGCCACACATATACCTGAATGCATTCTTCCCCCAAATGCCCCTCCCATCCAGGCTGCCACATAACATTGAGTAGAGTTCCCTGTGCTAGACAGCGGTCCCTGCTGGTTATCCATTTTAAATAGAGCAGTATGTGCGTGTCTACCCCAAACTCCCTAACTACCCCTTCCTCCCGGCAACCGTAAGCTTGTTCTCTGAGTCTGTTTCTGTTTGGTAAATCAGTTTATTTATATCATGTCTATTCTCTCACTACTTTGTTCCCAGTAACCTTGCCATGTGTCCCAGAACAACTGCAGAGAAACACGTAACTCCTAGCACTGCTGTATTACCAGGCCTTTTAGGTTAACGCCCCAAACCACAGGCCAAGAAAGAAAAAGTAACCCAGGCTCCAGGGGCAAATCCTCTGAAATGTTACAGGCTGAGATCCTAGTCCTCGCCTGATCTGCTAAATGTTGTCACTCCCCTTTTTATCTCCCAAAGGGCAGTGTGTCAAGAAAAAGCTAGGATTAAAATGACTCAAGTTGCCAAGGGGGAGAAAACAGTGAATGCAGGATGGCACACTTTTTAAGACTCAAGTCCAAGCAATGTGATTGTAACAGGGAAAAGAAGAAGGTGAAAACTCTTCTGACCCCGCAAGATTTCCAAAGCAGTAGCCCTCAGAAAATCCAGGTCAGCGGAGAAGATGTCCTCAAAACGCCACTTAACAGGGTTCCTATGAAACCAAAACACCCAGACATATCGATGAAACCTGAACAGTTCAAGAATCAGCTATGCTACATAAAAAACTGGGTGTTTCCAAGAAGATCACAGCTGTTCACCCGCAACTGAATAACAATCTACAGGTTCCAGGCAACACTGTTATAGAGCTTTCATAAATCAACTCTTCTAGGGATGATTTATCTACTAAGTCAACCAGCAAATCTTTCTCTATAACCAGGACTAGGCTAAAGATCAGCCACATGATACTGCTAAGAATGCCCAACAGAACTGACACACTTTGATGTATCAACAGTGCCTGAGACCAACTTACACAATCTACCTGACTTATAACTTGCTATGCAACTGATTCTTCCTACCTATAGTACTGAAAATTCTGACAAATGTTACCTTATTAAAAATCACTGTTATCATAGGTGAGACCAGTTAACTCATCTGTCTCACAGAAAACTATGTGGCCATGTTAGTACGTCAAGAGCATGGACCAATTTTTAATTTGATTTTTATTTTCTTGGTTAAACCACAATGTCAACACATGACTGTGATTTGGAGCACATATGCAAATTCTGCATGTCCATTGTTAGACACAATATTGATTTTTAAAGCTTTTTATATGCATTTGGATGTGCACCAAAATGGCCACAGATCCTCTCATGGATCACTGTGTAGTTAGTTGTTCAGTCGCTCAGTCACGTCAGACTCTGCAGCTCCGAGGACTGCAGCACACCATGAGTCTGAGCAAACTCCGGGAGATGGTGAAGGACAGAGAAGCCTGGCATTGCCAAGAGTTGGACACCACTGAGTGCCTGAACAAGAAAGCTTCCCTGTCCTTCACCATCTCCCAAAGTTTGCTCAAACTCATGGCCACTGAGTTAATGATGCCACCCAACCATCTCACCCTCTGTCACCCGCGGCTTCTCTGTGAAGTATGCAGAAGGTTACCTAACTCTATATCATCTCTACAAATCTTATCTGAAACACGTCTGCACCTCATTCCTGGAGTTAATTAGGACTGCTAATTAAGGTGCTGCCGAAGAACATGACCATCAGAGACTTTATTTGAAAGTTCCCTTATGGGCCTTTTAATACTGAGAACCAACTTAGATTAACTCTCAGTGCTTAAGAGAGTAGGGAGTATGTTTCACGAGCTTCTTTCTATTCTTTCAGAAATAGAGTTCTTTTACTTATAATTGGTTGCCCGTAGTTCAGTACTTCTACTAGTAATTTTACCATGGCATTTAAAACTTCCTTTTAAACACTGGATTAAAACAACAACAACAGCTTTAAGATTATGGAGAGTTCGTTTTCTCGTGGCCTAGTGGTTAGGATTCCAAGCTTTCAATCTCTGGGTTCCATCCCTGCTTGGGGAAACTAACCTCCTGCAAGTCACACAGTGCAGGCAAAAAAGAAAGGATGAGAAGTAAAGGGTAAACAGGCACTCATTCTCTGCCAGTGGGAGTGTAAATGATAATGAGCTTTCTGTAGACAACAATATTTATTAAAAGCTGTTGAAACATACAGTCTTTGCTCTAGCAATTCCACTTCTGTGAGAAATAAGTAAACAAGAATACAAAGATTATGTACATGGCTGTTCATCACAGCAGTGTTTACAACAGGATAAAGGGGGAAGGGAGGGACAGAGGGGAGAGAAAAGAAACACCACTCCTAAGAAAGTAATGAGGGCACTCCCTCATGATCCACTGGTTAGGGCTCCAGGCTCTCACTGCCAAAGACATGGATTCAGTCCCTGATCAGGGAATTAAGATCCCATGAGAGGTGTGACATGGTCAAAAAATGGAAAAAAAAATTAAAAAGGCAATGAGTGATCAGAGGATAAACCTAAATCCATACAATGAAATACTGTATAGCCATTATATTCACTTGACATTGTGTAAAAGTATAGTTGTGAAATATACTTAATAATCTGTTTATACTTAAGAGCATATAAAATGCAATCACATATGGTATACATAAATGCACATACACCTTCTACAAATTTAGTTTGGGAAGAAAAACACCAGTTGTACCCAAAATATTTTCCAGGCAGTGTCATTTATTCTTATGTGTACTTTTTTGTTTATGGATAATTCCTTAATTTCTGCAGGGACTGTACATTACTGCTGTTAGTAAAAATAAAACAAAAAATCTCTCTCATGAATCATGCAAACTCTGATGACTTCTAGAATAAGAGATTATATACCAGAAACTGAACTTTAAAAATAAATCTACTGGCAAAGTCAAAGTTACACAAAGTTCTGCCAAAATCAGAGCTCACAGTGGATGTTCCTTTCACATAATTACTTATTTCAACTCTTGGTAGCAATGTTCTTGATGCATGAAGAGCCTGGGCCCTGAAGTCAGAGACCGGCATTCAAGTCCTAATTCTTCCACATGCTGTGAGACCCTGAGCAAGTTCTCCAGCCCCTCTGAGCCTCAAGTCTTCTCATCCATTAACTGTGCGTAGCTGACCCCACCTCTTAGAGCTCTGGGGATTAAAATGAAATAAGGCTGTAAGGAACACAGAGGACTAAGCCTGGCACAGGGAAAGCTGTAACAAATGACGGCAGCTGTTACTATTACTGTTGCTATCACACGTTAATTAAGAAACAAAATCAAGAGCACTTTAAGAACAGGAACGTTGTCTTTATTTCTGATCACCCCTGGACCCCCAGCACCTAGTAAGTTACCCTGAATGTCTGCTGATTAAGTACACCTATTAATACAATTAATTTATTTATTACCCTCCTTGGACCTCAATCTCCTTCTCTGGCAAAATCATACGAACACCCTGCAGAGGTGAGAACTGATAAACATAAGATATCCAGTTCAAGAGGCTCCCACTAAATGATAGCTGTTGTCTTCCGCAACAGGGCCCTGTACATTTCCACAGGCATCAAGACTGAAGGGACAGGACAGATACAATTTTTCCTCCGAGTTTCCTTTGGTTGTTTGGGTCCTGAGGTATCTCACAGGTAAATCATTACTTTTATTCAGACTCAGGAAAGAAAATTCTCCGTTTACAGGCACGTATCCTAGAGAGGAAACTATTAAAGTGGTAAATCTCTAGACAGCCAGCCACAAGTGCTTTTGGCAAAGCACCCAAATAGCACCTGGGGGTGGGGGGGGGGTAGAGGCAGGGGGGTGGTATTTCAGAGAATTCAGGAGCTTAAGGACAGAATGTATACAAACAGGGGCCATGAAAAACAGTGGATCAATTGTTCTCGGGCTTCAAATGAAAGCTTCTAAGATGACAATCTGAATTAGGAAGCAACTCTAAAATCAACACTACCTTTATGTACACTGCCAAATGAATTCTTAAGGAAGTACTAAATTTATGAAGATATTCAATTACCTGAAAAGTATTTCCTTCACAAAAAAATCAAAATAAATAGGAATGCATTTTAGGAAGAAAAAATAGATTCTCAAAAGAAAAAAAGAACCATTAAATTCTACGGGGGGGTGGTGAAAAGCTACTGATATGAATCCAACAATAATTTTGTATAGATTGTAACATTCTTGTACTAGTATTTGAAGGGGGAAAAAAACCTAAGGGAGAACTCAGAAACTGCAAAGATCAGTAACTTGTGCAGCTCTGTTTAATTTTCCATGTCTAATTTCACAGAAACCTCAGATTGCACACAAAAGTGCTTAATAGAAGGTTTATGATCCTATTTCTGAAATGATTCTATTGAAAGGGAAAAAAAAAATCCTACTCAGCATTCACTAGCTTTGAGTTAAAGTCGTCTGATCTGTATCCTGGAAACATACCATGCCATGACTTAAGAGACATTTCATGGTTTACAAGCATTAAACACTGGAGTGAAAGTCTGATGTAAAATTCACTGTTAAGAAAATAAGTCTGGTAGGAACTTTCAAAACAACTGGAGTAAACATATTGTTTTATTCTATACAGATTATATCACAGTATGTAATTTTAAAAGGGATGTGGCAGAGAATGGCAAAATTTCACTAATTCTCCAGAATCTGAGTAATCGGCCTGCAGGGATCAATTGTGTTCTATTGTGAATATGATTTTTAAACACATTTTTAAAAAATTAGGCAGGCAACCCACAGCTACACCCGCGTGTGAGCCACACGAATATGACAGTGACGAAGCTGCGGAACAGGTTAAAATATAAAACGACAGACAGAGAAAACAAGGAAGAGCTGAACAAACACCACTGCCAGGCCAGGTCACAGCGCTGGTCAATCTTCCATTTAACACAGTGCCCTCCGCTTCCCCCCAAAAGGCTAATTTAACTCACCATAATCAAACTACAGTTGATGCTGGGATTAAAAAAAAAAAAAAGAAATCTGTTCATTTAGTCTCAAAAAATAGATTTTATTAATATTGGGTTGGCCAAAATGTTCATTCAGTTTTCATACCATCATATGAGAAAAACTAAACAAACTTTTTGGCCAACCCGATATCAATAATAAGCACGTTATTAATATATAGTTAATGTCCTGAGGAGTAACTAACTGCTATGTGTCATGAACAATGCCACGTACTGGGAATACAGCAACGAACAAAGCAGATACAGTCTGTCCTCCCCGACCTTATAATCGAGGAGGAAATACAGATACGTGGGTTTACCTTGTGCCCACCTAGTCAGTGAGCAATGTGACAAGGAATCCTATTGAACTAACTGGGAGAGGGAAAACAGAGGGCAAAGAAAATACATAAAAATTAAAGAACGCACCGAAAACAGTACAATCCAAGATACTCAAAAAACAGGAAGAACATTCTTTTCACCTAGTTGCTGGCGTAGTATCTTAGAAAACTTCATTTATTTCTGTAGTTTATGATACCTGCCATCAGTTCAGTTCAGTCGCTCAGTCACGTCTGACTCTTTGCGACCACATAGACCACAGCACACCAGGCCTCCCTGTCCATCACCAGCTCCCAGAGTTTACCCAAACTCATGTCCATTGAGTCGGTGATGTCACCCAACCATCTCATCCTCTGCCGTCCCCTTCTCCTCCTGCCCTCAATCTTTCCCAGCAACAGGGTCTTTTGCAGAACCATCTGAAGTTTCCAAAACTTCTATCTTGTCTAATTTATACAAGTGTTAGTTGCTCAGTTGGGTCTGCCTCTCTGAGACCCTGTGGACTGTAGCCCACCAGGCTCCTCTGTTCACAGGATTCTCCAGGCAAGAATACTGGAGCAGGCAGCCAGTACCTTCTCCAGGGGAATCTTTCCAACTCAGGGATCGAATCTGTGTCTCCAGCATTACAAGCGGTTTCTTTACCATCTGAGCCACCAGTGAAGCCCAATTTATACAAAACTTGGCCCCAAAAGACTCCTTTTTCAAAAAAGTATTAATTAACATGTTACCCTGCAGGCATCCTCTAAAACAACATGGTGGGTTCCAACATTTCTAAGTCAATCTCAATTGCTCAAAGTTCACAGTAAGGTTCAGCTGTATAACAAACATTCCTTCCAAGTTACCAAAAATTTAGGTCAAACAGGATGAAAAGCTTAAACCTGGGTGTATTTAACATTATAAAAAGGTTCAAAGGCCAACTCATCTCACTTGTAAGTTTTCAGTGAAGGAAAAGGGCAGTGGAAAAAAAGATTTGAAAAACATGATTTGACAGACTAAAAAATTCAGGGCCATTCCTACCTAGCCTCATTAAAAGGACAGATTCACATCCATAATAAAAACGTTGTTACGTATACATGCCAAGCTCTCAGAATCCTTCTCCTTTCTGTCATCACAGACTAAGGTTTCTCGGGCAAGATCAGCTCAACAAGGATTCATCAACAGGTTCCTCTGACTGACAGGGCTATAAAGCAATGATGACAAGGAACTTGCACATCCTGTCTTAAGGAAATAACGCAGACACAATATTTACCAAAGGGTTCTATTTATTGTTCTGTATTAGACAAAGGGCGGTGGAAGGGAGATATTTAAAGTACAGCAGGGTGATTGGCAACAATAGTTAAGAAAATTAATTATCTAAACCGAAGTAGGAAGAACGAAGTCACACTGCAACTTTGAAGAATCTTCACTGATGTGAAAATGCCACCTGTTCCATTTCATGTCCAAGGGCGTATGTTTTGTAGCATCCTGCCAGCCACCCTGCGAGGACTCAATGAAAGGTGACTTCAACACACTATTCACAGAACAAAAGAATTCAAGGGCAGAAGAGCAGTAACCAGCTCAAAGTCACACAGCTAGTTAGGTGACAGAAACACAGCTGAACTGACTATCATCTTCCTTTCCAATCTTTCTGCAGCTATACAACTTTGCCGGGTTAAATGCCATTTTATTGGGGGAGGAGAAGGAATCGCGTGACAAGTGAGGAGACTAGCAAGGTCTTTAGTTACAGAGTTATTATCTCCTAAGCCAGGAGTGAAAAGGAAAAGAATTTTTCCCAGAAATTAGCACGCATTACGACTCTGTTCACTTGCCAGAGTCTCTGTGCCAGTCACTTCGCAATCACTTCAAAACCCCACAGGAATTAAGGACCATTCACATCGAAGGGACTGCAGGAAAGAAAGCTGCACCACAGTTCACAGAATCATCCAGATCTTTGCACCCTGTATTTAACAGTCCACATAATTCCATCCCCTGGCATTAAGCAAAAGATGTGCATACCACCCCAAAAAACACTCCTGGCGTGAGCTAAGCTGGGCGCAAAACTAAGGGACTCGGGAGACATGTTTCATGTTTCACAGTTCGTACCTACATTTTTCTTACTGAAGGCTTATGTTCCTAACATTTCAGGAGTGCTAAAAATGAACCTAAAAAACTGGTCTTTCAACTTCCAATATAGGTTAAACATGAACTAATTAACTGTTTGTAAAACACTTTGAAGTCGTGAAAGAGTATGTAAATGTTAATTATTAATGCTGATCCACAAAGCCCCTGCATCTGAAGTAAAATACAATTCTCCAGGCAAGTTTCTGCTACTTTCAAGGTATAAACATGGAAGCCCAGCAAGCTTTTAGGAATTCTAGGAAAACTTGAAAGGCAGACCACAATGATTTCTATTTACAACAAGAACAAGCTGGAATTTTAAGCCAGCTGTGTTGGGTATAATTATATCAGAATGAATAAAAAATGTGACTTATGCCATATATAATAAAAACTAGAGTATGTTTATAGTCACAAAGCCCTGGATGAAAATTATAGTCCATTAACCTGAGAGGGGCAAAGTCAAAGCTCTGAACCATACTTTTCTCATCAAAAAGGCAGGGAGGATAAAACCTATCTTACAGGATTACCGTCAAGAATTGAGAGAATGTAAATCAACACACAGTAATATATATGCAGGCATCCAGTACCAGTTTCTTCTTCTCTTTAGTGACTTCACTTTTTAGAAGACACTTCTTGGGAAATGGCCTGATCTTTAGCAAAAGATCTCTCTAGAATGAAAAAGTCCTTTAAATACACACTAGCTTAGGTTCTAAGCACACACACAGCACTCGTTTAGCAGGAGGACCCAGGCAAAAACTTTTGGTCATTCCTGTCCACTGACCCATATACATTCTTAATCCTCAAAGGCAGAAAGCACCTCGGCCAGGCCCCAAGGCTGCATGTGACCAAGTGAACAATTAGAACTCTGCTTCTCAAACTTGAGCTGTCCCGTCTTCCTCCTAAATAACTCCCAAACGACAAAGCCACAAGCAGAGTTCCTTTGTGAATACAAAGAGCCCAGCCTCTCCGCACAAAGAACGCAAGATTAAAAAAAAAAAAAAAAAAAAAAACCCGCTGTCCTCCAGACAGATCATAAAAGTAAAAGAAATGATTCCCGCACAATGCCACAATGGGTCTCTTCTCCACCTCCAGAAACGCGACTACCTTAAACAGGGCAGAACTCAACGGGCAACACCAGGTACGTGGACTGATTTACAGACATATTTCAAACTCTACTGCTGTATTTTCAGAGGTGATTCATCAACGACAGAAAATGTCAAATCTGCAAAAACTCCACCTTTGGCACTGTTATCACCTGGGAAAAGGAATGCTTCTAACGATCTAAGCTGGTACTGAAAGTTATCATTCAGATTTAAGGGAAAAACATTCAAGCTTGAGTCAATTCACCTGAAGTGACCTGCCCACCACGATACGAACACTACACAACACAACATCCCCTTTGAACAACTGGTGCCACAACTAGCTTGGTGGGGAGAACATGTGCTAACAATTTTCACAGAAGCTGCTGTGAACTCTTCTATCAAAACCACCCATACTCTCCCCTGACGTCCCCGCTGGAGATCAACGGCTCAAATTTTCAAGACAACAGACCACAGTCAAAGACCCATCTGTGGAGGACGAAGTGTGAACAACCACAAACAAAGAAACTGCATCAGCCCAGAGACTCACCAAGCGGGCAGACGCTCCCAAGCATCACCTCTACTTGAAAATGAAAAATTAAAACATATACAGAGATAGATACATATATAGCAAAGCATTTAGGAGGTAAAAAAAAAAAAATTCTACTGTCATCTCACTCTACAAACAAAACTACAGTTAACACTCTGTGATAAATTCCTTCCAAACTACTTTGTGTGTAAAAATTACACACACAACCCCTGTGTGTGTGTCTGTGTGTGTGTGTGTTTGCTTAGTCGCTCAGAAATGTCCGACTCTTTGCAAATCCATGGACTGTAGTCCAACAGGCTCCTCTATCCATGGGGATTCTTCAGGCAAGAGTACTGGAGTGGGTTGCCATGCGCTCCTCTTGGGGATCTTCCCAATCTAGGGATAGAACCCTGGTCTCCCTCATTGCAGGCAGGTTCTTTACCATCTGAGCCATCAGGGAAGCCCTGATACACCCCTGCATCACATTTAAAGATCACTGATAGATGGGCACAATAAAGGACAGAAGTGGTACGGACCGAACAGAGGCAGAAGATACTAAGAAAAGGTGGCAAGGATACACAGAAGAACTACACAAGAAAGATCTTCATGACCCGGATAACCACAATGCTGTGATCACTCACCTAGAAGCCAGACATCCTGGAATGCAAGTCAAGTGGGCCTTAGGAAGCATCATTACGAACAGAGCTAGTGGAGGTGATGGAATTCCAGTTGAGCTATTTCAAATCCTGGAAGATGATGTTGTGAAAGTGCTGCACTCAATATGCCAGCAAATTTGGAAAACTCAGCAGTGGCCACAGGACTGGAAAAGGTCAGTTTTCATTCCAATCCCAAAGAAAGGCAATGCCAAAGAACATTCAAACTACTGCACAATTGCATTCATCTGACACACTAGCAAAGTAATGCTCAAAATTCTCCAAGCCAGGCTTCAACAGTATGTGAACCCGTGAACTTCCAGATGTTCAAGCTAGATTTATAAAAGGCAGAGGAGCCAGAGATCAAATTGCCAACATCCCTTGGATCACTGAAAAAGCAAGAGAGTTCCAGAAAAACATCTACTTCTGTTTTATTGACTATGTCAAAGCCTTTGACTGTGTGGATCACAACTGTGGAAAATTCTTCAAAAGGTGGGAATACCAGACACCTTACCTGCCTCCTGAGAAATCTGTATGGAGGTCAAGAAGCAACAGTTAGAACTGGACATGGAACAACAACAACAGGGAAAAGGAGTACATCAAGGATGTATATGTCACCCTGCTTATTTAACTTATATGCAGAGTACATCAGCGAAGTGTCAGGCTGGATGAAGTACAAGCTAGAATCAAGACTGCTGGGAGAAATATCAATAACCCTAGATATGCAGATACCACCACTCTTATGGCAGAAAGCGAAGGACAACTAAAGAGCCTCTTGATAAAAGTGAAAGAGAGTGAAAAAGCTGGCTTAAAACTCAACATTCAAAACAGGAAGACCATGGCATCCAGTTCCATCACTTCATGGCAAATAGATGGAGAAACAATGGAAACAGTGACAGACTATTTTTTGGGGCTCCAAAATCACTGCAGATGGTGACTACAGCCATCAAATTAAAAGATGTTTACTCCTTGGAAGAAAAGCTATGACTAACCTAGATAGCATATTAAAAAGCAGACACATTACTTTGCCAACAAAGGTCCATCTAGTCAAGGCTATGGTTTTTCCAGTGGTCATGAATGGATGTGAAAGTTGGACTATAAAGAAAGCTGAGCACCAAGAACAGATGCTTTTGAACTGTGGTGTTGGAGAAGACTCTTGAGAGTCCCTTGGACTGCAAGGAGATCCAACCAGTCCATCCTAAAGGAGACCAGTCCTGAATATTCAAGGACTGATGCTGAAACTGAAACTCCAATACTTTGGCCACCTGATACGAAGAACTGACTCACTGGGAAAGACCCTGATGCTGGGAAAGACTGAGGGCAGGAGGAGAGGAGATGACAGAGGATGAGATGGTTGGATGGTACCGCCAACTCGATGGATATGAGCTTGAGCAAGCTCCAGGAGTTGGTGTTGGACAGGGTGGAAAATAAACTGTGGAAAATTCTGAAAGAGATAGGAATACCGGATCACCTGACCTGCCTCTTGAGAAATTTGTATGCAGGTCAGGAAGCAAGTTAGAACTGGACATGGAACAACAGGCTGGTTCCAAATAGGAAAAGGAGTACATCAAGGCTGTATATTGTCACCCTGCTTATTTAACTTATATGCAGAGTACATCATGAGAAACACTGGGCTGGATGAAGAACAAGCTGGAATCAAAACTGCCGGGAGAAATATCAATAACCTCAGATATGCAGATGACACCACCCTTATGGCAGAAAGTGAAGAGGAACTAAAGAGCCTCTTGATGAAAGTGAAAGAGGCGTGTGAAAAAGTTGGCTTAAAGCTCAACATTCAGCAAACTAAGATTATGGCATCTGGTCCCATCACTTCATGGGAAATAGATGGGGAAACAGTGGAAATAGTGTCACACTTTATTATTTTTGAGGGGTGCTCCAAACTCACTGTAGATGGTGATTGCAGCCATGAAATTAAAAGATGCTTACTCCTTGGAAGGAAAGTTATGACCAACCTAGATAGCATATTCAAAAGCAGAGACATTACTTTGCCAACAAAGGTGCATCTAGTCAAGGCTATGGTTTTTCCCGTGGTCATGTATGGATGTGAGAGTTGGACTGTGAAGAAAGCTAAGTACCAAAGAATTGATGCTTCTGAACTGTGGTGTTGGAGAAGACTCTTGAGAGTCCCTTGCACTGCAAGGAGATCCAACCAGTCCATTCTAAAGGAGATCAGTCCTGGGTGTTCTTTCGAAGGACTGATGCTAAAGCTGAAATTCCAATACTTTGGCCACCTCATGCAAAGAGCTGACTCACTGGAAAAGACTCTGATGCTGGGAGGGATTGGGGGCAGGAGGAGAAGGGGACGACAGAGGATGAGATGGCTGGATGGCATCACCAACTCGATGGACATGAGTTTGGGTGTGGACAGGGAGGCCTGGCGTGCTGCGATTCATGGGGTCGCAAAGAGTCCGACACGACTGAGCGACTGAACAGATCTTGCTTAACCCCGCCTGCCAGGGAAACAGACAAAGCTTAATCCCTGGGTCAGAAAGATCCCCTGGAGAAGAAAATGGCAAACCACTCCAGTATTCTTGCCTGGAGAATTCCAGGGCCAGAGGAGTCTGGAGAGTCCATGGGGAACAATCAGACACGACTCAGCGACTCCACAGCAGCAACAACTACGTGCATGTATATTTTATGTATATATATGTGTATACCTGCATACGTATCGCTCTTCTCTCTGGCCCCATCCTCCGCCTCCCTGTTCATACTCTCCCCTCAAGTCCTTTGCCCCTGCTGCCCCTTCCACTCGGAACATCCAGAGCCCTTCAGGTCTGCTCTTGTCACTTCGCTCGGGTCTCTCTCAGAAACCTCATCTCAGAAAGTTTGACATCCTCCCCCAATGTTTTGAATGCTCTTCATCTTCTTCCTTCAATTATCACGACCGGCCTTCTACCTGTTTATGTTCTGCTTCTCTTGCTAAGATGTCAGCCCCTTGATGGAAGCAACTGCCTTTTGTCACTGAAATCCCCTCACATGTGCTGAATAAATTAATAAACAACCCAACAAGGTATGTCACGTGCCTATTTTACAAAAGAGAATGCTGATTTTCAGAGACAATTTATCTAAAGCCACAGAGCAAATAAGTCGCCAAACACATCTGAAAGAGCCAATACTCTGTACCCACTGACTCACTCCATCCTGTGCCATAGAAGGAAATATAAATACAGGTTAAGAAACAAAGATGTAAAAGAACGAATCGTTATACGAAAGTTATCACACCACTTTTCTGCTCATCACTAGAGCATTTCACATCTTTGATTAATCTCACGTATATTCTATAGAGGTAGTAAAGAATCCGCCTGCCAAGCAAGAGATCCAGCTTCGATCCCTACGTCGGGAAGATTCCCCTGGAGAAGGGAATGGCAACCCACTCCAATATTCTTGCCTGGGAAATCCCATGGACAGAGGAGCCTGGCAGGCTACATTCCATGGGGTCGCAAACAGATGGACATGACTTCTTCTGTATTCCCTACAGAGTAAAGGCTAGCTACATAGACATTTAACAAATATTTCTTTGATATTTACACCCACAAAGACTTGGAGACTCCTGTAAGGAGATTTTAAGCATCATCAATAAATTATACTCTTTCAAAGGATTTCAATTTCCAACCGTGATGGAGTACCTGGATCCAGACTCCTTCCTGCTCGCACCCCCACCAACAACCAAAAAAATGGACGGCAAAATGGCAACGTCTTTTAGTCACTGGACCACCAGCAGCACAGGACTGGGAAGAGGGGAACTCCACACATGCACCAGCCTTCTCAGCCTGGAGGCACATCCTGGACCATGTGCTTTGAGGAGCCCAAGCAGAGCAAGGCAGGCTTGTCAAGTAGGAAGTCCAAGAGCATGAGAAGGCTCAGGAAGCTAAAAACCAGAGTACTAGAAAGGAGAGAGTTGCATGAAGAAGGATCTCCAGAATTCAGCACAGAGGCCTGCCTGAGTCTAATAACGAATAACAAGCTGTGTGTGCATACTGTAAATCTACAAGGGCAGGCAAAGAATGACCCAAGGACTATATGCTACATAACCCCAGAGCTCACACAGGGCTGGCAGAGACTCAGACCAGCGAGAACAGAGAACATACCATTCTTCAATGAAAACTATGGTGGCTTCATGCCTTAATAATGGGGCGAAACAAGTCTTAGAGTAAAAGGATACAGCTAGGGTTGATCTACGGAGAAGGCAATGGCACCCCACTCCAATACTCTTGCCTGGAAAATCCCATGGACAGAGGAGCCTGGTAGGCTGCAGTCCATGGGGTCGCTGGGAGTCGGACACGACTGAGCGACTTCACTTTCACTTGCATGCATTGGAGAAGGAAATGGCAACCCACTCCAGTGTTCCTGCCTGGAGAATCCCAGGGACGGGGGAGCCTGGTGGGCTGCCGTCTATGGGGTCGCACAGAGTCGGACACGACTGAAGTGACTTAGCAGCAGCAGCAGCAGGGTTGATCTAACTTGGACCAGTCGACAGCAACCAACGAATTAAAATTCACCATTTCTAGGATTTAACAAGAAATTACCAAGATGTGACCCAAAAATGAAAAAAGAAAAGGCCTATAGAAACAAATAATGGAATTAATGAGCTAGGACTTTATCAACTATGATATGAGTATTACACATATGACCAAGAACTTTTTAAAGGAACATTAATAGACAAAAAAGAAAATAAAAAAGATTCACAGCAGCAAACTGAATTCAACAATATCTAAAAATACATCATGACTGAGGATTATCAAAAGAATACAAGGCTAGTTCAACACTGAAAAAGCAGTGTAATTCACCATATCTACTGATTAAAGAAGAAAAAATATATGATCACCTCGACAGATGCAGAAGAAGCCTGTGACAATATTCAGTACCCATTCGTGATAAAAACTCAGCAAACTAGAAACAGAACTTTATCAACGTGATAAAGAACACCTTTACAACTACAAAAACAAAAACTATAAAGAACATCATGTTAATGGGAAAACACGAATGTTCTCCCCTTAACATCAGGAAAAAGTCCACTTTCAAAACTCCTATTCATCATCACACAGGAGGTCCTAGCCAGTTCAATAAAGAAAAACAAATAAAAGGCATATCGACTGCAAAGAAGAAATCAAACTCCCCGTATCGCCAATGACATTACTGTCTACGAACAAGAGCCCAGGTAAGTTTAGCAAGTTTGTAAGACAAAGGGTCACATAAAAAAAGTCAATCCTATTTCTACAGACTAGCAATCAACAACAGGAAACTGACATTTTAAAAGCATCATTCACAACACCACGAGAAAATATGAAATACATATTAATCTTATTTTAAAAACATGCAAGATCCAATTACTAAAATCTACAAAACACTAACAAAAAAAAAAAAAGTCGAAATAAATAGAACATCATAAACCATGTGTTCATGGCTCAATATGACTAAGCTGTCAATTCTACCCTAAGTGATTTACAGATTCAATACAGGGCCAATCAAAAATCCTGGCAGGATTCTTCTCAACAAGCTGATTCTAAAATATACTTGGGGGGAATTCCCTGGAGATTCAATGGTTAGGACTCCACGCTTTCACTGTCAAGGGACCAGATTCAATCCCTGGTCAGGGAACTAGGGTCCCACAAGCTTTGAAGTGCAGCCAAAAAATAAATAAAAATAAGTAAATAGAACGTACTTGGAAAGGCAAAGCAACTAGAATAATCAAAGATAATTCTGAAAAATAACTCAATTAGAGAACTCATACTACCTGATTTTAGGACTCACTATATAGATACAGTAATCAACAGTGTGGTGAAAGAATAATGAAAGACAGAGCAATACGACAGAATCCAGGAACAGACCCACACATACATGATCAACTGGCTTTCAGCAAAGGTACAAAGGCAATTCTGTGGAGAAAGATGTCTTTTCAAAAAACACTGCTGGAAAAACTACACACCCACATGCAAAAAAAAAAAAAAATCAATCTCAATCCACACTTTGCACCATGAGAAAAATTAACTCAAGTGATTCATAAACCTAAACTGTAAAATTTTGAACTATAAAAATTCTAGGAGAAAAATACAGAGCGAAGTCTTTTTACTTTCAGGATAATAAGAAGACAACTAACTTGAAAAGTTAAAACTCTAATTCAAAGACACATGCACACCAATGTTCACAGCGACACTATTTATAGAACTATGTCCGAATGTGCGTGTGCCCACATATACACACACACACACACACGCAATGGAATAATATCCTGATTTTTTTAATTAACTACAAAAAGCTATTTGGAGGACAAACAGGAAAAGTTGAATATGCACTGAATACTACAGAATTGTTCAAATGTCATCATTATAATTAGTTACATAGAACAAGGCTTAGCAAACTTTTTCTGGGAGATTAGTAAATATTTTCAGCTTTGTGGATCACAGGGTGTCTTGTAACTGCTGTCACTGTAGCACCAAAGCAACCACACACAATATGGAAACAAAGCAACACTGCTGTGTCCCAATAAAGCTTAATAAAAAAATAAAAAAACCAGTAGGGCAGATCTGGTCTGTGGGCCATAGTCTGTAAACAAAACTGGTGGCAGAGAGCAGAGCAGTGGTTGCCTATGGTGAGCTAGGCAGCAGAGGGAGGGGCGAAGCCAGAACTCTCTGGAGAATACAATGAACTTTCTGGATTGATGGCAACATTCTATACCTTTATTGTGCTGTTAAGTTACATGCATGAATATATTCGTCAAAACGTGTCAAACTCTATACACTTAAAATGGGTGCATTTTATCATATAAACAACAACTCAATAAACCTGATTTGTTTACAAACTGTACTCTTTTCAGGTGATATTAGTGATATGAAAAGCATGCCCTTTGCAGCCAGAATAAAGTGACTTCAGATATTCAAATTTTAACACCAAAATTTAAAACTATGTGACCACTGTCAAATCATTTTCTTGGGTGTTTCCTCCTCCTGAAAGTGTTACTCACTCAGTCATGTCTGACTCTTTACGACCCCATGGACTGTAGCCCGCCAGGCTCCTCTGTCCATGGAATTCTCCAGGCAAGAATACTGGAGTGGGTTGCCATTTCCTTCTCCAGGGGATCTGCCCAATCCAAGGATCGAACCTGGGTCTTCTGCATTGAGGCAGATTCTTTACCATCTGAGCCACCAGGGAAGCCCTCCTAAAACGAATCAATAATCCTGCCTCATTGATTTGTTTCAAAAATGAAATAAATGTAGGACTTTCCTGGTGGTCCAGTGGTTAAGAGTTCACACCCCCAATGTAGGGTTTAATCCCTGGTCCGGAAACTAATATCCTACATGCCACACAACTCAGCCATATATAAAATGTAAGACACACTGTATAACATCTGACACGTAAGAGGCACATTCCCTGACTGGAGTAAACCTTTTTTTAAGAAAATGAGTCAGTGAAGATCAGACAGTGACTAGGCTAGCTTCTTTTGTACCCTTCTGAAACACTCTGCCATTCTTTGTTCACTGTTTATTGTGGTTTCACCTGACTTCAAGTACTGGGATCCAATGTCAGTTCCTGTGATTTCAGAGTAATGTGGGTCTCCCAGCAAGCACTGAATTTAGAAAAATATCCCATAACAAATACGCTGTAAAAGGAAATCTGTAAAGAGGCAAAAGTGAGCAGTATCCATTTTCCTAAGTAAGAATGGCAAAAGAAATGGTATAATATTTACAAAGAAAAAAAATCAACAAACTTCATTAGATGTTTTCCCATTTTATACTAAGATTTGAATTTTATCCAAACCAGTAGCCAACCAACAAAACTACAACATGACAAAGCACTTGTATAGTGTTTTCTCTCCGGAGTTTCTCATTGACAGTAGAGGGCAGGAGATTAGATGACAATATCGAATTTGTCCTTATTTTATAAGTAAGGATGCTAAGTCTGAGACACACGAAGTGGCCTCCTCAAGGACGCACTGCCAATAATTGGTGAAGCTCAGGAAGTCAGCCACGCGGTCCTGTATCACATGCTTTCAGCAGACATCACCAGCAATTACCTTGGGCTGATGGAACACTACATTGCATAACTCCAAGGTACTTTTCTCTTGCTTGACATCTTCAGTTGTCTAAAAGACTAACTCATTACAGTGCAACATACTTAATTCCTAACCATTCAGGAATAATTAGCCTTTTGAAGTGGTAAAGACGATTTCTGTGGCCAAACACAGGCTTACGATAGGATCATAAGCAAAAATTCAAAAGGACTGATTACTAATAGGAGAGCTTACTGAGTGACATAAATGGTAAATCCCTCACACTGTTCCCTTCTCCCCACCCCAAAAGCCACATCACGCACACTGATATCCACCTTTCCAGGGCTCTGAACACAGCTCTGAATAAGTAAAAGGAAAACACACCACTGTCCTACACAAACATTCGTAACAATCATCGTATCTCGGTATCAGGTCTACTGGGGCCTTCTTTGAGCAAGGACGGACCAAAATGGGTTACCTACCCATCTTCTACTCAATCTGTCCCCATCAACCCCGAGGTGGGCTACAGAACCACAGATGCGAAGACACGTGAAGGAAGCCAACTTCTTTCCACCAAGAGCTTCCTCCTCTCTCCCCACGGACGGCGGGTAAGACAGCCTGACAGTGACGGGAGCACAGCTTCCAAACGGATGCTTGTCCCCATCAGTAATAACCCTGTGTATTCAAGTGCACTGCAACATTAACTTTAAAAGGGGATTATCAAAAGTCCAAGTGGGTTCATCTAGCTTTGTCAGCTTTGGTTTTTCCCCTCAATCTGTGAGTCTGGTCAAATATAATATTTAAAGGTTTACTGTAATCCTTCAGGATTAACTTTTTGCCTTTATTTTATTAAAAAATGGAAAGATAAGATTCAATATACAGAAATGCCATGACAGGTTAATATTTCTAGAATGTATCTATTCCACTTGGTATTGTGAATTTTCAAAATACGCTGGTATAACTGATTTAAAGCACTGCTTCCTCCCACAGATGGTGGCACCTTCAAAAGTGTTTTTGAAGAGGAAGTAATACCACCTGTTAACCCACAGGCCAGTTCCATCTTAAGCAAGTGTGAGAAATGTAGTCATAATCCGTATCAACTATTTTTCAAAATTAAGGTAAAATAAGGAAGAAGAGCTGGAACTAACTAACTCAGATACCCTACTCCAAGTCTTGAAAACAACCCATTTCTGACCATTTCCTAAACACTATAAATGCAGAGTTCTGTCCTACTGAGCCAAACTGCCAGGCCCACTCAAAGATTAACAACTGATTTAGAAGATAAAAATAAAACTGCTAATTCTATTAACGTTCAGTTCAACTTCACCTTCTAAAAAACTGCATTTAAGACTCAATTCCCAGAAGCATTCCCTCTTTTTTTTTTTAATTGTTATACTAGGGGCAGTACTTTTACTTATAGAGTTAACAAAGCAGAACATAACAAATAATTATATATACTAGTATCAGTAGGAATACCAAATATTATTCCACAACAGCCACGATGTATTTCTTCTTTTTAAAAAATTTATCTTAATTGAATTGTGGCTTTTGCCACACATCAAGATGAATCAGCCACGGGTGTACATGTGTCCCCCACGGTGAACCCCCCCCCACCTCCCTCCCCACCCCATCCCATCCCTCTGGGTTGTCCCATAGCACTGGTTTTGAGTGCCCTGAGAAGCGTTCCCTCTATGAAAAACAGCTAAACCACTATGCTCAGATGCATCAGACTTTTAAACATGGTTTAAACCATACAAAAAAGTACCCAAATCACTGTCAGTACAGCTACCAGATAACAGGCATACTATGAAGATCATCACACAGCTTCATTTATTTCTAAGAATGCTCTAAAGTATGTTACTATACCTTACACGGTAGGAAGCCGAAGCTCAGAGTGGATAAGGGACCTGCCTGCTCAAGGCTACCCACCTTGTCAACGGAAGGGTGGGGATTTGAATTCAAGTTTACCTAATTCCAAAGAATGTGCATTCTTCGACACTGTGCTACCTCCCCAAGTCACAACAGAGGTATCAACAGGCAGGGGAGTGAATGGATGTGTCCGGCAGTCTTAGTCATTTTAACAAAAAGGGGAGAAATTTTCCCAATCAGAAACCAGTTTACAAAATCCACAGCACACGATTTAAACCTCGATTCTTTTCAAGAAGTAATTAACGGGTTAACAGGAAAGGTCAGACATCCTTGTATGAAGTACAGTAAATCGCATTACAGGCCTGCGAGTAAGCTGCCACCGTTAACGAGTCCCCAGGTTCAGTGGTTCCCTGGGTCCCATGTTCGGGTGAAGCACCAACCAAGCCACTTCACCCAATACAAATACCTCCTGAGCACCTGCGCTGTGTTAAGACTCCTTCTGGGCAAGGAGGCACACAGCTGAGACTCATCACAGCCCTCCGGAGTTAACAGGCTGGAAGAGGAGTCCATATATATATATATACCACATATGCAGTTGCCAGTCGTCAGGCAAAAATAATGAAGTGCAAGAAACCCTAAAACAAAGGTATGTATAACATGCTATCAGAGAGGCAGAGGAACAGATCTGCTTGTCACCTAAGGTTCTAAGCAGTGTTTGTTTACATTTTGTCCCTCCCTGACAACTCCTTCCAACCTCTGTTAACCCCTCCTCCCAGCCCCCACCCCACCCCTACACACAAGCCACCTAAACCTGCACAACTTTGGGAAGGAAAACCCAAAGGGCACGGATTATGACTCCTAAAACCAAACTTGTGGCTGTACTTCAAAAATCCAAGCTTATGCCATCAGGACATTTTTCTTTAGCTTTGTCAGGTGAACACAGTTGCAAAATGAGGCCAAGGAAACCAGAAAAACCCAGGGCACACCTCACATCGGTCACTCAGCAGGAGAAACCAACTGAAACGCAAACTGACCCGCACGGTGTTTGGTTCGAAGTTTTCTTGTTAATTTACTAGACGGCAAAGGAATACAAACAATTGATAGAAACACATTCTGGTCATTTTCTTCCACCATGCAATCTAACAGACATTTACGCTGGATCCACCGTGGGGATTTAAACAGAATCATTCTGACTTCATAAGCCAAATGAACTGAATTCAGCAGAACGAAGCACCCAAAGCTTGACGACAGGGCTTGCCATCTGCAAATTCCCAAGAGACCACGGAAGGCTATGGGACTGTAACAATGATTTATCACAGCTCCTTTACAAACTTGCAGAAAATGATTCTTCCAAGTGATTTTTCCATCGTTTATCCTGATCTGGGCGATCCAACGATTAAAAAAAAAAAAAATAGAAAAAGCTACTTATGAAACTAACTAAAACGGGGGAGGGGGTTGCTGAACGAGAAAAAAAGGCACTGTTTTTCACTTTAGTTCCGTATGCCTGCGGCAACAAACTCTCAAAATAACTTCACTGAGGAGTGTTAAAGCTAAGACTGAACACCAAATATTGCTCAATCCAACTTACATCTGTGAACTCCTGAGTTCACAGGTAAGATCTAGAAAACTAAATGCTATGGAGTCATTTTGCTCTAAGCACTATTACCAAAAAGAAAAAAAAAAAAAACAACCCTATCCTTTCTTCTGATAGAAAAACTCTTGAGGACTTCCCCCATATTTATTTTAAAAGTTTAACCTACTGGTTGACTTTGGGGGCGGGGGGTGGGGGGGAGAGTGGGGAAGGGAGAGGGGTTCAGTAAGTGGTATTTACCCAAAAAAAAAGTATTGTTTGGTTTCAAAGTTTGGCTGCACTTGAACTCGACGAGAGCGGAGCTCAGGCGACTGTCCCAAGGCGGGTTCCCCCCGGGCTGCACGTCTCCGACCCCTCGCGGGCGCCCCGGCCGCGCCCCCGGGAGCAAGCGCCCAGGGCGCCCCCGCGAGGCCGGCCAGGCCCGGCGTGTTTACCGCTCGCCGCGGCCCCCGAGAGCCGCTCCCTCGCGTCCACGGCACTTGTTCGCCGGCTCCCCGACCGGTGGGACCAGCGGAGCAGCCGCAGTTCCCGCGGGGGAGCGACTGCGGCCCCCGTTCCCGGAGGAGCCGACCCGGGGAAGACCGGGGGTCCGGGCCCCGCGGTGATGCCTCACGGAAGGTGGGGCATCGCAGCCGGGCGGGATCGGCCGCGCCCCCCCAGCCCGGGAGCGGAGGCGGCCCCGGGGTTGGGCTGCGGGAGCGGCGAGGGCAGACAATGCGTGATGGGGAGGCCCGGGCGGAGGCGCGGAGAGCCGGGGAACGATCCCCGGCGCCCATGCATCCCAGGCCGCGCCCGGGTAGCCCCGCGCCCCAGCCCGGAGCGGCCCACGCTCCCCGCCGCGACCCCTCCTCTAACCGCAAAACTTCCCCCAACTCCGCCGAGTTCAGTCGCGCTCTCACCGTGCGGCTCCCGGGGCTCCCCCGCGGGCCGAGCTGGAGCAGCTCCGCACCTTGGCCGCGGAGAAAGACAATAAGCTGCCGCTCCCCCAGCGGCTGCTTGGAAACTGCGGCGGCCGAAGCGAGGAGCGGGAGCGGCGACCTCGGCGGAGCCCAGGAGCCTCTCCGCAGCTACTCCGGCTCGGCGATAGCCCTGCACACATCCCCCAAACCGCCTGCGCATGCGCCGCGCGCCGCTCGGGAGGTGGGCGGGGCACCCGGGGGGCGGTAATGCCTCCGAGCCCGCCCGTGAGTGAGCGCGGCGCCAGGAGCCGCGCTCCGGGGTTGCGCGGCAGAGCTGCCCATCAAACCCCTCCCGGCTAATAGGAAGGCGCCTGTGCGGCCCCTCAGGTTGCTAAGGAAGGCTGAGGTTGACCGCAGCTGCTGCGCTGCGGCAAAGTGATCAAAGTCGGGTGGCTGGTAGAGGTGCTGACTGATATGCTCACCCACCCTCTCCTCTGCTCCCTGACTCCGGAAACCGCCCTTCCTCTGTGTCAGGGTGCTCACCTGAGCTGCAGCACTTACCATAACACACCCTGAAATGATTTACTTTTCTCTTTCCCTCCCCTGGAAATCAGAAAGTGGGGTCTTTTCCAGAGAGTGGAGTGCAGTGCCTTGAGAGTCGCTGCTAGGTATTCAACAAGTGTTTTAGTTAGATGAGTCGCTGGCCTATGATGGCATTGGGATTGTGACAGGGTATTCCATAAACTTTGGGCTTTTCACCTCAAATCTTCAAGTTGCAAGGACCTAAAAAATCATCTGGCGGCTTTTGAGAAGCAAAATGTGGTCTCTTGGTACACGAAGAAGCTCATTTTGCAAGTTGTGTGTTTTAGTGTATATTGGGGGGAAACATCTATCACATCAAACGATTTCATTGATGTTGTTTCTTAGATAAGTTGTAAAAATGAATCTACTTAGAGAAAAACTTTAAGTAAAAAATGGACACACTTTATATGAACTTCATATAAGTTCAGAAATGTGCAAATTGATTGTAATCAAAGCAAGAACAGTGGTTATCTAGAGAGAGAAGCATTATTGGCTGAAAAGTGTAGGGCAGGTGCTGGGCACGTTTGGTATTTTGATCTGGATGGTAGATAACAAAGGTATAGACTTACGGTGAAAATTCATCCAGTGTACAATGAAGATTAGTGTACTTTACACATATTCATATTTTTATGTCAATTTAAAATACTTACAAATGATATGGCCCACAAAAATGTGAAGATGCAAACAACTATCTTTTGTGAAACCCTGATCCAGTCAAGCTCCTACCAGAGTGGGGGTTTTGTGGATACTTATTGCCTGTATGGGAGACAGAGCCTCTGGCCGGTTATCGCTGCAGCTCCGGGCTCTTTCTTCTCCAGTCTCGGCGGGGGCGTTCAGGAATGGGCCCCAACCGCCTCCAGCCCCACACCCTGCGCG
This sequence comes from Bos indicus x Bos taurus, assembly GCF_003369695.1. Taxonomy (NCBI): domain Eukaryota; kingdom Metazoa; phylum Chordata; class Mammalia; order Artiodactyla; family Bovidae; genus Bos; species Bos indicus x Bos taurus. The sequence goes on along the minus strand of NC_040096.1, from coordinate 16,305,939 downwards.
GTCCTGTCCATAGGCCCCAGCAATCTGAGGCCAGCCAGTCGGCTTCTCACCAGCCCTCGCCCCAGACAAGCCTTCCCCACCCCAAATCCCTGGGAAGGAAAACGCCTCCTGCGAAATCAAGAATGCAGGTCAAGAAGCAACAGTAGAACCCCACATGAACAACAGACTGGTTCCAAATTGTGAAAGGAGTACTGTCAAGTCTGTATATTGTCACCCTGCTTATTTAACTTCCATGCAGAGTACATCATGCGAAGTGCTGGGCTAGATGAAGCACAAGCTAGAATCAAGATGGCTGGGAGAAATATCAGTAACCTCAGATACGCAGATGACACCACCCTTATGGCAGAAAGAGAACAACTAAAGAGCCTCTTGATGAAAGTGAAAGAGGAGTGCGAAAAAGCTGGCTTAAAACTCAACATTCAAAAAATTAAGATCATGGCATGTCCGGTCCCATCATTTCATGGCAAATAGATGGGGAAACAGGGGAAACAGTGAGAGACTTTATTTTTTTAAACGCCATTAAAACACCTGACGGCACAGGGTGTGGGTCCAACTCTGTGCAACCCCATAGACGGCAGCCCACCAGGCTCCCCCGTCTCTGGGATTCTCCAGGCAAGAACACGGGAGTGGGGTGCCATTTCCTTCTCCAATGTATGAAAGTGGAAAGTGAAAGTGAAGTCACTCAGTCGTGTCCGACTCCTAGCGACCCCATGGACTGCAGCCTACGAGGCTCCTCCGTCCATGGGATTTTCCAGGCAAGAGTACTGGAGTGGGGTGCCATTGCCTTCTCCGGTCTCCCATACGGGCAGTAATAAATAAACACCATTTATTTTTTTGGGCTCCAAAATCACTGCAGATGGTGACTGTAGCCATGAGATTAAAAGACGCTTGCTCCGTGGAAAAAAGCTATGACCAACCAAGATAGTATATTAAAAAGCAGAGACATTACTTTGCCAACAAAGGTCCATCTAGTCAAGGATATAGTTTTTCCAGTAGTCATGTATGGATATGAGAGTTGGACCATAAAGAAAGCTGAGTGCCGAAGAACTGATGCTTTTGAACTGTGGTGTTGGAGAAGATTCTTGAGAGTCCCTTGGAATGCAAAGAGATCCAACCAGTTAATCCTAAAGGAAGTCAACCTTAAATATTCATTGGAAGGACTGATGCTGAAGCTGAAGCTCCAATACTTTGGCCACCTGATGGGAAGAACTGACTCATTGGAAAAGACCCTGATGCTGGGAAAGATTGGAAGGCAGGAAGAGAAGGGGACAACAGAGGATGAGTTGGTTGGATGGCATCACCGGCTCAATGGACATGAGTTTGAGCAAGCTCCAGGAGTTGATGATGGACAGGGAAGGCTGATGTGCTGCAGTCCATGGGGTAGCAAAGGGTCGGACATGACTGAGAGACTGAACTAACTGACTGCCTGTATGAGGCACTTTCAATTGTTTGGCTCTAAATCTTAGAAAGGTTCCTAGCCTTGAGCTGAAATTTGCTTCCCTGTAAATGAACCTGGTTCTCATGTATATTTTTTTAGTTCTGCCTCACAGAATGAAACACCAAGGCCAGCTGTTTTCCAGTGCTGCATGTGAAAGTATTTCCCAATCACCTTATCATCCCCTCCTCCATTCTCACTCTAATCTGTCCTGTCAATATTTGAAAGGTAGCCCAGAGAAAGGAAACTCCTAGATCCTAGATCCTGCCCAGAGGCGCCCACCTTGGGCAGGTCACGCCTTCTCCAAGAACCTCAGTCTCCTGTAAAGCAAGGGAACTAACCTAGAAAACCTCTAGGACTCTAACACGTGAAAACCTCATGATCTTCTCCAGCAGCCCGGCTGGTCTCTTACAGAAGCAGCAGCAGCAAATGTTCCCGTTTCTAGTGGCTGCTGACAGCAGTATTCCCTACTCCCTGCCTCAGCAGGTTTTATACCTTCCTAGTGAGCTGCAGAAAAGATCAAGAGTCCAGCATTTTTCAAAGTTTACCATGCCTACGAATCATCTGGGCCACTTCATTAAATGTGGATTCTGACTCAGTAGGGCTGGGGCGGGTTCTGGGATTCAGCATGTCTAATAAGCTCCCAGGTGATTCTGATGCTGCTGGTCTGGGATCTCCCCTTGAGGAGCAAGGCGCTACTTCACATTTCCCAGCTACACTCTCCATCTTCTTGGGAAGTCCTAAATAGTGATTTGCATGGTTGGCGTTTTCTCATCCTCCAGGCACCAGCTCTCATCCCACCTCAGAGAAAACATCTATCTAAAATAACTCACTCTTAGTCCCTCTCATTCATATCTCCCAAACTTACTCATAGCATTTATCTCAGTGTGAAAGTATCTTATTTGTGTTTCTATTGGCTCTCTCTAATGTGAGCTCCCTAAAATCTGTTTTGTTTACCTCTCTCTCTCTCCTACCTAACAGACTGCCAATGGGAATAGTTAGGCACTCAGAAGTTTTGCATGAATGAATTTGTACAGAAGGAGTTACTGTGAGGTGCCCTGGAACTGACAGTCCCTGATACTAAAGACTTGTTCTTCCGAGGGACACCAAATGTCTCCATTCAGTGTGCCCCATTTCACCAGAAAGAGATTTGGAGTTCAGTCATTCTCTCACTTTCCTGAGTAAGTTTTCAAGCCAGGAAAGATACCAGGGTCTTATCAAGCAGCAGTAGGATTTTGTGTCTCTCAACTATCTCTAACCTGTCTCTCTAGTCAACTTACATAGCTCTCCAGTTGATTTACACAAGGCTTCCCTGGTGGCTCAGAGGTTAAAGTATCTGCCTACAATCCGGGAGACCTGGGTTCGATCCCTGGGTTGGGAAGATTCCCCTGGAGAAGGAAATGGCAACCCACTCCAGTATTCTTGCCTGGAGAATCCCATGGACAGAGGAGCCTGGTGGGCTACAGTCCATGGGGTCGCAAAGAGTTGGACATGACTGAACGACTTCACTTTCCTGATGGCTCAGCAGTCAAGAATCCACCTGCAATGCAGGAGACTCAGATTCAGTCCCTGGGTAGAGAAGATTCCCCTGGAGAAGGGCACGGCAACCCGCTCCAGTATTCTTGCCTGGAGAATCCCACGGACAGAGCCTGGTGGGCTACAGTCCATAGGGTCACAAAGAGTTGAACACGACTGAAACGAACGAGCACAGCTCAGCACATGATACCTGTACATCTAACAAGAATAACCCCCATTTTACAGGGTCCCTTGAAAATGCAAAAGCAAGGGAAAAAAACAAAATCAGTGCCGTTGTAAAAAGATGAATTTCTCTTGAGATCCGTGGTCCCGAAAACGTCTACTTGTGCAAAAGGAGGCACTCTGGAACCAACTTGCCTCGGGGCTCTTCTTTCATTGCAGCGGTCCCTTTACCCCCTTTGAATACAAAGAGTACCCTGCTGCTGCCCTTAGGAGCTTTTGCTTTCAGTCTGTTGCTTGGGTGAAGTCACCGGCACCACAGTCTCAATTCCATTGCTTCATCATATGATTCAACCTGAGCCAATCAATGTTTCTCATCCACAGGTCAACAATTATTAGTTCAGACTTGGGCACATGACCCCCAGACAGGCCAATTAGGGGCAGCAGGAGCAAATTCTACCCTCTGTTCAAACTATCAAGGTGGCTAACATTGTTTTTCTCAACTGGAAACTGGAAGATAAGCTTATCAGCCATCTCGTTGCCCTAAGGACAGAATCTCTTCACAGAAAACCAGCACAGTGGAGAGGTAGAGAAATAGAAAAAAAAAAAAAAAAAACCAACATCTCAGTGACAATGATTGGACAACCGAATCCAGCAATTCCTGAAGCTAGAACAACACACAGGCTTTTCAATCCTGTAAGACAATCAAACCAGTCAGAGTGGAGGTTTCTGTCACTTGCATCCACAAGAGTTCTAATTGATACACCATTTGGGAGTGGATGATCCCTGGTCAGTTCTCTGACCTGCTTCTCAATTCACTTACAAGTAGCTATTGAATGTTCACTGGGTACCAGGCTTAGGCTTGGTCCTGGGATTCGAGATGAAGAACAAGGTTCCTGGCTTTAAGGAACTGAGTCAAATGAGGGAGGCAGACGATCGACCCAGCAGGAAATCAGAACACCCTCCACAAAAGCAGATGTAGGGTGTTAGGGGGCTTAGAGAAGAACACTTAAGAGGGTGAAAGTTCAGGGGAGGCACCAACAGGAGCAACTGTAAAACTAGGTCTTGGAGGACAATCCACCAGTTAAAGGACAGTGGTTGATATAGCTAGTGCAGGAGGTTTGGGTATGTGTGGCAAGCAGAGAGGACATTCCCAGGAAAAGGAAGAGGTATCAGAAACACAACACACACAGGAAACTAGAGCAATAAGGGGTAAAAAGTGAAGCTGGAAGAAGTCAGCCAAGGCCAGGTTACACTGCTTTGCTAAAGAGTATGGCCTGAAAGGCCAGGGCAAAAACTCCGAAGGATTTTAAGCCATGGAACCGGGATGAGAACAGATTTTTATCTCGGAAGATCACCTTCATACCATGTGTTTAAACTGACGATGAGGGTGGGGAACAGGAGAATCTCGAAGAGAAACTGGGCTCCAGGCGGCAGGTATTGCCGTCTAACACTTTTTCACTTCTTGGGTGGTTGAGAGAAATTTTCTTTCTCAATATCAAGCCCAAACCTGTCCAGTAGAAATATATGGTGAGCCACATTTGTGATTTAAAATTTTCTAGTAGCCACATTTAAAAAGAAACAGATGAAATCAATTTTAGTGGTATTATATTTAAACAAATGTAAACATGGTCATTTCAACATGTGATACAGACGAAAATTTATTAATTAGATATTCTTTTTTTTCAATTTTCAACTAGAAAGGGTTAATTTTTGGTTTGTTTTTAAATTTTTCTTTGAAGTATAGTTGCTTTATAATGTTGTGATAGTTACTGCTGTACAACAAAGTGAATCAGCTATATGTATACATATCCCCTCTTTTTTGGAATTCCTTCCCATTTAGATCACCACAGAGTATTAAGTAGAGGTCCCTGTGCTATACAGTAAGTTCTAATTAGTTACCTAATTTATACTAGTATTGTATGTGTGTCAATTTCAGTCTCCCAATTCATCCCACACCCTTTCCCCTTGGTATCCATAAGTAGACACAGACACTACATCTGTGTCTTTATTTCTGCTTTGCAAATAAGTTCATCTGTACCCTTTTTCTAGATTCCATATATAAGCGATATTATAAAATAATTGTTTTTCTCTTTCTGACTTACTTCACTCTGTTTGACAGTCTCTAAGTTAATTCATGGAGAAGGCAATGGCGACCCACTCCAGTACTCTTGCCTGGAAAATCCCATGGACAGAGGAGCCTGGTAGGCTGCAGTCCATGGGGTTGCTAAGAGTGGGACACAACTGAGCAACTTCACTTTGACTTTTCACTTTCCTGCATTGGAGAAGGAAATGGCAACCCACTCCAGTGTTCTTGCCTGGAGAATCCCAGGGACGGGGGAGCCTGGTGGGCTGCGGTCTATGGGGTCGCCAGAGTCGGACACGACTGAAGCGACTTAGCAGTAGCAGCAAGTTAATTCACATCTCTGCAAATGGCTCTATTTCGTTCCTTCTTATGGCTGAGAAGAAGTATTCCTTTTTAGTTTGTTTATTTTTGGCTGCGTTGAGTCTTCATTGCTGTACAAGGGCTTCTCATCGCAGTGGCTTCTCTTGTTGAAAAGCACAGGCTCCAGGCACGTGGGCTTCAGTAGTCGCTGCTCGTGGGCTCACTAGTTGTGGATCCCGCCTGGGCTCGAGAGCACAGGTTCAATAGTTGTGGTGCACGGGCTTATTAATAGTTGCTCTGAGGTATGTGGGATCTTCTAGACCAGGAATTGAACCTGTGTCCCTGTGTTGGGAGGTGTATTCTTATCCACTGCACCATCAAGGAGGGCTTCCCAGGTGGCTAGTGGTAAAGAATCCGCCAGCCAATGCAGTAGATGTAGGAGACACCATTTCGATCCCTGGGTCAGGAAGATCCCCTGGAGGAGGAAATGGCAACCCGCTTCAGTATTCTTGCCTGGAGAATCCCATGGACAAAGGAGTCTGGTGGGCTGCAGTCCATGGGGGTCACAAAGAGTTGAACCTGACTGAGCACGCATGCACACACCACCAGGGAAGTCCGAGGTATTCTTTTTTTAAATCATACTGAGTCTTCAAAAGAAAACAATATGTGTTTTATACTTACAACACATCTCAGTTCAGGCTAGCCTCATTTCAAATGTTCAAAACCCCACATGTGGCTGTGGCTACTGTGCTGGACAACACAGCTCAGGTTGACTGATTCTGATAGAGTGTCCCTCTGGGCATTTGCTCCAACCATAACATGTGCCTGGGCCATAATACAACAAAGGTCTGTATAGTCAGAGCTATGGTTTTTCCAGTAGTCATGGATGGATGTGAGAATTGGACCATAAAGAAATCTGATCGCCAAAAAATCAATGCTTTTTAACTGTGGTGTTCGAGAAGACTCTTGAGAGTCCCTTGGACAACAAGGAGATGAAACCAGTCAACCCTAAAGGAAATCAACCCTGAATATTCATTGGAACGACTGATGCTGAAACTGAAGCTCCAGTACTTTGGCTAGCTGATGCAAGGAGCTGACTCATTTAAGACCCTGACATTGGATGGCATCACTGACTCAATGGACATGAGTTTGAGCAAACACCGGGGGATGGTGATGGACAGCAAAGCCTGGCGTGCTGCAGCCCTCGGGGTCACAAAGAGTCGGACACGACTGAGCAGCTGAACAACAAAGGCCGTAATGTCTTCACTACGCCTCTTTCGCTGAAGGTGTTAGCGTGCTGATTTAAGTCCTGATTTAAGTTCTTGTGTTAGACAGAAAGACCAGAACTTTAGAAGCATCCCAGGGCTGGCTTCAGATCCTGGACACTCAAATTCTTTGTAAAGCGATCACCCACACCCACTAGCCACACAATGGCCAATACATGAAAACAGTCTCCGCATACCCCTTAGCACATTGCCTGGTGCCATGCAAGTGCTCTGCCAGCTTTAATTCCCTCCTTCACTTCTTTTTTTACAGACAATAAGCAAAGACTCTAGGAGTAGACCTGATCACGCAAAAAAAAAAAAGTGCTATTTAGAGAAATTCAGGAAATCTGGACTCTGTCACAATCTTAATGGTAATTTCCAACAAAAAGTACATATTGTCATGTATTGATCTCTCTCTCAATATATGTGGCAGCCACCTACTCTCTTGCCCCAAAGGGCTTCCCAGTCTTTAATTAATATCGGCCAGATGTACCATTTAGTGATAGACAATTTATTTAATTTCTGGAACCCCTGCTTTTCTCCATATGACCCTTCCAGCAACAGGTTTGCTAAAGTCTGCTCACGGTATCAAAGTAAGCTTCTGAAGTCATTGTGTTTCCCAGGGGAGAAGAGTTGGGGGGCTGCTGGGTTGATGGAAGAAAAGGGAGCCCCCAAAGCTTTAGGATTAAGGGACATTCTGCCCTCCAACAAAAGCTATTGCCATATTTCTCAGTTTGGAGTCAGGGGAATTTAATCTGAGGGCCCAGAGATTCTCTCCCTATAACTGTAAAAGGAAACCAGACTCACTTTGGGGGGTAGCATAATTTTGATCTGGTTAGGTTGGCTTTGGTGTTTGCTTTAAACATACGTTCCAGTTTGGAGAAGACGGGGAACTGTTATTCTGATTGCAGAGAGATTTATGGGCTGACTCCAGCACTGCACATTTCATCCTATGGTTTTTTTCTTTGTGCCTGGGCTTTTCCAGTTTATTCAGCTGCTCTCATAATTATCCCCAATTATTTATAATGGTAGGTTTGTGAAGCTGGAGTTAAAGAAACACCAAGGGTTTTTTTTTTTTTTTTTTGAGCCTTAAACACTATTTAATGAAAAAGGACGCCAGCAATTCATGAGAGACCTAAACTGGGGGGTTTTTTTGGGGGGGGGGGGACGGATTTTTATTGGAGCATAGTTGATTTACGATCTTGCAAAAACTTAGGTTTTCTTGGGCAGATTTTTAAAAGATTTTTATCTTTAATACAATATTGTTCCCTAACTTGTATGGGGTTTTTAAAGAAGTCTTTATTTGCACACACAAGTGTTCCCAATAACTACAGTGTCAGTACAGCTTAAAATAGTTTTTTTCTTTTTCTTCTTCTTTTTTTTTTCAATCAAGGGGCATGTGGGATCTTAGTCCCTGACCAGGGATTGAACTCACACCTCCTGCATTTGAAGTGCAGAGGCTTAATCACTGGGTCTTCAGGGAAGTTCCTTTTCTTTCTTTATTTTTTTACGTGGAACTAACATACTACTTGGGCTTCCCCGATGCATCAGTGGATAAAGAATTCACCAGCAGTACGGGAGACATAGGAGATGCGAGTTTGATCCCTGGGTCAGGAAGATGCCCTGGAGGAGACCATGGCAACCCATTCCAGTGTTCTTGCCTGGGAATCCCATGGACAGAGGAACCTGGTGGGCTACAGCCCATATGGTCACAGAAGAGTTGGACACGACTGAGCACGTGGCACATACCACTTATGACTGTCATGTTTGCAGGTCTTACACTATAGATTCCCAGGTACCAAAGTACTTTGGGAAAGACCTGGGGAATAGAATGTAACTGAGTCAGAATCTTATTTTTCCTCTACTTTGTATTATCTAATGACAGTGTATTTTCAAACTTTACCGGTTGTTCCAATAAGGATCTTTACAGCTGGGCTTATTTGTCCCCTAAGTGATCTGAACAAAGCTCATTCATTGCATTTATTAACAGTAGCTCTTTAGACTTTCATATCAGAACTTCCCTGATAGCTCAGATGGTAAAAAATCCACCTGCAATGTGGAAGACCTGGGTTCGATCCCTGGGTTGGGCAGATCCCCTGGAGGAGAGCATGGCAACCCGCACCACTATTCTTGCCTGGAGAATCCCATGGACAGAGGAGCCTGGCAGGCTATAGTCCATGGGGTTGAAAAGAGTTGGACACGACTGAGCAACTAAGCACAGACTCACATAATTTAGAAACTTTTCCCCCCTCCGTTTTTTTTTCTTTTTGTCTTCCATGATATTGACTTATTTCGGGAGTCTACGTTGTTTGTAGTTTCTTGCATAAATGGATTTGATCCCTCCTTGGTAGAAGAGGGTGGTTTATTTGTTTTTATAAGAATACTACATAGGTGATGTTATATTCATATAATTAAACTAGTTTCTTTTTACAATGCTGTCCTTAAAACATTAGTTTCTGGAACTCTTCCTAAGAAAAACCACTGTCTATTTAAGCTAATATGAGAAATGGTTTATATTCTGTAGTCCTGTCCTCTTGAGAATTCACTGTGCATAGTACCATTACGTATGAAGACTCTGAGAAGAACTGCCTTTAAAAATCTGTTTAGTTTTTTTTTAATACTCAAACTTCTTTCATCATGAAACCAATTTCTCTTGGAAAATGCATTACTATCTCATATTGCATTAAGGAAACATTTTGAGAAACGATCCCTGGAATTCATTCAATTCATCTTCCAGAAAGAACAGTATGTGGGCATGTTTAGTCATGTCTGACTCTTTTGTGACCCCATGACTGTAGCCTCCAGGCTGCTCTGTCCATGGGATTTCCCAGGCAAGAGTACTAGAGTGGGTTGCCATCCCCTACTCCAGAGAATCTTCCTGACAGACTAAACCCGCATTTCCTGTGTCTCCTAAATTAGCAAGCAGTAGCATCTGCCTGTGATGCGGGAGACCCAGGTTCAACCCCTGGGTCAGGAAGATCCCCTGGAGAAGGAAATGGCAACCCACTCCAGTACTCTTGCCTGGAAAATTCCATGGACTGAGGAGCCTGGAAGGCTACAGTCCAGGGGGTTGCAAAGAATCTGACACAACTGAATGACTTCCCTTTCCCTTTCTTTCTTTATCACTGAGCCACGTGGTTAAGTCTGAAGCATTATTTATGATTTATCCATTGTTGTCAACCAAATGTTTGAGCCTCCTAAAAATCACATGTTGAAGATAGAGGAAGTAACATTAAGATATCAGATAAAGGGGATATCTCCTTTGGGAGATAATTAAATATAAAGAGTCATGAGGGTGGAGCCCCCATGATGGAATTAGTGCCCTTGTGAGAAGAAAAGACACCAGAGCCTCCTCTGTCCACTATGAGGATACAGAGATGTGCAGCCATCTGCAAGCCAGGATGAGGGCCCTCACCAGCAAACAAATTTTGAACTTTCTAGCACCATGATTTTGGACTTCCCAGCCTCCAGAATTGTGAGAAATAAATGTCTCCTGTTTAAGGTACTCAGTCTATCATCAGTGTTAGTCACTCAGTCGTGTCCGACTCTTTGTCACTCCAGGGACCGAAGCCCACCAGGCTCTTCTGTCCATGGAATTTCCCAGGCAAGAATATTGGAGTGGGTTGCCATTTCCTTCTCCAGTCTACAGTATTTTGTTATAGTAGCCCAAGATGACTGATACACCCACACTGTTATCCATTTCAGAGTCTTGATTCTTTCATCAATAAAGGAAAACGGATGCTTCCTAAATCTCAACTCTAGCCTAATCCAATTATTGCTGTGAGATTTCTACTTGCAGTCCCACCCACTGCAAACACCATTTCACTTGGACAGTCTATTGAACCTCAGACTTTATTCCAAAAGTGAAGTCTCCTTCTCTTCCTCAACTGCTCCGTTTTCTGCTTTTCCCTTCCCTCAATTCCATCTAATCATTTCCAAAATTCTGCCTTTTCATATTCCTCTATCTCTTTTACAGGGCTTCCCAGATCATCTGCCAATACAAGAGATGTAAGAGACGGGTTGGATTGCTGGGTCAGGAAGATTCCCTGGAAGAGGGCATGGCAACACACTCTAGTATTCTTGCCTGGAGAATCCCATGGACAGAGGAGCCTAGCAGGCTATAGTCCATAGGGCCACAAAGAGTCTGACACAACTTAACACACATGCATCTCTTTTACAAATCAAAAAGCCAAGTTTTCTTTTCTGCTTCTCTCGTGATCAGCTGCCAACTTGTGACTGAATGGTTTCAATAGTCTTGTAATGGGTTTCCTTGGCCCTGGTATCTCCCATCTAGTCCATATTTCTCTCTGCTACAGAGTGGTTTGCCTAAAGCACAGCTCTAACCTGTTGCTTCCCCTATCAAAAGACTATAATCGCTCCCAGTTGCTTACAGAATAAGACTTAACACCTTAGAAGACAATCCAAAAATAATTGACTTCCAGTGTCAATTTGCACAAAAACTATATTAGAGTTCTTTACCTGAACCCAAGTCCCTGTCAAAGCTTCTAACTCTTCCTTTTCCAGGAAGTTTTTCACTATCCACCCCCCGCCCCCAAATCCTACTTAATATAAGCTATATTTGTCCCATCTAGAACTTTATTTTATAATTTAAACTTTTTGTTTTACACCTTTAGTCCTTATCCTCTGCCTTCGAACTTATTCAAGTTTTTATTACCTTAAAAGATAAATCCCAACACAAATACATTCTTAAGACATTGTCCCATCTTCTTTCCTTCCCCATTATATTTTTTCACCTATAGTCACTGATTCCATTTCCTCATTAACAACCTTCTTTTCTTAAAGTCAATTTTATTTATGGAAAATAAACATTTAATAAATAAAACCCATTTTAAGTGTACAATTCAGCTAGTGTGACAAGGTGTGTAACTGCCCTCATAAACAAAAAAAATAGAACATTTTTTATGATCCTCAAGAGTTCTCATGTGACCCATCTTGTCAAGCCCCACCACCACCTATGGTCCCAGACAATTTAGATTTGCCTTCCCTAATATTCATTTATATGAAATCAGAGAGTTTATGCCTTTGGCAAGTATATTGCTTATTGTTGTGTAACGAATGATCCCAAGATTTGCTATAAAATAGCAAAACATTCTTTACCTGCACAGTTTCTGAGGGTTGCTGCTGCTGCTGCTAAGTCGCGTCAGTCGTGTCCGACTCTGTGCGACCCCATAGATGGCAGCCCACTAGTCTCCCCCGTCCCTGGGATTCTCCAGGCAAGAACACTGGAGGGGGTTGCCATTTCCTTCTCCAATGCATGAAAGTGAAAGGTGAAAGTGAAGTCGCTCAGTCGTGTCTGACTCCTAGCGACCACATGGACTGCAGCCTACCAGGCTCCTCCGTCCATGGGATTTTCCAGGCAAGAGTACTGGAGTGGGGTGCCATTTTCTGTAAGTGCTAAGATGGGTGGTTCTGGTTCCAGGCCTTTCTTGAGGTTGCAGTAAAGCTGGCTGCTGGGGCCACAGTCTCTGGACTAGGGCTGGACAATCTCCTTCCAAGTTTAGTCTCCTGGCTGTTGGCCATAGGTTTCAGTTCCTGGCCACCTGGTCCTCTCCATAGGAATGCTGACTGTATGACTTCCTACAGAGTGAATTATGAGAAACAGAGAAAACAGGAGAGACACACAGAGAGAAAGAGACAGATAGTAGAAGCAACAGTGCTTATTATGACATAGTCTCCAAGTCACGCACCAACATGCCTTCCTCCTTATATTCATCTGAAGCAACTTGCTGGGACTTCCCTGGTGGTTCATGGTTACGAATCTGTCTGCCAATGCAGGGGACATAGGTTCAGTCCCTGCTCCAGGAAGATTCCACATGCTGTGGGGCAACTAAGCCCTCACGCTGCAACTAGTGAAGTCCAAGCACCCTAGAGCCTGTGCTCTGAAGCAAGAGTAGCCACTGCAGTGAGAAGCCTGCTCACCGCAACTAGAGAGTGGCCCCTGCTCACCCATAACTAGAGAAAGCCTGCACACAGCAGTGAGGACCCTGAGCAGCTATAAATACATAAATAAGAGAAGCAAGGTGCTAAGTCCAGTCCACATTTAAGAAAGGGAGATTATACGAAGGACTGATTTCCAGGAGATGGGGACCATTAGGAGCTCCGTTGGGAGTCATTTTGGAAGCTTTTAGAGTCTGTTCTCTTATCTCCCACTGATTCACATTCTTCTCACATAAAAAATGTACTCATTATATCCCAAGGCTGAGAAAAATATACTCATCACATCCTAAGGTCTTCAGAAGGCTCTAGACCATTGTAACATCAAAGTCTAGAATTTCATAACCTAAATGAAGTCTGGGTATGAATATGGCTTCTCAGGTGTAGACCTTAAGTATAGTTCCTTGAGCGTAGCTCTTAATCTTTAAACTTGTGAGTTCTATGAAATAGACAAGTCATCTTCCTCCCCCCACCCCAGAGTACACACCCAATGCATAACAGGTATAGGATATTGGTTACAGACATCCTGTTCAAAAAGGGAGAAATTAGGAGGCACAAAGTCATCACTGGCCCATAGCAATTCTGAAATCCATCTTGGAAAATACTATGGATACCTAGATTTGGACTCAGTCTTATCTCTGCCCAGGAATGTTTCTCATAGTTCTTGGTTCCATGGTCTGAGTTATCTTTCCTTTTTTAATGAAATGTAGCGTGTATCTGAAACCAAGTAGTTTCCTCAGTTTGGTTCTGTCTTGTTGAATTTCAAGAGCCCAAGATCCTTTCTACGTTTTGTACAATTTTCACCTTTTTTAGTCCAATCTCATGGTATTTCTGCTGATTGCTGTTGTTACTGTTCAGTCACTAAGTTGTGTCTGACTCTTTGCGGCCCTATGAACTTCAGCATGCCAGGCTTCCCATCCTTTGCTATCTTGTTGGGGGTCCACTCTAGTAAAATAAAGCCACACTCACAAATCTCTTTGATATATTTCTTCTCTACTTTTAAATCCTAGGGAAAGACAATACCCTTAAGCTTCTAAGAAGTCCTATTCTTTGATTGAGAGGACCTGTTAGTCACACCCTTAACATCTTAGAGGGCTTTTTGTTTGCCTGAATAGTACTGTGAGCAAAACCTTTAAGCTTTCCAAGTATTAACAAAGCATTTTACAGACACACCTTGGGCTTTATCTCTGGACCAGGTTTTCCCAATAGTACTCTGGATTTGATCTTTTCTCGGAAGCCATTTTTAAATGCTGATATCATTTGGCATCTACTCACGATGTGATTCGTCAAACCCTTCGGTTCCTTTTTGGTTTAACAATCCTTCCATTGGTGTATCCCTCTCATTTGCATTTTATTATAAGCAGCTAGAGGAAACCAGGTGGCACCTTCAACACACTGGCTGGAAATCTCCTTAATTTGATCACCCAGTTAATCAGTTACATTTTCTACCACCCACATCACTGAAGACAATGATATTACTAAACTCACTGCTATGCATAATGAAGACTCCCTTTTATACAGTTTCTAATAAGGTTTTCTCCATTTTTCTTTACACTTTTACTGATGGGCTCTTCGAAGTCCATAATTCTACAAATTGTGTGTTTGTGGCCCTTAAAGACTCTGATGCTGGGAGGGATTGGGGGCAGGAGGAAAAGCGGACAACAGAGGATGAGATGGCTGGATGGCATCACTGACTCAATGGATGTGAGTCTGAGTGAACTCCAGGAGTTGGTGATGGACAGGGAGGCCTGGCGTGCTGCGATTCATGGGGTCGCAAAGCGTCGGACACGACTGAGCGACTGAAATGAACTGAACTGAAGCTTTCACTAACACCCTCCTCAAAATCCTTACAGCTTTTCTAGTTTCCACTCAAGCTGTATTTCCAAAACAATGTGGACATCTTAGATTTTTATTACATCAGCACCCCATTCTTGGTACCAAAATCTGTATTAATTATCTGCTACTGTGTAGCAAATTAGCCATGAGCCCATCCGCTTAAAACAAATAATGACTTACTATCTACACAGTTTTTGAGGGTCAGGAATTGAGAATGGCTTAGCTGAGTGGTTCTGGCTCAGAGTTTCTCAAGAGGTGAAGCTATCAGTAGAAGTTATAGTCTCTGGAAACTTGACTGGGGATGGAAGATCCACTTCCAAACTCACTCTGATGGCCATTGACTAGGGACTTCCGTTTCTCACCTCATGAGGCATTTCGTGGGGTTGATCACAACATGGCTTTCCTCGAGATGAGTGATGAGAGAGAGGAGCATAGAAGCTATACTATTTTAATGACTGTCTCCAAGTCACACACCATCACTTCTGTCTTTCTCTATTCATAGAAGCAAGTCAGTAGGTGACTTGCTCAAGGGCTAGGGGGAAGGGAGAAGGGAGTAATGACATGAATAAGGAGAGGCAGGTTTCATGAGAGTAGTCTTGGAGTCTGGCCACCACAGCAAGCTACTTAACTTCCCTTCCCAGTGTGTGTACTAATGTCCTCCTCAGTAAAATACAAATAACAGCTTTTTACTCACATAGTTTCTGTGAGGTGAAATGAAAGAATAAATACAAGGCCCCTTAGAACAATACCTGGCACTAAGCAAAAATGTGACACTTAGCTCTTACTACTGCTTTTTTGTTTTTAACCATATGAACGACTCTTAAAACCCTGTCTTCAGGCTCCAGGAAAGTGTCCACGGCACTAGTTTTGCTCTGTTTTTTGAACTGTCTGGGTGATTCCCAGAACCTAAAATAGATCTGTCCAAAAATCGCTTCTTCAGGACTTTCCTGGTGGTCCAATAGTTAAGAATCCACCGGCCAATGCAGAAGACCAGGTTCGATCCCTGGTCCAGGAAGATTCCATGTGCTGTGGAGAAACTGAACCCGTTTGCCACAACTACTGAGCCTAAGAGCTGCAACTGCTGAAACCCACAGGCTTAGAGCTCCACAAGAGAAGCCGCTGCAGTGAGAAGCCCATGCAACGCAACCAGAGAAAGGCTGCACACAGTAACAAAGAAACAGTACAGCCAAAAATAAAATAAATAAACGTTTTAAAATGGCATCCTTACGTTGATTTCTAACATACTTCCACAGTGATAAGAGAGCAGACTCTGTACGAGTTCAATACCTTTAGACCGTGAAGTTTGGCGCCTTGTTTTATGTCCCTGAATATGTTCCAATGTCTCCTAGTTTACAGTCTATGGGAACTTGAATAAAATTTGTATCCTACTGTTGTGTGAAAATTGTATAAATCTTAACTCTGTTGAATTGGTTCATGGTGCTTTTCAAGTCTACTGTATTCTTCTACTTTTCTGTATATTTATTATATTAATCTTTGAGAGTTTGATATTGAAACTTCAGCTAAAACTCTTAATTTACCTACTTAAAAAATAATTGTACTATAAAGTGGAACTCTATGTACATTTGTTCTGTAATTTCCAAGTCTCCAGTAAATGTGTTATATTGCATTCATAATTTTAAAAATAAAAAAAAAGAGGAAAAAATAACATCTTTATATTCATTAAGACTTTTTTGGTTCACTGGTTCAAGGAAAAAAAGAAAAAGGAGAATTAAATGCAGTGACAGACTCCAAACGAGTCTGATTCCAAGTGATTCAGTGATGACATTAGCAGACATCTGTCCTCCCCATCACCTTGTTTGTCTTTCACCATCCTTCTCCCGGCTCTGCTCTCTTCTATCTTGGGTTCTTTCTCAGAAAGTTCTTCTCTTATAGTAACAATGTAACTACCAGAAGCTCCAGGCCCCCATTTCATGAGCTTTGGACCCCCACTGAGATGAGAGCTCCCAACACTTTGATCAAAAGTCTCAGGACTATCTTCCATTGGCTCAGCTTTGATCACATGCTCATCCCCGAATCAATAGCACTGGCAGCATAGTACTGCAAACAGGTCACTGAAGTAGACCTGCTGCTGCTGCTGCTGCTGCTAAGTCGCTTCAGTCATATCCAACTCTGTGCGACCCCATAGACGGCAGCCTACCAGGATTCTCCGTCCATGGGATTTTCCAGGCAAGAGTACTGGAGTGGGTTGCCATTGCCTTCTCCTAGCTCCCCTGTAATCACACCATCCACCTATTTTTGGTGATTTCTTAATCTTATAAATCACTATGAGAACACAGCTCAAAGTTCCACCATCCCACCATTACATTAGCATCTATTAGCAATTTTATATAAAAGTATAGAGTCCTGATGGCCTGGGAGATGAAGTCCTGATTAGTCAGGCCTGGGTCATGCGTCTACCCACTGAACTGAAGATGGCGTCAGTTACACCTGAACCACATAAATAGAGGATACAGGATGGGCGTTTGCTTGAAGGAAGATTGAAGTACCATGGATAGAAGGATGTGAGATAGATGCTGGGAAGGCAAAATCAACAGATATCTGTCACAACCACCTCCCATTCCAAATTCATCCCTTTTCCTATTATTCCATTCTTCAATAAACGTCACCACTAGACTTAAACCTGCAAGTCACCTCCAACATCTCCCTCTGCCCTGCCCCGAACATCCAGACTGATGCCAAGTCCTTTCAGTCCTTTATCTTCACATGTCCAGAACATTTCCTCTGGTTTTTTCCTTCCCACCCTTGTTGCTACAGCTGCCTCGACCCCAAAACTCTTCCACTGCATCACTGCCTGGATAAGTCTTAAGAATTAGCTCAAGAACACCACCTCTGTGAAGCTCCCAATTAGGGAAGAGTCAGATTAGTAACTGACACACCGGAAGATAGTCCTGGGTCTCATTTTAAGTTGGGAGCTGCTCTCACAGTTAAATGGAGCACTTAAACCAAGATCTGGGGAACCTAGGAAACCTTGGAACCAGGTACAGGCCAAAAGCTGGCCCTCCACCACCCTCTTCTCTCTCTCCTGTCCCCACACTCGTTGACCCTCACACAAAGCAAGTGCCTCGCAAATGCCAAAACTGCCTAAATGGAGAAACCTACTCATCCAGAATGAAGGCATCGGAGAATGTTTTTTAAATTTCACATCTGTGTCTCAGCTTGTGAAACTTGAATGAAATTTATGAAAGAACCATTTAATTTTGTTTTCTTTCCCCTTTCTGGCTTCAGTTCGGACGGGATGGGTCTCTGTCACGTTAGTTTGAAGAGGTCCTTTGTTCATGCGCTTAAATCTTGACCTGCAGACCCCGGAGGGTGTATAATTCCTAGCTGAGCTGTGACTAGAAACGCTGCTTGCAGAGGCCTTGGCCTCAGCGTACATTAGGGACAAAGCCTGTGGACACAAGACACTGTAGCTGGAGTAATTTTAGCCGGTCTCCTGAAGTGGATATCAGGTCAGTTTGGAAATCTGCTTTCCTCCTTTTGTTTTTCTCTTGAAGATCTTAGTTTCTCTCTTCATTTTAAGTATGACATTACCTCCTGATTTTCTACTTTAAGTATTCAGTGACAGAAAGACAACAGCTGTGTAACACACACACACATGTGCGTGCACATGCGCGCACTCCTGGGGAGACTGATTTTAAAAGTAATCTCAAACCTAGGCTTCTCTGGTGGCTCAGTGGTAAAGGGTCCACTTGTCTGTGCACCGCAACGACTGAGCCTGTGCTCTAGAGCCTGGGAGCTGCAGCTATTGAAGCTGGCACTCGCGAGACCCCATGCTCTGTAACAAGAGAAGCCACCGCAATGAGAAGCCCTCGTACTGAAGCCAGAGAGTACCCCCGCTCTCCACAACTAGAGAAAAGCCAGTGCAGCAATGAAGACCCAGCACAGACAAAAATAAATAAATACAATTAAAAAAAATAGAGAGTAAGCTCTAACCCGTCTAACTTCAGCCGGGTGGCCAAATCGGGACCTTGCCTGTCTGAGCTGGTGGTTACACATTCCAGCTACTTATTTGTTCCTGACTTGCTCTCCCAAATGCTTCCATTGAGTTATGCCACTTATCATCTGCTTAGTATGTGACACTTCATCTGCCAAGACAAATGTGACATTAGAAAAGCCTTCCAGTGAATGAGGGCAATATAGGATTGCAACACAGAAAGTTTGTGCTTTCTTTTTTCATCCACTTTCTAAGTCTGCTTTCCAGATCTTGCCTGCTGTTGAGGTTGGGATTTTTATGATATGTGGGCGTGTTGTACTGAAGTTACAGAGACAGAGCCTCAGATAATGGGTCCTGATTGGTAGGATAAACTGCCCTTGAAACGCCAAAACCCTGATAGTTGATTTGATCAAGAGAAGTGACAATGATTAAAAACAAGTCATCACGAATGTTGTGGATTTACCAAAAAAAATGAAGTCATCAGATTTTCAGATTATGATTAGACTTCTCATAATCATAATCTTTTTTTAATTGAATGAGCTAAATGCTTTTGAAAGTGAGAAGCTAACAGCTTCAGTTAGTTAGGGCCAGAAATAGGCAAGCACTGGGGTGCCTTAAGAGTGAGACTTGACAGTCGTAAACTGATTCTGCTAATAAATTTCAGGGTTGGGTTACAGCCCTCCTGCTTTTTCACTCTGGAGAGGCCTCTGAGAATTCATTTGTTAGAGTAAATATCATTGTCTCCAGATTTGGTAAAAATCTCAAAACTCCTGTTCATTTTATAAGAACCATGGACTCGGGGCTTCCCTGGTGGCTCAGTGGTGAAGAATCCGCCTCTTGTACCCGAGACACAGATTCATCACTAGTCCGGGAAGGGATGTGATGTGTGCATGCTAAGTCACTTCAGTTGTGTCTGACTCTTTGTGACCACATGGACTGTAGCCCGCTAGGCTCCTCTGTCCATGGGGTTCTCCAGGCAAGAATATAGGAGTGGGTTGCCATTTCCTCCTCCAGGGGATCTTCCTGACCCAGAAATCCAAGCCGTGTTTCCTGCATTGGAAGGTAGATTCTTTACCACTAACACCACCTGGGAAGCTGCATAAAGTCAATATTCCTATTCAAACCCAGTCTTTTCCACCCCCAACAGCACCCTCAACACAAAACCAAAATCCCACCTAGCATGTGGTTCTTTGAAAATTTTAATTTTTGAAGATATAATTTTCTCTTTCCATGGGATAAGGGTAGTGGGATTTTTTTTTTTTTTTTGCTCAGTTGATTCAGTCTTTGCGATCCTATGGACTGTAGCCCTCCAGTCTCCACTGTCCACAGGATTCTCCAGGCAAGAATACTGGAGTGAGTTGCCGTGCCCTTCTCTAGGGGATCTTCTCGACCCAGGAATCTGGCCTGCATCTCCTGTGTCTCTTGTATTGCTGGTGGGTTCATTACTCACTGAGCAACCTGGGAAGCCTGGGAAGGGTAGTGGGGTAGGTAATGTCATAAGTTCCTAAAAACAAGTTAAATATGTGGGCATAAGTTGTCATGGCAACTTTTTCTGGTTGTGCTGGGTGTTTGTTGTGGCACAAGGCTTCTTTCTAGCTGCGGCTCTAGAGCACTCAGGCTCAGAAGTTGCAGTGTATGGGCTTCCCTAGTGGCTGTGCAGGGGCTTAGCTGCCTCATGGCATGTGGGATCTTAGTTCCTACTTTGGAAGAAATGGAGTCCAGGTCCCTTGCAATGGAAGACAGATTCTTAACCATTGAACCATCAGGGAAGTCCCTGTTATGGCAATTTAGAAAAGCAAATGTGATCATGTTACCCTTCTACTTGGAATGCTTCAAGGACTCACTGTACATGTCCTGTTAAAAGCCAAAAACTGCATAGCATAGCTCCCCAGGCCCTTTGCAATCTGACCTCTGCCCAACTCTCCAGGCACTGCCCTGACCCCGCCCCCTGTCCGGGCCCCACCCCCTAATATGCTCTGGTCCCCTTGATCATCAGAATCCAAGGTAGTTTCACACTCTGCCTTGGCATTGTTCTCTCTACCTGCAGAGCCAATCCCACCTGCCTACCTCACCTGGTCTGCTCCTGCTTGCCCTTTTAGGTTCCCACCTGCCCCCCTCTCCTTCATGCCTAACTTCTCAACAGACACACACACATACACACACCCTCAAGCAGTTCCTGAGAATCCCATTTAAATACTCTTTCTGGGATATGCACAAACTCTACTTTTGTCCTTATTGATATCCCAAGTATAGTCTGATTCGTCTGTTTTCCCCCTCTAAACCAAGGTCCACAGCTCATTTATACATCCCCAGCTCCTAGTTCAGTCCCTAACCCAGAATATGTGCTTCATCATTTTATGGAATAAAAGCACAATTGAATTGCCCGTTTTTGTTTCTGGAATACAAGAGAGAATCCTAGAGTGGCCTTTGGTGCATTTCTGAACAACGATTCCTGTATCATAAAGAATAGATGGTGCTAGGACTCTCATAAGGACTTGGGAATACAGAAAGAAGCACAGGTCAGCCAAGGAGACTGGGTGATGAAGATCTAATTAACTACAAGCCAGCCATCATCCTGGGCATTTTAACATGTACG
Organism: Bos indicus x Bos taurus; assembly: GCF_003369695.1. Taxonomy (NCBI): domain Eukaryota; kingdom Metazoa; phylum Chordata; class Mammalia; order Artiodactyla; family Bovidae; genus Bos; species Bos indicus x Bos taurus. The sequence continues at coordinate 16,284,816 of NC_040096.1, read as the reverse complement.
TTCTCACTTAGTCTTCTCAACAACTTTCCAAGGTTAAGTCTCATTTTCTTCATTGTTACAGATCAATAAACTGCCCAATGCTTATGCAGATGGTAAATAGCAGAGTTTGCTTCCAGATCTTTATGATTCTAAAGTCCTCTTCTCTTTCCACAAGGATGGATGGATAATTCCCTCTTCTTTCTCTAGAAGGATATGAGAAAATTTCCTAGTTTCTGTGTTTTGAAAGAAGTGCAGATTAGTCTCTCTATAAAAGCCTAGGTCTGTCTGAAGTTGGAGCACAAGGTGATTCTGACACCTTCTGACCCAAGAATTTACTCACAAAGTTCAGATTCAGAGAGAGAGGTGGACCTGGAGGTGATGTGGAGAACCCAGACCAAGGACAAACTATGACAAACATTTTTTCATTTTGTTTAGGTCTCTATAAACCCAAGTGGGGGCTTCCCTGGTAACTCAATTGGTAAATAATCAGCCTGCAATGCAGGAGACCCCAGTTTGATTCCTGGGTTGGGAGGATCCCCTGAAGAAGGGACAGGCTACCCACTCCAGTATTCTTGGGCCTCCCTGGTGGCTCAGTTGGTAAAGAATCTGTCCACAGTGTGGGAAACCTGGATTCCATCCCTGCATTGGGAAGATCCCCTGGAGGAGGGCATGGCAACCCACTCCAGTATTCTTGCCTGGAGAATCCCCAAGGACAGAGGAGCCTGGAGGGCTATAGTCCATGGGGTCGCAAAGAGTTGGACAGGACTGAGCGACTTTTGCTTTCACAAATCCATGCCATTGTTTTTAGGATAGCACGCAAGCATTGTGTTGACATTTTATTTTTGGTTCGTCCACATTGCAAACACTATTAGTAATACAAACAAATCTGTGCCTCCATTTTGAATGCATTATACACACCTTTACCGAGTATCTGGGTACAGTGCAGAGGAGAATTAAACAGATACACCGCCACCTATGTGACTGTAGGACCGTCTTCTGCCACAGTAGCACCAATGGGATTCAGTCAATGACAACAATTTCTATGACTTGTCCAGTGGTCTCTCTCCAGCCCAGTAGAACTGCTCTTTCTCCCCAGGGCAGTCCACTTTGGTCCTCTGGAGTTTGTGAGAGCAGCTGCACCTTGGCAAGCCCTGGCCTGGGATTAATTTGGCAGGAGGTTATCCTAAGACTTCTCTGACTCATAACTTTGGGGCTAACTCTAAGCACCAAGCCCCAGCCCTGCCCTCTTTTGCTTTTTCTTTGTGCTGATTCACACTGGGTTGGGATTTTATTGTCAGCGGTCATAATTGTGCATGGGTGGAACTTGGATTTTAAAGATGACAGGAGGCCAAGTCCAGGGCTTCTGTTAGCTTTGTTAACCACTGTGTCATTTTTAATTGAAAAGAGGAAGGAAAGCAAGAAGGGAGGATAGGAGAGAGGAAGGAAGGAAAAAAAGAAATATCCCCCAGGATTTTCCCTGGTGGTCCAGTGACTAAGACTCCGTGCTCTCTATGCAGGGGGCCCGGGTTCAATCCCTGGCCAGGGAACTAGATGCCATACGCCGCAACTAAGAGTTCACATGCCACGACCAGAGATCCCGCGTGCCACAACTAAGACCTGGCAAAGCCAAATAAACGAAGAAATGTCCCCAATCCGTGCTAAATCTATTTTCTTTCACCCTCTGTATTTTCTGTAAGCCCTTGGAAAGGTTTATTCTGAATCTAGCTCGCAAGAAGCCAGTACAGGAGAAAACGTCTGGATATTGGAGTCAGCATATCTGAATAATTGGGTGATGGTGGGTAAATTATTTAACTTCCTTAAGCCTCTGTTTCCTCATCAGTAAAATAGCAGTAATAATATTGACCTTGTAGGATTGTCATGCTGCTTAGGAGTATCATATATAACGCTCCTGGCACATTAGAAAGCATTTCATAAATGGAGACTATAATTGTTAGAGCTGTGTTTATTAAAAGGCCCTTTAAAGCAGTGAGAATGAGGCCTCACAGAGTAACTGCAGGTTTCTATTTCCTTTCTCTGAGATTGTGGTGGATTGTCATAGCCTCCCCTTGAGTGGGGCCTGGGCTGTGTCTAGGGTCATCATGGTGGTTCGGTCCTAGGGCAGACTCAAGTTGTCAAAATACCCCAAACAATCAGTACAAGAGAGAATGAAGCAATAGATGGGGGGATAAGGAGCTCTGTCTGGCTCAGAGGCCAGCGGCTTTCCCACTTACTGTCAGCATAATCACGAGCAAGTTGCTTAAATCACTATGGCTTAGTTCAGTTAGCTGTATCTGTCCTTTTCAGTTGTCTGGAGGAAGTCACACATGTAAAATACCTAGCACCAAAAAAAAGTTGCTCACTAAAAAAAATCTCAGATATTAAGAAAACACAGGTTGGAATGTATGAAATTCAAGTGAAGTTTGGTGTAAGACTTTGGAACAATACTGCCTGGTTCAAATCTGATTTCCCCTACTATGGGCTTCATTTTCTCATCTGTAAAATGGGTATAATAACTTCCTTATCTGTATTTATCACATACTTTTGTTACGAGAAATAAATGACTTAATACACATGAAGCCTTTAGACCATGACTTGATATATGGCCAAATACTATATTAATATGTGTAGAATGGATAGTAAGGCCAGTTCTGGGACAAGAACAGAACACAAAATTGGAATAGTAGAAAACAAAATTGGTTGACCCTGCCCCAGAAGGCAGCCTAAAGAAGAAAAACAGTAATGAAGCAAGAGTTTCCAAGGCAATTGCCCTAAGTGGAGCTGAAATATTCACATTCAAAGCATCTTTTTTGTTTTTTTAAATTGTGTGTCAGCCTGGTTACAGACCAGGATCTTAGCGGACGTAGTCCTCCTTACCAGCTGCGGACTCCAGGAGAGGACCTCGGCCTCGCTGGACCAGCAGGTCCTGTCTGCTCAGCTTCCAGACCCGGTGCTTGAGGAGCATGGCTGGAAACCTTTTCTGGGGGGATGGGTTTGCTCAGGGCAAGGCTTGCTCTTCAAGGAAGGACCACTGCTTCACAAAGGCCCGGGACCATTTCCAAAGTCAACGCACGGAACTGCTGAGAAACCACGGCCGCTTCTGCTTCTCCTGCTGTCTAACTCTGGTACACAAGCACAACGTGAAATACTGAAATTCCAGTGACAGAGCCAACTGTGCAAATTCCTGATGGCAAATTGAGGCCCATTATCCGTAATTACACTTGCCCGAATAACATGCCAGAGAGACCCTGTTTTCCAGCCGTCAGGAATTGCAGCTGCTGCCCTGTTGCCAAATGCGTCCAGGGAAAGTCCCAAGAATGGAGATGAGCAGCCCTCACAGAGGAGTCTTGGCAGCCGCCATCAGGCAACCCAAGTCTCCTCTGCTTACCCCATTCGAATGGCTCTATAGCTCTCGGGATAAACTAGTCAGTTAGGCTTGTCATCACCTGGTCCATCTCCAGCTTGAACTTTTTCTCCCCTTCTTCATTCAAGCCGTATTGAATGACTTGTTCACCATACACGTCCTCAACTCCATCCTGTAGTCCTTCACTAAGGTGCTTTCCCAAATGTGATTTAGTCCTTCTCCCTGGAGTTGCCTCATCGCTAATTCCAGTTCATCCATAAGCAATTAGCTCTGCCCCTTTCTCTTCTCTGTGAAGCCTGTCTTGACTCCTTCAGGCTGTATATAATTCCTTTTTGCTGGGACCCCCTAGTATTGGGTTGGTCAAAAAGTTTGTTCAGGTTTTTCCGTACCATCTTATGTAAAGACCCGAACAAACTTTTTGCCCAACCCAATACCTGTAGCCACACAACACAGCATGATCATTCTGTTTGATTTGTTTGTCTCTCCAACTAGGCTATGCGCTCCCCAAGGTCAGGGACCATATCTTATTAGGGTATCTTAGAGCCTAGTGCAATACCTAGCTTCACTAGGCAACCATGCAGTAGCTGTTGACTGCACGAACAGATGATGCCTTCCTCTGTGTGTGAGTGCACTCAGTCATGTCCAGCTCCTTGTGACCCCATGGACTGTAGCCTGCCAGGCTCCTCTGTCCATGGGATTTCCCAAGCAAGAATACTGGAGTGGGTTGCCATGCCCTCCTGCAGGGGATCTTCCTGACCCAGGAATCGAACCCAAGTCTCTAGTATCTCCTGCATTGGCAGGTGGATTCTTTATCACTGTGCCACCTGGGAAGTCCTATGTCTTTCTTGCTTGAGCGCTAACGGGTTACTCCTTCATTTGGTTAGATCAAAAGATTCCTTTCTTGGGATTACTGCTCAAACCAACTTTAAAAGCAACCAGTGAAAATCCAAGAAGAGTATTTCGTTGATACACTGAGGATAAATGCAACTTACCACATGCCCTTCTATCTTTAATATTGTTTAATCTAAAGAGGCTGGGTTCCCTAGGTATATAATAGAACATAAAGACTTAATTAACCTTATTGCTTCTGTTTCATCATGATGCACTTATGAAGGCCTTATTTAAATATGATTTGCTATTAGTCTGCTTGTAGTTATCAAAGTCCAAAGGTTTTTGTTTGATTTTTATTCATGGCATTGCTTGAAGTGTAACTATTAAGAAATGTTTATTTTGAACAGAAGAGCAAAAACCTAGCTATTTAAGTGATTGTATCCCCTCACTGCAGTCTTTGTCTAACCACGTCTCTTGTGATAACATTGTAGCTATTCAAAACATTCTGGGGTCTCAGCCTTTTTTTGCTTTCAGAGACAGTGGATGAGCCTTGCTTAAAGATTGGTCTTTTTACTCTAGAACCCAGAACAGCAACAACACACAGTATTGTTCATTGAAATGTTCACATTTTTCCACTTCTGGACACTGTGTAAGGTTTTCCAAAGGTTGAATATGCACACCATTAGAGGAATATGTTAGGTCATATGCACATGACTTTAAATTTAAAAATTAATAGGTTATATAATTAATGTGTATTAATAATATTGTCAATATAGGGCTTCTCAGATGGAACAGTGATGAAAAATCTGCAAAAGAGACATGGGTTCAATCCCTGGATCCGAAGACCCCTGGAGGAGGAAATGGCAACCCACTCCAGTATTCTTGCGTGGAGAATCCCATGGACAGAGGAGCCTGGCGGGCTACAGTCCATGAGTCGAAAAGAGTCAGACATAACTAAGCGACTGAGCATACACACACACAATAACATTGTTAATATAACATACACATAACAAGCACATCAAATTCATAATTTCATGAATACTGCTTAAAGAAAAATTAAACTTATAATACAGAGAGTTAATTTGCTGAAAAATGTTAAACAATCATGCATGTTAGAGGGTAAGACAAAGATAGTGAAGAAGACACATACAGGAATAAAGCGTGAGGAACATTGATGGAATGAAAAGAGCAGAAGCTGTTGGGTTCCCATTATTTTACGTATTAGCTGGAAGCCTGCAGGCAAATTACTTAACCTTCCTGAGCTGGGATTGCTTATTCCTACGAGGAGAGTGAGTTGCAGAAAGGTTCATGGAGTAACTAGGATAGGATCTAAAGGGCTCCATGGTGAGAACTGTTCTTTAAAAAACTCACATTCATTATCATAGGACAAAGAGGAGTCTATTTTTAAAAAGTTTCCTGGGCTTCCTTGACGGTCCAGTGGCTAGGACGCCACGATCTCAATGTAGGGGGTTTGGGTTCCAGGGGGTTGGGGAACTAGATCCCACAAGATTGAGGATGCCACGTGCTACAACTTAGATCTGGTGCAGCCAAATAAATTTTTTTTGAACTTATAAAAAATAATAAAGAAGTTGCTACCAAAAGAGAAACTTCATTAAATGTGATAAGCCAAAGCAGGCAGCCTATTGGATAGAAAAAGTGAAAGTAATAGTCACTCAGTTGTGTCCAACTCTTTGCCACCCCATGGACCGTAGCCCCCTCCCCACCCCACCCCCCCACCCCCAACCCCAGGCTCCTCTGTCCGTGGGGTTCTCCAGACAAGAATACTGGAGTGGGTAGCCATTCCCTTCTACAGGGGATCTTTCAGACCCAGGAATTAAACCTGGGTCTCCTGCATTGCAGGTGGATTCTTTATCATCTGAGCCACCAGGGAAGCCTCAGCCTACTGGATAACTTCTCAACAATTGTTTTTCTTCATTTTTTTTCTGGTTATGCCACATCACATTCTGGTCAGGATCTTAGTTCCCTGACCAGGAATCAAACCTGGGCCTCGGAAGTGAAAGCACTGAGTCTTAACCACCGGACTGCCAGGGAGCTCCCTTGGCAATGCTTAAAGTTCAACATGTTCATTTGAATCTACTCACCTGAGCTTGTTAAGGCCCCAATCATATAATGATGGAGTCAAGTAGCCAAACCTTATATACTGCTAAATAATTGATGCTGCTCTTGAACTCTAGAAGTTTCTAACCCCCTAGAGATTAAGCCAATGGGAAACTGCCCTTTGCTGACCCTTACAATGTCTCCCTCTATGTCTTTTCTTTGGCCAACTGGAAGCTCATAGAAATGTAAATCTCAGTGCTAGAACTCTCTATTACCCAATGAACTACATGCTCCTCCCCTTTCTCTACACTTTCTTTGCTAATGTGCACTTTCCTTGCCCCTGGCATTTTTTATTCTCACTTTACTTTTAATTACACAGGTTCTCATTTTTTTGTGTATGCAACAAGAAAGGAAGAGTACCCAAGTGTCTTTGTCCGCTCGGGCTGCCATAACAAATGTCATAGACTGGGTGGCTTAAGCAACAGATATCTATTTTCTCACAGTTCTGCCAGCTAGAAGCTTGAGATCAGGGTATCAGCACAGTCAGGTGTTTGGGAGGTCTTTCTTCCTGACCTGCAGATGGTCACCTCATTCTGCGTCCTCATTTGATGGGGAAGTGGGGGAGAGAGAGATAAAGGGCAAGCCCTCCTTTGTTGTTGTTCAGTTATTAAGTTGTGTCTGACTCTTTGTGACCCCGTGGACTGCAGCTCACCTGGCTTCCCTGTCCTTCACCATCTCTTGGAGTTTGCTCAAACTCATGTCCATTGAGTTGGTGATGCTGTCCAACCATCTCATCCTCTGTCATCCCTTCCTCCTCCAGCCCTCAATCTTTCCCAGCATCAAGGTCTTTTCCAATGAGTTGGCTCTTCGCATCAAGTGGCCAAAGTATTGGAGCGTCTGCTTCAGCCTTTTATTAAGACTGAAGCCATTTATTATTTTTTTATAAAATGTACTTTATTTGTTATTTTTGATGGCATTGGGTCTTCCTTGCTGTGCTCCGGCTTCCTCCAGTTACGTGTGCAGGGCCTACTTGTAGTCGTGCTGCCCAGGCTTCTCACTGCGGTGGCTTCTCTTGTCGCTGAGTGTGGGCTCAAGCGTGCAGGCTCAGCAGTTGTAGCTCGCGGGCTTCGTTGCCCCACAGCATGTGGGATCTTTCCAGACCAGGAATTGAACCGGTGTCTTCTGCACTGGCAGGTGGATTCTTTACCAATGGGTCACTAGAGAAGCCTGGACACCACCTTTATTACCTCATCTAACCCTAATCACCTCCCAAAGGCTCCATCTCCAAACACCGTCACATTGTGGGGAGAGGGCTTCAATACAGGAATTTCAGGGTGGACACAAACATTCAATCCACAGCATTAAATACATAAGCAGATAATACAAGTCACATCATCTTTTGCCAGGAGACAGCAATTTATCATTTGTGACCCATAGGAATTCCCACACCATCCAAAGCCTTCTTTCTTGGATCAGTCGCTCTAAAACCAGGTAGACATGCTAACAGTGGACAAAGCTCTTGGTTGTGATACTAAGTCAAATACATACCCTTGGTTGTTCCTCAGTCATCATGGATTCACAAAGGATGAGCAGGATCTTTTGATGTATCATTTTAGTGATTTCTCTTTCTCATTCTGGTCGGTTGCCCTATGTGTAGGTAACCTATAATGGGAGCCTACAGTATGTCAGCAAGGATTTTATCATCTCATCTGATCTCACAATAATCCTCAGAGTATCGATTATTACCCCCACCCTACTTTATATGTGAGAAACTGAATCTCATCAAAACTTATGTAGAGCAAGGAACCATTCACTGGGGAGTCCAGATTTGAACCCAGGTCTGTCTGAGTCTAGTGTGTTAGTTGCTCAACTGTGTCCGACTCTTTGCAACCCCATGGACTGTAGCCCCCAGGCTCCTCTCTCCATAGGATTCTCCAGTGGAGTGGGTTGCCATGCCCTTCTCCAGGGGATCTTCCCGACCCAGGGATGGAATGCAGGTCTCTTGTACTGCAGGAGAATTCTTTACCATCTGAGCCACCAGGGAAGCCCAAGGGAGACTTTAATGAATAAAATAGACTAAAAAGAATCCACTTTTATGACTTACATTCTAGTTATGGAAGACAGACAACAAAGAAAACAAGTAAAATAAGTAGTGTATTGCATGGTGAAAACTTAAAAACAGAACAGGGAGGGGGACAAGGTTACTGGGTTGGATGAAGTCATAATCGAAATGACTAGTCAGGAAAGGCCTTACTGAGGAGACAGTTAAGCAAAGATATGAAAAAGATTCAGTTCTATCACACTGTCATTAACTCTGAGGCCCCCAAAACTCAAGGGAGAGGGACTTTTTTTCCCCTGAGAGGGACTTCTGTTTTTAAAAGACATTGTGTCAGGACTTTTTCTCTTGCGAGTAATACAAAAATATATTCAAACTGACTTAAGCAAAAAAGTGGGAATTTATTAGCTCAGGAAATTGAAAAGTCAAGGTCAGCTTTAAGGGTCAAACAATGTCGTTAGGACGCAACCCGTAGGGTGCAACCGCAAAGCAAGGTCATTAGGACCTTCTTCATTTGTATCTGTCTTACTCTGTTCGAGCTGCTATAACAGAAATATTGATGCCATAGACTGGGTGGCTTATTTTGTTTAGTTTATTTTTGGTTGTGGTGGGTATTCACTGTTGCTCATGGGCTTTTCTCTAGTTGTGGTAAGCTTGTTTCGGTGCTCAGGCTTCTCATCTTGGTGGCTCCTCTTGCTGTGGAGTGCAGGCTCCTCTAGGCACTCAGGCTTCAGTTAGCTGGAGCACACAGGCTCAGAGGTTGTGGCACACGGGCTTAGTTGCTCCACGGCACGTGGAATCTTCCTGGACCGGGGATCGAACCAATGTCCCCGGTATTGGCAGGTGGATTCTTATCTGCACTACCAGGGAAGTCCACCTGGGTGGCTTAAACAGCAGACATTCAGTTCTCTCAGTTCTGGAGGCTTAGAAGTCTGAGATCAAGGTGCTGGCAGGTCAGTGTCTGATGCGAGCTGGCTTCCTGCTTCATAGATGGTTGTCTTCTCACCGTGTCCTCACACGGCAAAAGGAGCAAAAGAGCTCTCTGGAGTCTCTTTCATAAAGGCATTGAGCCTTACCCATTGATGAGGGCTCCTAAACGTCTCCCAAAGGCCCCATTAACTGATACCGTCACACTGGGGTTAGGATTTCAATATACGAGTTTGGCACAGGAGTGCAACCATTCAGTCCACAGCAGTATCTCTGCTTTCCTCTGTGGTGATTTTTTTTTTAATAGTAGAGCTATATATATATGAATATGTACATATATGGTTTAGCTCTACTATATATATATAGTTGCCTTGAGGCATGTGTGATCCTAGTTCCCAGACCAGGGATCGAGTCCCCTGCATTGGGATCATGGAGTCTTAACTAATGGACCACCAGGGAAGCCCCTCCTCTGTGGTGACTTCATTCTCTAGCTCTGCACAGAGGAAAACTGGCTGCTCTCAATTCTAAGTCAACATCCTGCCAGGTGAAAACCCAGAAGGAAAGAGAGGGTCTCCTACCTACAGCACAAGCAAAAGTCTCATTGGGTATCATAGGTTGCAGGCTCATCTGGACATATAACTGTGATCCAGAAGAGAACACAACGCTCTGATTCGCCGGGCCTGGTCACCTGCCTGCCCCTGGTGTCCTTGGGAGAGTCAGCTTACTGACAGCAGGGAAGGGCGGGGCTCAGAGGAAACCTGGGGTGTTTCAGGAAGGAAATGAATGACTGCTAAGCAGAGAATGCAATAAGTATTCGCTATATCTCTGATTTTAAAATGATTTGTGTTATTCCATTGTGTGCAATGTTGATCCAGTGAACTCCATGTCCAAAGGATGGTTCGGAAGAGATTTCTCCCCAAGAGATGGCCTGTGGATAGCTGTTTAAACTTATCCAGTGGGACTGGTGGTTTCTGGGGTCTCTTGCCACCATACAGATGTATGGGCAGCACACTCATGGGCAGTCAGCCCCTGGAAGATGGCTGGCTGTGTGGTTTTGGCTTGGGACCGCATGCATTTCCTCTTGTGGTCTTCAGAGAGCCACATTATCATAATAAGTGCCTGACATCATCAATGTCACCAGTCTGTGGCTTTCAGAGTTTTATTCCACTTACATGGAATACCACGTTACTGATTGGGCCTGACAACCTGCCAAAATCTCAGTCCTAAATTCTGAAAACAGAGCCTACTACTTTATTTTTTCTTATAATTATTATTTTTAAAATGTATTTATTTGTTTTTGGCTGTGATGGGTCTTCGTTGCTTTGCGTGGACTTTCTGGAGTTGCGGCGAGTAGGGGTTACTCCTCACTGCGGTGTGCAGGCTTCTCGTTGCAATGGTGTCTCTCATTGTGGACCACGGGCTCTAGGGCGCGGTCTCAGCAATTGTGATGCATGGGCTTAGTTGCCTCGAGGCATGTGGGATGTGCCCTCCCAGACCAGGGATTGAACCTATATTGCCTGCATTGGCAAGTGGATTCTTAACCACCAGACCCCTAGCGAAGTCCCAGAGCCCATTACTTTAGTAGAGCATCACTGTTTTCCTGGAAGTTCCATGTCTGTGCTTTGGGTTAGATGGTCCTAACCCCCTGGACCTTAACACACACTTGTGGGGGTAATCAAGGCAAGTCATGTGACTTCCTGAGCTTGGGTTTTCTTATTTGCACAATGAGGTGACTAGGAAGGGTAAATGTGTATAAAGAAGCTGGGGCTGGCATAGTGCTCATTTTGGCAGCACATATACTAAGACTGGAATGATACAGAGAAGATTAGCGTGGCCTCTGCACAAGGATGACATGCAAATTTCAACCTTGAACTTTGAACATGTGAAGCATTCCATGTTTTCGCTTTGTGGTGATCTGAATGGGAAGGCAGTGCAAAGGGGAGGGGATACATGGAAACGTATTACCGAGTCTAAGCTGGCAGCGCTTGCCCCAGAGAGGCCAGTAAATCCAAGGATGAGGTGTTGAGGCAAGGAATACGACTTTATTTGGAAAGCCAACTGACTGAGAAGATGGCAGAGTAATGTCTCAAAATAATCAGCTCAGACAGTAAAGTGTCTGCCTACAATGCGGAAGATCCGGGTTCGATCCCTGGGTGGGGAAGATCCTCTGGAGAAGGAAATGGCAAGCCACTCCAGTACTCTTGCCTGGAAAATGCTATGGACCAAGGAGCCTGGTAGGCTACAGTCCATGGGGTTGCAGAGAGTCGGATACGACTGACTTCACTTCACTTCACTTCAGGGTCCAGATGCCAGGTTCTTTCATGTATCAGAGATGGGGGGAGGTAAGAAAACAAAGTAAAAAATCCATTTACTCTAGCAAGTACTTCTAGAATGGCAAGCCTCAGGCAGGGGAAATATGTTCATTCCTTCCTTCCTGCCATCTATAGGTGGCCAGGGTTCTGAATGAAAGCATGTTAGCTTAACAGTCAGGCAAAGGGGCAGGATTCTCTGCAGCAGGCCGTTTTGTGTGAATATAACAACAAAAGCGGCCAAAGAAACAGATCTAGCATGAAAGAGTCAAAGTTGAATCTTCTCTGTTAAAAAAAAACAAACTTGAAATTGTAGGAATATCTTATGATCATGAAAGTAAAGAAGGAATTCTCAAACAAGATACAAAAAGTTTAAATCATAATGGAAAAGACTGATGGATTCAACGATATTAAACTAAAAAACTTCATCAAATAGCATTTTGAAAAAATGAACAGCTAAGACACCAAAGAGGCTTCCCTGGTGGCTCAGCGATAAAGAATCCATCTGCCAATGCAGGAGATGCAGGTTCGATCTCTGGCTCAGGAAGATCCCCTCGAGTAGGAAATGGCAATCCACTCCAGTTTTCTTGTTTGGAAAATTTCATAGACAGAGGAGCCTGGTAGCCTACAGTCCATGGTGTCGCAAAGAGTTGGACACAACTGAGCAACTGAACAACAAGATTATCAAAGAAGAAAAAGAAGCAGCTAGCATATGGCCTGGCACACAGTGGAGTCTCAGAAAAACTTTTTCGTCTTCCCTACTCCCTTTTATCAGGAGGCCATTATCATTCTCCCTCGGAGTCGATGTTATGCAACTTACAGATAAGCCTGTCAATGAAGAGGAATGAGCAGGTCGGGCAAGTCAGCCCTGGGGCGTAGCTGGGGGCTGTGCAGTTGAGTAGAAGACGATAGGGTTTGGAATTAGATTGGGCTTTGAATCCAGAAGGCCTTGGGAAAATAACTTAAATATCTCAGAGTCATTTTTCTCATCTCCAAAATGAGAAAAACATTTATTGCTCTTTATGGCTGTCGTGAGAATAACTGAAATAATGTGTGTGAGAACCTGGCACAGAGGTCTTCAGTAAGTCTTAATTCTGTTTGTTTTTGAAAGCCACTAATGCTTAAGTGAAATCTGATTAGCAATCAAGAAACTCACACGAAATGCCCAGAGAGAATTATCTATTTTTCTATAGACTGGAAAGCCCAGACCTTTCCCCTATTTGCTTGTGTGATGTTTTTCGTTATTTTGGAGGCTGGGCCAGAGGAAATAAAAGGTGGCCAGGCAATCTGTCATGTGTGAAGAGAATGCTATGTGTCAGGGGTGGGAAACCAAGTAAATAAAAGATAAGATCCTTGCCCTTGAGAAGCTTCTGACTTAAGAGAAATAAAACATGCAAAAGAAGCAATTTTAAAAACTCGTGAACAAAAAATAATAGCCTGTTTGCCAAATGCCAAGATAGAATGAAGGTGTGACCAGAGCTGGGTGTGAAAAGTCAGGGAGATTTTTTTTGCCTTTTATTTTTTCCCTAAAAAAAATGTATTTATTTGGCTTCACGGGATCTTTAATTGTGGCACGTGGGATCTAGTTCTCTGACGAGGGATGGAACCCTGGTGCCCTGAATCGGGAGTGTGGAGTCTTAGCTACTGGACCATTAGGGAAGACCAGGGAAGTTTCTAAAGACAGAGATTAGCAGGGAGAAAGGGCCCCAGCAGAAGCCTAGAGAAAGAATGAAACATCTCCTACATGTCCATTTACCTGCACAGAAGGAAAGATTGTATGGAGATAATGAGATAACAAGTCAAGAGGCTCTTAGGCAACTGAATGAGGTCAATTAAGTCAGTGTTTTGACCTGTTACTAGTGCTGGTAACCAAAACAAATCCAAACAGTCTCCCCAGACAGACTGGTTGGAAGAAGAGTTGAAACTCTCATCCATACAAGGTGGGGACCATCCCTGTAGTTTTATTGAAGTGTGAACTTTCTGGCGACTATTACAAGGGGGCAAGGTTACCTTTCTCTGGGTAGGGTTGCACTGAACAAGAGCTAGAAGTCTCTTCAGTCAATTCAGTCGCTCAGTCGTATCCGACCCTTTGTAACCCCATGGACTGCAGCACACCAAGCTTCCCTGTCCATCACCAACTCCCGAAGCTTGCTCAAACTCATGTCCATCGAGTCTGTGAGAAGTCTCTTAGGTGCTGTTATTTCAGCATAGAGCAAGTCATGGTGTGGCCTCTTGTTGGAGCTTAGGTCACTGGATTGTTACCCTCACAGTCCAGGATAGAGGATGCCGAAGACAAGGTTTCTATGTCTGGACACTGGTCTGCAGTTTCATTTTCCCAAGCCTGCCAAAGCTTCTGAATAGAACTTCCTCTCTGCTATTCTCTATAACTAGGTGACATCATGGCATGCTGGTTCTGGGCATATGGCTCTGTTTCTTACTGGCTGGGTAATTTAGACTTCTAACAATAGGAACCTTGATGCTGGGGAAGATTGAAGGCAGGAGGAGAAGGGGATGATGATAGAGGATGAGATAGTTAGATGACATCACCGACTCACTGGACATGAGCTTGAGCAAACTCCGGGAGATAGTGAAGGACAGGGAGGCCTGGCATGGTGCAGTCCATGGGGTTGCAGACAGTCGGACACGACTGAGTGACTGGACAGCAACAACAGTAGGGATGATCTAATTACATGCAAAGGTTGAAGATACTATTGATTTGGTTCCAGACTGCAGCAATAAAGCGAATATTGCAATAAAGCGAGTCATATGAAATTCTGTTTCCCAGTGCATATAAAAGTTACGTTAACACTAGATTGCAGCCTGTTAGTGTGCAACAGCATTATGACTAAAAAGAAACACATTCCTTAATTAAAAAATTGTTATTTTTTAATCGCTGTCACGGATCTCCTAAATTAATCCTTTAATATTCTTTTTTTTTCTTGAATATTCTTATATTTTTATTCTTGTTTCCATTTCTACATTTTAATTACATTTTGGGGGTGATTTCCTTTTTTTCTCTGTGTGTGTGTGTTCAGTCTCTCAGTCATGTCTGACTTTTTTGTGACCCCATGGACTGTAGCCTGCCAGGTTCCCCTGTCCATAGAATTTCCCAGGCAAGAATACTGGAGTGGGTTGCCATTCTCTTCTTCAGGGGATCTTCCTGACCCAGAGATCAAACCGGCATCTCCTGCACCGCATGTGGATTCTTTACCACTGAGCCACCAGAGAAGCACTAAATTAAGATACTTAATTGCTAAAAAATGCTAACTATCATCTGAACCTTCAGCAAGTCATAAGTTTTTGTAATAGTAACAGGAAAGATCACAGATCACATAACAAACATAATTACAATGAAAAATTTTGAAATATTACAAGAATTACCAAAATGGGCCACAGTGACATGAAGTGAACAAATGCTGTTGGAAAAATGGTGCCAGTAGCCTTGCTTGATGCAGGGCTGCTGTAAACCTTCAGTCTGTAAAGAACGCAGTATCTACATATGAAGTGCAGTAAAGTGAGGGGCAATAAACGAGGCATGCCCGTCATGTAATTCTCTTCTATGACTGCCGGGCAGTAAGTAATTTAAAAGGCTTAGCCCAGTGTCTGAAACACAGTAATCACTTAACTAAAGAGTTATTTTTTAAATTATCTTAGACTAGTTTAGCGTTTGGTGAAGTTGGCATACTGCTTTTCTCTAGAGCACAAAGGACAGATTTATCTTGCCCAGAATGGACTTGAATTTAGGTTAAATCCAGGTATGATTCAGGGACTTCCCAGGTGGCGCTAGGAGTAAAGAACTGGTCTTCCATAAAGGAGACATATAAGACTCGGATTTGATCCCTGGCCCAGGAAGATGCCCTGAAGAAGGAAATGGCAGCCCTAATCCCGTGGACAGAGGAGCCTGGCGGGCTACAGTCCATGGGGTCGCACAGAGTTGGACACAACTGAAGCGACTTAGCACGCACACACAGGAACTGCACTGTGTTTGTTAACCTTCAGTACGACAGATCAGGTACCACTGGAGATGGAAGGACTCCACACTGGCCTTATCACTCAATGAATTTGTGTCTTGGAGGTTATTTTACCTCCTGCTTCATTCTCCTTAATTGGCAATTGTAGTTATCAAACTCTTGTGAAGATTAACTGGGATGAATGGAACACATCTGGCTTAGAGAAGTACTTGAATTTATTTTTTCCTGTTCTTCAGTTAAATAAAAGTTAAACTGGGATCTTGAGCACTGTCAGCAACTCTTGGTGGTCTTCTCCAGCTCCTTTACGGTCTAGGACAGTTTGGAAGAAATTACGAAGAAGAAAAAGCCTGCTTGGTAAGGAGAAACACTGAGTGGGTGAATATATTTGATGCTTGATGCAATTCCAATGAGTGTAATGACTGGAAGTTTTTCTAGACAGATGATGACATCATGTAGCCTACTTAGGTAGCAGGTTTCAGAATGAATTGCCTTGGCAGCGTTCCTAGGTTGTTTAGATAAAAGAGTGCGTTTAGAACCTAGATCCACCCTATCTCTGGACCACAGCTAGCAAACGGAAGCAGCTGGATTCTCGAGGTTTCTGCTCTAGGAGGTTGAGAGGATGTGGTTCTGTCGCCCTGGGCTGGGAGTGAAGATGTCGCATTCTGGTCCCACTCACTGCTTGCCCATGGGTGTGCCACTTCACCCTGGGGTTTCAGCTTCCAATTAATGTTCTCCAAATTCCTTCCAACTTCTAGTATCTTGTAATTTCACGAACGTGTGAGTTGTTTCCTGGCTGCAGGATATGGTCTTAATGGACCCAGGCAATACCAAAATGAAATTGCCTCATTCCTTTATGAAATTTCTCTGACTTTCTAAAAGGGGCAGGAAAGAGTTCTGTGAAAGTAACAATGAGGATGAGCAAATACATCACTAAATTCAGGATGCAGAGTCTGGCCTTTAATGACTTGGAGGTGATGTCCTGTGATGCCTCCAACGCTCTTGCCCCACCGCGATCTGACTCTTCTTGGTTGGGAAAGATCATTTTAAATCTCTAGCTGAAATTGTTCTCTTACATTCAGAGCTGATTTTCACCATGTCATTTCACAGCGGCTTCCCTCTGCTCTCAAACATCCAGCTGGGAGAGTCTACGACCTCTTTCCACTTGTTACTGTGGATGGATGCGTCAGAGCGAGTCGAGTCATGGGGAAAGCATGAACTCTCCTACGTGCTCCCCGATCAGGTCCCCTCAGGGCTATTTTCTCTGGAACCAAGCTCAGTCACTTGCCAAACTCTCCAAACAGAGATGTCTCTAGAGTTTTATGAGGTCTCTTTGTTCCCAGGTGAAGCTCTTTGCT
Source organism: Bos indicus x Bos taurus (assembly GCF_003369695.1). Taxonomy (NCBI): domain Eukaryota; kingdom Metazoa; phylum Chordata; class Mammalia; order Artiodactyla; family Bovidae; genus Bos; species Bos indicus x Bos taurus. Next base: position 16,267,969 of record NC_040096.1, on the reverse strand, counting down.
GTGTTTATAAAACTGATAGAAAGCTTCTTCTGCGAGAAGCCATCCACTGAAGGGTGAGAACCGGCCACCCAGAATATGACTGGGAATTTTCTAGCACAAATATAATCAGCCATTTTTACATTTTTAAAGCACATGGCCATTGATAAAGCCCCTTCACATGTCTTGCATGACCTTCTTGGCTTCATGATATCTCTACTTGGTAGGTATTAGTAAACCCATTTAGCAGAGGAGGAAAGTGAACTTTAGGGAGAATACATTTTGCTCAAAGTCAAAATGGAGTGGATCTGGGACTGTAGAGCCAGCCTTCTGATCCATGAACAAAGCAGCACCAGGAAGTCAACTCAAGTCCACATCCCCACAGGAAGAATCTAGGAACACCTCAGTTCATGATCTCATGACTCATGGGCGCAATTTGTTTGCCAATACCATTTTTATGGTAGTTTAGTCATTTTCCTGACAATCTATGTCTCATGCAGATCTAAATTAAGTAGATAAGATACTGGGACTGCTCGTAAGAAGACTGCATTCCAGAGAAACAATTCAAATGGGAGAACAAGCTGAATTTTGTTTTCTGTTTCAAGTGAAGGCAGAATAAATGACAGGAGACTAAAAAAAAAAAGAAAGTTCCTATAGGAGAAGTTGTTCCACTACGGCAAGGGAAATCATCAGTACATTCTTTCACTCATCAAATATTAACTAGGCATCTACTATGTGTCTAGCTCTGTACTAGCAGCTGGGAATACAATGAAATGTGACTTAGTTCCCACATGAAGTAGCTGATAGTGCCATGGGGAGACAGAAGTCAATCAGACACTGCAAATAGCTGGGATAAAGATCCCAGGAGAGATATATATGTGGAGGTTATGGTACACCAAGACAGAGAGGCCTGACAGCGCAGGTAATGTGACCCAAATTGTAAAGGATTAATAAAATCTTGCCAACTAAATAAGGGGCAAATTATCATTTCAGAAGATCTTCATTAAGGGACTTCCCTGGCGGTCCTGTGGCTAAGACTCCGAGCTCCCAAAGCAGGGGGCTCAGGTTTGATTCCTGGTCAGGGAACTAGATCCCACATGCTGCAACTAAGACTCAGTGCAGCCAAATAATTTTAAAAAATCATCCTAATTATCAGCACCTTCCCTGCTACCATATAGTTATACTTCCTCTATGCCAGACACTGCTGTAAACATTCTTTAGACATGAACTTATCTGATCCTTACAATAAACCACAAGGAAGTTTTGTGACTATCCCCTTTATTCAGATGGGAAAAGTGGACAGAGAGATTAAGTGACTTACCCAACATCATGCAGTCAGGAAGTGGCAGGGTCGGGATTCAAACCTGGGCCATCCAACTGCAGAGACCATGGGGATGCCTACAGTGGAAGGCCCCGCTGGTGCAGAGTTGAGCAGGTGTATGTAGGTGATTGCGTGAAGAACCGGGAGCCAGTCAGTGGAGCACAGAACACAAACTGTGTCTGCCTTTGTCGTCCTCCACCCTACTTTTCTTACCTCTCCTCCCATTTTCTCACTGTATTCTTTTTTAATTTTTTAAAAATGAATTAGCTAATTAATTTGGCTGTGTCAGGTTTTAGTTGCACAATCTTTCGTTGGAGTGTTTGGGCTTCTCTAGTTGTGGCACACGGGTTTAGTTGCATATGGGATCTTAGTTCCCCAACTGGGCATCAAACCAGAGTCCCCTGTATTGGAAGGCAGATTCTCAACCACTGGGCCACTAGGGAAGTCCCAGGCAGTACAATTTTAAGTGCACAGCTTTTGAACCCCACCAGCAATGCAGATTTAGGCAGTGCATCTGCAAAAATGCCAGCCCATGGTGACAACCCCTTAGAGACAGTTGTCCTCTCTTCTTTCCTCCTGACTCTTGCTGAACATCAAGACCTCACTCTCTGCAATCAAGGGTGGGTATTATGGGAAGGGCTGGTTCACTTCAGTTTCACCAGTTTTTGAAAAAGTGCCTGTGGAAGCTCTGGCAATCCCTGGCCTTGACTTCTTTCCCCCTTGTCCTGAGAAGCCAGTAAAACCACAGCTCATTTTCACAGCTCAGATGATCCAGACTAACAGATGCCTTCAGAAGAAAAGTGGTGCTGACCCTCTGCTTACTTCTCTTGAGTTCTTGCAGCCTTTTAGATTTAGGTCTGGAACTTTTTAAAAAATATTTTATCTGTTCTTTGATGGTTTTGTAGAGATGAAAAGAAAATTTATCCAGCATGCTTAGTTATTTTCAGTAGGAGGGTTCATCCAAATGACTAGTCCTTCAATTACAGGAAACTCAAAGTTCCAGGACTCACCCAACTTTCACAGCAACCCGATGATGCAGCTAACCTGATTTTTTCCAATGAGGCGCATGTGATTCAGGGAGTTTAAGTAGCTTGCAGAAGGTCACACAGCTAACAGATAATGGGGCCAAGATTCCAACCCAAGTTTCTCTAAACCGAGTCTTTACATTTCTCTCTCCACGTCTCACATTTACCACTCACTAGCTGTCTGACCTTGGGGAAGTCATTTTACTTTCCTGTTCTTAAATTTCTTCGTTTAGAAAGTGAAGACTGTATTGGCCTGGCCAAAAAGTTTGTTTGGGTTTTTCCATATCATCTTAGACGCATGAACTTTTTGGCCAACCCAATAAAATAATCTACATCAAAGATTGTGCAGATGTAGATTTCGGAAAGATTCAGAAAGAGAAAAACAACTATCATATCCTAACGCATACATATGGAATCTAGAAAAATGGTGCTGACGAACCTATTTGCAGGGCAGGAATAGAGACACAGCCATAGAGGACAGACTTTTGGACACAGCAGGGGAAGGAGAGGGTGGGACGAACTGAGAGAACAGCACTGGAAACGTACACATTGCCATGTGGAAGACAGAGAGCTAACAGGAAGGTGCTGTGCAATACAGGGAGCTCAACATGGTGCTCGACAACCTAGAGGGGTGGGATGTGGCAGGGGCTGGGGCGAGGTCAAGAGGGAGGGGCCATATGGATACTTACAACTGACGCATGCTGCCATGTGGCAGAAGCCAATTCAATGCTGTGGGCTTCCCTGATGGCTCAGATGGGAGAGAATCTGCCTGCAATGCAGGAGATCCAGGCTCAATCCCTGGGTCAGGAACGTCCCCTGGAGATGGGAATGGCTATCCACTCCAGTATTCTTGCCTGGAGAATTCCATGGACACAGGAGCCTGGGGGGCTACAGTCCATGGGGTTGCAAAGTTTTGGACACGACTGAGTGACTAACACACTTTAATTCAATAACATAAAGCAATTATCCTCCAATTAAAATATATTAAAAAAACAATTATGCAGATGAAATGACTTGATACATGGAAAGACTGACAGCTATGCCTTGCACACAGAAAGAATTTACTACATGTCTGTGGTTGATATTATTATTATAGTTCTCTAGGGAAGCTCTGCTTGTCTAGAATCTGGAAGTTGATGACTTGTTTAGAACAGAACACTTGTCAATCTCTTTCTCACATCCATAAATTCACCTTTTATGGGCTGCCTCTTGTGCACACAGCCTCCGATATAGTATATATTTAGGTCTTCTAGAGCTCTGGGCCAAGGCCATGGGTGTCTCTGCAAGTTCGAGTCCTATTTTCCAAAGGGAGGAGTTATTTCCTTTCTGGTCTCTAGGATAAGAGAGGAGGCCTGTCTGAGTAAATGTTTTGTAGTTACAGGATTTGTTGATCTCATTTCATAATTCGTTCTCCTGTTTTTGAAGTCTTCTTCCTTCCAGCCTCCAGACACACAGTGGATACGTTTGAAAACAGGGATTTACCATTGTGAAGGCTCTACTGTTAGGCCTTTCCTCTCTCAGACTACAGGACTCCTATAGCATTAGTCAGTTGTCTCTCTTTCTCTTTTTAAGCTTTAGCTACCTCTTCAGAGACTTCCAGACTCTCTCTGAAAAAAGGGAAACAAAATTTAGCTGAGTCAGAGTTATCCATGAAATGAACATCCATTGAGCACCTGCCATGAGTCAGGCACTCTATGTTGGCATTATGGAGGGGATGAGGGTAACCATAACACAGTCCTACGACAGGGAAAAAACATGTGAAAGTTGCTCAGTCGTGTCCGACTCTTTGCGACCCTGAATTCTCCAGGTCAGAATACTGGAGTGGGTAGCCTTTCCCTTCTCCAGTGGATCTTCCCAACCCAGGGATCGAACCCAGGTCTCCCGCATTGCAGGTGGAGTCTTTACCAGCTGAGCCACAAGGGAAGCCAAAGAATACTGGAGTGGGTAGCCTATCCCTTCTCCAGCGGATCTTCCCGACCCAGGAATCTAAATGGGGTCTCCTGCATTGCAGGCTCTGTGTTGGCATTGTGGAGGGGATGAGGGTAACCATAACACAGTCCTATGACAAGGGAAAAAGGGTATGGGGCCACAAATGATGTTTTATTTAACAACAGAAGATTGTCATAAAGCCATATTTAAGGACAAGGTACATTGAACAACTACTTGGGTTGGGTGCAAAGAACTCAGAGGGGTGAAAGGGAAGTGTGTGGATGTGTGGATATGTTTTGTATTTGGTGTTAGGGCTTCTCTTAGGGATTCCCTCGTAGCTCAGTCAGTAGAGAATCTGCCTGCAATGTGGGAGACCCGGGTTTGATTCCTGGATGTGAAAGATCCCCTGGAGAAGGAAATGGCAACCTGGAGAATCTTGTGGACAGAGGATCCTGGCAGGCTACAGTCCATAGGGTTGTAAGAGTTGGACATGACTTAGCAACTAAACCATCACCATCACCATCAGGGTCCCTTCTGGGAGGCTAATTGAGTGAGAACACTGTGCATGGGATGCAAATGAAGCCATGGTGGGTTTCAGTTCAGGAAAAACGGGGGAAAATGACTGGAGACACATACATCTAGTCAGAATACAAAGATTCTCATGGAGTTCATTTAGTTTAGCTTCAGTTCAGTTCAGTCGCTCAGTTCCGACTCTTTGCGACCCCATGAATCGCAGCACGCCAGGCCTCCCTGTCCACACCCAAACTCATATCCATCGAGTTGGTGATGCCATCCAGCCATCTCATCCTCTGTCGTCCCCTTCTCCTCCTGCCCCCAATCCCTTCCAGCATCAGAGTCTTTTCCAATGAGTCAACTCTTCGCATGAGGTGGCCAAAGTACTGGAGTTTCAGCTTTAGCATCAGTCCTTCCAAAGAACACCCAGGACTGATCTCCTTTAGAATGGACTGGTTGGATCTCCTTGCAGTCCTCTCCAACACACAGTTCAAAAGCATCAATTCTTCAGCGCTCAGCTTTCTTCACAGTCCGACTCTCACATCCATACATGACCACTGGAAAAACCATAGCCTTGACCAGACGGACCTTTGTTGGCAAAGTAATGTCTCTGCTTTTCAATATGCTATCTAGGTTGGTCATAACTTTCCTTCCAAGGAGTAAGTTTAGCTTGCTGCTGCTGCTACTGAGTCACTTCAGTTGTGTCTGACTCTGTGCGACCCCATAGACAGCAGCCCACCAGGCTCCCCTGTCCCTGGGATCCTCCAGGCAAGAATACTGCAGTGGGTTGCCATTTCCTTCTCCAATGCATGAAAGTGAAAAGTGAAAGTGAAGTTGCTCAGTCGTGTCCGACTCCTAGCGACCGGATGGACTGCAGCCTACCAGGCTTCTCTGTCCATGGGATTTTCCAGGCAAAAGTACTGGAGTGGGTCGCCATTGCCTTCTCCATAAATTTAGCTTGGTTTTCTTTATATTCCACATATAAGTGAGATCATGTGGTATTTGTTTTTGTCTTTCTGACTTATCTCACTTAGCATAATGCGTTCAAGATCCATCCATGTTGTCACAAATGGCAAGATTTCACTTTTAAATAGCTCAATACATATACCACATTTTTTCACCCATTCATTCGCCGATTTACACTTAGGCTCTTTCCATATTTTGGCTAGTGTAACAATGCTGCAATGAACATAGGAAGCAGACACCTTTTGAAATCAGTATTTTTGTTCTTCAGATAAATACCCAGGAGTGGAATTAATTCCCGGATCACATGGTAGTTCTATTTTTAATGTTTTTGAGGAACCTTCATGCTATTCTCCACAGTGGCTGCACCTACTTACATTCCCTGCAATGATGTGCAAGGATTCCTCTTTTTCCACATTCTCACCAACACTTATTTCTACCAAGATGTAAGTTTATTGAAATTTTTAATATTGATTATCCCATCATTTAAAATGTTTATAATTTTGTATATGTGTGTGTGCTTAGCTGCTCAGTCGTGTTTGACTCTTTGTGAGTTCATGTACTGTAGCCAACCAGGCTCTTCTGTCCATGGGATTCTCCAGGCAAGAATTCTGGAGTGGGTAGCCATTCCATTCTCGAAGGGATCTTCGCCACCCAGGGATCAAATGCAGATCTCCTATACTGCAGATGGATTCTTTATTATCAGGAGCCACCAGGGAAGCCCATCATGTTGAAGCTCTGTTTTCTCTGTATTTCTTTTTAAAAAAATTGGAATATAATTACTTTACAATGTTATGTTAGTTTATGCCGTAAAACATCGTGAATCAGTCATATGTATTCATGTATCCCTTCCCCATTGTGCCTCCCTCCCACCCTCTCATTGTACCCTTCTAGGTCAGGTCCCCCAGCAGCGTCTGGTGAGTATCCTAGGTGTGGAGAGACACTGACTCCATGCACTCCCTCTCTGTCATCTTGGCTCCTTATATTTCTTCACCGTAATGTCTCCAGTTAAATGGTTGTGAGGTATGTTCAAGGCAGTTCTTCCTTGCATTACTTTGAGAGAAGGAATGAGGGAATAAATATAGCAGGATGAGCAACAGAAAAAGGAGACAGTGGGATTTCAACCCTCTCAGCAGCAAAGGAAAAAACAACACAAAGCAAATGAGAAATCCAGAAAGTCATTGAAAGTAGAGGGGAACGCCTCAGGAAATGCAAGAGAAAGCAAAGGCCAAGGAGGAGGAAACAGATAGAGGCTGAGAGTCCCCGTCACGGGCAATAAAGGGACTAAGAGAGTCCCAGTTGGAGACGGAGGCATTTTCCAGAAAGATGAAAGCCTGTCATGGTGGAAATGAGATGGGAAGCAGAGGGCGTGATGGAGTGACTGCTGTGCCATGGTTCACGTGGAATAGTTCTCGCCAACTGAGGCGAGACTATTCGAGTAGGAGCTAAGAGGAAACCTGTTCCTTCTCCACAGGCAGACAAATGCTGCAAGCTTGGAAATAATTCCAGCACAGACCCCTTAAAAAAACACGAAACAGTATGTGGAAGTGGACTTACAACGATTTACTAAGTGTTCGGGGTTGCAGCTGGGCTGAGCTGGAAGTCCCTGTAGATTTGTGTGGAGTAAATTTTTTACCACAAAGGGGAAGCGAATGGACATTAGTTGAGCAGCACAGTGATGCCATGAGAAGGATGCTATTATCTCCATTTCATAGGTGAGCCCAGAGATGGAGTCTAAGGTGACAATACATTATTCATCCATGCCCAAGGTCACACAGCTGAGAAGTGTGAAGCTGAGAACCCCAGGCTTTCCATCCTTAAGCCTTACCACTTACATCATGCTGGGCATTATTTCATTCTGGAAATCTCACCCAGGGCCAGGTTCTTTATATACTTTCTCTGAGCTATAACAGGATCCAGCCATGCACTTAAGTGTCAGCATGTCAGCATTTCAAAAACTTGCCACTTCCACATGACCCTAACACCTAGAGCTAAAATTGGACAGGATCTCAGAGCCCAAGCGGTTCTTTCCTTTTCTGATGACTTCATGAGGGCAGGGGTGGGGATGGGGGTGGGGGTGGTGGGGGGGGGGATAGGGCTCAGATCCCTGAATGGGTGGAGTTCAGATTAGGAAATGTGTCCTTAACTGGCACTAGGGTTTGTCCTCACATATTCTATCCTTGTATTCATAGTCTTGTTAAAGAACTATAGACCCCAGAAGCAAATAAATAAATAAATAAATAAATATATAGGTTTGCTTTCTTCTGTGTTGAAGAATAATGTGATATAATTATGTCATTGTCAAAAAACACTTGACTATGTCTTCTGTCTGAAATTATTGAAAACAGAAGCATAAAAAGAAAGGAGACTAGAAGCATTTTCAATAACAGTATCAGCTGTTTGGGGGAAAGGAAGTGACATTCACAGTGAGCTTGTTATGTCTCGGGTACTTTATATTATGTTACTTATTTCTGGGAGGAAGGTATTAATACCCTCACTTATAGATGAGGAAACTGAGGTTTAAAGATATTACAAAAAATAGTAGGTGGCAGAGCTGGGATTTGAACCCAAAGACACTTGAATCTTAATAAGGCAGTGTGTCAGGTTTTAAGAAGGAAGTCTTGGGATTAAAGCAGATAAAACCATTAAAGAGTGATCTTTAAGGGGCTTAGAACAGTACCTGGATTATAAGAAGTGCTCTATTCATGTTAATTACTGTTACTGGTATTATTATTATCAGAAGACCATCTGAAAAACCATGCTTTGCAGAGAATCTCTAACACATGCATTCCTCAACCAAATCTAGCATATCCACCAATACCTGGACATATGATACCTGGAGATTATGCTGATGATAACGTCACCTGTTCCATTCACAGAATGATGCTGGCTCTGTAAGCTTTCCAGTGTCTCCATTCTTGGAGGTAAAGTATTGTCAAACAGGCTTCCAGAAAGCTATTGACTTGTCCTGGCATAAACAGCTGGAAGGAAAGATAAAGGAATTGCCTTAAGTTCAGAGCGCTGGTGGCAGTTTTTAAAAGGCAAACTCTGGCTGTCCTTGTGATTACAAGAAAACAGTCACGGGTCAGAGATAAGAGACAGAAGGGCCGAGGCAATTGAGAAAGGCTTGCCTGGAACTCTGTCTGCCTGATGTGTTCTGAGGTTGGGGAAGATTTGGGGGGAGCTTATTGCTGAAGATCCATCCAATTAAGGTAAGAACAGAGGAATGGCTAATATTTAAGGACTGTAGAATCGAGTTCAAATTTATCTCAGTTTTCACCTTTGAAACTTGCTCTATGTGGGCTACTAGCTTGCTATCCCATTAAAAAAAATACAAAAACAAACAAACAAACAAAAAACTTAGGGACTTCCTTGGCAGTCCAGTGGTAAGGACTTCTCCTTCTAATTCAGGGGGCAGGGGTTCGATCCCTGGTTGGGAGCTACGAACCCACATCCCTCGCAGCCAAAAAAACCCAAAACATAAAATAGAAGCAGTGTTGTAAAAAAATTCAATAAAGACTTAAAAAAATGGTCCACATTAATAATAGTAATAATAATAATAAAGTTCCATCAGGTTGATAGGGCCCCTACTCCTTCCTTCGTCTGGGCCTTTGCTTATGCTGTTTTCTCTGCTCACGTTCTTTGCTGGAGCTCCTCCTATTATTCCTCAGGACTCTGTTCAGCACCATTTCCCCAAAGAAGTCTTCCTGAACTGCTGCCCTATCTCCCCATCTCCCTACTCTGGGTTAAGCGCCTCTTCTCTGAGCTCGATAAGACCCTGGGCGTACTTCTCTACTACATCACGGCTCACGTCACTTTGATCTCTTGTTCTGCACTCATAATATCTGGTATGGGCCTGACTTTCCTTTTAGACCAGAGCATCTGGGTCTTCTGCCGTTCATCAACACAGTTACTGGTGTGCAGCAAGCTCCCCAGAACGAGGACTTGGCTCAAACCTGCATCTGAAACAGGGTGAACCCATCTTGGTGAACTATGCAGACAGTTGCTGGAGTCACATGCATTAAAAAAAAAAAACCCAGCTTCTCTTTTTCCTGCCCCACCCACCTTGCCCAGTACTCTCTCTAATCGCCATATCCTGTTTTGAGAAACAAAAAGCTACCTTCAAAGGCAAACCTGAAATCTAAACATAAAAAGAGATGACAAAATGACCACAGATGATGAGGATGAAAGGCTGGGTGATACACTTTATCTTTTCTGGAAGGCAGTCTTCCTTGGGCCTTCCTGATGTTGCTGTTCATTTCATGTCCCTTTAAGTCAACAGCCAGAAATGATGATGGATGCTGGCTCTCAGCAGTAGACTGCCTCAAGCTCATCCTCCTTCCAGTTCCAAGCTGGGATCCAAGCCTGGTGTGGGCTGTGGTATGCAGGCTTTGAACTTGCCTGGCACATGTATGAAACAGTGTGATCCAACTGGTAGCAGAAATTCCATGTTTATGCAGAACAACATCTGCAGATTTTATCTCCAGTTACAGTCACACTTGGTATTTGAAGAATGAAATGAAGCAACCACAGAAAGAGATAAAATGGCAAGTATTCTCTGTCCAGACTCTCTGTAGCTGTTGCAAATGGAAATAGGCTTCACAACGAGAAAAGGAAAATAGGAAGATTGGGGGTTGGGGGAAGACAGAGATATGAGCATTTATCTATCAGAGCTGGCATATAATTGATCCTGTGTCAGCTTTGGAGTGGAGGGAACATAAACTGCTTAGAGCTAGAAAGATGTGGGCTCCTGGTTCTGGCATGTGCAAAATGACGTAGGTACAAGTTATTCATTGCAGGACTTCCCTGATGGCTCAGCAGTAAAGAATCTGCCTGCAAATGCAGGAGACGTGGATTTGATCCCTGGGTTGGGAAGATGCCCTTGAAAAGGAAATAGCAATCCCCTCCAGTATTCTTGCCTGGAAAACCTCAGGGAGAAGAGAAGCCTGGCGGGCTCCTCTTGACACAAAGAGTCAGACGGGACTTAACAACGGAAAACAAATTCATTGCAACTTTTTTTTTTTTTTTTTTTACAGTAGCAAAACATTGGAAACCACCCAGTAACCAAGAATGAAGCCCTGGTTAATTAAACTGTAGTATGTCTGTACAATGGAATATTGTGCAGCTGTAAAAGGAAAAGAATGAGGAAGGTCTTCATGCACTGATGTGGGAAGATCTACAAGATAATTTGTGAAGTGAAAGAAGCAAGGCACAGAGCAATAGATATCGTGTACCATGCTTGTGTACACATGGAAGAAAAATAAGACTATATAGTTCTCACTAACTGGTATATGTTTAGAGAAATGCTGAACATGTATCTATGACGAGGGACACACAACAGTGGTCACCTGTGTATGTGGCAAAATAGACAAGATGAGGACAACTGGATATTTGCGGGTCAGTGGGGATGAGGTTTTTTTTTAACTTTTTATTTCACGTTGGAATACAGCCTATTAACAGTGTTGTGGTAGTTAGGTGACATGGAAGGGACTCAGCCATACACATACATGTATCCATTCTCCCCCAAACTCCCCTCCCATCCAGGCTGCCACATAACATTGGGCAGAGTTCCCTGTGCTAGACAGTAAGTAGGTCCTTGTTGGCTATCCACTTTAAAAATAGCAGTATAGACATGTCCATCCCCAACTCCCTAACTAGATGAGAGACTTTTATTGTATCTCTTTCTAGCCTTTATGATTTTGAAAGATGTGACTGTATTATATGCTTATGTGCTGTGTTCAGTCGCTCAGTTGTGTTCAATTCCTTGTGACCCCATTGCCTGCAGCCCATCAGGCTCCTCTGCCCATGGAATTTTCCAGGCAAGAATACCGGAGAGGGGTGCCATTTCCTGCTCCAGAGGATCTTCCCAACCCAGGGAGCGAACCCACATCTCTTGTGTCTCCCGTACTGGCAGGTGGACTCTTCACGCTGAGCACCACCTAGGAAACCCACTAGAGTTTATAAATTAAATCAAAGAAACAAGCATGATTCTCTGCCACTTTGTTACCAGCTGATCCTGGAAAATTACTTAACATCTTCCAGTCTGGATGTTGACTTCAGGGCAATGAAGATATTTACATTTGCCCCCCATGGCCTGCTAGGTCCCTGAGCAACAGTAAGCAGAAAGCCCAGAGCCTGGAGGAGTGCCCACAAATGTTGGATGAGCTTCCTTCCCTATGGGAGTGCCAGGGTCTTTCTCTGTTTTGGAGCAGAGCTGTGAGCCACTGGCTCCGAGGTTCTCAGGAAACAGTTTAGGTGCAACCTTCTCCTGCTTGCCTTGTCGTGACTTTATCTGAGTCCTGGCTCGCCAAGTAAAAATGTTCGGTGACCTTAAGAATTCAGTGGCCCCTGAACACTTTTTTGGGCGGGGCAGCCTCTAGAAACCTCTGCTTCATTCCCTTGCTGGTTTGTCTCTTCTACATCGGCTCTGCTTGTAGTCAACTCTTGCCTGACTTTCTGGGGAGCAGTCCCAGGGCTCAAGTGCCTCCCCCGGGGCGGGGGGCAGGGTGGAAGGAGGCCGCTTGCCTGAAGTGAGGGGACCGATGCCTGTTATCAGTGAATCAACCTTTCTGCCCCAGGGGAAGCCTTGGGAAGAGAGCCAGGAGCCGGAGGAGGGGCTCCGAGGGACCACCCAGCATCCCAGCCCGGCCTTGTGATGCGGGGGTCACGGGGTGCTCTGACGTCGAGGTTGGTGTGTGATCGTTCGCAGGTCAACGCCGAGAGAGTCGCAAGCGGAGCGCGGAGGTTAGGACAGAACCGCAGTGCTGGGCGGAACAAAGCCAGCCACACACACGCTTGCCCCGGCCCTACGCTTCCTCGGGGAAGGGACAGCGCGCGGCCTCTAGCGGCCTCTCCTACACCTGCACTCCCGAGTTTACACCCTTGTGCATGATGGTTCATGTGCAACTCGGCCACGGGTACGTGGGCAAGAGGCTGCGGGACTGCGTGACGTGGTCCTCGGAAAACCCTAACCCGGCGGAGTTGTGGCGGGTCCCGTCGGCAAGCGTGTGAGTCAGGCTGGACCCCACCCGCCCCTCGCCTGCCGTTCTGGGCTCCACCCGCCTATCCACGCTGCATCCAGAGCTCCTCCCCTCGCCCTTCCTCCCGCTCCTCTCCCAGCTCGGTTCCCCTCTCCCCCTCAGTTATCCAGGGGCTGTCTGTTGCGGTTAATCTCAGGCAATGCTTTGCAGCACTGGTCGCTGCATGCCTTCAGGCCCTCCTCTGCACGGATCCTGGGACCTAGTATTTCTTGAATGAGTGAAGCAAGCCTGTTTGAATAAGTTGAAAGAGGACCTGAAGTTGAACTGCTTCCATTCGCCTTAATCTATTTTCTAGGTTATTTAAAAACATGCAGCACTGACTCTTTTCTGCCGGTTGTTACAAAATTCTGGTATTATGAAATGTGCTAGACACAACGATCAAATCAAATCCTCTGATTTTTGGAAGATCATTGTAAATCCTATCTTTGTTCCCTATTGAGAAACAAAACAAAAAACGAAACAACAAAAAACCACAAAAGACAAAAAAACCACCCAAACGCTTGCATACTCACTGGGTATGTGAAACTGTTTAAGGTACTAGTACTACATTTTCTTGAACCCAAGATGGATCCCTTTAGGGCAATTACAAAGATATAACATGGCATTGACTTTTTGTGCATATTCTTACTTCAAATTTCTGTTTTCTGTATTACAAGTTATTGTCCACAGAGGGTCATAAATCCCCTGGAGAAGTCATATGTTACACCACGTGATTTGCTTTGCATCTGTTTTGCAGCTGTTCACTTTGCAGTTTTATTTTGCCTGTTGGAAACCCTAGAGCAGTACTTCTGAAACATGAATATGCACACGAATCACTTGGAGGATCTTGTTAAAATGCAGATTTTGTGTTAGGAGGTCTGGGGAGGGCTGAGATTCTATAGTTCTAAGGAGACGCCAGGTGGTGCCGATTCTGCTGCTCCGGACACCACCCTTAGAATGGTGAGGTTGTGGAAAAATAGGAACAAAAGGACTGAATGCTCGTGGGCTTAGTGTGGACGCGCTTGCACGGAGAACTGGCTGTGGAGGAGTTTTCCTTGGAGAGTCTGGTCTACTCTTCCCCTTGCCCTTCACTTTCCCTTTTCTTTTAAATATTCTTTCCTGTTGTCTTGATTGGAGAGAAACTGGGAAAGCAAAGCCAGAAGCTATGTTGATCCAGGATGTATGGGTAACATCTTAGGCTTCTTCAGGTTATCTGGGCTGGAAGAAAATGAAAGGATCTGCAGCTTAGCTGTCACTGAACCCTGTGTGGCCTCTGCACTTTGTGTAAGAGCAACCAGAAGGAGACCTGGAACCATGGTTTCAGTTCCCTCAACTTTATTTTACTAATATGAGAGATACAGCAGGCATTTGCAAGGGGCTCTGCTCACTCTTCTCTTCCTATGCTGTGATCAAGGGCGGGGTTTCTTGGCTGCTGCACTGTTGAAATTTGGGGCTGGATAAATATTTGTTGTGGGAGAACCTGAGTGTCCTGGGTGTTATAGGATGTTTAGCAACATCTGTACTCTTACCATTTAGAAATCTGTAGCACCTGCCCCGCCCCCGCCACTAGTTCCCAGTTGTCACAACAAAAAAAGTCTCCAGACATTTCCTAGATAACATCTTGGGGACCAAAATTGCCCTTGTTTGAGAAACACTGATCTAAGATAAAGAATATTCTGTCAGTTCTACTCAATGTCTATCTTTTCTAGCTTTATCTGTCTTTTCAAATAGCATCTTATTTTCCACTTCCTAGGTGGAATGTTTCTAAGTGGGATACCACAAAATGAAATGTCCAAATTAGTGACGCTAAGGCGTATCGGTTTGTACTCTGTGCCTATTCCAGTGGATTGGTTCTGGCTACTAGAGACACTAGGTTGAAAAGGGTTCTGAGGATTCCATTTGCAGCAGGAAATAACACTGTCTGCCACGGGTGTGGGGTAGAGTGGCCATTATGTTTGCCATGAGTTTGTCTCATTTAAAACTATAAATTGCCAGCTTCCTCTGCATTCCAGTTTATTCTCAGTGGGGCAGTAGCTGGAGTCTGTTGTAAAGCATGTTGGCTTTGGGATCTGAAGATATGAGTTGGAATTCCAGCTATGCCATTTACTAAATATGACCTTGAATGAGTGGATCATTTAATCTCCTTGAGTTTCAGTTTCCTCAGCTTAGAAAATGGGCTGTTCATTCCTAGGTCATACAATGGGTGTGAGGATTAAAGGAGACAAATGAAAGTATCAAAATAGTACCTGTCTTACAGGGCAGAGGTCCCCAACCCCTGGGGCCATGGACCAGTTCTGATTCATGGTATGTTAGGAGTGGATACGCGCAGCAGGAGGTGAGCGGTGGGTGAGTGAGCAAAGCTTCATCTGTATTTACAATTGCTTCAGGTGGCGCTGGGGGTAAAGAACCTGCCTGTCAATGTAGGAGACATAGGAAATGAGGGTTCGATCCCTGGGTCGGGAAGATCCCCTGGACGAGGGCATGACAACCCACTCCAGTATTCTTGCCTGGAGAATCCCATGGACAGAGGAGCCTGGCAAGCTACAGTCCATAGGGTCACAGTTGAACATGACTAAAGTGACTTAGCACGCACCCATCACTCAGATTACTGTGTGAGCTCCGCCTCCTCTCAGATCAGCTGTGGCATTAGTTTCTCATAGGAGCAAAAATCCTACTGTGAACTGCGCATGCAAGAGATCTAGGTTATGGGCTCCTTATGAGAATCATCCTGAAATCAACCCCCACCCCCCACCCCCTAGCCCGTGGAGAAATTTTCTTCTTCGAAACCAGTCCCTGGTGCCAAAAAGGTTGCGGACTGCTATTACAGGGAATGCTCAACAATATTTGTGTATTGATATATTATTTATTCGATCAATAAATAGATGTCACAAATATATGGCCAGGGAATATTATCCTATATTAAATGTTTGGAAAATTTCAGGAGATAAAAGTAGGGTCCTGAAAGAGCTCATCCAGAAGAAGAAAGGAAGGAGCTGGAAGGCTTCGGCCAAGCATCCTCTCAAAGTGGACTTATACTTGAAAGCTGTTAAACTGGCCCTCAGTGAGAAAATATTTTAGAAGAAGTAAGAGATATTTGTAGAGACGACTCACTAGGGAAGCCTTAAAGAGTTCTCAAAGTTTGTCCCCAGACAAGCAGCAACAGCATCGCCTGGGAGCTTGTCAAAAATGAAGTCATAGGACTTCCCTGGTGCTCCAGGGGTGAAGAGCCCATCTGCCAATGTAGGGGACACGGGTTCGATCCCCGATTCAGGATGCCACATGCTATGGGGCCCAGGTATTACAATTGCTGAGTCTGCACTCAAGTGCCCAAGAGCCGCAACTAGAGCTGGTACTTTGCAACAAGAGAAGCCACCACAGTGAGAAGCCCTCACACAGCAACGAAGACAAACACAACCAAAAAAAAAAAATGAAGTTACAACGGCCGGACACTAAAGCACTTGATTCATAGGCAAGAAACTCAGGACCTCTGTCAGAGCTGTTTTCTCTTAGTCTTGCCTCTTACAACGTATGAGTTTTCTAATCCACAGTAGAGAAGAAACAGCAAACTCAAAGATGTGAAGTGGAGGGAGTGGACCCTGAATGCAAAGAGTGATGAATGATAAAGAATGGAAAACCCCCAAATATTAAGAAAGTGACAACTGATAGAATAAAAACCCCCAAATATTAAGACTGGACTTGGGTTACGTTAAGTGGGGCAAACAACCATGTACCCCTCAATAAGTCCTTTGGTTATTGTTAATATTCCAAAAGCTGATATCTGTAATGTGTCCTAGAATCAAGAAAGACTTAAACCATGTTTTTTGTTCTTGGTTTAAAATCATAGGAAGGTGTAAGTTTCAAAAATATTTTTTTATCCACTGAAATCTGTACAAGACAATTTAGTATTTGGCTCTGCTGTTGCCAGTTATATAGTAATCTATTTTGCATATGAAAGTTTGTGTTTAACTGTTTTGTTCATTAAAACCTTACAGTGGTTATACATATTTAATTTCAGAAAGTTGAGAGTTGGTCAGAATATATTTTGTAGTACCTACCATTGCTTTTCTGAGGTAATAAAAGGTTGTCTGGCAGAAACTGAAAAAAAAAAAAAAAGAGAAATATTGTTATTTAAACAAAAGGAACATTTCAAATAAATGAAGTCTGAGTACTTTAAGGAATCATTGTTGTTCAGTCGCAAAGTCGTATCTGACTCTTTGCAACCCCATGGACTGTAGCACTCCAGGCTCATCTGTCATCCACTATCTCCCAGTTTGCTCAGAGTCATGTCCATTAAATTGGTGATAATATCTAACCATCTCATCCTTGGTCTCCCCTTCTCCTTTTGCCTGAAGCCTTCCCAGCATCAGGGTCTTTTCCAGTGAGTTGGCTCTTCCCACCAGGTGGCCAAAGTATTGGAGCTTCAGCTTCAGCAATTACAATGAATATTCAGGGTTGATTGTGTATTAACCATAATTATAGATCTTCAAGAGTTAAGTGAATTTCATTCCATGTTACCAGCTATGAAGGTCAATGCTTCAGGGATTGGCTATTTGTTGAGATGACTTATTAGGCAAAACAATGAATTCTTATCCTTGGGCCAGCAGTGTCAGCCTCACTTGAGAGCTTGTCTGAAATGTGAAATTTCAGATGCCACTCTGATTTACTGAATTAGAAACACATGAGTGGGTGGAGCCCAGAAAATCTTGGTTAACAAGCCTTGCAGGTGATTCTGGTACATGGTCAAGTTTGAGATGCCCTGCTCTATAGACTGAGATACCAGCCTTCATTCATGTCACCCCAGTGGGCACAATTTGTTCTCAGTTCAGAATATTTGAACCATAAATCTAGAGTGGTACCTAAACCTAGAAGAAAGAGCAGATAAACCTGGGTTGAAATTCTGGCTTCACCACTTGTTACTTATGTGCTTTTGAACGTATTATTAATGCACACTAAATACTACTAACCATTTGGAGATTTAGTTGTTCTGAAAATGGAATGAGCTGATATGCAGTAAAACACAGTTTGGACTTCCCTGGTGGTCCAGTGTTTGACTGTGCTCCCAGAGCAGGGTGCGTGGGTTCACTCACTGGCTGGGGAAGATTCCACGTGCTGCCTGGCACAGCCCCCCAGTGGTGATAAAAGACACAAAAGGCTGATTACTAGAGCTCTTGCCTTTCCTTATTTTGGTTAGAGATGTTTCTACTTGAAGAATGTGATTTCCTATAAAACCTAGAAGGGTGGGAAGGGGTGGGAGGTGGAAGGGAGGTTCAAGAGGGAGGGGACATATGTATACCTATGACTGATTCATGTTGATCTATGGCAGAAACCAACACAATATTGTAAAGCAATTATCCTTCCATTAAAAATAGATAAAAAACCAACACTAAGTGCTCAGAACCAAATGTATCTGATATTCTAGTATTAACACTATACTTTAAGTAGATTATGGGTTAAAAACAAGTCTAGCAGGCTTTGGTGTGCTGACCTGGGACCAACTTATTTCTTGGCTTAGTCATGCCTTTAAAAAGCACAATACAATTACCCTATGGGGAAATATATGCAAAAAAAGTAATTTACACATGGCTTTTTGGACATGCCCTATTCATTAGATGTTTCTAGGTATATATCTTTAGTGAAATCCAGATAGTTAAACTCAAGGAACCAGGGATTTGGAAGGGCCGTAAAATCTGTGCCTTTCCTAATACTAATCATATACTTTGTAATTAGGTAAAAATTAAAGGACAGGACGGTTGCAACTTGTTTTTGGTGCTGGTCATGCTAATTTGGAAATGAAGAAGTCAGACATTAGGGCAACGCCGGCCTGGCTGAGGCACAGAGGAAAATGGAAACGCCTGTCTGGCCACGAAGTCACAGTAATTGTCTGCAGGATAAATTTCCACTGAGCATGCTGTCACCTCAGTCACCACATCATAGGATGGCTTCAATGCTGTAGTTCAAAGGCAAGAGCTCCAGGGGCTTGAAGTGAAACATTCATATATTCTGCCTCCCAGGGAAAGTACCAATTGTGAAAAGAGCTTACAACCTTTATTCAAGGTGCATGACAATTTTTCTCCTCTGTAAAATTGGCCTGGGAAAATTTCAGTGGCTACATCCCAAAGACCATACTAATTTATCTGCAGCAGTGGTAGTACAGAGGTAGTAGACAGCGGTACCCGTGGGGCAGGATACCTGGATTATAATTTTGGCTTTACTTGTTGCATGTATCTTTTTTTTCTTACGCCTTTCAGTTCAGTTCAGTTCAGTTGCTCAGGTGTGTCCAACTCTTTGCGACCCTATGGACTGCAGCATGCCAAGCATCCCTGTCCATCACCAACCCCCGGAATTTACTCAAACTCATGTCCATTGAGTCGGTGATGCCATCCAACCATATCATCTTCTGTCATCCCCTTCTCCTCCTGCCTTCAATCTTTCCCAGCATCAGGATCTTTTCAAATGAGTCTGTTCTTCGCATCAAGTAGCCAAAGTATTGGAGTTTCAGCTTCAGCATCAGTACTTCCAATGAATATTCAGGATTGATTTCCTTTAGGATGGACTAGTTGGATCTCCCTGCTGTCCAAGGGACGCTCAAGAATCTTCTCCGACACCACAGTTCAAAAGCATCAATTCTTCAGCGCTCAGCTTTCTTCATAGTCCAACTCTCACATCCATACATGACTACTGGAAAAACCATAGACTTGACTAGATGGACCTTTGATGGCAAAGTAATGTCTCTGCTTTTTAACATGCTGTCTAGGTTGGTCATAACTTTCCTTCCAAGGAGTAAGCATCGTTTAATTTCATGGCTGCAGTCACCATCTGCAGTGATTTTGGGGCCCCCCAAAATAAAGTCTGTCATTGTTTCCATTGTTTCCTCATCTATTTCCCATGAAGTGATGGGACCAGATACCATGATCTTAGTTTTCTGAATGTTGAGTTTTAAGCCAACTTTCTCACGCTCCTCTTTCACTTTCATGAAGAGGCTCTTTACTTCTTATTCACTTTCTGGCATAAGGGTTGTGTCATCTGCATATCTGAGGTTATTGGTATTTTTCCTGGCAATCTTGATTCCAGCTTGTGCTTCAGCCAGCCCAGCATTTTAAATGATGTACTCTGCATATAAGTTAAATAAGCAGGGTGACAATATGCAGCCTTGATGTATTAATTTCCCAATTTGGAACCAGTCTGCTCTTCCATGTCCAGTTCTAACTGTTGCTTCTTGACATGCATGCAGATTTCTCAAAGAGGTCAGGTGGTCTGGTATTCCTATCTTTTGAAGAATTTTCCACATTTTATTGTGATCCACACAGTCAAAGGCTTTGGCATAGTCAATAAAGCAGAAATAGATGTTTTCTGGAACTCTCTTGCTTTTTCCATGATCCAGCGGATGTTGGCAATTTGATCTCTGGTTCCTCTGCCTTTTCTAAAACCAGCTGGAACATCTGGAAGTTCTTGGTTCACGTACTGTTGAAGCCTGGCTTGGAGAATTTTGAGCATTACTTCACTAGTGTGTGAGATGAATGCAATTGTGCGGTAGTTTGAATGTTCTTTGGCATTGCCTTTCTTTGGGATTGGAATGAAAACTGACCTTTTCCAGTCCTGTGGCCACTGCTGAGTTTTCCAAATTTGCTGGCATATTGAGTGCAGAACTTTAACAGCATCATCTTTTAGGATTTGAAATAGCTCAACTGGAATTCCATCACCTCCACTAGCTTTGTTCGTAATGATGCTTTCTAAGGCCCACTTGACTTGCATTCCAGGATGTCTGGCTCTAGGTGAGTGATCACACCATTGTGATTATCTGGGTCGTGAAGGTCTTTTTTGTATAGTTCTTTTTATACCTTAAATACATATAATTTTTATTTGTCAATTATATGTAACAAGAACTTCCCT
This sequence comes from Bos indicus x Bos taurus, assembly GCF_003369695.1. Classification (NCBI taxonomy): domain Eukaryota; kingdom Metazoa; phylum Chordata; class Mammalia; order Artiodactyla; family Bovidae; genus Bos; species Bos indicus x Bos taurus. The sequence continues at coordinate 16,247,333 of NC_040096.1, read as the reverse complement.
GGTGGCTCAGTAGTAAACAATCCACCTGCCTAATGCAGGAGACACAGGAGATTCGGGTACGATCCCTGGGTGCGGAAGATCCCCCAGAAGAGGAAATGGCAACTCACTCCAGTATTCTTTCCTGGAAAATCCCATGAACAGAGGAACATGGAGTCAGACATAATTAAGAAACTGAGTATAGACACACACAGAAACACACACACACACACACACATACACACTCAATAAAGCTGAAACAAAAACAAAACATTAAAATCATAAGTTATGAACAGAATTATTAAAACTTAACAAATTTGACCCTCTGTGAATCAAGTTTGACTTGCTATGAATCCCACTGGTGTGGCTAAGGTAGTGAGTGTAGTTAGAGATCTAAGTTAGAAAACACAGAGAACTCAGCTCCTTCAAGTACAAACCACAGGATTATTAACATGGGCACTGCCATAGATTCCCATTGTCCTGGCTGCAATAGCTCCTTAGAAGCAACCAGGAGCCCAGTATGCCCAAGTCCTTGCATGACTTGCTATATCTAATCTCAATCTTGCCTTTTGGTTCATCTGGATACACTATATGCTGGCACATTGAGCCTAATCACAATGGACTCTGGAAGCCACCAAGCTATCACTCACAGAGACCGAAGGGAATTGCCATGGTGAGACAGCTTTCAACTCTCTTGCTGCTCTGAAGGTTGATCTTGTTCATAGTTGGCAGGAGTGGGGGAGGAAAGAAAGTATCTTGCAGGTAATCTGGCCTTTGAGGAGTCCTCCAACCTTTCTGAGCCTGTTTTCACTTCTGAAAGGGTGACAGTAACGGATCTTTCCCAGTAGCTCAGCTGGTAAAGATCACACCTGCCAACGCAGTAGCCGCAGGAGACCTGGGTTTGATCTCTGGTTTGGGAAGATCCCCTGGAAAAGGAAATGGCACCCCACTCCAGTATTCTTGCCTAGAGAATCCTGTGGACAGAGGAGCCTGGTGGGCTACAGTCCAGGGGTTGCAAAGAGTCAGACACCACTTTGCAACTGAACAACAACAATAATAGTAAAAACAGTAATCATGATACCCAACCTTGTTAATTAACAGGACTGTTGTTATAAGGAACAAATGAGATGATGTACACGAACATCTTAACCATGTCTATACGGACCTGGACTACTTAGCCAAAAAATCCCTAGAAAAGCTTTTTTTTTTTTTTTTTTTAAACCACAGGAAGACCTTTTGACGACAGAAGACATGGGAAGCAATTACAGATGGAATTGTCTTGGATAATGAGAGAGATTTTTCCAGCAACATTTAACCTAGGAATGCTTTTTTTCTGGGCTTCCCTTGTGGCTCAGCTGGGAATGAATCTGCCTGCTATGAAGGAGACCTGGATTCAATCGTTGGGTTGGGAAGATCCCCTGGAGAAGGGAAAGGCAACCCACTCCAGTATTCTGGCCTGGAGAATTAATTCCATGGACCGTATAGTCCATGGGGTTGCAAAGAGTCGGACATGACTGAACGACTTTCACTTCACTTTCTTTTTTCCTACCTACAGCCAAGAATTCTACCTCAGCTGGAGAAGGTGTTCATACACATTTCTCACGATCTTTGTAGGGGTGGTTCTGCAAAAGGCATTTGCAGAATGGCTTAATGTAAACACTCACCATATTTTACATTCATGGGTAGCTTTTCAGCAGTCAATGGGAAGAAATTACTTCGAGCAAGAGAAATGAAGTTGAAGACTCTGAACTTGAAAAACTGTGAACAGTAAAGCTATGTTGCCCTGTCACTCACGATTGCCCTTTATCTATCCTGACAGAGATCTGAACATTTAGTCTCAGGCTAGAACAGAGGGCCTCTGCATAGGGTACTTCAGACATATCTGTGGGTGGGGGCACTACACCATGTCAACACTGTACCAGAAACAGAGTAATTAAGTGACTGTATGTGTTTGCTCAGTCGCTCAGTCATGTCTGACTCTTTGTGACGCTAGGGACTGTAGCCCACCAGGCTCCTCAGTCCATGGGATTCCCCAGGCAAGAATACTGGAGCCGGTTGCCATTTCCTACTCCAAAAGTGACTGTACGTACAATAAATTCAGAATGAAGAGACCTGTTCCTCTAATTGGTGTCCAGAATATTGGACAAGGGTCTGCCTCCAGGCAGGAGGAGATTAGAAGGCTGTTCTTCGAGATATTGACCAGTCTAACAAATTGAGATCAGGGTTATACCCCAAAGGGACCATCCATACAATCCCACATTGAAGCTCAGAGTCAATAAAGCTCATCAAATGCTCAGAGCTTCCAAGCAGGTTTTCTTCACTCCTGGTTATTCAGAGTAGATGGTCAAAAGACATTAGATAGCTAAGACAAGTCACTATTGTGATAGGCTGACATGAACAAAAAAGGAAACAATAAGAACTTAGGGAATACAGAGACAGGACAGGGAGAAGAATGTAGTAAAAAAAAAAAAATCAATATTTAAAATCCTTAGAAGGAAAGGAGAGGATACCACATCTATGAAAAAGGAACATGAAGTTATAAAAAAGAAGCACTCAAAGGACAAAATGTGCTTATTGAAATAAAAAAAAACTCAGTAGAAGAAAAGGAGGGCTTTCCCATTGGCTCAGCGGTAAAGAATCTGCCTGCAGTGCAGGAGCCGTGGGTTTGATCCCTGGGTGGGGAAGATCCCCGGGAGGAGGGCATGGCAACCCACTCTGGTATTCTTGCCTGGAGACTCCCATGGACAGAGGAGCCTGGTGGGCTACAGTCCATGGGGTCACACAGAGTTGGACATGACTGAGAGACTGAGTGCAAGACGCACAGAAAAAAAGGAAATCACCCCCCAATGCAGTAAAAATATAGAAATGGGAAGAAGAATAAAAATATAGGAACATTAAAGGATTCGTTTAGGAGATGCGCTATCTGAATAATATGAGTTTCCAGAATGGGAGAACAGAGAAAACAAAATTATCAGAAAATAATTTAGGAAATTTACCCTGCATTAAAGGACATAAGTAGCCAGATTGGAATGGTCCATTCAATGTACAGCAAAATGGATAAAAACAGACTTAACTACAAGGCACATATTGTGATATTTCAGAACATTGGCAACAAATACTAAGTTTCTACAAGCTTCTAAAGAGAAAAAATAAATTAATTAAAAGGATTGTGAACAAAAATGGCTTTTGACTCTTCAATGGTAACATTGAGGGTAAGAAGATAATAGAGCCATGCCTTCAAAATTCTGAAGGGAAATGATATCCATCCTAGAATTCTATACCTAAACTATCATTTAAGTTTGAGACTCAACGATTTTACATCTTCAGGCACACACAGTCTTGAGACCTTTATGTCTCATGCAACCTTTTTTCATAAAGGTTGGATAGCATCACCCACTTGATGAACATGAACTTGCTCAAACTCAGGGAGATAGTGTAGGACAGGGAAGCCTGGCGTGCTGCAGTCCATGGGGTCACAAAAAGTTGGACATGACTTAGGGACTGAACAATAGCAAAACCTTTTTCAAGAAGCTCATCTCAAGAAGGATGCACTGCACTAAAAATGAAAGAACAAATCAGGAAAGACATGGGACAGAAGAATTAGGGTATCCAGTTAGAGAATCTGAGAAGGAGTCCCCTGGAGGATGGTGAGAGAAGATTCCCGAATTCGAGCTGCACGGGATTAGCCAGCTGGTGCAGGGGGGAGGTGTGGACCTGAGAGTCAGGTGAGGGCTGCCATCAGCAAGACCACCACTGCCGTTTCCTCTTTTTTTCAACTTGAGAACAACATGTCGGAATTTCATATTCTGTTCTGATTGTGGCTTATCTTGACCACATACTAATGAAATGCTTACATGTACAACCACTTAGATGTGCTGAGAACATTCATTTCACCGTACAGAAATTTTCTGTTTCCACTTCCTCCTGACAGCTGGTGATAAGTACTGGGTTTGGAAGCAGAAAGCACTCAATAGTCCATTTAGATGCTGGATGTCCTGTGCCTGGCCACACCTCAGCCCTGCCCAATGCCCCAGCTCTGGCAAGCTCTGCATTTCTGAGGACTCACCAACAAAACCTGGCCTTTCTACCTTCACCAGAAAGGGTGGAAGTTACAGCCAGACTATGACTCAGAAACTCAGTTCAGCTTTGCTTTTTTGGGTGCCTTCATCTAAAACAGGTGATATTGCCTGCCCCTTCCAGGGTACGCTTAGACTGAGTTTTCTAAAATGAAATAATATGTTGTATAGGGAGATGTACAATCACATCACAGTTATTTTTTTTTAATGCAGAAGCATGTTTTCATTAAAATCAGGATCGTGGTTATTCTCTCAAGAGTGACAGGGTTGTTGTTTTAGTCGTTAAGTTGTGTCTGACCTTTTTGTGACCCTGTGGACTATAGCCTGCCAGGCTCCTCTGTCCATGGGATTCCCCAGGCAATAATACTAGAGTGGGTTGCCATTTCCTTCTATGGCAGATCTTCCCGACCCAGGAATTGAATCCATGTCTCCTGCATTGGCAAGCAAAGTTTTTTTTTATCTCTGAGCCATCAGGGAAGCCTGAGTGCCATGGAACAGGATGCAGTTAGAAAGGGACACACCGTGGTGTTTAAAATGACTTGTAATATATTTTTTAGGGCTTCCCAAGTGGCTCAGTGGTAAAGGATCCAACTGCCAATGCAGGAGATGCAGGAGTCGTGGATTCGATCTCTAGGTTAGGAAGATGCCCTGGAGTAGGAAATGGCAAGCCACTCTAGTATTCTTGCCTGGGAAATCCCAAGGACAGAGGAGCCTGGTGGGCTACAGTCCCTGGGGTCGCACAGAGTCGGACACAACTTAGTGACAGAGCACAATATGCTTCGTAACCCAGGGGGTGGATGGGTTGTCGTTATTTTAAAGGGTCTGTTATTTTAAAGGGTACCTATAATTTCTATACAGTCCTCTCTGTGTATTATACATATATTAATAAAGGTTTTGAAATAAAAAACAGACTTAAAGTCCAGCAGATGGGACATTTCTAGAGTGGCTGCTTGAGAGATGTTGGGCTCCAAACTGGACGACTGAAGGTGGAATTATTTTGACTCTGATAGAGGTGGAAACTCCCAATTACTTAGGTACTAAACTCTCCTATGAAGGTTTTTTTTTTTTCCCCCCTAACTTGCAGGGACCTGTTCTTCAGGAATTGAGTCATGGAAACATCAAGCAAGATGTGGTTACTTCTTTACAGCCTGCTGGGCTGTGCTATACTCTCCACCTTAATTCAGATATTACTAGTTGGGGGAAAAGCCCCTAATTATAGCCAGTTACTGACTCATAACCATCCTTTGCTTGTGGTTATTTCCCTTAAGAAGAACGTACGTGGTGTTCTTGCCTAATGGGTGTGTGTGTGTGTGTGTGTGGTGTTGTTTACTGCATTATCTCTCTAGAACGTCTTTGCATGACCCTTAGCCGTAGGGTGGGCCTTCTTAGGAGCTAAGTCAGCTCCAGCTGGGTGCACGGCTGTTGGATTGCTTTCGTGGACACACCCAAGATATGGGTGTGCCTTTGAAATGCTCAACTTTCACGAGTGTTCATTTCTTTCGGCCTGTGGTGTCAGTAGTAACAGAGCAGGAGGTGGCAGCTGACCTATTTCCTCTGTCCTGTTTAGGACTCTGGGTTGCAGAGGGCAGAATCCCAATTCACAGATTTAAACACAAAGGTTTTCGGGGTGGGGGAGGGATGGATGGGGAATCTGGGACTAGCAGATGCAAACGATTATATGCAGAATGGGCAAACAAGGTCCCACTGAATAGCACAGGAAACTAGATTCAAATCCCTACAATAAACCAGAATGGAAAAGATGGTGAAAAAGAATACATATATATATATAAGTATATATGTATAACTGAATCATTTTTGCTGTACACCAGAAACTAACACAACACTATATATCAACTGTGCTTCAATTAAATACATTTTTTAAAAAAAGAAATTTATAGGCTTGGTGAACCACACAGCATAGGAGGAGATTCAGGTACTGCTGCTGCTGCTACTGCTGCTAAGTCACTTCAGTCATGTCCAACTCTGTGTGACCCCACAGACGGCAGCCCACCAGGCTCCCTTGTCCCTGGGATTCTCCAGGCAAAAACATTGGAGTGGGTTGCCATTTCCTTCTCCAATGCATGAAAGTGAAAAGTGAAAGTGATGTCGCTCAGTCGTGTCTGACTCTTAGCGATCCCGTGGACTGCAGCCTACCAGGCTCCTCTGTCCATGGGGTTTTCCAGGCAAGAGTACTGGAGTGGGGTGCCATTGCCTTCTCCAGATTCAGGTACACCTGGATCCAAATTCTCCAAGAAAATTAGGACGTCTGTTTCTATCTGCTTCCTTCCACATTGGCTCCCTTCACAGGCAGGCTGTCCCCAGTGAGATGGCCCGGAGCAGCGACAGCTTGTATTTCACCTGCTTAGAAAGTCCAGAATAAACCCCCCTCAGGATTTCCCACTGGTCCAGTGGTTGGGAACCCAGCTTCCAAAGCTGGAGATGCCAGTTCAATCCCCGGTTGGGGAACTAAGCCCTGGCGCTACAATGAAGACCTGCTGCAGCCAAAAATCAATCAATAAACAAAATTATTAAAAAAAAAACCAAAAACAGTCTTCCTCAATCATTCCAGCAAAATTATGGGGCTCTTATTGGCCCAGTTACAACCATGTGACCAACCCTGGGCCCGGGGACAGTACACGTGCCTACTCCTATTCCCAGGAAGGGGCTTAGATCCATCCTTTAACCTGGCTTGAGAGTAGGAAGGTAGTTTTCATTATAGCAGCTCTTTGTAGATAGAAGCTTCTCTTGGACTTAATTTTCAATATCTAAGTTTTGAATGTAGTTATGCTTGAAATGATACATCTTAGGACTTAGTTATGAACTGCTGTTCTGTTCTGACTTAGCCATACTTCATAAATTTCCACACTTAACAAAACATAGTTTAAAAACATAGAGGCTTCTAATTCAGATGAGTCATGAAAGCCTCTTCTACTAAAGAAATTTGACAATAATAGAGCCCTGTATCTTTATACTGAACAGGAGGGAAAAACTTCAACAGAAGAAATCTGCTGCTTCAGATACATCGCGAAGCATAGTTTAGTCTTCAGTTCAATTTGATTAATCAGCTCATGACTTTAGTTCAAAGGTTTGTACATTTAGTCTTCTTACTGAAGGCATTTCTGATACAGTACCTGGAAGAAGAAAGTGCTTTTACAGCTAAGGAGTTTATTTCAAAGTTTCTTCCTTATTAAAGGGAAACTCACATTAAAAAAAAGAATTCATATTGTGAGTTTCTTTATTTTTTTCTTAAATGCAAGTAGAGTTGGTTTACAATGTTTCAGGTGTACATCAAAGTGAGTCAGTTATACATATTCGTATCTATTCTTTTTAAAAATTTTCCCTTATAGATTATTACAAGATATTGAGTAGAGTTTCCTGTGCTATACAGTAGGTACCTTGTTGGCTTTCTATTTTATATATAGTAATATGTGCATGTTAATCCCAAAGTCCTAATTTGTCCCTCTCCCCACCCTTCCCCCTTTGGTAACTATAAGCTTGTTTTCTCAGTCTGTGAGTCTATTTCTGTTTTGTATATTAGTTAATTTGTATCATTATTTTTAGATTCCACATATAAGTGATATTGTATGATATTTGTCTTTCTCTGTCTGGCTTTTTTCACTTCGTATGATAATCTCTAGGTGCATCCATTTTGCTACACATGGCGTTATTTCACTCTTCTTTATGTCTGAGTAGTATTCCATTGTGTGTATGTACCACATCTTCTTTATCCGTTCATCTATTGATGGACATTTAGGTTGTTTCATGTCTTGCCTACGGTAAATAGTGCTGTTGTGAACACTGAAGTGCTTGTATCCTATCAAATTAGAGTTTTCTCCAGATGTATGTCCAGGAGTGGGATTGCAGGATCATACAGTAAATAGACCCACATTTCTGTCTTCATATTTTGCCTTCTCAGTGAAGGCTTGTGTACAGTAAAGCAGCAAACATACTTTGGGGAAGTACCGGTTGGTTTCAAATCCCTTACTAACTGTCATGCAGTCACTGCCTCTCTGTGCTTCCCTCTCCTCTGTGAAAACCTCCTACGTAGGATTGCCTATATAAACTCCTTAAGACAACGCTTGGCTCATATGGGCCCTCTACGAGTATTTGCTACCATCATTGTTATTTCATGAGCTCTCAGAGCACGTAACCATGGGCCTGTTTCACTTCTGGTTGAGATGGAAGCTAGGAGGGCAGAGGGCACATGCCTGAAGCTAAGCAGCCTATTAAAAGTAGAATAGAAAGAAACGAGAGGAAACCCAAGCGCTTTTCTCTTCAGATAGTTATCAAACCACGCTTCGCTGCAGACTATGGGCTTGGGTATGGCTAGAGATCAAAGGCCCTCTTATGTGCAGTGACATTTGTGAGCACAGGGCTGAGTTATAAAACTCTTGAATGGAAGGTTTTGGCACTTGGAACAGCTTGGGATAGAAAGGCAGGGTTTTTATAGAGGCGATTCACGGAGCTGCTTATGCTGGTGGAGAATCCAGACTGTTATGACTCACTTGTCTCCTTATTGCTTTGGACCAAGAACTGCTGTTTTCCTTTTAAGTCACTCTGTAGGAGCTGAGCTACAGCCTAGGGCCAAGTAACTCCTTCAGGAAGACAGTGCGGCTTCAGTGAGTGTGAACAGGAATATTCCTTTGTTGGGCTCTGGGTCAAGTGGACTGGACAAGCAGAACAAGGATTTTATTTTCACAAGGGGATAGAATTTCTCTTGGAAACCAGCAGCATCCTTAATGCTTTTTCTAACTTGAGATAGGCTTTCCTTTTGTCTGTCTGCCATTTTCATTTTCTGAAAGCACAGGCTAAATCTGCTGGCGTGACTGGAAGAGGATAGGAGAATAACTTTGGAAAGTAGGAACTGGTGTGTCTGGATAGCCACATGTGGAACTAAGGATAGCAGAAGGGGTCATTGAGAGTCCAGTTTGCATTGCTAGGTCTCCTGGGAAAAACTAGGAAGAAGAATTTTGGACTAATGGTAAGACCCAGCGGTAGGCAGACTTTTAAGATAGCTTGTAATGTCTTCTACCTCCTGGTACTTGTTACTTTGTGTAATTTCCTCCTCTTGCATTTGGGCTAGACCTCATGACTAGAATTTGACAATATGAGGATATTCTCCTAAATAGAATACAAGAGTAATGAGATGTCATTGCCACGATCAGGGTACAAATGACTGTGATTTCTACCTTGCTAGGACTCTCCCTCTTGCTGCCACTTTCTCTTTCTTGCCCTCTTAGCTTGCATTTGTAAAGTGGAAAGCTGTACTTGATGATCTCAGAGACTCCCTGGCCTCCCATTCTATTACTCTAGGAGGGAAAAAAAGGAAATAGTTGCATTTCTTTGAACTCACTTCCTACTCTGGTAAATAGGGATGTCGCCTCGTCTGTTCCATGGTCTAATTTTTAATAAGCTATGCTATAATGAAAATTTTAATAATTTAGATAAACTTTTAGTTTGAGAAATACAAAACTAAGACAGGCTTTGGAACATTAGCCTGTTGCTTTTTTTCTGGCTTCTGAGGAAGCCAGAGGCTGTGGTGGCGAGGAACGTTATGACCAGGACACAAGGATGGTTTCTGGTCAACATCCTGCAAAGAACTGAAATCCTCATCTCATACCTGCAAGCAACTGAATCCTGCTAACAACCGCTGGGTGAGTTTGGGAGTGCGTCCTGCCCCTGTGGAAACTTGAGTTGATGACGGCAGCCTCAGCTGCCACTTTGACTTTTTTTTTGACATGTACACACTGCTTTATGTATTTATTTTTGGCTGCCCTGGATCTTTATTGCTGTGTGCAAGCCTCCTCTAGCTGTAGAGAGTGGGGGCTTCTCTTTGTTGCGGGGCATGGACTTCTCATTGCGGTGGCTTCTCTTGTTGTGGAATGTGGGCTCTCGGGGGCAAGAGCTTCAGTCACTGAGGCACGTGGGCTCAGTAGCTGTGGCGCACAGGCTTAGTTGCTTTGCAGCATGTGGAATCTTCCCGGACTGGGGATCGAACCTGTGTCCTCTGCACTGGCAGGCAGATTCTTATCCACTGGACCAGCAGGATTTCCTGAGGGATATCCTGGAAGCTGAGGAACCAGCTAAGAGTATCTAGCTTCCTGACTCCTCAAAACTGTGAGATAAATCGATGTGTATTCTTTTAATCTGCTAAATCTGGGGATAATTTTGAATGCAGCAACAGATTAGTAATACATCAGTACTATATGTTATTTTTTTAATAATTATTTATTTGGTTGTGTCTGCTTTTAGTTTCTACAGACAGGATCTTCCGTTGCAATGCTCAAGCTCTCTAGTTGTGGCACATGGACTCAGTTGCCTTCTGTCATGTGGGATCTCAGTTCTCTGACCAATGATTCAACCTGAGTTCCCTGCATTGCAAGGTGGATTTTTAACCACTAGACCACCGGGGAGACGCCCAGTACTGTATTTTAAACTGCGTTTTCTTTCCCCAGTGGTTGCAAACGCCATCACTATCAAGTTCCAAGTTCCCATTCATATGGGAGTGCGTCTGCTGTCTGTTTCTATGCTTTTTATTCTGTTCTCTGGACTTTTTCATTTTTTGGTCTCTGTGCCTCTTCTATTTTCTTCACTTAACATTATTTCATAGGAGTTTGTGAGGAGACTTTAAAGTTTGCCAGAGGTGTCTGCACCATGGAGAACACAGCTGTAAGAACTGGGATTCTGAGGGACTTGGGTTCCCAGTGAACACACCAGAGATAGACCCAGGAGACAGAGAACACTCCGGACACAGGACTGGCCCTCTCACTACGAGCCATGATCAGACTTCATGCTGGAGTTTGCTTATATGTTTTCAGTAAAAAAGCAAAAGGGAACATTAGCCTGTCTTAATTTTATATTTCTCAAACTGAACGTTTATCTAAATTATTAAAATTTTCACTATAGCATAGATTATTAAAAATTAGGCTGTGTAACAGAAGAAGCAACATCCCTATTTATCAGAGTAGGAAATGAGTTTAAAGAAATGCAACTATTTCCTTTTTTTCCCTCCTATGGTAATACAATGTGAGGCCAGGGAATCTCTGAGATCATCGAGTACAGCCCCCCCACTTTACAAATGGGCAGAGCAACCACATGCAGAGGTGCCGGGGACCATTCCAGTCTATGCCAGTTATTCCAGAATAGCAATGAAGAGCACTTCCTTTCACTATCAAAATGTCTTGTCTTAGATAATAAATTATAGGATCATCCTTTGGAGGAGAAAACAGATTCTTGGAAGTGAAGGAACTTTCTTCTCTTTTAAACTTTTTCATCAGTCATAATAACTGAATAATATTGACAACAGATTTCTCTAATCCCTACCCTAGGAAGTACATCCAAAGGTAAATATGCTTAAATTTTTTCTCATTAAGTATGATGTAAATTTGGGGTCTGAACTAACAAAGCCCCTGGGAAACTAGTTGATATTTAATTTGTTTGAAGACATGTAGTAGAGTGACAGAATGATTGAACTCAGAGCTACACACAACACGAGGGGTACGTCATTGTCAGTAGGTCATACTAATACTCTAGATGGTGTCATGAGGGATAAACTTTAAGCTCCTTGATTGTTTATTGCTCTTTCTATGGAGTTTTCCTTACAAGCTGTATAGTAGGTTTTGGCAAAACGCTGGACTGAGCTAAGAGGTATCCCCAGCTTCTATTGCAAATGCGTAGAATAAAGGTAAAGAGCAATTTCTTATGAAGAATAAAAAAAGACATCTCAATTAACCATAAAGGAATAGGTTGATAAGCCTAAGTTCATTAATTAACGTCTATGTATTGAAAGGTACCATTAAGAGAGTGAAGACACATGGCTACAGAGTGGGAAAAGGCATTCACCACACCCCTAACTGATGAATGAGTTGCATCCAGAATTCTTATAAATCAGTTAAGAAAAGGAGCTCAACAGAAAAAGTTGACAAAAGCATTAACAGGTACTTCAGTAAACAGGAAGTCTCCCTCTCTCTTCTAACCTAAGATGAATCTAAGTAAAGAGCATATAAATGTTGAGCATACTATTCTTTTAACTTACTGAAAACTTTTGGAATAAAACATTGGGAAAAGTAAAAATACAGCAAACTCAAAGGAAAAAAATGGAATTATGAGATGGCAGAAATGAAGAGGAGAGCATTAGGGGAGCATTAGGTGTACCAGCCAATGCTACAGTGACTTAGAAATAGACCAGCCTTTGATATGGACCCCAGGAATTTGGGGGAAGGGATTAAACTCCCTTGCAGTGACAGGAGGCTTATGACACAAATAACTAAAACTGAGCCTCCTGCACATAATCAGATCTCAGAGAGTGGCTGCTTTCTCCAAAAAAGGAAACAGAAACCTCCTCCTATCATCTCCCCAAAAGCAGTAAGGAAGCAAATCCATGCCTAATATTCTGGGTAGGAAAAAAGTCTTCAGTGAAAAAAAGAAATATCTTTCCTGTGCCACATGTGAGTGTTGAATCCAAATAGTCTGTAGCTGTAACAGTGTAAGAGTGTTATAGATAGAATGGCTCCAGACCAATGAATTGTGACTAGTCAACAGAAGCAAATGCAAACTCCTCTGAAGGGACACTTTCATAACCTCAGGTGCATGGTGGCTCAGACAGTCAAGAATCTGCCTGCAGTCCCACCCGGGGTTAAAAAAAAAAAAAAAAAGAATCTGCCGGCAGTGCAGGAGACCGGCACTCAACCCCTGGGTCAAGAAGATCCCTGGGAGAGGGGAACGGCTACCCACTCCAGTATTCTTGTCTGGAGAATCCCATGGACGGTGGAGCTGGCGGTCTACATTCTATGAGGTAGCAAAGGGTCAAATGTGACTGAGCAACTAACACACACACACAGACATGACTGAGCGGCCAACACACACACACATGACAAAAAAATGACAACTCACATGGTGAAGCTATCCATCATGTGGAGGGGTTGGTTGGCACAACTGAGGAAGGATTAGCACTCTAGGGACTTAAAATTGTGTAACTGTCTGAGAGAGATGATAACATTAGAATCTTTAGAAGAATCAAATAGATTTTAGACAAAAAAAGTGAAATGGGAGAATGGGACTCTGAAAAATGAAAAGGTATATTTGGGAAAAAAGCAAATTAAGCTCCTATTGATTAAAAATAGTTGTTGGAATTAAAAAACCCCTCTGTGGTGAGGGTTAAATAATAGGTTAAATGCAACTGAAGGAATGTTCAGTGGACTACAAGGTTTTTGTGAAGAAATTACCCAGAATGCCACCCAGAAAAATTATGGGGTGGGAAAAAATGAAACAGAGGTCATGAACTTGAAATAGGATGATAATAGAATGAGATGGACCTGTGTTACATGTCCAGTTAAAATTCCAGAAAGAAAGGAGAAAGGAATTGGGGAAAGCAGTATTGAAAAAGATAAAGACTGAGAATTTCCCAGAAAAGATGAAAGGCATGGCTAACTAGGAAGATATACCCAACTAAAGGCAGAGCTCCAGAGGACAGCAAGGAGACAAGAAGGCCTTCTTCAAATAACAGTGCAAAGAAATACAGGAAAATAACAGAAAGGGTAAGACTAGAGATCTCTTCAAGAAGACTGGAAATATCAAAGGAACATTTCATCCAAAGATGGGCACAATAAAGGACAAAAACTGTAAAGACCTAATAGAAGCAGAAGAGATCAAGAAGAGATGGAAATAATGCACAGATGCTGCTGCTAAATTGCTTCAGTCGTGTCCAACTCTGTGCAACCACAGAGACGGCAGCCTACCAGGCATCCCTGTCCCTGGGACTCTCCAGGCAAGACTGTACAAAAAAGATCTTAATGACCCAGATAACCATGATGGTATAGTCTTTCATTCAGAGTCAGACATTCTGAGGTGTGAAGTCAAGAGGGCACTTCTCCCAATAAAGCTAGTGGAGGTGATGGAATTCCAGCAGAGCTATTTAAAATCATGAAAGATGATGCTATTAAAGTGCTGCACTCAACATGTCAACAACTTTGGAAAACGCGGTAGTGGCCACAGGACTGGAAAAGGTCAATCCTCACCCCAATACTCAAGAAGGGCCGTACTAAAGAACGTTCAGACCACCAGACAACTGCACTAATCTCCCATGTTAGTAAGGTTATTCTCAAAATCCTCCAAGCTAGGTTTTGGCATTATGTGAACTGAGAGCTTCCAGACATCCAAGCTGGGTTTAGAAAAGGCAGAGGAACCAGAGATCAAATTGCCAACATTTGCTGGATCATAGAGAAAGCAAAGGAATTCCAGAAAAACATCTACTTCTGTTTCCTTGACTATGCTAAAGCCTTTGACTATGTGGATCACAACAAACTATGGAAAACTCATAAAAACTGTGGAATACCAGACCACCTTATCTGTCTCCTGAGAAACCTGTGTGCAGGTCAAGAAGCAACACTTGGAACAGTGACTGCAACAGTATGGAACAACTGACTGGTTCAGGATTGAGAAAGGAGCATGACAAGGCTGTTTATTGTCACCCAATTTATTTAATTTATACACAGAGCACATCATGCAAAATGCTGGGCCAGATGAGTTACAAGCTGGAATCAAGATTGCCGGGAGAAATATCAACAACTTCAGATGTGCAGATGATACCAATCAAATGGCAGAAATCAAAGAGGACCTAAAGAGCTTTTTGATGAGGGTGAAGGAGGACAGTGAAAAAGCCGGCTTGAAACTCAATATTAAAAAAACTAAGACCATGGCATCCGGTCCCATGACTTCATGGCAAATAGAAGGGGAAAAGGTGGAAGCAGTGACAGATTTTGTCTTCTTGGTCTTTAAAATCACTGCAAATGGTGACTACAGCCATGAAATTAAAAGATCATTGCTTCTTGGCAGGAAAGCTATGACAAACCTAGACATTGTGTTAAAAAGCAAAGACATCACTTTGCTGACAAAGGTCTGTATAGTCAAGGCTATGGTCTTTCCAGTAGTCATGTACAGATGTGAGAGCTGGACGACAAAGAAGGCAGAGCACTAAAGAATTGATGCTTTTGAACTGTGGTGGTGGAGAAGACTCCTGAGAGTCCCTTGGAAAGCAAGGAGATCAAACCAGTCAATCTTAAAGGAAATCAACCCTGAATGCTCTTTGGAAGGACTGATGCCGAAGCTGAAGCTCCAATACTTTGGCCACCTGATGCAAAGAACTGACTCATTGGAAAAGATCCTGATGCTGGGAAACATTTGAAGGCAGAAGGAGAAGAGGGTGACAGAAGATGAGATGGTTGGATGACATCATTGATTCATTGGATATGAATTTGGGCAAACTCCAGGAGACGGTGAGGGAAAGGGAAGCCTGACATGCTGGAGTCCATGGGGTTGCGGAGAGTCAGACACAACCTGGCGACTGAACAACAACAACATGACTAGCTGGATGTGAAAATAAGACCATTTTTATTATCTCCTGGGATCGAAAGATCAAGAACATACTCAGTAGGTCGTGAGTATTACCCAGATTTTAAAGTTAGCTGCTTCTTGGTCACAAATGCAGGACATGCTAATAGCTTGCAAAACTAGTTCTGATAGTATGAGCCAATTGTCTCCTTTGGATCTATATAAGAAGTTACAGGTGAAAAGACTTAGGGAGGGAGCTTTTAGGAAAGACTCACTGATATGCTATGTTCTTATGACCACTTAAGGAGAAGAAGCAGGAAGATACTTTCCCTTCATTTTAAACCAAGACTTCAGTGGTGGTATCTGGAAAGCTTGACATGTGTCTCCTGAAGATGGAGGATCCTAGGGAATATATATACCTGATGCCTGAGAAATCTAAAATCAAGAGGCCATGGCTGGAGGTGCTCCTGACTGGCAGCAGAATGACAAACAGCGGCTGTACTCTAGGGATAGAGCTGCACCTTGACCAACAGTGGGAAAAGACGCCTGCTTCTTGAGCCATGGCAAGAAAGATTTGATTCTGAATAAGTTTATCATTTGATATTATGTTGGACCATCCTAAATTAAGTACTTATTAAGTTATTATCTAAGATTTCATGTAGGAATGGGGAAGGAACTGCAGAGAAAGCTTGAAGAGACTGAAGAAAGAATAAAGTGATTTTTTTTCTTATAGCTTTCTGGGTTTAGCTTAATGAAAACACCAATAAAATATGAATCTTCAGGTTGTTGAATCATAGCAAGTCACAGTTAAGATAAAATCAATTGAAGTTTGCACATTTTGTTAAAATCACAAAGAGAAAACGTTCTTTCTCTTCGAGTATGATGCGCTTCCAAATGTGATACTCTTGAGTGTACATCACTTGTAATCAAGCTCCGGACAAGAACGTATAATGTGAATCTAGTGAAGAAACATCAGAAGGCCCCCCACAAAGAGGAACACTCAACTGGGGAAGGGGTGTAATAAGACTGTCAATGTCATAAGAACAAGGAAACAGTCCAGATTTATAGATATGTAAGCAGTAGAGACTCGTGGAGGTTAAGGACACAAAAATAGAACTAAATGTAGTACCTGAGATTAGACTGGGGATAGGGGAGAATATGCTGTCAAGGACATTACTGGCTCAGTTGAGAAAATCAGAACAAAAATGAAAGACTAAATAAAAATGTATCATTTAAACCTTGATAACTATACTGAGATTATCCAAGATGATGTCTTTAAAGAAATGTACATTGAATTATTTAGGGATAAAGAGCATGATATGCATGACTTATCCTCAAATTATTCAGGAAAAAAAATATGTGCTACATGTGTGAGTGTGTGTGTATGTATGGATATATAGGGAGAACAAACAATAAAGCAGATGGAGTGAAAGGTTAATAGTGGATGTATTTAGGGAAATGGTATACAAATATTTTTAATACTTTTTTATTTTGCAATTTTTCTTTAATTTGAAACTATTTCCAAACATTCCAAAAAACAAAAACAAAGTACCAGAGAGACAAGACAGATTATCTACAAAGGAGATACATCAGTGGGGAGCAGATTTCTCATCAACAAGAGTAGAGGCTAGAGGCAACAGAACTGTGTTTTCAAACTGCTAAAGGAATGCAATTTTCACTGCAGTAATTTTATCCTAGCTAAACTGTCATTCAGGGATGAGGGCGAAATAAACACATTTGGAAAGACAGAAACACAGGGATTTCCCTGATGGTCCAGTGTGTAGCATTAGCCTTACAATGCAGGGGGCTTGGGTTCGATTCCTGGTCAGGGAACTGAGATCTCACATATGCTGTGGAGAACTAAGCCTGCACGCCGCAAATGCTGAGCCTGCACGCCGCAACTAGAGAATCACGTGCTGCAGTGAAGACCCCACGTGATGCAGCTGGGATCCAGCGCCACAACTCAGACTTGATGCAGCCAAAATAAACAATACAAGAAAGCACTTACAGAATGATTAAAACGATCATTCAGTTTCTTGCTGAAAGAATTACTAAAAGATGCACTTTCAGAAGAAGGAAATATAGCGCAGAAAAAAGAAATAAGAAACAAGGCAATTAGTAAACATGTAAACTAATATAAAGTTTGACAAAAACATTTTCCTAAAAAAATTTTTTTTTTTACCTTAGGAGAGAACATTTTTATTGAAACAGAATTAGAAATTTAACAATTTGGGTAGAAATTGTTATGATTCTTGCTGGCATATATTGTTATTAAAGGAATTTATTAAAAATAGTGAAAGTGTTTATTCAGTTCAGTTTAGTCGCTCTGTCATGTCCGACTCTTTGTGATCCCATGAATCGCAGCACGTCAGGCCTCCCTGTCCATCACCAACTCCCGGAGTTCACTCAAACTCACATCCATCAAGTTGGTGATGCCATCCATCCATCTCATCCTCTGTCGTCCCTTTCTCCTCCTGCCCCCAATCCCTCCCAGCATCAGAGTCTTTTCCAATGAGTCAACTCTTCGCATGAGGTGGCCAAAGTACTGGAGTTTCAGCTTTAGCATCATTCTTTCCAAAGAACACCCAGGACTGATCTCCTTTAGAATGGACTGGTTGGATCTCCTTGCAGTCCAAGGGACTCTCAAGAGTCTTCTCCAACACCACAGTTCAAAACCATCAATTCTTCAGTGCTCAGCTTTCTTCACAGTCCAACTCTCACATCCATACATGACTACTGGAAAAACCATAGCCTTGACTAGATGGACCTTTGTTGGCAAAGTAATGTCTCTGCTTTTGAATAAGATTCAAAAGGACACACACAGCATGGATCACTTTGTAAATTACAAAATTATACAAACAATATTATATATCGTTTATAGATACAAGTGTATGTAGCAAAATTGTGAATGGAGGAATACATACCAATTTAGTGATTATCTCCAGAGCAGATTGGAGAGGGGAGGGATTAGAGGCAGGAAGGAGGGTGCTCCCAACTTCATCTGCAATTTTTTTTTTAAACAATGATATCAACTCTGAAAGAATCATGACAAAAAAATTCATGTGTTACATCTGAATTTGAATAGGTATGTGAGTATCTGTTATATTTATTTCTGGACTTCTCTGTATTTTATAAGTATTTAAGGATTGAAAAGATTAAACACTAAACTCTATATTTTATATTTAATTACATTTTCCCAAGAACACAGAAAAGATACAGTCCTGCTCTCAACGATGCCTGTTTAGATAAGGATGTGGGTTATTCTTTGTTTTCCTCCCCTTCCAGATTCGTGCTCAGTCCTGCTAAGTCACGTGGACTGCGTCACTCAGCTCCCTTACCAGAGGGCTTGCAGGCTCAGCCAATGAGAGCTGTCGAGGGCAGGGCAGGGTGTTGGGGGAGATGAATGGTGGAGTGAAAAGAGGCCTGGGTGTTTCTTCTCTGCTGTCTTCCAGTTTTGGCGACCTGTGGCTGTAGTTGCATCCTTCCAGAAGCACAGCACCCACTGAGCAGCCCTTCCGCCAGGGTTCCTGTTCTCACTGGACTCTTAACAGTATTTCCTCCTCTTGTCTCAAGAGGCCCTGGGGGTGGTAACAGCTTTTCACCACTGCTAGTCAGTCTCCTTTACCAAGCCTTGTGTATTCCCTCAGCCCATGCAGGAAACTCGGTGAGGAGTAGTCGCTTCATTAAAGTCTTTGCTTTGCCTTTTATTTATTTTATAACACATTAAAAAAATAATTTTATTATAAATTATAAATTTTTTTTACAATTTTGTAATTCTTAATTTTTTGTATTGCTACTTTTTTTAAACATGTAGACACTGCTTTACTTCTTATTATTTATTTTTGACCACACTGGGTCTTCGTTGCTGCAGGTGGGCCTTCTCCAGTTGTGGAGAGCAGGGGCTGCTCCCTAGTTGCAGCACAGGAGCTTCTCCTTGCAGCGGCTTCTCTTGTTGTGGAAGCACAGGTGCCAGGTGTGTGGGCTTCAGGCGCTGTAGCACGTGGGTCAGCTGCTCCGCCGCATGTGGAATCTTCCTGGGCCAGGGATCAAACCAATGTCCCCTGCGCTGGCAGGCAGATTCCTATCCACTGCATTCCCAGGGAAGTCCTGCTTTTAACTTTTATTTTTTGAAGTTTATAGAACTTCTTTGCATAGATGAAAAGCTTGATTAAATCATCTGTCTCCAGACTATCTCCCTCAAAACAACCTGTCTTGAGGGTGTATGGTTGACAACTTGATGAAAAGGAATTGCGGCTGGCATACACAAGAAGATCTGCTTTCCTAAAATCTCAAATCCTAAGAATCTTATGATTCCTTCAATGGTGTCAACTGTGTTTTATGATGTATTTATTCATCTACTCAATTTATTTTGATTGTGTGCTGCTGTGTACTAGGAACTGTGCCAAGAAAAGTGGATACGTTACAAGAGAGAATCCTCGCCCTCAAGGAGTTTAGAGTCGTCAGGGGACTATATACACATTTTTAGTATAAAGAACTATGGCAAATGCTACAAAAATGGAAGCAGAGGGTGGATGGGGTACCCTGGAGGGTTAGTCCATCCAGTCTTGTGCTATCAGGGAGCATTTCCCAAAGGAAATAGCATCTACCCTGAGACCTGAATGATAAATACTAGTTAGCCAGATTAAGTAGAATAGCTGGTCAGAGGGAATGAGTTTTTTAAAAATATTATTGAAATACGTATTTATTAGCTTATTTTTGCTACACTGGGTCTTAGCGGCGGCACGTGGTATCTTTGATCTTTATTGTAGCGTGCAGGATCTTTATTTTCAGCATGGGGGATCTTGGCATGTGAACTCTTAGTTGCGGCATGTGGGATTTTAGTTCCCTGACCAGGGATGAGACCCTGGTCCCCTGTACTGGGACTGCAGAGTCTTAGCCGCAGTTCGGTTCAGTCACTAAGTCATGTCCAACTCTTTGTGACCCCATGGACTGCAGCACGCCAGGCTCCCCTATCCATCACCAACTCCCAGAGCTTGCTCAAACTCATGTCCATCAAGTTGGTGATGCCATCCAACCATTTCAGCCTCTGTTATCCCATTCTCCTTCAATCTTTCCCAGCATCAGGGGCTTTTCCAAGGAGTCAGTTCTTTGCATCAGGCAACCAAAGTATTGGAGCTCCAGCTTCAGCATCAGTCCTTCCAATGAATATTCAGTACTGATCTCCTCTAGGATTGACTGGTTTGATTTTGCAGTCCAAGAGTCTTCTCCAACACCACAGGACCACCAAGGAAATCCTAAGTTTTGTTTTCTTTTGTTTGTTTTTTTTTTTGCCTCCTGGGTTTTAGTTTTAAGGTATTCTAGGCAGAGAGAAAAACAACTTGGGCTCAGACCAGCAGGGAATAAAAAGCATTTGGGAAATTGAAAGTAATTTCTTGGGTTGATACATTGCTGGGGAGAGGAAGACAGACGAAGCAGGAGAGGAAAGCGGAGGTCAGATTATGCAAAGCCTTATAAGGAAGATAAAATGTATGGGGGTTATTATGAGGACAGTGAGGAGCTATTGAATCTTTTTACATAGACGGTGTATAGTAGAATTATATTTGTATTTCAGAAAGCTTACCCTGAGGATGAGTTTGAGATAAAACTGAGACTAGAAGGGGGTTCTGTTCGGAGGTGGTTGCAGTAACTGGGGCCAGAGATGATGAGCTGGAGACAGTGGGGCTGGGGAGAGATGGCCATCCATGTCTCTAAGACGGTGTGAAGCAGGCAACCCAAACCTGGCATCCTGTCACGTTCAAACAGTTGCTGTCATGATGGGACAGACCGGCAAAATGCAAGCTGTCATCTCCTTGCTTGATTTCAGCTAACTGTGAACTCCCTGGGGGTGGGGATGAGGGCAGGGGATATTTTGTATTCATCTGCGTGTCTCCAGAGGCTTCCCCGGTGGCTCAGCAGGTAAAGAACTCACCTGCAGTTCAGGAGATACAGGAGACAAAGGTTTGATCACTGGGTTGGGAAGAACCCCTGGAGGAGGGCATGGCAACCCACTCCAGTATTCTTGCCTACAGAATCCCATGGACAGAGGAGCCTGGTGGAGTACAGTTCAAAGTGTCGCAGAGTCAGACACCACTGAGCACACAGAACACTGAGGGTCTCCAGTATCTCAGAGATGTTCAGAGAACGAATGTTCTTTTTTTTTTTTTTTTAATAATTTTATTTATATATTACTTTTATTTTCGGCTGTGCTGGATCTTTGCTGCTGTGCAGGCTTCTCTCTAGTTGTGGAGAGTGGGAGCTACTTTCTAGCTGCAGTGCTTGGCTTCTTGTTGCAGCGGCTTCTCTTGTTGAGAGCATAGGCCCTAGGGTGTGTGGGCTCAGAAGTTGCAGCTTAGCTGCCCGCAGCATGTGGGATCCTCCTGGACCAGGGATTGAACCCGTGTCCCCTGCATTGCAATGCAGGATTCCTAACCACTGGACCACCAGGAAAGCCCATGAATGTTCTTGAGTATTTTAGATACAGTTGCTGCTCTCATGATTTTCCAGACCAAACTTAGGAAAAATCCATGATGATCAGGAAATCAAAGTCTAGAGTTATTTCAGCCTGTACACGGAGGTGTGAATGCTTTAACTTGGTTCGCTGTGCCTGTTGAAATGCCCTGGATGGTTTTTCTGACTCAGTCCTCTTCTGCCATCTGCTGGGACAAGCATTTCATAACATACCAGAATGAGATAACCAATGAAGACAAGCCTAAAAGATCCCTAGGGGAAGCAAGGGACAATACCTGGACGAGTTTATAATTTAATTGGAGAAATAAGTATTGTACCCCGGCTACCTTCCATCTGCTGCTGATCTCTGAGTATTTTCCATAACCTTTTCTATTTTTTTCCTCATGCAGACTATCCTAAGTATCTGTACTCTCCTTTAGTTTTTGCAGCAGCCCTATGATAACAGCCACTGTTGTTACCATTACTAGTTTCGAAACGAGGAAAGAGAAGCACAGAGATTTAAATAAAGTGCCAACTCGAAACAGTAAATAAGTGGTTGAGTCAAGGCTGAAACCTGCTTGACTCCTAGTTCCACTTTTCTCATAAAACATCTTGATCAAAATAAGAGAGAGTTCAAGAGAGGATGAGATGCCCTGATGTCTGTGGCGTGGACAGGACATATCTGCAGGACAGAGGCAGAGAAGGCTAGCAGCTCCTCAGTGTTCTGCGCTTACAATGCCCAGTGTTGGTGTGAGGATTGGAGGGTGGAGAGCAGTACATTATATGTCTCCCAGTGAAAGTCAAGGGGGACTTCCTTGGTGATCCAGTGGCAAAGAATCCATCTGCCAATGCAGGGGACACTGGTTCCATCGCTGGCCTGGGAAGATTCCATGTGCTGCGGGGCAACTAAGCCCGTGCACCACAACTGCTGAGCCTGTGCTCCACAGGAAGAGAAGCCACCGCAGTGAAAACCCGAGCACTGCAACTACAGAGCAACCCTGCTCGCCAAAACTAAAGAAAGCCTGTGCAGCAATGAAGACCGAGCACAGTCAAAAGAAAAAAAATGTCCAGGGGATGTCCCTGTGGGGGGAAATCAAGTCTCTGAAGACTGACAGAGCATGAACTGAAGAACTAAAACGTTTGGTGGATGTTGTCAAAATAGATACTGTTGTTATGGTTAATATATGTGGTTAAGACAAAGACTCAGATATAGAGAACAAACTAGGGAGGGAGTTTACCAGCGGGGAGAGGGAAGGGGGAGGGCAAGAAAGGAGTAGGGAAGTAAGAGGTACAAACCGTTAGGTATAAAATAAGCTACAAGGATATATTGTACTTGGAGGAGGAAATGGCAACCCAGTCTGGTATTCTTGCCTGGAGTATCCCATGGACAGAGGAGCCTGGCAGGTTAAAGTCCATGGGGTCGCAAGAGTTGGACGTGTCTTAGCAACTAAACCACCATATATTAAACAACACGGGGAAGATAGCCAATATTTTACAATAACTATGAATGGAGTATAAACTTTAAAAATTGTGGGACTTCCCTGGTGGTCCAGTGGCTAAGACTCCACACGCTAGTGCAGGGGCCCAGGTCAGGGAACGAAATGCTGCAACTAAAGACCCTGCGTGCGGCAACTAAGACCCAGCACAGTGAAATAAATAAACACTAAAAGCTTGTGAATCAATATATTGTGCGCCTGTAACTTGTATAATATTGTACAGCAAACTACACTTCAGTGAAGAAAGACAGAGACAGTGGTGCGCCATCTTTTTCTCGCCTAAACTTAAGCGTGCACGCATGTTGAGCCGCTAAGTCTCGTCGACTCTTTGGGACCCCATGGACTATAGCCTGCCAGGCTCCTCTGTCTGTGAGATTTCCCAAGTGAGACTACTAGAGTGGGTTGCCGTGTCCTTCGCCAGGGGATCTTCTCAACTCAGGGATTAAACCTGTCTCATGCCTCTCCTGCATTGACAGGCAGATTCTTTATCACTGAGCTACCTGGGAAGCAAGCTTGTTATCTGCATATAAATAAGTGCTTATGTAAATGCACAAATATATTCTTGGACTTAAAAACCCTAAACATTCAGAGACGGCTAAAATTCTCCTTTACTTTCCCCAGAGATACCACTGTTAGTGGTAAGCTTCCAGATCCTTTTCTATGTGTTTACACAAACATGTGTGTTGCCATGGGAACGTGGAGTGTTGTTTGGTGATTTATTTCAGTATGAATGATAGCTCTCTGTACTTCCCTGCCTCTGCATCTGAGCACTCCACGCTTTCCTGAATCACTGGGACGTGCCATGTACTTCACATGAGGCCCCTCCTGGGGCTCCGCCTTACTACCCCGTGACAGTCGAGCTCTGCCCAGCCCTGGTCCTCTCACACCATGCCTCCAGCCTGGAAGCTCTCTATAGCTTCTACCCAGTTTCATGATCAGTTTTCTTTCTTTTGTAAACTGGGGTAAAATATGCATAGGACAGATCTATTATTTTAACCATTTTTAAGTGAGCAGTTCAGTGACTCTAAGTGCGCTCACATTGTTGTGCAGCCATCACCACCATCCGTCTCCAGGACTTTTCTATCTTCTCAGACTGAAACTCTACCAATCAAGCAACTCGCCAGCCCCCTACCCCTGCAACCACCATTCTACTTCGTGTTCTATGAATTTGATGACCCTGCTGCTGCTGCTGCTGCTAAGTCACTTCAGTCGTGTCCGACTCCGTGCAACCCCATAGACGGCAGCCCAGCAGGCTCCCTCGTCCCTGGGATTCTCCAGGCAAGAACACTGGAGTGGGTTGCCATTTCCTTCTCCAATGCATGAAAGTGAAAAGTGAAAGTGAAGTCGCTCAGTTGCGTCCGGCTATTAACAACCCCTTGGACTGCAGCCTACCAGGCTCCTCTGTCCATGGGATTTTCCAGGCAAGAGTACTGGAGTAGGGTGCCATTGCCTTCTCCTAGGTACCTCATATAATTGGAATTATACAGTATTTGTCTTTTTGTGTTTGACTTCATTCACTTAACATAATGTCCTTAAAGTTCATCCGTGTTGTAGCATATGCCAGAATTCTGATTTATTTTAAAGGCTGAATTGTATGTATATACCACATTTTACTTATTCCACCCATCAACTGATGCACACTTGCGTTGTTTCCTCTCTTTGGCTGTCTTGAATAATGCTGCTATAAATAAGGGTGTTCAAATATCTGAGTCTGCTTTTAATCCTTGTGGATATTTGCCCAAAAATATTGTCAAAACTTTCTGAGCATATTTCGAGCTGTAGTTTCCTATTTTACCAAGTTACCCACCCACCAAGGGTACTCCTCTTTGATTTCTAGGATAGCTATGGGGTTAAACACATGTTTTTCCATTTGTAGAGATTTTGGGTAAGAGAGAGATTGTTCTCAGGCTATTTCAGAAGCCCTCAGTCCCGCTCACTCTTCCTGATCCATGCTTAACGCGCTGAGTTTCCTTCTCCTTTGTGCTGCTTTAGCACTGTGTTCTGGAGGAGGAAATGGCAACCCCCTCCAGTGTTCTTGCCTGGAGAATCCCAGGGACGGGGGAGCCTGACGGGCTGCCGTCTATGGGGTCACACAGAGTCGGACACGACTGAAGCGACTTAGCAGCAGCAGCAGCAGCATTGTGTTCTCCTGCGGAACAGCACCATCTCTCTTTGTAGCTTTACCCTCCACACAAGACTGTGAACTTATGGAGGGGGAGGACTGTCTCTTAATCTTTAATCTGCTATATTGTATATAGCTGGCAGTGTCTGTTTTTAATTTTTTTTAGATAAAATATTTGGGGACTTCCCTGGTGGTCCAGCAGCTAAGACTTAACGCTCCTAGTGCAGGTTCAGTCTCTGGTCAGAAAATTAGATCCCACATGCTAAAGATCCTCATTCTGCAATTAAGACCTGTAGCAGCCAAATTAATAAATAATATTAAAAATATCTTTAATAATTATACACAGTTAAAAATTCAAACAGCAAAATAAAAGTTTCGTAAGCCTTAACCCACCCCTCCCCATCTTGATACTGATCTCCAGAAGGAAACAATTCTGCTTCAATTTTTAGTTCTCTAAATGTTAATTTGATCTGTGCTGCTACACCATCCATCCTGTGGAGTATTGTCTCTCAGTTCTGCATTGGTAGTATTTAATTCATCTATATGATAATCTGGTTCTTCTCTACAGGCACTCATCTTTCCTGCCCTCATTGACTGCAATTCTTCAGCCTCCCCATCTCCATGCCCACTGCCATGGGGCTCTGCTGATCCTCCCACCTCTACGCTTCACCCTTTGACTTTGGGCTCAGCCATGTGACATCCTTTCACTAATGGGGTGTTCGAAGACATGAGGCAAGCAGGGATTAGAAAGGTGCTCATGCAGTAGGGTCTGCCCTCATGCTGATGTGCCTGGCTAGTCTACTGATCTCAGAAGAAAAAAAGATGTAGGGCAAAGTTCTCCCAGTTGATTTGTAGACCCACAGAGGGAAGCAAAGCCATCCACCCAGATCCAGTTTAGATATGCTCAACTTTGGTTCATCTGCAGATGAGTGAGTGATAATAAATGATGGTTGTACTAAGCCGTGGAGTTTTGGGGTAATTCGTTATGCAGCAATAGCTAACAAATGCATACTACTACCTGTCCCATTATCTATCTTCCCTGCCCCCTCCAGTTATACCATCATTTCCCTCCATCTATTGTTACCATTTCAACCTTTTCATTCCATTAATTGCTAATGGTAAAATGGAGCAGGTCCTCACCCCTCCATATCTTCAGTCTGCCTTTTGCCTGTGGAAGAACTTTAGCCAAAGAAAATATGTAGCCAGAGAATAAATTTAATCAGAGAAGTGAGAAAACGCAGAAACAAAGGGAAACAGTCAAAGGAGACCTAATAACAATAATTTAGCCATTAAGCAAAGTCAAGGACCTTTAGTTCCTTCTCAAGAGCAATAGATAATATTCTGAGCCATATCCTGTGAGCTGTCTTGTAGACAGGGGAACCCCCACCACATGGAAGAAGTTAACAACATGATGACCAGACTGTAGCCATGATATAAGCTACTGCAGTTCTGAGAACTGGTCTCAAGGACACGGGAACAAACTGACCCTGGAAGTGAAGACTAACTGTACTTAATCAAGATGACACTGGTTTGACCACTGATGACCAACTTCAAGATGACTGTCAGAGCTGACTGTGCTGTTTCTGCACGTAGGCCCTGTCAGCCTATAAAAGCTCTTGCTACCTTATTGCCATTGAGGGGGAGTCGGCCTTTGGATTGGAGTCTGCCTCCATCCCCCTGGGTTGCCGGCATCAAAAATAAAGCAAACTTCCTTTCCACTAACCTGGCCTCTTTATTGGCCTTTGAGCAGTGAGCAGCCTGACTACTTTTAGTTCCGATGGTGTCACTTTCCTTCCCATTTTGTGCAAGTTTATTCTCACTCCTCTCCCTTCTACCCACTCACCATTTCCTGAATCCTGATTTCCATCAACTCCACCTTGGCTTTTAAACTTTGAGATTTGATCTCACTAACATTGTGTCTGTTATGGAAATTTTGGACCCTTGCTACTTTCTAAATCCATTATGTTCCTATGGAGGAAGATTGAGAAAAGATTATTTTAGAGCATACCCACAATTTACGATGAACCAGTTTGGTGTGTTTTTCTTTCTTACAACCAAATGAGCCCAGATTGATACATCCCCAGTTCCATCAAAGCTCCTGGGGACAAAGACTCAAAGAGAAGGAGGAGGAGGGGGTGCAGAGAAGAGTTGAATGTCAGGATGAGGATGGATTGATTTTGTTGGGCTATTAAGAAGGGGTAATAGAAAATAAACTATTTCCTCTGTGACAACTCTTTCTATTGCCACACACACTTGTGCTAGTAGCAGATGGCTAGGTCACATCAATTTAATATGTCAACCATACTTTACAAAGCTCTAGCTTAATAAAGATAAATTAAACCAAGTTGGGCATTGTGCCCAGAAAATCACTATGACATAGGATAGTAAGAAGAATATTACCTATTGATATATTTTGCTATTAATTTAACCAGATACAATGGGGAATTGGACATGAAAAACGCATAGATATTTTGTGAGGTTTGGGCTGTATATGGTGATATCTGCCATTGGGATTCTCTGTTGGTATGGGTGATTTCCTTGGGTTGGTGGAATCTCTTAGGTCTTTCCTAACCCCTCTACGGAGAAGGCAATGGCACCCCACTCCAGTACTCTTGCCTGGAAAATCCCATGGATGGAGGACCCTGGTGGGCTGCAGTCCATGGGGTCGCTAAGAGTCGGACATGACTGAGCGACTTCAATTTCACTTTTCACTTTCACGCATTGGAGAAGGAAATGGCAACCCACTCCAGTATTCTTGCCTGGAGAATCCCAGGGCTGGGGGAGCCTGGTGGGCTGCCGTCTATGGGGTTGCACAGAGTCGAACATGACTGAAGTGACTTAGCAGCAGCAGCAGCAACCCCTCTACACCTGTGTGGATCAGAAAATGTAATGAGGGACTCCTCCCTTCCC
This sequence comes from Bos indicus x Bos taurus, assembly GCF_003369695.1. Taxonomy (NCBI): domain Eukaryota; kingdom Metazoa; phylum Chordata; class Mammalia; order Artiodactyla; family Bovidae; genus Bos; species Bos indicus x Bos taurus. Next base: position 16,218,978 of record NC_040096.1, on the reverse strand, counting down.
TTTGTGGGGCAGTGGTGACTTTCATTTCCCCCTATTCTCCAGAGGAGAAGGGGATGACAGAGGATGAGATGGTTGGATGGCATCTGACTCAATGGACATGAGTTTGAGGAAACTCCGGGAGTTGGTGATGGACAGGGAGGGAGGCCTGGTGTGCTGCAGTCCATGGGGTCATAAAGAGTTAGACACAACTGAGCCACTGAACTGAACTGATTCTCTGGAATCGTGACAAGAACACGAGTCAGGGAGTAAAAACTTTTAGATTTGGGCAGCCACTTTAGCATGTCTTAGAAGTGTAAACTTGGGCAAGTTCCTTAACTTTCTTGACTTTAGGGTTTCTCCAGATAACGAAAGCAAATTCTAAGTTTTGCTGTGAAGAGTAGATGAGATGACATTCAAAACATTTCACATGCCTGTATCACAGAGGATGTATAACAGAAGGCAGTTATTGTTCTTCTTACTCATCAGCTTGAGATACACATTTAGTTTATTAAAATTATTTTTGTCTGCACCACATCTTTGTTGCTTTCCCCTGGCTTTCTGTAGCTTCAGCGTGCAGGCTTCTCATTGAGGTGGCTTCTCTTGTTGCAGAGCATGGGGCTCTACAGCATGCGGGCTTCAGTGGTTGTGGCACTCTGGCTACGTTGCCTTGTGGCTTGTGGAATCTTCCTGGACCAGGGATCGAACCCATGTCCCATGCACTGGCAGGCTGATTCCCATGCACGGCACCACCAGGGAAGTCCAGAGATAAGTATTTATTTTGATATTTAACTTGGGTCATCCATTAACCTCCAGTGAGAATGTATTTTTTTCTTTTCCTACCAGCCTCTCTCCTCATCTCACTTGGGATATGGTGTGATTCCTGGGTAGGATCATCTTCAGCCAAGAAAACTGGAAAACTACAGTGTCCAGGATCTTTGTTGTTTTCGCTGGTTCTGCCACACAGTGTCACTGTTGAAACAGGCAATCCGGCCACGGCGTGCCATTCTGCTGGCCAATGCCCAGGGATCTGAGGGAATGAGGCAGATACCTCCAGGAAATACAGTGATCTGAGAGCAGCTGCTGTATGCCACTTCAGTCTCCTAGAGAGGTTGCTTCTATTTAAATATTTGTTATGATGGAAAAAAGCTGTGAGACCAGTGTACAGGAGAGACTCTCACATCTGTGCATCCTGCCCATGACTGGGGCTTAGCCTAGCTTCTTTCTCAATCTTTGAGTAGACTCATCCAGAAGCTCCATGCTGGACAGCTTCTTTGCATGTGGAGTGTTGCCATCATGCTCAAGTAATTAGCATCTTCTCCCCGGCTGTATTGACTTGTAGATTCCTGTTACAGAGAGTCTCTTGTAGGAGAGCCAACCATGACAAAAACTGGAAAACTTTCCTTTCTTCGGACGTCTCTGCCCAGTGAGTTCCTTCCGTGCTTCCTAGGTGGCGCTAGTGGTAATGAGCCCAACTACCAAAGCAGGAGATGTAGGAGACATGGGTTCGATCTCTGGGTTGAGAAGATCCCCTGAAGGAGGGCATGCAACCCGCTTCAGTATTCTTGCCTGGAGAATCCCATGGACAGAGGAGCCTGGCGGGCTATGACCCATGAGGTCGCAAAGAGTTGGACATGACTGAAGTGACTTAGCATGCCCAGATGAGTTCCCCGGGCATGGCTGTTCCTGCCATGTGAAGTGGGCTGGGCTGAGGAGGCAGCCAGGGTTGAAGGAGTGCTGAATTAATATCAGTGTTCACTCCTAGCTCTAAAGCCAGATCTTAGGTCTTTAAAGGTACTGAGGGTGCTTGTCATAGGAAGGATGTCCATGAAGAGATGCCCAAGACAAATAGATTAATCCAGAAAACAAACAGACAAACTAAATGTATAACATGATCCCATTTTCCCTATTTCCCCTTGCATTTCTCTATTATCTGAATTTATTTTTTATATAGTATATGCATGATGAATTTGCACATAGTAAAAAAACAATAAAGATTAGAAAAACATGCTAAACTGCTGGCATATTGGTCAGAAATAGAGCCTTCAATTGAAGGAAAAATAGGGGGATAAGGTGGCATCTTTATAAAGACTGCTTTTGGAAACATTGGAAAAGTCATATTATCAAAATTATTTTTTAAAATGATGAAACACAAAGTAAAATCCATTGTTGTTGCTGTTTAAAAATTTAGTCACTAAGTTGTGTCCAAGTCTTTGCAACCGCATGGACTACAGCATGCCAGGCTTCCCTGTCCATCACTATCTCCTGCAGTTTGCTCAAACTCATGTCCATTGTGTCTATGATGCCATCCAGCCATCTCACCCTCTGTCGTTCTCTTCTCCTCCCGCCTTCAATCTTTCCCAGCATCAGGGTCTTTTCCAATTAGTCAGTTCTTTGCATCAGGTGGCCAAAGGATTGGCACTTCAGCTTCAGCATCAGACCTTCTAATGAACTATGAGCTAGGCTTTATTTCCATGAAATGATGGTAAAATGATGAAAATAATATCAGCAAGCATGCCCTGAGACAGCAGAATCATGCAGGAGCAGATGGTATTTCTGCCTTCTTGCGGCCAAGAAAAGTTTCTGTGCCCTCTCCTCATGGAGGCTTCCTTTTTCTGTCTTCACTTTTGAGAAAGTGGTAAATGGCTATGTTCTCTCCGGTGGATCATGCCAGTATCTGAGAGGCATCCATTATTTGATTAGAGATTAAGAATTGAGAAGATGAGGGAAACTGACATTTAATAGTACTACTGCGTGTCCAGCACTGGGCCAGGGACTTTACTGCTCTCATGACCCAAGAGATCCAAGAGGGGCTAAGAGCAAATTTAGAGGTTCTGACTTCCCCCCTTTAGTTCAGTTCATATACTTTTTAATGATTTTTTTTTTTGATGTGGACCATTTTAAAAGTCTTTATTGAATTTGTTACGATACTGTTTCTGTTTCATATTATGGTTTTTTGACTGCAAGGCATGTGGGATCTCAGCCTCCTGACCAGGGTTTGAAGCCACATCCCCTGCATTGGAAGATGACATCTTAACCACTGGACCACCTAGGAAGTCCCCATATTTTTAAATAGATTTTATTTTTTAGAGCAGTTTTAGTTTGCAGCACAGCTGAGAGGAAGGTAGAGAGGCTTGCCATAAACCTCTGCCCCCTATGGATGCATAGCTTCACTTTTATCAACATCCCCCATCAGAATGGTGCATTTGTTACAATGGATGAACCTACTTTGACACGTCATAATCACTCCAAGTCCATAGTTTACATTAGGGCTCACTGTTGCTGTTGTATATCCGATGGGTCTGGACACCTGTATAGTGACTGGATCTACCATTATAGTATCACACAGACTAGTTTCACTGCCATAAAGTCCTCTGTGCTCTAACTTTCATCCCCCATAACCCCTGACAACCACTGATCTCTTTATTGTCTCCATAGCTGTCTTCTCCAGGATATCACATAGCTGGAATCATGCAGTCTGTATCCTTTACAGATAGGTTTTTTTCACTTAGTAAAGTGCATTTAAGTTTCCTCCACAGTTTTCCTGGCATGATAGCTTACTTCTTTTAGTACTGAATTATACTCCATTGTTTGGATGTACCACAGTTTATCTAGTCACCTGTTGAAGCACATCTGGGTTGCTTCCAAGTTTTGGCAATTATGAATAAAAGCTGCTACTATAAACATCCATGTGCAGGTTTTTGTGTGGACATGTTTTTAACTCCTTTGGATAAACACCAAGGAGTAGATGTTAGCTTTTGGCACTTTCTCCTGCTTCTATGAACTTGAAAACTACAAATATGTATACTTGTTTTATTAAAAGGGCTAATTCAAATTGCCCACATATAAATTAAAGTCTCTTTTAGTTGCATATGTTTTCTGTATTAACTTGGATGATATTAGCTCCTGGGGCAGATTAAAACTGATTTTTTTCAGTGGATTTACAATAAAATAAAAATTTACAGTAAAAATATATTTCTTAGTTCCCAGTCCAAATTAGCTGGAACACCTTCCATGTGGCTATTCAGGGTCCTGGTTCCTTCCATCTCCACCAGGTGCCCAGAGTTCTTTCCATTCAGCTGATGGCCTGGGAGAGGGATTATGTGGAAGTCAAGTATGTCTGAATCACCTTAACCTGCAGGAGACAACATCACTTCTGCACATATCTCCTTGGTAAGAACTGGTCCTGTCTAGGTACTGGGGAATATAATGTTTCATGGGCAGCCATTTCCCCCTCAGACTCTGCACTCTAGAGGAGGATCACGCATCTTTCCTGGTTACCCGATTACCTACCACAGGTACGTGTGTGTGCAAGCATGCTCAGTCGTGTCTGACTCTTTGTGACCCTGTGGACTGTAGCCACTAGGCTCCTCTGTCCATGGGATTCTCCAGGCAAGAATACTGGAGTAGGTTGCCATTTCCTCCTCCACGGAATCTTTCTGACCCAGGGATCAAACCAGAGTCTCTTGCATCTTCTGCATTGGCAGGTGGCTCTTTACCACTGTGCCACCTGGGAACCCCACTCACGATTCAAATATATGATTTTGGATTCTGGAAAAATCCAATGTTTAATCTCATCAGTCACTTTCCAACTAGCAATGAATGGCAAAAAAAAAAAGAGGTTATTTGGAGTTAAGGAGAAATTTGGTGCAGGGGCTAGGGAGGGCTTCCCAGCTGGTGCTAGTGGTAAATAATCTGTCCACCAATCCAGGAGATGCAAGATGTGGGTTTGATCCTTGGCATGGGAAGATACCCTGGAGGAGGAAATGGCAACCCACTCCAGTATTCTTGCCTGAAAAACTCCACAGACAGAGGAGCCTGGTGGGCTACAGTCCATGGGGTCACAAAAAGCTGGACATGACTGAGCATGCACGCACAACGAGACGGTATAGAGATTCAGATCAGTCACACTGGAGCTTCCTGCTTGAACTTATGCAAGCCATGGATTGACAGATGTAACATCCCCTGAGCAGAGTGGTCAGAGAGTAGAAGCATATCTGTTTGTCAGCAAATTCTTTAGATGGGTAAAAATCCTCCATGGATTACAAAGAATGTCAATGTCATGTGTATTTCCAAGGGTTAGTCACTCAGTTGTGTCTGACTTTTTGCGACCCCATGAACTGTAGCCCACCAAGGCTCCTCTGTCTGTGGAATTTTCCAGGCAAGAATACTGGAGTGGGTAGCCATTCCCACCTCCAGAGGGATCTTCCCAACCCAGGGATCGAACCCAGGTGTCCTAATTGCAGGCAGCTTCTTTGCTGTCTGAGTATTTCCAAAATTATTAGTAAAACTAAACACCCCTTTGTGGAAGAAGTAGCTATACTTCTAAAACACTGCTGTTGGCATTTCTAATGGGTTCAGCTATTTGGAGAACAAAATAGTATCATATCTTAAAGTTGAAAACATGGACATCTTATGACTCAGCAATTCCATCAGTGCTATCGATAAGGATTTATTTTCCAGTCAACAACCCCAGATAACGAAATAGTGAAAACAACTGCATATATAAATAACTCCTAGTGGCTTCATTTTCTGACAAGATGACATCTGAAGAGCAGGAAAAAATTGCCCAAGTTCTTATGAGAGAGAAATCGATTCTTTGGAATGCCGTTGTCAGCAGGGGAAAATACACTTTGGCAGCAAGTTTCTAAATGATGGAGACCGTCATGCTGTTTGTCTCTCAGACATTCTCAGGGCAAGTCTGAGAATTAGAATTTGAGTAGGTAAAAATATCTGTGCAGAGAACAATCAATGAATTACACCAGGTAGTTCATATGAGTAGATGGGCAAATATATGAGATGGAATCATAAATTTTACAGTAACATTTTAACGCATTTTAAAAAATTAACAGAAGTATTGATTCAGGGAGAATGGAAATGTTATAGGATTTCTCAGTTGTAGGAGAAGTGGAGATTTAGAGATAATAATTTGCTTTGCAGACTGACTATTCAAGTAACATGAGAGGAGCGTGATCATGATCACCCTAGTGATACATGTAGTAAATTTTCTTTTGTATGGTCACTTAATTGAAGACCTCAGCTCTTGAGAAGAGTGTGCTAGAAATATAAAATGTATATACTTGAGTAGAGACATGGATGGACCTAGAGACTGTCACACAGAGTGAAGAAAGTCAGAAAGAGAAAAATAAATATCATATATTAACGCATATATGTGAAATCTAGAATGGCAGTACAAGTGAACCTGTTTGTAAAACAGCTGTGGAGCCACAGATGTACAGAACAAACTAGGTGTGGACACCAAGGAGGGAAAAGATGTGGTGGCATGAACTGGGAGAATGGGATTGTCATATATATATATATACACTACCATGTATAAAATAGATAACTAATGAGCACCTACTGTATAGCCCAGTGAACTCTACTCAGTGCTCTGTGGTGACCTAAATGGGGAGGAAATCCAAAGAAGAGGGATAAATGTATACTTACAGCTGATTCACTCTTCTGTACAGCAGAAACTAACACAACATTGTAAAGCAACTATAGTCCAATAAAAATTAATTTAAAAATAAAATGTATATGAAATAAAATAGATCTCAGAGCAGAAAACCATGTCACAGACTTCATGGGCTTAAAGCTCATACATCGTACTCAGAGTAGTCTCCTCACAATACTGCTTGAGTTTATCTAATTCAATGTTGTGTTTGTGTCTGAAAGACCTGACTGGCTGTTTCCTCCTTTAAATAGCATTGTTCAAGAGGAACACATTAGAGGTTTAGGGGTGTGTGTGTGTGTATACACACCTAAAACATGGTTCGTAGTGGGGTAATTTTGCTTCCCCCTCTACCAGGCAACATTTGACACAATGTCTGGAGACATTTATTTAAACTGCAGTGTAGTGGATTTACAACATTAGTTAGTTCAGGTTTGCGTGCGTGCTAAGTTGCTTCCGTTGCGTCCAACTCTGTGTGACACTGTGGACTGCAGTCCACCAGGCTCCTCTGTCCATGGGGTTCTCCAGGCAAGAATGCTGGAGTGGGTTGCCTTTTCCTCCTCCAGTAGTGCAAGTGTACAGCATAGTAACTCAGTTATTTTTTTCAGATTATGTTCCATTATAGGTTATTATAAGTTATCAACCATGAAGAGTTGACTCATTGGAAAAGACTCTGATGCTGGGAGGGATTAGGGGCAGGAGGAGAAGGGGACGACAGAGGATGAGATGGTTGGACGGCATCACTGACTCGATGGACGTGAGTCTGAGTGAACTCCGGGAGTTGGTGATGGACAGGGAGGCCTGGTTCATGGGGTCGCAAAGAGTCGGACACGACTGAGCGACTGAACTGAACTGAACTGAACTGAACCATGATCCTCTGTGCTGCACTGTAAATCCTAGTTGCTCCTCAGTTTTATGTATAGTAGTTTATACCTGTTATACCATACTCCTAATTTATCCTCCTCCCTTCCATTCCCTTTTCATAACCAAAAGTTTGTTTTCTATGTCTGTGAATCTGATTCTATTTTGTATGTAGGTTCATTTGTATTATCTTTTAACTTAAATTTTTTTTTCTCTGCCTACCAGAGCAACAAGGAGTTTCTGTTTTATTTTTTATACAATAGTATAGTTCAATTTAACTTTAAAATTTATATATAGAGTCTCTAAACCAAATACATATTATAGGACAAAAATTATTTATTAGAAAAATTATTTGTTGGCTAATCTTGTTCTCTAATTAAAGTAAATTAAACATGGTTGAATATCTAAGTAGAAAATAATTTTGTAATATTATTAAATATTTTATTAATAAACTTAATAGTACAATGTTTGACAATACACTGATCTAATACAAAATATTTTTACTCAGAATAACTTCTTTATTATACATGATGCAAAATTATAAAATTATTTGAAAAAAATCTAAGAGAACTTTTAAGAAATGTATTTTTTTTGAAAAGGCTTAGTATATTAAAACAAAAATTTAGCAAACTTATCTAAACAATTTTTAAGGTCTTTCCAGTTGTGAGTGTCTATGCTGCTGCTGCTGCTAAGTCACTTCAGTCGTGTCCGACTCTGTGCGACCCCATAGACTGCAGCTCACCAGGCTCCCCCGTCCATGGGATTCTCCAGGCAAGTACACTGGAGTGGGTTGCCATTTCCTTCTCCAATGCATGAAAGTGAAAAGTGAAAGTGAAGTCACTCAGTCGTGTCCGACCCTCAGGGACCTCATGGACTGCAGCCCACCAGGCTCCTCCACCCATGGGATTTTCCAGGCAAGAGTACTGGAGTGGGGTGCCATATAATCTATGTTTATTTCATTTATCAGTTTATTATACAAGTAAGTTACTTAATCATTCAATATTTGTTGGCTCTCTAACATTATAGCATAACGACCTGTATTGTTATTTGTACAACAATGGATGCATTATTTGGTTATGAAAATGTATATTCTTTATGGATACATTTTAATTTTATCTATTTAATTCCAGTTAGACTATAAGTCTTTCAAGAAAAAACTGTATGTGAGAATTCTTCACTTTCTTTGGGGAATTAGTTAAAAGGAATATATCAATCCTGCTGCTTCAAATGTCTGTTGAAAAAACTCTAAAATTGTATTACTCTTTAGATTCCACATTGGAGAAGGCAATGGCACTCCACTCCAATACTCTTGCCTGGAAAATCCCATGGATGGAGGAGCCTGGTAGGCTGCAGTCCATGAGGTCACTAAGAGTCGGACACGACTGAGTGACTTCCCTTTCACTTTCCACTTTCATGCATTGGAGAAGGAAATGGTAACCCACTCCAGTGTTCTTGCCTGGAGAATCCCAGGGAGGGGGGACCCTGGTGGGCTGTCGTCTATGGGGTCGCATAGAGTTGGACACAACTGAAGTGACTTAGCTAGTTTGAGATTCCACATACGAGTGATATCATATAGTATTTGTCTTTGTCTGATTTACCTCAGTAAGAATACTTCTCTAAGTCCATCCATGTTGCTGAAAATGACAATGTTTCATTCTGTTTTATGGCTGAGTAATATTCCATTTTTTGGGGCTCCAAAATCATTGCAGATGGTGACTGCAGCCATGAAATTAAAAGACGCTTACTGCTTGGAAGGAAAGTTATGACCAACCTAGATAGCATATTCAAAAGCAGAGACATTACTTTGCCAACAAAGGTCCATCTAGTCAAGGCCATGGTTTTTCCAGTGGTCATGTATGGATGTGAGAGTTGGACTGTGAAGAAAGCTGAGCGCCGAAGAATTGATGCTTTTGAACTGTGGTGTTGGAGAAGACTCTTGAGAGTCCCTGGAACTGCAAGGAGATCCAACCAGTCCATTCTGAAGGAGATCAGCCCTTGGATTTCTTTGGAAGGAGTGATGCTAAAGCTGAAACTCCGGTACTTTGGCCACCTCATGCGAAGAGTTGACTCATTGGAAAAGACTCTGATGCTGGGAGGGATTGGGGGCAGGAGGAGAAGGGGACGACAGAGGATGAGATGGCTGGATGGCATCACTGACTCGATGGACGTGAGTCTGAGTGAACTCTGGGAGTTGGTGATGGACAAGGAGGCCTGGCGTGCTGGGATTCATGGGGTCACAAAGAGTCGGACGTGACTGAGCGACTGAACCGAACTGAACTGAACGGAATATTCCATTGTATATATATACACTGCAACTTCTTAAGTCAATCGTGTGTTGATGCCAAGACATGGGAACAACCCAAGCGCCCAGGTTTTGATTGGATTGCTTTTGTTTTTTGATACTGAGTTGTATGAGCTATTTGTATATTTTGGAGAGATTTTTGATTGTCCTGACTGGGAAGGAAAGGAGAATTGTTACTGGTGTTTGAAGACAGAGGCCAGGGATGTTGATAGAAATACTAAAGTACACAAGACAGCCCCTACCCAAATGAAGAATTATCAGGCACAAAATATCAGTAGCTCTTCTCTAGAAGCAGGCAAAAGAACATCAGGAGGATGTATGTGGCAGCTTACAACCTAACATCGAGGTTAGGAGGCAGAAAAATGATACAAACAGACACGAGTTTCAAAAAATTAAATATGCGAAAGCATGTCAGGGTGACATGGCTTAGCATGGAGGCAAAGAACTCGATGCATGTCAATAAACTGCTGAGGCTATCTCTGTATCAGTGCGCTGAGTGGTAATGGCTGTTCAAATAATGTTAATGTATTCAGTTTAATAAAATATGTGGGTGATCTTTATTACCTGCAGCTAAGCCAGAATGCAGATGGTAGAGACTGACATGAGTGATAAACAAATACTTCTGAACAATGCCTGGAGCTAAGGGACTGATACCCGGTGTACTGGAGGCAGAATTTATGTGAGAAAGGACGTGCATTCAGACATCCTAGCCCTGCCAGTGTGTGACCTTGGACAAATTTTAAATCTGACTCTCTGCAGGGGATTATCAGATCTACCATGCTGAGTGCTATGAAGATTAAATAAAAATATTTGTGTAAAGAGCCTGAGGCATAGAAAGCACTTAATACATAAGAATTTTTACTATAGAAATGATAAAGAAATCATTCATTCATAATTTTAATAAGTTAATAATAATAACATCTACTACCTAGATGTATTAAAAAGCAGAGACATCACTTTGCCAATAAAGATCTGTATAATCAAAGCTTTGGTTTTTCCAGTAGTCATGTACAGATGTGAGTGTTGGATCTTAAAGAAGAGTGAGCACTGAAGAACAGATGCTTTTGAACTGTGATACTGGAGAAGACTCTTGAGAGTCCCTTGGACTTCAAGGAGATTAAATCAGTCAATCCTAAAGGAAATCAACCCTAAATATTCATTGGAAGGACAGATGCTGATGCTGAAGCTCCAATACTTTGGCCACTGGATGCGAAGAGCCAACTCATTGGAAAAGACCCTGACGTGGGCAAAGAATGAGGGCAGGAGGAGAAGGGGGCAACAAGAGGAGAGATGGTTGGATAGCATCACCAACTCAATGGACATGAATTTGAGCAAACTCGGGGAGGTAGTAGAGGACAGAGGAAGCTGGTATGCTGCAGTCCATGGGGTCACAGAGACTTGGACACAACTTAGCAACTGAACAGCAACAAAATCTATCTATATTTATAATGTATTTATATAATAACAGTACGTGAGGAATAATTTTTATAGATAATCTGATGTCTTAAGGTCTAGACATTTCAGTATCTTGGCGTTCGGCAAGTAAAAGGTGATCAGCACAATGCTGGCTACCTGAACTCTATGACCAGCCCACTCACCCATTCTTGGACAGCAGGGATGAGTTTCTGGAGCAAGATGGTAGAATGAGGGTGCCTCTCAACCAGACAGACCTCGAGGACGGGAAGAAGATAAACAAGCATTTACTTGAAAATAAACGCTCTGGATATTGAACAAAGGACTGCACCACTACATTGTTGAGTTTGATCTACCGAAGAGCCATCTCATTGGAAAAGACCCTGATGCTGGGAAAGATTAAGGGCAGGAGGAGAAGGGGGTGACAGAGGATGAGATGGTTGGATAGCATCATCAACTCAGTGACCATGAGTTTGAGCAAACTCTGAGAGATAGGGAACCCTGGAGTGCTGCAGTCCATGGGGTCACAGAGAGTCAGACATGACTGAGCAGCTAAACAACAACAACAGCCATCTTGGTGTTTGAGGGAGACTGTCAGTCTTGCCTATTCCAACTCCCACCTGCTTGGAAAGCAAAGAAATCCTGCAGCATCTGCACATGGAATTAAATCTCTTCCATTAGAAAGAACCTGCATCAGTGAGGCAGTCACATACCCAAGACACGGTTAAGGGCATCAGTGACTCTCTCTCTCCTTCAACTCCTGGACCTCGTATAGCTTCACCTTCAGACAGAACTAGGCTAGTATCCTGGCTTCAGGGTTTACTACCTTCAGGGCCTTGTTACCTTGGTGCAAAAACTGTACAGAAGCAAGTTACTTTATCTCTTTAAGCCTCAATTTCTTCACTTGTAAAATGGGATAGTAGTAATTCCTATTTCTCAGGGTTATTTTGTAACAAACATTATTAAATAAAAATTAAAACATACATTCAATACATACAAAACATTATAGATAAAATCATGTCCATGAAGCATTTAGCTCAAGGTTTGCATATAATAAGAATTCTATGAATGTTGACTGCTCTTTTCATTATTAATTATTACCACCCTTGGGATGGCTTTGGATAAAGATCTTATTGACTAATACCCTGATGACCTGGGTTCTAAGTTGGCACTGCTCTCAAGGAGTAATTCTTCTATTGGATTTCCAGTAGTTAGCTTTTAAAATTTGAAAAAAAAAAAAAAAAGCTTCAACTTTGAAATTCCTTTTCAATAAGGAATAGCAACTTTTTCATTTTTAAAAAAGTTTAAACAGTATAATTAGTCAGAATTACTGTATGAAAGTGGACATTATCAATAAAAAGAAATCACAAACTCATTGTTGAAATCAAAAACTCATTTTTTGTTGGAATTCCAAACTCTTGTTGAAATTACAAACACATCTTATATCCTTTTTATACTTTCACATTGGTGAAAGGAACATGTCTTGGTTTATTCTGAGTTATTTTAAGTATTTTGAGTTACTGTTTTTTATTTTATTGTCTGTTTATTCTAAAATAAGCAGGTAGGTCTGCACCTGCTCGAGTCCAGTGTCCCTTGTGGGAAGGTCTAGCCTTACTCTTGGGACACATGACTTTTGAGCAGGTTGTGTGTACTGTATAGAAGGTGGAACTTGCCTCAATTGGGGTAAACTTTCATTTTTTGCTGTCTGAGCAGATAAAGGTGGGACAGTAGCAAAAGCAGAGTTGTAGGTAGCAATAATTCTAAATATTGGTTTGCTTTGGGGCTTAGACCTGGACCAGCTTCTCTATTAATGTCAACTTGTTAAGTGAGTTCACCCTGGATGCTGGTTTTGAATACCATTAGCATGTTGATGACTGTATTTATATCTACAGCCCAAATCTCATCCCTGAGGTCATTTTCATTCATTGTACTGCCTACTTGACATCTCCATGTGACTGTCTAATTGGAAATCTAAACTTCACACATGCAGAACCACCCTCCTGATTCAGACCATGACCTTCACCAGGCCTATGCCTCTCTAGCTCAGTAAGAGGTCCCACTCCAGTGATTAAGAATTGTCTGGTCTTCGTCTCCATTCCTGGGACTCTCTAAACCCTTGGAATCTCCCAGGTGATAGAACTGTCTTTGTTAATCATGGCAGGTCTCTTAGACCACACCTGATTTTATGCTAATGAGATGACTTAGGACAAGTGCTGGCCAGGATGATAGCTATGTGATTTGAGGGTTGGGGCCTTGATCCATCTGATATCAGCCCAACCTCTGAAGATGGGGGAGCTGGAGAGTAAATTCAGTTCTGTGGCCAAGGATTCAATGCATCATGCCTATATAATGAAGCCCCCTTAAATATTCTGGGCACTAGGGCATGAGTGAGCTTCCTGATTTGTGATACACATTGATGTGCTAGGAGGATGACACATCCCGAAAACATGGAAACTTCACCTTTGGGCTCCTCCCAGATCTCACCTTATGTGTCCCTTCATTTGGCTGGCCTTAATTTGTATCCTATATTATAAAATTGCAAATAAAATGTTTTCCTGAGATCTATAAGTTGTTCTAGCAAATTGTTAAACCTGAAAAGAAATGAACCCCAAATAGGCAGCCAGTTGGTTAGAAGTACAGGTAACCTGAGAACCCTGAAGCTTGTGGAGGACCATGCTGTAAACCTGTGAGGTTTGAACTAACTCCAGGCAGTTAGCCCGAGGTCATCCACTTCTTCCCATCTCTACTGCCCCCTCCTCAATCTCAGCCACCATCACTTAAACCTGAACAACCATGATGGTCTTTTCCTTCCATTCTTGGCTCTACAGTATACTCTCTATTTTCCTCCATTCTGTAATCAGAATGATCTTATAGAAATGGAAATCGCTTAATGACACGATACTGAAAAATACTCTTACAGTTTTCCCTCACACCTAGAATAAAGTTAAAATTTCTTCCCAGGGTCTACAAGGTCCTGCACAGACTTGCACTTGTGTGTTTATTTAACCTCAATTCCCTTTATTCCCCAATGGCTCAGTGGTAAAGACTCCGCCAGCAATTCAGGAGATGCAAGAGATTTGGGTTCCATTCCTGGGCCAGGAAGATCCTCTGGAACAGGGTGTGACAACCCACTCCAGTGTTCTTGCCTTGAGAATCTCATGGCCAGAGGAGCCTGGTGGGCTACAGACCATGGGGTCGCACAGAGTCAGACACGACTCAGCATGTACACATGCCCTTTATTCACTGAGCATCAGACACACTGGCTTCCTTTCTGATCCTTTACCACCGTGATACTCAATCTGATTGCACTTTAAAATCACCTGGAGCACTGAAAAAATACCAAGCATTAGAGTGAAGCCCGGGTATTGGTATTTTTAGAATGTTCTCCAGGGTCATCAAATGGGCAGCCAAGGTTGAAACCAGAGCATCAACACAAAGAGCTCTTTTCTGCTTCTAGACTTAATCCTCGTTGTCCTGTCCACCTGGAGTGCTTTTGAAATCGCCAGGTCTCACTTCAGACATCATCTCCTCAGAGAGGACGACTCAGACATTCTCCTAAGGTGCTCTTAGTGTTTTCCTCTTTCTCATCCCTTTATTTACTTTATAATACTTAGTTTAATTTGTAAGTATCTTGCTTATTTAGGTTTACTTACATCTGCTTCCCCCAGTAGAATGTGAGTACCATGAGAATGGAGTCTTCTTTGTTGCTGTATCTTCAACTGCTTAGCACAAAGGTTGGCATAGATGCTCAGCAAATACATTTTAAGTGTTTCTTATGCAAATAATTGAATAATTGAAAAAACTGGCTAAGGTTCCACATGGAAACACAGTACTCAAAAATGCATAACCAGTGGGATCTACTGTATAGCACATGGAGCTCTCCTCAGTGTTATAACACACGAACTCTGGGTGGGAGGCGAGTCTGGGGGAGAACGGATACATGTAAACGTATGGCTGAGTGCCTTTGTTGTCCACCTGAAATTATCACATTGTTAATTGACTATACCACAATACAAAAGAAAAAGTTTTTTTTTTTTTTAAAGAAAACTGGTACTTGATGAATTTAACTGCTCCTTTGTCCTTCTGTATGTAGTTTATCTGAGCCTATATCTACATCTTTATTTCTACATGTCTATAGACACAAACATATGAATATGGATATAAACACACATACACATACTATATGTGTACTATATATTTTTTCCTAGAAAAAAAAAATGGTTCTTTTAAAAATATTTGTCCAACACTGGGAAACTGTGAAGGAAATGAGCCGCAGGAGCCCTGAATAGGAGAGGAACATTATTTGGCTGTCAAATTGGAGACTGTCCGGGTGGAGGTCTTGGGCGCAAAGCCCTCCTGGAACACCGCCTTTCTTGGACCAACTTCTGGTCCTCTCTCCGGCCTCAGCTTTGGTGTTGCTGCTTCACACCGAAGTTGAGCGCCCTTCTGTGACGATCACTGTGGAGGACTTGATGTGCCTATTTGTTTGTCCTGTCTCTCAGGGGCTGTCCTGTCTCCATTCTCTGAGCACCCAGAACAGTGCCTGGCAAACAGCTGGAGCTCAGGCGGGCACTGGATGTACTCGAGCACAGGGCAGCGGCAGGAGAGGTTTCAGAGACACTAACCTGGGCGCGGACCCTAGCTGCTTCCTCAACTGCTTCATCACCCCGGACAGAGTCACTTCATTTAGAAGACAGGGAGAACAGTATCTACCCTCAAGAGTTGTGGGGCCAAATGAAAACTATACTGGGAAATGATTTTTAATTGCTATGTCCATTAAGTTTTAAATTAAATTAAATTTATTGACTTCCATGTGGTACATATTAATATATACAATGGAATATTACTCAGCCAAAAAGAAAAGAACAAAACTGGGTCATTTGTAGAGACGGGGATGGACCTAGAGACTGTCATACAGAGTTAAGAAAGCCAGAAAGACAAAAACAAATATCTTAATGCATATATGCAGAATCAAGAAAAATGGTATAGACGATCTTATTTGCAGAGCAGAAATAGAGACACAGACTTAGAGAACAAATGTATGGATACCAAGAAGGGGAGAGGGAGGATGGGAGGAATTGGGAGACTGGGATTGACATATACACAGGATTGATACTATCTATAAAACAGATGCCTAATGAGAACAGGCTGTATAGCACAGTGAACCCTACTCAGTGCTACGTGGTGACCTAAATGGGAAGGAAATCCAAAAAAGAGGGGATGTATGTATATGTATGGCTGATTCATTTTGCTGTACAGTAGAAACCAACATAACATTGTAAAGCAACCATTCTCTAAAACAATTAATTTAAAAAATCTACTGGCTTCCCTGCTATTTTCTCAAAGCAGAGACCTCAGACCTGGCCAACCACTTCAGACCACGGGGATTCATCAGGGAGCACGACTGTGCCCACTCTGCACCTGCCCCTCCATGGTTCTTTCAGGCAATAGCGTTTCCCCAAGTTTCTTGACTAGTAAGCAGGGCTCTGAGCTGGTGTAGATTCCGTGAGGACCAAGCTCCCCTTTGGGTGGGTGGCTCTGTGGAGACCTGGAGGACGAGTTAGCATCTGTGACATGTCAACAGAAAACACGTGCTGGGGTCTTTGGGTCACTTTTTCCCCTGATCATTAAACTACAGCATGCACGGGAAAACTGTGAGCCTGAATATTAAATGTGGGGAACCGACAGTGGCTTCTTTGATGGAAAATTCTCAATCTGATTCTCAGGAACTTACTGGTAAGACCTCATTGCTTGATTGATGAGGTTGTTGCCAAGGATTTCTTTTTTTAATCTTTGACATTTTTAGCTTGCCTACAATCCAGGCGCTTCAGGCACAGGCAGTTCTATTCTTTTCTAGGAAAATGAACCTCTTTCCATGAAATAAATTTGTTTCTGAAGGTTCATTTTGATGTTGTCTCCCTCTCTCTTCCTGTGATGCGAGAAAGCTGCAATAAGGTAGGCCCTCTATCTGCAAATCTGAAACCATGGGGAGTGAAGTTGTGCTCAGGAAATTAAAAAGAAAAATTCATGCTAGGTGGGGCTACCTATCTATGGAATATACCATAAGATTGTCTATGAACATTTAAGCGAACAGTTGGAGGATACCACAAGCTCTATCCAAGTGGAAAAACACATCTACAGTTGGAGAGAATCCATTTCAAACCTTGGCTCTGTAATCTACTACAAGTGTAATCTTGGGAAAATTTCTTAAATTCTTTAAATCTTAGTTTCCTTATTTTTCTGTATATACTTTGCCAATGTATACAGCAAGGAATTTATTATAACAATTAAATGAGGTATTATTGTATCTGAAGCCCCTTGGATAATGCTCATATGTCATAGGCACTGAGTATAATGTTATTATCTCCAGGGCCATCTTCATTATGAAGGTAGGGCACAGTTTCAAGGAGGTGGGAAAATTGGATGTGACTTCAACTTTGAAAATGAATTGTTGAGATTTTTTGGAGCACTTATCTAAATGCTGTGCGATATGTATTAACTCAACATTGGGAGGTAGGTTCTATTCTCCCCTCTATCATATACATTAGGAAAATGAGGCACAGAAACAAAGTCACACAGCTGAACAGTGGCCAAAACAGGATGCCAATTTAGGGGATGTAGATCCAGAACCTGTGTGCCAAGCCACTGACTGTGTCAGCTTCCTTCCAGGGTATAAATCCAATTAACTTGTTTCCTTACGTTAAGAAAGACCAATGAAGAGGCAGGAAAGAGAAAATTTTATTTATTTATTTGTTTACTTATGGCTGTGCAGAGCCTTCGCTGCTGTGTGGGTTTTTCTCTAGCTGCGGAGAGCGGGGACTACTCTCTAGCTGTGATTGGAGGGCCTCTGACTGTGGTGGCTTTTCTTGCTGTGGAGCACAGACCCTAGGGCACGCAGGCTTCAGGAGCTGCTGTTCCCCGGCTCTAGAGCAGAGGCTCATTAGTTGTAGTGCATGGGCTTAGTCGCCCTGCAACATGTGGAATCTTCCTGGATCAGGGATCAAACCTGTGTCTCCTGCATCGGGAGGTGGATTCTGTACCACTGAGCCACCAGCAAAGCCCCTATCTTTCTCCTCCTGACTTACTTCACTTAATGTGATGATCTCTAATTCCTCTCATGTTGCCCTAGCATTACAAATAGCATTACTTCCTCTGAGGCCCAAGGGCCCTAGAGCCCGTGCTGTGCAACAAGAGAAGCCACTACAATGAGATGCCCGTGCACCGCAACTGGAGAGCAGTCCCCACTCACCACAACTAGAGGAAGAGCCCACACAGCAACAAGACCCAGCACAACCAAAAGTAAATTAGTTTTTAAAAATTTAAAAAAGACAAATACCATATGATATCACTTATATTCTTGTTTAGTTCCTAAGTTGAGTCCGACTCTTTTGCGACCCCCTGCACTGTAGTCCACCAGGCTCCTCTGCCCATGGATTTCCCAAGCAAGAATACCGGAGTAGGTTGCCATTCCCTTCTCTAGGGGATCTTACTGACTCAGGGATTGAACTCATGTCTCCTGCATTGCAGGCAGTTTTTTTTTTTTTTTTTACCACTGGGCCACCAGAGAAGTCCCTATCACTTATATATGGAATCTCAAATATGACAAATGAACCTATCTATGAAGCAGAATTTAACTTCTATGCAGAGTACATCATGAGAAATGCTGGACTGGAAGAAACACAAGCTGGAGTCAAGATTGCCGGGAGAAATATCAATAACCTCAGATATGCAGATGACACCACCCTTATGGCAGAAAGTGAAGAGGAACTCAAAAGCCTCTTGATGAAAGTGAAAGTGGAGAGTGAAAAAAAAAAGTTGGCTTAAAGCTCAACATTCAGAAAACGAAGATCATGGCATCCGGTCCCACCACTTCATGGGAAATAGATGGGGAAACAGTGGAAACAGTGTCAGACTTTATTTTTCTGGGCTCCAAAATCACTACAGATGGTGACTGCAGCCATGAAATTAACAGACGCTTACTGCTTGGAAGGAAAGTTATGACCAACCTAGATAGCATATTCAAAAGCAGAGACATTATTTTGCCAACAAAGGTTCGTCTAGTTAAGGCTATGGTTTTTCCTGTGGTCATGTATGGATGTGAGAGTTGGACTGTGAAGAAGGCTGAGCACCGAAGAATTGATGCTTTTGAACTGTGGTGTTGGAGAAGACTCTTGAGAGTCCCTTGGACTGCAAGGAGATCCAACCAGTCCATTCTGAAGGAGATCAGGCCTGGGATTTCTTTGGAAGGAATGATGCTAAAGCTGAAACTCCAGTACTTTGGCCACCTCATGCGAAGAGTTGATTCATTGGAAAAGACCCTGATACTGGGAGGGATTGGGGACAGGAGGAGAAGGGGACGACAGAGGATGAGATGGCTGGATGGCATCACTGACTTGATGGACTTGAGTCTCAGTGAACTCCGGGAGTTGGTGGTGGACAGGGAGGCCTGGTGTGCTGCGATTCATGGGGTCGCAAAGAGTCGGACACGACTGAGTGACTGATCTGATCTGATGAAGCAGAAACGGATTCACATAGAGAACGGACATGATTTACTAAGGGGGAAGGGAGGTGGGGGAGTGATGGAGTGGGAGTTTGGGGTTAGTAGATGCAAACTATTATATATATTAATAGAACAGATATATAGCTCATGCTCAGTTGTTTAGGCACATCTGACTCTTTGCAACCCTTTGGACTATAGCCCATCAGGCTCCTCTGTCCGTGGGACATTTTGGGCAAGAAGACTGGAGTTGGTTGCCAAGTCCTCCGCTAGGGGATCTTCTCTACCCAGGGATTGAACTTGTATCTTCTAAATTGCAGGCAGATTCTTTACTGCTGAGCCATCAGGGAAGCCCCAATATAGCTCAGGGAACCCATATTCAATACCCTATGATAAACTATAATGGAAAGGAATATGAAAAAGAATATATATATATAACTAAATCACTTTACTGCATAGCAGAAACTACTGCAACATTGTAAATAAACTACACTTCAAAAAATAAATTTTTATGTTTTTAATATCAAATTTATTATTTATAATATTATTTGTATTAATTTTTAATCACTTATTTTTATCTATCAGTTCTATTCTCTACCAATCATTCTTATCACTTATAGTGTTATTATCTTAATTTTAATAATTTTAGTAATATTTTAATTTTATAAATGTATTTAAAAATTAATATAGATTTTATCTGCTTTACCTAAAACCAGTGGTCCACATATAGACAAATCTGAGAGACACTTCCCTATCTAATCCTACTCCAAGCTAGCACTGGGGGAAAAAGATGAACAAAACATGCTATTCCTGATATCAAGCACTTGAAATCTAACTGGGTAATTTATATGCATAAGTTTCCAGAATAATGAGACAATGTATGATATAATTATACAAAGAAACTTGTATTTACCAAGTGGCAGGACTAAAGCCAGAAGAGAGTTTTCTTGACTGTATCACTGTATCAGCAGTCTTAAAATTTAATATTTAGTGTGAAGAATTTTGACTTTTTAATTGCTCAGTCACTCAGTCATGTCTGACTCTGTGACCCCATGGACTGTAGCCCTCCAGGTTCCTCTGTCCATGGGATTTTTTTAGGCAAGAATACTGGAATGGGTTGCCATTTCCTCCTCTAGGGGATCTTCCAAACCCAGGAATTGAACCTGTGTCTCCTGCTTTGCAGGAGGATTCTTTACCTCTGAGCCACTGGGGGGATTTTAAGCAATACAAAAAAGAAGAGTATAGGCTGGGGAACCACATTTACTCATTACACAAATTCAATAATGATTAAACCCATGGACATTCTCATTTGATATATATTGCCAGTTACTTCTTCCCACCCAACTCCCTGGATTATTTTGAAGCAAATCCCAGATATATTGTTTCATGCATAAATATTATCAGAGTATCTTTAAAAGGTATGTATCTTTTAAAAAAAACCTAATAATATCATTAAATTGCATAAAAGTTATTTATTTTCTAGTTTTTGATCAATGTCCCAAATTTCCCTGATTGTCTTATAAACATGTGCATGCAAATGAGCTTATGTGTTCTTGTGTATGCTTGTGCATGGGCGTGTTTATACTTGGTTTGTTGGAAACAGGATGCAAACAATCCATATATTACATTGATTGATTTATCTCGAAATCAATCTGTAGATTTTTAAATTTACAGATGCCCTTTCCTTTTTAAAAAAATTTTATGTGATCATTAAGAAAAAAATGTAATCAAATTGATCCATTCTTGCCTTACAGCTTCTGGATTCTCTGTCATGGTTAGTGAAGATTTCCCCATTCTCAGATTAGATACATTCACACGTTTTCTTCTGCATGTTTTCATATTTAATATTTAAACCTCTGATCCATTTGAAATTTATTCTAGCATAAGTTGTGAAGTGTGGATCTAATTTTGTATGTTTCCAAATGACTATCCAAATTTCTCAGCACCATTTATAAAATGTCCATCCCCATACTTCTCTTTTAAATTTTCTCACCTGGTCAAGGGAGGATAGCAGTGTAAGAGAGATGAACAAATATTATTCAGACATTATAACAAATCAAGCAATACATGTATACTGATGCAGAAAAACATCTTTCATATGTTCAGTTCAGTCACTCAGTGTGACTCTTTGTGACCCTATGGACTGCAGCATGCCAGGTCTCCCTGTCTATCACCAACTCCTGGAGCTTACTCAAACCCATGTCCATTGAGTCGGTGATGCCACCCAACCATCTCATCCTCTGTCTTCCCCTTCTCCTCCTGCCTTCAATCTTTCCCAACATCAGAGTCTCTTCAAATGAGTCAGTTCTTCCCATCAGGTGGCCAAAGTATTGGAGTTTCAGCTTCAGCATCAGTCCTTCCAATTAATATTCAGGACTGATTTCCTTTAGGATGGACTGGTTGGATGTCCTTGCTGTCCAAGGGACTCTCAAGAGTCTTCTCCAACACCACAGTTCAGAAGCATCAATTCTTTGGTGCTCAGCTTTCTTTATAGTCCAACTCTCACATCCATAAATGATTACTGGAAAAACCATAGCTTTGATTAGATGGACCTTTGTTGGTAAAGCAATGTCTCTGCTTTTTAATAAGCTGTCTAGGTTGCTCATAACTTTTCTTCCAAGGAGCAAACATCTTTTAATTTCATGGCTGCAGCCACCATCTGCAGTGATTTTGAAGCCTCCTTTTTTTAGTTATTAAACTAAAAAAGATGTAAAGGTGAATACAGTATGAGTCAACTTTTGTTTTAAAATTATATATATACATACATACATATAATATACAAGAAAGAATATATATATACAGGGAAAAAATATGGAAAATACCTGGAAAATTTTTCTTCAAACTGTAAATAATGGTTAACAGTGGTTACCTCTAGAGGTGGGAAAAAAGGGGTTGAGTTTTAATTTTTTTCTTTGTATATTTTTGTTATTTTTTTTATAATAAGCACATACTATATTGGCTCAAAAGTGAAATCTGAAAAAAAAGATCATCAGCATACCCTGAACTGCATTCAGCAAATGTTCACTGAGCTCCACCGCGTGCTAGGTTTGCTTGTGTGCTCTGTGTCTGCGTTGCCCCACAATGCATTTTCAAATCATCCACTTTCTCTGTTTCTTGGTTTTCTACTCTGAAAAAAGGAAGTTTTGGAATGCACTCAGAATGGACAATTAGGAGACCTAGATTCTGGTCCCCACCCCTCTGGACTAGCTTGTCAGTTAGTGTATGGCTTCTCTGATCCTGTGCTTCTACACCTGTTAAAGGGGGCTTGGATCAGGTCCTCTCTGCATTGTGCTGTCCCTCTCTGGGATTCTGTGATCTGACAATATTTCCATGTACTCTGCATGCATCATGTGACCAGTCCCATTCTAGCCAGGCTGGCCAATTCCA
The DNA here is from genome assembly GCF_003369695.1 of Bos indicus x Bos taurus. Taxonomy (NCBI): domain Eukaryota; kingdom Metazoa; phylum Chordata; class Mammalia; order Artiodactyla; family Bovidae; genus Bos; species Bos indicus x Bos taurus. Next base: position 16,196,091 of record NC_040096.1, on the reverse strand, counting down.
GTCCCTGACCATCCAGCATTAGCTGGAAAGTAGAATTCAGAGAATATTTACTGTCTGATTATGCCCATTCTGCAGACCAGGATAGATTATTTAGGATAAATTATTTAATTTATATTTAAATTAAATATAGATTATTTAGGATAGATTAATTTATATTTAATTAGTATCACAGGTGGCAAATGTCAGGGAAATTTTGGGGAGGGGAATTAAAAAGGGATTACGTAAGTCTCTTAAGTAGCAAGTTTTCTTTTTGTTGGATAGTGAAGTTATTCTATTTCCTTTAATACCTTTTATTGAGTAATAAGTGTTTAATATAGCTTTTAAAAAATGAGTACAGTGTGATTATGTTATAAAAGCATTCAACTTATGCAAAATCAGCTATATATATGTGATTCTAGTGTTTTGCATACAGCATGGACTTTATATGCAAGTTGACTTTCTTACCTGGTGCTTAGCTGAAGAAACAGCTATCTGTTCCAATGCCACAGGAATTACTGGTTAGATTGATCAACCAATAACTGACCACCAGCAATTGATCAGTCTGAGCACTGTATTTAGTGTACAATTAAGAGAGTTCAATTTTAACTATATATAATTTTTCACATTGGAAGCTGCCATTGGAAGCTAATATTGACAAAAAATATATTTCTACTGTAATATCAATATAAGCTCAATGTAAAAAGTTGAAAAAATATAGCAGCAGAAGAAACTAAAAGTCATCTCTAATCTCTCTACATGGAGATAATGACTGTAATGGTTGTTCAGGTTTATGGCTCTCCAATATTTACTCTAAGCACACATGAATGTGTTAGGATACACATTTGAGATATTATTCTAGGTATTTTGCATTCCTTTGTACTTTGTATTTTATCCTGATGTCATCCCTCACTGCCCTCCACTCTATCAGTGCTTAAAAGTTCAACATTACCTTTTGAAACTTTTGTCAGAATTAAAAAGCCTTGAATATCTAGCTCTGGTATGTCAATATTTTGAAGGTCTATGTCCTGGAGAATTCAGTGCATAACATTGCAAGAGTGGGCTTCCCTGGTGGTCCAGCAGTTAAGAATTTGCTTGCCAATGCAGGGCACACAGGTTTGATCCCTGGTGCTGGAAGATTCCATATGCCTCAGCACAACTAAGCCTGTGTTCAATAACTATGTGCCACAATTACTGAAGCACTGAAGCCCTTGCACTGCAGAGTCCCTGCTCTACAGGGACACAGAGCACTTGCGAGGACAGGAGTGGATGGAGTTGAGAAAAACTATGTGGGCCTTGAGAGGACCCAGCACCGAGCTGCTGCCCAATCTTTGCTCAAGAGAGCACCATCTATGCTGGCAACTGGGAAATGTGTCAAGTCCCAAAGACTACTGTGCCCCTCCTGGAGTAAGCTTTTGTATTACCAGGGCCAAGAAACAAAGTAGGTGTTCCCTCCCTACCATCACACTAGTATCACCCACAGAGATCCGTCAGTGTGTTTCCGGCATGTTGATCACCTGGAGTGAGTGCTGTCCATCTATTCCCCGAGACACTGCTAGTCTCAATTGAATCACCTCCTGGGTCCAGTGCCCACTTTGCTGGTCAACAACACTTGTGAGCCCAGCTGGAGCCCGGGCCCTGGACACCTGGAGGGGCCGTGGTGAGGTCACACAGAAAGACCCAGCTGTGGTTCTTTGGTGAAATCAGCTCTCTGAAACACCAACCCATCCCTTAGACATTCAAAACTGGCACATACTCCATGGCCGATTCAGATAGCCTTCTTTTCCACTTTATAATCTAATCATACATTTCCTCCTGTGATTAATATTTTCCAGGAGAATGATTTTCATGGTTTCAGGGCATGTGCAGGTAGCATAATTTGTTTTTAAAAATCCCCTTTTGTTGGACATGCAGATGATTTCCAGTGTTTTGCTGCTGCAAATAGTGTTACAATGACCTGCCTTGTGAAATCTTTGTGAATGTCTCTGAATTGAAAACAGACTCATAAAAAATGTCAAGCAATCACAAAACAAGGACTATGAACATGATTGTCTGGGTTTTGCTCTTGCTTTCCAAGATTATTAGCAGCCCATAAAGCAGCTGAAGCCTCAGCTGCCTTGCAGATGGGCAAAGCCCACAGGGGCTTCATGTGGACTTAACACACACTGGAGAGGGGAAGAAAGGCGGACATAGGAGTTTAAGATTGCCATGGAAACACGCTTCTTGGCTAAATATACATCTTGCTATCTAACGCGTGTCTCAGAGTCTACAATGACCCGTATATGTGGAGTGAGGTGCCACTTTGGGGTCAGCAGTTTCTGAGGAGACTCTGCAGTCCCTAGCAGCCTTTGCCCTCTCCCTTATGACTCAGAAGTCCAGCTAGAGTTGTCTTCACACATGAACAGAAAAGCCGTGAAATATTAATGCTCTGTTACTGACTCTGCTGCAAACACTTGGAGAGTATCAGCCCCTTCCAAATCAATAAGCTTTTCATTATGCATGAGTGCCCCAAACTCCTTTTGGTTACAGGGTGGGAGGACTAGGAGCACAGGCCAGAGGAAGATACCAAACTGGGAGGGTCATAGTCCCTTTATTCAATGTTTTTACTGCAGAACCAGTTCAGTCAGTGCAGAGAATGAGAGTGTGTTACCCATCAAACAACCCATGACTTGGAGAAGCCCAGTGGGTCACTTTGAATTTTCTACTCTTTCATATTAGAAAAAGGGAAATCGTGTTGTACAGCAGAAACTAACACGACATTGTAATGCAATTATACTCTAAAAAATAAATAATTTAAAAAAAAAGAGAAGTGGTAGGATTTTAACATATTTTATCTCTGTTTACACACTCATTACAGTAAATTTGGAGAGTACAGAAAGATATTAAAATTTTTAAAAATTTGCCATTTCCACTCCCTGCTGCTGCTGCTGCTAAGTCGCTTCAGTCGTTGTCCGACTCTGTGCGACCCCATAGACGGCAGCCCACCAGGCTCCCCGTCCCTGGGATTCTCCAGGCAAGAACACTGGAGTGGGCTGCCATTTCCTTCTCCAATGCATGAAAGTGAAAAGTGAAAGTGAAGTTGCTCAGTCGCTAGTGGGATGGAAAGTTCGAAGTATTTGCATATTGTGGCTGCCCCCGCAATAGGCATAATTATCAACATTCTCCTTTAGAGTGGTACATTTGTTACAGTCAATAACTTATACTGACACATCACTATCACCCAAGTCTGTAGGGTTCACTGTTGGTGGTGTATAGTCTATGGATTTGGATAAATGTATGAAGACATGCATTTACCATATGACTGTCATAAAGATTAGTTTCACTGCCTTAAAAATCCTCTGTGCATTTTAGGACTTTTAGGGCAATGAATACATTGTATCAATACATGTACACTGAATATCATTGTATATGATACTATGATGAAGCATACATGTTACTGTACATTTGTGCAAACCTACAGAATGTACAACAAGAGTGAACCCTCATGTAAACTATAGACTTTGGGTGACTCTGATGTGTCAATGTACTTTTATTAATCATAACATACGTACTACTCCGGTGGGGGTTGTTGATAATGGAAGAGGACTCGATGGACATGTGTCTGAGCAAGCTCCGGGAGTTGGTGATGGACAGGGAAGCCTGGTGTGCTGCAGTCCATGGGGCAGCAAAGAGTCAGACACGACTGAGTGACTGAACTGAACTGACTGATGCATGTATGGGAGCAGAAGATATATAAGAAGCCTCTGTACCTTCTTCCTTACTTTGGCTGTGAACCTAAAACTTCCCTAAAAAAATAAAGCCTATTATTAAAAAAAAAACAGTTCATGCTTTGCCTACTTATGCCTTAATTTTAATTTATACGTGTCTTTATACTTAAAATGGGATTCTTGTAGACAACATAGAGTGGAGTCTTGCTTTCTGATCCACTCTGTCAGTCTTTTAATTGGGGTGTTTATACTCTTGACATTTAAAATGTTTGTCGATACAGTTGGATTACTATCTACACTATTTGTTTCTGTTTTCTGTTCATTGCCCTTGTTCTTTATTCCTATTTTTATCATCCACTCTTTTTCCGCTATTTGTAGTTTTACTTGAGCAATTTATATGATTCAATTTTCTCTCCTTTCTTAGCATATCAGTTTTACTTCTTTTTCAGCTTTATTTAAGGGGTTGCCCTTGATAGAAATTGAGCTTCCTAGGTGGCACAGTGGTAAAGAATCTGCTTGCCAATGCAGGAGACTCAGGAGATACAGGTTCGATCCCGGGTCAGGAAGATCCCCTGGAGGAGGAAATGGCAATCTACTCCAGTATTCTTGCCTGGAATATTCCATGGACAGAGGAACCTGGCAGGCTACAGTCCATGGGGTCACAAAAAGTTGGACATGACCACACAACTGATTATGCACGCAGGCAGCCCTAGATAGAATTTGCAATTCATATATTTACAGATGAATCCAAGTCCACTTTCTTTCTTTTTAATTAATTAATTAATTTGGGTGCACCCAACCAGCTTGTCCTAGTTCCCTGACCAGGGATCGAACCCACACCCACAGCAATGAAATCCAGGAGTCTTAACTACTGGATCGCTAGGGAATTCTGAAGTCCACCTTTAAATAACGCTATACTGCTTCACAAGTAGTGCAAGTACCTATGAAAACAAAATATTCCTATTTCTTCCTCCCAACCTATCACTTCATGGGAAATAGATGGGGAAACAGTGGAAACAGTGTCAGACTTTATTTTCGGGGGCTCCAAAATCACTGCAGATGGTGACTTCAGCCATGAAATTAAAAGACGCTTACTCCTTGGAAGAAAAGTTATGACCAACCTAGATAGCATATTGAAAAGCAGAGACATTACTTTGCCAGCAAAGGTCTGTCTAGTCAAGGCTATGGTTTTTCCAGTGGTCATGTTATGGATGTGAGAGTTGGACTGTGAAGAAAGCTGAGCGCCAAAGAATTGATGCTTTTGAACTGTGGTGTTGGAGAAGACTCTTGAGAGTCCCTTGGACTGCAAGGAGATCCAACCAGTCCATTCTGAAGGAGATCAGCCCTGGGATTTCTTTGGAAGGAATGATGCTGAAGCTGAAACTCCAGTACTTTGGCCACCTCATGCTAAGAGTTGACTCATTGGAAAAGACTCTGATGCTGGGAGGGATTGGGGGCAGGAGGAGAAGGGGACAACAGAGGATGAGATGGCTGGATGGCATCACTGACTCGATGGACGTGCGTCTGAGTGAACTCTGGGAGTTGGTGGTGGACAGGGAGGCCTGGCGTGCTGCGATTTATGGGGTCGCAAAGAGTCGGACACGACTGAGCGACTTAACTGAACTGAACTGAACCCTTGCTTCTACCTTATATCACTGCAGTCATTTATTTCATTCACACAGAAGCATATGGAAGTGTGTATGCTTATATATACAATGGCATATGCTTATATTGTATATATTGGGAAAGGAACTGACAACCCACTCTGGTATTCTTGCCTGGGAGATCCCATGGTCACAGGAGCCTGGTGGGCTACAGTTCATGGGGTCACAAGGAGTCGGACATGACTAAGTGACTAAATGATGATGATTATATTGTATATATATAATAAACATGCAGAATCAAGTACATTGTTGCTACCGTTATCTGTAACAAACTATTATCTGTGAAATCAATTAAGAATAAGAAACATAAAAGCTTTTATTTACCTTCATAGATTTCTTCTCTCGCACTCTTCCTTTCTTTATGTGGATGTGAGCTTCTGACCCGTATCAATTTCCTTCCCTTGGAGGAGTTCATCCAGAGGATGTGACCACTTGATGACCCATGAGCTGGACCCAGGAGGTGGGAGGCTCCTCCACCCTCTGCTGTCCCTGAAGCCTGCACTCTGCCCACTGTTCCCACAGTGCGAGCCATTTTCAAAGATGCAGCTTTAAAGCCATCTGTTGTTCAGGCCATCTGGATGGTACGTGTGACTGAACTTTGTTCAGTCCTCTACATAAAGTTTAAGATTCTGGTGGGCAGGTCTGGAGATTGACTTATCTTGTGGCACCTAAGATAAGCCTCAACCTAATTATTACTGAATTAGGTCACGTGGATGCCTACAGGAGCCCCAGCTGGCCTGGATGGGGAAGGTTTTTCCCTATTCAACTGGGACAAAAACCGAAGCTGAGGTGGAAGCAATGTAAGCTTTATTCAATGGCCGGAGGCTGGAGAAGCAGGAACTTGGTTACAAATCAACTTCTCGCCTGGGTGAATGATTCAGGCAAGATTTTAAGGGTAAGGTTCATGATGGGGAGGCAACTGCATCGGTTTTCTAAGAGGCAGGAGTCTTCCTGGAACTGAGTTGCTACCTCTTTTCTGCCCATGCATGGTTCTTTAGCATCTGGGTTGGAAGCTGGTGGAACCATCCTGGTGTGGATGGCAGAGAGGTTAGAATTATAATGAGATGGTAACAAGCTGCAGGGTGGTCTTTGCCCGACTTGTGACGCTGAACCAGCTTGCCAGGGTGTTCTTGTGGATGGACTCTTGTTCCTGTGCCATGAACAGGACATGGTTTATTGCTGTTCGGTCGCTAAGTCGTGTCCAGCTCTTTGCAACCCCAGGGACAGCAGCACGCCAGGTTCCCCTGTCCTTCATTATCTCCCGGAGTTTGCTCAAATTCATGTCCATTGAGTTGGTGATGTTATCTAACCATCTCATCCCCTGTCACCCCCTTCTCCTTTTGCTTTCAATCTTTTTCAGCGTCAGGATCTTTTCCAATGAGCCAGCTCTTATCATTGGGCTTGCCAGGTGGCGCTAGTGGTAAAAAAAAAAACCCCGCCTGCCAGTGCAGGAGACAGGAGATGCAGGTTTGAACCCTGGGTTGGGAAGATGCCCTGGAGAAGGAAGCGGCAACCCACTCCAGTATTCTCACCTGGCAGATCCCATGGACAGAGGAACCTGGTGGGTTGTAGTTTATGGAGTCACAGAGTTAGACATGACTGAAGCAACTTAGCACGCATGCATGGTTTGGTCTCCTCACAGTCCAAGAAACTCTCAAGAGTTTTCTCCAGTACCACGACTTGAAAAGTTAGTTGTGGTTTTCTGCATTTTACCTGGAGGGAGGGGTAGGGATATGGTCCTGGGGCCACAGCCTTGGTACCAAGTTCCCTTGCTTATTAGACCTGCCACCTACCAGGCTGGAGTGTCTGCCTCTTCTTTGTCCTCTGTGTCTGGGAATCTCTTTCAGATTTTCCACGGGAAGCTCTAGGTCGTTTTTTTTTCTTTTTTTTAACATTAAAAAATATATATTTATTTAAAAACATTTTAAACTTATTTTGGCAGTGCTGGGTCTTAGTTGTAGCTTACAGGATTTAATTCTCTGGCTTAGGATCAAACCAGTACCCCCTGCATTGGGAGCATAGAGTCTTAGCCACTGGACCACCAGGTTGTTGGCTTTGAACCAACACCTTCTCTCTGAAGAAACTTCTTTTAACATTTCAAGGCAAGACTATACATTCTCTCAATTTTTGTTTGCCTTAGAATGTATTTATGGTTCGCTTTTGAAGAGGACCTCAGAATACAGAATCCTGGGTTGGAGTTCATTTTTTTCCTCTCAACACTTCAAATATTTCACTCCTCGCTCTTCTTGCTTGCATGGTTTCTGAGGGACTAGGTGGATGTCATTTTTCCTTTCGTCCTTTTAGAGGGAAGGCATGTTTTCCCTCTGGCTCTTTTTAAGATTTTTATCTTTGATTTTCCTCAGCTGGAATATTATATACTTAATATTTTCCCCCATTATCCTATCTGTTCTCTGAGCTTCCTGAATCTGTGGTTTGGTGGCTGATGTTAATTTGGTGAAATTCTTAGTCATTATGATACTGAGTCCAAGCTCATTTTGCTCGCTGCTTGACAGACCAGTATACAGGGACAGGCGTTCCTAGGGCAAGGAATGACGATATTTGGAAAGGCACCAGGCTGAGGAGACAGCGGACAAACGTCTCAGAGAACCATCTTTCCCGAGTCAGAATTCGGGCTCCTTTATATGGGGGGGGGGGGGGGGGAGGGGAGGGGCACACTGCGAGGCGACCGTTGGTGGGGATGGGAAGCTAACAGCCAATCAGGAAGGCCCACTTCAACGGCTGGGTGTCCATGCCGCCCCTATTATAATTATTGCTTTGAATATTTCTTCTGTTCCTTCTTTCCCCCTTGGTATTCCTTTTACTTGAATGTTGTACCTTCTGTAGTTGTCCTACAGTTCTTGGCTCTTCTGTTCCATTTTTAATCTTTTTCCTCGTTGCCTCTCAGTTTTAGAAGTCTCTAGTGGCGTATCAGGCTTCCCAGGGGGTGCTGCTGCTAAGTCACTTCAGTCGTGTCCGACTCTGTGTGACCCCATAGACGGCAGCCCACCAGGCTCCCCTGTCCCTGGGATTCTCCAGGCAAGAATACTGGAGTGGGTTGCCATTTTCTTCTCCAATGCATGAAAGTGAAAAGTGACAGTGAAGTCGTTCAGTCGTGTCCGACCCTCAGCAACCCCATGGACTACAGCCTTCCAGACTCCTCCGTCCATGGGATTTTCCAGGCAAGAGTACTGGAGTGGGGTGCCATTGCCTTCTCCCCAGGGTGTGCTAGTGGTAAAGAATCCCTCTGCCAAAGAAGGAGACCCAAGAGGGAGGGTTTGATCCCTGGGGCAGGGTAGACCCCCCTGAGAAAGAAATGGGAACCTGCTCCAGTGTTCTTGCCTGGAGAAGCCCATGGACAGAGGGAGCCTAGAGGGCTACAGCCCATGGTCCCAGAGGAGTCATGTGTATACATGGACTTGTGTATACATGGTGTCTAGATGGAGAAGATATTTGGGGAGGAAAGGACAAGCACTTCACCCAGCTTGGGTGGCTTTCTTAAGTGGGAATACATGAGCTGAGTTTTTAATGGTGACAAGAATTCAGCCAGATGAAGACCAAGCTGACAAAGGGAGCTTAAATAGAGGAAACAGCTCATGCAAAGCTGGAGGCGTGGAAAATGGACAGTGTCCTGAGTGGAAGGTGAAGACTGACGGGGCACTAAGAGAGGCAAGATTAAGAACTGGGTTAGCAGGAGTTATTTTCATTTTGGTCTCCAAGAACTGTGTTTTTCCTGGAAAGAGATCAGAAACTCATAGTTACAGTTGTCTAGTGGCGTATCAGGCGTAAGCATGTCTGTAACACATGCTTGTGCTCAGTTGTGTCCCACCGTTTGTGACTCCAAGGACTGTAGCCGTGCAGGCTCCACTGACCATGGGATTTTCCAGGCAAGAATACTGGAGAGGGTTGCATTTCCCTCTCCAGGGGATCTTCCCAACTCAGGGATCCGACACATGTCTCCTGCACTGGCAGGTGGATTCTTTACCACTGAGCCACTGCATGTCAGTGAGGCCAAGCTTTACCAAGCAGAATATGGTCCAGAAATCTTTTATTATTATTACTTTTTCCCTAAGGAATCCTCTTTTATTATTATTATTTTTTCCCCTCAGGATCCTCTTTAAGAAGATGTGGGACAAAAGTCAGGTTTGTTTGTTTGTTTTTTTTTTAATGTGGACCATTTTTTAAAAAGTATATTGAATGTGTTACAATATTGCTTCTGTTTCACATTTTGGTTTTTTGGCCTTGAGGCACGGGGAATCTTAGCTCCCCCATCAGGGATGGAACCCTTACCCCCTGCATTGGAAGGTGAAGTCTTAACCACTGGACCACCAAGAAGTCCCAAGGGTCAGTTTTTAAAGGATTTTCATCAAACATAGAATTTAAAATGAAAATTTTGTACCTAAGATAAATTTCACTTATCTAAAAAATTCACTTAACTGGCTTCCTTAGAAACAGTGCTTTTAGGCTTTTTAATTAGAAAAATGTGTAAAAGTAAATATTGAACATAACTCCAAGTATAGAAAAAGCAGGCATTTCAGCTTGAAACAAGGGTGTGTGTGTATGTGTGTGTGCGCGTGTGTCTGTACCAAAGCATCCAGAACTCAAGTGATATAAGCGTGCCCTTCACCTGGAAGACTAGAACTGTAGAACACAATTTACCAAATATTAGAGAATATGAGAGATGAAGGAACTTACAGATGATTTAATGAATTGTTAGAATTCTAAACCCTTCATGTTAGGAATTCTAAGAGTTGGCACGGCATTGTAACTGTTTTTTTCCAGGAAATGAGACCAAATGATGTCTCAGGCACTCTAAAAATTCTGATGACTTAATTTCTCCACATGCTTTCTTTTCCCCAGAAAGGAAGTTGACATACTGGGACCATCTTGGGCCTCAATTCAGGAAGTTTAATAAAAATAACAAGTATAAATTTTGTTATTTTGGGAGCACTTTCTGTATTTCCTACACTGTGAAAGCATTTTCTATTTGTTATCTTAAATTTAAAAAAAATTGTAATAAAATACATAGAACAAATTTTGTCATCTTAGCCACTTTTAAGTGTACAGTGTAGCTGCTAAGTCACTTCAGTCGTGTCCGACTCTGTGCGACCCTATAGACGGCAGCCCACCAGGCTCCCCCGTCCCTGGGATTCTCCAAGCAAGAACACTGGAGTGGGTTGCCATTTCCTTTTCCAATGGGTGAAAGTGAAAAGTGAAAGTGAAGTCGCTCAGTCGTGTCCGACTCTTATCAACCCCATGGACTGCAGCCTACCAGGCTCCTCCATCAATGGGATTTTCCAGGCAAGAGTACTGGAGTGGGGTGCCATTGCCTTCTCCGATACAGTTAAGCAGTATTAGGTAATTCACATTTTTATGCAACCATCACCACCATCCATCCCCAGAACTCTTTTTATCGTGCAAAACTGAAACTTGATACCAATTATGGAACAACTTCTACTACCCTCCTGGCAACTACCATTCCACTTTCTGTCTCTTTGAACTTGACTACTCTGGTACTTTATATAACTGGAATTATACAGTATTTGTCCTTTAGTGACTGGCTTATTTCACTTAACATAGTCCTCCATGTTCGCCCATGTTGCAACATGTATCAAAATTTCCCTCTTTTAGGACTGAATTCCATTATATCTATATACCACCATTTGCTTATCCAAATGGTTGCTTCCTTCTCTTGGCTATTGTCAATAATATTACTATAAATGTGTTTTAAAATATCTCTTTAAATCCTTGCTTCCAATTTTTTAGGCATCCTCATCCATGGATTCTGGGTCAAATGGTAATTCTATTTTTAATTTTTTAAAGAAGAACCTTACTGTTTTTCATAACAGCACCATTTTACATTTTTACTAACAGTGCACAACAGTTCCAACTTCTCTATATCATTGCCAACCCTTGCTATTTTGTTTTCTTTAAATGCTGATAGCCATCCTAATGGGTGTGAGGTGGTAATTCAGTGTGGTTTTGATTTGCATTTCTCTAATGATTAGTGATGTTGAGCATCTTTTTATGTGTTTACTGACATTTGTATATTTTCTTTGGAGACACACCAGTTCAAATCCTTTGTCCATTTTTTAATTGGGCTTGGTTTTTGTTTTGTTGAGTTGTAAGGGTTCTTTATGTCTGCTTGCTATTAACCCTTGATGAAATAGATCACTTGCAAATATTTTCTCCCATCCTGTGAGTTGCCTTTTCACTCTGTTGATTGTCTCCTTTGATGCACAGAAGCTTTTAATTTCATATATAGATCAATTTATCTTTTTCTTTTTTTTGCTTTTGTTGCCTGTTCTTTTGGTGACATACCCAAGAAATCAATGCCAAATCTAATATCATAAGAGTTCTGTAGGGTTCACGCTTATATTTAGGTCTTTCCTCCATTTTGAGTTGATTTTTGTATAGGTTGTAAAGCAAGGATTGCATTTCATTCTTTTACATGTGGATATCTGGTTTTCCCAACATCATTTGTTGAAGCCACATGACTTTCTTAAAGCCACCCAGCTAAATGGTAGCACAGATGGGAAAAAACCTTAGTTTTCTGTTTTTAAGTTTTTAAGTCTTCCCCTCTGGAGAAGGCAATGGCACCCCACTCCAGTACTCTTGCCTGGAAAATCCCATGGACAGAGGAGCCTGGTGGGCTGCAGTCCATGGGGTCGCGAAGAGTCGGACACGACTGAGCGACTTCACTTTCACCTTTCACTTTCATGCATTGGAGAAGGAAATGGCAACCCACTCCAGTGTTCTTGCCTGGAGAATCCCAGGGATGGGGGAGCCTGGCGGGCTGCCGTCTATGGGGTCGCACAGAGTCGGTCACGACTGAAGCGACTTAGCAGCAGCAGCAGGAAGCCTTCCCCTCTATTCTTTGTTACTGCCCCCTGGCCCACTCTTTTAGGTAACTGAGGCATTACTGTCATCACACACAGCTGTGATGGAGCTTACACTCGAGTACACTTGCATTTTTAAGGAAGAATTTCTTGCTCCTAATATTTTTGAATAAGTAAAGAAATCACCGCCTGCTCAAATGGTCATCCAGTGTCCCCCTCTACTCACCATTCTTCTGAGTTTGGAACAAAGGCAAAGCAAATCACAAAAATAGTCACTTGTCATTTGTACTTTATTTCATATAGTTACCCTTACTAAATCCCAGGGCCCCTTAAGTACCAAGCATCTTTCCACAGGGAAAGCAAACAGGCTTGCTCAATGAGCTGTAAAAATATTAAAATATGAATTATGAAATGATTAATGTGAGAGGTCCAAACTTCGCTAACTAAATTTCTAAACTACATTCTATCTACTGAGACTCTCTTTGATCATAATGCTAGTTTGATTCATCACTAAACTGCCTTGTGTCTAATTTTCTTTGCAGGAACTGGTACTTAATATATCTCAGAGGGAAAGATTTATGAGTAAAAATCCTAAGAGTAAAAATATTTAAAAATCACTTTCAAAATGTGTTAAACAGGACAAATTTCATTCTGTGTAAGCCTGTGTAACTCTATGTATATTGAGTCCCACAGAGTCCAGTCTTTGCCTGGTGTTGTATTTAAAGAAACACAACTCAACAATTAAAAGTAATTAGAATATTCCAGTGTTAGCAATCATATGCCTCTTGATCAACAGCAGAGTAGATTCAATTCATCACCCATGTTTATTTCAGTCTGTGAGTCTTTCACACTCTGCAACCATCCTTCCAGCTGAATCAGATGTCCTCCCTGACACGTATCCATTAGCCTGTTTTATTTTAATCCCTTCTCTCCTTCCTTCTAGAATCCATTTTGTTCCTCAGATATTTCCTTCTTCAAAGATTTTACTGCAATGCACAGTAAAGGGAATAGCCTTATCATCTTCATCCCTACCATTGTTGTCCAGGCCACCATCACTTCTAACCCAAATTGCTACATCAACATCTAAATAGTCTCCTTGCTTCCACCCCAGTCCCATATGATCCTTTAAAAATATACTCCAGTCTCACCTGTCCCCTCGTTTGAGTACTCACTTGTTTACTATCTGTTTCTCTTAGTAGATGATGCTCTTTAACGATGGGGAATCTTGTCTGTTTCTGGGTTGTATCCCCAGGGAGGAGAGCAATGATGATTGGTACATGAAAGGCACTCCCAGTTTTTGAACGAAAAACTGAGCTGTTGAACAACCTTCTTGCTTGCGTCTATGCGTTTATTTATTTATTTTTGGCGGTGCTGGATCTTCATTGCTGCGTGGGCTTTTCTCTAGTTTCAGCTTCCCTCTAGGTGTGGATGGGGGCTTCTCATTGAGGTGGCTTCTCTTGTTGTGGAGCGCAGGCTCCAGGGTGCACGGGCTTCAGTAGTTGTGTAGGCTTGGTAGTTGTGGCTCCCGGGCTCCAGAGCACAGGCTCAGCAGTTGTGGCTCGGGGCTTAGTTGCTCCGCAGCATGTGGGATCATCCCAGATCAGAGATCGAACCTGGGTCTCCTGCATTGGCAGGAAGATTCTTTACCCTTGAGCCACCAGGAAAGGCCCCATCCTTCTTTTGTAAATACTGTTTCTCCTGTAGAGGATGCCCTCTGTAAGAACTGGCAAAATTTCAGCTTCAGGTTACAGAAAAGATAGCATGCTTTATTTCACATAAACAAGTAGCTTACGCACATTTTGAGCATGGCCAAGGCAATACCAATAAGGCTTCACAAATAGTGAGGTGAACAAATCCTATATTCAAGGAAAACAAATGCTATGTCTCTGCTACCTTCCTACTGCTACCCGCAATGCCACAATTCATATGAAAGTGAAAGTTGCTCAGTCCTGTCTGACTCTTTGTGACCCCATGGACTATACAGTCCATGGAATTCTCTAGGCCAGAATACTGGAGTGGGTAGCCTTTCCCTTCTCCAGGGGATCTTCCCAACCCAGGTCTCCAGCATTGCAGGTGGGTTGTTTACCAGCTGAACCACAAGGGAAGCCCAAGAATACTCGAATGGGTAGCCTGTCTCTTCTCCAGTGTATCTTCCTGACCAAAGAATCGAACTGGGGTATCCTGCATTGCAGGCAGATTCTTTACCAACTGAGCTATCAGGAAAGGCTATAAATATGGAATTTTTTTTCTTAGTGGTTTCCTCTTAATAAAGGGGAGATTAAGAAGAAAGAACTGACTTAAACAATAAGGAAGTTAATGTGTTTCCGTTATTGGAAATACAGAGGTAGCCAGATTCTAGCAACAGGATGATGTTGTTGAGTTTGAAGGTGCTCTTTATGTCTCTGTCTGACATCTGGTGCTGTGTGTGCACACCTCCTGTGCCCCGTCTCATATCCTCTCCGTCTACCTTCCATCCAGCCTTGGATGCAAGTCAGCTCTACTCAAGTGTTTTGGCACCTTGCCTCAGCTACACAGTGTATTTTTTACTTTCTGCCCCAGGGCTTTTCTGATACTAGATATGGGATTCTTCTGGGAACCTGCTTGTCCAACTTGAGGACCAATGAATGATTCAGTCGCAGAATCATCAGTTCTTTTGTGAAGCCTCTGTGAGGCAGCTAAACCAACTGGAGCACCAGCTGATGCTTCCACATAAACAAATGTGCAAATATGAAATTTACATTCAGCGCTCCAACCTTTGATCAATGAGAGATGAATGTGCCAGATAAACACCTTAGAACATCTAAGTGGCCTGGAATAGTGCTTGGCACATAGTAGGTACTCAATAATATTTGCCTATTATTAATATGGTTGAATACAGTATATATATGCATACACATATATTAATATATTTAACAACACATTTTATCTTTATACATCTATTATTGGGTTTCACTTGTAGTCATCTCTGTGTTTCTAGAGCTTGAAGTGAATAAAGATCTGTTGAATGAATGAATGAACAAATAGTACAGAGAATATATGCTATATAAATATCTGGAAGGGAGAGATTACTATGTGAAGCTAGGGGAGGAAGTAAGGTTGTCTGGGCAGGTTCATTGAAAGAAGTGGAATCTCAGCAGGTACTTGAAAGATAAATTAGGTTTTTATAGGTTTGAGGATTAGAAACAATATTAGTATGAGGAGCTGTGTGCATAATGATACAGAAGAGAAAACAAATACAAAATATTCAAGGGAGCAGACCGATTTGGGTAGAATGGGAGGTGTGGGGACAGGCATGAGGAGGAATAAGACAGGACAGCTAGATTGAAACTAAAATTATTCCTATAGGAGAGTGATTTTATGGAAGAATCCAGGCTTTGGAATTTTACCGTAATTTGACTCTTAACCATTTTGCTTATTAGTTGTGTGGCCTTCAAGGTATTACCTGACCACTCTAAGTTTTTAAAAATTTAGCACATGAAAATAAAGTGCATAACTTGCAGTGTTTGGGGAAAATTAGCAAAAATATATATAGAATGGCTTTCAAATTGTAAGTATGTGATAAAAGCAGCTGTTAAGTCGATTGTTATTCTGGCAGGTAATGTTAAAGGCTTTTTTTTTCTTAATACAGGAAGATTGGCATCTTAACATCATTTGATGGTAATATAATTGAACCATCAAAATTTACAAAGTGATAAAACCCAGGAAATGAACCAGCAAGTCTGCCAGACGCGTCCAGTGCATGGAAATCACTGTCTTCTCTGGTTGACTGGGAAGCAGCAGAAGGTAATGGAAATATTTAAAATCTTGTGATGGGATTTTGTGGGTTCCTTTTTTCCTCTTTTAGATTTAGTTTTAAAATTCTGCTTTCAAGCAGACAATTGCTTTCTTTAAAATGGAATTGTTTGGTTTTTCTGCAGTATCAGGTGATAATTTCCTTCCTAAGAGCCAACAATTAAATCTTTCTCAGTAGTTCACATACTGAATTTTGCCATGGTCAAGTCTGGAATTCCTCCCTGCCTATAGAGCAAATGGAAGAGATTCTGATTCTTTGCATCTTAAGTTATTCTACTGATAAAGCTACAGCCAGAAGAGACTTTATCATTATCACATTACTCTTAGGTAAAGGCCCAGAAAGAGTAAACACTGGTTTTGTAAATAAGTTAATTCATATCACTTTTTAAAGATTCTGCATATAAGTGATATCATATGATATTCATTTGTAAGTTTACTTCACTTAGTATGGTCATCTCCAGGTCCGTCCATGTTGCTGCAAATGGCATTATTTCATTCTTTCTAATGGCTGGTTAATATTCCATTCCATTGTATACACCTACCAGAAACAGATTTATAGAAAGAATGTATGTTTAGCAGGGGAAAGGGTTGGGGAGGAAAGACATAGATTGGGAGGTTGCGATTGACATGTACACACTACTATATTTAAAGTAAATAACCAACAAGACCTACTGCATAGCACAGGGAACTCTGCTCGATATTCTGTAATAACCTAAATGGTAAAAAAGACTTGAAAAAGAAAAGGTACATGTGTGTGTGTACGGCAGCCCACTCCGGTATTTTTGCCTGGAGAACCCCATGGACAGAGGACACTGGCAGGCTACAGTCCTTGGGGTCACAAAAAGTTGGACACGACTGAGCGACTGGATGTGTGTATAACTGGATCACTTTGCTGCATACCTGAAATTAACAAAACATTATTAATCAACTGTCTTTTCAGTTTAGTTCAGTCGCTCAGTTGTGTCCAACTCTTTGGGACCCCATGGACTGCAGCACTCCAGGCCTCCCTGTCCATCACCAGCTCCTGGAGCTGCTCAAACTCATGTCCATCGAGTCGGTGATGCCATCCAACCACATCTCCTCCTCTGTTGTCCCCTTCTCCTCCCGCCTTCAATCTTTCCCAGTATCAGGTCTTTTCAAATGAGTCGGTTCATCAAGTGGCCAAAGTATTGGAGCTTCAGCTTCAGCATCAGTCCTTCCAATGAACACTCAGGACTGATCTCCTTTAGGATGGACTGGTTGGATCTCCTTGCAGTCCAAGGGACTCTCTATACTCCAACATAAAATAGAAATTTAAAAAATTAAGTGAAAAAAAAGTGGCTACACGCGCTTTTCAGAATGTGCTGGTTTCCATATTGTAGCTTCAGTTGTGGCTCACCCCTTGCAGTCACAAACCACTGGCAGCTCTCATTTGGTATGCATTGGCCCTTCCCAAACACAAATCGACTGTGCCCCATTTCTACTCTAATTACCTTAACCTTTGCTGTTCTAAGCAAGCAGTTTAGGAGTCCACTGTACTTACTTTCCCAAAGCGAAAACATAAAATGAAGTGTTCCCTTAGATGCATTTGTATTCCTAAAGTGAACTGTTGTAATTAACAATAGAATTCTGTGGGAGGAGGACACAGAAATCTGACAGTTGTCCCCCTGTTTCCTGAAGAAAATAGGACCCAAAATGCTTTTGATTAAGTGAGGTTTATCTCTTGAGGCTTGAGGGATAAGAAAAGGTAATTTAGTTTCTACAGAAACATTTTGGTGAGAGATGTGCCTTGAATTTAAAGTAAGTTACATATCTGACTCAAAACGAATCTCAAAAGAAAATTTTAAAAATGATCTTCCCTTCAGATTTTCAGTTAGAAGTCAGAATTAGCATTTCTTTACCTATTGAAAAAGGAGATTTCCATTTATTAGAAGCAGTATATCATCGTGGTCATTGTCACTCCTGGTTTTAGGATGAGATAGCATAGGTTCATCTCCTGGCGTCGTTACTTACTATTAAGTGATCTTTGGCAAGTTACATAACTTGTCTGAAAAATGTACCTACCTCATAAAACAGTTGTGAGAGTTAAACAGTTAGCAAATCAATTTCTGCTTTCCAGTAATATTTAATAGGTGGCATGTCATTAATCTTCTGCATCAACTAGAAAAAAAGAATTAATTATAGGAATCATATTTTATTTTTTATTATTATTTAAAAACATTTATTAATTTATTTGGTTTCATTGAGGCACGTAGCATCTCTCACTGAGGCATGCAGGCTTCCTCTATTTGTGATGCACCGGCTCCAGAATGTGTGGGGTCAGTAGTCGCAGCTTTTGGGCTTAGCTGTCCCAAGGAATGTGGGATCTTAGTTCCCAATCCCCTGCACTGGAAGATGAATTTTTAACCACTGGACCACCAAGGAAGTCCCAGAAATCATATTTTAAAAGATATCTGAGAATAGTGGAAACAAAAAGGACTAAATGAACTAACATTCCAAAAAAGAAAGAGCTCTTTCTGTTGGTGTTCAGTTGCTAAGTCTTATCTGAATATTTGTGGCTCCATGGACTGTAGCATGCCAGGCTTCCCTGACCTTCACTGTCTCCTGGAGTTTGCTCAGACTCATATCACTGAGTTGATGCCATCCAACTATCTCATCCTCTGTCACCTGGCTGCCCTCAATCTTTCCTAGCATCAGGGTCTTTTCCAGTGAATCAGCTCTTTGCATCAGGTGGCCAAAGTTTTGGAGCTTCAGCTTCAGTATCAGTCCTTCCAATGATCTCTTGCTAGGTGAGCTGATTTTACTCTTTTCTTCCTTCTGGAGATTTGCTGAGTCCAAGCATAAGCTGAGGATCAGGTGAAGGGGCTCTACCAGGGGAAGACAAACCAGCAGAGCTTTAGAACACCATACGGCTTTATGCCTGTTTAAAATGTACAGAAACCCCAAATGTACAGTTTGCCTGGCGGGATCTTTGCTGAATGCTGAGTGGGGGAGTTGTATAAGAAGCTCCGTGTTGAATTGGAAAGGCAGAGTGAGATATTCTGCAGTCGCATAGTGCTGATGAGTAAAATCCTCCCTGAGGCAATGTCCTGCAATAAACACATGACCGCTGTCATCTTTAAAACATATGAAAACATAGGTGAAATTAGTCTAAGTAGGGCTAATATCCAGTTCCTTGGAAGCTTATTTTTGAATGGATTGAGGTGAGTAACCCCTCATCTTATCTGTATAACAGAGGGCAAGGTAAATGATCTCTAAGAAGCAACAATAATTTCAGTTTTCAATACTTCCTTTACACACAATATCTGACATACAAATTTAAAAAAAGGGATACATGCAAAGAGACAAGAAAAATTGTACTAATAGTCAACAGAAAAGATAATAAACTAGACTAAATTATTCCTATATTGAAGTTAGTAGATTTTATTATAAATGTTAGAACATAGAAAGATGGAGCAAAGTCTATGTCAATTAATCAAATAGCCATTGGAAAAAATGTAATATCTAGGCTTAAAAACTCACTGGATGGGTTTAATAGCAAATTGGTCATCAGTTCAGTTCAGTCGCTCAGTTGTGTCCGACTCTTTGCGACCCCATGAATCACAGCACGCCAGGCCTCCCTGTCCATCACCAACTCCTGGAGTTCACCCAGACTCACGTCCATCGAGTTGGTGATGCCATCCAGCCATCTCATCCTCTGTCGTCCCCTTCTCCTCCTGCCCCCAATCCCTCCCAGCATCAGGATTTTTTCCAATGAGTCAACTCTTCGCATGAGGTGGCCAAAGTATTGGAGTTTCAGCTTCAGCATCAGTCCTTCCAGTGAACACCCAGGACTGATCTCCTTTAGGATGGACTGGTTAGAGCTCCTTGCAGTCCAAGGGACTCTCAAGAGTCTTCTCCAACATCACAGTTCAAAAGCATCAATTCTTCAGCGCTCAGCTTTCTGCATAGCAGAAAGCAAATTTAGTTAACCTAAAGACAGGTCAGTAGAAAACTCTCAAGCTAAAGTACAAAGAAGGTGAAAAGGGAATAGAAAGAATGGAGCATAAGACATGAGGGATAATAGCAAAACCATTTAATTATGTGTAATGTATGTGCTCTCTCAATCTAAGAGTATAGGAGAGAGAAAACAGGGCAGAAACAACATTTGAAAAGATAGTCTGAGAATTTTCTAAAACTAGTAAACAACATTAACCCACAAATTCAAGATGCTCAGTATCAGAAAAAAATAAAGAAAATCATGTTGTTGTTCAGTCACTCAGTTGTGTCCGACTCTGCGAGCCATGGACTGCAGCTTGCCAGGTTTCCCTGTCTTCACCAACTCCCGGAGCTTGCTCAAACTCATGTCCATCCAGTCGGTGATGCCATCCAACCATCTTTTCCTCTGTTGTCCGCTTCTCCTCCTGCCTTCAATCTTTCCCAGCATCAGGGTCTTTTCCAATGAGTCGGTTCTTTGCATCAGGTGACCAAAGTATTGGCCCAAGAAAATCATACGTAGGAACAGAATAAACTTATGAAAGGAAATATTAGAAGAAGCAAAATTTTAAAAGATTACTTTCAGAGAAGTGAAAATTAGACTAATAGAGTTTTAGACTGAACATACAGCACACATCAAGAAGACAATAGAATGACATCTTAAAAAGGATGAAAGAAAAAAAACTTCCATCTACAAATGCTATATATAGTGAAAAGGGACCTTCAAAAATAAAGGTCAAATAAAGACACTTTTAATTGAAAAAAATCTGAAATAATTAGTCTCTAGCAGTCTAGAAAATTAGTCTCTTCCGTAAAAAAAAATACTAAAAAGACCTATTCAGACTGAAGTAAAGGAAATTCCAATAAATACATGGGAAGGAATGAAGAACTGGGTAAATATATGATAATATATAGAAAAACATTGGCTGTAAAATAACAGTAATAACAATGTCTTGTGGGTTGTGGGGTTTGGTGTATATGTATATATATATATATATATATATATGCATGCTAAGTTGCTTCAGTCGTGTCTGACTGTGTGACCCCATTGACTGGAGCCCACCAGCTGCTCAGTCCATGGGATTCTCCAGGCAAGAATACTAGAGTGGGCTGCCATGCCCTCCCCAGGGGCTCTTCCTAACCCAGAGCCTGAATCTGCGTCTCCTGCACTGTAGGCGGCAGGTGAATTCTTTACCCACTGAGCCATCAGGGAAACATATACATATCTATATATGAAATTTCTTCAGTCACATCTGTCATCTGTCTCCCCATGATGGGGATGGTGTATGCTAAGACCTGTCAACCCCATTTTATATCAAGGTTTTTTTTTTTTTTTTGCCATGCCACAGCTTGTGGGATCTTAGTTCCCCAGTCTGCACCCTTGGCAGTGAACCTGCCCATTTGGCAAAGAAAGCATGCAGTGCTAACCACTGGACCATTGGGGAATTCTCTACAGCAGGTATTACAATGCATCAGACTGACACCTAAGGGTCAGGTGATATAATGAAATTCACTCATGTAATCTGAGAGGGGTTATTTGAAATATATATGAAGAGAGAGAGAGAGAGAGAGACCATTGGATCTGTTTCTGTTTCTGCCTGGGAAATGAATAGCTCAGAAAAATTTCTTGGACAAAGCAGCTGGCCTAACTGAAAAGCAAAAAAAATTTAAGTTTGTTTACTAATCTTTACACTTGAAGTTATGTCATTGTAAATTAAAAAATATTTTAAAAATTTTAAATTAAAATATATATTTTAGCACAAAGTTAAAAAAAAAATAAATGGAGTTGAGCTTGGCGTTTTGCATTTTTTGGGGGGTGATAAGTGATGTGCTTTGTTGTGCTTAGTTGCTCAGTTGTGTCTGACTCTTTGCGACCCCATGGACTGTAGCCCACCAGGCTCCTCTGTCCATGGGAATTCTCCAGGCAAGAATACTGGAATGGGTTGCCATGCCCTCCTCCAGGGGATCTTCCCAACCTAGGGATTGAACCTAGGCCTCCCGCATTGCTGGCAGATTCTTTACCATCTGAGTCACCAGGGAAGTGATGAGGTGACTGCAATTAGAGTTGCACTATAGAAATACAGCATCTAACTAAGATAAAAATACTAAAAGGGAAAACTAAAGTGAATAGAGTATATATAATAATTTAGTTAAAGACATTGATTAATGAAGAAGAAGAAAGTAGGAAGATGATAAACAGACAATTAAAAATGGGACAGAAAGCAAATTTGTCAAAGTTTGAAAATTATACTTCAAATAATCCTATGGATCAAGGAAATCACAGTCTACATTAGATAATAGTTTAAACTGAACAAAAATGTATATGGAACATATTAAAATTGGTTAAATGTAACCAAATCAGTGTTTAGAGGGAAGTTTATAGGGCAAGGAGTAGCACAAAAGAAAGGAAAACCATCAACTCACCAAAATCAGGAATGAAAAATGAGACATCACTGCAGTTAATAATTTTAAAAACTTAAATGAAATGGATAAAGTTCTTGAAAAGTAATAGTTTAACAAAGCTGAAAGAAGAAGAAATAGAAAATCTGAGTAGTCAAATGGCTAATAAAATAATTGAACTTGTAATAAAAAACCTTCTCACAATAAAAACTTTAGGCTCTAATAGTTTCACTGATGACTTTCCCCCAACGTTTAAGAAAGAATACACAATCTACACAAACTGTTCCAGATAAAAGGAATGAGAAAAACTTTTCAGCTTGTTTATGAGGCCAGCACAACCTTACTATAAAAGCTTTGACAGGGACATTATAAAAGCAGAATTCTAAGTTAATATCCCTCATGAACATAGAATATTTTTATATAAAAATATCAAATCAAATCCATTTATATATAAAATATGATATCATGGAATTTATTTGAGGAATATAAAGGTGGTTTAACATTCAAAAGTCATTGAATGGAATTACCCATATGAGTTGAATAAAAGAGTAAAACTATGGATATCTCAATGGAAGCAAAAAACTTTTGACAAAATTCTACATATTTATTATGAAAATTTCTTTCATCTGATAGAGTTTTTAACAATGGCTAACATCATACTTAAGGGTAAAATATGCTTTTTTAAGAAATTAAGAATAAGATAAGGCTCTTCATTATCACTTTTATAATTAAAATATGTAATAGTATGAAGACTTTTCCCCTGAAAAAGATATCCAGTACCACCACTTTATTTTTTAAAAACCTTTAATTTTATATTGGAGTATAGAGAGCCACGGAGAAGGCAATGGCACCCCACTCCAGTACTCTTGCTTGGAAAATCCCATGGATGGAGGAGCCTGGTAGGCTGTAGTCCATGGGGTCGCTAAGAGTCGGACACGACTGAGCAACTTCCCTTTCACTTTTCACTTTCATGCATTGGAGAAGGAAATGGCAACCCACTCCAGTGTTCTTGCCTGGAGAATCCCTGGGACAGGGGAGCCTGGTGGGCTTCCGTCTATGGGGTCACACAGAGTCGGACACGACTGAAGCGACTTAGCAGCAGCATAGAGATCCAACCAATCCATTCTAAAGGAGATCAGCCCTGGGATTTCTTTGGAACGAATGATGCTAAAGCTGAAACTCCAGTACTTTGGCCACCTCATGCGAAGAGTTGACTCATTGGAAAAGACTTTGATGCTGGGAGGGATTGGGGGCAGGAGGAGAAGGGGACCAGAGGATGAGATGGTTGGATAGCATCACTGACTCAATGGACGTGAGTCTGAGTGAACTCCGGGAGTTGGTGATGGACAGGGAGGCCTGGTGTGCTGCGATTCATGGGGTTGCAAAGAGTTGGACACGACTGAGCTACTGAACTGAACTGAACTGATAGCCAGTTAACAATTTTGTGATAGTTTCAGGTGGACAGCAAAGGGACTCAGCCATACATAAGCATGGATCCATTCTCCTCCAAGCCCCCCTCCTATGGAGGCTGCCACATAGCATTGAGCAGAGTTCCCTGTGCTACACAGTAGGCCCTTGTTGATTATCCATTGTAAATATAGCAGCCTCAGTACCACTTTAATGCAATGTTGTCTGAGAGGTCTTAACCAGAGTCGTCAGGCAAGAAGAAGTTTAGGTACCAGATATAAACACTGACGGACTTCCATGGTGGTCCCATGGTAAAGAATCCGCCTGCCAATGCAGAAGACACAGGTTTGATCCCTGGTCGGGAAGATCCCCTGGAATAGGAAATGGCAACTCATTCCAGTATTCTTGCCTGGAAAATTCCATGCACAGCGAAACCCGGCGAGCTGTACCCATGGGGTCGCAAAGAGTCCACACGACCGAGGAGGCATGCACTATCCGAGGATTCACCTTCCCAGGAATTCAAGTCGTGCCCTCCGAAGTGTCTTAGTTTGGGGCTGGTGAAAGGGAGTGTGGAGTGCATAGCGCCCCCTGGTGCCGGGCGCGGTGGAGAGCGCGAAAGAGATGCCAGTCATCAGTAGGGGATGAAACTCGAAACTCGAGGAATAAGAAGTTTAGCGTGTATTGGTCTGCAAATCCAGAGAGCCTGGGTCCCCAGCTGGGTCCCCTGCCCATCAAGCTATCCCAAACACTCCGTCTTGAATCAGAAGGGGATTTAGAAGCGAGAAGAGGTGGCCGCCGCCAATACCTTTAATGCCCAGGCCGGGAAGAAAGCGGGTTAGGATCTGATCCCGCTGAGTAGAGGACCCAGGAGCCTCCCGCCTTGGGTGCTCGGTGTGGCGGGGGCGCGCTGCGCGCTGCGGCGGCGCGGGCGCCGTGATGCAGGTGTGACACCCGCGGACTCCTGCCTCCGCCGGGATCGCCCCAGCGCCGCGTTCTCCCGAGCAGCCGGCCGGGCCACCCGGACTGACCCCGCTCCGCCTGCACCCGGGGGCGGCCTCGTGCGGATTTCCCACCCAGGTAGGGGACGGCATTGCTCGCTCCGGTGCGTGCAGACCCGGCCGGGGGCGCGGAGCCCGCGCGACCCTGGGGGCTCCCAGGCTTGCCTGCTTGGGCTGAAACGTACACGCTGGTACCTCTGAATGTTGTTTATAGTAAATGGCACAAAAGACAGGGGAGAGTCTTGGAAAGCTGGCGCAGAAAAGCAAGCACTTGCCTGCTGCGCGGGGTTGCGCGCCTCTTTGAAGCGGGCATCCCCCAAGGGCTGTTTTTAAATCCTGTTTGAACTGTTAGCGCCATACATAGTTTTGCAACTTAGGCTATTGACGTTGATAACTCCCTTTCCATAAGCTTCCTAGTCACCCCTTTTAGTTTCGGTTCTTTGCAATTAGATGGATGTGTGTGTGTGTGTGTGTGGTGAATGATGTTGTTGTTGGTTTGTTCTTAAAGGACAGATCGAAACCAGGCTTTCACCTGGTACCTCTGGGTTGGGGTTTGTGAGTGTGTATTTGCGTGTGTGGAGGGCGCCCTCCGCGGGCGTGGGAGCCGTTTCTTAGGGACGCGGAGAGGATTTGTTTATAGATGGATTTTAGCGCAAGGAAAAGAACATGATTTGTTCTGCAGGGATGGGTGAGCGGGTGCGTTTAGCCAGGGAGGAGCGAGGCACTGCCGTTTCCTCCGCAGACGGGTGTTAGATATATCTGCTGTCCAGGTTTCAGCCCGGCTGCTGAAACACGATCCTTAAACCAGAAATCACAGATGCAGACTAGCTCCTTTTAAAGGTAACTTAACCTCGGTGTCTGGGGCTCTGGTAAGAGCAGAACGGTAGGGTGGGGTGGGGTGCGTGCTCATTTTTTAAAAAGCTTGTTCAGAAGCAAATGTGGGTGGTTTTGAGGTTCAGGGAGTGGCAGGTGAAGGATGGGAAATAGATACCTATAGGGGAGAATTAGACTTCCTAGCCAGCTCAGTGATCCTTCTGGTCTACCCTGGTCTCTTCTGTTTCTGCTTCTTGCCCTTTCCAGAAGAGGTCACTTACCCTGCTTGCTCCAGTGGGTGCAGCAAGCACAGCACAGGCTCGCTCTGCATCTTTCTTGAGTCAGCAAATACTGGTCGAGCACCTAGTTATGTGTCAGAGGCTGGATTAACCCTGAGGGGTGCAGAGAGGATGAAAACAAAGTCTATTTCCCCAGAAGCTCACATCTGGTGGAGAAGAAACACCTGTAATAATGAGGTATGATAAGTTCAGCAATGTAGATGTGGAAAGAGTGGTGGGAGCAGGAAGAGAGGAATTAATGTGGCAGTGATTTTTTTTTTTAAACGAAGCTCTCCTAGGTGAGATGTTACATGAATTTCAGTAGAAACGGGGTCCCTCTCTTGGTCCTTTGGTCTGTGAGTAACCCCCATCAGTCTCCCCATCATCAGCATCAAGGTTACTATACGTGCAGAGCTCTGTAAGTTACAGCAGGGTTGGCGTTTGCAGTATGTGACCAGATACTAGTAGACACAGACACAAGATGACAACCAAGAGAAAAGAGTGTCCAGCACAGGAGGTCAGGCTTTTTGTTTCTTTAATGGATTGTTTCCCCAAGTTCTAGAACCAGGAAGATTTGGGAGCAGTACATCACAAAGGCAAGGATTCTGGATAGTTCTGAGGGATTCTCAGAGCAGATGAACTTCTGCTTTCATCTCCTTTGGGTCCCTGACCTGTCTGTGCTTGTCCCAGCTCAGATCAAAAGGAAAGCTCTGAACCTGGATGTCTCTAAATGGATGGAATAAAGGAAATCTAAAGCTATTGCAACCAATGTGCTCTGGGAAATAAAAATCCAATCTGACGGATTTTTTTTCCTGGACAAAATCTATGGTGGGTGATAGAAAAATGGTAGAATGAAGAGCTCTTGTGCTATACATGTTGCCAGAGATGCGTCTTACGTGCGTCTTGTAACCTAAAGCATCACTGAGGTATTTAAAAAGCAGATTGGCACGCGTCAAGGACCGTGGGTTTTGATACTCAAACAGACCTAGGTAAGTGTCTTGTGCAGGTTTCTTAGCCTCGCTTTGAGCTTTGGGTTCCTGAGCTGTAACATGGAGATAACAGTGGAATTCTTATAATATAATTACATCATAAGTGCTTAAAAATATGTTTATTGGGAAATGATCATCATATATAAGTTGCTTGACACAAAGTAGGTGCTTAAGAAATGGCAGTTCATTCATTGAGTACCTACTATGTGTCAAGAATTGCTCTATGTGTAGGGATACGGAATTGAATTAAATGAAGTCCCTCAAGGAGCTTACCTTGTGTGTGTGTGTGTATATGTGTGTGTGTGTGTGTATGTAAGATAGCAGACAAATAAATAACAAGATAATGATGCATTATAGTGGAGAGAAATAAAGCAGAGTAAGAGGAATGGGGAGTCTTGCCAGAGGGCGCGGTGAGGATTGTTATTGTTTAATATAGCTTGGTCAGGGAACGCTTTGCTGATGAGTGACATTTGACTGGACCCCTGGGAAAGTGAGGAGCGGGCCAGGCAGATGTCTGAGGAAGAGCATTCTGGGCAGTGTAACAGCACCTGCAAAACCTGAAGCAGGAGGGAGGTGTGTTCATACGAAAACCCAGAAAGAAGTCCAGTGAGGCTGCGGGTGAGTGAGCGAGGGGAGCAGCAGTAGGATTTGAGGCCAGAGGGGTAAGCCGGCAGGGTCACTGGGGTATTGCCTCTCATGATTTCTATTTGTTGCGAAGATTAATATCCTGAGCACTTGTGGAAAGAATTGGCTGACATCTTACACTCGATGTTTAGAAGAAGGCTCGTTGGGAGACATAGGTTCCTAGGTCACTCAGCCTGAGCAAATGCAACCAGCAGAGGCATAAATCTTTCCAAGGTGATGAGAAGCTCAGTGCAAAACAGTGTTTAGCAATCTTTCATCCAGATCAAGGACTGTTTTAGGGCTTCTATTGAACATTTCCTTCGCAATGAAAGAAAGGGCCACCTTTACTGAATAGTCCTGCAGGTATTGTCCCTGCTAGTTTTTAGTCTGTATTCTTGGAGGATGAAAGTAGTTTCTATGGCTATGGAAAGATGTTAGAATCAACTGGAAATACATTGACTGTTGGTGTACCGTGGGATGCATGTACATGATATTATATGGTGCACTTATTTGAGACTTCCATCTTGTAGGCTGAATACGACGAAGATCACAATTTGCTGCTCCACCCCTCTGGGACATCGTTCCTCTACAGCAGGGGTCCCCTACCTCTGGGATCTAATGCCTGATGGTCTGAGATGGAGCTGATGTAATAGTAACAGGAATAAAGTGCGCAATGAATGTAATGCATTTGAATCATCCTGAAACTATCTCCCCTGTCTGGTCCATACAAAAATTGTCTTCCACGAAACTGGTCCCTGGTGCCAAAAAGATTGGGGACTGCTGCTTTAAAGAGCATGGTTTTGGCAGACTTATTGTTACCAAAGAGAAGAGTGTGAGGGGAGGGAGGACAGATCAATTAGGAGTTTGGGATTAAAATACACACATTGGGCTTCCCAGGTGGCGTTAATGGTAAAGAATCCATCTGTAAGGCAGGAGGTGCAGGAGACGCGAGTTTTATCCCTGAGTTGGGAAGATCCCTTGGAGGAGGGCACAGCACCCCACTCCAGTATTCTTGCCTGGAGAATCCCATGGGCAAAGGAGCCTGGTGTGCTGCAGTCCATGGGGCTGCAAAGAGGCGGACATGACTGAGCAACTGAGCACACACACACACTATTGCATATAAAATAGATAAACAACAAGGACCTACTGCATAGCACAGGGAACTGCATTCAGTATCTTGTAATAACCTATAATGCAAAAGAATATATATACGTATTTATATATTATATGTGTCTGATAGAATCACTTTGCTGTACACTTGAAATCAACTGGACCCAATTAAAAAAAATAAAGAGCATGGTTTTGGGGATTTGAGAGCTTCCCCCTCATGGCTGACCCTAGTGCTGTGGGACTGTTGCAGTGTTTCGTGGATAGAAATGGGGTTGGATGCCTGAGAAGCTGGTCAAAGTTCCTGTGAAACAGGATTTGACAAGGTTGGGTCCTGGCTGGGTGGCTGGCTGGGTGTCCCCCAAGTCACCCCTTTAGAAGGTGACTTTCACCTCTGTGGATTTTTCTCCATCCGAGGTCTTGCTGCCTCAGAAAGCCACTTACATTGCAGTGACCTTGCTCACCCCAGACTGAATTTGCAGTGGCTGGAACCCTGTGTGGCATGGCAGGGTGTCTTCTTCTTGCTGATCCCTTTGGTGACAACCACATCACAAGGAGAAGCTTTCCTGATGAGCACATATTCAGAGCAGAGCAGCTGAGATGCCTCCCCTGGGGGCTGATCACATACATTAGGGCTGACCTTACCAAGGAACTATAGGACAAATCTCCCCGCAACTTAGCGGCTTAAGACAGCAACCATTTCTCATTTTCTCACGTGTTTACGGGCTGGCCAGGCAGTTCTTTAGGTCTGAGTGGGCTTGATTCATCTCAGCTGGGTTTGTTCATGTTTTTTTTGTCTGCTGTTGGAGTGGCTGAGAGCTGGCTGCTTGAGGGTGGCCTTACCCGGGGGAACTTGGCTCTGCTCTGGGTAGTACCACATTTTCCAACAGGCTAGCCCAACATGTTCACATAGTATCCCTGGAATCCAAGGGAGAGTGGAAACTTGCCTGACCTCTTGAGGTCTAAGCTTATACTTGGCACACCGTTGTTTCATCTTTGTCTATTGACAAAAGTAAGTCACAAGGCCAGCCAGAGTGAAGGTGTAAAGAGTCTGCCTGCAATGCAGGAGACCAGGGTTCGATCCCTGAGTCAGGAAGATCCCCTGGAGAAGGGAATGGATACTCACTCCAGTATGCTTGCTTGGAGAGTCCCATGGACAGAGGAGCCTGGTGGACTGCAGTCCATGGGGTTGCAAAGGATTGGACATGACTGAGTGACTGAAACTTTCTCTTCAACTCACAAGGCCAGCCCAGAGTGAAGGTGTAGGGACTAGAATATACTTTAAAAAATTATTTACTCATTTGGCTGTACCAGGTCTTAGATACAGCATGTGGGATCTTTGACCTTCTGTTGTGGCATGTAGGGTCTAGTTGCCTGACCAGGGATGGAACCTGGGCCCCCTGCATTGGGAGCACAGAGTCTTAGCTGCTGAACCACCAGGGAAGTCCCTGGAGTACACTGCTTGATGGGAAGAGCTACGAAGGCACACTGCAAAGAGCATGGATACGGAGGGAGGAGGGGAACTGGAATGTCTTTGCATTCAGTATACCATAGGGACATTAATATTTAAAGTCCCCTTGACTAAGGCTCCTTTTTTCCCAAGTTCTGCTTGAATGGACAATGCCTGAAACTTGCCCTTTTCTTTTTCTCTGTTGTTCTCTGTTTCCATGGCTGATCAGCTTCAGACCTATGAATCTTTAGATAGCCATTCATCCACCAAATATTTACTGAGTGTTCCTTACATGCCAGGCATGGGCTTCCCAGGTGGCACAGTGGTAAAGAATCTGCCTGCCAATGCAGGATGCACAAGAGACGCAGGTTCAATCCCTGGGTTGGGAAGATCCCCTGGAGGAGGAAATGGCAACCCATTCCAGTATTCTGTGCCTAGAAAATCCCATGGATAGAGGAGCCTGGCAGGCTACAGTCTATGGGGTCACAAAGAGACAGACATGACTGAGCGACTGAGCACACACACACAAACACGTGCACCAGTCAAGGTAGCAAGGTCCATCCTCATGATGCATTCGTCCTAGCTGGGGAGATGGCATGTAAATAAGTAAATATGTATTATGTGATGAGAGGACATCACGTAAGGAGAGCAGGATGAGGAGTGCCTGGTTGAGTGGATGAGGAGCAGGGTGAAGGAAGGGGTGGGAGTGGTCGGGGTGACATGAAGGAAGAGAGTCAGCCAGACGGATATTTGGGGAAGGACCCTTCTAGGCAGGGAAAGCGACAAGTGTGAAGGCCCCGAGGGAAGAGTGTCCTGGTGTATCCTGGGAACAGAAAGGGCATTCATGTAGAGAGGGTGAGGATGGAGAAGGTGAGATCAGACAAATGGCTGAGAGCTGGGTAATACAAGGTTATCTAGGGCATTGTGTAGACTGTGGCTTTTACTCTGAGCGTGATGGGAAGCCAGTGGAGAATTTTGAGCACTCGCTGACATTATCTGATTTAAGCTTTACAATGATTACCTGAGCTTTAGACCTTAGAATAGACTTTTGGGGTTAAGGGTGAAAACAGGGAGGTGAAGTCAGGAGGCTACTGCAATGATCCAGGCAAGAGGTGATGGTGGTTTGGACCAGGGTAGTTAGTGGTGATAGTGAACAGTTATCAAATTACGGATATATTGCTCTAGGGATTCAAGGATGACTCTACATATTTTGACCTGAGCAGCTAGAAAGAGTGGCCTTTTACTGAAATGGAGAAGGAAGAGTAGTGGGGTTTAACTGAACACCCAATGGGAGATGTTAATTTGATAGTTACACGTGTGGGTCTAGAGTTGAAGGAAGAGGTCCTACAAGGAGATATAAGCTTGAGTATCGTTAGCATTCTTAATTTGTCCCTTCCTTGAGCCCAGTCCCTGCTGTACCACCAGTGCCTTGCATATTGCTTGACACATGGTCTGTGCTCAGTGAGTATTTACTGAATGAGTGAATGGAGTCATTCAATCACTGGAGGTGACTGCAGATCTTTGTTTCAGTGGGTCTTGAAGTGTAACTCCCTGAAGTTATTCTTTTTCTTTTCAAGGTCTCATGAGAGCCTTATTGTGGATCCCACGGACTAAAAACAGACTTTAAATGTGAAGGCTCCAATTGCTTATGTCTTATAGAAAACAATGTGTGATGACAAGTAAGAAGGAGAAACAAGTGGAAACCAAAAAATAGCTCATACTTTCAAAAAAGGAGACAAAATCCTGCGGGAGAGGAGGTTGAAATTCAGAGGTGTGATGTTCTTGGGTTATTATTGTACTCCTCTTAATTTAAGATTAAGCAGAAGCAGGAAAGAATCTTGAAAAAGGAAGATGTTTATTTAAATCGATTTTGTGCCAAGTGAAAGAGTGTCACCAGCTTGCTTGAAAAATCCCACATCTACAGCATCTTGTGTAATCTGTTCCTGTTTATAAAAGGAGAGAAATCAGCAATAGTCTTATAGGAAAAGGGGAGGAACAGTTATGGGGATTAATTGGCGTGACTTTAATTGGAATGACTTCAATCTCAGACTCCAGGTGCTGACCATTTCCTCCCCGTGGTGTGACTGAATATGTGTGAATGTGAGTTTTGTTTGCAGTGATATTAGAGTGGGTGGGAGTGAGGAAAAAATGTAGTCACTGCAATGGCAAATGGCTTCCTCTGTGTGTGTGCGTGTGTGTGTGTGAGAGAGAGAGAGAGAGAGAGAGAAAGAAAGAGAAAGAGACAGAGAGAGAGAGAGCAGGAAAGGGACAACAGCGGGAAAAAAAGAACTAAAGCAGAGAAGGAAATATGAGAAAGGGATATCAAGTTGGCCTCCGTTTGTACGTGTGGATACCAAGCTTGACCATGTTGGAGACTGGATGGAGCGGTGGGATTTGGGATCAAACAAAGCTTGGTTTGGACTCAATCTTCCTTACTTTCTAGCTGTGTAAACCGTAGCAAGTTATTTAATTTCCCTGAGTCCTGGTTCCTTCAGCTGTAAAATGATGATGGTGATGATGGTGGTGGTGGTGATGACAGCGGTGATGGTAGTAGTAATAACACCCAAAGGGTCTGCAGTTTCTTTCATGCTCCTGTTCTTGGCAATAAGTTGGTCTAAATACTAATTAAAGAATTACTGAGTGCGCGCTTAGTCATCAGTTGTGTCCGACTCTTTGTGACCTCATGGACTGCAGCCCTCCAGGCTCATCTGTCCATGGGATTCTCCAGGCAAGAGTACTGGAGCGGGTTGCCATTTCCTCCTCCACAGAATCTTCCTGACCCAGGGATCAAACCCATGTCTTCTGTGGCTCCTGCATTGCAGGTGGATTCCTTACCTGCTGATCCATCGGGGCTTCCCAAAGGATCACTATATCTAATGAAAGAACTGGAAATTCTAAGTGTAGAGAGAGTTTAGAACCTGTCATTTAATGTTGCCAGTGCTGATGAGATTATTTGCATGAGGCCCATGGTGTTCAAAATGAGACAGGTGGACAATAATTAGACTTATGAGCTAGAGATTTCTGAGGTGCCTCAAAGGGAAACCAACCTTCCATCCTCTGCAACAGGCCAACCCCCCAGCTCAGCTCTGGCTTGTCTCATACTTTGTTAGAATTCCTTGATCAAAGTTTTTGAGTCATTTGGATTATGGAGGTGCAGAAACTCTCCATCAGATGCCTCTGGGTTTTGCTCCCATAAAATCTGCCCCATGATGTTTTCTACTGGAAAATCTGCTGTTTTTCCTCCTCCAGGTACATAGTAGGCACACAGTACGAGTCTATTTGATTCATGAATGAGTAAATGCTGTTGTGGTTGCTCTGTTGGCTGAGGCTCCTTGGTTTTTCTCTTTGACCTGGACAAGACGTGACGATGTGAGAGACAGTGCTGAGTTTGCAGCATCTAGTAAGTACTCAGTAGCTAAGGGTTTCCCAGGTGGCGCTCGTGGTAAGGAATCCGTCTGCCAATGTAGGAAACATGAAAGATGTGGGTTCAGCCCCCGAGTTGGGGTCGGGAGGATCCCCTGGAGGAAGACATGGTAACCCACTCCAGTATTCTTGTCTGGAGGATCCCATGGACAGAGGAGCCTGGCGGGCTACAGTCCATGGAGTTGCAAAGAGTCGGACACGACGGAGTGACTAACGTACAACCACAGTAGCAATGGTTTCTCTCTGTTCCACCTCCCTGCTTTTGCTGCCATTCTGGCCTCCTCTGGATCAAGGAGCATCAGGTTTCTCTTGGGGCTCTCAGATGCTTCTGGAGTGAAGACCAAAGCTCCCTTGCTGTCCTGCCCATGGATTACAGTTCACCCACTGTGTCTCCTGGTCCAGTGAAAACCTGCACCGTGGATTCCCTCCTTCAGCCTGTGATCCTATCACATTTCTCTGTTTCTATGGAAGCTCCTGCTCCACGCACTTCCTGTTTCCTTCAGTCTTTAGAGCTTGCTTCTGTCCAGGGCAGCAGTGGGGAGAGTAGCATTAACTTTTTTCTTTTCCCCAAAAGGCAACTGAAAATTCTCCCCTAACCAGAGACTCTGTGTGTGTGTGTATTATCGCTCAGTCGTGTCCGACTCTGCGACCCCATGGACTGTAGCCTGCTAGGCTCCTCAGTCCATGGAATTTTCCAGGCAAGAATATGGAGTGGATTGCCATTCCCTTCTCCAGGGGATCTTCCTGACACAGGGATCGAACCCCAGACTCCCATATTGCAGACAGATTCTTTACCGTCTGAGACACCAGGGAAGCCCAGTGACTCTGTAACCCCTCAGAAATACAATTAAATTGAACTTTTTTAGGAGCTAGAACATATAGGCCATGTCTTCTCTTCCATTCCCACTTTATAGATGGGAAACCTGAGGTCCAGAGCGAGGAAATCACAGATGAAGATACCCTTGGACAAGCGGTGGAACAACCTCATTTCTTTCTCTTCCCGTTCTATGTAGATGCAGGAGAAGGTAATTTGGCCCAACTTCTGGGGCCTTCTTGCATCACAGATGTCCGGGTCTAGCAGTTGGCTGTTCAAGCTAGGAGCTGGGGACCATTAACTGCTTCATACATCAAACCCAGATGATGCATGTGTTGGCAGGAACTCTGGTGCCTAAAAGTCACATAAGCTTAGGGGAGATGTGTGTACTTCACACATGTATTTTCATGGCTCCCCATTACTGAAACCTGCCAATGAACACATGTCTGTCCATCAATACCTCCAAATGTACAAATTTGTTTTAATAAGTATTTCATCGGCAGGTTCCTTTGGCTTCCCTGGTGGCTCGGACAGTAAAGAATCTACCTGCAATGCAGGAGGCCCAGGTTCGATACCTGGGTCTGGAAGATGCCCTGGTAAAGGGAATGGCAACCCACTCCGTTATTCTTGCCTGGAGAAGTCCCTGGACAGAGGAGCCCGAGGGGCTACAGTTCCATCCAGTCAGGAAGAGTCGGACACGACTGAGTGACTTTCACTTTCACGTTTCATAGGCGGTTTCCTTATTGGGCCCAGAACAAGTTCAGGACAATGGAAGGACTTACTTGGACTAGAGGATCTTAGTGTCTCAGAGCTGAAGGGACTGTAGGAATCTAAACTCCCTACTAGGCAAAGACAGGAGCTGAGTCTAGAGAAGGAAACGACTTGCTTAAGGTCCTACAGTCAGGGAACACTAGAGAGAGGACCAGAGCCCAAGTCAGGCCTGCAGAAGCTAAGTTCATCAGACAGTAGAGAGCAGAGAGACCACGATCACAGCAGCGTTATTTACAAGGTATGGAAGCAACCTAAGTGTCCATCAGCGTTGACTGCATAAAGAAGCTGTGGTACATGCATACAATGGAATACCACTCAGCCTCAGGGACAAACGCAATTTTGCCATTTGCAACTACAATGGAATACCACTCAGCCTCAGGGACAAATGCAATTTTGCCATTTGCAACAACATGGGTGGACTTGGAGGGTATTCTGCTTGGAGAAATAAGTCAGCCAGAGAGAGGCAAGTACTGCATGGTGTCATTTGTATGTGGAGTCTAAAAAAGAACCCAGCTAGTGAATGTAACAGAAAAGAACCAGACTCACAGATTCAGAGAACAAACGAGTGGTCACCAGTCGGGAGAGGGAAGTGGGAAGGGGCCAGGGAGGGGTAGGAGATTAAGAGGTACGAACTACGGGGCATAAAATAAACAAGCTAAAGGGTATGTATTGTGCAGCACAAGGAATATAGCCAATACTTTATAATAACTGTCAATGGAGCATAAGCTTTAAAAATTGTGGATCACTGTGTTGTGCTCCTGAAATTTATATAATCTTGTACACTGCCTGTACCTCAATTAGAAAAATTAAGAAAAAAAAAGAGAGCACAGGAAACGAGGCCCGGGTGCCCTTCACGCTGAGAAACCCTCTGCAACATGACGGATGGTTCCCCCAGGCAGTTGAGAGCCTGGGCGGCTCCCCTGCAGCTCCCTCTGAGAAATCCTCTGGGGGTTTCCCCTGCCGGTGACCCAAGCACAGGCCCAGTGAGCGGAGCTCCTGGTCTGCCCGCGGCCCCTGCTCTCCTGCCAGGCGCAGGGTCTGACCGTGGCCTCTCGCCTGATCGGGGGCAGCAGATGGTGCGGATCGGAGCCCAGCTGGCACGTGGGCGGCTCTGAGGGAGCAGAAACGGCTTGGCGGGGAGAGGCCTGCACCAGACCAGAGTCCCGGGCGCCCCTAGGACCGGGCTAAAGAGGTCACTGCCATGTCAGGAGCTCCTGACCTTGGCCCTGGAGGGCTGAAGGGACTCAATTCCACTCCTGCGGTCCCCACCCCACCAGGATGAGTGATGAAGGCAGCCCACCCATGGTTGCTTAAATGTCTGTGGGTTACAGGCGGCTGCTTTGAGTATTTTTCAGCAAAGCATAAAAATTAAGCTTGAAGGAAAGGGAAGATCTAGGAAAGCAGAGTAAAGGTGGTAGCTTCAAAACTAAAGTGGTCGCACAGGCAACTCTCGCTCGATGTTACGTGGCAGCCTGGATGGGAGGGGAGTTTGGGGGAGGGTGGATACACGTATACCTATGGCTGGGACCCTGTGCTGTCCACCTGAAACTATTACAACACTGTCCATTGGTTATGCTCCAATATAAAACAAAAAGTTAAAAAATGAAAGCAGTAAGAGGATCAGCCCACGTGGAGTGGTAAAGAGGTCGATTAGAAAGGGTCAGAGCAGAGGCTTCCCTGGTGGTCCAGTGGCTAGGAGTCCGAGCTCCTACTGCCGGGAGCCGGGGATTTGATCCTTCGTCAGAGAACTAGATCCCACAAGCCGCAACTAAAGAAATCCTGTATGTGGCAACTAAGGCCTGGTGCAGCCAAATAAATAAAAATAGATATTAAAAAGACAAAAAAAGAGAAACGGTCAGAGCAGCATGGAAACAGGATGGGATGCTGAGCTGAGCTCTCCTCTCACTCCCCACGATGGGTGACTTTGTCTTCATTTGGGGGTCCCAGCCCATCGCTGTGCCAGGCTCCCTGCCTCACATCACGGGGTTGGGGGCCTCCTGTTTCCACAGTGACCCAGTGTGGGGGACCAGGTAGAGCTCTCACAGGCCAGGTTATTCCCATCAGTTTTCTCAGATTCATCCGTGTCACTGCCAGGTGGATGTCCTGGGACTCTCAGCCCATTTTCTCCAGGCATGTAAGTTCTCTTCTGGCTGGCTTGACCTTCCAATTATTCCTGGATTCTTGAGCTTCTTAGAGAGGGTAGAGAAAACAAAGAGTCCTAGATTCAGTCTCTCCTGGGTTCCCGGCCTGGCCTTGCTTCTTACTCAGTTGAGATCTTAGGTGAGTCATTTAGCAATGCTGGGCCTCAGTTTTCCAATCAGTAAAATGGGAATGATGATGGTTTTACCTACTCTGTAGAGTCACTGATGGCAGATACTATTAGATGCTGCATCCTCAGTCCAATGACTAGTTGAGGTCCATTTACAGCAGCAGCTGCTGCAGACTGAGCCTGTCACCTCCAGATTTCCTATGCATACCCCAAGATTCCCTGCAGCCTGCTCAGGGCTCTCATTTGCTCCCTCTGCTCTCACACTGGGGAGACGAGGAAATGCTTAGGACTTGTCCATTTGGGAAATAGAGGGGAAAGTCATGCTGGTGTTATAAGAATCACCTTCAGCATTTGCTCGGCACCTCATGTTCCAACAGCAGGTGTCCTCACAATAACCCTCAAATAGGCAGCTTATAAGTCTGTTTTATTTTCTTACAGATAAAGAAATAGAGACAGCAGAGGTTTCATCTTGCAGCAAAGTTAGCTTTGTACTGAGGACCCACATGGATGCATTAGACATGGTTCCTCTAGGAGCTTGTAGTTTGATCATGTGACAGTAATGATGATTATGATGTATATATGATTTCATTTTATTTCATTCTTCCAATCCCTGTGAAGTGAGAGTTTATTGTCTCCATTTTGTCATGGAGTAAACTGAGGTTCAGAGGCGTTAAATAAGTTTCCCAAAGGTTATTGTTGTTGTTCAATCTCTCAGTAGCGTCTAATTCTTTGTGACCCCATGGACTGGAGCACACTAGGCTTCCCTGTCCTTCACCATCTCCTGGAGTTTGCTCAAACTCATGTCCATTGAGTCGGCGATGCCATCCAACCATCTAATCCTTTGCTGTCCCCTTCTCCTCCTGCCTTCAATCTTTCCCAGCATTGAGGTCTTTTCCAATAAGCTGTCTCTTCACATTAGGTGGCCAAAGTATTGGAAGTTCAGTTTCAGCATCAGTCCTCCCAGTGAAAATTCAAGGTTGATTTCCATTAGGATTGATGGGTTTGATCTCCGTGCTGTCCAAGAGATTCTAAAGAGTCTTCTCCAACACCACAGTTCAAAAGCATCAATTCTTTGGCACTCAGCCTTCTTTATGGTCCAATTATCACATCCATACATGATTATTGGAAAAACCATAGCTTTGACTATACAGACCTTTGTTGGCAAAGTAATGTTAGCATTGAAAGGGAGAATGGATTCAAATGCAAGGCTGCTTAACCTCAGAACACGTTCTTTGCTGTGTGCTGTGTTCCCTCCCCACAAAGTCCATGAAGGCTGGTTAGGTGCAGCAGTGAGTCTCAATCCACGACCTTGACTCCAGCCTCTCCTGCTCCTGTTGCTACAACCCACAGGCTTCTAAAGGGAGTTTGCAAATATCTGGTTACTTCCTAATGGGCTTAAACCAGGAACTGGATCCAACTGGATTCCCAGCCTCTGAAGCTATTTTCCTACAAAGTCTTATAAGGGCTGCAGTGCCTAGGCTCTGCTGTTGGGAAGCTCATTAATTATGAGACTACAAGGTGAGATGATGATGGCACAGAGATATAAACTGAGTGAACGTTTGTGGGAGCATGGACTATAAGCAATGATTATTGCTGCATAAGGAGAGAAGACTGAGGCCCAGAAAAACTGCTGGACAGGGTGAAGGGGCATTGCTTAACTGGGCCTTGAAGGATGAGTAGGAGTTTTCCAGGAGGGCGCTGGGGAGGAGAATGGTATTCCTGATAGCAGAGATAGTTTGAGAAGAAGCTAGACCTGAGAGTGTTCAGTTGATCTGGGAACAATAAGCAAACTGGTATGGTGAGGTGGTTTTGGCTGGCAGTTGAGGACGGGCAAAGGGGCTGGTGGAAGGTGGCATGGACACACACTGGAACCTCTTGGGGTTTTTCTGTTTTAACTTTTGTTGGAGTATAATTGGTTAACAATGTTTTGTTAGTTCCTCTTGGGAGTTTAAATGTTATTAGGAGTGCAGAGGAAGAAAACCCCCTCAAAATCCACTAACATACTCAGAAAAGCGGACTGTTGTCTGGGCTCCTTGAAATGGTCCTTTGAATGTTGAGATAATTACTGTCCTTTGCTTCATCCACAAGGCCTGGCCGTGTGTGAACTGTGTGGATCATAAGGCTGATATAGTCTCCATCACAGACATCCATCCAATTAGAGAAACAACAGCAGTGGAAACTGTGATTGATGTCTTGGAGATCTTCAGTGTACAGAAAGATCCAAGATAGCGTGGAAAATATTTAAGAACTATAAAGAAGTCCTAGACCATAGTTGCCCAGAACAAACAGAGCAGAAAGTTCTGTTTTCTGGCTTTAGAGTAGAGGAGAGAGCTGCAAGGGGACCAAGAGGACCAGCAATCTCTTTATTAAACCTGCTTCCTACTCTTCCTGGGCACATAGACTCCAGCTCCCAGCCTCTTTTGCAAGTGAGTGTGGCCACGTGACAGGTCTGTTGATGTGATGAGAATGGATGTGATGGGTACTGGGGTTCCCAGGGCAGGCCAGTGAACTTCCATATGCCCACTTCCAAGCTCTTTTCCCATCCACTGGCTGGCCCTGCTTGGCACTGTCTCATGCCAGAAATAAGCTCTGCCTATGTTAAACCACTGACATTTTTGGAGTTTGTTATAGCAGTTAGCCTACTTTCACCAATACAAAGCCTGAAATTTTAATTAGTAATTCCTCATAAGCTTATGGGAACACATCACAGAGGATCAAGAAGAGCATTTCTTGGTAACATAAAGATGAAAAAGCTACCTCTGGGCTGACTGCTGGGGTGCCTGTTTCATGTGAGCTTCTTTTGTTTTAATTTTAAAATTTATTGTATTCCTATTTATTAACATATATTTTAATATTTAAACTTATTGGGCCTTAGAAAGCACCCCTACGAACAAAGCTAGTGGAGATGATGGAATTCCAGTTGAGTTATTTCAAATCCTGGAAGATGATGCTGTGAAAGTGTTGCACTCAATATGCCAGCAAATTTGGAAAACTCAGCAGTGGCCACAGGACTGGAAAAGGTCAGTTTTCATTCCAATCCCAAAGAAAGGCAATGCCAAAGAATGTTCAAACTACTGCACAATTGCACTCATCTCACATGCTAGTAAAGTAATGCTCAAAATTCTCCAAGCCAGGCTTCAGCAATATATGAACCGTGAACTTCCAGATGTTCAAGCTGTTTTAGAAAAGGCAGAGGAACCAGAGATCAAATTGCCAACATCCGCTGGATCATGGAAAAAGCAAGAGAGTTCCAGAAAAACATCTATTTCTGCTTTATTGACTATGCCAAAGCCTTTGACTGTGTGGATCACAATAAACTGTGGAAAATTCTGAAAGAGATGGGAATACCAGATCACCTTACCTGCCTCCTGAGAAACCTATATGCAGGTCAGGAAGCAACAGTTAGAACTGGACATGGAACAACAGACTGGTTCCAAATAGGAAAAGGAGTACGTCAAGGCTGTATATTGTCACCCTGCTTATTTAACTTCTATGCAGAATACATCATGAGAAACGCTGGGCTGGAAGAAGCACAGGCTGGAATCAAGATTGCTGGGATATCAATAATCTCAGATATGCAGATGACACCACCCTTATGGCAGAAAGTGAAGAGGAACTAAAAAGCCTCTTGATGAAAGTGAAAGAGGAGAGTGAAAAAGTTAGCTTAAAGCTCAACATTCAGAAAACGAAGATCATGGCATCTGGTCCCATCACTTCATGGGAAATAGATGGAGAAACAGTGGAAACAGTGTCAGACTTTATTTTTTGGGGCTCCAAAATCACTGCAGATGGTGATTGCAGCCATGAAATTAAAAGACACT
The DNA here is from genome assembly GCF_003369695.1 of Bos indicus x Bos taurus. Taxonomy (NCBI): domain Eukaryota; kingdom Metazoa; phylum Chordata; class Mammalia; order Artiodactyla; family Bovidae; genus Bos; species Bos indicus x Bos taurus. The sequence continues at coordinate 16,154,998 of NC_040096.1, read as the reverse complement.
TACTCCTTGGAAGGAAAGTTATGACCAACCTAGACAGCATATTCAAAAGTAAGAGACATTACTTTGCCAACAAAGGTCCGTCTAGTCAAGGCTATGATTTTTCCAGTGGTCATGTATGGATGTGAGAGTTGGACTGTGAAGAAAGCTGAGCACTGAAGAATTGATGCTTTTGAACTGTGGTGCTGGAGAAGACTCTTGAGAGTCCCTTGGACTGCAAGATCCAATCAGTCCATTCTAAAGGAGATCAGTCCTGGGTGTTCTTTGGAAAGACTGATGCTGAGGCTGAAACTCCAATACTTTGGCCACCTCATGCGAAGAGTTGATTCATTGGAAAAGACTCTGATGCTGGGAGGGATTGGGAGCAGGAGGAGAAGGGGACAACAGAGGATGAGATGGCTGAATGGCATCACCGACTCAATGGATGTGAGTTTGAGTGAACTCCGGGAGTTGGTGATGGACAGGGAGGCCTGGTGTGCTGCAATTCATGGGGTCGCAAAGAGTCGGACATGACTGAGCGACTGACCTGAACTGAAAATAGTTATACTGCACAGTATTTAAAAAGTCTAATAATTTTATACAGGCAGAATCACTGTATGATTCAGCAATTCCACTCCTGGGCATATATGCAACAAAACTGCAATTCAAAAAAAATATATGCACCCCATGTTCATAGCAACACTATTCATAATAGCCAAGACATAGAAGCAACTGGACAGGGACAATTTAAATGTCCCTGGACAGATGAATGGATAGAGAAGGTGTGGTATGTATCTTATGTGTGTGTGTGTGTACACAATAGAATAGTACTCACCCATTAAAAAGAATGAAATAATGCCATTTGCAGCAACATGGATGTAACTAGAGATTATCATACTAAGTTGTTGTCATGGTTCAGTCACTAAGTTGTATCTGACTCTTTGCCACCCCATGGACTGCAGCACGCCAGGCTTCCCTGTCCTTCAGTATCTCCTGGAGTTTGCTCAAACTCATGTCCATTGAGTCAGTGATGCCATCCAATCATCTTATCCTCTGTTGCCCACCTTCTCTTTTTGCCTTCAATCTTTCCCAGCATCAAGGTCTTTTCCAGTGAGTCAACTCTTTGCATGAGGTGGCCAAAGTATTGGAGCTTCAGCTTTAGGATCAGTCCTTCCAATGAATATTCAGGGTGGAGTTCCTTTAGGATTGACTGGTTTAATCTCCTTGCTGTCCAAGGGACTCTGAAGAGTCTTTGCCAGCACCCAATTTGAAAGCATCAATTCTTTGGCACTCAGCCTTCTTTATGGTCCAGCTCTCACATCCATACATGACTACTGGAAAAACCATAGCTTTGACTATACAAACCTTTGTCGGCAAAGTGATGTCTCTGATTTTAAATACGGTCTAGGTTTGTCATAGCGTTTCTTCCAAAGAACAAGTATCTTTTAATTTCACGGCTGCAGTCACCATGTGTCATGATTTTGGAGCCCAGGAAAATAAAATCTGTCACTGTTTCTACTTTTTCCCCATCTACTTGCCACGAAGTGATGGGACTGGATGCCATGATCTTAGTTTTTTGAATGTTGAGTTTTAAGCCAGCTTTTTCACTCTCCTCTTTCATCCTCATCAAGAGGCTCTTTAGGAAGTCAGAAAAAGAAAGACAGATACCATATGATGTCAGTTATATGTGGAATCTAACTGTGACACACATGAGCCTATCTATGAAACAGAATCATGGACAGAGAACAGACTGAGGGTTCCCAAGGGGAAGGGGGTTGGGGGACAGTGGAATGGGAAATGGGGGTTGGCACATGTAAGCTTTTATATTTAGGATATAAGCAACTAGGAGGTTCTTAAATGCAGGAAAGGGCGCAGGGTTAAATAGCCAGTGTTTCCTCTGATGACTCTTCCGTGAGCCTATGCAGTCTGAAAAGACTAAAGTTCAATATTTTCCCTTTCCTCCCACATTGTTTCTGACTTCTATAAAATGATGAGGATATCTTGTAACATTTGATATCATTAAAAATAATAATTTTTTATACTGAAAACCAGGGAAGTTCTTGCCACATAAATTACATAAATAATTAAGAGTGTTGGATCTCTGTGTATTATGCAATGTGGTTGAACATCTTACTGAGAACAGTGCTGGGTGAGTGAGGAAAGCTTCTAGGAAAAAAGCTCCATCTTTGGTGACATGTGCCTGACGACCACGGAGCATATATGCCTCAGATAAGGCTGACTTCTCCAGGTATGTTGATCATCTGTGTCCTAGATTATAGCTAGGACCATCCACTGAAACTTGAAGTACTTAACCGGTAGATTTGGCCTTTTGGCCCCTGATGCTATAGTGTAGAAATCCAAAGGGCTTGATGAAAGGTGTGACCAGATGCTTACTGGCCAGTGTGTTCTCAAAGGCTGGTGTTCTGAGGTTGTAGAAGGTGGTTGGGGCCCAAATGTAGCACATTAAAAATTTGATTCTTGCTCAAAAGTACACTTCGCAGTTGTATTTCTATTTCGTAGTTTTTATCTTCTAGGATCTCACTGATCTATTATTCTAGTATGAAGTGGTGGGCTTCTAGATTGGCCACAATTCATTCACCACTTTCCCCTGGTGAATGCTATCAGAATATTACAGTGAACACTGGTGGAGCTGGGGAGCTCACATTCCACACAGAGGATTCACCTCGGGAAAAAAGTGATAACCCCATTCACTTTGCTAGTGATTGGCTCAAAAGTGTGACTCAGTTCTGGCTAATGAGAAACGAGAATAAGTTAACAAAGCAGTGTCTGGGAAAGGTTTTTTTGTTCCTAAAGTGGAAAAAAAAACCCACGGAAAACACAGTCCTTTTTCTTTCTCTGGACGTTGTCACATGTACATTTTACACCTGAAATTGTGGCAGCCATCTGGCTACCGCTTGAGGCTGAAACCAGCGTGAGAGATGGCAGAGCAGAGATGTGGAAGGAACCTGGGCTCCGGATGATACGTCATGGTTTTAGTGAATCAGCTCCTTCTGGAATCCTTCCTTCTGGATTTTCTGCTTAAGCCAGTTTCTGTTTCATTGTGACAAAATAATTTTTTATGTGGAAAATACTGTTGGCTGCCTCTTCAGTATTTTTTGTCCTTTTCTTCATTACCATGAGAACCTCACTTTTTTTTTTTTTCTTCTTTTTTCCCCCAGAGAGGAAAGGGCAATATACTCAGCCAAAAATGTTTTCTCTTCAGATTTCTTTTCAGCTAGAGATGACTCTAATTCTAGCTACTGAGATACAGATGAAAAGTTCTGAGTGGGGCCTTGGGGAAACCTTTTTAATAGGAATAGGTTTTTTCTACCTTCTAAACTGTTTATCATATTTAGAATGATAGTTAATATGTGCTGAATTATGGAGTAGTTCATCTAGATATATTATTGAGCAGATGCTCTTTAGAATTTAAATTTTACCATATGTAAAATCAATGGTGGTGGTGGTTGAGTGGACTGTAGCCCGTCAGGCTCCTCTGTCCATGGGATTTTCCAGGCAAGAATACTGGAGTGGGTTGCCATTTCCTTCTCCAGGGGATCTTCCTGACCCATGAATCGAACCCGGGTCTCCCACATTGCAGGCAGATTCTTTACAAAATTGATAAAAATCGATAAAATTGATAGCTGGTGGGAATTCGTTGTATGATGCAGGGAGCTCAAAGCCGGTGCTCTGTGACAACCTAGAGGGGTGGGAGAGGGTGGGAAGAGGGAGGGAGGTTCAAGAAGGCATACATCGTATGCATGCCTGTAGCTGATTCATGTTGGTGTATGACAGAAACCAAAACAATGGTGTAAAGAAATTATCCTCCAATTAAAAATGAGTTTAAAAAAAGTAAAAAAGTAAGAGACATGTATCGTGTACTAACACACACATATGGAACCTAGACAGATAGCGCTGCTGAGCCTGTTTGCAGGGCAGCAGTGGAGGAGACACATGCTTAGAGCAGGCTTGTGGGCAGCAGAGGGAGGAGAGGGTGGGGGGAGTTGAGAGGGCAACCCTGAGACTCATCCCAAGCCATGTGTAAAACAGACAGCCAGTGGGGGTTCGCTGTAGGATGCAGGGAGCAGGAAAAAAAAGGTGACTTCAAGCTTTGCAAAAAAACTCCAACAAATTAAAATATGGCTTTGTCGCCACTGTTTAGTTTCGATATCTGTGCCGTTTATACTCAACTTGAGGTCCTTTTTCTTTTTTGAAAGAGTTTTTAAAAATTTGTTTTTTGTTAACAAATTACCAAACAATGGTAGTCTATTTTCTGGTGTTGCTCAGTAATGCACCATATGTATTTATTTATCTATTTTTCTCTTTACCTTTTGATTCCCTTCACCCATTTCTCCAATTCCTTCTGTCCTTGGAAGGAAGGAGGACTGTTCTCTGTATTTATGAGCATATTTGTTTATTTGTTTAGTAGATTTCACGTATAAGAGAGAGCTTACAGTATTTTTCTTTTTTTGACTTACTTCACTTAGCATAATGCCCTTACGGTTGTCACAAATGGCATAGTTTAATTCTTTTTTTATGGCGGAATAATATTCTATTCTTTATCCATTCGTCTGTTGATGGACATTAGGTTGCTTTTATATCTTGACTATTGTAAACAATGCTGCAATGAACATGGTGGGTACATATATCTTTTTGAGTTAGTGTTTTCATTTCCTTCAAATAAATCCCTAGAAGTGGAACTGCTGGATCATATGGTAATTCTATTTTTCAGATTTTGAGGAACCTATAGCACGTTTTCCATAGTGGCTGTGCCAATTTACGTTCTCACCAACAGTGTACAAAGGATCTCTTTTCTCCACAATCCTCATCAACACTTGTTCTTTCTTATCTTTTTCATAACAGCCATTCTAACAGGCATGAGGTGACAGCTCATTGTAGTTTTGATTTGCATTTCCCTCGTGATTAGTGATATTGAGCATCTTTTCATGTGACTATTGGTGGTTTTCTTTGGAAAAAAGCATGGTGTAAGGTAGTGGCCAAGTTTCTTTTCTATGTGGCTGTCCAGTTTTCCTGATGTCATTTATTAAGAGACTTTCCTTTCCGTGGTGTATATTCTTGACTCTTTTGTTGTAAATCAATGGACCATTTCTGCATAGGTTTATCTCTGGGCTCTTTATTCTGTTCCATTGATCTATGTGTCTGATGTTTTTGCCAACACCAAAAATATACTGACAATGCTATAGTTTCGTGGTATAGGAAAATGCCTTCATCTTTGTTCTTGTCTCAAGATTACTTTGGCCTTTTGAATTTTTTGGTGTGGTTTCATACAAATTTTAGGATTGTTTGTTCTATTTCTTTGAAAAATTCTGTTGGAATTTTGATAGGGATTGCATTGAAGTTACAGATTGCTTTGGTCAGTACAGACATTGAATACTGATTTTCTAATCTGTGAGCACAGCGTTTCTTTCCATTTATTTGTGTTTTCTTCAGTTTCTTTTGTTAATATCGTGTGGTTTGCAGGATACAGGTATTTCACCTTCTTGGTTAAATATATTCCTAGGTATTTATTCTTTCTGATGCAACTGTCAATGGGATTATTTTCATTTACAAATGATGCTATTATTTTGAAACATATTTCATTTTTTAGAGCAGTTATAAGTTGACAGGAAAATTGAGAGGAAGATACAGAGATTTCTCATCCCTCTTCTCCCAAACATGCACAGTCTCTACTGTTATAGGATCCCCACCAAAGTGGTACATTTGTTACCACTGATAAACCTACACTGACCCATCACGATCTCTCAAAGTCTGTACTTTACCTTAGGGTTCATTCTTGGCATTTCCCATCCTGTGTGCCATAGCAAGTTAAAGCCAAGCAGCTTGGTTTGATACTTATAGGTTATATAACCTTGGACAAATAGTTTAACTTTTCACAGCCTCAGTTTCCTCATCTGTAAAATGATCATAGTAATATCTACTTTCAGCGGTTATTGGGGTGCATTTATTGAGGAGATAGTGCTTTGCAGACCACATGGCACTCCGTAGGTGTTTTCCCTCTGTACCGAAAGCTCCCTGGGAGCCAGCACTGTTTCATCTTAAACCCCTAAAGCTCTGGTGTCTACCAGTCCCTGGCAGACGAAGTGCTCAATGGTTAGTTACTTAGCAAACTTGGAGTACCTTTAAAAAAATAATTAATTAGTTTTTGTCTGGCTGTGTCTTCATTCCTGCACGAGAGCTTGCTCTGGTTGTGGTGAGCGGGGCTCTGCTCTCTAGTTGCAGAGCTTCTCATTTCAGTGGCTTCTCTTGTCGCAGAGCATGGGCTCTAACGCTCAGGGCCTTCAGTAGTTGTGGCTCACAGGCTTAGTTGCTCCCCAGCATGTGGGATCTTCCTAGATCGGGGATTACACCTGTGTGTTCCCTCCATTGTCCGGTGGATTCTTAACCACTGGACCACCAGGGAAGTCCCAAACTTGGAATACCTTAAACCAACCTGTGCATTTCAAAGGAGAAATGCTGTAACCCTGGATTGGAGAATTGAGAAGGGTGATGGAGGAACATGGAGAGGGTCTACCACCTTGGCCTTGGGGTGCTGAAGGGTTAATAATCAGCTCACCAGAGGGCTAGAGAACAGGAATTTGCAAGAGAAGGTGGGGGTGCTTTCTGTTTCTAATGTGTGTGCATGAGATTGCTCTATATTTGGATGATGGCTCTCTCATCTGAGGGTTAATCCTCTTTGTCCGAGTCATCCAGCCTGGGGATTAACTGCTTTAAACTCCAAGCCTCACTGTCCCTGACAATGTGAGTTTTGTGTTGTCAAGAACTGGGGCTTTCAGGGGTCAGTTTTTATTGAGCCAGCACACAAGGCTCCTTTGTGATCACTAAATCCTGACCCCTTAATACTATGGAGAGACTGAGCCCCCTTTAGGGGAGGTAACATTATTTCCTGTGGCAGATTTATGATCAGAGCCCCTGTTTCCAGCCTGGAGTTCTCTCTTCTGCTCTGTGCTAGTGTTTAATGAAGGTTTCAGGAGAAGGGGCTTAGCTGAAAGAGCGAAACAATGGAATAAAGTGCTGGAGTCCTGATGTAAATTCCATGTTGTGTTCTGGGAAATCTCCAGTATGTCTGGGAAAAGTCTAGCTGGCTCCTTTGGTAATAGGTGGTCTGTTTGGAAACACTTCCAAGGGTCTTGAGTCCCCCACCACTTTTGACTTTGAGTGCCCAGCTCCTGATTCCTTTTCTGGGATCAAAAAAATCTGGCTGACCCCACTGGGGTCACATCCCTGTCCTGGAGACCACTCTTTGAGTCCCACATGGTGTGAGGGAAGAGGAGTTCCTCAAAGGCAAATTGAGGATTTGTTACCAAAAGAAGGGGAATTGGTTATTGGTCATGGAAACCCTGGTGTCTGCCACAGATAGTGAGCTGACTTCTCTTGCTTAAATAAAGATTATAAAGTATTAGTTTTGTTGAGGTGTCTCAAAGACATTAAAGTCTGGCTATGTCTTCATCTTTCCTTTTTTTCTAAGGGGTTCTGAGTCTACTCTTTGTAAAAATTATTTATTTATTTGGCTGAATTGGGTCTTAGTTGTGGTTCACAGGGTCTTCCTTGTGTCACGCGGGATCTTTCCTTTGCAGCACCCAAAACTCTAGCTGTGGCATGGGGTCTTTAGCTGTTTCATAGCATGAGGGATATTAGTTCCCTGACCAGGAATTGAACCTCTGTCCCCTGTGTTGCAAGGCAGATTCTTAACTGCTGGACCACCAGGGAAGTCCCATGCTTTCCCTATTCTTGCATTTTAAGAATTAGAATATGAAAAATTCAAAGGTAGCTTCCCCTCCATCCCTGAAATCCCCTTTACATCTATATTCAACAAATATTGATTGACTGCCCACCATGCTAGGCATCGGGGTTAGTGGTGTGCAAGGAAGACTCGATCCTTGTCCTCTGAATTACTGGCTTGTCTGTAACTTGAAGACCTGTAAGCCCCAATGCTGGCCATCAGGGGTACTAACTTTGGTTAAAAAAGGGAGTGAGTCATTGAATCACACTGATGAGTTATTCTGCCAAAGAATGTGACTTCACATTCTCCCTGCACGCAGAACATCCTGAAAATTGGAAGAGACAAAAAAATCCATCTTGGGACCAAACGTCTTGCTACTCTGTTCCCCTGATATGGGGAGAGTGGGTGGCTTTGACTTGTGCTGCTTCTGTTTGCAGGCTGTGAACAAGAACTGGCACTCCAGCCTGATTTGTTGTTGTGTGGCGGTGTTTGAACACTGGACAGCATATTGCTTTGCTATTGTCAGGTTACTTGTATAAGCCTAGCAGCTGGCAATTGTGTAATTGTTTTTAAAAGAAAAAGCCAGCGATATTTGCTTAGAGAGAATTTCTAAAAAGGTAGAGAATGAGACGTGCAGTGCAATCCCATGCAGAACAATCCCAGCAGTTGGATGACTGCTCTTCACAAAGGCAGGATTGTTCCTTGGTTAGAATTCCCCATGGGACTTCCCCTCCTCAAAGTTCAGGGATGGGTCATGCATTCTGGAAGGGAAGCCTGTCTCATTTTCTCTGCACGCACTGACAGAGCTGGAAAAGTTGCCTTGGCTCTTGGGATCTAGTCAATCTTATTCTGAGAGCCTTGCAGCTCTGAGTCCAAAGTTAGTCCCAGAATACAGACCCTGGAGAGCATAGAGCTGCACTTTTCTCTTCCTGTTTCATGTTCCCACTGTGATCGGATGACTGGATTTGAAGCTTGTCTCCTTCACTTACTAATTGTGCTTAAATGCTCTGTGCCTCAATTTTCTTATCTATAGGATAAAGATAATATTAATAGGGTCTGTCTCATACAGTTGTGAAGAGAAAGAAATTAAATGAGGTACTACAGGGCTCAAGACTTCCCAGGTGGCTCAGTGGTAAAGAATCTGTCTGCGACTGCAGGAGACTCAGGACGGGGGTTTGATCTCTGGGTTGGGAAGATCCCCTGGACTAGGAAATGGCAGTATTCTTGCTGAGGAAATCCCGTAGACAGAGGAGCCTGGTGGTTACAGTCCGTGGGGTTGCAGAGTTGGACACAATGGAGTAGCTGAGCATGGACACACTATAGTGCTCAGCATAATGTTGGGCAGATACTAAGTGTATCAGTCAGCTATTACTGCCTGAGAATAATAATGCTGCATAACAAACATCCCCTGATCTCTCAGTGACTGACACAATGAACTTTATTTATCTCACTCATGAGTTTGTCAGTCAAATAGAAACACTCTCCTTCATGTTGCAGGTCAGGTGCAGATCTGCTCTGTGTGTCTCTCATCCAGCTCCTTGGATGTTACAGGCAGCTGCTAAGGATGTGTCCTTCTCATGGCAAATGGTAAGAGGACATGAGAGATGCCTAACTGTAAAAGTAAATTGAAGGCCCCTGTGCATATCCTGTTGCTGACATTTCACTGGCCAAAGCAAACCACATCGCCAAACCCAACATCAACGAAGTGAGAAAGTACACATCTCTCACAGTGGAAAACACTGCAACATTATTTGGCTAAGAATGTGGATTATAATTGTATTCCACTGGGGAGAAGAATTGGGAATAATAATTTGAGCCATCACAGCAAGTTATTTATATAACAGGAAGTTGAGTGGGAATTTTCTGTTGTTCAGTTGCTAAGTCATGTCTGACCCGTGGACTACAGCATGCCAGGCCTCCTTGCTCCTCACCATCTCCCAGAGGTTGCTCAAACTCCTGTCCATTGAATCAGTGGTGTCATCCAACCCTCTCATCCTTTGCTTCCCTCTTCTCCTTTTGCCTTCAATCTTTCCCAGCATCAGGGTTTTTTTTCCAATGAGTTCATATCAGGTGGCCAAAGTATTAGAGCTTCAGGATCAGTCCTTCCAATGAGTATTCCGGGTTGATTTCCCTTAAGATTGATTGGTTTAATTTCCCAGCTGTCCAAGGGATTCTCAAAAGTCTTCTCCAGCACTACAATTTGAAAGCACCAATTCTTCGGCTCTCAGCCTTCTTTATGGAAATTTTCTATCATCCTAGAATAGGCATTCAGAGGGCAAATCTGAAAATATGAAGTTTTAGGCACTCTGCTTTTTACACTGAGCCACAAATAACCTGGGGGCTTCCTGGATGGCTCAGTGGTCAAGAATCCACCTGCTAATACAGGAGACACAGGAGACACGGGTCCAGTCCCTGGGTTGGGAAGATCCCCTGCAGGAGGAAATGGCAACCTGCTCCAGTATTCTTGCCTGGGAAATCCTGTGGACAGAGGAACCTGGTGGGCTACAGTCCATTGGGTTGCAAAGAATTGGATGTGACTGAACATGCACACACAAATAACTGGGGTCCCTCATGAGTTCCCAAGAGGTATCAAATCTGGCCTTGGTGCCCTCAACTTTAAGCCTCCAGGTCTACATAGGTATAGAGATGGAAAAGAAGGCATCATTTCTGGAATCTTCACCTGTAGAAAGTACTTGCTTGAGGTGAAGGACTGTTTGCTCCCCATGAAGTCAAGTGAAGGGACCTTGAGAGAGTCCCTTATGCAGACTGGAGATGTTTGCAAAGAGGGCCATGGGCATGTTATACCTGCAGACACTCCACCCCTCTGTGGTTCTGCTGGAGTGTATTAGGGCTTGATGTGTCCCCTGGAGTTTAGACCAGTGAGGACGCCGAGTGCCTCCTTTGAGTCTGGAAATTTTGGCAGGTAGGAGGCTTAATAGAGTAGCCCATACCAGCAGGGAAACATGGATGGTGGTGCAGTGCCAAGGGAAGAAAAGGACCTTTTTCTCATCCATTCACTGGGGCTTTGGAAGGTACTGAAGGCTCCTTGGGAGGAAGCATAAAGCTTAGGGGAGGAGCAGGCGCCCCAGGCCTGCCTAAACAGTAGCTAAATCACAGCAGGGGGAAATCTCTTGGGTTGGCCAAAGAGTTCATCCGGGTCTCCCCATAAGATGCTGCAGAAAAACCCGGATGAACTTTTTGGTCAGCCCAATACTTGAAGTAGTGGCTGGATGGATGCTTGGTCAGCTGGAGGGTGTGAGCTGGGACCCAGTTGCCCCTCTCTGAGATGCTCTTCAGTGCTGCAAGAAGCTAGGGTGAGCTGAGCCTTTCCCCAAGAAAGCAGCATACCTGGGAACCGCCGGCATTAGAGGGGCCGATATAGACCAGAGCAATGCCAGAAGGGACATCTCCCTGTTACCATAATTACTGTTGTGCCTCTGAGTCACTCAACGTTCCAGTTTGAATGGACAGAATCGATCTGCTGCCTTCTTCCTCTTCCGGCCCCTCTTTCTAGCTCCTTCCTGCTTCCCTTCAACTCTGCTTGGAGCCTGGCACATTTCATGCACTGGCTAATCAGCTCTCCCCGTGTGGAGGCAGGGCACAGGGGTGTGGGCATGCTGGCTGATCTGCTTGGGGCTCCCAGCGCTTACTCCTAATCCCCAGCCTCTGTCTGGCCGGCAGCAGATGGGATCCTCTGTGGGGAGCTCACCCAGGATGCTCCACTTTTTAGGATAAGGCAGGGTCCAAAGAACAAAAATAAAATGCTGCTACTGAGTATATTTTTGCAAGGAGCAAACGGTTGGCATTTCTAGGGGAATAAGAGTTTCCCAGTGGTGAGCTATATATATATATATATTTTTAAATGATAAATCTTTTCTTAATCTCAGGGAAAGATTCAGTGGTTAAAGTGGATGAGGGAAAAGGATAAAATGTGCCTGAGGTCTAGTCTGAGTACAAAGTTCTAGTGAGCAATCCATTCGTTCTCCTGTTTAGGTCGGGGTCACTTGCTGAGTTGCCTGAATTTAGCAGATGACAAATACCCCCACTCTGGCTCTGGTTGTTGTAAACTATTATATTAATAACACACAGAATGTGACTTATTCCAAGACTCATGTTTGCAAGGGAATTTGAAATTACCAAAATCTACTGGTGAAATTAGGAACTATTCAAGTTTGTCATCCAGGTCACTGGTTTCTTTATGCTTACTAATTTTTTTCTGATCAGCTTGATAGTATTTGCTATTGAATAAGATTTGGGAAATAGTAAAACTTATATATTATAAAGTTACTCATACTGCCAAGTTACTTTTCAGAACATGGTGCTAATTTACCTTATGACCAGCAATGTATGAATGCCCCTCAATGCATCCTTGATGTTTAATTATGAAAAAAAAAAAAACATTGTCAATTTGTTCACTGAGACAAGATGTTACTTTTCTTGTATTTAATTGCTAACATGATTGAGCACTTTGCTTATTGACTAATTGTATTTCCTTTTTTTAAAGCATTGCCTTTCCATGTCCTTTGTCCATTTAAAATTGAGTGTTTCTGTTTTCCATATTTGTTAGTAAAAGCTCTGTGTGTATTGAGGTTACTAAATCAGTGACTCATAATTACTGTAATCATGTTCCCAATCTATTTGCCTTTAATTTTGTACTTACATGGTCTTCTTGCCATGGAGCAATCTAATTTTTATGTATTCATATTGCTAGTGTTTTCAGTTAAAATTCCATTCTTTTCATGCTTAAGTTTTTCCTTACCCTCAAATTTCCTTACCCTGTAAATTTGGACTGTTTTTACCATTTTAATTTTATATGTGAGCTATTAATCATTTTCACTTTATTACGATCTTATGGTGGGAGGTAGGGAATTAATCTCTATTTCGTTGTTGTTCAGTCACTCAGTCGTGTCTGACTCTTTGTGACCCCATGGACTGTAGCTTGCCAGGATCCTCTATCTGTATAATTTCCCAGGCAGGAATACTGGAGTGGGTTGCCAGTTCCTTCTCCAGAGAATCTTCCCAACCCAGGGATCAAACCTGCTGCATTGGCAGGTGGATTATTTACCACTGAGCCACCAGGGAAGCCCAAGTCTATTTTAGTTCGTTTTAATTGCTGTTGATCAGTCTTTCAGTACCACTTAGTGAACACTCCTTTCCCCACTGAGTTGAAAACCCACTTGTATATTTTGCTCTATTTGATCTCTCTGTCTCAAATTCTTGTAATTATTATACTTTTATGTTCTGCTTTAATGTCTAGAAGTACAAATCCCTCTTCAATCTTACTTTGAAAATGTTCCTTTGGTATTTGGCTCAGATGGTAAAGAATCTGCCTGCAGTGCAGGAGATCAGAGTTCGATCCCTGGGTTGGAAAGATCTCCTGGAGAAGGGAATGGCAACCCACTCCAGTATCCTTGCCTGGAGAATTCCATGGACAAAGGAGCCTGGTGAGCTACAGTCCATGGGGTCACAAAGAGCTGGCTGAGTGACTTTCACTTGGGTATTTTCACCCATTTATTTTTCCAGGTGAATTACTGAGTTATGTTGCCAAATGTGTTGAGAAGCCAGAGCTGGTGTATTGAATTAAGAATATGCAAACTCTGACCTGCTGAATGAGGGGGTACAAACCATCTGCATAGGATTGGCAAGTGGCTCCTTCAGCATCTGAGTTTCCACTTTGGGGAAGGGGAACTTCAGGGGTGGTTTTATTAAATTTTTAAAATTTTTACTTTTAATTGAAGGATAATTACAATATTGTGATGGCTCCTGCCGTACATCAACATAAGTCAGCCATAGGTATACATATGTCCCCTTCCCCTTCAACCTCACTCCCACCTCCCTCCCCACCCCACCCCTTTAGGTTGTCCCGGAACACCAGCTTTGGGTTTCAGGGGTGGGTGTTGATTGAAGGTGCAGTTTCAATACGCCTGCACCAAGGAAGCGAGTGGGCACAGTTGTGGTGGGGGGAAGGGTAGTCTTCTGTCCCAGGTCATGATCCAGCGGGAGACTGAGGACAGTGTAGTAAGCACCTGTTACTTATAAGGTGGTTGGGCCAGAAGCTGCTGATTTTTCATGGGCTTAACTCTGTGTGGTTATTTTATTTTTATTAATGTTTTAAAAATTGGAGGATAATTGATTTACAGTGTTGTGTTGGCTTCCGCCATATAGGAATGTGAGTCCGTCATAGCTATGTGTATATCTCCTTCCTCTCGAGCCTTCCCTCCCCAACCCACCCCTCTAGGTCATCACAGAGCATCCGGCTGGGTTCCTTATGTTATGGAGCAGCTTCCCACTAGCTGTCTGTTTTATAGATGGTAGTGTATATACATCAGTGCCACTCTCTTCATTGGTCCCACCCTCTCCTTCCCTTGTTATGTCCATGGGTCTATCACTACATCTGCAAATAGGTTAATCAGTATCATTTTTCTAGATTCCATATATATGCGTTAATATATGTTATTTGTTTTTCTCTTTCTGACTTTCTTCACCCTGTACAGCATGCTCTAGTTCCATCCACCTTAGTTCAATTGATTCACACTTCTTCCTTTTTTATGGCCAAGTAATATTCCAGTGTGTGTGTGTGTGTGTGTGTGTGTGTGTGTATGGATGAAGGTCACTAATTTTCATGTACTTAACTCTAATTAGTTGTCTTAAAAGGGACCTTGGAAAAAGCAAAGCAGGAACTTACAGAGGGAATCCTAAACTCAATCCTTTTCTAATTGTCCAGACTCTGGACAGGGTTATTATATTGTAAGATGCCGGGCAAAAGCTCTGAAAAACAAAAGTTGTTTTTCTCATCATATTGAGTTAAGAAAAAAATTCTGTTGGAATTTGGATAGGAATTACAGTTTAATTCCACTACCAATTAGATTTATATTTATGTAGTTACATTACTAGTTAATTTGGTGACAGTTGGTGTTACAGAACATGGTATATTTCTTTATTTATCCAATGTTTATTTTCAGTCTCTCTATGAAGCTTTGTATTTTAAAATAACAAAGCTATTAAAATAAGAAAATAATAAGAAAAAACCTAACCCTCACTAAGGATTATATGCTAGGCTTTGGTTACTTTAAATATAATATCTCATTTAATCTTCCCAATTTACCCAAGAGGATTCAGGCAGTAAATGGCAGAGAAACCTAGTCAAGACTTTTAGATTCTGGAGCCTGAGCAGTTACACTGTAGCCCCTCCCTTAAGATTCCGGCGAATTATCTCCTGTAGTTTAAAGTGGCAGGGAAATTGTCTATGAAAATACTAAGTTTTGTTCTTATGTTAATAACTTATATTAAAATTTTCTCTTTGAAATTAAGAAAGTGTTAGGATGCGGTGCACTTTGCTTGAAATTTGGTAAACACTATGGGTTTGAAGGGGCTTCGCAGGTGGTGCTAATGGTTAAGAACCTGCCTACCAATGCAGGAGACACAAGAGACGGGGGTTTGATCCCTGGGTCAGGGAAGACCCCCTGGAGGAGGAAATGGGAACCTACTCCAGCGTTCTTGCCTGGAGAATCCCATGGACAGAGGAGCCTGGCAGGCTGCAGTCTGTAGGGTTGCACAGAGTCGGACACGACTGAAGGGACTTAGCAGAGCACATAAATTTGAAGAGTGAAGATTTTCTTTATATTTGGCAAATTTTTATCCAGTCCTTTGGTTCTCAATCCTGGCTGTGTATTAGAATCAGCTGAGGAGTTTATCTAAAAACAAAACAAAACAAGCAATATCCTAACTCTCCTTAAGGATACTTAAGCCAGACTCTAAGGGTGGCACTGGAAAACTGAATTTCTTAAAGAAACTGTCCAGTGATCCTGATGTGCAGCCAAGGTTTTACACCCTGACAGAGTAAACCTTCAGTTGTCGCTTCTGTTTCTGACATTTTTGTTTTCCTCCCAGAGTCACCCAGCGTTCTTGGCTAGAATCTCCTTTCTTTGTCTTTCGCGTCTATTGTATTCTGTGGTCACTTTTACCTTTTTATATTTTTTATTTTCTTTCTGAAGGTGGACTCAACAGCCGGGCAAACCAAACAGATCACCCACTAGCTAGAAGGAAAGAGAGTTGGCTTAAAAAGGAAAACAGATGAGATTAGAACATCAATTCGCTTAAAACTCACAAGTCCTCATACCAGTCAGGGAATTTTTTTCCTCTCTGCCATGCCCTCTCCTTCTCCATCCACCTCAAGAAAGAATCTATTTATAAACTATTTTGAAAAACATTGCTTGTTCAGGAGCCTGACTACAAGAGACTCTATTCCCAATATGTGCTAAATGGCCCCATTTGCAACCCCCCACTATGTCAGGTACACTAAGTCCTCTACACGTGAACCTTCAAGTTTCACGCTTCAAGGTTCATGCAACGGTGCATCTGGTTCCAGCAAAGAACCAGAACCCGAGCCATCAGAATCAGTCTTGAGTGAAATCACAGCTTGCACTCCGTCTCCTATTGTTGATGACCTTTCAGCTCTGCCCTCTCCCACCTCGTCTCCCTCCTGCATCAGTAACTCTTCTGGCCCGTTCACTCCGTGCCAGCCCCTGCATGCCGGCTGTTGTACTGTACTACTGCACTTTTCAAGGTCCTGCACTATAAGATTAAAAATGTTTCTTTTTTGTGTGTGTTTATTTTTTAATGTATTATTTTTGTGAAAAGTATTATAAACCTCTTTCAGTACAGTACTATACAGCTGATTGCATTAGTTGGGTACCTAGGCTGACTTTGTTGGACTTACAAACCAATTAGACTTGCCAATGCGCTCTTGGAACAGAACTTGTTCATATGTAGGGGACTCACTATAAATATATGTCATGAGTATAAGGCCAGGGGTGTTGTGGACGCATTTAAGATGAGCACAAAGCCTGATTCAGAGTAGATTTCATCAGAGACGCTCCCCGCCACCCATCACGACTTAAGCCATGGTGCTCACAAGTGGGGTCCCCAAACATCCTCTCTGAGGACTCAGCTGGGAAAGCAGGGCTGCCCTGTCTGGAGCCTCTTTAACTGCTCAGCTTTCTTCTGATGGGTAATGATTCTGCTCCTTTTGCCTTGTGAGCCATTTGGACACCAGTTCCCTGCTTGTTCTCTGCTGCAGAGCTGGCACCCCAGGTCTGACTCCTTCTCCATCCTTTCTGCTGCTTCCAGTTGCTTCTTTTGTCTCAATGAGTGACTGAACAACACTGGATTCCCCAGTTAAGATACTGAGCACCTGGGCTTATCTTCCCCAACGTTTCATCTATTCTCAGTCCTGCACTTTCCAAGACACCTGTTTAAATAAATAAAAGCTTGAGGAAGAGACAGTGCCTGTGGGCCATCAAACCTCGAAGCCTGCATTTGTTTATCCAGGAATACCAAGAAAGCCAAGATCCATGCAATAAACACTGTGTACATTGTTCTATTTGTGGGACACAAATGGAGGGGAGTTTGTGTGTGTTCAATGCCTGCCATTTCTAAGGAGTAGACCTCCTTTGCTCTTTACCAAAAATTCCCACAAGGTAGAAAGTATTATTCCCACTTTACAGAGAAGCTGAGTCACTTATCCAGTGTCTCATGGTTGGCACGTGGTAGAGTTGTGATCCACACCTTCAGATTCCTTGTCCAGGACTCTTTACCTCGGGCAGGTCTTCACTGAGAGTCTCTAGAAATGAATAGGGAGAGATTAATTGGGAACAGGCTGGACTCACTAGATAAGCCATCTCCAGGAGAGACCCTCCTGAGCTCTGAGCACACGTGGCCTGTGTCCCCTCACTGTTCCTAGATTACTCTTTTACCTGGAAGTCACCCAGGGCCATGTAGAAGATGGCCTGTGGGGCAGCTAAGCAGACTGGGTCATGGTTCACTGCTGCCCAGAGAGATAGCCTGAAGCGGTGCATGGGGCAAATGGGGGAGCATCGCTCTGGAGGGTACCCCATCATAAGGCACTTAGCTTTGCCAGTTCAAAGCTGTGCTCAGTCACTCAGTCCCGTCTGACTCTCTGAGACGCTATGGGGTGTAGCCTGTCAGGCTCCTCTGTCCGTGGGATTCTCCAGGCAAGAATACTGAAGTGGGTTGCCATTTCCTCCTCCCGGGGATCTTCCTGACCCAGGGATCAAACCCATGTCTCCTGCATTGGCAGGTGGGTTCTTTACCACTGAGCCACCTGGGAAGCCAGTTCAGAGAGCACTCTTTAAATTCCCTGGGAAATGGTTGTCCATGTAGTCCTGTGGTGCTCTCCTCACCCTGTGGCTCCTCTTCCAGCCTCCTCTTCTCCCTGTTCTGGAGGCTGGAAGGCCAAATGGAGGTGCCTGCAGGTTCTCCTGAGGACTCTCTCCTTGACTTGTGGACAGCAGCCCAGCTGATGTCTTCTTACATGGTTTTCCTCTGTGTGGCTATCTCTGGTCAATCTCTGCATGTCCTCCTCACAGAATGGTCCTCCTGGGTAATCCTCAGGGTGGGCTAGACTGTGTCTTGCCTTGCTGATACTGGTTTGCTCTTCTCTTCTCACCACATTCATTACATTATCAGAATGCTATTAAGATTTCCATGAAACCTCCCAGCCTCGGGTCCCATCTGTTCTTGCTATTTATTCCCCCAGGGGAGTCACGAATCTGTCATCTGCGATTTTACAGTTCTCCGTATCCGAGGTGCCAGCGCCGCGTTTCCTCTGTGAGGCCACGATGCACGGCTCTCCTCTTCATGAAGGGCTCTGGGGGGGGATTGTGCAAATAATGACACCTCCTTCTTCAGGAAGTGAGACGCCTTCTCATGAGTGCCAGGCGCGGCCGCCAAGTCCTGCTGGGAAAATATGTGCCCTTGCTTCACACAAAGAGGCCCCCAGGCCCAAACAGGGATCAGAGACCTCTTTTAAGTCAGACTTAAAACAGCTTCCTGCTGTCCAGAGATACAGC
The DNA here is from genome assembly GCF_003369695.1 of Bos indicus x Bos taurus. NCBI lineage: Eukaryota > Metazoa > Chordata > Mammalia > Artiodactyla > Bovidae > Bos > Bos indicus x Bos taurus. The sequence continues at coordinate 16,136,410 of NC_040096.1, read as the reverse complement.
CATTGCTGCTGCTGCTGCTGCTAAGTCGCTTCAGTCGTGTCTGTGCGACCCCATAGACGGCAGCCCGCTAAGCTCCTCTGTCCCTGGGATTCTCCAGGCAAGAATGCTGGAGTGGATGCAGCCATTATTTGTTCTTGAAAGGGAGTGGTATTAGTTTGCCAGAGCTGCTACAACAAAATACACAGATGGAGAGGCTTGTTGTTGTTGTTCAGTCGCTCAGCCACGTCTGACTCTTTGCAACCCCATGGACTGCAGCATGCCAGGCCTCCCTATCCATCACTAACTCCTGGAGTTTGCCCAAGTTCATGTCCATCAAATTGGTGATGCCATCTAACCGTCTCATCCTCTGCCACCCTCTTCTCCTTTTGCCTTCAGGCCTTCTCAGCATCAGGGTCTTTCCCAGGGGAGGCTTGAACAGCAGAAAGTCTCCCTGTTCTGGAGGCTGGAAGTCCAGATCGAGGTGCCCGCCGGTTCATTTCTCCTGAGGGCTCTCTCCTTGACTTGGGCACAGTAGCCCGTTGATGTCTTCTTACATGCTTTTCCTCTGTGTGTGTATCTCTGGTAAATCTCTGCATGTCCTAACCTCCTCTTCTTCCTTTAAAACACTTATTTATTTAGCATTTAAAAATGTTAGTTTTGGCTGCGTTGTCTTCGTGGCTGTGTGCAGGCATTCTCTAGCTGCAGAGCGAGGGCTGCTCTCCAGTTGTGGTTCATGGGCTTCTCTTGTTGTGGAGCACAGGCTCTGGACACTCAGGCTAAGCAATTGTGGTACCTGGGCTTAGTTGCCGCACGGTGTGTGCAATCTTCCTGGACACCAGGGATCAAGTCTGTTTCCCCTGCAGTGGCAGGCAGATTTTAAACCGCTGGACCAGCAGGGAGCCCCTCCTCTTATAAGGACACTGGTTAGATTGGGCCAGGGTCCACCCTGAGGGCCTCATTGAACTTCCTGCTCAGTCTCTCAGTTGTGTCTGACTCTTTGCGACCCCATGGACTCCTCTGTCCATGGGATTCTCCAGGCAAGAATACTGAAGTGAGTTGCCACGCCCTCCTCCAGGGCATCTTCCTGACCCAGCGATCCAACCCACGTCTCTTATGTCTCCTGCATTGACAGGCGGGTTCTTTACCATTAGTGCCGCCTGGGTCACCTCTTTAAAGGTCCTGTCTCCAAATACAGTCACATTCTGAGGCAGTGGGTGTTCAATGTATGAATTATGAGGGAACATAAGTCAACCTATAACCGAGAGTTAATAAGTGAGAATGCAGACACTGTTGAGTTTCTCTTCTGTGCCAGGCCCTGTACTTGCAGTTTCACATACATTTTCCCATTTATTGAAAAGGACCTTATAGATCATGCAATGGCGATCCCAGCTGACCTCTGTATAATGACCACTGGCAGTCAGCACAAGAGGTGAAGCTCCCCTTGGGAAGCTGGAAGTTTAACACCAGGGGATAAAGAGCGGAGAGAGAAATTTACGTTTCCTCGAAGAGAGAAAAGAACCCCCAGTCCCAGTGCACTTGAACATAACTGGATTGAATAAATTAACAATGATGATAATAATACTGATAGTAATTGAAATTTGTTTTCTTAAATATACTTATTATTTACTTGAGTGCATCTGGACATGGTTGCAGCACGTGGGATCTTCATCGCGTCATGGGGGATCTTTCGCTGCAGTGCATGGACGCTCTAGTTGTGGCACGCAGGCTCCAGAGCACGTGGGTTCAGTAGTTTAGGCTGGCAGGCTTAGCTGCTCCATGGCGTGTGGGATCTTAGTTCCCCAACCAGGGACTGAACCCATGTCCCTGCATTCCAGGGCAGATTCTTTAACCACCGGACCATCAGGGAAATCCCTGAAATGTGTTGAGTGCTTGCTGTGTTCTGAATGCTTTTAGCACTGGTTGTTGTTGCCCAGTTGCCAAGTCATGTCCGACTCTTTTCGACCTGATGGACTGCAGCACGCCAGGCCTCCCTGTCCCTCACCTTCTCCCAGAGTTTGCCCAAGTTCAGGTCCATTGAGTCGGTGATGCCATCCAACCATCTCATCCTCTGTCACCCTCTTCTCCTTCTGCCTTCCGTCTTTCCCAGCATCAGGGTCTTTTCCAATGAGTCGGTTCTTTGCCTCGGGTGGCCAGAGTATTGGAGCTCCGGCTTCAGCATCAGTCCTTCCAAGCTTCTAGTGTATGACATATTTAATTGTTGCCATTCTAAAGAAAGAACACATTTAACACTCTTACGAGGTGTTGATCAGTCAAGTATGTGCAGAAAAACGAGCTTCTCAGAAGGCGATGCTGGCAGTGCCTTCCAAATACTGCCCAAAAGAGGACATTCTAGCCAGCAGACCCAGGTATTGGCAAGGCTGTGCCTACTGTGGGGGCACAGGTGCCAGGGTCTGAGCTGGGGGCCAGAGAGGGTGACTCATCCACCTCTGCCTCCTCCAGTTCTGTTCTTCTTAGCTTCCTTCCAAATACAAGATGGGTCTCCCGTGCTGGTCTGCCTAATAAGATAGGGGGTGCTAGTTATGCCAAGATGAGGATTCTGACTTACTGGTAGATGTCTCCTTGCAAACCAGTCAGGCCTTCTGGTTGCTGTCTGGAATCAATGGGGAATGGGAGAGAGACTTGTGTTGCAGGCCTGATGAAGCCTGATTTGGGGTGACAGCCAGACCTTGGGCAGGGATATTAGGTTTGTCTCTTTTGCTGCTGTAACAAATCGCCGCATAGTGGGTAAAAATGACACACATGTATTATCTTATAAGGGCTTCCTGCGTGGCTCAATGGTAAAGAATCCACCTGCAATGCAGGAGACATGGATTTGAGCCCTGGATTGGGAAGATCCCCTGGAGGAGGAAACGACAACCTACTCCAGTATTCTTGCCTGGGAAATCCCGTGGAGAGAGGAGCCTGGTGGGATACAGTCCATGAGGGCTGTAAAAGAGTAGGACACAACTTATCGGCTAAACAGTGATAAATTATCTTACAGTTCTAGAGGTCGGAGTTCGAAATGGGTCTCCCTGGGCTAAAATCAAGGTGCCTGCAGGGCTGCATTCTTCTGCAGGCTGGAGGAGAGAACCTGATCCCTCGCCTTTTCTGGTTTCTAGAAGCTGACTGCATCCCCAGGCTTGTGCCCTCTTCTCCACCTTCATATCCAGCAGCTTAGTGTTCTCTGATTTCTCTCTGACTTTCCCCCTCCTGTTTTCCTCTTCTCTATGAGGACCCTTGTCATCACAATGGGTCCACTCCCATAGCTCAGCATAGCCTCTGCATCATAAGATCCTTTACTTAATCACACCTGTCAGTCCCTTTTGCTATGTCAAGTAGCATGTCCACAGATTCCAGGGATTAGGATGTGGACAGCTTTAGGAGGTCATTCTTCTGCCTCCCACAGTTATGCTCTTTTAAAAATTTGTGTCTCTTTATTTTTTTGACCGTGCCATGTAGCATGGAAGATGTTTGTTCCCTGACCAGGGATCAAACCTGGATGGGGAGCATGGAGTGTTAACCCCTAGACTGCCAGGGAAATCCTCCCCCCACAATTATCCTTACTGAGTTAAGAGCACCCTTTTGGGAAAACTTGGATGATGGTCAGTTGTTCACTTTAGTGACACCCAGCCTCGGCACTGGCTACACCCTCTAATTTTTGAAGTTGGATATCCCAACCTGGTGAGGCAGTGGGGATGTTGTCATAACCCACATGAAAGTCCAGGAAACTGAGGGTCACAGAGGCTGAGTAGTTTTCTGGGATTGGCACCCATTTCCGCCAATAGCACCATCATTGACATTGCACCGTGTTCCTTTCCAATCCATATAACAGACAGGGACATCAAAACTTATTTCCATTAGCATTTCCATTCATAAGAAGGAATATAATTTCCTAACCAGGGGCAGGAAAGTAGAAATGGAAGCATGTTGTTGTCTAGTTGCTCAGTCCGGTCTGACTCTTTGCAACCCCGTGGACTGTAGCTCGTCAGGCTCCTCTCTGCATGCGATTTCCCAGGCAAGAATACTGGAGGGGGGTTGCCATTCCCTTTTCCAGGGGATTGGCCCAACCCAGAGATCAAACCCGAGTCTCCTGCATTGGCAGGTGGGTTCTTTACCATCCCATCCACCAGGGAACACAAGTCTATTTCTTCATGTGATGTGCCAGGGATTGCCGTGTCTGTTTCAAAAGCTAACAATCCTTGCTTTCTGGGGTCTCTCTGCACTTGGCTTTATTGTAAAACTTAATCAAAAATCAGGGTACAGACCACCTTAAGAAGGAAGTAGGCAGATCTCTTATTTTGTTAAACTGTTTACGCACACGTGGATTCTTTCATTACACACAGAGTGGCTTTTCTTTGCTGAGTGTTGTGAGGAATATAGAAATGTTGAAAATGTGAATATTGTTCTCAAGCAGTTCAGTCTGGTCATTTGTACTGTAGACCACAGAGGAAATCTTGTAGACCAGGCTTTGAAGCTGAAAGATGGACTCAACTGCTAAGTTCCATCACTCACCAGCTGAGTGATATTTGGCAAGTGGCTTAACCTCTCTGAGCCTGCCTCAGTTCCTTCTTCCATACAATGGGATAATAACCGTAGCTACCTTGGAGGGTCCTTGTAAGGACCAAATGAATGTTAAACTCCCAACTCTGAGCTGAGTGCATGGCAGATGCTCATTGGATGTTCTCAACCCTTCTTTCCCCTGGCTGCTTAGCCTTATCTTCACAGAAAAGAGAAGAGTGTGCATGAGATGGGGTGGGGAGAGTGGGAGATAAATTTAAGCATTACTGGGATGTTCTAATAATGGGCAGAGGCCAGGCTGAAAAGAGACCAGCTGCGCCTTTTGCGTGCCTGATGCAGAGCAAACTCGTTCGGCCTCGCCCTCTGTTTGAGGCTGCCAGAGAGGCATTCTGTGCTCCAAGCCCGCATGCTGGCAGCACCGTCCAGCATCATCTTCCAGCAGAAAGGCTCAGTAGGTGTTTAGAAAGCAGACTGTCCACCCTGTTCTGATTTTGGAAAAGAAAAGCTCTTTCTGTGGAACAAATAACCTTTGAATCAGAAAGAGAAGAAATACTCTAGAGGCATAACAGATGAATAGAATAGACCCAGGGACAGCCCAGAAGGGTGTTTGTGTGTCTGGAGCTGAGATGCCAGTGGGGAGGTGGGGTGCTTGAGGGGAAGGAGGAGAGAGACGTTTGGTATAAGAGTTGTGCCAGGCTCTGCGTGATGCCTTTGTAGGCAGAGTTCAGGTTTTAATCCCTGAATACTGGAGTGCAAAAATAGTCCCGGTGGTGACCAGGATTTCTTTTTACTGATTGATTGAGGTATGTTTGATGAACAATGTTGTGTTAATTTCTGCTGTACTGCAAAATGCCTCATGTATGTACATACATACCTTCTTCTTCTTTTTTTTTAAATCTTCTTTTCCATCATGGTTTATCCCAGGATATTGAATATAATTCCCTTGTGAGATATAGTCCGGATTTCTATGTTAACTCTGCCAAGCCAAGCAGATTCAGGAGTAGTTCTTTGAGCTTTTCTTGTCTTTTTCTCATTAGATGCATTAAAGTGACTTGCATTTTGTGGACTGTAAGGAGACTTGAGTGGAGGGAGGGAAGAATGACATTTGGTGCTATTTGCACAGAGAAGCATCCCCCAGGTATTCGAGCATATTCCACAGATAAAAGAAGGTGAGTGCACTTCTGAATGCTCTTATCTTTCTTAGCCTTATCCCCAGGGCTCAAATCAAACCTGAGATGGCGGAGAAAATGCCTCTCCACCCGGCGGGGACACATGCTGTCACCAGCCCCACTCTCTGTCTAGCAGAGATTGTCAGCCCCCTCCTGGGAGCTGTTTTCACCCTCTCCCACCGATGAGTCATCCTCAGAGGCCAGTTCTCAAGAAGGTGGGATGGAAGAGCAGGAGGAGGTGTCAGAATGTGAAAGCTGTTCTGTTCTTTCCTTGAAAATTAATTTGGCAGCTTGTAAGCAGTGAGCTTTCTGCATGGAGCCAGAACAAGTGAGCGGACCAGCTAGTGGGCCAGGGTCTGGAACCCACCCCCATTTTCCACTTAATTGAGTACGAGATCCCGACATTGCCTTATGCAAGCCTCATCATACTGCTTTACAAACAAGGGTGAAATAATCATGGTGACAGTTTCTATGGCAGATCCTTGGGATCAAGTCATTTCAACAAATATTTAATGTGCCCTGGGCCAGTGGTGAAGAACTCTGTCCACCAAGGCAGGAAACTCGGCTTGGATCTCTGGGTTGGGAAGATCTCCTGGAAGAGAACATGGCAACCCACTGCAGTGTTCTTGCCTGGAGAATCCCATGGACAGAGGAGCCTGGAGGGCTACAGTCCATGGGGTCACAAAAGAGTCAGACATCACTTAGCGACTGAACAACAACAATGGGTCAGGTATGTGCCACCTACAGAAATAAGTCCATTGAGGGTATCTGCCCTTGAGGCAATGGGAAAATGAACATGTACATGACCATCATGTAAGGTCAGAGAAAATGAAGGCTGTGGCCAAGGTATAAAGTGCCGGGTGTGCCAATGAAGGAGGAATCCTTGTCTGTAGGAGCTGGCACAGGGGGAGGAGGGAGCAACCAAGTGAGTTGGTGAAGCCAGCAAAGTCTGGGAAAAGCCCAGAACTGGAACATGATCTGAGGGCACAGATGTGGCCACGAGGTGGTCAGAACCCAAAGGGAGCAACACACGGAGCATCAGTGTGACGGCTATGTGGCTGCTGGGGAGCCCTGGGGGCCTCTGGTGCTGGGGAAATTGGTAGGCAGCAGGGAGCCACCCAAGGCTTCTTTTTTTTTTTTCCCCTAGATGTGGACCATTTATTTATTATTTTTTAAAATTGGAGTATAGGGCTTCCCTGATGGCAATGGTAAAGAATCTGCTGGCAATGCAGGAGACTCAGGTTCGAACCTTTGGTCAGGAAGATCCCCTGAAGGAGGGCATGGCAACCCACTCCAGTGTTCGTGCCTGAAAAATTCCATGGACAGAGGAGCCGGGGCAGCCTATGGTCCATGGGTCATGAAGAGTCGGACACAGTCAGACACAGCTGAGTGACTCACAGTAATAGTTGCTTTGCAAGGCTGTTAGTTTCCCCTGTACGGTAATGTGAATCAGCCATGCACATACGAATATCTTCTCTTTTTTAGATTTCCTTCCTGTTTACCAGGTCACCACAGAGCACTGAGTAGAATGCCCTGTGTTATACACTCGGTTCTACCAAGGTTTCTTTGGAGGGAATTGTTTTGGTCTTATTTGGTCTGCCGTTGGAGGCAGTAAGTGGTTTTAGGCTCGTTTGCTGGTTAGACTCTTCACTAATTGTGTGCCCATGAGCATGATTTCCCTTGGGCTCTACTTCATCAGCTGTAGAGTGGAGGCAGAAATGGTGCCCACGTAGGGGTCTTAGGAGAGTGGAATGACGTGGGGAGAATGCTTAGCTCACTGACTGGCACTTTGAAGGCTCTTGGAAGCAAAGGGAGTGCATGTCAGTAGACATTCAAGGAAGGCTCTACAGTGCGGAGCAGGGCGGGCGGGGATGGTACTTAGGAGATGAGGGGCTGCAGGCCTGAGGCCACGTGGTCGTTGCTGTGTTGGCAGGTGGGGGAGGCCAGTGCCTGAACCTGGGTGGTGGTGGGGAGCGGGAAAGAGGGACTGTGATGATGTGATGCTGATACTGCAGGGCTAGGAGGTGTGGGGAGTGGGGCTGAGGAAGGAGGGAGCAGTCAGCTGCTGGAGTTCCAGGATTAGGGCAAGTGGGAAGAGGATGGGGCACTGCTGGAGGAATCCTGAATTCCATTTGAGCATTTCAGAGGCTGGTGGATGTCTTAGTGGGCAGACTCGTGAGCTGATGGCAAATTCAGGGGGCAAGGTCAGGGCTGAGTTATGTGCTTGGCTAGGGCTGAAATGTGATGTGGGGGAAGAGGTTGTATAGTCTTCCACGGAGACAGAGTAGAGACAGAAGGGAAAAGTGCCGTGAGAGAGCCTTAGGGAATATTCCCATATAAAAAGGAGGTGTGGTCCAGTGGCTAAGATTCCACACTCCCAAGGCAGGGGACCCAGTTCGATTCCTGGTCAGGGAACTATATCCTGCATGCCACAGCTAGAAGATCCTGCATGCTGCAGCGAAGTCCCAGTGCAGCCAAATAAATGAATATGAAAAATAAAAAGGAGGTGGAGGATAATGAACATGGAATGAGAGAGAGATGGCAGGGGGGTTGAGAGAGAGGGCATTCAGGGAGGAAGGGGAGAGAGCCAGGAGAGGGCTGGTGTCACGGACCCCAGAGTAGGAGAGGTCTGCCCAAGGGGGGATCCAGGAGGATGGGGACCCATGAGAGACCTCTGAACGGTAATTAGGACAGAATCAGTGAGTCTGGAGGAGACGCTGCCAGCGCAGTCCTGAGAACAAGAAGTGCAGCTCCAGGGCTGAAGAAACCAGTACGCAGGCGGGGATACAGGCCAGCGAACCCAGACATTTCTCAGGGTGGTGGAAGAAGGAAGGAGACGATGTAGATTGACTTAGTGAGAAAGAGCACAGGGAGAAGTGTTTTTAGGATGTGCGGGGCTTGAGCATTTTTACAGAATAAAAACTAAGTGAGAATAAGACCTTGAAGATGCAGGGGAGGAGGTGGTGGATGGAGCCAAGTCTGGGACCCCATGGGGGCAGGTGGGGCTGTGCACAGTGGGAGGCTGGTCTTCAGGCCGTGATGGTGTGCAGAGAGCCTGGATGGGAGGAGGGTGGAGACGTTTGGAGACAAGGCTGCGGGACTCAGTGAATGGGGTGAAGTAAGAGGGAAGGTTTTGGAAGTGGGTGGGGTTTATGGAAAAGCTTTGGACCAGCCCTCATGGGGGATAACTAGGCACTAACCAGGGGCTCAACAAACTGACAAGCAGAACTGGGGCTCAGTTGATTTGAGCATCCAGACTGGAGGCTGAGCTGATGAGCCCGTATGTGTGTGTGTGCGTATATATGTGTGTATTACATATGTAATCCATGTATATATAGGTACATGTATGTATTGTGTATATATACACAAATGTTTTATTTTGATTGTTTTTGTTTTCCCATGAGCATGGTCACGCTAAGCAATGGGAAGAAAGTGGAATTATGCAGGGCTGGAAATTGTGCCTGTCTGTGGTACCTCATGCGAACTAGCATTGTTTCATTTAAGGTCAGTGCCTGATAAGGAACAGCAGACTAAAGACAGGCTTGTGTTGTGTGCCAGACCTTGAGGAATTAGCTCGTTTAATGCTATGAAAACCCTATGAGGGAGGCCATGTTATTTAAAAAAAAAATTATTTATTTATTTGGCTGTATCTTAGTTGCAGTATGTGGGATCTAGTTCCCTGACCAGGGATCGAACCAAGGCCCCCTGCATTCAGAGCTTGGAGTCTTAGCCACTGGACCACCAGGGAAGTCCTGGAGGCCGTGTTTTTCAGATGGAGAAACTGAGGGTCATGGAAGTGACCTGAATATGCCCCACATAAGATAAGTGGCAGGCTTTCCAGATGGCACAGTGGTAAAGAATCTGCCTGCCATTTCAGGAGACACAAGAGATCTGTGTTTGATCCCTGGGTTCGGAAAATCCTCTGAAGAAGGAAATGGCAACCCACTCCAGTATTCTTCCCTGGAGAGTCCCAGGGACAGAGGAGCCTGGTGGGCTATAGTCCATGGGGTCATGAAGAGACAGACACGACTGAGCGCACAGACACACACATACACACACACACAGAGGAAGTGGTGGTGGGGGGGAATAGACCAATGAGGGCTTTCGTCTCTATCTGGTGGATGCAGCAGTAGACGTGCGTTTAGGGGTAAGGACACGCATAAGGGAAGCAGCTCCCGGGGAGCCAGACGCACCAGTGAGCAGCGGGCTGTGACTCTAGGAAAAAGAACAACACAGAACCCAGCCTCCTGTTCCCCTACTCTAAGGCAACATATGTGGGAACTTTCTCTTCCCTTCTCTCTCTTTTTTGAGGCTGTCTGCACAGGAATTGACAAATTCTAATGATAGTCTATTTTGGAGGGAGTGTTAAATTATTCAGATGCAGGCACAAATAGAACGTCTCCAGCAGCCTTGACATCCTGCTTGAACCCACAGATGTCAATTTCCTGGACACTGTGAGGGTCTGCAGACCATGCCAGGGTGGGAGGTGGGGGCAGGGCTTCTATGAACCATCTAAACACTGCTGTCCGGAGCCAGGACTCCAAACCCTGAAGGTGTCCAGCCACAGGCTGCAGGGACGGTGGGGCAGGGCACGGCTCCATGACGACGGGGTTTCTTCAAGTCCCCCGTCCTCCTCCTCGAGGGTGTCCTAAGCCGGCCAGGTGTGCCATCCCTTGAAAGCAGCCACTGTGACCTCCGCTTCTGCTGGGATTACACCTGCGGTTTTGCATTTCTCAGAGCTCCAAAAGGCTCATGTGTGAATCATGATGGTGTTCAGGAAAGTTCCAGAAGTCAGGCGTGTTTCGATTTCTCAATGTAGGACTCTTCTCATGTCTCTCTGCTACTTTCTTCTCATGGTTCCTTCTCTTCTCGGGAACTCCTTTGTCTTGAGGATGCTCAGGCAAGAGGCCATTGAGGATGGCTCTGATTCTAGACCCTCCCTGTAGAAATCCCTGGAGGATTGGACAGAGCAACCATGTAGCTGCAACCTAGGGCGGTTATTTAATTTATATCCAAACCCAGACACCAGAGTGAAAAGGGGGGTGCTCTTTAATAGTGACCCCAGGATGTCAGGCATTAACAGGCACTGTCCGGAGCAATTTGCAAGGATGACCACTCTAGAAAAATGAGGACGGGGCGGGGGGTGGGGAGGGCGGGTTGCAGTTAAGTGTTTTATTTATCTTTAAACAACTTCATTTTCCTCATTGGTTGAACTGAAATCTGCTTTTCGTGATCCTGTTGGAGTAATACACATCATATGCCAGGCCCAGTTCCTAGCACAGAAGTGTTCAATATATATTGACTCCTCTTTTTTCTTAAAAAAACAAAAAAAAAACCCTCAAACAAACTCAATAAAAACAATAGTGGCAACAAAAAGTGCTCTGCACCAAAAATCACTGTAGGTTCCCAGCAGGTAGCACTGACCGCTGGCCTATTTTCACCACTTCCCCCGCCCTAGCGTTGCTGCTGACCCATAGGTAGAGGATTGCTTTTCACTCAGCCGTTTTCTTTTCTTCTTGGATGCTCTCGTCTCAGGCGCTTGTCTTGCATCAGGTGCTTCTTTCCCCACAACCCCCTTCTTGTTTCACTTTTACCTTTCAGAGAGATTTTCCCTTTGACACACATTCCTCCTATCTGCCACCCTCTTGATCCTCCTCATGAAATTGAAAGCATAAATTCATGTATCTGCCTGCATCGGGTCTTAGCTGTGGTTTGCCTGATCTGTAATTGCGGCATGCGGACTCCAGCTGTGACATACGGGATCTAGCTCCCTGACCAGGGATTGAACCAGGCCCCCCTGCACTGGGAGCATGGAGTCTTCGCCACCGGACCACCAGGGAAGTCTCGTGAAATGTTTTCTAACTTTTATGTTGACGTCTAGTTGATTAACAATGTTGTGATGGTTTCAGATGTACAGCGAAGCGAGTCAGTTAAGTTATAAACATACGTGTATCTGTGCTTTTTCAACTTCTTCTCCCATTTAGGTTGTTACATAATATTGAGCAGAGTTCCCTATACTGCACAGTAGGTCCTTGTTGGTTTTCCATTTTAAATATAAGAGTGTGTACATGTCCATCCCAAACTCCCTAACTATCCCTTCCCCCATCCTTGCTCCTGGCAACCATAAGTTCATTCTCAAAGTCTGTGAGTCTGTTTCTGTCTTGTAAATAGGTTCATTTGTATCATTTCTTTTTATTTTTTTAGCTTTTTTAAAATAAAAATTTATATATTTTAATTGGAGGCTAATTACTTTACAATATTGTATTGGTTTTGCCATACATTGAGATGAATCCGCCACGGGTGTACATGTGTTCACCATCCTGAACCTCTTCCCCGCCCCATCCCATCCCATCTGGGTCATCCCAGTGCTCCGGTCCCAAGTATCCTGTATTATGCATCAAAACTGGACTGGTGATCATTTCTTTTTAGAATCCACACTCTGTATCATAGGACATTTCTTTTTCTCTGTCTGTCTTACTTCAATCAGTACGACAATCTCGAGGTCCGTCCATATTGCTGCAAATGTCATGATTCCATGTGCAGAAGGAAGTGCTCTGAATCTCTGCCTTGCGGGAGCATGAGAGAACCCTCATGCATTCTCCCATGGCCAGTTTTTTTGGTATTCAACTCCTCTTTCCCTACGCACAAACTTGATTTTTTTTTCCAGAGTTAGCTATGAATAGAAATATAAACTATCACGTTTTGAAAACTTTGTAAATATCCCTGAGGGGTCTGGGAGTCCCAGGGTAAATCACTGGTCTCTGATACATGAAACAGTGACCTGTGTTCTCTGGAGATAATTCAGTGGAAGGCATTCAGGCAGCTATAGGTGGACGGTGCAGCTTAGGCGTGAACCTCAGTAAGTAGGAAGAGAGTGGGCTGATCTCAGGAGGCTGTTGGGAGTTTTGATTCAGGGTTCATGCACCTGACAATTCCAGAATGCAAGGTTTCAGGTTGAGGGGCTTTACTCTCTAGGGACCTTTGGTATATTTTTGGAGAGAAAACTTTTATTTAATTTTACTTAGTTGTTTTTGGCTGTGCGGGGTCTTCATTGCTGCAAGCAGGCTTTCCCTAGTTGCAGCAAGCGGGGCTACTCTTCCTTGTGGTGCTCGGGCTTCTCATTCTGGTGGCTTCTCTTGTTGCAGAGCATGGGCTCTGAGGCGCGTGGGCCTTAGCAGTTGCGGTACCTGAGCTCTAGAGCACAGACTCAAAGTTGTGGCACCCGGGCTTAGCTGTTCTCTGGTGTGTGGAATCTTCCCGGACCAGGGATTGAACCAGTGTCCCTGCTTTGCAAGGCAGACTCTTAATCACTGGACCACCAGGGAAGCCCCTGGAGAGAAAGCTTTATCTCCATGTGTTGATCCCAGCCAGCAGAGACCAGTGAGAGGGTCCAGCCCTTTGGGGTGCTTGTTCCCAGGCAGAGAACTGTGCAGTGGAATAAGGGACCTGTGGGTAGCTGCCAGCACTCCCCTACGTCTTTCATTTCGTCACTGGCTAGATTCGCTGAGCCCTGATTGGACTGCGAAGTAGGAGCATCCATTCCTTCCACAATCTGTGAGAAGGTGCTCCAAGCTTCGGTAGGCAAATCCTTTCTAGCTGTCATCATGTCTGTCTTTCCAGGAGCAGGGATGGCTTCCTCTTTCCCTGGGGAAGGTGGGAGTGGTGACAGCCGGGGTTGGTTCTTCTCCTGGGCTGAGAGGCATCTGGAAGCTGGTTCACAGGGATCCAGGGCTGGCAGTGATGAAGTGGAGACTGGCATGTTTGGCTGGAAAGGAGAAGAGAGACGACTCTGGCAGGACTAGTCATTCCTCCTGTCCTGGTTGTGGGCCACTTCCCCTGACCAGGAAGAAACGGCTACTCCTTAAGGAAAGGTTGAATCCTATGCAGAAGTTGATCTGTATGGCAAAAACCACTATAATATTGTAAAGTAATTAGCCTCCAATTAAAAAAAAAAAGAAATCAGAAGTGCCTCTCATTTTCAGGGAATGGAAGTCCCAACTGAGATACCAGTTGTTGGGACAACTTGGGAAAATCAGATTGTTGCTGAGCCTTAGTTTCTCCAGGTGAGATGTGAGAGATTTGGGTGGGATAGCTTCTACATGTCATTGAATGTTTTTTTTTTTTCTTTCTGGTTCTGGAAAAATTTTAAATCATTTTATGGAAAACTTGAATATGATGATGGGACACCCCTCCAGGCTAATGACTAATCACCCCAATTATTAATGAGTGTTTAAGCCACTCTTATATCAGAATCCAGCCAGCTCAGTCATTTCGAAAATTGTGTGGTTCTCAATGTGAGATTGAAGAGGCGAGTGGCATTAAAACATTTACCACAAAACTGTTACTTATTTTAAACTTATAGTTGCATTTACTGTGGATAAAAGGTCAGCAAATAACTAGGAGTAGCCACATGTCAGGCATGAGATGGTGGACAGATTACGTGAACATTTATTTTTAGACTCAGAAGTCTTACTTCTAATATTTAATTCCAAAAATATGATGACAAAAATATGAAAACTTATTTATATAAGGCCAATAATTGTAGCTAAGAACATCAATTGATTCAAACATACCAAATATGTTTAGACCCACAGGTTCATAATGATTCTCAGAATAAAATGCGTCATTGGTCACTTTTAGAGGATTTAGGAAGGGACTTGGCTGGTGGTCCCATGGAAGGTAAGAGTTTACCTTCCAATGCTGGGGACACTGGTTTGATCCCTGGTTGGGGAACTAAGATTCCACATGTCGTGTGGCAGCTAAGCCAGCTTGTCTCAACTAGAGAGTCTACGCTGCAGATTACAGATTACACAATTAGAGAGAAGCCTGTGTGCTGCAACAGAAGATCCCGAATGCTGAAACTAAGACTGATATGGCCAATAAATACATAAATAAAATTTTTGAAAAATAAAAAAGGAAATTCTCTTAAAAAAAGATTAGGGAGCCAACTTGTTTTGAGAACTGGGGAAAGGATTAGATAGTTACCTTGCCTTTCCTATGCAAACTAGTTTAGGACAATTAAAGAGTAAATGAGGGGAAGCAGCTTCTTTTTATAGAGTTATTCGGGTAATAAGTAAAAAGAGTGATGGATCTGGAATTTCGTCACCCTGAATTTCTGAGTCTAGGCAGTGATCAACAATGGCTGCTAACATGATGAAAAACAGACAAGATGTTATGTGCTTCTTGGTAGAACTACCATACCATTGCCTGTGAAGACGCTTTGGAAAAAACGAATCTGAGTATGAATAAGAGCAGCAGTGTCCAATAGAACTTCCTGTGATGACAGAGATGTTTTATATCTGCGCCATCCAGTATAGTAGTCCCTGGCCTCACGTGGGCATTGAGAACTTGAAAGGACACTAATGTGATTAAGGAAATGTATTTTTAAAATTTACTGGGTTGTGATTAATTTAAATTAAAAAGTTTAAAAATTAAACTATAGTTAATTTACAAGGTTGTGTTGGTTTCTGGTCTATAGCAAAGTGATTCATACATATAATGGAAAAGAGTATGAAGAGAATATGTATATATATACATGCAAGGTATACATACATATGTATCCATATCTTTTTCATATTCTTTTCCATTTTGGTTTATTTTATGGTATTGAATATAGTTCCCTGTGTTATACAGTAAGATCTTGTTTATTTATTTTATATACTGTAAATTTTACTTTATTTTGCAGTAAATTTATTATAAAATATGGGCTTCCCTTGTGGCTCAGACCGTAAAGAATCTGCCTGCAATGCAGGAGACTTGGGTTCGATCCCTGGGTTGGGAAGTTCCCCTGGAGAAGGGAATGTCAACCCACTCCAGTATTCTTGCCTGGAGAATCCCATGGATAGACCTGGCGAGCTACAGTCCGTGGAGTTGCAAAGAGCCGGACACGACTGAGTGACTAACACTTTCCCTCAGTTTATATATTTTTATATATCTGCTCATCTTAAACTCCTAATTTATCCCTCCTCCACCTCCTTCCCCTTTGGTAATCATAAATTTGTTTCCATGTCTGTGAGTCTTTCTCTGTTGTGTAAATAAATTAATTTGTGTCATATTTTGGATTTCACATGTAAGTGACATTGCATGGTATTTGTCTTTCTCTTTCTGTCTTAATTAATTTAAATCTAGGTAGCCATATGTAGCTAAGGGCTATTACATTGGACCGCACAGCTTTAGGCTTACCTGTGAGCTTATGGGAGATACACAGCACAGAAGAACATGTTAAATGACACCATAGGAATGCAAACGGCAAAACATACTGTAAAGAAAAATCTATAGAACAAACTATTTTCACCAGGAAATAAGATACAATGAATAAAAACCAGATATTCTGGGGAACATGTAAATTATTAAAGACAAGTGATAACCACCAATTACAAGATATGGAGCATCTTTGAATCATGATTTGAACAAAGAAACTAACAAAATTATAAGAAAATAGTATTACCAATTTATTACTATTTTTTAGGTGTGATCACAGAATACTGATTACTTGAAAAAGAGTCCTATTATTTTAGAGACACTACTGATATCTTTATAAATGAAATCATATGATGTATATGATTTGATTCAAAACAATCCAGTGTATGTGTGAGGAGGGGAAGAGGATAGAGAATTGAGTGGGTGTAGATGAAACAAGATTGGAATGAGTTGATCACTGTTCAAGCTGGTTGGTGGGTACATGGGAGTTCATTATATTATCCTCTCTACTTTTGAATGTGTTTGAAAATTTTTGTGATAAAATGTGAAAAACTAAAAGAAGTAAGGGAAATTTGCAAGAAGACTCTTCCAAGTTTAAATAATAGCAACAGCAAGAAAAGTTTCACCTTTGACTTAAAATCTGAGCTGGAAACTGGGGGCCATAAAGGATGTACACATTGGACCCAAAAGGAAAGGCAGGGCCCCCTGAGGGCAGATAGCGCTGTCCACCCTGCAATCAGGAAAACCTGCCGCTGGGGCTAAGACTTCTTTTTAAGCTGCTACCTCAGTTTAAAATGATTCCTGGTCTGTAGTGTCCCTGGTTCTCAGAGAAGGCAAAAACAAATTCTCTCTGGAGGAGAGCATCTTCCAGTTAGGCCTGTGGGATTTTACAGACTAAGGTCAAACAAGTATGTATGAACAAGTATTAGGATGAATATAAAAATTATCATCCAAACTAGGACACTTTCGGTGATGAAAGAAAGTGATAAAATAATTTTTGTTGTTTAGTTGCTAAGTTGTATCTGACTATTTTGCAACCCCTTGAACTGTAGCTTGCCAGTCTCCTCTGTCCTTGGGATTTCCCAGGCAAGAATACTGGAGTGGGTTGCCATTTCTTTCTCCTCGGGATCTTCCCGACTCAGGGCTGGAACCCATGTCTCCTGAACTGGCAGGTGGGTTCTTTACCACTGAGCCACCAGGGAATCTCTGCTAAAATAATTAGCAGATATTAGATTACTGCAAAAGAGATAAACAAGAATTTTCCTGGAGAAACCAGTGGTCCCCCTGGCAAACAGGTGTGGAAGGAAGACCCACCTCTTCTGCTTCTGGAGTTTGGTGGGAATGAGAGATTGCATCTCACCCCAGATCATTTGGAAATTGATCTCATGCTCTGGGTCAGTGGTTCTCAAAATCTGGTCCTCAGAGCAGCAGCATCCTGGGAATTTGTTAGAATTGTAAATTCTTGGACTCTCCCCTAGACCTAATAAAGTAGAAACTTAGGGGTGAGGCCTAACAAGCTGTTTTGGAAAAAGTCCTTTTGGAACAGGTCAGTGGTCCCCAATCTTTTTGGCGCAAAGACTGGTTTCATGGAAGACAATTTTTCCATGGACCTGGAGGGAGGGATGGTTTGGGGACGATTTGAGCACATAACATTTATTGTGCACTTTATTTCTATTATTATTATTACATCAGCTCCTCCTCAGAGCATTAGGCATTAGACCCTGGCGGTTGGGGACCCCCGATTTAGGTGAGTCTAATGGCCTAAGTTTGAGAACCCCTGGCCTGTGCTTAGGTGCGCTCAGTCACTCGGTCGAGTCCATCTCTTTTGCGACCCCATGGACTGTAGCTCACCAAGCTCCTCTGTCCGTGGGATTTTCTGGGCAAGAATACTGGAGTGGGATGCCATTTCCTACTCCAAGTGATCTTCCCAACCCAGGGATCGAACCCACGTCTCTTCTGCCTCCTGCATTGCAGGCGGTGGATTCTTTACCACTGTTCCACCTGGAAGCCCTGTTTGAGAACCACCGGCCTAGGTAAACATGTTTAAACTGGTGTTATCAGCTATTAACAAAATTCCAATGAGCATCACAATACCAATGACATTTTTCTTACAATAGCAGATAGGAAGAAAGTTGCATTTTCCCCCATAATAAACATTTAAGTGGCACCTGGTAATTCTGTAGAGTCTAATGACAGTCTTTCAGTAATCATCTGTTGAGAAGGACTTTACACTAATACAAATGCCTTTTATCATTTTATGTAAACATTTTCTGTCTCAAAGGTCTAGTGATTCTGCCAGAGAATTAGAACAAAAATATCACTTTCTCAAAGGAGGATTTAATTAGGTGTATGCCTCTCCTCTGTGTCAGTTCCTGGAATTTTCCTCCAAGTTCTCAAACAGCCCTGGCTCATTTAGGTCATTTAGGTCTGGTACTCACTTAACCTGAGATCTAAGCTGCAGCCGTCCTGTCTGTTCTCCTGGTTGTCTTCCAACAAAAATTGTAGCACATGGCTGACGCTAGTTTCTTTTTCTTTGCTGGGTTTCCTGTACTAACCAGACTGAGTTTGGGGTATGAATTGGATATATCTGTGGCTTAACACACTCTCTTCTCTCTAAGACATGCTTGCGCTTGTCCTGAACAAGTTTCTGGCATGTCTCAGTGGCTGTTTAGCACCTTTGTATCAAGCATAATAGGATGGGCTCTCCCCATTAATTAGAGGCTTCCTGGAAGTTTATAAACACATGGAGAGAGTCTCTCTTCCTCAATACTTTGGCCACCTGATGCAAAGAGCCGACTCATTGGAAAAGACCCTGATGCTGGGAAAGATTGAGGGCAGGAGGAGAAGGGGACAACAGAGGAGATGTTTGGATGGCATCACTGACTCAATGGACATGAGTTTGGGTGAACTCAGGGAGATAGTGCAGGACAGGGAAGCCTGGCGTGCTGTGGTCCATGGGGTCGTAAAGAGATGGACCCGACTTAGCAACTGAACAGCAACAGCAGATTTATTTTTGGCTGTGCTGGGCCTTCGTGGCAGCGTGGGCTTCTCTCTAGTTGCGGTGAGTGGGGGCTGCTCTCTAGTTGCCATGCGCAGGCTTCTCGTGGTGGTGGCTTCTCCTGTTGCAGAGCATGGGCTCTAGGGCGCAGGGACTTATGTAGCTGTGGCTTGTGGCCTCAGTAGTTGCGGTTCCCAGCCTCTAGAGCGCAGGCTCAGTGGTTGGGGTGCACGGGCTTAGTTGCTCCGCGGTGTGTGAGAACTTTCCAGACCAGGCATCAAACCCATGTCTTTTGCGTTGGCAGGCAGATTCTTTACCATTGAGCAACCACTGAAGCCCCTCTCTGCTTTCTTATGGCCATAGGCAGCAAACAGAACCCCATCCGGCCTTCAATGGACATACGTTCATGCTACAATTTCCCTCACTTCCTCCAACTTCTCTTAAAAATAGACCTATTCTTGTGATGGAAGCTAGAATTCCTACAACACTAAGAGGGTAGTTCTTATACTTGAGTGGCATATAATCAGTGTTTCTTAAACCCCACTTCTGAAATTGGCTGCATTGTGGGGGGACCTTTAAAATACAGTCTTGGAGGGATTTCCCTGGTAGTCCAGTGGCTCAGACTCCACCCTCCCAGAGCAGGGGGCCCGGGTTTGATCCCTGGTCAGAGAAGTAGACCCCACATCCTGGAAATAAGAGTCTGCATGTCACATCTAAGAACTGGCACAGCCAAATAAATAAAATACAGTCTTTTTTGCACCCCTTCTTCCATAGAGTCTGCTTTAGTAGATATGCACTGAGAAACACCAATTTGGGGAGGCTTCTTAGGGGATTCTAAGGCACAGCTTGAATTTGGAGCAGTCGATGTTGAGTTAGAGCTGTTCTAGCAAAGATGATGTTTTTCCAGATCTTTTGCTGCTATCATTTTAGGGTCTGTTGCAGAGTAGCAATACACTCTTCTTCAAGAAGACCTGAGGTCTTCAGGAGCATCTTTGCAATTTACTCTTGCAACCTAGTCTCCACCCAGTGAGGGATCAGCCTGTGGCCTGGACAGGAGTGCAGGCAGGATAAGGCTGGCAATGCCACTTGCCACCTGACTCTTTGGGTAAATTACCATTTTCCTGTGAAACTCACGTTGCTTGTCCAGACAACGGTAAGAATAATATATACTTGGGAGGGCTCTTGTGAAGATTAACTGAGAGAATAGGAATAAAATACTGAGTCTGACATCTAGTAGCTACTCATTAAATAGAATATATATAAAACTCATTCATATATAATTTATCATATGTATTTTTATATATTTTTTCTCCTTAGAGGCTCAAGCCTACAGAGTTGCAAATAGTTTTCTTCTCAACAGAGGTCACATGTTAGCAACATTTTTTTTTTTTTTTTTGCTACAGATTACAGAGGTGAATGCTATACCTGAAAGAGAGTATGCCTATTTTATTTTATTATTATTTTTAATTGATGTATAGTTGATTTATAATGCTATTGTAGTCTGGTATATAGAAAAGCAATCCAGTTATACATATATATATAATATTCTTTTTCAGATTTTTTTCCATTATAGTTTATTATATTCAGTTTAGTTCTTTATGCTATACCTTATTGTTTATCTATTAATATTTTATGTATCAGTTCAGTTCAGTTGCTCAGTTGTGTCTGACTCTTTGCAACCCCATGAATCGCAGAACGCCAAGCCTCCCTGTCCATCACCAACTCCCGGAGTTCACTCAAACTCACGTCCATCGAGTCAGTGATGCCATCCAGCCATCTCATCCTCTGTCATCCCCTTCTCCTCCTGCCCCCAATCCCTCCCAGCATCAAAGTCCTTTCCAATGAGTCAACTCTTCGCATGAGGTGGCCAAAGTACTGGAGTTTCAGCTTTAGCATCATTCCTTCCAAAGAACACCCAGGGCTGATCTCCTTCAGAATGGACTGGTTGGATCTCCTTGCAGTTCCAGGGACTCTCAAGAGTCTTCTCCAACACCACAGTTCAAAAGCATCAATTCTTCAGCGCTCAGCTTTCTTCACAGTCCAACTCTCACATCCATACATGACCACTGGAAAAACCATAGCCTTGACTAGACAGACTTTTGTTGGCAAAGTAATGTGTCTGCTTTTGAATATGCTATCTAGGTTGGTCATAACTTTTCTTCCAAGGAGTAAGCGTCTTTTAATTTCATGGCTGCAGTCACCATCTGCAGTGATTTTGAAGCCCCCAAAAATAAAGTCTGACACTGTTTCCACTGTTTCTCCATCTATTTCCCATTGAAGTGATGGGACCAGATGCCATGATCTTCGTTTTCTGAATGTTGAGCTTTAAGCCAACTTTTTCACTCTCCACTTTCACTTTCATCAAGAGGCCTTTAGTTCTTCTTCACTTTCTGCCATAAAGGTGGTGTCATCTGCATATCTGAGGTTATTGATATTTCTGTCAGCAATCTTGATTCCAGCTTGTGCTTCTTCCAGCCCAGCGTTTCTCTTGATGTACTCTGCATAGAAGTTACATAAGCAGGGTGACAAGATACAGCCTTGATGTACTCCCTTTCCTATTTGGAACCAGTCTGTTTTTCCATGTCCAGTTCGAACTGTTGCTTCCTGACCTGCATATAGGTTTCTCAAGAGGCAGGTCAGGTGGTCTGGTATTCCCATCTCTTTCAGAATTCTCCACAGTTTATTGTGATCCACACAGTCAAAGGCTTTGGCATAGTCAATAAAGCCGAAGTAGATGTTTTTCTGGAACTCTCTTGCTTTTTCGATAGTAGTGTGTATATGCCAGATTCCTAATTTATCCCTCTCCCTTCTGCTTTCCCCTTTGATAATCATGAGTTTTTTCCTACATCTGTGAGTCTGTTTCTGTTTTGAAAATAAAGTTATTTATATCATTTTTAAAATCATATGGTATTTGTCTTTCTCTTTCTGACTTAATTCATTTCATACAATCTCTAAATCCACCCATGTTGCAGCAAATGGCGTTATTTCGTTCTTTTTTATGATTGAGTAATATACCATTTGTATGTATACCACATCTTCTTTATCCACTCATCTGTTGATGGACACAGGTAGCTTCCATGTCTTGGCTGTTGTAAATAGTGCTGCTGTGAATGCTGGGGTGCCTGCATATTTTAAAATTACAGGTTTTTTTTCCAGAAATATGACCAGGAGTGGGATTGTTGGATCATATGGTAACTCTATTTTTAGTTTTCTTTAGGAACTTCCATGCTGTTTTCCATAGTGACTGCACCAACAGTGTAGGAAAATCCCCTTTTCTGCACATTCTCTCCAGCATTTATTATTTTTAGACATTTTGATGATGGCCATTCTGACTGGTGTGAGGTGATAACCTCACTGTAGTTTTGATTTGCTTTTTTCTAATAATTAGTGATATTGCACCTAAAGAGTATATGTTTAAAAGTTGGACACTTTCTGACAGAAATTAGTAAAAAGAATTTCTGTCTAGGGTCTTCCCAATGTCAAAATCAAGGCTCCCTCAATGCTTCTGAGCAGAGGAGTGGCATAAAGGGGGCTGAGATGAAAAGATGCAGGTCTTTTTAAAAAAATTAGTTAATTTATTTTAATTGGAGGATAATTACTTTACAATACTGTGGTGGTTTTTGCCATACATTGACATGAATCCCCCATGGCTGCACCTGTGTCCCCCCATCCTGAATCGCCCTCAACACCTCCCTCCCCAGCCCATCCCTCCGGGTTGTCCCAGAGCACCAGCTTTGAGTGCCCTGTTTCATGCATCCAACTTGCACTGGTCATCTGTGTTTCCTATGGTAATATACGCGTTTCAATGCTATTCTCTCATATCACCCCACCCTCATCTTCTCCCACGTAGTCCAAAAGTCTGTTCTTTACATCTGTGTCTCTTTTGCAGCCTTGCATACAGGATCATCGTTACATATATAAATCCCATATATATGCATTAATATACTGTATTGGTGTTTTTCTTTCTGATTTACTTCACTCTGTATAATAGGCTCCAGTTCCATCCACCTCATTAGAGCTGACTCAAATACTTTCTCTTTTATAGCTGAGTAACATCCCATTGTGTATACGTACCATAACTTCCTTATCCATTCATCCGATGGACATCTAGGTTGCTTCCATGTCCTAGCTATTGTGAACAGTGCTGCGATGAACATGGCGGTATGTGTCTCTTTCAGTTCTGGTTTCCTCGGTGTGCATGCCTAGCCGTGGGATTGCTGGGTCGTATGGCAGTTGTTTCCAGTTTTTTAAGGAATCTCTACACTGTTCTCCATAGTGGGTGTACCAGTTTGCATTCCCACCAACAGTGTAAGAGGGTTCCCTTTTCTCCACACCCTCTCCAGCATTTATTGTTTGTAGACTTTTTGATGGCAGACATCTTTTAAAAAATATTTAAAAAGCATTTATTTTTTATTTATTTGGCTGCACCAGATCTTAGTTGTGGCACGCTGGGTCTTTGATCTTCATTATGGCATGTGAGCTCTGAGTTGCAGCATGTTGAGATTTAGTTCCCTGACCAGGGATCGAACCCAGGCCTCCTGCACTGAGAGCTCAGAGTCTTAGCCGCTGGACTACCAGGGAAGTCCCAACTTTTGCAGACCTCTTAGTGCAGCCTCAGTGTTAGCTGAGGCTTTCTGACTCTTCAGAGCTGGATGTGGTTGGAAACATTCAAGATTTCCTGCTGCTCTTGGGGGCTTTCGTTGCAAGATCAACTTTGATTACTTTACTCTGCTTTACTTTACTCTGATTCTTGTTTTTTCCTCTGTCTTGTGAAGCTCCTTTCCTTGCCACAAAACTTTGCTGTGTAGCAAATTTTACCTAAGTTTGGGGACATGGACGTGAGTTTATATTATAGTCGGGACACAACTTAAACTCGAATCTGAAGCATCTCTAAGACTCCTCTTCCTTGTTTCTTAGTCTCACTGTTCTGTGTCCCCTCCTCACTCTTTTATGCCCAGTTCACTTGAAATGCAGAACAATTTACTACATCTTTTTCTGCCTTTTCTCTTGCTAACCCAAGCTCTCAGGGTTTCTGCTGCCCCAAGTGACCTTGCAAGATTTTTTCCTGAACAAAGAGAATTAGTTCCTGAATAGAATTATGGAACTTTCTTTTAAGATGCGAATTTATTTCTCACCCCCATCCAAACCTAATTATTTAAGCCGTGAGATGCTGAACAAATACGGACACAATAATGTAAGTGGTGGTGGTGGTGTTAGTAATGGAGAGAAAAACAGGATGCAAGGAGTAGAAATAAGAGCTCACAACAAATTGAGCAGAGAAAGAAAACCGAAGGGAAGGAAAGGGAAGGGAAGGGCCCATTTACTGAATGCCAGTGTCTCGTGTGATATGACAACCCTATTGATTTTGTCCCAATTTTCCAAGAAAACCGAAGTTCAGAGGGTTTAAATGGAGCTGTAAATGGAAGATCCAGGATCCAACCCAGGTATGATGGAAAGACCTGTATTCTTTGCACTGTAGTCTTTTTTAAGTTATTAGGGTATAGTTACTTTACAGTGTCGTGTTAGTTTCTACTGTACAGCAAAGTGAATCAGCCATAACTGCACATATATCCCCTCTTTTTTGTATTTCCTTCCCATGTAGGTCACCACAGAGCATCAAGTAGAGTTCCCTGTGCTATACAGCAGATTCTCACTTATCTATTTTATACATAGTATATATGTCAACCCCGATCTCCCAATTCCTCCTACCTCCCACCTTTGGTATCTGTATGTTTGTTCTCTTCATTCGTGTTTCTATTTCTGCTTTGTAAATAAGGTAGTCCATACTGATTTTTTTCAGATTCTGCATATTTGTATTGATACATGATATGACTTACCTCACTGTATGCGACACTCTCTAGGTTCATCCATGTCTCTACAAATGACCAATTTTGTTCCTTTTTATAGCTGAGTAATATTCCAGTGTATATATGCACCACATCTTCTTTATTCGTTCCTATGTTGATGGACATTTAGGTTGCATTGTATTCTTAATCACTTCCTCTTCTACCATAGAGAACTTAAGGTTGGTTCTGAAATGATATTTTGTCTTAAGTGGGCTGCCATGCTCTCCTCCAGGGGATCTTCCCAACCCAGGAATGGAACCTGCACCTCTTAGGTCTCCTGTATTGGCAGGTGGGTTCTCTACTTCTAGTACCCCCTGGGTACCCTTATGCTAAACTAATTCAGTATAAAATTATTTTTGATAATAAAGTTTAGGCTAGACCTGATTTTTTAGAAATTTTATTTATTTATTTGTCTTTGGCTGTGCTGGGTCTACATTGCTGTGTGGTTTTTTTTCTGGCTGTGGAGAGCAGGGGCTCCTCTCTAGTTGTGGTATGTGCGCTTCTCATTGTGGTGGCTTCTCTTCTTGCAGAGCACGGGCTCTAGGGTGCACAGGCTTCAGTAGCTGTGGCACGTGTGCTCAGTAATTGTGGCACACAGGCTCAATAGTTGTGGCCCACTCCGCAGCAGGTGGGATCCTTCCGGACTGGGGATCGAACCCGTGTCTCCTGCAGTGGCAGGTGGATTGTTTACCACTGAGCCACCAGGGAACACCCACCCTTATTTTTTTGTAACCTGCAGTTTGGATCTTGGTGTAAGTTTTTATATGGTTTCTCACATGAAAGCAACAAAAATCTGCCCCTTCCCAGGTGCAGGTCTCTTTGACTTACATGATAGAGCAGGGCCAGCTCTGGTGCATTCCAGGGAGGCTGGTTTCCCAGTGGTTAGTACCATCCAGGGATAGACTGATTGGCTTACTGTCCTGGGAGGAGGCATTTAAGCAAAGACTGTAGGGCCACTTGGCTGGGATGTTGTTGTGAGGATAATGGTTTGGATGAGAAGTTCCCAAATAGGGCTGCTCATCAGAATCACTTGGAGAAGATATGTTCAAAATCCAGATGCCTGTGTCTTACTACCAATGATTCAGCATGTCTGGAATGGCTCAGTGGCATTTCAAAATATACATCTCCCTTGGGACTTTCCTGGTGGCCCAGTGGTTAAGAATCCACCTTCCAATGCAGGGGGCGTGGGTTTGATCACTGGTTGAGGAACTAAGATCCTATATGCCGTGTGGCCAGAAAAAATAAAATAAATAAATAAGGAAATAAAATAGACTCTCCAGCCAATTCTGATGCATACCAAGGTTTGGAGACTGTTGGAACAGGTTATCATTAAAATCCCCTCCGAGACAGGGTGCTCAGGGCTGGTGCACTGGGATTACCCCGGGGGATGGGATGAGGAGGGAGGTGGGAGGGGGATTCAGGATGGGGAACACATGTACAGCCATGGCTAATTCATCTCAATGTATGGCAAAACCACTACAATATTGTAAAGTAATTAGCCTCCAATTAAAATACATTATTTAGTTAAAAAAAAAAAAATCCCCTCCAATCAGGAGAATGGATACATGTGCATGTAAAGCTGAGTCCCTTTGCCATGTACTTGAAGCTATCACAGCATTGTTAATTGCCTACACTCCAGTATAAAATAAAAAGTTTAAAATAAAAATTTAAATCCCCTTTATCACAAGGTTCTATAAATTCTACCTTTTCTTGGGGGTAGTTGTCTTCCCTGTCTTGTAGTCTTTAAATCACAGTGTTTTATTCATGTGGGCAGGGGCAACTGGTCAAACATAGTATCTGTTTAATTATTGGAGAACACAGAACACTGAGCTGGCTTTAAAATATCTGGGATGCACCTTCTTTTTGTAATGGAAAGTGTTGTTTATTTTAGGGATACTTGTTCATGTTGCCAGAAGACCACACAGAGTTTCCTTTAAAGAAGCTCGATAATGTTTATACACCTGCAGGAACTAGCTAGAGGGATCAAGATGAGATGCTTAGTTGATATCACATTTATTTTTTAAAAAGTGGAAGGGTAAACACAGGACTGGGGTGATTTGGGGCATGTGGCATGCTTAAGTACACTTTTCCTTGGCATATGTGAAGCAGAAAAAACTTCTCAAGGGATTCAGTGGTAAATATATCGTTTTGGGGCCTTGGAGAATGCATTTCCTAGTATCTCTCCAGTTCTTTTCATTAATTAAAAAAAAAAAAAACCAACTTTGGCTCATTCTTCCCCAAATAGATGGATGCTAGTAATAAATAATGAAAAAAATTGAATGCTGGGAAAATGACATACGATTTTTCCTTGATATAAGCCCTTCTTAATAACTGATGCACCCAGCTTTTCTAGTGACAAAGGCTCTTTCCTTAAAGGAATATGTAACGTGGACAAAGCTGAGAGAGACTTTCTGAGTTCATGGTTAGCTCCAAGGTGTTAGATGCTAAACTTGTGCTTCTCAACAGGAGCATCTCTTGGGCAGAGACACAGTGTACAGAAGTAATGGCTTTTCCCACTTTTTTCGCATTGTTCCATGCTACTGAGCCTTCTTTGGCAGCTGGCCTGTTCTTCATTTTTAATGTAGGGAGCCTCTATAATTAACTCAAGCCTATTTCTGCTGTGTTAATTAATGTGTGCATACAGGAGGTTGCTGTTTTCCCTTAAGGTGTGATGAACGGAACTGGTTTTCAAGGAAGTCACCTAGCGCTTTAGCAGATGGAGCAGTTGGCTTTGGGAAACATTCACACTGAATAGCAAGACAAGACTAATTCTACTTGATAAAGTCTGTCTGTCAGGGTCAAGGGTATAAAGAGTGGTCCCTAGGCTCCTCTAGGCTCCCTGTGGGCATTTGAGGTTGATGAGAAAAGCAGAAGGGACTTGTTCACTGAAATCAGTCAGAGCTGGGTCTGAGTCTTAATGCGACCCCCTAGCGACTATGTGGGCTTTGATAAGTCTTACTTGTTCATCTATAAATGGGGCACAAAACACGCATTTTGTCTGAATTAATTCAGGTAACATTGGGGAGGCTTCTCCGTTCTGTAACTCAGTGCCTGAGCCTACAAGTTGTCTGTGAGTGTTTATCCTGTCAGACAGTAAGCTCCCTGGAAGCAGAGACCTTGTTCTATTACTATTTGATTCATGTCTTTAATGCCTAGTAATAGTAAGAGCTCATGTTCATTGAAAAAATGAAAGATGAACTGGTCTTGTTTGATTATTGGCTCGGGCCTGAGTGCATACAAACGTTACAGCCCTGAGCTCTTAACCTGTCTGTCCCTAAAGGAGTCTGAACCCATCGCTCAGACTTCCTCAGCCTCATTGGCAAAGTATTGGTTTTGCCAGTCCAATTGCGCTGCCCCTTCCTGAACGGTCCTTCTAGTCTGGGAGTCTCCTTCCGTAGCTCCCTGAGATGTGAGCCAGATGCAGAATTTTACAGAGATGCTGGCCTGCCCGGATGTGCCATGCAGTCACTCCTTTCCTGGGTCTTGCCACCAGCCAGTGACATTGCGGCAGACAAGCAGTACATGACAGGTGGCAGGCTATACATCTCCTCCACTCTCTGGAGCCTCTCTCTTTCCCCATCCCCTGGGATTCTCTTTTTAACCAGCATGAAATCAACTCTCCCTTTCTGCTAAGACGCCCAGTCCGTGCTTAGAACTCCTCTTTACTGAAGGCCTTCCGTCTTTGGGACACATGACTAAGAACACGTTCGGGCAATTTACTCTCTATTCTGCCATAAGCCTCTCCTGGGTGACCGTGTGCAAAATTCACTACTTGCTTATATGTGGCAAAGGAGAGTTAGTATGTTAAAATGTTATATACATAGTACTTAGGAAGAAATCATTAGGTTTTATTATTATTAATAATATTAGGTCTTATTAAAGATGCAAATGTTATAGGACTTTGTTGTCGTTCAGTCGCCCAGTTATGTCCGACTCTTTGTGACCCAATGGACTGCAGCACACCAGACCTCCCTGTCCCTCACCATCTCCCAGAGTTTGCCCAAATTTATGTTCATTGCATCAGTGAGGCCGTCCAGCCATCTCATCCTCTGACACCCTCTATAGTCCTATGAAGTTATACGACTTTCAGTTCAGTTCAGTTCAGTTCAGTCGCTCAGTCATGTCGACTCTTTGCGACCCCGTGAATCGCAGCATGCCAGCCTCCCTGTCCATCACCAACTCCCAGAGTTCACTCAAACTCACGTCCATCGAGTCAGTGATGCCATCCAGCCATCTCATCCTCTGTCGTCCCCTTCTCCTCCTGCCCCCAATCCCTCCCAGCATCAGAGTCTTTTCCAATGAGTCAGCTCTTTGCACGAGGTGGCCAAAGTACTGGTGTTTCAGCTTTAGCATCATTCCTTCCAAAGAACACCCAGGGCTGATCTCCTTTAGAATGGACTGGTTGGATCTCCTTTAGGGGCTATTAATTCATTGTGGTTGCTGAAATGTTAATGAAACTCCAGATATGATCTCAGTATTTAGGGCAGGAAGAAGAATGGAAGAGACAAAAGTTTTCTTTCCAGATTTCTCCATTTTAATGAGAAATCAAATAGCATTTTATAGTTCTACTTCCCCCCCGTAGATGAACTCATTTGTCTCATTGACCAAGGCTGGGTCACACAGCTGCCTCTAACTGCACAGGAAGCTGGGAAAGCAAAGACTGGATTTCCCGCCTTGATTGGGGGAGACAGCCAGAGCGAAGGGGGTCAGGAATGCTATTGGGTTAGCCTTAGTCTGAGTCCCCTCAGAAGCAGATTCTGGTACAAGGATTTGAACACTAGTAGTGAGTTTGGGACTAAAAACATGACATCCAGTCCCATCACTTTATGGTAAATAGAAGGGGCAACAATGGAAGCAGTGACAGATTTTATTTTCTTGGGCTCCAAGATCACTGTGGACAGTACTGCAGCCTGAAATTAAAAGATGCTTGCTCCTTGGAGGGAAAGCTATGGCAAACCTAGACAGTGTATTAAAAAGCAAAGACATCATTTTGCTGCCAAAGGTCCATCTAGTCAAAGGTGTGGTTTTTCCAGTAGTCATGTATGAATGTGAGAGTTGGACCATAAAGAAGGCTGAGAACTGAAGAATTGATGCTTTTGAACTGTGGTGTTGGAGAAGACTCTTGAGAGTCCCTTGAACTGCAAGGAGATCAAACCAGCCAAACCTAAAGGAAATAAAATTTGAATATTCATTGGGAGGACTGATGCTGAAGCTGAAGCTGTAGCCACTGTGGCCACCTGATGCAAAGGGCTGACTTGTTGGAAAAGACCCTGAAGCTGGGACAAATTGAAGGCCAAAGGAGAGGGGAGCAGCAGAGGATGGGATGGTGAGATAGCATCATCAACTTAATGGACATGAATTTGAGTCCTTCACTGGGAGACGGTGAAGGACAGGGAAGCCTGGCATGCTGCAGTCCATGGGGTGGCAAAGAGTCAGACACAACTTAGTGACTGAACATACACACACACGCAGTGTGTCTGGGCGGTGAAGTAAGGCCTGGTAGAAGTGGTAGGGAAGTAAGGCAAAGAGAATAGTATTCTAGCTTATTAGTAAGAGTTCTCCAGAGAAGAACCAATGAGACACAGATACACATCCGTATCTACACACACACACACAATACGGAACTGACTCACACAGACGTTGAAAGCTGAGACAATACAAACTCTGCAGTCAGCAAACTGGAGACCCAGGACAGAAAACTGTAAGCTCCAGTCTGAGTCTGAATCCAAAGGCAGGAGAAGACTGTTTGCAACTCAAAGACATCCACACAGAGAGAAGGAACTCATTCTTACTCAGCCTTTCATTCTGTTTAGACCTTCAGCATAGTCGACGAAGCCCACTCTCACTTAGGAGGGTCATCTGCTTTACTTAGGCTACCAAGGCAACACTTCGTTTTGTTTTTTTGTTTCTGCTTTTTTTTGGCTGCCCTGGGTCTTTGTTGTGGCATGGGGCTTTCCCTAGTTGCGTTATGTGGGGGCTTCTCTAGTTGTGGTGGGCGGGCTCAGTAGTTGCGACTCATGGGCTTACTTGCCTTGTGGCATGTGGGATCTTAGTTCCCTGACCAGGGATTGAACCCATGTCCCCTGGATTGGAAGGTGGATCCTTAACCACTGGACCACCAGGGGAGACCCTACCTAGGCAATGTTAATATCATCCAGGAATCCCTTCACAGACACACCCAGCAATAATGTTTAACTAAATGTCTGGGTACCTCATGGCCCAGTCAAGCTGACACTTAAAGTTAACCATCACACCATGAAAGAGGGTGTTATCAAGTTGGCTATCTTTGGACAGCTTTGGACAGCTGGAGCCTCATCCTGCTGCAGCATTTCTGGGAGCCAGAGTAGCAAGTACCCGTGGGAGTTATCACACGTCCAGTAGGCCTTGGTTGAGGGATGCAGGGGGAATTTGAGTCCCAGACACTTCCATCTGCCTGTGAACTGGCAAACAGGCTTGGGCATTGGAAATAGGCGCTGGCATGGGGAGTCCGGCAGGAACTCGAGAGTAGTAAGATGAAGGGATACGGGTGGGCTCAGACAGCATCAGCTACATCAACCCATAGAGTCTGCCACACAGGGTGGGATAAAGCACTTGGATGCTTTCTTATCTTTAAAATATTTTTTAAAACTTTTAATTGGAGGATAATTACTTTACAATGTTGTGTTGATTTTTGTTGTGCTTTGTGCTCAGTTGTGTCCAACTCTTTGCAACTCCGTGGGCTGTAGTCTGCCAGGCTCCTCTGTCCATGGAATTTTTCAGTTCAGGAATACTGGAGTGGGTTGCCATTTCCTTCTCCAGGTTTTTGCTGTATAGAAATGCAGATCAGCCATAAGTATATATATATATGCAGCCATGAAATTAAATGATGTTTACTCCTTGGAAAGAAAGTTATGACAAACCTAAACAACATATTAAAAAACAGAGACATCACTTTGCTGATGAAGATCCATCTAATCAAAGCTATAGTTTTTCCAGTAGTTATGTATGGATGTGAGGGTTGGACCATAAAGAAGGCTGAGAACCGAAGAATTGATGCTTTTGAACTGTGGTGCTGGAGAAGACTCTTGAGAGTCCCTTGAACTACAAGGAGATCAAAGCAGTCAGTCCTAAAGGAAATCAAACCTGAATATTCATTGGAAGGTCTGATGCTGAAACTGAAGCTCCAATATTTTGGCTGCCTGATTCAGAGAGCCAACTCACTGGAAAAGACCCCGATGGTGGGAAAGACTGAAGGCAAAAGGAGAAGTGGACAGCAAGGATGAGATGGTTAGATACCATCACTGACTCAAGGGACATGAATCTGAGCAAACTCCAGGAGATAGTGATGGACAGGGAAGCCTGGCATGCTGCAATCCATGGGGTTGCAAAGAGTCAGACACAACTTAGTGACTGAACAACAAAAACAAATATGTATAGATATATATATCCTCTCCTTCTTGAACCTCCCTCACACTTCCACCCCCACTTCTCTGGGTTGTCACAGAGCACCGGACTGGGCTCCCTGTGCTGTATGGCAGCTTCCCACTAGCTGTCTATTTTACATGTGGTCGTGTATTTATATCAATCCTAATCTCTCGGTTCGTTCCACCCTCCCCTTTCCCCACTGTGTCCCCCATCCTCTATGTCTGCATCTCTATTCCTGCCCTGCAGATAGGTTCATCTGTACCATCCCACGTACCTTTAAAATATTTAAAGCTGGGGATTGATTCTAAATCCCAGATGCTTTAACCTCTGGGACTCGATCTCAGAAGAAGAACTTGTGCTCTTATGACATTTTCTCTGGGAACAACCTACCAAAGAAAGATTCTTCAAACAGGATCTCCAGGGTCTGAACTGTCGATGTTGCAGTCTGGACCACAGTGGGGGTTTCCCCATCTGGGATGGGTTTGGAGCCCAAAGGGAGGGTGAATCACATTATCTTTTGTAATGTTCAACTTCAACCTTGGGCAAGGTGGTGCTGCGGACTGTCCTCAAGAGAGAAGGACTGAGGCTCAGAGACGGGGAGGAATTTGCCCTAATCAGAAAGCTGGAAAAGTCACACAGAGTGGAATCTGGGGCCACCTGATGATAAATCTGGTGCCCTTTCGGTGGTACCCAGCTGTTCCCCCCCAGGAAAATGACCTTTCAAAGCCACAGTATGAATTAATAATGGTATAATTATTCACTGCGACGCTTTTTCTTGTGCTGACTCATGAGCATCCAGGGCTATGGTGGAAAGTGGTTTTTCCTGTGGGGGAATGAGTTGCACTGACCCTCTGATCTCTCTCCTCTCATCTCTCCTTTCCTTTTCTCCCTTTTCCTTTTGTCAGTACTTCCCCGCCCCCACCCCCACTGTTCCCCCCATTCCTTCCCTTCCTTCTGCCCCCTCTGCTAGTAGGATCTGGTGTCATATTTCTGAGCCATTCAAGTCAACTTATACTGGGTAACCCATGCTCTTGACATGTTGCTATAAAGCCCTCAGGTAGCTGCATCCGTGCTAAGTCGCTTCAGTCATGTCCGACTCTGCGACCCCATGGACTGTAGCCCACCAGGCTCCTCTGTCCATGGGATTCTTCAGGCAAGAACCCACTGGAGTGGGTTGCCATGCCCTTCTCCAGGGGATCTTCCTAACCCAGGGATCACAGGTAGCTGCAATAGCTGAGTTAATACATAAATGTTTCCATAACATCCTTGTCTTTAGAATTACTCTTGACCCGTAGCCTCTGCTGAAGGGAGGACCAGGGCTCTGTGTTTGTGTCTGCTGTGATGAGCATAGGGGTGGAGCACATCTGAGAGGGAAACAATCTCATCATATTTTCTGTCCTGAGACTCTAGTTCTGAGGCCATGAGAGTCTGCAATAGTCATGGGTGAGTG
Organism: Bos indicus x Bos taurus; assembly: GCF_003369695.1. Classification (NCBI taxonomy): domain Eukaryota; kingdom Metazoa; phylum Chordata; class Mammalia; order Artiodactyla; family Bovidae; genus Bos; species Bos indicus x Bos taurus. The sequence continues at coordinate 16,102,846 of NC_040096.1, read as the reverse complement.
GCCAAGCATGCTACCAAGCCAAGTCAGTGTCTTAGGTATGGGGAGCAGAGAGCTGGGTATGAGCAGGGAAGCAGACATAGAAACAGATGGAAGGAATCTGGACCTTGCACCCCCATCCTTCCCTGGGCTAGACTTTCTTCCCTTGCCCAAGACAGCGGAGTGATTCTGCTTAAAGAAACCTCCCTGACACATGCTGCTGGGCGGGGGAGTTGATTTCTTTCCATCCAGATGAGTCTCTGTCCAGAGGGCTTGTGTAACAAGTGGTGGCCATGCCCCACGATGGGCATGGATGGAGCTTTGCTTCCGTGCTAACACGGAACACGACAGCTAAGCAGGCTTATGGAAACTTAAGCCTGTGTGTATATGTGTATGCGTATGTTTGTGTGTGGTGTTTTAATTAATTAAATTATTATTAAAGTATAGTGATAAAGACTTCAGTATAAAAACTTAAAGTCCAGAGACTTCCCTGGTAGTCTAGTGGTTAAGACTTCACCTTCCAGTGCAGGAGGCATGGGTTCAATCCCTGATCAGGGAACGAAGTCCCACATGCCTTGGGGTCAAAAAACCAAAGCATAAAACAGGAGCAGTATAGTAACATATTCAATTTAGATTTGTAAAAATGGTCCATGTTAAAAAACCCCACAAAACTTAATAAAATCAATTTAAACAACTCCAAAGTTACGGCAAGAGACACAAAATAATGTGCAGAATATTCTTTAAAGGTATTTCCTGTAAGTTGCATTAGACCTCTTCTTCTAAAAAGAGCTTTTATGTAAGACAGAAATAGTCTTGAAAGATTAATAAGCTTGACAATTCATGTGCTGAAAAAGTTGCCTTACTTTGCAAAATGTTGAACTAGTACCCCCTCATATCTTAAAGACAGTACCATCTATTTACTACCCTCCTCTTTGAGATACATTTTTGGAATTAGATTAGAACCTAGAAATCTTTGCTGCCCCTGGCTTGGTCCTGCTATACTCACAGGTTAAATGACTTGCCCAGGGTAGCAGAGTTAGTGGCAGCTCAGGACTAGAAGACTAGCATCCAGAGTACTTGTTTAGAGGGACCACCACACCCCACCTCCATTTTAAAAATTAGATTCTTATACAGATAATATGGGCTTCCCTGGTGGCCCAGATGGTAAAGAATCTGCCTGCGGTGCAGGAGACCCAGGTTTGATCTCTGGGTTGGGAAGATCCTCTGGAGAAGGGAATGGCAATTCACTCCAGTATTATTACCTGGAGAATTCCATGGACAGAGAAGCCTGGCAGGCTGCAGTCCATGGGGAAGCAAAGAGTCACACACGACTTAGCAACTAACACACACACACACACAATTGATTTACAATATTGTGTTAGTTTCGGGTGTACAGCAAAATGATTCACTTACATATATATTCCATTTCAGATTCTTTTCCTATATAGGTTATTACAAACTATTGAGTAGAGCTGTCTGTGCTCTACAGTAGGTCCTTGTAGTTTAATATATATATCATAGTGGTAAAGAATCTGTCTGCAATGCAGGAGATGCAGGAGATGCAGGTTGGGAAGATCCCCTGGAGGAGGGTATGGCAACTCACTCCAGTGTTCTTACCTGGAGAATCCCTGAACAGAGGAGCCTGGAGGGCTCCAGTCTATAGGTTCGCAAAGAGTTGGACATAACTGAAGTGACTTAGCATGCCTGTAGTATGTACATGTAAATCCCAAACTCCTAATTTATCCCTCCCCCACTCTCCCCTTGGTAACCATAGGTTTGTTTTCAAAGTTTGTGAACCCGTTTCTGTTTTGTAAATAAGTTCATTTGTATTTTTTTTTAGATTCTATATATAAGTGATATCTCATGATATGTGTCTTTTTCTGACTTAGATCACTTAGTATGGTAATCTCTAGGTCTATCCATGTTGCCACAAATAAGCCTGTGTGTTTATTTGCAACACTGATCAAGGCCAGAACTCCTAACTGAAACAAAACCAAACCACACCCATCAAAGAAGACAACTGTCACAGCAGTGGATGCCCAGAAAGGTGGAGTAGTGTGGCCAGGTGGTGTGTATAGACGAGGTGCAGGTTTTAAATTTTGTTCTGGTATCCCTTAGCGGGTGGATTGTGATTTCTACGTTTATTTGAAAAGGTAAACAATAAGCAGAAAAGCCTGGAATAACAGAAGTTAAGCATCGACCCTCTTACCCCAGTCAGCCCAAGACCACCCTCTGTGGCCTGACAAAGCTCTACCAGTCCACTGCTTTTGAGGAGGCTGCACTTCAGGGGAACCATGAGTCTTCTCAGCAAATGTGGGAAAAGGTAGAATTGAGATAGGATTTTGGAGAAGGGTGAAGTTTAAGTGAAATGGAAATAAAGGTTCAAAGCTGAGCAGAGCTGTGTAAAAAGGTGTCAGGTCTGGACTGTAAATTCGCCCCAGGCTTCTGTTCCCTTGGAAACAATGAGGCTATGATACATATGAATGTTGTCTTCAGAGCCCCCTTCTCTGAAGTTCTGCACCTGGGCTGGAGATTGAGGCTCCATCTTTGTGTCAGAGTGGCTAAGATCGTCCACCAGGGGAGAGTGAAATGTTTTATTCCTACAGATCCTATTTCCAGTAGCAACATTTCTGGTAGTCTCTGCTTTTAGAGATCAAGGTTTTTCTGGATGTAAGAAAGCAGGAGTTACTCAAAGAAGGTTATAATGTCAGAGTGTCCTTGGGAGAAATATTGTTTCCTATTACTTTGCAGCTGGTTTTATCTTTATCTGTTAGCCCAGCCTGATGAATAGCAGGGGTAGATTTTTACTTTCCCAGTCTGAGCTTATTTTTACTTTCTCAAAAGTTTGGGGTTCTGGGAAGGAAAATGTGATGGTTAGGGGATCAGTGTTCTTCAGTTTTTCCAAAGCCTGTGAAAACTTGTATCTAGTCTAAATGAACACAAACCATTAACAATATTTGAGAAGCAGCTAGGTGGGAGCTGCCAGCTTGGCTGATATGGCAGCTGGGGGGCCCCAGTCTTGGGGGTGACATAACACATCCCCAATCTGGGGTCTCCTATACCCCACCTTCCTGGTTTTCCATATTGGGTATACCAGATGTTCTCTTACTGACATATATTTTTTTTTAAGAAGTAGATTCATATCTTTTTCTTAAATAAATGCATCACAAAATGAAGCCTTTAATAACTACCATAAAAGGAGAAACAGTGTCACTTGCATAAATTCAAAGTAACCATAAAAAAAGAAATAAGAGGATGACTAGTATCATTATTTTCTAGGTGATTTCTTGTCAAATTGCTGAGCTCAAGGCTTGCCTTGCCTTTAAAGAACAGGGTGGCGGTGGAGAGGCTAACAACACATGTCAGAAAGATGTTAAATCACATCCCATTCAGCACCAAACCCAGGCCTTCTCTGCGATATCATCAGAAAGATGAAAGACAGTTAATAGAGGAATCTCATTCCAGAATTCAGTATTAAGGCCGTGTTTGGCTACCACTCCTATCATCTGTGGTGTCAACAGGACTCTGTGACTCACACCCTGGGAAACTGGTTTTGTGCTCTGAGACTGCTGGCTACAGAGTCTCGGTCCCAGGATGGAATCAAATCAATGGTTTGATCGGGTGTAGGACCGTGGGGCAGGTGTCTAACCTCTCCAAGGCCATTTCCTCGTCTGTCCCACAGGAAGAGTAGTTGTTATTACCTCTCATGATTGCTCTGAGAATTTAACCAGCTGATCCATGGAAAACCACTGACTCTGTGTCAGGCACATACAGAGTTCTCCACAGATGTGAGCTAGGATGCCAAGACAAGCTTGTGTCATGTATCTGCCAAAGAGTCAGCTCGGGGGTAGGTTCTAGACATCAGATCTAGGACACAAAAGACGTCTATCTAAATTGGCCAAGGGAGAGAGACCAGCTGAGTGCTGAGGGTCAGTTCCTACTGTGTCAAGGTTGTAAGAGCAGGGCTGCTAGAGACAAAGGTCAAAGCAAAATCGGCAGGAACCTCTGGTGGGTTCTTAAAAGAGGACATCTGCCAAGAATATGGTGGAAGCAAGAGAGAGGCCCCCAGAATGTAGACAAGTAGTGCTGAAGCTGTCTTATGTGTGTGTGTGTGCACTCAGTTGTGTCCAACTCTTTGCAGCCCTGTGGACTGGTAACTCACCAGGGTTACTGCTCTGTCTATGGGATTTTTGAGGCAAGAACACTGGAGTGGGTTGCCATTTCCTTCTCAGGGGATCATCCCAACCCAGAGATCAGACCAGTGTCTTTTATGTCTCCTGCATTGGCAGGCGAGTTCTTTCCCCCTGAGCCACCTGGGAGCCCGTTCATGTCATAGGTGCCTCCAGATAACTCCAGGCTGGGCTTGGTGAAAATGTCTCATGGAGACTTTGCTGCAGTGCCCAAGGGAAAGGAGCAGCCTCAGAAAGCTTGCATGGCCTCTGCCAAATTTCAGGGAAGGTTACAAATCACCATCCTTCCCTGGAGTGGAGTGAGAGGCCAGGTATGATTACTGAGGACCTCTCAGAGACGGGTTCTCTTGTGAGATCATGTGATGAGTGTGTGCACCTAGGAATGTCTGATGAGAGACTTGCACACTGAACCTCAGGCATAGCCTTCTGGTTCCCAATGATCCTTCTTAGGGACTAGCTTGGGGTCTGAGGGGATTATAATCCCCAGGGATGTAGCTGTGGTGGAGGACATAGCACCAGACACCAGGAGCTACGTGAGCCCTGGAGTTGTAGGTGGGCAGGAGTGTCTAAACATCAGGAGAATCAAAGCTCAGAAAAAGCAGGGTTTCCACGGTGGCTCAGTGGTGAAGAATCTACCCTTCCCGTGCAGGAGACACAGGTTTGATCCCTGGTCTAGGGCTGCGAGGAACTGAACCCATGCACCACCAGTACTGCAGTGTGCTCCAGAGCCCAGGCACTGCAAGTGCAAAGCCCATGCGCCTAGAGCCCGGGCTCCACAACAGAAGAAACCACTGCAGTGAGAAGCCTGTGCACCATGGCTGGAGAGGAGCCCCCACTTGCCGCAACTACAGAAAAGCCTGCCCAGCAATGAAGACCCAGCACAATCATAAATAAATGAATATATGTGTATAAAAGTCCAGGAAAATCAAGCCGAAACCCTGAACAGGATGGCTGAAGCAGAGTAGGAACCTGTAAGCTGAAGCCAAGGGCAAGGTGATGGGGGAACATGAAGTAGAATTTGAGCCAGGTTATGGATGGGAAGATGTACAGGAGAGATTAATGCTGATGGCTCTACCCTGTCACCCTTGATGGCCATTAGCTTGGCTTAAGCATACTGGAACACATGCTCATTCCTACTTGGAAATCTCTAATCAAAGGCAAAGTCAGATAGACACTCATCATCAAGCCGGAGTGACAACCAAAATCCCCAAGAAGTTTAGCATCACCTGCCAGTAACACTGCCTGGAAAATCTCCAGGTGTAATGTCCTTTCATCCCATCGTTCTCGTATGTAACCCCGGCTCCCTTGCTTCGTGAGCCACATGGAGACACTGCCTCCCTGATGTGGGCTGCTAATGGTGAATTTTGTGTTTACCTGAAGCACCGGGACAGATGCTTTATCTGGAAATGAAAACCCCAAGTAAACAAGTGCAGGTGCAAGCCCATCGCTGGGTGCCTGGGGCTCTCTGTCGCTGAACTTGGCCCCAGCTGTAGGGCTGATCAGGCCATAGTCAGGGCGTGGTTAAGGTTTTGTGTGTATTAGACAGTGATGTCATGAGGGCCTGTTAGGGACTTCCAGGTTGAACTTGGAAATGAGACCAGGATTCAGGGAGAATTTTCTCCTTTCCCCCATTTCCATCTGTATTCTGGGGGAATTGGGTGTACAATCACTGCGTGCACAGAGATATAGGGTTTCTGCATTAGCTCATCTCCATAAAGGATCGAGAGAGGCATGACATCTGAAGAGGTATTCTGCATCGCCCTTGGGAGAGGCAGACCTCCTGCTCCCCTTTTCCTTCTCTTCTCTGCCTCCCCACATCACACATCCCTTATCGCTCCCTGGCTCCAAGATAATTTTGGCTAGAGTAATGATCTGAACACATAGCTTTCTTCAGGACTCTCCCCTGATCAAAGATAATAATAAAGCAACCACTTTTGTTGCTGACAATATGCTGGACAGAGTTCTAAGCATTTTGAACATTCTAGCTCATGTATTCCTTGCAACAACACCATGGTGTACATACTATTTTATTCTTTTTAAAATTTATTTATTTCCAGTTGAAGGATAATTGCCTTACAAGATTGTGTTGGATCCTGCCATATATCAACATGAATCAGCCATAGGTGCATGTATGTCCCTTCCCTCTTGAACTTCCTTCCCACCTCCTACCGCATCAGCCCCGTTTTAGAGAGGAGGAAACAGAGACATGAAGGACTTAATTAACTTGTCCCAGGTTAGAGAGGTGATACGTGGCAGAGCTGGGTTTTGAACCTGGGATCTGAATTGAGAGTCCATGCCCTCGCCCACTCTGCTTGAAGGATGAACAGGTTCACTAGCCTGGGCATCCAGTGTCCTCCACCATCTGGACCTCATCTACCTCCTCCCCTAGGTTTGCATCTCTGAGCACATTCAGTAGATGAGGTGCTTTCTCAACTCCACTAGGATCAATTTCTGACAAAACATCAAGTCAAGTAAGAAGAGAAGAAAACTTCATAAAGAGTACAAAGAAATTTATTAAAAATGAACAGCAAGCTCTATACCAAGTAGCATAAGACATCTTTATTCAAGTTTTGAATAAGGCAGGGATATTTGTTACTGCTATCATTCAAAAAATTTGAGGGTTCTAATTGATAGAATATAGTCATAAAAATAAATGACATATATTGAAAGAGAAGGAGCTAAAAGTTTCTGAAATCATTTTATGCCTATAAAATCTAAGAGCCTAAATGAAAACTATTATAATTAATGAGATAACTTAACTGGAAATTCAATGACTATGCAAAAATAAATTTCCCTTTTCCACCATTAAAAATGATTTTGAAAGTAAAATGGAGTAAAAATTAATGACAAGACTATAAAATATCTAATGATTAAGAATATATATTAGCAATATGAAGAAAACTCTACACTTTTACAGAATAATATAAATTTTATCAAAGGAATAAATGAAGGAATATGCCATATTCTTGGATAGACAAGTGACATCATAGAGATAAAAATGTTTCTGAAACCAGTGTAAACATTTAATGCAATTCTGGTAAGAATCATTGTGTTATCTTTTTTTGGAGAGGTGGAAGATTGAAAAATGTATTCTAAATTTCACATCACCTACTAAATATGTGAAAATAGCTAATAAGACTTTGAAAAAGAAGAAAAATAACTAGAGGGTACCTACCATACTATATATTATAATGTGACATAAAGCTACTATAATCAAAACCATCAATGGACTGGAAGAGGGAGTGGATTGGAAGAGGGAGTCCAGAAACAGTTACAAGGATCATATGGGATGTTAATGTGTGATAAATGTAGTGATTCAAATTACTGAGGTTAATATTATTCATTAAATATTAGTGGAAGGACCGTTACCTATTTTGGAAAAAAAACAGACCCCTACCTCAAACCTTATAATCAGAATGAGTTTCATATGAAATGATCACCTAGGAGGAGCCCCACACTGGAAACAATCTAAATGGTCACCATCTGGTGAGTGGGGGAACAAAAAGCTGCCTATTCACACGGTGGAATACTATGCAGCAACAAAATGGATTAGCTACCGATACATCCAACAAGCTAGGTTAGCCTCACAAACGTTATGCTAAATGAAAGACGCTAAACACAAAATACTATGTATCGTGTGATTCCATTTATGTGAAATTTTTAGAAAAGGCAGAAGCTATAGAGACCGGTTGTTTCCTGGGGACTGGAATAGGAGCAGGGACGGACTGAACACAGGCACGGAGAGTCCTGGGGGTGAGGGCTGTGTTCTGGGACTGCAGGCGTGTACAGCTTCATACATTCCCTATACAGTTTATCAACTGTAGAACTGGGATGAATGAGTTTTTGGTGTGAAAATAATCAACTGAGAAAGCTATTAACAATATTAAGAGTGAAAAAAGGAAAAGTATAAAATAATTAAATTCTGGAGTAACATATCAGAAAATATTGTTTATAAACTTGTGATGGAGAATATTTTCTTAAACAAGTCATAGGAAAGCCACTAAGAAAAATATACATTTGGTAGCACAAAATCAACAAAATTCATGGTGAAAGACACATTTAAAATGTAAAAATGTAAATAATAGACTTGGGTAAAGTGTTTGCATCATGTGTAGCAGATGAGTGAATTTTTCTTTATAAAAACCTCATAAAAATTAAAATAGACAAACAATTTTGTTTGTAGTCTCATCAGCGAAGGATATTCACAGATGACAATACAAATAGGGATTATTTGTATTATTCCATGGCTTAGGTAGCCATGGAAATGAAACAAAAGTTATCGATTGGCAAAATTTCTAACATTTGATAATACTTAGTATTATCTGTGAGGGTTTAAGGGAATGAAATCTGTCTGGGGAGTGTAAATCAATTCAACATTTTTGGAGATTAACTGGGTAGGCCTTACAAATAGCTGTGAAAAGAAGAGAGGCGAAAAGCAAAGGAGAAAAGGAAAGATATAAGCATCTGAATGCAGAGTTCCAAAGAATAGCAAGAAGAGATAAGAAAGCCTTCTTCAGCGATCAATGCAAAAAAATAGAGGAAAACAACAGAATGGGAAAGACTAGAGATCTCTTCAAGAAAATTAGAGATACCAAGGGAACATTTCATGCAAAGATGGGCTTGATAAAGGACAGAAATGGTATGGACCTAATAGAAGCAGAAGATATTAAGAGATGGCAAGAATACACAGAACAACTGTACAAAAAAGATCTTCACAACCAAGATAATCACAATGGTGTGATCACTGACCTAGAGCCAGACATCCTGGAATGTGAAGTCAAGTGGGCCTTAGAAAACATCACTACGAACAAAGCTAGTGGAGATGATGGAATTCCAGTTGAGCTATTTCAAATTCTGAAAGATGATGCTGTGAAAGTGCTGCACTCAATATGCCAGCAAATTTGGAAAACTCAGCAGTGGCCACAGGACTGGAAAAGGTCAGTTTTCATTCCAATCCCAAAGAAAGGCAATGCCAAAGAATGCTCAAACTACTGCACAATTGCGCTCATCTCACACGCTAGTAAGGTAATGCTTAAAATTCTCCAAGCCAGGCTTCAGCAATATGTGAACCGTGAACTTCCTGATGTTCAAGCTGGTTTTAGAAAAGGCAGAGGAACCAGAGATCAAATTGCCAACATCCGCTGGATCATAGAAAAAGCAAGAGAGTTCCAGAAAAAACATCTATTTCTGCTTTATTGACTATGCCAAAGCCTTTGACTGTGTGGATCACAATAAACTGTGGACAATTCTGAAAGAGATGGGAATACCAGACCACCTGATCTGCCTCTTGAGAAATTTGTATGCAGGTCAGGAAGCAACAGTTAGAACTGGACATGGAACAACAGATTGGTTCCAAATAGGAAAAGGAGTACGTCAAGGCTGTATATTGTCACCCTGCTTATTTAACTTACATGCAGAGTACATCATGAGAAATGCTGGACTGGAAGAAACATAAGCTGGAATTAAGATTGCCGGGAGAAATATCAATAACTTCAGATATGCAGATGACACCACCCTTATGGCAGAAAGTGAAGAGGAACTAAAAAGCCTCTTGATGAAGGTGAAAGTGGAGAGTGAAAAAGTTGGCTTAAAGCTCAACATTCAGAAAACGAAGATCATGGCATCCGGTCCCATCACTTCATGGGAAATAGATGGGGAAACAGTGTCAGACTCTATTTTTCTGGGCTCCAAAATCACTGCAGATGGTGACTGCAGCCATGAAATTAAAAGACGCTTACTCCTTGGAAGGAAAGTTATGACCAACCTAGATAGCATATTCAAAAGCAGAGACATTACTTTGCCAACAAAGGTTCGTCTACTCAAGGCTATGGTTTTTCCTCTGGTCATGTATGGATGTGAGAGTTGGACTGTGAAGAAGGCTGAGCGCTGAAGAATTGATGCTTTTGAACTGTGGTGTTGGAGAAGACTCTTGAGAGTCCCTTGGACTGCAAGGAGATCCAACTAGTCCATTCTGAAGGAGATCAGCCTTGGGATTTCTTTGGAAGGAATGATGCTAAAGCTGAAACTCCAGTACTTTGGCCACCTCATGCGAAGAGCTGACTCATTGGAAAAGACTCTGATGCTGGGAGGGATTGGGGGCAAGAGGAGAAGGGGACGACAGAGGATGAGATGGCTGGATGGCATCACTGACTCGATGGATATGAGTCTGAGTGAACTCCGGTAGTTGGTGATGGACAGGGAGGCCTGGCGTGCTGCGATTCATGGGGTTGCAAAGAGTTGGACACGACTGAGCAACTGAACTGAACTGAGGTATAAAAATTTAAAAAATAGTACATGGTTTTGATAAAATAATCACTCTTCTTGCAATCTGTCTTCCAGAAAAAAAAAAAAAATAGTACCGATATATCAAGACAAATGCATTTGTATGTTTTTTGGGTTCTTTGAAAATAACAAGAAATAGAAACCTGATGAATTTCTGTAAATAGGGATGTGTTTGAATATGTTTTGCTACATCAATATAATATCCAGGACTGAGGTCCCCTTCTCCTTGCTAGTTGTCACTTAGGGATTGCTCTCAGCTCCTAGAGGTCACTTGCATTTCTTGTCTCATGTCCCCTTCATCTTTAAGTCAAAATAGCATTGTCAAATACTTCTTATGATCTGAATCTCTGACTTTTGCTGTCTCTGAACTTAAGAGCCAGATTTAAAGAGTTCATGTGATTAGGTCAGGTGCACCTGGGAAATCTCTCTGTCCTAAGGTGAACTGATTTGCAAAAGCCCTTCATAGTAATACATGGATTTCTGTTTGAATAACTGGGAGAAGGTGTGTACTCACTAGGGCCAGAGAATACTGGGGGCTATCTTATAACAACGCTATTCTGAAATAAAAGACCGAGCATCGAAATACCATCAGACAATGTATAGTTTTTTGTTTTCAATAGTCATATGTATTTTAAAGAATTTAAGAGGAGAAAAATAGTCTATCATATTTACCTAGATATTTACCATTTCCAATTTCTTTCTGATATTATTAATATTCTTTACCATCTGAGCCACCATTTCCCTTCCACCTAATGTTTCCTTTAGTTTTTTTTTTTTTTTGATCAAATCTGCTAGCAACAAATTCTCTGTTTTTCTTCATCTGAGAATGTCTTAATTTTGCCTTTATCCTTGAAGGATATTTTAGCTGGATATGGAATTGTAGGTGAAGAACTTTTCTGGCACTTTAACAATATTGTTCCACTGTCTCCTGTCTCCATGCTTTCTAATGAGAAATCTTCTGTAACTTGAATTATTGCTCTCTTATACCAGGGTTCTGGAATTCACTGGTGACAGTTTGAGCTGCATGATTCTTTGTTTTGGGGCTGTTCTGTGTATTGTGGAGTGTTAAGCAGCCTCCTTGGCTTACTAGATGCCAAGGCATCCCACTCTCAGTGCAACAAATAAAAATGTCACCAGACATTGACAAATGTCCTTGGGGGGGTGGGGGTGAAAATCACCCCAGCTGAGAACCATTGTTATGTTCTTAATATAATGTATCATAAAAACCCTCTTTCTTCCCTTCCTCTCTCTTTCCCTCCCTCTGGTTCCTTCCTTCCTCCTTCCCTCTCTCTTTTTCCCTCTCTGCTTGGTTTTCAGCAGTTTGATTACAGAGTATCTGGTCCTGGTTTTCTTTGAGCTTAATCCTATTAGAGATCCACCGAATTCCTTGAGTCTGTAAATTTATATCCTATAAATTGGAGAAGCATTCCGGCATTACTTGTTCAAATATTTTTTTTTTTTCCTGCACCAGTTTCCTTCTCTTCTCCTTTTGAGACAAAAATGATGTAGATTTTTAGAACTTTTGGTATTATTACACTGCTCCCTGAAACCTGTTTTTTTCTTTCAATTTTTGTTCCTGTATTGTTCAGATTAGAAAATTTCTATTAATCTATCTTTTAGTTTATTAACTCTTTCTTGAATCATTATTCTTCTGTTGAACCCATCTAGGGAATTTTAAACTTCAGTTTTATTATAGTTTTCAGTTGTAAAATTTGATTTGGTTTGTTTTGGTTGTTTCTATTGTTTTCCTGAAAATGTCTCTTTTTTAATTCACTCAAAGGGTGTTTGCCTTCCCTTCATGGAACGTTGTTGCAGTAGGTATTTTAAAGTCCTTGTCTAATAATCTCCACATCTAATTTACTCAGATTTGGCATCTGTTGTATTTTCTTTGAGAGTTAATGAGATTTTTCTTTTTTGTTGTTGAGTAATTTGAAATGATGCATCCATTTCCTATTGCTGATGTAACAAATTACCACAAATTTATTGGCTTAAGACAGCACACATTTATTTTCTTCTAGTCATGGAGGTCAGAAGTCTAAGGTGTTGGCAGGGCTACACGTTCCTCCTGGAGGCTTTCAGGGAGAATGTATTTTCTTGTCTTTTTCATCTTCTGGAAGTTTCTATATTCCTTGGCCTGTGGCCTCTTTCTCCATCTTCAACCTCTGATTTTATTGTCATTGTCTGACCCTGATCTTCCTGCTCTTCTTATATAAAGACTCTTGTGAGTCCACTGAACACACCCAGAGAATCCAGGATAATCTCCCATCTCAAGATCTTAACTTTATCACATTTCTGGAATCCCTTTTATCATGTAAGGGATTTACTGTCCTTTTACTTCACTAAAAAAGAAGATTTATTTATCTTTGGCTGTGTTGGGTCTTTGTTGTTTTTCCTGGGCTTTCTCTAGTTGCTGTGAGCAGGGGCTGCTCTTCACTGCGGTACATGGGCTTCTCATTCCAGTGGCTTCTCTAGTTGCAAAAGACAGGCTGTAGGTGTGTGGGCTTCAGTAGTTGCAGTGTGGGGGCTCAGTAATTGTGGCTCACGGGCTCTGGAGCACAAGCTCAGTAGTTTTGGTGCACAGGGCTTTGTTACTCCATGGCATGTGGAATCTTCCCGGGCCAGGGATGGAACAGTGACCCCTGCTTTGGCAGGCGGATTCTCAACCACTAGACCATCAGGAAAGCCCCCCTTCTACTACATATTCACAGGTTTTGTGGATTAAGACATGGACATCTTTTGGGGCGCCATTACTGAGCCTGGTGGGCTACAGTCCATGGGGTTGCAAAAGAGTTGGACACAACTGAGTGATTACACACACACACATATATATAATAGATAATCAACAAGGACCTACTGCATAACACACGGAATTATATTCAGGATCTTGTAATAACCTATAATGGACAAGAATCTGAAAAAGACTATATGCACACACTTATCCATCCATATCTATCTGAATTTTGCTATATACCAGAATCTTGTACAACACTGTGAACCAACTATGCATGTTTACTAAGTTGCTTCAGTCATGTTCTACTCTTTGCAGTCCCATGGACTGTAACCAGCCAGGTTCCTCTGTCCATGGGATTCTCCAGGCAAGAATACTGGAGTGGGTTGCCATGCCCTCCTCTAGAGGGTCTTCCCAACTCAGGGATCGGACCCATTATCTCTTATGTCTCCTGCACTGGCAGGAGGGTTCTTTACCACTGAGCTACCTGGGAAGCCCATAAACCAACTATACTTCAATAAAAAAAAATAATAATCCCATCCTTCTGGCCACAGAGCAGGATTCTCTCTGTTTTGGGCACCTGTGTGGTGACAGTGCTTCACCTTCTGTAGAGGGGCAGGCTCATTGTGGGGCTTGCTGGGGACAGGAGCAGAGAGGAAAAGAGGAAAAGAGACAGGGGTGTCCCCACAACGACTGTCTCCCAGCCCCCTCACCCCACATTTCCAGTCTCCTGGCCAGAAAAAGAAAGTTTCTTTTGGAGATTTTTTTTTTTTTTCCTGTTTGTGGCTGCCATTCAGCTCTGGAATTTGGTCCTCCTAAATCTAAGTCTAACCTGGAGAGTTGGGAGTTAAAAAATTAAACCAGGAAATTTGCTGCTATATTGGTTCTTTGAGTTTTCATTTTCCTCCCCAGCAAGCCCACTGTTATTTACTTTTTAGAATCCTCATATAGTTGCTTTATCTAGTTTGTCCAGAGATTTTATCAGTAATGAGTGGGAGAGATAGAGAGCAGAGTGTACGCATTCCATCTTCCCCAGAACTGGATGTCCCAGGTAGATTATTAATAATATAAATGATGATGTGGCTGCAGCTTTAGATAAGAAAGTGAAATATATCATTATAGTCTTGGCTGTGGTGATTCTTCTTATTTGCAGGAGGAACCTATACTGAGTTCTCCTAGTTAGCCTGGGGGTAGACTATTGCTATTTTTCAAGGATCCCAGTAACTAGTTATTGCTCATCTGATGTTTACAGAAGGTGCCTTTATCTTTCTGCATACAAAGCAGTAATAATCACCATCATTGCCATGGTCATCTTCTTCTTTCTCAACAGTACTTGAGTGCTTACTATTTTCCAGGATCCATGCTAAGGGCTGTACATATGCTCTGTCTCTTTGAAATAAGCCCATCAGTGTAGACTTTGCAGACGTTCCAGGTTTGAGGTTGTTCCATAATGGCTTCCTTAAGAACCTGGACTGTATTTCCCTCTCCTACCCAGCACTTAGCCCTGTGCCTGGTATATAGTAGTTTCTCAGTAAGTATCTGCTCAGTGAATGAATGGATGCAAGACCACCCCCACCCCAGCCCTGCTTTATAGGCTATTTAAGGACAATGCAGGACTTTTTTAAAATTAGTTTTTATTGGCATATAGTTGCTTTACAATGTTGTGTTCGTTTCTACTGTACAGCAAAATGAATCAGCTATACATATATCCCCTCCCTTTTGGACTTCCTTCCCATTCAGGTCCCACAGAGCATTAAGTCCAGTTCCCTGTGCTGTACAGTAGGCTCTTGTTAGTTATCTATTTTATACGTAGCGTCAATAGTGTCTATACATCAATACCAACCTCCCAATTCCTCCCACCCCCAGAATTTACGAATTTGTACATGCTTTTCTTTCCTTACTGCAGCTAAGAGGAGAGACCCTTTCAAAGGAACATGCTCACTTTGCCCTGCATCTATTCTCTGAACAAATCGCCTTCTGTCTGCTGGGGGTGCAGTGAGGGAGGCAGATGGAATCCCAGCGCCACAGAGCTTGCCGTCTAATATATGAAAGGCAGGCAAGAACCGAGGAATAGATAAACAAGTGGGGTCATTTCGGGGGTGATAAGTGATAGGTAGAAACAAAAGGGTTGTGGATAGACCCTGGGGGTGGGGCTGCGTTCGTTTGGATGATCAGGGAAGTTCTCTGTGGAAGAGGTCACGTTTCAGCTGAGTTTTGAGAAAGATGCCATCAGACGTTTATTCATCTGCAGGGTCATTCATCACATCCCAACTTGGAGTTTCCCTGTTGCTTAACCTGCTCATTCTTTTCATTGAAATGATTAAAAGTGTAAATAAAACTTTAATAGGAGAAATGTTTTAAAAAGACTAAGGAGAATAAGCTCCTTTATTCTTTTTTTTTCTTTTCAGTTTTGGAATTTTCTTTATTGTTATTATTTTATTCTTTTGGCTGCACTGTGCTGCACAGTATGTGGGGTCTTAGTTGCCTGGCCAGGGATGGAACCTATACTCTGTGCATTGGAAGCATGGAGTCTAAACCACTGGACTGCCAGAGAAATTCCTCAGTTCCTTTCAGATTATTAAAGGGGACCTAGAAAGACTACCCAGTGATTTGTTTTAGCTCAGCTTTAAAAAAATCATCAAAGATTAAAGAAATTAGTCTCCTAGGTCCATGTTTTCAGAGTTTGACCACCAAAACTAAAAACCCTTGATTAATTCAATAGATATCTCGTGTGATTGAAGTGTCCATAGACATGGTTTGTCTAATACCAGACAGAAGATAAAGATGCTTGACCCTGGTGTTTTTTTTTTAAATTGCTCTTACAGCCTTCTGAGAGGTAAACATGTTGGTTTGTTAGATTTTTTTAAGAATTAAAAAGAACATTCCGTGTGTGCGTACATGCTAAGTCACTTCAGTCGTGTCTGACTCTTTGCGACCCCATGGACTGTAGCCCCCCAGACTCCTCTGTCCATGGAATTCTCCAGGCAAGAATACTGAAGTTGGTTTCCATTTCCTCCTCTAAAAGGAACATTATAGAAACTTAATTGAAATTAAGTTAAAAAACGTAACTGTCCCTGACTGTGAGGTCTCTTATGTAAGAGACCTTGCGCTCATCATTGCATTTTCAGAAACAAGAACAGCACTTGGCTATAAATATTTGACATTTGTCAAATGAATACATGCTTCTGGGGAAGTTTTACTGATCTAATGCAATAATAAGGCTCTAATTAAAACCAGCACAATTCATTAGTGTTCAGGTTTTTTGAGGTAGGTAGTTGACAGTGAAACTTGAATAATATGCATCTTGGAATGTGGTTTGTAAATTCCTGAACTAATACTATCCCATCTAGTCTTCACTGTGGACTCGCTCTGTGTCAGCAGTTTCAGCACATTTAAATCCTCCACAACTCTGCCTTTTTTTTGCAGATGAGAAAACTGTGATGGAGAGAGGTTTAGTTCAAAGTCATGCAGCTAACTAGTAGCAGAACCAGAATTTGTATCTCAGTCCAATGTGGAGACTTGTGCTCTTAAACTGTTATGCTATGCAAAGGCGGGGAAGCTTAGGGATCAGTCTTTGGGTTCTGGAGCTGCGTTTCCTGGGTTTGGGTCCTGGCTTTGCTGTATGACATTGGATACATGGCTTGAACTTTCCGTGCCTCTGTTTAATCCCTTCTAAAATGGAAATAATTATGTGTTAAGTCTCTTCAGTCATGTCTGACTCTTTTCAACCCTATGGACTGTAGCCCTCCAGGTTCCTCTGCCCATGGGATTCTTTAGGCAAGAATACTGGAGTGGGTTGCCATTTCCTCCTCCAGGGGATCCTCTCAACCCAGGGATCGAACTGGCATCTCTTATCTCTTGCATTGGCAGGAGATCCTCTTTAGCATTAGCGCCATAGTCCTCAGCTAATATGGTTAATTAAGTTTTTATGGAAAGCCCTGTAGTTAACTTTAGTGGTAAAGGACCTTCCTGCCAACACATATAGATATGTGCCTATATCCCTAGGTTGGGAAGATCCCCTTGAGAAGGAAATGGCAACCCACTCCAGTATTCTTGCCTGGGAAATCCCATGGACAGAGGAGCCTGGGGGGCTACAGTCCATGAAGTCCCAAAGAGTCAGAGTGTCATGACTGAAGTGACTTAGCACGTGTATATAGTCAGCAGTCCATGCGATGAACTTCCCATCTTCAGGTCTGAGCTCAGACAGTTTGGGTGTGTTTGGTCTTTTGAGCTGGTGGGAGTACCAGGCTGGTGTCAGTGTGGTCCTGAACATCCTGGCCAGGCTGCCTTCCTGCCTCTGCAGTCACTCTGAGCACTAGACTGCAGTTTATGTCAAATACTACCCTCGCCTGGTCTGCCGGTCGTGTGTCAAGTTGGCAGCTAATTTTCTCAGAGCAATTGGTTGGAATGGGACTCTGAGGCTGTGCCCAAAGTCATAAAACACTCAGACTCAGCTTAAATGGCCATCATCTCTCCTCGTGATGCGTACGGAATGCTGCGGCTTTATTGATCGGGCAACAATCTCTTGCTCTCAGGAAAAGCTCTGTGCTTAACCCACACAGACCACTTCTGTCGTTTGGCCCTCTCTTTTCTTTTGGCATTTTAGCAAAATCTGTGAATTAACACTTCCAGGGAGTGTTTTCAAGTAGCTGCCTATCAGTGAATCTATCTTGCTCCAAGGATCAGAAGCTAAAATGACTGGGTTTTAATGATACCATTGCCTCTTTAATCCACCTGCTGTCTGCACCCACTGTAGGATTGTCTTTTTTTTTTTTTTTTAAGTATTTAGTTATTTATTTAACAAATTTATTTGGCTTCATCCTGTCTTAGTGGCAGCATGTGGAATCTAGTTCCCCGATCTGATCAGGGATGGAACCTGGACTCCCTGCAGTGGGAGCGTGGAGTCTCAGCCATTGGACCACCAGGGAAGCCCCAGGATCGTCTTTCTGATACACTAGTCTGATTGTGTTACTCTTTTGCTTAAAAGTCTTCAGTGGTGAGAAAGCTTTGAGGGGTGGTGATAGAAATATCATATTTCTGGTGGTGGTTAAACGTCAAAATGCATCAAGCTACGTTAGTATCACAGCATTAAATTGATGCAATTGTATCATATGTCAATTACACTTCATATGACAGAAGGAGTCAGGAGCGCAAACAGCTGCATGTCCTCTTTTTTTCTTTTAGGAAATCTCTTCTCAACCCTTCCCAGTGAGGGAGTTCCCCTTCTCCGTTCCTTTCCAGATGCCCCGTGTGCCAGGCGTTACGCTGTGCACAAGAGCCACAAGGGTGGAGATGCTGCGGCCAGCCTCCCTTGGTCCCCCTGAGCGAGCCCCTCACAGAGCATTTTCATCCTCAGCGAGTCTTTCCATTTTCTTCTTCTGGCACGTGGGGTCTTCAGAATGGAGGGAAAGGATGGGAAGCATAAGCAGGTAGAAGGGCCTGGATGCTGGCAGGTGATATAAATAAGCTCTCCAGAGCCTCTCTTTCGTGCCTCCCTCCAAGATGTTTCCCATCCTTCCTGTAACACATAGAAGTCAGAGAGCAGAGCACTTAAGAGTTTAGACTCTGGAGACTGTCAGTCAAGATGGCTAACCTGTGTGACTCGGTGCAAGCTGCTCAACCTCTCTGTACCTTGGTTTTCTACCTATAAGATAAAGAGGAAAATAAGAATTTTCACCTCAAAAGATTAAGTGGATTAATATGGGCTTCCTTGGAGGCTCAGACGGTAAAGATTCTACCTGCAACGTGGGAGACCTGGGTTCGCTCCCTGGGTTGGGAAGATCTCCTGGAGAAGGGAAAGGCTACCCACTCCAATATTCTTGTCTGGGAAATCCCAAGAACAGAGGAGCCTGGCAGACTACAGTTGATGGGGTCACAAAGAGTCGGACGTGACTGAGCGACTAACACACACACACACACACACACACACTGATGACAGTATGTAGCTCATAATAAAGGTTATATATATCACTAATGTCTGGCAAATATACTGAGATGATGAGTAAGAGCTTGCCTTTGAAGGGTCATTTTTTTCCTAATGAAGTCAGATAATCAACAAGTGAACAAATCAATACCAAGATGCTGCCACATTGTAATAAGTTCTGTGAAAGGAAAAAGAAGGTAATGTGCTCGGGAGTAATTATTTTCTGGGGAAAGGAGACTTTTTGGTTGGTGTGGTGGGTTGTGGGTCTCTGTGAAGAGGGTACATTTGGACTAAAGACTGAACAATAGAAGAGTCTGTGATTAAGGAAGTTAGACTTGAGAGGTGAGAAACCTGGCTTTGAATCTCAGCTTCACTATCTTTGTGGTTTAGGCAAGTTACTTGCATTCTTCACGTTTCTTTGGGGTTAATAATTGAACTTTGCAAACACCAGTGTTATAGTTACGCAATGATGGTTGTGTTAACTGTCTGATGGCATGTAGTAGATACTCTTTATATTTTATTTCCATTCCCAGTGGGAAATTGAACGTTGAATACTGTGCTATCACTTAATTTTGGGTGAAAATGACTTAATTTTAAGCCAAAGATCACATTCTCTTAATGGCATAAGCCCCCTTCACCACCACATCCTAATTTCCTTTATCTTCTCATTAAATAATGTTGTTCAGTCATTAAGTTGGGTCTGACTCTTTGTGACCCCCATGGACTGCATCACACCAGGCTTTCCTGTCCTTCACTATATTCTGGAGTCTGCTCAACGTCATGTCCATTGAATCGGTGCAACCATCCAACCATCTCATCCTCTGTCTCCCCCTTCTCTTCTTGCCCTCCATTCTTTCCCAGCTTCAGGGTCTTTCCCAACGATTCGGTTCTTTGCATCAGGTGGTCAAAGTGTTAGAACTTCAGTTTCAGCATCAGTCCTTCTGATGAATATTCAGGGTTGATTTCCTTTAGGATTGAGTGGTTTGATCTCCTTGCTTATTAAATAATATTCAACACTAAATGGGATCCAGCATGCCTAAAAGTGCTTCCCTGATAGCTCAGTTAGTAAAGAATCCACCTGCAATGCAGGAGATTCCTGGGCTGGGAAGATCTGCTGGAGAAGGGATAGGCTACCCACCCAGTATTTTTGGGCTTCCCTTGTGGCTCAGCTGGTAAAGAATCCACCTGCAATGCAGGAGACCTGGGTTCAATCCCTGGGTTGGGAAGATCCCCTGGAGAAGGGAAAGGCTACCCACTCCAGTATTCTGGCCTGGAAAATTCCATGGTCTGTATAGTCCATGGGGTCGCAGAGTTGGATATGACTGAGCGACTTTCACTTTCACTATTCATGCCTAAGAGTGCTGGCTAGCTTAGGCAGTTTATACCTTAGGGAGCAGCCCGTGGAGAGTGTTTTCATTCAGGTGGCAAAAGGAAGCTGATTGTAGTGATAGCGGAAGAAAAGCTTCTTCTAAGATAATTCTCCAGATTTGTGACATTTCTATGTAACTCATTAGATGATTCAGGTCACTGGATGGACCAGTCTCTTAGCATTGAAACATCTGAGCCAACTGGCATCCCAAATGTAGGAGTCAGCTTGAGTCAAAGACCCTGAGCAGAGTGAGGGTGATTTCAGACCCAGTCGTCTCCCTCTGGGAGACCTTTTCCATCTGTAATTCATAGAAGAGATGCCAAGGGCAGGTGGATGACTATGGAGTTCTCTGTGTTCATTGCATCAGAGAAGGTGATAATGATGATGGGGAGGGTCTCTGAGACTATGGCTGGATCGCATCCTCTTTATCAGCCCTATATCTCTGTCACCATCTGGGGTCACTTTTCAGACATGAATATATAGTGTGCTGTTCTGGCAAGGATAAAGCAAGTCTGGAAAAAAGTAACTTGCCAAGAAATTATTTGTCCTATCAAATGGAACACAGTCTACTCCATCATATTACCTTGCCCCACTAGTAAAGATAAAAGAGAAATTCCACACCATTGACATGCTACAAGTTGATCCATTGGGTCGTTTTAGTAAAGGAAGGAGTGCACACATTTCCTTATTTCCTAGTAAGTGCTGATGTTTATGTGCCTCATCTAATTTGCTTTCTACCTTCTCCCTGTGATGTTGGAGATGCTTATCTCCACTTGATAGATGAGGAATCTAAGGTTTAAAAAATATAAGTCATTTTTTTCCAGGGCCATGTGGTTAGGAAACAGAGGTCAAGATTCAAAATCACATCTGTCTGACTCTGGAGACCACAGTTTGCCTCCTACTTTGCTTTCCTGCCCAAGGGTTTTAGTGGGCCTCTTGTTAATGGGATTTTGAGACTGCTCTGCTCTGTGTTAAGTACTGGGGCTACAGAGATAAATGAGCCATGATTTGGAGAGGGCAATGGCAACCCACTCCAGTACTCTTGCCTGGAAGGTCCCATGGACAGGGGAGCCTGGTAGGCTGCAGTCCATGGGGTCGCAAAGAGTTGGACACGACTGAGTGACTTCACTTTCACTTTTCACTTTCATGCATTGGAGAAGGAAATGGCAACCCACGCCAGTGTTCTTGCCTGGAGAATCCCAGGGATGGCGGAGCCTGGTGGGCTGCCGTCTATGGGGTCGCACAGAGTCGGACACGACTGAAGCGACTTAGCAGCAGTCTTTAGATTTCTCTTAAGCATTATGAGTTCACAATGTTGTGAATGTCAGGTGTTCTAGACTCTTCACAAAAAATGACAGTAGACACAGTAACTTCTTTACAAGACCAGCAGTTAAATAAGTCCTGATGCAATTGCAGTTTTTTTTTTTTTTGGCCCCAGGCAGTTATTTGGGGTGTGAAGCAAGTTGTGAATGTAAGACACACAGAAATGATGAGCAGATGAAAATGTCAACATTTTCAAAGGCCAGGAGGAAAATTCAATTTGCGTTCCATCCTGTCCTTGGCAAATAGTCAGTTTCCTCCCCCTCTGTTTTCCTGCTAATCACAAGTGAATGTGGATCTGGCTTGTTTACTTCTTGGATCTGTTTGCTCACTGACATCCACACAGCTTTGGGACTGGAGTATTCATTTCCTTTGTCATCTTGATGAATGCCCACGGAATTATATAGCAAACCGGCTATGAAGTACCATGGAACTGATCCAACAGTGGAGCTTAGTCTGCGGGGAAGGCTCATTGACATCCTACTAGGGAGGCAATAACCTATGATGGAATCTACCATGTCGTGCAAAGAGTTTTGAAGAAATTTACCCCCGAGTTTTGACCTAGAACAAGTCATAAATCTTACGCTGGGTCATAAAACTGGATGTAAAGGCACTAACTGAGGTGGAGAACCCAAGAGCTGTTTATGCAGTTGTTATCAGACTGCTTTTATTGAAGAGTCTATATAATTAAGGCAAAAAATGTTTTCTGGCTGATAGTTTGGTCAATTGCTCTGATTTTTCCCACTTGATGTTTCAGTAGTTCACAACAGAAAATAAAATCATGGTGTCTGGGTAATTCAAGTGAAGGCTGACTTTCTCCAACTTATCTAAGTAATCTCGATTTGTATGATCAGGATCACATGGTGATCATAGCTATTTGTTAGTCTTCAGCCTTACCCAAAGCCTACCCAAAGGCCATCTCCTCCAACTCAGTAAAGTCCTCATGTTAGATATTCCAAATGATTTGCTTTGATCTCCTTTTTTTCCTCCTTTTTGATCTCCATTTCCAAATGATTTGTAAATGATCTCCTTTGCCTTTTAAAAAAAGTCTTTATTGAATTTGTTACAATGTTGCTTCTGTTTTATGTTTTGGTTTTCGGCCCTGAGGCATGTGGAACTCCCTGATCAGGGACTGAACCCGCACCCCCTGTATTAGAAGATGAAGTCTCAACCACTGGACCACCAGGAGAAGGAAGTCCCTTCTTGCTGGGGTCCACCGCGGCTGATCCAGGGTATTCGAAGGGGAGACGGTGTTGGCAACCTATTTATTTAAATATTTATCAAAGATATAAAGAGTAATAGAATGAGGATAGCTCAGTAGGAAAATTCAGTGGAGAAAAGAGGCTGAGTAGCTTGGTTTACGTGGAAAATCAATATAACCTGTGACACCAGGTTAGCTCTGACCACGGAGGCCGCAGGCGCCCTCTCGAATAGCAGAAGGTACCCCACCTTAGACACCTTCTCGAGTGGGTCTTAGAAGCCCAGGCAAATAAATGGTCGCAGAGGACCTCCGCGCTCCAGATGGAGACTCAGCTGGAAATTAAGGAGAAAAATGACATGGGGAGACCAAGCTTTGGTGAGCAAGGCCCGGAGCTTTATTTTCAACAGGGGCTTTTATACCCTAAGTTACACATAGAGGATAATAGGGGCTTCAAAGTCAGCAGTCTTTGATCCTTATCAAAAACTAGGGTTTCTTTCCTGCAAATTTATCGTATACAAATGGTTTAGGTGATTTACATCATCTTCTGGCCAGAAGGCCTATTAACATTTTATGACTCTTGACAAAGGTTTATCAACCGTAAGACTTATTTTCTCTAAGAGTAATTATTTTAAGGTTTGGTGCCATCTTCCAAAGGTGTTAGATAAAATTGCATTCCTATAGGGCAGAGGTGTCATGAGTTTACAACAAAGGAAAGAATTATTACCTTAAGGGTCTAAAAGTTGCTAACACCAAGGCCACTACTTATTTTTTCTACATACCAACTATATTAATTAATACACATTCAAGGATACAATTCAGGGGATGTGGAAACTTGGCAGCAAGCATTGGCTCATCAATGAAATCCTTTACTACTTTATTCTGACAGTTTCTAACTCTTTGAGAGGCTCTAAGCTATTTGAATATCTTAAGCTTCCCGTGCCTCTCGAGGCTGGGAGACTGTAAACAATCGTATGCATAGCTGTAGGAGACCGGGTAAGCTTGTCAGGCGAGGTAGAGAGCTATCTGAGGTGTTTGGATTTAAACACTCCTAATTGCCCAGGAACTTTATTAATTGGAGCTGTAAGTTAACTCTTTGACAGAGAGAGCGAGATGGTGCTGGGGGACAGCCCCCAGTAAAGTCAGAGGTGAGAGCACAAAGCAATAAAGTAGGCAGACTCTGGTTTTTTGGGGGTAGATGCTCGAGAATATCCAGGGGGACTCCTGAGGCTCGATCCCGCCTTTGCGTATGCCGAGCCTCCTTCCTCATGACCTTTGTCACGAGTGGAATGCCTCACTGGCTCCCGGCACCTTCTCCTTTGCTTCTATAGGATTATATATTTGCAGTGTCTATCTCTCCCCTAGAATATGTACTTCACGAGGACAGGGTCTGCAGTCTCTTCAGCCTTGTCATCATGCCTGGCACAGAGGTGCTCCATAGAGGCTGTTCAGAGTAACTGTGAATTGATCGGACGACTCTTTGAGCCCATGGACATACATATGAATGATAATTCTCCATAGCAGTTTCCAAACTTGACATTTCTATGTGCTTTTGAGCTTGATTTGTGGTTACTAATATCTGGCAGAGTTGTGGATTTTTTTTTTTTTTTCCTTTATGAATGGGATTTCAAAAGATGGTATGGACAAGAAACTTCAAATGAAATGAGGGACCCAAAGAGGTCCTCATGACCTCTGCCACAAAAACATGCCCTTGGAATTATCTGTCCAGCTCTGACTCCACAGTGACCCATCCTGGATGCCCCTGCGGTCAGTGGCATGCATTGGCAGGATGGCTGGCTGGGCACAGGGCACAGAGTGGTGGCTCAGAATGGCCACAGCCGATTGGCCTCTGGGGCGATCGCGTTCACAACCTGGGGCTGAAGAGTATCATCATCACTGGATTGATACTTACGTTTAGGATCTCATTTCAGACTCTTGAAATCGGAGCTTCTAGTTGTTGAGGTTTTTGAGGCACGTTTTATTTGGTTAATCAGTTGTTTGTGCATTCAACAAATATTAGTTGAGCACTTACTGTGCGCCAGTGCCAAACACCACAAGCAAGCCCTTCATTCACTGCAGGCCCCCATCACAGTGGCAGGTAGAGGGACGGTCACACACCGGGCCTTGCGAGGTTTCTAAAAAGGAAAGCACTCCCTGTTGAATTGATCCTTGCTTTGAATTAATCATAGGAAAAACATTCCTATTCTGTTTCATACAAGGCCTGTTTCTCCCACTTGAATTTATTTTGCAGTGTCAGCAAGTTTTTCATTTGGATACGATTTAAATCAGAAGGCCAGTGATAATGTGGTTCTAGAAAGATAGACACAGATAGATTACCTTACATCTGAGATGTCTAAGTATTTCAAAATCAAAGAAGAAGAAGCACAGATTTCCAAGGGTCCATTTTCTCTCTTTATTTTTAGAATTAAGCTCTTAAAAATACTTACACTGAGGAATTATCTTCCTCTAGAAATTCTTTCTTCTAGTCCTTCCCCTTGTGTTGACAGTCTGTGGTGGCTCCAGTCTGCTGGATAAGTAAAAAGAAATGAAAAAAAATTTTAAAAAGCAATGGTCATGTCCTTCTAGTCTTCCAGCCAATCTCTTCCTTTATTCACCCATATCTTAAATTTCCTGATTACCACTATTTAACTGTATGGTATGTATGTATCTGGGTCTTCCCTGGTGGCTCAGTGGTCAAGAATCTGCCTCTAATGCAGGAGACATAGGAGATGTGGGTTCTGTTCCTGGATTGGGAAGATCCCCTGGAGGAGGGCATGACAACTCACTCCAATATTCTTGCAGGGAAAATCCCATGGACAGAGGAGCCTGGTGGGCTATGGTTCTTGGGGTCACAAAAAATCAGACATGATTGAAATGACTGAGCCCTTGTATGTATGTATTTATATATCTATATATATGTGTCTATCTATCATATCTAGATATAGATTGCAGAGACATACAGTCTAGCTTGAACTAAAGTGTTTCTCCTTCTAAAAGACCAAATGCTGCGAAGTTTTCTACATTAATTTACAGATAATCCACCACAGGTTCAATCATGACTCTCACATGAAAGGAGTGACATCTGACAACTCCTTTACTCAAGGAAGTGACAGCTTCATGATGGTCATCAAACTGAGTATTCCATTTGTTCACTGTTACCTAACTGGTTAATTGGGTAAGTCATTATTTAAAGACAATGAGCTGAAATAAAAAAATTTTAAAAACTTTAGTAAGAAGTAGTATTCTTTTGTATGTATAAAGAGGAACGGGAGAAAACACTACCTAGCTTAAGAAGGTTCCTGATGCTATGAAATTCTCATTTGCAAGGCTCTGAGACTCTCCTGTGATGTCCATTCTAACCAAGGTATGACTTGGTGAGAACTTGGATCAGTCATAATATAATGAGATTTTATTATTGAAGGAAGAGAGGTTGCAGGTGGAATTCTTTCTTTTAAAATTTATTATTATTTAAACATTTTAACTGGAGGATAATTGCTTAACAATGTTGTGTTGGTTTCAGCCATAAGTATACGTCTATCCTCTCCCTCTCAACCCTCTCCCATCACACTCCTGTTCTCCTTCATTTCATTAGGTTGAACTGTATGAATTTTTTAACTTTCAAGAAATGTATTCCATTGTTGATCCAGAAATATAATTTTGAAGTGAAAAGCATGGACTCTTGAGTTTCATTTCCGGGGTCATATCTGGGTACCAATGATTTGCTGCACGTCCTTAGTCAAGTCACTTAATTTCTCAGAGCTTTAGTTTTCTCATCTGAAAAATGGGAATGATATTGGTTCCTACCTCCTAGGATTAGAGAATGCTTGTAAAATGCTTAGCACACAGTACCTTTCCAATAAACGCTACCTATGAATGCCTCATTTGGGCATCACGAGTGGATGTCTGATGTTGTGAGAGTTCACGGACAGATACCAGTTACTTCTTGGCTCTGGTTATGCTCTTTAAATTGTCCCTTTTTCTTAGCATCTTTCCCAAGGTCCTGCTATTGGAAGCTATACTGCCTTCTGATTCATCACCCAGTACTTTCTATTCCACAATTTATTTCTTCTTTACCTTGTTTTTTTCCACTGCTAGTCAGCTGCTTCTTCTTTTGTGAGCTTGAAAGTGCCTACTCACGACTTATCTGTTACTTCAAAGCCATATGCTTCATTTTATCATTGGCATCCAACTTTGTATCTGACCTTCACTACTGTATTCAGAATTCAAACAGTCAGAAGCAACTGCCCTTTGTCTCCTCAAATGTTTGCTTAAGAACTCTAAGTCAAAATGTTACCACAGTGTTTTGAGATTTCTCAGACTCTTTGGCATAAATGTACATGACAGAATCTGCATATATTCTTGGTTGATTAATGTTAGTATAATAAAATTGTTATGCATCTACTTCAGTTAAGATAAGTATTTATAAATCAACTGTATTCCAATAAAAATGCTTAACAGGCAAATATCTCTAAAGGTTTCTTTCATTTTTAAAGAGGCATGATATTGGGAATCATTTTATCCTGTCACTGGAGCTTCCTTCTGAAACATATGTTCTGTCCATTAAGTTGAATATCAACTAAAAGATGTTTGAGAAAAAATTACTTTGATTTCTAATTTATAAAGATGTGCAGCACATTTGTGGATGTGTATCTGTTTGCAATCTTGAATTTTTGCAGGTAGTTCTTTTGCATCCATGATATGGATGATATTTTCCTTTCTTTCACTTAAACAGGGGGGAATGCTTAGCCTTTAAGCTATGCAACTCTCTCTAGTCCATTGACGGTAAGCATCTTGCTCTTGTTGGTCCAAAGCTCATAACTATTTGAGAAAATATTCTGATTTTCTCCAGAAAAACACACGAGAATAAGTAGAATGGAACACGGACATTTCTGCCCTTCATGCCCACAAGTCAGTGTCCTTTGAGGTTTCCTGAGGAAAATTGTACTGAGCACTTTCGAAGGTCAAACTGCTGAACCGGAAAAGAAATATGATGATTAGGGTGATGATAATGGCTAGCATTTGTTCAGCTTACCCTGGACTCAGGGACTCATTGAACTCTCAGAATACGCTGCAACATAGTTCTCATTATCTCTTTTTTTCCAGGTGAAGAAACTTAAAGCTCAGGGGTAAAGTAACTTGCCCGAGGTCACGTGGCTGTGGCCTGTCTCTGAATCACACACTCAGCACTAGTCCATCAAACATGAGGCTGACTGGTGCTTTATTATCAGTGTATCCTGACACCCCAGTGGGGTGGGACTAGACCCCTCTTTTGATGGACTGCTGCCTGTCTGAGGCTGTGTTTGGACTTCTGCTCCTTCTCTCTTTATCATCATAAACAAGAAGATTGTTTATAAGGGATTATTACACTGTGGTATTTTTCCTTCTTTGAACAAAGGTGTGGGTGTTAGTATGGAATTACCCACTTATTTTCTTCTAAAAAAATTAGGCTGTGGCCAGTCTGGCTATTTATTAGTGAGACGGGGAATGACAAAGGCAAGGACTGATTTCTTTTACATCCAAAGCTGGTAACAACAGATCCTTAGGAGACCTATTTGTCAGATCACTGTCATAAATGTGTTTTCTTTTACGTAAATAAGACTAATGATGGAATTTAAATTTATTTCTTTATGTTTGTCTGTAAGTGAGATAAGCCACAGAGCAAATAGTATATGTAAAACTTTTTAGTGGGGCAGCATTATGAACGATAGGAAAAGCATAACTGTAAACATGGAATTGGTCAAAGCTAATTTCAAAGACCAGCTCCACAATTTGCTTGTTGTGTGTCCTTTAAGGCATTTGACCTCTTTGAGGCTTGGTTTTCTGATTTTTAAGAGGAGGTAATCATACCTACCCCTGGAGTTACTGAACAAGCTGTAGAAACGTGAAAAGATTCTAGATGCTTGCTGCTGCTGCTGCTGCTAAGTCGCTTCAGTCGTGTCCGACTCTGTGCGACCCCAGAGACGGCAGCCCACCAGACTCCCCTGTCCCTGGGATTCTCCAGGCAAGAACACTGGAGTGGGTTGCCATTTCCTTCTCCAATGCGTGAAAGTGAAAAGTGAAAGTGAAGTCGCTCAGTCGTGTCTGACTCTTTTCGACCCCATGGACTGCAGCCCACCAGGCCCCTCCGTCCATGGGATTTTCCAGGCAAGAGTACTGGAGTGGGTTGCCATTGCCTTCTCCAATCTAGATGCTTAATAAACCTTAAAAAATGAGAGGAGATTCAAGTCTTTTTTAGGCAATTAACTTGGAAGCATGACATACCAGTCGAATACACAGAAGAGATTTATTTGGAGGAGCTTGTTTATCTTTTAAAACTACACTGTTTTTTTTTTTTTTTTTTTGCACTAGAAAGATGATTGCTTGAACACATTCTGTTCTTCTAATGAGTGCTGGAGAAGGCCTGAGTCATGCACACAACATGCTTTTAAGAAAAACTGACAGGCACTAACATTTCCCAAGCATCCATCCCTGGATGCATGAACACTGCATTGAAAAATCTACCAGCATTACGTTTTGTGGCATATTGTTGGAGGTTAATAATTTATCTGATGTGACTGCTTGAGGAAATATTTCTCCATATTTGCAAGTGGGTTCTTCCTTATCATTTCTCAGTAGATTTATTGCATGGGTAAAATGAATTCTATAATGCTCTTAAATGTTTCTCCATAAGAGATGAATTTCAGAGTCTCACATTTAATCAATAGTTCTTTACCTGACAGCAGAGTAGAGCATGCCCCAGGATCATCGGGAAACCGCAGGTAAAGGTCACTGTCCAAGGTGCTGAAAAAGTGCTTCGGCTTATGAAATCAGTGACCTTGGGTTTGTTTTCTAGAAGGCATCTCATTCTCATATGTAATCCAGTATTTAAAAATACCTCACAGTATTTATTTAAAGTAAATTTTCATGTGGCTTGTAGGGTACCATCTGTTAACAGACATTGGTTTGATACCTAGAAAAATAGTGATAATCCTGAAATCGTTTTTTTTTTTTTCAATTTTTTTTCTGTGGCAACAAATACAAATTTCTTCTTACCGCAAAGATAAGTGGATTTTGTGTAAGTTTTACTGAATGTAAATTATAACTAGTTCAATAATTTTCTGTTTTTATCTTCTAGGAAGTAGCACTTAGGGGCTTCCCTGATAACTCAGTTGGTAAAGAGCCCACCTGCAATGCAGGAGACCCCAGTTCAATTCCTGGGTCAGGAAGACCCACTGGAGAAGGGATAGGTTACCCACTCCAGTATTCTTGGACTTCCCTTGTGACTCAGCTGGTAAAGAATCTGCTTGCAATGTGGGAGACCTGGATTCGATCTCTGATTTGGGAAGATCCCCTGGAGAAGGGAAAGGCTACCCAGTCCAATATTCTGGCCTGGAGAATTCCATGGACTGTATAGTCCAAGGGGTTGCAAAAAGCCGGACACGACTGAGTGACTTTCACTTTCACTTTCAAGTAGCACTTGGAATTTGTGAATTTTCATTTGGCAAAACACTGACTATATTTCTTTTCAGACTGGTGTGTTAGAGCTTTTAAGAAGAACTGAACCACAGTTTTGAAAGTTAAACTCAGTTTGATTTAGTATATTTTGGTTTAATTTTAAAGCTTTAATACCATAATAAACAATAGTAATTAAGTCATTTTATACTCATAAAATATTCAAATACAAATTACTAATACATTTGGGGTTGAAAGGGGCTTCCCAAGTGGCTCAGAGAAAGCTTAACATATTTTATTAAGACTACATATTAGCTTTCATTTAGTTATTTTGTCAGTAAGTTTTCCTATACTTGCCTCATTTTAAAAGGAATAACTATAGAGACCCATCAGAGACAAATTTATTAAAGATTTACAACCTACCTTTTACAGAGGCCAAGAGAGATACCAGGAAGAAGTCTGTCAACTCAGTGTGTGCGTTAACTTCTTGAACCCAGAGAATTTGGAAGCCAAATTCCTTTGAACATGAATGTGTGGCCTGAATAGTGAAAGTTATTTAAAGACTTTTTGAAAAACTAAATTTGTTTTGAAAGCTTTTACTTCTATGAAAGTGAAAGTCACTCAGTCCTGTCTGACTCTTTGTGTCCCCACGGACTGTGGTCCACCAGGCTCTTCTGTCTGTATTCTCCAGGCATGAATATTGGAATGGATTGCCATTTCCTTCTCCAGGGGATCTTCCTGACCCAGGGATGGAACCCAGGTCTCCTGCACTGCAGGCAGGTTCTTTACCACCATCAGATCAGATCAGATCAGTCGCTCAGTCGTGTCTGACTCTTTGCGACCCCATGAATCGCAGCACGCCAGGCCTCCCTGTCCATCACCAACTCCCGGGGTTCACTGAGACTCACGTCCATCGAGTCAGTTTACCACCATAGAAGCACCTTATTTCTCTGACCCATCATATATTCCAGGTTGTCTTGCTTTTTGTTCCTATGATTTGATAGATTCTGATACTAAGCTCTGGTTTATCTGCACTGTTTTCCCTATGTTGCTGCTGCTGCTGCTAAGTCACTTTAGTCATGTCCAACTCTGTGCGACCCCATAGATGGCAGCCCACCAGGCTCCCCCGTCCCTGGGATTCTCCAGGCAAGAACACTGGAGTGGGTTGCCATTTCCTTCTCCAATGCATGAAAATGAAAAGTGAAAGGGAAGTCGCTCAGTCGTGTCCGACTCTTAGCGACCCCATGGACTGCAGCCTACCAGGCTCCTCTGTCCATGGGATTTTCCAGGCAAGAGTTACGTTAGCTTTCCTTTTTATCTGAAAATGCCTTTTTCTCACCTCTCTTCGGTTTTTGGACCATATTTAATTTATGGCACACTGTTGTGATTGGTCCTTGGAAAGGTGCTCTGTGTTTCGTGTTTATTTAGTCATTTACATTTTTTCCTAGCTCCATCCTTATTTACCTCCTCCCAGAGGGATTTACTCCAACGTGTTTAAGTCCATTTATGTATGTTTTTGAAATGTATTGTTTTATATATATATATTTATATGCACCAAACATGGATGACTTTACACCATAGTTTTGTTTTGTTTCTTGCTTTTCAGTTAGTGCTATTTTTAGGAAGTGTTGAAAGTGTTAGTGTCTCGGTTGTGCCTGACTCTTTGTGACCCAATGGAATGTAGCCCGCCAGGCTCTTCTGTCTATGGAATTCTCCAGGCAAGAATACTGGAGTGGGTAGACATTACCTTCTCCAGGGATCCACCCAGGGATCAAAGCTGAGTCTCCTGTATCACAGAGGGTTCCTTACCATCTGAGCCACCAAGGAAACCCTTGTGTGACTGTGTGTGTGTGTAGAATTGGCAGAATCTGCCTGCCAATGCAGGAGACGCAGGTTTGATCACTTGGTTGGAAAGATCCTCTGGAGGAGGAAATGGCAACCTGCTCCAGTATTCTTGCCTGGAAAATTCCATGAGCAGAGGAGCCTGGCAGACTATAGTCCTTGGGGTCGTAGAATCAGACGCAACTGAGCACATGAACACATATATCCATACATGTTTATATGCATTTCAGTGCTTCTGACTTTATAAAGAAGTCAGTTTTCTCCAAATTAACTCACCAACACATTGTGATTCTAATAAAATGCCCCATTTATATATGCTGTTGTAATGGCATTATAGGAGTATGATAAATCTCTCCATATATTCAGGACTTTTAAAATTTTGGGGGTCAAATTTTAGGTTTTCCCACACAGGCCTTATAGACTCATTTTTAGAATAACTCCTTGAGAGTTTTTTAGATTTTTATAGGAGAAGGCAATGGCACCCCACTCCAGTACTCTTGCCTGGAAAATCCCATGGACGGAAGAGCCTGGTAGGCTGCAGTCCATGAGGTCATGAAGAGTCGGACACGACTGAGCGACTTCACTTTGACTTTTCACTTTCATGCATTGGAGAAGGAAATGGCAACCCACTCCAGTGTTCTTGCCTGGAGAATCCCAGGGACGGAGGAGCCTGGTGGGCTGCCCTCTATGGGGTCGCACAGAGTCGGACACGACTGAAGCGACTTAGCTGCGGTAGCAGCAGCAGCAGCTATTGTGTAGATTATCTCATTTCATATTGTATTTTCTGGTTAGTTATTGCTAATAAAGGGAAATGCTACTTATTTTAATATGTTGATCTTTTATCCATAAACCTTGAATTGTTACATCTATATGAATAATCTACACGAACGATCTTATCATTCACGAATAATAATTGTTGTGCCCTTTCATCTCCAATGTTTTCTATTTTTTCTTTACTTCTTTTTCTTTCGTAGTTGAATTGGTGGAGACCTCCAGTACTATGTTGTACAGTTGTGGTAAAATGTGCACTTTTTCCTGTTCTCAAATGACACATGTCGGATGTTCTCAACAAGCGTGATGTTTGTTGTCGGTTTTGGCAATGAATGCTTCCTGTAGTGCTCTCTTTTTAACCAGTTCCAAGTGTCTTCAACTTTCCATTTTTATTTCTTCTTTATTAGTTTTCAGACATACGATGTTGATTTCTAATTTTATTGCTTTATAGCCAGAAACTAAATCTGTATGAAACTTCTGTTGTGGCCTGGTACATTGTAAATTTTTGCTAATATTTCATATATATCAACAAACATATACACACATATAGTTCTTCAACATGACTTTTTCTTTGCTTTATCTTTTTCTGAGAAGGAAGTATTAGAAAATCTCCAGATATAATCATTGATTTATTTACTTCTCCCTGTGGTTTATCTTTTATGCTTCATGTACATTGATACTGTGTTATTTAGAGCATTATGTTCATGATTATTATAGTTTCTTGATCTAGTGTTGCTTCTACCAGTATACATCATAGGTCTTTTTTCCTTATGATTCTTTTTACCTTACATTCTATTTAGTCTGATATTAAGGTTTTGGGGGGTTCTTATTTTTCCATTTCTTTATTTTCATCTGGCAGACTCCCACTTTGACCAAATTTTTGTTCAGATCAGATCAGATCAGTCGCTCAGTCGTGTCCAACTCTTTGCGACCCCATGAATCGCAGCACACCAGGCCTCCCTGTCCATCACCAACTTCCGGAGTTCACTGAGACTCACGTCCATCGAGTCAGTGATGCCATCCAGCCTCCTCCTAATAGTCTAGAGTTTGACCTTGGCCTTCAGAGTCCAGTTTCAGCTAAAAATCTTTATAAGTGAGTTTAGGGAGAACCTCCCCATCCTTCATGTCTGATCAAATTCTTCATCCTGCATCCTTGATATCCAAGTCCTTCACCTGCCTTTAGCAGAATCCTATTAAGCCAGTTTTGCAAAAATTTCGCCACCCTTATCATCTTGCTCGGTTCTTCCTAGTGATTTTCCATCTGTTGACTCCTTCGCTCTTCTTTCTGGCTGTAACGCTTCAGCTGTCTTTGCTGCCTTTGGAGTTGAGCTCAGTTCAGCAGTGGAGTCTCTCTCCTCTATTGCAATAGCTCAGATAAAATTTTTCTTGTCCTTTTTGCCAAGTGGTGCAAAATATTTCTTCTACGTGATTTCTCCATGAACTTTTGTTTTGAATAAATCTGTTATAGGCAACAGATATCTTATCTTTTGCTGGATAGTTTTCAAAATGCAACCTGAGGATATTTCAATCACATTGTCTAACGTCAATTGTAGTTATTATTATATTAGGATTTGTTGCTTTATCTTGTTTTCTGTTTTGGTTTTGCATACCTTTTATCTTTTTTTCCCTCCCATCCTGCTTTCTAATACATATGTTGAATTCTATTTTACAGATTTTTAAAGTTGTAGTTTTAGTTTCCTTGTGGTTACCTCTGATCATTAAAGCTGCATTTATCTTTACAAACAAAGCAATACATTGTCATAGTCTCACTTCACTCTGGTCTGGCCCTCCCTGTCCACCCCTATGATAGCATTGATCTTTAGTTCAAGGTATACACATATACATACATACATAAATATGCATGTATTTGAGTCATCAGTTATTTAGAAAATAAAATTTGTTAGTATATTCACTTTTTCTTCCTTGTATATAGCACTCTTCTAGAATTTATTTTCTCTTTTTGCCGCACTATTCCTCTTAAAAAGTATTTTCAAAGTGAGTCTTTGTGTTAGAAACCTTCTAAGGCCTTGAATGACTCAAAATACCTTTATTTCACTTTTGCATTTAATGGAAAGTTTAACTACCAAAATTCTAGACTGTCTTAATTCATTTTCTTTCTCTAAGTCTTTGTTAATTTGATATCTTGACTTCTTCTGTTGTGAGGGCCGAGGTTCATCACGGAAATGACCTTTGGCCTCTCTGAACTTTGAATACAATGGTCATTGAGTTAGCCCTCCTATGGCTTTAAAATATTTGACAAAATTCTTCCCTTTAAGAAAGGATGAGAAGAAAAGGGGAGAGTAGGTAACATTTCCTTTTGTTTCACAAGGTCACAGAATTAACTGA
Source organism: Bos indicus x Bos taurus (assembly GCF_003369695.1). NCBI lineage: Eukaryota > Metazoa > Chordata > Mammalia > Artiodactyla > Bovidae > Bos > Bos indicus x Bos taurus. Next base: position 16,067,470 of record NC_040096.1, on the reverse strand, counting down.
TTTTCTTTTTCTATTTTTAAAAATCACAGAAAGTTTCTTGCTATGGACAGGAGCTGCTTTTTCTGAGATGGGCCTTAGGGACCACTGTGTGACTCCTACCTTCAAACAAAGCTGCACGGTCTTGCAGGCACCTTCTGGCAGGCTCCAGAGGCCGGGTAGGGTGGAGGCTGTTCCTGATGCAGTGAGCTGGCCTGGAATGTTCCAACCTGTCATTTTCAGGCTGTGGCTGCATTTACACAGTATGCTATTCCCCTCCCTCCCCTGCTTTTCTTCTCTAAAGTGGAAAAGCAAATCAGGTCACTGATTTGTTCTCTATCTGGTAAAACATAGTGCTCACTTTTACTCAGTGAGATATCTGTCTCTTAGGCATTTGCGTTTGCTCGGTATCGTGCCCTGTCCAGCTCTTGGAAGTGATGGGGGAGTCAGGAAAGGTGAGCCTGAGAATGCAGCAGGATGGGAAGGAGCCCCTGTAAGGGATACAGGAGGTGAACTTGCAGAGGGGTTATTTGCTGTGCCCGCCTGGCACCCCACCACGGAGCAGTACCTCATCAAACATTATTTGAGAAATGTACCCGTTGATCTTGATGCATATAGTTAACCTCTCATTTCCAAAGAAGCAGGATTGACTTTGCTTTGCCCTGACATTTTCCAAGCTGGAGACTTAAAAATTAATAATAGCAGAGCCAGGGAACCCCCATAGGAAAACCCAGACTGTCTGTACTTCCTTCTCTTTCTTGAGGCAGAGCAGACGGTGGCTTCACTTACCAGGTCAAAGCAAGAGGCAGATCTCAGAGTGGATCCACCCTACACATTCTACAAATTTTAAGACCTTTGAAGACCTCCAAATATGTGAGAAAAGCACAGGGACATTTTGCCAACACAAAATGAAAGCAACTCTCATCTTCTCAAAGCTCCTCATTCTAGGAAGCACTCAACTTTCATATCTGCCCCTTTATGTTAACCTGAGGATTAATTATCAAGTGGGGTGCTTGTAAAATCATCACAAAATAGATCACTGGAGAGGATTTAACTGCTCTGAATGTGCTTATTGCTATCTCAGAGAGAGCAAGCTAAAAAAATTTTTCTTTGTTTTCCTCCATATTCCAGCATGTTTAGGTTTATCAAACCTGAATAATAGCCATGCTGCTGCTGCTGCTGCTAAGTCGCTTCAGTCGTGTCTGACTCTGTGCGACCCCAGAGATGGCAGCCCACCAGGCTCCCCCGTCCCTGGGATTCTCCAGGCAAGAACACTGGAGTGGGTTGCCATTTCCCTCTCCAATGCATGAAAGTGAAAAGTGAAAAGTGAAAGTGAAGTCGTGTCCGACTCCTAGGGACCCCATGGACTGCAGCCTACCAGGCTCCTCCGTCCATGGGATTTGCGAGGCAAGAGTACTGGACTGGGGTGCCATTCCTTCTCCAATAAGGACCCGCAAAATTTCCCCCTACTTCTACAGTGTAAATGTGGGGTTGTAAACCTACGTTTGTGTTTGCAGTTGATCATCAGGGGGCTTGCTTTCTTACAGGACCCTGGCTGAGGCACTGAGATGCTGGAGTGGGTGGCCAGCACAGGAGAGAATCGAACTGAGGCAAAGTCAGCTGGGGTCAGTCAAGGGCAGTTTCAATTAGGGTCTTGTACTAGGGGAGGTGGGGAGAGAAGACATTTCCTGGTGAAGCGGGAACGGTAGGATGGGGAGGCAGGATGGGGAGGCAGGAGGCCCTGGTTCATGACGTGTTGGGCGAGGGACAGAGCAGGGCACGTGTCGCTCTGCCTTAACTCTGCCTCGCAAAGGCACGACCTTGGGCTGGCAACCTGCATCTCTGGGTCTCATGAGCTTCATTTCCTGTTTAGATAAGTAGGAACAACGTCTTTGGGTAGAATATATATATTCCTTGGATATGTAGGGCCCTCTGGAGTGGAGGGTGGTCCAGTGTGTGTGTGTGTGTGTGCACTCGAGCACATATGTGTGCTCAGTCACTCAGTTGTATCTGACTCTTTGTGACCCTATGGACTGCAGTCCACCAGGTTCCTCTGTCCACGGGTTTTCCAAGCAAGAATACTAGAGTGGGTTGCCATGCCCTGTATATATATATATATATATATTTGCCAGTATTATATATATATAATATATATTTTCCAGTATTCTCAATATTATATACATCTATATATGCTCTCTTTATATGTATGCAAACAGGTGGATGCTATATTGTCTCTACCTCATCTGTATTTATCTATGTGCTGTGGCTTAGTCCGTGTCCAACTCTTTGCACCCCCATGGACTGTAGCCCACCAGGCTCCTCTGTCCATGGGGATTCTCCAGCAAGAATACTGGAGTGGGTTGCCATGCTCTCCTCTGGGTGATCTTCCCAAGCCAGGGATCAAACCCAGGTATCCCACATTGCAGGCAGAATGTTTACCAGCTGAGCCACCAGGGAAGTCCAAAATTACTGGAGTGGGTAATGTATCCCTTCTCCAGGGGATCTTCCCGACCCAGGAATCAAACCGGGGTCTCCTGCATTGCAGGAGGATTCTTTACCAGCTCAGCTATCAGGGAAGCCATATTTATCTATAGCTATCTGTCTATCTATCTATCTGGGCTTCCCAGGTGGTGCTAGTGGTAAAGAACCCACCTGCCAATGCAGGAGACATAAGAGACGTGAGTTCGATCCCTGGGTCAGGAAGATTCCCTGGAGGAGGGCATGGAAACCTGCTCCGATATTCTTGCCTGGAGAATCCTGTTGGGTAGAGGAGCCTGGTGGGTTCCAGTCCAGGGGATCACAAAGAGTCGGACACGACTGAGTGACTAACACATAGACATCTATCTATCTATCTATCTATCTCTCCTATTTATCATGTATCTGCCCATCTTACCTATCTATCTATCAATGGAGAGAGAAGATTTACTATGAGGAACTGGCTCACATAACTGCAGAGGTTGAGAAGTCCTGTGATCTGCCACTGTCTTCAGGCTGGAGACCCAGGAAAGTGGGTGGTGTAATTCCAGCCCGAGTTTGAAGTCCTGTGAACCGGGAGAGCCGATGGCGTAAATCCTAGTCCAAGGTCAGAAGTCTGATGTCCCAGCTCAAGTAGGCAGGCAGGAAATGAATGTCTTCCCTGTTCCTCCATCTTTCGTTCCAGCCAGGCTCTCAGTGGACTGGACTGGATGGTGCCCACCCATTCTGAGGAGGACAGTTCTATTGAGTCCACTGATTCAAATACTCACCTGCTGTGGAAACACCGTCATACACACAGCCGGTTTAATGTGAGCACCCTGTAGTGAGCCATTACGAGCTGTAAGGCAGTGGGCTGGTTAAATGCTGAAGTGCAGATAAAGCACCACTCAGGGCCTGACATGCAAGTCCTTGAAATTTGCTTGCTGTTGTTGCTGTAGTTGTTTTATGGATGCTGGCACTCTTATATAGGTACACCTTCTGTCGGCATCGGGATTGAAGGGCCTGGGGATCAGTGGACCTGGGGGAGGGCTTCGTCTCTGTTGTTGTTGTTCAGTTGCTAAATCGTGTCTGACTCTTTGCAACCCCGTGTACATTAGCCTGCCAGACTCCTCTGTCCTCCAATATCTTCCAGAGTTTGCTCAAATTCATGTCCATTGAACTGGTAATGCTATCTAACCATCTCACTCTCTGCTACCCTCTTCTCCTTTGGCCTTCAATCTTTCCCATCATCAGGGTCTTTCCCAATGAATCGGCTCTTTGCATGAGGCGGCCAAAGTATATTAGGGTTCTGTTCTATTCTGTTACATCTAGAACAAAATGTGTATACCTCTTTAAAAAAGTCTGCAGGCAAGGAAAACATCCATACAAGGGAAACTGTTTAAGTGCTTTAGACTTTATGTTCATAATAATTTATTAAAGATCTGCTGCTGAGAGTCTTTTTTTTTTTTTTTTTCAAAAATAAATCAATAGTTCACACACAGGCCAAGATACTAAAATTCTTCTCTTCCTGCTAGAAATGAATCATGGAAAAAAATCACATTTGATGTGTTTGTGAAACATTTACTCACTCTATGTTCAGGGCCAGGCATGAGTATAAAATGAAGCATAACATAAATTAGGACCCCTGTGATGCGGTGCTCACGGTCTAGAGGAGATGAACGCTGTGTACAAAGCATCTTAAAATAACATGCTGTAACACGGATGGACCTAGAGATAGTCATATTAAGTGAGGTGAGACAGGGGACGACAAGTGTCACATGATATCGCTTCCGTGTGGAATCTAGTAAAATAAAGCAAATGAAGTTATTTACAAAACAGAAATAGACTCACAGACATAGAAAACAAGCTTGTGGTTATCAAAGGGGATAGCAGCCGTTGGGGAGAGGGGGAGTAGATAAATTAGGAGTTTGGGATGAATTAATACACACTATATATATATGCATATGTACATATGCATATATATATATATATAAAATAGATAACCAACAAAGACTTACCGTATAGCACAGGGAACTATATTCAATACCTGTAATAACTTAAAATGGAAAGAATCTGAAAAAGAATACATGCATGGCAGATAGCTTCTTTACCATCTGAGCCACCAGGGAAGCCCATGTGTGTGTGAATATATATATATATATATATATATATAAACTCTCTCTCTATATATATAATCTTACATATATATGTAAAACCTATCTATAAATCACTTTGTATACACCTGAAACTAACACAACATTGTAAATTAACTTCAATTAAAAAATGGTTATAAAAATAGAGTAGGAAAATGAAAAGTACATTTCATGAATTTTAACAAGATACTGGCATGACAAAAAAAAAAAAAAAAAAAGATGTTGTTAAGTGCTATTGCATTACAGAGTTCCATAGGTTCCAAAGATGATGGGAACACAGATGTGGGAGTGATCTGCTATGTCTGGATGGGCTTCCCCAAAGCCTTGGAGAGGAAGTGATGCTTGGATTGGGGTTGCTAGGCTAATTGGACACCCCTTGGGTGTGTAGGCGGAGAAGGCAATGGCACCCCATTCCAGTACTTTTGCTTGGAAAATCCCATGGATGGAGGAGCCTGTTGGGCTGCAATCCATGGGGTCGCTAAGAGTCGGACACGACTGAGCGACTTCACTTTCACTTTTCACTTTCATGCATTGGAGAAGGAAATGGCAATCCACTCCAGTGTTCTTGCCTGGAGAATCCCAGCGACTGGGGAGCCTGGTGGGCTGCCGTCTATGGGATCGCACAGAGTCGGACACGACTGAAGTGACTTAGCATAGCATAGCATGGGTGTGTAGGGCCCTGTTGGCTGGGGGGAGGCACAGACTGAGGGGCAGGATGTGGGATGTGGCTAAAGATGAGATGAGGGGCTGACGTTGACTGCAAGGCCTTTGATGCTATGTTGGAGAATTTGGATTTGATCCTGCAGTCAGAGGGTGGAGAGGACTCTGTAGGGAAATATGCATTTGATGCACATGCCCTGGATAAACATCAGAGATAGGGAGGAAGAACATTCAGCAACAGTGTGAATTGTCCTCTGCTTATATATCCAAGGAAGTTTTCTGCCTGTTGAGCAAGATGGGCCCATGCAACTTGCTGCTGGAATGAAATTGCGCTAAAATGAGCGTTGTGCCATTCAGGACTGGCACTGTGGGGTGACAGCTGGGAGTGTCTAGCTAGGCACACGTCCGGGTAGATGGAAATAACAATGATGACCGATGTTTACACAGCATGTCACCTGCTGGGGGGAAGTTGACACCCAACCCCGGGGCTGTGGGACTTTGCCCCTCTTCTTCTCAGCCTGTCAGCCATGCAACCTTCAGCCCACAGATGCTGGTCTTAGATGAAAGCAAACTGGAAAGGCCATATGCCCTGCCTCTGATCCATGACAGAGCAAGAATGGCCATATCAAAGTATCACACTTCTTCCCAGAGAGTCAGTATCAGTTAATGCAAAGGAATGCTGTGATCATTTTTTTTTTTAAGATTCTTTTTGACGTGGACGATTTTTGAAGTTTTTGTTGAATTCATTACAAAATTTTATGTTTTGGTTTTTTGACCACATAGTATGTGGGCTCCTGGAGAAGGTGATGGTACCCCACTCCAGTATTCTTGCCTGGAAAATCCCATGGACGGAGGAGCCTGGTAGGCTGCAGTCCATGGGGTCACTAAGAGTCGGACATGACTGAGCGACTTCACTTTCACTTTTCACTTTCATGCATTGGAGAAGGGAATGGCAACTCACTCCAGTCCTCTTGCCTGGAGATTCCCAGGGACAGGGGAGCCTGGTGGGCTGCCATCTATGGGGTCACACAGAGTCGGACACGACTGAAGTGACTTAGCAATAGCAATAGCAATATGTGGGGTCCTAGCTTCAAAAGTAGAGACATTACTTTGCCAACAAAGGTCCGTCTAGTCAAGGCTATGTTTTTTCCTGTGGTCATGTATGGATGAGAGAGTTGGACTGTGAAGAAGGCTGAGCGCCGAAGAATTGATGCTTTTGAACTGTGGTGTTGGAGAAGACTCTTGAGAGTCCCTTGGACTGCAAGGAGAACCAACCAGTCCATTCTGAAGGAGATCAGCCCTGGGATTTCTTTGGAAGGAATGATGCTAAAGCTGAAGCTCCAGTACTTTGGCCACCTCATGCGAAGAGTTGACTCATTGGAAAAGACTCTGATGCTGGGAGGGATTGAGGAGAAGGGGATGACAGAGGATGAGATGGCTGGATGGCATCACTGACTCGATGGACATGAGTCTGAGTGAACTCCGGGAGTTGGTGATGGACAGGGAGGCCTGGCATGCTGCGATTCATGGGGTCACAAAGAGTTGGACACGACTGAGTGACTGAACTGATCTGATTTGATCTGATCTGAGCTCCCTGACTACTAGGGATCAAACATGTAACTCCCAACACTGGAAGGCACAGTCTTAACCACTGGACCACCAGGGAAGTTCCATGATCATTGTGTTTTTTGTTTTTTTTTTTTAATAAACTTTTATTTTGTACTGGGGTATAGCGGACTGGAGAAGGAAACAGCAACCCACTCCAGCATTCTTGTCTGGAAAATCCCATGGACAGAGAAGCCTGAAGGGCTACAGTACATGGGGTCTCAAAGAGTCAGACGCGACTTAGCAACTAAACAGCAACATAGCCAATTAACAATGTTGTGATAGTTTCCAGTGGACTGTGAAGGGACTCAGCCATGCAGGCACGTGCATCCATTCTCCCCCAGACTCCCCTCCCATCCAGGCTGCCCATAACACTGAGCAGAGTTCCATGTGCTGTACAGTAGGTCCTTATTGCTTATCCATTTTAAATACAGTAGTGTGTGCCATGATCATTGTTTTTAATAACAAAAAACCTAAATCACCTTAAAGAGATGGATCATTACAGAGAAAGGTATGAAGGAATACTATACCTCAGTTAAATTAATTAGAATTACATATATGTTATGGCTAACTCTCTAAAATATAATGTTGGGCTAAAAAACCAGGATATTTACCATAGGACACCACTTATATAAAGTTTAAAAATCATGCAAAACATATCGAACAGATACATTGTTATGTAGGAAGATACATTGTTACATTGTTATATGAACAGATACATTGTCATTTGTGTCTAAATACTTTGGCCTCCTAATGTGAAGAGTTGACTCTTTGGAAAAGACCCTGATGCTGGTAAAGATTGAGGGCAGGAGGAGAAGGGGGCACAGAGAATGGGGTGGTTGGATGGAATCACCAACTCAATGGATGTGAGTTTGAGCAAACTCAGGGAGATAGTGAAGGACAGGGAAGCCTGGCGTGCTGCAGCCCATGAGGTTGCAAGAGTCTGACTTTTGCAGAGCCATGACTTAGTGACTGAACAATAATAAAAACCTGTGAATCTCTGGGAGGAAGAGAGAGAGATGTTACAGTATGGGAAAGGTCTACATGGGGGAGCTTCAGTTTATCCAAACAACTTTCTTTGTTTTGAAAGCAAGAAGTCCACAAGGTCAAAGTTAAGATTAGATGTGTCTGGGCCATGAATTCATGTTTTTTCATTATGGTATATTATTTTCTCTTTGCATTTCTGTATTTGAAGAGAAATTTCATTAACACAATAAAATCTTAAAAGGCGATGCTTTAATCAAGGCACCCAGGTCTACTCAAAGAAAACATTACTTTTGGCATTAAAATGTTCCTAATTGCTTTGTCTTCCCTATTGACAGATTTTGGTCTTTATCCAGGAGGCATGTGTGTGCGTAGGGGGTGTGTTTGGAGATCTGTTAGGGGAAGCGAACATATTTGTCAAAATGGAGTATGGTGTTTGTATCAGAAACCTAAAAAACGATTTTCTTAAGTGAAATGCAGAACATATGACCTTAATGATTAGAAGGGCTTGTGCTGTCGGTGAGTGGACCTAGACCTCAGGAGCTGAGTACCCCATAAGGGGTGAGTGGGGACGCTGGTGGGGAAGCAGTAACCTGGTTGAGGTGATATTGCCCAAGGAGGGTGGCTGGAGATCTTAGTTATAATTTTTATTTAAAAAAATATTAATTTCTTTGGCCGCATTGGGTCTTAGTTGCCACACGTGGGGTCTTTATCATGTGAGATCTTCCATTGCAGTGTGTGGACTATGAAATTGCGTCTCCTGAGCTGTGGACTCAGGAGTTGTGGCTTGTGGGCTAAGCCACAAGCTTCTTGGCCTGTGGGACCTTAGTTCCCCGAACATGGATCGAAGCTGGGTCCTCTCCACTGCAACTCGGAATCTTAACCAAGGGACCACCAGGGAAGTCCCTTAATTATAATTATTAAAGCTATGTGGCCAACTTTGGTTTGACCCAGGTTAGTCTTGCTGTGTGCTTGGGGCCTGATCTGGTGGAGGGGACATAAGCCATAGTGATTCTAAAGACGTGAAATGGCCCTTTAGGACTGGCTGAACCTCCTGTGCTTTTGCATTTATATTTACAGTTTGAAACAGAATATTTGGTATCAGCAGATATATTTTCTCGACTTCCCTGGTGGTTCAGTGGTTGAGAGTCCACTGCCAAAGCAGGGGACATGGGTTTGATCCCTAGTCAGGGAAGGTCCACATGCCATGGAGCAAATAAGCACATGAGCCACGACTACTGAAGCTGGTGGGCCTAGAGCCCGTGCTCCGCAACAAGGGAAGCCACAGCAATGGGAAGCCTGTTCACTGCAGCTAGAGAGGCGCGCCTGCTCCCCGCGGCTAGAGAAAGCCTGTAGGCAGCAGCAAAGACCCAGCACAGCCCAAAATAAATGAATAAGTAAAATTTAAAAAATAAAACCAAGAAACTTAAAAATTTTTTTTCTATATTGAATATAATACTTTTTTCTTTTTCTCCCCCCACGTATATTACAGAGCTAAACTCAACATATCTCAGGGGAAAATTTTTCAGAAAATAATGTGACTCTTAATGGAGCCATCACACCCACGGGGGAAGAATGAGGGCTAGGAAATGAATGGCTGTGGAATTTGTTGAAGGTGGGGGAAGTGAAAGTGAAAGTGCTCCTAACACACTCAGTCATGTCCGACCCTTTGTGACCCCCTTGGACTGTAGCCTGCCAGGCTCCTCTGTCCGTGGGATTTGCTAGGCAAGAATACTGGAGTGGGTTGCAATGTCCTCCTCCAGGGGATCTTCCTGACCTAGGAATCGAACCCACATCTCCTGTGTCTCCTGCATTGGCAGGCAGATTCTTTATCCATTAAGCCACTGGGGAAGCCTATGAAGGAGGGGGAGCATAGGTAAAAAAAGGTTGATAACAATGCTCTAGGCCAGAATGCTCAGGGGACCAGAATATTGGTGGTGATGATGAGGATACGGGCGATTGATAGCAAAGCATATTCTTCTGTCTCCTAGAGATCTCCCTGCATGGAGTGGGAGCAAGTAGTGCTTCTGAACAGGTGTTAGGTGCTCAGGTTCTGGGAGCAGAGTAAATACTTTGCAGGCTGTGATAGTCCTTGTTTGTTTTCAAGCCTGTTAGTGTTGAATCAGTACCACAAGCAGTAAGAGGTGAGAAGAACCATTGAGGGACCTGCGTTTCAGTGCCCAGGTGGGGCTGTAGATAAGCCAGGTAATGAAGCAGAGGCCCAGTAGAAGTTTCTGGACATTCACCATGGGGATGAGGGCTTGGCATGTTACTCTGGGCTAAAGGCTATTAATTTTAAGCCCGCTTGCTGATGAGGAAGCAAGTGTACAGTTAAATATGGTTAAAATAGTATGTTTTTTATGGGACTTCCCAGGTGGCGCTAGTGGTAAAGAACCCACCAGCCAATGAAGGAGACATAAGAGTTGCAGGTTCGATCCCTGAGTTGGGAAGATCCCCTGGAGGAGGGCATGGCAACCTACTCCAGTATTCTTGCCTGGAGAATCCCATGGACAGAGGAGCCGGGCGGGCTACAGTCCATGGGGTTGCATAACATCAGATATGACTGAAGCGATTTAGCACACATGCATGCAAGACAAATTAACAGGAGAAAAACAAATTTAATTTTGTATGTACATGGAAACCATTAAAAAATAAACAAGGACTCAAAGAAATGACCCAAACAGGCAGCTTTCATGCCTTTTAGACAGAGACACTAAATTTGTGAAGAATTGACAAGACAAAGGGATTTGGGATTGGGTAGTAAATTAGTGAAGAAGTAACAAGGTTTGTTGGCACAGCCTTCTCAGCCTTGAACTCCCCATCTCTGGTGATAAGCATGTCTCTCTTCCTTCTGGTATAAGCAGGGTGCCTTTCATGTGGGAGGTCTATTTCCTGCTTTCAGGGGAACTAAAGAGGGTCAGAGTGTCCTTTTCACAGCAGTTGTTTCTTAAGTACATCAATTCAAAATAATCAGTATGCCAAAGTGGCATCTTTCAGGACAGTCTGCCCCTGAACCCCATCACCAGCATGCCATATTGCCTCCCTGTAATCTCCTGGTCCTGTTCCATCTTCAGTCAAAGCTGCTCCTCCCGGAGATTTTTTCATCTCAGTTCATGGCTACTCTATCCTTCCCACTGCTTGGGTGCCAAGTCTCGGAGTCATCTGACTCCTCTCTTGTGGTCACCCCCAGCATCTAATCCATCTACAAATCCATATGGCTGTACCTCCAACACAGAGCCAGGTCTGACAGTTCCTACCACTTCCGTCATAACCATCTCAGCCTAAACTACTGCTCTTGCTGGTTTGGGTTATGGCAAGACCAGCCTTTCCCTGTGGCTTCCCTGCTCCCTTCCCTCCCTTCCTGCACCCCACACAGTGGGGTGTCTGCCCACCCCCTGTCTACACCCCCAGTCTATTTTCAACACAGCACTGACCAGAGTGATCCTGTTAAAATTTGTCAAATCGCATCACACCTCTGCTCTGTATCTCTCATGGCTCCTGACTTTGCACTTGCCCTCTTTACTTGAACTACTTTCTGCAACTACAGTTGTTCCTCAGTATCTTCAGGGGATTGGTTCCAGGATCCTCCCTGGATACCAAATTCTGAGGATGCTCAAGTCCCTTGTTCTATAAAATGGTGTAGTACAGCCAACCGTCCCATATCTGTGGATTCTGCATCCGTGGGTGTGGACCCTGCAGATAGGAGAGTGCTGACTGTATCTACACGGCTCGTGGCTTTACTTCCTTCAATTCTTTACTCACATGTCAATTTATCATGAGGTCTTCCTTTATTTCTCTGTCTGAAACAGCCCATTCTCACTGCTCCAGGATCCTGTTGCCCTTAATCTGCTTTGTTTCTATACAGGGCACTGTTAAATAACAAAAATTCAACTTGAATAAATTTGAAGACCTAACTGGCTTTATAAAAAGCAATTCAATTTTTTTTTTAAACTGGTTATTTTTTAAATGGTTCTATCAGTGAGCAGCACTTCCTAGTCTTATCCCTACAAAGCTACATTCTTGGCAGCTCCATCAGGTGGGATTGCAAGATGCTTCTTGATTACGTTCTGTGCAGCATGGATGTCAGTTGGGCACACGGATGGTCAGGAAGTCTGCGCCTGTCCAGTGTCTTGAAACAGATATTGCAGATGCTGTACCAGTTAGTTCTGACAGCTTCAATATCACTCAGCAGATCCTGAGCCAGGCACATCCCCCAGATCGGTAGCAATGCAATGCCTATGAAAATAACAGCCATGATGGTTAAGTTGCCCTGCAACCACCTCTCAATTTGGGATACACAGCATTTCGTATAGATTACAGTCTGCTGATTGCCTTTTGGTTTTTTGCCTGGCATCATAGCCACACCTAGCGTCTGTTCATTTATTTGGCTAGGTCTTCATTGCTACGTGCGGCCTGTCCCTGGTTGCGGTGAATGGGGCTGCTCTTTGTTGCAGATGCGTGGGCTTTGCGCTGCCGTGGCTGCTCTTGTTGTGGAGCACAGGCTCAAGGATGTGTGGGCTTCAGTCGTTGCTGCACGTAGGCTTCCGCAGTTGTGGCTTGTGGGCTTACTGCCCTGCGGTGTGTGTGATCTTCCCGGATCAGGGATGGAACCCGTGTTCCCTGTATTGGCAGGTGGATTCTTAACCATTGGACCACCAGGGAAGTCCCTGCACTGAGTGTTAAGGATACCTTCTGAAGGTTCTTTAGTACAGCAGGAGAATGTCACACTGCATTGTTCTTGACTTGCATTGGAGTCTGTGCAACTGCAGTAAATATTAAATATTTAGATTCCAACCATCAGCTCTAAAAGCCACACAGCAGCATCTCATCTAGCAATAGAATGCAGCTCTGCTGAGCTGCAAGAAAGAAAAGGTGTACAAAGGCAGAGGGGCTTCCCTGGTGGCCCAGTGGTAAAGAGTCTGCCTGCCTATGCAGGAAATGTGGTTCAACCCCAGGGTTGGGAAGGTCCCCTAGAGAAGGGCACGGCAACCCACTCCAGTATTCTTGCCTAGCAAATCCCACAGACAGAGGAGCCTGGTGGGCTACAGTCCATAGGACCACAAAGAGTCAGACAAGTCTGAGTGACTGCATGCAAGCACAGTCACCCTAACCACATCTCCTGTTCTCAATAGTCAGAGGTGGCCGGTGGCTACTGTAACAGGCAGCCCAGAAAGTTCTACCGGACAGAAGGTTTTGCCTTTGTGTCTTTTAAATTTCTAACATTTTTTAGTTTTGAGTAGGGATGTTTGTTTAAAGGAAAAGCTAACTCACATTTGTGATGTGTTGAGAGTTACGATAGTAGATCATGTAATATTTATGGAGATTTACACACATCAGCTGTGTTTATCTATCCACTCACCTTTCTTCTGTGCTGTGCTAAGTTGCTTCAGTTGTGTCTGACTCTTGACGACCCCATGGACTGTAGCCCATCAGACAGTCTCCTCTGTCCATGGAGTTTTCTAGGCAAGAATACTGGAGTGGGTTGCCATGCCTTCCTCCAGGGAATCTTCTTGACCCAGGGATTGAACCCATGTCTCTTATGTCTCCTACAGTTTTGTTTTTTTTTTTTTTTACCACTAGTGCCACCTGGGAAGCCCTAAGTTCTTCTTCTCCTCACCATCACCCTGTAAGGTGGGAAACACTGAGGTTGAGAGGAGTTAAATACACTTGCCAAACATCTGCCAACCAAGTTGACCTAAGGCTGAAGTATGGACCCGAATTTTCGTGTTCTGGAGTAATTCACATGCTTCAGAAAGAAGCTCACAGGTTCCCTGTTGCTGCTGCCCCCTTATCTCCTCTTCTTCCAGAAAGCCTTATTGTCTGGATACAGTGCCCATGATCCCCTTTCCCAGAGGTCACTACTGTTAATATTTGGTTAATATTTCCCAAAGGTTCTCCATGCATATAGCCATATTTTGCACCAAGGGGGACCCTTTCCAGGGCTGGAGAGAGGATTCTTGTTTAACACTCAGAAATGAATTGTTTGAGGAGGCACATGTGCTGACAAAGCAAGAGACATTATTGGGAAGAGGCTCCTGGCTGGAGAGCATCAGGGTGAGGGAACCCAGGAGAACTGCTCTGCCACGTGGCTGGCAGTCTCGGGTTTTATGGTGATGAAATTTTTCCAGGTTGTCTCTTGCCAATCATCTCATTTAACCCATATTCGGTCTGACTCAGGGCTCTTCCTGATGGTCAAGCTTGTCTGGGTTCTTCCCAGTCAAGCCAGGGTCCCTGAGCCCTGATGAAGCAATGGCAACATTTCTGAAGTAGTTGAAACTGACTGGTGTCTATGCAGCTGGTTTCAAATTCCCCAGCAGAGACCTCTCCCATTTTGAAAAAATATTCTTATCTACACTTCTATAAATATGGACATGCACGCATGCAAGCATGCTCAGTCAATCAGTTGTGTCCAACTCTCTGTGACCTTGTGGACTGTTGCCTTCCTGGCTCCTCTGTCCATGGGATTTTCCAGGCAAGAATACCGGAGTAGGTTGCCATTTCCTCCTCCCAGGCATCGAACCCACGTCTCCTGTTCCTCCTGAACTGGCAGGCGGGTTCTTTACCGTGGCACCACCTGGGAAGCCTGTACATACGTGCACACCAGCTTGCAGATTACCTTTCTCCCCCTTAGATCTCTAGGGTGAATCATGACTGTGTGGTTTATGATGAAGAGGAAAGTATTTTTTTTTCCCTTCTGAAAAGAAAACAACACTGGGTTAGTTGATTTCAGAGGTGAAAGTTTCCAAAGATCAATGTGCTAAAGACAGTAGCACATTCAGGGAACACAGAAAGACGTGGCATCTTTAGCTTCACGGCTCCCAGTGGTAGCAGCCGGCAGCTCTGGGGGTGGATCCCGGATGATGCTGGAGCAGGAGTTGTCCTTCACACGGCATGTTGCCATGATGTGCCATCTGTTTCTGGGATGATTCTAGTAGCTGTTGAGGAGCCCATGAAAATATCCCTGCCAGGTCTTCTTAAAATTCATCTTTCCCCATAGAGGGTGTATGACAACCCTCTAAATAATAAGGCAGTTTAGGAACAGGAGGACAAGGAAGACGCATCTTTTAAGAAAAAGCACTACCTGCCAGCCAGTATGGCTCCCTCCTCCCTTCCTCCTCCCTTCTGTCTCACTCAGGAGTTCAGGACATAGCCCTCCTAGTTCATTTTGGTGTCCACAGGCAGATGAAAGGATGCTGTGATGAATCATTTATTTGGGTTTTGACCGATGCTCAGGGGCATCAGTGGAAACCCCAGTCTTCTCTTTGTTTTTCTTTTGCAACACAGTATTTATTAAGTGGGGCTTCCCTGGTGGCTCAGACAGTAAAGAATCTGCCTGCAGTGCAGGAGACCCGGGTTTGATCCCTCGGTCGGGAAGATCCCCTGGTGAAGGAAATGGCAAACCACGCCAGTTTCCTTGCCTGGAGAATCCCATGGTCAGAGGAGCCTAGCGGGCTACACTGCCTTGCGTGCAGTGTTCTGCAGCCTGGCACTGGGAGACAAATACAAGGTGGACCCTGCCTTCAAGGTGCTGACAATCCAGGCAGTCAGCTCCAAGGGTGAGTGAGGGCAGGGATGCTGCGTGGGGTGGCTTAAACAGAGTTCTTTAAGGTGTTGACATCATTTGAAATCTCTCCTTACCAAATAGGTCAAATAGGTTGGAGTCATTTCAGCAGGAGAGTCAAACAGCGGAAAGAGCCATGTCAAGGAATTCTATCACCCAAGTAGCCAGGCTTGTCGGGTGTCAGACTGAGATAATCTGTGACATTCTGTAAAAATGTAGAGAAGCCCAAAGACCACAGCCGCGGCTGCCAAGTATAGCCCTGGGTGTGAATCTGACTGTCTCTCTCTGGGTTTGTGACCTTGGGCAATCCTCTTGGCCTCTCTAAACTCTTGTTACCCAGATCCACCCCTTAGGTCCTCAAGAGGATGAAATGAACTTGTGTGTGAGAAAGCTCCTGACATGTATTACAAGCTCATTACAGGGTCCCTTCCTCTCCCCTTTTCTTTCGCTGTTACTCTAGGGTCTGGAGTGGAGCCCAGAACTGCATAAAACTCTAGACTCTAGCACTAAATCTGTTTGCATTCCTGGCAACATCTGAGCCCTTTCTAATTACAAAGTGTATACATTGCCAAAGCTGAATCAGAGGCGAGGACGGAGAGAAGGAGGAGACTAATTACAGAGATGTCATACCCTGGAGTGGGGTGCAGAGGAGGACCATGGGGCCAGTCACACCGAAGACTGAGTCATCCCAGGATAATTAGGAGCCGGAGGCAAGAATTAGAAGGTCCTGGGGTAGGGACTTCCCTGGTGGTCCAGTGGTTGAGAATATGCTTTCCAATGCAGGGGATGTGAGTTCTATCCCTGGTTGGGAAGCTAAGATCCCACATGCTGTGGAGCAGCTAAGTCCACGTGCTGAAGCTAAGCCTGTGTGCCACAACTAGAGAGCTCATGGGCTGTGACTAGAGAGCCCAAGCAACCACTGAGCCCTCATGCTCCAGGGCCCGTGGATCCCGACAAGAGGAGGCTGTGTGCGCTGCAACTGGAGAAAGTCTGTGTGCTGTGGCAAAGACCAGCGGCTAGGCCATGGAAGCTACCTAGATGTCCAGTGACAGACAAATGGATAAGAAAGCTGTGGTACCTATGCACAATGGAATATTACTCAGTTGTTAAAAAGAATGCATTTGAATCAGTTCTAATGAGATGGATGAAACTGAAGCCTATTATACAGAGTTAAGTAAGTCAGAAAGAAAAACAGAATATTAATGCATATATATGGAATTTAGAAAGATGGTAGTAATGACCCCATATGCGAGACAGCCAAAGAGACATAGATGTAAAGAACAGACTTTTGGACTCTGTGGGAGAAGGCGAGGGTGGGATGATTTGAGAGAATAGCATTGAAACATGTATATTACCATATGTGAAATAGATCACCAGTCCAGGTTCGATGCTTGAGACAGGGTGCTCAGGGCCAGTGCACTGGGATGACCCTGAGGGATGGGATGGGGAGGGAAGAGGGGGGAGGGTTCAGGATGGGGGACACATGTACACCCATGGCTGATTCATGTCAATCTATGGCAAAAACCACTACAATATTATAAAGTAATTAACCTTCAATTAAAGTGATTTTAAAAAGTGTAAAAAGAAAAAAAGTGTACTGGGGTAAATTAAAAAATGTATATTATTTTTGGGAAACATAGGGGACTAACAAAAGCAAGATAAGCCAGGAAGTGTTTCTTCAAAGTGAGAAGTGTGGGGGAGGTTTCCAGCAGTGGGGAGAGCAGCAGGATGATGGGACCCAGGGTGCAGCCATAACCGGGCAGCAGACATCAGGGGCCCCTGGTCACGCGGTGTGTGATAAGTCCATTGGCCTGAGCTGCGGAATCAGCTACTTGCAGGCAACCCTGGAGGAGGGGCCGTGTCCATGATTGGGCTTCCCAGGTGGCGCTAGTGGTAAAGAACCTGCCAGTGCTGGAAACAGAAGAGATGTGGGTTCGATCCCTGGGTCAGGAAGATCCCCTGGAGTAGAAAATGGCAACCCTCTCCAGTATTGTCTGGAGACTCCCATGGACAGAGCAGCCTGGTGGGCTACAGTCCGTGGCGTCGCAAAGAGTCGGACACAACTGAAGCAACTTAGCTCAGCATAAGGCTGGAATGTGGTGAAGAGCAGGTTTTTTTTTTAAAATAACTTTTTATTTTAAACTGGAGTATCCGTGGTCGGAGGAGCCTGATAGGTTACAGTCCATGGGTCGCAAAGAGTCAGACATGATTAAGCGGCTTCACTTTCACTTTTCACTTTCATAGTTGATTAGCAATGTGTTAGTTTTAGGCATACAGCAAAGTGATTTAGTTATACATATACATGTATCTATTCTTTTTTCAAATTCTTTTCCCATTTACGTTGTTATATAATAAGGAGCCCATTTCCCTGTGCTATACGGTAGGCCCTTGGTTATCTATTTTATTTTTTGTATTTTTTTTCATTTTAGAAAGTTTTTTTTTTTTTAATTTTTGTTAACACTGAAAACATTTTGTGTTGGGGTTAGCTGTATGTGAAACGAATCACCAGTCCAGGTTCGATGCATGATACAGGGTGCTCGGGGCTAGTGCACTGGGATGACCCAGAGGGATGGGATGGGGAGGGAGGTGGAGGGGTTCAGGACAGGGAACACATGTACACTCATGGCGGATTCATGTCAATGTATGGCAAAACCAATACAATGTTGTGAAGTAAAAAAATAAAATATTAAAAAAATAAAATAAAATCAAGAATGTTAAGAAAACAAAACAAAACAATGTTGTGGTAGTTTCAGTTATACAGCAGAGTGACTCAGTTATACATGTGTCTGTGCTGTGCTGTCCTTAGCTGTTCAGTCGTGTCTGACTTTTTGTGACCTGGTGGACTATAGCCCCGTCAGGTTCCTCTGTCCCTGGGATTCTCCAGGCAAGAATACTGGAGTGGGCTGCCATCCCCTCCTCCAAAGGATCCACCCAACCCAGGGATCGAACCCATGTTTCCCACATTGCAGATGGATTCTTGACCTTCTGAGCCACCAGGGAAGCCCATACATGTATCTATTCTTTGTCAAAATCTTTTCCCATTTAGGTTGTTACATGATAAGGAGCAGAGTTCCCTGTGCTATACAGTAGGTCCTTCTTGGTTATCCATTTTAAGGCAATGGCACCCCACTCCAGTACTCTTGCCTGGAAAATCCCATGGACGGAGGAGCCTGGTAGGCTGTAGTCTGTGGGGTTGCTAAGAGTCGGACACAACTGAGTGACTTCACATTCACTTTTCACTTTCATGCATTGGAGAAGGAAATGGCAACCCACTCCAGTGTTCTTGTCTGGAGAGTCCCAGGGACAGGGGAGCCTGTTGGGCTGCCGTCTATGGGGTTGCACAGAGTTGGACACGACTGAAGCGACTTAGCAGCAGCAGCAGCAGCAGCAGTGTGAACCTATCGATCCCAAAGTCCCTAACGATCCCTTCCCCCACCCTTCCCCTCCTGGCAACCACAATTTTATTCTCTAAGTCCATGAGTCTGTTTCTGTTTTGTAAATAAGATCATTTGTATCTTTTTTTAGATTACCATAAAAGCACTATAATATGATATTTGTTTTATTTTGTCTGACTTCCTTTGTTTAGTACAAGAATCTCCAGGTCATCCATGTTGCTGCAAATGGCACTATTTCATTATTTTTTTTGTGACTGAGTAATGTTCCATTTATATATGTACCACATCTTCTTTATCCATTTCTCTGTCAATAGACATATAGGTTGCTTCCATGTCTTGGCTATTGTAAGCAGTGCTGCGATGAACATTTGGGTGCATGTATCCCTTTGGACCACGTTTTTCTCCAGTTATATGTCCAGAAGTGGGATTGTGAGATCATATGGTAGAAGAGCAGGCTAGTTTTTAGGAAAAAAAATGGACAGAGGCTAAGACAAGAGAAGAGGTAAAGCAAGACATGAAGGAAACTCCTTCAGCCCGGCTCGTTTTCCTCTGATTTGCCTTTGGGGCACGTTGGGGCGGTCTTGGTTCCTCCTCGTTATCACCTTTGTTCATTTTTCCCTCTGCCACACTTCATTTTCCTCACCAATCTGTATCCACAAAGTTTTTAGTCTTTTAGGAAGAGATCCAGTTTTTCCACCAATGGCCCTGTACTAGAGTATCAAATCATTTAAGTTTAATGCCTGTTCTATATTTTTACTTTTTGGGATCTACTTCTAAAGACTGTAACTCACCAGAAGATGGAGATGATCTTATGTGTGAAGAAACCTGTCCTTACAGAAATCTGTTGTTCTGGGGTTCAGTAAAATATCTGTGAACTAGACTATAAGGGGTATGAGGGCAGGAGCTTGTTATATTCCTCTCAACATCCCCAGTGGGCTTCCCAGGTGGCACCATGGGTAGAGAACTCTACTGCCAATGTAGAAGACAAGACACGCAGGTTTGATCCCTGGGTTGGGAAGATCCCCTGGAGGAAGGCATAACAACCCACTCCAGTATTCTTGCCTGGAAAATTCCATGGACAGAGGAGTCTGGTGGGCTACAGTCCATGGGGTTGCAAAGAGTCATACACGACTGAAGTGACTAAGCATGCACGCATGCGCGCACACACACACAGCATCCCCAGCTCTGGGCACAGACCAACCAAGCAGGAGGTACCCCACCCCCACCCCCGCAAGGTGAGCGACTGTGATGATGAGAGTTCAGTGAGACTAATCCCCTTAGGAAGGAGTTATGAGAAAAGAAAATATAGCTGGGGAGGTGGAGTGGGTGTTGCTTAGCACTGGTCCTTCAAGGCCAAATTTGAGGGCAGTGGTTTGAAGGTCTTGAGAAACCACTTAAGAGATGTTACTCAGGCCATAGGGAGGTGAGCCGACTCCGTTGGGGTAACTCAGGTGAGAGATGTTCTGAGGCGGTGTCAGTGGGTTGGAGGCTTGTCTCCAGACCTTATTTCTCTGGCACAGTGTCAAGTTGTAAAAGCTAATGGGCTCAGTGGGCAAAACCCATAAACTACACAAGAAGGACACCCTGGGGGTTTGGCTTTCTTGATGATGGACACAAAAGTCTTCAAGCTGATATTCAATTCTGCTATTGGTCTGACACTCTAAACTATTTGTTCCTTATCTTTAAGCTGTGTTTTCAACCAGCAGAATGATTTTTGAATCAAATCTATTTTGGGGAAGGAAAAAAGGTATATTTGAAATGCCCAGCAGGTTCTAATCTCTCTTCTTGCTCTGGGCAATGGAAGCCCACCGGCAGTGAGACGCACCATTCAGTGCTCCCTAAGATAAAAGCTCGTGCCGCGTTCTGTGAGTGTCCGGGTAGATGTGAGCAGCACAGAGGGTGTCAATTTAATAGCTCTTACTTTCCTTTCCAAAGGAAATATTGCTTCTCAGGAAAAACAAAGCAAACACTTATTTTTCAAAAGGCTAGTTTAAAATGTACCTCAGTGTCAGGTGGCAGCCTGGATGGGAGGGGAGATTGGGGGGGAAATGGACACATGTGTATATGTATGGCTGAGTTGCTCTGCTGTACACCTGAAACTATCATGGCGTTGTTAATTAGTTATACTCCAATATAAAATAAAATGTTTAAAAAAGAAATTGAAATCAGCAACAAAATAATTAAAGAGAGCTGATGGGGGGGATATGCAGATATAGATATTTCACATCATTCTGTGGTGGAATAGTAAAAAATTAAAAAATGTGAAATATTTAAAAAAATAGAAATTAAAGTAAAATGAAATGCACCTGCGCTGCGTCACGCCTCAGCTTTGAGGGGTCAGTGAGTCCAGCACCCTCTGTCGTCACTCAAGGCCCTTCTTGAGCTTGCCTTACGTTCATTTCCACATCTATCTCCAGCCATCCTCCCCAAGGCCTTCCAAGCTCCCTCTGGGCTCACTGGCCCATTATTAAAAAACCTGATGATACCAAAAGGAAGCAGAAAATGCCACTTTGGCATATTGATTATTTTGAATCAATGTTACTTAAGAAACTGCCAGTATAAGAAGAACACTTGATTTTCCTTTGTTCCCCTGAAAGCAGGAAATAAATCTCTTGCATGAAAAGCAACTCCCCTGCACCAGGAGGGTAGTGGGCATCCTTTGCACAAGAAATAGGAAATTTAGCTCCAAGAAGGCTGTCTAAGCAAACCTTCTTACTTCTTAACTAATTTACCTCCCAAAGTCCAAACCCCCTTGTCACGCCGGTTCTTCACGTATTTGTTGTTTCTTTGCCTACAAGGCATAAACACTGCCTGCATTAGTCGTCTCTTTGAGTCTCATATTTTTATGAGGCACCTGTACATATCAAGTTAAATTTATTTTTCTCCTGTTAACTTGTCCTACGGCAATTTAATCATTATGCCCGCCAAAGATCTGAGCCCCTCTGTTACCCAAATTTGCTACGTAGTTTTGTCAGCCTCTGAGTTTACTTAGGGCACGTATGTTCCTAAGTGAACATACACGGACGTTTTCAGTTGTTGCTTAGAGTATACAGTCTTTGTTGAGTGTGTCTGATTATAAAGTAAAATGGGATGGAGACTTCCAAGTGGTCCAGTGATTAAGACTCCACCTTCCAATGCAGGGGGCACAGATTCCATCCCTGATCAGGGAACTGAGGCCCTACATGCTGTGGGGTGTGACCAAAAATAAAACACAGCAGCAGGAAAGTGGAATTGTGAAGGAGTGTTCTGTTACAGAATAGAAGAAGCCTGGATTCCAGGGGCCTGAGACAGGGTGTCTGTGTTACCAGGCAGGCAGGCCCTCCTAGCAGTAGGTAGTCAGTAGACTTCCATATACATTTAATTTTTCATCAAACCAGCATTGGTGTCCAAGAGGTACTCATCTGGCAGCAGAAAAAGCACTAAGGGGTGGGGGAGGAAGCTTGGTCCAGGTGGAAACTTTGAATCTTGACTCTCAAGTTAGCTCTGTGACCTTGGCAAGTGACTTGGACTCTCTGAGTCTGTTTTCTCATCTGTGGAATAGAAAAACAAGCCTAACTATCTCCTAGTGTGGTGAAGTTGAAACAGAGATGATAGACTTGAAGTACTCAGGTAACAAAATGTTGCGTTCATTCTGCTTTGATGGCAGTGTTTTCTGTCTCAGTGGTATTTGCCAATCTTGCATTCTTCATGCATGACCCTCAACATAAGGGCAGCCATGGAGACGCACACAGAGGAACAGACTTGTGAATACTTCTGGGTGAAGGAGAGAGGAGCCTGGGAACGCATACGTTACCATATGTAAAAGAGACACAAGTGAGAATTCGTTGCGTGACACAGGGGGTTCGAGCC
Source organism: Bos indicus x Bos taurus (assembly GCF_003369695.1). Classification (NCBI taxonomy): domain Eukaryota; kingdom Metazoa; phylum Chordata; class Mammalia; order Artiodactyla; family Bovidae; genus Bos; species Bos indicus x Bos taurus. The sequence continues at coordinate 16,044,833 of NC_040096.1, read as the reverse complement.
AGTGCTCTGTGACAACCTAGAGGGGTGGGATGGGGTGGGAGGTAGAAGGGGGGTTCATGGGGGAGGGGACATACGTATTCCTGTGGCTGATTTGTGTTGACATATGGCAGAAACCAGCACAGTATTGTAGAGCAGTTGTCCTTTGATAACTGTATTTTGTTCTATATTTGTCAATATTGTACAATTAAAACCTTTGATAATTATTACTCAAGGACAGTTATGTTTTATAAGTACTGTTCAGTTGTCCTATCCAATAGAATGATAACTCAGATGCATTCTTTCTATAAAACTTTATAAGTAATAGAAAAACAAAAACAGTGAAGATAATACAATATTAGGTTATTGATGTTTAACCCTTGCTAAAAGCTCTGAATCTAAGGCTTGTTTCACTTTGGTTAAAAAGGCAGTTTAACAAGTTAGCAAGCAGGTGACAGAGGTGTGCTGGGCCCCAAAGGAGACTTTTTCTCTGACAATCAAAAGGGATAGAAAGAACATTAAAAATGCACTTTTTCTTCATGCAATTAATGTTATTTAATGGTATGGTTGAACATCTATCTTTTAAAAATTTTTTAATTTTATATTGGAGCATAGTTGATTAGCAATATTGTGTTAGTTTTATGTATACAGCAAAGCGGTCCAGTTATATGTATACTTGTATCTATTCTTTTTCAAATTATTTTCCCATTTAGGTTGTTATGTAATATCGAACAGAGTTCCCTGTGCTGTACAGTAGGTATATATGTTGGTTATCCATTTTAAATATAGCAGTGTTGTACATGTCCATCCCAAACCCCTATTTATCCTTCTCCTTCCTTACCCTCTGCTGCTGCTGCTGCTAAGTCACTTCAGTCGTGTCCGACTCTGTGCGACCCCATAGATGGCAGCCCACCAGGCTCCCCCGTCCCTGGGATTCTCCAGTCAAGAACACTGGAGTGGGTTGCCATTTCCTTCTCCATCCTTACCCTCTGGTAACCATAAATTCATTCTCTAAGCCTGTGAGTCTGCTTTTGTTTTATAAATGAGTTCATTCATATAATTTTTTAAAAAGTACTCCCCATATAAGCAATATCATGTGAGATTTGTTTTTCTCTGTCTGTCTTACTTCGCTTAGTATAATAATCTCCAGGTCCATCCATGGTGCTGCAAATGGAATTACTTTATTCTTTTTAATGGTTGAGTAATATTCTATTGTATTTATATAGTTGCCACATCTTCTTTATCCATTCATCTGGGATGTTTTGAAATCATATCAGATACCAGCAAAGGTAGCATCACCCGCTCTGGGAGCCTGGCCTTGGGAAACAGTCCTTTGGGAGTATCAGGAAGGGGGAAATTTGCCCTCAATTCCTCTTGAGTTCTTGCGGCTGGACTAGTAATAAAATTGACACAAGACAGATGAAGAGGAGAAAAAGAATCAAGTTTTAATTCAAGCATATAGAGGTCTGGTAGAAATGAGACCTAAGAAGTGGCCCAAAGCAGGCAGCTTTTATACGTTTTAGACAAGGTAACAGTACATCCGGGAAGAATTGGCACAACATAGAGACTTAGGTTTTAGGTGCTTAATCAGTGAAGAATCTAGAATTTAGGCCTGGCGTCGTCAATTAAAGAAGTGACAGGGTTTATTCACGAATTCTCTGCCCGAATTCCCTGTCTCTGGCGATAAGGGTGTTTTTCTAAATTCAGATGTACTTTTCACATGAGAGATTTATTTCTTGCTTTCAACGGGACCGCAGATGATCAAAGTGTCCCTCCTGCACTGGCTGTTTCTTAAGTAACTGCAATTCAAAGTAATCGATACGGTGTATTTTGAGGGAGCCACTCTGAACCACAGCAGGTGCAAAATACCATCTGGTGACTGCAGGGATGGGGGTCGGGGGGGGGGTCCCGGGGGGGAGAGCAAGTGGTACAGAGTGATGGGGGGAGGTGGTCAGGACTCTAGCCAGGGACTCAGGGTGGGGCTGCTGCCGAGTGCGGTGCTAAAAACCGAGAGAATATCACTTCACAGTCTGCGGGTTTGCTGTTTGTGGGATGCGCTGAAGGCTCTCACCGTCCTTCTAGTTCTGTTATGCAGTGCTGCAGAGGTTAGTGGGTATGTAGAAATGCACAGTCTGCGCTGGCTCTCACCGTCCTTCTAGCTCTGTTATGCAGTGCTGCAGAGGTTAGTGGGTATGTAGAAATGCACAGTGGGCGTGCTCAGTCGCGTCCGACTCTGCGACCCCATGGACTGTAGCCGGCCAGGCTCCTCCGTCTGTGGAATTTTCCAGGCAAGAATACTGGAGTGGGTTGCCATTTCCTATTTCAGTAGAAATGCCTATCTCTATGTTATTCATTTATATAATAATAGCTATTTTTATTGAGCTCTTTCTTGGTGGTAGACACTGTACTGAGCTTTTTGAATCTATCAACTCATTTAATTCTCATAAAGGCCCGATGAATAGGAACTTACTTTCTCTTCATTTCACACATGAGGAAACCAAAGCTTAAAGGTTAAATGGCTTGCTCAGATTCTCAGAGCTTGTGAGGAGCAGAACTAGAATCTGCAGGTGTACGGCCAAGAATTTGCTTTACGATATCACAGCAAGGCACGAAATACCTTTAAAACTGTTTTTCTTACTCATATAACAGTAGGGTTGGTAAGATTGCGGTGATCAGTCTTTGTTAGGGCTCCCTTCCCCACGCCATTGAACTATTTAAATCTGTGTGTGTTAGTTGCTCAGTCATGTCCAATTCTTTGCCACCCCATGGACTATATGTAGCCCGCCAGGCTCCTCTGTCCTGAAATTATCGAGGCAAGAATACTGGAGTGGATAGCCATTCCCTTCTCCAGGGCATCTTCTCGACCCAGGGATGGGACCCAGTCTCCTGCACTGCAGGCAGATTCTTTACCATCTGAGTCACCAGGGACTACTTAAGGCCCCTCTCAAATTGTGAGGATGCCTGGTTCTTGGTCCGTGGCTACAGCCACAGAGATTCTCCTGGTCCTTTCTGCTACTCAGTGCTGCCTGTGAGATCAGGTTTTCTGCCATCTGCTGGGCGGTTCTGGTTTGGATGGATACAGTGGCACCATCCAGCAATTCTTGATTTTTTTTTTTTTTTTACTGCAAGAGACTATTTTTGCTGATCCTGGGGTGCAGGATTAATAGCCTCCTTGGGCACCCACAGCCTATACTTCATTCACAGTGCTGCCTGCTGGACAGACAGGGCTCTGTCTTCTCTTAGGAAACTCACAGGCTCCTTCTGTGAGTGCCCCTCTCTCAGGGCTTGGGTACGTCCCCTACAAGTCAAAGCACCAGCTCCTATTGCCCGCTCCTTCTTCCAGGAGCTTTTAGTTTAGCTCCTGGAAGGAACTAATTGTCTGAAGACTTGGCTGAGGCTGGCTTTGGATTTGCTCTTGAATCTCAAACAAACTGTTAACCACTTCGAGGGGTAAGAAGAGCATCAGCCAGAGGTTCTTGACTTTGAGTGATCACAAGGACTACCTGGAGAGCTTGCTAATGAAATAGATTTCTGTCCCCCTTCTGTGTCGAAAGTTTGAAATAGGATCGAAGAGTGTATTTACTTGGCACCAAGTGATTCTCCTGGAGGTGGTTTGAGGGGTATCCTTTGAAAAACCCTGATTTGGCCTTAGAACACAGAGGAGTCGTTCAGTTCAGTTGCTCAGTTCAGTTCAGTCACTAAGTTGTGTCCGACTCTTTGCGACCCCATGAATTGCAGCATGCCAGGCCTCCCTGTCTATTACCAGCTCCCGGAGTGCACTCAAACTCATGTCCATCGAGTCGGTGATGACATCCAGCCCTCTCGTCCTCCTCCTGCCCTCAATCTCTCCCAGCATCAGAGTCTTTTCCAATGAGTCAACTCTTAGCATCAGGTGGCCAAAGTATTGGAGTTTCAGCTTTAGCATCACTCCTTCCAAAGAACACCCAGGGCTGATCTCCTTTAGGATGGACTGGTTGGATCTCCTTGCAGTCCAAGGGACTCTCAAGAGTCTTCTCCAACACCACAGTTCAAAAACATTAACTCTTCAGTGCTCAGCTTTCTTCACAGTCCAACTCTCACATTCACACATGACCCCTGGAAAAACCATAGCCTTGCTAGACAGACCTTTGTTGGCAAAGTAATGTCTCTGCTTTTCAATATGACATCTAGGTTGGTCATAACTTTCCTTCCAAGGAGTAAGTGTCTTTTAATTTCATGGCTGCGGTCACCATATGCAGTGATTTTGGAGCCCCCCCAAATAACGTCTGACAGTGTTTCCACTGTTTCCCCATCTACCTGCCATGAAGTGATGGGACCAGATGCCATGATCTTTGTTTCTTGAATGTTGAGCTTTAAGCCAACTTTTTCACTCCACTTTCACTTTCATCAAGAGGCTTTTTAGTTTCTCTTCACTTTCTGCTATAAGGGTGGTGACATCTGCATATCTGAGGTTATTGATATTTCTCCTGGCAATCTTGATTCCAGCTTGTGCTTCTTCCAGCCCAGCGTTTCTCATGATGTACTCTGCATAGAAGTTAAATAAGCAGGGTGACAATATACAGCCTTGATGTACTCCTTTTCCTCTTTGGAACCAGTCTGTTGTTCCATGTCTAGTTCTAACTGTTGCTTCCTGACCTGCATATAGGTTTCTCAAGAGGCAGGTCAGGTGGTCTGGTATTCCAATCTCTTTCAGAATTTTCCACAATTTATTGTGATCCACACAGTCAAAGGCTTTGACATAGTCAAGAAAGCAAAAATAAATGTTTTCTTGGAACTCTCGATGATCCAGCAGATGTTGGATATTTGATCTCTGGTTCCTCTGCCTTTTCTAAAACCAGCTTGAACATCTGAAAGTTCACGGTTCACGTATTGCTGAAGCCTGGCTTGGAGAATTTTGAGCATTACTTTACTAGCATGTGCTGCTGCTGCTCCTGCTGCTAAGTCACTTCAGTCGTGTCCAACTCTGTGCGACCCCATAGACGGCAGCCCACCAGGCTCCCCCGTCCCTGGGATTCTCCAGGCAAGAACACTGGAGTGAGTTGCCATTTCCTTCTCCAATGCATGAAAGTGAAAAGTGAAAGTGAAGTCGCTCAGTCGTGTCCGACTCTTCACGATCCCATGGACTGAAGCCTACCAGGCTCCTCCGTCCATGGGATTTTCCAAGCAAGAGTACTGGAGTGGGGTGCCATTGCCTTCTCTGTACTAGCATGTGAGATGAGTGCAATTGTGCGGTAGTTTGAGCATTCTTTGGCATTGCCTTTCTTTGGGATTGGAACGAAAACTAACCTTTTCCTGTCCTGTGGCCACTGCTGAGTTTTCCAAGTGTGCTGGCATATTGAGTACAGCACTTTCACAGCATCATCTTTCAGGATTTGAAATAGCTCAACTGGAATTCCATCACCTCCACTAGCTTTGTTCGTAGTGATGTTTTCTAAGGCCCACTTGACTTTGCATTCCAGGATGTCTGGCTCTAGGTCAGTGATCACACCATCGTGATTATCTGGGTCGTGAAGCTCTTTTTTGTACAGTTCTTCTGTGTATTCTTGCCATCTCTTCTTAATATCTTCTGCTTCTGTTAGGTCCATACCATTTCTGTCCTTTATCGAGCCCATCTTTGCATGAAATGTTCCCTTGGTATCTCTAATTTTCCTGAAGAGATCTCTAGTCTTTCCCATTCTGTTGTTTTCCTCTATTTCTTTGCATTGATCGCTGAGGAAGGCTTTTTTATCTCTTCTCGCTATTCTTTGGAACTCTGCATTCAGATGCTTATATCTTTCCTTTTCTCCTTTGCTTTTCACTTCTCTTCTTTTCACAGCTAATTGTAAGGCCTCCCTAGACAGCCAGTTTGCTTTTTTGCATTTCTTTTCCATGGGGATGGTCTTGATCCCTGTCTCCTGGACAATGTCATGAACCAGGGGCTTCTCTGGTGGCTCAGGGGTTAGAGTCTGCCTGCAATGGGAGAGACCTGGGTTCGATCCCTGGGTTGGGAAGATCCCCTGGAGAAGGAAGTGGCAACCCACTACAGTATTCTTACCTGGAGAATCCCATGGATGGAGGAGCCTGGTGGGCTACAGTCCACAAGGTTTCTAAGAGTTGGACACGACTGAGTGACTCCACTTTCACTTTGCTGAGATAGGTTTTTTTTTTTTGGGGGGGGGGTGGCTGCCTGGGTGCAGGAGGGCCAAGAGGAGCTACTCCATTTGCTCAGTCATGTCCAACTCTTTGAGACCCCATGGACTGCAGCACGCCAGGCTTCCTGGTCCATCACCAACTCCCGGAACTTCCTCAAACTCATGTCCATTGAGTTGGTGATGCCATCCAACCATCTCATTTTCTGCCGACTCTTTTTCCTCCTGCCCTCAATCTTTCCCAACATCAGGGGCTTTTCCAATGAGTCAGTTCTTCGAATCAGGTGGCCAAAGTATTGGAGCTTCAGCTTCAATATTAGTCCTTCCAATGATTATTCAGGACTGATTTTCTTTAGCATGGACTGGTTGGATCCCCTTGCTGTCCAAGGGACTCTCAAGAGTCTTCTCCAACACCACAGTTCAAAAGCATCAATTCTTCAGTGCTCAGCTTTCTTTATAGTCCAACTCTCAACATCCATACATGAATACTGGAAAAACCATAGCTTTGACTAGATGGACCTTTGTTGGCAAAGTAATGTCTCTGTTTTTTAATATGCTATCTAGGTTGATCATAACTTTTCTTCCAATAAGCAGCATCTTTTAATTTCATAGCTGCGGTCACCGTATGCAGTGATTTTGGAGCCTCCAAAAATAAAGTCTGTCATTGTTTCCATTGCTTCCCCATCTATTTGCCATGAAATGATGGGACCAGATGCCATGATCATAGTTTTCTGAATGTTGAGTTTTAAGCCAACTTTTTAACTCTCCTCTTTTACTTTCATTAAGGGGCTCTTTAGTTTTTGTTCACTTTCTACCATAAGTGTGGTGTTATCTGCATATCTGAGGTTATTGATATTTCTCCTGGCAATCTTGATTCCAGCTTGGCTTCATCCAGTCCAGCATTTCACATGATGTACTCTGCATATAAGTTAAATAAAAGGATGACAGTCTTGACATACTCCTTTCCTGATTTGGAGCCAGTCTCCTCTTCCATGTCCAATTCTAAGTGTTGCTTCTTGACCTGCATACAGATTTCTCAGGAGGCAGGTTAGGTGGTCAAGTATTCCCATCTCTTTAAGAATTTTCCACATTTTGTTGTGATCCACACAGTCAAAGGCTTTGGCATAGTCAATAAAGCAGAAGTAGATGTTTTTCTGGAACTTTCTTGCTTTTTTGATGATCCAAGGGATGTTGGCAATTTGATCTCTGGTTCCTCTGCCTTTTCTAAATCCAGCTTGACCATCTGGAAGTTCACGGTTTACGTACTGTTGAAGCCTGGCTTGGAGAATTTTGAGCATTACTTTGCTAGCGTGTGAGATGAGTGCAATTGTGCAGTAGTTTGAACATTCTTTGGCATTGCCTTTCTTTGGGATTGGAACGAAAACTGACCTTATCCAGTCCTGTGGCCACTGCTAAGTTTTCCAAATTTGCTGACATATTGAGTGCAGCACTTTCACAGTATCATCTTTCAGGATTTGAGACAGCTCCACTGGAATTCCATCACCTCCACTAGCTTTGTTCGTAGTGATGCTTTCTAAGGCCCACTTGACTTCACATTCCAGGATGTCTGGCTCTAGGTGAGTAATCACACCATCATGGTTATCTGGGTCATGAAGATCTTTTTTGTATAGTTCTGTGTATTCTTGCCACCTCTTCTTAATATCTTCTGCTTCTGTTAGGTCCATACCATTTCTGTCCTTTATCGAGCCCATCTTTGCATGAAATGTTCCCTTGGTATCTCTAATTTTCTTGAAGAGATCTCTAGTCTTTCCCATTCTGTTGTTTCCCTCTATTTCTTTACACTGATCAATGAGGAAGGCTTTCTTATCTGAGAGAGAGAAAATTAACAGTTCAGGGATCACTAGGTCCACATTGATTGAGCTTCCCAGGTTGCTCAGTGGTAAAGAACTCACCTGCCAATGCAGGAGACACAGGAGACATGGGTTCAATCCCTGGGTGGGAAGATCCCCTGGAGGAGGAAATGGCAACCTACTCTGGTATTATTGCCTGGAAAATCCCATGGACAGAGGAGCCTGGCGGGCTACAGTCCATAAGGTCACTATGACTTGGACACTACCTGGGGATTGAGCACAAGCAGGCAGGTCAACATTAACATCTTAGTGGAGCATCCCACCAGATAGGAACACATTTGTATAATATAAACACATATTTACAACATAGAATGTTATAGGGACTATTGGCATGGTGATTTAAATATATGATTTACCGTATTCAACTACTATTACAGTGTGATCATCTATTAGTATAGGGTGATCATTTTTTCCTAATAAATTCTTCAAAGCCTATAATTTTTATATCACCATAATATTTAACGGTATAAGTATGCCAACATTTATTTTGTTGTTGTTTAATTGCTAAGTCACTTCCAACTCTTTGCAAATCCTTGGATTGTGGCCTGGCAGACTCCTCTGTCCATGGGATTTCCCAGGCAAGAGTACTGGAATTGATTGCCATTTCCTCCTCCAGGAGATCTTCCCAACCCAGGGACAGAACCCATGTCTCCTGCATTCACAGGTGTATTCTTTGCCACTGAACCGTGTAGCCCTTGTTGTTTAATATACAGGGATTGTTTTCCAGGCTTGATGTTCTAAATAATGCTTGGATTAGCACTCTTCTCCATAAATTTTTATTTTGCTTTTGTATTTAAAATGAAGAACCTCTCAATAGTCAAATTAAGGCTGACATTACTCTAAAGGATTTGATAGTACTTTAAAATATTTGTTATTTCCCTCTAACTAAAAAGATCATGTGGTTTGATTCTTAATAATCATTTCTCACACCTTGGAAACTCACTTTCTGTTTTAACACAGTAGAATAGCAGGATGATTCAGCTAAGAGGAGAGAAGTACTTTTAATATCACACTAATGAGCTCATTCTGTTTTAAGTGGGACAGTGATTGTTGGAAACCTCAGAGAAAACATCTTCCAATACCAGCCAGATTAAGTCTTGGTATTTTCTGCTCATAGAAGATATAACCTCCTACAGAAACATCAAGCAGTGTATTTCAGGGAGCATAGCAGGTGGTTAAAACATGTTTTATCTTCTATAGTTCATAACAAATAACTCAAGTTGTCCTTAGAATCATTGCATCCTGGGCCATATCAACTGAGACCTCGGTGTCAATAAAAAGCCAGTAGGGAAGTAAAAGAGTAAATGACTCCTTATAAAAGGTGGCATCTTCAGGATGTCAACTGATCAGACTTTTCTTTGATAAAGGTAAGCCAGCTGGTCTGTTTATAGCAAAGGCAGGGGAATTGTGGCCCGTGGGTCATTTTTGATTTGCTTTCAGGCAGGCACTGAGTTAGGGCTTCCCAGGCGGTGCTAGTGGTAAAGAACCTGCCTGCCAGTGCAGGGGATGTGAGAGATGCAGGTTTGATCCCTGGGTTGGGAAGATCCCCTGGAGTAGGAAATGGCAACAACTCTAGTATTCTTGCCTGGAAGATTCCACAGACAGAGGAGCCTGGTGGGCTACAGTCCATGGAGTCACAAAGAGTCGGATCTGATTGAGCACATGAGCAGGTATATAACTTGTGATCTCTCTAACCCTCTAAGGCACTGAACAACTGTTAACCTCCTTTATTGAGCAAATATTTTCAAGGATCTTCTGCAGACTCTGTAACTGGTGCTGGAGATGAAGAAGTTAGTAAAATCCAGAGTTTATCTATCCTAGAATTGCTCACAATCTCTTGGATGAAATACACAATTACAGTATAATATATATATATATATATATATATATTTTATATTTAAGTCACTTCAGTCATGTCCGACTCTGTGCAACCCCATAGACGACAGCCCACCAGGCTCCCCCATCCCTGGGATTCTCCAGGCAAGAACTCTGGAGTGGGTTGCCATTTCCTTCTCCAATGCATGAAAGTGAAAAATGAAAGTGAAGTCGCTCAGTCGTGTCTGACCCTCAGCGACTCCATGGACTGCAGCCTTCCAGGCTCCTCCGTCCATGGGATTTTCCAGGCAAGAGTACTGGAGTTGGATGCCATTGCTTTCTCCAATAATATATGTATATATATATATACATATATATTATGTAGATATGACAAGGCAGCCTGTCATTTAGACACATGGATCCGAATGCCTCACCCAGGTTCCCACCATGACTTGACGGCAGGCATAAGACTATATAGTTCACATCCTGTATCCTGGGGTCCAGTAGTCTTTCTCTTAAACTACTGACAATATTTTGTACGGAATCCCCTGCCTTCTCTTTGGACTCATTATTGGCATGACCTGTACAATTAGGATGGGAAGTGAAGTAAGAGGTGTATGCAAAGCTAATTGACACATTGGCTATCTCATTAGTGCTCATCCGTGTACAACTGAGTGAACTCAACTGAGTTCGCTGACCTTCCTATCCTTGTTCATGTAAGACAGAATTACACCAAGGTTCTAAATAACATTTTTCTCAGGCTTTACCCCTCTTTGCCTCAGTCCCCCATTAATTCCCGCCAAATAGTTTCAGGAGTCCCCAGCCATCTCCTGTGTTGGTGCACTCGTTTTCCTTAGCGTGGGTTATCTGTCATGTTCTTCTGCTCTGCGTCTTTGGGGTGAAGGCCAATATCAGCTGAAGGGCACTGCTACTGACTCCTGCTAAAGAGGCCAAGGAGTGTGCTCAGTTTCCCAGGGGTGGTCTGAGTCTACTGGTATCTTTGCTAAGGGGACATCGTCTATTATTGTTTGCATCCAGGGAGCTACAGTCTGGGCTTTTAATGTACCACATTTGATTTGATTGAAGCTGGTGGAAAATCTTGGAAGGTTGTGGTTGTGGCCCACTGGGCTACAACCAGGCTATTTCTTTTTAGCTAATTCTTACTTCTAATGGGTCCTGCATGCAGATAGATTCTGGGATACCTGCCAAGTGGTCTTTCAATGCATGACAAAATCCTAAGATGAATAAAACTTAGGTTCTAAACACAAAATTAGTGCTTCACTATGTAGAAGAGTCTGCAGGAATGCTCAGTTGCTCCGTTGTGTCCAACTCTTTGAGACCCCATGGACTGTAGTTTGCCAGGCTTCTCTAACTATAGGATTTTCCAGGCAAGAAAACTGGCACAGGTTGCCATTTCCTACTCCAGGGAATCTTCCCAACCCAGGGATTGAATCTGCCTCTTCTGCATTGGCAAGTGGATTCTTTATGACCAAGCCACCTGAGAAGCCCCCTTAGAAGAGCCGATATTCCATAAATGTTAATACAGGTTCCAAGAAAAAAGAGGTCCATAATCATGGGAAACACTGGTTTCAATCAATTAAATCCTGTTAAATAGATTTTGGAAGGAAGTAAAAGGGAGAGAATAGGAGCTTTATTACATAATATATGTTATAAAATTATTTAACATAATAGGGCTTCCCTACTGGCTCAGACGGTAAAGAATTCACCTGTAATGCAGGATACCTGGATTTGATCTCTATGTCAGGAAGATCCCCTGGAGAAGGGAATGGCTACCCACTCAATATTCTTGCCTAGAGAATTTCATGGACAGAGGAGCCTGGCAGGCTACAGTACATGGGGTTGCAAAGAGTCAGACATGACTGAACAATTAATTTATTATATTTAATATATAATTTATTATTAAAATACACATGATGTAAAATCCACTCATTAGAGTAAATGACTTTATTAAATTTATAGTTTTGCAACAACCATCACTATAATCCAGTTTTAGAATATTCCCAACACTCAACTTTCCTCAAATTTACTTACAGTCACTCCCCTCTCCCACCTCTTGCCCCAGGCAACCACTTATCTGCTTTCTGTCTTGATAAATTTGCCAGTATGCTACTGGAGATCAGTGGAAAAATAACTCCAGAAAGAATGAAGAGATGGAGCCAAAGCAAAAACAACACCCAGTTGTGGATATGACTGGTGATGGAAGTCAAGTACAATACTGTAAGGAGCAATATTGCATAGGAACCAGGAATGTTAGGTCCATGAATCAAGACAAATTGAAAGGAGATGGCAAGAGTGAATATCAGTATTTCAGGAATCAGTGAACTAAAATGGACTGGAATGGGTGAATATTACTCAGATGACCATTATATCTACTATTATGGGCAAGAATCCCTTAGAAGACATGGAGTACCCATCATAGTCAACAAGAGTCTGAAATGTAGAACTTGGATGCAATCTCAAAAATGACAGAATGATCTCTGTTCATTTCCAAGGCAAACCATTCAATATCATAGTCTATGCCCTGACCAATAACGCTGAACAAGCTGAAGTTGAATGGTTCTATGAAGACCTACAAGACCTTCTAGAACTAACACCCAAAAAAGATGTCCTTTTCATTATAGGGGACTGGAATGCAAAAGTAGGAAGTCAAGAAACACCTGGAGTAAAAGGCAAATTTGGCCTTGGAGTACGAGACGAAGCAGGACAAAGGCTGACAGAGTTTTGCCAAGAGAACGCACTGGTCATAGCAAACACCCTCTTCCAACAACACAAGAGAAGACTCTACACATGGACATCACCAGATGGTCAATACTGAAATCAGATAATTATATTCTTTGCAGCCAAAGATGGAGAAGCTCTATACAGTCAGCAAAGACAAGATGGGGAGCTGACTGTGGCTCATATCATGAACTCCTTATTTCCAAATTCAGACTTAAATTGAAGAAAGTAGGGAAAACCACTAGACCATTCAGGTGTGACCTAAATTAATCCCTTATGATTATACAGTATAAGTGAGAAATAGATTCAAGGGATTAGATCTGATAGAGTGTCTGAAGAACTATGGATAGAGGTTCATGGCATTGTACAGGGGGCAGTGATCAAGACCATCCTCAAGAAAAAGAAATGCAAAAAGGGTAAATGGTTGTCTGAAGAGGCCTTACAAATAGCTGTGAAAAGAAGAAAAGTGAAAGGCAAAGGAGAAGAGGAAAGATATACCTACCCATTTGAATGCAGAGTTCCAAAGAATAGCAAGGAGAGATAAGAAAGCCCTCCTCAGTGATCAATGCAAAGAAATAGAGGAAAACAATGGAATGGGAAAGTCTAGAGATCTCTTCAAGAAAATTAGAGATACCAAAGGAACATTTCATGCAAAGATGGGCACAATAAAGAACAGAAACAGTATGGACCTAACAGAAGCAGAAGATATTAAGACGAGGTGGCAAGAATACACAGAAGAACTATACAAAAAAGATCTTCATGACCCAGATAACCATGATGGTGTGATCACTCACCTAGAGCCAGACATCCTGGAATGCAAAGTCAAGTGGGCCTTAGGAAGCATCACTACAAACAAAGCAAGTGGAGGTGATGGAATTCCAGTTGAGCTCTTTCAAATCCTAAAAGATGATGCTGTGAAAGTGCTGCACTCAATATGCCAGCAAATTTAGAAAACTCAGCAGTGGCCACAGGACAGGAAAAGGTTTTCTTATCCATTCCAATCCCAAAGAAAGGCAATGTCAAAGAATGCTCAAACTACCGCACAATTGCACTCATCTCACACCTTAGCAAAGAAATGCTCAAAATTTTCCAGGCCAGACTTCAACAGTACACGAACTGTAAACTTCCAGATGTTCAAGCTGGATTTAGAAAAGGCAGAGGAACCAGAGATCAAATTACCAACATCTGTTGGATCATTGAAAAAGCAAGAGAGTTCCAGAAAAACATCTACTTCTGCTTTATTGACTATGCCAAAGCCTTTGACTGTGTGGATCACAATAAAGTGTGGAAAATTCTTAGAGATGGGCATACCAGACCACCTGACCTGCCTCCTGAGAAATCTGTATGCAGGTCAAGAAGCAACAGTTATGGAACAACAGACTGGTTCCAAATCGAGAAAGGAGTACGTCAAGGCTGTACATTGTCACCCTGCTTATTTAACATATATGCAGAGTACATAATGTGAAATGCTGGACTGGATGAAGCACAAGCTGGAATCAAGATTGCCAGGAGAAATATCAATAACCTCAGATGCAAATGACACCACCCTATGGCAGAAAGTGAAGAAGAACTAAAGAGCCTCTTGATGAAAGTGAAAGAGGAGAGTGAAAAATTGGCTTAAAATTCATCATTCAGAAAACTAAGATCATGGAATTCAGTCCCATCACTTCATGGCAAATAGATGGGGAAACAATGGAAACAGTGACAGACTTTATTTTTGGGGGGCTCCAAAATCACTGCATATGGTGACTGCAGCCATGAAATTAAAAGATGCTTGTTCCTTGGAAGAAAAGCTATGACCAACCTAGATAGCATATTAAAAAGCAGAGACTTAGTTTGCCAACAAAGGTCCATCTAGTCAAAGCTATGGTTTTTCCAGTAGTCATGTATGGATGTGGGAGTTGGACTATAAAGAAAGCTGAGCGCTGTAGAATTGATGCTTTTGAACTGTGGTGTTGGAGAAGACTTGAGAGTCCCTTGGACTGCAGGGATATCCAACCAGTCAATCCTGAAGAAAATCAGTGCTAAATATTCATTGGAAGGACTGATGCTGAAGCTGAAACTCCAATACTTTGGCCACCTGATTCGAAGAACTGACTCATTGGAAAAGACCCTGATGCTGGGAAAGATTGAAGGTGGGAGAAGAAGGGGATGACAGAGGATGAATTGGTTGGATGGCATCACCGACTCAATGGACATGAGTTTGATCAAGCTCCGGGAGTTGGTGATGGACAGGGAAGCCTGGCGTGCTGCAGTCCAGGGGGTCTCAAAGAGTTGGACACGACTGAGCAACTGAACTGAACTGAAATTTGCCTATTCTGGAGATTTCATATAACGGAATCTATATCAGATTTGCTCTGATACACACACATGTACACAGTACATGGCCCTCTGTGTTTGCTTTCTTTTAATTGACGTAATGTTTCTGAGGTTCCTCCGTGTTGTAATATGTGCCAGTAGAGTTTTTCTTTTTTTCTTTCTGGTTGTTATTCCCTTGCATCGATAGACTGCCTTTTGTTCATCCCTCATTAGTTGATGGACATTTGTATTGTTCCCAATTTGGGGTTATTGTAAATTATTTTGTTTTTAACATTCAAGTATTAGTCTTTTTGTGGGCATTATGTCTTAACTTCTCTTTGGTAGATTCTTAGGATGGAATCAACAGGTTGTTTGGTAAGCATATGTTGAACGTTTTAAGAAACTGCCAAACTGTTTTCCAAAGTGGGAGAATTATTTTTCATTCCTACCAGCAATGTATGAGGGTTCTAGTTCTAGTTCATCACATACAAGCTAATGCTTGCTGTCGTTTGTCTGTTGATTGGAGCAAATCTGATGTGTGTGTTGTGGTAGCTCACTGTGGTATGAAATGGATCTTTATGCAGGTCTTCTCACAGCTTTTAACATAGCCATGTGAATTACTAGTCTCTGAAAGAAAATGGTGAATAGAGTATACACAACGTTTCCTAAACTCATTTTCTCTTGAAATTCTTTTTTCCCTTAAATGAGCATATTAAAAGGCCTAATGTTCTGCAGAACACATTTTGGGAAGCATTACATCATTTGATTGTAATATTTTTAGCTTTGTTCTCTGTGATATTTAATTACGAACAAGTGTTTACCACACAGTGATTTTGAATCAGGTGGCACAGATGCAGAGGGTAATAGAATGTAAGAGTTAAAGGAGGTGCTTAAGAGATTTGTGCTGGGCCGTTTTTGAGAAGCAGTGGTTTTCCTGAATAACTAAATGTCTGTTTTTCTCTGTACTTGGTTCCCCAGCCCAGTCCAGATGGGCCTCAGATCTCAAGTGGAGTTCAGCAAAGCTCAAGCTGAGATCCTGGCTACATTTTCCTTATCAATGCTCAGATAATAATCATAACAACAACAATGCTAATAATTCAAATTTATGTTGGTCACACCTGTGCCAGGCACTGTGCTAAGCAGTCTTCATGTATCATCTTCTCACATCCCCAGTGTGGGCACTCGTATTGCGGCCACTTTACAGATGAGTAAACTGAGGCACAGAGTGACCAGTAGCTTGCACACAGGTAGCAGGAAGTGGCAGAGTCAGGATCTGAACCTGGTGCCTTGACACTCGGGCTGTGTTCTTGAACCACTCTGCTATATACCCTGCATGCATGCCTGCTAAGTTGGTTCAGTTGTGTTTGACTCTGTGAGACCCTAGGGATTGTAGCCCCCCAGGTTCCTCTGTCCATGGGATTTCCCAGGCAAGAATACTGGAGTGGGTTGCCATTTTCTTTTCCAGGGGATCTTCCCAACCCAGGGATCGAACCTGTATCTTTTATGTCTCCTACATTGATAGGTGGGTTCTTTACCAGTAGTGCCGCCTGGGAAGCCTGGTATATATCCTGCCACCTTCCTGGTGGCTCAGCTGGTAAAAACTGCAGTGTGGGAGACCTGAGTTTGATCCCTGGGTTAGGAAGATCCCCTGGAAAAGAAAATGGCTATTCACTCCAGCATTCTGGGCTGCAGAATTCCGTGGACTGTATAGTTCATGGGGTCACAAAGAGTCGGACACGACTGAGTGAATAACTTTCACTTCACCTTCCAAAAAGGCGGATTGGCCTGAAAGAAGATTTTTGCTTGTCTTAACTGCATAGCAGTTGTAGGATTTCCAGTCCAGAATTTGCCTCCCTAGAGTCATCATCATCCCAGTTGTCCTTGCTGTTTCTTCTCACCTGCCAGGAAATACATCACTCATTCTCCTGTGAACCTCTCCTTGTGTTTATCCTTCTCTTCTTGTCTGAAGGCCACCTCCTTTGTCCAGGCCTAACCTGACCTCTGGGCTATTCATACACACACACACACACACACACACACACACAGATGAAAACTTCTACCTGGTTTCATTGTCTCTGGGTTTTCACTTAAAAATCAGGATTTGCATCCCCACTAGCAACATCTTTCCAGATTCCCACTCTACACGACACACCACTCTTACTCACTTCAACAACCATCTTCAGGGCTCCTTTTGCTCAAAGGATAATTCCCAGTCCCTGAGCAGGGCATTCAGACTGATTGCTATTTACCTCCCCAGTCTATCTTCTGTGATTGCCCCCTTTTGGATCCTCTGCTGTGGGCGGATGCTTCACTGCTGCCACAACAAGTGAAGCCATCCCTGACTCTGTGCCTTTGCTTCTCCCTGTCCTCCAGCCCGCAGTGCCCCCTTCTCTGTTGTTTGCTTCTCTGAGTGCTTGCCTGCCCTTGGAAGGCCCCTAACCTCTAGGATGCTATTTCGGCAGAACTCAGCCTATGGTGATCTCTCCCTTCTCTGAATCCTCTGAGAGAACTACAACCCGGGACACTGGCATCTGTCCAACCTCTTCAGCCTCAGTCTTATTTGTTGAAAAACTGAGTGTAATTTTTTAATTTTTTATTTATTTTTTAAACTATGGACTTTATTTTTTTTTTAATTTTTTATTCCTTTATTAAAAAATAAATAAAAATAAATAAATAAATAAATAAAGTCCATAGTTTAAAAAAAAAAAAGAAAAACTGAGTGTAAAAACAGCCCCTGCTTCATAGGGTTCTTGCCTGGTTGGAAGATGCTACAAAACTCAGCACTGTACCTGGGTCAAAGCCACAAAGCATCCAATAAATGAAAGATAATGTTATTGACAATCAAGATTGTCATTTTTATGATGCGTGATGCTTTGTGTTGTTTGACTGTCTCATGAGGGGTAGACCTCTTGAGAGTGGGGATCAAGTCATGTCATACCTAATACACTGCCTTAAGCACCAAGGATCTTGGGGAATGTTTGTTGAGAATGGGCAAACAATCTTGAACCTGGGAATCAGAAGCTCATCCCTAACATGCTTTTTGAGGCTGGCTTCAAATCCAAGCCCTGATATTGATTCTCTGTGTGACATTCTTGAATCCTCTTGGCCCCCAGTGTCTCCATCTGTGAGATGGAGAGAATAGTACTGCTTCTTTATTGGCTGTGAGGGTAATGAGATAATGCTGGTAACATGCTCATCTTAGTAGCTGCTCTTCTGGTTGTTTTATTATTGCTGTTTAGCTGATAAACACTAGACTTGCTAATGTTTTCGAATGTATGTATTTCCTAATGTTGCCATAACGAAGCAATATGAATTGAATGGCTTAAACAAAGAAGTTGATGGTTTCAAAGTGCCACAGTCTAGAAATCCAAAATCAAGGTGTTGGTTTTGATCAGTCCTGATGAGGGGGGTTGGTTCCTTCTGAGGGGGGTTGGCTCCTTCTGAGGGCTGTGAGCCATGTCTTTCTCCTACCTTCTGGTGGCCTCAGGCCTCCCTTGTCTTGTCAGTGGTACCCTTCCACTGACATAGAGAAGGCAGCATCTTCTCTATGCGTGTCTGTCTCCACATCTAGATTTCCCCCTTTTATAAGGTCACCAGTCATCTTGGATTAGCGGCCACCCTAATGACCTGATTTTAACTTGATTACCTCTGTAACAATGTAGTTCCTAAAAAGGTCATATTATGAGGTTCTGGAAGTTAGGGTTTCAGTATACCATTTTTTCCCAACTCAATCTGTAACAGAGAAAATGATTAATTATTGTATTCTCTAGAAAATACTTTGCTGAGAAAATGAGTTGGCATTTCTCAATGAAAGAGGAGAAAACCCACAACGCTTGATAGTCTTCCCGACTCCATGACATCTGACATTCACAGCGGTCCATTTAACTGGGTACGATGAGAGGAATTCGTTTTGACAAAGATCTGCTTCTTTCCACAAAGTGAGTCCCAGGACCTTTGCCCCGAGTGGTATTTCCCACACGTGCTTTTGGAATTGCATATCTATCATTTTTGGTTCATGACATTTTTGCAGAACCCCCAGGATGAAAATAGCACACCAGATCTCAGGCAGTTGGCATCCTCTCTCCATTTTTTATAGCACTCTGCTAAGCTCTCATGCTGTTTACATGTGATTTATATTCCTCCTGTGGTCCTAAACAGATATAATAAAAACAGATTTAGAATATTAATTTGACATGGTTCAGTCTGGCATGGTCTAATACAAATTTATTTATCTGTAAGATAAAGATACAGGCACAGTTTTCTTCTCCTTCTGATCATTGTAGGAATTAGGGATAGAGGATGTGGTACATTTAGCACAGTTTCTGGTGCCCAGGGCACATCGTTAAATGGTGGTTGTAGACCTTGTGAGCACTAGGGTTATAGGGACGTGATTAGGACAGGGTCTGCTGGGCTTCCCCAGTAGCTCAAATGGTAAAGAATCTACCTGCACCGTGGGAGACCTGGTTCTGTCCCCGGGTTGAGAAGATACCCTGGAGAAGGGAATGGTTACCCACTCCAGTATTGTTGTCTTGAGAATTCCATGGATGGAGGAGCCTGGCAGGCTACAGTCCATGGGGTTGCAAAGAGTCAGGCATAACTGAGCAATGGAGCATGCGTACATGCACGCAATAATATTTCACTGCTGGGCATGGAAATCAACAGATGGACCCAGTGATTGGAATTGGGATACAAGGTAAGGTCTTGGGTCTGACAATACTGGGTCCTGGTTCCTAGAATTGGAGCTAGGAAGAAAAAAGAGCAAAAGAACATCAATGTTTAAATAGGGTTGCTCTATTAGAAATGGATAACCAACAAAGTCCTGCTGTATAGCACAGGGAAACCTGCTCAGTGTTATGTGGCAGCCTGGATGGGAGAGGAGTTTGGGGGAGAATGGAGGCACTTGTGTATATGGATGAGTCCCTTTCCTGTCCACCTGAAACTGTCATAATATTGTTAATCAGCTCTACTCCAGTGTAAAATAAAAAGTTTGAAAAAAGCTTAAAAAGTGCTTACCAAGCGAGTCTGACACTATCCTGAGCACTTTATGCACAACCTCACGAGTTAAGTGCTATTGATTATCTCCAGTTTACAGATGAGAGCATCGAGGCTCAGAAACATGCGCATGATCACACTGCCACTGCGTGGCAGGATCGAATTTCAGACACAAGCTCTCTGACTCTAGGTCTTCAGGAACTATTCTCACCTATTTAAGGCAAGTGCAAGGACATCAGAGTAGCCCTGGAACCACAACGCTGAGTATCAAAAGTAAGCTGAGCCTTGGGAAAAATGGTCCTAGATATTTCTTAGCCATACATTTCTAGGTATAAAATTGCACAGACACTTCTTGACAGTTAGAGAAGCTGGTCTTCTCATAACAGAAGCTGAACTGTAATAAACCTGCCCTGTTGCCAAAAGCTTGATTAATTCTAACAGAAAATCCATAACACAAAATCATCTTGCATTGAAAAACGTCTTGCCCACTTTACATTTCATTCTTGTATTAATATAAGACTTGACCCCTTTCATGGGTTAATCAGTGCTTCCAAGGGCTCTCTGACCACTGTTCTTTCTCACTGATTTGAGGCTCATTCATTTGATATAAATCTGATGTCTAATCAAGATGCCCTCCACCTTACACATGAAACCTTGGCACTAATAAATATATTTGTTCAATTCTGAGAGTAATTTGCCAGAATTTCTACATTTCATAACAGTCTTTTCTTTCTTTCACTCCAGAGCATAACCTTCAGTGGCAGAACAAATCAGGCCAGTCAGCAAGCTGCCAAGTCCTGTGGGCTCCTTGTCAAGGAGAACAGCTGGACCCATTTCTAATCAACGTTCAACACACCTTTGGACTGCTGAAGGAGACCAGGCCAGACTTTGCAACTTTTCAAAGACTTCCAATAGCCACTGAATGCAAAAGACAAAGGGTGTCACATTCACCCAGGAAGTCTACATTTAAACGTCTGTACGTGGCATGGATGATGGTTATTGAAACAGCCCAAACCTCTATCACAGTGAAGGGAATATAGCTCAAGAGGCAAGCAGGCAGCCCCAGAGCCGAGGAATGGATGACTACAAATACCAGGACAACTATGAGGGCTACGCCCCCAGCGATGGCTACTATCGTGGCAATGAGTCCAATCCAGAAGAGGATGCGCAGAGTGACGTTACGGAAGGCCACGATGAGGAAGACGAGATCTACGAAGGCGAGTACCAGGGCATCCCTCACCCGGATGACGTCAAGGCCAAGCAGGCCAAGATGGCGTCCTCCAGGGCCGACGGCCTGCGGGGCCAGGCAGACCTGCTGGCCGAGCGGATGGAAGACGAGGAGCAGCTGGCGCACCAGTACGAGACCATCATTGATGAGTGTGGCCACGGACGCTTCCAGTGGACCCTCTTTTTTGTTTTGGGTTTGGCCCTGATGGCTGATGGGGTGGAAGTGTTCGTGGTGAGTTTTGCCCTGCCCAGTGCCGAGAAGGACATGTGTCTCTCTAGTTCCAAGAAAGGAATGCTTGGTAAGTAGAACTTTTCAGAGCTCATTCTCCCTGTGGCGTGAAAATCTGAAGCGGGAAAGAGCGGTATAATTTGTATAGCACCTGTCACTCTTAGGCGTCTTAAATCTACCATGATGTCCTTGCAGCACCATCGTTTTATATCCATTTTGTCATGAAGGTGTTTTTATCTCAGAGAATTTAATAGGCACAGGTTTACAAAGCTGATAGATATTGGAGCTTAGGTTCCTACTGAGAACTGACTCTCAAGACTTTAGTTCTTTTTTCCAAGTCTTTTTTTTTTTTTAAATTGAAGTACGGCTGATGTACAATATTATGTAAGTTACAGGCATACAATATAGGGATTCACAGATTTTAAAGGTTATACTTCCTTTTCCTCCGCCCTGAGAGTCTGATTTCTCTCTTCTTTATATTAAATCATCTTCCATATCCAAATAACAAATTCGTTTTGTGTGTGTGCATGTCTCTTCCACTCAGTCCTCTCTGTGACTTTCCAGAATCCATTAATATCCGCTCCTGGTTTCTCTTGTATATAAGTGTTAGTGGGCTGAACGCCCGTGTGTCTTGGCGATAAATGCTGGGCTGAGCCACCCGCAGAGCCCCTGCAGGCTGTTGGGAGCCACACTGTGAAGCACAGATGGAGTCCGTGGGATGGAGGACGGGAGCTTGGCAAATCCTTGATGAGACTAGCACCATCAGAGCCAGACTTCAGATATCAGGGCTTGAGGCACAGAGAATTTTGTGAAGTTAGAGAGAGTGTGGGCATAAATAGTGTGGCATAGAAGAGATTCATCAGAATATAGACAAGGGCTTGTCTTGGTCATTAAATGTCCTACAAAACATATTCATTCTCTAAATTCACAGTCCATACAATTGATTGTTTAGCAAAAGTACAGTGTCAGAGAACTTACCGTGAGTCAGGTTCTTACTCAAGACTGAGACATTTTAACCGTTATGACCCTCAAGAACTCAAAATCCACCCAGAAATTTAGTTCATTCATTCAACAGATATTTCTTGTTTGTATACCATGTTTTAGTCTTTCTGCTCCAGCCCTGGAGAAAAAATATTGAACAAGGTAGATGTTGTCCTTGCCTCTCAAAGAACTTATATAAAGTAGGACAAACAGGTATTAACAAACAGAAAATTATTTGATTATGGTAAGGATGCGTGCTTTCAAACATTTTGTGCCATTCTGGCCCCACTGCCTGCTTTAGAGCAGGGATTGACAAACATTTTCTCTACAGGTCTAGATGGTCTCTGTCGCCACTACTCAACTCTGCCTCTAGCAAAAAAGAGGCCATAGACAATATGCAAATGGACACAACTGTGTTCCAATAAAACTTTATTTAGAAACAATGTAGCAAGCTGAATTTAGCCTGTGGGTTATAGTTCATTGGCCCCTGATTTACAGCCACAATAAATAGGACTAGGGTATAAAATGGAGAAAACATCTGCATAAAAAACTGTCCCTGGAGGCTTTTAAAAATGGTTTCATAGACTCACAGATGTAGTAAATAGATTTGTGTTTGCCAAAGGGAAGTGGAGGTAGGGGAGGGAAGGAATGGGAGCCTGGGATTAGCAGAGGCAAACTGTTATATATAGGATGGATACATTGTAAGGTCATACAGGGAACTATATTCAATATTCTGTGATAAGCTGTAATGGAAAATAATATGAAAAGATACCTGTCTATATATAGAGAGACCTATATATCTGAATCACTTTGCTGAATAGAAATTTACACAACATTGTGAATCAGTTATACTTCAATAAAATTTTTAAAAAAGAAGCATACAGGCCACTATCCCTAATGAATATAAATGTAAAAAAATAATCAATCTTAAAGAAGTAAATTCTAACACAAGCTACAACATGGATGAAACAAGTTACACTAAGTGTAATAAACCAAACACACCCACGTTTTTTATTTATTCCTGTTTAATTAAAGTTAAAGGGACCTTTAAAATTATGAGATCTCTGTCAGGTATGGCTATCAGGGAACCAAAAGAGACCAAGTATATACAAACAAAAGAAATGACTGAAGAAGCAAGATGTCACCCAGAGTTTTTTTTTATTATTTTAAAATAATAAAAAAATTATTATTATTTTTGTCAGCAAAATTCTGCTGTCTCTTCAAGTTTCAATAGACTTTTTTAAAAGGACAAAATCAAAATGAATCCCAACTCCCTGACAAAACGAAACTGTTGCCTGTTGATCTAAACATTTCCAAGACCATTATTTTGTTTTGTGGTATTCTCAACTGAAACCCTAGATTCGTATTAGTCCAAATTGGCATGTCGGTAATGATTTCATGCCCTCTTGGTCTCTCCACTACCCTGGTACCCAACAACCTCATTAAGAGCTGGCTCCCAGGGCAAATGCTGGGAATTGAGGAAACATGGTCCCAATCTGGAGAACCCACGTTGTGAAGTTTTGCTTTCAGTGTTTACGATGAAGATGCTATGACTCAGCCCAAAAGGGGCAGGCAGACCCCTGACAGAGATGGGCTCCCATATGCACTTGTGGGGCCCCTTAATGGATCCAGGGAGGTGGGTGACTGGAGAGTCTCATCAGGCTGGCTTCTCTATGCATTTTCTCATGTCAGCTTCATAGTCACCATGGTGCTTATAGGAATTTTCGTCCCATTTGTACATATCAGGAAGCAGACTCAGTGAGCTGTATTCAATGGCACATAGTAATTGCTGGAGCTGGACTTTCAACCCAGGTCTTTCTGATTTTAGGATCTGTGCTCATTCTGCTACACCATACAGGCTTTCTTTCATGCATGG
The DNA here is from genome assembly GCF_003369695.1 of Bos indicus x Bos taurus. Lineage (NCBI taxonomy): Eukaryota > Metazoa > Chordata > Mammalia > Artiodactyla > Bovidae > Bos > Bos indicus x Bos taurus. The sequence continues at coordinate 16,020,701 of NC_040096.1, read as the reverse complement.
ACTTTAGGAAGGAGGTCATGCCATGGGGAAGACTTCTCTCCAGTTGTCAGGCACCCTATAGGGTACCTGAACACCACAAATTTCTTCCAACAGAGAGGTAGCATGGTGTGGGGAACGTTGCCAGTGTGGACACTGGTGTCTGTCAACAAGGTTTTGGCAAATGGCTTTGTCATTTATCTTTCTTGGCAAGTGGTCTTGGGCAAGTCGGCACTTCTTTAATGATCAATTTTCCTATATATGGAATAGGGTAATGATACATCTGTTGCGAGGATTATATGAGATAAAGCTGGTAAGCTCCATGGCCACTAAACTACTGTTAGTTCTTGTTACTTTGTATTATTATAGTCTCCCTACAGCATTTATAGAGAGTTGCAGTTCCCTGGTGGCTCAGTGGTAAAGAACCTGCCTGCCAAACCAGGAGATGCAGGAGACATAGGTTTGATCCCCAGGCTGGAAATATCCCCTGGAGAAGGAAACAGCAACCCACACCAGTACTCTTGACCGGGAAATCCCATGGACAGAGGAGCCTGGTGGACTACAATCCATGGGGTTGAGAAGAGTCAGACATGACTGAAGCAACTTGGCACAGTTGCACTGAGATCACCCTGCAGCCAAGTGGACCCTGCCTCCTCCAGTTCTTAGGAGAGTGACTTTGGGAATTACTTAGCTTCTCTGTGCTCAGTTTCCTTCTCTGCAAAATGGAGCTGCTAAGGATATCTTACTTCATAGGATTTTTGAGGACTAAATGAGTTTAATGCATTTAACTTGCCTGAAATGGTGGCTGCCCATCACAGGTGCTCAAGATGTTTTAATTATTATTGCTAAGTTTGTTTCTTTACTTTTTTTTAAAATCAATTTTCCAATTTCTGGAAACCACTGATTTTTTTTTTTTTTTTTTACTGTCTTCATAAGGTTTTGCCTTTTCCAGAATTTCATACAATTGGACTCATATAGTATGTAGCTGTTTCAAATTGGCTTCTTTTGCTCAATAATATGCATTTAGGTTTCCTCCCTGTCTTTGCATGGGCACATGCCTTTCTAGGGTTAAATAATATTCCATTATTTATATGTACCACAGTTTTATTTATCCATTTGCCTACCAAAGGGCATCTTGGTTGCTTCCAAGTTTTGACAGCTGTGAATAAAGCTGCTATAAATGTCCATGTGCAAGTTTTTGTATGGATAGTTAGTTTTCAGCTCCTTTGGGTATCAGGGTGTATGATTGTTGGATTGTATGGGGAGAATAAGTTTGGTTTTGTAAGAGACTGCCAACTTGTCTCCTAAAGGGGCTGTACCGTTTTGCATTCCCAGCAGCGTGTATAAGAGTTTCTGTTGCTCCACATCCTCACCAGTATATGATGTCTTCAGTGTTCTGGATTTGGTCATTCTAATAGGTGTGATATGGTATCTTGCTGTTTTAACTTGCATTACTCTGATGACCTATGACGTGGAGCATCATTCCATATACTTATTTGCTATCTGTATACCTTCTGTATAGCTTCCCTGGTGGCTCAGTGGTAAAGAACCCACCTACCAATGAAGGAGACATGGGTTCAGTCCTTGGGTTGAGAAGATCCCCTGGAAGAGGAAATGGCAACCCTCTCCAGTATTCTTGTCTGGGAAATCCCATGGTACAGAGGAGCCTGGTGGGCTACACGGTCCATGGGGTCACAGAAGTGTCAGACATGTCTTAGTGATTAACAAGCATCCTTCTTTGGTGAAGTGTCTATTAACGTCTTCGAAAGTGAAAGTGAAAGTCGCTTAGTTGTGTCTGACTCTGTGTGACCCCATGGACTATAGCCCACCACGCTCCCCTGTCCATGGAATTCTCCAAGCAAGAATACTGGAGTTGTTAAATTAGCTTTTTAACTTTCTTATTGAGTTTTAAGAGTTCTTTGTAGTTTTTGGATAACCGTCTTTTATCAGATGTCTTTTGCAAATATTTTCTATCAGTCTGTAAGCTGTCTTCTCATTCTCTTAACTCTCTTGTTATTAAAAAAGAAAAAAAACTGGAGGAGTTGCTTGTGGTTTAGTGGTTAGGATTGAGTACTTTCAGTGCCCTGGCCCAAGTTCAATTCCTGGTGGGGGAACTGAAATCTCTCAAGCCATGTAGTTCCGCCAAAAAAGAAAAAGGAAAAAAGACACTGAAAGTGATGCCTCTAGACTTGACCCTAGTTAATGTTCCAGGGAAAGAATTCAGAGGGAGAACTCCTCCCACTCCCAAATTCAGACCTCAAATCATGAACTATTTTGTTATTTTTCTTCCTGGAAATGGATGAATCCATTCAGAAGATAAAAGAAGCATCCCCAGGCCAGGTAACAAAAATATCTAGGTGCCGCTGTGCCACTTCGCTGAGCTTTTAGAAAGATGAAAGTTTGCTTCCTTCAAGGGTTGTGTTTTAGTGGGTCACATCTAAAACTGTCTCATTTGGGGAAGAAAAAGCCCCATGAAAAATGTTAGCATTCAAGGCTCAACCCTGTTTCTTTTTCTTTTCTTTTTTATTTTTTTACAGTTTCAGCAGTTATTTCTTTTCTTAAATTTATTTTTAATTGAAGGATAATTACAATATTGTGTTGGTTTCAGCCATACAACAACATGGATCAGCCATAGGTGTACAAGGGTCCCCTCCCTCTTGAAACTCCGTCCCACCCCACCCCACCCTTCTAGGTTGTCGCAGAGCCCCAGTTTGAGTTCCCTGAGTCACACAGCAAATTCATGCTGGCTGTCTGTTTTACATATGGCAGTGTGTATGTTTCCATGGCAGTCTCCCCGTTCCTCCCACCCTCTCCTTCCTCCCCCTACCTGCCGTGTGAAGTCTCTTCTCTGTGGCTGCATCTCCATGGCTGCCCTGCAAATCGGTTCATCAGCACCATCTTTCTAGGTTCCATGCTACTGCTGCTAAGTCACTTCAGTCGTGTCCGACTCTGTGCGACCCCAGAGACGGCAGCCCACCAGGCTCCCCCGTCCCTGGGATTCTCCAGGCAAGAACACTGGTGTGGGTTGCCATTTCCTTCTCCAATGCATGAAAGTGAAAAGTGAAAGGGAAGTTGCTCAGTCATGTCCGACTCCTAGGGACCCCATAGACTGCAGCCTACCAGGCTCCTCCATCCATGGGATTTTCCAGGCAAGAGTACTGGAGTGGGGTGCCATCGCCTTCTCCGTTCTAGGTTCCATATATTCTAGGTTCCATATATGTGTGTTAATATACTATATTTGTTTTTCTTCAGCCCTTTCTCTTATGAAGCGGGTAGTTCCCTTTAAGACAAGAAGAAGGCACTCATCTGTTAATTAAATTCGTTATTCTTATTTTTAGAAGGATCATTGAACATTTCCGTGTAGTATTCTCTCGTGGCAATGCAAGGCAGGCAGGTCCCAGCCCTCAGTGAGTTTTGCTCTAATGGTGAAAATAAAGTTCACACGAGAAACATAGAATACCAAACTATGCAGTTGTGCAATGCAGTGTTCAGTGTTATCCCTTTTACTCAGATGTGAAGGAAACAGAGACAGCATAAGGGACAGAACCTGAGGTTGGCAGGTTGTGGAGTTGAGCGGCCTGCTTTTACATCTGCTCTTCTGTGCAGTGGCTGTGTGTCCTTGTGCTGATTTTGGAGTCTTCCTCTTGAAGACTTCCATGATTTTAGGTGGTTGATGAATGAATCTACACTTCTTTTTAATCCCTTTTAGTTACTATTTATGTATTTTCTGGTTATATACAGGAAAAAATCATTTAATATGACTTGAAGATAGGAAGTTAAGGACTATCTGGCGTGACATTTTCCTTTTCAAATGACATCAAATTGTTGGCATCTCTAATCCTTATTTCCTTATAGCTAGGACAGTACTTCGAAGAAGGCAATGGCACCCCACTCCAGTACTCTTGCCTGGAAAATCCCATGGATGGAGGAGCCTGGTAGGCTGCAGTTTATGGGGTCGCTAAGAGTTGGACACGACTGAGTGACTTCACTTTCACTTTTCACTTTCATGCATTGGAGAAGGAAATGGCAACCCACTTCAGTGTTCTTGCCTGGAGAATCCCAGGGATGGGGGAGCCTGGTGGGCTGCTGTCTCTGGGGTCGCACAGAGTCGTTCACGACTGAAGCAACTTAGCAGCAGCAGGACAGTACTTATTCATGACACACGAAACAAACCAACAGTGTCCTTCTCTGCCTGAATTTGGTAAATTACCACCAAGGTTTTCCTATAATTGTAAAAAATACTCCTTAAGCTGGAACTGTGGGTGATTCCCACCTTCATGCTGATGAGAAGAAAGAGATCTGTTTTTAGGCCACAGTTCCACTTTTGCCTTCAGAATTTGGATTTCCTGAAAGGGTCTAGTTGCTCTGTGGGTATTTTATTGGCTGTTAGTTTTTCTTGCCATCAGCAGTGGGAAGGCTCAGGGAGTCCTACAGCTTCAGACAGTGATTTAGAACCTAATAGGGGACCCCTGGGGCGTGATGTCTGTATGAGCTAAGGGAGGACGTGGAGCAATGTCAGATGGAGTGGATTCATTAGAATAAAGTGTGCACTGAATTTCCATAGGGGCTCAGAGATGGATGTATTACTCTACTGTCATGAAAGATTATCCTTTAATTGTTTTATATGCAAATTCATAGTGAGCATCAGGGCAGAACACTTGATTTATGAGCCGCTTTATCTTTAGCCCTGAATTCAGAGTGTCAGTTCCTAAAACGAGGGGCCGCCTATACCCCAGAGCCTGGTACACAACATGTGCTCAATAAGTACTTACTTAGTATCATGGAAACAAATACTCACTATGGTGAAATCCACCACTAGGAATTTTCATATAATCTCTTTGTGTTTGATTGTATCAGTTGTTTTTATGATTTTTTAGATCATGGGATTCTGTAGAATAGACCCTTAACAGAGTCCACACTGATTGCCATGTTTTGGAGTGAGGGCTTGATTGCACAATCAATGGAAGAGCTTTCAATGGAGAGCTATTAAATGACTTTGAGGAAGAGAGTGAAAAGCTGATTCAAGATGACAACTCTACTCCAGTGATTTTGGTACTGGACGTGGTTCTAAGGGAACAGAATCTGAAGGATATGTTTACTGAGTTGATTCTGGAGCTTCTGGAATTGGTCCTGTGACCCAGTTAGATTTAAAGGCAGCATTGACTCTATTTCCTATGGCAAAGAGAGCACTTCTGTGTTCACAGCATGATGTGGCCACAGGGATATACAACATTTCATTGGATACTCATGTTCAGATACTTAAGAGACAAGGATCTGGGACATCATTTTTGTTAGACTAACATTTTTGTCAAATTAATGAGTATGAGATTGGCTGGTTGCTCCTAATGTCATTGACAAAGTGGCAAAAGAAACGAATGAACTTAGGGCTCAAATTCCCAGCACCAAGCACTGCATAAGTGACTCCGAATCTTCTGTGTCTGCCCTGAAGGAGACGTTTATCTCCTGAGACTGCTGACAACCAAACCCAGAATCCCATCCTCTAAGTGACTGAATTACAAGTGCAGAGTTGAATTCCCAGCCTCACAGAATGTCTACTGTTGATAGGCAAGAAATGAGATCCTGGAGGTTGGCATGGGGATGTATGGGAAGACCCTGATGAAGCCGAGGGCACTGAACTTCTAAATTTTGGTGCGTCTTCTTCGCCAGTAGATGCAGCCTCTCCACCTGTGTAACCCTGCTTTGATGAGGAAGCTATAATTGCCTCCCTTGTGGCAGTTGCCTTGCAAGACATTGTTGATTCTCCTGAGGACCTCAACCCCCTCTTTTCCTCTGGACTTGTATAACTAGACTCAAGTTACTGCAGGTCCTTAAAAGTGAGGGTCAAAGTGAGACCCATGAAGAAGTCTTTGCATTGCATGCATGCTCAGTTGTGTCCTGACCCTTTGTGACTCCATGGACTGTACCCCGCCACGGTCCTCTGCCCATGGGATTTCCCAGGCAAGAATACTGGAGTGGCTTGCCATTTCCTTCTCCAGGGGACCTTCCTGAGCCAGGGATTGAACCTGTGTCTCCTGCATTGGCAGGCAAATTCTTTACAACTGAGCCACCTGGGAAGCCTGTGAGGAGGTCTGTTACACTGCAAAAGAACTACTTGGTTTTCTAATTTACACAGAAGTTCAGGAAACATGTGTGGGAATGGATATTAAGGGTGTGGGGTAATGGGGAAGGAAAATAAAATTGAATCGGGCTGCATTAATTGATATGGACTTGCTAAACAGAAATCAGCATTTAATATTGAAGATTGAGGAGTTAAAAAGGGCTCTACCAGTTTGGTTAGTTGGGTAGCTAAAACATGGACCAGACGCTGGCTCACAGTGTATAAACTTGAGTGCCAGACCTGCCTAGGCTTTATGTAGAGGAAGAGATTCAGAGGCTTAGGGAGATTGGAATGTTAGAATGGATTTGTCATTTAAAACCTATGCACCCATCTTGGGAGGGTCCACAGCATATATCTTTCACTGTGTCTATGAGAAATAAATTTGTGAGGCCACCTCCTAACATCCCTGAAGAGCTCTATGATCACTCTTGGAGAAGGAAATGGCAACCCACTCCAGTGTTCTTGCCTGGAGAATCCCAGGGACGGGGGAGCCTGGTGGGCTGCCGTCTGTGGGGTCGCATAGAGTCGGACATGACTGAAGCGACTTAGCAGCAGCAGCATATCACTCTTATTTTTTTTACATAAGATAAGCAACCTTTTTTTAAACTTTAGTGTTTAGTTTGTTGGTTGTGCTGGGCCTTTGTTGCTGTGTGTTGGCTTTCTCTGGCTGCGGTGAGTGGGGGCCGCTCTTCCTTGTGGTATGTGGGCTCCTCACTGTGGGGGTTCCCTTGTTGATGAGCACGGGCTCTGGCAGCGGGGGCTACGGTACTTGCAGCATGCACACTCAGCAGTTGTGGCACATGGACTGAGTTGTTCCCTGGCATGTGGAATCTTTCCCGACCAGGGGTCAAACCTGTGTCCCCTGCATTGCCAGGTGGATTCTTATCCATGGGACCATCAGGGAAGTCCTCTGTGATCACTCTTAAATGCAAGCCAGACCTCACAGTGGGGACTTCCGCCACTGCAGTGAGGAGCCTGAGTGCAGGAGGAGTCATGGGACCCTGGGTGGCAGGGCTCAAGCGGCAGCACCTAACCACCAAGGTCAAGGAGGGAGTGTTGCTGTAATGGACCACAGAGCCAGACAGGGACCAGGACAGCCCGGCTCCTGGAGACTGAGGGATTCCCAGATGAAATACATAGAAGCTTACTAAATTCTTGTTTGAGCTGTATAAACAGAAAGATTCCAGGTCAAGGGAGCAAAAGTCTAACCTGTCTCAAAAAACAGTCACAGTTCCTCAATCATTTCCCAGGTTTGAGCCAGTTGATAAGCCCCAAATCCGTGAATGAAGGGGAGGCTGGGTCTCCTTAAGGAAAGGATCACAGTACCCTTGCCCAAAATTTATTCTGGTTAATCTTTCTCCCAGTTTCTCCCAGGGGACTTTTGGCTTTCTACCAGGCTGACTGTGCATTGGGGAAAAGGAAACAATCAGACCTTTTGAGGATTATGGGATCTGGACTGACACTAATTCCAGGAGATTCAGAACGTCACGGTGGTCTATCAGTCAGACTAGGAACAATGGAAGTCAGGTGGTCAATGCAGTTTTGGCTCAGGTCCATCTCACAGTGGGCCTGGTAGGTCCCTAAATCCACTCTGTGGCTATTTCCCCAGTTCTGGAATGTCTAATGGGAGGTGATATATTTAGCAACTAGCAAAATCCCCACATTGATGAAGAATGAATTGTCAGATGGGAGAGCTGGCTGAAGGTTATTGGAATAGTCCAAGGGGAAATACGCAATTCCTGGACTATTATGTAGAGGAAATAGTAGAGGCTGTTTGAGTGTTTTGAAAAATTGAGATTTTTATGTGGAGCTTTAAAATATTTCTGCTATAAGCATCAGTTTTTCTTATTTAATTTATTCAAGGAAGAAAACAGATGACTTATGCAAAGAAGACAAGCTCTCTTAACTTCAAGAGGTTTACATTTTTACACAGCTGGTTGTGTTTATTATAATAAGATCAGTGAATTCATAGTCAGAGGGTTGACTATTACAAAGCTAGTGAGTAAATTCAATTTTCTGTAACAAACATACAATGAAGAAAAACAATTTCCTCTAAAACCAACGAACCCGCCAGCTAATCAACCAATCCCCAAATCAGCATCATAATTTCAAGATGAAAAGTAATTTCACAGTTAACCATTGGGGGTTAAGAAAACCCTTGCAAAGAGAAGGTCTTGAAACAAAATCATCATCTTTATGATGTCGGCTACATGTTAAATATGGATTTAGCTTTGAGTGAGGCACTTTTTCCACTTGTCTCTGCTATTGTGTGTGTGTGTGTGTGTGTGCGCGCGCGCGCGTGCCTTTCAACTAAGTCCTACATCAAAGGATAGAGCCTACCTCAGTCTGAAAACACTTGTGTCAACAACTGCTAATTATTAACCACTTGTTCAAATTTACAGATCCTGGATTTCTACTCTGATTTTAATCAGAATTGAATCAAAGCTGTTTGGAGTTCTGTGTGTATGGAGTAAATAGCATTGTGTAAAGAAAGAGGGAGAATAAATAGGAGGAGAGAAAGGGAAAGAGGGGAAGGGGAAGGAGGGGAGGGGACGGAGGGAGACTAGGAGGAATCCTTAGCTCTCCGGGCTGTTGGGAGACTTGACTGAGAGTGGTAAAGAACCTGCCTACCAGTGCAGGGGACGTAAGAGACACAGGTTTGATCCTTGGATCAGGAAGATCCCCTGGAGGAGGGTGTGACAACCCACTCCAGTATTCTTGCCTGGAGAATCCCATGGGCAGAGGAGCCTGGGGGCTACAGTCCATAAGGTCACAAAGAATTGGACATGACTGAAGCGACTCACCATGCCACTGTGCTAACTGTCCAGCTCAGGGTCTGCACACAGTATGTAATCAGTTAATACTCATTCTGTCCTTGTGATCCATCTCCAACAGATGAGGTTCCACTTCTAACTGGTTTGAACTCTTGTTGTAGCAAAGATGTCTCAGTGCATTCTGTCTACACTGCTTGCAGAACATCTTTGGCTATGATTCCTGCAAAGATTTGAAGGACTTTTTTTCCCCTCCACTGTTGTAAGCACACTCCTCAAGATCTAAATAAAAGATGTTTGCTAACTAATGGTTTACCAATTTTTGGAATAAAAATATGATATTTATTAATTTATATGGATTCCTCTATATTTGCCCCTACCATGGAAAACTTTAATGAACTAGAAAAAGTCCACTGAGCTCTAAATCCACATTTGTCATTGTTGTTCAGTCGCTGACTCATGCCAGCTCTTCGTGATCCCACGGACTGCAGCACTCCAGGCTCCCCTGTCCTTCACTGGCTCCTGGAGTTTGCTTAAATTCATGTCCGCTCCGTCAGTGATGCTCCCATACCATCTCATCCTCTGCTGCCCCTTCTCCTTTTGCCTTCAGTCTTTCCCAGCATCAGGATCATTTCCGATGAGTCCGCTCTTCACATGAGCTGGCCAAAGTATTGGAGCTTCAGCTTAACTCACATACTTGAAAATATAATCTTCAGATCGTGGAAAATACAGCAGGAATGTGTGGGAGAAATCCCTAAGTAGACTGTTATATCTACTAGGAATGGAGGGCAAGTTGCAGGGTCAGGCATGTGCTGGATATATACACATAAATACATACATATACATATACCTAGAGCACTCTCTGTACAAGTGTGTGTATTGTTGTTTAGTTGCTAAGTCGTGTCCATCTCTTTTCGTCCCCCTGGACTGTAGCCCACCAGGCTCCTCTGTCTATGGCATTTCCTGGACAAGAATACTAGATTGGGATGCCATTTCCTTCTCCAGGGGATCTTTCCAACCCAGGGATCAAACCTGCGCCTCCTGTATGGCAAGCAGATTCTCTACCACTGACCCACCAGGGAAGCTCCAAGTATGTGTGTGTGTATATATATATATATATATATATATATATATATATATATAAAACCAAAAATGACTCCAGATATTGCAAAATGTCCCCTGGGGGCATGAAATCACCTCCAGTTGAGAACCAGTGCTCCAGGTGAGTGGTTCTCTCCTCTGTCCGCCCTTTTGAGTCACCTGAAGAGCTGTTAAAAAAAGGAAAAAGCAACCAAGCCCTGTCCTAGAATAATGGTGTCAGAGTCTCTGCGGGTGAGGTGTGGCGGAGCGTTTTGGGATCACCAGCAGCAATTTGGTGACTGTGTTGTGCAGCCAGCATAGAGAATTAGGCAGCTGACACAGAGACTCGGGGTCAGCAGGAGCTGCTGAGTTGTCAGGCTTTGTGCTTACTGTGCTGTGTAGGACTTCTCCCCAGATGGCTTCCTTCTTGTGTCCGTGGGGATGGATGGGATGTTTGCACACACCTTGACCAGCAGGAAAAAATGGGGCTGTACCCAAAGACCTTGCTTACATTTGCACAGTGCTTCAGGGGTTATCAGTGATTTTCACAGATACTCACATCTGATCTTTAAATGACGCTGAGAGGCAATCAGAGTGGTAAATCTCCAGTTTACAGGGTGAGGGAAGTGCTGCTTGGAGGCCTTAAGTGACACATGTAGTTGCTAAGGCAGGCCTCTTGTCCTGTGTCATCGCTCACTGCCGCTCGTGTTCACTGTGGGGGACTTTCTAGCAATGAGGTTGGAAGGCTTATTTTCTCACATATGGATTTCTTCATAGAAAACAAAGAACTGATGAAAAAGGGTCCATTATTTCCCAGTGTTGATGCAAACTCTGTTACCTTTCTTTTAAATTAAAAGCAAACTGTAATAATCATGCTACTACCAGCAGCAGTGGTTACAATCTGATAAACTCTTGTGTACTGGAATGTGTGGGTGCTCACTCATGTCCAGCTCTTCACAACCTCATGGACTGCAGCCCGCCAGGCTCCTCTGTCCATGGAATTTCCCAGGCAAGAATACCGGAGTGGTTGCCATTTCCTCCTCCAGGGATCTTCCCCACCCAGGGATTGAACCCATGTCTCTCATGTCTCCTACATTGGCAGGTGGGTTCTTTACCACCAGCACCACCTCTTTTATACTATTTTAAATATGACATTTCTGATGCTTGGAACAACCTACAAAGGAAGCATTCTTTGCATCCTTTTAAAGAAAACTTTTTTTTTGGAAAAAACTTAGTCTCTAAGAAGTTAATGTAACTTGTCAAAACTAGTCTGGAGAAGGCAATGGCACCCCACTCCAGTACTCTTGCCTGGAAAATCCATGGACGGAGGAGCCTGGTAGGCTGCAGTCCATGGGGTCTCTGAGTTGGACATGACTGAGCGACTTCACTTTCACTTTTCACTTTCCTGCATTGGAGAAGGAAATGGCAACCCACTCCAGTGTTCTTGCCTGGAGAATCCCAGGGACGGGGGAGCCTGGTGGGCTGCCGTCTGTGGGGTCGCACAGAGTTGGACACAACTGAAGTGACCTAGCAGCAGCAGCAGCAGCAAAACTAGTTAGTGACGGCTCTAGGAGTTGAAACCAGCTACGTCTGCCTTGAAAGTCCATTGCTTCTCCTCTACCTTGCCGTTCCCTCTGTGGGACATGTTCCTATGTGCCCACTTCGTACGTAACCTTGAGCTACCTTTATGCAAAACGCATCACTCTGTTAAGATGCAGTTGCCAGTTAGGCACTGGTCCTCCATCAGCATGCTGGAGTCAGTTACAGCGTATTTCTGTAGGTGGAGGGTGATGTAGTCCACATCCCAGCCAGGATCAGGAAGGCAAGGGGCCTGCAGTGATCTGATACTTAGGCACTTGTGTCAGCCCAGAAGAGGCCACTGTATTGCTGAAGCACCTCACTGCCATCCTCCTATGAAAAGGGTCCCAAGAAATGCTCCAGAGCAAGGGAGCTCTGGAGGCACCAAGGACCTCTCCACCCTCCCCCTGCCAGGAATCACATCAGATAGCGTGGAACATCAGAACTCGTAGAACATTTTAAAAAGGCACCCATGTTTTGCAAGTGAACAAGGAGAGATATTATATCTTACGAAGCATTTATCATGACACTGCTGGCCAGAAGTGACTGCCATACAATTGTAATTCATCATGTAATTGAAGACAGAAAATGTCAGTCCAGTCATGCTTGATTGAAAATTTCTGTTTCTAGCTCTATATAAGAATTGACTGTAATACATAAGTATTTTTATTATAACTCAACCCATACATATACCACATATGCCAAGCATCTGCATGGAACATTTCCTAATCCTTGGTGTTCTGTTTTATTCTAATATTAAGGTTTTATATTTTGAAAAAATCATGCACATCAGAAGTCTTTATATGAAAGAATTTCTTTATTGCCTTTCCTTTGTTTTCTTGTAAGGGCACCTCCTTAGTTACTTCTGCAATGGATTCTCTTCATATAAAATTATTATGTCGATTGTATCAACATATGGCATATGCTAAAATAAACTTCTTAGAGAGATGTTAATCTTTTCTGTGACTGAATAGCAATAATAAAGAGAAAATTAGAAATTAAAAAAACACAAAACATTGACATCCAATGTGGAGCTCATGACTGTACAGCTATAATACCCTTTTGCAGGCCAGTGGCTGTAAAATTGCTCTGTATTTTTAATTCTTCCACAGCACAAGCCCAGATGAGTTGGTTTTTTTCTTTGCAACTAATTGAATTTTAATTTCCAGAGAGTCTCAGATATTAGCAGGGCAAGGGAGAGAGATGGGAGAGTCAGATAGATGGTCTTGGAAATGTAACACCTTTTGACATGTCCTCTGGGGTCCATGAGCAGACTGAATGTAAATGCCTTTCTCTCCATGGGGACTGACTGGCCCAGACTGCTCAAATATGCAGAGTGAGCATCTTTTGTTTCAACACTGGAGATTTTGCTGACTCAGAGGCATACATCAGTCTCCGTTGGTGATGTGCAGCAATTAGCCCAAAGAAGTGCCATCCTTTCCTTGACCTCTCTTCCTCACCTCTCGTTGGGTCCTAAAAAGGGAAATCTTATAATCTGTAACACAGGGTAAAAGGCAAAAGCCATTACTTACAACCTTATAGTATTTAGAAGGAGAATGGATAAAGGAGAACTCTGGACATGCCCTTTCTTTCTTTTTAAAAGATTTATTATTTATTTATTTGGCTGTGCTGTGTCTTAGCTGAGGCAGGTGGGATATTTTATTGGTATTGTGTGAACTCTTAGTGGCAGCGTGTGAGATCTAGTTCCCCAATCAGGGATGGAACCCGGGTCCCCTGGATTGAGAGCGAAGGGTCTCAGCCCCTGGACCAGCAGGAAAGTCCCCCTGGAGGGTTTTAGTTGCAGCTTTACTGTCGCTCTTTTCATTGTAATTCTTGGTGATTTCCATAAGCATTTTCCAATGTCCATGTTTCTTTATTCCTTAAGGTCTTCTGCAGTGATAGCCCCCTCTCAACCACTTACTGTCCTGGTCTTACCCTAGGTCTTATTATTATCAATAACCCCAACCCCTCCAAAAATCCCAACATCGAGTGCCCGCTTCTGTCTTTGTAACTCACCTTATCCAGTCTTCCAACCATAACCATTCCCTGCACAGACCATCAGTTTCTTGTGCTTCTCTAGTTTGTCGCATTCACCAGCTCTGCTTGCACCTCACTCTTCATGAGTCTGCATCCCGCAGCTGAACGCGGCTGGTGAGCTACACAGCACGTCGTCCACTGGCCTCACTTTAAATTCATCGTCAAGAACCTCAAGGGGGCCCTTTGCCGCCAGCATCATCCTTCATTTCCCAGAACCACTCACTTGCCCACGCTCCTTGATGCCTGTTTCGTGCCTCACCCTCTGCTCTCCAACTCCCAGCACCTCCTCAGCATAATGACCTCAGTGCCTCTTTCACTGAGAAAGCAGGGGAGCGTCCAGAAAGGGCTCCCACAGTGCCCACCGCCACACCAGCTTCCTAGCTGCCTCGGGTCTTCCCCCTTCCTCCTGTGGCCGTGGACGAGCCGTGGGGCTCACCTGTCCATTCTCAGGCTTCAGGCCTGTCCCCTTCCACTTCTCCAGGCAACCATTTTCATAATTTTCACCCTCCTCTCCCTCACTGACTTTTCTCTCTGGAGTCATTCCCATCAGTGCACAAACATGCTACTGTTTCTCTGATTCCGACTTCACACACATCTCTTCTGTTTTTAAACCCACTAAATCCAAGTCCTTCCGTTTTAGTAAAACCCTCTAAATCCAAGTTCTCACTTCCCATTCTCACTTGACTTTGAGCAGAAGTTAGTCCCCAACGCTTCAGAAGACTGTTCTCGTCTAGATTACCCCCATGTGGTACAATCTCAGTCCTCCGTGTTCCTGACCTGCCGGCAGCCACTGTAAGAGGTGATCCCTCCTGCCTCCTTGATACACTTTCTTTGTTGGACATTTGGGATATCCCTGCCTCCAGTTTTCTTGCTGTTCCACTGGCCACTCCTTCTCATTCTCCACTGCTGGTTTCTCTTTATCTTCCGGACCCTTTAACACTGGAACATGTCAATACTCAGCCAGAGAAAGTGCTCTCTCTCCTCACTCTTTTGGAGATCTGAAATGCTAGGCTGGATGAAGCACAAGCTGGAATCAAGATTGCCAGGGGAAATATCAGTAACCTCAGATAAGCAGATGACACCACCCTTATGGCAGAAAGCAAAGAGGAACTGAAGAGCCTCTTGATAAAAGTCAAAGAGGAAAGTGAAAAAGCTGGCTTAAAACTCAACATTCAAAAAATGAAGATCATGGCATCTGGTCCCATCCCTTCATGGCAAATAGATGGGGAAACAATGGAAACAGTGACAGACTTTATTTTCTTGGGCTCTAAAATCACTGCAGATTGTGATTGCAGTCATAAAATTAAAAGACACTTGCTCTTTGGAAGAAAAGCTATGACCAGCCTAGACAGAATATTAAAAAGTAGAGACATTAATTTGCTGACAAAGGTCTGTCTAGTCAAAGCTATGGTTTTTCCAGTAGTCATGTACGGATGTGAGAATTGGACCATAAAGAAGGCTGATTATCGAAGAATTGATGCTTTTGAACTGTGGTGTTGGAGAAGACTCTTGAGAGTTCCTTGGACTGCAAGGAGATCCAACCAGTCAATCCTAAAGGAAATCAATCCTGAATATTCATTGGAAGGACTGATGCTGAAGCTGAAGCTCCAATACTTTGGCTACCTGATGCGAAGAGCTGACTCATTGGAAAAGACCCTGATGCTGGGAAAGATTGAAGGCAGAAGGAGAAGGGGATGACAGAGGACGAGATGGTTGGATGGTATTACCGACTCGATGGACATGAGTTTGAGCAAGCTCCGGGAGTTGGTGATGGACAGACCATGGGGTTGCAAAGAGTCAGACACGACTCAGCGACTGAACTGGACTGAACTGGCCTAATCTCTGCTTCATAAGCCATCCATTCTCTTGACTTTATTTAAAATTTTAAAATATTTATTTATGTATTTAGCTGAGTTGGGGTTTAGCTGCAGTAAGTGGGATCTTTTGTTGCAGTTCGCAGAGTCTCTAGTTGTGGCATGTGGGGTCTTAGTTCCCTGACGAGGGATTGAACTCACATCCCCTGCATTGCAAGGCAAATTCTTACCCATGGGACCAGGGAAGTTACTTGACCCAACCTTTAAAATACATCCAGAATCCAGCTCCACTGATCACCCTGCCCCAAGTGGTCACTGTCACCCACTTAGGTTTATAGTGGCCTTCTAACTGGCCTTTGTGATTCCGTCTATTGGAGGGAGAGACCCCTGTGGATGGGCGGCCAGGGAAGCTTTGGCTTGGACTATGGGAAGGAGCCAGCCATGCAAAGATCTGAACATGCCAGGTGGAGAAACAAGCAGTGTGAAGACTCAGATGGGAAAGAGCATCATTTGTGTGTGTGTGCTAAGTTGCTCAGTCGTGTCTAACTCTTTGCAACCCCGTGGACTGTAGCCCTCCAGGCTCCCCTGTCCATGGAATCTCCCAGTTAAGAATACTGGAGTGGGTTGCCATTTCCTCCTCCAGGGGATCTTCTCAACCCAGCGATCGAACCCAGATCTCTTGCATTGCAGGCATTGCAGGCAGATTCTTTACCCTCTGAGCCACCAAAGGTAAAGAGAAAAGAGTAATTGTCATAAGAATAAAAAATTAAGAGGTCTATCCATGAGATACATTTTATTTCAACAAAAGCATGAATACTCACTTTCCTAACATACTAATATTAAAACCTGCCCAGATCTCTGTCACATAGGATTCTCAAACAGTGGATGAAAATAATTGTTTGGTTAGCTCAGTTCAGTTCACTTTCTCAGTCGTGTCTGACTTTTTGTGACCCCATGCACTGTAGCCCACCAGTCTCCTCTGTCCATGAGATTCCCCAGGCAAGAATCCTGGGAGTGGGTTGCTGTGCCCTCCTCCAGGGCATCTTCCTGACCCAGGGATCAAAGCTGTGTCTCATGTCTCCTGCATCGTCAGGTGGGTTCTTTATCATTAGCGCCACCTGGGAAGCCCATAGTCACACAGGCTCTTATTCAAAGTGAGAAAAAGCGTGTAGGCAAGCACTGGACGTTCAAAAGACATACAGGCATAGTCACTAGGGTCCTATTCTTATATGAACCTGTCTCCAGGTAAAACCACCAAGATCTGTGCAAGAAATCTTCCCTTTGGGAAGACTTCAAGGCAGAAGTTCTCAGTGGGATTTGCCCATCCCTCTGGCTTTTGCTCCGCCATTTTGAATAACCAGTTATGCCACTGAAACCATGAGTAAACAAACCAGCTGTAGGGATCACCATGGGAGTTTCAGACTTTACAGCACATCATAAATCTCATTGCCCTTATCTTGGCCATGAGTCAGAGCCAGACCTCTAGGTGTCCCAGACAGAAAGACAGATCTTTTCCAGTCCCGGTTGTAAATCAACTTGAAGACAAGGTGGCCTGTTCAGAGTCATTATATCAAAAGGACATCCACGTTTTGGAAGGTCGTGAGTTTGACCTCTGCCAATAACCAGCCTCATCCCCTTCTGATTCTTTGTGTGATGCTCGGCCCGCTGCTCCCCCTCCAACCATCTTCCATCACCCCAACCGTCTGCTTATTCTAGGGCAGCCAAGTTTGCCCCCCACCCTCTTTCTTGCCATCACCTTGCCAGAGTTCTTGCTGTGGCCTTTCCCTGGCCCCTGCCT
The DNA here is from genome assembly GCF_003369695.1 of Bos indicus x Bos taurus. NCBI lineage: Eukaryota > Metazoa > Chordata > Mammalia > Artiodactyla > Bovidae > Bos > Bos indicus x Bos taurus. The sequence goes on along the minus strand of NC_040096.1, from coordinate 16,003,529 downwards.
TATTCTACCACTTAACTTGTGTCCACCTATTTATTTCAGCTATATTTGAGTGTTTTTGAAACAGAGGACTGGGCTGGGCTTATTTAATCTCTATGCCCTCTTCCCATACTCACTGACATGTAGGTAATGAGGTTGAGCAAATTTCTGCATGAAGATTGTGGTTTCTTTTCTTGATTTTATGTCAGCTACTCCCATCTCAGCTTCTAATTCTCAGCCATGTGCTCAGTCACTCAGTTGTGTCCAACTCCTTGAAACCTCATGGACCGTAGCCCGCCAGGCTCCTCTGTCCATGGGATTTCCCAGGCAAGAATACTGGAGTGGGTTGCCATTTCCTCCTCCAGGGAATCTTCCCAGCCTAGGGATTGAACCTGAGTCTCCTGCTTCTCCTGAATTGGTGGATTCTTTACCATGGAGCCAAAATACTCCACAGTTAATAAGCCCTACGGTGATTCTCCTGGACCGGTCCTGGTGTCATCAGGCACATTGTTCCACCCTCCGGACATGAACACAGTGGCCGCCACACTGGGCTGTGGTGGAGTGGAGGAGGGGTGGCGAGTCTCATGGGTAGTGGTCACGGCTGAGATGCTCATGGTCCTCAGGAGAGCTGTCCGAGGTGTCACACCTCTACAGCTTTAGCCCAGGTGACACGTCTTCTCACCTGCACTGAGAGGTACAAAAGGAAATCTCTGCTTTTCTAAGATGGCTCTAGTGTCAGGGGATGTGAACAAGGCAATGTTAGGATTCTCACAGCATCCTCAAGGAGTATTTCTTAAAGCCTCTTGCTATCAGCCTGAGAGGCGATTAAGGGACACGCCAGGTACCCCTTTGCCCCAGGGCTAGTCTGAGCCCTGGGCAGAAACCTCACTGGTATCCTGAATGTTTTCTGTTACCGTTGCTTCCACCATGACTGTACACCTGTCTTCTACTCACCAAAGACATGACCAGGGATCTGGGGCCTGGGTATCCTTACCGGCTCAGAATATTGCCTTGTGGCTTGAGCTTGGTTTTGCATCACCACCTGGGATGATGGAGTCTCTGGGCTTCCTTTCAGGGTCTTTAATTTTCCATAAGTATAGCTGGAGAAAGAACCTCTTCCTGGGATTAGACCTTATCTATGTGCTTCCCCGGTGGCTCAGTGGTAAAGAATCCACTTGCCAGTGCGGGAGACCTGGGTTCAATTTTTGATCTGGGAAGATCCCGCATGCCGTGGAGTAACTGAGCTCATGCCCCACAACTATTGAGCCTGTGCTCTAGAGCCTGGAAGCCACAACTACAGAAGCCTGCACGCCCTAGAGCCTGCACTCCACAACCAAAGAAGCCACTGTAATGAGACGTCTGTGCACCACAGCTGGAGAGTAGCCCCCACTCGCCACAGCTAGAGAAAAGCCTGCATAGCAATGAAGACCCAACACAGACCCCCAAAAAGATTGTGAATGACTATTAAAATATCTATTAAAAAGACCTTATCCTTACGCTATGCTACTGTAACAAGTGTCCCTGTCCCTCTAACTCTCCAATCCACCTGCAGACCTTACCTCTGGGTCTGTTGGCCACATCCTGATCCTAGACCTTCCAAGACAGATGATTCTGCTCTTCCATGGGGTTGTGGCTTCTCTATAGCCGAAGGACCGAGCATGAGTGATTGCATCACATCCTTAGGCGGAGCGACACGTGCCTCCAGCCCTGGTGCCCTTGTGTAGTATTGATGCATCTTTTCTCATGGACGGCTCCATCACTGGGTTTCCCTGGTGTCTCAGACAGTAAAGGATCCGCCTGCATGTGCGAGACCTGGGTTCGACCCCTGGTTTAGGAAGATCCCTGGAGGATGGCATGACAACCCACTCCAGTATTCTTGCCTGGGAGAATCCCCATGGACAGAGGAGCCTGGCAGGCTATAGTCCATGGGCTCACAGAGAGTTGGATACGACTGAGCGGCTAAGCACACTCCATCATTTGGGGCACACAATTCATCATTTGATGAATCACCAAACTATAAACCTGGATTTCTTCCATCAGATATTGGAACAGTTTACTTAGATATAAAATTGTGGGACCTCCCTGGTGGTCCAATGGTTAAGGGTCTGCCTGCCAATGCAGGGCACATGGGTTTAATTCCTGGTCTGGTCAGATTCCCATATGCTGTGGGGCAAGTAGGCCTGTGCACAACTATTGAAGCCTGTGCCCCACCCCCCAGGTTGTGCTCTGCAACAAGAGAAGCCATTGCAGTGAGAGGCCCGCCCACTGCACCTAGACAGTGACCCCTAGACCTTCAACTCCTTGCAACTAGAGAAAAACATTGTTTCCAAATGTCTTAGTGACCTTTTGGAGAGTTCCAATTTTCAGCAGACTGTTAACCTACTTCCCTTCAGTAGGGCAAGTTAACCTACTTCCAAAGATTCATTCACTTGAGTTTATCTGACACATAAAGTACTGGGGCTTCCCAGGCGGCACTAGTGGTAAAGAACCCCGCCTGCCAATTCAGGAGACGTAAGAGATGTGGGTTTGATCCCTGGGTGGGGAAGATCCCCTGGAGGAGGAAATGGCAACCCATGCCAGTATTCTTGCCCGGAAAGTTCTGTGGACTGAAGGAGCCTGGTGGGGGTTGTAGAGTTCTATGGACTGAAGGAGCTGTAGCCCAGGGGGTTGCAGAGTTGGACAGGACTGAGCACTTGCACACAAAGTAGCGGGAGAGTTCACTACAGTGACTGCCAGGTTGGTTTCCACTAGACCAATCGTTAAAGCCAAACTTTTTCCGTGCTAAGCACTTCGACTCAAGAGAAAGGATTTACTCATCCCAGAAGTTTCCAAGCATTCAGATGTCATATAAACAAAACACTTGGCCAACTTACCCAAGGCATCTGGTTTAATAGGGGTATGCGCATAGATATCTTGATGTTCTTCCATGCCTTAGTAGCAAAGTGAGACTTCTCCTGGGGATTCCCTTATATATTCAATCTTTATCACAGCTACCACTGACTTCCAGACCCTCGTCCAAGAGAACATTACCCTTCAGGCAAGTATATTGGTTGAATAATAAAGTGGAATGGCAATGGTTCCATTTGGAGAGGCTGATTTTTATTCCTTCAAAGCATATGCACGCAGTCAAATAAATATTGGAGTGGTTTCAGAAAAAGGGAACTCAGAATTTTCCTTGGATATTAATGCATTTAATTTCAATGCATTCAAGCAAAAAAAAAAAAAAAAAAAGAGAGAGAGAGAGAAATGCCTTCGCTGTTCTTGGTTAATTGCTAAATAAAGAAGATTATTCTGCAGGGGGCTCTTCTTTCCCATCACATTTAAGCCAGCTCAATCTGATTGTTTGTTTCCTCAGCCTGCTGCCTCTGGGGCTGAGGGTATATTCTGTCGGTGTGAAGAGCACCTCTAGAGACAAACACTGAACCAATAAATACATCGGAGCAAATGGACATAAGTTCTATAAAGGAATGGTGGTAGGATGTGGAAGGACCGGCAGAGATGACAGAATTTCCTTTGGAACAGGACAGGAGCCAGCAAGCTGTGACTTGTGGGCTACACTCAATCCCCTACACATGACCCTTCAAACTGTGAACTTTCAGAGATGTGAATGTGCTTTCCATCGTCATCAGGCACGAGTGACATGGCAGCTTGCCCTCCGTCTCCTGTTGCTGACCACCCTTCGGCTCTGCCCTCTCCCACCTCCTCTCCCTCCTCCATCACTAACTCTTCGGGCCTGGTCACCTGATGCCAGCCCGCAGGCGCCAGCTGTTGTGCTGCGCTACTTTACTTTTCAAGTACTGTGCTGTAAGAGCACAAACGTTTTCTTTATCTCTGTGTTTGTTTCTTATGTGTTACTAGTGTGAGAAGCATTATAAACCTATTACAGTACAGATTATATAGCTGACTGTGTTAGTTGATACCTAGGCTAACTTGGTTGAACTTGTGAACAAATTGGATTTATGAACATGCTTGCGAAACAGTACTTTTTTGAATATAGAGGACTTGTATTTTTTGTTTTTACATTTTAAAAGGATTATAAAGAAAGAAAAGAAGAGGCATATGTCACAGAGACCACAAGACATCTGTAAAGTAAATTATTTGCAAGTAAAATATTTATTCTTTGACCCTTTAGAGAGAAAGTTTGATGAGTCCCAGTTTGGAATATCAGGCTTGCCTCTCTTAGGACATGATGTTTAATCTGGGAACTTTAGAAAGAGAATTGGGGCAGAGGAGAAGTCCCCTGCCAAAGTCTTGTTAGAATAAACTTGAAAAAACTTTTGTCCTAAAAAACATTTTATTGGAATCTGGCTTCCTTTCCAGGTGAGGAGACAGGGAGGTACAGTTAAAGGGCATGCTACTATAAATAAGTTTCTTCTGCTTGTCTTGATCCTTTCTGCAAATTCTGATATATGGTTGGTTTGATTTTAAAATATCACCGACCTGTTGTCATTTTTCCAATCCCATGGCTCTCTCAGTTCCCAGCCCCATTCTAAGCTGGACTGCTCATAGCAACAACAGCAATTTTGATCACTTATGCATTTATTTTTTTAAGTTTGTGTTTGAATAGTTTTGGGGAGGGAGTATAATTGCCTTTCAATGATGTGTTAGTCTCTGCTGTACAGTAAAGTGAGTTGGCTATAGGTATGTGTCTGTATATATCCCCTTCCTCTTGGACCGCCCTCCCACCACCTGCCTCTCACCCCACCCCTCTAGGTCATCACAGCGCATGGGGCTGAGGCGCCCTGTGCTTTGTAGCAGCTCCCCACTAGTTGGCTATTTGGCACATGGTAGTGTATATATGCAAGGAGATCCAACCAGTCCATTCTGAAGGAGATCAGCCCTGGGATTTCTTTGGAAGGAATGATGCTAAAGCTGAAACTCCAGTACTTTGGCCACCTCATGCGAAGAGTTGACTCATTGGAAAAGACCCTGATGCTGGGAGGGATTGGGGGCAGGAGGAGAAGGGGACGACAGAGGATGAGATGGCTGGATGGCATCACTGACTCGATGGACGTGAGTCTGAGTGAACTCCAGGAGTTGGTGATGGACAGGGAGGCCTGGCATGCTGCGATTCATGGGGTCGCAAAGAGTTGGACACGACTGAGCAACTGATCTGATCTGATCTGAGTGTATATATGTCAATGCTACTCTCCCCTCCCCCCACCCCATGTCATCTGGACAGAAAAGAAATAAAACACAAGCTTTAAATGACACAATAGACCAGATATATTTAACTGGTGTTTACAGGTAATGCATCACTTTTGAGTCAGGCATCCTGTTACATATTTGCAACCCACTGTCTTACAAAATCCTCATAACTCTGCGAGATAACTCTGTGTCTGAATTTTACAAAGAAGGCGCAGTGGTCAGAGAAGCTGAGTGCAGTGCCTGTGGTTATGCTGCTGGTCGTCCATGGAGCCAGGACTACGACATGACCAGCTGAAGTGTCATGTGTGAAGACTGGGCTCTTCCTTTTATGGGAACTTACCAGCATGGGCTCCTCCCTCTTCCAAGGAAGCCTAGTCCATTTTATTTGCCAGTTGCAAGCCCTTCTTACTCACCGCACCCCTCTCCTTTCACTTCCATCCCCCCTACTCTGAAAGTAGGAATCTTTTTTGTTTGTTTTAATATTTATTTATTTGGCTGTGGCATGTGGGTTCTTTAGTTGCAGCACATGGGATCTAGTCCCCAGACCAGGGATCAAACCGGGACCCACTGCTGTGGGATCATGGAGTCTTAGCCACTGGACCACCAGGGAAGTCTTTGCAATCATGGTTTTTAATTATCTCAAAAGCTCAGTGTTATTAGGGGTGACATTGCCTTAAAATGCCACTGAGCTTGTTGAAGGAGGGTAGACTTCTTATTAACAGCTTTTTAACTAGTCCCTTATCAGCTTCATGCTAAAGTAATTTTTGATAACTCCAATGCACTCTAATTTTCCAGATTTATTGTCTTAACTTCTTCTGTGGAAGACAGATTTTTAAATGAATTTAACAGCAGAGCCATTTCAGAGGCATTGTGAATTTTCTATTTTTCTTCTCCTTGGATAAGTTCATCTTTTTTCCTTTCTTCCTTTTCATGGCCTCCCAAGACAGCGCAGGGAAGAACTTCTACCTTCCTAGGTTCGGTGACAGGGAGCCCTTGATTTAAACTAACAAAAGACAGATTAGCAAGAGAAATACAAACAGACTGCATTACCATGCACAATGCCTATACTTGTGAGTACCTCTAGGGATGGTTACAATTTAGATAGCGTCTTCACAGAGAACAATACATTGTAGAGAAGGGACAAGACACAGAAAAAGGGTCTTAGGCTTCCAAGAGTGGTAAACTGTGGTAAGGTAAACATATGGAGCAAACCATTAATAATACAGAATTGTTTCAAGTGATATTTTTCCTCTTTGTCGTGTCTTGGGGTTGATAAGAGTCTCCGATGATTTAGAGTCTAAGCCTGCTGCTGCTGCTGCTGCTAAGTCGCTTCAGTCGTGTCTGCCTCTGTGCGACCCCATAGATGGCCTGCCTGCTTTTAGGCAAATGTAGGGGAGGTCAGGGGCTTCTCTAGTGGCTCAGTGGTAGAGAATCTGCATGCAGTTCAGGAGACCCAGATTGGATCCCTGGGCCGGGAAGATCCCCTGGAGGAGGGCATGGCAACCCATTCCAGTATTCTTGCCTGGAGCATCCCATGGATAGAAGAGCCTGGCAGGCTACAGTCCATGCGGTTGCAGAGTTGGACACGACTGAAGAGACTAAGCAACAGTGGAGAAGAGGGAGCTTTTTCTTTTTTTTCGAGTCTGCTCTTTCTCAGCTGTCTTCTGCTTGAAACACTCCTTGTATCAAAATGGCACATTTGGAGGCCACATATCCTGATTCCCTGCGACAGCATTCTGAGAAGCTCTTCTTGTTCTTTCGAGTTCCTTCTTTGGCTTGGACAGTGAGGTTTAGTAGCAAAAGTACCAGGCTCGGGTCCAGGAGACCAGAGTGTATGCAGGGCCAGCAGAGAGCCTCCGTGAGCCCCTAGCTTTCTCTGGCACTCAGCCCCCTCACCCGGTATAGCATAGGCGTTGAACTCAATGTCTAATTTCTAAGATTCATCAATTTGCCTATGTGTCTGAATCTGTCAGGGTATAGTCAGGAGACAGAAATTATGCCAGTTATTGGAACAGAGAGAATTTAATGTAAAAAAAAACTATTAATTAAGTACATATAAGTGAACTGTTTATAGAACGTATACTGAGGTAGGGATGGCAAGAAGGAGTAAATTGGAATTATGATAACTTAGAAACTGAGAGGCAGGATGTGGCTGGTTCTGCTTTTAATAAATTTAATAATTAATTTTATGACACATTTTAAACTTTATTTTGTCTTGGAGCCTAACCGATTAACAATGCTGTGACAGTCTCAGATGGATAGCAAATGGACTCAGCCTTACATATTGTTTACTTCCTTAGTTTAGTCCCTCAGTCAAGCCCATGGCCTGTAGCCCGCCAGGCTCCTCTGTGCATGGGATTTCCTAGGCAAGGATACTGGAGTGGGGTGCCAGGGTTGCCATGCCCTTCTCAAGGGGATCTTTCCGACCCAGGGGTCGAACCTGCATTTCGGGCTTGACAGGTAGATTCTTTACTGCTGAGCCACCTGGGAAGCCCAGACATTCATATACATGTGTCCATTCTCCCCCAAGAACCATTCTCCAATGGTTCTTCTTATTGGATTCCGCTGCTGTGGAGGCAGAAGGGAACTGCTGCAGCCAGCGTGAAAAAGTGTTGCTCAGGTGAAACTTGCAGGAGCAGAAAGCATAGGTCCTTGCCCCTTCACCAGCCTTTAAGCCTCCCTCTAGTGCCCCCTACTGGCAGGGCTTGCAAAGCACATGTCGTTTGTGGACAATGGAGGGGCTGGAAGGGTGGCTTTGGAGCTAAGAGGGAATAGCTTAATACCTGGCTCAATGTTTATTGCTGAGATTGCAAACTGGTGGCCCAGAAGCGACATAGGGCCACATCTGACCCATCTGTCCTGTGTGACAATCACAAACGTTTAATCATCCATTCATGTTTGTTTTTTTTGTTTGTTTTTTGCTTTTTCACTATTCCCCCAATATTTATTATGAAAAATTTCAAACATATAGAAAGATAGAAATAATTTTACAATATACACTTATATACCTACTAATTAGATTCTACAATTAATATTTTACTATATTTGCTTCATTTTCTACCTCTCCACAAAACTGCCTTTTTAAAAATTTTTTATTTTTAAAAAGATTTTTGATCACTCTGTTTAGCACAGGGGAATGTTAGTTCCCTGGCCAGGGATGAAACTCACACCCCCTGCATTGGAAGCATGGGGTCTTAACCTCTGGACTTCCAGGGAAGTCCCAGCACAAACCTAGCTTTTAAAAATTCCAGTTATAAGATGCTTACAAAAGACATATCTAACGAGATGCCAGTCCAGGTTCAATGCACGATACTGGATGCTTGGGGCTAGTGCACTGGGACGACCTAAAGGGATGGTATGGGGAGGGAGGAGGGAGGAGGGTTCAGGATGGGGAGCACATGTATACCTGTGATGGATTCATTTTGATATTTGGCAAAACTAATACAATTATGTAAAGTTTAAAAATAAAAAAAAATAATAATAAAAAAAATAAAGCAAACAGCATAGAAAAGTTAAGAGAATTCAAAAGCCATTTGGCTTTACCCAAATAATTTTAAAATGTATGTCCACACAGAAACCCACCCACTGAAGCTTATAGCAACTTTATTCATAATTGCTCATACTTGGAAGCAACAAAGATCTCCTTCAGTAGGTGAATGGACAGACCAACAGTTGTATAGCCATACAGTGGGATATTATTCTTTGCGTTGGGTTTGTTTTTATAATCTGACAATCTTCTTCCTGAGAAATCCACAGAATTTCATATTTCTCTTTTTATATTTTTTACAAACGAATGGGAAGGCAGCTTGGAAGTTGCATGCTCAGTTGACTGTTAGTAATCCTGTGGACTGTAGCCCGCCAGGCTCCTCTGTCCATGGGTTTTCCCAGGCAAGAATACTGGAGTGGGTTGCCATTTACTTTTCCAGGGGATCTTCCTGATCCAGGGATCGAACCTGTGACTCCCGCATCTCCCGCATTTACAGGAGGTTCTTTACCACTGTCTCACCTGGGAAGCCCAGTTTGGAGGTTAGCTACTTCAATAATCAGTTTGCAGATGTGGTGGTCAGGCCCTTGGAGGGTGAGAGGATGTCTCTCAAATTATGCAACCAGTGAACAAGATCTTTGGGTTCCTGGGACCAGGATTCTCATCACTACCCCTCCCTGTGTTTCCCTGAGGGTGGGTGTACACTAGCCTCTCACTACTCAGAGTGTGGTCCATGGATCAGCAGCACCAGTCTTGCTAGAAAGGCAAAATCTTAAGCCCCAACTCAGACCTATTGAACTGAGAATCAGAATCTGATATTAAGATCCCTCTGTGATTTGTGTGCATAGTGAAACTGGAGAAGTGCTGAAGATAGCTTTACTGAAGTAAGAGAAAAAAAGAACTTCTTTTGGACTCTGGTGTTTTTCTCTGGGGTGGGGCCAGGGTATGGGGTGTATGCATGCATGCTAAGTCACTTCAGTCGTGTCTGACTCTGTGTGACCCTATGGACAGCAGCCCACCAGGCTCCTCTGTTCATGGAATTCTCTAGGCAGGAATACTGGAGTGGGTTGCCAGTTCCTTCTCCAGGGGTGTATAGATGGGTTCTTACCAAATGTCCTGACCATTTGTCTGATTCTTGTCTCCCCTTCTCCTACACTTGTAGGCCCACAGGCATGTAGACAGCACATGTGCATGCAATCATACATGTGTACGCATGTTCTCTCTCGCACACACACACCCTCTGCGCCATTTATGAGCGGGCCTCGGTCTCACCTGCCCCGTTCCCGCCACGTGTCCCATGCGTGCTGCACGCTGTTCACACGGAACTCCTCGCAGGTGGTTGCCCTCGCACATCAGCTGCTGTTTCTCCCTCCCTGTCTCTGCACCTGCTGTCTGCTCCCGCCTGTGATATATCCCATCACCAAGGTGGAACCCTGACTAACTCTTTTTAAAATCTGAAATTCAATTTTATTTTATTTTTTAAATTGTTATTGCAGTATAGTTACTTTTACAATGTGTGAGTTTCTGCTGTACAGCAACTATATATATATATATATATATATACATATATATATATACACACACACATATACATATATATATATACACACACACATACACACACACACATGCTTGGTTGCTCAGTCATGTCTGACTTTTCGTGCACCCATGGACTGTAGCCCGCCAGGCTCCTCTGTCCATGGGATTCTCCAGACAAGAATACTGGAGTGGGTTGCTATTCCCTTCTCGAAGGGATCTTCATGACCCAGGGATCAAATCCGGGTCTCCTGTCTAGTGGCCAGTGCTGAGTCCGTGTTTGCTGTTTTGCTGCTGTTATAGGATGCATTAGGCTTTTTAAGTGTGTTGATTACTTCAGATTGGTTCAGTTCAGTCACTCAGTCATGTCCGACTCTTTGCGACCCCATGGACTGTAGCACACCAGGCTTCCCTGTCCATCATCAACTCCCGGAGCTTGCTCAAACTTACGTCCACTGAGTCAGTTATGCCATCCAACCATCTCATCCTCTGTCGTTCCCTTCTCCTCCCGCCTTCAATCTTTCCCAGCAATAGGGTCTTTTCCAGTGAGTTGGTTCTTCGCATCAGGTGGCCAAAGTATTGGAGCTTCAGCTTCAGCATCAGTCCTTCCAATGAATATTCAGGATTGATTTCCTTTAGGATGGACTGGTTAGATCTCCTTGCTGTCCAAGGGACTCTCAAGAGTCTTCTCCAACACCACAGATCAAAAGCATCAATTCTTCGGTGCTTAGCTTTCTTTATAGTCCAACTCTCACATTCATTCATACATGGCTACTGGAAAAACCAGTTTTGACTAGATGGACCTTTTAATGTCTCTGCTTTTTAATATGCTATCGAGGTTTGTCATAGCTTTTCTTCCAAGGAGCAAGCATTTTTTAATTTCATGGCTGCAGTCACCATCTGCAGTGATTTTGGAGCCCAAAACAATAAAGTTTGTCACTGTTTTCATTGTTTCCCCATCTGTTTGCCATGAAGTGATGGGACCAGATTCCATGATCTTATTTTTCTGAATGTTGAGCTTTAAGCCAACTTTTTCACTCTACTCTTTTACTTTCATCAAGAGGCTCTTTAGATCTTCTGTACTTTACTTTCTGCTATAAGGGTGGTGTCATCTGCATATCTGAGGTTATTGATATTTCTCCTGGCAATCTTGATTCCAGCTTGTGCTTCATCCAGTCTGGCATTTCTCAAGATGTGCTCTGCATATAAGTTAAATAAGCAGGGAGACAATATACAGCCTTGACGTGCTTCTTTCCCGATTTGGAACCAGTCTGTTATTCCATGTCCAGTTCCAGTTCTAACTGTTGCTTCTTGACTTGGTACAGATTTCTCAGGAGGCAGGTTAGGTGGTCCGGTATTCCTGTCTCTTTTAGAATTTTCCACAGTTTGTTGTGATACACACAGTCAAAGGCTTTGCCATAATCAATAAAGCAGATGTACATGTTTTTCTGGAACTCTCTTGCTTTTTTGGTGATCCAGCGGATGTTGGCATGGTCTCTGGTTCCTCTGCCTTTTCTAAAACCAGCTTGAGCATCTGGAAGGTCACAATTTACGTACTGCTGAAGCCTGGCTTGGAGAATTTTGAGCATTACTTTGCTAGCGTGTGAGATGAGTGCATTTTTGCAGTAGTTTGAACATTCTTTGGCATTGCCTTTCTTTGGGACTGGAATGAAAACTGACCTTTTCCAGTCCTATGGCAACTGCTGAGTTTTCCAAATTTGCTGACATATTGAGTGCAGCACTTTCACAGCATCATCTTATAGGATTTGAAAGAGCTCAGCTGGAATTCCATCATCTCTACTAGGTTTGTTTGTAGTAATGTTTCCTGAAGCCCACTTGACTTCACACTCTAGGATGTCTGGCTCTAGGTGAGTGATCACACCATCGTGGTTATCTGGGTCATGAAGATCTTTTTTGTACAGTTCTTCTGTGTATTCTTGTCACCTCTTCTTAATATCTTCTGCTTCTGTTAGGTCCATACCGTTTCTGTCCTTTATTGTGCTCATCTGTGCATGAAATGTTCCCTTGGTATCTCTAATTTTCTTGAAGAGATCTCTAGTCTTTCCCATTCTATTGTTTCCCTCTATTTCTTTGCATAGATCACTGAGGAAAACTTTCTTATCTCTCTTTGCTATTCTTTGGAACTCTGCATTCAAATGGGTATATCTTTCCTTTTCTCCTTTGCCTTTAGCTTCTCGTCTTTTCTCAGCTATTTGTAAAGCCTCCTCAGACAACCATTTTGCCTTGTTGCATTTCTTTTTCTTGGGGATGGCCTTGATCACTGCCTCTTGTACAATGTCACGAACCTCTGTCCATAGTTCTTCAGGCACTCTAACTATCGATCTAGTCCCTTAAATCTATTTGTCACTTCTGCTGTATAATCATAAGGGATTTGATTTAGGTCATATCTGAATGGTCTAGTGGTTTTCCCTACTTTCTTTAATCTAAGTCTGAATTTGGCAATAAGGAGTTCATGATCTGAGCCACAGTCAGCTCCTGGTCTTATTTTTGCTGACTGTATAGAGCTTCTCCATCTTTGGCTGCAAAGAATATAATCAGTCTGGTTTCAGTGTTGACCGTCTGATGATGTCCATGTGTAGAGTCTTCTCTTATGTTGTTGGAAGAGGGTCTTTGCTATGGCCAATGTGTTCTCTTGGCAAAACTATGTTAGCCTTTGACCTACTTTGTTTTGTACTCCAAGGCCAAATTTGCGTGGTACTCCAGGTAGCTCTTGACTTTCTACTTTTGTATTCCAGTCCCCTATAAGGAAGAGGACATCTTTTTGGGTGTTAGTTCTAGAAGGTCTTGTAGGTCTTCATAGAACCATTCAACTTCATCTTCTTCAGCATTACTGGTCGAAGTATATACTTGCTACCCCATTATCTATTCCTGTATAACTCAGTGGCTTAAAGCCATTGTATCATTGGCTGTGCTCATGGAGCTGTATTTTGGGTGGGAATTCCCTCCTCCTCCCTTCCTTTATTCCCCTAAATATCTATTTATTTATTTGACTGTGTCTGGTCTTACTTGCAGCACGTGGGATCTTCACTGAGGCTCATGGACCTTCTAGCCCGACTCACAGGCTTAATTGCTTGGGCCATGTGAGATCTGAGTTCCCTGACTAGGGATCAAACCTGTGTCTCCTGCATTGCAAGGTAGATTCTTAACAACTGGACAATCAGGGATTCTAAATCATTGACTCCCTTCCTCCCTTTCAATATCTCTTTCTTTATTCCAAATGTTTACTAACCAGGTATCACAAGACCAACACAAGTCATTTGTTGGCTGAATGGGATGCTGGAAAGTCTAGGCAGTTGTTGTTCAGTCGCTTAGTCATGTCCTCTTTGCAACCCCATGGACTGCAGCACACCAGGCTCCCCTGTCCTTCACTACCTCCCAGAGTTTGCTCAAACTCATCATGCCCACTTGAATAGGTGATGCCATCCAGCCATCTCCTCCTTTGCCACCCCCATCTCCTCCTGCCCACAGTCTTTCCCAGCATCTAGGCAGGGAGTTGTACTAAAATGAGGCCAACCAAACTTGGAAGCTTAGCACATACCTACCTGGGGAAAATAGTTCCCTCTCTGCTCTGGTCTAGAAGCCTGAATTACCAAGCATAAGGAATGATGTAAAACTCCCTTGTGAACTGGGCTGGTGGTGACCTCCCAGGGGTCTATCCGGGAGGGGAGAAGAAGGGCAGGGCATCTCATAAGTGGGGCTCTGGCCATGGGTGTCGTGTTAGGTAGGTTGTCTCAATCTGAGGAAGTAGAACCTGGTTCTTTCCTGGGGAAGGCCTGGTCGGGCAGGGGCAGAGTTTGTAACTTTTCTGATTGGTTGGGGCATCAGATGCTGGTAGGAAACCAGCATGGACCAGACGCAAAGCCAGTCGTGCAGACTAGTGCGCCTGGTGAGAGTAACAGGAAAGCTACGCCCGACCCAGGCACAGGACCCAATTCATTCTTTTAAAAAATATTTACTTTTATTTTGCTTATTTTTGGCTGCGCTGGGTCTTTATTGCTGTGCACGGGCTTTGTCTAGTTAGCAAGTGAGGGCTACTCTCTAGTTGAGGTATATGGGCTTCTCACCGCGGTGGCTTCTCTTGTTGGGGAGCACAGGCTTTAGGGAGGCAGGTCAGTAGTTGCTGCACGCAGGCTTAATTGCCCCGAATCATGTGGGATCTTCCCAGACCAGAGATCCAACCAGTGTCCCCTGCATTGCATGGTGGATTCTTAACCACTGGACCACCAGAGAAGCCCCCAATTCATTCTTGATAGAAATGGGTCATGGCCACAGAAGATTGTTTTAAGACACTCTCATCAATGAGTCGGAGAAGGCAATGGCACCGCACTCCAGCACTCTTGCCTGGAAAATTCCATGGACAGAGGAGCCTGGTAGGCTGCAGTTCATGGGGTCGCTAGGAGTCGGACACGACTGAGTGACTTCACTTTCACTTTTCACTTTCATGCATTCGAGAAGGAAATGGCAACCCACTCCAGTGTTCTTGCCTGGAGAATCCCAGGAACGGGGGAGCCTGGTGGGCTGCCATCTCTGGGGTCACACAGAGTTGGACACGCCTGAAGCGACTTAGCAGCAGCAGCAGCAGCAGCATCAATGAGTAAGGCATTGAGACATAACACTCAATGGCTAAGAACTGGGAAAGATTAAGTCTGCCAGGAGCCAGATGCTGAAAGCCCTTGGCTGTTCAGGGCTGAATCAGGCAGATAAACTCGGAGTCTAGTGGGAACACTAACCGACATCATTACAATACAGCATGACCCAGGCCTGAGCTGGGTTTGCAAGTCTTGGCTTATTTTCTCAAACACAAATGTCAATGACCTAATAAAGTGGGAGATTGCTCACTATATTTTCTAAGCTGTGGGCTGAGAAACTGGTAAAATAGTAGTGGAGAAAAACCCTGAGCCCAGGAGCATAGGCGCAGCAGTTTCCCCTAGACGTCCCCACATCTGACTCACTGCAGGTCTTTGCCCAAGTGTCCCGGTTCCCGAGGGACCTCCGAACCGTCTTGTTTGGAAGCGTCACCTCCCACTCTGATTCTCCCTGTCTCTGCCTCCATGTTATTTTTCTCTGTATCACTTTCAGTAACCCACTTACTGTATATTTCATTCACTCACTTATCATCTCTTTTCCCAACTAGAATGTAAGGGCCACGAAGGCAGGGATTTTCATACATTTGTCTCCTGCTGTATTCCCAGTAATGAAAACATGGGCTAAGTCACTTCAGTCACGTCCGACTCTTTGTGACCCCATGGACTGTAACCTGCCAGGCTCCTCTGTCCATGGGATTTCCCAGGCAAGAGTACTGGAGTGGGTTGCCATGCCCTCCTCCAGGGGATCTTCCTGACCAGGGATCAAACCTGAGTTTCTTATTTTTTTTGCATTGAAGGTGGGTTCTTTACCACTAGCACCACCAAATAGCACTTAACTAATAACAGGCATTGAATGAATGTAGACTCATAGGCATGGTTCCTTGATTAATGTCATATATGGAAGGGAAAAAGGAAATGGCTTATTTCATGGCTTTGAGTTGTGTGGAGGTGAAAAGTGACGAGGTGTGTGAGTGAAGGAAATCCTAGTTAGTGAAAACCACTGACAGCATCAAAGTTATCTTCTTTTCATCTCATAAATAAAATAATAAAAGAAGGAAACCTGCCACCGGGAAGGTAACGCAGAGCGTACTTCCATTGCTGCTTTTGGGGACCTCCCTTCAAGTTGGTTAAACAGCTAATGAAGATTTTGGCTGTACGGGGGCCCTTCCCAGCACACATCTGCCTAAATAAAGCATCCACGGGTCAGGAGAAGCTTCCTTTCCGTGAAAGATAAATGATCTTCTTCATCTGATTTACAGTCAAGGTTGAGCAAAAGGACACTTACCTAATTTGTATTCAGGATTTCCACTGTATGAAAGACGTTCTCCAGAATTTCCTTCTTGGGTTTAGTATATAATGTATCAATATATTCTTAGCAACAGTCGTTGATAAATAGTAAGTATTCAGTTTTTAGTTGGAAAGAATTATCTGTGTGCTTCTAGAGATCTGCCACCTCTCTGAGGATGCTGGGTTCATTGGAATTCCATAAATGTGTCTACAACAGTGTATTTATATTACTATATCTTAAGGTAACCGATGGGGCTTCCCCGGTGGCTCAGTGGTAAAGAATCCGCCTGCCAATGCAGGAGACCTGGGTTGGATTCCTGGGTGGGGAAAATCCCCTGGAGGAGGAAATGGCAAACCACTCCAGTATGCTTGCCTGGAGAATCCCATGGACAGAGGAGCCTGGCGGGCTACAGTTCATGGGGTCACAAAGAGTCGGACACGACTGAGCGACTAAACCACCACCAGGCAACTGATTGTATTACAAAGCACGTAGTAGTTACGCCTGTTGGAGAAAGGCTAGCTCATGGCTGCTCTCTTCTACATTCTCCTGAGAAATCTCAACATTTAAAGTAATTACAGTCCAATTTAAAAAAATCTGAACATTGGCTGTGGCTTGGAAAAGGCCCTTCTTGGGTGTTTACTAAAATAAACTGTCTTGTTGGTAGTTGCTCTTATCAGTCTCGTCTTTGCCCTCCCAATGGTCCCCATACCTGCCTCACCACACTTTTTCCTGGGAAATTTGTCTTTAAGCATAACCCCGCAGGTAAGGACATTTGAGGCACTGCCACTTTTTTGTTTAAAAATAAAAATGACAGAATTTCCTTCAGCTGCACATTACGCATTTCAAAGAAAGGTACGTCAAACCCAGTTCTGGTTGATCTATTTTAGCACGTGTACATATGTGTCAACCTGGTGAGGCTGTTATTTTCTGAATAGCGTTCCTCAGAAGTCGCATTTGTCCAACATGTCTAATTTGCCGCCGACATCTGTCACACTCCACCTTTTATGTCTGTGACACAGAATTTCTAGGATGCATTAAGATGGGCATCAGGTTTTCTAAAACACCGCACAGTCTCTAATCTCTTGTCTCCTCTCTCCACCCTCCCCTCTCTCTTTCTCTTCCTCACAGGGCTGATAGTCTACCTAGGAATGATGGGGGGAGCCTTCGTCCTGGGGGGCCTGGCTGATAAGCTGGGGAGGAAGCAAGTCCTCAGCATCTCCCTGGCCATCAACGCTTCCTTTGCCTCCCTCTCCTCCTTCGTACAGGGATATGGAGCTTTCCTCTTCTGCAGACTCATCTCAGGCATAGGGTACGTAATCACAGAGATTCAGCCGGCCCCTCCTGCCATCCATCCATCCTGGTACCTTGCCTCTGAGTGGTCCTCCAGAAAACCTTGAACTGAATTCTGCTTTTTAATTTCTGGCTGTACCTCACGGCATGTGGTGCCTTATTCCCCAACCAGGAGTTGAATCCATGCCTCCTGCAATGGAAGGCAGAGTCTTAACCACTGGACCACCAGGGAAGTTCTTGGATTCTTGTGTGACTTCCACGATACTGTGTTAAGGTTGAATCTTAGAAAGGGGTTAGGTTGCAAAGTCAGTGTATAAGGTCAAAAGAACCTAACGCTGCCTTAGGCTGGTCTTTGGAATTTACTGGGCTGTTTCACCACTTGGCCCAAGGGCGGGACGCGGCAATTGGGTTCCTGGTCTGACTGTTTTTAGTGTCTGACTTGGTTCTTCCTTTCTGGCATTTTCTCTCTGCAGTATTGGGGGTGCTCTGCCCATTGTGTTTGCCTATTTTTCTGAATTCTTGTCCCGGGAGAAGCGAGGAGAGCATCTCAGTTGGCTGGGCATCTTCTGGATGACTGGTGGCATCTATGCATCTGCCATGGCCTGGAGCATCATCCCGCACTACGGTGAGTGCAGAAAGCTTCAAAGGGCCGAGGGGCCTTTGTTCCGAGACACCTGCATCCGAACAGCATTTCCTGTCCTCAGCCTTAATCCCACATTCTCATACACAGTTCCTGAGTACAACCTTGATCTTTCTAAAGAACTTCCAGCACTGGAGACACATTGCTAATCTCAGTACACGTCTGTCTGGAAATAATACAGTCTACCCTCCCTCTTCTCCCCCCTCCTTCTCTCCTTTCCTCTCTTTTATTTGAAGGGATTTTGACTTTCATCTCCAGCCCTCCTCCTCACAGCAAATTAGGCTCTATTCCCTTCTCCAGGGGATCTTCCTGACCTAGAGATCGAACCTGGGTCTCCTGCATTGCAGGTGGATTCTTTATCATCTGAGCCACCCAGGAAGCCCTTTAAGGCAAACTTCATCTCCAGTTCTCCTCCTCACAATGAATTCGGCTCAGTAACTCCTTTTTATAGATGGTGTAGCAGAGGTCAAGAAGT
The DNA here is from genome assembly GCF_003369695.1 of Bos indicus x Bos taurus. Taxonomy (NCBI): domain Eukaryota; kingdom Metazoa; phylum Chordata; class Mammalia; order Artiodactyla; family Bovidae; genus Bos; species Bos indicus x Bos taurus. The sequence goes on along the minus strand of NC_040096.1, from coordinate 15,985,085 downwards.
TGGTGACTCGGCCAGATTGATGACTTGGCCTTGGCATGACCTTGAATCCTGACGCCCCCTCCCTTGCAGCGCAGTGCTCTCATGCATTTTCCATTTTACTTCCTGCTGTCCCTCTTTTGGTTGCAGACATGGAGCAGCCCTTACAGACAAGGTCTTGGTTTCAGCTGAGACAATTTTATCATCTTGGTTAATTGTGAAAACTGGATTTTCTGGACAGAGACTTGGCAACATTAACTTTCACTATTGGATTTTATTAAGAGTAAAGTAGGGAGAAGGCAGCAGTTTTGAATTTGATTATGCCTTTGGAGTATTCTGGGTAATGCCATTAACATCCTTCAAAATTATTTTTGGCAAACTACAGATTATGGGTGTAGGCTTTGCCATCATCTAGAATCCTGCAGACCATAGGGAAGAGCAGACAACTGCCCCTGAAGTTAGCCAACACTTCTCCACCCATTCCCCTCCTTGGGGCGTGTGTGTGCGTGTGTGCGTGTGTGTATGTGTGTGCGTTTATTAAAGTACAGTTTGTTTGCAATGTTGTGTTACTTTCAGGTGTACAGGATTGTGTCAGTTACTCTTTTTCAGATTCTTTCCCCATATAGTTTATTACAAAATATAGAGAATGGTTCCTATGCTATATAGTAGGTTCTTGCTGCTGCTGTTGCTGCTGCTGCTGCTGCTGCTGCTAAGTTGCTTCAGTCGTGTTCGACTCTGGGTGACCCCATAGATGGCAGCCCATAAGGCTCTGCCATCCCTGGGGTTCTCCAGGCAAGAACACTGGAGTGGGTTGCCATTTCCTTCTCCAATGCATGAAAGTGAAAGTGAAAGTGAAAGTGAAGTCCCTCAGTTGTGTCTGACTCTTCGAGACCCCATGGAGATGATGTGGGTTTGATCCCTGGGTGGGGAAAATAGCCTGGAGGAGGGCATAACAACCCACTCCAGTATGCTTGCCTGGAGAATCCTATGGACAGAGGAGCCCGGTGGGCTACAGTCCATAGGGTTGCAAAGAGTCAGACACAACTGAAGCAATTTAGCATGCATGCATGCGGTATTCCATAATATATGTCACGTGTTCTTCATCCGTTCATCTGTCCCATGGACATTTAGGTCCATGTCTTGGCTACTGTAAATGGTGCTGCTATGAACACTGGGGTGCATGTAGCTTTTTGAATTAGAATTTTCTCCAGATAATGCCCAGGAGTGGGATTGCAGGATCATATGGTAATTCTATCTTTAGTTTTTTAGGGAACCTCTATACTGTTCTCCATAGGAGGATGTACCAATTTGCATCTCCAGCAATAGCATAGGAGGGTTCTTTTGTCTCTTGGCATGCTTGTTTTAAATCTAAACCTCTCTGTTGTCTGTTCTGGACTAATGGAGGCTTCAGCATTATCTTTTTAAGAAGAAGCAATCTTCTTGGATTGGTGTAGTTAAGGAGATGCTGGGTATATTACCCTGAGAACCTGATCAACCCTGAAATCTTGGTTTGACACCAAAGATATTTTCCCCTCCTTCAAAGCTGGCTGGTCTTTCTGATCTATGGGCAGCTCTGCTCCTCAGTAATCTTAGGGCTCAGGTTCCTCCCAGCCTGTGCTCTCCCCTCTTCAGCATGTAACCTACATGCTGGTTCAGGAAAACAGCATGGGCAGTTGCATGTGGGTGCTTTTGAAGGGCAGGGTAGGAAGTGGATCACATCCTCTTTGCTCACATCCCCTTGGCCCCACATCTGTAACGCGACCACACTCTACGGCAAAGGACGCCGGGCAGTGTAACCTAGCTGTGTGCCCCGAAGCTGGAGGAAATGGGTTTGAGACCATATCCCACTGGATTTTGTATTAGAAACAGAGAAAGAAATATGAACAGAAACAATGAAATAAAGAGTTGACGTTTTCCAGGTAATTCTGTTACCATAGGCAGTTCTCCCTGGAGAAGGGCATGGCAACCCACACCAGTATTCTTGCCTGCAGAATCTCATGGACAAAGGAGCCTGGCAGGCTACAGTCCATCAGGTCACAGGTGGATACGACTGAAGCGCCTAAACGTGCACACAGGCAGTTTTTCATAATTTTAGATACAAACCTGTATTATTCCCCATGTTAGGCTCTTCATTCTTCCCTTCCCCTAACGGCACACTTTAATTATCCAGGCTGTTGGTTACATGGCTCCAAGGAATTGCTTTTGTCCTTGCTATTAATATAATATCATTTCCCCTGGTCATTGGTCCAAATGTGTTAACAGTAAGAAACTATTTCTACATATAAATTAAATTAGAAAAATTTGCTGGGAGGGGAACAAATAGATTCTGGATAAAAGCTAAGTCAAAATAGCAGGGCTCTGTAATTTGGGACAAGTCACTCTAGCTTGTCCAGGCTTGGTTCCTTCATCTATAAAATGAAGGGAGAAAGAAGCAAAGGGAATTGACTCTAGAGATCTGATCTGTGCCAGCCTTTACAGCCAGCAGTTCTTAGGATGCAAAGAATGTCGAGAAAATTTTGGAGATGATTCTAGTACTTGGGCTGGCTTCCCTCCAAGCTGTATTAGCAATTCTGGCCCTGTTTGCAGACTGCTTGTTCTGTAAGGGGATGGCCCGCACAACCAACCAATGAGCAAAGGTTCTTGGCTTCACTCTGATTGGATCAGCTTAGGTCATATGCTCACCTCAGCCAATCACTAAACTCCAGAGGATGCCAGATACTGAGGGTTCATATACTTCATTCCTCGTCCCTGGCGTTGTGGGTGGGGTCAGTCCCACCCAAACCACAAGTCTGCAACCCAGTGGAGAAGGACTGGAAAGATTTTGTGAGGTGGGTAGCAGCCTTCAGTAGTCACTACAAACTGTGTCATTTTTTCACTTCACTTTACCCACTAACACGTGCCAATGTCTGGGTGTCTGGTTTTTAAAGAAGCAATAAGTTAATTCGGGTTGGGAACTTGTTGATCAGGACTAAATGGGATGCCCATGGCAGAGGGGCCATAAGGCTGCTGGCTGATAACAGGGCTTGTGCTTAAATATCCTACTCCAAATGGACGGGATATTTTCCTATTTGTATGCTTTTGTGAACTGCAAGGAGATCCAACCAGTCAACCCCAAAGGAAATCAGTCCTGAATATTCATTGGAAGGACTGATGCTGAAGCTGAAACTTAAATACTTTGGCTATCTGATGCGAAGAACTGACTCACTGGAAAAGACCCCGATGCTGGGAAGGATTGAAGACAGGAGGAGAAGTGGGTGACAGAGGATGAGATGGTTGGATGGCATCATGGACTCGATGAACATGAGTTTGGGTAAACTCCAGGAGTTGGTGATGGACAGGGAAGCCTGGCATGCTGCAGTCCATGGGGTCACAAAGAGTCAGACATGACTGAGTGACTGAACTGAACTGAACTGATGCTTGTATGAAATCTGTGGCTTTTACATGCCATTTAAAAATGGCTTCTTGGATGATTAGGCTTGAAGGCTTGAAATGCACATTTACTTCAGGGCAAACCATCCTAGAAATATGGTAGACTAGAATCACAGTGTAACAGGAGTGACTATTTATTTTAAGCCTCATTTTTACCAGGACCAGATGTTTTGTCCACAGTGAACCAGTTATTTGATGATATTTTTTTAATAGGCCTAAGACATTAATCCGCTCACATCGCCCCCACTCAGCAGGGACAAATGCAAGGGTGATCCAGAAAGGAGACGGAATGTTTGTACGTAGCTTGTACAAACCATTTAATTGCTTTTGCTGGAATGAAATGATGTGAGGTCTTGGCACCAGGAATTTGGGTGACGGAGTCATTAAGAAAGAAAATTACAAAGCTCAGAATGTTTTTCTGGGAAGTCATGGGCACAGCCCTGAAAAATGTGGCTATATTATGGAAGATTAATTCCCACTGTAGTCAGCAGCACCAGCTGTTTGTGAGATCCTGATGGAGAAAAAGTAGGGCAAGCTAAAAGATCAGTGAACAAGACAATCCATGTCTCCATATTAGCGGTTGTTCCATATATTTGGAAGTAGTTCGCTATTTAATTTTATTTAATTTAAGGCCCCAAAGATGTGCCTAATGAAGTGCAGTTTACTAAGTCACCGTAAAAACCAGAGAGGCATGAGGGAATAATGGATTTTGGATAATTTGCACATATTATCATTAAGAAAAAAATGTCTCTCTGAGGCAGAGTACTCTCTAAACATACCTGTTTCTGTTCTTCTCTTGTTACCCACCTGAGTTGGATGGCTATGTGGTTATTTCTAATTACGCCAGAATGGTTTTTGAACATGAGCTGAGAATGTGTAAATCTTTCTATGGTTTTGTCTTCCTCTTCCAGTTGTCACTCCCAGGAGAAAGGAAAGGCTTTTTAATTAAAATTAAAATAAACAAGCAAACCCCAGTGATATGGGAAGGAGGATGGGCAGTGCATAAAGAGGTTTGATTCTGATTGAGAAGGCTGGATGTATTCTGTGTATTATGTTCTGTGGCCATTGTGTAAAAGTGGCCACAGTCCCGTGTTTTTCCACCTGGGATTCTCTCTGGCCAGTCCTTCACTCTGAAAATAGAGTTAGAAATATCTGCAGAAACAAGAGATATTAGTTAGGAGTCCCTGGCAAGTACAACAAATTGAACTGCAATGGTAAGTAATAGACTTAAGGACATAAACCTCCCACCTCTGGAGTTAGCCATTTAGTGTATTTTTCAAGTAAATGGAATAGAGATTTTACAGCAGAATAATGTTTACCCTTTGAACTTTAGAAATCACTATATTTATTTATAAAGTTAGGTCTTTTTAAGAAATGCTAGTTGGGGGACTTCCCCGGCCGTCTAGTGGTTAAGACTGCCTTCCAATACACGGGGTGCAGGTTTAATTCTTGGTTGGGTAGCGAAGATCCCACATGCCTTGAGGCCAAAAAATCCAAAACATAAACAACAAAATTCTGATAAAGAATCCACGGACAGTGCATGAGACCCCAATTTGATTCCTGGGTTGGGAAGGTCCCCTGGAGAAGGAATAGCCTTCTCCCTGCAGTATTCATGGGCTTCCCTGGTGGCTCAAATGGTAAAGAATCCGCCTGCAATGGGGGAGCCCTGGGTTTGATCCCTGGGTTGGGAAGATCCCCTGGAGGAGCACATGGCAATCCACTGCAGTGGATTCTTGCTTGGGGAATCCCATGGACAGAAGAACCTGGCAGGCTAAGTTCACGGGGTCGCAGAGTTGGACACAACAGAGTGACTAAGCACAGCACAAACAACAGAAGAAATGTTGTAACAAGTTCAATAAAGACTTTAAGAATGGTCCCCATAAAACCCATAAAAAAAAAAAAGAGCCTTAAAAACAAGACCAAAACCAGAAATGCTGTTGGAACTGTCTTCAGAGGTTGTTTTGAATGGCATGAAAGAAAAAGAAAACAGTTCTTTTGCTGATCTTTGCTGATATTCACCCGTTTTACTCACCATCTTTGGCACTAAATGTCATGTAACTATTTCTAAACAAATCAAAGCTACCCTCAAAGCAGGTGAGTTATTATTGATTGCTGGGGAGTTTTCACACACAGTGACTCTGTGGAGGTAACATTAGCTGCATTCTACAGCTGTGAAAACTCACCAACATAACAATAAGGATGTGAGAAAGCCAGGATTTGAACTCTGACCTATGTGACTGCAGAAATCCAGGCACTTTCCACTGTGTCATTGTTCCCTGAAAGAGGGAAATTTGCTACTTATAAAGATGTTTGAAATAACGTTTTGTAGATTCTAAAGGCAATTTCCAAAAATGAGTTTTAGGAATACGTTGAATATAATGAAAGCTGAGTTGGAACTAGTCACCTCTCTGTTTCAATGATTATGAATTCATTTGAATATAGAAGCTCAGTTTCTTAAAAAAAAAAAATTAGCGTTATGACTGACAGTGGTTTTCAAACTGTTGTCCTAAGCCCCGTGCTTTGGAATCACCCAGAGCTGGCATTGCTCTTTGACGTGGGTGAGAGTAATCCCCCATCAAAACCCTAGGTCACATAAGGCCCTGCTCTGGCTTTCCTTTGTCTTCCTTGATGGCTCAGATGGTGAAGAATCTGCATGCAATGCAGGAGATGCAGGTTTGATCCCTGGGTTGGGAGGATACCCTGGAGAGGGGCATGGCAACCCACCTCAGTATTCTTACCTGGAGAATCCCACGGACAGAGGAGCCTGGCAGGCTACAGTCCATAGGGTTGCAAAGAGTCAGACAGGACCAAGGGACTAACACTTTCACTTTCTTGAAGGTCGCTCTAAGACCAAGTGTCAGAGACACTCTGACTGCTTGATTTTCAATTGGAGTAGAGTTGCTTTACAATGTTGTGTTAGTTTCTGCTGTGCAATGAAGTGAATCAGCCGTACGTATACACATGTCCCCTCCTTCTTGAGCCTCCCTCCCACCACCACCCCATCCCACCCCTCTAGGTCATCACAGGGCACTGAGCTGAGCTCCCTGTGCTATACAGAAGCTTCCCACTAGTTATCTATTTCTGCAGATGGTGACTGCAGCCATGAAACTAAAAGACGCTTACTCCTTGGAAGGAAAGTTATGACCAACATAGATAGATAGCATATTATGTTGTCATAGTTATGTCATATTATGTCATAGCTATGACCAACATAGACAGCATATTAAAAAGCAGAGACATTACTTTGCCAACAAAGGTCCGTCTAGTCAAGGCTATGGTTTTTCTAGTGGTCATGTATGGATGTGAGAGTTGGACTATGAAGAAAGCTGAGCGCCAAAGAATTGATGCTTTTGAACTGTGGTGTTGGAGAAGACTCTTGAGAGTCCCTTGGACTGCAAGGAGATGCAACCAGTCCATTCTAAAGGAAATCAGACCTGAATGTTCATTGGAAGGACTGATATTGAAGCTGAAATTCTGATAATTTGGCCACCTGATGGGAAGAGCTGACTCATTTGAAAAGAGCCCAATTCTGGGAAAGATTGAAGGCAAGAGGAGAAGGGGATGACAGAGGATGAGACGGTTGGATGGCATCACCGACTCGATGGACATGAGTTTAGGTGAATTCTGGGAGTTGTTGATGGACAGGGAGGACAGGTGCTGTGGTCCATGGGGTTGCAGAGAGTTGGCCACGACTGAGCAACTGAACTGAACTGAGCGTATATATGTCAGTGCTCCTCTCCCAGTTCATCCACCCTCCCCTTCCCCTCTGTGCCACATGTCTGTCTTCTGTGTCTGTGTCTCTTTCAGCCCTGTGAACAGGCTCATTTGTACCATATTTCTAGATTGCACAAATAGGCATTAATATATGATATCTGCTTTTCTCTTTTCTGACTTACTTCACTTGGTATGATGGACTCTAGGCCCATCAATATCAATACAAATGACCCAGCTTCGTCCCTTTTTACGGCTGAGTAGTGTTCCACTATGAACAGATAGTACATCTTTATGCATTCATTCGTCTACAGACATTGCACTGCCTCCATGTCCTGGCTGTTGTAACTAGTGCTGTGTGTCTGTCTGCTTCTTCACAGGCTGGGGCTTCAGCATGGGCAGCAACTACCACTTCCACAGCTGGAGAGTGTTTGTCATCGTCTGCGCTCTGCCCTGCACCGTGTCCATGGTGGCCCTGAAGTTCCTGCCAGAGAGCCCGAGGTTTCTGCTGGAGGTGAGTCAGTGCCCCACCCCGTGTGAGGCCTGCTCTCCTAGCCCCTTGGTCCCAGGTCGGCTTTGACCTGGCCTGTCATTAAACCCGTCATGATGGTGGCCTGCCCAGGGTGCAAGGACTGCCAGAGCTGGAGGGAGCCGAGCTCACAGAGTGCAGATCAGCGGCACTGCTTCCTGAGTCTGGGTGGAGCTGGAGGGCACCCTCTTGAAGATGCTTCTGGTACCCATGCTCCCCAGAGGTCCTGTTGACCTTCGGAGCTGCATGAGCAGGACTTCCCTGGCAGTCCAGTGGTCCTCCCCAATGTGCTGCCACTGCAGGAGGCACTGGTTCAATCCCTGGGCAGGGAACTAACATCCACGTGCTGTGAGGCAGAAAACAAAACAAAAAGTGCCCAAAACAAAAAGCTGCATGGAGTTTTTTCCATGTTACAGCAGTGAACTGGGTTGTCGATCTTTCTCTGCTCCCCAGCCCTGCAGGACTCTTGCCTCTGCAGTTCCTCTCTCCTCCAGAAGGCTGCTCCCACAGTCCTGTGAGGTTTCCAGCTGGATGGTGGTGGTGGGGGGGGGAGGCTCTCCTGCTTGCAGTGGTCAGACGGGTCGGGCTGGTGGAGGGGCGATAGGACTCCAAGGCTCTTACAGCCTGAGTTCTCAGAGTCCACTCACAAGCTTCCTTCTAACTTTCTGCAGACTTTCTTGTTGAATGTTTTCTTTCATCCCATTGGTGAGGGGCAGATGCAGCAAAAAGTTTTTGTTTTTTTTTTTTAATCCAAGCTTATTTCAGAAGCTTTGATGTGTATTAGCTCTCTAGGACTGCTGTAACAAAGGAACACAAACTGAGTGTCTCAGAGTTACAGAAATTTGTTGTCTCCCAGATGTGTTGGCTAAAAGTGCCAAAAGGTGTTTGCAGGGCCACACTCCCTCAGAAGTCCTTGGGCAGAGGGCCCCAACCTCTGGAACCTAGTGCCTGATGATCCGAGGTGGAGCTGATGTAGTGATCATAGAAATAAAGTGCGTAATAAATGAAGTGCACTTGAATCCTCCCAAAACCATCCTCTGCATCCTGGTCCATGTAGAAATTGTTTTCCATGACGCAGGTGCCTGGTGCCAAAATGGTTGGGGGCCACTGCCATAGGGCAACCTTCACTTTGCCTCCTCCAGCTTCTGGGTGGGTTGCTTACATTTGTGGTGGTCCTTGGCTTGCAGCTCTTTCACTCCAATCTGTCTTTGTCACCACAAAGTATTCTCTCTGAGTGCCTCTAGGTCTTCACCTGGGCTACTTCTTATAAGGGCACCAATCATGTTGGATTAGGGGCCCATCCTACCCCAGTATGACCTCATCTTAATTACATCTGCAGCAACCCTACTTCCAAATAAAGTCACCTTCTGGGGGCACTGAGGTCTAGAACTTTAACATATCGAAGTGGCGTGGGGGACACAATTGAACCTGTTATGTGTTGGGTCTTGGCTTTAATCGTCCAGAGAGGATCATGGCTCCCACCTGCAGTCTATTCAACCTTAAAACTACAAGTAGTTACTCACAGCCTATGACAATAATAATACCCAGTATTTACACCTTGAAGGCACAGCCTGATTAGCCTCCCAGGATGGACTGCAATAGAAGCTTGTGTTGGTTTTTCACAAGCCGCAGATTGTAACGCATCCATGGCCAGTGGCCTAAGACGCGGGCATCAGCACCCTGTTGTCTCTGTTGGGTTTTCCACCTCTAATTAGCAAAGGATTGTTCATGTCTCTCTTTTTGGTTTTACCAGATGGGCAAACACGACGAAGCCTGGATGATTCTCAAGCACGTGCACGACACCAACATGAGGGCCAAGGGGGCCCCAGAGAAGGTGTTCACGGTGAGTGCGTGGTCACCTGTGCCAGCCGGAGGGGGCCTCTCCTCTTTACTGTTTTGGTTTGCTAAAAAATAATTTTACTGCATAAGCACATCATGGAAAATTTGTCAAAAAGGAAAAAAAACCCCTGATATTCTGCATCATATTACTGCATCATAATTATTTTTTGTATTTTGATGGACTCCTTCTTGGTACCACTAATTACTCAAAAATAGCAAAGGAAAAAACTAGCTGTATTCATACAGAGATAGCCAGATGTACCCATATTTACATATAAATATATATTATTTAAGAGCACTCATAGACATTCTACATGTGTCTAATAGTATTCAGAATCATCCTTTTTAAAAAAAAATACTTATTTTAATTGGAGGCTAAGTACAGTATTGTGGTGGTTTTGCCATACACGGACATGAATCCGTCATGGGTGTACATGTGTCCCCCATCCTGAACCCCCCTCCCACCTCCCTCCCCACCCCATCCCTCTGGGTTGTCCCAGTGTACTGGCTTTGAGGGCTCTGTTTCATGCATTGAACTTGGACTGGTCATCTATTTCACATACACATGTTTCAATGCTATTCTCTCAAATCATCCCACCCTTGCTTTCTCCCACAGAGTCCAAAAGTCTGTTCTTTACATCTGTGACCCTTTCCCTGTCTTGCATATAGGGTCATTGTTACCATCTTTCTAAATTCCATGCATTAACATACTGTATTGGTGTTTTTCTTTCTGATTTACTTCACTCTGTATAATAGGCTCCGATTTCATCCGCCTCATCAGAACTGACTCAAATACATTCTTTTTTATAGCTGAGTAATACTCCATTGTGTATATGTACCACAACTTTCTTATCTATTTGTCTGCTGATGGACATCTAGGTTGCTTCCATGTCTTGGCTATTGTAAATGGTGCTGCAATGAACTTTGGGGTACATGTGTCTCTTTCAATTCTGGTTTCTTCAGTGTGTATGCCCAGCAGTGGGATTGCTGGGTCATATGGCAGTTCTGTCTCCAGTTTTTTAAGGAATCTCCATACTGTTCTCTATAGGCCTGTACCAGTTTGCATTCCCACCAACACTGTAAGACGGTTCCCTTTTCTCCACACCCTCTCCAGCATTTATTGTTTGTAGACTTTTTGATGGCAGCCATTCTGACCAGCATGAGGTGGTATCTCATCGTGGTTTTGATTTGCATTTCTCTGATAATGAGTGATGTTGAGCATCTTTTCATGTGTTTATTAACCATCTGTATGTCTTCTTTGGAGAAATGTCTGTAGTTCTTTGGCCCATTTTTTGATTGGGTTGTTTATTTTTCTGGTATGGAGCTGCATGAGCTGCTAGTATATTTTGGAGGTTAATTCTTTATCAGTTGTTTCATATGCTATTATTTTCTCCCATTCTGAACGCTACCTTTTCACCTTGATTATAGTTTCCTTCATTGTGCAAAAGCTTTTAAGTTTAATTAGGCCCTGTTTATTTTTGCTTTTATTTCCATTACTCTGGGAGGTGGGTCATAGAGGATCTTGCTGTGATTTATGTCAGAGAGTGTTCTGCCTGTGCTTTCCTGTAGGAGTTTTACAGTATAACATTTAGCTTAAAATTTTCCTATACATGTGTATGTGTTAATCATTCAGTTGTGCCCAACTCTGTGCGACTTCATGGACTGAAGGGTCACAGAGGATCGACCTCTCAGAGTACAGGGTCTCCTCCTTCCTTCTCCCCACCCCCGTCGTCTTTTCTCCTTCTTTAGTCCCCTCCCCTCCCCTGTCCTCTCTGTGGAATAAAACACATCTTTCTCCTTTACTCATGCAAAGAAGCTTATGTCTTTTGAGTTTGAGCCCATTTCCCAAGGATTTTCCCACATGTGAAGCAGTTTATTAGCATGCGGTATCTGTCCCACAATAGCCCTGAACCCTCCTGAGAGGAGTCTTTGCGTAGATCACCGTCCACTTCATTTGTACATCTGTCCCTGTAACTATGAATCTCCCTGACCTTCCACCTCTGTCTTGCCCTGCTTATCCCACGCAGGACCTTACACAGGGTGGTTTTCCCCAGGTTGCCTCTGGAAGCATCACTTCTAAACTAACCAAAGATTGACACTTTGTATAAAATAGATAACTAATGAACACCTGCTGTAGAGCACAGGGACAGCTACCTAATGCACTGTGGAGACTTGAATGGGAAGGAAGTCCAAAAAAGGGGGGATATATGTGTATGTGTGGCTTCCCAGGAGGTGCTAGTGGTGAAGAATCCGCCTGCAGTGCTGGAGCTGCAGAAGGCTTGGGTTTGATCCCTGGGTCGGGAAGATCCCCTGGTGGAGGGCATGGGAAACCACTCTAGTATTCTTGCCCAGAGAATCCCATGGGCAGAGGAGCCTGGTGGGCTACAGTCCATAGGGTTGCAGCGTCAGACATGACTGAAGGGACTTTGCATGCACGTGACTGATTCATTTTGTTTTATAGTAGAAACTAATACAACATTATAAATAAACTATTCTCCAATAAAAATTAAATAAAGAAAATAAACCAACCACAAGGTTGCCTGCCTGGGACCCCTTTTTAGACAAGTGGTCTGACTTTCTCTTTTAACAACCCATTCTAACATAAACAGCTTACTTTAAGAAATGAGATCTTTCTTGGCCTGAAAATCAATCAAAACTCCAAATTCCAAAGGTGAAACTGAGCCCTTACTTCAGGACCAGAATTCCTCACTTCAGGAAGGGTGTGCATGCCCCAGAAGAAAGCTCAGGCGGGAATCAGTGAGCAGAGGGCTCTGAGACCTGGAATTTTGTCTTTCTCCAACATGCATGCCAGTCACCAAGTCCTTGGGCATAAACTCCGTTTTTAGTAGTTTTCACCCCTCCACAGGAAAAGGGAATTAGAAAGGTTATGGACTCAGTATTTCCGTAACTGATGCCAAAAGCTCAGCCTCTCTGTACACAGGTGCCGAATTGAATCTCAGAGACAGTTTTGGGTGAAGTAGAAATGAATAGCTTTATTGCTTTGTCAGGAAAGGGGGGCCACAGCATGCCAATGCCCTCAGAAATGTGTGTCCCAACTTGGGGAAGATAGTAAGAAGTTTCATAGTAATTGCTCAAAGAGGGTGTGATCAGCTCATGGACGTTCTTCTGATGGGTGATGGGTTGGTCAGCATCATCAACCTTCAGGTCCAACTAGTCTGGGGTCTACATGCTGTGGGCAGCATATCATCATTAATAGTTAACTTCTCTTACCTGGAGGAGATTTCAGGATCTGTAAAACAGCTCAAAGACATTACGTGTATCCACTGATGTGGAAACAGGACCTTGCTCCAAGGCCGTACTATTGTTTCTCCCTGATCTCTCATCCCTGCCCTAATTAACGACTGCTTGGAACTGCCCATTGGAAGTCAGGGAAGCTCATGGAGGCTGAATGAAGGCTCTTTCCTGTAACCAAAGAAATGGGGGACACAGAAAGGCCTTATGCCCAGGAGCCCCACAGGGTCCTGCATGGTATCATGCTGACTTGATGATCATATTAATTATGTAGAAATGGATAACTGGATGGGGCAGGGAAAAAAGGAAAAAACAAATGACTGGAAAGTGTTACTAACCTCAGACCGCTGGGCTGTGGCTGGAGTCGGAAGTGAATACTCAGCCCCACTGGCTGGGGTTGCCTGCTCTGCTCCTGTGTGCTCCGCTCTGTGGATGTATCACAGTGAATGTACTCAGTGGCCTTGAGGAAGAGTGTCGGGCAGGCTGGATTCAGTGCCCATGGGAAGCCCTGGGTGTGGCCCTGCTCAGTGCCTTTGAGCTGATGGGGTTCAGGATATAACAGCCCCAGATTATGGCACCTCAGCGTATTGTATCTCATAAGCTGAAGGAGCTGGAGAGAACAGCAGAAGCAGAAAGGTTACTCTGACCTCCCCTTGCTCCCCCTTCTTCCCTGAAACAGGCCATAAATCTCCCACGTGTAAGATGCTTTCCCTGAACCAGGAGGAAAGAAGACGTTGTTCTCAAGAGCTATGGCTGTTCTTCCTCAGACTAAGAAGGCTATGTAAACAAACCCTGTTAAACAAACCCTTATCATCCTAATTACTTCTTCACCATTATTCACCCAAATCCCTTTGTTTTGTCTGTTCTTCACAAATTTATTGTTTCTAAGGCTTCCCTGGTGGCTCAGATAGTAAAGAATCCGCCTGCAATGCAGGAGACCTGGGTTCCATCCCTGAGTCAGGAAGATCTCCTGGAGAAGAGAATGGCAACCCACTCCAGTATTCTTGCCTGGAGAATTCCATGGACAGAGGAGCCTAGTGGCTTATTGTCCATAGGGTCACAAAGAGTTGGACATGACTGAGCAAGTAACACACACACACACACACACACACACACACACACACACACAGTATAAAAGCTTCCTGCACTGGTCACTTCTTTGGGACTTCATTCTCTTGTGAAGGCTCCCACAGATACGTAAAAATTTAGTAAAATGTGGGTGCTTTACTTCTGTTAATCTTTATCAGTTGTGTTGTCTCAGTTGCAGCACTCTGAATCTTTTAGGTGAGGAATTTAGATCCATGACTGGGGATTGAATCCAGGCCCCCTGCATTGTGAGCACAGAGTCTTAGCCACTGAACCACCAGGGAAGTCCTTACTCCTGTTAAATCTGTCTTTGCCAGTTTAGCTTCCAGACCCAGTCAGGGAGTCTAGGACAGTAGAGGAGAACTTATTCCTCCCCTACAGGGCCCTGGCTTTACCTCTGTCTCCAGCCCTGTTTGCTGCCTCACAAGCTTCTGAAATGTCCCCCTGGCAGGTGTCCCTAGGATACCTTTGCGAAGGAGAGGTGTTGAAATATTCCCTTGAGAACTGGTGTTCTGCAGGGCTGGGGCAAACACAGATCATATTATAGTTTAGACCAAAGCAAAGCCAAACATCCTAGTTAATTGTAAATTAGAGTAATTGTGCTTGCAGCTGTCAACACATCCACTCCCAGATCCCTAAGGAATAGGGTGTTATTTTCCCCAAGAGGAAAGCAAAGACAAAATTTGCATTTTTTTGATAGTACCACAAGGCATGTGGGATCTTAGTTCCTCGACCAGGGATGGAATCCAACAGAACCCACTGCAGTAGAAGCATGGAGTATTAACTACCGGACCGCCAGGGAGGTCCCACTGAATGTGAATCGTAACGTGTTTCCTGATTTGGGGTCAGCTTTCCCCTGGTGGCTCAGATGGTAAAGAATCCACCTGCAATGCAGGAGACCTGGGTTCAGTCCCTGCATGGGGAAGATCCCCTAGAGAAGGGAACGGCAACCCACTTAAGTAGTCTTGCCTGGAGAATTCCAGGGACAGAGGAGTCTGGTGATTACAGTCCATGGGGTCACAAAGAGTCAGACATGACTGAGCAACTGATACTTTTTTAACTCTTCCACTCAGCCCCTTTTGGCTTCAGCTGTGTTCTTGGCCCTCCTGGGTTATCTAATAACAGGAAGATCAGCTCTAGCCAAGAGTCCCATGATGCGGGCCATCTGGGTTCCCTCTCCTGTGTCCCTGTCTGGACCAGGCAGTAGTGTGATTGCAAAGGCCACACACCCGGGAGTGGCAGGGCCAGCTCAGGAGGCTCTGCTGTGCTTATATACCTGCAGTTTTAGGAAGAGCACCTGTGTTTTTACTAGGTTCTCAAAGGGGTATCCAGCCCAGGCAAGAGTTAAGAACCACTGTGTTCAAGCTTTAGAAAAATGAAGCCGCGCCATCCGGGGCTTGGTGCTGGGGAACTAAAGAACCACTTGTTTCTATTTCAGTGACTGTATTTTCCTGTGTAATATTAAGCCTCACTTCTCTCTCTCTTCCTTTGTCTCTTTACATCCTTAGTCCCTTGGTTGAAGTAAGAATGGGAGATGCTCTTATGACTAAAGCCTTTTCTCCCCAGAAGAAAGATTTGTTGGAAGAGGTGCTAGAAACTGTTTTTGAATTTTTTGAGTAGGCTCTTCCATTTTCTTCTGATTTGGTCTGCGAGCACAGACCTTGATAACTTGGCTAAGAGTCTGTATGGTCAGAAATCTCCTTAACGTGATTGTTAGTCACAGAATTCAGTGGTTGTCTTAAACACTGATTAAACTGAAAATCACTGTCTTAATGAGTCAGGACTGCTCCTTGGAGCTACCTGCTGACATTGGACAAATGGACACTTTTCCAGGGTACTTGTGTTGCTGAGTCAAAGCTTGGTCTGTTCACCACACAACAGGCCGATAAATTGGGAGAGGAGGTGTTGAGACAAGGAAGAGAGACTTTATTTGGAAAGTTGGGTGTCCAAGAAGGTGGTGGACTACCATCTTATAGGGTTCTGGGTGCTAGTTTCTTTTATAGAATAGAGACAGGGAGGAGATGAGGAAGTAAAGTAAAAAGACCATAAATCTTGCAAAATATCTCCTGGCTTGGCCAGCCTTGGGGAGGGGATGTGTTCATTTCTTCTTCCCTGCAGCCATTCACAGGTGGGCAGGGTTGGCGTGTTTCCCTGTGAGCTGAACAAAGACACTTTAGTTTAAAGTCAGTAGAGGGGTGGGCTTTCCAGCTGGCTCTTGGTGAAGAATCCACCTACCAATGCAGGAGGTGAAAGAGGCGAAGTTTTCATCCCTAGGTCATGAAGATCCCCTGGCAACCACTCCGGTATTCTTGTCTGGAGAATTCCATGGACAGAGGAGCCTGGTCAGCTACAGTCCATAGGGTCACAAAGAGTTGGACGTGACTGAAGCAACTTAGTATGCGCGTAGAGGGGCAGAGTTCCCCAGGCAGGGAAAGCTTACAGCTGTAGACAGCATCCTTTTAGAAACAAAAGCCACAGAAAGCAAAGGTTAAAGAAACATATCCAACATGAAGTCAGATTCTGTTCTTCCCTGTTACACACAGCCTTATTCCCATTCCCTATCTCTGATTTCCAACAGGAAAACCAGGGGTAGCAAGGAAGACCTAATGTCTCTTTTTTAAAAGTGAAGTAAAAAGTTGCTCAGTCGTGTCCGACTTTTGTGACCCCATGCATGTAGCCTAGCAGGTTCCTGTGTCCATGGGATTTTCCAGACAAGAGGACTGGAGTGGGTTGCCATTTTCTTCTCCATCTTCCTGATCCAGGGATGGAACCCAGGCCTCCCACATTGTAGGCACGCTTTACCATCTGAGCCACCAGAGAAGGCCCTTTAAAAAAAAATTGAGGTATAATTGGCATGTAACATTGTATTAGTTTCAGGAGTTCTGTATAATGATTCGATATTTGTATACATTGCAAAATGATCACCACAATAAGTCTCCTTACCATCTGTCACCACACAGTTACAAAATGTTTTTTCTTGTGTTGAGGACTCAAGATTTACTTTCTTAGCAACTTTCAAGTAATGAATATAGAGTATTATTAACTATTATCAAACCAGTCCATCCTAAAGGAAATCAGTCCTGAATATTCACTGGAGAAGGCGATGGCACCCCATTCCAGTACGCTTGCCTGGAAAATCCCATGGACGGTGGAGCCTGGTAGGCTGCAGTCCATGGGGTCGCTCAGAGTCAGATACGACTGAGCGACTTCACTTTCACTTTTCACTTTCATGCATTGGAGAAGGAAATGGCAACCCATTCCAGTGTTCTTGCCTGGAGAATCCCAGGGACGGGGGAGCCTGGTGGGCTGCTGTCTGTGGGGTCGCACAGAGTCAGACACGACTGAAGCGACTTAGCAGCAGCAGCAGCATTCATTGGAAGGACTGATGCTGAAGCTAAAACTCCTATACTTTGGCCACCTGATGCAAAGAACTGACTCATTGGAAAAGACCCTGATGCTGGGAAAGATTGAGATGGGGAGGAGAAGGGGGCAACAGAGGATGAGATGGTTGGATGGCATCACTGACTTAATGGACATGAGTTTGAATAAACTCCAGGAGTTGGTGATGGACAGGGAGGCCTGGCGTGCTGCAGTCCCTGGGGTCGCAGAGTCGGACACGACTGAGCGACTGAACTGAACTGTTTTCACCATGCTCTACATTACATCCCAGGACTTATTTTATAGCTGCAAGTTTGTACCTTTCGATCCCTTTCTCCTGTTTTGTCCAACCCTCCCACACCCCTCCCCTCTGGAAACCACCGATCTGTTCTTGTATCTATGAGCTTGGTTTTCTGTTTTTGTTTGGTTTGGTTGATTCCCCAAATATAAGTGGGATCATGCAGTACTTGTCTTTCTCCATCTGATTTATTTCACTTGCCATGATGTCCTCAAGGCCCACCCACGTTGTTGCAAATGGCAAGATTTCCTATTTTATGGTTGGTTAGTATTCCTGTGTGTGTGTGTATCACATCTTTATCCTTTCACTTATCAATGGCCACTTGGGTTGTTTCCATATCTTCACCTTTATAATAATACTGCAGTGAAGATGGGAGTACTGATATCTTTTTGATTTAGTGTTTCCATTTCCTTCAGATAAACATCCAGAAGTGGAATTCATAGATCATATGGTCGTTCTATTTTTAATTTTGGAGGGAACCTCCATACTATTTCGCATAGTAGCCTCAGCAGTTTACATCCCCACCAACAATGCAGAAGGGTATCCTTTTCCCCACATCTTAATGGACACATGTTATTTTTTGTCTTTTTGGTAATAACTATTTTAGCAGGTATGAGGTGATATCTCAGTGTGGTTTTAGTTTGCATTTCCCTGATGATTAGTGATGCTTAGCATTTTTTTCACCTGCCTATTGGCCATCTCTATGTCTTCTTTGGAGAACTGTCTATTCAGATCCTCTGTCCATTTTCAAATTGGATTTTTTTTTTTTTTGCTGGGAGTTGCATGGGTTCTTGATATATTTTGAATATTAGTCCCTTGTCAAATTTATGATTTTCAAATATTTTCTCCCATTCAGTAGGTTGTCTTTTCATTTTGTTGGTGATTTCTTTTGCTGTGCAGAAGGAGGACTTAATGTCTTTTATTCTGCTGTGTTTAAAAAATGTCTTACATAGGGCTTCCCTGGTGGCTCAGTGGCAAAGAATCCACCTGCCAATGCAGGAGACATGGGTTTGATCCCCGATCCAAGAAGATCCCACATATTGTGGAGCAGCTAAGGCCATGTGCCATACTATTGAGCCTGCGCTTTAGAGTCCAAAAGCTGCAACTACCGAAGCCTCATGCTCTAGAGTCTGTGCTCCACAACAATAGAAGCCACCACAATGAGAGACCCACAGACCGCAACCAGGGAGTAGCCCCGACCTGCCACAGCTAGAGAAAGCCCGTGCAGCAACAAAGACCCAGCACAGCCAAAAAAAAAAAAATAATTAAAAAAGTCTTCCAGAGCAAGCTTTCTCTCCTAACACACACACACACACACACACACACACACACACACACACACACACACAGTTGTCTATGCAGGCTCTAGACTTCTCTGATGTTAATGCCCATTAAGGATAGACTTGTGAATTTTAAGGTGCAGTCAACTCTATTATGGGCAAGTAATATATAGACAGGACCTCAGTGTATTTCCCAAAGCCATAACTGAGTGAAAAAAACTCTGAATCATTTGTCTGCAGTGGGACATATCTACCTGAGAAAGATCACTAAGAGATGCTGTGTATAATTTTGGTTAAGAATTACTGAACTAGAGGGTCACCAAAAGCTCCTCTAGCCCTAAGGAAGTTACTAAAGTCAGTTACAGTCAACTAAAAATGGAAAAGTCAAAGTAAGGTCGAGATTCTCTAGCCCGTCTTTGCTTCACAGGTTTCCAACATTAAAACTCCCAAGCAAATGGATGAGTTCATTGAGATCCAGAGTTCAACAGGAACTTGGTATCAACGCTGGTTGGTCAGATTCAAGACCACTTTCAAGCAGGTATGTTTGGAGACCTGGGGTGGGTGAGAGGGAGGCTCTGTGGTGAGTTGTAATGACAGTGGATGAGGAATAGCGATTCTGAACACGCCTGTCAACCCAGGGCACAGTGATGGGCAGGAAGCAACAGCTGGGTCCTAGCCCACACCGACCTCCAACTTCTGTGAGCTCTGAACCACAAAGTGTCTAATCCTTAGTTTCTTTTCTTTGCTCTTCTTTCCAAAGGCAGAGATTTTGAATGTAGACACAATGTCTAGTCTGAGAAAGCATCGTTTTTTCTAGCACCTTCTTCTTCTTCTTTTGGTCTGAGAGTTATGTTTTATTCAG
Source organism: Bos indicus x Bos taurus (assembly GCF_003369695.1). Taxonomy (NCBI): domain Eukaryota; kingdom Metazoa; phylum Chordata; class Mammalia; order Artiodactyla; family Bovidae; genus Bos; species Bos indicus x Bos taurus. The sequence goes on along the minus strand of NC_040096.1, from coordinate 15,965,445 downwards.
TGGGAATTTTTAGGACTCCAAGCCCAGGAGGTAGCAGCTCAAGTAACTCTGAGAGAACTATCCAAGGAGGCGAGGATGGTGGAAGCCAGATATATAGGAGTTTTGCAACAAAGGGCAGGTAGTCTGACCATCAAAAGTTTATTGTTAATGAAAGGAAACTAGATATGTCACGTTAAAGAATTTAGTGTTTTTCCATGCCTGGGAAGATGCAAAAGTCTGGGCTCACTGAAATTATTCCTTTTATATGCACCTCAGCTATCTGGGGAATGTCCTTCCTGTGTTTTCATATCCTGAGTTTCCTCAGGGCTCACCATGGGGAGAGGCTGCAGTCTGGTGGCTGCTAAAAGGCAGGTATTGTTTTCCCTTCTGAGTTCCCTCAGGGTTCACCAGCTCGCCTTCTGGTGATGGCTGAAGTCACTGATGAAGGTGACATCCTCTGTTTACCAGTATGACAGGCAGCAATCCACTTATCAGTTCCTCCTGTTGGCCCAAAATTCAATCCATATTTGGGAGACATTTCAGGATCAATTTTTGTCCCACAGTGCTGGGAGTCTTAGACCAGGTGAAAATTCTTGCTGATATGCCACTCCAATGGCACTTTCTCTTTAAATAAACTGTAGGAAGGAGGGACGGAGTGAAAGAAAGGACCCCTTTAAGTGATCTCTGAGAAAATATTTATGAAGGGCAAGGCCATTTCTCCAGAGAAGTGGTCCTGTGAGACAAGCCAACTGTCAAACACTCAGGTAGTCAACGGCCAGAGTCAGCTGAGCCTGGATAACCTTCTTGGTGGAGGGTGGTTCAGTGTTTGAAATAGCATCCATTCCCATTGGCGGGGAGAAGAGCTCAAGGCTATTCAGCACCCTGACATCCCCACTCACTGTGCTTTTGGTCACATGCATCATTGTGTTCGTGGATGCTGCAGGACTGTTAGAGCATGACACCAGCTAATAAGAACAGAAGAGGGTTTCTTGTTCCTTGAGCAGAATTGCTGCCTCTGGAAGACATTGCTGCCTGTTCTCTCCATGGGTTCCTAGGCAATTTAGTAGAGAATCTTAAAAAGGAGTTCTTCCAAGTCACAAGTTTCTGCCTCTAACCACCCATCTCTGCTGTGGGTTATAGGTCTGGGAAAATGCTCTGTACTGTGTGATGGGGCCCTACAGGATGAACACGCTGATTCTGGCCGTGGTCTGGTTTACCATGGCTTTAAGGTAAGTTCTGTCTTCCTTAAGTTCATTAATTAATAAAAAGCTATGACAAACGTAGACAGTGTAGTGCTGGAGAAGACTCTTGAGAATCCCTTGGACAGCAGGGAGATCAAACCAGTCAGTCCTAAAGGAAATCAACCCTGAATATTCATTAGAAGGACAGATGCTGAAGCTCCAACACTTTGGCCACCTGATGCGAAGAGCTGACTCATTGGAAAAGACCCTGATGCTGGGGAAGATTGAAGGCAGGAGGAGAAGGGGATGACAGAGGACGAGATGGTTGGATGGCATTACCGACTCGATGGACACGAGTTTGAGCAAGCTCCGGGAGTTGGTGATGGACAGGGAGGCCTGGTGTGCTGCAGTCCATGGGGCTGCAAAGAGTCAGACCCAACTTAGCAACTGAACAAAAAGTTCATTAATTTTCTTGTGCTTCCCATGCCTCATCTGTACATTGAGGGTTACCATTGGTTCTAACTCATATAGAGTCTGTGTCAGATTGGATGCTTTTGGCTATGACAGGCAACCCACTCTAGTGGCTTCTACAACAAGGAAATTTCTGATCCTTTGTAATAAGAATTCCATGGAGAGGCAGCCTCCAGGTGGGGATTCAGCCTCAGGCTAGTTCTCATCTGCCAGCAAGATGTCTGCAACTGCTCTTGGCATTCTCGGACATGGAAAAGTGTCCCAACAAGGAAGAGGCTGCCTTTCTCTGAGATTGACTTTTTAAAAATAATTTTCTTTTTACTTGGTTCTGCTGGGTCTTGGTTACTGCATGTGGAATCTTTGATCTTCATTATAGCATGCAGAATCTTTAGTTGCTGCATGGGGGATTATTATTATTATTATTATTATTTTAGATGAGGCTTGGAAAGTCTTAGTTATGATGTGTGGTATCTAGTTACCTGACCTGGACCCCTGCCTTGGGAGGATGTGGAGTCTTAGCCACTAGACCAACAGGGAAGTCCCTGAGCTCCACTTTTTAACATCAAGGAAACCTTTCTCATCTTCTCTTTTGGCTCATATGTTAAAGAATTTGTCTGCAATGCAAGAGACCTGGGGTTCGATCCCCAGGTCGGGAAGGTCCCCTGGAGAAGGAAATGGCAACCCACTCCGGTATTCTTGCCTGGAGAATCCCATGGAGAGAGTAGGCTGGCAGGCTACAGTCCATGGGGTCATAAAGAGTCCGACATGACTGAGCGACTAACACTTTCACTTCAAACCTTTCTCAGAAGCTGCCAGCAGACTCTCCCCACCCCGACATTATATTAGCCAAATGCGTGTGTCACATGCTTTAGGGCTAAACTAGCCACTGGTGATCGGGATGTGATTTCCCGATGACTTCAGACTAATCAAGATTTGCCTCTCAGCTGATTATACTGTTAGCTTTCCTGAGCACTGACACCCAAACAAAATCAACTTTCTGTTCCCAAGGAAGAAGCAGGGAATGAATGTTGGGTCAGCAGCTGTCTGTGTCCTTGTGAATATTAAATACAGAAAACAGAGAACCTTTGCAATAATATCCACAGCAATAAAGTAAATGAAATATAATGTGATCGATGATTAGCTGGCTCCTCTCTTAAATAGTAGTCTCTCACCCTAGTCATTTTATTCACCTCCAGATAACATGACCCTTCTTTCCGTGCCAGTTTTGGGGCCCATTTATAGTGTTAAGAGGCTGTTTCATTGTATGGATAAAGTGCAGTTGTTTCTGGCACATCAGTAAGTGCTCAATAAATTGCTATTATCAACTAAAATCTTTTGGTGAGATTTTAAACTTTCATCTATGAAGTTATTTTGTTCACCACCGCCCATGGCCAAAGACTCATTCCCCTCAACCCAGGGAATTCAGTTGGCTTTAATGACCTCTTGGATTATGGGAGGAATGTGTGAAGACCTGCCTTTTCCAACATCTAACCAAGTGTCTTCCAATAGATATTGATGGAGCCCAAACAGTCTCTTTACCAAACAGATAAATGTAGAAGCAGACTGCTCACGTCCACCTGTCCCATCTAAGCTAGACGAGAACACAGAACATTTCAGAAGCTAAAATGGTAGACCCTTGGATCCAATTCACTGAAAGTTTTAAGAGATTTCCTTATGTCTAATTTAATTTTGTCAAGTAGGTAATGGCTTTCCAGTGTTGGAACCTCAGAGAGATCTGGTCTCGCTTCCTTCCCCCTCTATTTACTCTCTTCTGCGTCCTCTATGTAATTATCTTTTATTTTTCTATTCATCATTCTAGTATTTCTTTTTGTAAATTTAAGCAAATGTATGTATGTTTACAAATTTCTTTATTGTTTTCTTATGAGAAGGAAATGCAAGAAAGCAGTTTTGCATTTCCTTTTTGCATTCAACAATATATTCTGGAGCTCTCTCATACTGCTAGATAGAGATTTACATTCTTTTTTTACAGTAGCATAGAATGTGTGCATAGCTCTCCACAGTACAACTCTACACTTTATTCAACCAGGACCCTGTTCCCAGATTGTTAGGAAGTTTTCAGACATTTGTTGTTGCAAACAGTGCCACAGTGAGTCACTCTTTGTGGGCTCCTTTGTATTGGACAAGTTAATCAGTGGAATAGATTCCTAGAAATAGAATTATGGAGTCAAAAGGCGATAAATCCATCAGTAATTGTTGTAGGCACTGACCAATTCACCTGAAGATGGTACTGCAAAATGCCATCCTCTTCCCAGCAATGCATAAGAGCACCTGCTTACCTGCAGCCTCACCAGCAGAGTTTTTGCAAACTTCGTTTTGAGTCTGGTGGGCGAGAATGATAACACAGTGTGGTTTTAATTTTCACTTTTCGGGTTATGAGTGGGATGGAGCATGATTTTTGTGTTTCATGGCCATCTTTTAGAGTTGGTGATCTTGAGATTTTAGGTATAAAATGCCATCTGCAAATATAGTTTTACTGCTTGCTTTGTAATTTTATATTCCTATGTTTTTTCCTTATGTAGCTGAGTTAGTTAAGACTAACTTAATTAACTGAGTTAGCTAACACTACAACATAGTGTTAAATAGTAGTGAGGATATGGGTATCCTGGTTTTATTTCTTATGTTAGTGGGAGTGACCACAGTGTTCTCCCCATCAGAAGATCCTTCCTTTTGAGTTGAGATATATTTATATATATTTTGGGCTTCCCTGGTGGCTCAGTCAGTAAAGAATCTGCCTGCAAGGCTGGAGACCTGGGTTTGATCCCTGGGTCAGGAAGATCCCCTGGAGGAGGGTATGGCAATCCACTCCAGTATTCTTGCCTGGGCAATCCCAGGACAGAGGAGCCTGGTGGGCTAAGTCCATGGAGTTGCAAGAGTCAGATACAACTTAGCAACTAAACCACCAGCACTATATGTATTTTTACATGCTGAGGAAGCACACATGAATTTCTAATCTATTGGTGTTTTAATCAAGAATGCATGTTGTTTTTTTATCAAGTGCCTTTTTGGCATCTGTAGAGACTATTGTGACTTTTTTCCATTAGGTCTACTTATATAAGGTTGTATTTTCTAATGAACCATATGGACTTATTTAAAATGGGCTTGATTTACCTCATATCAGAAATGCAGACTCTGATGGTGTTGCTGCTCCAATATTCTTTCTTCTCCATTACAGTTACTATGGACTGACAGTTTGGTTCCCTGACATGATCCGGTATTTTCAAGATGAAGCGTACAAGTCCAAAATGAAGGTGTTTCACGACGAGCACGTGTACGGTGTCACAATCAACTTCACAATGGAAAATCAGATTCACCAACACGGGAAACTTGTGAATGACAAGTAAGTGCAGGACCATGGACTTTGCTTAGATCGAGAGGAGTGTGTGTGGGTACTGTCTTGGGGAGGGAGGCATTGGCCAGATAAGAATTCAATATGGTGGGGATTGAGCTCTGAGACTGATAGAATATCACACTTTGCCTAGGCTGCCAGAGACTCGACAGTGCCCCCTGGTGGCCCTGTCTATACTGTGCGGTCCCCCATCATCCTGGCTAGGGTTGATTGATCAAGGAGGGTCAACCAGGCTGTCTTGTCTGAGACCTCACACGTTTATTGGTGATGCACAGAGAGCCCCTCAATGATGCCTGCCGGGAGGGAGGGCCCAGAGGTCCAGCACCAACTCACAGCCTGACTGGTGAGCTTTTTCTTTGATTCTGGATGCTTCTTCAGCAGCAAGCCCAAGGCTAATATAACTCTATTTTATGATATTCTTTCACCTATTATTGGCTTCCCCGACGGCTCAGTGGGTAAAGAATCCTCCTGGAATGCAGGAGATGTGGGTCTGATCCCTGGGTCAGGAAGATCCTACCTCCAAGTGTCTATCAGCATGGCCCTTTGCCATCAAGAGTGTTGTTGTCCTTTGGGGAAAAAAAAATTAGAGCAGTGTTAAAAAAGTCTTGCCCATATCCTCTTCAGGGCTTCCCTGGTGGCTCAGTGGTAAAGAATCCATCTGCAGTGCAGGAGACACAGGAGAGACGGGTGATCCCTGGGTCGGGAAGATCCCCTGGAGAAGGAAGTGGCAACCCACTCCAGTATTCTTGCCTGGAGAATCCCATAGACAGAGGAGCCTGGCAGGCTACATAGTCCATAGGGTTGCAAAGAGTTGGACACAACAGCAAGCTTGCAGACAGACCTTGTCTTCAGTCTGTTTGACCCCTCCTCTTTCTACTCCTGGAACACTGAGATGGATAGTCCAGACCGCTGGGCTTTAAGAATGCCTCCTTGAGGTTGCCTCCAATGGCCCCAGATGGGTCAGGACAGCACAAAGTTCCCTCCAAGCCACGTGATCTGCTAAGCTGAACATCTCCACCTCTGCTGTTAGCCGTCTTGAATTATCCTTAGCAAGCTCACTGGGTCAGGGGAGGGCTACACCAGAAACCCCACAGCCCAGGCAATTCAGTGTCAGTGATAGATGCTGCCCCTCATTCATGCACCTGTGCAAGAATTTTCGCCAGGGATTCTCTCCTCCAATGCCAGTTCTACTTTTCCAGCCCGCACCCAGCTATGTGTCCAAGTGGCTGTGCCCATTGACTCTTAGCTGCTGTGGGAAAGAGGTACGAGTCTGGATGAAGTCCAAGGCGGGGGCCTTGGGCCGTCTAGTCCGTATGTTACTGGCCAGACCTTAGCAAATGTTCTCTGTTATTTAGAATGAGAAAGAAAGTGTGACTTGAAAAGAGGAATGTTATTTCTATAAATATAAGGCCTTTGAGGAAGGAAAGTTAGGCGTGACTATCAGTAGACATGGAATTCAGATTTTCAGATGATGTTTTAAAATGCCGAGGCTCAGTCACAAACATCTACACGTTTACACGCCCACGTGTGCACATGCCTTCGCTGGGGACACTTGGGTCACTGGAATCTGCTGAGAGTGGCCACTCCAAGGATGGCAGTTCCCAGGCTGATGGTTGGTGGTGGATGGTGATCCCCGCTGGGATTTCTCACTGTCAGGGCTCTTCAGTGTAAACACAGAGATCTTGCATTGGCATTACCAAGGAAGAGATGTTGCCCTTCTTGGGACTTCCCTGGTGATCCAGCAGTTAAGAATCCTCCTTCCAATGCAGGGGACTCAGGTTTGATCCCTGCTCCAGGAAGTAAGATCCCACACGTCCTGAGGCAATTAAGCACTAGAGGAAAAAAAAAAAAAAGCCTGTGATTTGCAGGAAGACCCAGCACAGCGACGCCCCCCACACCACCAAAAAAAAGAAGAAATGTTGCCCTTCTTTATTAGAATGCTTTGGAAGTGTTGAAAAGTAAGGGATGTTATAGATGGCTAGATGTCCCTCTGATATGATGTTATTCCATGCAGAGACAAATTCATTAAAAGAGACTTCATCTGTGAAATTTCCTCTGTTCAGTGACACTCTATTGTGGTGTTACTATAATGGCGATGGTGATGACCATGATAACAAGGCTGATTATTTCGTAGATAATATCATATGTTGTTGTTCAGTCACTAAGTCGTGTCTGACTCTTTGTGACCCTGTGAACTGCAGCACACCAGGCTTCTCTGTCCTTCACGATCTCTCGGAGTTGGCTCAAACTCATGTCCATCGAGTCCGTGAGACCATTTAACCATCTCATCCTCTACCATCCCGTTCTCCTCCCACCTTCAATCTTTCCCAGCATCAGGGTCTTTTCCGGTGAGTCAGCTCTTTGCATCAGGTGGCCAAGGAGCTTCAGTTTCAGCATCAGTCCTTCCAATGAATATTCAGGATTGATTTCCTTTAAGGATTGACTGGTTTGATTTCCTTGTTGTTCAAGGGACTCTCAAGAGTCTTCTCCAGCACCACAATTCAAAAAAGATTAGGAACCTTTGAAACTAAGGAATTGAACGTGGGTTTGTTTGTTTTTCTTGAGTTATGCTGCCATCTGCTGGTCACAAACCAGAAAACACCTCACCTGTGGGAATCGAGTCTCTTTTGACAAGTTAAATTCTTCACATTCGTTAGAATTGTCCCCACTCTTACCAGTAGTCCTCATTTGACTTTAGCCACACTTTGCTGATTAAAATTTTAGGTAAAATTATTTACTTTATTAGCTACCACACATGAGGAAGATTACTTTTAGCAGGGAGAGCAAAGAGAAAGAAAGTCAATCTAGAAGAGAGAAGGTTGATTTCACGCATCATAGTGACATGCTACCCACACAGTTAAAAGCTCTTTTTAGTGAGGCATCAGTAAAAATTTTCTTCATCTGCAGTGGGTGTGTTTCAGGGCAATAACGCCCCATGAAGCTGCCAAGGGTGGGAAATGTGTTAAACGTACCTTCTGGCTTCAGGTCTGAGGAAGTAGCCAAGACTTGGGGATCTAGGTTCCAAGCCTTGATGGGTCAGTGACTAACTGAACCCTCTATGACCTGTGTAAGCCTCTGATTGCACATCAGAAAGTCATAATATTGAGATAAAATGTCCATCATGCTTCAGGGTTGCTGAAATTATTGTTGTTGTTTAGTTGCTAAGTCGTGTCTGACTCTTTTGCAACCCCAGGAACTGTAGCCCACCAGGCTCCTCTGTCCATGGCATTTCCCCCACAGCAATACTGGGTGTGTTGCGATTTCCTTCTCCAAGGCATCTTCCTGACCCAGGGATCAAACCCATGTCTTCTTTACCACAGAGCCAACAGGGAAGCCCACTACTAAAATACCCCAGCATAATTTAGAAATTTAATCTAGGTTGTGCATAGTTCTTATAGAGCTTCTTCCTGAATATTTTACAACTGTGCATGCGTGCATAGTCCATTGCTTCAGTCATGTCCAATTCTGTGTGGCCCCATGGACTGTAGCCCTCCAGGCTTCTCTGTCCAATGGGATTCTCCAGGAAGGATACTGGAGTGGGTTGCCATGGCCTCCTCCAGGGGATCTTCCCGATCTAGGAATCAAACCTGCATCTCCTGCATTGCAGGTGGATTTTTACCCACTGAACCGTGTGGGAAGCCCATTTACAAGTAAATAGCTACTAAAAATGGGGTGGCTGTTCTTCCATCAGACCTTTACTCAGGTTATTATTGCAGATCAACAGAAATCCTATTGATCTGGGGATGTTTGAGCTGAGCTCTTTTATTAGCTCTAACAGCCCTGTCATCTGCCAATAACAATTGTTTTGTCTCCTTTCTTTTCTTTTTTATTACATCATGAAATATATCAAATATACAAAGAGTAGAGAATAACACAACAACCCTATTCAGAGCAACCCTATTTGTTAGCTTTGTATAATCATAAACTGTGATGCACTGACTTCGGGCTTCCCTGGTGGCTCAGCTGGTAAAGAATCCGCCTGCAATGCGGAAGACCTGGGTTCAATCCCTGGGTTGGGAAGATGCCCTAGAGAAGGGATAGGCTACCCACTCCAGTGGGCTTCCCTTGTGGCTCAGCTGGTAAAGATTCCATCTGTAATGTGGGAGACCTGGGTTCAATCCCTGGGTTGGGAAGATCTCCTGGAGAAGGGAAAAGCTACCTGCTCCTGTATTCTGGTCTGGAGAATTCTGTGTACTGTATAGTCCATGGGTTCACAAAGAGTTAGACACGACTGAGCGACTTTCACACTGACTTCAGATTTTAATATAGATTAAACATGACTCACTCGGTTGCTCTTTTTGATGTTGTTTTTCTTCCTCCCAAGGAGTAATGATCACCACGGTCATAAATTCGGTGTTTTACACGCATGTGTGTTTTTATACTTTCAAATATATTTATATATCTGTAAACACTGTACAGCATTATTTTGTGTGCTTTAAATTTTAGGTAAATATCACGCTTTGTTATAGATCAGATCAGATCAGATCAGTTGCTCAGTTGTGTCTGACTCTTTGCCACCCCACGAATCGCAGCACTCCAGGCCTCCCTGTCCATCACCAACTCCTGGAGTTCACTCAGACTCACGTCCATCAAGTCGGTGATGCCATCCAGCCATCTCATCCTCTGTCGTCCCCTTCTCCTCTTGCCCCTAATCCCTCCCAGCATCAGAGTCTTTTCCAATGAGTCAACTCTTCGCATGAGGTGGCCAAAGTGCTGGAGTTTCAGCTTTAGCATCATTCCTTCCAAAGAAATCCCAGGGCTGATCTCCTTCAAAATGGACTGGTTGGATCTCCTTGCAGTCCAAGGGACTCTCAAGAGTCTTCTCCAACACCACAGTTCAAACACATCAGTTCTTCAGCGCTCAGCCTTCTTCACAGTCCAACTCTCACATCCATACATGACCACTGGAAAAAACATAGCCTTGACTAGACGAACCTTTGTTGGCAAAGTAATGTCTCTGCTTTTGAATATGCTATCTAAGTTGGTCATAACTTTCCTTCCAAGCAATAAGCGTCTTTTAATTTCATGGCTGCAGTCACCATCTGCAGTGATTTTGGAGCCCACAAAAATAAAGTCTGACACTGTTTCCACTGTTTCCCCATCTATTTCCCATGAAGTGCTGGGACTGGATGCCATGATCTTCATTTTCTGAATGTTGAGCTTTAAGCCAACTTTTTCACTCTCCACTTTCACTTTCATCAAGAGGCTTTTTAGTTCCTCTTCACTTTCTGCCATAAGGGTGGTGTCATCTGCATATCTGAGGTTATTGATATTTCTCCCGGCAATCTTGATTCCAGCTTGTGTTTCTTCCAGTCCAGCGTTTCTCATGATGTACTCTGCATATAAGTTAAATAAACAATATACAGCCTTGACGAACTCCTTTTCCTATTTGGAACCAGTCTGTTGTTCCATGTCCAGTTCTAACTGTTGCTTCCTGATCTGCATACAGATTTCTCAAGAGGCAGATCAGGTGGTCTGGTATTCCCATTTCTTTCAGAATTTTCCACAGTTTATTGTGATCCACACAGTCAAAGGCTTTGGCATAGTCAATAAAGCAGAAATAGATGTTTTTCTGGAACTCTCTTGCTTTTTCCATGATCCAGTGGATGTTGGCAATTTGATCTCTGGTTCTTCTGCCTTTTCTAAAACCAGCTTGAACATCAGGAAGTTCACGGTTCACATATTGCTGACGCCTGGCTTGGAGAATTTTGAGCATGACTTTACTAGCGTGTGAGATGAGTGCAATTGTGCGGTAGTTTGAGCATTCTTTGGCATTGCCTTTCTTTGGGATTGGAATGAAAACGGACCTTTTCCAGTCCTGTGGCCACTGCTGAGTTTTCCAAATTTGCTGGCATATTGAGTGCAGCACTTTCACAGCATCATCTTTCAGGATTTGGAATAGCTCAACTGGAATTCCATCATCTCCACTAGCTTTGTTCGTAGTGATGCTTTCTAAGGCCCACTTGACTTCACATTCCAGGATGTCTGGCTCTAGTTCAGTGATCACACCATCGTGATTATCTGGGTCGTGAAGATCTTTTTTGTACAGTTCTTCTATGTATTCTTGCCATCTCTTTTTAATATCTTCTGCTTCTGTTAGGTCCATACCATTTCTGTCCTTTATCGAGCCCATCTTTGCATGAAATGTTCCTTTGGTATCTCTGATTTTCTTGAAGAGATCCCTAGTCTTTCCCATTCTGTTGTTTTCCTCTACTTCTTTGCATTGATCTCTGAAGAAGGCTTTCTTATCTCTTCTTGCTATTCTTTGGAACTCTGCATTCAGATGTTTATATCTTTCCTTTTCTCCTTTACTTTTCGCTTCTCTTCTTTTCACAGCTATTTGTAAGGCCTCCCCAGACAGCCATTTTGCTTTTTTGCATTTCTTTTCCATGGGAATGGTCTTGATCCCTGTGTCCTGTACAATGTCACGAACCTCATTCCATAGTTCATCAGGCATTCTATCTATCAGATCTAGGCCCTTAAATCTATTTCTCACTTCCACTGTATAATCATAAGGGATTTGATTTAGGTCATACCTGAATGGTCTACTGGTTTTCCCTACTTTCTTCAATTTAAGTCTGAATTTGGCAATAAGGAGTTCATGGTCTGAGCCACAGTCAGCTCCTGGTCTTGTTTTTGCTCACTGTATAGAGCTTCTCCATCTTTGGCTGCAAAGAATATATTCGATCTGATTTCAGTGTTGACCATCTGGTGACGTCCATGTGTAGAGTCTTCTCTTGTGTTAGTCTTCTCTTTGTTATAGATGTGAATGTATAATTTTCATACTATAAATTTTGGAATTAGTTTTTTTGTTGTTATTTTTAGGCCATTTACTTCTTTTATTGTAAATATTTTTAATTGAGGTGTAGTTGATGTACAGTATTGTGTTGATTATAATGTCAGTGCTAATGGGTATCCTGACTTCAGTGGGGGTAATTTGGGTGTCTTCCTTTGAAGTATGATACTTGCTATGTTTTTGATTGGTCTTCTTTATAAAGTTGAGGAAATTCTCTTTTAGATATGCTGAGGGTGTTTATCATGAAAGCATATTGAATCTGTCACATGCTTTTCTGCATCTATTATGACAATCATATGGCTTTCTCCTTGGACTTATTAATATGATAGATTAAAGTAATATTGTTTCTGGATATTCAACTGTACTTAATTCCTGGGATATATCTTGATCATTCCATGTGATTTTTTTAAAGTAGCAATACATCGACGAATTTGATTTACTAATATTCTTTTTTGTGTTGTTTAGATGTTTATAGCTGTTTTATTCATAACTGTCAAAATGTGGAGGCAACACACATGTCCTTTATTTTTTATTTTCTACAAAAAATTGTGCAAATATTTCAGATTGGGTTTCAACTTATTATTCTGTTAAGATTATTTTCAGAGCTGTTTAGGTTCACAGTGAAATTGAGAGGAAGCCACAGGGATGTCCCATATACCATCTGCCAGAACTACCCTATTATCTAGCAATGATCCAAGATGTCCTTGAGCAGGTGAATGGATAAATCAACTGTGGTACATACTGGCCCTGGAATATTATTTAGTGCCAAAGAAGTAAGGGATCAAGTCATACAAAGGCCTTGAGAACCTAAATGCATGTTCCTAAGTGAAAGAAACCTCACTAAAAAGGCTGCATCCTTATGATTTCAGCTGTATGTCATTCCGAAAAAGGCAAAACTATGCAAATCAGTGGTTGCCAGAGGTTAGGGGAGAGGGAAGTATGGATAAATAAGCAGAGCACAGTGGAAATAGTCTGCATGGTGCCTAACGTCCAGATGGCATTAGTTGTAAAGGCTCTGCCTGCCAGCACAGGGGATGAAAGAGACGTGGGTTTGATCCCTGGGTCTGGGAGATCCCCTGGAGTAAGAAATGGCAATCCACCCCAGAATTCTTGCCTGGAAAATCTCATGGACAGAGGAGCCCTGGCGGGCTACAGTCCCTGGGGTCGCAGAGTTGGACACGACTGAGCATGCATGTGTGCACACACACACGTGCACACACATACACACAGAACCACTTATGTTCTATTTAGGATTTTTGCATTTAAATGGGATTGGTGTATATTTTCCTTATACTGTTCTTACTGATCTTTGGTATCAAGGTTATGTGGTGTTATGTAGCTGAGCCATGGTGGCTCAAACCATAAAGAATCTGCCCCCAATGCAGGAGACCTGGGTTTGATCCCTGGGTCTGAAAGATCCTCTGGAGTAGGGAATGGCTACCCACTCCAGTATTCTTGCCTGGAGAATTCCATGGACAGAGGAGCCTGGTGGGCTACAGTCCATGAGATCGCAAAGAGTGGGACACGTCTGAGCAACTAACACACACACACACACACACACACACACACACACCAGGGTTATGTAACCAAAAGTGGGGTCTGGCTGCTCACTGCTCAAAAGCCAATACAGAGGCCAGGTTGGCGGAAAGCAAAGTTTGCTTTCTTTTGGATGCCGGCAACTCAGTGTTGGGGCAAGGGGAGGAGGTGGACATCTGTCTGAAGGCCAAGCTGCCCCCACTGACAATCAGAGGGCAAGAGCTTTTACAGACGGAGGAAGGGGGCTATATGCAGAAACAGTACAGTCGGCTGACAGTCACCTTGAAATTGGTCATCAGGGATCTGACCAGTGGTACCTTGACCGTTTTAAGTGCAGTTAATCTTCAGTTCCAGGATTGGTTTGTTTCCATTTCTTTGAGGCTGATTCTTAGAATTGTGACAGCTGATATCACGGCTATAGTCTGGTCTTCATGCCGTCAACTTCTCCACCTGGTGGGGGTGTCAGACACTATTCTGAGCCGTGTCCTGTCAGCTCACAGGACACGGCTCAGAATATTATGAATAGTCCTTGAGAAGGAGCTAAGGGTCCCTGACTATGCGTAATGGCTAAACTATTATTACTTGTTCTCCTTTAACTGTTTTCCTTTGTTTCTGCGTGTTTTCACTTCTCTGATGGAACTTATTCTTTGTCTAAAGTTTTTCCACAGACAAAAGGGAGGCTGAGGACATGGGAGGCAAGGACCATAGTATCCTGCTCCTTTTCAGTTGTACCCTTTTTTAAAAAATGTTCTAGGATCCGTGTAAATAGGCAGGGTGAGATATGGTGATTTCAGCACTTAGGTGGCCGTAAGCTTAAGAGAAGATGGAGAAAGTAAGTTGGATTTACTGGCAGATCCCCTGAGGCACAAGGACGTGTCCTTAGAGAGTCTGTTTGGCAGATGAAGAGCCAGTATTTCCCATCATATATGTCTGCTTCTCCATGAAATAGTATTTCAACCATTTGATGGCCATTTCCACTCCACTCTTCTTTCCCAGGCTACTTATAGTAAAGATACCTCTCATTTATAAAACCAAATACTAGAGCTGGAAAAAGTCATCTCCTCAATAATGTTATTTTAATGATTTTAAAATACAAGCCTGCAGAGAAGAGACTTGCCTGAAATCTTTTAATAACAGTGCTAAAAGTTGAACTCTATTCTTCATTTTTTGAAAGGTGGTGTCAGAGGTGAAGTTAAAGCCTGATGCCTATGTGTGGAGAATTTAAGAAGTTATTTAGAGTTATACAGAGAATTTAAGAAGTTGCAAAGAAGTTATAAACAAAAGACCCACTGTTTCCTTCATTCTTTAAGCAAAATGAGCCCAAGCATGTATTTTCTGAAGTGATTTTCTTTTTTTTTAAAGATTTTTTTTAATGTGGACCATCTTAAAAGTCTTTATTAATTTATTACAATATTGCTTCTGTTTTATGTTTTGGGTTTTTGGCCATGGCCTCATGATCCTCATGTGGGTTCGATCCCTGACCAGGGAAGGCAAAGCCTTAGCCTGCCAAGGAAGTCCCCTGACGTGGACAGTTTTCTCATTCCTGCTTTGCTTCATCTCAGATTAGGACCTGATATGAGATAATGTGTGAGAAATTAGAGTTCCAGGTCTTTCCTGAAAAAGTTTCTCTTTTATTTCACTGTATGTGGAAGGCTTACTGTAGGACCGTCCGTGTGTGTGAGCTTTGGGAAAATAGACCCTTTGTTTATTTTCTCTCTGAAAGGTGATATAAATGATGTGAAAGAGAATTTTACACTTAACGAAAAAGTCAGTTGAAGGGTATACATTATATATCATGCCTCTGTGCCTTAGCATATGCTATTCCCTTTGCCTGGAATTCACTTGCACTGCGTCTTGGCTTGGATAGCTTTTATTTATCCTTAAGGAAAAGCGAATATCATGCTGTACCTGACTGTATCATAAGTACCCTTTTGCAATGATCTTGTAGCTTATCTCTAATCTTTTTAAAAAAACAATTTACATCTGGTCGCGCTGTCTTCATTGTTTTTCTTCATAGCATTTCTCTAGTTGCGGCGAGTGGGGGCTGCCCTTCACTGTGCATGAACTTCTGACTGCGTGGCCTCTCTTGTGTGAAGCACAGGCTGCAGGCACACGGGCTCAGTAGCAGCCTGAGGGCTTGGTGGCTCCGCGGCAGGTGGAATCTTCCCCGACCAGGGCCTGAACCCGTGTCCCCTGTGTTGGCAGATGGACTCTTATTCACTGCACCACCAGGGGAGTCCTACGTATGTCTGAGCTTGATAGTTATCACGCCAGATTTTAATTGTCAGTTTTCTTGTTCCCTCTTTAGTTTTGAGTTTCTTGAGCGTGAGCCCATTCAAGTCGAAATCATGGTGACTGCATAGATGCGACTTCTGGCGTAGTTTAGATCACCTGGTGGATGAAGCACTGGGCTTGAGGGTAACTGAAATAAAGTGCTTGTAATAATAATTCCACCACAGGCTCTGGATCACCAATGGCTTCTGTTTCCTTAAAGGAAGCGTTCCACAAGCTACTTCTGTTAACTTTTCTTTCAGCCTTTGAGACCTCCTGAGTGAAGCATCTTGGACCAGTTCAGTATATAAATTAGGGATCGGAGGAGATGATTTATATAAAAGACTCATAAAATATGCCTTGGCCTTTTCTCCTTTTAACTCTCCTTTTATAACTTTGGCTTTTTATAACTCACTTGGAGATACATTTTAAGGTCTGCCCGTGTCAGACCTGTTATGATTTATGGCCCTTCTTTCTCACCCACCTTCGGCAGAACATTAAAATATCACCGGAGGCCACATCACCAGCCCATTACTGTATTAAAGAGAAGGATATATTAAGAAGGGCAAAGACCTGAGGCAGGCTCCAGGAATAGCTTTCCTGAGTAAATACAGTCAGCATACAAATTACATTAATTTTGAAATCAGAGCCATCTTCCTGTAACAAAAGGCTTAGTGATCAGTTTTTCCATAGAAATAGGAAGAGTTCAGCGGTAGCTTTTGGAGGCCGATTCAAATTTAACCCTAAGAAAAACTGTTGAAAACAATTTGGCTTTCTTGATCAGGGATTCTCACATTTCCTGAAGTGTAATAATCTGGCATCTTCCTCTGGTGGTTATAGTTCAAGAGGTGCAGGTTGGAATGAAGAGAACTCCCGTCTTTCGTAATAACCTCCTATTTTATTCTTTTTTTTTTTTCTACCTAAGTTACGTCAGTTTATTTTAACTTTTAAAAATTGGAGTATAATTGGGCTTTACAATGTTGTGTTGGTTTCTGCTGTGTAACCTTATGTATACATAAATCCCCTGCCTCTTGAGCCTCCCTCCCACCGCCCCCCCAGCATCCCACCCCTCAAGGTCATCACAGAACACCAGCCGAGCTCCTGTGCTTCATAGCAGCTTCCTGCTAGCTATCTGTTTTACACATGAAAAGTGAAAGCATTAGTTGCTCAGTTGTCTGACTCTTTGCGACCCCATGGACTGTAGCCCACCAGGCTCTTCTGTCCATGGGATTCTCCAGGCATGAATACTGGAGTGGGCTGCCATTCCCTTCTCCAGGGGATCTTCCCAACCCAGGGATTGAACCCGTGTCTCCTGCACTGCAGGCAGATTCTTCACCATCTGAGCCCCCACACGGTAGTGTATATAGGCCAATGCTACTCTCCCAGTTTGTCTCCCTATTTTATTCTGATGCAAGTGTTCTGGGGACTTCTCTTAAGAAGCACTGGCCCAGGCCTTCTTACTGCTGAGAGGTCTTTTTGTCAAAGCTAATAAGATGTAGTTCTAGGTTAGGGTTCTCAGCAGAACATAGCTGAGAGTGAAGAGTAAGGGCTGCTGGCCATCGTGTGGATGGAATGGCCTGGCGGCCCTGAGGAGCAGCAGCGGGTCCTCAGTGCCCTGTGCCGCGTCGGTCACTGGGTCCCCACTGAACTGGAACTGTCTGTTGGCTCCATTTCTTTTTCCCATTAGGCTTGAGGGCAGGGACCATGTCTTTTCTGTCTGTACTCAAAGCACCTAATACCATGCTCGGTAAAACTTTTGTTTGAGACTGAATCAGTGAACGAATTGACAGATGAATGAATGAATAGGGTTGAGATTCTTCACAAATAAAGACACAGCCAAAGGTTTCTCACTTAATAGCTTAACCAGCCTTGGGAAATATAACCAGTAGAGGCTGATGTCCCTGTGTGTGAGTCTATGTTTTTAAGCGTCCTGTTGCTTTTTCCTTTTAAGTTTATGTAGGAGTTGAAGTGCTGTCCATGGGGTCGCTAAGAGTCGGACATGACTGAGCGACTTCACTTTGACTTTTCACTTTCGTGCATTGGAGAAGGAAATGGCAACCCACTCCAGTGTTCTTGCCTGGAGAATCCCAGCGACGGGGGAGCCTGGTGGGCTGCAGTCCATGGGGTTGCTGAGGTCGGACACGACTGAGCAACTTCACTTTCACTTTTCACTTTCATGCATTGGAGAAGGAAATGGCAACCCACTCCAGTGTTCTTGCCTGGAGAATCCCAGCGACGGGGGAGCCTGGTGGGCTGCCGTCTATGGGGTCGCACAGAGTTGGGTATGACTGAAGTGACTTAGCAGCAGCAGCAGGAGTTGAAGACGTGCAACAGCTCCAGATGTGGGCTGTGCCTCACAATCATCCAGGGGTTTTACCTCTTATTGGCTGTTTCGGTTTTAAGTGAAAAAGTATTATATACACTTGGTATAAAGAAAATTTGTCTGATCCCAGTGGGCTACAGTCTGTGGGGTCACAAAAAGTCGGATACAGCTGAGTGACTAACACTTTCCCTTTCAGCCCCCCGTGTACCTCCCCAGGGCCGCACACACCTGCCCGTGTCTGCGGCACTCTCTCCAGGTGTGTGCTATGTACTTGCAGGTGTGTGGGCCTTATCCTTTCTCACAGGAAAGAAAGTCACATGCTATAAATATCACGCTGCATTTCTTTTTTTTTTTCAGTTAACAATACATCTTAAACATGGTTCCAGATTAAGACGCACAGATCTGCCTGATTATTACAATGGCTATGGGTGCTCAGTTGCTCGGCCGTGTCTGACTCTTTCCGACCTCATGGACTGTAACCCATCAGGCTCCTCTGTCCATGGGGTTTCCCAAAGAATACTGGAGTGGGATGTCATTTCTTTCTCCAGGGGCTCTTCCTGACCTAGGGATTGAACCTGGGTCTCCTGCATCTCCTGCATTGGCATGCGGTTTCTTTACCACTGCGCCACCCCATGGGTTATGGTCCACGGGATCGCAAAGAGTTGGATGCAACTGAGCAACTGAGCACCTGTAGGCATTATAATAATTAGGTGGATGGCTATGTGTGGTACCTGTCTATCTATCCATTCTCTCTATCATCTGTCTCCCCTGTCTGTAATCTATTATCTGTTTCTCCTGTCATTTACCTGTCCCCTGTCTATTATCTATTGTTTGTCTATCTCTCCATCTATCTTTCTAGTAAGCCATTGCTGTTATCAGCAATGTTGCAGTGAAGATCAATGAATGGATTTCTTTGAATGCATGAGCAAGTATGTGCATGACAGATTGGTAGAGGTGGTATTCCTAGGTCAAAGGGATAGTGCATTTCAAATTTTGCAAAGCTGCTCTCCACAGAGCCTGCACCAATTATGTTCACCAGTGTGGACGACATTGCCTGTATTCCCCCACATTTTTGTTGGTTCAATTTTAAAAACAAAAATTCTGAGGCCCTCATACATCTATTGCCTTTAAACCTTTCAAGACCAGCTAAGGGATATTCCTGTTTTTAAAGCTCCTAAACTGAGATATTATGAATATTTTCATGTCATGCTATTTCATGGTTCCATGATTCTGATGCAGAACGTCCATGAATCTGCTTTTGGGAATCATAGATTGATGCCTAGAATCCTGTGTGTACCTGGACTAAAAGTCAGCTCCCACGGTCCTGAGGCTCCTCTCTGTTTATAAATACACGGTGAAGAAAAGGGGAACTAGTTTGGGTTGAAAATAATGTGCTAGAACCTTTTAGTTTGCACTTCTCCTTCTTCTGCCTTTCTGTGTTTTGTGTTTGAGTCTCAAGTCTCCTTTTTTTTCCTGGATGAATCATTTGGGGGCTATTTCTTTTCCCCATAGGTTCACAAAGATGTACTTTAAACATGTACTCTTTGAGGACACGTTATTTGACGAGTGCTATTTTGAGGATGTTACATCGACTGATACCTATTTCAAAAACTGCACCATTGAATCGACCATCTTTTATAACACAGGTAAGAGCGTGAACAGGGTAAGCTTGGTGTCTAGAAATTGTCCGACTGCTCAGCCATAAGCTTTAGGAATAGTGAAGTATTCACTGGTGTGTGTGCTGAGTCTTGGGTTCTTGCCCCAGGCAGGGCACAAAGAAGTTGCCGTGCCAAAGATCTCATGTAAAATGGAAATAGAAGCACTGGGCAAGTGTTCTGATCTCAACAAGTGTATGCTCAGGGTCTTTGGTAGGAACAAATTATGACCCAGATTAAAAAAAAATAGCATTCCAAGAGGGTTACATTCTATGCCTGAAGTGCATTCTTGAAGACTTAGCATAATTTGAAACTTATAAAATTCTCACGATAATACATGAAAAGGAAAAACTGCATCTTTTCAAGCTTCATGCATGAAATAAGATAAGAATATTTTAAAATTACACCATTTCAGACTTCCATGATTTAAAAAAAAATCACAAAATTCCACCTCTCTCTCACTCCTCATTATTTTTACTGCTCTCGTTATGAATTAATACCAAGTGGAGCTGGGTTACAAGGAAACTAACTAAGCTTTACCAGGGACTTCACAGATACTGTCTCAAGTAAGAAATGTAGCAACATCCACATCTTACAACTAAGGAAACAGAGGCTTAAGCAACTTACATTAAGGCCACAGATAACAAGTGGGGGAAGCTTGGCTTCATCCCTTAATTGTTAAGCTGTAAAGTCTGTGAGGCTTCCTCTGAAATACTTGCATTGTGTCCGGATCAATGCTTTCTCCCTGGCATTGGCACCATGGCACAGTTTAATGCGAGAACATCTTTTTCCCCTTCATGACGCCAATCTCAAGCAATTCAATATCTGGTCTCTAAATATCCCTTGGTCTTTAAATAGTCCATTATGGAACTTAAAAAAATATTGGGGAGTTTTGTACATTTCATCTTTGGCATATCTTTTATTTTTTTCTTCTTTCAATGTCAGCAAGTACATTTTATTTATGTAAAATATTTTAGGAGTTTCCAAGATAAAATCTGCTATTTCATTAAGGTTATATGTATATATATATAATTCTATGAATATATATATTCAGAGAATTTAGTGACACTTAAGCCCAAGTAACTTTATGTGTCTGTATACTTCGTATGTATGAACTATATATACATATATAGGCTTCCCAGGCGGTGCTAGTGGTAAAAAACCCTCCTGCCAGTGCAGGAGACATAAGAGCCACAGGTTCAATCCCTGGGTCAGGAGGAGGGCGTGGCAACCCACTCCAGTATTCTTTCCTGGAGAATCCCTTTGGACAGAGGAGCCTGGAGGGCTATAGTCCATAGGGTCGCAAAGAGTTGGATAACACTGGAGCAACTTAGCACGTACACACGCACTATATATGTTTATATCTTCCCACACACCACAATATTACACAGATGTTCATACACACTACACACAATTCACGAACATACATACGGGCACACATTATATATACACAGGTGCAATCAAGTCTGCATGTTCACACTTACACGTGTGTGTATAGACATGGGCAACATATCAGTTCATTTAGTAGGGTCTGTGCTTACTACTCTTCCTAGCATTTAAGAAAGCTATAACACTTATATATGATTATTGCAAAAATTCAAACATTAGGAAGGACGCAGAGTTGAAATAAAACTTTGTTTCCATCTGGCACTTGATTTCTGATAGTGTTTCCTCTTTTTCCAGAGGGAGCTGCTATACAACAGTGTCCTTGCAAACCTTTTGTTTATTTACATAGGTAATATACATGTTTGTTTAAAAGTAAATTGATTATATAGCTCATATTGTTGTGACATTTGCTTTTTTAAACTTAATATGCCATAGATATGCAACATCTAACGTGGTAGGTGAGTGAGTGAGAGCTCAGTTGGGTCCGACTGTTTGCGACCCCATGAACTGTAGTCCGCCAGGCTCCTCTGTCAATGGGATTTCCCAGACAGGAATGCATGCCCTCCTCCAGGGGATCTTCGTGACTCAGGGGCTGAACCCAGGTCTCCTGCATCTCCTGTATTGGCAGGTGGATTCTCTACCACTGTGCCATGTGGGGAGATTAGGATTTTGCAAACACTTGTAGTCATGAAATATCAGAGCTGGGAAGCAGTGGACATCATTAGGTGTTTCCTCTGACTTTCTAGGCAGAAGCTCAGGGGGGTTAACGAGGGCCAACCACTGAGCCAGTTCCCAAACCCAGGTTGGCGGAGAGCCTATATAGTGATCTTTCTTCTAGAACAGCTGATGTTAGAAGGTACCAGAGAACATGAAACTGGTTCCAAAGCAAGTGCTTATTATTACTTTTTAAGACTTTATTTTTTTTAAGAGAAGTTTTGGGTTTACAACAAAATTAGAAGAAAGATACAGGAATTTCCATATGCTGCCTAGTCACACACCATAGCCTCCGCCATTATCAACATCCCCCACCAGGGTGGTACCTTTGTTATGATGAATGAACCTACACATCATCACCCAAAGTCCATAGTTCACGGTAAGGTTTATTCTTTTTTTGCTTAGTAAGGCTTTTGTTTTTAAATTTTAAAGTTTTGAATCTGAGGATAACTGCTTTACGAAGCTGTGCTGGTTTCTGCTGCACAACAGCCTGAGTCAGCTCCACGCGTGCATACATCCCTTCTCTCCCGAGCCTCCCTCCCACCACCCCGCCCTCTAGGTCAGCCCCGAGCCCTGAGCTGAGCTTCCCGTGCTGTCCAGCGCTTCCCACAGCTCCTGTCTCACACGTGGCGACGTGTGTATGTCAGTGCTACCGTCCAGTTTGTCCCCTTCCCCCACCCTGGTCCACACGCCCATTCTCTGCATCTGTGTCTCTGTTCCCGCCCTGTGAATAGGTTCATCTGTAGCATTTTTCTAGATTCCACATACATAACGGTGCATTTATTTATGAAACACCTGTCACAAAAGAGTAAATCAGAATTTAAAATTCCACACTCCACATTTTCCCTCTTTCCTCACACATTTCTGCCAAAGCTTCTAAATCTCAAAGTTTAGTTAGAGATAGGAACAGACTTCCAGAGCAATAGGTGGAGAGAAAGGTCTTTATTCTTGGTGTTGTCCATTCAATGGGCTTGGATACATGGATAATATGCATCACTGTAACATCATGCAGAATATTTTTACTCTACCAAGTCATATATTTCCTGCCTAACCCCCACAACCGCTGAGCCAAAGGTGTTTATTTAGAAGCATGCTCAAAAAAAAAAAAAAAAAATAGAAGCATGCTCAGGTTTCTGCAGGGGCGTTGGAGTGACTGGCTCAATCTGGACCCAGTTCTCTGGTCATTTGCCTCGTGTAAGCTGGGAATCCTTGAAGGAGTACCCCAGGCAGGGTGGGCCTCAGCGTCATATTGTTGATCCAAACAGGGCTGTTACCTGGCTTGAAAGATGTTCTACTTGCACATGTCCCTCAGTGAATGTTCATTTCATTTCCCCTTGCTTAGAGAAACTTACACAAGTTGTTACATTTTTAAAGAGTTCTTGCTACATCCCCACCTTGCCCCCTGTTGGTACTGTTGTCCTTCAGTTCCTAAGTCACGTCTGACTCTGACTCTACGATCCCGTGGACTACAGCACGCCAGGCTTTCCTGTACTTCACTATCTCCCAGAGTTTGCTCAAATTCACGTCCATTGAGTTGGTGATGCCATCCAACCATCTCCTCCTCTGTCGCTCCCCTCTCCTCCTGCCCTCAGTCTTTCCCAGCATCAGGATCTTTTCCAGTGAGTAGGCTCTCCACATCAGGTGGCCAAAGTATTGGAGTTTCAGCTCCAGCATCAGTCCTTCCAATGAATATTCAGGACTGATTTCCTTTTGAATCAACTGGTTTGATCTCCTTGAAGTCCAAGGGACCCTCAAGAGTCTTCTCCAGTACCATAACTTGGAAGAATCTGTTCTTTAGCGCTCAGCTTTCTTAACGGTCCAACTCTCATATCTGAACAGGACTACTGGAAAGACCATAGCTCTGACTATACAGACCTTCGTCCACAAAGTGACTTCTCTGCTTTTAAATATGCTGTCTAGGTTTGTCATCACCACGTGTTTCCTTGACTTTGTCTGATGGCCAGGGGGTGGTGCTGCCTGCCCAAGGAAGGGGAGTAACTCCAATCCCTGCCTCCGCCCCCAGTCTCCCCAGCACTCTCCCCCCTCCATCCCTGTTTCACATGAGCCACATGTTTCCTTCTCTCCGCAGACCTCTATCAACATAAGTTCATCAACTGTCATTTTATCAACGTCACCTTTCTGGAGCAGAAGGAGGGCTGCCACATGGACTTAGAGCAAGACAACGACTTCCTGATTTACCTCGTCAGCTTCCTTGGCAGTCTGTCTGTCTTGCCTGGGAACATCATTTCTGCCCTGCTCATGGACAGAGTCGGAAGACTCAAGATGATTGGTGAGTTGTCAGGGATGTCACGTCTGTATTCTACTGGGCTAGGGCAGAGGCTTAAAGTGGAGGAAAAGCAGTGGGATTTCCCTTTTTCTTTTTCAAGAAAACTTGCACAGGAAACCACGGAGGTAAGATGGATTCTGCTGGTATAGAACCAAGTCTGCAAAACCCCAGGGCACCTTGGAGATCTCTGAGATCCGTAGTCCAGGTCAGGCACAAGCCTTCGTTTCCTGATTCAGCAATTCTATTAGCACTTTAGTAGGATGTTAAATGGCAACACTCCAGTGTTCTTGCCTGGAGAATCCCAGGGACGGGGGAGCCTTGTGGGCTGTCTCTGGGGTCGCACAGAGTCGGACACGACTGAAGCGACTGAGCAGCAGCAGCAGGATGTTAAATACGTCTGCTGTACCCACTTTGTATTCCTCTTGGTGGAAAAATACACTAAAATGCTTTTAAATGAGCATCAGTTTCATTTGATCATCTTAGATGAATCTCGTTACTTTTTATTATTTAATAGTAATAACATTCTGGCTTTGGAGTTGGACAGGCTCATGTTGGAATCCAGTCTTTGACTTTGGACATGTTGCTTTACCTCCCTGGGCCTCATTTTATAGATAAGTAGACTTATGATGAGCTGGCAGGGGTTCGTGAGAATTTAACACAGTGCACCCAAAGCATCTCCTAGCGCTCGGTGCATTGCAGGTTCTCATGTCTGCCTTGCTTCATTCTGCCAGATTTGCAGCAGTTTGTTACCAAAACACAAGCCAGGCATGGTGAACAAGAAACAAAATATATATACACCCAGAGCCAGGGTAAACGTGGGGCTTCCCAGGTGGCACTAGTGGTGAAGAGTCCATCTGCCATTGCGAGATATGCAAACAATACGAGTTCAATCCTTGGATCGGGGGTGGGAGGAGGAATGGCAACCCAATCCAGTATTCTTGCCTGGAGAATCCCGTGAACAGAGGAGCCTGGCAGGCTACAGTCCATGGGGTCACGAAAGAGTTGGACACGACTGAGCGACTGAGCACAGCACAGGGAAAATGTACACAGGAGAATATGGTCAAGGGGCTTCCCTGGTGGCTCAGTGGTAAAGAATCCGCCTGCCGATGCCGGAGACGTGGGTTCAATCCTTGGTCCAGGAAGATCCCACATGCCCTGAGGCAACTAAGTCCATGCACCACAACTGTTGCGCTTGTGGTCTAGAGCCTGGGAGCCACAAGTACTGAAGCCTGTGTGCCTAGAGCCTGTGCTCTGAAACAGAGAAGCCTCCGCAGTGCAAAGCCCTCACACTGCAATGAAGAGTAGCTCCCGCTGTCGCAGCTAGAGAAAAGCCCACGCAGCACCGAAGACTCAGCACAGCCAAAAATAAATTAATAAAATTATTAAAGAAAGAATATGAGTCAAGGCCAGGGGAGGGGGAGCAGACAGTATGCTGATACACATGCCATGAGTTCGGCCCCAGGGATGTAGTTGTCAGGGAAAATTAATTCCAAGATCCTAGCAGCAAGGCTCAAAGGACACAAAAGAAATTGCAGTCTCTTTGTCAATAAGTAGTTGCATGGATATTTAGAATGGTGAGCCCAAGACATGCCTGTGGTTTCTGCTTTTTAATCTCGTTGAGATGATGGTGATGTCTCAGGCATAGCAGATTGAGCTGTGTCCTCTTCAGCCACAGTGTTCTGGTTAGACCCGAAACCTGATGCAGGAAGATGGTGGCTTATCAACTTCTGTGATGTCTGTGCCCAGCTCGGTGTCTGCCACTGAGTCATGGCTGAGTCATGCTGTGGGACCGACAGAATCAGCGAAGATGACCTCTTTCCTGCATGAGTTGGAGGCACCAAGTTTTTCAGCAGAAGGTCCTGCAGGGTGGCGTGGTGTCAGAGACTGGCGGCTGGGAGTCAGCTGGCCGTCTTGGCCCTGGCTTTGTGAGTCCACATGACTTCCTCGACTGCTCTGAGGTTCTCTTCCACAAAGGTTAAAATAATACCTGTTTGCTCCAGTGAGAGTAAGTGTGTGACACGTCTGCCACTGGCCCTTTTTTTAAACTTTGGAAATATTAGTATGTAATGAGCTAGACAAATAGCGTGTTTCAAGCAGTCTCTGTCGGTCTGTGTAATAACAACATAGAGAAGAAAAACAGGCGACGGAAGCCATACATTTTTACTTGGCACTTGAGCTAAATCACTTGGAGTGGCTCTGACAGGTCTATTTTTATGGGAAAAAAACCCCATGGTTTTGGAGAAGAAAAGAGCAATCTTTGTACAAGAAAGTGAATTTCTTGTTCTTTTTTTAAAAAAATGATTTATTTATTTATTTATTTTTGGCGGTGCTGGGTCTTTGTTGCTGCACACAGAGCAACAGGGCCTGGGGGCTGCTCTCTAGTTGCGGGGCGCAGGCTTCTCATTGCAGCGGCTTCTCTTGCTGCAGAGCGTGGGCCCTAGGATGCCTGGGCTTCAGGAGCTGTGGCTTGTGGGCTCGGTAGTTGCCTCTCCTGGGGTCTAGAGCACAGGCTCAGTAGTTGTGGCACATGGGCTTAGATGCTCCATGGTTTGGGGGATCTTTCTGGACCAAGGATCGATTCTGAGTCTCCTGCATTGGCAGGCAGACTGTTTACCACTGAGCCACCAAGGAAGCTCTCTCATAAGGTACTGAATGTATTTCCCTGTCCTATACAGTAGGACCTTGTTTATCCATTCCGTATATAATAGCTTCAGGTAAGTAATATTTTTCTTAATTAAAAAATTTCTTTGTTTATTTTATTTTCTGCTATGCTGGGTCTTTGTTGCTGCCTGCAGGTTTGCTCTGGTTCTGGCGCGCAAGGGCTGCTCTCTAGCTGTGTGCGTGGGCTTCTCATTGCAGTGGCTTCTCTTGTGGCAGAGCATGGTCTCTAGGGCCCAAAGACTCCGTAGTTGTGATGCAAAAGTTTAGTTGCCCTGAGGCATGTGGGGTCTTCCTGCACCGAGGACCGATCCCGTGTCCCCAGCCTTGGCAGGTGGATTCTTAGCCACTGCACCACCAGGGAAGTCCCCGGGAAGTGGATTTCTATCACAGGTCTTTTAAGACCTAGGGTTGAATAGTGAATTCTGTGTCAGCTCCGAAAGAGTTCCTGGGAGATGAGGGTGGATGAAGGGTTGGGGGTAGGGGGGTGCCCCTGTGAACAAGAATGGACCGCCCCCCTCAACCAAGGGTGCAGGGAGGGCTGAGCACAGGGAGCAGGCGGGGCAGGGAGACAGCACATATTCTTTCCTTCTCCATGGAGTCTCTTCTTGTCATCATGAATGTATCCCAGCTGAAAATAGAGTTCTCCAATGCTAACTAGTCATACTCCCCAAACTGGATATCTGCAGCTAATACTTACCATTCATCATTCTTTATATGTTGTTCAGTCACTCAGTCGTGTTCAGCTCTTTGAGATCCCATGGATTGCAGCATTCCAGGCTTCCCCGTCCTTCACTATCTCCTGGGATTGGCTCAAACTCGTATCCATTGAATCAGTGATACCATCCAACCATCTTGTCCTCTGTCGTCCCCTTCTCCTCCTGCCTTCAAGCTTTCCCAGCATCAGAGTCTTTTCTAATGAGTCAGTTCTTTGCATCAGGTGGCCAAAGTATTGGATCTTCAGCTTCAGCATCAGTCTTTCCAATGAATATTCAGGGTTGATTTCCTTTAGGATTGACTGGTTTGATCCCCTCACTGTCCAAGGGACTCTCAAGAGTCTTCTCCAGCACCACAGTCCAGAAGCATCAATTCTTTGGCACTCAGCCTTCCTTATGGTCCAACTCTCACATCCATACATAACTACGGGAAAAACCATAGCTTTGACTATATAGACCTTTGTCTTCATATTTTCATCTTTTACTAATGTCTGTTTCATTTCTGAGCAAGACTGTTAAAAGCTCATACAGTGTTCTTTCTGTATCTTTAGAAAAAGGTCTGGTGTACAGAGTATCAACTGCTATATTCTCAGGGCCCAGTACCTACCCGGTACTCAGTTAATGTCTCGATGTGATGTGGAGTGATCTGTTGTGAAATTGCCTTTCCCAAGACCCTCAGACAACCCCCAGTCAAGTCTGCTGGAGCATCATTTGTCCTGCTTACTCTGCCACTGTGCCCTCTTTGGGCCAGAATTGTGCCTTGTTAACAGCAGAGAAGAAACTTTTCCTGATGAGCCTGTTATTCCTCATTTATTCAGTTTAATAAACATTAATTTGTCCAGGACAGTTCTCTACCAGGCTGTGTGGTCAGCAATGGGAATACAATGCTAATTGAGACAGACAGCATCCTTGTGCTTAAGAAACAAATGATCTGTTGGAGAGATAGACATAAACTAGAAATTTCATTGAACTAACACTTAGGAAGTGCTTATTAGAAGTCAGATTTTGTTCCAGGCATTTTGTAAATATTAATATATTTAACCTTCACTGTAACCCTGTGATGGGGAAAGTGAGACAGCTCAGGGAGGTTAAGTGTCTGACTCAAGATCACACAGGGGCAGCTGGGGTTGACCTCAGGCCTCTCCAAAACAAGGAGAATAAGGACTAATGATGAGAGTGGAAGAACTGGGGACCAGGGGGATTATAGTGGGAAGACTCAACGTAGTCAATCCTAAAGGAAATTAACCTTGAATATTCATTGGAAGGACTGTTGCTGAAGCTGAAACTTTAGTACTTTGGCCACCTAATGTGAAGAGCCAGCTTACTGGAAAAGACCCTGATGCTGGGAAAGATTGAGGGCAGGAGGAGAAGAGGGGGACAGAGGATGAGATGGTTGGATGGCATCACTGACTCAATGGACATGAGTTTGAGCAAACTCCAGGACATACTGGAGGACAGAAGAGCCTGATGGGCTACAATCCAGCGAGCGGGGGGAGGGGGGTCTCAAAGAGTCGGATATGACTTAGCAACTGAACAACAGCAATGGTTCCCTATGATTTCTTTGATGATAATATTTTGTGTTCAATAAACATTGTACACCAAAGCCCACAGCTGGCCACTTTGAGCAATGCATGCATGTTGACGATACAGTTCTCAGGACACTTGTGGTCCAGTAGATAGCAGTCTCCTCCCACTCTAGTTCTCTCCTCACTGTTGGAAAGAGGTTAGCATGCTACCCAGCCACAGCCCTATCCTTCCTCAGAATCAGCAGAATGCAGGTGGACAGTTACCGTCCCCCAGCTCGTCAGCAGGGTTTGGCATGAGTCTCAGTGGCTCCAGGTCTGATGGCGAGGTTCCAGGCACAGGCACCCCCCCTACCCCACCCAGGGAGGCACTTGCAGGGGAGGCCAGACCAGCATTCTGGTTCCTTCGCAACCTGAAGAACTCCCT
The DNA here is from genome assembly GCF_003369695.1 of Bos indicus x Bos taurus. Classification (NCBI taxonomy): domain Eukaryota; kingdom Metazoa; phylum Chordata; class Mammalia; order Artiodactyla; family Bovidae; genus Bos; species Bos indicus x Bos taurus. The sequence goes on along the minus strand of NC_040096.1, from coordinate 15,936,155 downwards.
CCTCCAGGCTCCTGATCCCTGGTGGGGACTCCTCTCTGTTTCCCAGCTGGTTGGTTGGGACCTGCTTATTTTCTTCCTTTCTGCCAACTATTCCCACCATATTTCCTGACATACTCTTGATCCCTGCCTTGCACCCACTCAAGACTTCCCCAGCTCTTCTGGGCTGGATGTATTGAATTTGGGTAGGGTGCGACTTAGCCTTCTTTCAAGGGGATCTCTTGTTATTGACTGTATCACCCAGAGTCCTGGTGGGAAAAGGAATTCACCCAAGATAGTTCTGGTGAAGACTGTACGATGGAGCAGCATTTAAATGTGTGGGCAGGGTTATGGGGATAGATGAGGTTGATGAGACCCCCAGATACTAGTGACAGTGGGCAGCAGGCTCTATCTCCAGGGACAGAGGGAGAAAACAGCAGTAACTGAACCCAGAGAGAGCTAGAACCAAGGAGGAGGAGGCATCCGGGAGAAACTATAGTCCTGGAGGGATGGAACATTTGCCCAGAAAGGGCTTATAAAGCAGGCTGGGAACTGGCATGAAATACCCCGAGCCCTTTCTCCCTGCAACTGACAAGGGAGCCAGCCGCAGGCATGCCGTCCGCAGGGGTTAGCTTCCTGGGGCACAGGGCAGGGCTGAGGAGGGTAGCTTAGATATCCGGGATGCAGGTGGCATACATAAGAGTGTGCAGCGGGGCTCTTGATCAGGTGTTCTTCTGTAACCGGTGTCCAGTTGAACTTGAGCTCCATGAGAATGGAGTCTTAAAAAAAAGATGATTGCCTATGCTCTGTGACAGCCTGGAGGTGTGGGATGGGGAGGGAAGTCGGGGGAGGTTTAAGAGGGAGAGGACATACGTATGCCTGTGGCTGATTCGTGTTGATATGTGGCAGAAACTGTCACTATATTGTAAAGTAATTATCCTTCAATTAAAAATTAAGGGGCTTCCCTGGTGGCTGGGTTGGAAAAATCCCTGGGAGAAGGCAAAGGCTACCCACTCCAGTATTCTGGCCTGGAGAATTCCATGGACAGTCCATGGGGTTGCAAAGAGTCGGACAAGACTGAGCGACTTTCACTTACACTGCTGGCTCAGCTGGTAAAGAATCTGCCTGCAATGTGGGAGTCCTGGGTTTAAAAAATTTTTCATTTATTTATTTATTTTTGGCTGTACTGGGTCTTCGTTGCCATGCCGGCTTGTCTCTAGGTGCGGCGAGGGGGAGCTCCCCTCTTGTTGTGGAACACGGGCTCTAGGGCAACAGGCTTCAGTATTTGTGGCTCCCAGGGGCTCTGGAGCAGGGCCTCAGTTGCCCTGTGGCCTGTGGGAGCTTCCTGGGATCAGGGACTGAATCCGTGCCTCCTGCATTGGCAGGCAGATTTGTTACCACTGAGCCATCGAGGAAGTCCCAAGAATGGAGTCTTCTGACATTGATGAATTTCAGGCACCTTAGGAAATCTGGCATATAATAGTTTCTGAACTAATATCCACCCTCTCTGCCTTGTCTTCAGTTACTCTGGTCTGGACAGTACTCAGTTCAGTTCAGTTCAGTCGCTCAGTCGTGTCCGACTCTTCGTGACCCCATGAACCGCAGCACGCCAGGCCTCCCTGTCCGTCACCAACTCCTGGAGTCCACCCAAACCCATGTCCATAGAGTCGGTGATGCCATCCAACCATCTCATCCTCTGTTGTCCCCTTCTCCTTCTGCCCTCAATCTTTCCCAGCATCAGGGTCTTTTCAAATGAGTCAGCCCTTTGCATCAGGTGGCCAAAGTATCAGAGTTTCAGCTTCAACATCAGTCCTTCCAATAAACACCCAGGACTGATCTCCTTTAGGGTGGACTGGTTGGATCTCCTTGCAGTCCAAGGGACTCTCAAGAGTCTTCTCCAACACCACAGTTCAAAAGCATCAATTCTTTGGTGCTCAGCTTTCTTCACAGTCCAACTCTCACATCCATACATGACCACTGGACAGTACTAGGGAGGGAGAATCTCGAAATCCTTCCTGGGGGCTCATTCTGGTGACATGACCCATGCAGAAGGCTGTAATTCCATGGCTGGGGTGCCATGTGGGGGTCCAAGCTGTGCTCTCTGTGTGTGGAGATGAACCTGCTTTTGCAGGTGTTGTCTGACTTGGGTTTCATGTTTCTTTCTCCTCTGATCTCCCTGGGCAGGTGGCTCCATGCTCATCTCGGCCGTCTGCTGCTTCTTCCTGTTTTTCGGCAACAGTGAGTCTGCGATGATCGGCTGGCAGTGCCTGTTCTGCGGGACCAGCATTGCTGCCTGGAACGCGCTGGATGTGATCACAGTGGAGCTGTATCCCACCAACCAGAGGTCAGCTCCTCTCTGTGCTTCCCTTGGGACTTGCTTGGGCTTCTTTAGCCAGGAGTCAGCCTGCCCCGAGATCCTCCACCGCGGCCGTCTTGGTCTTCTTGGAGTTCGATGGACCAAATGTCTCTTGGGTTGTTGAGTTTCTCTTGCCCAGAGGCTGGCATAGGCCTGGGCTTGGGAAGGCTAAGGCTTGATAGAGTGGGTTGGATGGCAAGATGTAAAGGACCAGGGCAAACCTTGTCCAGGAGAGAGGAGCCAGGGCCAAACCTATGTATGTGCCACCCAAAGGGAGATGAGAACAGGCCTGCCAGTGGGATATGAAGGAGACAGGGGAAGAGCTGGACAGACAAAGCGTGGAGCAGAAATAAAGGTGGCATGAGGCACGATGGTTAGGATTTGCAGAGAATGTGGCAGGAACGCGCAGCGTTTATTTTCTTTCATGCACACTCTTTAGGAAGAGGTCTGATTTAAAGGCATAGAATCAAGGCCCATCGCTTAGCAGGTAATTTCTTCTCATGGAGGGGGAATTTTTTTCTTCTGTGGATTTTTTCTTTATTTAATAGATAAGTTACACAGACAGTTTAAAATCAGACAGTGGAAAAACAAGATTTACAATGAAAAGTTCAATCTTTTTTCCACCATAGGCTGCTAGTTCCGCTCTCAGAAGCAGCAATTGCTACCAGTTTCTCGTGTACTCGTTAGAAATATTCTTTGCATGAATGGGAATGCATGTGTGTATGTGTTTGTGTGTGTATGTGTTTGTGTGTTTTGCTACCATCTCTGTGTGTATGTTACCATCCCGCCCTTTAAAACCAAGATGAGAACATGCTAACATTCTATGCCATGCTTTATTCTCACAGGCATATATTTTGGAGATTGTTCCATGTCACTTTCTCAGTATTTTAAATGGATTCATAGTATGTGGAGGGGGGATTTTTCAGGACTGCATGTGAGTGGCTCTTGGGCCAGAAATAAGTGTGAAGTGGTGTGGAAGGCAAGTAAATGCAATTCTGCAGAAAATAATGATATTCCCGCGATTGACGACAGAGGTATTGGATTACAGATAGCTATGGAAAAGCACAGAATACTGTATTTGAAACCTCTTCTGTTAATCAAAGAACTTCTATTACAAAAAATAAGAGGTGGAAAGTTACTGTTTCAGTGATATGTGGTTTTAAATCCAGGGAACCTAAGGGAATTAAACAAAGAAGAGAGTAATAGAAACAATAAAATAATTTGGTAAAATGGTCAATAGTAAAACTGACATAAGAATCTATAGATCTTCAAAAAGATCAAATATTAAAAATAAAATGAAATTCATTAATAATGGAAGAAATCATAGAATATTTTAGAATCCATTTGATGAGAAAACTGAAAAGCTTATGTGAAGAAATCATAAAACTTTACTGAGAGATATAAAATGAAACTTAAATATATGTCAATATGTATCTAAGAAGATTTAACCTCACAAAAATGTTAAGTATTTTTCAGCTTTTGAAGCATTCATTCACAACTCGATGAGATTTTTTTTTTCCCACCCTGGGAAACTCGAAAAAAATGACTGTAAAGTTTATTTGGAGAAATACACATATGAAAATATCCAAAAAATTCTGAAAACAAAAAGACTGGGGTTGGAGTTGGAAAAAATGGATAAAGATAAAGTGTGGCATGGTTATAGAAAAAATGTAAAAGAATTTAAAGTAAAAATATATATATTCTTTATAAACTTGTGGTATGAAATACAGACAGTTTACTTAATTTGGGGCGGACTAGTGCTCAGAACATGGGCTTCTAAGGTGGCTTAGTGACTTGTAAAGAAAGCTATGACAAACCTAGATAGCATATTAAAAATCAGAGACATTGCTTTGGTGACGAAGGTCTGTATAGTCAAAGCTATAGTTTTTCCAGTAGTCACATATGGATGTGAGAATTGGACCATAATGAAGGCTGAGCGCTGAAGCATCAATTGATGCTTTTGAACTGTGGTGTTGGATAAGACTCTTGAGAGTCCCTTGGACTGCAAGGACATACGACCGATTGATCCTGAAGGAAATTAACCCTGAATATTCATTGGAAGGACTGATGCTGAAACAGAAGCTCCAGTACTTTGGCCACCTGATGTAGAGAGCCAACTTATTGGAAAAGACCCTGATGCTGGGAAAGAGTGAAGGCAGGAGGAGAGGGGACAACAGAGGATGAGATGGTTGGATGGCATCACTGACTCAATCGACATGAATTTGAGCAAACTCCAGGAGGTGGTGAAGGACAGGAAAGCCTGGGGTACTGCAGTTCATGAGGTCGCAAAGAGTCAGACACGACTGAACGACTGAAAGACAGCCAATTCAGGAGACGCACAAGTCAAGGGTTCAATCCCTGGGTTGGGGAGATCCCCTGGAGAAAGAAATGGTAACCCACACCAGTATTCTTACCTGGAAAATTCCAATAGTGCTTAGAGTATTGCCTGTATACATAAATGGAGTCAGAAGACAATTGATGGTTAACAGTAGTTATCACTGGGAAGTGTGGTTAATACCATTTAGGATTAGGTTCTGCCATGAGTGAGAGACTCCAGATATTAATAAGACAGACGTAGGCAGATAGGAACTGAGGGCTCTTTTTATCTTGTTTCTTCCTCTTTCATGACCTCAGTCATGGTCTGCAGTGAGACCGTCTACACTCCAGGAAGCAAGATGGAAGGAAAAAGGACTCTTTAAAAATAAAACAAAACAAAACTTTTTATTTTATATTGGAGTGGTTTTTCCTATGGTCATGTATGGATGTGAGAGTTGGACTGTGAAGAAGGCTGAGCACCGAAGAATTGATGCTTTTGAACTGTGGTGTTGGAGAAGACTCTTGAGAGTCCTTTGGACTGCAAGGAGATCCAACCAGTCCATTCTGAAGGAGATCAGCCCTGGGATTTCTTTGGAGGGAATGATGCTGAAGCTGAAACTCCAGTACTTTGGCCACCCATGTGAAGAGTTGACTCATTGGAAAAGACTGATGCTGGGAGGGATTGGGGGCAGGAGGAGAAGGGGACGACAGAGGATGAGATGGCTGGATGGCATCACTGACTCGATGGACGTGAGTCTCAGTGAACTCCGGGAGTTTGTGATGGACAGGGAGGCCTGGCGTGCTGCGATTCATGGGGTCGCAAAGAGTCGGACACGACTGAGCGACTGATCTGATCTGATACCCACTCCAGTATTATTGGGCTTCCCTGATAGCTCAGTCAGTAAAGGGCCTGCATGCAATGTGGGAGATCTGGGTTTGATCCCTGGGTTGGGAAGATCCCCTGGAGGATCCCTGGAGAAGGGCATGGCAACCTACTCCAGTATTCTTGCCTGGAGAATCCCATGGACAGAGGAGCCTGGCCGGCTACATTCCATGGGGTCACAAAGAGTTGGACACGACTGAGCGACTAAGCACACAGCACATAGCCAATTAGCAATGCTGAGATAGTTTCAAGTGAATAGCAGAGGGACTCAGCTATTCATTTACATGTATCCATTCTCCCCCAAATGCCCCTCCCATCGAGATGGCCACATAACATTGACCAGAGTTCCCTGTGCTATGCAGTTGGAAAAGACCACTCTTGACATCTCTTAAGGAAGTTTCTCAGGAACTGCCATTTGTACTTATATCCCATTGGCTTCAACTTACTCACATGGCTAGGCTCGGAAGCACAGGAGTCTGGGAAATATAGTCTTATATCTGGAGATCTACTATTTAGGCAGAACTGTTTTTGCCTCAAGAAGGTAGAGGAGTTATTAATGGGGAACACTTACACTTTCTGCTTCATCCTTTTTCATTCTTGCAATATGTCACAATACTCAGGTACTTGTGTGCATGCTAAGTTGCTTCAGTCGTGTCTGACTCTTTGTGACCCCCATGGAAGCGGCCCGCCAGGCTCCTCTGTCCATGGGATTCTCCAGGCAAGGACGCTGGAGTGGGTTTCTATGCCCTCCTCCAGGGGATCTTCCTGATCCAGAGATCAAACCTGCCTCTCTTATGTCTCCTGCATTGACAGGTGGGTTCTTTACCACTAGCGCCACCTGGGAAGCCTGTGAACAACTCAAGTTGGAAGGAAATACTCCAAAATGTTAATAATGGTGCTGGGAAATCTGGTCAACCACTTGTAAAAGAATGAAACTGGACCACTTTCTAACACCATACACAAAAATAAACTCAAAATGGATTAAAGATCTAAACGTAAGACCAGAAACTATAAAACTCCTAGAGGAGAACATAGGCAAAACACTCTCTGACATACATCACAGCAGGATCCTCTATGACCCAGCTCCCAGAATATTGGAAATAAAAGCAAAAATAAACAAATGGGACCTAATTAACCTTAAAAGCTTCTGCACAACAAAGGAAACTATTAGCAAGGTGAAAAGACAGCCTTCAGAATGGGAGAAAATAATAGCAAATGAAGCAACCGACAAACAACTAATCTCAAAAATATACAAGCAACTCCTACAGCTCAACTCCAGAAAAATAAACGACCCAATCAAAAAATGGGCCAAAGAACTAAATAGACATTTCTCCAAAGAAGACATACAGATGGCTAACAAACACATGAAAAGATGCTCAACATCACTCATTATCAGAGAAATGCAAATCAAAACCACTATGAGGTACCATTTCACACCAGTCAGAATGGCTGCGATCCAAAAGTCTACAAATAATAAATGCTGGAGAGGGTGTGGAGAAAAGGGAACCCTCTTACACTGTTGGTGGGAATGCAAACTAGTACAGCCACTATGGAGAACAGTGTGGAGATTCCTTAAAAAACTGGAAATAGAACTGCCTTATGATCCAGCAATCTCACTGCTGGGCATACACACTGAGGAAACCAGAAGGGAAAGAGACACGTGTACCCCAATGTTCATCGCAGCACTGTTTATAATAGCCAAGACATGGAAGCAACCTAGATGTCCATCAGCAGATGAATGGATAAGAAAGCTGTGGTACATATACACAATGGAGTATTACTCAGCCATTAAAAAGAATACATTTGAATCAGTTCTAATGAGGTGGATGAAACTGGAGCCTATTATACAGAGTGAAGTAAGCCAGAAGGAAAAACATAAATACAGTATACTAACGCATATATATGGTATTTAGAAAGATGGTAACAATAACCCGGTGTACGAGACAGCAAAAGAGACACTGATGTATAGAACAGTCTTATGGACTCTGTGGGAGAGGGAGAGGGTGGGAAGATTTGGGAGAATGGCAATGAAACATGTAAAATATCATGTAGGAAACGAGTTGCCAATCCAGGTTCGATGCACGATGCTGGATGCTTGGGGCTGGTGCACTAGGACGGCCCAGAGGGATGGTATGGGGAGGGAGGAGGGAGGAGGGTTCGGGATGGGGAACACATGTATACCTGTGGTGGATTCATTTTGATATTTGGCAAAACTAATACAATTATGTAAAGTTTAAAAATAAAATAAAATTAGAAAAAAAATCATAAAATTGGGAGACTATCAGAATAAGCAAGGTATTTAAAAAATCATCTAATATTTCAACTTCTTAGTGAATGAAAATAAAAAGAGCTCTCTCATTAAATATGTTTTGGAAATCATGCATGCCATATCATCTTCTGAAAGTCTCAGAAGTATTTTGCTATGTTAGAAGTTTTATGAGAATCTCCAATAAAAAAAGCTTTCTCACTTTGTGTAACCTAAAAAAAAATAAATAAATAAAATAAAATGAAATAAAAGCTTTGGGGGAAGATATCTTCTTAAGTAAACTGTCTTACTGGAATGTTTCTCTGGACCATATATTAGAGCCTGAGGCCCAAGGAAATCAGTCACACCTATGCTATCTGATACTGTTAAAAATTTGTATTTTGTTCATTATGAACTTTTTGGTGTTAATTTTTATTTTTAAATAATATTCCATTAAAATAATGTTTATCTTGGTTAAAAAAAAATAATGGTGATTCCTTGCAGTTAATGCAGGTGATTTCTTGAATCTTTATGTTATTCTGTATTGCCAAATTAGGCTAAAATAAGAATGTGTTACTTTGATATTTAGGGGAAAAAATTCCCTCCCACACCTTCACTATACTTCTTTATTATTATTATTATTATTTTTTGCTTGAGGGATTCACTCCGACAGGATTGTTATTTTTTTATTTTTTTTTTGAAAAAGCTTTTTATTTCATGTTGTGGTAGAACAGAATGTGTTGATTAGAAAGCAATGTTGTAGTTGCAGGTGAACAGCAAGGGGACTCAGCGGTACCTACACATGCATCCATTCTCCCCCAGACTTCCTCCCGTCCAGGCTGCACTCTACTTCTTTAGCAAGGGAAAGAAAGAACCCAGTCCTACACATCTAAGGCGGTCTAGTTTGTATCCTTCAGAATGGTTTACTTTCTCCTTCTTTTACAGGGCAACAGCCTTTGGCATCCTCAACGGATTATGCAAATTTGGCGCCATCCTGGGAAACACCATCTTCGCTTCTTTCGTTGGGATCACCAAAGTGGTCCCCATCCTTCTGGCGGCCACTTCTCTTGTTGGGGGTGGCCTGATTGCTCTTCGACTGCCAGAGACTCGAGAACAGGTCCTGATGTGAACCACCTACCCGGGAAAGGAAATGTTGGAAGAACCCCGTCTGGGAACCTCAGCGGTGCCCTCAATTCCTGTCTGTCACTGTCTGGTGGACACCTGGATAGCGCAGGAGGAAAAGTTGAGCTTGTGACCCCTAGCTTAGCACCCATTTCTGCTGTCTGTATGTTTGTAACTCAGGTGACTGATTTGGGGGTTTCCTGAGCTGTCCTCCCGTAGAATCTCAGAACTCCATGCTTGGCTTCTAGTGTCCCCAGCCCAAGGAGGAGAGCACCCCCCAGTGGGAGCACACACTAAGCAAGGGGTGTGTATTTCTGCAAGTAAGGTACAAGGACTTTCTTGCATTTCAAAATGAACTTGAGAAACACTCACGTTCCTCCGTAAAGTTCCTCGGAGCCCAAGGACTTAACAAATGGACTTGGTGGGGAAGTTGAGTCATCATCTGAATTCTGAAGTACATATGATACATATATTTTTGCAGTTAAAGTGTTACTTCTCATAGTTTCCATTTGAAAATTGGCACAATAGCATTGAAGATACTCTGATATAGGAAACCAAATATTTGAGCAATATCTGTAGAAATCTATGTCACCCCCTCCAAGAGTCCTAAGTTTTCCATGATGATTAGGGGGTAAATTGAAGAATAATATTTATTCCTATTTTGATCTAGTCAAAAACACTTAAGGGGATAGGCATTCTGTAAACTAACTTTGTACATAATTGTCTTTGGGTTTCATTTGCAGAAATGGTGCCTGCAAATATTTGCCAGCATTTAGCCATATTTGGAGAGGAGTTGGTGTTTGAGGTCCCAGGAAATTGGGGCTGATGGAGTGAAGTGCAAGCACAATTTCTTATAGCCATTTAACTTGCTGGCGGGAGGATGCACTTCATGAACTCACATTGCACTGTTCATCTCGTTCTGGCTCTTTTCTTCTCATGGGGGAGGAATTATTTCCTCTCTTACATAGACTGCTGGTGAAACGCAAGCTCACCATCGTCCATCCTAGCATTTGACGTGCCTGCTCCCCCAGAGGCAACACGGGAAGTGTTCCGTGGCTCCTGCCATCGTCTTTGTAGGCAGGAATGAGATGTGGTGGGCATGGGGGATGGAGGGCGGGGTGGGGAAAGGCAGCTGCAGGCCTTCAAAGTATAGACTTGGCAGTGAGACACGACCGTGTTTATTATAATGGTCAGACCCATGGAAATCTACTCTGTGTGTCTCAGTTCTGCTTCTTTTTGAAGCAGACATTGGCATGGGAGTTGGGGAGCGCAGGGGTTGTCATATCTGTTTTTCTTCAGTCCTCACAAGGAACACTTTCCTGAGGTCTAGCATGAAACGTGAATGGGAGTGGGGTGGGGGTGGGGTGAGGAACTCAGGACAAACTGCTTCGGCAAAGGTCAGTAATAGATTGAAGTCTTGAATCCATGGAAAAAGAACAACTGTTTCACCCATCAGAACTGTCTTTCGTGGAAGGGACTGTGAGCTATAAGCCCTGGGTCCTGGAGGTGAACCCTGAGGCCAGATGGATGTCAGTCTGCAAGAACTAGCCCTTTGATCTGTGATGCTTTCAATTCTATAAAGTGCCAGGCTTTTGCTACCAGAAACCTCAAAAATTTAAAGAAGAATAAAGATGGCAGCATTGAGTGTATTTTCTGTTTTGGAGACACACTTAGGCCCCGTGATAGCTTCCAGCCATCCTTTGGTTATACTCTGGGATAGAAGGTGGAGAGGAGAAAGAGTAAATTCCTGGCACCTCTCTATCCTGGATCTGCGATCAGTTTTAATGATTAAAAGGTTTTCTTTGCTTCTCTCGTCCACTGATAATTGGATCACCATTTTTTTTTTTTCTGTGCAGGGAAGGAAGACTCATCGACTCTGGTTTGATATCCTGACTCCCCCAGATGTGTAAATGTATCATTGTGTATTAGTGTTTCTCTCAGTTTGTTACAGGAGTTACCTAACATCAGTGCTACATCAATAATGAGAGGATCAATGTAACATAGCTGTAATATACTTGCTTGTGATACAAAATACACTGGCTAGGTTCATAAAAGAGAACGGTGTAAATTGGGATTACTACCTCCCTTATAACATGATTTTTCAGTGGGATAGTACAATTTGATGAACAGTTAGTTACTGCTTAAGAAATTTTTAAGGCAGCAAAAGCCTGCATTTCTAGTTAGGATGGATCTTGTAAATCTAAAGCCTGATTCTTTTTTGAGTGTTGGGATGGCTGTAACAATTTGGGGTAAACTCCGTTTGATTCCCAAGTTTTCACTTCTGCATTATCCTTATGGCTCCATACACCAACCATCTAGCCAACCAAGGGCAATTCGCATCCCATCCATCACCCAGGCCTTTGTAGAGGTACAGTCATGCTCTGCAGACTTTTCCCACGCAAGATTGTCTGGCACTGGGACCTGGCCACTTCTTAAATGCTGTCACTCCTGCTAAGATAAATGCATCTTTAAAAATAGTCCCTTTGGCAGGTCATTGGGGGATAATGTACAGCATTCCTGGCCAGGCGCTTCTTTTTCATTTCACATTCTACCCTGAGAAACTCCCTATGGCATTCATGGAGAATCAGAAGGATGAGCTGTCCCTCATTGAGCAAATCTGTTCGCAGTTCATGATGTACTTTTATGATGCCCAGTTTGGGAGGAGTTGCTTTTAATGGTCTCAGCTGTACTGTGTCATCTCTTGATGCTGATTTCTCGATCCTTTGTTTTACTGGAAATAAATAGTGAAAGGGGTGTGCCTACTTGTGACGTTTATAGTGCACGACCCTGAGGTCATGTAATAAATAATCTCTTTCCCAGGGTTTCCTGGCCCCTTGTATTAGTTCATTAAAAATAATAATAAAAGTAATTGTAATCAAGCCTTAAAGAACTGAGACTAAAGATTATTTCTAGACTCTGAAGTCTCTTCTGGAATCTTTGACTGGATGTGCTGACGGGATGCTGACAATCATTTCCTTCTTATGCTGCATGTGGGGACCTTGAGAGCTTAAATGATGTGACCAAGGTGACACGTAGTGCTTGCAGTGGGTTACAAGTGGGTTGCAAGTTGGTCTAATTCTGGACCAGTTGCTCACTGATATTACTACAGAGTCTCCCATAGTCTTCGAGGAATGGGAAAATATGACCAACACTTACCTGGGAACTATTCACTGAAAGTCCACTTGATTACTTTACCTAGAAAAAGTGGAAGGACCAGTATAAACATGAAAGGGTTTAGTGTAGAGTCATGGACACACAGGCTCCAACCCTGGGTCCATAAGATCCGTAAGATCACCGGGAGAAGGAAATGGCAACCCGAGCCAGTATTCTTGCCTGGAAAATTCCATGGAAAGAGGAGCCTGGCGGGCTACAGTCCATGGGGTTGCAAAGAGTTGGACATAACTGAGTGACTGAGCAAGCATGCATTCAGTCATTCATTTTGTTTATTCAACAAATCCTTACTGAGCCCCTACTGTGTGCCAGTCTCCACACTCAATTCTGGGGATGCAGAACTGAAAGCCATGGCCAGTGTGGCTGCTTTGTAATCTGATTATTAGGAACAGACTTCTGCCTTTCAGCTGCTCAGTTTTCAGTGCTGTTTCCATCATCAAAGCTGCCTCATTGAGATAGCTGTTGGAGCACCGGCCCTCACATCCACAATTCGGTGGGAAGCACAAGGAAAGGCAATAGGCGAAGGGGCCACATTTCCCAGCTGAGGCAGCCTTTCTTGGACCTGCTGTCCTGGATGCCCCTTCTGGTGGTTTCCACAAGTATGTCATGGACTTCCCTTTGCTGCAGGGGAGGCTGGGAAATGCCACCTTTACCTGGAAACATTGCCACGTGTCCTCCAAATTGAAGATCTTGGCACTAAGGGAGAAAAAGAGAAGGGAGAGGTGGACAATGCTTCTTAAACCTTAGCATGTGTCAGAATCACCTGGGGGCAGTGGGGGGAAGGGGTGGGTGGCAGTTAAAACTCACACTGCTGGGCCCCACCCCATCTGGGGTGGGATCTGAGAATTTGCATTTTTGACCAACTCCCAGGTGGTCAAAAGTCCTTGGATGGCCTCAGTCCTTGGATCATATTTAGAGCAGCATCAACAATTTGCCAATTTGATTTGTTGGAGAAGTTCTATTGTACTGATCATTTAAAATTTGCCCAAATCAGAAAGAAACTCTCAAAACTAGAAGCCATGAAAAAATGATTACCATCATCCTCAAGTTCAGGGACAATCAACTGGGGGCACTGCATTAGTAACTGATGGCTGTCCATGAAGCGATGGCTAGATATGAACTTGATCAGCGACAGTCAACCTGAACTTGGCATGGAAATATCTCTAGAAAAAGGCGAAGAGATTTCTTTCAAAAAGAGAAAGACTGATATGAAGAATTCCTCCACTTAGACTTCATCCAACACGTATTTGCAGAATGGGTACGTGTGTCCCACGCTCTACAAGGCCCCCGCCTCTAAGTGACTGTCCCCATGTTCAAAGTCTGGGCTTTTGCGGGTAGCTGAGTCATGCTTCGGCACAGCCCTAAGAACTGTGTGGAAATAAATCACATGAAGCCTTTGCATTTGAGGCAAGCTTAAAACACATTTTATTTAATTTGCAGAAGCACGGTGGGGAGATTTATATGCATAGCTTTTGTGACAGCACTGAAGTTTCTGAAAAGATTGATGATGAGCTGAAACAAAGACTAGAGCTATCCACAAAAGTAAATGGAGAAGTAAATGGTGCTATATAGTGCTATATAGTTGTTAATTATAGGATGAGCAGGGGATGTTCTCAGCAGGATGGTAGTAACACACTCCAGGAGATTCGAGCCATGAGCTGGGCAGTGAGGACTCTTCACCATGTCCCCTGAAAGGACATGCTTGGCTATCCATTCACTTCTGGCCCTGCTGGCTTCAAATGTCTTCGAATTTCAGGGACCATAAATACGTACTCCTCTGCAAATTAAAGTTCTTTCAGGAGATACCCCCTACACCACATTTGGTCATTTGGCTAGATAGGGAGGTCTGTTTAATTCCATGACTGTCACTCAGGAAAGCAGGCTATTCGAAACCAGCTATCCTGTTCACCTCTCACCTACACCCAGTCGTGTCCGACTCTTTACGACCCCAGGGACGGCAGCACATCAGGCTTCCCTGTCCTTCACTCTCTCCTGGAGTTTGCTCAAATTCATGTCCGTTGAGTCAGTGATGCCATCCAACCATCTCATTCTCTGTCACCCTCTTCTCTCCCGCCTTCAGTCATTCCCAGCATCAGGGTCTTTTCCAATGACTTGGCTCTTTGCATCAGGTGGACAAAGTATTGGAGCTTTGGCTTCAGTATCAGTCCTTCCAATGAATATTACACCTACAATATATAATCTCAGCAATACAGATTTCTCTAAATCTAAATCAGAGTGTGTGAATTCAATAGGATATGTGCAAAAGGCCAACAAAAATAACCTTTCAGGAAAATTTGACTTTGAACTATCTCACAAAGCCTTTTTGTTCGGTATTGGGTTACAGCTGATTAGCAATGTTGTGATAATTTTGGGTGAACAGCAAACGGACTCATATATGCATATACGTGTATCCATTCTTCCCCAGACTCCCCTCCCACCCAGGCTGCACATAGCATATAAATAACCCTTATTTACAAAAGCGTTTCTTCCAAAGGATCACAAAGCTAATTCTTTCAACCTCAAAAGTATTTGGAAGTGGCAAAACTCTACTTATTTAAAATTTGTTTTGTGGTAACAGCTTTCTTTCCGATTTGGAGTTGGTCTGGATGAATCAAGAAAACTCAACTTTAACAAATATTGTTAAAATATAACAACTTTAACAAATAGCTATTGCTAATAGCGAATTTGCCCATATTCTTGCTAATGATTTTTAATAAGGATACCATCAGAAACCTGCATTCTACATACTTTATGGTTGAAATATCAAACCATAAGCTGAAGATTTTCAATCAGAATATAAATGGTATGTTGCTGAGATGTATGTTAGAATATGTGGTGTAACAAGTGAGGCAGGAAAAGAACATTATATAAGTAGTCCTGAAGAGACAAATATGTAACCAATAGGTTTAATTGATGATTTTGAAAGGTAGCTCAACTTTTTTTTTTATTTTTTTTTATTTTTAAACTTTACATAATTGTATTAGTTTTGACAAACATCAAAATGAATCCACCACAGGTATACATGTGTTCCCCATCCTGAACCCTCCTCCCTCCTCCCTCCCCATACCATCCCTCTGGGTCGTCCCAGTGCACTAGCCCCAAGCATCCAGTATCGTGGATCGAACCTGGACTGGCAACTCGTTCCTTACATGATATTTTACATGTTACAATGTCATTCTCCCAAATCTTCCCACCCTCTCCCTCTCCCACAGAGTCCATAAGACTGTTCTATACATCAGTGTCTCTTTTGCTGTCTCGTACACAGGGTTATTGTTACCATCTTTCTAAATTCCATATATATGCGTTAGAATACTGTATTTATGTTTTTCCTTCTGGCTTACTTCACTCTGTATAATAGCTCAACTTTTAAAAATTAAATTTTGGAGAAGTAAGATGGAAGTATTTGTGACATATATACATAAAAATATCCATATATACATTAAAAATATCCCTCCACAACGTAGGGGCTTCCCTGATGGATCAGTGGTCAAGAATTCACCTGCAATGCAGGAGGCCCAGGAGACATGTGTTCGATCCCTGGTCAAGAATCCCTTAAGGAGGAAATGGCAACTCACTCCAGTACTCTTGCCTAGAGAATCTCATAGACAGAGGAGCCTGGCGGGTTGCAGTTCATGGGGTCACAGGGAGTCAGACACAGCTGAGCACACACATGCTCACAATGTGTACAGAGGAAATCGATTATTGTTTAGTACACATGCCACCAATTAGTCAGTTTTGATTCAGGCTATTTTTACTTTATATGATAAGATCTAAAGGCTATTTTAAAGTTTAAAAGTGTGAAATATTCATCAACTGGTTAGACACAGACTTGTCAATTCTGCTACATTTCATATAGGCCAGACTTAAAGATAGCTGATCTGTGCATTTCCATTTGGTCCCAGGTTTTTGGTCAGTCTGAATTCTGGAGGTCCCCAACCCTAACAGTCTGAGTACAGTATCTTTATCTTTCTTATTACTTCTTTGTTCTTGATGCGATAGGTACGTACATAAAGCAGGTTGAGTCATTAGGAAAAGAAGTTCAAGTTTTTTGCTCCATCTTCCCGTACTGACTTATTCTTAAGAACCTTTTTAAAAAAATTCCGGAGTAGTAGGTTAAATTTAGAAAGTCCCAACTAAGCCTCTGGGCTGCAATAAGCAATGCTGGGGGATTAAGAGGTTTTATTCCCTCTGGTGGGAGGGGAGCTAGAGAGGGGCCATTTTTGGGGGAAGGTCACAGGATCCAGACGTGTGACTCGTCACGATCTTCCTTGAATGTTTGACCAGTAGTTTTGAATATGTTTTATAGTCACTGCTATAAACATGGCTATTTCAGTCCTTTGACTGAGTGGGGCACTTCTAACTTTTCAAATGTGAGAAGTTGAGTAGTTACGTCCACTATGGCTCTTGGTTGGGTGTCTGGAACAAAGTTAATAGAGACAATCTTGCCAAGTATCCAGTGTAGTCCTGCACAGTGCTCTAAGATTTGTAAAGAATGCATTGTAGATATAGAAGGAATTTATAGAAAGGCATATACAAGAAAGCAATATTACTGCATAAAACAATACTAATACATACATAGAAAGCAATATTATTGCTGTTGATGAAATGTGCTGAAACACGGCCCGCGGAGGAAGGACCTCTTTCTTCAGAAGCCTGCCATCTCTCTTTGGAAGCAGCTTCAAGCAGAGATGACGAAGAGGGGGTTTGTTTCACAGTTGCGTGAGACACTGACCAATCCCATGGCCACAAGGAGGACACAGGGCCACAAGCTGTGAGCCAAGAAAAGGAATTCTGCACGTGATGGGCCAAGAGACTCATTATCCGGTTTACAATGACTCAACAGCTGGCTGGATAAAGCTTTGCTGTATGTGCATTTAGAGCTGTCTGGAGAAGTCTGTAAATAATACCATACATCATGAATGCACCTACTGAATGATTAAAGCGAGGCTGTGAAATGACCAAAGTCAGTTTTGTTTTCTCTTCACATTTTTCATGCTCCAGTTTCCTTCTCCCTTTAAGTGTTTTTCCATCTGAATGTCTCTGGAAAGTGGAATTGCTCTGATGACCTAAGCATTTTTGTTCTTTAGTGTGTTAATGTAGTAGAAAGATTTGATTTGGTGAATACATTAAACTATTAATACCTCATGATCCTAATATTAGCAAATATGTATGGAAAGCTTTCTGTATGACATGAGATATGATATATCTCCTTATAAAAAATTAAGGTCTGAATGTTATTTTCTTCCTTTTAGAGATGGGGAGAGCTTCCCAGGTGGTGGTTGTAAAGAATCTGCTTGCCAATGCAGGAGACCCAGGATGGGCGTGTTTGATTCCTGGGTTGGGAAGATCCCCTGCAGTAGGAAACAGCAACCCAGTCCAGTATTCTTGCCTGAAATATTCCATGGACAGAGGAGCCTGGAGGGCTACAGTCCGTGGGGTCGCAGAGTGGGACATGATTGAGCACACCCACGAAGTATACTTTTTGCTGTTTTCACAGGACACTAGAGGGCGGTAGCTACCTTGAAGATGTGTGACATTTATACTCTGAGGGTGGTTAGCTTTCGGTCCTGGTCACCTCAAGTGCAATGTGACAGCTTTTGTAAAATGACAAACATTTCCCTCTATTCTTTAGGATGCATGTGAAAGTGGAGATGTTTCCAGAATAATTTCTCAAGGGATCAGAGTGTTCTTCAGTCATTTGTAACATTCTCAGGTCTGAAACAGGACTTACTTGTTGGGGGCAACTGTCTAGATTCAGACTGAGCAAACATTTATTAAATGTTCATGTGGAATGAGGACAGAGGATGAGATGATTGGATGACGTCCTCGACTCAACGAACATAGGTTTGAGCAAACTCTGGGAGACAGTGAAGGACAGGGAGGCCTGGCGTGCTGCAGTCCATGGGGTTGCATAGAGTAACTGAACAACATAACTTAGTGGCTGAACTACAACAACACGTGGAAACACTTAGCAACACCCTAGCAGATGACTGACGTTGTTGTTTAGTTGCTAAGTCATGTCCGACTCTTTATGACCCCATTAACTGTAGCCTAGCAGGCTCTTCTGTCCATGGGATTCTCCAGGCAAGAATACTGGAGTGGGGTGCCATTTCCAAGGGATCTTCCCGACCCAGGGATCAAACCCAGGTCTCCTGCATTGCAGAAGGATTCTTTGCCTTCTGAGTCACGAGGGGAGCCCATATTTATAATGTATCTGTTCAAAAGTTGAGCTTTTCCACATATGGGAGTGCTAAAGATGGAGAAGGCAATGGCATCCAACTCCAGTACTCTTGCCTGGAAAATCCCATGGACAGAGGAGCCTGGTAGGCTGCAGTCCATGGGGTCGCTAAGAGTCAGACACGACTGAGCGACTTCACTTTCACTCTTCACTTTCATGCATTGGCGAAGGAAATGGCAACCCACTCCAGTGTTCTTGCCTGGAGAGTCCCAGGGACGAGGGGGCCTGGTGGGCTGCCGTCTATGGTGTCGCACAGAGTCGGACACGACTGAAGCGACTTGGCAGCAGCAGCAGTGGTAAAGAATCCGCCTGTCAATGCAGGAGATGTTAGAGACACGGGTTTGATCTCTGGGTTGGGAAGATTCCCCTGGAGGAGGGCATGGTAACCCACTCCAGTATTCTTGCCTGGAGAATCGCATGGACAGAGGAGACTGGTGGGCTACAGCCATAGGGTCACGCAGAGTTGAACATGACTGAAGCAACTTAGCACGCATGCATGTATGGGAAGCAGCTCCTGACATTAACCATGTTTAAGCACATGCAGTCACCATCCCAGCAGAGCTCGCCAGGAGCAAGTCTATTCAGCATATCTGATCCACATAAAGGAAGTTGGATACACTCAGAGAAGCTCCATTTGGGTGCCCAGTTTCTTGGCTCCACTCTTAACTTGTGTGATTTAGGGAAGGGCTGGGAAGTCTTGGACTGGTTTCTTAGCTCCAGTTTCATCATCTTTAAAATAGAAGAGGCGGACCAATGGTTGTAAGGTCCCTCCAAGTTCTGATTTCCTACAGTGAGAACCAAAGTAAAACACGGAAATGGAATCTTCCGCATGTGAATCTGGGTAGGATGCAAAGAAGAGGGTGCATGCGAGGTTCCATAAACTTACTTGGAGACACTTGACGGGATGTCCTCTGCTTATTCCCCCCACGGCTGGCTTCTTCCAAAGGAAAAAAGCAGCGGGTGGTCTGTAAACATAATGTGGAGGGAAATCTGGACTCAGGGATAATTTAAAGGAAAAAGAAAAGGGAAGTAGTCATAGAGAAAGTGGAGTCTAGTTTTATAGTCAGATATTAACTAAGATGCCCACGAAGTGGTGACAGGAGACTTCAGTCAGGCCAATGAAAACTACGAAGGAAAGTAATCAGGGAGAGAAAGAGATGGAGTGATCCAAATCCTGGTTCTTTACTTTATTATTTATTTAATTTTAATTTTATTCTTAGCTCCCTGACCAGGGACTGAAACTGCACCCCCTGCAATGGAAGCGCGGAGTCTTAACCACTGGACCACAGGGAAGCCCCTTTGTCATTTGCTAGATGGTTAGCTTGGGCAAGCGGGGGATCTCTCTGGACCTCCCTTTTTTCTCATCTGATGTTTGTAAATGTTAGTTGTCTCCCTCCCTTTGCCTCTACTTGAATGTGTAGTTCTAAGGGAAAAGAAATTTCACCTTTTTTTTAATGCAAAATAGTTGCATGTTTCATCTATTCAGTGCATATCACTCTCCCTGGAGCCAAGTGGAGAGAGAGGAGACCAGAAAGGAGAGTGCCACAGGGAAATCGGGGTGCAGTAAGTCTGGCCTGAAGGAATCGTGCTTTTCCAGAACACTCCCCACCTAAAGATGAGCAGGCGTTGAAAGAAGACCAGAGAGGACAGGTGGGTGAAGGACGTGAAGATGTGTCTGAGTGTGAGTCCTGGTGTGTTTCACGAGACGGACCTTTCCGGCATTGGTTGGCGTGGCAAGAGTTCGTTTTGGCAGGGGAAGAACAGAGGTCAGCTGTGTGCACCAGGTTCCGGGGAAGGAAGGGCAGGAAGACAATGTCGTCTTGGAGACTGGTCACTGGCCACCTCCCCGGACTTGGGTGGGAGCCCTGGGCGAGCAGGCTGCAGGACTGTGCATAGAGGCTCGGCGATGGTGACAGTGAGGAGAGGCTTTGTATTAACAGGACGTGCTAAACATCAAAAGTGGGAACCAGAGTGTGCAGAAGAGCATGAGGGAAACACTTGTGTCCCAACAAGTGGCACCCCTGTGCGCTTTCTGAAAAAAAACAGGAGAAATTATTTCTTTTTCTTTTTCTTTATGATTTGTTACAGGATAGTGAATATAGCTCCTTGTGCTACACAGTAGGACCTTGTTTATCCATTCTACATAGAACAGTTTGCATCTGCTAATCCCAGACACCCCAGTGCTCCCTCCGCCACCTCCCCTTTGCCTTTGCAGCCGCAAGTCTGGTCTCGAGGTCTATGCGTCTGTCTCTGGTTTGTAAAGAAGTTCATTTCTGTCATAGTTTAGATTCCGCATGTAAGTGATATCATAACGGTATTTGTATTTCCCTTTCCGATGACTTCATGTAGTGTGATAATCTCTAGGTCCATCTGTGTAGCTGAAAATGACATCATTTCATTCTTTTCTAAGGCTGAGTAAACTCCATTGTGTGTGTGTGTGTGTGTGTGTGTGTGTATAACACACACATCCACACATTCAGCTGTGTATGTGTGTACAGTGTTCATCCATCCGTCTGTTAATGGACGTTTAGTCTGTTTCCATGTCTTGTCCATCCTAAGTGTTGTTCATGTATCTTTTTGAATTACAGTTTTCCAGGAGAAGCTCTTAATGTGACTTGAAATCCTATATTAACAGCCTGGAGAAAATCCTAAGAAACGTAAGTGGTTACTGCAAATGAGATCCAGTTTATAAGAAGCTTAGAAACATACAGGAAACGTGCAGCTGTAAGTCATGCACCCCAGAAAGAACGGTTGAGGGAGTTTCAGGTTTCTTATGTGGAAAAGCGATGTAAGAGGCCTGGGTGAAGTTCAGCAGAAAGTATGTCTCTTCCAAAATTCAGATGTTAGGGTTTCCTAGAATCAGGATGCAGGGTCTGTGATACCAACAGACTGCTTTGGTATCACATGTTTTCATGATTTGATCATTTTACGTATTTACCTGTTTGAGCCTGCCTCATATTAAAGAACTTCATAATTTTGTTAAAGATATTTCAGCAAGCATACGAATGGACTACCCACAATTTACATAATCTTGTTTAAAAATCAATGTTGCATTTGCATCGAGCTCGCAATTGTAATTTGCACTGTATATAGGATTTTGCCTGGGGAAACCTACCCTGAGTAAAAGAGGATGGATAAAGAGGAGAGAGAGAGAATGAATCAGATGAAGGTAAGAGAAGAGCACAGACGGTAAGGAGGAGGGCAGGAGGTGGAATGAATCCAGGTCAGAAGGGGACAGCAGGTGGTGACCACAGAAGCAAGAATGAGGTCATCATGAGAAATTCTAGGAACACGGAAGGAGAGTGTGTTCCGTGATCCTGAGTCCTTCAATGGAGGAAACTGAAAACGTGCCCAATTATAGATTCCTTTTTAGATGGGGGACTTCCCTGGTGGCTCAGACAGTAAAGCGTCTTGCTTACAATGCAGGAGACCTGGATTCAATCCCTGGGTCGGGAAGATACTCTGGAGAAGGAAATGGCAACCCACTCCAGTACTCTTGCCTGGAAAATCCCATGGACGGAGGAGCCTGGTAGGCTGCAGTCCAAGGGGTCTCAAAGAGTCGGACCCGACTGAGCGACTTCACTTTCACTTTTAGATGGGGGACATTCTGGAAAAGTGCAGTTCCCTCAGGCCAGACAATGTATCCTGCTTCTCCTGTTGTACTGTACCTGCTGGAATCCTCTCTGTCCATTTGTCTTTCAGGAGAGTTATTTGCACTGAATAGATGAAACATGAAACAATTTTTTTCCCCTTCAAACCAAGGAATCATAGATTATAGGCTTGGGTCAGCTCTGTGCATTCCAACAGGTCAGAGGGAGACAGGATTCATGTCTGAGGACACAGGCAATTTCAGACAGATAGAAGTCAGATCAGATCAGATCAGTCACTCAGTCGTGTCCCACTCTTTGCGACCCCATGAATCGCAGCACGCCAGGCCTCCCTGTCCATCACCAACTCCTGGAGTTCACTCAGACTCACGTCCATCGAGTCAGTGATGCCATCCAGCCATCTCATCCTCTGTCATCCCCTTCTCCTCCTGCCCCCAATCCCTCCTAGCATCAGAGTCTTTTCCAATGAGTCAACTCTTCGCATGAGGTGGCCAAAGTACTGGACTTTCAGCTTTAGCATCATTCCTTCCAAAGAATTCCCAGGGCTGATCTCCTTCAGAATGGACTGGCTGGATTTCCTTGCAGTCCAAGGGACTCTCAAGAGTCTTCTCCAACACCACAGTTCATAAGCATCAATTCTTCAGTGCTCAGCCTTCTTCACAGTCCAACTCTCACATCCATACATGCCCACAGGAAAAACCATAGCCTTGACTAGACGGACCTTTGTTGGCAAAGTAATGTCTCTGCTTTTGAATATGCTATCTAGGTTGGTCATAACTTTCCTTCCAAGGAGTAAGCGTCTTTTAATTTCGTGGCTGCAGTCACCATCTGCAGTGATTTTGGAGCCCAGAAAAATAAAGTCTGACACTGTTTCCACTGTTTCCCCATTTATTTCCCATGAAGTGATGGGACCGGATGCCATGATCTTTGTTTTCTGAATGTTGAGCTTTCACTTTCATCAAGAGGCTTTTGAGTTCCTCTTCATTTTCTGCCATAAGGGTGGTATCATCTGCATATCTGAGGTTATTGATATTTCTCCCGGCAATCTTGATTCCAGCTTGTGTTTCTTCCAGTCCAGAGTTTCTCATGATGTACTCTGCATATAAGTTAAATAAACAGGGTGACAATATACAGCCTTGATGAACTCTTTTTCCTATTTGGAACCAGCCTGTTGTTCCATGTCCAGTTCTAACTGTTGCTTCCTGACCTGCATACAGATTTCTCAAGAGGCAGATCAGGTGGTCTGGTATTCCCATCTCTTTCAGAATTTTCCACAGTTTATTGTGATCCACACAGTCAAAGGCTTTGGCATAGTCAATAAAGCAGAAATGGATGCTTTTCTGGAACTCTCTCGCTTTTTTGATGATCCAGCGGATGCTGGCAATTTGATCTCTGGTTCCTCTGCCTTTTCTAAAACCAGCTTGAACATCAGGAAGTTCACGGTTCACATATTGCTGACGCCTGGCTTGGAGAATTTTGAGCATGACTTTACTAGCGTGTGAGATGAGTGCAATTGTGCGGTAGTTTGAGCATTCTTCGGCATTGCCTTTCTTTGGGATTGGAGTGAAAACTGACCTTTTCCAGTCCTGTAGCCACTACTGAGTTTTCCAAATTTGCTGGCATATTGAGTGCAGCACTTTCATAGCATCATCTTTCAGGATTTGGAATAGCTCAACTGGAATTCCATCACCTCCACTAGCTTTGTTCGTAGTGATGCTTTCTAAGGCCCACTTGACTTCACATTCCAGGATGTCTGGCTCTAGGTCAGTGAACACACCATCATGCTTATCTGGGTCATGAAGATCTTTTTTGTACAGTTCTTCTATGTATTCTTGCTATCTCTTTTTAATATCTTCTGCTTCTGTTAGGTCCATACCATTTCTGTCCTTTATTGAGCCCATCTTTGCATGAAATGTTCCTTTGGTATCTCTGATTTTCTTGAAGAGATCCCTAGTCTTTCCCATTCTGTTGTTTTCCTCTATTTCTTTGCATTGATCGCTGAAGAAGGCTTTCTTTTCTTTTCTTGCTATTCTTTGGAACTCTGCATTCAGATGTTTATATCTTTCCTTTTCTCCTTTGCTTTTCACAGTATAATCTTCTCTCCATCTTGTTGGAGAAGATGCTAGAGAGGGAAAGGGGAAACTTCATCCCTGGGTCAGAAATGGACAGTCGAGAGGTTTCCCTGGTTGCCCAGTGGTTAGGAATCCACCTTGCAATGCAGGGAACATAGGTTCCATCCCTGGTTGGGGAACTAAGATCTCACATGCCTTGGAGCAATTAAGCCCACAAATTCCAGCAAAGATTCTACATGCTGCAACTAAGACCTGACACAGCCAAATAAATAAGTAAATATTTTTTTAAAAAACAAGAAGACAGTCACATCTTTACCATGTCACACCCGATGAGTAACCAAGGAGTCTGGGACTTGGCCCAGCTGGTCTACGCCCTGACTATTCCTCTTTTAAAGAGTGAACTGAATACCTTGAGGCATCACCGTGAGTCTTCTTGGCCCGACCTCTTATTTCAATCATGGCTGCTGGGCATCAATCCACACAGGCTTTGAAAGCTTTCCTCAGCCCTCACTAGCTGCCTCGCTTCCCCAGCGGCTCAGTGGTAAAGAATCTGCCTGCCATGCAGGGGACGAAATAGATGTGGGTTTGATCCCTGGGTTGGGAAGATCCCCTAGAGGAGGAAATGGCAACCAGTATTCTTGCCTGGAGAATCCCATGGACAGAGGAGCCTGGCGGGCTACAGTCCATGGGGTTGCAAAGAGTTGGACGTGCCTGAAGCACTTGGGCACACACTTGCTGCCTGAGGGAGTTTTGGAGTCCGTGGCAGGGCACACCCAAAGCATGTCCCAGGACCCACCAGTGCTGACCTCTGGCACGGAGGGAGTCAGTCCCCTATGGGGACGCCCTGGAGCCATTCGGGACGGAGCCCAGGGTAGATGCCTTCTCCCTCTTACCCAGATGACGTGGAGAAACGTTCCCTGTTTTCTCAGGGGACTCCCTGCAATCAAGTGGCTCAAGAGCAAGGACCAGTTAGACAGCACAAGTGCACCGCTTTCCTCTTTCTTTCTTTCCTTTTTACTCTTCTTGTCATTCAGTCTTGCTCCCTTGGAATCACCCTCCCAAATAAACTACTCTCACATATGCCTTTATCTCAGGCTCTACTGTGGGGTAACCCAGGCTAGGGAAATAGCAGACTGAGGGTGAGAAGGGGATGGGGATCGTTCCTCCGGGAGAATGTCTTGCATGTAACACGTCTCCACAGGGAGCCGGGGCACGAGTGAGCCCCAGCGCAGAGTGAGGACACGTCCCTCGTCTTCTGCTTTGGAGAGGCGGTGAGCGCATGGGAATATCACCACTAGTATATTATTATTATTACCAACTCTCTGGTTAATGATATTCTTTTTTCAGGAGCAGTTCCTCTGCTCTTCAGATTTCACCCGAAACACAGACTCTGCAATCTCCAACTCCACACACTTCTCTAGGCCAGACTCTCAGTGTCCCCAGGGCTTAATTTTAAGACACAGTTGATGGATCTGTTCACTGACTCGGTCTCCTGCACCTGAATGCAGACCTATCCATCAATGCTCTTCTGAAACTGGTCTCAAGAGCTCTGGACCTCCCAGTAGGTATGACCTGACCAGGTTTCCCCTGAGCAGAAGCGGGGAAATTCTTGCCTCTTGTCACTGAGATGCAGTTCATGGTCAACTACTGGAGTCCTGGATTGTAGCATGCAGGTCTTTGCTTTCAGGAAATTCAATTACAGTGCTGGAAGCACTAATTACCTGCTTTAAAAACCAACATTATTAGCAGAGAATAATTATTACTGCAAGGAAAGCGAAAATAACTGGGAAGGAACATGCCTTAAAGCCATCTCCCATTTCAGCTTTTCTCCTAGCGGAGAGGGGAGCGCACAAACTCCCACTCTCCTTTCCATTAAGGAGGAAGTCCTCAACTGCCAGCAACCTGTTCCTGAATCCCATTTATATATATATATTTTTACCTATGGTGTGAATAGTAATTAGGCAGAGCCACAAAAATACAACATGTGGTGCTCCATACAACTTTGTGATTTGTTATTTTAAACTCATTTTGGCGTTATAAATGATTTTCAGAGTTTGAAAAAGTGATGGTCAGTGGGTAAGAGTGTGCGAAGTGTGTGCCTGTGTGTAGGGTGGGTGGGCAGCATAATGAGGCTTCTTGGTTACCATGACTACCTCACAAACCTCCCCTGGCAACTTGAACTGTATATGGGCAAAAAAGACAGGGGGAGGTTTGGAAAATCATACAAATGAAATCAGAGAGGGTTACGTGTTCTCATATTGGAAAACTGTATTTCCTTAAATACTGCTACCATCTGGGCATATTCTCTTTTAAGAGTCTGTACTCCAGATGCATTTTTGTCAAACAAAGCAGAGTTATCTTTAGTAATAAAAGATTAAAGGAGCAGTGACTCCATGTAATAATTCCAAGGAAATCTGGGAATTGACTATACAGTGATGTTTGATCTGGCTGGCATCGTTGGGGTCTCGGGGCCAGAGGAGTAAAATCTCCCCTTCCTTTGTTGAACTAGGGAGGTTGAGCTGGATGTCATGACGATTTTCACCCTCCTGCCTTCGTCTTCCTCCAGGACTTCAGTTGCCACATCTCTTGTGGATCTGCCTCAGCTCCCAAGCTCATCCCCGCTGTGGGGAGAGAGAATGAAAGGAAGGATGAGCAGGATGAACCATTGACTTTGGGCCTCAGCTTCCGCACCAGTAAATGGTCAGGTTTGGAGTTCAGCATCTCCCAGACCTTCTGCTTTCTTTGCACTTTACATCTTCCTGAACTTTGAATGCTATCTCAGGTTCATTGACTGAACAGAGACTTTTGGTACAATCGTGCCAGAAGCTCCACTGATCTGTTCACCAGTGAAACTTGTGAGAATTACTTAAAAAATGCCAATCATGTAAAACTTCTGTAAATGGTCCTTTGAGCAAACAGCAAGAGAAAAAGCAGGGTTGCAAGATAATCTATGAAAATTTGATAAAAAAGAGAGTTTGTAGTATTTGAACTCCCTTTCTCATGACTTCTGCTCAGCCAAATGGAGACTCCATTCCAGATGCTGCAGCCAGGAACACAAAACTCCCTCTCTCCCTTGCTTCCAGTCAGGGGGCTTTCTTCCCAGGAAGAGACAGTCTCCAGCATTTCTGTATTCAGTATTTGCTTCCCAAGTATCGGATGCTGAGGCTAAGTCCCGGCATGAGGTTGGAGGCGGGGCTTCCTTCCTCTGCCCAGTCCCCAGTTGTTATACAGTGGCCTATCTTTGTGTGCTATGCCATGAATAAATAGGTAAGTGTTAGTCACTCAGTCGTCTTCGACTCTTTGGGACCCCAGGGACTGTAGCCCGCCAGGCTCCTCCGTCCATGGAATTCTCCAGGGAAGAATACTGGAGTGGGTAGCCTTTCCCTTCTCCAGGGAATCTTCCCAACCCAGGCATCAAACCTGGGTCTCCTGCATCACAGGTGGATTTTTTACCATTTGAGCCACCAGGGAAGCCCAGGGCCTTGTTGCCTGCCAGGGCTTGTGAGATCGTGGTCCCATGCCAGAAGAGGCAAATCGAGAGGACTTCAGATTGTACCTTTCTTTCAACCTCCAACCGAGTGGTCAGCAAATAGAGCAGGTTGTCACTCAGAGCAAAGCTTGCTATTTTCCTCACCTCTAGTTCTAGAGAGGTGGCTCCGAGATTTTACCTGGGAGAGAAGCCGGTCACAAGACAGACAGCTCCTAATCTCTTCCTCAAAGAACTGACTCCAGTTGCAGTGGAGTGTGGAGAAGTTCGAACCTAAGCACACTCTCAAGACCAGTGGTGTGTGCATTCTGTTGTGTTCAACTCTGTGCGACCCCAGGGACCATAGCCTACTAGGCTCTTCTGTCCATGGGATTCTCCAGGCAAGAATACTGGATTGGATTGCCATTTCCTTCTCTGGGAGATCTTCCCAACCCAGGGATTGAACCCACGTCTCCTGTGGCTCCTTGCATTGCAGGTGGATTCTTCATCACTGAGCCATTGAGGAAGCCCCAAGAATAGTGAAGATCATGATAAATGGTAACTGGGTGGATACTCATGGATTTAATGAAGACACAGTTTAGGTTGTAGTCATGCTACATTGCAGGAGAGAACTGGGGACTAAGACAGCTGGGAAGAACCTTCCCAGGGTCAGAATAAATATCAAACTTGAACATCAGAAATGATTCCTCCAAAGGAGTCTTGATTTGATTGGATTAGTTCACAGAGCAATTTAAGGCCTAGAGCATTGTTGAAAGCAATAAAGTAATCAATAGGCAGTTAATAGAGTTTAACAGCGGGGTGAGGTCAGGGAAAGAGAAAGTAAGCCCTGGCAACACCATAGTCATCTTAGGGTGACTGTGGGTCTCCCCAAATTTGCACCTCCCTTAGAACAACACCAGAGGTTTAGCATTCTCTGTTTATGGGAAGAATGTGCATGTATGATGTCAGTCGTATCTGACTCTGGGACCCCATGGATTGCAGCCCACCAGGCTCCTCTGTCCATGGGATTCTGCAGGCAAGAATACTGGAGTGGGTTGCCATGCCCTCCTCCAGGGGATCTTCCGGACCCAGGGATCGAACCTGTGTCTCTTATATCTCCTGCATTGGCAGGTGAGTTCTTTACCAAGAGCACCACCTGGGAAGCTGGCCTTCACTAAAGTTTAGTTAGTTACTAAAAAATAAATGTGTCAATGAAACTTTAATCAATTGATCTAATAAAGAAATGGAAAATCTTATTTGAGCCAAATTTGAACATTATAACCCAGGAAGAGCATCTAGAAAGATCTGAGAAACTCTTCCACCTGTTAGAAGTCAAGGCACAGTTACATAAGTTCTTTTGAGATGGGGGCTGTACATCAAAGGACGTATTTTAGACAGTTTACACAATCCAGAGCTAAACTGTCCCGTACAAGATCAAGAAGGAATGCTGTCTTTTAAGGAGTTGCCTTGTTGGTGCTAGGAAATGTAGCTCTTTATGTTGGAGCAGGTATTTCTGCCAACGGGGGAGGTTTGGTCATGCATAATGTAGACACATAATGCACTGTTGGGGGGAGATAGGAGACCAAAGGGAAGGACAATTTTTTTTTTGTTTGAATTCTTCTTGTCTTGACATAAAATATGAATTTTATTTCACATAAGTGAATAATGAAAACAAGCGTTGGAGGGGGATACCAGCACCCAGAGATTATTGCTACAATATATAATCTGAAATGTCTACTTACCAACAAAAATTATAAAGCATATAAAGGAATAGGAAGGTATGACCCATTCACCAGGAAAAAAAAAGAAGACAGATAGAAACTGCTTGTGAGAGTGACCAGAAGTCAGCTTCGACAGCAACCAATGTCAAAATGGCCATTGTAAACATTAATATGATTACAGAAGTAAATGAAACTATGAGTTAAGAAGTAAAGGAAGGCAGGATCATATTACAAATAGAGAATATTAAAAAAATAGAAATTGTAACATCATCAAGTTCTGGGGCAATTCTGGGGTTGAAAAGTAAACATAGCTGAAATAAAAATTTTTCCAGAGGGCCCCTAAACTTGTTTTGAAGTGGCAGAAAGAAGAATCAATGAACTTGGAGAAAGCTCAGTGGAGACTACGCAAGGTGAAGAATAGAGAGAAAAAAGAATGGATAAAAATGTATGGAACTTGGGACTTGCCTGGTGGTCCAGTGGTTAAGAATCAACCTTACGATGCAGGGGACAGGGGTTTGATCCTGGTCCGGGGAACCAAGATCCACATGCAGAGGGCAACGAAACCCTCGTACCACAACTAGAGAAGCCAGTTCGCTGCCGTGAAGTCCCAGCACAGCATCTCCCCCCACCACCGGCAAATGAATGGACCCTCCAAGAAATGTGGGGGGCGGGGGGGGTGACCATCAAACACAGCATCATATGTATAATGGAAGTACCGGCGGGTAGGGGAGGAAGAGAAACATTGCCAAATAATGGCTTAGAAGTTATATAAGATTATGGTAATAAGCAAAGCAATATAAAGCTGCATAAACTGATCATCTTTCACTCACACCCGTGCTCCCCATCTACCCCGAGGTAACCGATGTAACAGTGTGTATCCTTCTCATGTTTTTCTCTATGCTGATGCAAAAATGAGCAAATATGCATATGCATATTTAGCTTTTTAATGTATAAAACAGAGGGGGTAATATTCCATTGTTTGGATGTAGCACCATTTATCTAGCTATTTCTCAATATAACTCCCTCTCTGTAAAATCTTTAATGACCATGATTCTGTTTACCTAACTGCAGACATTACAATGTAAAATTTCTACCCAGCCAAATCTGGCCCCGCTTTAGGAGTCCAGAGCAATGCTTGCACTGAATATGTTTGATAGAATTCATTGTCATTTGTAGGCTGTTTACCAGCCCAATTTGAATATTAGGCATGAAAGGTCATAGTGGGAAAAGAAAAAGGATGATAAAGATAAGCTTGTTCAAATCTCATTTGGTTCAGCCCAATTTCCCATGTATCAAGTATAGTTTTAGTAAAAGTTTCAGACTACATGGTAATATGTGCTTGCTAGGTCACGCAGTTGTGTCCGACTGTTTGTGACTCCATGGACTGTAACCGGCCAGACTTCTCTGTTCCATGGAGTTTTCCAGCCAAGAGTACTGGAGTGGGTTCCATCTCCTATTCCAGGGGACCTTCCTGACCCAGGGATTGAACACAAGTCTCTTGTGTTTCCTGCATTGGCAAGCGGGCTCTTTACCACTGCACCACCCGGGAAACCAACACAGCACCAAAAAGGCAATGGATGTGGAATGAGAGGTCTGAGCCTGAGCTCTGACTTAGCCACGGATTCAGTCAGCCACGGCCACGATAATGTTAAGTGACACTGATCGCAAAATCTCAGTAGCGTACCCAAATAAGCACTGATTTAGCTCCAGTGTCTGCAGGACAGTGTGGGAGTTGGGTGGATAGGGGGTAGCCTGGGCTTGCTTCAGCCAGGGTGGCTCTTCTTCACGTGCCTCCTTGGAACCAGGGCACTAGTGGTAGCAGAGGTGGAAGAGAGCCTGTCCAACTGCAAAAGCTTTCAGTCTCTGTGGATCCCATGGACTAACATCTCATCAGCCGAAACAAGTCGTGGAGGCTGAACTCAGAGTCCAGGGCCCCTGTCAGCTTACGTGGCCAAGGATCCGGACGTGTGACCCTGTTACTGGAGATGGAGTAAAGATTCAGGGTCATAATTCTGTCTGTTGCAGTCATTCATCAGCAAGGTACTTTGTGCTCTCTGAAAGGAGATAACACTACCCACCTTGCAGTTTTGTTTCAAGGGTTGCTTGCAATATTGTATGTACTTCCCTAGGCATATAGTCCATAGTGAATGGCTGTTAACTTCCTCGAAAAGCTCTCATGGAATATGTGATTCCTTTATGTTCAGAATCTTACGCAGTGTTGGTCAAACTGATCAAATAAAAAAAGGATATGCAGGACTTCCCTGGTGGTCCAGTGGCTAAGACTCCATGCTCCCAAATCAGGGGGCCCAGGTTTGATCCCTGGCCAGGGAACTAGAGCCTGCATGCCGCAACTAAAAGATACTGCGTGCTGCAACGCAGCCTGGAGGTCCCACGTGCTGCAACGAAGGTGCAGCACAGCTGAACAATAGAAATAAATCAATAAATATTAAGAAAAAAGCATATGCAGTAATTAAAATTTTCTTTTTCTACACAAGAGTATAAGGATTGCATATCACTTGCATAAATACTTTTGCACATGGGGTCCAGAGTACACGGGCCATTCTGAATTTTGCCATTTAGAATTTTCTTACATCAAAGCATTGTTTTATACTTCTACACTATTTTTCTAGTAATCTTGTGTGTGTGTGTGTGTAACTGTGTGATAGTTCATCATTTGACTGAACCATAGGAGGTAAACTATTTCATGGACAGGTTTTGGAGCCTCCAGCCTGACATCATTTACCTGGGCTGGTGTCCCGTTGGTTTCAGAGCGTTGGCACCTGCTGAGTGATGGTGCGGTGGATCTCAGGGCCTGGAGGCCCCAGAGAACCCATAAATCCTCTCTTCCCTGAGAAGACAAGCAAGCATGCTGGAAAAGTAATAGAGTCCCCCATGTTCTATTAGTGTGACTGTGCTTGTGGGAGGAAGACAAAGCCATCCGCAGATGCTGTCAATGACAATGACACGGGGTGCCTGGCTTCAGTCTCACTGAGTTGATTTTGTGCTCTAAAGTATTTTAGCCAATGTAGGACTGAGTCTGTGGCTTTGTCAATTCAACAGAGGAGCCATATCAGCTCAATTGTTAAATTGAAAAGCAGTAAGCGAAGGGGACCTAGAATTGATTTAATGAGAATGTGTTAAACTGCAACAGGGAGCAGCAGGTAGACTCCACCACCTGGGCAGGTTTTCTCCAATTAGGGTAGATTTGGGGCTTCTCTGGTGGCTCAGACAGTAAAGAATCTGCCTGTGATGCAGGAGACCCCGGTTTGATTCCTGGGACAGGAAGATCCCCTGGAGAAGGGATAGGTTAACCCACTCGAGTATTCATGGGTTTCCCTGGTGGCTCAGATGGTAAAGAATCTGCCTGCAATGCGGGAGACCTGGATTGGATCCCTGGATTGGGAAGATACCCTGGAGAAAGGCATGGCAGCCTACTCCAGTATTCAGCCTGGAGAATTCCATGGACAGAAGTGCCTGGCGGACTACAGTCCATGGGGTTGCAAAGAGTCAGATATGACGGAAAGACGAACACTTTCACTTTTATTCAGGCAGCGAGCCACCGGTCTCTTTGGGGTGCGTGCATCAAGCCACATTGCTGAGAATAGTACCATGACTAGATTCCAGAAGACTCATGGCAAACCAGGGGTTTGGCCAGGGCTCTGCGACAACCTAGAGGGGTGGGATGGGGAGGGAGGTGGGAGGGAGGTTCAAGAGGGAGGGATCATAGGTATACCTATACCTGATTCATGTTGATTTTGGCAGAAACCAACACAATATTGTAAAGCAATGGCAACTCACTCCAGTATTCTTGCCTAAAAAATTCCATGGACAGAGGAGCCTGGTGGGCTGCAGTCCATGGGGTCACAAAGAGTTGGAGATGACTGAGTGACTTCACACTTAATTATCCTTCAATTAAAAAGAAATAAATTTAATATAAATTTAAAAAAAACTAGGGGTTTGGTCCAGTCAGGAAAAGAGACTTCTTTTGTTGAGGGTTTTCTGTTAAACACTTTTTGTGAATTGTAATCCATGGCCCAGTGGAAGAGAGACTGGCTCCTTATGTGTACTGAACTCCCTATTGCATCATAACCCACTCTGCAGAAGTAATTACTTCTCCTTTTAGCTTTGCCCAGAAACTTCAGAGCATGCCCTGAGTATTCATCATGGTTCTCACGAGCTTCTTTTGATTTCCTAGGGAAGTGTGTGTGTGCACGCTCAGTTGCTTAGTCGTGTCCGACTCTTTGTGATCCCATGGACCCGCCAGGTACCTCTGTCCATTGAATTTTCTAGGCAAGAATACTCAAGCGGTTGCCATTTCCTATCCCAGGGGATCTTCCTGACCCAGGAATTGAATCTGCATCTCCTGTATTGGCTGGTAGATTCTTTATGGCTGAGCCACCTGAGAAGAGTCGCTTCTATTGCTGTGCCTCAGTTTACACATCCAACAATGGATCCCTGGATTGATGGATATGTGATGCAACAGTTACGAGCATGGATTCTGGAGCCAGGCTGCCTGGGTTTGATTCCTGATTCAGCACTTCAGAAGTAGTCACCTTGGGCAAATCACTTAATCTCACTGCACATTAGTTATCCCACTTGTGAAACAGAGATACTAATGACTCTCTCCTCATAGGATTATTTCAAGAATTGAACAATTATTAAAATGCTTGGAGTTCTTGGCACATAGTGTTGGGTAGATGTGGCTATTACTAAGACTGTAATGAACATTAATTAAATGAGGCAATGCATGCAATATTCTAAGCATATATAGACAGTGAATTATGGATATTATCACTACTGCTACTGTCAGCTGTTCAAGTTTTATCTCCTTTTGGATAAGACATCTGAATGCAGATCAAGTCCTGATTTGCCTTTTCTCCAACTGAGTCCAGCTCTACAGACGCTTGTGTTCTGTGGTCACAGAAGTTTGAGAACTGCAGCATGGCTGTTTGTGAGTGTATGTGTTTCTAATACTTTCCAGGTGGCTCAGTGGTAAAGAATCCACCTGCAATGCAGGAAAGCAGAAGACACACACATGGGTTTGATCCCTGGGTCAGGAAGATTGCCTGGAGAAGGGAATGGCTACCCACTCCTGTATTCTTACCTGGAGAATTCCATGGACAGAGGAGCCTGGCAGGCTATAGTCCATGGCTTTGCAAAGAGTCAGACACAACTCAACATGCATGAGAATGAATGTTTCTAACACATATTCAGACCACAGAACTATTTTGCTTGAAAACACACTTTGGAAAAGTTTTTCCATGACTCATGGAAGGATTGAGAGTGGAAATTTTCAGATGAGGAGAATTGCTGGGGAAAGTGGAATTCTGACCCCTTTACAAATAAGGCTAATTAAAAAAACTGCCCTTCCCACCTCTGAGAATAATGAAGGGGATTTATTAACACCTCTTCTGAGCCAGACATTGATCTTGGCAGTTCAGATACGTCATTGCCAATAAAAATATGCTAATGGCTATCACTTAATGACCACCTGGGATGTGCCAGGCATTTTATATAAATGATTCCTACCATCCAAAACATCTTTGCAAAGTGGGTGTTATCAACCCCAGCTTATCGATGAGGAAATTGAGGTTCACCATGGCTAATATGTGGGCTTCCCTGGTGGCTCAGATGAATCCGCCTGCAATGTGGGAGACCTCAGTTTGATCCCTGGATTGGGAAGATCCCCTGGAGGAGGAAATGCAACCCACTCCAGTATTATTGCCTGGGACATGCCATGGACAGAGGAGCCTGGCAGACTACAGTCTGTGGGGTCACAAAGAGTTGGACACAACTGAGTGGCTGAGCACGTCACATGTTCATTTTTCCATTTAGAAAGTGTTTTCCACAATGAAGTTTGTCATTTGACTCCCAGGATGCATAATCTGGGCCCGACCTCCCTTTCCAGCCTCTGCTCCCTCAATTTCCCCTCATGAGAGGCTCCATTGATGAGGTCCTGGCCTTATTCTCTCAACCCACACGGCTCTTTTGACTTCCTCTCTTTGCTCACATGGACCCTAGGCATGGTTGACGTGATGACTCTTCCAAGTTCCAGTTTGCCTTTCCTGAGCACCCTGTCCCAATGGCTCTGGATGCAATCGATTGCTTCTTCTTTGTGCCCCAGGATTGTATACAAACCCATCAAATGCTGTTATCACATTGGATTACAATTACTGGTTGAAGGAATGAATGGATGAGTTCGTAGCAGCTCACCTTGCAGGAAGGCATTGGTTCTTTCTGTGTGTGTGTGTGTGTGTGTGTGTGTTTGAATGATGATAGTGAAGTTTAGAAAAATTTGGTGACTTCTTCAAGGTCATATAAGTTGTTACTGGTGGAGTTGGGGCTTTAGCCTTGATTTTAGGAACCAGGGATAAGAGTTAAGTTTTCGTAGACGTCTTCCCCGGTGTCTTTCCTGAAGGAGCATCACTTTTAAGGATTGATTAGTTTAGGAAGAGAACTCTTATGAAAAGAATAGCTATCACCTCCTTCATATATGCACCTTAGGGTTTACGAGGGCTTCCCCAGTGGTTCAGTGGTAAAGAATCCACCTGCAATATAGGAGCCACAGGAGACGTGGGTTTGATTCATGGGTTGGGAAGATCCCCTGGAGGAGGGCATGGCAACCCGCTCCAGTATTCTTGCCTGGAGAATCCCATGGACAGAGGAGCCTGGTGGGCTACCAGCCATAGGGTTGCCAAGATTCAGTCACGACTGAAGCATTTTAGCACGCACATGTACAAGGTTTACAAACCACCTAATATTCTAGACACTTCAACACTTATATTAAGAGGGTCATACCATGATGATTATTTTCCCCCTAACTAACTGATAGAAGAAAGTATATTTTATGGAGGTATTAAAATTTAAGGAAACCTCCAACTACAGCCCTGTCATGATCTCGGTCTCCCCCACTCCATTCTAATGCTTTTCTGGGACAGACTACACTCTCTTTTAATCTGTGGGAAAGTTTGCACTTTCACATCCTACAGAGACCAATTAAAAGTATCAATTAAAGTCAAACTTGTGAAGGCAGCGATCCAACAAAGTGGGAATAAATGAATGATGGATGTTTATCATAAAGTGAAGCTGAAAGGTTAATACTGCCTAAATACTCATTTACAGGCCTCGGGACTGACAGCAAGATCCTAGCCTAGGAGGTCTGCATTTTCTTGAAATCCTCCCTGTGCAACTTGTTCTGGGGTTCAGGTCTTCAGTCAGCTGGGGCAGTGAGACAGAGTATATCAATCAGAGCAAATGGGTAGCCCTGTTTTCCCTTTGAAAATTGGAGTCTAAAGCCATATTAGCTACAGTCTAACACTAATTATAGCGTGACTTGCATGGCAAGACTTCCTGATTATTTTTGGTAAATTTTCTTTGAAGATAAGAAAGAAACCATTATACCCAGATTATGGTTTGTCAGTTGCAGGAAGTGCCTGTTAGGGCAGCTTCAAACAGAATTCTAGACAATGAGAACTGTAGCACAAGCACAGCCTCGGGTCTGTTAAGGGGAGAGGCACTGCCTTCTTGGGAGCAGCTCCAAGCCTGGCCCTCAGCTCCTCATCCATCCCCGTCTCACCCTGCAAGCTTGTCTTCTGATTGCTTTGTCAAGAGAGTGAAAATGACTTTTCAAGAAGATCCAAAAAGAAGCTTTGTCTTTTATATGCTTTTTTTTTTTTTGGTCTTAGAATTTGTTTTCCCTCTTCTTTCAGATCAAGGTTGTCTGTTACGGAATTCCTTCCTCATTTGATAGGACAGACCTTGAATTTACAAAACTCATTGAAAGCTGAATGTATTTTTTATCCCGAAGCCAGAATCTCAGGGCTGAACTGAAGTGTGAGCCTGGTTACGCCTAGGCTAAGCCTGTTTCTTTCATTAATTCTTCTGCTAACTGAGGCCTTACGTAGAGTCAAACTTTGACCCTCTGCAACTTCACAAAATCTTTTTTTTTTTGCTTTTGAGAAGTGAATGTCTTGGGTATTACATCTCAGTCAAGTACCTTTATGCCTATACTTTTTATGTCTTTTGACTATTTGGACCATAACGAAGGCTAAGGACTGAAGAACTGATGCTTTCAAACTGTGGTACTGGAGAAGACTCTTGAGAGTCCCTTGGACTTCAAGGAGATCAAACCAGTTAATCCTAAAGGAAATCAATCCTGACTATTAATTGGAAAGACTGTTGCTGAAGTCAAAGCTCCAATACTTTGTCCACCTGATTCGAACAGCCAACGCGTTGGAAAAGACCTTGATGTTGGGAAAGATCAAAGGCAAAAGCAGAAGCGGGCACCAGAGGATGAGATGGTTAGATAGCATCACTGATTCAATGGACGAGTCTGAGCAAACTCTAGAAGATAGTGGAGGACAGAAAAACCCCAAGTGCTGCAGTCCATGGGGTCGCAAACAGCCAGACACAACTTAGCGACTGACCAACAACAAAGTGCAAAGTTCACTGGAGAGTTCTGGGTACAGCGTCAATTACACCTAAATGAATGGTGACCTCCAGAGCAGTTGCCTTGTGTGGACATATTATTGTTTAGGATCATTTAGGTGCTAGTGGAAGAAAATCACACTAGCTGAATTAAGAAGAAATGAGATTTATTGAAAAGATATTGGGAGTCTCACAGAACCTAAGAACATAAGTGTTATCAGTTCTCATCAAACCTGGAATCAGAAACACAGATGCTCTTAGAATTGGCTATTTCTTTTATGTATGATTTTCTCTATGTACCACATTCTTTCTTCCTCCTTTTTAGGTACAAATGTTTCCTTCACTTCTCTAGGGTATGTCATAGGAAATTAGAATACAGATCCAGTCCTAGCCTCCCACCCTATGGTAAACCACCACTCAAGGACTGACTGACTTTCTCTGTTGTAGTTTTTAGATTTCCATGCCAGCACTCTGGTTGACTTACTTTGGGACAGGGGGCTCACCTGCCAGCCATCTGAATGGAGCAATCGGATGCATTAGGTGGTGTCGGAAGAAGGGCGAGGGTGTTGGGAAAATGAAAAATACCCATGGAAATCAGCAGCTTGTCCTCTTTATGAGCAAACACTGAGCTCATTAGATCTGTTAAATCAATCCATTTTCCTAGGAAGTGAGCGATTGTAGATTTTTAAGTCTGTGAGCTATTAGCCCCTATTATTAATTGAATGTATTTAAATCAATTCCTTTACAAGAAACCATTTATTTAAATGTATCTATTTATGTTGTTCTTTTCCTTATGCAATGTATAATAAGAACAAACACATATTTATTACATATAAGTAAACATATGTAAGTGCTTACTCTGTGCAAAACACTGTTCTGTGTTGTGTGTGTGTGTGTGTGTGTGTGTGTGTGTGCAGACACACATGTATGCTCATTCTGGTCCTCAAAACAGTTGTATGAGGAAACTGAGGCACGGGAAGTTTAAAAAATTTGCCCAGGAGTAAGCGATAGTTGGGTCTTCCCTGGTGGCACAGACAGTCAAGAATCTGCCTGCAATGCAGGTGACGTAGGTTCAATCCCTGGGTCAGGAAGATCCCCTGGAGAAGGGACTGGCTACCCACTCCAGTATTCTTGCCTGGGAAGTCCCATGGACAGAGGAGCCTGGTGGGCTACAGTCCATGGGGTCGCAGGCAGTTGGACAGGTCAGAACGACAAGCAATAATTAGTGGTGGAATCCACCTGCAGAGAGATGATATGCTCGAATTAACAGCTAATAACGCAATGTACAGTGTAGCATACTGACAGTTTTTCAAACATATGTCCTAGAATTTGGAGAAATTTAAGAACCATAGGAAACAGCCTCACTACTTGCGTTTATTTTTTAATGACATTGCTATTATTGACATACTCAACCACTGCTGTTCCACAACACTAGAGAAAAATAAATTTTACCAGGCATCTTTTTATGATAACCTGCTTGAAAATGACCATAAGAGTGTGGGTCTGGGCAGAAAAATAATCTTCAAATATTTTAAGCACAGTCAAGTGGAACAAGGGCAGATTTCTTTAATGGATAAAAAGTGAAGGGAGCCAGGTCACATTCAGTAAGAAAAACTTGCTGACTATTACGTCTACCTACTCTTGTAGCAGCACCCAAAGATCAGTACAGTGATCTGTGAGATCAGTGAGCATCCCAAAGTGTGGTCCCTGGGCCAACAGCATCGACATCACCAAGGACCTGGTAGAAATGCAATTTCTAGGGTCCCACCCCAGGCCTGATGAATCAGGAAGTCTGAATCTGGGGTCCAGCCCTCTGTTTTTAACAGTCCTTGTAGATGGTTCTGATGCCCCTTGAAGTCTGAGACCTACTGTCACAAAGGCCGGGGCCACAGAATAAAAAAACCGCCAGAATCACGATTTCTTGAAAGACAGTTAAGGCAGGGATACAGAGTCCAGTGCCTGAGAGGGGCAGTGGAGTCTATTAATAGTTCATGTAAATGCTGGAAACTTTCAGGTGGTCAGAGCTGAGCCCTATATCACACCAAGAAAGACCTATCTGGTCTTATTGTCTTGTAAAACATGGGGCAGGCATCACATTACTGTCAAACAAAACTTCTGTGGTCTGTGTGGTGTTTTCAAGCCCTTAAGTTTATAGATCACAAAACTGAGGTCCCAGCGATCACGAGTTGGAATCAGAACATGGGTCTCTGTTGACTCAATTCAGTGACAGAGAAGAGAGCCGTGTGCACAATATTGGGTTCTTAGGGGCCATGAAGCA
This sequence comes from Bos indicus x Bos taurus, assembly GCF_003369695.1. Lineage (NCBI taxonomy): Eukaryota > Metazoa > Chordata > Mammalia > Artiodactyla > Bovidae > Bos > Bos indicus x Bos taurus. Next base: position 15,896,276 of record NC_040096.1, on the reverse strand, counting down.
TTTCCAAATAAGTGACTTCTAGTCCATTTCCACACACGTTACAGTTTTCTGAGCTATATAAGATGACCATTCATAATCAAGACCTTGTCTGTTTACTGGAAATGTGAATTTGCTTTAGTCATAAAATAAGAGAATCATAGAGATCATCTAACCTGGTTCAACCTTATTTTACAGGTGAGAATAAAAAAGAAACACAGTCCCCAAACCTTGAGAACCAGAATGCGTAAGAGTCTACAGATATATATTGTTAGATCCTACATTTTCAGAAGCCGTTGAAACTTTGTGCTGTCTGTTGCATGATGTCAATATTTATTTCATTTTTTTCTCATTTCTAAATAGGTGTAATGTTATTTCTATTCCTACTTAAAATATCAATAGAAGTTGTTGAGGAGGAACATGGGTTGAAATGAAACATAGGCTGAAAAGTATGGTATTAAAATAGTAGGAAAGTATTTAAAAAGTGTCATATTAAAATGAACATAGATTGGAAGATATAGACTAAAATGTTACAGAATAGTCAAATCTATTATCTTCAGCATTGATTTTCCTGTAAGATCTGTCCTCCTGTATGTTGGGTAGATTCAGTCATAACATTTTAATACTAGGAGCGTCCGTAGCAATCATTACTTCCTAGCCTTCATTTTACAGACAAGGACACCGAGGTCCAGGGAGGCTAACATGACTTGTAAAGGTCACATACAATCAGAAAGTTCTCCACGTTGGACTTCTCTAAGGAGATATGTCTTGTGAATGGCTCCCTTGAAATGCCTGCACAAAATCAAGCAGGGGCTGTTGTCTATTTCATCTATTATTTTCCCTCTGGTATTTAACACTGCAAATGAAAGTACCAGGCCAGATGCTTAATTGCTTCTGAAAAAGCTGTGAAATGATAAGAATTTTTTTGGCTATCTTTTCTGTGGGTCATTATGTCTTCTCCAAAGTCATTGTATTTTTGTTGTTTGTGAGCTCATTTCTGAACTGGGAATTATGAAAACAATCTTTTGAAGCATTGAAATGATTTATAGAAAACTTTATTATAGCAGTTCTAGATTTTTCCTGCATTATATGCTACCTTACATTTCCATTTGACATGCAATTAGATGACCTTAACTGGTATATTTCTAGTCAACTTTTAGCACAACATAAAGCCGTAGATCGTCTTCCCTGATGGTTCATCGGGTAAAGAATCTGCCTGCAATTCAGGAGATACAGGAGATGTGGGTTCAAGCCCTGGATTGGGAAGATTCCCTGGAAGAGGAAAATGGCACCCCACTCCAGTATTCTTGCCTGAAAAATCCCATGGACAGAGGAGTCTGGCGGGCTATGGTCCAAAGGGTCACAAAGAGTTGGACACAACTGAGTGACTTAGCACACACAAAGCTCTAAATGGAAAGAAACAGGATATTTCTGGCCAGATGCACTTTGATAGTCTGTTTTTCTTTCCTTCTTTAATAGGCAGAGTTTACTCTTCTCAGGTAATACATAGCATTCACATGCATGGTAAAAAAAAATTAGAACATGTTTTAAAGCATAGGAAAAAGAAAAATATCCATAATCTCATCTTGCAGAGAAAATCTCCCTTGTTATTGCAGTGCATTACATTCCACTTGAAAAATAATTTTATGGTTATAAATGTACATAAAATAGATATGTATATATTAATATGTAGTAATAAAGTTCCTCCATGGATTTCCCAGGCTAGAATACTGGAGTGGATTGCCATTTCCTCCTCCAGAGGATCTTCCTAACCCAGGGATCAAACCCAAGTTCCTTGCATCTCATCATTGCAGGTGAATTCTTTACCTGCTGAGTCACCAGGGAAGCCCAAAAAACTTAATGAAAATTACTAAGCCAAACATCTGTTTTAACCCACACTTACCCCTTATTCCGGAGAAGGCAATGGCACCCCACTCCAGTACTGTTGCCCAGAAAATTCCATGGATGGAGGAGCCTGGTAGGCTGCAGTCCATGGGACTTTCTAAGCGTCGGACACGACTGAGCGACTTCACTTTCACTTTCCACTTTCATGCATTGGAGAAGGAAATGGCAACCCACTCCAGTGTTCTTGCCTGGAGAATCCCATGGATGGAGAAGCCTGGTAGGCTGCAGTCCAAGGGGTCGCACAGAGTCAGACATGACTGAAGCGACTTAGTAGTAGTAGTACCCCTTATTCAGGTAAGGAAAGAGCATTATAGGCATCCCAGAATATACCTACATGGCCCTTGTGATCACATCCTCTAACCTTCCCTTTAAATAATCACTATATATTTTTAGTTTCTCTGTATAGTTTTACATGTTGTAAAACTACCTATTAATTCCCAAAACTATCCATTAATTGTAATGTCCATTACAGTGAATAAACTAATATTGGTACAGTTTTATTAACTAAACTGTATATGTTAGACTTTATAAATTATATGAGTGTTAAGATCTGCCTATGGCAGAAGCTGATCTTTGGTTTCTGGACCACTGTTTTCTGTCTCAACTCAGGGCTTATACTTACTTTCTCTTGCAGGCTGAAAGCTAGCCACCATCAGGGAAGGATTCCTACTCTAATAGGAAACATTAAAGTCCCCTAAAAAAGAGTACCCTTCTTCACTTCTGGAAGGAATGTAAATTGCTATAGCTATTCTGAAGGCCAATGCAACCATATTTAGTGCAATTAAGTATGCATATGCCTTGCAACCCAGAAATTTCACTTCTGAGTAGCATGTGCACAGAAACTTTCACACAGGCAGATAATGAGATGTCTCCAAGGATGTGTGTGGAGTAAAAAATTGGAGGAAGCTCAACTGTTACTCCGTGGAAGAATGGATATGTAAAATATGACATGTGCATATGACAGAATGCCGCATTGCAGCCAGAGAAGGAGTGAAACAGATCTACAAATAGCAACATCTCAACTACATAATGTTAAATGAGAGAAAAAAGAAAGGAACAGAATGAGATGCATAGCTGCCATGAGGTCTGCTGCTAACAGGCCATCTCAAACTCACTGCCTTCTAACTACTATTTATTAGCTCTGGAGGCTGAGAGTCAGCATTTGGGGCTGGGATGAACAGAGCAGCTCTGCTGGTCTCTCCTGGGTTCACTCATTCCCCTGCTGTCGGTAGGGGATTGGAACAGTTGTTACCAGGTTGCCTGCAACGGGTTTACCTGTCCGTCTAGTCACTGATGTTGGCTTCTTATGTCTGAGGGCCTCATGTCAGCACCAGCTTGTGGCCTGGCTTGGGCTTTCTCGCAGGGTAGCAGAGAAGGCAAACCCCTAGTGCAGTTACCAAGCCTTTGCTTGATCATACTGGCTAATGTCACATTAGCCAGGGTAAGTTATGTGCCAAGTCTGGAATCACTGACGAAGAGGGTACAAGAAAGCATGGTCCCAGGGTGGTGGGTGGCTCGCTGGGTGCCGGGGTGACTGAGCAGGACACTACGAGGCCTTCCTGGGATGGTCCCCCACCCCGCCCCAGATCCCCTAATTGAGCTCCTCTCTGAAGAACCTAGAAAACTATCTGCTGCTCACTTTCTGAGTTGCTCTGCAGATGCGAAAACTCTCCACCAAATGGAAGATTTAATTACTTGATAAACAGGAACATGGAGTTTCCCTGGTGGCTCAGACGGTAAAGCATCTGCCTGCAATGCGAGAGATGCGGGTTGGATTCCTGGATCGGGAAGATCCCCTGGAGAAGGGAACGGCAACCCACTCCAATATTCTTGCCTGAGGAATCCCATGGACAGGGGAGCCTGGTGGGCTACAGTCCATGGTGTCGCAAAGAGTTGGACACGCTGAGCAGCTAAGCACGCATGCAGGCAACCAGGAGCACATAGCCCCAGGCCTCTGGGAGCCTAAGGACTGATCCAGTTCAATCCTGCGACACCGCCCTGTTTCCTCATCAGCAGCCAATCAGAGCATTGTGAATGAACTGATTACCCACTCTGTGACCCCGCCTCCCTTACCTGGTTTTCAAAAATGTCTTGCTGAAACTGGAAACCCTTTACGGACTTCAGGGCATTTTAGGGTACAAATCACCCGTTTCTTTGCATGACCTCGCAGGAAACCTTTCTCTCCTCCAAAATCCGACGTTTTGGTGTGTTTCGCCTCACTGCCCATGGGGCACACAAACCTGCGCTAATACCAGGAGTACAAAAGTGAAGTCGCTCAGTTGTGTCCAACTCTTTGTGACCCCATGGACCTGCCAGGACCTGCCAGTCTCCTCTGTCCATGGGATTTTCCAGCCAAGAGTACTGGAGTGGGTTTCCAATTCCTTCTCCAGGGGATCTTCCTGACCCAGGGATTGAACCTGGGTCCACTCACCTTGTAGGCAGACGCTTTACCATCTGAGCCACCAGGAAAGATCAGGACTACAAAAATTGACTATAGTTAAACAGTAATGCTTATGGGCTGAATTGCGTCCACTCAAATTCATATGGAGAAGGCAATGGCACCTTACTCCAGTACTCTTGCCTGGAAAATCCCATGGACAGAGGAGCCTGGAAGGCTGCAGTCCACGGGGTCACAAAGAGTCAGACACGACTGAGCGACTTCTTTCCCTTTTCACTTTCATGCATTGAAGAAGGAAATGGCAACCCACTCCAGTGTTCTTGCCTGGAGAATCCCAGGGACAAGGGAGCCTGGTTGGCTGCCGTCTACGGGGTCACACAGAGTCGGACATGACTGAAGTGACTTAGCAGCTTAGCAGCAGATTCATATGCTGAAACCCTAACCTCCAGGACTGAAGAAGGTAACCAGATGTAAAGATAAGGTCTGAAAAGAGGTTACTAAGTTAAAAAGAAGTTTTTAGATTGGGCCCCAGTACAACCTGACTGATGTCCTTTTGTGAAGAGGAAATGTAGTTGCCAGATACGTACCCACGCAAAGGAAAGACCATGTGATGCACACAGAGAAGCAGCCCCTTGTAAACCCAGGAGAGAGACTTCAGAAGAAGCCAGCCCTGCTGGCTTAGATCTGGATCTCAGACTTCTAGCCTCCAGAAGTGTGAGAAACGTCTGTTGCTTAAGCCACTACATCTGGGTGGTATTTTGATATGTCACACCAAATAAACTAATAGGATGCTCTTTGTGTAAATTTAAAGGATGCTCTTTGCATAAATTTAAAGGATTCTCCCACAAGCCATAACTTCCATAGATAGGAAGAGAAAAGAATAAACACATGTAGGTTAGAAGTATGTATACTAGATACAGGCAGGACGGTGCTTATGAGGGAAAGAGAATGGGATTAGAACAAGAAATAAAGTGAGAAATGATTTAGAAAGAGACCCACAGAACCTGCTGTATGGCACAGGGAGCTCAGCCCAACCACTTCATGCTACAGCAGAACCTAACACAATATTGTAAAGCAACTATACACTGATAAAAAAAATAAATAAAAAGAGACCCACAGATGGATGGATGAGAAAAGTGTGCCATGTATTTAAGCGGACAATCAAATCTGTGCACTTGAGCTTAAAAAATGGAATGAAGTAAAATTTAAAAAGCCTTTCCTGATTGAGGCAGAGTTGCCTTTCAGACCAGTAATTAGACCAGCTTTTAAAACTAACAATGCTATATGAAAACTGTGCTACCCTTACATCATTAAATCCTTTATGTGAAGATCCTGTTGCTCCCATTCATAGGAGAAGAAATGGAGGCAAATAGATTTTAAATGAGCTGCCCATGGGTGCCCTGTGAGTAGTGGCTGGGCAGAAGGCTGAACCAATCGGTACAATCCCCACCCCAAGGCTTAGCCACTCCCATCTGATTGTCTGTTACTTAGCGTCTGTGTCCCTTCAGTTCCTTGGCCCATCTTCTGTGTCTGAAATCGGGCTTGTCTCTTGCTCTTGGCTGCCTGTCCTTTTTCTGAGTCACTGCTCTAGCTTCCCTGCCTTGTTCTCCGATGTTTCCTGGCTCTGCTTTATAGGCTGGCTCTGCCCTGGTTTGGGTTTGGCCCCTCTAACACACTTCACCTCTCTAAGGCGGGTTCCAAGGCTGTACCCACAAGATCTGAGACAGCCAGGGAGCCATGCTCTCAGCAAAGGATCATGGCCAGCAATAGGCAAGCTTTAACTTCCCTCAGTCATGGGCACTTTAAAATATGGGATGACTGAGTCTGATCTTCAGAGGTTTTGAGGGAACTAGTCTGGGGCTCAGCATAGGCCAACAGGGCATTGAAAAAGTGTGCCAGTGGCCGTAATGTGGAGTCAAGTTTGAGAACCACTGGTCTAAAGTTTGACTTTAGTGCTAACCAGATATGGATATATACACACAGAAATTTAATAATATTTAATTATTAACCCACTTTTCAGCTTTATTGAGGTATAGTTTTTTAAAATATTGCTTATTTATTTGGCTGCACTGCTTCTTAGGAGTAGCACTTAGGATCTTTGATCTTTGTGGCTTCATGGAGGATCTAGTTCTCCCACCAGGGATTGAACCCAGGCCCTCTGAACTTGGAGTGCAGACTCTTAGCCACCAGACCCTCAGGGAAGTCCTGAGATACAGCTTCTTTTCTAATTTTTGCTGGAGCATAGTTGATTTGCAGTGCTGTGTCTCAGGTGTACAGTGACGTGAACCAGTTATACATCCATGTGCTTGTGTGCTTAATTGCTTCAGTCGTATAAGTCTCTTTCCAGCCCTATGGACTGCTGCCCACCAGGCTCCTCTGTCCATGGCATTTCTCAGGCAAGAATACTGGAGTGGGTTGCTGTGCCCTTCTCCAGAGGATCTTCCTGACCCAGGGTTCAAACCCACGTCTCTTGGGGCTCCTGCATTTCAGGCAGATTCTTTACCTCTGAGCCACCGGGGACCCATATATCCACTCTTTTTTAGATTCTTTTCCCATATAAGTCATTACAGAGTCTTGAATAGAGTTCCCTGTGCTACACAATTGGTCCTTATGAAGTATAGTTGACAATTAAAATTGTAAGATATCCAAAGTGTACACCATGATGATTTGATATATGTATACATTGCCAGAGGATTCCCTCCATTGAGTTAATTAACTCATTCATCACTTCACATATTTATCCCCCCTTTTCTGGTAGGAATATTTAAATCCTTCTCTCTTAGCAAATTTCAATCCTACGATACAGTGTTAACAACTGTAGTCAACTGTGTTATATATTAGATTTTTCAGATCTTACTTGTCATATAACTGAAAGCTTTACCAATCTCTCCCCGTTCCTGTCTATTCCTCTCTTCCCAGCCCCTGGAAACCACTTTTCCACTCCCTGTTTCTGTGAGTTTTATATAAAAGAAAAAGGTCAGAGGTGGGCTGGAGCTGGCTTATAATGACTAGTTAGAGCAGACTGTTAAGTACCAAAGAATTTTCCAAGCTGGTTGTTGAAATTGGCCACAGTGGGAATATGCATACCGCAGAAACCGGCAAATGTGATGAAACAGGGCTTGGTGTTGGGAGAACTGGCTTATCAGAACACGCATAGATCTGGACTGTAAAAATTCATGTGTGTAAAAAGTCATTCCACTGTAATGTAGAATATAGTACAAGAGTCTGTGCTGTGGAGTCAGAAGACGTGAGCTCAAATCAAACAACTTTATAGTCAAATGATGAACAGCAATTCTTTTGTCTTTCCTGAACTTTGATTTTCTTGGCTTTTAAGAAGGAATAATAATATCTACTTCAGTGAAGTATATATGAAAGCATTGTATACAAAATAGGTGGTTGAAAATAATTAGCTGATTTTGCACAAGGAACAAAGTCTAGCTAATAAACCCATCCAGGCTGCTTTCAAAAAAATGCAAATAATAATGATATTTACAAATGTCCCCCATATGCCAGGTATTATATTTTTCATGCTTTAGTCTCTCCCACCCACAACAACCTTTTGAAGAAGGTGCTATTTTTAGTTGCTTTTTAAAGATGATTAAACTCACAGAGCTATGCTTTTGTTTTTTTTTCAATAGGGGTTGAGTCTATCAGGTTTTAGAACTAGCCCTCTTAGCTGTTACAGGCTACTGGGAAAGGGTGATAAATGCTAAATGATGATAATGCATGCAATAAACATGTGATATGTGGTAAGTGTGTCCGCCTAATTCAATTAGGTGTGAGGTCATCTGGCAAACAGCACCCTTTGTGTCAATTAACGTGGAATTACAGATGTATCAATTCCTCAGGGGCTGCCTGAGATCTTTGCAAGAAAGTGTGCCATAAACTGCGGTCATGTTTTATGCAGTGAAGTCACTTTCTTCAATTCTGTGGGGATTATCGTCTTACTGGAAGAGGTTCTTAACGGTCTTCAACTAAACCAACTCGCAGCCCAATTCTCTTCCCAAGATCCCATTAACAGACCTTTGATATGGTACTGATAAGTGCCCATCACTCTGCGACTAGTCTCTCAGCCTTCTTCTGAGTCTGGGCAGTTCCTTTAAAGAACGTAAGGTGAAGTGGTCATTTAATTCCAGGATCCTTGCTTAATCACTTAGGCTGTCTCTGGACCATTAGAAGATCTCGATTTCTTCATCTATCCACGCTGCATTTCAAATAAGAGCAAAGATGTTTTTTTCCTCCTCTGGAATTTCCCTTCCTGTCTGACGTTCTGCAGAACACAGGCAATGTAAGAAGTTTCCTGTTTTCTTTTAATGGAAAAGAAACCTGGAAATTGGAATTTTTCCCCTCCCATTTATTTTTCTTTATTCAGCAGCTTCGCTTACTCCCATTAGAAGAAAAGTAGCTTCTTTTCCTCTCCTTCCCTTCCCTATTCCTCCTCCCCCTTCTCTCTCTTTCTCTTCCTGTCTTCTTCCTTCCTTCTTTCTTTCTTTCCCACTTGTATGACTTCTGTAATAGGTCATAATAAGCATATTTCACCTGTAGGAAGTCCACAAAATAGTACTATGATTCTACTGAGAATGAAACAGCTGAAACGATTTGTTTCTGCAGCAGAGTTGATCAGATTTTGAGAGGAAATTTGAAGACTTGAACATTTAGCCTTAAAATATTTTGCATTATCTCCTAATTACTGAGTAATGTCCCCAAAGTATCACATATATATAATTCAGGTGATCGTTGGTGAGCTTTCTTTGGCACATGTGTGTGTCTGTAGTGTCACACACACAGCCAGAAACGGAGAGACAGAGACAGTCCTCAGAACCTCTTAAAATGTGCATCTGTGCACACCTCTCTCTCTCTCTCTGTTTCTGACTGTGTGTGTGACACCACACACACACGTGCCAAAGAAAGACCACCAACAATCACCTGAATTATATATATAAGGGATACTTTGGGGACATTACTCATTTGAAAAGACCCTGATGCTGGGAAAGATTGAAGGTGGGAGGAGAAGTGGACAACAGAGGATGAGATGGCTGGATGGCATCACCGACTCAATGGACATGAGTCTGAGTAAACTCCGGGAGTTGGTGATGGACAGGGAAGGCTGGTGTGCTGCAGTCCATGGGGTCACAAAGAGTTGGACATGACTGAGCGACTGAACTCAACTGACTGAGGACTTTTAAAATAATTGAGAAATGCTCGAAGAATTAAGAATGACTCCAAGTAGAATCATCTATGCCTGTGTATATATTTTTGTTTTTCAGGAAAAGCCAAATCAAAGAATGGGTGATATACACAGGAGGGAATATTACTCAGCCATAGAAAGGAATGGAATTGGGTCATTTGTAGAGATGTGAATGGATCTAGAGACTGTTGTACCTTGTAAAGTAAGTCAGAAAGAGAAAAACAAATATTGTGTATTAACACATATATGTGGAAGCTAAAGAAATGTACAAATGAACATATTTCCAGGGTAAGAATAAAGACACAGATGTAGAGAACATGTGGACACAGCAAGGGAAAGGGAGGATGGGATGAACTAAGAAAGTGGCATTGACATATATACACCACCGTGTGTAAAGTTGACAGCTAGCTGGAAGCTGCTCGATAGCACAGGGAGCTCAGCTCGGGTGCTCTGTGATGACCTAGGGGGAGGGGTGGGGGTGGGTGGGAGAGAGGTCCAGAGGGAGGGGATATATGTGTACAGATAGCTGATTCACTGCATTGTACGGCAGAAACTAGCATAACATTGCGTGGCAATTATACTCCAATAAAAAAAGGGAAGAAAAAGAGGCCTAGAATTTAAAAGAAGGAAAAAAAATGGTATCCTCTGGATGGAGCAAGGCAGAAGGACAGGAAGATAGATGGTGCCTGATGGGAAAATACAAAAGAGAATGAGAGAGAGAAAAAATCTTAAAGTTAAGAAAAAAGTTTCTCCACAGCTGGAACAAGGCAGAGAGAGAGCACATAGAGATGACACCTGTCTGGAGAGCATGCCCCTTCCAGGTCCAAGCTCTGAGACAAGCCAGTGAGCCTCTTCCACACAAATTTGGGTGCCCTGGACCAGCCTTTTCTGTGACGGGCCCTAGCTGTGTGAGTTTGACCATGAGTCTTTTAAGAACTCTTTGTTGGACTGCAGTAGCCTTGGGGTTCATCCCATCTTCCCGTTCCCTTGCCCTGGACTTATGGATATAAGTCCTGTAAGTTTCCAAAGCTTGATTTTTTTGGCTCATCTCTGAGATGCAGGTCTTAAATGTTGATGATGCCTTATGTGGGGTTCAAAGTCCTTGTTGCATCAAAGAGAAGCTCCAGGTTTGGGGTTCCCTCCCAAATGTAGGTGGCAGTGCTGGGGTTGGGGTTTGAGACAAGATTGTGTCCCAGCCTCTCCGACCTGCTTCACTGTGAGTCTTGTCTCATTCACCCGATGTGTAGGAGTTGTGATCCTCTTGTATCAACATCTTGAACTGTAACCTCTAGAGTAGCAAGTTTTGTTATGATAAATGTGCTCAGTCGCTCAGTCGTGTCTGACTCTTTGTGGCCCCGCGGACTGTAGCCCGCCAGGCTCTTCTGCCCATAGGATTCTCCAGGCAAGTACTGGAGTGGATTGCCATTTCCTTCTTCAGGGCATCTTCCTGACCCAGGGATCGAACCTGTGTCTCTTGTGTCTCTTGTATTGGCAGGTGTATGCTTTACCACTAGCGCCATCTGGGATGATGGTTATGATAAATGCTGGACATTAAATAAACATTAATAACATTAAATAAACATGGAATCCTGGCTTTACCTTTTGCTACCTGTGCAAATTGAGACAAATTCTCAACCTTACCAGCCTCAATCTCTTTAACTGGAAAACGGAACTGTTCAATATCTGTCTATGGAAGCTAAATGAGATGATACCAGAAAAGTTCTTTGCATGAGGAACCTCAACAAATGTGAGCTATTTTAAAAAATTATTTTTATCGATTAATTTCATAAAGATACACCAAGTTTCTTCAAGTCCTTGCTCAAATATCTTTCCTGAGAGCCTTGTCCTACTCTTTCAAGATAGAGCTTAAGCAATGCTTTTTTCATATCTCCACTGGAAAGCAAAACTTGTAGCTTTGCAACTTATCTGTTTTCATATCTGTCACTTCCAGTGTGCTGAATCCTCTTGACCAAAGGGAATGTTGAATGTTGTCATCTTGGTATATGCCTCTTAAGTTCTTAGCCCAGTGCCTAGACATTATTGTCTCTGTTTTTCATCAGGTATTTATTGTCTACTATGTGCCCGATATTGTGCTAAGTACTAAGCATGCAATGGTATATGGTCTCTATCTTTAGGAAGCTCACTATCTAGTTAGAAATATATTAAAAAAATGAATAACCAATAAAAACATGATGTGATAAAAGTTCAACTACACCTTTTTTATACTTAGAAGAAACCAAGGAAGTTTTCCTGGAGGAGGAGGTTATATCTAAAGTGATACATAGATAAGTGTGAAACTTTGGGGGTTTTGCTTCAGGTAGTCTCAAAAGCAGAACCTGAGAAAAGGACTTGAGTGTAAGTAATTTATTAGGGAGGTGCTTCCAGGAGCAGGGTATTGAGACAATAGGGAGAATGAGAAAGGGAAGGAAGAAAATCCAAGAAAGGGTGCATTCCTTGTTGAATAGAGTAGCACTATGGGTAAACAGGATGTAGAATACTTGAAGGGCCAGAGATGGGACATTTACTTATTGACTTAATCTCCTATTGGGTGGGGGTTGCCTCCGGAGTTATTAACTGTCTTGAATTTCTGGCTTTGTACAAAGGCTGAACAAGCTTCCTTGACTTCAGAAAGGATCTAAAGGCAAAAAGTCCACATTTGAATCAGTTCTAATGAGGTGGATGAAACTGGAGCCTATTATACAGAGTGAAGTAAGCCAGAAAGAAAAACACCAATACAGTATACTAACACATATATATGGAATTTAGAAAGATGGTAATGATAACCCTATATGTGAGACAGCAAAAGAGACAAAGATATATAGAACAGACTTTTAGACTCTGTGGGAGAAGACAAGGGTGGGATGATCTGAGAGAATAGCATTGAAACATGTACATTATCATATGTGAAATAGATCACCAGCCCAGGTTCGATGCATGAGACAGGGTGCTCAGGGCTGGTGCACTGGGATGACTCAGAGGGACGGGATGGGGAGGGAGGTGGGAGGGGGTTCAGGATGGGGAACACATGTATACCCATGGTTGATTCATGTCAATGTATGACAAAAGCACTACAATATTGTAAAGTAATTAGCCTCCAATTAAAAATAAACAAATTAAAAAAAAAAAGGATCTAAAGGCAGAAAGTGGGAAAAGGCTTGTGGGGTGGGGGATGGGAAGATGCAGTGGGAACTGTCCAACAGAGCTTTGGCTGAAATCATATCCAGGTGATGATACATTAATACAACACAGAGGGACTTGCTTTGTCCTAAAACTCTTGGGAAGTCTGTCAGAGTTCAAAGAATCTTAAGAGCTATTAAACCTACTTCAGAACTTCCTGTAAGGTTCTCTTAATTGCATACTGTCAAGGTTCAACTTGGTTTCCCTCTGTAATCATCCAACAATTGTAGTTGGGAAAGAGAGTATTGGTTAAAAAAATGTGTAATATGTTCAATGAGTATGTGCTTAATTACATTTTTTTCAGGATAAATTCTACTGCTCTTTGAAACAAAACTAAGGAGGAGAAGAGATTCATCTCTCCTCCTTAGAATGCCTTGTCACGTCATCAAGCCCGTGAGGAAGCAGCTGGTATTGCTTCCTGAAAAACTAACCACTCCTTTCCTAGCAGGAGGACAAGAGGTGGAAAGGAAGGAGATGAGAATGCATACCAACCCCCCACAGAGGGTACAATGTTTGAACAATAACATGATGGCTGCGGTTTCCATTCAGGAAAAGAGTGGTGGGGTAAGGGTGCCTCTGAAGATTCCTAATGGTTAGATTCAGAAAAATTGGGACATCATCTTTAGCTCCCTAAATAATCATTCCTGGAAGAATGGCTATCATTCCAAATGCCAACCCTCTCTTCAAACTAGAGTATCCATAATGATTATGACTCTCTTGTACGGTAGCAAGCACATGTGGTTGGGAGGCAGATAAACCTGAGTTTGAATACTGGCTTTGCTAATTACAAGGTTCATGAAAGTGAAAGTGAAGTTGCTCAGTCATGTCCGACTCTCTATAACCTCGTGGACTGTAGCCCACCAGGCTCCTCCGTCCATGGGATTCTTCCGGCAAGAATACTGGACTGGGTTGCCATTTCCTTCTCCAGGGAATCTTCCCAACCCAGGGATCAAACCCAGGTCTCCTGCATTGCTCAGGATAAAAATTTAATCTCTCTAAGTCTATTTCTTCATCCTAAAAGGGGAAAATAATACTTCCTTCACAGTTCTGCTTGTAAAATTGAAAGTCTTCTCATGCATTTATTACATGAGATGATTTATTAAATGAGATGATATCCATTGAGATCTGTGTACAGAGTCAATATTTGAAAATGCTAGTTTTTTCCCCCAATTCCCTTAGCAAAGGGAACATGAGCAATGTTGGATTTCTACTCACATGCATCTGAGTAGATATCTCTTACTTATAGAACAGCCACCATGGTCAAGTTTCCAAAGCTCGGAGAAGCAGATCTGTGTTAATTTTATTTACTTATTAGAGGACTTTCTTGGTGATCCAGTGGTTAAGACTCAATGATTCCACTGCAGGTGGCATGGGCTTGATCCCTGGTTGGATCAACTCACATGCTGCACAGTATGGCCAAAACAATCAAGGCATTGAAAATAATTCATTTACTTACTACATGTTAGAATTATTTTACTTGTTAGTCATTTATTTGTTATGCCCTTAGACTTTCTCAACCAAGCTTTCAATGGATTATCCTCTTCTAAAGTAAATAGATACAGGGATTATTGGAAACAGACTTTTATGATGGTTGCCCAAGAAGTAGAAAGGATGAAGCATACGGATCCACAGTCAGTGGAAGATGGAAACCAAATGGTCAATAAATGTGTGAGAAGAAGTTCAATTTTACAAGTAATCATGCAAATGAAATTAGATATTATGGGATGTCATTTCAAATCCATCAAGTTGCAGAAACGTGTAAGACTGACAGTACTAGGAGATGGTGAGGTGGAGCAGTGGCTATCCCCTTGCACTGCTGGCGTGAGTGAGTGAAGCTCTTTTGGAGAGTAATTTGGCAGTAGGTGGCAAAATTGAAAGCCTATGCACACTTTTTTGGAGAGAGTGGGGTTGGGAGCAAGAATGGGGGGTAGCAGGCTTGTAAAATGATTTATTCATTACTTTTGGGTGCAGCAGGTCTCCGTTGCTGTGTGCAGTCTTCTCACTGTGGTGGCTTCCTTTGTTGCAGAGCATGGGGTCTCGAGCACGGGCTCAGGAGTTGTAGTGCATGGTCTCAGTTGTGCCTCGGCACCTGGGATCTCCCTGGACCAGGGATGTCCCCGCATTAGCAGGCAGATTCTTCATCACTAGACCATCAGGGAAGTCCCCCCACACACTTTTTGACCAAGTAATTGCAATTATAGGTACACAGAATAGTGAAACTGTCATGTGAGCTCATAGAGACATGTAGCGTTGTTACATCTTAAAGAGAGAAGCAATCTAAAGGTCCAGCAATCCACGTTTCAATACATTTTAGTGATTTGTATTTTCTAGGATGCTGTTTAGACATTAAAAAGATGAGTTATAGCAGCATGTACAGGCACAGAAAGTTCTCCAAGATGTATTGTTTTATTAAAAACATGTCACAGCCATTTCACATGTGCACAGACAAGTACAAAGATGTTCATTGATGTTTCTTGTAGCAGTTTTGTAATAGTGAAAAGTTGGAAACAAATATACACCAGCAGGAGAAGGGATAAATAATTGTGGCAGATTCATAAAATGTATTATTAAATGGTGCCAGATTAAATTGGAGCAGTCATACCAATATGGGTAAATACCAAATGCAGAACGAAAAACACATACTTTTTAAAAGCTAAAAGCACAGGAAATAGTACTGTGTGTTGTTCAGTAGTACATACATACACATATGTATGAGAAATATGCAGGAAAAATATGGAGACATAAGCGGGAAAAATAAACATCAAATTGGGAGTAATTGTCATGGGGGACATGGAAAGGGAAGGAAATATAATGGGTGGGGATAGGGGCATTTTATTTACCTGAAATATTCTTTTAATGAAAAATGGAAAATAAGGGTCCTAATGGGAGAAAAATTTGCCTCTACTAATTTAAACAGTATTTTATTTATAAAACAAAAATTTAAAAAACCCTTCTTTTGCATCTCCCCATGCATTAACTATGAAATCTAGGCAGCAAATTACTAACCCGTGTTTTTACACTTTGGACTTTCCAGAGTTCATGATGTGAGCTTAGCATCCCTGTTTCAGTTATGGGCAAGGTTCAAACCAGTCAGTCCAAAAGGAAATCAACCCTAAATATTCATTGGAAGGACTGACGCTTAAGCTGAAGCGTCAATACTTTGGCCACCTGATGGGGAGAGCTGACTCATCGGAAAAGACTGATGCTGGGAAAGATTGAAGGCAGGAAGAGAAGGGGACGACGGAGGATGAGATGGTTGGATAGTATCACTGACTCAGTGGACACGATTTGAGCAAACTCTGGGAGATGGTAGAGAACAGGGGAGCCTGGCATGCTGCAGTCCATGGGGTCACAAAGAGTCGGCCATGACTTAGCGACTGAGCAGCAACAACAGCGACAAGACAGGGAAATAGGACAAGCCTGTCTGGATGCTCCAAAGAGATGCCAACACACACATCTGTCCTGTTTGCTCTGAACCTTACTTCCCCACAAGCCCCTTTGCTTCTTCCTTAAGCCCCGGAACTCCCCATGGCCCCTTTGTCTCCATATCCCTAGTGAAGAGTCGGGAATCAACAAGTTTTATCATCACATTCAGCCTTTTGAACAGAACTGAATGGCGTCAAACTCCTTGAAATTTTACTGTAGTCCTTGTCATTGTAATGAATAAGCCTTCTCACTGTGGGCTTTGTTTTAAGCTACCATGGATCCAAACTCTAATCTCCATGGCTGGAAAACAGAGGGGCAAGTGCCTTTGTGTTATGGAATTATTCACAGTCCTTCATAAAATGTCCAGCTGCAGAAGAATGTTTTTAATGGACACAGACGTAACTCCTACACTGTTGCTGAATCCTTACTGCTCCTGGAATTAACCCTGATATGGGAGGTTTCCTTTTTATCTCTAGGGATTTCTCCAGACTGGGAAAGAAAGCAGAATGCCAGACAGAACTCTGGGTAGGGACTGCTTTTTGCTTCCTTGTCAGTCTAAACTATAATGGTTGTTTTGGGTACATTCTACTGTGTTTATATCCTACACTTGGCTGAACACGTACTGAGGCCGAAAAGGGGACGGCTCATGAGTAGGTGCTGGAGAGACCCTATAGGGATAACCAACTGCCTACAGGACTAGGATTCAATCTAGGACCAGAATTGCTTTTTTTTTTCACTTTGGATTTAAACCATGATTGTAGGCATGGGATCCTAGGTGAATCCCTTCTGAGATTTAAAAAGCTTGGCGTGGACATGTACATACTGCTATCTTTATAGTGGATAACCAACAAGAACCTACTGTCTAGCACAGGGAACTCTGATCGATGTTATGTGGCAGCCTGGGTGGGAGGGAGTTTGGGGGAGAATGGATACAGGTATATGTGTGGCTGAGTCCCTTTGCTGGCCACCTGAAACTCTCACAACATTGTTATTCGGCTATACTTCAATACAAAAGAAAACGTTTAAAATAAAATAAATGAATAAAAAGCATGGTGTGGTTTTGGTTGGTGAGTTTTGTCTGCCTTTAAAGACAGAGAATGAAGGAGACCAGATGGGGAGGTTTGTTTCACAGGGATCTGGACATAGTTCTCCAGGATCTTGGTTTCCATGGGGAAGTCCAAGTAGGAGTCCAGGTTCCCAACGCTTTTTCTTAAGGCTGAAACAATTTGTTTGCAGATTAAAGTTGAGAAGAAAGCTATCAGGAAGAAGAAAAAAATCCCACTGAGTGTGATTTATCAGTCTTCTTGATGATGTGATCCTGCTGAGAAATTAGTTTAACTCTGTGAAGTCTGGTTGTTCACACGCAGGACTCTGGCTTTTAATTCGATCAACTGCTTAGACATCTAGAATAAAATGGAGACTGGGACAGGAGGAAAACAAACCCTACTAATAACTGCATAATATGCCTAATATATTAAATATATCCTCCCATTCACCCTTCAGATAAGCAACAACACATTCTGTGCTACCGAAGCCTGAGCTGTTCTCAAGGCAAACGCTTTAGCAAAGGGAACTGAGGGCATGATGCTTGAACTTTCAGCTTGAGCTTCTCCCTTAAAAAAATTTTTTTTATTAATTTCTGGCTGTGTTGGGTCTTAGTTATGGCACTTGGGATCTTTCATTGGGATGTGCGGTCTTCTCTCTAGTTGCGGCAGGTGGGCTCCAGAAAGCACGGGACTCTAGTTGGGACATGTGGGCTCTCTGGTTGAGGTGCCCTGGCTCAGTGGTTGCAGTGCATGGGCATAGTTATCTTGAAGCATGTGGGATCTTGGCATCTTTGTTCCGCTACCAGGGATCGAATCCAGGTCCCCTGCATTGGAAGGTGGATTCCTAACTGCTGAACCACCAGCGAAGTCCCTCTGCTTGAACTTCCTAACAGAACAATACCTGAAGGAGGAGTATCACTGGGACTGCAGGGAGGTTTCATTTTTTAACCTGCTACGTGGTTTGCCGTTCCTGACTGACAGTCTGTGCATCAGTACAGGCACGTCAGTGGGCTTCTCCTCTTCTTTATTGAGTGTCCATTCTGATTTGTTAGTGACAGTTTCATGCAGCTTGTTGAATACAATTAATTACCACCCTGATTCCACAGTTCCATGGACATATCATTATTTATTTGATCAGTCCCATATAGATTAACACTAAGGTTTTTCCTCCCAATTGTTTGCCATCACAAATAATGCTTCCGTGAGCATCATTGTACATATGGCGTCTCACACATGAGCAAGAATGAATAATCGTAGGGCAAACCCCTAGAATTGGAACTTCCTGATCAAGTGTGTATATTCTTTATTTGAAAAGATGTAACTAACTTGCTCTCCATAGAGTTTGCATAGGAGTCATGAGGTCGAAGGAGCACACAGGGGTTATGATATGCATCTATGTGTTGCAGACTCTTTTGCATTACTGGTCACATCCTGGCCATCCACGTCTGACTTCTGCTGCGGCTCAGTTGAGTAGGTATGTATCCAGTTCCGTCGGCGGGGTCTACATCCCACTTCCAATGCGCTGAGCCCCTTTCCACTTTTTGCCGCAAGTGAGCTGGCTCAGTCTGCATAACAGCAGCAAGAAGTGGGGCTGGGAGCAGTTACATCCCTTGGGGCAGGCCTGTGCAAGGGACAAGGGGAGGCAGTGGGTCAGTGTGCAAGCGCACAGCTGTGGCGTGTTTCGTACACCCTCCAGAGCTCGCTTTGAGTCCGGCCTTGCTGCTTAGCACAGTGACTGAAAATGCAGCCTCTCTGTCCCCCTCCCTGTCTCACTGTCTCCATTCCCTCACTTACGTATTCAGACATCATGTTCTGAACTCCTCACTCAGGCTCTGATTATAGGAAAATCCCCAATAAGGCACAATGTAAGGTGCTACTCAGTTGGCGGCGTGCAAAAAATGATAGACCTAACTTACTGTGTTTAAAAATTATGCTGGACATATAACCAAAGCCACTGGCAAATCCATTCTGTTGATCTGTTTTCCAAACTCTGCTTCATAGGCCCCTACAATCCAAGGTCTTGCCTATCATTAACTAGGATTCATAATTTCAGGTCAAGAATTTGAATTTCAGGGATTAAAAAACAGAGACATTCTTGAGACCTTCCTGGTGGTCCAGTGGTTAAGACTTCTCCTTCCAGTGCCAAGTGTTCAGATTCGATCCCTGGTTGGGAGCTAAGACCCACATGCCTCAGGGCAAAAAAACCCTAAATATAAAACAGAACCAATGCTGTAAAAAAACTCAATAAAGACTTAAAAAATGCTTCACATTAAAAAAAAAAAAAAAGCTTTTTTTTAAAACAGACATTCTTCTCCCTGTACAGACATCTGCTTTGATTGAGGATGGCTTGCAGGGGAGCTGGGAGTGGGCAGAAAGACTTCATGTGGGACCACTCAGAAGAGAGAATTAATCCTTTATGTAATGGCTCTCCTTGGTTAATCCTTTACTTCCATTTTTTCCCCTAAGGGATTTCTAATTATATTCACATATTTTTAAGCCCTAGAGTTGATCCTTGTATTTCAACATGGTGGTAGACAAAATAAAAAGGCAACTGGGGCTTTTGAATCTCTGAAAAAGTCTGGGAAGAGTCAAACTGTACATTTCCTTCTGAATATTGTGCTTTTGGAAGGTGTGGAGCTAGAGGCTGTCCAATCCATGGCAGAATCCTAGGATATGTGAGGTTAATGTATTCGAGACACCCTCATAATTCCTTGGCAAGGAAATGAGTGGTAGGTTAATGCATGGCTTCAAATCAAAATTATTGGCAGAAGACGACAAGAGCTTTGGCATGTTCTTCAAAGAAGCTCCCGGGATAAGGATTTAGCATTCCAAAGTCTGTGTCTTTGAGGTTTTTCAAAATATTGAACTTCTTTTTTTTCAGATTATTAGCACAACTCAGTTCCCCCCCACCAAAGTATAAGAATTGAGATGAACAGAAAGAAAAAATAAAATCAGAAACTAGAAGAGGAAATAGGAATAAGGCAAGACATTTTAAAAATTACTAACAGAAGAGAACACAAACCAGGTGGATATACACGTATCCATTCTCCCCCAAACTCCTCTCCCTTCCAGGCTGCCACATGACATTGAGCAGAGTTCCCTGTGTGGTTCAGTATGTCCTTGTTGGTTACCCATTTTAAATACATCAGTGTGTACACGTCCTTCCCAAACTCCTAACTATCCCTTCCCGCAACCGTCCCCTGGCAGCCGTAGGTTCATTCTCTGTCTGTGAGTCTCTTCCTGTTTTGTAAGTAAGTCCATTTGTATAATTTATATTTAGATTTCACATATAAGGGGTACTGTATGATATCCTGTTCCTCCTTCCTAAGTCTTCTGTGGAAATAAGACAGATGTTGGAAGGTATTGGAGAAGTCATCCAGGAAGTGAAGAGAAGTCATCCAGGAAGTGAAGCTTCCTATCCTTACAGACTTTGCCTGAGCATGTCCAGGAATGCTGATATTGGGTCAGTCCTCTGAGAGGCAAGACCTCGTGAGCACTGGGGGCAGCGTCACAGTTTAGTCCTAAAGTATAAACTGTTCTTATACTGAGAAGACTTCAGCCTGTTCCTAACCTTGCTTTGGCTTTGTCAATGAGGCTTTGGTTCCATGACTATTGGTTAATGACCTCACCTGGGCTTCTGTCCCAGCCTTGGTCCTCCCACTGTCACTGACAGTTGCTGGAGACCTTGCTTTGACAGGGGGTGTGAGATAGGATGGGGGGGCATCCTTTCACACTGAGGATGCCTAGCCTGTGTGCACGTGCTCAGGCGTGCTGTGTTTGCCCCTCAGATTTTGGAGGGCATGTACATGACCTAAGGTCAGATATAACTGGACAGTTTGCCTCTGATTTTTTAAAAAAATTCTTTAAAAAATGCTCGTGTATTTTTGGCTGCTCTGGGTCTTCATTGCGGCATGCAGGCTTTCTCTAGTTGTGGTGAGTGGGGGAAACTCTAGTTGCAGTGCCCGGGCTCACTGTGACGGCTTCTCTTATTGTGGAGCACGGGGTCTAGGCAGACAGGCTTCAGTAGCTGCTGCACACGGGCTCAGTAGCTGCCGCTCATGGGCTCCAGAGCAGGCAGGCTCAGTAGTTGTGGCACACAGGATGAGTTGCTCCAGGGCATGTGGAATCTTCCTGGACCAGGGATCGAACCCATATGCCTTGCATTGGCAGGTGGATTCTTAATCCCTGGACCACCACCGGGGAAGTCCTGCCTGTGATTTTTTTTTTTTTTTCTATTATCTTTGTGCCCAACTTCTCTCCTTCAGTGTGGATCTTGGAAGGAGGCATGTTTCCATTTCTGAAAGAGTACTTCCGCTGGTCATGAAGAAGTGAGCCAATCACTCAGCATCACTGTCAGTCTTTAGAAGACCATATTGCCAGTAGAAAGAGGAGAAGAAGGAAAGATGACTATGAGGAAAGCAAAGGCAGTGCTGTATTGCCTGATGATTCATGTATCCTTTGCCATTCCCTTTGAGAGAGAACTAGGAACTAGGAATACACCTGCTTAAGGCCGGGCATTTCACGGGGGAAGAGAGGAGAGTGGTTTTCCTCCAGGGATAATAACTAACACTCATGCAGGATGCTCATGTAATTTTCATGAATCTTATTTTGTTTGCTTTTCCAACTGTATTGTAGAGTACCCTCTACACGCCGATGCAGAGGACATGGATTTGATCCCGAGCCCATGTGCCACAACTACTGAAGCCCACCTGCCCATTTTACAGATGAGGATACAGGGTCAGAAAGGTTTAATTGCTAACCCTGAGTTCCCAGACCACACTAGTGCAAATATCAATGATTGTAGGCTTTGTGATGCCAAGCCTAGCAAGAATTCATTCAGATCATCATTCCCTTCTTCAAATGAGTGCTGCTGTAGCTGGAGGCAGGAGAGACACATTATTAAGAA
This sequence comes from Bos indicus x Bos taurus, assembly GCF_003369695.1. NCBI lineage: Eukaryota > Metazoa > Chordata > Mammalia > Artiodactyla > Bovidae > Bos > Bos indicus x Bos taurus. The sequence continues at coordinate 15,874,254 of NC_040096.1, read as the reverse complement.
ACTATAGTGTTAGTTGCTCAGTCATGTTGACTCTGCAACCCTATTGACCATAACCTGCCAGGCTCCTCTGTCTATGGAATTCTCTAGGCAAGAATGCTGGAGTGGATAGCCATTCCCTTCTCCAGGGGATCTTCCCAACCCAGGGATTAAACCCGGGTCTCTTGCCTTGCATGTGGATTCTTTATCTTCTGAGCCACCAGGGAAGCCCCTATGACAAACCTGAACTTCCAACACGCTTCCCACAAATAAAGCTCACAAGTGTTCTATAGAATGCGCTGCATAACTACAAAGGTTGGATGATCCTGCCTCTATCTTGGTCAGTAATGACACGATCCTTCCATTCTCTTTTCTTTCCATGCTCTCTCAAATGCTGTATTCTGATTCATGCTCAATCTCTTGTCTCCATCAAAAGATTCAATTGTTTTAAAGAGATAAATATGTTTGTAGCATTGCCCTTGTTTTTTTATTCAGTTGCTAAGTCGTGTCTGACTCTTTGCGACCCCATGGACTGCAGCACATCAGGCTTCCCTGTCCTTCACTGTCTCCCAGAGTTTGCTCAAACTCATGTCCTTTGAGTTGGTGGTACCAACCATCTCATCCTCTGTTGCCTGCTTCTCCTCCTTCCCTCAATCTTTCCCAGCATCAGGGTCTTTGGAAGCCGGCAAGTAACTTCATTCCAGTTCTTGGTAAAATAGGGGTCACAGATCCATCCTCCATAAGACTGCAGGAAAGGTTGATTGTGATAATGCACTTATCAGCAAACTCTGAGACAGTGGAGTAGCTATTATTAGCCTTATTAGTCAAATTTTTAACTCGCTGTGATTAAGTTTGTCGCTAGTGCTTGACATTCCATAACTAGTTGTTGGTGCATCTGTAACTAACTCCCAGGGTTTGATGCCATCATATTAGAATGTGAGGACTGCCCGCTTCTTCCTTTCTCAGAATTTAATCCTGCTTCCTTTCCCCATGACTACTGGCATATTTAAGATAAAACAATATAAAAATGCCAGGCAAGCCAAGTTTGTCTCAGGAGCCTCGTCACACCCCCGTAAATCCAAATATCTGCTTATTCAGGCTCAACCTCCACTGAGAAATCATAAGAGTGAAGATCTGTGTGCCTGTCTCTGGGCTAATTCAGGCCTGGGAGAGAGATTTCTCTTCCTGATTCCTGGGGAGGACAGTGCTTAATTGATTCTAATGAACATAGAACAGTCAGCCCCTGCTTACCCCTGAGCTATAGCCCAGGGGGTTAATCTCCCATCTTCTGTTTAATCAGTTTCCTCCCCAGGCTGAATTAAGCCTCAATTTTCATTTTTGATAGAATCTGTCTTTGCTGACAGATGTTTTCTGGGCAACCCAGAAAGTCTTCAGCATGAGATAATGTGATGGAAGCGCTAATGAATTCCTAGCTCCTCTGCTGGAATTATTCTCTGGAGTCTTTAAGATATCAGGGCTGAATTGTCCCAAGGAAAGCTGCCGGCTTGGTAGACCACTGGCATAATTATCGTATAAAACTGTCGCCTAGCACTGTTCCAAGCATATCCTACTCCTTTTCAGAGGATATGGGGGTTGATTTACATCTCAACTCTGCCACTCACCAACACTGCTACTCTTGCTACGGAGAGAATATGAATAACTACAATCATAATTGCTAAGAGTTACAATGCATTTCTATCCTCATTACTCAAAAGATGGTCCTTACACCAGAAGCTGGCAGCTTGCTGAAATGTAGAACCTTGGTCCACTCTCCAGCCTCTTGATTTACAATCTGAAAGTGAAAGTGTTAGTTGCTCAGTCGTGTTCTACTCTTTGCAACCCCATGGACTGAAGCCTGTCAGGCTCCTCTGTCTGTGGGATTTCCCAGGCAAAGAATACTGGAGTGGGTAGCCCAATCTATTTTTTACCAAAATCCCTAGGTAATTTATATACCCTTGAAAATCTGGGAAGCACTTGCAATTAACTACTTTATTCCTCCTTATAATATTAAACACTACTGGAAGGTGTTGCTGGCTCTGCTTCACTCTCACCCCCACTGTGAGGACCTGATGGCATTTGCTCCTAGCTGTATAGCAAGGATGAGGAAAAACCAATCTCCTTCTAGGCCAGCATCTTGCTCCCTTTGTCTTGACAAGTATCTTAGGTTTTGCTAGGGCAGAGATGGGATGAGGTCAGGATTCTCACTTCTTACTTCCTTTTCTCAAGAAAGCTGCATAAACACTCAAGTCTTTGATGGAGGGTGGGAGTGGGGGCTAGAGATTTCAGTTTACTGGCTTTGGAAAAAGAAGGGGCTCTGATTTGTAAATATATATATATATATATTTTTTTTTTTAAAAGGATGAACATGCTTATTGTTGACAGCTAGTTTCTATGGTTTTGGTTTCTCAGTAATAAGGCTGATCAATCATAAAGGACAGGAGGATGGTAGAAGTATTTAAAGAAGAGAGAAACATGGTATCTGGACCAAAGAAACGAGCATGTATTTAAGGGCCATGATCTTATCATTTCAGGATCCAATTTTCAACCAGATGCATCTCAGATGTTATCATGCTTTCCTCAGAGACCAGAGGAGATATAGAGTATGTGACATTTACACTGCCTCCTCAACCTTATCTCGGGCTTCAGAGGTGAGTATACTGTGAGGAAATTGCTTGGGGACAAGACAGAAAACCTCTGGGGCAGCCGGGTAAAGGCCACGGAGAAATCAGATTATCCAAGGAACTTTTCTCACATGATTGATGTCTCTGAAAGTGAGTGTCGGGGAACTACTGAAAAGTGGATTTATGACTACATTTTAGAAAGAGAAGCTTGTAATGCAGGAGGAGAGAAGTGAATGCGCACAAACCTTGAAGTGACTGCTCACAATGGGAAGTATATTAGTTATTTATTGTTGCATGACAAATTACCTTAAGGCCAAGTGATTTAAATAGCAATAAACGTTTATTGTTTACACAGCTTCTGTATGCCAGGAATTCAGCAGCAATGTGGCCAGGGGGTCGTAACTCTGGGTCTTTCGTGAGGTTTTAGTCAGGATATTGGCAGGGGCTGCAGTCATCTAAGGGAGCTTCTCTGGTGCTGCTAGTGGTTAGGAACCTGCCGGTCAATGCAGGAGATATAGGAGATGAGGGTTCGATCCCTGGGTCGGGAAGACCCTCTGGAGGAGGTATTTAAAGGCTTGAAGGGGCTGGAGGATCCATTTCTAAACTCAAGCAGCATGTTTCTGTTTGCTTGTGTGTGGACCTCTCCAAAGGGCCCGTGGCTATCCTCACAACACTGTGGCTGGCTCTCCCCAGAGCAAATGGTTCACGAGAGCAAGAAAGAAGCCACAGAGGCCTTTATGACCCAGTCTCACATTGTCGTTTTCACAATATCCCATTGGTTATACAAGTCGGCCTTCTTCAGTCTGGGAGAAGATGATACAAGAGTGTGATTACCAGGAGACAGGGGTCACCGGAGGTCATTTCTGAGACTGGTTACCACAGAAGATAAAATATAACTATTAAGTGGTAAAAAATCCGCTTGCCAAGTAGGAGACTTGGGTTTGATCCCTGGGTCGGGAAGATCCCCTGGAGTAGGAAATGGCAACCCACTCCAGTATTCTTGCCTGGAGAATCCCATAGACAGAGGAGCCTGACAGGCTATGGTCCACAGGGTCACAAAGAGTTGGACACGACTGAGTGACTGAGCACGTGTGCACACATTCAGGGACTGGGGGGTAAGTGTCCTGGCTGGATTCCTGAATTTCTCCCTAATAATATGATCTTAGATCATTTGTAATCTCTTAGTCTCAGTTTCTTAAACTCTAAAGCTGTTAGCATAGATGATCTCATGTGCTCTAACGTGATAAGCTTTTGGCATGATGGCAGGATGAAAGACTCACAGTCTGAGGACCATGGTTCGAATTCCAGCTCTCTGTCACTTGCTGGAAGGTCTAAGGTTAGTCACTTCGGCCCTGAAGAATGGATTTCTGATTTGCAAAGTTTTGATTTGTAAAGTGAAGGCAGTCTCGAGGATTAAAAGAGAAAATGGATGTCAAGCTTCTTGTGACTCTAACTTCCATGCACTTGTAAGGTGTTCTATTTCCTCACGAGGAAGCTGAAGTGGAGGAAGCCAGAAGGCATATCATTACCGTGAAAAATAAAATTACCTACTCCTCTGCATTGTACGATGAGCCCTCCAAACAGCATCCTGATCTGCCAGGCTAGGCTGTGATCTTTTGAGCTATGCCAGGTGGTTATTATCATAGAAACTAAAAGCCATATTATTTCACATGTGTACTTCACAATTTATAAAGAGCTTTTACTGACATTATGTTAGTTGGGCTTCATTTTTGTTTTTTTTTAAACCAGAATAAAAGATCTCCATTTATGAGAGTACTTTTTGAACTAGCAGTTTTTTAAGAAATGTGAATTCATGCTGGTTGTTATTTTTATGATTGATTATCATCCTCTCACATGAGGTAGATAAAGTCAACCAGTTAGGTCTCATCTTTATCTTCTCTCACGTGAGAAATTTGCATCTAAGAAAATTTAAGTGGCTTATCTCATGTCACAGAGCTACTTAGGATAAGCTTGTAGAGACCTCTTAAGTCTCTGGCTATTTTTACCATTTAAAGATTAAAAAAAATTTTTTTTTTATTTTGTATTGAGGTGTAGCAATTAACAATGTTATGATGGTTTCATGTGGACAGCAAAGCAACTCAGCCATACATATACATGCATCCATTCTCCCCATGACAATGTTTATTTATAAGAATTGTGTTCTAAATTACTGAAATAAAAGAAGAAAATAAAAGGAATCAACTACTATTCTTTTTATTAAATTCTATAAACATTATGTTCTTTCTGTATGCCATGTGCTGCAGTCATAAAGATGAAGAAAATGTGGTTTGTAGCTCACTGTCTGGTAGATATGGTGGGTCAGGCTATCAGATTAGATCAGATCAGTCGCTCAGTCATGTCCGACTCTTTGCGACCCCATGAATCGCAGCACGCCAGGCCTCCCTGCCCATCACCAACTCCTGGAGTTCACTCGGACTCATGTCCATCGAGTCAGTGATGCCATCCAGCCATCTCATCCTCTGTCGTCCTCTTCTCCTCCTGCCCCCAATCCCTCCCAGCATCAGAGTCTTTTCCAATGAGACAACTCTTCGCATGAGGGGGCCAAAGTGCTGGAGTTTCAGCTTTAGCATCATTCCTTCCAAAGAAATCCCAGGGCTGATCTCCTTCAGAATGGACTGGTTGGATCTCCTTGCAGTCCAAGGGACTCTCAAGAGTCTTCTCCAACACCACAGTTCAAAAGCATCAATTCTTCGGCGCTCAGCCTTCTTCACAGTCCAACTCTCACATCCATACATGACCACAGGAAAAACCATAGCGTTGACTAGACAAACCTTTGTTGGCAAAGTAATGTCTCTGCTTTTGAATATACTATCTAGGTTGGTCATAACTTTCCTTCCAAGGAGTAAGCATCTTTTAATTTCATGGCTGCAGTCACCATCTGCAGTGATTTTGGAGCCCATGGGACCGGATACCATGATTTTCGTTTTCTGAATGTTGAGCTTTAAGCCAACTTTTTCACTCTCCACTTTCACCTTCATCAAGAGGCTTTTTAGTTCCTCTTCACTTTCTGCCATAAGGGTGGTATCATCTGCATATCTCAGGTTATTGATATTTCTCCCAGCAATCTTGATTCCAGCTTGTGTTTCTTCCAGTCCAGCGTTTCTCATGATGTACTCTGCATATAAGTTAAACAAACAGGGTGACAATATACATCCTTGACGTACTCCTTTTCCTATTTGGAACCAGTCTGTTGTTCCATGTCCAGTTCTAACTGTTGCTTCCTGACCTGCATACAGATTTCTCAAGAGGCAGATCAGGTGGTCTGGTATTCCCATCTCTTTCAGAATTTTCCACAGTTTATTGTGATCCACACAGTCAAAGGCTTTGGCATAGTCAATAAAGCAGAAATAGATGTTTTTCTGGAACTCTCTTGCTTTTTCCATGATCCAGCGGATGTTGGCAATTTGATCTCTGGTTCCTCTGCCTTTTCTAAAACCAGCTTGAACATCAGGAAGTTCACGGTTCACATATTGTTGACTCCTGGCTTGGAGAATTTTGAGCATGACTTTACTAGCGTGTGAGATGAGTGCAATTGTGCGGTAGTTTGAGCATTCTTTGGCATTGCCTTTCTTTGGGATTGGAATGAAAACTGACCTTTTCCAGTCCTGTGGCCACCTCTGAGTTTTCCAAATTTGCTGGCATATTGAGTGCAGCACTTTCATAGCATCATCTTTCAGGATTTGGAATAGATCAACTGGAATTCTGTCACCTCCACTAGCTTTGTTCGTAGTGATGCTTTCTAAGGCCAACTTGACTTCACATTCCAGGATGTCTGGCTCTAGGTCAGTGATCACACCATCGTGATTATCTGGGTCAGGAAGATCTTTTTTATACAGTTCTTCTGTGTATTCTTGCCATCTCTTCTTAATATCTTCTGCTTCTGTTAGGTCCATACCATTTCTGTCCTTTATTGAGCCCATCTTTGCATGAAATGTTCCTTTGGTATCTTTGATTTTCTTGAAGAGATCTCTAGTCTTTCCCATTCTGCTGTTTTCTTCTATTTCTTTGCATTGATCGCTGAAGAAGTCTTTCTTATCTCTTCTTGCTATTCTTTGGAACTCTGCATTCAGATGTTTATATCTTTCCTTTTCTCCTTTGCTTTTCGCTTCTTTTCTTTTCACAGCTATTTGTAAGGCCTTCCCAGACAGCCATTTTGCTTTTTTGCATTTCTTTTCCATGGGGATGGTCTTGATCCCTGTGTCCTGTACAGTGTCACGAACCTCATTCCACAGTTCATCAGGCACTCTGTCTATCAGATCTAGGCCCTTAAATCTATTTCTCACTTCCACTGTATAATCATAAGGGATTTGATTTAGGTCATACCTGAATGGTCTAGTGGTTTTCCCTACTTTCTTCAATTTAAGTCTGAATTTGGCAATAAGGAGTTCATGGTCTGAGCCACAGTCAGCTCCTGGTCTTGTTTCTGCTGACTGTATAGAGCTTCTCCATCTTTGGCTGCAAAGAATATAATCAATCTGATTTCAGTGTTGACCATCTGGTGATGTCCATGTATAGAGTCTTCTCCTGTGTTGTTGGAAGAGGGTGTTTGTTATGACCAGTGCATTTTCTTGGCAAAACTCTATTAGTCTTTGCCCTGCTTCATTGCGTATTCCAAGGCCAGATTTGCCTGTTACTCCAGGTGTTTCTTGACTTCCTACTTTTGCATTCTAGTCCCCTATAATGAAAAGGACATCTTTTTTGGGGTGTTAGTTCTAAAAGGTCTTCTAGGTTTTCATAGAACCGTTCAACTTCAGCTTCTTCAGCGTTACTGGTTGGGGCATAGACTTGGATTACTGTGATATTGAATGGTTTGCCTTGGAAATGAACAGAGATCATTCTGTCGTTTTTGAGATTGCATCCAAGTACTGCATTTCGGACTCTTGTTGACCATGATGGCTATTCCATTTCTTCTGAGGGATTCCTGCCCACAGTAGTAGATATAATGGTCATCTGAGTTAAATTCACCCATTCCAGTCCATTTCAGTTCGCTGATTCCTAGAATGTCGACATTCACTCTTGCCATCTCTGGTTTGACCACTTCCAATTTGCCTTGATTCATGGACCTGACCATGGTCCATGTTCCTATGGTCCAGGTTCCTATGCAATATTGCTCTTTACAGCATCGGACCTTGCTTCTATCACCAGTCACATCCACAGCTGGGTATTCTTTTTGCTTTGGCTCTATCCCTTCATTCTTTCTGGAGTTATTTCTCCACTGATCTCCAGTAACATATTGGGCACCTACTGACCTGGGGAGTTTCTCTTTCAGTATCCTATTATTTTGCCTTTTCATACTGTTCATGGGGTTCTCAAGGCAAGAATACTGAAGTGGTTTGCCATTCTCTTCTCCAGTAGACCACATTCTGTCATATCTCTCCACCATGACCCGCCCATCTTGGGTTGCCCCACGGGCATGGCTTAGTTTCACTGAGTTAGACAAGGCTGTGGTCCTAGTGTGATTAGATTGACTAGTTTTCTGTGAGTATGGTTTCAGTGTGTCTGCCCTCTGATGCCCTCTTGCAACACCTACCATCTTACTTGGGTTTCTCTTACCTTGGGCGTGGGGTATCTCTTCACGGCTGCTCCAGCAAAGCACAGCCAATGCTCCTTACCTTGGACCGAAGGTATCTCCTCACCGCTGCCCTTCCTGACCTTCAACATGGGATAGCTCTTCTAGGCCCTCCTGTGCCCGCACAGCCATGGCATGGGGTTGGTCCTCCTGGCCACTACCCCTGGCCTCGGGTGTGGGGTTGCTCCTCAGGTGGGTCAGGCTATACATATATATATATATAGACAGACAGACACACATTTATCATTTCAAGGTACTATGGTATGTTTCAGCTTCCCTGGTGGCTCAAATGGTAAAGAATCTGCCTGCAATGCAGGAGCCCCGAGTTTGATTCCTGGTTTAGGAAGATCCCCTGGAGAAGGAAATGGCTACCCACTCCAGTATTCTTGCCTGGAGAATCCCATGGACAGAGGAGCCTGGTGGGCTACAGTCCCTGGGGTCGCAAAGAGTTGGACATGACTGAGCAACTAACACACACATGGTATGTTTCACTACAGAAGTTGATATAAAGTGTGTGTTTTGGGAGAACAACTGTTGAATAAATCAGCCTTCTGGTTGAGGATCTGAGGAAAAAGGGAGTGGTGATTTAGAACTGAGTTTGAAGGCAATATAGGTCAGGTAGATGAAAGTGAAAGGCATTAAGGCGGAGAGGGAAATTTGGATGCTTATTCCAGAAGTGATGGGGAGACTGAGGCTAGATTGAAATGGCTTTAAATGTGCATGACAACCCTTGGAATTTGTCCTTTAAATGGTAGAGAACCATTGGCATAGAGGATTCTTTCTCCTGATTGTAAAAATATAAAGATGGCTTTTGTTTTGCTTTGCTTTCTTTAAATAGTTCTTTTTTTTTTTTTTTTTTTTTTTGATGTGGACCATTGATAAAGCCCTCATTGAATTTGTTACAATATTTTTTTCTGTTTTATTTATTTATTTATTTTGGCTATGAGGCATGTTGAGCTTAGCTCCCTGGCCAGGGAATGAACCCAAACCCTCTGCATTGGAAGGTGAGGTTCCAACAACTGGACCACCAGGAAAGCCCCTATAGATGGCTTTCAAACTGGGGGATGGCATGGGGAAAGTGATGAAAAGTGTGTTTTAAAAAAGGGCAAGAATGAAAGCAATAAGTTCATAGCCAGTGGAATAGGTCAGGGTGGAATGAAAGGGAGTTTAGAGGTGACCTGCGTTGTGGGGAATCAATGGATCTGTACCCTTTGAGCAGTAATGTCCTGGAGCTCAGGGGTCAACAAACGTTTTCTATAATGGGGTAGATCGTAAATATTTTGGGCTTTGCTGGCCATATGGTCTCTGTTGCAAATACTCAAGTCTGCTGTTGTGGTGGGAAAGCAGCCACAGCCAATATGAAAATAATGGCACGTGGATATGCTCCAATCAAACTTTACTTAGGGATGATAAATTTGCATTTTATATAATTTTCACATAATTTCATGTAATTTTCTCATATCATAAAATGCTATTCTTTTGAGTTTTTTCAGTCATTTAAAAGTGTAAAATCCCTTCTTGGTTCACAGGCCTTCCAAAAACAGGCAGTGGGAATCAGTTCACCCATGGACCACAGTTTGCTCACACTGCTGTGCGTGCTCAGTTGCTTCAGCTGTGTCCTACTCTTTTTGGCTCCTTGGGCTATAGCCCGCCAGGCTCCTCCATCCATGGGGTTTTCCAGGCAAGAATACCAGAGTGAGTTGCCATTTCCTTCTCTAGGAGATCTTCCCGACACAGGGATTGTGCCGGCGTCTCTTGCATTGGCAGACAGATTCTTTACCACTGAGCCAGCTGGGAAGCCCTCACCACTGTGTAGTCTATTGAAATTCCACCATCATATTTACCTGTGTGTTCTTGGCAAATACATGCATATCAACCAGAGTAAATGCAAACTTCACCAAGAAACCTTCTGCTTCATAGCAGTATTCTCCAGGTCCTATTTGGAGGTGTGTGCATGCATGCTAATTTGCGTCAGTCATGAGGAGGTGAAACACTCACAAAGAGTAAAACTTAAGCATGAGCGAGGAGGGACATGCATGCCTATTCAGACCATCTTTCCAACAAGCCGCTGAGATCTGTGGGCAGATGGGGGCCTCCCTGAATTCCTGACTCAGACTTTTCTCACTTGCCTCTGCACTAGCCATCACAGGCTGGCTAGGCTTGTGAGTGCAGTCAGGTCAGTGGGTGGAATGGCTTAACTCAGAAGACAGACAGACACGTGAGTGTCGAGTGGTGATGGAGGGGCTGGGCAAAAGGGAAAATGGTAACCTGATGCATTTAGTTGAGCGATTTAAAGTCAGGTCTTTTTAAGGAGGAATGTCTATTCAAGTCTCTCGTCCCCCTTTCAAATCAGATTATTTGTTTTTATATTACCGAGTTAATTTTTGATAGTAATTCTTGATCAGATATAATATGTGCTTTGAAAATCTTTTTTTAGATTCCATCCATTGGCTTTTCACTCTGTTGATGGATTCCTTTTCTTTTATCTTGATGTCCCAAATTATTTGTCTAATTTTGCTTTTGTTGTCTGTACTTTCGGTGTCATGTCCAAGGAATCATTGCCAAGTCCAATGTCATGAAGCTTTCCCTCTATGTTTTCTTCTAGGAGTTTCATAGTTTTAGGTATTATATTAAAGTCTTCAATTAATTTTTGGCCATTAAATTTTAATAAGTATTCATAGAAATGTACTGAGTACTTGCTTTATCTCCTTGACAAAGCCTTGTTTCACACATGAGAAGAAACAAAGCCAAAAGGGATATGTCATTCCATTTAGAATCGCACAGCCAATCAATGCCGAAAGTTGGGACTCACACTTGGATTGTTTGATACCAAATGCCATTATCTTTCTCACATCCCACTGGTCTCTTATTTAGTTCACTTTGAATGGGGGTGAGGGAGGCATGAAGAGGAAGGGGGGTGAACGGAGCACCCAGGAGACTGCCTTCTTCCAAATGAAACAAGATAGTGATGTATTTGTTCAGTCCTTAAGGAGAGATCAACTTTCTCAGCCTACTTTTATTCCCTGACTCCCTCTGCCTTCCTCCATGCTCTTGTGTCTATTTTCCAGCTCTCTTGATACCTACTATCAAGAGATGTAATTATTACAGCAATTATTATTATATCCAGGTCAAGAGATATAAAAAAAAATATGATTTTAAACCATAACAGTCTGAGTATTTGAACTTCAGTGAACATGTGGCCAATACAGATTCTGTTCTTTATCAATCACATCTTTTTTTTGGCAGAGATGAAGGGCAGAGTTCAGGGGATTTCATGATTTTTCAGAGTGCTCTAAGGAAATTCCTGGTGGTGGTTTAGTCACTAAGTTATGTCCGACTCTTGTGTCCCCATGGACTGCAGCCCACCAGGCTCCTCTCTCCATGAAATTCTCCAGGTAAGAATGCTGGAGTGGGTTGCCATTTCCTTCTCCAGGGGATCTTCCTGACCCAGGGATTGAAGCCAGGTCTACTGGATTGCAGGCAGTTTCTTTACTGACTGAGCTACTAGGGAAGCCCAAACTCCTGGTATGTCTGTATTTATCATGGTGAAAAAGCAAAATGCGAGCAATAATGACATTTCTCCAGTTTCACTCCCTCTCTTTCCTAAATCAAGCATATTCCTTCAGGGATGTTGGAGAGTATTCACATGTTAAGAGCCTCCCCCAGGCTTTGTGGCAGGATGGGTGGCTTTCTGAATGAATGATCTGGGCCCCCACTGGCTAGACTAAGAGTGGGGTGGTAGAAGCTAAAGCTTTGGTTATGTTTTCTCAGACTGCAGAACTGGGTTGTTTCCTCCCGCTTCTTCCCTGTTTTTGCCTTCACCTGATAAATACCATCTGATTTCACACCTTTCGTTTTCTTACACAACACATAACCTGGGCCCATTGCTTGTCCATGAGAATGCCTTGGCGGGGGCTGTCCTTCTGTGCATTTGCTACCACTCTTTACCACATTTAGATGGGGATAAGCTCCTCTGTACATCTCTAGACTCAAACAAGACCTTGTATTCAATTAATTAATTAATTTTTTGAACACACTGTACGGCTTGTGGGCTCTTAGTTCCCCAACCAGGGATTGAACCCAGGCCCTGTGAATGAAAGCACTGAGTGGAACCACTAGACCACCAGGGAATCCCATGCTTGCTGAGTTGCTTCAGTCACATTTGACTCTTTGCAACCCTATGGACTGTAGCCTGCCAGGCTTCTCTATCCATGGGGATTCTCCAGGCAAGAATACTGGAGTGGGCTGCCAGGCCCTCCTCCAGAGGATCTTCCCGACCCAGGGATTGAACCTGCATCTGTCTCCTGCATTGGCAAGGGGGTTCTTTACCACTAGTGCCCCCTAGTGGTAGTCTAGATTTTCATGACGATTTTGAAGATGGAAGAGAAGTTTACTTTGTACGCACTGGAGCAAATTCCGCGAAACCTTTTGAACATATTCTTTTCCTCTCAGTCCTTCAGTCTTATGACTTCTCCCTTTTCTCTGACCCTCCCTTCCACACCTTTGTTCCTCGTCTTTTCTTCCCACTTCTGAATCATCCACCTCTCTTAATCTCGAAACCGTTCATGATAAGTGCAATCTGGCTCAGTCCTGCTTCTACTTTCAAAATCTTTCAGACACCAAGGCCCACCCTTCTTAGAGAGCTATAGGGGATTTTAATAAGAAAGATTTGTTAGTAGTATTTAGAAAACTTGGTTTCTTATCTTTGTTTTACCATTTGTAAGATGAGTGAGATTATACAAAGTACATCATGCCTTGGAATCAGTTTCCTTTCTATAAAATGAAACTAACATCTGTTCTGCTAGCCAGAGGATCATCAAAATATAGGATAACCATAACTGATAATTGTGGAGCACCAGCCATGTTCCAGGCACCATGCTAAATGCTTTATGCATAAGATTCCACTTACCTTTTGATGTGGGAACTAAGTATTATCATCCCTACTTCACAGACTATTAAATTGAGTATCTGAGCTACTAAGTAACTTGCCCAAGCTTTTCCAGCTGGTAAGGAGAAGATCCAGGATTAGAATTTGAGATATAAACCTCTGTATATAAAACCCAGAGAACCCAGAGCTGTAGCTGGCCCAGGTAAGGGCTCATGTATGTTTATTCATTGAGTGGGTGGAACTAGAGTAAATGCCTTTCTGCTAGGATGACAGAAGACATTGCGTGAGCTTCCAAATGACCCAGGATAACATGAAATCACTTGGGATGTTGGCTTTAGTAGTATTTGAGACTGGTATGCACTAAATAGGGGTTCCCAAGTGGCTCAGTGGTAAAGAATCCCCCTGCCAATGCAGGAGATGTGGGTTCTATTCCTGGGTGGGAAAGATCCCCTGGAAGAGGAAATGGCAACCCACTTCAGTATTCTTGCCTGGGAAACCCCATGGACAGAAGAGCCTGGGGGGCTATGGAGTAGCAAAGTCTGTAGTCTAAGGGGTCACAAAGAGTTGGACATGACTTAGTGACTAAACAACAGCAATATAGTAATAGGTCCCACAGAAGCATGTTAGCCTAGTACAGTGGCTTTGGAAAGAGATCAGAGTTTAAAAACTAGGCAAGAACTTACACTTTCTAAGTTTCCCTTCTCATCTATACTTTTTCAAATTCTGATTTTCAAAACCACTCATAAATTGCTATGAGATTCAATGAGACCATGAACTTTTAGCAGAATGTGATCTGGCATAGACTAATAATTCACCACTAGTTGTCTTTCAATGGCAACCACAACTATAATGAACAAATAACTGACAGGAGAACAAGAGGGCAGAAGAGGAGGTGGACGTGGAGCACACCTCTCTCCACGGATGCATCGGGAACACACCTTCAGACACAGAAGTGCATGCAGGACACCAGCTGAGAGCGGACAGGAGTCCCTGACCAGCGGAAAAGAATATACAGACCCACAAAAAACTGGGTAGGATGAAGGAACTAGGGGGAAAACCAGGAGTGTTAGTGGGACTGGACCTGCCTTCGGCGGGTGGGGGAATTGAAGCAGGGGTCCGATCCCCACATCAGGGCAACTGTCTGAGTCAGAGGAGAAACATTTAAGGCTGAAAGTGAAGCAGCCGATCTGTGGCAGCCTAAATGGAATGAGAAATCAGACAGTCCTTGCCTCAGTGATGCATTCCTTGGAAAGGACTCAGGTCCCCTGGAAGGTGCAGCAGCTGGGAGCTGGAGTTTAGGCATTGTGGAGCAATCCCAGTGTGAGGGCTGCTGTTGACTTCGGAGAGATGGGTCGAGGAGATGGGAGGGAGGAGATCATGGGAAATGCCTATGGAGGAAATCCGGGCAGCCATGGAAGCAAGGCGATACTGCTGAGTCACGCATGGGGGTGGAGCCATCACCACAGCCTCTCTCTCTTCCCACACCAGCGTCAGCAGCTGAACAGTAGACAGGCTGACCCATCAAACACCTGATGCACTGAACTACAGAGTAGGACCCCACTCAGGGTGCTCCTATAAGTGCCTGATATGCTGATTTACAGAGTAGGACCCCTCTATGTGCCTGACAAGCTGAACAACAGAGAAGGACCCCAGGCAAGGGAGTCCTGTAAGTGCCTGAACAGGTGGAGCTACAGAGAAAGACTGACCAAAAAGGCCTTCTGATTGCCAGCTACAGGAGGCTCAAAAAAAGACTCTGATAGGGCCACAACTCCTGCTGCAGAGGCAGTCTGTGTCCCTGAACACTTGGCGCCACCAGGGTCCCCGCAAGCCAAGCAGCTGCACCACCTTCATGCTCAATTCTCACTGGGGCAGAGCTGCCACAGGCAAAAAAAAAAAAAAAAAAAAATCTTGCATTTTTGTGTGCAGGACTTCGGTCCTGTCCAACGCTTTGTGACCCTGTAGACTGTGGCCTGCCAGGCTTCTCTGTCAGGGAGGGGGCTTCTCCAGGCAAGAATACTGGAGCGTATTGGCCAGTACTGGTTGCCATACCCTTCTAGAGCACTATATTTCCTGCTACCCTAGCCACCAGCTGAGTACCTGGTGCTGCCAGAACCCCTGTGACCCAAGCAGCTGCACCACCTCCAGGCCTGGCCTTTCCAGGGACAAGCCCAAGCCCTCCAGGGCAGCCTCAGAAGCAATCCCCAGTGGACGACCCACATGTAGAGGTAGAAGTAAAACCACAATTGAAACCCAGGGACAATGTGGCTAAGGAAGAAGACCCAAACCCTTCCCACCAGCTGTACAAGATGCAGATTAAATCCATACGATCAACTAGGCAGACTCTGTGTCTGTGGACTATATATAAGGCCCTTGAGAGCTCCCATGAAAGAAGACACACTAGCTCTGATAGCTGTGGACGTTGGTGGCAAGAACACACAGGAGTAGGATCAGATTAGAATCTGAGCTGCCCCCACAGAAGGTCCAGAGGTCAGCACAGTGTTGGAGGGCATCCTAGGGAGGTGAGGTAGACTGTGTGACTCCTAGCCAGGGAAGGGACTCTGACAGCAGTGACTCAAACATTTATTATTCTTATGTTTTGACTTGTTCTATAGGGTGGCTCAGATGGTAAAGCATCTGCCTACAATGCAGGAGACCCGGGTTCAATCCCTGGGTTGGGAAGATCCCCTGGAGAAGGAAATGGCAATCCAATCCAGGACTATTGCCTGGAAAATCCCATGGACAGAGGAGCCTGGTAGGCTACAGTCCATGGGATCGCAGAGTCGGACATGACTGAGCGACTTCACTATTCACTACTATAGATTCCTTTGGATTTTTTCTTTTTTTCCCTTTCCACCCTCTCTGTTGTAGTTGTCAATTTTATTGGTATTATGAAATCTAATTAAGCTTTTGGGCTTTTTTTATTTTCAGTCACATTTTTTTATTGTTGTTATAAACCTCTGCCTCTACATTGGGCTTTTGCCATTCTGTGGAGTTTTCCTTTTTTTTTTTTTTCTTTCTTTTCTCTTTTTTTAACTTCAGTTTTTGATTTTTAAACCTATTATTAATTTTTCTACATTTATTCCCTTGTCTGCTTTTCCTACTGTTCTTTTCCCCTTGCAGTTAATCTTTAATGTATACAAATCATCTTTATCTATCTCTATCTAACTTTGCATATCTATTCTTTCTTTTCTTTCCTCTCAACATATTTGTTTAGTTTATTTTCATTGGTTTGTTCCCCAATTGGCATCTTGCTTTAGTTTTGTTTTCCCATTTGTGCTTTAGTTAGCTTTGTTCTTAACTGGTAGATATAATTTTTGGTTTCCTTTGTTTGCCAGGTGAATCTATTGTACCTTATTTTTGTTGGACTCTTTCGATTTAGCTTATGGGTGTATATGTATATGTGTATATTCAGTCACACTTTTTATTGTTGTTTTAAACCTCTGCCTCTACATTGGATTTTTCAGTTCTGTGGAGCTTTCATTTTCTTTCTTCCTTCTTCCTTTTTTTTTTTCTTTTATCTTTTTTATAATTTTAATTTAAAAAAATTTAAACCTGTTATATATTTTCTATATTTATTCCTTTGTTTGCCTTTCTTACTGTTCCTTTCCCCTTGCAGTTAATCTTGAATGTATATAATCTTCTTTATCTACCTCTACTTAAATTTGCATATTTATTGTTTCTTTCTTTTCTTTATTTCCTTTCCTCTCAACATACTTGGCAGTTGTGTTTTCATTGGTTTATTCCCCACTTGGCACCTTGCTTTAGTTTTGTTTTCCAGTTTTTGCTTTCACTAGTTTTGTTCTTAGCTGGTAAATGTAATTTTTGATTTCCTTTGTTCACCAGGTCAATCTACTGTACTTTATTTTATTGGACTGTTTTGACTTTGCTTATGAGGGTATATGTATATGTGTACATTCCATTATTTTAATTATTATTTGCCTGATTTTGTAACTGCCCTTTGTCTGGGGTTCATCTTTGGTTTCTCATTTTTGGGTATTTGTTTTAATCTCACTTAATGCCATAACAAATCACTTGTGGCATCCTCATTCCTGACCAGAGATCAAGCCCTGAGACTTTGGAGTGGGAGCACTGACTCCAAGACCCTAGACTTTCAGAGAACTAACCCTAGGGAGTATCAAGCAGGGAAAAGTCACACAAAGGAAACCACTTGAATACAAGACCCGGCATCAACCAACCACCAGTAGCACCCTGTGCAGGATGTCTCATCTAAGCAACAAACAAACCAAAAACACAAGCCAATCATCAGCAGACAGGATTACCACCTCACTCAGCTTTGCCCATCAGAGGAAAAAAAAAAAAAATTAGCAAAAAAAAAAAAAAACTCAGCACAAATCTCAGCCTGTACAACCTTACACAAACCACTGGACCAAACTTAGCAGGGCAGAAACCCAAAGAAGAAAGAATTCAACCCTGAAGCCTGGGAAAAGGAGACCTCAAACACAATAAGTTAAAAAAAAAAAATAATGAAAAGGCAGAGAAATACTACACAAAGGAAGGAACAAATTAGAAGCACAGAAGTCCAAATAAATGATGAGGAAATAGGCAAACTACCTGAAAAAGAATTCAGCATAATGATAGTAAAGATGATCAAAAACCTTGAATACAAAATGAAGAAAATGCAAGAATCAATTAACAAAGACCTAGAACAATTAAAGAATAAACCTAAAGAGACAAACAACACAATTACTGAAATTATAAATACTTTGGAAGGAATCAATAGCAGAATATCTGAAGCAGAAGAATGAGCTGGAAGATAAATGGTGGAAATAACTTCTGAAGAGCAGAATAAAGTAAAAAGAATGAAAAGAACCGAGGATAGTCTCAGGGGCCTTTGGGACAATATCAAATGCACCAACATTTGAATTATAGGGGTCCCAGAAAAAGAAGAGAAAAAGAAAGGGCATGAGAAAATTTTTGGAGAGATTATACTTGAAATTTTCCCCAACATGAAAAAGGAAATAGTCAATCAATCCAAGAGACACAGAGTCCCATACAGGATAAGCTTAAGGAGAAACATGCCAAAACACATAGTAATCAAACTAACAAAGACTAAACACAAGGAAAGAATATTAAAAGCAGCAAGGGAAAAACAACAAATAACATACAAGGGAAACCCTATACGTTTAACAGCTGATCTTTCAGCAGAAACTTGCAGGCCAGAAGGGAATGGGAAGGTATATTTAAAGTACTGAAAGGGAAAAATCTACAACCAAGATTACTGTACCTGGCAAGGATCTCATTCAAAACTGATGGAGAAATAAAAAGTTTTTCAGACAAGCAAAAGTTAGGAGAATTCAGTACCACCAAACCAGCTTTACAACAAATGTTAAAGGGACTTATATAGTCAAGAAATACAAGAGAAGGAAAAAGATCTACAAAATCAACCCGAAACAATTAAGAAAATGTCAATAGAAACATATATATCACTAATTACTTTAAATGTAAATGGATTAAATGCTCCAACCAAAAGACACAGATTGGCTGAATGGATACAAAAACAAGACCCATATATATGCTGTCTACAAGAAACCCACTTCAGACCTAAA
This sequence comes from Bos indicus x Bos taurus, assembly GCF_003369695.1. Lineage (NCBI taxonomy): Eukaryota > Metazoa > Chordata > Mammalia > Artiodactyla > Bovidae > Bos > Bos indicus x Bos taurus. Next base: position 15,855,612 of record NC_040096.1, on the reverse strand, counting down.
GACACATGTAGACTGAAAGTAAGAGGATGGAAAAATATATTCCATACAAATGGGAGGCAAAAGAAAGCTGGAGTAGCAATCATATCAGACAAAATAGACCTTAAAATAAAGAAGATTACAAGAGATAAGGAAGGACACTATATAAAGATCAAGGGATCAATCCAAGAGGAAGACATTACTATTGTAAATATCTATGCACCCATCATAGGAGCACCTCAATACATAAGACAAACACTAACAGACATAAAAGGAGAAATTGACAGTAACACAATAATAGTAGGAGGCTTTAATACCCCACTCACACCAATGGACAGATCATCAAAAGAGAAAATTAATAAGGAAACACAAGTCTTAAATGATACATTAGATGAGATGGATCTCATTGGTATCTTCAGGATATTCCATCCAAATACAGAAGAATACACCTTCTTCTGAAGTGTGCATAAAGCATTCTCCAGTTTAACTGACAAATGACACCACGAAAGTTCAGTGGTCTTGCCTGGCCTCTCTGTTTAGTGGGTGCATGATTTTTTTACTGTTTCCACTGAATGGCTTAACATTGGCCATTGGGGGATTTCGATAGATATATTTAGAATGGGGAGCCACAGGACTTGTGTTTTAGTCTCTTCTGCTACTTCCTTGTTTTGTGGGCTACAGCAAGGCACTTTTCCAAGTTAATCCCACTTGTAAAAATAACCATTAAAGCACTCACTGTCCTCCTCACCAACACACCCCCAAACAGTGTGAGTTTTCATTAATACAGTGTGGGTGATGGCACTTTATGAACTCTGAAGTGCTGAGTACGTGTTATTTTTTTCTCCCTTGAATTTGGGAGCAGTGTTTTTTGGCTTCCCTTAAATGACCCATTATCACATCCCTGGTTACTGAATACATTTGCATGGGAACATTTGGCCGATATTGGGAATGGCATTTGCAATCAATATTTTCCCTTGAAGAGCAAAGTAAGTTATCATGAACTAAACTGTAGCAGTGCCATTTACAATATTAAGTTTTTGAGAGCAATTGCTACTTTGCCTATTTTGCTAGGATGGCATAATAGAGATTATTTAAGGTGATTAGATCAGTAAAGCACCAATTTGATAGAATGATCAAAGAAGAGAGTGAAAATAAATAGACATCTGATACCCTGAATTTACAATCAGATCAAGAAATAACAGCCAATGAGAATAAGTAGTGTTCATGTGGGAGAGAGCTGCACACCAGTCACTTTCTGGGAACTTTTTCTAATGCTTCTAGCAACATCATGATATAGATATTGCTATCCCCATTTTGGGCTTCCCAACTGGTGCTAGTGATGAAGAACTCACTTGCCAATGCAGGAGACGTAAGAGGTGCAAGTTTGATCCCTGGGTCAGGAAGATCCCTTGGAGGAGGGCATGGCAACCCACTCCAGTATTCTTGCCTGGAGAATCTCATGGACAGAGGAGCCTGGTGGATGACAGTCCATAGGGTTGCAAAGAGTCAGACATGACTGAAGAGACTTAGCATCTGTGCATCCCCATTTTACAGATGAGGAAACTGAGGCTCAGAAGTTTAGGTCACCACTCTGGTCCTCCTTGAATTCTGTTTTTCAGAGAATAATACCACCACCTACCCAGTTACATAAGCCAAATGAGTTAGCTTATGAGTACAAGTTAGCTCTGATTAACCCCTTTCTCTCATTTCCCATATCCAATTTGTTATTAAGGCTTATTGATTTTAGCTTTGAAAAATCCCCTAGATTCTGTTTACTCTTTCCATCTGCAGCATTACTAGCTCTTGTTTGGATTATGCACTCGCCTCCCACACGTACACCTGTGTCCATGCTGTCCCCCCGTCTGCTCTCCCTGCTTAGATCTGATCATGCCCCACAACCCCCATGCCACCTAGAATGAGGACAAACTTCCTTACCATGGCCACAGGCTGCTGTCTGTTTCTTTGACCTCAGCATGTGCCCCACTTCTCAGCTCACTCTGCCCAGACTCAGCCTCCCGGGCGGGATGTGTTCCCTCTCAGCACTGCACCTTGCCTGGCTCCTGCGATGAGGCTCCTCCTCATCGCAGCAACTTACTGTACACTTAAGGGCTTCCTAGGTACCCTCTTGACAATGCAGCAGACCTAAGAGACACGGGTTCAATCACTGGGTTGGGAAGATCCCCTGGAGGAGGCATGGCACCCCACTCCACTATTCTTGCCTGGAGAATTCCATGGACAGAGGAGCCTGGCAGGTTACAGTCCATGGGGTTACAAAGAGTCAGACACAACTGAAGCGACTTAGCACATACACATGCACTGTCCTGATCTCAGCTCCAGCCGCCCTTCCTAGGGGAAGTCTGGAGTTCCCATAGCCTAGTGTGCTCAGTAAGATGTATGCGTGTGCACTGCGTGCTGCCAGGCTCCTCTGGAAAACTGAAATTTCCAGGCAAGAATATTGGAGCAGGTTGCCATTTCCTCCTCCAGCGGATCTTCCCCACCCGAGGACTGAACCTGTGTCTCCTGTGTCTCCTGCATTGTCAGGTGGATTCTTTACCACCGCTGAGAAGCCTCTGCGAAGGTATTGATAAACAAATAAATGACTCAGGCAGGGCATTGCAGCTAGGAAGTGGTAGATTTTGGATTTAAACTCCTTTCTTTCTGGTTCTAAGGCTTTTAAAGACCACTCTTAACACCATTCACTTTGGGGCAGGGTCATTTTAGCAGTGGGACCGATAGATGTACTTTATTCTAAGAACAAACATATGTTGGTTCCATCAAGTACAGTTTGATAAAAATTGGTTATTAAGAGCAGATTTGATAAGCAGAGCTTTTTATCCAATGTGTCTGGATTTTTAAATGAAAAGGGATAGGCCTGGGCTGATGGGAGGGATGGGGACTGGAGAGCAGAGGAGAGCAGCTCCATCTGTATTGCTCTTGACTCTTGCCCCTCTTCTTCATTCTGCCTGGAACTGCCCACCCTGAGTGGTGTAAGATAATGATGAATTACCTCCCTTGGACTGTGTGGGCGCTGGGCTATGTGTGAGTGGGGCAGCTTCTGTGATTGCATGAAGCTGTGTAATTAAGGAATTTGTAGAAAATTGCAAGTGTGCTTTGTTGCTCTGTTCTAGTGCCTCTCCCCAAGCTACATTTTCTTTCATTTATTTTTAATTGAAGAATAATTGGTTTACAAAATTGTGCTGGTTTCTGCTATACATCAACATGAATCAGCCATAGGTATACACATGTCCTCGTTCTCTTTAACGTCCCTGCCACCTCACACTCCATCCCACCCCTCTAGGTTGTCACAGAGGGCTGGTTTGATGTTCTGAGTCATCGAATTTCCTTTTATTTACCACAGACACTGGACTTCCCAGGTGTTGCAGTGGTAAAGAATTTGCCTCCCAATGCAAGAAATGCAAGAGACTGGGGTTCGGTCCTTGGGTTGGGGAGATCCACTGGAGGAGGAAATGGCAACCCACTCCAGTATTCTTGCCTGGTAAGCTACAGTCTATGGGCTCACAAAGAGTCAGACGTGACCGAGTAACCACCACAGGTATCAGGAACACTGGTAGCAGCAGGATGCAAGGGAGGGAGAGGACGTCAAGTGTTAAAACTGTTAGTTCCTAGTTTCAGCTCTGATTTTGATCAACCCCGTTCGGTCTCCTCATCTGAAAAATCAGTGATGACCTAAATTCCTTTTAACTCTCACACTACCTCTCCCCATGGTTGCAACAATTATGGAAGCCATTGTTCTCTTAGTTTTTCCAGTGAACGATGTGGCTTCTGTATTACAAAGATGTGGTCTCCAACCTAAATGACCCTTCAAGGAAATTAAATTTCTAACCATTTCCATCCGGTAAGTGAAATGGCTCAAGGAAAGAGCTAGCTGTCAATAGCTCTGTGGATGGCAAATTAATTCAGTGGAACAGAATCTGAGCAAGCACGTGCTTACACAGCCATAATTTGCCTTTCATTTTCTTTTGCAACTTAGAAGAAACTGAATAATTTCCAAAGAGCCTCTCATTTGAACATATTGAAAAAACATGTCATTAGCGAAAGGAGCATTTAGTTGCTTGATTACCATATATCTCCAAGTATGTAGAACAGTCATTTTTTGGTTGGGGGTAATTAATTAAGCAGAAAGATGCAAAATCTTGGAGGGGGGCAGCAAAATCCTTGTATATTTTAAATCGGTATTGAGAAAGCAAAATGAGAACAGGAGAGCGCAGGAGGAGGGAAGGGGTCAGCTGCATTTCCTACGGCTATTCAAATCCAAGTCCCTAAAGCAATGAGGATAAAACTGTATATGGAAATGTGTTTGTAGGGTTTCATTAACCCAAGAAAAGGGCAAAAGAGAAAGAGTTAAAAGAGATGAAATTTTAAAAATTCATTATTTAATTTGCTTATCTGCCTTTGTAGCTTTCCAACTATCACTCTCACATTGTTTTTTTCCTTTTGTCTAAAGCCAATCCGGACTATCAGCTAGCTACAAGAGCAATCCTGGCAAATTGTTTAAATTCTCTAAGATTCTTTTTTTTTTGGTACACTTTGGGGCAATAATCCTTGATTTTCCTACCTTGAGTCCTCTCTGTTCAAGTCTAATATAACAGATTGCATATGTGCTTTATAAAACTGATCTCCCAACACATAGTATGGGCAAATTCAGATGACCTGACAAGCAGCAGGGCAGCCGCTTCTTGGGGTTTGGCTGTTACTGATGGGATGGAGTGCAGAGGAGTGGCAGAGGAGAGGATTGTAGAATTTTTCTAGACTCTTTTTTTTCATCCAGAAAATAACAATGCTCTTATATTTGAAGACACCCACCTGTATGTGCTTTGGTTTTTCTAGTGGTCATGTATGGATGTGAGAGTTGGACCATAAGGAAAGCTGATCACCAAAGAATTGAAGCTTTTGCACTGTGGTGCTGGAGAAGACCCTTGAGAGTCCCTTGGACTGCAAGGAGATCCAACCAGTCAATCCTAAAGGAAATCGACCCTGAATATTCACTGGAAGGATTGATGCTTAAGCTGAAGCTCCAATACTTTGGCCAGCTGATGCAAAGAGCCAACTCGTTGGAAAAGACCCTGATGCTGGGAAAGATTGAAGGCAGGAGGAGAAGGGGATGACAGAGGATGAAATGGTTGGGTAGCATCACCAATTCAATGGACAGGAGTTTGAGCAACTTCTGGAAGATAATGAAGGGCAGGGAAGCCTGGCGTGCTGCAGTCCATGGGATTGCAAAGAGTCAGACACGACTGAGCAACTGAATGACAACGTATATGTGTATACAAAAATTCTAAGATTGTCAGAGGTTTGCATTGATTTTGGAGCAGAGTTTCAGGACTGCTGGAGCAGTGCCATCATTTCACATTAAGGATTGTAGTCAACAGGCTGCTCTCGGCCTCACTGATGTGTGAGAATCTTGTTGAGGATGGGGAGTCTGGAGGCTAGTATCACATTGTTCTTCTTTCAAGCTGGGAAGTCCCATGAGGGCAATACTAAAAATTTAATTGGAACATTTATCAGCAGTGATATGGAATCCATCGCTTAAAGTCTTCCTGCGAGAGTTCCTGAAGATTTATAGGAGACACTGTGTTGATTAAATGGCTCTGTTGCTTCTTTCTTAGTAGAAACAACACACGCCACCAGGCCGCTTAGAACCTTATGTTCCCTCTTTCCTAATAAACCATCCCCTCTTACAATTTATTTAGGGAATAGCTCATGCTATTTAACTCAATATTTTGATTAGCAGAATGAGACTCACAGAATATCAAGATAAATTGAAATGTCATAACTAACTTCATTTAAAAATAATCTAACTATAGATAACTAATGAGAACCTACTGTATAGCAAAGGGAACTCAACTTAATGCTCTGTGGTGACCTGAATGGGAAGGAAATCCAAAAGGGAGGACAATGTATGAAAAAGTATATCTGATTCATTTTGTTGTACAATAGGAACTAACACAACATTGTAAAGCAACTATATATACTCCAATCAGATTATTGAAAAAATAAATTTCTTAAAAGCAAATTTTTTGGTAATCTTTAGTTCATTATTAGAAACATGAATATTTTACAATGCAGAACAAAATTTGAATTTCTTTTCATTTAAAACATATAGCTTTTGATTTAGCCCAACTTTTACAAATGTATAATTTTTCCACTATGGAACAATTAACATTTAGAGAAAAATATGAAGAAAAAAGTCACCTTTCCCAACTTCAAGGGTTAACAACTGTTTAAAAAATTTTTTTTAATATAAATTTATTTATTTTAATTGGAGGCTAATTACTTTACAATATTGTATTGGTTTTGCCATACATGAATCAACATGAATCCACCACGGGTGTACACATGTTCCCAATTCTGAACCCCCCTCCCACCTCCCTCCCCGTACCATCCCTCTGGGTCATCCCAGTGCACCAGCCCCAAGCACCCTGTATCCTGCATCAAACCTGGACTGGCGACTCGTTTCATATATGGTATTATACATGTTTCAATGCCATTCTCCCAAATCATCCCACCCTCTCCCTCTTCCACAGAGTCCAAAGACTGTTCTAGATATCTGTGTCTCTTTTGCTGTCTCACATACAGGGTTATCATTACCATCTTTCTAAATTTCATATACATGCATTAGTATACTGTATTGGTGTTTTTCTTTTTGGCTTACTTCACTCTGTATAATCGTCTCCAGTTTCATCCACCTCATTAGAACTGATTCAAATGTATTCTTTTTAATGGCTGAGTAATACTCCATTGTGTATATGTACCACTGCTTTCTTATCCATTCATCTGTTGATGGACATCTAGGTTGCTTCCATGTCCTGGCTATTATAAACAGTGCTGTGATGAACATTGGGGTACACGTGTCTCTTTCAATTCTGGGTTTCTTGGTGTGTATGCCCAGCAGTGGGATTGCTAGGTCATAAGGCAGTTTTATGTCCAGCTTTTAAAGGAATCTCCACACTGTTCTCCATAGTCGCTGTACTAGTTTGCATTCCCACCAACAGGGTAAGAGGGTTCCCTTTTCTCCACACCTTCTCTAGCATTTATTGCTTGTAGACTTTTGGATAGCAGCCATTCTGACTGGCATGAAATGGTACCTCATTGTGGTTTTGATTTACATTTCTTTGATAATGAGTGATGTTGAGCATCTTTTCATGTGTTTGTTAGCCATCTGTATGTCTTCTTTGGAGAAATGCCTATTTAGTTCCTTGGCCCATTTTTTGATTGGGTCATTTATTTTTCTGGAACTGAGCTGCAGAAGTTGCTTGTATATTTTTGAGATTAGTTGTTTGTCAGTTGCTTAATTTGCTATTATTTTCTCCCATCCTGAAGGCTGTCTTTTCACCTTGCTTATAGTTTCCTTTGTTGTGCAGAAGCTTTTAAGTTTAATTAGGTCCCATTTGCTTATTTTTGCTTTTATTTCCAATATTCTGGGAGGTGGGTCATAGATGATCCTGCTGTGATTTATGTCGGAGAGTGTTTTGCTTATGTTATCCTCTAGGAGTTTTATAGTTTCTGGTCTTACATTTAGATCTTTAATCCACTTTGAGTTTATTTTTGTGTATGATGCTAGAAAATGTTCTAATTTCATTCTTTTACAAGTGGTTGACCAGTTTTCCCAGCACCACTTGCTAAAGAGATTGTCTTTTCTCCATTGTATATTCTTGCCTCCTTTGTCAAAGGTGTCCATAGGTGCGTGGATTTATCTCTGGGCTTTCTATTTTGTTCCATTGATCAATATTTCTGTCTTTCTGCCAGTACCATACTGTCTTAATGACTGTGGCTTTGTAGTAAAGCCTGAAGTCAGGCAGGTTGATTCCTCCAGTTCCATTCTTCTTTCTCAAGATAGCTTTGGCTAGTCGAGGTTTTTTGTATTTCCATACAAATTGTGAAATTATTTGTTCTAGCTCTGTGAAGAATACCGTTGGTAGCTTGATAGGGATTGCATTGAATCTATAAATTGCTCTGGGTAGTATACTCATTTTCACTATATTGATTCTTCCAGTCCATGAACATGGTATATTTTTCCATCTATTAGTGTCCTCTTTGATTTCTTTCACCAGTGTTTTATAGTTTTCTATATATAGGTCTTTAGTTTCTTTAGGTAGATATATTCCTAAGTATTTTATTCTTTTCATTGCAATGGTGAATGGAATTGTTTCCTTAATTTCTCTTTCTATTTTCTCATTATTAGTGTATAGGAATGCAAGGGATTTCTGTGTGTTGATTTTATATCCTGCAACTTTACTATATTCATTGATTAGTTCTAGTAATTTTCTGGTGGAGTCTTTAGGGTTTTTTATGTAGAGGATCATGTCATCTGCAAACAGTGAGAGTTTTACTTCTTCTTTTCCAATTTGGATTCCTTTATTTCTTTTTCTGCTCTGATTGCTGTGGCCACAACTTCCAAAACTATTTTGAATAGTAGTGGTGAAAGTGGGCACCCTTGTCTTGTTCCTGACTTTAGGGGAAATGCTTTCAATTTTTCACCATTGGGGATAATGTTTGCTGTGGGTTTGTCATATATAGCTTTTATTATGTTGAGGCATGTTCCTTCTATTCCTGCTTTCTGGGGAGTTTTTATCATAAATGGATGTTGAATTTTGTCAAAGGTTTTCTCTGCATCTATTGAGATAATCATATGGCTTTTATTTTTCAATTTGTTAATGTGGTATATTACATTGATTGATTTGCGGATATTGAAGAATCCTTGCATCCCTGGGATAAAGCCCACTTAGTCAAGGTGTATGATCTTTTTAATGTGTTGTTGGATTCTGATTGCTAGAATTTTGTTAAGGATTTTTGCATCTATATTCATCAGTGATATTGGCCTGTAGCTTTCTTCTTTTGTGGCATCTTTGTCAGGTTTTGGTATTAGGGTGATGGTGGCCTCATAGAATGAGTTTGGAAGTTTACCTTCCTCTGCAATTTTCTGGAAGAGTTTGAGTAGGATAGGTGTTAGCTCTTCTCTAAATTTTTGATAGAATTCAGCTGTGAAGCCGTCTGGACCTGGGCTTTTGTTTGCTGGAAGATTTCTGATTACAGTTTCAATTTCCATGCTTGTGATGGATCTGTTAAGATTTTCTATTTCTTCCTGGTTCAGTTTTGGAAAGTTGTGCTTTTCTAAGAATTTGTCCATTTCTTCCAAGTTGTCCATTTTATTGGCATATAATTGCTGATAGCAGTCTCTTACGATCCTTTGTATTTCTGTGTTGTCTGTTGTGATCTCTCCATTTTCATTTCTAATTTTATTGATTAGATTTTTCTCTCTTTTTTTCTTGATGAGTCTGGCTAATGGTTTGTCAATTTTATTTATCCTTTCAAAGAACCAGCTTTTGGCTTTGTTGATTTTTGCTATGGTCTCTTTTGTTTCTTTTGCATTTATTTCTGCCCTAATTTTTAGGATTTCTTTCCTTCTACTGACCCTGGGGTTCTTCATTTCTTCCTTTTCTAGTTGCTTTAGGTATAGAGTTAGGTTATTTAACTTTTTGTTTGTTTTCTGAGGTATGCCTGTATTGCTATGAACCTTCCCCTTAGCACTGCTTTTACCATGTCCCACAGGTTTTGGGTTGTTGTGTTTTCATTTTCATTCGTTTCTATGCATATTTTAATTTCTTTTTTGATTTCTTCTGTGATTTGTTGGTTATTCAGCAATGTGTTGTTCAGCCTCCATACGTTGGAATTTTTAATAATTTTTCTCCTGTAATTGAGATCTAATCTTACTGCATTGTGGTCAGAAAAGATGCTTGGAATGATTTCAATTTTTTTTTTTTTTGAATTTACCAAGACTAAATTTATGGCCCAGAATGTGATCTATCCTGGAGAAGGTTCCATGTACACTTGAGAAAAAGGTGAAATTCATTGTTTTGGGGTGAAATGTCCTATAGATATCAATTAGGTCTAACTGGTCTATTGTATCATTTAAAGTTTGTGTTTCCTTGTTAATTTTCTGTTTAGTTGATCTATCCATAGGTGTGAGTGGGGTATTAAAGTCTCCCACTATTATTGTGTTATTGTTAATTTCCCCTTTCATACTTGTTAGCATTTGTCTTACATATTGTGGTGCTCCTATGTTGGGTGCATATATATTTATAATTGTTACATCTTCTTCTTGGATTGATACTTTGATCATTATATAGTGTCCTTCTTTGTCTCTTTTCACAGCCTTTGTTTTAAAGTCTATTTTATCTGATATGAGTATTGCTACTCCTGCTTTCTTTTGGTCTCTGTTTGCGTGGAATATCTTTTTCCAGCCCTTCACTTTCAGTCTGTATGTGTCCCCTGTTTTGAGGTGGGTCTCTTGTAGACAACATATGTAGGGGTCTTGTTTTTGTATCCATTCAGCCAGTCTTTGTCTTTTTGTTGGGGCATTCAACCCATTTACGTTTAAGGTAATTATTGATAAGTATGACCCCATTGCGATTTACTTTATTGTTTTGGGTTTGAGTTTATACACCCTTTCTGTGTTTCCTGTCTAGAGAAGATCCTTTAGCATTTGTTGGAGAGCTGGTTTGGTGGTGCTGAATTCTCTCGGCTTTTGCTTGTCTGTAAAGCTTTTGATTTCTCCTTCAGATTTGAATGAGATCCTTGCTGGATACAGTAATCTGGGCTGTAGGTTATTTGTTTCATCCCTTTAAGTATGTCCTGCCATTCCCTCCTGGCCTGAAGAGTTTCTATTGAAAGATCAGCTGTTATCCTAATGGGAATTCCCTTGTGTGTTATTTGTTGTTTTCCCCTTGCTGCTTTTAATATTTGTTCTTTGTGTTTGATCTTTGTTAATTTGATTAATATGTGTCTTGGGGTTTTTCACCTTGGGTTTATCCTGTTTGGGACTCTCTGAGTTTCTTGGACTTGGGTGATTATTTCCTTCCCCATTTTAGGGAAGTTTTCAACTATTATCTCCTCAAGTATTTTCTCATGGTCTTTCTTTTTGTCTTCTTCTTCTGGGACTCCTATGATTTGAATGTTTTAGCGTTTAACATTGTTCTGGAGGTCTCTGAGATTGTCCTCATTTCTTTTAATTCATTTTTCTTTTTTCCTCTCTGATTCATTTATTTCCACTATTTTATCTTCTACTTCACTAATCCTATCTTCTGCCTCCATTATTCTACTATTTGTTCCCTCCAGAGTGTTTTTGATCTCATTTATTGGATTATTCATTATATACTGACTCTTTTTTATTTCTTCTAGGTCCTTGTTAAACCTTTCTTGCATCTTCTCAATCCTTGTCTCCAGGCTATTTATCTGTGATTCCATTTTGATTTCAAGATTTTGGATCATTTTCACTATCATTATTCAGAATGCTTTGTCAGGTAGATTCCCCATCTCTTCCTCTTTTGTTTGGTTTGGTGGGCATTTATCCTATTCCTTTACCTGCTGGATATTCCTGTCTCTTCATCTTGTTTATATTGCTGTGTTTGGGGTGGCCTTTCTATATTCTGGCAGTTTGTGGAGTTCTCTTTATTGTGGAGCTTCCTCGCTGTGGGTGGGGTTGTACGGGTGGCTTGTCAAGGTTTCCTGGTTAGGGAAGCTTGTGTCGGTGTTCTGGTGGGTGGAGCTGGATTTCTTCTCTCTGGAGTGCAATAAAGTGTCCAGTAATGTGTTATAAGATGTCAATGGGTTTGGAGTGACTTTGGGCAGCCTGTGTATTGAGGCTCAGGGCTGTGTTCCTGTGTTGTTGGAGAAATTGCATGGTATGTCTTGCTCTGGAACTTGTTGGCCCTTGGGTGGTGCTTGGTTTCAGTGTAGGTATGGAGGCGTTTGATGAGCTCCTATCACTTAATGTTTCCTGGAGTCAGGTGTTCTATGATGTTCTCAGGATTTGGACTTAAGCTTCCTGCTTCTGGTTTTCAGTCTTATTTTTACAATAGTCTCAAGACTTCTCCTTCTATACAGCACCACTGATAAAACATCTAGGTTAAAGATGAAAAGTTTCTCCACAGTGAGGGACACCCTGAGAGGTTCACAGAGTTACATGGAGAAGAGAAGAGGGAGGAGGGAGTTAGAGGTGACACGAATGAGATGAGGTGGAATCAAAAGAGGAGAGAGCAAGCTAGCCAGTAATTACTTCCTTGTGTGTGCTCCACAGTCTGGACTACTCAGAGATGTTCACGGAGCTATACAGAGAAGAGGGAGGAAGGAGACAGATGGGGCCAGCAGGATAAAGCGGGGTTTGGGCGGGGAATCAAAAGGAGAGAGACAGATCCAGCCAGTAATCAGTTCCCTAAGTGTTCTCCACCGTCTGGAACACACAAAGAGACTCACAGAGTTGGGTAGAGAAGAGAAGGGGGAGGGAGGAGATAGAGGCGACCTGGTGGAGAAAAAGGAGAGTCCAAAGGGAGAGAGAGCAGTCAAGCCAGTAATCTTGTTCCCAAGTAAAAATGGGTACTGAAGATTGGGTTCTTAAAGGTTCAAAATTGATAACAAATACCAAAAAGCAAAGATTAAAAATCTAGAGTGGAGGCTGGATTTCAAAAATACAATATTATAAAAAAGAAAAAAAAGAAAAAAACTCACAAAAATTATTAAAAAAATATGTATATGAAGTTTGCTTTAAAAAATAGGGTCTCTTTTTTTTTTTTTTGCAAAGTAATAGTAGGTTATAAAAATGAAAATTAAAGGAGTAATAGAGGACTTAAAATTTTTTTAAAATTAAAAAAAATGATAGTAAAAATAGTAAAAATATATCTAGGACTTTCTCTGGTGTTGCTGTGGGCAGTATGGGGTCAGTTCATTTTCGGATAGTTCCTTGGTCCAGCTTATATTTCTCAAGATCTATAGGCCCCTTCTTTTGTAGTCGGTACTAACTACAGGGTTTTAATCTATTGCACCTGTCACTTCCAAGATGGTTTCCTCTGTTTTAACTTCTTCTGTTTGCTGGTCTCTTCAGTGTCGGATTTCTGCCCTGACACAAGGGGGCGGTGGTGGACACTTTTTTAGGCTCACTTGTTCAGTTGCGCTGTGGGGAGGGAGGGACGCTGCAAACAAATAACACTGGTGTATGCTCGCAGTGTCTCGGCCACACTGGGCCTGACCCCGCTCACAGCATGTGTGCCCTCCCTGCCCACACTGCTCAGGTTCTAGTTTGCTCCACTGGGAACCGCCTGAGGCCGGCCCTGGGCTGCATGCACCTCCCAGGTCTAAGCTGCTCAGGTTCAGGCACTTGGGTAGTCCTCAGAGGAGCAGGCTGGGTTGGGCCTGCGTTTTGGGCCCTTCTCAGATCCGAGCAGCTCGGGTGACCAGGTGTTTGGAGAGTGCGGTTGCTGCGACTTATCACCTCCCTCATCCCTGCTGCTCGGTTTTCTGGGTGTACAGCCAGCGCGCCTTCTCAAGTGGATGTTGACCGTCCAGAACCCCAAGAAGTCTTAGCAAAGAAGCCTGCTTGCAGTTTGGTAGATAATGTCTCTCTGGGGCTTCGATTGCCCCCTTCCGGCTCTGGCTGCCTGTCACCGGAGGGGGATGGTCTGCAGCCGGCTATCTCTGTTCAGTCCTTTGTTCTGTGAGCGGGCCTGATGGTGAACAACTGTTAATATCTTAGTTTAGTTCTGGTTCTTCAAGCTGTGTCTATACTTCATGTAGTTTCATTATATGTCATAAGTGAAGTGAAGTGAAATGAAGTAAAAGTTGCTCAGCCGTGTCTGACTCTTTGTGACCCCATGGATTATACAGTCCATGGAATTCTCTAGGCTAGAATTACTGGAATGGGTAGCCTTTCCCTTCTCCAGGGGATCTTCTCAACCCGGGAATCGAACCCAGGTCTCCCTCATTGCAGGAAGATTCTTTATCAGCTGAGCCACAAGGGAAGCCCAAGAATACTGGAGTGGGTAGCCTATCCCTTCTCCAGTGGATCTTCCCAACCCAGCATTTGAACCGGGGTCTCCTGCATTGCTGGCAAATTCTTTACCAACTGAGCTATCAGGGAAGCCCATTATGTCATGAAGTTGTATATATTAGCTTTAAAATAAAGCATTTTTATTGTTATAAATAAAATGCTTTGTATACAACTATAACATAGAGAAAAATGTAAGAAAGAAATCAAAGTCATTTAGAATCTTGCATTTTAGAGATAATCATGATTAAAATATTGGTGTCTGTTCTCAGAATATTCTTTCCTATGTATTTTCTTTTTTCCTCCTTATTAAATACTTCAAAAAATGTAGAAAAGACAGAATAGTATAACAAACACTTATGTACACATCATCAAAATTTTAAAAATATAGATATTTTCTTCATATACTTTAGAATCTTTAGGTTTTTTCCTCTTTTTTGTCAAAACAAAATACTGTAGATAGTGTTGAAACTCCTGTATCAACTGGGATCAACTGATACAGGATTGATCTGTTTTATCAATTGATCAACTGGGTTTCCCTTGTGGCTCAGCTGATAAAGAATCCATCAGCAATGTGGGAGTTGGAAAGATCCACTGGAGAAGGGAAAGGCTACCCACTCCAGTATTCTGGCCTGGAGAATTCCATGGACTCTATTGTCTATGGGGCTGCAAAGAGTCAGGCATGACTGAGCACTTTTCACTTCCATCTTGATAAAATATTAATAAAAGATATTTTTATCAGGAAATACAATATCTTGATAAAAGATATGCACAATTTTATCTTGTGAAGATTTATGTTTATTAAAATGTATAACGCTAGTCTACTTAATTTTCCTGCTAAGTAATCTACCATATGGACAGCCCACAATGTGAGCATTAAACTCTTGCCATGTGCATTCTTGTGTAGATCTCTTGAGAAGAATATCTCTTAAGTATTTGGCATTGCTAACTTGTTGGGTAGACTTGTCTCCAGTTTTTCTAGGAATTGACCATTTGTTTAAAGTGGTTATAACAATATGTATTCCCACAAGTGACACTGGATAGCTTGGTTTGTTTTTAGCTTAACTTGGTATTGTGAAGCTTTAAAATTTTTGCCAATCGTAACAGTGTCAATCAGAGAAGGCAATGGCACCCCACCGCAGTACTCCTGCCTGGAAAATCCCATGGATGGAGGAGCCTGGAGGGCTGCAGTCCATGGGGTCACTGAGGGTCGGACACGACTGAGTGACTTCACTTTCACTTTTCACTTTCATGCATTGGAGAAGGAAATGGCAACCCACTCCAGTGTTCTTGCCTGGAGAATCCCAGGCACAGGGGAGCCTGGTGGGCTGCCGTCTATGGGGTCACACAGAGTTGGACACGACTGAAGTAACCTAGCAGCAGCAGCAACAGTGTAAATGGCATTTTTAAATTTAATGTTTCTGGAGAATACTCTTGAGAGTCCCTTGGACAGCAAGAAGATCAAACAAGTCATTTCTTAAGGAAATCAACCCTGAATAATCATTGGAAGAACTGATGCTGAAGCTGAAGCTCCAATACTTTGGCCACCTGAAGTGAAGAACTGATTTATTAGAATAGACCCTGATGCTGGACAAGTTTGAGGGCAGGAGAAGAGGGCAACAGAGAATGAGATGGTTGGATGGCATCACTGACTCAATGGACATGAGTTTGAGCAAATTCTGGGAGATGGTGAAGGACAGGGAAGCCTGGTGTGCTGCAGTCTATCGGGTGGCAAAGAGTCGGACATGACTTAGCAACTGAACAACAACAACAAATAGCTTATTATTGATGATAAATGTAACCTTTGTTTCTAACTCACAACCGGCATGGCTTTTCTTAACTCATTTAGGAGCACTTGTTAAGTGTGAGATTTCCCGAGGCGTCTACTCAGGGCTACTGTTGGGTCTGGTTGCTCAGATCCACCTTCTCCAGGCCTATACCACCAGCATTAATATTCCTGCCTTCCAGTTCTAGTGTTCTTCAGGGACTTGGAAGGTCCTTGCTATAGAAAACAGTTGCAGTAATAGGGAAGATTGTATTAAAGCAACTTTAGGGTCTTCTCACCTAGTAATCATGCAGATATTAAAATATTATATTTAGAAAAGTTACACAAGTTATACGTGAAAACATGCAATACCAAAGTATATTAAAAATACAAGCCCCCCTTGGAAGAGGGGAACAGGATGAATTGGGAGATTGGTATTGACATATGTATACTACTATTTATAAAATAGATTATAATGAGAACCTACTGTATAGCACAGGGAACTCTACTCAGTACTCTGTGGTGACCTAAATGGGAAGGAAATCTAAAAAAGAGGGGCTGTATAGCTGACTCACTTTGCTGTTCAGCAGAAACTAACACAACATTGTAAAGCAACTATACGCCAATAAAAACTAATTTAAAAAGTACAAGCCCCTCCATTAATTCTCCTCTTCCAATAAAGAACTGCTTGTAGTAGATAAACTCTACTTGTTCCTTCATATTTGTGAATATTCTTGAACGTGTCTCCTTGGGGGCCCATGAGTAGAAGCTGAATGTGATTTTTTAACTTAACATTATTTGTCAACATCTGCACAGTATTCATTTTGTGAAAGCATCAGAACTAACCTAGTTCTTCTGATTATGGCATTTAGGTTGCTTTCAGTTTTCCATTATTGTCAACAATGTTGTGGAAAACATTCTTGTAAATGTCTTTGGGCATCAGCGTGAGAATTGCCTTCTGAGAAATTCCTAGAAGTGCTATTTACATGCTAATATTTTTTTTTTTACATTTTTAAAACTTTATTTTATATTGGAGTATGGTTGATTAGAAACATTATGTTAGCATCAGGTGTACAGCAAAGTGAGTCAGTTATATATATATCCATGTATTTATTCTTTTTCAAACTCCTTTCTCATTTAGGTTGTTACAAAATATTGAGCAGAGTTCCCTGTGCTGTACAGTTGGTTCTTGTCCATTTTCTCTTTTAAATATAACCATGTGTACCTGTCAGTTCCACAGTCTCTCTCTGTCCCTCCCACACCACCCTTTCCCCCTGGTAACTGTAAGTTTGTTCTCTTAAGTCTGTGAGTCTGTTTCTGTTTGTTAGTAAGTTCAGATGTCCATCGACAGAAGAATGGATAAGGAAGACATGGTATACACATACAATGAATATTGATGAAATATTGCTCAGCCATAAAAAGAATGAAATAATGTCCTTTGCAGCAGCATGGATGGATTTAGGAATTTTCATACTGAATGAAGTTAGAGGAAGAGAAATATCGTATGATATGGCTTATGTGCTGTGCTAAGTCACTTCAGTCATGTCTGACTTTTTGCGACCCCATGGACTATAGCCTGCCAGGATCCTCTGCCCATGGAATTTTCCAGGCAAGCACACTGGAGTGGGTTGCCATTCCCTTCTCCAGGGGAACTCCCCAACCCAGGGATCGAACCCATGTCTTTTATGTCACCTGCATTGGCAGGCGGGTTCTTTTACCACTAGCGCCATCTGGGAAGAAACCATGTGAGGAACCTTAGGAAAAAAAAAAAAAAAAAGGATACATGTTAATTTTTAAGTTTCTGAGGAATTTGTGACTTCTAAGTAGGTTTGGAGGCTTACTAAGTGGCACAGTGGTAAAGAATCCACCTGCCAGTGCAGGAGATAGCAGAGATGTGGGTTCAATCCGTGGGTCTGGAGGATCCCCTGCAGGAGGAAATGGCAATCTGCTTCAGTATTCTTGCCTGAAAAATTCCATGGACAGAGAAGCCTGGTGGGAATATCGTCCATGGGTCATGGGGTCACAGTGACTGGGAACACACACACAAGAAGGTTTTGGACATGGTAGCTAGATTCTTTGAGCTTTATAGTCTGTATAATATGGCAGAAGCAATACTAAGTGTTTGGTATGGTAGTTTTGGCAATAAAAAGAGATAATGTGTAGATAGTCCATACACAGAGTTTGGACCACAGTAAGGATTCAACCCTGTTGGTTCTTTCACCTCCTTCTTATACATCACTTCCTAGTAAAAGGAAAGAGTGAAAAATAGGGAAATAAAACACATTCCCATTTTTATCAGACTTTGGTCTTGAACTGGCATTCTTCTCAAATATCTTTAACAGGCACCCAGGGAGAAAAAAAGTCTATTTCCTATCCAGAATGTGACAGAAAACATAACAGATGGAAAAACCCTTCAACCCTCTGTGTGAAAGATCATTGTGGTGATTATATTTCTTAAATGGTAACGTGAGGCATAAAAGCAATTCTCAATCATTCATATTTTCTGTCAGCTTCACATTGCTCTTATTTTCCCATCTGGGAATAATTGTAATAACAAGAAAAAAACAGTAATGTAACACTATAAAATGTTTATTGAATACACTAGATCTAGTAAGAAACAATTAGAAATGGTTTATTTTTTCCCCCTACCTTTTAAATTTGCTCTGTGGACTCATTCTTAGAGATTCATTGAATAAAGTCTTTGGCACCCAATATTTTCATGAGCAATTCTAGGTTTAAATAATTCTGTCCAGTTTAATTTCAAAATTCAAAAATATGATCTAATTTCAAAATTCAAATTTAATTTCCAAATTCAAAAAACTTTACGTTTTCTTGCATATTTTAATACAAAGAATAATCAATGAGAAATTGTGGAAGGAGGTATATCAACCTCCTTCAATGTGTTACTAAAAATTCAATGGGTTATTTTAAACGGAATCATAAAAAAATTAAATAATCCAAAAGAAGTCAGGGAAAAAATGAACAGGGACAAAAACAGGGAGGACAAAAAGTAAAGAAGACAAATAATAAAATGGTGGACATAATCTAATTACATTATTGAGCTATCAATAAACCAGTATTTAGTAACATTAAATGTTAATGAACTACACACTCTAATTAAAGTTTAGAGATTGCCAGACTGATTAAAAAACAAAACAAAAACACAAGACTCAATTATGTACTGTCTATAAGAGAGAGAGTCACTTTAATTATAAATAGATTCAGTTCAGTTCAGTTCAGTTCAGTCACTCAGTCGTGTCCGACTCTTTGTGACCCCATGAATCGCAGCAAGCCAGGCCTCCCTGTCCATCACCAACTCCCGGAGTTCACTCAGACTCACGTCCATCAAGTCAGTGATGCCACAATCCAGCCATCTCATCCTCTGTCGTCCCCTTCTCCTCTTGCCCCCAATCCCTCCCAGCATCAGAGTCTTTTCCAATGAGTCAACTCTTCGCATCAGGTGGCCAAAGTACTGGAGTTTCAGCTTCAGCATCATTCCCTCCAAAGTAATCCCAGGGCTGATCTCCTTCAGAATGGACTGGTTGGATCTTCTTGCAGTCCAAGGGACTCTCAAGAGTCTTCTCCAACACCACAGTTCAAAAGCATCAATTCTTTGGCGCTCAGCCTTCTTCACAGTCCAACTCTCACATCCATACATGACCACAGGAAAGACCACAGCCTTGACTAGATGAACCTTTGTTGGCAAAGTAATGTCTCTGCTTTTCAATATGCTATCTAGGTTGGTCATAACTTTCCTTCCAAGGAGTAAACATCTTTTAATTTCATGGCTGCAGTCACCATCTGCAGTGATTTTGGAGCCCAGAAAAATAAAGTCTGACACTGTTTCCACTGTTTCCCCATCTATTTCCCATGAAGTGATGGGACCGGATGCCATGATCTTCGTTTTCTGAATGTTGAGCTTTAAGCCAACTTTTTCACTCTCCACTTTCACCTTCATCAAGATGCTTTTTAGTTCCTCTTCACTTTCTGCCATAAGGGTGGTGTCATCTGCATATCTGAGATTATTGATATTTCTCCTGGCAATCTTGATTCCAGCTTGTGTTTCTTCCAGTCCAGAGTTTCTCATGATGTACTCTGCATATAAGTTAAATAAGCAGGGTGACAACATACAGCCTTGACGTACTCCTTTTCCTATTTGGAACCAGCCTGTTGTTCCGTGTCCAGTTCTAACTGTTGCTTCCTGACCTGCATACAGATTTCTCAAGAGGCAGATCAGGTGGTCTGGTATTCCCATCTCTTGAAGAATTTTCCACAGTTTATTGTGATCCACACAGTCAAAGGCTTTGGCATAGTCAATAAAACAGAAATAGATGTTTTTCTGGAACTCTCTTGCTTTTTCCATGATCCAGCGGATGTTGGCAATTTGATCTCAGGTTCCTCTGCCTTTTCTAAAACCAGCTTGAACATCAGGAAGTTCACGGTTCACATATTGCTGAAGCCTGGCTTGGACAATTTTGAGCATTACTTTACTAGCATGTGAGATGAGTGCAATTGTGCGGTAGTTTAAGCATTCTTTGGCATTGCCTTTCTTTGGGATTGGAATGAAAACTGACCTTTTTCAGTCCTGTGGCCACTGCTGAGTTTTCCAAATTTGCTGGCATATTGAGTGCAGCACTTTCACAGCATCATCTTTCAGGATTTGAAATAGCTCAACTGGAATTTCATCATCTCTACTAGCTTTGTTCATAGTGATGCTTTCTAAGGCCACTTGACTTCACATTCCAGGATGTCTGGCTCTAGGTCAGTGATCACACCATCGTGATTATCTGGGTCATGAAGATCTTTTTTGTACAGTTCTTCTATGTATTCTTGCCACCTCTTCTTAATATATTCTGCTTCTGTTAGGTCCATACCATTTCTGTCCTTTATTGAGCCCATCTTTGCATGAAATGTTCCCTTGGTATCTCTAATTTTCTTGAAGAGATGTCTAGTCTTTCCCATTCTGTTGTTTTCCTCTATTTCTTTGCATTGATTGCTAAGGAAGGCTTTCTTATCTCTTCTTGCTATTCTTTGGGACTCTGCATTCAGATGCTTATATCTTTCCTTTTTTCCTAAAACACATACTATGAAAATAGAAAATGATAAAAATCTGGAGTAGCAATATTCAGTTCAGTTCAGTCACTCAGTCATGTCCAACTCTTTGTGACCCCAAGAATCACAGCACGCCAGGCCTCCCTGTCCATCACCAACTCCTGGAGGTCACTCAAACTCATGTCCATCGAGTGGATGATGCCATCCAGCCATCTCATCCTCTGTCATCCCCTTCTCCTCCTGCCTTCAATCCCTCCCAGCATCAGAGTCTTTTCCAATGAGTCAACTCTCTGCATGAGGTGGCCAAAGTATTGGAATTTCAGCTTTAGTATCAGTCCTTCCAAATAACACCCAGGACTGATCTCCAAAATATGCTCCAAGTCAAAGAGATAAAGAGAATTGTTTTATGATAGTAAAAGGGTCAATTCATTGGGAAAATGTCAAAAATTTTTAAAAAGTACCTAATAACAGCTTCAATCTACATGAAACAGAAATAGAATTAAAGGGATAAATAGACAATCTACAATTTTTGTTGGTGACTTCAACATCCATCTCTCATGCAATTGGTAGATCAACTACCAAATATTAGTAAAGACATGGATGAGTAGGACATTAAACATCTTGAGTTAACCTATAGAAGACCACAAAATATCTGTATCCATCTGTGGGTGTGCTGCATGTGCTAAGCCACTATTTGCGACCTTATGGACCGTATCCTCCCAGGCTCCTCCATCCGTGGGATTCTCCAGGCAAGAATATTGAAGTGGCTTGCCCATGTCATTTTCCAGGGGATCTTCCCAACCCAGGGATCAAACCCGAGTATCTTATGTCTACCTGCATTGACAGGCTGGGTCTTTACCACTAGTGCCATTGGGGAAGCCCCATCTGTCTATCTATCTATCTGTCCATTTATCTATAATTTTTCCAATGTGTAAGATCTTTGCCAGGAGAGATTACTGTCTAAGTCATGAAAAAAGACTCAGTAGATTAAATCAAATCAAAATCATAATGAGAGTATTCCCTGACCATAATAAAATTAAAATAAAAATCATCAATAAGATATCTAGGAAAGTCTCAAATATTTGGAGATTAGATATAATCTATGAGTCAAAAAAATCATAAGAGGAAAACAGAAAGCTGCAATCTGAATGGTAATAAAAATACAACATATCAACATTTGCAGCTATAGTGGTGATTAGAGGGAAATTTATAGCTACACATGCTTATATTAGAAAAAAATGAAAGGTCTAAAATCAATGGCCTAATGAAAATAGGAAGAAAATAAAAGAAACCATCCAGGAGGTGATATAAAGGAAATGCTATAGATAAAACTTTAGAAAGCAGCTAAATTGAAAAAGAATATAGAGAAAACAAAGGAAATGCTGGCTTTATGAAAAGGTTAAAATTAATAAACCATTAGCTACACTGATCATGAAAAAAGAGAAAACATGCATTCTCAATATCAGAAGTGGAGTTATCACTACAGATCCCACAGACATGAAAAAGATGATAAGGGAACATTATCAAGTTTTATGGTGACAAATTTAACAACTTGGATAAAATAAACAAATCCTTTGAAAAATGCAACTTACAAAAACTGACACAGGGTCTTGCTGAAAAAAATATTGGCTAATCAAAAAATACATTAAGAATATAAATATGCAAGCCATAGTCTGGGAGGAAATATTTATAAATCCATTGGCTGACAAAAGAACTGGTTTCCAGGATATATGAAGAATTTTTATAGTCTAACAATAAAAGATAAAAAAAAATCCTCCACAAGGGGATACGATTTCAGGAGACACCTCACAAAGATAATATACAAATGGGAAAAAAGTGGTTGATATCATTAGTCATCAAGGAAATACAAATTAAAGCCTCAGTCAGTCACTACACACCTAACAAAATGGCTACTTGAAATACTTAACACCAGTATTGGGAAGAATGTGGAGCAACTGGAGGTCTTGCTATTTTGCTGGTGAGAATATAAAATAGTACAACCATTTTGGAAATTTTCTGAAATTTCTTTATAAAACTAACCATATAGTTACCTTATAAGTTCAATTATTTCACTGTTAGGTATATACTCAAGACTAATGAAAATGCATACTGAAAAAAAAAAGACTTGTAGAAGAACATAACAGTCTTATTCATAATAATCAAGAAGTGGTAACAGTGCTGGTGTCCATAAACAGGAGAGTGGATAACCAGGCTATAGTCATTTATACCATGGAATATTGCAATAAAACTAAAAGCACTCTTGATATGTGCAACAATATGGGTAAATATCAAAACCATTTTATTGGCTTGAAAGAAGGCTTATACCAGAGTGATCACTATATAATTCAGTTTACATGAAATTCTAAAATTTGGCAAACTTAACCCATTCTTGTTGTTCAGTAGCCCAGTTGTGTCTGACTCATTATGACTCTTTGCAGTCCCATGGACTGCAGCACACCAGGCTTCCCTGTCCTTCACTATCTCCTGGGGTTTGCTCAAACTAATGGCCCTTGAGTTTGATGCAATCCAACCACTTTATCCTCTGTCACCCCCTTATCCCCCTGCCTTCAGTCTTTCCCAGCATCAGGGTCTTATCCAATAAGTTGACTCTTCACATCAGGTGGCCAAAGTATTGGAGATTCAGCATCAGACATTCCAATGAATATTCAGGGTTGATTTCCTTCAGGATTGAGTGGTTTGATCTTCCTTGAAGTCCAAGGGAAAGGGGTCTTACAGACTTTCTAATCCCACCCCTCTTCACAAAGGAGACTCAGAGATGTGATGTGTTTGCCCGGGAAAACACAACAAAGTAACAGGAGAGATTAGCTGATTTCTGGTTCACTGCTCAGAAGTCAGCTTTTCACAACCTCCCCTCTGCCAGGGAGAGAAGAATTAAGGCAGAAAATTTCCTATGTCTGAGCCTATGCACCACTGCTCTGGTGTTGAGCCTTTGACCTATGAGTGACTGAGAGCAGAGCACCATCCCCAGAGAGCTCTAATAGGACCCTCAGGTCACCTGAAACACTGCCCATCATTTGAGTAGTTGCTTCTTTAAAAGAGAAATTAGCCTGAAAGCTTTGTCTAGCTTTGTGAGTCAGCTGGAAAAAGACCAAGTGACTCTGGACTAGGGTCGCAGAGAAAAAGAACCATGTTTGTCTGACCTAGGGGCTGAGGGGTGAGGGCCGAGTGATGGGACTTCTTGATTACCAGCTGAAAAACTGTGCTTGGGCTCCTGTGAACTCTGCCTCCATTTTATTGTGTGTATTTCAGGCCTGGTCTCTAATTCTTGTTCTTCTTCTGAAGGGTGGGGCAGAAATTGCATTTGAAGTCCTTGCTGTGAGGGGTGGGAGTTGGTAGACTCAGGCGGCCATGAGTAACCACAAGTTAGAGGTGCCACTGGGCAAAAACCTTAACAGTGTGGTCTGGAGCCCCATGTTGGTCCCACTGACCAGAGCTGTATTTGTCTGAGGGTCCTCGAATGATGTGATCTCAGAGGGGAGGGAACTGTGCTATTCAGCACTCCATGAATATGGACCGTAGGCTAGGAACTTTATGTTGCTTGCTTTGTTAAAGGCTCACAATGGCCTTGATACTATATTTTCCTTTTATAGAAGAGACATTAAATAACTTGCCCAGAATCACACAAGTCACAGATAAGGAGGCCAAGTTCTTTAAGTCAGCAGTCCCCAACCTGCTTGACACTAGGGATGGGTTTCATGGAAGACAATTTTTCCATGGACCAGGATGGAGGTGTGGTTTCTGGATGATTCAAGTGCATTACATTTAATGTGCACTTTATTTCTGTCTTGATTACATCAGCTTCACCTAGTTCATCAGGCATTAAGTCTCTCAAAGGATAGGGACCCCCTCCTTAAGCAATCCATGAGACTTCTCTCCCAAGAACCTGGAGATAAAGGCAATAACTTTGAGGTCAAACTAATCAGTTAAACTAATCAACTTGACATTTAACAAAAAGCAGTCAATTACCTCCTAGTGGCCCTAAGAAGAGCCACTTGACTATATAGCTAATCAGTAATAAAAATGCTTCTACCAAAGAAATATGTGATCAGAGTTCATGGGCAGCAGTGGGACAGAGCAATACAGGAAAGAGAGCTGTAAGCCCTGGGACGTGTTGGAGGGGACTTCTCCCAGTTCACCTTGACCCTGGCATGAGGTGGTGATGGTGGGAGAATTGGGGAGATGTGGGTTCAAGGATACAATTTTTCTATTAGGAGATCAATAAGTTCTGGAGGTCTAATGCACAACATAGTGTATATAGTCAATGGTACTGTAATGTATTTGTCAAACTTGCTAAGAGACTAGATCTTAAATTTTCTCCACAAAAAGAAATGGTAAATTTATACTCTGGCCACTTGATGTGAAGAGTTGACTCATTGGAAAAGATCCTGATGCTGGGAATAATTGAGGGCAGGAGGAGAAGGGGTGACAGAGGATGAGGTGGTTGGAGGACATCATTGACTCAATGAACATGAGTTTGAGTGAACTCCAGGAGACAGTGAAGGACAGGGAAGCCTGGTGTGCTGCAGTCCATGAGGTTGCAAAGTGTTGGATATGATTTAGCGACTGAACAACAATTATATGACTGAAAGAAGTGTTAACTGATGCCAGGGAAGTAATAATATTGCGTTGTGGTCATGATTTAGTAGCTAAGTCATGTCCAACTCTTGGGTCCCCATGGACTATATAGCCCACCAGGCTCCTCTGTCCATGGGATTTCCCAGGTAAGAGTACTGGAGTGGGTTGCCATTTCCTTCTCTAAGGGATCTTCCCAACGCAGGGATTGAACCCACATCTCCTGCGCTGCATGTGGTCTCCAGTCTCCTGCATTGAAGGCAGATTCTTTATTGACAGCCATCAGGGGAGTGATATTGGGCTATATACGTGTATCACATCAGCAACTACACCTTAAACCTACACAATACTATTTTTCAATTATGTCTTAATTTAAACAGTCATCAGAAAAATAAAATAAAGTTAAAAATCTCTTCTATTTTTTGACAAAATATGGATATAAATCCATTCTGTTGGCTTGTATTACTTTGCCCTAGGGAAGGCCATGACATACTCTTTGAAATACATTCATCAATGTTGAAAACTTTCATTTTGGTGAGCAGAAGTTATTTCAAATTGTCTTCTCATCACAAGTTTGTTTCACTGGAGAGAAAAATCCAGTTTTGGAGTTCTTGATATAAGAAGGCATTTGCTGGGGCTTTGAGGGAAATTTTGGAACACTTTGCATTAAGTTCTTATTTTGTGAAAATATTATCTGCTTTTATCTGTTTGAGGATTCGCATGATGGGTTTCTGAAGATTTTATCTCTTTAAAAAAATATTATTTATTTATATATTTGGCTGCACCAGGGTCTTTATTGTGGCATGAGGGATCTAGTTCCCTGACAGGGGATTGAACCCAGTCCCCTTGCATTTGGAGTGCAGAGAGTTAGCCACTGGACCACCAGGGAAGTCCCCGCAGATACCTCTTTATACAGTCCTTTTTCATCCAGATGGTTTTATTTGTCTTTTTGCTATGGTCTCTGCCTTTGTTGTTGTTGTTTTTAGAAACTTTCCTCAGATATCTGGTGACACTTAGCTGTCTGTTTCTGTTAAAAAATAGAGCATCTAAAAGTAGTTAGAGTTCTTTGTTGTTGGGGGGGGGGAGGGCTTCCTTGGAAGGTAGTCTCGTTGGGCCAGTTTTCTGGGAACTGTGCCCCACCAGCCCTATCTTTCAATATTTTCAGCTGGGCAGGTAAGATTCTCTCCAGAGAGGAATCTTCTTGCTTCCTGCCTGAGTGTCTACTATCTTGCTTGCAACCAGTTGGGAGGAAAAGCTGGAGGATATCAGTGTTCATTGTATAACCGGTGACTTATTTCTAGTGTTTTCAGCACTTTGTGTATGGAGAGCTCCTACTGAGAGACCCTATAGAAAAGACACTTTTGGGTGGTGCCACTTTGAGGGAGGGACAGTCATTTCAGAGCAGGTAGAAAATCTGGGCTGTACTGCTACTTAATTAGAATTCAACCTTGTTTTTCATCTTACTTTTACCTCTGCCTCTGGAGGTAAATTATGTTGCCAACTCAAGCTTTTAGGGGAATCTGGTTGCTTTCCTATTGCTGGCTTAGGGTTCAGCAGTCCTGGATCTGCTGTCAGGTACCACTTACACTCTCTGCTTCCCAGCTTCCTAAGTGCTGGGTAGGTACTCAGCTTCCTAGGTACTGTCTTTGCTCTTTTTCTTATCTTAGAGGGTTTACTTTTTAAGATCCTCTCACTGTGACTTTAATGTAATGTAAAGAAGGAATGAAAGCACGTGCATTTATTCTATGGCCTCTCTTAGCCAAAGTCAATATATTTTTCTTGGGGCATCCTTGGTAGCTCAGCGGAAAAGAATCTACCTACCAATGCAGGAGATGTGGGTTCTACCCCTGGGTCAGGAAGTTGCTCCGGAGAAGGAAAAGGCAATCCACTCTAGTATTCTTGCCTGGGAAATCCCACGGACAAAGGAACCTGGTGGGCTACCGTTCATGGGGTCATGAAGAGTAGGACTCAACTGAGCAACTAAACAACAATATTTGTATTTCTCTTAGAGTAAAATCTTGATCATTCCATGTTTCAGTTAATCAGAATTTTATATGTGCATTATGCTTTGATGAAGGAGAAAGAGAGTAAGAGAGAGTGAGGGAGAGAGACAGACTGAGAAGGAAGGAAGGGAAACATGGTGTTATAATAGACAAACCCACTGGTCTGTTTTTGGCGTCAATAAAGATTTAGCCCTGTTTTCTGTTTAAAAAGAAGTGATATTCAGACAATGATTTTGAATCAGTACTGGGGCAAGGGGGAAGATTTATTTGTGTTCAGTTTATAATCCTTAGGATAAAAGAATAAATATTGTAAAACACATTTTAAAAAAGAGTTTCTGATTAACCCACAAATAATTGGGCATGGAAGGTAGCCCAAGCATCTCTGGCCAAGTCAGGGTCTGTGGAGATTTTCTGTGCATCAGTGACTTGCCCTTTATATTATTGTACTTTTTCTTTAGCTTAACATTCAAAAGAGTAAAGGGAGATACAGAACATAGAAGGAAGAGATCACCCATAACCTGCCTCTTTTCCCTCCTACCCAAAGACAACTGCTGTTAACATCTTGCTATATTCTCTTCCTATACTTTTTCAGACACCTTTTTAGAAGATATTTTTATTCATGAAATTGTCTGAGGCGATGAGTAAGTTGTCAGAGAGGACCACCCACTCTCCTCTCCTCTTCTCCTCCTTGAAGGTGATTGACTTAGGAACCCCATATCCTAACCTTACAGTGTTGACGTTAAGTGTTCCGTCTGGGTACTCTGCGGTGCCCTCTCCCTGTCACCCTCCCCTTCATTCTTTCCCTTCCTGCTTCACACCCCTCCCACACATACACACACACGGCCAGAGAAGGCCATGCAGAAAAATAATGCTATCACTCTCCGAAAGAAGGGGCTTTTTTTGTACTTTTACAAAGGACAAAAGGCAGTTTTGTCTATAAAAAGGATTTTCTATTAGTGTTGGCGAGAGGCTGAGAGGGATTTCTCCCTCTATCCAGTTGGAGAGAGAGAGAAAGTGTGTGTGCGTGTGTGTGTGTGAGACACACACAGAGAGAGGGAAGTGGACAAGTGCATTGTGGGAAGAGCAGCCTGACAGAACGGGGGGCAGGCAGCTGCAGAGCCGAGATAGGAACTTGGAGTGCTTCACGGTGCCAAGTCTGTCAGAAACTGCTCCTGGGGTCTGAAAAACAACAGCAGGATCCCGCATTCCTCTGACAACCACTCAGAAAATAGAGTGTAAAGAAGTGGGAGGAAAGAAAGATGTAGGGCGAGCAATCGAAATGCTTCCTCCTTCTCCATGGAAGCCTGTGAAACACTGGCTGCTTGAGCGGCTCAGGTGAGGGGAGATTTTGGACAAAGAATAGCCGTGGTGCTGCCAAGGCACATAACCTGCTCTTCTTTGAATACTGAATTTTCTTAAAGTGCTTGGGAGAATTGTCCCTTAATTTACACAACCCCACTTATCCTAGACTGCCGCTTCAGTTTTCTAAAGTGACTGCTTGGTTGATTATGTCAGGGGTCAGCAAACATTTTCCAGGAAAGAGCCAGATAGTTAATATTTTAGGCTTGGTGGCCCATATGGTCTCTTGTTGCAATTATTCAACTCCACTGTTGTAGTGTGAAAGCTGCCATTGAAATACGCACAGGAGCAAGCGTGGCTGAGTTCCAATGTAATTTTTTTTATGGACACTGAAAATAGAATCGTACTTAATTTTTTTACATTCTGTGAAATATTATTATTCTTTTGAATTCTTTCAACCATTTAAAAATGTAAAAAGCATTCTTAGACGTTAGGTTGGATTTGGCCCATTGGCTGTGATTGGCCAAGCCCTGGTCTTTATCCAGATCACGGTGGTGTAGACACAGGCAGGAGAGTGCACTAACCTTCCCGCCATCTCTTCCCTACTCCTCCCTCCCCTTCCTTTAACTGCCCTTTCCTTCTCTTCTCAGCTTCACATTGTGCTGATTTCAAAATTAACAGGGACTCCTCTGGTGCTCCAGTGGCTAAGAATCTGCCTGCCAGTGCAGGGGGCATGGGTTTGATCCCTAATCTGGGAAGATTCCACAGGCCAAGCTGCAATAAAACCCGTGGGGCACAACCGTGGAGTGTGTGCTCTACAGCCCAGGAGCTGCAGCCACTGAGCCCTTGTGCCCCAACTACTGAAGTCCGCAGGCCCTGGAGTCCGTGCTCCACAACAAGAAAAGTCACTGCAATGAGAAGCCTTGCAATAGAGAAAGTCTGCGCACTCAGCAACGAAGATCCAGCACAGCCAAAAATAAAAAATAAATTGAAAAAAATAATAAAAAGAAGATTAATGAAAGGAAACTAAGGGAAATGAAGGATTTTCTATTTAACCCATTAGTGGCAGTGTCAGAATAAAAACCCAGAACTCAAGGAACAGTCTTTATAGACCAGAGCAACACGATGGGATTCTTTTTTGTGATTCCAAAGGGCAAGCTATCAAAAAGCACACAAGCTCCTTAAGGTTGTGCTGAGTCTGAAACTGACTTCTTTGTTAACTGCCTGTTCTAAGATTCTTGAATGCATAATTAATTAAGTTGTAGTAGTTAATGTGCTTCACACAACTGGGCTGTAGAGATAAACAAGGTTGGACCTGCCTTCTAGGAGCTCACTTCTTCAGGGTATTCTTTTGAATGATTCCTATAAACCTACCAATGTGTTGTTTTACCCTTAAAGAATTAAATTCAGCTATACATTCATAAATTGTGATTAGAATTAAAATTTGGAAGGATATCCATCCTTGGAGCATGCAGGTAAAGGGAATAAAAAGCTAATATATAACTCATACTTCCTACCTGTGCATTAGGGTTTAAAATAACAAGACTGTTAATTTATTTTTTTAACTATTATTTTAAAATGAAACCAACAAACTGAAACTAGTTTTTATTTACTAAAATCATCCTAAATCATGTGAGCTTGAAAAATACCTAGGTTAGTTTCTGTTGTATTTAAATACATATAAGCACTTTTTGCTTTAAGTTAATAAAATAGAGTTTTTACATATTAATTTTGGCAATGCCATCCAAAGGTAGAAAAATAACATTTATAATGTACATAAATAGACACATATACAAACACAGACAGATACTTCTTAGCTTTCATTTGAAAATTTTAGCCATGAATCAGGTACAAACAAAGTTCACTAGTCTATAAATAACAGTTGGAATAAATTAAGTTTATTACTTAGATGACTAAGATCTTTTTACTATTTGTGGTGACATTATCATTTGTATTTGCCCTTGACAAGCAATTTTAAGACAGCTGTGGTTTAAAGTTTAGGCAAAAACCCTTTAGCAGTTTGTATTTAAAAAGGCCTTTTCCCCCTGCTCCCTTTTTCCTTTTAGTCTCAAGCAAGTTTTAGTTATCTCCTAGATGATCCCATTTTAAAGGGATAGCAAAAGAAAATATGTTTTTTCCTTAGAGTTTTGAAGTATATTTGTCTGTTATCAGAAATCTTACGATAATTATTTTTCTTTTTTTGAACAATTTTGGCTCCAATTACCTTGATCTTATGCAATACCTAGGGCTTCCCTGGTGGCTCAGATGGTAAAGAATCGGCCTGCAATGCAGGAGACCTGGGTTCAATCTCTGGATTGGGAGATCCCTGGAGAAGGGAATGGCAACCTACTCCAGTATTCTTGCCTAGAGAATCCTATGGACAGAGGAGCCTGGCTGGCTACCTACTGTCCATGGAGTCGAAAAGAGTTGGACATGACTGAGTGACTTTCACTTCGCTTATGCAATATCTATTACATTTTGAGAGGGACAGGTGAGGTTTGGGGATTGTTAAAGTTATGTGGTCTTTGACTTGCTTCTACATTTACATTTCTACTTTTGTAGCGATTGCAACACAAGGACAGTTGCTTCTACTGTTTCTCATATATTAGCTCCAAGCGGATCCATTTCCTGCTCATTTGTAGGAGGGCCTTTGAAAATTCTGAGGGCAACAGGTGAATTTTTAAGAGAGAATTTTTATTGAAAAAAAATTGCAGTCTAATTGCTGTGCTTTCATCTTGTTAGGGAGTCCCTAAGGCCAGCTGTTTTGTGTGTATATATATATAAAACTTCAATTATTTAAAATGAAGTATAATTGACTTATAATGTTATATTAATTTTAGTTGTACAGCAAAGTGATTTGATATTTTTATATATTACAAAATAATCACCAGAATAAGTCTAGTTACCATCAGCCACCATATAAATTTATTGCAAGATTATTGACTATATCCCCATGCTTATATTACATCCTTGTGACTTATTTATTTTGTAACTAGTATTTTGTACTTCTCAACCTCTCTCATCCATTTCACTCCTCATCCCACCCTTTTCCTCTTTGGCAAACATCAATAACAAGACTGTTATTTTAAATGAGAACAAAAAATCTTACTTTCAAATAAATATAGTTCCTAGCAAGTAAAACATTGATTCCTCTGGTTCTAGACATTTCTGGAAGTGTCCTTACTGCCTAGGCTACTTCCTTCTGTACAAACTACTGCTCATGTCTTTATCCTTTGTGGCTCGATGTGCTTCAGAAATGACAACTTTTTCTTTTGAAGTCATGTTTTGCAGATAACCTGAGCCGTCTTGCCTGATGGTAATGTTTGGGTGAAAAACTTCACGTAAAGCACATTGTGAAGAAATGGGTTGTTATGGCAAAGGCTCCAAGTGTTGGGTTGAGGTGGAGGGGTGGAGAGAATGCAGACTTCAGAGTCAGACAGTTTGGGGCCTACCTCCGTTGTGAATTGCCTGTGTGATGTCAGAAAAGATACTTTTTTGAGACTCAGTTTTCCTATCTGTAAAGTGAGACTAAGAATCCTTTCCTTACACTGTTGTTCTAAGGATTAGAGATGATATAGCTACGCTGGTGGTTCAGCAGTAAAGAAAATGAGTGCAATATGGGAGACCAGGGTTTGATCCCTGGGTTGGGAAGAACCTCTGGAGAAGGGCAAGGCAACACACTCCAGTATTCTTGCCTGTGAAATCCCATGGACAGAGGAGCCTGGCAGACTACAGTCTATGAGGTAGCAAAAAGTCAGACACACTGAGCATGCATGTACACACACACGCACACACACACTATTCTTATTTAGCCAATTCACTACAAAGGATAAGGTGACATGAGATAGAATCTCTCCAAAATAGGATTTTGGGAATAAACTCTAAGGCAGTGTTAAATAAATGAATCAAGATATTTTTCACTCCTGTTTTTGAAGTATGTGACTTCTTGGGTTTTGGTGGTGTTGAAATCTTCCACGGAAGAATTTGACACCTCACTTCTGAGTCATACTAGAAACATCATGTTTCATTGCTAGTTACTATTTTCCTTTTTTTTAAAAAAAGTTATTCGTCCAGCTTGTCTTGAAAGATCAGTTAAATGTCATATTACCCCTACTTCTGTTAATCTTTCAGAATGCTCACCACAACAGTCACAACAATTTCCTCATGCTCCAGTTTATTTAAGAAGTGTTTCTCTAAATATAGTGTTACTGAATTTTTATTTCATACATCCAAGTTTATTTTTCCACATAAAAATAGAGATTCACTATAAAACATCTGGAAAACACAAAGAAGTAGATTTTAAAATATTCTTTTAGTCTTATAACACAAAGCTGAAAGTAAAAGTTGCTCAGTCGCGTCTGACTCTTTGTGACCCCATGGCCTGTACAGTCCATGGAGTGGGTGGACATTCCCTTCTCCAGGGGATCTTCCCAACCCAGGGATCCAACCCAGGTCTCTTGCATTTCAGAAGGGTTCTTTACCAGCTGAGCCACAAGGGAAGCCCAAGAATATTGGAGTGGGTAGCCTATCTCTTCTTTAGCAGATCTTCCCGACAGGAATCAAACTGGGGTCTCCTGCATCGCAGACAGATTCTTTACCAGCTGAGATACCATGGAAGCCCCACAACACAAAACTAGCCACAGTTAAATCATCACTTCTCTTTTGGTATATTTCACTCTGATGCAATTACTATTTTTACTGTCTCTTCCCCAATCAATAACGGTGATGACATGATGTGTATATGAATGTCTATATATAAGCAGTTCACAAATATGTATCTTTCAAATAATGTATGTTTATTGTTGTTCATGCTAATATACCTATTCATCATAGGGAAGTTGAAAAATACTGAAAAATGTAAAAGAATTGTTAAAGACATCTCGTAATCATACAGAAGTAATTTCCTTAACATTTTTTTCTGTTGCGATTTTAGACTATTGAGATATTACTACATATTGTGATCTTTAAGTATAGTTAATGAACATCTACCAGAATAAGGGATTCAGTAAAGGATTCAGTGAAGATATTGCTTTGGGGCAGAGAGTAGTATGCTTTTAAATTATAGATATGAGCCAAAGACAAAGTGAAAGTTGCTCAGTCATGTCTGACTCTGCAACCCCATGGACTATACAGTCTATGGAATTCTCCAGGCCAGAATACTGGAGTGGGTAGCTGTTCCCTTCTCCGGGGAATCTTCCCAACCCAGGGATTGAACCCAGGTCTCCCACATTTCAGGTGGATTCTTTACCAACTGAACCACCAGGGAAGCCCATTCAATATGGGTTTTGAAGACTTCGTCCTAGGTATGAAAATAGACATTGTACTTCTACCAACAAGGGCTTCCCAGGTGGTGTGGTGGTAAAGAATCCACCTGCCAATGCAGGAGATGTAAGAGATTTGAGTTCCATCCCTAGGTTGGAAAGATCCCCTGGACGGGGAAATGGCACCCCCCTCCAGTATTCTTGCCTGGAGAATCCCATGGACAGAGAAGCCTGGCAGGCTACAGTCCATGGGACTGCAAATGGTTAGTCATGACTGAACACACACACATACATTCTATTGATAGTGCAGTTTGAAAAAATAGACTTTATTTTTTAGAGACGTTTCAGGTTCACAGCAAAACTGAAAGAAAGGTACAGAGATTTCCCATATGTCTCCTGTCCTACACGTATAAAATCTCCTCATTACCTGTTACCTGGGGAATGATATGCTCCATTTAGTCCTTTTGGTCATGGTGTGCTGGTGTCTGCTGTTGAAGTGCCGGTCCTTTTCTCTTGAGTTTGATGTACCTACAGAATGACTTCTTTGTCCTGGCTGAAGACTCTGCTGATCACTACCCCCATGGGTACCTCCCGTTTTCCTCCCCGTGGCATGTGGATACTTTTGCATCCCTGCACCACCCGTGGAGAATGTAGCCTTTGGTCAACTCTAATCATCTCCCTTTGTAGGTCTAACCTCTTCTTGAGGTGCCATGTTGCTCAGGGAACCAGCTGAATGTCAGTCTTCCAAGTGAAGGTGAAATCTTCCAGTTTGTATCTGCAAAAGGGAGAGAAGCCTGGCTACATTCTCTAGAATTTCCAGTTTAGTTGGTTGTTATCAATACAGCCTCCTCCTGGATTTTGCCCTAGCCAGTGAACCAGATCAATACATCTGCTCAAGTGCTTACCCTTCTCTTTTCTCCTCAAAGCTCTACATCCTCCTGTCCCAGAACTTCTCCATTTTCTCCCCAGGCAGCTTAAAATTCTCTTTATTATATGCAGAGCTTTCTAGCTTCGTATTATAGCAAAATCCCATGAGTTCAATCTCAAAACTTGAATGTACCTTGCATTTGCTTTGATTAGTAAATAGTTTTTTTCCCCCATTGTCTGTTTTTTTACTTTAGAAATGCCTTTCACTCCTGACAAAGGCTGACTTTCAATAAAAGCCTAGCTTTTTCTCAGTTATTTTTGGCCTTTCTTTCCTACCAGAATATGCTATGGATGAGGAAACATGTGGTAACAAGGCTTTTGGCATTTAAGAATACACCTGGCAATACTGACACATATTTCTCCTCTTTCTCCATTCCCAAGTATATTTGGTGTTGGATGTTTGTTGACACGCTGAGGGATGCCGATGTTCTGTGGAAAATAGACAATTCTGGCTCTCCTAAAGTTTGAGGTCTTTGATTTGACAAAAGTAGAGAGAGGAGATGGCTGGGGATCCCTATGGCTGATGGGTTTTGTACATTGCAAAGTTACACAGTCAAATCAGAATCTAAAAATCTTTTTTAAATTTTATTTTTATTATTATTTTTAATTGAAGTATAATTGACTTATTGTATCAGGACCATAGGGCTTCCCCAGTGGCTCAGCGGTAAAGAATCTGTCTGAAATGCAGGAGACACAGAAGACATGTGTTCAATCCGTAGATCAGGAAGATTCCCTGGAGGAGGACGTGGCAACCCACTACAGTGTTCTTACCTGGAGAATCCCGTGGACAGAGGAGTCTGGTGGGCAGTGGTTCACAGGGTTGCAAAGAGTGGGACACGACTGAGTGACTAAGTACAGCACAGCACATCAGAAGTGTAAGTGAGATAATTCACATTTTTTCCCCTTTTTTCCCCCAAAATATGTGCTTAGTACTCATTACCCCAGTGGCTCAGCTGTCTTAGGAGCAAGCAGCTAGGACAGAGAAGGATCTGAAAGAGAGGGAAGAATAAACTTGCCTAATTTCTTGATTTCTGCCAAAGAAGGCAGTTCATTAGCAAGACCTTGGCTTGATTTCTATGAAAGGGACATGGCCTTGATTTCACTCAAGCACCAAATTTATCACACTGTCTCTAACTGGCTTTTGTTTCTTAATGATAAGATTATGTTCCATCTTCCAGCATCTCTTCCACCTCCAGCTTCCCAGTATCTCCTAGCAATGATTTCACCATCTATTTGACAGAGACAATTGAGTTGATCAAGAATGGACTTATCTTAAAGCCCTACCCTGACAAGTCTATCCTCCAAATCCACTTCTTTTGTCTGTTCCATAACCTCAAGGAGGGCCTACCAATTCCAAGATGCTGTCTGATTTCTATGGAATAACTGACTTGTCTGAAAGTAACGTACAAATGTGTCATTAGTGTATTAACACTACACAGAATTCTATTTTCTTTCAGGAGTAGAAAAAACCTGGTAATAAGTAGCCCATTGTTTGACAGCTTTGCACCCAAGTCCTCAGGGACCCAAACTCATGTAGCTCACCACTTAACTCTTTCTGTAATCTGCAGTTTTAACAGTTTCTTCACCTGAAATAAGAAGGAAAAGATGAATAAGGTGAGTGTCCAGAGCATGTCCCAACTGTACCTTAAGGAAAGATCCCAGAAACAGCCACGTGACTTTCCTCCTACCATTCCAAAGGCCAGAACTTAGTCACATGGCCACACCAAGCCGGGATGAGGTGGTGTGTCCAGGAAAAACTCTCTTTTTATGGAAGAGGGGAGAACTGGCTTGCAGGGGTATTCAGGAGCTTCTGCTATAATGAAGTAACTCATTTTCCTTTGTATTCTTTTTTAGCTTTTTATCTTATACTGGAGTAAAACCTATGAACAATGTTGTGATAGGTTCAGGTCACAGCAGAGTGACTCAGCCATACGTATACATATCCATTCTCCTCCCAATTCCCCTCTCATCCAGGCTGCCATATTACATTGAGCAGACTTCCACGTGCTATACAGTACGTCTTTGTTGGTTACCCATGTTAAATATAGCAGTGTGTACATGTGCATCCCAAACCCCCTAACTATCTCTCCCTCTCTCCCTTCCCCCTTGGCAGATATAAGTTCATTTTCTAAGTCTATGAGCCTGTTTTTGTTATGTAAATAAGTTCATTTATATCATTTATTTTTTAGATTTCACATATAAGGAATATCACATAATATCCCTTATGTTTTGTATTCGACTCTAAAACTATCTCAAAGAATATTTTCGATAAGGACAGCCTCTCTGGGACAGATTTCTGGTCTGCCTGGTTGGAAAATGAGCTTCTTAGTTGAGTATGAGTTTTATTTATTTGTTCTTAAAATCTATATTATTACGAAAGTTATAATAATATTGCTATCTTAATTACCTTCCTTGTTAAATCACCTGTTTTATCATTATGCATGTGGCATTATTATATATTTTGAAGAAAGAAAAATTTTCATGCAAGCTTTTCACAGAATAGTGGTAACAGTTCTCCAGTGGAAAATACACTCTTGAAATAACTTAGACATGAAATAAAACCCTTGTACTGTGTCTGAATACAGAGCCAAGAATGATTGAAATTAGGGAGGATTAGGATACGGATGTTCTGGTTTGTGGCTGAAGCTGTCCTCCCTCCACGCTCTGCTAGGAAGCTCTTTCACAAGTAGCAGCCTCAGCTTGTCCACAGTGGGCAACGGAGCTCAAAAACATAACATGGCATTTGTCTCTAAACTCCTTGATTGCTTTGAAACTGCCGACAGTAAAACAAAGTTCGCCCAAGGCAAAAATTCCACTGTTTTTCTTCTGTCCATTGTAGATCAATGAGAATAAGTGGATTTTTAGTCACACAGTAAAATTTTATTGATGCTCTATGATGTCCCAGACACTGTCCTGGAATTTGGAAAACAACAGGGAAGAAGTGTGCAGCTATTTGGCATTTGGATTACTGACCCATTCTCTGACATTCCCCTGCTCTGTTGCGAACAGCATTTCTCAGGCTCTTTTGCCAACTGGCCCCTGGTTATGCTTCAACAAGGGGAGGAAATCAATTGTGAGAGGAGTGGAGAAGCCTGAGCTTTTCTCATCCATCACTTCCATCCCCATCCCAGGCTTTAGGTGGTACCTCCAACCGTGGCTGTATCCCTTCAGTGGTTTCAGGTCTTACCAGACCCCATGACTCCATGGTCCAAGCTCCTACAGGCAGCCCCACTGTGGTTTCACTTTCCACCAAGTGGCTAGGCTTCTGGCCTCTGGTGACACCACTTTTTCTCTCCACTCCGAGGGACAGAAGATTCTTGCTCATCGTATCTTTTAACACCTTTG
The DNA here is from genome assembly GCF_003369695.1 of Bos indicus x Bos taurus. Taxonomy (NCBI): domain Eukaryota; kingdom Metazoa; phylum Chordata; class Mammalia; order Artiodactyla; family Bovidae; genus Bos; species Bos indicus x Bos taurus. Next base: position 15,817,554 of record NC_040096.1, on the reverse strand, counting down.
TTACTAGTTGCCATTATTAAATGTTACATGAAGCCTCTGGCAAAACTCAATATGAAAGTTACAGCTAGGACCCTAGGGTTTTACAGCTCTCTTACTTTGGTAATTATTCTTACTCTGAGATACAGTTACAGGTAGACACAGTTGTTTAATCCTTAAAATCTAAATGACCGTGTGGCTTGACCCATCAGTTGTGAACTGGGTGCTATCTGATCTTTAATACCAAGGCAGAATCTTGCCTGTGTGCAGCAACACTACATCATCAAGTGGAAATGGCAAACATGAGATCAGGCTGTACAAGTTTAAGAGGACACAAGTATAGCATTGTTGCTAAGTTGTGTCTGACTGCAGCATGCCAGGCTTCCCTGTCCTTCACTATCTCCTGGAGTTTGCTCAGACTCATATCCATTGAGTTGATGATGCTCTCTAACCATCTCATCCTTTGCCACTCCCTTCTCCTCCTGCCCTCAGTCTTTTCCAACATCAGAATCTTTTCTAATGAGTTGGCTCTTCACATCAAGTGGCCAAAATATTGGAGCTTCAGCTTCAGTGTATGTCCTTCCAATGATTATTCAAAGTTGATTTCCTTTGGGATTGACTAGTTTGATCTCCTTGCAATGTAAGGAACTCTCAAGAGTCTTCTCCAACACCACAATTCGAAAGCATCAATTCTTCGGCACTCAACATTCTTTATGGTCCAGCTGTCACATCCATACACAGACTACTGGAAAAACCATAGCTTTGGCTAGATGGACCTTTATTGACAAAGTGATGTTTCTTCTTTGTCTGGGTTTGTCCCAGTATATAGTGTATGAGCAGGTAACTCAGATCCCCAGGCATTGGCTTCTGCAGCTTTGCCATCCTTACTTCCAGCTACTCCTCAAGGAGTGTCTCCTATGACTAGTTGATGGAGGAAGAAAAAAAAAAAAAACTTGGACCTGGTGAACAGATGTGTCTGCATGATAGGCTGACAATTGGAAGTGGACTGCTTCTGATTTACAGCTTCATTTGGGAGGAATGAAGGGAAGCCTCTGAGTGGATAGAACCTTTGGCAATATATCTGGTTCCCTACTTTGCAAGGAAGGAGATATAAGTATATTCCTACACTGATTCATAATAGTGGCATAGACTGGTTAGTCATGGAGTGAGGACAAATCAGACTGGAAGATTGGTCACAAGGAAGCCTGGAGAAGAGGAATGTGGCTGGACTTCACGAAAAGGCACAGAGTGTGAAAATATACTCTGAATACGGTTCCCATAGAGAACCCATGGAAGTGGAGCCCCTCAGTAACTAGGAGAACAAGGTAACCCACTCTGTGGACATCACTTGATCTCTTCCCTCAAAGCTTGCTCATGTACAAAGTGGCCATAGCAGCAGTGATAAAGGTCATTCATAAGCTCAACTAAATGGACTTCCCTTCACCAAGCCTGATTTGGCTCGGCCACTGCTGAGCGCCCAAAGTGTGGCTGTAGGATCAGTGCTGCGCAATATGATATCAGGTTGATTATGCTGACCTCCTTCCAAATGAAGGGGGTCTATCCTGAAAATCGCTTTGCCTTTTCTGCCTCCAGACTTTCTATCAAAGGCCACATTCACCATTATGGTATCCCATTTAATTGTGTTCCTGACCAAGGAATTCATTTTATTGTGAGAGAAATTGACCCCAAGCTCAGCACAGCATCTTACTACATAAACCCTCTGCCTGCAGGATAAGGCACGCACTTTGGACAGTAATAGAAATACAATATTCTTTTCTCCTGAGTCAAATATATGGATCTGGGAATTACAAGTGAAAATTGGAGAAATTCTCAGTATTACATTTAATGGCCCATATACAACATGTTTTCTTCCTGTATTGGCAACTGTGGTTCAGAGGTCCTCATTCCCAAAGGAGAGATGCTTCTATCACAAAGGACGTTTATGGTTCTGTTGAACTGGAAGTTGAACATCACTCTTGCATACAGCATTTTTGGCTTCTCATGTCACCCTGAAACAGCAGGCAGAGAAGAGACTCCAGATTTCTTAACTATATCCCCCGCACGTGCAACTTACCTGTCTCATGTGGTTCCTTCTTTATATCTTTAGTTGTGGAAAATCTTCTCCTAGTTTTCAAGTCATTCTCATAGATAGTGGCTCCATATATGTGTGCTAAGTCGCTTCTGTCGTGTCTGACTCTTTGCGACCCTATGGAGTCCACCAGGCTCCTCTGTCCATGGGATTCTCCAGGCAAGAATACGGGAGTGGGTTGCCATGCCCTCCTCCAAGGGGATCTTCCTGAGCCAGGGATCGAACCTGCATCTCTTACGTCTCCTGCATTGGCAAATGCATTCTTTACCACTGGTACCACCAGTGCTCCATATATAGTTGTAGTTTTGCTGTGCCCATGGAAGGAGTGAGTTCATAGTCTTTCTACTCTGCCATCCTGGCCACTTCTCCTTCCCACACACTGTTTAGTGGGCACTGTTTATTCTATTGACTTAGAGAAGGGAGAGGGACCAAGGTAATTTACAAGAAACAGGGTTGAGAAGAATTAAGTGAAAATGTGTAGTTCAATGATACCATGTGGAGAAAGGAAAATAAAGAGGAGAAAATGGCAGAATGGTTACTTTCTTGGAACAAGAAGAGTGAGGGAAGCCAAGAACACAGTTGGAGCTGGACCAGGTGGAGCAGAAGTTCCAACTGAGGCTGCACTGAGAGCACTCCCTGCTTATCTTGATAACAGTCTCACCTTCTGCTGATGATGCCCAAATGAGAAAAATCTGGCAAAAAGAGCCAGGGGAGGCAGAGTCATTTATGATCCAATGTACCTTACCTTGGGAGAAATCTGAGAAGGAATTTGGGAAGGATTGTGTTGCAGACAACAGGTGAGATAATAGTGGGAACATTTCTGGCTTGGTATAAAGTAACCAGGACCTCTGTTTGTGAATTTCTATTTGAATGCTACACCATGTGCTGTGTGTTAGTCACTCAGTCATGTCCGACTCTTTGCAACCCTATGGACTGTAGCCAGCCAGGCTCCTCTGTCCATGAGGATTCTCCAGGCAAGAATACTGGTGTGGGTAGCCATTCCCTTCTGCTGGGAATCTTCCTGACCTGGGGATGCAACCTGGGTCTCCTGCATTGCAGGCAAATTCTTTACCAGCTGAGCCACCAGGGCCTGCTAAATTTTATCCCATCAGTGTAAAGAATGAGCTCTGATTATTATGGTTGTCACTGGCTGGATGTCTATTATTTTCTAGAAACTGTGGTGGAAACTTTATATAAGTCATTTAATTACATTTTTTTCAATCTGCATATGAATTAGATATTACAATTATTTTATAAATGAAGAAAATGAGCCTGAAAGCAATTAATAAATTGCCCAAGGTCAGATTGCAAGTAAGTACCAGACATAAAACCCACATCAACTAATTCCCAAGCTTCTGCTCTTTCAATTATGTTACAAACTTGATCACAAAAAGAATTACTTTATTTGTTTGGGCTCTTTCACCAACTATTAGGTTTATCTGTCAGATAATCTAATCAAATGAGTGGGAATATGTCATTTAGAAAGACTTTGAGGAAAAAAGATTAAATTAAAATGTTAATGCATGGCCAATGATCAGAATATTCTATCTTTTTAAAAATGTATGTGAGAAATTGGACCAGCTGTATGTTCAGTTCAGTTTCATGAACGTTTATTGACAATGTGCTATTCTTGGGGAAGAGTGGAGATGAAGTGTCGATGCTCACCTAGGACAGCAGAAGATCACTTTTTCTGCAACTTACATATTGGTAGGGCTTCCCCAGTGACTCAGATGGTAAAGAATCTGCCTGCTATGCAGGAGACCCAGGTTCAATCCCTGGGTTGGGAAGATTCCCTGGAGAAGGGAATGGCCACCCACTCCAGCATTCTTGCCTGGAAAATTCCATTGACAGAGGAGCCTGGTGGGCTACACATTGGTAACAATTGCAAAAAAAATCACACCCAAGCCTCACATTAGACATCTAAATCTTGCCAAAACACACATACTACAAACAATGCATAGCAAGTGCAAGCAGAACTAAATCAATGCTTGTTTATTGGAATGCCTCCAAAGTATTAATCCTTCTCTTGGCATTACAACCACATGAAAGAGATTTTATCTCAAAGGAAAAACAATGTGTGTTGTTATGTTTATTGAGCTAATGTGTAAGTAAATAGAACTCATGTTCAAAGTTTTTCCTCAGTGTTAACATTAACTTGTTCCTCTATATGATTCTCAAAAAAACAATGTATGTGAGAGCAAATTAATGCTAACAAAATATCACTGTAGAAAAAATGCTCCCATTCTTCATTTACAGTCTTGGAAATAGGTACTAATAATGAATATATTTGCCTAGAAAAATTTGGGGGTGGTGACCCACTTCACAACCATTCCTGAGGTGAATGTCCATTTGATTCTAGGCCTCTGGCCACAGGCAACTGATATAACAGATAAAGATCTCTAACCTCAAAATATTTTTTCACAAGGATCCAAAACACGTGAGGGAAGATACAGAGATCAAGGCTACACGAGCTGAGTTATACAGATGACAGTCCTCTAGAGAGAAAAAATCATCTTGGCTGCTGTGCTCAATAGCAAAGGTTAATAGAAGTTCTTGCAACATCGTGCTAGCTGAAACATTGAGGGACCAGACCATTCAAGAGTGAAATACCAGACAATTTCCTGGGCAAAGAATTCTGATTAGCTGAGTTCCTGCCTAAAAGCAAGAGTCAAGAGGAGTCAAGAGTCTGCAAGGAAGTCAGAAATACCAGCAATGAAGGAATGTCAGTTTCAGTAAGAAAGGAAAAAACCTCTACTTGCATTTCTTTGTTTATAATATGTCTCTATCTTTTCCTAAAAATATTTTTTATTGGAGTCTAGCTGCTTTAAAATGTTGTGTGAGCGTCTACTGTTCAGCAAAATTAATCAGCCATATATATATATATATATCCCTTCTGTTTTGAATTTTCTTCCCATTCAGGTCATCACAGAGCTTTGAGCAGAGTTCCCTGTGCTGCGCAGTAGGTTCTCATTAGTTATTTTATTCATAGTATCATTAGTGTCTATGTGTCAGTCCCAAATATATCTATATCTATATTAACATTTAACATATAATAATGTTTAACATATAATAACCTTTTCTTTCCTTTCATAGTCTGTGCATTTGCAGAATATAAAGATAGAATTACTACAAATCATAATAAATGGCTATTACCTGGAGACCCTGGAATCACTAAAATGTGGTCTCATGACATTGTCCCTTTCTTCATAGTGGGATAAACATTTGGGATGTTTCCTATTGGAGAAGAGAGTGAGACTGTTATTATATATAGAATAATTACTTCTAGTTGTATGAAGAATATGGAAATGTGGGAAAAAAGATTTGTGTGCTGGGTGTAGGGATGTGTATATATAAGTGCACGAGTGCGTGCACGCACGCACACACACACACACACACCCCAGACAGCCGGGGACAGAATGTCAGAGACACAAAGCAGGATGGTGGCCCAGCTCCTGATGCTTTCCCCACTGCCATAGCTGCAAGATAGAGTTTGTCCCCTGGGCATGGCTATTTGGTCCAAGAATAGAGACACCTGACTCAAGTTGAGTCTGTTAGATTTGCTCTCCTAACAATTTGAAAACCTGAGTTGAGACACATGGAAATGGAGTTGGAGTTGCATAACCCTGAGCCCTGCTGTAGAAAGTATGTCTTCAACCCCCAGCTGCTGGAGGTCCTGGAACTTCTTTGTTTTAGTCTTTACAAAACAACCACTCAGTTCTTCCTTTATTCTGTAATCACTCCCAAGCCTTTGAAATATATCCTTTGCTTGAAATTTAGAAAAATAGAAAAAAACAGGGCAGAGAGTCTAATCTTAAAATTAAGCTGAACTGAGAGGGCTGGTGAAAATGCATATATTTGTTTGAAGGGCTGTGTTTATTTATTTTTAAATTTATTTATTTAATTGGAGGATAATTACAACATTGTGAAGGCTTTTGCCATACATCAATATGAATCAGCCATAAGCATCCTTGTGTCCCCACCCTGAAGCCCCCTCCACCTCCCTCCCACCCCATCCCTCCAGTTTGTCCCAGAGCACCGGCTTTGGGTGCCCTGCTTCATACATCGAACTTGCACTGGTCATCTGTTTTATGTGTGGTAATAAACATGTTTCAGTGCTATTCTCTCAAACCATACCACACTCACCTTCTCCTAATTAGTCCAAAAGTCTGTTTTTTTATGTCTGTGTCTCCTTTGCTTTAGAGGGCTGTGTTTATATATCACAAAAATAAGAGAGGGAGATAGATTCTATATATTTCCAAATATATCGATATCTATCTATCTGTATACATATAAATACATATTTTTTTTGTTGTTGTTAAATTTAAAGTATTTGTTATTAGGGTATAGTTGCGTTACAATGTTGTGTTAGCAAAGTGAACCAGTTATATGTACACATTTTTGCTGCTGTTGAGTCACTAAATCTTGTCCGACTCTTTGGAGATCCCATAGACTATAGCCCACCAGGCTCATCTGTCCACAGGATTTCCCAGCATCCCCTCTTTTTTTGGCTTTCCTTCCCATTTAGGTCACCACAGAGCATTGAGTAGAGCTCCCTGTACTATACAGTACATTCTCATTAGTTATCTATTTTATCCTCAGCAGTGTATATGTCAATCCCAATCTCTCAGTTCATCCCAACCCCTCTTCCTTCCATAAGTTTGTTCTCTTACATCTGTGTCTCTATTTCTGCTTTGCAAGTAAGTTCATCTGCACTGTTTTTCTAGATTTCACATATAAGCGATATTATATGATATTTGTTTTTCTCTTTCTGATTTACTTCACTCTGTATGATAATCTCTAGATCTATCCATGCCTCTGCAAATGGCACTATTTCATTCATATATGAATAGTTGCATTTGAAATATATATGTGAAATATATATATATATATTTGAAATATACATATATATTTCAAATGCAGCTATTCTGATATTATCCTTCTGAAATGGATTTTATCATCCACATTTCTCATGGATCTCTTTCTTCTCTGAAGAAGAGAAGAAAGTTCTTTGAACTTGGCTCCTTTTCTTTATATATTAAGAGCTGATTTTAATTGTAACTAATACAAAGTAGCCTAAGTAAGTAAGGAATTTATTTTTTTATGGAAGAAGAGCAAAGTTGGTGCTCAGTGACAGGTCACCAATGCTGCTGTAGCCCAGGCCCTTCCTGACTTTCTGCTTCATGCCCTCAGCATGTGGCTCTCACCCTCATGGTTACAAAATGACTGCAGGATCTCTAGGCATCAAGCCAGCATAACAGACAGAAGACTGAAAGGGAAGAGGCAACACTAGTAACCTGATGCTTGTGTTTCAATGGCCAGAACTCTGTTATACAGCGCCCTCTAGCTCTAAGAGAGGCTGGAAAATCAAATTTTTTTTTTCATTTCTTTCTTTTTTATTTATTTATTTTAATTGGAGGCTAAAAACCAATACAAAATTGGAAAATCAATTTTTTAAGCAAAAAAGTTAAGGAAGAATAGGGTTGGAACCCATGCCAAGTGAACCAAAGAACTGTATCTTCCATAGCCTTCCGGAAAAGTTTTAATGAATTTTCTTGGTTATGATAATGTTTAGAAATAAAAGGCAAAGTAGGCTCCTGAGTATAGTTTTCTGATTTCCTGGACAGAAATTCAATCACACACTGAAGACTGTCCTCACTCAAACCTATTGTCAATAGACTTCATTCACAAATGTGTACTGTTGATCAACTCAGAGGGTCAGTGTGTGTGTGTGTGTGTGTGTGTGTGTGTGTGTGTTGTGTGTGTGAGAAAGAGAGATATTCCGTTTTTTATACGTATATTCTCTTTTTAAAATATTCTTTTCCATATTGTTTATCGTAGGATACTGAGTACAGTTCTCTGTGCTATAAAGAAGGACCTTGTTGTTTATCTATTCTTTTTATATAAGAGTTTACATCTGCTAGCCCCAATCTCCCACTCCAATACTCCTCCAAGCCCCTCTCCCTTAGCAACCATGAGACTGTTCTTTATAGGATACCTTTTACTCCCCAAAATGACAGTCCCAAAGAGCTTTGTAATGTGGGTGATATCTATTGATGCTTACAGCATTAGCAATGAAAATTTGAAATTTTTACATTTACTTATAAATCTATTCAAAGTAACATTAATAAGTCCATTCTATAATGGTCCATTCTATGAAAACATTCTATAAATAAGATTTTTATGGAATATTTAGCTATATTTTCCCAAAACAAAATACTTGTTAAAAAAAGGTTGCAGTTTTACCTTTTTGCAAATCTCTTTAATATCTGATTAAATTAAAGACAGCTGGAGTGTCATAGCCCTTGCATGTTCAGTGTTTGTGATAAGTTGTTTCAGTTTATTTGAAAAAATTTAGATTCATAGAGGCTACATAGTTGGAAAAGGGAGAACTATATAATAGTTTTTCTTTTTCAGATAATTGTGACTATTCTGAGATACATCATTAAATCTAGGCAAGTGGTAGTTTCTTAAGCATTGGTTGTAATTCTGTACTTCTGTTGATAAAATTTTCCTTCTTTGTTACATGTAAATCCATGTGGACTATCTCACAACGTAAGTGGGTTTTTTTTTTACCCATGCATGATTTTATAGATCATGTATTGATCATTGGGAGATTCCTTTCTTTAAATGAGCAATACACGTACAAGGAACAGAGTCTGGATGTATAGTACAAAATCTTACCTCTTGTCCGTGTCCCTCACCTTTGTCCCTATCCCAGATGCCATCAGTTATCAACTTATTAAAGATCCTTCCAGAGAGAGTTCATAAATTCATAAATATAAAAAAGCATGACGTGCAATCCTCTCTTAAAATCCCTGGTCCCATCTTTGCATGTCTCACAAACAGGTGACCATGCCATCATCTTTACCAGGGGAAGAGAAGGGCTTCACTCAGCAGGTCTGTGCCAGGTGCCTCCGTATACACTGTCTCACGTAATTGTCACAACGACTGCGTGATCAGGTTGGATATCTGAGGCTCAGAGTCATAAGCTGACACACGTTAGACCCCAGAGTTAAGGGTTGAACTGGAGTTTGAAGCCCTGTGTCGTTGGCCCACCTCTGAAGCATCTGCATTTGAGTTCCTCCGGCTTCGTTTATTCCAACCTTTGATCCATCCTATTTCTGCCAGACTGTTGACGCTTTCTGCCACAACCGATTACCTAAGTCTTTGGGTAATCTCTGCTGCATTATCCTCCAGCTGACTTTTTGACAATGTACACTGATGACTGCATAAGCTAGACCTCTTCCGTTTGCAGTGCTTAGAGCAGTGATTTGCAATGAGTTGACAATAAATATCTGTTAATTAAATTATTTGTACTCCCTCTGACTTGAGCCTGGAGCCCTCTCCATTGCTTCCTTGGTTCCTAACTACAATTTTTTTCCATCCTGGTCTCTCTAGGAGAATTGCTAATCAAAGTGCAGTCTGCAGGCCAGCAGCATCAGCAGAGCATCTTAGAAATTCAGATCCTTAGGAACCACCCCTAGACCTGGTGGATCAGAATCTTGTGTTCTCACAAGTGTCTCTGGTACTTACTATACACACTGATGTTTGAAAAGCTCTGTTCTGGATATGCCTTTAGACCAAATCTACTCAGCTGCTTGTGACCAGGTTTTACAAGGTTTTATAAGTACCTATAAAATATACTCAACTTCTCCTCTTGGTCCAGAAAACTTAACAGTGTTTCCTACCTTGTTCTATAAGACAAGGGCTTCCGTTGGCTCAGATGGTAAAGAACTCACCTGCCACTGCAGGGGACACAGAAGTGGGTTCGATCCCTGGGTCAGGAAGATCCCCTGGAGAAGGGAATAGCTACCCACTCCAGCATTCTTGCCTAGAGAATTCCATGGGCGGAGGAGACTGGTGAGCTACAGCTCATGGGTTGTAAAGACACGACTGAGCGACTATCACTTTCTTTAAGAAAAAGCTTGTTGATCTTGTTCTAGAGCATATGCCTTAGTGTACTTGAATTCTGGGTGGATTTTATCTTGCTTTCATCCAAATACCATCTGGATGAAGATGAGCAAGGATTCTGTCAAGCTTCTTTATCTTTGTGCACCGGCAGTTTTTGGTACATTTGCATTTGTGACTGTATGTTAAGATTTATTTTCAGTTTGAATGTTTATAGGTATGTTTCTCTTCTAGGCAAAAAGCTCCCTGAGGGCAGGATGAGACAAGGCTCCCTGGAATCAGAGCCTGGGATGGAGATTCTATTCAAGGGAGTTATTAAAGGAATGCTCCTGGGAAGAACCTGAGAGCCAGGGAAGGATGCGGGACAGGGAGAAACTAAGCAAAGGTGATGTGACTGCCCTGCTGTCTTGCCTCACCCTGATCTGTGCGGAGCCCTGGAGTGTGAATAGCATCACAGAGTTGCCCTGCCTTAAGGCACGGGGCTGGGATTCTTGTACCCACATATCAGTCATTGGTGGAGGCTGCCCTGGGGAGAGGCTGCCTGGTGCTAGAGTTAATGAACCCACCTGCCAATGCAGGAGACATAAGAGATACGGGTTCCACCCCTGGGTTGAGAAGATTCTCTGGAGGAGGAAATGGCAACTCACTCCTTTATTCTTGCCTGGAGAATCCCACGGACAGAGGAGCTTGGTGGGATGCAATCCACAGGGTCACACAGAGTCAGACATGACTGAAATGATTTCACAAGCATGCACACCCTGGGGAGAGGTGGATCCTCTATGGCTTTTCTGCATGAGGCTGCTCCTTTTTTTTTTTTTTTTTTTTTAACCCTGGCCATTCAGCTGGGCTTGTGGAATTTTATTTCCCTGACCAAGGACCGAACCCAGGATCTCGGCAGTGAGAGCCTGACACCCTAACCCCTGGGCCACCTGGGAATTCCCAAAACTGCTCCTTTTGACTGAGGCTGTGTGCTCTTGGCAGTCCCTACTCAAGCAACTGGGAGTGGGGAGTCAGTTTCCAGTGTGTCTTTTTATTTTAAATTCCATTTCTTAGTTTCTAATACAGTTCCTGGTACTCAGCAGGTGTGCAATAAATCTTGGTTACAGGAATAAGTCTCTTCCTAACATGATATATACTCACTTGTTAATTAAGACAGATGATATTCATTGTCTTTGTTTATGTTCATCCAATTAATAAGGTAAATCAGCTTCTACTTAGTTAATTTAACGAGGCTAAATGAGAGAATCCAGATAAATGCACCTAACGAACTGTCTGTTGTTTAATAGGCAACAGGAAATGTTAGTTTATTTCTTTTTAGGATTAAGTAGGTTATGTAAATATATTTTACTGGGAAGAGTGTCAGCTTACCTGTTTATGGCTTGTAACACATTCTGGAGAATCAAGAGAGATTTCAGTTTTTATTATCTATGCAGTCTCTATTTGAGGCTTCCTGAGATCACCAATCTTAGCTGTGTGGAGGCATAATGAGGATATAATCTGAGATATAATAATAGTAATGATATTAGAAGGTACAGGAGGTATTAAGAAGATATGGTTGTTGTTAAAATGGTTGCAATGCAAAAAATCATAGCTGCCATGTATTTAGCTTACAGGCCAGGCACTGTGCTATGTGCTTCATATACCTTACTGCTGATCATCAAAATAACCCTAAAAGATAGAAATTTTAAGTGCTAGATACACAATAAGTGACAAGGTATGCAATTGTTTTTGTCGTCCAGTCGTTTATCGTGTCTGATTCTTTGAGACCCCACGCCAGGATCCTCTGTCCTCCACTATCTCCTGGAGTTTGCTCAAATTGATGTCCACTGAGTCGGTGATGCTATTTAATCATCTCAACCTCTGCCGCTTCCTTCTTTTGTTATCTATCTTCAACCAGAAGTGCAGGGGCACCCATATCTTTATATTAAAAATGTTATTAATGTCCTATGCTAGAAATCAGAATTTTTATGAATTTCTTCATACTTCTTTGTTTATAATTACTTAAAAAAATTCAATTACACAAAGAAAGTCTCTATTATCTTTTTAGAGCCTAGGATTTCTAAAAGTCTTAATTTCTCACCCTCTTCTCCAGCAAATATTATTAGCTCAATTTTAGAAGGGAGGAAATTAAAACTCACAGAGTTTGGATAGCCTGAATCAGTCAGGGGACATAGAATGAGTAAAAAGGAAAAGGAGATAATACCCAAATGAGGATTTGCATTCACCTTTCAGTGGAGAGGAGCTGCTGAAAACTCTACAGAAGTCAGTTTTGAACCCACTGAAGATGCCCCAGAGACTGGGTCTGGAATCAGCTGGGGCTGCCAGATTCTGGAATAATCTGGAAATAATCTGGAATAATCTGGAAAACACCTAGCCATCTCTAGCAACTGCCACTCTGTTGGAATCAGAGCAGAAGACCTCTCTGGTTCTGTTGCCTTCTGATCTCTTGTCAGTGCCCACTATGAGAAGAACCGAACAGGATACCAGCAGGTGAGAGAGTCTGAGAAGTGGAGCCTGCAGACTTCCAGCCCTGCAGAGCAGAATGGGGAAGGGTGGGCACAGGTTGGAGAAATGACAGGAAAGTATTCAGGATACCCAGACCATATGAAGGTGGTATGGCAAGAACCCCCTCTGTATAATGTGTATGTTTAATGGCAAAGCTATCCTGTTGAGTTCATATTTATTTCACTTGAAAATTCATGTTGGAGTGAATCTAATTTACTTGATTTGAGAATTTATACTTCTGAGATCTGAAAACTAGTTCATCTGTCTTCTAATTAAGTTCTTAAACTTTGAACATGATCTTTCAAAAGAGCAGAGAAATGTTCCATATTGGAGAGCTTATGAGTTTCGGCATTTGTGCACATGGGTTGAAATCTCAGCACTCTGGAACCCTGCTGGGGTCTTCTGTTGCTACTCATTATGGCATTTTCTCACTTCGCGGAGAACGTGTTTGAAACTGAAATGGCAATTTATATTCTTACTTGCAATATCTCAGCTACTTGGTAGAAATTCTCAAAATGTGACTAGGGCCAAACGGCATTGAATTTTCCCATTGCTGTTGCGCTTTCAATAATGATCGCTTATCAGACACCCTGAATTAGGTACTGAGTTACTAGATAAGATAAACATTCCTATTAGTGAGGTACTCCTACCCTGATATTTGACCCACATGGAGAGATTTTTCTATTAGTCCCCATCTAACACTTTTCTCTGAAACACTTCAACTTAGGTTGTATATCTTATTTTCTTTTTAAATACACCAATTTTCCACTTCAACACAAGGAATCAAAGGCAAAAGAGGAACATTAAGGAGGGTAAACTTTTTATCATAATGTGATCCTGGGATGGTCCTAGTTTAGCCAGATATTCTTCCTAACTTGTAACATTGGTCCTCCATTTCTATGCTGGAACAATGACTGAGAAGTGACCTTACCTTGAGAGTGTGTGTCTTTGACAGTGGAAGGACAGGTGGAAATACTCTGGCCTGATTTCATTCTTATGTTGCTGCCACACAAGAATCATGGTGGTGAAAGGTAGAAGATAGTAATAGAGTGATTCTATAACTCAAAACTATCAGAATACTCTCTAAGAATAACGTATGGGATAGAGCCAACTGTGAAACATTTTTCTCAGTTTTACATTCTCACTAAAAAAAAAATACTCCCCACCACCTACTAAATTAACCTAGAATTCACGGCATGGAGTTGATCCATTGGACAACTGATTCTGTTCTTCTTTTCCAATCTTGTCTACCATTACACTCAACCCCAATCTTCCCCAGCTTCAAGTTTTTGTTAAGCAAAGCAATCCTTTTTAATAAAATAAAACATTATAAAGATCTGCAAGATATGGCAAAGATAAAAGCAGAACTGTTTGGTTAGAAATTGCGAGGGATCTCGAGCCTGACTGCCTTATCTTTGTGCCTTGGCCACCAGGGAATGTGGCGCTAGTGGTAAAGAACCTGCCTGCCAATGCAAGAGACATAAGACATGCAGGTTTGATCCCTGGGTGGGGAAGATCCCCTGGAGGAGGACATGGCAACCCATTCTAGTATTCTTGCCTGGGAAATCCCATGGACAGAGGAGCCTGGCAGACTATGGCCCACAGGGTCACCAAGAGTCGGATATGACTGCAGCAACTTAGCATGCATGCATGCCGTGGCCACAGAGGCAGCTCTTCCAATTCCCAGACTATAGTAGCATTCTAAATGTTTCATCTTTCTTATATCTTTTACTCTCTCCTGTTGTTCAGTTGGAATTTTTGCTTGGCATGCCCTTCTTCTCTAGCACTTCTTGTTCAAATATATCTCCAAACTAAATTCTACCTCTTCCAGGAAGCTCTTCACTTGAAACCAATCTAGACCTCTTCTGCTTTCCACAGCTATTTCCAATGGTTGTATTCAGGGAACTTTTCCTTACTATGTAGTAAACTGTCCTGAAGTCACTTTTGTCCACTTTAACATCATCATCATGTCCTGCACTTGGTATGTACTCAGAGGTTTAATTAATTACTTTATTTTTTTTTAACAATAGCTAGGACATGAAAGAGATGGGAATACCATACCATCTGACCTGCCTCTTGAGAAACCTATATGCAGGTCAGGAAGCAACAGTTAGAACTGGACATGGAACAACAGACTGGTTCCAAATAGGAAAAGGAGTACGTCAAGGCTGTATATTGCCACCCTGCTTATTTAACTTATATGCAGAGTACATCATGAGAAATGCTGGGCTGGAAGAAACACAAGCTGGAATCAAGATTGCCGGGAGAAATATCAATAACCTCAGATATGCAGATGACACCACCCTTATGGCAGAAAGTGAAGAGGAACTAAAAAGCCTCTTGATGAAAGTGAAAGAGGAGAGTGAAAAAGTTGGCTTAAAGCTCAACATTCAGAAAACTAAGATCATGGCATCTGGTCCCATCACTTCATGGGCATTAGACAGGGAAACAGTGGAAACAGTGTCAGACTTTATTTTTCCGGGCTCCAAAATCACTGCAGATGGTGATTGCAGCCATGAAATTAAAAGATGCTTGCTCCTTGGAAGGAAAGTTATGACCAACCTAAATAGCATATTCAAAAGCAGAGACATTACTTTGCCAAAAAAGGTCCATCTAGTCAAGGCTATGGTTTTTCCAGTAGTCATGTATGGATGTGAGAGTTGGACTATAAAGAAAGCTGAGTTCCAAAGAATTGATGGCACTCAGCTTTGAACTGTGGTGTTGGAGAAGACTCTTGAGAGTCCCTTGGACTGCAAGGAGATCCAACCAGTCCATCCTAAAGGAGATCAGTTATGGGTGTTCCTTGGAAGGACTGATGTTGAAGCTGAAACTCCAATAATTTGGCCACCTGATATGGAGAGCTGACTCATTTGAAAAGACCCTAATGCTGGGAAAGATTGAGGGCTGGTGGAGCAGGGGATGACAGAGGATGAGATGGTTGGATGGCATCACTGACTCAATGGACATGGGTTTGGGTGGGCTCCAGGAGTGGGTGATGGACAGGGAGGCCTGGCATGTTGCGATTCATGGGGTGGCCAACAGTTGGACACGACTGAGTGACTGAACTGAACTGAATAGAACTGTAAGAGTCTCAAGCCTGCAGTGATAGGAACATGGCTTCAAATGCAGACAGATATCTCAGATATCCTAAATTAAGGAAGTTAGTGCTTTTCTATGTATAGGAGGATGCAGGAGTCTGGGCTCAGTGGAATAATTTCTTTGATATGCACCTCAGCTCTCTGGGGCCAGCATCCCTTGTTTTCATATCCTGAGTTTCCTCAGGGCTCACCATGGGGAGTTGCTGCAGTCTGATGGCTGCTAGAAGGCATGAATTCTTTCCTCCCTGAGTTTGCTCAGGGTTCACTGGTTCACCATTGGTGATGGCTACAATTATTGATGACTGTGACATCCTTTGTTTGTCAATATGACAGGAAATATTCCATTTCTTACCCAGAACCTGGACAGTTCTTTGTGTGAAGTATGTACTCAATTTTTGTTTCCTTGTTGAATTGAGTGGAGCCAGTGGAATTACTATTATAGAAAATTAATGAGAATTATGTGGAAAAATAATGGGCTCCCTTGATGGGAAGATTGGGAAACATCAAGTTGTATCTAAATACATTTTTTGAAAACAGGATTTAAAAAACCCTTTGATTTTCTAATGTGCATGATTTGGCTATATATCTCTTCACAGAGAATCTCACAGGACTAATGTTCATTGCACAGAAGTTGAGAAACAGAAATAGGCTACAGGTCCTGGAGAGAGTGGGAAGAAACTCTGTCTGCCCCCAGGGTGTCTTTCTTGCCCAAGGCTGGCTGGCAGTCTCTGCAGAGACCTTGTGTGCTGTGTGCTAAGTCACTTCAGTTGTGTTTGACTGTGACGCTATGGACTGTAGCCTGTCATACTCCTCTGTCCATGGGATTCTCCAGGCAAGAATACCAGAGTGGTTTGCTGTTTTCTTCTCCAGGGAATCTACCTGACCCAGGGATCGACCCCATGTCTCTTACATCTCCTGCATTGGCAGGTGGGTATTTTACCACTAGCATCACCTGGGGAAGACCCTACAGGTTGGCATTTCCTAGGAAGATTCATCAGTAGCCCATGGTCTGATATGCAGGCTCTTAAAAGTGGTTGGTCAGCCTAAGGATATGGACTATCTCTCAAGTATCGACTCACATTAACCAAGTTTAGATACTGCCGGATAAACATCGTTCAGAATTTGTTCATTTGTCATAAGCATTCTCATTTCAGGTGGAATTTACCATATGAATTGTTTCAGTTACATAAGCTTTTGCTTCTTTGTTTGATCTACAGACAAAGTCAAATTATAATGATAAGGCTGTTGAGAAGCCTGAATCAGAAACAGTGGGGAATTCTTGAATTGATTTAAAGAGACGTCCGCGGTTAGACTTTCTCCTTCCTCCTTCCCTTTCCCCTTCTCATTCATTCATCAACAATACTTTTGGGAAACCAACAATGTGAGGCAGAGAGTACTGAGGAGAACCTTCCTAATTTTCAGTCACTAATAGTCTGCTTCTGGTCACGTGATCTTAAAAAAAAATGTATTTATTTATCTTTGGCTGTGCCGGATCTTCATCGCTGGTCTCCAGCTTTCTCTACACAGCGAGTGGGGGCTCCTCTCTAGTTGTGGCGTGAGGTCTTCTCATGGTGGTGGCTTCCTGTGAGCAGGGGCACTAGGCATGTGGGCTTCCGTAGTTTCAGCACACAGGCTCAGTAGTTGTGGTGCTTACTGGCCGCACAGCGTGTGGCGTTCCTGGACCAGGGCTTGAACCCTTGTACCCTGCTCTGGCAGACGGAGTCTTAACCACTTGACCCTCAGGGAAGTCTTAGCCGTGTGATCTTGGTGAGGTGATTTAACTTCTTAGTGCTTGCCACGTCCTCCTGCATAAGAGCACCCACTCTAACCAGGTTAAAGAAATTATTATATGCAGATGACTCAGACTATCGCCTGGCACCCATGGTTTGCATACCTCTTTAATGTGCACATAGATTAGCTAGCCTGCACCTTTTAAATTTTATTTTTTATGCACATCAGGAAATTGAGTTCCAAACGATTAATTGCTCTGCCCTAGGTCACACCCAGTTAATAAGTAGCAGAGTTTGTTCAGGACCGTGTTGTAAAATCTACTGTTTATTTTAGAAAGTCATGAATTTTGGCATCCTGGGGGAAGAAATAAAGCATAATAGTTATATGGTCTCTCATTTCCCTTTAACAAATTCTGTACAAATGAAGAATGGACTCTAATTTCTTTGTTTATCATCAACTTTTGATGGATTTTGTCATTTTCCATATTTATCTCCTATAATTTGGATCTCCCTCAAAAGACATCTTAACAAATGAGATCAATTTTGTTCTCAAATGTTTTTTTTTTAATTTTTTAAAAAGAAATTACAGTCATCTCAGACTCACGTTCGTAGGGAGGAAGCAGCACATTTGGCAATTTCCATTGCTTCTGGTTGTGATCAGATTGAATCTCAGGCAGTCATCTTCAAGCTATGCCCTAATTAAGATGAACAGATATTGTCAGCTGGCCTGTTTAATCAGTTTCCCATCTGGCATAATCATGTTTATGAGCAGGATCTGCTTTTTCTTGGCTTTGGAAGTAGCTGAAATTAGACAGAACAAAGCAATCACAATTCCTAAGGTAAGAATCAGGGTCCACTCTTCACCTATAGTCCTAGATGGGAAAGCAGAATTTCAAGCTACAGAATTAAGTGTATGTGATATTTGCATTGCTGGACTCCCCAAAGGCTTATGGCATCCATCCATCCATCCATCCTCTACCCATAATCCATCTATATTTCTATTTACATTCTCTTCCAATAAATAGCTCTTGAGCCCCTCATATATACTGGACTCTCTATGACCCAGGGCATACTGTAATGAAAAAGAGAGTATTCCTGCTCTCAAGAAGCTCTTGGTGTAATGAAAAAAGTATCAAAAACATATATATAGATCTGAAAAGTAAAGTGTACTGCTATTTAGAGGAGGGTAGCATATGAAAAATTCTTGCATTGAAAATAACTGTCTGTACAGTTTTGTATTCTGTCTCTAAGAATGGTAATTGTGCCAAAGGAGAGTATAGAAGTTCACCTTTGTTGCACTACTTCTTCAAAGTAGCAGGCCTTTGATAAATTATTTGTATCTCTATGATGGATGGTGTTGTATTGATTGCCTGACTAAACAAAAAACCAGAAACACTGGGAGAGAGATTTCAAGTTAACACAGGTATGAATGAGCTAATACTATTGCTTTCTATCAAGAGAACAATTTGGGCATCAGAAAAAACAAATCTATGGGAATGTTTCTGCATATCTCCTATAAGCTATTTGTATCTCAGCTGCCAATGTGGTAGCTCCTGTAATGTAAACAAAGGCAGGAAACATACTAAAATGCTCTTTGGTTCAATCATGCCCTCAATGTTATATTTCACAAGGGAGTTAGTAAATTTCTAATAGGAGACTTAGGCAACTAGATCATGTTGTTTTAGGAAGAAAATGAATAGTTAGTTGCTAAGGCATGGTGTGTTGCTCAGTGGACTTAAAAAATATGCATAACCTGAAAAGTTGAGAGTTTTGTTTTGTTCTTTGGGAATTTTTAGGACTTAGAATTCAGGAGACAGCATCTCAAGTAACCCTGAGAGAACTGCTCTGAGGAGGTAAGGGGAAGAGTCAAGTTATGTAGAAGTTTTGCCACAAAGGGCAGATTGTCTGAACATCAAATGATTATCATTAATTAAAGAAAATCAGATATCCCAATTTAAGAAATTTATCAGTTTTCTATGTATGGGAAGATGTAAGAGTCTGGGCTCACTGAAATCATTCCTTTGATATGCACCTCAGCTACCTGGGGCCAGTGTCCTGTGTTTTCACATCCTGAGTCTCCTTGGGGCTCTTGGAGGGAATGGCTGCAGTCTGATGGCTGCTAAATGGCAGGCATCCTTTTCTTCCTGAGATCCCTCAGGGTTCACCAGCTCACCAACTCCCCTGTGGTGGTTGCAGTTGCTGATGACTGTGACCTCCTTTGTTTACTGATATGGTGGGAAATATTCCATTTCTCAGTTTTTAGGAGATTTCAATTGACACTGGCTACCACCTTTACTGGAGGAGAGAATGAAATGGAATAGGAGTTCCCATCTTCTTTCTCCCATCCTCAGTGTCCACACCTTCTCTTCTCTCTGTGAGCTTGGGCAGAAGGAAGCCTCCGTTATGATACGAGGAAAGCCCTATGAGACTAGAATTCCTTCCCTAAGTAAAAAGGGTTGGAGTTTCACACAAGAATGGGGTGGTGACACCTCCATATGGCGAGACTTGAGTTGTGAGTATAGGAAGAAGACAAGAACAGGGAGGAGTAAGAGGATCACTGAGAAGAAGGGTGATGAGGAGCTAGAACATATTTATAAGAACAACTAACAAAGGTCCCAACTGTAAGCCCTTGGACACCTGCTTGGGAAAGTATAAGTAATTCTGACCAAGTCATCACCTTTTGTCTCTATTGCCTGGGTGGTTGGCTGAATCATTAGTAAAAGAACTGCTTCTACATCTGTTAGCGTTCTGTCTCTCTTTCTTCAAGGAGGAGAGTGTGGGATTATCCACAAATGAAGCTGTTGCAGATAGCATGTAGGATCACTTGGTGGTGCTCTGGCGGGGCGAGGCATGGCAAGTGAAAGGGGGAACACAGACCTTCCTCTTGGGGTCACCTGTTTGGAGAAGACTGCCAATCATCATGTGTGCTCCTGGGCAATGCAGACTGCTGGGTGGATTTCCTGGATTCCCCTGATAAACTCTTCCCTATCCAGGGACAGAAATGGGACCCTGCCATCTGGTTACATGAAAAAGCACTTTATAATGGTTTAAGTTATTTAAATAAGTGGACTACAGAGGGAGGAAATGAAGTCCTTCGAAGTTGCAGATGTTGCTCAGCAAATTGAAAGGGGTGTTTGGGATAGAATTCAAACACTGTAAAGGTGACCGGAAGCTGCCAAAAGTAAGTGCACATCAAAATTGGCCATTGAGCTGTTGAAAATACAACTACCTGGGTACTACCGCAAGACTGGCCAAATCAGAGCATCTGGAAGTAGAGGCAAGGAATCTATATATTTTTTACATAGTGATGCTAAAACACAGCCATGTTAGAAACCCTGTGGACTAGATGAGTTTTAGGATAGAAATTCAACTGTGAGATTTTGTGTTTCACAGTTAAAAGCGTTAACATTTTTTTGCACAAGATGAGAGTTGGGAGGTAAGCTTTATTTGAGGCAAAATGATAATTGCAGTCCAGGAGACAGTGTTTCAGAGCTCCAAGAGAGTTCTCTGAGGAAGTGAGGGCAGAAGCCAGGATATATAGAACTTTTATAACAAAGTGGGCTTCCCTTGTGGCTCAGCTGGTAAAGAATCCACCTGCAATGCTGGAGACCTGGGTTTGATCCTGAGCTGGGAAGATCCCCTGGAGAAGGGAAAGGCTATCCACTCCAGTATTTTGGCCTGGAGAATTCCATGGACTATACAGTCCATGGAGTCACAAAGAGTCGGACATGACTGGGTGACTTTCACTTGGGACATCAAAAGATTACTGTTAATTAAAGAAACTAGGTATGTCAAGTTAAGGAATTTCGTGCTTTTCTATATATGGGAAGATCTAATAGATTGAACTCACTGAAATCATTCCTTTGATATGCACCTCACCTATCTGGGGCCAGTATCCTGTGTTTTCACATCCTGAGTTTCCTTGGGGCTCAGGGCTACAGTCTGATGGCTGCCAGGTGGCACGTATTCTTTTCTTCCCACCTTGCCTCAGGGCTCACCAGCCCACCAGCCATGGTGACTGCAATTGCTGATGACTCCGACATCCTTTGTTTACTGATATGGCAGGAAATATTCCATTTTTTTAAAAACCACTGTAATCGTGGAAGTTTGATAAACTTTAACTGCCACTCTATATGTTGGATCACTTTTTACGGCCTGGTCCTTCAATATCTCATAGACATTGGGTGTTTTACCGCATGTTGAAGGATGGTCACAGCAAGGGCGGTTGTGTTTCAGTTATTACCTGCCGATGCTGGCTGGTAGACCTGTTGAGTGACCTCGTGCATGGGTTCCCAAAGACCTACAAACAAGCTGAAAAAGAGTTCTGGAATCCTTTCCGGGACACTGAGAGCTGTGTATATAACAGCACCATCTGGTATCAATTATCTTTCTTCTTTGTGTGGGCTGAGGTCAGCAGTGAGGGAAAAATATGATGAGGAAGACAAAGGTGTATAAGATAAGTGATGTAATACAAGCATTTTCAACATTGACACTCCTGTGTTGGTGCCAGGCACGCATGGGGCAGAGAGCCTTAGTAACCGGCCATTTTATAAAGGGTCCTGGCAAAACTCTTCTTTCTCTCTGAGGCCATTTTATGCTTGTCACCAGATGACCAAGGGAGGCTCTTAAAGGACAGACCTAGTGTGAACCCCAAAGTGATGGGATGCAGAACAGGAGAACAAGCTGTACAGTTTAGCACATGGGCTTAAGGATTTGGTTTTGGACACCTCCCCACATTTGCATCAATCTTAGTTACAATCCAACTTGCTTCTCATACTCTTGCCTCCAATGAACATTCTACAAAAGCTGCCTTCAGTTGATCAGGCATCAACCCATCACATCACTTCTTTCCTTCCTAAAATATTTCAAAGGTTCTTCATTGCTAAAAGGACAAAGCTCAGCTCCTTAGCCTGAATACCCTCTGCCTACTTCCCTAGATTGGTCTTCAACTCTGCATTTTTCATGCCCCATACTTAAGCTATAAGTCCTTACTATCCCTGGACAAACTTTCTTGGGCTTTGCCTGCTTGATTTTGCCCATGGAACTTATTCACATCTCCTGACTATCTAGCGATTCTCTAGACTTCTGCTGAAGTTCTTCACAATTTTCCCTCTGATTCTCCACCCACAAACAGAGTTGATCTCCAGGCTTGGGCTACTGTTCTATCTAGAACATAAATTTGTATGTAATTGACTATACTTTGCAATTATTGCTTTTTATAATCAGTAATTGTTTTATTAAAAAAATCTTTTTATTCAAATGACAACCCTCAGAATGGGAGTTCAGTTCAGTTTAGTCGCTCAGTTGTGTCTGACTCTTTGCCACCCCATGGACTGCAGCATACTAGGCCTCCCTGTCCAACACCAACTCCCAGAGTCTACCCAAACTCATGTCCATTGATTCGGTGATGCCATCCAACCATTTCATCCTCTGTCATCCCCTTCTCTGTCTGCCCTCAATCTTTCCCAGCATCAGGGTCTTTTCAAATGAATCAGCTCTTCACATCAGGTGGCCAAAGTACTGGAGTTTCAGCTTCAACATCAGTCCTTCCAATGAACACCCAGGACTGATCTCCTTTAGGATGGACTGGTTGGATCTCCTTGCAGTCCAAGGGACTCTCAAGAGTCTTCTCCAACACCACAGTTCAAAAGCATCAATTCTTCGGTGCTCAGCTTTCTTCACAGTCCAACTCTCACATCCATACATGACCACTGGAAAAACCATATCCTTGACTAGATGGACTTTGTTGGCAAAATAAAGTCTCTGCTTTTTAATATGCTGTCTAGGTTGCTCAGAATGGGAGAGAATATTGGCAAATGAAAAAACTGACAAAGCTTATGCAGCTCACTACCAGAAAAACAAACAATCCAATCAAAAAATGGGCAGAAAATCTAAACAGATATTTCTCCAAAGACAAACAGATGGCTAATAAACACATGAAAAGCTGCTCAACATCATTCATTATTAGAGAAATGCAAATCAAAACTACAATGAAGTATTACCTCACACTGGTTAGAATGACCATTATCTACAAGCAATAAATGCTGGAGAGGGTGTGGAGAAAAGGGAATCCTCTTGGACTATTTGTTGGAATGTAAATTGATATAGTCACTATGAAGAACAGCATGGAGATCCTTCAAAAAAACTAGGATTAAAACAACCATATGATCCAACAATCTTACTATTGGGCATATATCCTGCTGCTGCTGCTAAGTCACTTCAGTCGTGTCCGACTCTGTGTGACCCCAGAGACGGCAGCCCACCAGGCTCCCCCGTCCCTGGGATTCTCCAGGCAAGAACACTGGAGTGGGTTGCCATTTCCTTCTCGAATGCATGAAAGTGAAAAGTCAAAGTGAAGTCGCTCAGTTGTGTCTGACTCTAGTGACCCCATGGACTGCAGCCTACCAGGCTCCTCCATCCATGGGATTTCCCAGGCAAGAATACTGGAGTGGGGTGTCATTGCCTTCTCCGCACATATCCTGAGGAAACCATAACTGAAAATGACACAGGTACCCCGATGTTCATTGCAGCACTATTTACAGTATCTGGGACATGGAAACAATCTAGATATCCACAGACAGTTAAAAGGAGTTGTGGTACATATATACAATGGAATATTGTGAAAGTGTTATTCACTCAGTTGTGCCCAACTCTTTACAGCCCCATGGACTATAACCCTCCAGGCTCCTCTGTCCATAGAATTCTCCAGGCAAGAATACTGAAGTGGGTTGCCAGGGGATCCTCCTGACCCAGGGATCAAACCTGTGTCTCCTGCATTGCAGGCAGATTCTTTACTGTCTGAGTAACCAGGAAATACTCAGCCATAAAACAGAATGCATTTGAGTCAGTTCTAATGAGGTGAATGAACCTAGAGCCTATCATACAGAGTGAAATAAGTCAGAAAGAGAAAAACAAATGTTGTATATTAACACACATATATGGAATCTATTCCCATCAAAACCAAATCCTATAAAACTACTAGAGGAAAACATGGGCAGTACACTTTTTGACATAAATCGCAGCAATAATTTTTTTGGATCTGTGTCTTAGAGTATTGAAAATAAAAACAAAACTAAACAAATGGGACCTATTTAAATCTAAAATTTTTCTTACAGCAAAGGATACACTAAACAAAACAAAAAGGCAAGCTTCAGAATGAGAGAAAATATTTGCAAGTGATACAGCCAACAAGGGGTTAATCTCCAAAGTTTACAAACAGCTTGTACAGCTCAACATAAAAAAAACCCCAAACAACCCATCAAAAAATGGGCAGAAGATCTAAATAGACATTTCTTCAAAGAAGACATACAAATTGCCGAAAGGCACATGAAAAGAAGTGCAACATCACTAATTATTAGAAAAGCGTAAATCAAAACTACAATGAGGTATCACTTCACACTAGTCAGAATGGCCATCACCAAAACATCTACAAAAAGGAAACCTCCTGAACTCACTTGTTTATAAATCTGGACTGTCTCTTCTAATAGAGTGTAATTGTCTAGTAAAGGCCTGGTTTATTGTCTTGTTCAGTATCTGGCACCTCGAAAATACTTTCTATACATAAGAATCCCTAATATTTACCCTTAAATACTAGGGATTTTTATGTTATTTATGAAACAATAGATTCCAGGAATTTTGAGAAATAGTTATGTACCAGGGGTATTGATCTGTCAACCTGAGTTTGCTGTGTTCATCCTAAGATGCAGACCAACCTGAGTATGTCTCGAATAGCAGATAAATAGACACTAGGTATTTCTGGAAAAGACACTAGATATTTCAAAGAAGAATTGCAAATTTATTCTGAGGAAAACCAGGCAAGTTAGAGGGGAAGAGTGATTTTGAGTGTAGTATAATACTTATTATTCTGAGAATTGCTTGACCCATCCTTCATGAGTTGACTAGAGGAAAGTCCTTGGAGAAAAGAGTATAATAATTACGGAGTGAGTAAATAGAGATAGCTTAGTAGAATCAATGTGAGACATTCAGAATCATTTTCTAGCTAAAAGAAACCCTAGTAGAGGTGGTAATATAACCGTACTACTATGAATGATACTGTTAAAATACATGTTGATATAGAATAGAGATATGGACCTAGAAAGGAAGCCAGAGAACCCAAAGGCTGAAGAGAGGGAGAAAGAGACATAGATGCAGGAAATGACAGCTGACTCATTGGAAAAGACCCTGATGCTGGGAAAGATTGAAGGCAAAAGAAGGGGGTGGCAGAGGGTGAGATGGTTGGATAGCATCACTGACTCAATGCACATGAATTTGAGCAAACTCTGGGAGACAGTGGAGGACAGGGGAGCCTGGCATGCTGCAGTCCATGGGGTTGCAGAGTTGGACAAGACTTAGGACTGAACAACATCAACAACAATGAGCAGAGAAGAGACGAGAAGCCTAATGGACACAGATGGACCCATGGTGAGAGCTCAAGCAAGACAGCCTCCAGTAGTCCCTGAAATATTTGAAAGAAAGTTTTGTTTCTTCTAAATGAAAGGCAGAAGCAGAGAAATGCTGTTTTATTTTACTTGTAGATACAATCTCACTTTTTTTTAAACGCCCCCTTTTCTTCCCTTCTTTTAGTGTGGCCTTGGAAAACCGTTACAAAAAGGCATGCATAACGCTGTTCCTGTCAGCTGATGGACCGAGACATGCATAAGTATAAAGAAAACCACGCAGAAGTACTTCAGGAGTCTCCTCCTGGAGTAGTGTCCAAGAGAAGTGTCCTCTCCTTTCTAGATTAAATTTCCTGGCAGATGAGTATTGGGATTTAATATAGCCAAAGCTTTTAGCTGCTATTTTGTCCCAAAGGAAAGCTGAAGAAGGGGGAAAATGATTCCCTCCCTCCAGGCTCAACTTCGCATCAGTGTACACCATTGTTGACATCTGAAAGGTGACTCATTTGCAAGATGGGGTCTAAAAATTAGGTACTTTAATTTTCTTTCCATCGTAAAGTTCATGTGGATGAGAAATAAACCACTGGCTGTTATAAATGTTTGGGTCAAAGACAAGCTCTCAGTAATACAGAAGTGAAACTCCAGTGTTAGGCTGTTCACTGAGAAAATGTCTCAGGAGATGAAATCAAGGGACTTCCCTGGTGGTCCAGTGGTTAAGGTTTCACCTTTCAGTGGAGGGGCTGTGGGTTCAATTCCTAGTCAGGGACCTAAGATCCCACATGTCTTGAGACCAAAAAACAAAATATAAAACAGAGACGATATTGTAACAAATTCAATAAAAACTTTAAAAATGGCCCACATTAAAAAAAAGTATAAAAAAAAAAGGTTGATTTGGGAGCTGTTTGTCTAATATTGACAGTGAAGTGAAAGTCACTCAGTCGTGTCTGACTCTTTGCAACCTCGTGGACTATATAGTCCGTGGAATTCTCCAGGCCAGAATACTGGAGTGGGTAGCCATTCCCTTCTCCAGGGGATCTCTCCAACCCAGGGATTGAATTCATGTCTCCCGCATTGCAGGCAGATTCTTTACCAGCTGAGCCACAAGGGAAGCCCAAGAATTCTGGAGTGGGTAGCCTATCCCTTCTCCAGTGGATCTTCCCGACCCAGCAATCGAGCCAGGGTCTCCTGCATTGCAGGCAGATTCTTTACCAAGAATCTACTTCTTGTGGCTTCCCAGATGGCTCCGTGGTAAAGAATCTTCCTGCCAATGCAGGAGACACAGTTTCAATCCCTGGGCTGGAAAGATCCCCTGGAGCAGGAAATAGAAAATGACTCCAGTTTTCTTGCCTGGGAAATCCCAAGGATGGAGGAGCCTGGCAGGCTACAGTCCATGTGGTCACGAGGAGTCAGACATGCCTTAGCAAGTACATAGCATCAGCAGCACTTTACCACTGGGCTATCAGGGAAGCCCATAACAGTGACAAAATGCTGGCCTTTGTGTTTTAACTGGGAATTAAAAACTGGGAGTTTATCTTAAGATTTTTTTTTTTTCATTTAATTATTGTGGCTAAAGCATTCCCCGCTCTGCTAGAAGGTGAAAAGTCTATAAGAAATTCCTGGCATCTTCATATATGAAATATAAAAAGAAAAATCAAGCAATTCATTTGCTATTAATTAAAAAAAAATGAAACAACACAAGAAACTATCACCTAAGACCTAAGGACATGCCTGTAAAATGTAGAGCCAACTACATAGTCAGGAATCATGGTGTCATAGACTTAGGAGCTGAGAGGACCTGGAAGATCACCCAATCCAATGCCCTCATTTCACAAATGAGAAAACCAGAGGAAATGATAGATTGTTGGCTGAAAAAATTGTACAGTGTGTCTACTACTTCTTGTGGCTTCCCAGATGGCTCCGTGGTAAAGAATCTTCCTGCCAATGCAGGAGACACAGTTTCAATCCCTGGGCTGGAAAGATCCCCTGGAGCAGGAAATAGAAAATGACTCCAGTTTTCTTGCCTGGGAAATCCCAAGGATGGAGGAGCCTGGCAGGCTACAGTCCATGTGGTCACGAGGAGTCAGACATGCCTTAGCAAGTACATAGCAGCAGCAGCAGCAGCAGCAGCAGCTACTACTTCCTGGCTAGAGTAAAGAAGCTATCAGGAAAACAGGACTTGAGCTAGAGCTATGTAGGAAAAATTACATAACAACTTAGTTTCCCCAGAGTACAAAAAGTTAACTAGAACAGTAACATCATACTTCAAACATTTGATTTTAAACTACTTAGGGTAATGGGTGACATATAAAAAGCTTTACATATTTGATGTAAACAACTTGATGAATTAGGGGTTAAGTATACGCTCATGAAATCATCACCACCATCAACATCATAAGCATATCCATCACCTCTCCAAATATCTTCCCACCCCTAAGACGACAAAGAGGAGGATAATGTGTGGAAAGAACCCATAAGATCTACTCTCTTAGCAAATTTTAAATACAATATAGCACTGGTAGCTATACATACCACACTGTACAGTGCATCTTACTTATTTTGCATAATTGAAACTTTGTACCCTTTACATCTCCTCTCCATTTTCCTCTCCATCCAACCTGGGTAACCACCATTTTACTCTCTGCTTCCTTGAGTCTATTTTAGATTCCACGTGTAAGTGAGATATTACAGTACTTGTCTTTCTGTGCCTGGCTTGCTTATTTATCTATCCCATTTTAGTGATGCTTTTTATTTTATTAAAAAAATTTAATTTAATTTAATTTTTATTGGAATATAGTTGATTTACAATGTATTAATTTCAGGTGTACAGCAAAGAGAATCTGTTATATGTGTCCTCCGGGTCCATCCACATTGTCGAAAATGGCAGGATTTTTTTTTAAAGATGAGTAATATTCAATTACATCCATATACCTTATTTTCTTTACCCATTTATCTCTAAGTGGATGTTTAGATTGTTTCCATATCTTGGTTACTGTGAATGATGCTACAATGAACACGGGGATGCAAATGTCTCTTTAAAATTCTGATTTCAATTCTTTGGTATATATACCCCAAAGTTAGATTGCTTGATCATATGATGGTTCTTTTTTTAACTTGAGAAATCTCCATTCTGTTTTCAATAACATCTGTACCAATTGACAATTAACAGGAGACACTGAGATCACACACTGGGATCCATTGCCCAGTTGTGGGGAGAGGAAGATGGTCTGAAAAGGAGCAGACAGGTTCTTTATCTTAAGGTGAAGAAAGTCCACCAAAAAAAAAAAAAAAAAAAAAAGAAGAAGAAGAAGAAGAAGAAAGAAAGCAAAAAGCCCACCATTTAAAAAAAAATATTATTTATATATTTATCTGGCTGCACTGAGTCTTTGCTGTGGCATGTGGGATCTTCAGTCTTCCTTGCAGCATGTGGGATCTTTAGTTGAAGCATGTGGGATCGAGTTCCTCCAACCAGGATTTGAACCCAGATCCCTTGCATTGGGAGCTTGGAGTCTTAGCCACTGGACAAGCAGGAAAGTCCAAAACCCACCATTCTGAAAATTCAATAGGAACAAATTGTTAGGATTATTCACACCTTCTGTAGGGCAGCAACTCCAAATTATAGAATGTTAGCCCTGAGATAGACCCAGGAGGTTGTATGGTATGGCCCTTTTCTGTTTTAAATCAGTCTCTCTCAAAGATTTCTCTTAAACCACCAGTTTCAGAATCATTAAAATAGAAAATCTGTAGTCTTTAATCAAGTGTTCTAAATTAGACTCTGAAGGTACAGGGGTGGGGATTTGCATTTTAATCACCTTTCAGGTGAAAAGAAACCACTGGTTTTGAGGTTCTTGAGCTGTGTGCTAAATACTAAGTCACTTAGGTTGTCTTCAATGCCTTGTGATCACATGGACTATAGCCCGCAGTCTCCTGTGTCCATGGAATTCTCCAGGGAAGAATACGGGAGTGGGCTGCCATGCCCTCCTCCAGGGGATCTTCCAAACCCAGCCATCAAACCTGTAAGAACCCAGACTTTTATGTCTCTTGCATTGGCAGGTGGGTTCTTTACCACTGAGCTACCAGGGAAGACCTGGACTGCCCATTATATTCACCCACAGACGATATCCTGACTGTGGGCTGATTGAATTGGAATTTCTGAGAGAGGGTCAAGGCAATGGTATTCTAAGATGCAGACTGTGTTGAGAACTACTGGCATAGAAGGTGGTAAAGTGACTTTCAAAAGGACACTCAAGCGAATAGTGGTAGAATTGGAACCAATTCCATCTTCCCTAAAAGAGTCAGAATCTGAATGGCCTCCAAGACAGAACAAAAGTATCAAAGTTAGAAAAATGGAACTGGTGATTGAGGAAGAGGGCTATAGCAGTCTAGCATAAGCAGGGACTGATGGGGGATGTTGATTGCCTTTTTGGACTAGCCATAACTGAGCATGCCGTGGGCTGACTGTATTTAATCAGAAGTGTATGAACAGAAATCCAGCCCCTGAGCACTCAATTTATGATGAAACTGCTGCAAAAAAGCCACAGCTAAAACAATCCTTAACCATTATCCAATTAGTGGCCAACACACTGTCTTCTTGTTAACAAATCTTATAGCCCCAGGTACCTGTCCAAATCGATGAGCAGGTGCATGCAAAGCTGGTTGTGGAGCTGAGATAAGAATGGAAAAGAACAGGTTTCACGTGATATCAAAGAAGAGGGAAGGAACTAGGTGTGCATTGTATCCCCCTCATTTTTCTAGATGCATGATTCTGCGTTAGGAAGGTGGATCCATCTCAGCTTCGACTTCACAAATCTCTCGATGCCTTAGCTCCAGGTGCTAATTAAATTCCCAGCTGGCAACGGTTGTGATCTGTTGCACACTTTGGGTGTGATATGTATTATACTTGCCTTGGTCTTTGAGTTTGTGTTTTTGGGTAAATGAAACTGGTCCAGTGGGGACTATTCAGTTCAGTTCAGTTCAGTTCAGTCACTCAGTCGCGTCTGACTCTACGCGACCCCATGAACTGCAGCATGCCAGGCCTCCCTGTCCATCACCAACTCCTGGAGTTCACCCAAACCCTTGTCCATTGAGTCGGTGATGCCGTCCAACCATCTCATCCTCTGTCATCCCCTTCTCTGCCTGCGCTCAATCTTTCCAAGCATCAGGGTCTTTTCCAATGAGTCAGCTGTTCACATCAGGTGGCCAAAGTACTGGAGTTTCAGCTTCAACATCAGTCTTTCCAATGAACACCCAGGACTGATCTCCTTTAGGATGGACTGGTTGGATCTCCTTGCAGTCCAAGGGACTCTCAAGAGTCTTCTCCAACACCACAGTTCAAAAGCATCAATTCTTCAGCACTCAGCCATCTTCACAGTCCAACTCTCACATCCATACATGACCACTGGAAAAACCATAACCTTGACTAGATGGACCTTTGTTGGCAAAGTATTGTCTCTGCTTTTGAATATGCTATCTAGGTTGGTCATAACTTTCCTTCCAAGGAGTAAGCATCTTTTAATTTCATGGCTGCAATCACCATCTGCAGTGATTTTGGAGCCCAGAAAAACAAAGTCAGCCACATTTCCCCATCTATTTGCCATGAAATGATGGGACCGGATGCCTTGATCTTAGTTTTCTGAATGTTGAGCTTTAAGCCAACTTTTTCACTCTCCTCTGTCACTTTCATCAAGAGGCTCTTTAGTTCTTCTTCACTTTCTGCCATAAGGGTGGTGTCATCTGCATATCTGAGGTTATTGATATTTCTTCCGGCAATCTTGATTCCAGCTTGTGCTTCTTCCAGCCCAGCATTTCTCATGATATACTCTGCATATAAGTAAAATAAGCAGTACTTGGATGCAATCTCAAAAACAACAGAATGATCTCTGTTCATTTCCAAGGCAAAGCATTCAATATCACAATAATCCATGTCTATGCCCCGACCAGTAATGCTGAAGAAGCTGAACAGTTCTATGAAGACATACAAGACCTTCTAGAACTAACACCCAAAAAAAGATGTCCTTTTCATTATAGGGGACTGGAATGCAAAAGTAGGAAGTCAAGAAACACCTGGAGTAACAGGCCAATTTGGCCTTGGAGTACGGAATGAAGGAGGGCAAAGGCTAATACAGTTCTGCCAAGAGAACACACTGGTCAAGGCAAACATTCTCTTCCAACAACACAGGAGAAGACTCTACACATGGACATCACCAGATGGTCAATACCAAAATCAGATTGATTATATTCTTTGCAGCCAAAGATGGAGAAGCTCTATACAGTCAGCAAAAACAAGACCAGGAGCTGACTGTGGCTCAGATCATGACCTCCTTATTGCCAAATTCAGACTTAGATTGAATAAAGTAGGGAAAACCACTAGACCATTCAGGTATGACCTAAATCAAATCCCTTATGACTATACAGCAGAAGTGAGAAATAGATTTAAGGGACTAGATCTGATAGACAGAGTGCCTGATGAACTATGGATCGAGGTTCATGACATTATACAGGAGAAAGGGATACAGACCATCCCCAAGAAAAATAAATGCAAAAAAGCAAAATGGTTGTTAAGGAAGCCTTACAAATAGCTGTGAAAAGAAGAGAAATGAAAAGCAAAGGGGAAAAGGAAAGATATACCCATTTGAATGGAGAGTTCCAAAGAATAGCAAGGAGAGATAAGAAAGCCTTCCTCAGCAATCAATGCAAAGAAATAGAGGAAAACAATAGAATGGGAAAGACTAGAGATCTCTTCAAGAAAATTAGAGATACCAAGGGAACATTTAAGAACATTTAAGATATTAAAAACAGGTGGCAAGAATACAGAGAAGAACTGTACAAAAAAGATCTTCACGACCAAGATAATCACTATGGTGTGATCTCTGACCCAGAGCCAGACATCTGGAATGTGAAGTCAAGTGGGCCTTAGGAAGCATCACTACAAACAAAGCTAGTGGAGGTGATGGAATTCCAGTGGAGCTGTTTCAAATCCTGAAAGATGATGCTGTGAAAGTGCTACACTCAATATGCCAGCAAATTTGGAAACTCAGCAGTGGCCACAGGACTGGAAAAGGTCAGTTTTCATTCTGATCCCAAAGAAAGGCAATGCCAAAGAATGCTCAAACTACCACACAATTGTACTCATCTCACATGCTAGTAAAGTAATGCTCAAAATTCTCCAAGCCAGGTTTCAGCAATATGTGAACCGTGAACTTCCTGATGTTCAAGCTGGTTTTAGAAAAGGCAGAGGAACCAGAGATCAAATTGCCAACATCTGCTGGATCATGGAAAAAGCAAGAGAGTTCCAGAAAAACATCTATTTCTGCTTTATTGACTATGCCAAAGCCTTTGACTGTGTGGAGCACAATAAACTGTGGACAATTCT
The DNA here is from genome assembly GCF_003369695.1 of Bos indicus x Bos taurus. Classification (NCBI taxonomy): domain Eukaryota; kingdom Metazoa; phylum Chordata; class Mammalia; order Artiodactyla; family Bovidae; genus Bos; species Bos indicus x Bos taurus. The sequence goes on along the minus strand of NC_040096.1, from coordinate 15,784,483 downwards.
GAAAGAGATGGGTATACCAGACCACCTGACCCGACTCTTGAGAAATCCGTTTGAAGGTCAGGAAGCAACAGTAAGAACTGAACATGGAACAACAGACTGGTTCCAAATAGGAAAAGGAGTACGTCAAGGCTGTATATTGTCACCCTGCTTATTTAACTTATAGGCAGAGTACATCATGAGAAACGCTGGACTGGAAGAAACACAAGCTGGAATCAAGATTGCCGGGAGAAATATCAATAACCTCAGATATGCAGATGACACCACCCTTATGGCAGAAAGTGAAGAGGAACTCAAAAGCCTCTTGAGAGTGAAAGTGGAGAGTGAAAAAGTTGGCTTAAAGCTCAACATTCAGAAAACGAAGATCATGGCATCTGGTCTCATCACTTCCTGGGAAATAGATGGGGAAACAGTGGAAACAGTGTCAGACTTTATTTTTTGGGGCTCCAAAATCACTGCAGATGGTGACTGCAGCCATGAAATTAAAAGACACTTGCTCCTTGGAAGGAAAGTTATGACCAACCTATGTAGTATATTCAAAAGCTGAGACATTACTTTGCCAAGTCCGTCTAGTCAAGGCTTTGATTTTTCCTGTGGTCATGTATGGATGTGAGAGTTGGACTGTGAAGAAGGCTGAGCACCGAAGAATTGATGCTTTTGAACTGTGGTGTTGGAGAAGTTTCTTGAGAATCCCTTGGACTGCAAGGAGATCCAACCAGTCCATTCTGAAGGAGATCAGCCCTGGGATTTCTTTGGAAGGAATGATGCTAAAGCTGAAACTCCAATACTTTGGCCACCTCATGCGAAGAGTTGACTCATTGGAAAAGACTCTGATGCTGGGAGGGGTTGGGGGCAGGAGGAGAAGAGGACGACAGAGGATGAGATGGCTGGATAGCATCACTGACTCGATGGACGTGAGTCTGGGTGAACTCCATGAGTTGGTGATGGACAGGGAGGCCTGGTGTGCTGTGATTCATGGGGTCTCAAAGAGTCGGACACGACTGAGCGACTGGACTGAACTGAACTGAACAGAAGGGAACGTTTTATGCAAAGATGTGCTCAATAAAGGACAGAAATGGTATGGACCTAGCAGAAGGTATTAAGAAGAGATGCAAGAATACAGAGAAGAACTGTACAAAAAAGATCTTCACGACCAAGATAATCACTATGGTGTGATCACTCACACTCACCTAGAGCCAAACATCCTGGAATGTGAAGTCAAGTGGGCCTTAGGAAGCATCACTACAAACAAAGCTAGTGGAGGTGATGGAATTCCAGTGGAGCTGTTTCAAATCCTGAAAGATGATGCTGTGGAAGTGCTGCATTCATTATGCCAGCAAATTTGGAAAACTCAGCAGTGGCCACAGGACTGGAAATGGTCAGTTTTCATGCCAATCCCAAAGAAAGGCAATGCTAAAGAATGCTCAAACTACCGCACAATTGCACTCATCTCACATGCTAGTAAAGTAATGCTCAAAATTCTCCAAGCCAGGCGTCAGCAATACATGAACCGTGAACTTCCAGATGTTCAAGCTGGTTTTAGAAAAGGCAGAGGAACCAGAGATCAAATTGCCAACATCCACTGGATCATGGAAAAAGCAAGAGAGTTCCAGAAAAACATCTATTTCTGCTTTATTGACTATGCCAAAGCCTTTGACTGTGTGGATCACAATAAACTGTGGAAAACTCTGAAAGAGATAGGAATACCAGGCCACCTGACCTGCCTCCTGAGAAATCTGTATGCAGGTCAGGAAGCAACCTAACCTGGTTAGAACTGGACATGGAACAACAGACTGGTTCCAAACAGGAAAAGGAGTACGTTAAGGCTATATATTGTCACCCTGCTTATTTAACTTATACGCAGAGTACATCATGAGTGGGGACTATTAGTGGATCTGAAACTGAGAGGACCCCTCCCTGGAGAATGGCTCCCCTTGTCTTTATTTTTGTCACTGGCTTTGGTGTGAGCATCCCTGATGCTGCAAGTTTAAACTGGTAAGAGCAAAACAGCAATGGGTATAATTTAGAAATGTAATGCAATCCAATACTGCCTGTGATAGGATGACTCCCTGAGGACTTCACATCTTCTTAGCTCTGTAGAGAAAGAGACTAGGAAACCCCCTGGATGGGCCTTCAAAGGGTAAATCACTTACTTACAGTGATTCTTGTAAGACCCTGATCCTTCCTAAGAGGAGCTGGGAAGGGAGGATATAAAACTGTCTCCAGGCAGATCATCATCATGATCGTGGGCATGTTCAGGCAATCAGAATATTTCTATTCACTTAAGGAGGGGAGCTGAGGGCCCCACAAACAACCCACGGAAGTATCTTGAAGGTATGGATAAGTTTTCTTATGGGCAGGAAGATCTGTGTGCCTCAGGTGTTAAGCAGGACAGGGACTAGAGTGAGGTGAGTGAGGGCCCCATGCTGGGTGCCAAACTTAAGTCTGCTCCGTAAACTCAGCAATTAAGATAAATACTTCATTTAGAAAATATTTTATTTTGCTATTATTTTTAAAAATATTTTATTTATCTAAAAAACCTTGCATTCCTAGGATATATATCCTCCTCTTAAATTATGTTGTGTTATCCTCTTCTTATTCTGTAGAATTTGATTTGTTGGTGTTTTATTAAGAATTGGTATGCATATGTTCATGAAGGACGTTGGTTTGTAATTTTCTTTCATTCTTTTTTTTTTTTGCAATGTGAGCTTTTCTGTACTTGCCGCGAGTGTGGGGCTACTCTATTTGCAGTGCACCGGCTTCTCCCTGGGGTGGCTTCTCTTGTGGCACAGCATGGGCTTTAGGACACGTGGGCTTCAGTAGCTGTGGTGCAGAGGCTTAGTCGCCCTGTGGCATGTGGGATCTTTCCAGATCAAGGATTCAATCTGTGTCTCCTGCACTGGCAGGCGAATTTTTATCCACTGGACCATCAGGAAAGCCCAGGCACTATCTTCTAAAGCTGATCTGGTATGTCACTCGTTGGCCCAGCAATTCCAACAGAGATGCCCACATAAGTTCACCAAAAGCTATGTGCAAGAATGCTCAACATCATTAATCATTAGGGAAATGCTGATTAAAACCACAATAAGATACTACTAAATATCTATTAGAATGTCTAATAGGTGTCTATAAGAATTGAATGCACAAGTGTTAATGAGGATTAGAAGCAACTGAAACTCTTATATATTCACTTCTATTGGAAATGTAAAAGATACAATCAGTTTGAAAAATAATTATAAATTTTCTAAAAAAGTTAAACATGTCTCTATCACATGACTCACTAATAGATATTTACTCAAGAAAAATGAAAGCAGGTGTCTGCACAAAGGCTTATACAGGAATATTCATAGCAGCTTTAGTTTTAATAGCCACAAATTGGAAACAACCCCAGTGCCCATCAACAATTGAATCTGTGGTAATAGGTAAGCAAATTTTGTGGTGTATACATACAATCAAACTCCGGGAGGTGAAATACAGGGAAGCCTGCATGCTGCAGTCCAAGGAGTGGCAGAGTCAGACATGACTTAGTGACTGAACTGAACTGATATGTATATATATATATATATATATATATATATACACACACACACATATGTATGTATATATAATGAAACACCTTCAATAACAATTAAAAAGGAATACACTGTTGATACACACAACAACATGGATAAACTCCAGAATAATTCAGCTGAGTGAAGAAAAATAGTATACATTGTACGATATCCAATCATAGATAATTCTAGAAAATGCTAACTAATTTATAGTGATAGCAGATCACTGATTGTGTGGGGATTAGGGGCAGAAGGAAGAGGGGGGAGGAAGGGCTTACAAAGGGAGAGGAGGAAACTTTTGTGGATGTTGAACTTATTTTTTGAAGAGTAAGTTCTATAATTTTATTGTGAATCTTTGAAGTAGACATTTTTCAAAAATTAAATGCATGTGCTTGATTTACTGCAGTATGACAAGTTTCATATATATTTTCCCCGTTGTAATTAGTATCATAGGGTTTATTGAGAGATTCTCATATTATTTATAGATTAAATGATTTTAGTGACAGTTTCATATGTGCGCATTGAAATTTGTCAGATTGTACACTTTAAATATGTGCAAGTTATTGCATGTTAAGTATAAAATATAAAATCATTAAAAATAAGTACATGAAACCTTTGCTCTTAAGTTGCTCATTGCATAGCAGTGGACAAACATATCATTATTATGCACATGTGTAATTATAGAGGGCTTTGGCAGTATACAGTAGCAAGCCAATCCAGGAGTGTCTTCTTTTTGGGGATATCACAGAAGCCTCTAGAGGGGGATGGCTGGTGAAGTGCAGGGGCTCTAAAATGATCCATTCAAGACAGGGTCGGAGACATACTTAGAAGCCAGATGGTTAGGCTAAAGAGCTTGTTTGCAACATTGGGAAGATGTGTGGTGAGAAGAGAAGTCAGATCCATGAACACATTAACAATATTAGTCACGAATTTTGGTGGAGGCCTGATTTTCTTGGTAAGATTTATGATTCACAAATCTAGTTGTTTAAAGATCAATGGACCTAGACTGAACAAATTGTCCTTTACTCTCATTATCTACTGCATGTCCTAGAAAAATGGGTGCTAACACAAGTGTGTTGGTTCCATTTCTAATGGGATTGGAGCATTCATTCCAGTCAGGAAAAACAATTTGTCTTTGTCCTTTTGTGTTATCTTTCTTTGAATGTAGTAAAAATCCATTTTTTCCTGCTTATTTTTTAATGTATTTTAAGGATACATTAATCTTCCCTGGTGGCTCAGAGGGTAAAGCATCTGCCTGCAATGCAGGAGACCCAGGTTCTATCCCTGGGTCGGGAAGATCCCCTGGAAAAGGAAATGGCAATCCGCTCCAGTACTCTTGCCTGGAAAATCCCATGGATGGAGAAGCCTAGTGGGTTACAGTCCATGGGGTCACAAAGAGTCGGACATGACTGAGCGACGTCACTCACTCACTCATTCAAAGGATACATTAAATATTTCTGTTAAACTTTGTCTAAATAATGTAGTGTAACAGGTTAATTTGTTTAAAGATTTAGGGAAGGGATGTTTCTGGTAACCTACCCAAACTATTATGGTAACTACCCCAAGACTAATTTGCCTTCAGCTAACTTTTGGGTGGGATGAGTAGAAGAAGGAGAGAGAATAGCAGGAGAAAAAACAGAAGAGGAGACAGAATGTGAATAATGTGAAACTCTGCCAGTCACTGCTTAGTAAAGACTGTAATAAAATTGCTATTAAAGCCCTTTCTTATTTATTGAAATCTATATTTTGATGATTTTGGCCCAGTTTTATATTTGCAAAAAAGCCAGAAGGCGATATACACTTCTTAGTTTTCATTCTTTATTATTCTCTCCAAAGTGCAAATAGATCAAATCTACGGATTGTATTTTTTCAACCCTTGGAATGGAAAAAAATTTGTTGCCATTGTATAAAAAAACAGGCTCTGACTTTCAGTGACTTAAAATAGCTAATGTTTTCCGGTACCTCTATAGTTTTATTTATTTCCTTTTACTTAGGCCCCACAGAAACCTACTAATTGTTTTTGTTAGACCTATTTAGAGATGAAGGAAATGGAGAGATAGAGATTGCTAGATTGCTCAGTCAAATAGTTAATACTACTACTATTAATTATTTCCTTTGCTATCTGAAGATAGAACATTTCTAAGAAAACTTTTTTTTTCCAGTTGTAACTGAAATGGTATAAAGTGAAGAAGCAATTACCTTAAGACACATCTTGCTAATGGATGCACAAAATAAATTGAGATAAGTCACAGTTGCTCACAGACACAGTTCAAAGTTGTAGCAGCTTGGTGGTTACAGTTAATAATGCTGTATTGTACACTTAAAAGTTGTCAAGAGAGCAAATCTTCAATGCTTTTATCACACGCACAAAATGTAATGATATAAGGTGATGGATGTGTTAACTAACCTTATTGTGATAATAATTTTGCAATATATCCATGTATCAAATCATTACATTGTACCCCTTAACTTATACCATGTTATATGTCAATTATATCTCAGTAAAGCTGGGGAAAAAATGTGCCAGTTGGGTTGAAGAATATATAGGTAGGAACTGGAGTAGGAAATGGCAACCCTTTCAAGTATTCTTGCCTGGAAAATTACATAAATGGAGGACACTGGTGGGCTACAGTCCATAAGGTCGCAAAGAGTTGGACACTACTGAGCAGCTGAGCATGCATGCAAGCAGAAATTGGCAGGTGAATGGGCAGTGGACTCGAAGAAAGGTCAATATAAATTTTCTAACGTGAATCTCAGAGGGAGAATACAATATTTTTAAACATAGAGCTTCAGTGGCTTGTGGGACTACATCAAAGAGTATAAAACATATGTCCCTGGAATCCCAGAAATAGAAGAGAAGATATGGCACAAAAAATAACAGCCAAATATTTCCTAAATTTTGTGGAAAACATGATCTTATATATCCAAAAGATTAAAAAAAAAAACCCAATTAGGATAAGTACAAAGAAAACAGTACCTAGGCATATCAGAGTCAAACTGTTGAAGACTAAAGATAAAGAGAAAATCTTGAAAGCACCTGGTGGGGGGGCGGGCAGAAAGACCTTATATACAAGATACCACTGTCTAGATCTTTATCTGGGAAAGAAATGAACGTCAAAAGATGAAGGAATGACATTTCTAAAGCACTAAAAGAAAAAAAAGCTGTCAACATAGGGTTTTATGTCATCAGAAATATCCTCAAAAATGAAGGTGCATAAAAGACATTTTCAGATACATGAAAGCTGAGAGATTTTATTGCTAGCAGACCTATAACACAAGAAATGGGAATGTGGATTATGGTAGGCATATAGAATTCTAAAGATGCTCTTGTCTTAAGCCCTGAAAACTGAATATATTATATTACATGACAAAGGGGAATTAAATAAGCAGATGGAACTAATGTTGCTAATCAGCTGACCGTCAGGGCAGGACTGGGGAGAGAAGGGACAGGCAATGTAATCAGAGTCCTTAAATATGGAAGAGGGAGGCCGAAGAGGCCATTTCAAAGTGATGTGATGTGGGAAAGATTCCACTGGCTGTTACTGGCTTTGAAGATAAAAGGAGGCCAGGAACCCAAATATATATGCAGCTACTAGAAGCTGGAAAATGCAACAAAATGACTTGTCTCCTGGAATCTCCAGATAGGAATACAGTCCTGCTGCTACATTGATTTTAGCCTGGCGAGATTCATTTCAAATTTCCGACCTACAGAATTAAAAGGCAGTACATTTGTGTTCTTTCAAGCTACCAATTTCGGGGTAGTTTGTTAAAAGTAATACATAAATGATACATCCTGAAGGAATGAACACGAGATATAAACTTGGATCTAGGAGAAGGAATGAAGAGTATGCTGCTGCCAAGTCGCTTCAGTCGTGTCTGACTCTGTGCGACCCCATGGACTGCAGCCTACCAGGCTTCTCTGTCCATGGGATTCTCCAGGCAAGAACACTGGAGTGGGTTGCCATTTCCTTCTCCAATGCATGAAAGTGGAAAGTGAAAGTGAGGTCACTCAATCATGTCTGACTCATAGCGACCCCATGGACTGCAGCCTACCAGGCTCCTCCATCCATGGGATTTCCCAGGCAACAGTACTGGAGTGGGATGCCATTGCCTTCTCCCATGAAGGGTATAGGAAATGGTAAATAACAGTAGATGTAAAAGAGCATCTTTTAATTCTACCCTTAAACTCTTTAAAAGACCAGTGATAATTCAGTGCAAACATTATAGTGTTTCATATGGAATTATAAATGTATGTGGTGGTAAAATAGAACAGCACATAGAATGGGGGGCGGAAATGAAATTATATTGTTGCATGTGTTTTAAACTTTTGTGTGATGTGGTACAGTACGAACTATGTAGACTATGATATCTTAAGGACATCTATTATAAGATTAAGGCAATCAGTAAAAACTATTAAAAGCTACAGCTAAAAGAAAGCATTAATCACTGAAGAAGGCTTTCTTATCTCTCCTTGCTATTCTTTGGAACTCTGCATGCAAATGGGTATATCTTTCTTTTTCTCCTTTGCCTTTCAATTCTCTTCTTTTCATAGCTATTTGTAAGGCCTCCTCAGACAACCATTTGCTTTTTTGCATTTCTTTTTTGTGGGGATGGTCTTGATTACTGCCTCCTGTACAATGTCACGAACCTCCATCTGTAGTTCTTCAGGCACTCTGTCTATCAGATCTAATCCCTTGAATCTATTTGTCACTTCCAGTGTATAATTGTAAGGGATTTGATTTAGGTCATACCTGAATGGTCTAGTGGTTTTCCCTATTTTCTTCAATTTAAGTCGAATTTGGCAATAAGGAGTTCATGACCTGAGCCACAGGCAGCTCCCAGTCTTGTTTTTCCTGACTGTGTAGAGCTTTTCCATCTTATATTCCATGCAAAGAATATAATCAATCTGATTTTGGTATTGACATCTGGTGATGTCCATGTGTGGGGTCTTCTCTTGTGTTGTTGGAAGAGGGTGTTTGCTATGACCAGTGCATTCTCTTGGTAAAACTCTATTAGTGTTTGCCCTGCTTCATTCTGTGCTCCAAGGCCAAATTTGCCTGTTACTCCAGGTATTTCTTGACCTGGTTAATGTTTAATAAGTTAAATAATTTAATAAGTTAAATTGCTTGTTTAACTTATATGCAGAGTACATCATGAGAAATGTTGGACTGGATGAAGCACAAGCTGGAATCAAGATTGCAGGGAGAAATATCAATAACCTCAGATATGCAGATGACACCACACTTACAGCAGAAAGTGAAGAAGAACTAAAGAGCCTCTTGGTGAAAGTGAAAGAGGAGAGTAAAAATGTTGGCTTAAAATCCAACATTCAGAAACCTAAGATCATGGCATCTGGTCCCATCACTTCATGGCAAATAGATGAGGAAACAATGAAAACAGTGACAGACTTTATTTTTTTTTAGCTCCAAAATCATGGCAGATGTTGATTGCAGCCATGAAATTAAAAGATACTTGCTCCTTGGAAGAAAAGTTATAACTAACCTAGATAGCATATTGAAAAGCAGAGATACTACTTTGCCAACAGCGTCTGTCAAGTCAAAGCTATGGTTTTTCCAGTAGTCATGTATGGATGTGAGTGTTAGACTATAAATAAAGCTGAGCACCAAAGAATTGATGCTTTTGAACTGCGGTGTCGGAGAAGACTCTTGAGAGTCCCTTGGACAGCAAGGAGATCCAACCAGTCCATCCTAAAGGAAATCAGTCCTGAATATTCATTGGGAGGACTGATGCTGAAGCTGAAACTCCAATACTTTGGCCACCTAATGGGAAGAACTGACGCATTGGAAAAGAATCTGATGCTGGGAAAGATTGAAGGCAGGAAGAGAAGGGGATGACAGAGGATGAGATGGCTGGATAGCATCACTGACTCAATGGATACAAGTTTGAGTAAACTCCAGGAGTTGGTGTTGGACAGGGAGGCCTGGCATGCTGCAGTCCGTGGATTTGCAAAGAGTTGGATACGACCGGGCAACTGAACTGAAAATAAAGCATTAGAAGAATCAAAATGAAGTATTACAAAAACTTTAAAGAATTCATGTAATACAAAAACTGGCAAATAAATCAATAAGAAAAAAGAAAATAGCAAAAAGTTATATTTAATCCCCAATATATTATCATTTACCATAAACATAAACACATTTAGCTTTCTAATTAAAAATTACATGTTTGGAAACATGTATAATATAAGAAATGAATCGTCAGTCCAGGTTCGATATAGGATCCTTGGGGCTGGTGCACTGGGATGACCCGGAGGGATGGTACAGGGAGGGAGGTGGGAGGGGGGGTTCAGGATGGGGAACACATGTAGGCCCGTGGTGGATTCATGTTGATGTGTGGCAGAACCAGTACAATATTGTAAAGTAATTAGCCTCCAATTAACATAAATAAATTTAAATAAAATAAATAAATAAATAAAATTACATGTTATCAAGCTGAATAAAAATCCAACCACTTTTTTGTTTGTGTTTGTAAACTACTAAAATTGTTGTATTTTAATCTGAAAAGTGTTGAAAGTAAAAATATTGAAAAAAATATACCTTGCAAATAGTATAAGAAGGCTATATTAATATCAGAAAAAACAGACATAAGTACAAGGGATATACCAAATATTAAGAGAAAGAATGAAAAAATGTTAATTCATCAAGGAAGGCATAGGAATTGCAAATTTGTGCTCAGTTCAGTTCAGTTCAGTGTGCTGCTGCTGCTGCTGCTAAGTCGCTTTAGTCGTGTCCGACTCTGTGCGACCCCATAGACGGCAGCCCACCAGGCTCCCCCATCCCTGGGATTCTCCAGGCAAGAATACTGGAGTGGGTTGCCATTTCCTTTTCCAATGCATGAAAGTGAAAAGGGAAAGTGAAGTCGCTCAGTCGTGTCCGACTCTTAGTGACCCCATGGACTGCAGCCCACCAGGCTCCTCTGTCCATGGGATTTTCCAGGCAAGAGTACTGGAGTTGGGTGCCATGGCCTTCTCCGAGTTCAGTGTGCTAATAACAACCAAATTTTAAAACATGTGAAACTCAAACCGACAGAACTAAAAGGAGAAATAGATACACCCATAATTATTCTTGGAGATTTTTAACACAACTCTCTCAGTAATTGATAAAATACTCTGGGAAACTTTCAGTAAGGTATAGAATATTTGAATAATGGTATCAACCATGCCACACACATTGTTATTATAAAACAATTACCCATCGGAATAATCATATCTTTTATTTTCAGGTATATATCTTACAAACACCCAAGTAGATCATGTCCTGGAAATAAAATGTCTGAATAAAATGTTGAAATCATACAGAACAAGTTCTCAGATCAAAAGGAAAATAATTCAGAAATCAATTACAACAAGACATCTGGAAATCTTCCAATATTTAGAAATTAAGCAATAAACTTATAAAAATCCTAGAGATCAAAGAAGAAGGAACATTGGAAGCTGTTTTGAACTGAATGAAAAGGAAAATTAAAAAAAATAAATAATAAAACAAAAAACTGTGGGATACAAAGTAGCACTTAGAAGGAAGTTTATACTTTTAAATGCTTATATTAGAAAATAAGAAAATTTTAAAATGAAGAGTCTAACTTCCCATTTAAAGAACTCTAAAGATGAGTAGCGGAGAAGGCAATGGCACCCCACTCCAGTACTCTTGCCTGGAAGATCCCATGGACAGAGGAGCCCGTGCAGTCCATGGGTCGCTAAGAGTCGGACATGACTGAGCGACTTCACTTTCACTTTTCACTTTCATGCATTGGAGAAGGAAATGGCAACCCACTCCAGCGTTCTTGCCTGGAGAATCCCAGGGACGGGGGAGCCTGGTGGGTTGCTGTCTATGGGGTCGCACAGGGTCGGACACGACTGAAGCAACTTAGCAGCAGTAGCAGCAAAGATGAGTAGATCAACTCAAAGAAAGTAGGAGGAACTAAAAAAGATAAAAATTAAACTAAAAAGATAAACAGAAATAAATGAAATAAGAAATATCTGTAACCATTTCTGTTTTGTAGATAAGTTCTTTTACAGCTTTTTTTTTTTAAGATTCCACAAGTAAATGATACCATATATTTGCCTTTGTCTGTCTGACTTACTTCACTCTGTATGTACCAGGAGGTGAGGGGAGGGAGGAGGGAGGAGGGATAAATTGAAGGCTGAGATTGATGCATACACATTACTGTATATAAAATAGATAAGTAATGAGAACCTACCACCCATTACAGGGAACTCTACTCAGTACTCTGTAATGGTCTATGTGGGAAAAGACTTTAGCAAGTAATGGATATATGTATATGCATAACAGATTTACTTTGCTGTACACCTGAAACTAATACAACATTGTAAATCAGCTATAAGCCAATAAAAATTAAGGAAAAAAGAAATAGGGAACAAATAATAGAAAAAACTAACAAAGACATGCCTTTGTTATTTCATTAAAAAGATTGATAAAACCCTAGAGAAAAATAGAGAAAAAACATAAGTGTCAACAATGAAAGAGAGGCTATAACCACAGATTTTACAGGTATTCAGAATATTAAGAAGAGAATATATATAACAAGTTGATTAACACCAGTAAATTAAACTTAGGTGAAATTGGGGGATTCTTTGAAAAGCTAAAATAACCAAAAAATTGTTGTATGTTAACAGAAAACCTGAGTATCTCCATAAACATTATAGAAATTGCTTTAAATTAAACAAAACTTCCAACAATGAAAAATCCAAGTAGTGTCTTCACTGATGCGTTATCAGTTCAGTTCAGTTGCTCAGTCATGTCCGGCTCTTTGTGACCCCATGGACTACAGCACGTCAGTCATCCCTGTCCATTCCCAACTCCCGGAGTTTACTCAAATTCATGTCCATTGAGTCCGTGATGCCATCCAACCATCTCATCCTCTATCATCCCCTTCTCCTGCCGCCTTCAATCTATCCCAGCATCAGGATCTTTGACAATGAGTCAGTTCTTCCCATCAGATGGCCAAAGTATTGGAGTTTCAGCTTCAGCATCAGTCCTTTCAATGAATATACAGGACAGATTTCCCTTAGGATGGACTGGTTGGATCTCCTTGCAGTCCAAGGGACTCTCAAGAGTCTTCTCCAACACCGCAGTTCAAAAACATCAATTCTTTGGCACTCAGCTTTCTTTATAGTCCGACTCTCACATCCATACATGACTACTGGAAAAACCATAACTTTGACTAGAAAAACCTTTGTTGGCAAAGTAATGTCTCTGCTTTTTAATATGCTGTCTAGGTTGGTCATAACTTTTCTTCCAAGGAGCAAGTATCTTTTAATGTCATGGCTGCAGTAAACATCTGCTGTGATTTTGGAGCCCCCCAAAATAAAGTCTGTCACTGTTTTCATTGTTTCCCCATCTATTTGCCATGAAGTGATGGGACCAGATGCCATGATCTTAGTTTTCTGAATGTTGAGTTTTAAGCCAACATTTTCACTCTCCTCTTTCACTTTCACCAAGAGGCTTTTTAGTTCTTTTTTGCTTTCTGCCATAAGGGTGGTGTTATCTGCATATCTGAGGTTATTGATATTTCTCCCGGCAATCTTGATTCCAGCTTGTGCTTCATCCAGTCCAGCATTTCTCATGATGTACTCTGCATATAAGTTAAATAAGTAGGGTGACAATATACAGCCTTGCTGTACTCCTTTTCCTATTTGGAACCAGTCTGTTGTTCCATGTCCAGTTCTAACTGTTGCTTCCTGACCTGCATACAGATTTCAGGAAGCAGGGCAGGTGATCTGGTATTTCCGTCTCTTGAAGAATTTTCCACACTTTGTTATGATCCAACAGTCAAAGGCTTTGGCATAGTCAATAAAGCAGAAATAGATGTTTTTCTGGAACTCTTTTGCTTTTTCCATGATCCAGCGGAAGTTGACAATTTGATCTCTGATTCCTCTGCCTTTTCTAAATCCAGCTTGAACATCTGGAAGTTCATGGTTCACGTACTGTTGAAGCCTGGCTTGGAGAATTTTGAGCATTACTTTACTAGCGTGTGAGATGAGTGCAACTGTGGTGTAGTTTGAGCATTCTTTGGCATTGCCTTTCTTTGGGATTGGAATGAAAACTGACCTTTTCCAGTCCTGTGGCCACTGCTGAATTTTCCAAATTTGCTGACATACTGAGTGCAGCACTTACACAGCATCATCTTTTAGGACTTGAAATAGCTCCACTGGAATTCCATCACCTCCACTAGCTTTGTCCATGGTGATGCTTCCTAAGGCCCACTTGACTTCACATTTCATAATGTCTGGTTCTAAGGGAGTGATCACACCATTGTAGATCTGGGTCATGAAGATCTTTTTTGTATAGTTCTTCGTGTATTCTTGCCACTTCTTCTTAATATCTTCTGCTTCTGTTAGGTCCATACCACTTCTGTCCTTTATCGTGCCCATCTTTGCATGAAATGTTCTCTTGGTATCTCTAATTTTCTTGAAGAGATCTCTAGTCTTTCCCATTCTATTATTTTCCTCTATTTCTTTGCATTGATTGCTGAGGAGGGCTTTCTTATCTCTCCTTGCTGTTCTTTGGAACTCTGCATGCACATGGGTATATCTTTCCTTTTCTCCTTTGCCTTTCAATTCTCTTCCTTTCACAGCAATTTGTAAGGCCTCCTCAGACAGCCATTTTGCCTTTTTGCATTTCTTTTTCTTGGGGATGGTCTTGATCACTGCCTCTTCTACAATGTCACGAACCTCTGTCCACAGTTCATCAGGCACTCTGTCAGATCTAATCCCTTGAATCTATTTGTCACTTCCACTGTATAATCGTAAGGCATTTAATTTAGATCATACCTGAATGGTCTAGTGGTTTTCCCTACTTTCTTCAATTTAAGTCTGAATTTGGCAATAAGGAGTTCATGATCTGAGCCACAGTCAGCTTCCAGTCTTGTTTTTGCTGACTGTATAGAACTTCTCCATCTTTGGCTGCAAAGAATATAATCAATCTGATCTTGGTATTGACCATCTGGTGATGTCCATAGGTAGAATCTTCTCTTGTGTTGTTGGAAGAAGGTGTTTTCTGTGACCAGTGTGTTCTTTTGCCAAAACTTTGTTAGCCATTGATCTTTTTCATTCTAGACTCCAATGCCAAATTTGCCTGTTACTCCAGGTATTTCCTGATTTCCTACTTTTGCATTCTAGTCCCCTATAATGAAAAGGACATCTTTTTTGGGTGTTAGTCCTAGAAGGGCTTGTAGGTCTTCATAGAACCATTTAACTTCAGCTTCTTCAGCATTACTGGTCAGGGCATAGACTTGGATTACTGTGATATTGAATGGTTTACCTTTGAAACGAACAGAGATCATTCTGTCATTTTTTGAGATTGCATCCAAGTACTGCATTTCGGACTCTTTTCTTTACTATGATGGTTATTCCATTTCTTCTAAGGGATTCTTGCCCACAGTAGTAGATACAATGTTCAACTGAGTTAAATTCACCCCTTCCAGTCTATTTTAGTTCACTGATTCCTAAAATGTCGATATTAACTCTTGCCATCTCTTGTTTGCTTCCAATTTGACTTGATTTATGGACTTAACATTCCAGGTTCCTATGCAATATTGCTCTTTACAGCATCAGGCTTTACTTCCATCACCAGTCACATCCACAACTGGGTGTTGTTTTTGCTTTGGTTCCATCTCTTCATTCTTTCTGGAGTTATTTCTCCACTGATCTCCAGAAGCATATTGGGCACCTACCGACCTGGGGAGTTCATCTTTCAGTGTCCTATCTTTTTGCCTTTTCATATTGCTCATGGGGTTCTCAAGGCAAGAATACTGAAGTGGTTTCCCAAACATTTAAAAAAGACATGATACCACACTCTCACAGACTTTAAAATGCAATCAGAAGAGGATAGACAGAACATTTCCCAATGCATTTGATGAAGTCTACAAAATACTGACATCAAAATTAGACAAAGACATCACAAGAGAAGAAAATTGCAGACTGGGCTTCCCTGGCGGCTCAGTTGTAGAGAGTCTACCTGTGAGAGCAGGAGGCATGGGTTCGATCCCTGACCTGGGAAGATCCCACATGCCACAGAGTAACTAAACCCATGTGCCACAGCTATTGAGCCTGTGCTCCCGAGCTCACGGGCCACAACCATGGAAGCCTGTGCACCTGGAGTCTGTGTTTTATGACAAGATAAGCCACTGCAATGAGAAGCCCACACAACATACCAGAGAGTAGGCCCTCCTCTCCACAACTAGAGGAAAGCCTTAGCAAAGAAAAAAGAAAAAAAATATATAGACCAATGTCTTTCATGAACATATACATAAAAATTCTTGAGGATACCAGCAAATCAAATTCTATAGGATAAGAACAGGATAACACATCATAATTAGAGAGGAGGATATATATTCTAGGAATGTAAGTTTTTTATAAATTCAAAAATAAAACAATATAATTCACCGTATTAGCCTAATTAAGAAAAAGAATTGCCTCAATAGAATCAGCCATATTTCTTGAGAAAATATAATATCAATTCATGATAGTCACTGTCAGAAAATTAGGATTAAAGGGACTTCCTTAATTTGGTAAAGAGCATTTACTAAAAACTTACAGCTACCATTATGCTTAATGGTGAGTTTTTTGGATGCTTTTCACCAGAAGATCAGGAACAAGACAATGATGTTCAGTCTCATCGCTCCTATTAAACATTTTCCTGAAGCTCCGAGCTGGTGCAGTGAGGCAAGAAAAATACACAAAAGGCATAACAATAGAAAGAAGGAAGTAAACACATGATCACACGTTCAGAAAATCCTAAGGAATGTATGAAAAAATTACCAGTGATTTTAATCAGAGTTATGGGATGTAAATTTAATGCACAAAATTAGTTTTTTTATGTACCAGCAACAAAAACTTGAAAAATAAATTAATAATAAACCACATTCATAAATTGAAACAGTGTTAAGATTTTTTCCTAAAACATTTTTTCTAAAATGATTTTTTGATTTAGAGATTCAGCATAATCCCATTCAAAATACCAACATGATTCTTATTTTGTAGAATTGACAAATTCTAAAATTTGTATGGCATTGCAAACAACCCAGAATAACCAAAACAAATTTTGAAGGAAGAAGATGGGAAGACTTAGACTTCCTGGTTTGAAGACTTTTTTGATATAGTCAAGGCAAAAATGAGTGATGATTTCTTTTCTTTTTCAAAGTACGGATGTTGGACAGAACAATTTTAAAGACTTTGATGATTTTTGTCTCTATAGGAAATTATAGGTAAAAGGGGACTCTAAAGTGAAATTAGATCATGGGCAAAATTGTGCAACTCAGCTGGCGATGTCTGACACTTTTGGTCTCATTTCAGGGAAACCATCTATCCTTTGTTGAGAGGTTATATATCTTCTTCACAGGCCTGAAACTATAGCTGTGAAAAATGACAAGACTTCAAGCAGTACTAATTACAGTATATATTCTTGTTACCATTGCTACTATCGTGCCATTCAAGAGATTTGTTTAACACCTACTATACATAACAGTCATTATCTTGGGATCAGAGAATGCAGAAATAAATGTCCCGGCTATCACCTGGTTAGGAAGATAGGGGAAAAAAATAGACAAATATGGGACATCCTTGGTGGTTTAGTAGTAAAGAATCTACCTGTCAATGCTGGAGACACTGGTTCAGTCTCTGCTCCAGGAAAATCCCACATGCCACGGCGCAACTGAGCCCGTGCACCACAACTATTGAGCCTGTGCTCTAGAGCCTGTGAACTTCAATTACTGAAGCCCACAGGCCCTAGAGCCCATGCTCTGCAAAGAGAGAAGCCATCACAATGAGAAGCCCAGGTACTGCAGCTAGAGAGCAGCCCCTGCTCGCTGCAGCTAGCAAAAAGCCCACACAGCATCAAAGACCCAGCACAGCCAAAAATAAATAAAAATTAAAAAAAAATAGACAAATGTGGTCGAGTGTCATAAGTACTAGTATAGAGATATTATATTAGTCACGGAGGTTAGGATATGATGCAGTGATAAACAGCCCCAGGGTTTCAGTGCATAATCAAGAAAAAGTCTTATTTCTTGCTTACACAAATTCCTTTGTGGATCTAGCTGTTTTTCCATGACAACTATTCTTCATATGGCACCCTGGCAAGCCAGGATACTGGAACTTCCACTATGTTAGAGCTTTACCATCTGCAACATGTGACCCCAGTTGAAGGAGGAAGGAAAAAGAAGGTTGGAGAACCACGAGACAGTCCTTAAATGCTTATGCCTGGAAGTAACACTAATTATTTCTATTCACTAGCTAAAACAAGTTGTGTAGCCATGTATAACATCAAAGCCTGGAAAAGTAGTCTTCTATATGCATGGAAGGGAGGATTTGGATATAATAATGAGTATTAATAATGTCTACCATATGCATAGTGTTATACTTGGGAGGCATTTAGGAAGTGAAGCCTAATACAGTATAGCCGTCTTCTAAAGAAAGGAAAAAAATAAATTCCAGGAAGAAGGAACCATATGTGCAAAGGTATGATGATGCTGGGATAATTGTTCTATAGAAAAAGTGGTGGGTAGAAAAAGACTTAAATTGTAGTCAGGTCACCGGCCACAAACTGCCCCTTCAAATGGTGCAAATAGTTGCTGGGTTTGCAGTTATCACCATTTGTTGCTGTCGAGTGGCCAAGTAGTGTCTGACTCTTTGCAACTTCATGGACTGCAGCATACGAGGCTTCCCTGTCCTTCACTATTTCTGGGAGTTTGCTCAAGTTCATGTCCATGGAGTCTAGGATGCCATCCAGCCACCTCATCCTCTGTCACCCCCTTCACCTCCTGCCCTCCATCTTTCCCAGCATCAGCATCTTTTCCAGCGAGTCAGCTCTTTGCATCATGTGGCCAAACTATTGCAGCTTCAGCATCAGTCTTTTCAATGAATATTCAGTTACCACCATTCAAGAATATAAAGGATTTTGACACCAAATTATTGGTTAGTATGCTAACCAAGAACTTCTTGAAGCAAATTAGAACCAGAGAAAGAGTTTCCCAACTTGCAGAAACTGTGCAGAAGTTTAAGGAGCAGTTGGAAAAAAGGGATCATCTATAACCTAGCTCTCAGACCTCAGAGTGCACACTCCACTCAGATAAGAAAAAAATCGTTCTTGCTTTTTTCCAGGGAAAAATACATTTAATATTCTTTTACCCCAACTAACACTGAATATCGGAGAAGGCAATGGCATCCCACTCCAGTACTCTTGCTTGGAAAATTCCATGGACAGAGGAGCCTGGTAGGCTGCAGTCCATGGGGTCGCTAGGAGTCGGACACGACTGAGTGACTTCACTTTCACTTTTCACTTTCATGCATTGGAGAAGGAAATGGCAACCCACTCCAGTGTTCTTGCCTGGAGAATCCCAGGGACCGGGGAGCCTGGTGGGCTGCCATCTATGGCGTCACACAGAGTTGGACACGACTGAAGTGACTTAGCAGCAACACTGAATATGTAGGGTTACTAGACTATATTTCCAACTTCTTTTTCCCTTTTGAAGATTTTCTAGGCATGGTAGGAGACATCTCTGGTTCCTGCCAGGCTTCATGAGGGTTTCACGCCAGGACTGATTGGCATAATATGCACAGTGACTGGAGGGCAGGTTGTATTCTACCTGCCTGCTGCAAGTGCTCATTAAAGGTTCAACACAAACAACATCAAAAGGGTGTTCTCCCTGTCACACCATTGGTACAAATCTGGTGGATCAGATTGGACATTTCAAGAGCATTTGTCTAAACTGCGTGTTTTTTGGTAAGCGACAAATACACATGTAGCTTGATAGGTCAGGCATTTGAGCCAAAAAGGCATGTTTCATTGTAGTTATTACATAGATTCTTGTATTCTTTATTTGAGTGGGAAGCTGGTCAGCAGGTAGTATAATAAGATCATAGAATATTAGATTTTCAAAGAAACTTAATTTTCATCTGATCTGAATATCATTTTATAAATGGGAGCAACGATTTGTTTAAAGTCATGTAGCTGGAAAAACTAGTACTAGAAGCAAGGTCTGTTCTCTTTCTTATGATCTTTCTTATGTTTTAGTGAAACTTTATTTTTACGAATACCTTATTCAAATTAGTCACATAGTGATTATTATTGTCATACTACTTTGATTTACTCATTTATTTACCTTTTTTTCAGTTTTTATTATTTCTTACATACCACTTCTAACTTCTCATTTTAATTCCTAGTGACCCAAGTATGATCCTTACCTTGGAGCTCTGTTAGTGAGGATACATTGATGATAAACTTTATCAAAATGTGTCTGAAAGTATCTTTATTTCACCTTAATTATTAAAAGATTGCTTAGCTGAGTGTGGGATTTTGAATAAAGAATTTTATCTTGAGCCTAAGAGATTGATCTTTTACTTTCAGCATTTAAGAAGCATTATTTCACTGCTATCTTGCCTTTATTGTCACTATTGAGAAGCCTGCTGTTATTCTAACTACAATTCTTTCATACAGAACTGTCTCTTCTCTTTGGTTATTTTTAAGATTTTATCTTCATCTTGGGGCTCTGTAGTTTCACTCTGATGCATTTAGATGAAGATTTTGATTTTGTTTATCCTGCTTGCTAGTCTGTGTGCTTTATCAAACTAAGCATGCACATCTTTCATCAATTATGGAAAACGATGGAAGATATTCTTTCAATTTACTTTTATGTCTTCTATCGACTCTTACTTTCTACTACTATTATTAGATCTATATGTTAAATTTTCTGTTCTGTCTTTCACGTTTCTCTAAAACTTTCACATGTTGTGATTCGTTAGTTTCTTCCAAATTCTAGCTCCCAGTTTCATAATCTTCTCTTCATCTATGTCTAACACCCTGTTTCAGTCCTCTACTGAGCTTAATTCTAGTTAACTATGGTTTCATTTTTAGAAAATTTGTTTCATTTCCTAATTTTCCTGATGATTTTTATTCTGTCTTATTCTTTCCTTGTGATTTTTTCCTACTTTTATCTTTTTAATAATTTTAAAATATATATTTTGATAGAGCCCTATTGTTCTATAAATTTGGGTTCTAGGGTGCTAAATTTTGTGATATCATACCTATTTCTTTCTGATTTCTTTATTTCATGTTATTTCTTTATTTTCTTTATTGTAATCTCTCACTGAGAGTTCACTTTCAGTGGGGATTATTAATTTTGTTGGAATTGAATGCAATCTTATTTGAGAAAATGTTGCAAAAAGGTAATTCTACATTTGCTTGTGCCAGATACACTGGGAGTTTTCCTGTTACATAATCAGTTTAATGTGGAGCTCTCAGCATTGGTATTCCTACCCTACAGAAACTAAAATCTTTTGAAATGCAGAAAAATCCATTTAAACTCTGTTCTAGAAGAGAATTAGAGTGAGGGAGGAAGGGTAAATGGGTCATTTCAAAAAATATGGAGATCTACCAGATGCCATTTCTAATTTTTTTTGCGTAGAGAACTGAGCTCATTAGTATCCAGCATGTTAAATTCTGAAAAATCTGAAGGGAAGACAGACTCATCCTTGCCAAAATGAGTCTTCATTCCAACACTGACAACAAGTAGCAGCTTGTATTCCAAAGCACACAGAGCTGGAAAAGCCATGTTCTGTACTTAACTCTCCCCAAATGTTCAAGCTGCTCTTCCCTTTATTGAAACTGAGTGCACAAGGCGTCCTTAAATGTGGCTAGCATCTCAGAATTGTAAGTTCCAATTTCCTACTACAACTCTTGTTGGCCTCCTGAAGGTACACTTGGTTTCCTGGCAATACCTCTCAGATTGGATTAGAGCTAGGTATCTGTGGCTCCCATCAGTTCAGTTCAGTTCAGTTCAGTTGCTCAGTCATGTCCGACTCTTTGCGACCCCATGAATTGCAGCACGCCAGGCCTCCCTGTCCATCACCAACTCCCAGAGTTCACTCAGACTCATGTCCATCGAATCAGTGATGCCATCCAGCCATCTCATCCTCTGTCATCCCCTTCTCCTCCTACCCCCAATCCTTCCCAGCATCAGAGTCTTTTCATAGCGAGGAACTGATTTAAAAGTTTAAGGCTATGTTCTATTGGTTTTTGTTTGACATTAAGAATGACAGTAATAATTAACATTTACTAAGACTTTACGTAAATGCTTTATATTATGTCATTTAATCATTCCAAATCTCTTAGTTACTCTACAAACCAGAAAAATGTGACTTGGAGGGTTTAATAACTTGCATGTGGTCATAGACTTTTGGAATCTGGATTTACACTCAGGCAATCTGATTCCTGCATCTTACTCTTAAGCTCAATGTGTGTTGCTGCTACTGCTATTGATACCTCTTATTCTAGCAAGTAATAGAGACAAACGTTTTAAGGCAATAAAGAGCTATCTTCAGAGTCATATCAGCATTTTTAAACATGCTAATGTTCTGTAACCATTTCAATTTCAACATTTGTTCTATTTTCCCAAATGTCACTGAGTGAATATATACAGTTTCCAGAAAGCACTTGTTCCCAGAGGCTGCTGAGAAGTATTTTGTTGGTTAGGTTCTTCTGGATTTCAGTTTGAAAGATGGTTTTCCTAATGCTTCTCAATCATTGCAGAATTTTAAAATAATACTTAAAGGAGATGAGCTCCATGTTGGCAGGTGTTAGCTCTCCCAGTATTTTCTGGGAAGGGCAACTGAACGACAAAGAATTAACTGATATTGAGTCATTCAGCTTCCCCCAAATCTAAACATCACCGCACAAACTTCCTCATGTTTTCTTCATCCGTTTAACCTTGTGCACTGGCTTGTGTGACGGAAAATGGTGTGCCACAAACAGCAGTTGAGGCAGTTTATAGCAAAAATAGTGTACTTTTCAGAGAAAGAAAAAAATGAAGCAAATTCCATTTTATAAAAATGAGTGTTTTTTTTCTATTGTAAAAGCCCATGGTTATTCAAGAAAATTTGGAAAATGTAGAAAATGATTCCAGTTCTTCCAGAAAGACAATCGCTGTTAATAGATTCATATATTTCCACCTTGTCTCTTTTGTTTGGTTTCGTGTTTTTATCTTTGATAGTTAAAAACATACCATAGAATCAGAGCTGTTTAGAGTTTTGTTTTGCCTAATATTATAACAGGGTTTTTCCAATTATTGCCTATATGGACACACACATGCTGCTGTTTAGCATGGGGGTGCAGCGGTAAACACGGGCTTCCCAGGGGGCGCTAGTGGTGAAGAGCCCACCTGCCAATGCAGGAGGTGGAAGAGACGTGGGTTTGGTCCCTGGATTGGGAAGATCCCCTGGAGGAAAGCATGGCAACCCACTCTAGTATTCTTGCCTGGAGAATCCCATGGACAGAGGAGCCTCATGGAGGCTACAGTCCATAGAGTCACAGAGTCAGACATGACTGGAGTGATTTACTATGCACAGTGGTAAATAAGATAAAAATGTGGGCAAGACAGACATTAGACAAATACATGTGAACTATGGTTTCAGGTCGTGATATGCATCCCTGCATTAAAACAACTGGAATGAGGTAAGGATGTGAGGTGGCGCTGGGTCCGCTGGACGTGATCTCAGAGAGACAGCAATGAGTGATCCTGAAGAAAGATATTAGTGCCCTGCCCAGGTATTGAACCTAGGTAACCTGGATGGACATGAACTTGGGCAAACTTTGGGAGATGGTGAGGGACAGGCCTTATGACCCAGTCCATAGGGTTGCCGAGTCAGACATGACTTAGCCACTCAACAACAATCTGGATGAAAACCCAGGAAACCTAGCCATCAGACCTCCACGGCCTGGCACGCTGCAGTACCTTTGGCCAATTATCTTGTTTCTTTTTTCACACCAGACTAGTCCCTAAGACCCTTCGCTAGGTGTGTGGGCAGTTTTGCTAAGATGGATCCCACTTCAGAGGCCTGTGGGAACATGTCCACACTTATTATGGGGTGGAGCCTCCTCCCTTTTTGACCCCCAGGGAGCTTTCCTGTGCATGTGCAGACAGGGAAGTTTTCCTTGACCTCAGGAGTGGTCATTTATCTCTTTGCTTCAGCAGGACTCAGCTTCTGTCATTAGCTTTGTCCTTGGAGTGTCTGGGTGAGGACAAAGCTTCAGCTCTGCTCCACTTGACAATACCAGCCGTCTGGCCCAGGGGGCCATTTTTCTCCTACCTCAGAAGGGCCGGGGGGGTGGAAATGAGTGGAGGTTTGAGTGGATGCAGGAAGTGAGAAGGGAAGAGTCTTTCAGAAAGACTGAGGGAAAGTGCCCTGGTCCAGGGCAGGGACAGGCTTGTCATTTGCAGGTGTGGGAGGCCCAGCTGGGAGAGTGCGGGGAGGTGCGTTTGGAAGGTGAGCAAAGTCTAGTGACACAGGCCCTGGGAGGTGAACATAGTGTTTGTTAGTGTTAGTCGCTCAGTCGTGTCCGACTCTTTGCGACCCCATGGACTGCAGCCCACCAGGCTCCTCTGTCCATGAGATTTTCCAGGCAACGATACTGGAGTGGGTTTCCATTTCCTTCTCCGTTGGTCATCTAATCCAAACCCAAACACTTCCCTCCCCGGTGTGCAGTAGAGTCCAGAGAAATGTCCTGAGTGCTGTTTGTCTGACCCATGTGGCCCAACACACCGTTGCATAACAGGTGTTATTACAAAGGAAAGGACCACACTCCTCTCTCCCAGCTCATAGCAGCAACTATAAATTTCTGTTAATAAAACCGTATAACACCGGATACCGATCCTCTCCACACCTAAAAGCATATACAGTTAAAATTTTCCAGGGTACTATCACAGGAAAAATCCGCACGCAGCTAGCGTTTTACGAAGAACGCCCGAATGACACACAGATTGACACCACATCACCCCCTGGTCCCATGAGTTTAAACGGGGTAACGTTCAAATTCCTGAACAAAGGGCTAAAAAAAGTCCTATAATCTCATCAAGTGGAAGGATTCTGGCTCCCAAGTTAATAAGTCTTCGAAAACCAGCAGTCCACATTCCCTTTTCGATGACCGAAACATCCCGCGTGTCACTGACAACATCCCCAAGTCGGGCCAGTTTCTGGGATGCCCCTTCGACTTCTTGCCCCAGAAACACAGTTCGCTCTGGGAAAAACGGGAATCCCCGCCCGCCTGAGTAGCAGCCTGCAACAGAAAGCGCCCTCTCGGACCTTGCGGGGCCGGCACAGCCCGCCCTTCCCTAGCTGCTAGCTCGCTCGCTTCCCGCCAGGCCCTTAGGCTGGAACAGAAGCCAAACTCCCTTCTCCCCTGGAAAAGGCCTTAAAAAGTGTCCCGCACCTCGACGCAGCCCGCGGCGCCTGGGAGCTAGCCGAGATCTCAGGTCTCGGAAAGCCACCCCAGAACCGATGGTAACGGATGGACTTACCATGGTGAGGAGAGTAGGTGAACATAAGGAGTTTGAATTTTATTTTGAGTGTAAGGGAGTATCTTGGAGGGTTTTGAGCACAGCAGTGATTTGATCTGACCAATGGTTTCAAGAAGGTCATTCTGGTTGCTCTGTGGGTGGGCCAGAATGGAAGCATTTAGACCAGTTTCTCTTAGCTTTATGAAGCTGCTAGGGACTGAACTGTGTTCCTCACAGATTCATATGTTGAAGTTCTAACTCCCAATGTGATTGTATTTGGAGATGGGGCCTTTAAGGAGGTGCATGCATGGATGGAAGCTAGGTTGCTTCAGTCGTGTCTGACTCTTTTGCAACCCCATGGACTGTAGGCCGTCAGGTTCCTTTGTCCACAGATATTCTCCAGGTAAGAATTCTGGAATGGGTTGCCATTTCTTCCTCCAGGGCATCTTTCTGACCCACGGATTGAAACCGCATTTCTTGTGTGGTGTGGGACCCTAATCTAACAGAATGAGTGTCCTGATAAGACATTGATAAGAGATACGTGTCCTGATAAGAGAAAGGGAGACTAGAACACTCACTTTCTTCCCCCACACACAGAAAAACAGCCATGTGAAGACACAGAAGAAAGGTGGCATCTGAAAGACAGGAAGAGAGTCCTCACCAGAAATTGAATTGACTGGTACCTTGATCTTGGACTTTCAGCCTTCAGAATTGTGAGAAAATAAATTTCTACTGTTTAAGCCATGTAATCTGTGATATTTTGCTATGGCAGCCAGAGAAGACTAATGCAAAAACCTCATATGAAGAGCCCTTGGGGAGATTTTTTTTTAAATTTGTTTTGTAGATCCCCCCTCAGTGCATGAGTCAGTGGACGAGGCAGCTGCTAGAACAGCTAAAGCCACTTGACCTGAACTGTTGGTATTTGTCCCTACCCATGGCGCGGCTAGAGCTCCTGCACTCTGCACAAGTCAAACCACATCTGAAGACTGTGTGCCTCTCTGGTGCCACATTTCCAGACAATGGATACAGGACAATATAAACCATACCCATAGGGGAGGGAATTCTAGAAATCACATTGTGTGTGAAACAGTTCAAGGAACTAAGAATGTCCAAAATGGAGAAAAGGAGGATGGGAGTAGATAGAAATGCTCACCTCCAGGACTGCAAGTATAGTAACAACATCAAGGAGGGGAATATTTTTAAAATTTAATTTTATTTTGTAGAGTCTTTATTTATCTGGGGCTGTACCGTGCAGGATCTTATTGGCCCTCTGCATTGGGAATATGGCTTCTTAACCACTGGACCACCAGGGAAGTCCCAAGGAGAGGAAATTTTTGGCAATCAGATTTTACCTGAACATGAAAGATCCTTCTTGAACAACTATTTAAAACAGAAAAACATTACCTAGGAAAGAAATAATCTCACTATCTCTTGAACCGACCACCTCCGGACAGATAAATATATAAACTGTTTGTGTTTTATATGAATATTACATAAATATATGAAAAAATATTTCTAAAGTGCCCAGCACAGTGGATTTCTTCTTCCTTTGAGAGGACAGCCATCCTTCGCTACCTGTGCATCGTAAGATGTGAACCAGAAAACAGACTGTTCCTGAGACCAGGCACTGAGGTCTTATCACAGAGATAACTCCACATATTGTGCATGAAATCAAAGAACATTGCCAGGCTCTGAATCTGCTGCACCCTTTATTCAGTTGAGCAGTTCTTGATTTGGAAAGTTTGCCCCCTGGCAAGCAAATATTCACATTATGGATTTTGATATTGCTCTTCATATTTGTGAAGTAATGAGTTTATTCCATTTTCAATATTGAAATCATTTTAGGAAGAGAATACAAACAAACGAACTTCTGTAAACAAAACGGCATTCTTTTTATAATTATAAATGTAATGTTTGTTCATGGTAGAAAATATAGAAAATAATCACCCAGATTCCATCTCCAACAGACAATCATGGTTAATATTTTAGTGTATTTAATGTCAGTCATTTTTACTGTGTATTACATACATACACATGTCCCTATTAAAATTAAAATCATGTCTTGCACTTTTCACAATATGTGATATATTATGAGCAATGCCCTCTGTCATCAAAAAATTTGAAAATGCAATTTTTTGACAGCTGTGCCTTATTCAGTGCATGAATTTACCACAATCACAATAAAATTTCAACATCTGTCCCTTAATGTTTAGTGTTGCCAACATTTCACTGTTATAACTACCACTCTGCTCAACATTTTTGTACAAATATGTTTGCATACACCTTTTATTATATTGAGCTAATTATAAAGCACAGGTTTAATGGGTCAATGCATCTATTCGTTAACTGCTTTTTTCAAATCAGAGGACAATTGCTTTACAATGTTGTGTTGGTTTCTGCCATACAGCAATGTGAATTCTTCATAGAAATTACGTCAAATTGCTCTACAGAAAGATTGTAGCAGTTTATACTCCCACTGTTGGTACATAAGGCTGCCAATCTGCCTTACTTCCATCAATTCTAACATTGCTTTTAAGGATTAATTTTACCACTTTTATAAGCCAAAGTGGACTTTCAGTTTCACGATAATTTCTCTGACTAGCAGAATTTACTTTTTTCCTTCTATATGGTTATGTGATTTAAATTTTTTCTAAGTTTTTTCATGTTCTTTGATAGTTTTTCTTTTGACATTTGTCTTGTTAATTTGTAAGGGCACTTCACAAATAAATAAACTCTTTGTAAAGTTTTTTTTTTTTTAGTTTAGCATTTTTATCTCAATTTCCCACTATTATTGACTTGAAGAAGTTGTGACTCTTTTGCTAAAACCATCCACCTTTTTTTTTTTTTTGCATTTTTTCTATTTGACTTATGCTTAAAAAGTTCTTTCCAACTTTAAAATTAGCTAAATATTCAGATATATTTTATTTTTTATAGCATTTAAAGTCTCTCCCCTCCTTTCCCCTCATTATGTCTTTTAAGTATACAATGGGGTATGTTAGCATGTGTGTGCTCAGTCAGATCTGACTCTTTGCAACCCCATGGACTGTAGCCTTCCAGGCTTCTGTGTTCATGGAATCCTCCAGGCAAGAATACTGGAGTGGGTAGCCGTTCCCTTCTGCAGGGGATCTTCCCAACCCAGGAATTAAACCCATGTCTCCTGCATTGGCAAGTGGATTCTTTACCACTGAGCCACCTCTGAAGCCCTAATCAGGTATGACTCTAACTTAAGTATTTCCCAAATGTTTAACTAGTTGCCCCACACTATTTCCTAAATACTCCTTTCCCTTCAGCTATCTGAGATACTACCCAAAATGTATCAATTCATACATTATTACTATACTTTTTATAATCATTTGAGTTTTATTATAAGTTTTATCAATTAATCTTTTGAGTGGTATTTATACAAGATTGGTAAAATGTCATTATTGAAACTGGGTAATGGGTACAAGGGAATTTTTCATGGGGGTTCTCTTACATTTCCTTTGTATTTAAAAGTGTTTCTAATAACATGAGCTTATAAACTTATAGACACAGGAAGTCCAAGCCTTCATAATTGAACTCCTCTATCCCCCTGAAATCCAATATTCAGTTGAAAGAAAGTGAAAGTTGCTCAGTCGTGTTTGACTCTTTTCGACCCCATGGATTGTAGCCTGCCAGGCTCCTGTGTCCGCAGAATTCTCCAGACAAGAATACTGGAGTGGGTAGGTGTTCCCTTCTCCAGGGGATCTTCCCAACCCAAGGATCGAACCTGAGTCTTCTGCAGTGCAGGCAGATTCTTTACCATCTGAGCCACCGGGGAATTATCACCAAAGCCTGTCAGGGCCCTTTAAGCATCATTCCTGCCCCTTCAGCTTAGGCAGCTCTCATTTCTTTCCTAGACCTCTCACCCATGTACTCACTGCTCCAATAGTCCTCACATCAGATCTTTTTGCCAGGCCCTCCTTTCTGCACTGGGTCCCTTTCCTGCCAACCCCAACCATGCACCTTGGAATGTGGCCTTAGCACACTAACTACTCTCCTCTGAACTCACTCTGTTGCATCTCACCTTGGTTTATTTGCACTCAGCTCTCTCCATCCAAAATGCATCTGCCCTCCTTGTTCACTTGGCAAACTCGTGTGGCCCCTTCAATATTCAAAGGCACACCAGCCTTAGGAGGTCTTTCTGGGGACTACACGGGACTCCCAGCCCTAGGTAGCTGAGTGCTCTCTCCCTGGGATTCCCTGCTCTGAATAGACTATAGTGTATACTTGTTTATGCAGCTAGTATTCAAGCGGAGAAGGAATGGCACCCCACTCCAGTACTCTTGCCTGGAAAATCCCATGGCGGGAGGAGCCTGGTAGGCTGCAGTCCATGGGGTCATGAAGAGTCGGACACAACTGAGTGACTTCACTTTCACTTTTCACTTTCATGCATTGGAGAAGGAAATGGCAACCTACTCCAGTGTTCTTGCCTGGAGAATCCCAGGGATGGGAGAGCCTGGTGGGCTGCCGTCTATGGGGTCACACAGAGTCGGACACGACTGAAGCAACTTGGCAGCAGCAGCAGTATTCAAGAGATCCAAGAGTTACATTTATTTGTTAAAACTTAGTGCCTAGCAAGGATCAGTGAACAATTGATATGTAAATAAAAAGAAAATCTGCTTTCTAAACCCACATGAAAAAATAATTATCCTAATTTGGAATTTAATTGGGGTTATTTTTCTGCTCATTTCCCAGATGTGGTTGCCCTTCCAGGTTCTATCCTAACAAGATGTTGATTTACCATGAAAGAGAATGGAATTTAAGTTTCAGTTCCCCTCATAATACACTCGCCTTCTCAGACCCTAGGAGCAGCCTGAACATGCTCACTTTGGTCATGTTGTTGTGGTTTAGCCGCTAAGTCGTGTCTGACTCTTTGAGACCCCTCCAGGCTCCTCTGTCCATGCAATTTCCTAGGCAAGAATACTGGAGTGGGTTGCCATGCCCACACTGGTTGTATGATATGGTAATACTTGCAAAATATAGGTCTCTTCCCTTCCTTTTCCCTTTCTTGTTGGATGGTGGTAGGATGAGCATGGGCAGTTGTGGGAGTCAACTAAGGGAAGGTTGCATTAGAAATATAGCAAGGTAGGTGTGATCCAGTCTGCTTGCCGATATGGTTTACAGTCATTTCTGTGCACAGTTAAGCTGTGATGAGCCCACCTGGTGTAGGAAAGGCACTTCCTTCTGCTTACTCAGCCTCATCTGATCTCATGACACAAAATTTGCAGGACCACATGTTCTATAATGATGTGACTGTGTCCTGAGTCACCTGCTATCAATATGTGAATACTTGAGAAGGAGCGTGGTTTCATATCACGTGGTCACCTGTGAAAAATCCTTCTAATCATTAGATATGTGCAGTATTAGTCAAACAGATATTCTTGCCTCTCAGGGATATGCTTAAAATACAATGTTAAAATACAAAAAAATTAAGAATTTTTTTGATGGACATTGAACCAGAGAGAATTTCTCAGAATTCCTATGCTTGCAGGGCATACCCACCAGTGATGACCTGTGTAGGAAAAGTGGTGGCTTTGTCTGTCAATATCTGGACTTGACCTTTCTGAAACAGTGATGAGTGATGAAGCTGAGGGCAATCTTTTAAAAATATCAATAGCTAAACAAATATTCATCCTCCATGCCCCCAAACTGAATTATTCTATCAACAGAAAATTATTACAAATTTTTTTTTGCAAATACATACATGTATTAAATCAACATGCTATACACCTGAAACTTACACCATGTTACGCATCAAGAAAGCTGGAAGGAAAGGTGCTGAGAGATTTTAAAAAGAGAGGTGCTCTTACTCCTCCCTTTGGCTTATGGCGTTTAATGTCAGACCTCGCCTGGAGCAGAGACTATGACACCGGCTCTGTTTTTAAAGGGTTGTAGCTCTTTGGCTCACTGCACTCTCCTGCTCATAGTCCTTCCGTGGCTCCCCACTGCTCATCCTGATCCTCTCTGTGATCCCACCAGCACTGTCTTGTGTTCTATTATTTCCCTTCCCTGTTCTATGACCAGAAATCTGGGATTTGGGTTTCCCCACTGTTCCATGAACTTCCTGTACCTGTGAGTGTGTCCAGGGTTCAGTAGTGGGAGGAGAAAGGGACAAAGAATTTATAGCTGTGTGTGTTCATTGCACACTCTTGGGACACAGATCCTTTCATCAGAAAGAAGGCTCAAGGGCCATCCACCGCCATGTATGTCACTGTGCCACCACCAGTACACTCACGGAATCGCTTGGGGGTCATCATGGGAGAGAAGAGAAAAAAAGAAAAGCAAAAGCCTAGGGTATCATTCGCAATTGCTGTGGCCCTTTTCTGATCCACAGGCGAGAAAGGAAGGTCTTTACCTGATGCTCTTTCTGTCCACGTCTGGCGTGTATTCCAGGGATTTAGGCTATCTTTCACTCTTGGCTAGTTGATACTGGAGGGAAAAATGATAAACTCACCACTGGTTCAGGAGGAGTTCAAAGTCTGGTCTCCTTCCCGAATCCGCCTGCTACCGTCCATGGTGAGAGTCCTCAGAAACCCCCTCCTCCCATTCTATCCAAGCCTGATCTTTGCATTCAGTGAGAGAGACAGAATGGAGTGTTTCACTCAACTTGTCTATAACCAGATCATAGCTTACATTTGATTATTTATTTTATCTTGGCCATGCTGTGTGGCTTGTGAAATCTTACTTCCCTGACCAGGGATTGAAACCATGGCCTTGGGAGTGAAAGTGCAGAGTCCTGACCAGTGTACCAACAGGGAATTCCCCATCTCTTACATTTTAAAAATCTTTGTTTGTTTGTTTAAATTATAAAACACTGTAGATACTATGAGGAATATACAGGTAAGGAAAAAGAAGAAAGCAAAAATGACCTCTAACACTCACACTGTGGTGTAACTTCTATTTATTTGCATCTTAAGCAAAATTAGATCATGCTGTACATGTGGCTTTTTTTTTTTCTTTTTACATAATACGCTGTAGACCTATTTTCATGGTAATATACACATTCTTCTCCAAAATCATTTCTCAAAATTGCATGGCCAGCATTTCTTCTTTTGAGTGTGTACCCTAATATTTTCAACCAGCTTCTTATCATTCAGCCTTCAAGTTGCACAGCTTTTATATTGGTGGCAGCCAACGGGGAAGCAGCTGGAGAAATCACAACAGAAGCTAAATGCTCTTAAATCCGCTTTAGTTCCCATTTGAATTTTTGAAACTAAAATATGCTATTTTACAACTCCACCTCCAATTAGCAAAATGTATGCTCTAGAAAGAGGACCACACTTTAAATGCAACAAGCAGGATTCTTAAAGAATGGACTAAGAGGGAACCATGCTATAAAAATAGCATCTCACATCTAAGCACAGAGGGAACTTCATCTGGGGTTAGATGCCTGAAAGAGCAGCCAGCGGTGTAGTGTCCTTAAAAATAAGCGCGTCAGCATTGTTTTCACGGGTCTCTGCAGCTCAGCCTTTGCCACACGTGACAAAGATGAGCCTGTGTCTGCACGACGGTGATAAGACGCCATGAGGAAGTGCTTGCAGATGGCTGTGGTTAAAAAAGAAACAAAACCCAAAGAACTTTTTAATTACGTCTTCTTTTCACCCTTAGTAAAGTTTGGGGAAGAGTACCATGGAATCGGTACTTTATCTCAGACACAAATCATAATCACTTCATAAGGCTGCCCTAGGGTGCCAGAAGTATAGCTTATTATTTCACAGTGGCCTGATAAATGGGAACATGTATATGAAAACCTTCAACACACAGTTAGAAAACCGTAAACCAAGCCTGCCTCTGACTCTGTTAGAGAATTGGCTGGTCGCTGGCCGCTTACAGTAGTCATGCAAGCTAAGTTTAAAAAGGCCACGCCTGCACTTATGCTTACGCATATACAAGGATCTTTGTGTGTGTATGTTCATGTAACAGCAGTTCTGTCTATGATATTTCATCATCCCTGCAACTTGAAATTCTCTAGGATGTTTTAAGGCTTACTAAAACCCCATGGATACACTGTAGAATAATGTATCTAAGCACAAAATAATAGGGGAAATAAAGAATTTTATAATAAGAACTGAGGGTCTCACAAAAAGTAAGAAACCCTCTATGAGGTTAATCCCTACAAAGTCTGCTATCCTGAAAATAAACAAGCCTGGAGATAAAGTTTGACAGGAATAAAAATAGTCATCATAATGCCTGAAATTTAAGGAGCATTTACTTTGTACTTTGTGCTAACCACTTTCTCTTTCGTGATTTCAACAGTTTTAAATCACTGTTCTTATTTTTTCCAGCAAGAAAACAGAGCTTTGGAAAAGATCAGTAATCTACTCCAACTCCCACAGTTGTTAAATTCTGAGAACTGGATTTGAATCTGGGTGTCCCTGACCCCAGGATCTTGTTTTTAACCACTTGCAATGCAGGAGACCCAGGTTTGATCCCTGGGTTGGGAGGATTTCCTGAAGAAGGGAATGGTACCCACTCCCGTATTCTTGCCTGGAGAACCCCATGGATGGAGAAGCCTGGCGGGCTACAGTCCATGGGGTCACAAAAAGTCGGACACAGCCGAGTGACTAACACTTTCCAAGTATGACTTTTATGTATACGTATAACTGATTCACTTTGCTGTACAGTAGAAACTAACACAACACTGTAAAACAACTGTACTCCAATAAAAAGTTAAAGACGGAAAGTGGGAGCAAAGCGAGGAAAGATGTGGGCTGGGAGGAGGGGTCTTCAGGGAACTTGGGGAAAGGAATGGAGAAACTCTGGAGCAAACGGCAGAAGAGACAAAGATGGGAAGGAGGAGGCAGGGGCAGCAGACAACAGAGCGCACTGCTATTCTTGCTGGCTGGGTCTCCTTTCAGATTCTCTCAAAATGAAAGAACTGTCTGGCAGCGTTTCCATCATTTGTCATGATTGCTCCCTGTATTTCTGCAAAACTGACCTCAGCTTAACGCTGTGAGCTTTCCTGGCCCCCCGTTTCAAGTATGCAGTACAAACTTCTTCCTAAACGTGTGCTTTAGTTTGTATAGTTGTTTAGTTGGTACTCTTTGAGATTCCGTTTTATCTATTTTTTACTGGCTTCTAAAATCTCGGCTGTCAGCATACAGTATCTCGCTGGAATCTCTGTTCTTTAATGGACAGGTCTCTGTGTAAACCAAGGAGAGAAGGCCTGTGTAAAATGACTGAATCCTGCAGTGATCAGAAGTTTTTGTTTTTCTGTAATGCTTTTGAAAATAGAATGGTTGTCTTAAAGGATTTATGGAACTCCTTTGGTATATCAGTATCTTTAGAATGAATACAATTAAGCAGTTATATTGACTTGAACAGTTATCGCTTCCAACAGAAATGTCAAACTTCGTAGTATGACATGTGCTAGGCATCAGGACCCATGCCTGGAATACAATGATATGTTGATGATACAGTCTCTGCTCTCAGGCTCACTGTCCAGCAAGGAAATGAGGATGTAAGGGGAGGCAGGCAGCTTAGCTGACAGTCCTTAATAAATCAGTTAACGTACACATACAGTTTATCCTCTTTATCCAACAGCAATGATTCCTAATGAGCTCCACAGCTCTAACATTTCTAACAAGGGTTTTGGTGAAGAAAAAGAAAAAAAAAAAAGGAGTTGGCAGAGAGTTTCAGAATTGCAAATACAAATTAGTTTTCCAGAAGGAATTTCAATATGAAAAGAGTTCTTGTAGCCATAACTAAAGACTTTTAAACCTAAACATTATTTGGCAAGTCCGACTTTTGCATATTTATAGTCAAGAGAAGAAACAGAATGGGCTTGAAGACTTTCTCAGACTGGCCCCTCCTGGCTCTAGTGTCTGGTTTCTCAGCATCCCCCTCTGATGTTTGCTGCTCCAGGAGACCAGAGGCATCTCACTCCCAGCATAACTGAATAGATTATGCCTTCATTCTCCATAAATATGGAAGCAATACATATTCAAAAAATACATGAGTTCAAGCCTCATTTTAATAGCGCTTCCTCAGTGATGCTACCTGCGACCTCCCCCAGGAAGGCAAGCTGTTCCTTCCCATTGCACTTGGATATATCTGTGGTTTAGCACTGAAGCCATAATACACAGGATTTTTTTTATGAACTAAAAATGGTCACATTTATTTTGTTCAATTATTGGTGCATTCTTCCTGCTATATGTATTGTGTGTGTGTGTGTGTGAAATAAAAATATCCATGTTTCCTTTGCTTCCATTTAACATCATTTAACATTTAACATGGCTCAGACAGTAAAGAATCTGCCTGCAATGCAAGAGACCCAGGTTCAGTTTCTGGGTTGGAAAGATCCCCTGGAGAAGGAAATGGCAACCCTGTCCAGTATTCTTGCCTGGGAAATCCCGTGGACAGATGAGTCTGGTGGGCTACTGTCCATGGGTTTACAGAGTGGGACACGATTGAGTGACTAACACTTTCACATGTTTTTACTCGAAATATCATAGTGTCTTAGTCTTGCTTTAAAATGTTGTGTTGGTTTTTGCCATAGAACAGTGTGAATCAGCCGTAAGTAACAAAGGATTTTATATAGCTGAGTATTAGTCTACTTGAGCTGCTAGAACAAAATGTATAGACTTGGTAGCTTAATCAATAGACATTTATTTCTCATAGTTTTGAAGGCTAGAAGTCCAAGATCACGATACATGGTTGGATTCTGGTGAGGACAACCTTCCTGGCTTACACAGACGGTGTCTCTTTGCTGTGTCCTCACATGGTAGAGAAAAAGAGAGTGCTGGTGTCCATTACTTTTCTTATAAAGACACTAATCCCTTCATGGGACCCTCTCTTCATGACCTCATCTCAACCTAATCATTCCTAAAGTCCTTGCCTACAAACACCATCACCTGGGGGGTTTGGGCTTCCATTTACTCCATAGTGACTTATTTCCACTGCTATCTGGCCAATCCTTCATATGGCATGGGTGTTTCCCATTCATCTCTGAACTTTGGGTAGCTGTGCTGAGATACTGCCCGGGTAATATTGCAGTGTTCACATGCACATGACCTCAGTGCTCCTTACACATTTTCAAATAAATATAATCTCACTTTTATAAATGTCAAATAAATATAGTATCCTGGACATGAGTTTGAGCAAACTCTGGGAGATAGTGAAAGGACAGGGAAGCCTGGCGTGGTGCAGCCCATAGGGTCTCAGAGAACTGGATATGACTTAGCAACTGAACAACAGCAACAAACTTACAAATCAAATGCTGTGAAAAAATTTAAAGAAAGAAATATTAAGATTTTGATCCAATTAAGATTGAGAACTTTTAGTATTTTTGCACAAACCTACTTTCTGCTTAAGCTGAAGTTCCAATACTTTGACCACTTGATGTTAAGAGCTGACTCACTGGAAAAGACCCTGATGCTGGGAAAGATTGAAGGCAAAAAGGAGAAGAGACATCAGAGGATGACATGGTTAGACAGCATCACAAACTCAATGGACGTGAATTTGAGCAAACTCTGGGAGACAGAGGAGGACTAGGAGCCTGGTGTGTTGCAGTCCATGGGGTCGCAAAGAGTCAGACACGACTTAGTGACTGAACAACAACTTATGCAACCTCCTAGATCTTTGACATCTGAAAAATACTTTACATTTTATGAGCTCAGTTTTTTTTTTTTTTCCCGAAGTCTCCAGTGGTGACATCACCTTTGAATTACATATTTGGAGACTGAAGTATAGAGAGGCTAAGTCAGTGGCCTAGGAGTCACAGAGGGATTTAACGGATGGGTGGAGCTCAGAAGGTATAATTCTGCTTATTTTATCCTATCTTCTCTTCCCTGGTTTTCTATAGGCTTCAGGTATTCAGGAACAGGTTAGAGAAGGCGATAGAGGTAGAAAAGCAAGGAGAGTCAGTTTAAACTGCTCTGCTTATCTTCTTCTAGTTGATAAACTGTCATCAGAGAAGCATGACGGGAAGCAGGTAATGGACCAGTAGCTCTGCTCCAGCTCCTTGTAAAATACTGACTGGTGCAGGGCTGATGGCTGATGCCCTAGTACATGGAGGATGTAAGCATCTGGGACAGAGGGAGGGAAATAATTGGTTAAAGAGGACACTGTTAGGAGTCCTGGGCTGCAGGTACAGTGAAAATAAATATGCTTTAGCTAAGCGACTGAAATGAGTCAGGTGACTGCAATCAATTCTGAAGTAAGCATCAGTGGACCAATTTTAACACAGATATTTTGAACAAGAGCAGCAGCCTCCCAGGAGGCCAGATCGTAAGAGGGTCTCCAATGGATATGAGGTTTGGGGCCTCAAACAATGAGACTCTGGGCAAGACAGGACCTAACCAGCATGCTTCTTGCTCTCCAAAGAATTATAATCAATTCTTACATCTGTATAGTCTCACTGCTCCCAAGAGGCATCCTGATACATTATTTATTTATCCTTCCTAACAGCCTGGCCAAGCAGGTATCACCACTCTTGTTTAACAAGGAAGACAGAGTGAGAGAGACTGAGTGATTTGAGTAAAGGAACCCACACGGATGAGCTCAGCATTGAATGCAGACTTTCTGGCTTGCTGTCCTCTGGACTGAACTTCGTATAGGGATACGCTGTCTTCATGGGCTGGGCTGTGCAAGATGCTATTGCATTTGGCTCCCTTCAAAGAGGAGAGGGGGCTGAGGCTCACTGAGTCATCCATCCAAATTATAATCTGAAGTGTGCTGGTCACCATGCTAGATGCTGGGGATTCAACAATGAACCACACAGATGTGATCCCTGCCCTGGAGGATCAGTGTGGCATTCACCAGTCAAAGACAGACAGTGAGCTGGAATGCTGTTGGCACAGGACTGCCCTCCTCTTTGAAATTCAAGGATAGAGGACTTCGGGGCTTCCCAGAGGTAAAGAAGGTTGAGTGCTGAAAAATTGATGCTTTTGAACTGTGGTACTGGAGAAGACTCTTGAGAGTCCCTTGGACAACAAGGAGATCAAACCAGTCAACCCTAAAGGAAATCAACCCTGAGTATTCATTGGAAGGGCAGATGCTGAAGCTGAAACCCTAATACTTTGGCCACCTGATGAGAAGAGCCAACTCATTGTAAAAGACCCAGAGGCTGGGAAAGATTGAGGGCAGGAGAAAAAGGAGGCAACAGAGGATTTGACAGCATCACCCACTTAATGGACATGAATTTGAGCACAGTCTGGAAGATAGCGGAGGACAGAGGGGCCTGGTGTGCTGCAGGGGGTCATAAAGAGTCAGACACAATTTAGTGACCGAACAACAAGAGGAATTTGGTCTGAAGCTGCTGAGGAAGGGCTGCAGTTCTAAAGAAGCAAGAAGGCAAGCTCTAGGGAGCTGGCCAGGGAACCCCCTGAAAGGACTGTTCCCCTTCCTCACCCACCATCCCCTTTAATACACTCAATATACCAAGAACATGAGGTGCGAGGAAGGCTCCTTGTAGCCTTTTGCCTCAAAAAGCTGAGGACACCTGCTGTGCGCATCGCTTTGCCTTGACTGCCCAGTGATGGGTGAATGGTAAGCAGTGGCCCTGCAGTTTGCGCAGCACATCTGGCGTCATGATGGGAGTTGCACTTTCATTTCAGAATTTCAATATGAAACCAGAAAGATGTCTCCCTGTTGCACCTTCTCAAACATCCCCAGGGAACGACATTTTAGTGGCCAGAAATCCATGCCAAACTTCTTACTGACATTTTCCTAAGTTGTAAGAAAAAAAGTTTAAAAATAAACATCAGTATCAGATTGACATGTACATGCTGCTGTATTTAAAACAGATAACCAACAAGGACCTACTATATAGCACAGTGAACTCTGCTCAGTATTCTGTAATAACCTAAATGGGAAAAGAATTTGAAAAAGAATGGTGGTGAGGTGGTCGTTTAGTCGCTAAGTCATGTCCAAGTCTTGTTACCCCATGGACTGTAGACCAGCGGGCTCCTGTCCATGGAATTTTTCAGGCAAGAATACTGGTGTAGTTTGCTATTTCCTTCTTCAGGGGATCTTCCTGACCCAGGAATTGAACTCAGGTCTTCTGCATTGCAGGAGGATATATATATATGAAAAAAAATCCCCATAGAATGAACATCAGGAGTGAACCCTTATGTAAATTATGGCCTCTAGTTATTAATAATCTATCAATATTGGCTCATCAATTGTCACAAATGGATCACTAGCCACTATGGAGAACAGTGTGGAGATTCCTTAAAAAACTGGAAATAGAACTGCCTTATGATCCAGCAATCCCATTGCTGGGCATACACACTGAGAAAACCAGAATTGAAAGAGACACGTGTACCCCAGTGTTCATTGCAGCACTGTTTATAATAGCCAGGACATGGAAGCAACCTAGATGTCCATCAGCAGAAGAATGGATAAGAAAGCTATGGTACATATACACAATAGAGTATTACTCAGCCATTAAAAAGAATACATTTGAATCAGTTCTAATGAGGTGGATGAAACTGGAGCCTATTATACAGAGTGAAGTAAGCCAGAAAGAAAAACACCAATACAGTATACTAACGCATATATATGGAATTTAGAAAGATGGTAATAATAACCCTGTATATGAGACAGCAAAAGAGACACTGATGTATACAACAGTCTTTTGGATTCTGTGGGAGAGGGAGAGGGTGGGATGATTTGGGAGAATGGCATTGAAACATGTATAATATCATATACGAAACGAATCGCCAGTTCAGGTTCGATGCATGATACTGGATGCTTGGGGCTGGTGCACTGGGATGACCCAGAGGGATGGTACAGGGAGGGAGGAGGGAGGAGGGTTCAGGATGGGGAACACATGTATACCTGTGGCGGATTCATTTTGATATATGGCAAAACCAATACAATATTGTAGAGTTAAAAAATAAAATAAAATAAATTAAAAATAAATTAATTAATAAAAAAATTAGAGGAAACTGTTTTTAGCAGGTAAAGTATATTAGAACACTCTGGTCATTCTGCTCAATTTTTCTGTAAACCTAAAACTACTTTCTTAAAAAAGGCCTTTAATGAAAAACCAAAAACTAACAACAAAAACAATCAGATACCAGGTACTATCCATTTTCCCAAAGATTTTTATTAATTCTTTGATATTCAAATTAATCTTTTCTGAAGCATTATTTTGTGAATTCTTCAGTCTTTCATTTGTGTAACTCTGGTAAATCACCATTTATCTATTGCTTTCAGTTGTGTTTTCCAATAACAACAAAAACTATATGCAAATGAGAATTTTCAGTCTAGATGTCTCTTGTCTAGGAGTGAAGATCACAGGGGGCCTTGGGACTTAGGGGGGACTACTCACCCTTACCTGGTCACCTACATGATGATACTGAGAGAGAATGGGAGTTCTAGGCAGAGCCTGTAGATTTTTAAAAAAAAATTTTATGTATCTATTGGCTGTGCTGGGTCTTCATTGCTTCCAGGGCTTTTCTCTGGTTATGGTGAGCAGGGGCCACTCTTTAGTGGCGATGTGCAGACTTCTCATTGTGGTGGCTGCCCTTGTTGCAGAGCATGGGCTCCAGGGCGCGAGGGCTTCAGGAGTTCTGGCCCATGGGCTCAGAAGTTGCAGCTCGAGGGCTGTAGAGCACAGGCTCAATAGTTGTGCAAGGGCTTGGCTGCTCCACGGCATGTGGGATCTTCCCGGATCGGGGATTGAACCTGTGTCTCCTGCATTGGCAGGTGGATTCTTTATCACTGAGCCACACAGGAAAGCCCACTGCCTGTGTTTTGTTATGTTTTTTTATTTTAAAAAATTATTTGGCTGTACCAGGTCTTAGTTGCAGCATGTGAACTCATAGTTGCAGCCCGTGGGATCTAGTTCCTTGACCAGGCAGGGATCGAATCCAGGCCCCCTGCATTGGGAACTTGGGAGTCTTAGTCACTGGACTACCAGGGAAATCCCACGGTCTGTGTTTTAAAATG
The DNA here is from genome assembly GCF_003369695.1 of Bos indicus x Bos taurus. Classification (NCBI taxonomy): domain Eukaryota; kingdom Metazoa; phylum Chordata; class Mammalia; order Artiodactyla; family Bovidae; genus Bos; species Bos indicus x Bos taurus. The sequence goes on along the minus strand of NC_040096.1, from coordinate 15,743,708 downwards.
AAATACCCTCTGGATCATCTTATCCTGGCTCATGGACATTCTTTAGGGGGAAATAACTGTGTGTGTGTGTGTGTCTAACCAAAGAGCCATTCAATGGCAAGTGTAAATCTCCTATGACATGGAGATACCATAGTTGAACTTGATTTTGAAGGAGAGTGTGGTTTTCTGTTTATCCCCACAGCCAGTGAATGCAGTGACGGACAAGCCATGTGGGGGGTGGGCGGTGAGGGGGAGGCCTGGTCACTGAAGACCTTTTCTTCAATAACCAAGGGTTGCACTGCCCCTGCCTTCCAGGCCCTTGACATTCTGGGTGTGCCTGAGGCCAAGAGATGACTTTAGCAAGGAGTGCATCAGCGTCACCTGGAGGACTGGATGAAATACAGATGGATGGGCTCCATGGGGAGATTCTGATTCATTAGGCCGAGGGACTAACCGACTTGTTGGAAAAGACCTTGCTGCCGGGAAAGATTGAAGGCCAAAGGAGAAGAGGGCGGCAGAAGATGAAACGGTTGGATGGCATCACTGATTCAATGTACATGAACCTGGGCAAACTCTGGGAGATAGTGAGGGACAAGGAGGCCTGGCGTGCTGCAGTCCACGGGGTCACAAAGAGTCGGATACGACTTAGTGACTGAACAAGAACAAAGTCCAGGGTGGGGCCCAGGAGTTTGTGTTCTGAGTGAGATTCCAGGAAGCGGTGATGCTGGTTACGGACCGCCTGCACTCTGAGAGCTGCCAACTTAGACTACTAACCAGGGAACAAGAGTGACCTGGGAGTGGTGAGATTGCCTGTCTCCAGCAGGACGCCAATTGACAGTAACCAGAGCTGAAAATCAAGCAACTCTTGCTCTGTAGCCACAGGGTATTGGGTTATTTCTTCTTCTCTTCCTTCTCTTTGATTTTTAGTAAGAATGTACTGTGCATATTATAACATAAATAAATAAACTGTATGAAAAAGGTAGTAACATTGCTGGATGGGGAGAAATGGAAATATACTGTTGTAAGCTTGGAATAGGGTGTATCAAGTGATATAATATTATTTAAGGTACATTGTAGATTAATTTTCTTTCTGTGAACACCAAAGCAGCCACTAAAACAACACAGCAAATAATTATAGCTAATAATCCATCAGTGGAGATAAATGAATCGTAAAAATATTCAACTGAAAATAGAACAAGAGGGAGAAAGGGTAAAAAGAACAGATGGAACCAATAAAACAAAACACTAATACGACAGGTGTGTATTTAGTTTATGAATGTTGTTATTCATATCAAATATAGGTGGCCTAAGCCCTCCAATTAAAAGGCAGAGATTGTCATTTTGAATAAAAAAGCAAGACCTAGCTATAAGCTGCTTCTGAGAAACTCAATTTACATAAAGAGAGATGGTGCTTAAAAAATAAAAGGATGGGAAAAGATTTATGCTGACATATACTACGGCTATACTAGGTAGACAAAGAAGGCATCAAAACAATGCTATCAACAAAAAGTACATTACATAATGATCAGAAGAATGAGTTTATTGAGAGTACATAGCAATACTAAACCTTTAAGCAGCCAGTAACAGAATCTCAAAATAAAGTCAAGCCTGATAGTACTTGGGACTTCCCTGGTAGTCCAGTGGAATGTCTCTGCATTCCCAGTGCAGGGGCATGAGTTTCATCTCTAGTCAGGCAGGGCTTCCCAGGTGGTGCTAGTGGTAAAGAACCTACCTGGCCAATGCAGGAGACATAGGAGATGTGGTTTTGATCCTTTGGTTGGGTTGGGAAGATCCCCTGGAGAAGGAAATGGCTACCTACTCCAGTGGTCTTGCCTGGAGAGTCCTATGGACAGAGGAGCCTGGCGGGCTATAGCCCATGGGGTCACAAGGAGTTAGACATGACTGAAGCAACTTAATGACCTAGACATGCATAGGGAACTAAGATCCTGGATGCCCCGAGATGCAGAAAAAAAAAAAAAATCTACCAGTACTTCAGGGAGATGTAGACAATTCCTACAGTTAAAGAAACTGAGAAGTTCCATGTTATGGATCTATGATTGCAATCATAGATTACAGAGTGAGTACCTGGTTTTCAAATGTGTTCACCCCAGATTTTGAACAGGAACCTAGCTGGTGGTACACACAACCTGTGACAGCAGAGAACCCGCGGTGGCAATGACAGAGGTGCCACGGGGCCGATGCCCATCGTGCAGGGTCGGGGGATGCAGAGGACAGGCTTTGCCATCCCAAGTTCAGTGACTGGTGAGCTCATAGGTGGGTCCTGCCTGCTGCAGAGCCTTCCTTGCCATGAACTGCATTCCAAACCTGGTTCTCTTGCCTTCCTGTCAGCTTGTGAGCTTTACCTAGTGCAGAGAGAAGTCACTTTCCTCAGAAGGGAGTGTGTCTGGGGAGAATCCCTCCATCACAAGCAATTCTGGGCACATCTCCAGACTAAGTCTAATACCTAAGCCAAAGGGAAGCACCTTCCTCTTCCCCCTTCCTCTCCATCACCTTTCCTTTCAGCAGACCTCCAGTCTGGAGACCAGTGTCCTTGTTCAGCTCCTCCCACCAGGCTGCATTTCCCTTTGTTGGTTGAGCCACAAGATCCTTTTCAGATGATGTTTGGAATTTATATAGGTGGCACGGGGGCAAAGGAATCCGCCTGCCAATATAGGAGACTCAGGAGATGGATTTAATCCCTCAGTTGGGTAGATCCCCTGGAGAAGGGAATGGCAACCCAGTCCAGTATTCTCACCTGAGAACCCCATGGACAGAGGAGCCTGCTGGCCTACAGTCCATGGAGTCGCAGAGTCAGACACAACTGAGCGCACACACATGCACACACACACACACAATATGGCCTAAGAAGGAGCCCAGAGGTGTTGGCTGAAAAGCAAGTATTCTGAGTATTGAGAATTTCTCTGGTTATTCTCAGGTGGATGCCAATGCAGTGACTATGTTTTCCTGTTTTAAAAGAAAAGTTGCTCTGAAAGTCTTCTCTGGTTGAAAGCGTCTGCCTGTCTTTTCTCTAGCCGTTTGGACCAGTTCACTCAAAGTTGGTGAGCAGTGTATAAAACTCTTCAACAATCCTCCTGCCTCCCCCATTCAAATAAATAAACAGAATATACGGCATTTCTACCAAAGGCAGCAGGAGAAGACATCCCATTTCATGCTTCAGCGATCTGACTAAGGAAACAAATATAGATTTTTCTTCCAAATGCCTTCAGGTTATAAGGCAAGTTGATTAAGGCCTCCCTTTAAGCCTCACCAGAGAAATAAATGGATGATCAAGTGGGCCTACTCTTAAGAGAAAGAGGTTATGTCTAATATTGACTCTCCTAATCAGTTTGACATAAAGCATATTTCCCACAGACATGGCCCTCCAACCCATCTCGTGTGCAGGAGAGATGAAAGCCATGTGGATTTCAGTTTCCTGTTAGCTGAGAATAAATTAGATCATGTTCTTTTCTCCTCCTTACCACTCCTTGGTGGATTCAATTTCCATGTAGATACGTCCGATATTATTTTTTAGGGAGGAGTTAATAAATTGCTTTTTTCCTTTTATCATACTGATATGATTCTTGCCTTTCCTTTCCCCTGGCTCTCCCTGCTGCCAATGAAATAATACAAAGCATAAAAAAAAAGAGAGAGGGAAGAGCTTCATGGGTAGTGATATTAGTTTGACCTTTCTGAGGCTGCAGAAGAGCTGATCATAAATCCTGATCATAACTCACAGATCAAAACTGTTCCTAGAAATTCCTCAAGTGTAGTGATGTTCTTGACAAAGAGAATTATTTTCCCAGATTTTATTTTATTTTATTTATTTTTTATCTTTCGACTGCACTGCATGGCATGGGGGATCTTAGTTCCCCAATGAGGGATCAAACTTGTGCCCCTTGCCCTGGCAGCCCAAAGTCTTAACCACTGGACCACCAGAGAAATCCCCAGGTTTTAAATAGCATATTATATTAGCTGAGGTAAAGCTACTTGCTGTAGTAAATAAAATTTAGTGTCTGAGTGACTTAGCACAGGAGAAGTTTTTGTTTCTCTCATAAATTTCATCCAGCAGTGGGGAAAGTAGATGGAAGGGGGTGAGGTTTGGTGAAGCAGATTTTGTTTCATGAAGTCTCTTATTAATCTAAACTAATACGAATGCTGTTGCTTTCAAGTTTAATTTTTCAAACTGCCTGGGTATTCGCTTCCACCCTGGGGATGGGAGGAGAGAGAAGGAGAAAGAGAGAAGGACAGACAGGCAGTTGGGATCATTGCAAGATATTCCTTATGGGCTAGGCCTGGAAGTGGGGTACTACATTTGCTCACATTTTATTGACTGAACACTGTTGTGTGGCTTGAAGAGCTGGGAGATATCTTGAAGTTGTGGGCCCAGGAGTAGAGAGCTAGCTTCTAGTTTCTTAGGAGGGAGTAGAATTTTAGCTCAAACGGTAAAGCGTCTGCCTACAATGCAGGAGACCTGGGTTCAGTCCCTGGGTTGGGAAAATCCCCTGGAGAAGGAAATGGCAACCCACTCCAGTATTCATGCCTGGAAAATCCCATGGACCAAGGAGCTTGGTGGGCTACAGTCCATGGGGTCGCAAAGAGTCGGACACGACTGAGTGACTTCACTTCACTAGAATTTTCATGAGGCCATTTTTGAATTTGGGACCCAGATAATCAATATTAAATCATAATGTTTGTATTATATGCTTTATCTTTCATTAATATTTTTGTTGACTTTCTCTTGTAGGCATATTTTTAATTATATGATTTAAAGGTATTTTAACCTGATACTGTACTACCAATCCTTTTTCACTAGATTGCCCTATTTTTATGTTCATAATTTTGATTAAAGCTTCTCAGATGGTAAAGAATCAGCCTGCCAATGTAGGAGTTGCAGGACACGTGGGTTTTGATCTCTGGGTGGGGAAGATCCCCTGGAGAAGGGAATGGCAACCCATTCTAGCATTCTTGCCTGGAGAATCCCATGGACAGAGGAGCCTGGTGGACTGCAGTCCGTGGGGTCACAAGGAGTCAGACACGACTGAGCATACACACATATACAATTTTGGTTAATCTTCCAACCAGATGGACTATGCCCTCAAGGAAGTTTTTTTCCCCAGGCCAAGTGTATGTGTGTTTCCTAAGCTCTTACATTCCCGAGATTTTTCTTCTGTTTTCTTGACAACTTTACTACGTCAAGGGTTGTAAAACAGGGATGACAACTGATTCTCATATGTGGAGAATCAAAAGCATCCATCAATTGTATTTTTCTTGAATTGACAAAAAATAAATTTCCATACTTCCTCCTCTAAGTGTTTGCTAGCATAGTTTTTTCTTTCAGAATAATAACTGAGAAAGAAAAGAAATTCACTAGGGAAAGAATATTTACAGAAAGCAATCCTGATACGTTACTAAGAATATTACAGAAAATCCTGCATCTTATAGTAATGTTAAAAGCTTGACACTGTGTATTAAGAAATTGTTATTCACTATTCTAACATTCACTCAATTGCCAATATACCTTATAGGAAATTCTGATCAAAAGCTCTGTTAGTTGCTAAAAATATTCAGCCATAGAGAGCTTTACTCTCATTAAAGAGAGAGAAAAAATTCCTATTAAGCTCCAATACTTTGGCTAGCTGATGCAAAGAACTGATTCACCAGAAAAGACCCTGATGCTGGGAAAAACTGAGGGCAGGAAGAGAAGGGGACGATAGAGGATGAGAAGGTTGGATGACAGCATCGACTTAATGGACATTAATTTGATCAAATTCCAGGAGATAGTGAAGTCTAGGTAAGCCTGGTCTGCTGCTGTCTGTGGGATCACAAAGAGTTGGACACGACTGAGCGACAGAACAACAATGAAGTTGTTTAAATCTCCTCATGGTGTATTTACATTACTCATGCTAGTCTACATTATATATTTTTAAAAAGAAGCTTTATTTTGTTCTAGGGGCTGTGACGGTTAATTAGTGGTACCTTCCAAGTCTCAGATTTTTTGAAGAAGAGTGAAGAAATCCAGACCCAGCTGATTCTCTTTTTTCCCACCTAAGCAAATGTCTCACACCAGAAACTGAAAAGTAATATAACTAAAGAATGAGGAGATAATAGTTGAAAACTTCCCTAAAATGGGGAAGGAAATAATCACCCAAGTCCAAGAAACCCAGAGAGTCCCAAACAGGATAAACCCAAGGAGAAACACCCCAAGACACATATTAATCAAATTAACAAAGATCAAACACAAAGAACAAATATTAAAAGCAGCAAGGGAAAAACAACAAATAACACACAAGGGAATTCCCATAAGGATAACAGCTGATCTTTCAATAGAAACTCTTCAAGCCAGGAGGGAATGGCAAGACATACTTAAAATGATGAAAGAAAATAACCTACAGCCCAGATTATTGTACCCAGCAAGGATCTCATTCAAGTATGAAGGAGAAATCAAAAGCTTTTCAGACAAGCAAAAGCTGAGAGAATTCTGCACCACCAAACCAGCTCTTCAACAAATACTAAAGGATATTCTCTAGACAGGAAACACAAAAATGGTGTATAAACTCGAACCCAAAACAATAAAGTAAATGGCAACGGGATCATACTTATTAGTAATTACCTTAAACGTAAATGGGTTGAATGCCCCAACCAAAAGACAAAGACTGGCTGAATGGATACAAAAACAAGACCCCTACATATGTTGTCTACAAGAGACCCACCTCAAAACAGGGGACACATACAGACTGAAAGTGAAAGGCTGGAAAAAGATTTTCCATGCAAATTGGGACCAAAAGAAAGCAGGAGTCACAATACTCGTATCAGATAAATTAGACTTTAAAACAAAGGCTGTGAAAAGAGACAAAGAAGGTCACTACATAATGATCAAAGGATCAATCCAAGAAGAAGATATAACAATTATAAATATATATCCATCCAACATGGGAGCACCGCAGTATGTAAGACAAATCCTAACAAGTAGGAAAGGAGAAATTAACAATAACACAATAATAATGGGAGACTTTAATACCCCACTCACACTTATGGATAGATCAACTAAACAGAAAATTAACAAGGAAAAAAAAAATGTATCTATAAAGTTCACTAAAGCAAAGCACAGTAAAATGAGGTATGGCAATAAAAGGCATTAAATTTATCAAATAAAAAAAAAATAAAGTGCTGAAAAATTAAAGCTGTCAAAAAAAAAAGGTAGTAAATAAAAATAAAAAATTAAAAAAAAAAAAACTAAAGAATGATTCTTTATGTATTTTGAAGTTACTTTTTGTGTTTTTTGATCATATATTCCTCTACAAAATCTATAACATCTTTGTCTGCATTTTTAGTCGTACTTTAAAAGAATAAGTTTGACTTTTTATTTTACAATGCGACTTTTTAAATTTTATAATGTTTAACCCTGGAGTTTAAAATCTCTTGTTATCTGGAACCAGTATTAGGAATTCTACAAAATTTAGAGTGCTTTGGGCTACATAACTTAAAACATAAATGAATATTCTAGCTTCTCTGAAAATGTCGAGAGTATAGAATTAATTACTTTCTATGGCCCTACCTAACCTTAGCTAATGAGGCCAGAAAAGTTATTAGAGGAATCCTTGACTTGAATTTGACCCTGGGGTCAGAGATGGTGACCCATGGAAGACACGGGCCCCTTGGCTTAAACAGAGAGCTTGCTTCCATGACTCTTGCTGACTCTCCTCTAATTAATTTCTCCTAATTTGTCTCATATTGAAAAGCAGAGATATTAATTTGCCAAAAAAGGTCCATCTAGTCAAGGCTATGGTTTTTCCAATAGTCATATATGGATGTGAAAGTTGGACTGTAAAGAAAGCTGAGCACTGAAGAATTGATGCTTTTGAACTGTAGTGTTGGAGAAGACTCTTGAGAGTCTCTTGGACTGCAAGGAGATCCAACCAGTCCATTCTAAAGGAGATCAGTGCTGGGTGCTCTTTGGAAGGAATAATGCTAAAGATGAAGCCCCAGTACTTTGGCCACCTCATGCGAAGAGTTGACTCATTGGAAAAGACTCTGATGCTGGGAGGGATTGGGGGCAGGAGGAAGAGGGGACGACAGAGGATGAGATGGCTGGATGGCATCACCGACTTGATGGACGTGAGTCTGAGTGAACTCCGGGAGATGGGGATGGACAGGGAGTCCTGGTGTGCTGCCATTCATGGGGTCGCAAAGAGTTGGACACGACTGAGCGACTGAACTGAACTGAATTGAACTGAATTTGTCTCATTAATGCCTCTTCCTTCACCAACTTCAGTGATTAGGGTTTCTCAGAGGTCAGTCCTAGGGTCACTTTCCTTCACATTTCACAAATTCTCTCTGAACAGTCTTGACCATCTCCATGGCTTCTCTTACCACCTGCAAGGCAAAGGCTCCCAAATCTTCATCCACATCTAGATGTCTCTCCTGACTTACAAGTCTCTGTGAGATCAGTACTTTCCTCTCCTTGTCTTTGTTTTGTTTTTCCCACAAACTGATGTTTCAAAGCTAGTATTGAGGAAGATGGAGGATTGAACATGAGGATGGCATTCTTGCACAATTGTTTTGGGGCAGATGAATTCTTGTTGAAGGAAATGTAGCCTGTCTATACAATTTAAAACAGGCATTTCCTTTAGCTCAGAAATTTCACTTCTAGGAATTTACCTTAGGAAATTATCCTAAGGAAATAATTGGACATGTGAATCAAAACATATTTACAAGGATATGGCTATGTTGTTTGTAATATCAAAAAAGTGGAGACCCCCTGAATTACAGGACCGTGTGCACAATGATATACAAGGCAGCCACTGATAGTCATGTGTGTTTATTTACAGAGACATAGACAGTTGCCTTTGATAAGATGTAATAGGAAAGGGCAGGTATAAAACACTATAGACATTATGATTCAAATTTTATTAAAATATTTTGTGTATATTTTATCATAAAAATATGAGAAGTTATGCAATAGAATATTAACAGTTATCTCTGGATGATGGAATGCGATTACTGGTGATTTTCTCATTGTTCTCTATAACTTACTATCTGAATACATATACAGCAGGGAAGTACTGCTTTTATAAAACCATAAAGATATTTTTATTTTGAGAAATAAGTGAGTTATTGTTTTAAAGAATTAGGAGTTTTGGATTAATAGACATGTACTACTAAAATAGATAAACAATAAGGACCAACTGTACAGCACAGGGAACTATATTTCAATTAAATCAATTGTATTTCAAAGACAAGCTGAAAATAAAAAAATGCCCATAGATAATTATGGATAAAAGAAAAATCATCTGTCCATGCATTAAAATTGCTCAGATAAAGTGTCTCCCAAACCCAGAGCTTTCTCTCGCGTGCTCTGATTTATTCAGCTCAATGAATGTTGACTGAGCCTAGGGTGTCCTCTCCTTCCACTTTATCCAGTGGTTTAATGGCTATTTCCACCTGGATGTTCCACATGCTCCTGATGTCAATATGTCTAAAACAGAATTTACCATAATGTCTTGAAGTCTATCTCCTCCTATATTCCCAGTCTGAGCTCACAGGATCTTAATCCACCCAAGGAGAAAGTCAGGGAGTCGTCATGGAGTCCCCAGTTACCTCCCCTACCACATTTAGTAACATGCAAGTCCTATGGCTCTACTATTCTTTACAATCTACCCTCTCTTCTCCATTTCCTGTTCAATGGTCCTAGCTAAGCCCCTAATCCTTGCTTCCTTAGATTGTTGCAATCGTCCCCAAACTATTAGATCATTTAGTTCATAAAATCTTAAATGTTTTTGCTTAAACAGCTTCATTTTTCCACTCCTCTTCTTTCCCCAACCCTGTCCACTGGGAGAATGACTGGTCAATTCTCAAGACTAGGTTCAAATGTCACTTCTAACTTTTCTATTGAAATTGGCAGGTCTTCTCCTTGGGATCCTTACTGGGAACTGCAATAGGTCTCCTATAGTGATGATAATGGCTAATATTGATTGAGCTTTCATTGAGTTCAACCATCATTTAAAAGCTTCACATGTTTTAACTCATTAAATACTTTCAACCACTCTGTGAGGTAGGTACTATTATGATCAACAGTTTATAGATAAAGAAGTGGGTTTAGTGAACTTATTTTGCCAAACATCACACAATCAGGAACTGGAAGAGCTAGGATTTGAATCCAATGTTGGCTTGAGAGCTTTCATCCTTAGTTCTAAGATGTTCACACATCTGTGTACCTTTAATCTATACAGTATTACAGCATAGCATCTTATTGTACCTCTTTTCCTACCAATATGTATGGCTGTGTGCAGAGGTCACATACAGTTCAGTTGTTCAGTCATGTACGACTCTTTGCGACCCCATGGACTGCAGCATGCCAGGCCTCCCTGTCCATCACCAACTCTTGGAGCTTGCTCAAACTCATGCCCATTGAGTCAATGATGCCAACCAAACATTTCATCCTCTGTCATCCCCTTCTCCTCCTGCCCCCAATCCCTCCCAGCATCGGGGTCTTTTCCAATGAGTCAGTTCTTCACATCAGGTGGCCAAAGTATTGGAGTTTCAGCTTCAGCATCAGTCCTTCCAATGAATATTCAGGACTGATTTCCTTTAGGATTTACTTGTTTAACCTCCATGCAGTCCAAGGGACTCTCAAGAGTCTTCTCCAACACCATAGTCCAAAAGCATCAGTTCTTCGGTGCTCAGCTTTCTTTATGGTCCAACTCTCACATCCATACATGACTACTGGAAAAACCATAGCTTTGACTAGATGGACCTTTGTTGGCAAAGTAATGTCTCTGCTTTTTAATATGCTGTCTAGGTTGCTCATAAATTTTCTTCCAAGGAGCAAGCATCTTTTTTAATTTCATGGCTGCAGTCACCATTTGCAGTGATTTTGGAGCTGCAAGAAAATAAAGTCTGTCACTGTTTCCATTGTTCCCCATCTATTTGCTGTGAAGTGATGGGACCAGATGCCATGATCTTAGTTTTCTGAATGTTCAGCTTTAAGCCAACTTATTCACTCTCCTCTTTCACTTTCATCAAGAGACTCTTTAGTTCTTCTTCACTTTCTGCCATAAGGATAGTGTCATCTGCATATCTGAGGTTACTGATACTTCTCCCAGCAATCTTGGTTACAGCTTGTGCTTCATCCAGCCTGGCATTTCACATGATATACACTGCATATAAGTTAAATAAGCAGGGTGACAATATACAGCCTTGACATACTCATTTTCCTGTTTGGAACTAGTCTGTTGTTCCATGTCCAGGTCTAACTGTTGCTTCTTGACCTGCATACAGATTTCTCAGGAGGCAGGTAAAGTGGTCTGGTATTCCCATCTCTTGAAGAATTTTCCATAGTTTGTTGATATCCATACAGTTAAAGGCTTTGGCATAGTCAATAAAGCAGAAATAGATGTTTTTCTGGAACTTTCTTGCTTTTCCAATGATCCAAAGGATGTTGGCAATTTGATGTCTGGTTCCTCCGCCTTTACTAAATCCAGCTTGAACATCTGGAAGTTCACAGTTCACATACTGTTGAAGCCTGGCTTGGAGAATTGTGAGCATTACTTTGCTAGCGTGTGAGATGAGTGCAATTGTGTGTAGTTTGAACATTCTTTGGCATTGACTTTCTTTGAGATTGGAGTGAAAACTGACCTTTTCCAGTCCTGTGGCCACTGCTGAGTTTTCCAAATTTGCTGGCATATTGAGTGCAGCACTTTCAAAGCATCATCTTTTAGGATTTGAAATAGCTCACCTGGAATTCCATCACCTCCACTAGCTTTGTTCATAGTGATGCTTCCTAAGGGCCACTTGACTTCACATTCCAGGATGTCTGGCTCTAGGTGAGTGATCACACCATTGTGGTTATCTGAGTCATGAAGATCTTTTTTGTATCCTTCTCATCCTATATAAATGTGTGCAGTGATTGATCAATTGGGCTTCCCAGGTGGCACTAGTAGTAAAGAATTTTCCTGCCAATACAGGAGACACAAGAGATCTGGGTTCAATCCCTGGGACAGGAAGATCCCCTGGAGTAGGAAATGGCAACCTTCTCCAGTATTCTTGCCTGGAAAGTTTCATTGACAGAAGAATCTTGCAGGCTACAGTCCATGGGGCTGTAGAGTCAGACATGACTGAGCAACTAAGGACATAAGGATGGAATGTCTAAGCCAAATGGAATTAACATTGTTTAGAATTTTTTGTTGCTTATTTTGTTTAACCTGAATGGACTCTGAGGTCCCTTTTATTGGAAAACAGTAGAGTACTGTTCCCTCTTGCTTAGTGGACTATATCTTGCCTAGTGATGAGATGGTGATTGCAGCCATGAAATTAAAAGACGCTTACTCCTTGGAAGGAAAGTTATGACCAACCTAGATAGTATATTCAAAAGCAGAGACATTACTTTGCCAACAAAGGTCCGTCTAGTCAAGGTTATGGTTTTTCCTGTGGTCATGTATGGATGTGAGAGTTGGACTGTGAAGAAAGCTGAGCGCCAAAGAATTGATGCTTTTGAACTGTGGTGTTGGAGAAGACTCTTGAGAGTCCCTTGGACTGCAAGGAGATCCAACCAGTCCATTCTAAAGGAGATCAGTCCTGGGTGTTCTTTGGAAGGACTGATGCTAAAGCTGAAACTCCAGTACTTTGGCCACCTCATGCGACGAGTTGACTCATTGGAAAAGACTCTGATGGTGGGAGGGATTGGGGGCAGGACGAAAAGGGGACTACAGAGGATGAGATGGCTGGATGGCATCACTGACTCAATGGATGTGAGTTTGAGTGAACTCCAGGAGTTGCTAATGGACAGGGAGGCCTGGCGTGCTGCGATTCATGGGGTCGCAAAGAGTCAGACATGACTGAGCGACTGAACTGAACTGAACTGAGGATGAGATTGTAGAGGAGAATCAACTCAATCAGTTCTTGCATATTGAATGCAACGATACTTGCCTGAGAAATGGTGGAGATGATCTTTGTGGAAAATATAATCAACAGTAAAATGTGACTCTCAATTTACTGGAGAAAGACAAATCTCATTCAAGCCATGGCAAAAGTAAATCTCTTTGTAGGTATTTGGAAGAAGACAATAAAACTATTTAGTGAATGTTTATCATTTCAGAGTTCTATACGTATTAAAGATACCTGGGTTAAACGGACCTCATGGGTGAAATTGGGCTTCCCCAGTGGCTCAGAAATATGCAATGCAGGAGACTCATGAGACCTGAGTTTGATCCCTGGGTCAGGAAGATCACCTGGAGGAGTCAATGACAACCCACTCCAGTATTCCTACCTGGAGAATCCCAGGGACAGAGGAGCCTGGTGGATTATAGTCCATGGGGTCACAAAGAATTGGACATAACTTAAGCAACTGAGCATTCACAGAGAGGTCAGATATACACACTATACATTCCTATCATCTAGATATCTTTTATTTTTATATCTTTTTGTTTATTTATTTATTTTTTAGTTGAAGTATAGCTATTGTACAATATTACATAAGTTACAGGTGAACAACATAGTGATTTTTTAAAGGCTATATTCCTTTTATAATTACTATCAAATACGGGCTATACTCTCTGTGCTGTACACTACAAACTTGTAGATTATTTATTTCATATGTGATAGTTTGTACCTATTAATCCCCTAACCCTAGCTTGCTCCTCCCCTCTAGGTGTCTTTTAAATATCCTTTGAGCTCCTACCTCCTGAATGCAGACCTTTCATAGCCTGCTCACTAGTCTGTTCCTCTTGTGCTGCCTGTACACTGCTCACAATCTTTTTGAAACACAATTGGGATCAAGTCACAACCCTTGTTCAAACCTCTGATGACTACTCATTGTCCCAGGGTAACGTTCACACTCTGTTGCCAGGTCCCCACAATGGTTGTCATCATGTCTTACTAGCCCTTGCTTCTGTCTCTTGATTCAAGGAGTCACAAGTCCACCTTATGAAAACACTGTACTTCCCTAAACATGCTATGTTTTCTCTGCCCAGAATATCTTTCCTTCTCATTAGTTTCAAGATCCATCTCCTCTACTCTGTTTATGGCTTCAAGGAATTGCCTTTGCTAAGTGATATTCTTTCTCTTCCACATCTGACAAGGGTAACTCTGACATACCCTTTAATAGATGTATCGTAATTACCTGTTCACGCAATCTATTTCCCTATTTGTCCTAGAACTTGAGGTTGGGGACAATTTTTTATTTTGTGTATTAGTGCTTCTCAAACTTTAGTGTACATATAAATAATCTGGAAGAGCTTGTAAAATGTAGAATCTGAATCACCAGGTCATAAGTGAAGGCTGAGTAAGTATTTTCAAGAACTTCCCAAAAGAATGTCAATGTTGTTAGCCTGTAGATCACACCAGGGAGATGCATTTTGGGCAGTTAATTTTGAATAAATGAATCAAAATGGAAAAAACAACCCAAATAAAATATATTGTCAGACTGTGTTCTACTTTATTTTTACTCTCTTTTTTTAAACAAGTGATTAATATTTTCATTCAGTTTATGTGTCAGCCTAGTGATCATTGTATTTTTATAGCTTTAACATTTCCTCACATTGTAATATTGTTAAATTTTTTCTTCTTTACATTTTTCCTTTTTTAGAATTAAAGTTTGCTTTAACCAGGACTAATATTGCAAGAATCTATTACTACAATGAGGTAGAACTTAAATCTTGAAACAAAATTCTTTAAAAAAATTTTTCTATGTCCATATACACTATTTTAATCATAACTAATACTACATAAAATTGCATTGGGTTAAAATATATATTCAGAAGTTAATCAATGTATACTGCTGATTCACTCAGAATGTTCTCCATCATGTTTTTGAACAAGTGTTTTTTTTTTTTTTTTTTTTTAAGAAATCAGCTAAACTTTAAAGAGGATGCTTGATTTTCATAGTCACTTCCCATTCTGATTAATATTCATTTACATGTGTGCCACACAAACCAATTAGCTTACTACATCTGGGCTAATTTGTGCTCAAACTTAGATTTTCCACATTCTTTTCCTCTATGATTAAAAAAAAGATGAAATTCAGTTCTTTACAGCTGGAAAGAATCCATGGACATGTTCCACAAATTTTGAATATTTTACTCACTCTCAACATCTCTACATTGGAGACCAAATTCAAAGGCTCAGATATATCAATTACAGCCTAAGAAATTCAGATCAGTTACCAAGAAGTTAATGAGAACATTGATTATTTTGATGATGATAATGAATAAATCAGCGAAGACTGACACAACTCAATTAGAATCACAAAACCGATTCAATAGAAACAGCAACAAAAGACTGATTCAAGATAACTGGTTGATAACACCGGGTGAGATCAAGTTTGCTTCCATTATACTGCTTAAGACATTGATCAACAAACTTTCTAGGTTTCGTCGGAAAACCTGCAGCAATAAGGACCCTTTAAACTCCAAACCCCTGTGCTCAATAAATAATGTTATTTTCTCTCCTGTAAGGTCTCAGTTTCCTACTTACTTGTTATGCCCTGCTTTTGCTGCGATTTATAGGTACTTTTAACTCCAAACATGTGAAATCGTTCATCTTAAGGAGACACGTGTTACGTATTTGTTTTAGTGTACCTCGGGGAGCAAAGCCAATGTGCATTGACGATTCTATCAGCAGTAGTAAGAACGGTGATTAAAGATCTAGACATGTCTGGCTGATTCATTTGGTCTCTTTTCATTTCATTTTGTAGGGACTAAATGTAGCCTGAAGTAAAGTTTTATTTTAAATTAGCATTCAATGCTATCCAGCCAAGAAAGACTGTTTGTTTATTTTTTCTCCCAAATGTGTTCCCTTGTACACAGAGAAATTCACGATCAGCTTTCCACTATGTGTGAACTTCTCAAGTCATATTGAAAGAACTGCTAATCTGGAATGTAGAGAGAAGGTCCACTCTATGACTAGAAGATCACCTTGTCACTTTAAAATCACAAACGTGTGATGTGTGGATTGATCAGCATTTAGAAACTTCTCAATTACTTGATAACATCAAGGGAACTCCCAGGCGATCCAGTGGTTAGAACTTCCAGCAGCAGGGGTGGGTTCGAACCCTAGTTGGGAAATTAAGATTCCACATGCTGCAGTGGCATGGCCAAAAACAAACAAACAAACAAAAAAACCAAAGGACTCGAACTGGAGAGGCATCAGGTAATCTATACTTCTGGCTTCAAGTGCAAAGGTTGAGTTATGTTCGGCCTTCTCCCGCTGGTCACGTGTTCTCCAGTTTGCATGGTTCCCACTTGATAAATGTCATGCATTTATGTGGCCTGCTTGATTCCTAGATGCATCTTCCTGCTTTGAAGTTTTTGGTTGTATAAAACTTCATGATCGCACACAGAGACGTGGAGGCGAGGGGCAGAGAATAGAGTGGGACTTACCTATCTGGATTTAGACAGAGGCCAGGGAATACACCTCACTCAAAGCTTATTGTAAATATACTTGAATTAAGCTTGGATAAGGACACACATTTATAAATTTGAAGACCCTGATGCTGGGAAAACTTGAGGGCAAGAGGAGAAGGGGGTGACAGAGGATGAGATGGTTGGATGGCATTACTGACTCAATGGACATGAGTTTGAGTAAACTCAGGGAGATAGAGATTGACAGAGAAGCCTGGCCTGCTGCTGCTCCTGGGGTCACAAAGAGTCGGACATGACTTAGTGACTGAACAACGACAACAACAGGGGAACTTTCTCTGAGAGGGAGCAATCCTAGGTAAGACTGAGGTCAAAGACATCAAGAGTCATCTTCAAGAGAAGGGGCAGCAAATATAATGTGGCAGGACTCTGGCAGGTATGGAGGGGACTGTGGTGGGGAGTCATCTTCTGAGAGGGCCTTTAAGGACTAGCAAGGAACTATCCTGCAAGAATGGGGCACAGGGCCTCATTCCCTGCAAGGGCAGACAGAATGAAGCAGAGACCCCCTTTGCTGAGAACTGAGGCTCACGACAACCAAAATGTAGGACTCTGGGTCTCTGGGGAAAGCGATGTGGCAGCTCAATCGTTAACTCTAGGACAACCAGATATGCTGAGTTTTGGTAATTGGCAGGCTGAAGTTGTCGGTGCCTTCTCTAATTCAAGAATAGGGTCAAGAACCAGAGCTGCAAGCAGCCAAAAGATGGGAGATGTCCTTATATCTGACCTTGAGAACCTGGGGAAATGAATGCAGAGCAATTACAGTAGCTCTGGGATGCCTGAGTGGGTGAAAGGAGTATGGGAGAACTCTTGATTTCATACGTCCATTTAGACATAAGACTAAACTCTTACGTTTAGTTAGCATAGAGTCTGAAGTCTATTTAAAAAAAAAAAACAAACAAAACTCAGGGTAGAAATCTGTGCAAACACATTATAACAAAGGAGAGAATATATCAAATATCTCCCTTTGTCCTTCAGTGTCTGTTCAGCTAAACTCACATTGAGCGACCACTCATATATAAATGAGAATTAGGATTTGCAGGGATTTCCCTGATGGTCCAGTGGTTGGAACTTCGTCTTACTCTGCAGGGGCATGCAGGTTCAATCACTGGTCAGGGAGCTAAGACCCCACATGCCTTGCAGCCAAAAGACCAGAATATAAACAATGGACGCAGTATTGTAACATGTTCAATAAAGACTTTAAAAAATGATTCACATTAAAAAAAAATCTTTAAAATATAAAAGAATCTGAAGCTCACAGTTCTTGCCTTAATCCCCAACTTGGTCCTCCCCATGAGAGAAATAGCCCTTTGCCTCTTGAGCATCTGAGGGTTAACTAGCCAGGAAATGGATTACTACTTAAGCAGAGGGAGAGATTAGATGAGGGATAATAACATGCAGCCCTGGGCTGTTATACCTCTGATAGGCATCTCTAATTGATTACAGCACTTGTTTCCTGCTCATCTTGGATAAGGCCTCAGAATCTCTCCCAATACCATGCTCCAGGAGCCAATCAATTAGGGTTGACACTGGAAATGAAATGCATCTGCCCTTCTTTTATTACGGTTTTACTGCCAAGTTGCTGTGGATGAAGCCACTGATCGGGGAAGAGCATCCATGTCCAGGCTGAAAGCAGGCAAATTGCCAGTCAGGGAAGTTTACACCAGAATAAGAAAAGGTATATTAATTTGTGTTTATCCCTCCTTCTCTCCCCACCTCTTCTATGTAGGTAAGCAAATCCCTTATAATTCCTTGCCTGTGGCATTATTGCTGGGCAGAAAGTATAAGATGTAATAGCGCATCCGTACATGCTCAGTCATGTTCGACTCTTTGTGACCCCATGAACAGTAACCTGCCAGGCTCTTCTGTCCATGGGATTTCCCAGGCAAGAATACTGGAGTTGCTTGCCATTTTCTCCTCCAGAGGGTCTTCCCGACACAGGGATTGAACCTGCATCTCCTGCATCGCTGGTGGATTCTCTACCACTGAGCCCCCAGGGAAGCCTTACTGGAACACTTACAGTGACTAAAGTTGTAGGTTTCAGGTAGAAGTACAGCTGAACTTACAGCATCCCTTGATGAAAGGGTGGTTGACAAGACTTCACTTTGCCTTTGTGATCAGCACAAAGTCTTTTCATGCAAGTTCAGACAGGAGTGAAGGTTGAAAGGAAATGGTTTGAATAGTGACAGACATATTCCATTTGATCTTTGGATTCCCGCCTCATCCTTTTCCACCTTGCAACCTGTGCAACAACAGACTCCCTTGCCCTTTGGTTTCTGATCTGTTTTGGCCATAGGAATCCTGGCAGGAGAGAGAAAGGAGATGAGGGAGTGATACAGTACTATTTACCTCCCTGGCTCTGTCCTCATGTGGCTTCCTGGAGCTAGTTTGTCCCTGCACCAATGATCACTGCTGCTGTCTACATCAGCCTGCTACACTGTCCTCTCCTTCCCATTCTGGAGACTGCTCCTCCCGTCATTCCTCTGGGCAAATTGGCTATAAATGCCCTGTTGTCCGACACGACTGAGCAACTGATCTGATCTGATCTGATCTGACCCTATTGTTATTGGACTCATGATACTTCCCTCTTCCTGTGGCTTCCCCTCTCCTTATTTGAAGACATCATCTCTTTCCTGTTGGAACCCTGATTGGTACAGGTTGTTTATTTATAGTCTCCTTCAAAACGAAGATCATGGCATCTAGCCCCATCACTTCATGGGAAATAGATGGGGAAACAGTGTCAGACTTTATTTTTCTGGGCTCCAAAATCACTGCAGATGGTGACTGCAGCCATGAAATTAAAAGACGCTTACTCCTTGGAAGGAAAGTTATGACCAACCTAGATAGTATATTCAAAAGCAGAGACATTACTTTGCCAACAAAGGTCCGTCTAGTCAAGGTTATGGTTTTTCCAGTGGTCATGTATGGATGTGAGAGTTGGACTGTGAAGAAGGCTGAGTGCCGAAGAATTGATGCTTTTGAACTGTGGTGTTGGAGAAGACTCTTGAGAGTCCCTTGGACTGCAAGGAGATCCAACCAGTCCATTCTGAAGGAGATCAGCCCTGGGATTTCTTTGGAAGGACTGATGCTAAAGCTGAAACTCCAGTACTTTGGCCACCTCATGCGAAGAGTTGACTCATTGAAAAAGACTCTGATGCTGGGAGGGATTGGGGGCAAGAGGAGAAGGGGACGACAGAGAATGAGATGGCTTGATGGCATCACTGACTTGATGGACGTGAGTCTGAGTGAACTCTGGGAGTTGGTGATGGACAGGGAGGCCTGGCGTGCTGCGATTCATGGGGTCACAAAGAGTCAGACACGACTGAGCGACTGATCTGATCTGATCTATGGCTTAGACGGTAGAGCGTCTGTCTACAATGCGGGAGACCTGGGTTTGATCCCTGGGTCGGAAAGATCCCCTGGAGAAGGAAATGGCAATCCACTCCAGTACTATTGCCTGGAAAATCCCATGGACAGAGGAACCTGGTAGGCTACAGTCCATGGGGTTGCAAAGAGTCAGACACAACTGAGCGACTTCACTTTCCTTTCCTTTTCCTTTCTAGCCACATCCCTGTAGGATTATCACTGAAATGAGCCTAAATAGCTCCTTCTTCCCTTCTGTCTTTTTGGAACACACAGAAAAGAATCTTTTCCTTCAGTTTTAGCTTTTACAAAAGACAGGTGGTACTGTTACACTGGGGGCTTCCCAGGTGGCTCAGTGGTAAAAAAAAGAAGAAAAAAAATCCACCTGCAATGCAGGAGACCCAGGAGACATGAATTTGATCCCCGGTCCAGGAAGACCCCCTGGAGGAGGAAGCAGCATATCACTCACTCCAGCATTCTTGCCTGGGGAATCCCATGGACAGAGGGACTGAGCAACTGAGCACAAGACTTCATCTATCCCTGGATGTCCAGGATTCCTTACTCTGAATGGTAGACCACCATGTCATTCACATCTCTGAGAAAAAGAGTAAGTTCAGAACCAGTTGCTAATCTGTGGAAGGTCTTTATATTTCCCTTTCTCAGTTCACAGTAATTCTGTTAAATGGCCATGGGTTCCTCTGGGAAGGAACTGGTGACTCATTTTAGGTTTCTTTCAACCAGCCCTCAAATTTGTTCACCTACTAAAAAGCCTCTTGATGAAAGTGAAAGAGGACAGTGAAAAAGTTGGCTTAAAGCTCAACATTCAGAAAACGAAGATCATGGCATCCAGTCCCATCACTTCATGGGAAATAGATGGAGAAACAGTGGAAACAGTGTCAGATTTTATTTTTGGGGGCTCCAAAATCACTGCAGATGGTGACTGCAGCCATGAAATTAAAAGACGCTTACTCCTTGGAAGGAAAGTTATGACCAACCTAGATAGCATATTCAAAAGCAGAGACATTACTTTGCCAACAAAGGTCCGTCCAGTCAAGGCTATGGTTTTTCCAGTGATCATGTATGGATGTGAGAGTTGGACTGTGAAGAAAGCTGAGTGCTGAAGAATTGATGCTTTTGAACTGTGGTGTTGGAGAAGACTCTTGAGAGTCCCTTGGACTGCAAGGAGATCCAACCAGTCCATTCTGAAGGAGATCAGCCCTGGGATTTCTTTGGAGGGAATGATGCTACAGCTGAAACTCCAGTACTTTGGCCACCTCATGCGAAGAGTTGACTCATTGGAAAAGACTCTGATGCTGGGAGGGATTGGGGGCAGGAGGAGAAGGGGATGACAGAGGATGAGATGGCTGGATGGTATCACTGACTCAATGGATGTGAGTCTGAGTGAACTCCGGTAGCTGGTGATGGACAGGGAGGCCTGGCGTGCTGCGATTCATGGGGTCACAAAGAGTCAGACATGACTGAGTGACTGAACTGAACTGAACTGATATATGTCAAGCATCACGTCTTTCATTTCTTGAGAGTCCATAATCAGTACACTACTATTGCATATTCTTGACAATCAAAACACTCTAAGACAATGTCATCGATAAGTTATACTAAGATGTTTAAGGAATTCATAGTGTCAATCATATATATCATACTAGAGAACTGAGAAAAAGTTTGCGTGTGTGTGTGCTCAATCGCTTCAGTTTGTCCACCTCTTTGTGACCGACCCTATGGACTGTAGTCCGCCAGGCTCCTCTGTCCATGGGATCTCCAGGCAAGAATACTAGAGTAGGTTGCCACTCCCTTCTCCAGGGGATCTCACCAACCCAGGGATGGTACTCGCATCTGCATTGCAGGCAGAGTCTCTACTGTTGAGCTACCAGAGAAGCCCAAGAAAGAGTATAGATGCTCCAATTCATGTCATAAAGCTAGAATAACTTTAATTCTAAAACCCCAAAAACAGTATTATAAAGGAATAGACAGGCCAATATTATCATGGATATATTTGCAAAGTTTCTAAACAAATTATCAGTAACCCAAATCTAGCAATGTACAACTGGATTAATGGCTAAGTTGAAATTATTCTAAGACTTGCTTGAATATTTGAAAATCAATGAATGCATTTCACTACAACTGAATAAAAAGAAAACCATATGATTAATAGACAGAAAAAATACTTTATAAAATTCAAAATCTGTTCATAATAAAGAATAGATATATGAAACTAAAGAGACAAGACTGAGCGACTGAGCATACACATACACGTGAAAATAAAACTAAAAATTATTTTGAGCTAAATGGCTCGTCATAATGAACTTAGTGATAAATGGATGATCTGTTCAATGATTTGTGTCAGGTCAATTGGATATCTGTGTTCAAAAAGTGAAGCTTGACCTCTACCTTTCACCTTAAAGAGCAATTCTTTGTGATGAAGAAAAGGTCATGACCTAAATCAATTAAACTTGTAGAAGTTAATAGAGGGAAACATTTTCATAATATTGAGATAGGCAAGAATTTTTAAACAGGATACCAAATGTCCCAATTTGGTATAAAAGATAAGATTTATAAACTAGATCTTATTTTTAAAAAGACCCTGTTAAGAAAGTGAAATGACCACTCCTAAGAGGAGACATTTGCGATGCAGAAATCCAAAGTAGGCCCCATGTTTTGGAGTCAGATGGTTTAGGTTTAAACTACCATACACTGTCTGTGTGAACTCTGGATAAATTATTTAAACTCTTTGGGCTTCATTTATTTCATATAAAATGGAGATGATAATGGATACACTGTAAAGATTATATGTGATAATATATAGTGTTTGTCTATAGTTTTCAACTATATGAGCTAACAAATTTCCTTTATTGTTAAAAAGACAAAAACAAAGTAGGACCCATATCCAGAATATATGTATATTTAAATGTCTACAAATAAATTATAAAAAGTTAGACTCTGAAAATGGGTAAAAGACTTGAACCTCATTTCACAAAAAAAGTGAAAGTGAAGTCGCTCAGTCGGGTCCGACTCTTTGTGACGCCATGGACTGTAGCCTACCAAGCTCTTCTGTCCATGGAATTTTCCAGGCAAGAGTACCTGAGTGGGTTGCCATTTCCTTCTCCAGAGGATCTTCCTGACCCAGGGATCGAACCCAGGTCTCCAGCATTGTAGGCAGACTCTTTACCATCTGAGCTTCCAGGGAAGCCCTATGTCACAAAATAGGATACCCAAACGCTCCCCTAAATATACAGACACATCACTGATATAATATTATCAATGATTATATTAATAAAAGGTGTAAACTGAAATCACACTATGATATTGCCACACTCCCATCAGATAGGCTAATACTAAAAAGCTGATGATGCCCAGTTTGGTGAGAATGTAGACAACTAGAACTCTTGTATTCTACAGAGGAAGTGATCAGTTGGTGCAACCAGTTTACAAAACTGTCTTTTGGCGTTTAGCAAAGCTCAGCACATACCTACTTTATTAGCCAGCAACCCTATCCCTGAGTACATATCAGATGAATACTTACATTCACCAAAAGGTATGTTCAAGAATCACCAGAGGAGCTTTTCTCACAACTGCCTCAAATTAGATACAACCCAATTAGCCATCAAATCTAGAATGAAACAAATTGTACTGTATTCATACAATGCAGTTACACAGAAATGGAGAACAAACATCCCAAACTACTCTATACATACAGTAACATGAATGAACTGGAAGAGAAACTGGCAACCCACTCCAATAGCCTTGCCTGAAAATCCCATGAACAGAGGAACCTGGTAGGCTATATAGTCCTGCTACTGCTGCTAAGTCACTTCAGTCATGTCCGACTCTGTGCGACCCCATAGACGGCAGCCCAGCAGGCTCCCCCATCCCTGGGATTCTCCAGGCAAGAACACTGGAGTGGGTTGCCATTTACTTCTCCAATGCATGAAAGTGAAAAGCGAAAGTGAAGTCACTCAGTCGTGTCCGACTCTTAGTGACCCCATGGACTGCAGCCTGCCAGGCTCCTCCGTCCATGGGATTTTCCAGGCAAGAGTACTGGAGTGGGGTGCCATTGCCTTCTCCGCTATATAGTCCATGGGGTCACAAAAGAGTCAGACATGACTTAGTGAGTAAACAACAACAAATAGACAAAGAAAAATCAATGGTTTTTATTTTCAATCACCTAAACTCTCCAGGAGAATTTGACCATACCATCAAATAGCAACTAAGTAAAGGTACATCTGTTCTGTAGGGTTTCCCAACATGTGGGTTCATTAGATCTGTCCACTGTCTTCCTCCCTTTCAATGTTTCTGTATATGGCCCTCTCTCTTGGCTTGGGAAGCAGATGGTCTTTGTCAGCTGAATTATACCAGACCTTTGAATTTTCCCCACAAGCATACCTATGCTCCAACTGCTTTTTTCTATAGGCCAGAATAATATACCCATCATCTTTATGCTTGCAAATGGTACACCAGATGAATGCTGAAGCAGAAATGATATATAGATACCTAATGAATACACAAATGACTCAGAAGATACAGAGTCAACTGAAATTGTCTCCTGTGATTTTGGTAAATTTAACAAAGAAAGAGGGTTAGCTTATTGCTTTGTCTATGACTCTCTTTTTTATTTCATTTGATCATGATTTGGTGAGTTTGAGGAAAATGCATTTTAGACTGCTTGAGTTTTGGTCTGCACACATTAAGTCATTCATGAGTGAATACCTACTATTGCTAGGGACCAGGGACATAAAATTAATGATGTATGGTTTTTCCATGGGCTCAAGTAGGTAATTTAAAAACTGTAATTTGTTAAAAAATATGGGTAAACAGTTTTATGAAAACACAGGAAAGGAAGAATTTAACTCTCCCCTGAAAGGTCAGGAAATATATATTTAGTTAAAACTATTCATCTGGGTCAGGAAGATCCCCTGGAGAAGGAATAGGCAACCCATTCCAGTATTCTTGGGCTTCCCTGGTGGCTTAGGCAATAAAAAATCCACCTGTAATGCAGGAGATCTGGATTTGGGCATGAAAAGCCACTTCAGTAATTGGGAGACTCCCAATGGACAGAGGAACCTGTCCATATCTATGTGGACAGGAAAGGCAATGGATGCTAAGAAGAGGACATGCCCCAACAAATGACGGTTCAATTCTCAGTCAACTGAGATCCTTTTCCAGCTCGCGCGCACACACACACACACACACACACATTACTGTAAATATGTTGACTATTATTGATGAAATGGAATTACAGAAAGAACCACCTAAAGTAAATCATAGTCTCTAATTTACTAAGATCAAAAATTCAGTGTCTTACTTAAGAGAATCAGAATTGTGCTTTGGGGAAAGTTTAGAAAGCAAAATGAAGAAGAGAAGTAGGTCAAGTGAGTGATTGCTCAAGACTGAAAAGCCTCCAAGAGACAGTAAACCTGAAGACATTTGCCCTTTAGTATGGCAGGAAAGTCACCCCTCGTGTATTTCTTAGACCTATGATAAACAGTCCCTTTACCCACAGTTAGTTAAAGCTGGGGTGCTGAACAGATAACTCCATGCATGCCAAAGTCCTTCCAGGATCAGGAATTGGTTTTATTAACCTTGTTTAAGGGGATGCAAGTTTTAGCATACCTTTGGCTCAGTGATAAAGACTCTGTCTGCCAAGGCAGGAGATGTGGGTTCAATCCCTGGGTTGGGAAGATCCCTTGGAGATGGAAATGGCAACCCACTCCAGTATTCTTTCCTGGGAAATCCCAGGGACAGAGGAGTCTGGTGGGCTACAGTCCATGGAGTCGCAGAGTCAGATACAACTTAAGGACTAAACAACAATAACAATGTCATACTGCATCAATAACTTTTTCTGAATTTGTGTGGATCTCAAAGTTCTTCCCAGGCCCTGGATCACTAGATTCTTTACTTTTCTCCATGGGTCTGACACCTAAAAGGAATCTCCTATAATATTCCCAGTAGGAGGAATCTCTGCTTTATTCTTGCCACACCCACTAACTCCAAGGCTGCGTCCTCTCATGTACCAAAACGGTACTCAGTGTATTGGATGGGCAACATTTTGTCCCTCCTGCTTGATGCTGCACAAATGTATTAGGTCTTCAAACTGATCTCCATAACACTGAGCTAGCTCTGCATAGAAGCCACCAGTAACTTATCCCCCTGCCCTGACACCCTGGCTTTGTTCTTAGCTCCAGGACTAATTTGCTGACCTTGAACTCTTTGAAACACGCTTTTCGTTTGCTCTCATTCCTCCTGGCTTCCTGCTCACTGAGCCTGATCCCTGTGTCTATACGCTGGGTGTAGACCACTGTAGTGGGATCCTTAACTGGATTTGCTTTGATTCTGATTGCAAAGACCTGCTACATATTAGATGATGATAATAATAAGGTCTTGTGAGAGAGGCTTTCTGTACATTATCACATTTAATATTCACAACGTTTTAAGGTTATCCATCACCTTCCTGACTTTTTACATGAAGAAACTGCAGGTCAGAGAGTAAGACACTCTGCTGGAGGTCACATAGTGAATACACAGAAGCTCAGGTTGTCTCCTTCCATAGAAGGAGACAAATTCCTACAGATCATTACATACCCTGCATCCCTGTATATAGAGACAGATGAGATTCTGAATTATAACCCTCCCCCCACCAGTCCTAAGGCCATAACTCTACCCATCACTTTGCTAGCATTTCTCTTAGTTCTCATCAGTCAATTGTCTCTTTGTATGGGGAGATCTTCAGCCTGCCCCAGAGCATTGTCCAGATGCATGCTGGTGTTGTGTACAAACCCCTCCAGGGACTAATTTTGCAAGAAACATCTCAAGGCAACAAAGAGTGAGATACTTAGTGGAAGGGTGCTCTAGGAGGGAAAGGAGCAAATAAAGAAACAGCTGGATTCTCAAGAGGAAATCCTTTGATTCCTATTATGAAGGTACCTTGTTAAATGAAAAATTCCAGGTGTAACACAAGTGTACTTTTGCTGCCTCTTATGTATGAAACACATACAAACACTGACTTTTTAAAGTAGTGGGACGATAAACTAAAAACTAACAAAAATCATCATTCATGATGAAGGTAAAAAAAAATGAAGAGGGCTATTCTTTGTTTAATGGTCTCAACTTTGGAACCATGGAAATGTTCTGCTGCTGCTGCTAAGTCACTTAATCATGTCCAACTCTGTGCGACCCCATAGACGGCAGCCCACCAGGCTCCCCCATCCCTGGGATTCTCCAGGCAATAACACTGGAGTGGGTTGCCATTTCCTTCTCCAATGCATGAAAGTGAAACGTGAAAGTGAAGCCACTCAGTCGTGTCCCGACTCTTAGCAACCCCATGGACCACAGCCTACTAGGCTCCTCCGTCCATGGGATTTTCCAGGCAAGAGTACTGGAGTGGGGTGCCATTGCCTTCTCCGTGGAAATGTTCTGCATTACTATAAGTAAAAAGGGGAACATAGTCACAACCTCTGGAATTATAAAGCAAAGTTAAAGCATGAACATAGTTGTGTGTGAAGTTGGCAACATAATGACACAGAAAAATTAGGACCAATTACTTCTAACCACAATAATTTGAATAATTCTACTATACATATCTAATAAAAGAATCCCAAAATACAAGAAACTGCTAAGAAACTGCTTTAGACTATTTTAGTTATAATGTTGGTATTAGTGTTTTGGAAATATTAGAAAAATGAAAGTGAAAGTGTTAGTTGCTCAGTCGTGTCCAATTCTTTGTGACCCCATGGACTGTAGCCCGCCAGGCTCCTCTGTCCATGGAATTCTCCAGGCATGAATACTGGAGTGGGTAGCCATCCCCTTCTCCAGGGGGATCTTCCTGACCCAGGGCTTGAAACTGGGTCTCCTGCATTGTACACATTCTTTACCACCTGAGCCACCAAGAAAGTCCATTAGATACATATTTATGAATAAAATTAAATAGGTAATTAGTGCAATTAAGGGGAAAGAGTCTCAGAGTACGACAAAAAGCACATAAAATCAAGAAAGAAAGGTAAAATACTATAATCTTTCTTTTGAATTGGAAGTATCAACATGAATTTAGAATTTTTTCTCTTTCTATAAAAACATGTATTTCCTGGCCTTGTTTTTGAAAAAAAAAAAAAAAAAAAGTCTAGAAGTAATAACAACCCAGGGGCAATTGCAACGTTGGCATCCAGATTGTTGCTTTATATACTATTTCTCACCAAAAGGAGTCAGGATCCCTCAGAAAAATGGCTCATTTCTGTCTGGGGCAGAATTTCTATAAGAAGAGCCAGAAAGACCTTGGTGTGCAAGACAAACTGGTGAGATTATTGTAGAAAGCCATAGGAGCCAACTTGAATGGGGTCCCAGTGGCCAAAACAATTGGCACAAATTAAGCATCAAAAAGAAAAATGAATTCAATGGATTAAAATATATCAATTACATTATAATTCATAGAAATACTCCTTTAATATGTTAACTCTGGCTGTTGCTAGGATACCAAGTCATTGTTTGAAAAGTAAGCAAATAAAAGTAAGACATCAAGTATTTATCTTGTCTTTTTATACAAATTATGTTTCAGAGTAGCCAAATAGTTGGTAAGAGATGATTCTTTATACATGAATTCCAGTTCATAAATGCAGAAGGAATAATAGAATTAGAATTAATTACTTTGCAACTCATAATGAAACAGTATTTGTGGTTAACACTAATTATTGGCTGCTTAAGCCACTGGATGAAAAGTTGATGGTGAATTTTATAATGGATGGATTAGGCTGGTGCAACGAGATCCAGACATTTGGGCCTCCTGATCTAAGGTAATATGAAGTACAGACTCCCAATCATGAGTCAATTTTGCAAAGAAAAAGAAAAAGTTGAATTTAATTGAGATTCTAACTACCAATTTATAGGAATGATAAAGGATAAGCAGTGTATTAAATCACAAAGATGCAATTGGTCCAAATCATAAAATAGGGAACTCTTTAAGATGAATTAGATGATTTCTTCAATAAATACTTAGCACTAAAAAGAGGAATCTTAAAAGATTCTTATCAACCGCATGTAATGTGTGCAGTTTATGGACTCTGATTTTTAGGAATCTAAGCATGAAAAGAATTTGCTGAGACTCTATTATATACTTTTAGGGATTTATAATTAATTTTTATGTGTAATAATAATATAGTCCTAATACTTTAAAAAGGGCTTCACTAGTGGTAAGGAACCCGCCTGCCAATGTAGGAGACATAAGAGATTCAGCTCTGATCCTTGGGTCTGGAAGATCTTTTGGAGGAGGCCAGTCAACCCACTCCTGTATTCTTGCCTGAAGAATCCCATTGGCAGAGGAGCCTGGCCAGTCATGGTCCATAGGGTTGCAAAGAGTCAGGCACAACTGAAGCAATTTAGCACACAATACTTAGAAAAGAAAAAAAATCTTTGATAATTATACACACTGAACAAAAAGAAGGGTGAAATATGATGCTCAGGCTTTTCCTGATAATAACCTGTACCTTGGTCCCAGAAGCAGAGCCTGATGAGGATTTCATGCAAGAAATACAGCACGGAAGCGCGGCTAGGAGAGGCGGGTAGTGGGAGTGGTCAGGGATGCCGCACAGGGAGCAGAAGTCAACAAGGGTGTGCAGTGCTCAGTCGCTTCAGTCTTATCTGCCTCTTTGCGACCCTATGGACTGAAGCCTGCCAGGCTCCTCTGTCCATGGGATCATCTAGGCAAGAATACTGGAATGGGTTGCCCTGGCCTCCTCCAGAGGATCTTCCGAACCCAGGGATCAAACCTATGTCTCAGGTCGACTGCATTGGCAAGTGGGTCCTTTACCACTAGTGCCAACTGGGAAAATCCAACACGGTGTAATATCAGGCAAACTGTCGTGAAAGTTAGCTTCAGCTCTGATTATCAGGTGAACTCTGAAGTTACACCACGGAGCTGCTCTGTCCTGAAGCAGGGAGCTTGTTCTCACGTGTCCTACCCATCCATCATTGGCTAAGGATCACTTCAGTTCAGTTCAGTTCAGTCGCTCAGTCATGTCCAACTCTTTGTGACCCCATGAATTGCAGCACGCCAGGCCTCCCTGTCCATCACTAACTCCCGGAGTTCACTCAGACTTACTCCATCGAGTCAGTGATGCCATCCAGCCATCTCATCCTCTGTCGTCCCCTTCTCCTCCTGCCCCCAATCCCACCCAGCATCAGGGTCTTTTCCAATGAGTCAACTCTTCCCATGAGGTGGCCAAAGTATTGGAGATTCATCTTCAGCATCAGTCCTTCCAATGAATATTTAGGACTGATCTTCTTTAGGATGGACTAGTTGGACCTCCTTGCAGTCCAAGGAACTCTCAAGAGTCTTCTCCAACACCACAGTTCAAAAGCATCAATTCTTCGTTGCTCGGCTTTCTTCACAGTCCAACTCTCACACCCATACATGATCACTGAAAAAACCATAACCTTGACTAGACGGACCTTTGTTGGCAAAGTAATGTCTCTGCTTTTGAATATGCTATCTAGGTTGGTCATAACTTTCCTTCCAAGGAGTAAGTGTCTTTTAATTTCGTGGCTGCAGTCACCATCTGCAGTGACTTTGGAGCCCCCCAAAATAAAGTCTGACTCTGTTTTCACTGTTTCCCCATTTATTTCCCATGAAATGATGGGACCGGATGCCATGATCTTCATTTTCTGAATGTTGAGCTTTAAGCCAATTTTTTCACTCTCCTCTTTCACTTTCATCAAGAGGTTTTTTAGTTCTTCTTTACTTTCTGCCATAAGGGTGGTGTCATCTGTATATCTGAGGTTATTGATATTTCTCCCAGCAATCTTGATTCCAGCTTGTGCTTCTTCCAGCCCAGCATTTCTCATGATGTACTCTGCATATAAGTTAAATAAACAGGATGATAATATACAGCCTTGACGTACTCCTTTTCCTATTTAGAAGCAGTCTGTTGTTCCATGTCCAGTTCTAACTATTGCTTCCTGACCTGCATACAGGTTTCTTAAGAGGCAGGTCGGGTCATCTGGTATTCCCATCTCTTTCAGAATTTTCCACAGTTTATTGTGATCCACACAGTCAGAAGCTTTGGCATAGTCAATAAAACAGAAATAGATGTTTTTCTGGAACTCTCTTGCTTTTTCCACGATCCACCGGATGTTGCCAATTTGATCTCTGGTTCCTCTGCCTTTTCTAAAACCAGCTTGAACGTCAGGAAGTTCACAGTTCACATATTGCTGAAGCCTGGCTTGGAGAATTTTGAGCATTACTTTACTAGCGTGTGAGATGAGTGCAACTGTGTGGTAGTTTGAGCATTCTTTGGCACTGCCTTTCTTTGGGATTGGAATGAAAACTGACCTTTTCCAGTCCTGTGGCCACTGCTGAGTTTTCCAAATTTGCTGGCATATTGAGTGCAGCACTTTGACAGCATCATCTTTCAGGATTTGAAATAGCTTAACTGGAATTTCATCACCTGCACTAGCTTTGTTCATAGTGATGCTTTCTAAGGCCCACTTGACTTCGCATTCCAGGATGTCTGGCTCTTTGTGAGTGTGAGTGATCACACCATGGTGATTATCTGGATCGTGAAGATCTTTTTTTTTACATTTCCTCTGTGTATTCTTGCCACCTCTTCTTAATATCTTCTGCTTCTGTTAGGTCCATACCATTTCTGTCCTTTGTCGAGCCCATCTTTGCATGAAATGTTCCCTTGGTATCTCTAATTTTCTTGAAGAGGTTTCTAGTCTTTCCCATTCTGTTGTTTTCCTCTGTTTCTTTGCATTGATCGCTGAGGAAGGTTTTCTTATCTCTCCTTGCTATTCTTTGGAACTCTGCATCCAGATGCTTACATCTTTCCTTTTCTCCTTTGCTTTTCACTTCTCTTCTTTTCACAGCTATTTGTAAGGTCTCCCCAGACAGCCATTTTGCTTTTTTGCAGTTCTTTTCCATGGGGATGGTCTTGATCCCTGTCTCCTGTACAATGTCACGAACCACGAACCTCATTCCATAGCTCATCAGGCACTCTATCAGATCTAGTCCCTTAAATCTATTTCTCACTTCCACTGTATAATGACAAGGGATTTGATTTAGGTCATACCCAAATGGTCTAGTGGTTTTCCCCACTTTCTTCAATTTAAGTCTGAATTTGGCAATAAGGAGTTCATGATCTTAGCCACAGTCAGCTCCCAGTCTTGTTTTTGCTGACTGTATAGAGCTTCTCCATCTTTGGCTGCAAAGAATATAATCAATCTGATTTTGGTGTTGACCATCTGGTGATATCCATGTGTAGAGTCTTCTCTTGTGTTGTTGGGAGAGGGTGTTTGCTATGACCAGTGTGTTCTCTTGCCAAAACTCTGTTAGCCTTTGCCCTGCTTCATTCCGTACTCCAAGGCCAAATTTGCCTGTTACTCCAGGTGTTTCTTGACTTCCTACTTTTGCATTCCAGTCCCCTATAATGAAAAGGACATCTTTTTTGAGTGTTAGTTATAAAAGATCCTGTAGGTCTTCATAGAACCATTCAACTTCAGCTTCTTCAGAGTTACTGGTTGGGGCATAGGCTCGGATTACCGTAATATTGAATGGTTTGCTTTGGAAATGAACAGAGATCATTCTGTCATTTTTGAGATTGCATCCAAGTAGTGCATTTCAGACTCTTTTTTTGATCATGATGGCTACTCCATTTCCTCTATGGGATTCCTGCCCACAGTAGTAGATATAATGGTCATCTGAGTTAAATTCACCCATTCCAGTCCATTTTAGTTTGTTGATTCCTAGAATGTCGATGTTCACTCTTGCCATCTCCTGTTTGACCACTTTCAATTTGCCTTGATTCATGGACCTGATATTCCAGGTTCCTATGCAATACTGCTCTAGACAGCATTGGGCCTTGCTTCTATCACCAGTCACATCCACAACTGGGTATTGTTTTTGCTTTGGCTCCATCCCTTCATTCTTTATGGAGTTATTTCTCCACTGGTTTCCCATAGCATATTGGGCACCTACTGACCTGGGGAGTTCTTCTTTCAGTATCCTATCATTTTGCCTTTTCATACTGTTCATGGGGTTCTCAAGGCAAGAATACTGAAATGGTTTACCATTCCCTTCTCCAGTGGACCACATTCTGGAAGATGTAAACCCCTGGGTGCTCCTGAGCAAAGGAGTTCCAGAACCCAAGGACAGGCATTGGAAGAGGAATCTCATGCGTGGGTCTTCGGATATAAAAGCACACTGAAGCTTGGACAGGGACACAATGATGGTAAAGGGATCTGAGAGCATCTGAGTTGGGCATCTACAGTGTCTATATTAAGGACCCTCCAGTAGAGAGAGGGAATGTGGGTGGGGATTGAGGAAGAAACAAGATGCAAATAATATCAAGACATGTTGGAGCAAGATGCACATGCTGGAAAATTTCCATAAAAACTTGGAAAAAGTAATCAGTCATGACTGTCTCACCTGTTAAATATACTGCGTGATACAAGCAATTCTAATCTTAGAAAAGATTCATTGGCTGTGAAAGTTTGTTCCCATTCAGTTGTTGAGAACTTGGAAAGGATTTACCTGTGGAAACAAGGTCATATGGTGGTTAGTTCCTAGGGTAACCCACAGAAGACACTTCTGCCCATAATTGGAAGGAGGTCCATATGCTCACAATGAAACATAGTGGAAAACACCGCAGAGGCAACACAAGTAATTAAATCACACCATACTTCTGAGAAGGAAACTGCTTTTGCTTCGCCACTGATGCTCTTAGGGAAAGCAGCTGTTCTTGTTTTTTTTAAGCTTTTTATTTTATATTGGAGTATAGCCAATTAACAATATTGTGATTCTTTCAGGTGAACAGCAAAGCAACTCAGCCATACATATACATGTATCCATTCTCCCCCCAAACCTCTCTCCCATCCAGCCTGCCACTTAACGGAGCAGAGTTCCCTGTGCTATATACAGTAGGCCATTCATGGCTATCCATTTCATCTTTTTGGTTATCCACTTTAATTACAGCAGTGGGTACATGGCCATCCCAAACTCCCTATCTTCCCTCTGTCCTTCCCCCTGATGAGCATGTTCTCTATGAGTCTGTTTCTGTTTTGTAAATAAGCACATTCCTTTTCAGATCCCACATATAAGGGACATCATATGATAGTTCTCCTTCTCCGTCTGACTCACTTCACTCAGCAGGACAATCTCTATGTCCATCCATGTTGCTAAAGCAGGTGTTCTTCGAGCTCCTTTGGTTTCAGTTTTTTTCTCTGCCAAAAGGCCACTTTACTACTTAACCATCAGCTAAGAGATGGTTGGAGGCATGTGTTCGGGAGGCGTGTTTACTTTTTAATGTCAATGACCAAGGGGTTGCTCTTGCTGCTGCTGTCTTAGGTGGTGTCACACTCAATGCTCAATTCACAGATCTCCTAACACAAAGTGCTCTCTGCCCGCTTCAACACCCCACGCCCTGCTTGCTTCCACTTGAAACAAGGTGAAAATTTTGATTAGAAGGTAAAGTATGAGGGGAGACTCCCATAAAATGAGCTTGTCTCTTTCAACACACTGTAGAATCTGGGCATAAAGTTTGGTCTCTTATGAATCCACCTTTCATCTGCTCTTTCATGAATGCACTATGACTCAGATGATTGCTGTTAACTAATGTCCAGGCCTTTTTATACTCCAATAAATATTTCGTGTCCAAGCAGTATGTCATACACACACACTGTTGAATTCAATGCTCATTAAAAATACTTGGCAGTCTTATACAGATGAGGATGATACAGTCAGGATGATGGGGTACCTCCCCAAAGTCACGCTGCTGGTAAAATATAGAGCCAGGATATACGCTTGTCTGACTCTAACTGTCCACGTTCTTTTCTATTCTGCCTCAAGAAGAGCTGGGGAGATGTGGCATGGTCCATCCTTTCTTTTTCTGACCATTTTCTAGATTTCCTTTGGAAACATGATCATTGTTTTACCAAGAACTAGGATAATTTTCTTTCCATCAAAGGATACATAACAGCTCTATGTGCTATATACTATTGCTGTCCCTATTTTAAAGATAAGGACAGAAGCCAAGGAATGAAATTTAGCAGAGTCGCCTGGGAAAATAAGTGGCAGGCCTGGCTTCTGAATATAATATGACCATAAGGGCTTCCTTGGTGACTCAGATGGTAAAGAACCTGCTTGCAATGTAGGAGACCTAAGTTTGATCCCTGGGTTGGGGAGATCCCCTGGAGAAAGGAATAACTACCCATTCCAGTGTTCTTGCCTACAGAATTCCATGCACAGAGGAGCCTGGCGGAGTACAGTCCATGGGGTTTTGAGAAAGTCAGGTACCACTGAGCACATGGGCACATAGTATGACTCTAAGGCCTGAACCAGTATGCAGTCAGCCTCACAAGGGCTGAAGGTTTAGCTCAATGGCAAGGCAACAGTATTCCCAGGAGGGCTCATCAGTAAGTCCAGAGCACTACTAGTCTAGCCAATACTTTTGTGGAAGATTGCATTTTCCAGAGATAGTGGCAACGCTATTTCCCATCTGATGTGCTCTTAAAATATGAGCTAGATAGTCCTTCTGTGGTGTGGAGTAGGGTCTGTTTCCTCTCCCTTGGACCTGGGCGGATCTTTGCAACTGTCTCCAGTAATTGAGTCTGGAACCAATGACACTGTACGGCTTCCAAGGCTGAGTTGTAAAATTACCAGCACTCCTGCCTTATTCTCTTAGAATGTTTGCCCTTGGAGCTTACCAGGACTCTAAGGAAGCCCTAAGCAGTCCATGGAGAGCTACCTGGAGGGGAAACCAAGTCCCCAGTCCAGGGCCCTGGCTGACCTCCCAGTCAACAGGCCAGCACCGAATCTTTAGTCACAGATGGGAACCGCCTTGAAAGTGACTCTTCCGTTCTCCAGTTAACTTGTCCCACCCAGCTGACATTACATGGAACCTGCTCAGCTCTACTCAAAACACAAATCTGTGAGCAACATATATGATTGCTGTTGTTTTAAGACCTTAAGTCTTGAGGGGGGTTATTAACATATTAATAATTCATATTAGTATATTGCAGCTGTAAGAGATTATAACAGTTCCGAAGGCAATGTCCTCTCAGAATTATATCTGGTGCCTAGCAGTGGTGATGGTGATATTAGTAGCACTGGGAGAGGATAAGTGATTGACACGGATGTGTCAGGTACCTTACCTGTCCACCACATGCCTTATCTGGTCTGTTTCCTAAATTAACTCTGTGCAGAAAGTGCTCTTATTCTAAGTTTACAGGGAAGGGAACGGAAGTCCAGAGAGTTCAGCCCCTTCCTTATCTGACATTCTTGGCATCAACAGATACGTGGTGAAACTGGGATTTAAGTAAGGCCTTTAAGAATCCAAACACATGTCTTACCACTAATATTTTATTTCTGCCTTGAATCCTGGTCTGTTAAAAGATGGTGACTACATGTGGTAAACTAAAAAAAAAAACACAGGACTGAAGAGGCTAATTAAAAATGGGAGCTTTCCTCAGGTCTAGGATAGTAGAGTATACTGTTGACTGTGGAAGTCACACCAAAGATTCCCAACTGGAATGTAACAATAATAAGACTGGTGGTGACGATGGTGATGCAGATGATGGGATAGCTACCACTGATAGAGTAAATATTAAAAATATAGTGTATTAAAAAGAAGAGCCAGGAAAGCAAGAGCCAGGTTCTACCATGCCAGGTGCTTCCTGCAGATAAACTCATCAGCCATTCTAGGATGTAGGTATTTTTGAATCCCCACACAGGATGAAAGCACTGAGAGTCACACAGGGAACAAAAATTTCTTACATTTTTTAATTGGAGTGTAGTTCCTTTACAGTGCTGTGTTAGTTTCTGCTATATAGCAAAGTGAATCAGCTCTGTGTGTGTGTGTATGTATGTATATATCCACTGTTTTTTTATTTCCTTCCCATTTAGGTCACCACAGAGCTCTGAGTAGAGTTCCCTGTGCTATACAGTAGATTCTCATTAGTTATCTATTTTATGCATAGAAGTATATATATGTCAACCCCAATCTCCTACACCCTCCCCTTACCGCCTTCAATGTTTATTTAAAATTAACATTTAAATTCAAAGTGAGACATAACGTTTGTTCTCTATGTCTCTGTCTCTATTTCTGCCTGGCAAATAAGTTCATCAAAACCATTTTCTAGATCCCACATATATGCATTAATATATGATACTTGTTTTTCTCTCTTGGACTTACTTCACCCTGTATGACAGTCTCTAGATTCATCCAC
Source organism: Bos indicus x Bos taurus (assembly GCF_003369695.1). Lineage (NCBI taxonomy): Eukaryota > Metazoa > Chordata > Mammalia > Artiodactyla > Bovidae > Bos > Bos indicus x Bos taurus. The sequence continues at coordinate 15,706,737 of NC_040096.1, read as the reverse complement.
ATCTCTGCAAATATGGCACAATTTCATTCATTTTTATGGCTGAATAATATTTCAAGGTCATATAACTTTGTGAAAGCTGACAGTGAGTGACTCTGATGGTACAGTCCACCTTATTATACTATCTTAAAGAGGGATCTAAGGAAGACATACATACCATTCCAATGAAATGCATTATATTGACTGACAGAGAACAAGGCGGGAAGCAAGGGCAGGATGGACAGATACCCACCAGTAGCTAGATATCAGGTGGTAGCTAACCAGAGGCAGTGAGTGAGTGCTCTAGGGTGCTCAGAAGGCTGCAAGCTACTGCAGGGAGCTTATGGGCATAGCTGTGACTTGAAGTTCCCGCCAGCTGGGCCCTTCTCTGCCTGGCATTTGAGGGCTATTGCAGCCCCAGAGAACACTTCTCCACCCTCTGATGCTTGGAAATCCCAGTACTTAATGCCACATGCTGCTGGAAACAGTGGCAGACATTAAACCTTCAATGCCACTTGTACAAACACTCCTTGCTTCTGCTGGCTCTTATTAAAATGTATGAGTTAGTTCCCTGTCTACCAGGGGCATCTCTGATCTGTTCCAGAGAACATTTCAAAGAGGCCAGCCAACCTTGAAGGACTAGTCCTCCCGATCCCAGAGGAAAACATGGACCAGTAACAGAACAGCCTCTAGCCCTGACCCCTATGACAAAGCATTGGTCCTGCTTGAAATTTCCCCAAAGACAAATACTTCCGAATAAAATTGAAGTCTGGAGGAGAGGAGGTTTTGAAGAATATTTCTTCTGACTTGTTGGCAAGAGACCATTTGTGGAGGAAAGCATGTTTTTAAAAATACCTGTTTCCACTGTTAATTCCAATTCTGAAGTTCGGGGTATCTGCTTGTATTTTTGAAAGACAGGGAGCAGGGAACAAAATCCTCATTGCCATAGGAATGAGAATTCTCTTCCAATCAGAGGAGTATGAATTCAAGTGAAAAATTGGGATCAGAGAAGGTGAACTATTCTGAAAGAACAGTTATCTGTTGTCCTGCAAAAATCTATAGCCAGACAGAAAAAATAAATTCTAAAGAATATGCAGAGTGTGGAATTGTGCATTTCCCCATACATTTTCACTTAATTTTTCAGTAACAACTAGGAATCCTTGGCTGATATGGTTTAAAGATCAACCTCAATACTTATTTAAAATTAATATTTAAATTCAAAGTGATGTCTTTGCTTTCTGATACGCTGTCTAGGTATGAAAAAGAGACAATTGAGAGACATCAACTTAGCAACTGAATAACAAATATTTACATTTCTTTTCACCTGTTTCACTTACATTTCAGAAATGATGTGGGGTCTGACAGGTACTTGAAAGCTTTGGAGAAGGTCTGTGGTTTTTGAAACACCATGAATGAGTGCCTTGGAGTCTGTTTCTTTGAAATGGCTGATGACAAAATGTTGGATTACGAGATTTGGAGTTAGACAAGTTTACAGGTGAATCCTGGCTTCACCACAGGTTGTCTAAAATAACATCTGGCCCATTCTTTCACCTGTCTGAACACAATGAGGACAGCAATTCCTACTTCACAAGCTTAAAAACCATGGCGCATTTTAAAACTCAAAACAGAGACTTCTCTGGGGGTCCAGTGGTTAAAAGACTTTCCAATGCAGGGGATCCCTGGTCAGAAAGCTAGGATCCCACATGCCTCGTGACCAAAAAAAAAAAAAAAAAAACCCAAACCCCAAAACATGAAACAGAAGCAATAAAAAAGTCAACAAAGTCTTTAAAAATGGTCCACATCAAAAAATCTTAAAAACAACAACAACAAAAACTCAAAACAATGCCTGCCACATAGGAGAACACTGACTGGCAGCTTTTGAGGCATTTGTTTCAGTTAACTGGTCTCACTTTTTCAGTTTAATTCAAATCACATATTCAGGGATCAGGACTCCTAGATTGGATTACATGGGATATCAGATAGGATTAGGTGTGACAGCTTGCGACGGATAGCCCAAATAATAGAAGTTTAAAACAAGATACAGGTTTATGTTTTCTCCTGTGTTAAATAAATCCCAGGATATGCAGCACAGAGCTGGAATCAAGGGCTCAACGTTCTGTTCCTAAGGAAGAATGGGAGCCCAGGTATTGGAAGGCAGCTGGCGTCTGTGTGTCAGATCCCTACTGCATCTTCCTTCTCAGTCCTGATTATAAAGCCTCATGCTCTACTGTCTTTCTCAATGGAAGGAAAGGGAGAAACTCCCAAACTGGTCACAGTAAGTGAAACACCTTTGTCTCCCTGTTTTAATTTACCCAGGGTTCTGAGCAAGTGTGCATTCCATCAACAATGACAACAAACAGAATTTATCAGCATTGCAGTAAATGCTGGAGAAGGAGATCACAACACACTCCAGCATTCTTGCCTGGGAAAGCCCATGGACAGAGGAGCCTGGCGGGCTCCAGTTCATGGGGTCACAACGAGTTGGACACAACTGAGCCCACACACACGTACTAAATGCATTAAATGTTGCCCATATTGATGTTATATGTATTTATAAAATCATGTGAGCAGTATTTGCCACTCTTATTTGAGAATTTGGACCAAGAAGGACTTTCTACACAGGAAAGGCTAGTATGTGCAGTAAGAGCAAATCAGCTGCTAAATGTGGTGAACTCAGGAAGAACAGATCTAGGATTTTATGATCACTAAATAAAAACCAACTATTTTTACCCTGTGAATCGAGTACTGCTTGTTACCTGTACTTTGAAGGTGATGAAATAAGGTTCAACAAAGTTCAGTAATGTTGCCATAGTCGCATCACAGGTGATACCATGATCTGTAGCTAACTTTGTTTGCCTCCAAGGTCTGCGCAATTACACACACATATGAACTGGCTACTTAAGCATTCTGTGAAAAATGAATAAAATATGGTCATGGAACAAATTTAAAAAGCAAACACCAGGAAAAAACAGAATATAATATTTTATTTATAATACAGACCTAATTGTGTGAAAATGCCCCCCCAAAACTGGAAACAAATAAACCATTTTCTTAACAGGGGTAGACTCTTGGTGGTGGGGTTAGACAGTAGTGCGCTAAAGCTGGCTAGTAAGAGCCTATTGTTAAATATTCAGGAGCTTTGAGAGCTAGTTGTTAAACTGTTGGTAGCTTTAAAAAGGCCAGGATGGGTGTATTTACAACAGGCAAATTGACACAGACTATAAATCACGGCTTTATTCTCCCCCTAGAAAGCCAGTTTACCAACACAATACTTGTTTGCTGCTCACATCTTTCATGCTTTTGTGTATTGTGTTCTATATTAAACCATTTTGCAATAACATAAATCAGCATAGAGCCAAGAAAAAAGAATATGGTAGAGTTCATGCGGCATAAAGGGCTTCTCAGTTAGCACTAGTGGTAAAGAACCTGCCTGCCAGTGCAGAAGACATGAGACTTGGGTTCAGTCCCTGGGTCAGGAGGATCCCATGGAGGAGGGCATGGCAACCCACCCCAGTTTTCTTGCCTGGAGAATTCCATGGGCAGAGGAGCCTGGTGGGCTACAGTCTGCAGAGTTGGACACAACTGAACAACTCACACACACACACACACACACGCACTACATTCATTGAGAACCTTTATTTCTATTGTTATTGCATCAGCCCCACCTCAGATCATCTCGGAGGTCAGGGAGCCCTGATGTAGATGATCTGCGTGTGGCTTTCCTTCATTCTCGCTGGTGTCTTTGAACTCGGAGTTGGCTGTGGGTTCAGAGGAGAGGTAAGTGAGTCCTGAGAGTCTTTTCCAGGTGCAGTGCCTGCCTCAGCCCTACCTTCCTCACTGGGGAGGGTGGTGAACAGCTTCAGTAAATAGAACACCTGTGTGTAATGGGCTGTGAGTCACACAGCACATTTTCTCATATAGTTTTTGTTGGAAGTTAATGCAACTTTCGGTCACAGGTGGTCTTCCAGTACCTCGTGTGGTTTGGAATTTCTCTTTTGACCTTCATTCTGTAAATGTAACTCCAAGTAGAGGAAAAAAGGCTTAATTTAAGAGGATCTGTAAGAGACCATTGACCTCCTTCTTGAAGAGGCTGAACTCCTCGCCTGAACACTGAGCAGGCACACACTGCACAGGTTGTTCCCTGCAGTCCCTAACCCCCAAGCACACGGCCAGGCTTGGCAGGTGCACTTGGCACATGCTGTCAGGCCCATGAGAAGCAGACCTCCCTCAACAAAGTGCTCCATCCACCTGCCGCAGTACTGACATTGATGTTCTTAGGTGCACATGGCAAACCCGGTTGTAGCTTTGGTGAGAGTGAGTAAAGGCTGTAACAAGACACCTGCTGCAGTTGTAGAGTCATATGACGAGAAGGAGACCAGATGAAGCAGGCAGCTTTCAATGCAATGTCCAAAAAGGCACACAGGGACGTTTTTTAGTCCATCGCCTGCCTGGTGTGCTGAGTCACAGCCCTAGCTTCTGTTGTGGGAAAAGGCTGCTTATATCGAATTATCCTGCACCCAGGGAGGCAGAGCAGCCCCAATTGTCCTGGCAACCTTGCTCCGGTTGAGTCACTGAAACCAAAGATTCCAAAGACCCATTATTGCCTCTGCTCATCCTCTGGGGATTGATGTAAACTAGATCCTTCTATGCGTTGCCTGTGTCTTCTTCCATCTGGTTCTGATTAAAAAAGCTGAGAAAATATCCATGGTCTAATTTGGAATCTGCAGAGTGTAAGAATAGTGATATTGTCAGATCAAATTAACCAGTATTTATCGAACAACTACCCTCTGTTAGGCACTTTGATATGAACCTCTATTGAAATTCTTCTTAGCAATTTTCTTCTTATCAATTCCACTCCTTCAGCTAACTCACTTGATCCAGAAAACTGTAACTCGTTGATTGGGTAAATTATATATATATATTTGTATGTATATATATATGTATATATATATGGTGTGTGTGTGTGTAAAAATCAAGTGTCAGTTCATTGTATGTGTCTAATGTTATGAGCTTTTCCATTGGCTCAGCTGTAAAGAATCCACCTGCAATGCAGGAGACGCAGGAGACATGAGTTCAATTCCTGGGTTGGGAAGATCCCCTGGAGGAGGGCATGGTGACCCACTCTAGTATTCTTGCCGGGGAAATCTCGTGGACAGAGGAGCCTGGTGGGCTACGGTCCGTGGGGTCACAGAGTCAGACACAACTGAGGTGACTTAGCATGCACGCAGGTCTGATGTTAGGCTATGCGCTGTATATTCATTCTTATTCATAAATTTGCAAATGTTAAAATCATTCTCAGTTAGAGGGAGAAATGGAAATGCAGAAATTCCCAGAGAAAGGAACAATTTGTGAGACATTCAATCCACTGCGCAGTAACATCAGAAAAAATAAGTACCCTACCTGGGTGTCATAGGTGCCTCTTCCCACTGTCAAGGCCTGGGGGAGATAGATGTCATCCTCCTAGGTCTGTGTCTCCTAACCAAATAATAGAACGACAGAGCCTGTAGTTCTGACCAGTTTCACTGGAAACAAACACAACATTCTGTTGCTGTGTATGTAATTACTCCTGTTCTAGCATAATGCTTAAAGCAGAGCTCCACCGAGGGGATGGAGAAATATAACACTTTGTTTACACTCTTAGCAGAAAAAATATGTATTCCAAACATTAGCTTTGTCCTTTCTATTAAACACACATATTACGGCAAATTCTTCATGCACGATTTTTCTTCAATATACAGGTCAATAAATGTAATTCATTATGTAATTCATCAGAGGGTGATTTGTTGAGACGTTAATCCAATTCAAGAGAGTCTCCTGTCCCCTGACATCCATAAACTCCTTATTTTTTTTTTTTAATTTCACCATCAAAAGAGTGTAGCACCAATACAGTATACTAACACATATATATGGAATTTAGAAAGATGGTAACAATAACCCGGTGTACGAGACAGCGAAAGAGACACTGATGTATAGAACAGTCTTATGGACTCTGTGGGAGAGGGAGAGGGTGGGAAGATCTGGGAGAATGACATTGAAACATGTAAAATATCATGTAAGAAATGAGTTGCCAGTCCAGGTTCGATGCACGACACTGGATGCTTGGGGCTAGTGCACTGGGACGACCTAGAGGCATGGTATGGGGAGGGAGGAGGGAGGAGGGTTCAGGATGGGAACACATGTATACCTGTGGCGGATTCATTTTGATATTTGGCAAAACTAATACAATTATGTAAAGTTTAAAAAAAAAAAAAAAGAGTGTAGCACATGCTCCACATTTATCATGCCCTTTCTCTCTGTGTGTCAAAGGTTAATCACATCATGAATCTGAAGGCTTCTTTTCCCTTATTTCTTCCAGCTTTATGAGTTATTACATTGGCCTTCAAGATTTAAATCAACATATATCAATTGGAATTACAACTCAAATTCCATTTGAGATTTCTGATTGCACAGAGTTGCTGCTGAAATCAATGATAAACATGATCTCCAGAAGAGATGTAAAGAGCTGTCCAGGAAATATTGGTCAAGAGACTGTTAAAAATGAAATATCTTCAAATCAAAATTCTGCCCCTATAGCATTTAGAGTTGTACCTACTAGGGAAATGCATCTACTGAGTATTTTCTTAAGTTCCAAATATTCTCAAGATCTTTCATGCATATCATTTTCATTTATATGTATAATATATTTTTACACTCTATTTTTCAAAACAGAAAACTGTAGTTAAAAGTTATGTGAGAGACAAATTAGACATGTAACTTGATACTTTTAAATATACATACATATATTAATATATACTTTTTTAGAGCACTTTTAAGTTTACAGAAAAATTGAGCTGAAAGTACAGAAATTTCCGGTATGCCCTCCACCCCCATTCATACACATATCCTCTCCCATAATCAATATCCCCTACCCCCAGAGTGGTGCATCTGCTACAATTGATTAAACTACATTGACACATCATTGTCACCTAAGTCCATAGTTTGCATCAGATTTCACTCTTAATGTTGTACATTTTGTGGGTTTGGACAAATGTACAAAGACATATATCCATCATTATGGTATTATGGTATTATTATATTTCCTTCAGCTCTCTGCCTTCTTTATGGCCCAGCTACCACAACCATATGTGACCACTGGGAAGACCCAAGCACCGAAGAATTGATGCCTTCTAAGTATGGTGCTGGAAAAGACTCCTGAGAGTCCCTTGGACAGCAAGGAGATCAAACCAGTCAATTTTAAGAGAGATCAACCCTGAATACTTGTTGGAAGGACTGATGTTGACATTGAAACTCCTGTATTTTGTCATCTGATGGGAACAGCTGACTCCTTGGAAAAGTCCCTGATGCTGGGAAAGATTGAGGGCAGAAGGAAGAAGAGGGCATCAGAGGATGAGATGGCTGGATGGCATCACCAATGCAATGGGCACGAACTTGGGCAAATTTCAGGAGATGGTGAGGGACAGAGAGGCCTGGGATGCTGCAGTCCATGGGGTCGCAAAGAGTTGGACTTGACTGGGTGACTGAACAACAGCACAGAATATTTTCACTGCCCTAAAAATCCTCTGTGCTCCATGTTCTCATTCCTTCCTCATTCCTAACCCCTGGCAATGACTGATCCTTTCACTGCACCCATGATTTTGCCTTTTTCAAAACATCATATATATGGAATCATACAGTATGTGGTCTTCAGATTGTCTCCTTTTATTCAGGAATATGCATCTAAGTTTTGCTCATGTCTTTTCATGGTTTAAGTAGCTAATTTCTTTGCAGCACTGAATAATATTTCATTGTCTGCATATATTACAGAGCAGAGTTGGTTGCCCTATGAAAATAGAAGTTAGTACTATGGCAGGCTATAGTACAGGCTTTTAAGAAAAGAAAAAGATTTGTGGTGAGGTCTGTGGGTAAGGAGACAGGAGGAATGGCTTGCATCAGTGTCTCCCAGATTGATCTGGGACTTTGGTCAAACTTCCAAGGGAGAAGAGTTGGTATTCAGAAGCATTGGGAGCAGGTTTCCACTAGAGAGTTTTGAAACTTTGCTGTTTATGGTAAGGTATGGTAAAGGGGGATTCAGCACTAGATCTCCCTGGATAGCCATTCTGGTCATGTTCCCATCATGCCCCGGTCCTTTGGTTCAGGTCATTTTTTGAGGTCAAAATCATCTCCCATGTGCATGATCCAACTGTATGACTTGTGGTTTTGTTCTGTTGCCTCTGAAAAACTAATCAGGATCTTGTTAGAAACAAGATAGGGCCACCATGGCCCTCGCCATGGCAGAGCCCGGTGGGCTGCCTTCTATGGGGTTGCATGGAGTTGAACATGACTGAAGCGACTTAGCAGCAGCAGCAGCAGCACCTACTGAAGGGTGTCCAAATTACATCTGGGTTTTGCCAATTATGAATAAAATGGCTGTAAACATCTATGTGTTAGTTTTGTGTTTATATAAGTTTTCAACTTCTTTGGGTTGAATACCAAGTATTGTGACTGCTGGAATTGTTTGGTAAGAATGTGTTTAGTTTTGTACTGAGTATCTTTTTGAAGTTCTTGTCTTCAGGCACAGCCATCACACTTTTACATCACCACTAAATAAAGGTGAGATGAAACACACTGAAAACTTTTGGGATTTGCCTTTTCCTTTGATTTTACCCTGGGAGAAATTTTCCAAACTTTCAATTCCCTCTCATTTCTCAAAGCTGAGACCAATGGACTGTTTCATTCTGCTCAAGCATGAAGCAGATAATTATTCTGAGTCACCCACAGTGAATCAGTTCAGTTCAGTTCAATTCAGTCTTTCAGTTGTGTCCGACTCTTTGCGACCCCATGAATCGCAGCACGCCAGGCCTCCCTATCCATCACCAACTCCCAGAGTTCACTCAAACTCATGTCCATTGAGTCGGTGATGCCAACCAGCCATCTCATCCTCTGTCGTCCCCTTCTCCTCCTGCCCCCAATCCCTCCCAGCATCAGGGTCTTTTCCAATGAGTCAACTCTTCGCATGAGGTAGCCAAAGTACTGGAGTTTCAGCTTCAGCATCATTTCTTCCAATGAACACCCAGGACTGGTCTCCTTTAGGATCGACTGGTTGGATCTCCTTGCAGTCCAAGGGACTCTCAAGAGTCTTCTCCAGCACCACAGTTCAAAAGCATCAATTCTTGGGCACTCAGCCTTCTTCACAGTCCAACTCTCACATCCATACATGACCACAGGAAAAATCAAAGCCTTGACTAGATGGACCTTTGTTCACAAAGTAATGTCTCTGCTTTTCAATATGCTATCCAGGTTGGTCATAACTTTCCTTCCAAGGAGCAAGTGTCTTTTAATTTCATGGCTGCAATCACCATCTGCAGTGATTTTGGAGCCCCCAAAAATAAAGTCTGACACTGTTTCCACTGTTTCCCCACCTATTTCCTACAGTGAATACTACCTCCTAATTTCTAACCTTTTTAGTTTTTAAAACAATTTTGTCGTGAACCATTTTTAAAGTCTTTATTGAATTTGTTACAATATTGCTTCTGTTGCTTGTGTTCTGCTTTTTGCCCATGAGTCATATGTGGAAGCTTAATTCCCTGACCAGGAATTGAGCCTGCACCACCAGCATTGGAAGGCAAAATCTTAACTACTGGACCAACAGGGAAGTTCCTCTATCCTTATTTTTAATATGTATATAGAAAATATTTCACAATTCTCTTAAATACTGTTTGGTTGAACATTTTACTTGAAGGTCCCTTTGAAGGGGAAAGGATAGAGTTGAAGACATGTCTATCCCAGCCCTGGAATACTTCATAGAGTAGTAGAACCTCAAATTCTTTTCATGATGAGCATGCATGCATGTAAGTTGCTCAGATGTCTCTGATTCTTTGCAATCCCATGGACTGTAGCCCATCGTATGATGAGAAATTGATGCCAAAAGGAAACTGATTATGGAGGAGTCTTTATCTCAGTAGCCCTTGTATTTTTATTTGGTTTCTAGTCCCCAAGTCTCGGGTAGGGTAAGAGTCTGCAAAACAGTTGAAGTGATCAGTCACCACAAATATGTACCCAGGGTTTCAGCTCTCAGGTTAAAAAGACAAGAAGGTTTCCTGCACTTGAATAAGGTATTTGCTTTGTTTGATTTCTATATCAACATTCCATTTTAGAAAGTTATTCTGCTGGGTGATTTGAAACCTAGTGTCACAGTTAAAGTGAGGTCCTCAACTCTTTTATACCCCTTCTCCCATCACAACTCCCAAAACATCACCTAAATTACTGGTTCTTTCCCTTCTGAGATGAGCAATGTAATCAGGAAATTCTCTTTTTGCCTTGAGATGATTTTCCTGTGCCACTTTCCCAGCTTGAATGGGGAACGGAGGAAGAAATAGAGGGAAGAGAAGACTATAATCCTGGTAGGGAGTTTTACTTGAGTGAGTCTAAAGTCTGAACTGATTAAATAATGATCCCACAGAGATAGTGTGAAAGTAGGAGACACTAGTCACTTGCAGTGGAAATCCGAATTCTTCCAATAGTAAGAAATGCTCTAAAGAAAGACTAGAGATAGCAATCTTATTGGAAGAGAGGGGTAGGGAACTATCTTGATTTGAATAGAACTTCCTTTAGGTGCCAAGATTAAGAAGTGCTCCACATTGATGGAAATGGGAGCTCCCAGGGTAAGATGCTGTAGTAAATGTTGTGTCTGATTACCCTTTCCTTTGGGATGTATATTCCTGTAAAGTTTTTTATGAGCATCGGAGTTGCTTTGGATGATGAAATATAAGCAGAAATGATGCACATCACTTCTGTGTGGAAGAATTTATGGGCTGTATAATGATTCTCCAAGCTCTCTTCTTCTATACTCAGAGAACCCGGGAGATTTATGTTAAGATACTGATGTCATAAGAGGATGGAGATTTTTATCACCCTGGGCTTGTGAATGACTACTATAGATCCACAGCACACATACATCATGAGTGGGAAATAAGCCTTTGTCATTTTAAGCCTTTGAGATTTGGGGATTTTTTGTTACTAAAGTTAGGAGATTCTGATAAGTAAAGATGTTTGGTTATAGAAAAATAAAGTTCTATTCTTGTACATCTAATTTTGTATTTGTAAATTTCAAGCCAGCTACACACTCATTTGATGCATAAGAATTTGACTATAGAAACTCAGCAAAGAAAAATAGCATGTTTAAAAAATGCGGCTGGTTAATCCTGGTACCTTTCAGGGAACATACATTTCAACTGGTGATGGAAACCTGCCGCTACTTCTGTGGATCTTGGCTCCTTTGTGCTGCACATAGTGAAGAATTTTTATACTGAGGGACTCAAGCCTTTAAAGACATGCATAATTTCATACAAGATAACCCAAACAGAAACTAAAGACTTCATCTGGAGTTTTATTAAAAACAAAAACAAAATACCTTCCCACGCTGAAGCAAAATATAAGCTGTGCCACTGTTCTCAAGCTAGAGTAAAGAAATGTGGTTGGTGGACAGAATATTGAGACTTACTCTCAGGCTGACTTCTGCTGGTGCAATTTAGGGGCTTCTGGAACCTATTTAGTGTAATCCATAGGTTTTAAGTCTTGTTTGAATGCAGACAGTGTTGGTGGAGCCAGCAAATGCTGGATCAGAAGCCCTATTAAACAAGCCACCCTGGACACTTGCCCAGAGGTGATGCCTAAAGACCCCCAAAGGCTCAGGGGTTGGGACACTGGGCCTGGACCTCCCCATTTCTTGCTGATATTCCCAGAGCAAACTGAGACTTCAAGGTTATGTCCATTAAAGAGCTTTGGGAAAATGGATTGCTTTTCCGCAAACCTCCTAAAACACCCATCGAACCTTAGAAGGTCTTTAATTCACTTTAACAGGGCAAGTTGGTAATAATAATGATTTTGAAAGGCTGCTGCCCATCTCTACTTTTTATGACACCATTTGCTCAGTAGATTTAACTGAAGCCAGCAGAATTTACTTACATGACAAGGGGTAATTTTAGAGCTCTTTCTCCCAAGTAGGTCAGTAGAAGGATAGTTCAAGAAAACCACAGTTACATTATCCAGATATAAGATAACAAGATATAGATAGAAGACAATAGCACCACATGAGACAGTTCATATCCAAAATCACTTTTTTGATTCATTTAACATCAGGAAGGGAAGATGGACTCCCAAGTGTCTTAGAGTATCCTTTTAAATTTCAGAACTCTAGAGGAAAGAATATTGCCCTTCTGTGTCTTTTTAAAAATTATCATAGCCTTTGATAATTTGTGCTTTTAAGATCCATCATGGGAAAGTTTACTCCCTACCAGGAAGTCCAAGATATTTTATTTTAAAGTGTCTAATAGAATCTGGTAGTTCAAACATGTCTGGATTAAAAAAAACAACAACAAAAAAACTAGCTCAGTGGGGAAGCATTTGAACAATGGAACACTGAAATAATTCTGTTATTCAGTAGACTTTAAAAAAATTTTACTTATTTACTTAACTGTGTCAGACTTTAGTTGCAGCGCATGGGCATGCAGGCTTAGTTGCGCTATGGCATGTGAGATCTTAACTCCCAAACCAGGGATCAAACCCATGTCCCCTGCACTGGAAGGCAGATTCTTAACCACTGGACCACCAGGGAAGCCCTAGAATCTGTAGGTTCTAAGGAAGTTTTATAAATGATCACTCTCAGGCACTGCAGTATTCCTAGGTCTTGTTGCCCTATTTGATGTCATTTGCCCCAAATACACACATTTTTTTTTCTTCTATTTTCCTGGTAACTGGGAGTTGACAAAATAATAGCTCTCTAGAATCCTAGGGATGGGGGTGTCTGGTGGGCTGCCATCTATGGGGTCGCACAGAGTTGGACACGACTGAAGTGACTTAGCAGCAGCAGCAGCAGATTAAATTTTAGAGTCCAACTGGGAGAACTTCAGGATGTGAAGTTTGGAGAAGCAGCTTGTAGATCCTCTTCTGTTTTCTGTAGTCTTTGCACATCGGTAGTGGAAGGGGGAGTCACCCAGAAACTTTGGCTCTGGGTGAGCATTTAAAAGGAGCTTCCCTGGTTGCTCAGTTGGTAAGGAACTTGCCTGCAATGGAGGAGACCCATATCCCAACCCTGGGTTGGGATAATCCCCTGGAGAAGGAAATGGCAACCCACTCTACTATTCTTGCCTGGGAAATCCCATGAACAGAGGAGCCTCGTGGGCTACAGACCATGGGGTTGCAAAGAGTCTGACATTACTTAGCAACTAAACTCCACCACCCAAGCATTTAAAATCCTGAAATGAGTTCCTAGCAACACAAACATCCTTTGCATCTTTTCTGGATCAAGCACCCAGCTGCTTACCTCACCTCACTTTAAGAGTTTCCTTCTTGACCATCAGATAATGAAGAAAGAGTAACACAGCCTGTTTCTGATTTTTTTTTTTTTTAATGAATAAGGCTTTAAGTGAGTCTTCTAAAATGTGTCTGAAAGGAAGGGATGAGTTCAAAAAAGGTATCAATAGAAAGAAGCAGATCTTGTTAATTGAGCACCTTCTGTGTGCCAGAAATGGGGTAAACATTAGGTGTTTTACATGAGGTGTTTGGCCACCTCATGCGAAGAGTTGACTCATTGGAAAAGACTCTGATGCTGGGCGGGACTGGGGGCAGGAGGAGAAGGGGATGACAGAGGATGAGATGGCTGGATGGCATCACTGACTCGATGGACATGAGTCTGAGTGAACTCTGGGAGTTGGTGATGGACAGGGAGGCTTGGCGTGCTGTGATTCATGGGGTCACAAAGAGTCGGACACGACTGAGCGACTGAACTGAACTGAACTGAACTGAATGGAGCCATCAGTAACTATTCTGTTCCTAAGTTAGTGTCTGAGATAGAATCAGAGGCTCTAAAGTCCTAGAAAATTGTGGGAGCTGGACTGTGAAAATTGGATAAGTGGTTTCTTCATGTTCCTACCTAGGAAATTTGGGATACTTCTTCCGATGTGTGCTTAGTTGCTCAGTCATGTCTGATTCTCTGTGACCCCAAGGACTGTAGCCCACCAGACTTCTCTGTCCATGGGATTTTCCTGGCACGAATATTGGAGTGGGATGCCATTTCCTTCTGCACGGGACTTCTTCCTAACTCAGATCACTCAGTTTGTATCAACAATAATTTTTCCTCTTCTCCCAGTCCAAGTACTTGGGGAATATTTCACCCAGGACAGCTGTTGCTTGTGTATTTGTTTTTAGTGTACACAGAGAGACTGTAAAACCACACAATCATTTTCAAACAAACAAACCAAAACATATACTTCAAAATGGATGATGTTGTCTATGAAAGAATTCTTATCAGATACTAGGGATTTGTTCCAGTGAGACTTTCAGGGTAGCACTGGATCTGAGTAGCACTGGAGCCTTGGATGTGTTCTTGGGAATTGCCTCCAGAGTTTATGCATCATTTTAGGATTTTCTCAGAATACGCAGATCATCTGCAATGAAGGAGCCATGTAGTAAGTTGTTGGTGTTGTTCAGTCACTCAATCATGCCCAACTCTTTGCTACCCTATGGACTGCAGCATGCCAGGCTTCCCTGTCCTTCACTCTTTTCTGGAGTTTGCTCAGACTCATGTCTATTGAGTCAGTGATGTCATCCAATCATCTCGTCCTCTGTTGTCCCCTTCTCTTCCTTCCTTCAATCTTTCCCAGCATCAGGGTCTTTTCTAAAGAGTTGGCTTTTCACATCAGGTGGAGTAAAGTATTGGACTTTCCGCTTCAGCATAAGTGCTTCCAAGGAATATTCAGGGTTGACTTTCTTGAGGATTGACTGGTTTGATTTTGCTGTTCAAGGGACTTTAAGAGTCATCTCCAGCATCACAGTTCAAGGGCATAGATTCTTCAGCACTCAGCCTTTTTTTATTGTCCAGCTCTCACATCTGCATGTGACTACTGGAAAAACCATAGCTTTGACTAAACAGACATTTGTTGGTAAAGTAATGTCTCTGCTTTTTAATATGCTGTCTAGGTTGGTCATAAGTCTCTTCCAAAGAGCAAAGTCTTTATTTCATGGCTGCAGTCACTGTCCACAGTGATTTTGGAGACTAAGAAAATGAAGTCAGTCATTGTTTCCATTATTCCTCCATCTCATCTGTTTGCCATGAACTGATGGGACGAGATGCCATGATCTTTGGAATGCTGAGTTATAAGCCAGCTTTTTCACTCTCCTCTTCCACTTTCATCAAAAGGGCTCTTTAATTCCTCTTCATTTTCTGCCACTAGGGTGGTATCATCTGCATATCTGAGGGTATTGATATTTCTCCCAGTAATCTTGATTCCAGCTTGTGCTTCATCCAGCCTGGCATTTCACATGATGAACTCTGCATATAAGTTAAATAAGCAGGATGAAAATATACAGCCTTGACATATTCCTTTCCAAATTTTAAACCAATCCATTGTTTCATGTCTGGTTCTAACTGTTGTTTCTTGGCCTGCATACAGATTTCTCATGAGGCAGGTCTGGTATTCCCATCTTTCAGAATTTTCCACAGTTTGTTGTGATCCACACAACAGTTGTGTGGATCAACAAAAATTGTGTGATCACACAGTTCCTTGTGATCCACACAGTCAAAGACTTTAGTGTAGTAGATGAAGCAGAAGTTGATGCTTTTTCTGGAATTCTCGTACCTTTTCTATGATACAGTGGATACTGGCAAATTGATCTCTGGTTCCTTATATGGCAAGTAGACAAAAATTAAATAGACTCTACTATTGTGAGCTAAAAGGATGAAATGAAGGCCCCTCTGAAGGGCAGGGCAGAGGTTGACCTGGATGGACATGTATGGTTGGAGTTCAGGTATCTGGAGACCAGATATGCTGGTTAGGGAAGAAGGGCTAACAACAGGTGGGAGAGGGAAGTCAGAAGATGGTAAAACTGGGGCACAAGTAAAGTGCTGTAGTGTTCTGAGTCCTCTTAGAAGCAGATTTCAAGATGAGATGAATATATACGACTTTTAAAAGGGAAAACATCCTTGTGAGAGAAAGCAGAGAGATTCCAGGAGCTGGAAAGGTCACCAGACTTCAGTGTATGCTTCCTAGATGGCCATTCAGTCTAAGGAAGGTTTGGAGAAGTTACTGGGAGCCCTTGAGCCAAAGCTGGTTATCAGAGGGCTCTCACCTCTCCCAGGTAGGTTATCCCAGCCTTGCTGTGTGATTGGCTGGGAGCAGCTAACAGAGGACGTTTAGCTCCATGCAGGGGGTGGTCCATAATTCTCTTGGGTAAGTGTTGGAAATCTGTAAGGTGTATTTCCATGGCATCCAGAACAACCAACAGTAACTCTGAGAAAGAAGGATTACAGCCAGAAATTATAATGCCTAAAGAAACTTCTGAGTCAGGACTGGGCTATGAAGCCAAAATGATCACTGGCTCACTGGTAGAATGGTAGGTGGGGGATCCCAGGTGTGGGATTAGCACCAATGCTGGGCAATTAAAGCAAAGGACAGTGCAGGTGAGAGGCTCTGGTGCAGCTGCCCAGCATCTGAGCCTAACTCCAGGCCAGTGCCTTTCTGCTTCCCAGGGGAGCTCTGAAAGCATCTGATGGATGCTCATGCTGTACCGAGTCATTTTGATTGTGAAAAATGAGAGGTGATCTTCAAATGAGGCTCTCATCTGGTGTGACTAGTAACATGGCTTGAGAGATAATGTTCTAGTTCCAGAAATAATTTGATCAATGGCAGCATTGTTGGGATAACTGTTTATTTTCCCGACGGGAATACTTTGAAGGGGACAGTGCTCATTTGGATGTGAAAGTTCTAGTGGCTTTGTTCCAGAGTAGTAGTTACTATTGCTTGATTAGCAATGTATCATTTTTTAAGAGTGGTTTGCAACTATTTTTTTAAATCTCTCCACCCATTTTTTAAAAGGTTTTCTGAAGTAGACCATTTTTAAAGTCGTTATAGAATTTGTTGCAATATTGCTTCTGTTTCATATTTTGTTTTTTTTTTGGGGGGGGGTGGTGCTGAGAGACATGTGTGATACAGGGATCAAACCCACAACCCCTGCATTGGAAGGTGAAGTCTTAACCTCTGGACCATCAGAGAGGCCTCCGTCTCTACCTTTTTAACATGCCCTATATACCATCATCAAAAGATCTTTTGCTACTCTTCATCTTTCTGAGGAGGAGGTTAGGGAAACTGGAAAAGGCAATCCCTGTTCCCCCTCTATGTGTATTTGTTGTCTATCTTCATCCTCTGGAATGTATAAACTCAAAGAAGACAAGGACCCTATCTGTTTGCTTACTGCTGATGTTTGCATCAAATATTAGGCAGTGATTATTTGTTCATGATCTTTGAACTTAAGGCATACAGTCTTCATATATTAGAGAGTTGTTAGATGAAACTTAAGATCCCTTCAAATTCTAATAGTCAATGATCCATGGCTTTCTGTTTCTTTGTTGTCAATACTTTTTCCCTTCCTTACAAATATGCCTTGTTTTGCCAGAAGCAGTTCTTTGAGAAAGCCTAATGAGCACACTTTCATTTTAGAGGTCAGAAAATCAAGGGCCACAGGGACAAAGCACTGACCATTTGTACTGCACACGTAGTTTGTGGTGTGTCATTAACTAGCTTTTTTCCTGCTGTGCTCTGACTTTTCCACTAGTGCATTCTCCTTGAGAGAGGGATTACACTTTATTCTCTCTGCATCCCCTGTACATAATATATAACCTCCACTGGACAATAGTCCAAGGTTCAGGTCTGACAAGGCTCTAAGGGGCTTCATTGTATGAACTCTTGATCTTTTAGTCTTTTTATGATATAATCCCTCCAAGTTTCAGAAAACAATATTTTTAAAAACTTATTCTTTTGGACACAGTATTATATATATTTCCTTTTTGCTGCTCTGCTTCCTAAACTATCTGTACTTATGCCTGAATGCTCAGTCGCTTCAGTTGTGTGCGACTCTTGGCAACCCAGTGGACTGTAGCCGGCCAGGCTCCTCTGCCCATGGGATTTTCTCATGTCGAAAGGCTACCCACTCCAGTATTCTCAAGAATACTCAAGAATACTGGAGTGGGTAGCCATGCCCTTCTCCAGGGGATCTTCCCGACCCAGGGATCGAACTGGAGTCTCCTGTGTCACCTGCATTGCAGGTGGATTCTTTTTCCTGAGCCACTGAGGAATCTCCTCCTAAACTCTCCATCTCCCAGATAATTTTGAACTTCCCTCAGTGGAAAATCCTCTCCACCCGACTCCCGCCCCCAACAACTATCATTCTGCTATAAAATATCAGATGAGAAAAAACTGGGCTTGAACTCTCACACTCAATTATGGAGGTTTTGGCTCCTGATCTCGAGCTCTAGGGCTTCCCTTGTGGCTCAGCAGGTAAAGAATCTGGCTGCAATGTGGGAGACCTGGGTTCGATCCCTGGATTGGGAAGATCCCCTGGGGAAGACAAAGGCTACCCACTCCAGTATTCTGGCCTGAGAATTCCATGGACTGTATAGTCCATGGGGTCACAAAGGGTCAGACATAACTGAGCGACTTTCACTTCATTCGAGCTCTAAGAGATTAAATATGCTAATTTCCAGGTATGTGTTTCTTCCCCCATCACATTAGTATTATGGCATCACAACAGTACACTCAGCTTGCAGTCACCATAAATGATAGCCTTGGAGTTCAGTCACTGCCAAGAAGATTAGTTATAAAGCAACCACTTCCGGGAGTCAAATGTGTTTTGCTGACATCCATGTCTGTTAGGTGCCAGCAGCTCCCTAGGAACCTCCCCAACCAGAAATAAAAGCAATCACAGTGATGATGGTGGGAGAAGCATCAACATCCAAAATCATAAGACAATGACAAAGTTAATGCAGCTATGCACAGATTTTGGCTCTGACACCACATGTATTCTTTTCAAGTGCACTCCCAAACTCAAGTATTCTGGTTTCCTGAGAAGATTCTGCTTTGCTAGGCAGTTAGGGTATAAGACAAGAGTCATGTTATCCCTGGGGTCTCTGGGGTGGAGAATATGACTTCAGGATTATTAACAGTGGGCACTGGAGCAAGTAGCTGATAGTCTGGTCCAACTGGCACACAGAAAACACTCAATACAAATTACTGACAGATGACCTGTGATGTCTGAAGATTTTACAGATGTTGACAGTCAGGATGTTCATATATTTATATGATGTCTTGGAAAATATTTTTTTCTGTTCTTAGGATGACTTTGCTTTAAATGTAGTAAAAGGGGCTTCCATGGTGGTCCAATGTTTAAGACTCTGCCTTGTAAGCCAGGAGCCACCAATTTGATTCCTGGTCCAGAAAGATCCCACATGCCACAGGAAAAGATGCCAGTGCACCAGAACTACTGAAGCCCATGCACCCTAGAACCCATATTTGCAACAAGAGAAGCCACCACTGTGAGAAGCCCACACACCTCAACTAGAGGGAAGCCCCCACTCCCCAAAACTAGAGAAAGACTGCAGCAACCAAGATCCAGCACAGCCAAAAATAAAAAAAAATAAATACAGAAAATGTTTTTAAATGTAGTAAAAGAATAAACTAGCATATGCATATAGGAGGCAATCTACCTACTGAAAATCACTGAAGAGGTAGTCATAGAAATTGGATTTGCTTCTCAGCCACCCTCTACCAAGAAGACAATATCTGATTCTGAAACCTACAGTCAAATAAGGTGAAATGTGTGTTAGTCGCTCAGTCACGCTCAACTCTTTGCAACCCCATGGACTGCAGCCCACCAGGCTCCTCTGTCCATGGTATTTTCCAGGGAAGGATATTGGAGTGGGTCGCCATTTCCTTCTCCAGGGGAAACTTCCTGACCCAGGGATCAAACCCGGGTCTCCTGCACTGCAGGCAGCTTCTTTACCGACTGAGCTAAGAGGGAAGCCCTACAGTCAGATAAAGTAGAGGCAAAAGGCCATATACACACCCCCACCTCCTTTAAACAGTCATTAATGTGACACTGATCATGTTAGCACAGCAGCCATTTCTGCACCTTTGGAAATTCAAAATTGATGTTTGTGCCCATGGAGTCCATCAGGCATTAGGAGGGCAGAAGTTCTTACAAATAAGCTTCCTATTCAGTATATTAACCTATGACACCACTGGAAGGCTCATCTATATTCAATGAGTAACTCTTTTAAAACTCTTTCTTGGCTACCATTAGGGCAGTGCTACCGATATCCTTTTAGGCAGACATTGAAATTCTGGGCAGAAAGTTTTTCCTTATATTATCTCTTTCAACCTTCTTAAGATGTCACAGGGGGTTTCTCTGGCGGTCCAGTGGCTAAGCCTGTGCTCCAGTGCAGGGAGCCTGGGTTCAATCCCTGGCCAGGGAACTGGATCCCACATGCTGCAACTAAGACCCAGTGCAGCCAAATAAATAAGTAAAAAGGTTAAAAAAAAAAAAAAAGTCACAATGTTGGTTCAGGTTCTATAATCGACAAACTGGTCCTTGTCCTTTTCAAGGATATGAAGTAACTTCCTTGCCTCACCCAGTATCGTCACTGATCTAAATAAAACTGATTTCTTTCATTACTACTTACATGGTATGGTTTTAGATTCTCTCATCAGGCTGGTCATATTTTTCTGGATATATTCCAGATTTTCCCCTGGAGAATGAAATGGCCACTCACTCCAGTATTCTTGCCTGGGAAATCCCATGGAGAGAAGAGCCTGGCGGGCTATAGTCCATGGAGTTGCAAAGAGTCGGACACGACTTAGTGACTTAATAACAAATGGATTTTTAGCATCCTTCTCCAAACAAGAATTTGGAAGCAGACAGCTTGAATGCAGAACAGAAGGGAAATGCAACCAATAGCCCTTTTGATAGCTGGTAGCATCTGACTCTAATGCTTTTTTGTTGTGAAAAGAACACTTAACATGAGATCTACTCTCCTAACCGGTTTTTAGGCATGCAATACAGTACTGTTATCAATAGTCACAATGCTGTACAGCAGATCGCTAGCATTTATGCATGTTGCCTAACTAGAATTTTATGTCTTTTGATTGCAACTTTTCATGGCCTCCTCCTCCTAGCTTCTGGAAACCGCCATTCTATTCTTTGCTTCTATGAATCTATTTTCTATGTTATTGTTTTGTAAAATCAGAGTGTATTTAGATGAAACTACATATGTTATAAATTTCTTTGCATGTCATTTCATCTTGAAGCTCAGATACTTGTTCTAAGATTTTCTTCTTCTTGGAATACATCCTTTTGAAGTTTATTTAGTGTAAGATTTTGGTAATTCTCTTCGTTTTTCTTTTCCTGAAAATGTCTTCATTTCATCGTCTTGTATGGATGTTTTAGGTTGATTTCTTCTCTCACCAGGTTGTAAACATTACCCTACTGAATTCGGGCCAAGGGTTTAACTGTCTTAGATATGTCACATAAGTGGAATCATGGGGTATGTGTCCTTCTGTGACTGGCTTATTTCACTCAGCATAACGTCCTCAAGGTTCACCCATGTTGTCACAGTTTTTTCAGGATTTTCTTCCTTTTATAGACAAGCGAATTGCAAGAAAATCTACTTTCAGGTGAAAAGCAGAATAGAGGAACAGGCTCTATGGATTTTTTTAAACATTGAAAAGGTCAAATAGAGTCTTGATTCCAACTTCTTTTCACAGTTGGAAGCTCTGTCAACACAGGGCTCAC
Organism: Bos indicus x Bos taurus; assembly: GCF_003369695.1. Classification (NCBI taxonomy): domain Eukaryota; kingdom Metazoa; phylum Chordata; class Mammalia; order Artiodactyla; family Bovidae; genus Bos; species Bos indicus x Bos taurus. Next base: position 15,685,164 of record NC_040096.1, on the reverse strand, counting down.
ATAGCCACTTGCCATCTCTTACCTGGAGTTGAATAGAGGTGGCCTCTTTTAGGCAGGACAAGGCTTGCTGGTTTGCTACCATCTCCACCAGTCCCTATTATACATCGGCTAGCTATATGCATTTATATTACCTGCCTAGTCCTATATGCAGTGCAAGTTTTTAAAAAAAATTTTATTTTATTGAAGTATAGCTGATTTACAATGTTGTATTAGTTTCTGCTGTACATAAAAGTGATTCAGTTTATATATGTACACACAAATATATATATATATATATATATATATATATTTATATGGCCTCCCTGGTAGCTCAGCTGGTAAAGAATCCACCTGTCAATGCAGAGGATGTGGATTCAATCCCTGGGTTGGGAAGATCCCCTGGAGAAGGTAATGACAATCTACTCCAGTATTCTTCCCTGGGAAATCCCCCGGACAGAGGAGCCTGGTGGGCTATAGTCCGTGGGGTCGCAAAAAGAGTGGGACATGAATTAACAATAGTATATATATATATATATATATAAAAATATATAAAACACGTGTCTGTGTGCGTGCTAAGTCACTTCAGTTGTGTCCAGCTCTTTGCAACCGTATGGACTGTCGCCTGCCAGGCTCCTCTGTCCATGGGATTTCCCAGGCAAGAATACTGGAGTGGGTTGCCACTTCGTCCTCCAGAAGATCTTCCCAACCCAGGGACGGAACACTTGTCTCCTGCGATTCCTGCTCTGCAGGCAGATTCTTTACCGCAGAGCCACTGGGGAAGCCCATATAGACACACTGTTGCTGTCGTTCAGTTACCCAGCTGTGTCTGAGTCTTTGCAACCCCTGGACTCCAGCACACCAGGCCTCCCTGTCCCTCACTGTCTCCCGGAGTTTGCCCAAGTTCCTGTCCATGCCCCTATGTATACACACACATTCTTTTTCATGCTCTTTTCCATTATGGTTTATCACACGATAGTGAACATAGCTCCCTAAACTGTAGGACCTTGCTGTTTACCCATCCTATATATAATAGTTTACATCTGCTAATTCTGAACTCCCACTTCAACCACCCCTCAATGCCCACCCCCGTGTCTGTAAGCACTACACGTTTTGACTCTTGATCTAAATTATGAACTCCTAGGGCAAGTACTGACACATTTCTTTCTGCGCATAAACAACTCAGTAATACATTTTAGCCACATAAACAACTTGACTTTCACTCCTTGGTCCCCAGACATTCCCGTTGCTGCCTCTGGCCATCTGCTGTTCTAACACTGCAATGTCCTTTCATTTGGGTGAGTATGGAGAACAAAATATAGGGTCGTGGCAGCGGCGAGGGGACTAGGTCAGGAGTAATATGAGACTGAGCATACAGAATACAGGGGAGGGACGCCCCTAGTGGTCCAGAAGCTGAGAATCTGCCTTCTGAGGCAGGGGGCGTGGGTTCGACCCCTGGTGGGGGAACTAAGACCCCACTTGCTGAAGGGAAACTAAGCTGGCATACCATAACTACTGAGCCTGTGTGCTCCAGAGCCCAGGCTCGGCAACAAGAGACACCTGCTCACGCCGCAACTAGAGAAAGCCCACACACCGTACAAAGACCCAGTGCAGCCTAAATAAATAAGTAAATAATAGGTGACACAGAGGGGAGGTGGAAATATCACCCTGATCCTAAGGAGATCTTTTTCTTTTTTTTTCCAGTCTTATATGATGTCTCCCTAATGGGCTAGGTAATAATACATGCTTCATCCCACTGATGAGTGCTCAGTCATGTCAGAGTCTGAAGCTCCCCCATAGACTCTAGCCCACCAGGCTCCTCTGCGGATGAAATTTTCCAGGCAGAAATACTGGAGTGGGATACCATTCCCTTCTCCAGGGGATCTTTCCAGCCCTCATCTCTTACCTCGACAGGCAGATTTTTACCACGAGCGCCACCTGGGAAGCCCACATCCCCCTCATTCTTGTTGCTAAATATTCAGATCTGAATGCTTCCCAGGTTTGAATGGTGAACTCTCCGAAAACTGGAAGCACAGACCTGCTGGGCGACCCAGAGTTAATTACACTCCCCCCAACCCTTGTCAGACAGCACCGGCTGGGTTAGAGCCTCTGACAGCTCTGGCAGCATCCAAGGGCCCAGCTCGTGATTCTGTGAGCTAATGGAAAGGTAATGACCCAACAGCTGCAGATCACAATCACCCTCTGCCTTGCTTTTTAAAAAAAAATCCCCCCCCCTAATTCAAGCCTGGTATTGTACTATTCTCTTTTTAAATAAAGGCCTGGAAATGTCAGCCTCGGTGATTATGCCAGCAGGTGCCTAGACTTCAAAGTGGGCACCTGTCACTGAAAAGATAATTGACTTTATTCAACCAATTGTCTCCCTGTTGTAATCAAGCCATTTCAGTCGAATGGATCTTTCAAACTGTTCTTTGGAGTAAGCGGGGGTGGCTGCAGCGGCTGGTGGATCACAATTACCATGGAGAGGGAGAGGGAAGCGGAGGAGCGCAGGAAACAGGGGCGGCAGCAATGAGCTGTCAGCCTTTCCGAGAGCGAGAGCGGTGGCTGGCTCAGGGGAAGGTTTGTAGGTGGAAAAACTCAAGGAAGATTAGGGAGAGGTGGGGGAGACTCCCGCTCCCACTCCATTCAGCATTGTGCTCATTTATTTAGTTTGCCTTCTGGCTGCAGATACTCCCAGTCTGCATCTTGTTTCCAGCATCAGTTGCCCTGGAGGGACGGGGAGGGGGTACACCTCTGTGCCTCAAGCATTCCTTTTCTCCCTCTGGGGATCAAGGTTCAGGTAAACCTCAGAGCGGAGAGGGGAGCTGTGGACAGACTCAATTTCTGTGTCTCTCTCTCCGTGTCTTGCTGGTGTTGACAGATCCAGATGTCCCTGGAGCAGAAGGCTAGGACTTGAACCAAAGGGAGCCTCAGGCAGTGATGAATTCAGTGACTCTGTCTCCCCTAAGTGCTGAATTCCATGAGTTCTGGCAGGGTGGGGCTGTCCATTCCAGCTGTGTCATCAGCAGCTGTGTTCTGGGGAGCCAGGAGCTGCCACATGGCAGATTTTCAATGTAAACCAGAGTGAAGGTTGTTCGGCCTGTGAGACTGAGCTCTGTCCACAATGAGAAAATTTATCCTGTGGAAATATAACCTGTGTTGGGTTCCTGGCATGGCTGCTTATCAGAGGTCTGACTTGGAGCAAGTCACCTAAGGCTCTGAGTCTCCATCTTCTTCCTACAAAGTGGAGCAATAATGCAGTGAAATGAAACGAGTTGAGATAGTGAACCCATAGCTCAATGACTCAACTGCCTGATGCCTTTATGTCCTCAGTGAAATGTAGGGCTCTTCTTTCAGAAGGGATAGGGTGGAAGAAACTCCCAGTCCATAAATGTGCTGTTCAACTTGGTAAAAACGAAAGCAGAGGAATGTTGAGAATTTCAGAGTTCAACCTAACATGTAAACTTAATCCTCATCTCCAGGGTAACAGATGCTGAGTTCTGAATTGGTATGAATTCTGACCCATGAGGTCTTGTCATCCTGTCAACTAGCAAGTGCTGTAGAGAACTTTCAGCTATTTTAAAAACTGTTATTGTGATAGATTTGCTTTTCTCACTGACTCTGAACATATTAGAAAGAATCATGGAGCTTCATGTCCACGTTATCTCAAAGGCATCAGTGTTGGAAACAGACCCCAGAAACCAGAAAATAGCAGGTCCTCGCCAGGGTTGGCTTCATGAATGCAGGGCCAGGAGAGTCACACAGGGCTCTGTTCCCATAAGCGCCCGCACTTGGGGATTAGTGGTCTTTGGGCGCCATCTTCATAGTCTTATCATTGAATTAGTGTAATCATTTCTTCATAGTCTAATCATTGAATTTGTGCTTTGCAAGTGCATTCCAATGGGACGATGGACCATGCACTAGGGGCTTGCAGCCCCCAGCCCCTCTCTGGCATGGGTCTTAGGCTGCCTTCTGCCCAGCCCTTGTCTAGGAATAGCTACCACCTTGGGATACACTCAGGGAGGGAAGGGTTTGGGCAGTGAGACACAGAGAGGAGTCTGGTCCAGGCATGTATGAAGGTCAGTGTTCACCCCTCAGGTATCCCTGTGTCCAAGGGGACCCAGAACTAAATAGCAAATAAGGAACATGATAAAAGGTCAAGGAAAGATTGTGTAAGAAAGGAAAAAAGCTTTGTTCTCACTTTTTGAACTAGAGGCGCCATATTTTCCTTTTGCACGGGGCCCTGCAAATGATGTTGGCAGCCCGCAGGCTGAGCCACTGGGCACCATGGCAAGTGGTCAGGGCAGTTCATCTCCATGTACTTAGAGGCACTCCAAAGGCGGGCTCCTGGAGAGGGAAAGGCAGAGTGTGCCAGTCAGACTGCATTCAGTGATGTCCTTGGATGTATTTATTAGGTCAATGCACATATTATGTTTCAGATAATGGCTAACTACTCATTATTTTGGGGGACTGGAGAGTGTTCCCTGTAAAGAGGAAATATCTGAAGCCACTGCTTGAGGTATGACTGAACATTTGGACTTGGGATTCCATCCTTGTCATCATCTAGTTTTGCCTTCGTTTAAACTCCATTAACTAAAGTGTCAGCAGAGGTTTCCAGGTGGAGACTTCTGTGGTTTGTTTTACATTTAATATCAACCATTATGATCCAGCGTTGTCCTGTGTATTCCATTACAATCTTCTTTTAACACACTTTTATTCCCCTGCAAGCCTTCTATCAACCCTGTGTGAGAGAGAAGAATAACCGTGGTATTGTCTGTTTTACATGTATGCACACACCACTACAGAATATGATATTGTTTTATTTATACTTTAGCAATGGGCACTTAGAGTTGAAGTACTGTAATCAGGAATACACACTCCAGGGGTAGTTAGTACTTTAATGAATTTAATCAGAATCCCACATTCTAAGGAAGTTGTTACAAATATTCAGCTATCTACAGAACATTTGCTGATTAGAATGGTTGGTGTTAGAAATACTCTTTTCCACTGGTGAAGAATCCCATGGACAGAGGAGCCTGGTGGGCTACAGTCCATGCAGTCACAAAGAGTCAGACATGACTGAGCTATTTACACTCACTAAGTACTCTTCCACTAGTGAAATGACTGATATTCAGTTATCTAGACTGACTAGAAAAAAATTATATATGAATAACCTTCCTTTCCTGTCTGGATTATGTGTCTAGGGTCCCAGTCAGTCTATAACTGTTGAAGAGGTACCTTTGTAAAGGACTCCATCAAGTCCTGCATCCTGTTCCTCTTAGGAAATAATTTCTTATTCTTTTTAGATCAGATTAATAAATACATTTTATATCGTGACCTACTACTAATAGTCTGACTCTTTGAGACCCCATGGACTGTAGTCTGCCAGGCTCCTCTGTCCATGGGATTCTTCAGGCAAGAATAGTGGAGTGGGTAGCCAGTCCCTTCTCCTGAAGATCTTCCCAATCCAGGGATTGAACCCAGGTCTCTTGCACTGCAGACAGATTTTTACTGTTTGAGCCACCACGGAAGCCAATAAATATATTTTATAGCATGACCTACTACTACTGCACACACACATACACACACATTAAAAGGAAAAGTTTCCAGAAAAAATACTTCTTACCCTCACTTTTTGTAATGCATTCTATTATTTTCTATTATATTCAATTGTACTATATTTTACTTTGTTCATTGTTTGTTGCAATCACTCAATTTATTTCAGAACACCCTAGTGGGATGCAAACAATAGTTTGAAAAGCCCTAGCCTAAACAGCTAGCAATATCCTGTGGCTAAAACACTGTTGCATAATTCTATCAGTAAACCTTTCTGGCAAGGTACTCATTAGAGGGCCTGCGTGGCCAGGAGTGGGGGGTTCATTGAGGTACAGGATACATGGCCAGGAGTGGGGGGTTCATTGAGGTACAGGATACATTAGTTGCTCAGTTTTGTCTGACTGTTTGAGACTCCATGGACTATAGTCCACCAGGCTCCTCTGTCCATGGATTTCCCAAGCAAGGATACTGGGACGGGTAGCCATTCCCTTCTCTAGGGGATCTTGCCAACCCAGGGATCAAATCCATGTCTCTTTCATCTCCTGTATTGGTTCTCTACCACTAGCACCAACTGGGAAGCCCAGAATTTGGTCTGAGGCTCACTTTCATTGTAACATACAACCAGCTAGTGAAGAGGTGGGAGAGGAGACCCCCAGCTCTCACTGTGCCCAACCACTGGACGTTACTAAAACTTCCCCAAAGAATCCAGTAATGGTGAATAACCACACTGTCTTAGATCAAAGTGCAAGTATTTTTTCAAGGAAACATTATCAGGCACTGAGGTTGAACAGTGGTACCCCAAAAGATAGGTCTACCCAGGACCTGTGAATGCAACCTTATTTGGAAAAAGTATCTTTGCAAATGTTTGTTAGTTGAGGATCTTGACATGCGATCACCCCAAATTATCCAGAGGAGTCTAATGATAAGCGTCCCTATGAGAGAAAGGCAAAGGGGGATTTCAGACAGAAGAGAAAGGAGGAGTTCCTTTTCTCCTTCGTGGACATGAAGGCAGAGCTTGGAGTGATGCAGACACAGCCAAGGATGCCTGGAGCCACCAGACGCTGGGAGATGCAAAGAACAAGTGCTCCCTAGAGCCTTCACAGAAAATACGGCCCTATGGACCCTTTGATTTCAGACCTATGACCTTCAGAAATGTAACAGAATAAATTTCCATTGTTTTAAGCCTCCAGGTGTCTGGTGATTTAACAAAGCAGCTCTAGGAAACCAAAACAGACATTAAACAAAGATCACAGACCTCTAGTTGATGATCCGGACAGTCACTCAGCCAGAACCGGAAAGAACACATCCTGAACAAAGAACCAGAGATCTGTTATTATATACTTGTTTTTTTTTTTTTTTTTTTTTTGCAGCTTATTTAGAATTGGCTTTTAGGAAAATACTGCATCTTATTTAATTCAAAATAATTCAAAACATCATGCACCATTCTCCCATGAATGCCAAATTAGAATCTTATTTCAAAAATTGTGACAGGCGTGATTATTGCACACAGTAATGAACAAACTTTTACAGGAAGGAATATGCAAGGAATTCCCTGGTAGTCTAGCAGGTAGGATTCAGTGCTTTCACTGCTGTGGCCCAGGTTCAATCCCTGGTTGGAGAACTGAGATCCTGCAAGCCACGAGGGGCCAAAATATTTTTTTTTTTTTTAAAGGAATAAGATGCCTATGACACAGACATTCCTTCTAAGAGACTTAATTTTCTTAAGCAATGGTGATCCCAGTTGGGCTTTGTAGGAAGCTGGGGCTTCCCAGGTGGCGCAGTGGTAAAGAATCTGCCTGCCAATGCAGGAGGCACAAGAGATGTGCTTTCGATCCCTGGGTTAGGAAGATCCTCTGGAGGAAAAAACTGCAACCAGCTCCAGTATTCTTGCTTGAAAAATCCCATGGACAGAAGAGGCTGGTGGGCTACAGTCAACAGGGTCACAAAGAGTCAGACATGACTGAGCAACTGAGTGCAGGGATAACAATCCTATGTTAGTAAGGGGAAAGAGGCATATACATCGGGGCAGAGGATTTCAGATGTGGTACTGTGATAAGAAAAGTAACATCCTATGTCAAAAAACAATGAAAAATAGAAGAGGAAAAGTAAATTGGGGACCACATATTTACCTGAAAACATCCAAAGAGTAAGTCAGAAGATCAAAGACCCTGATATAGATCCTGTTAGCCTTTTTTGAACTCTTTATTTTGCATTGGAGTATAGCTGATTAATCATGCTGTGATTGTTCCAGGAGGACAATGAAGTGCCACACATATATATGTATTCATTCTTCCCCAAACCCACCTCCCATCCAGGCTGCCACGTAACACTGAGCAGAGTTCCATGTGCTATACAGTAGGTCCTTGTTGGTTATCCATCTTAAAGATAGTAATGTGTACATGTGCATCCTATCCCCTAATCATTTCTTTCTCTTGGCAACCATAAGTTCATTTTCTAAGTCTGTGAGTCTCTTTCTGTTTTGTACGCAAGTTTATTGGTATCGTTTATTTTGGTATTCCACATATAATGGATGTTGCTTGATATTTCTCCTTCACTGACTTACTTCAGTCAGTATGACACTCTCTAGGTCCATCTGTGTCACTGCAAATGGCATTATTTCATTCTTTTTAATGGCTAATATCCCATTTTATATATATATATATATGTATATGTTGTACCACATCTTCTTTATCCATTCCTCTGTCAGTGGACTTGCAGGTTGCTTCCATGTCTTGACTATTGTAAACAGTGCTGCAGTGAACATTGGGGTGTATGTGTCCTTTTGAATAAGAGTGGGGTTGCAGGTCATCTGAAAATAGATCATTCTTTAACTCCATACACAAACATAAGCTCAAAATGCATTAAAGACCTAAATGTGAGACCAGACACTACAATGGAGGAAAACATAGAACACTCTCCCACATAAATCACAGCAACATCTTTTTTTGATCCATCTTCCAGAATAATGGAAACAAAAGCAAAAATTAACAAGTGAGACCTACTCAAACTCAAAAACTTTTGCACTGCCAAGGAAACAATAAAAAAACAAAAAGACAACCCACAGATCTTGTTAACTTTTTAAAATCAGTTTATCTTCAATAATACTGCCAGAAAATAAGAATTTAGAGAAAATTCTTTTGAGGCAATTATTTCACTCCCACAGACTAAGCTTAGCAGAACAAGTTTCTTTGTTTTAGCTTCAAGCATAACACAACACAGGTGCATGATTCACGAACAAATGAGAGTGGAAGCCTAGATCACTGTATTTATCTTCAACAGTTACTATGAGAGGGTAATTTGATCATTTCTACCAAATCATTAAATCAGAAAGGTAGCAAAATATCCTGTAAATTGTGTATGTAAATTGCCTTTGATAGCACCAACATGCAGTTGCCTCTGCAATCTAATAAAGCAAATGTCTTAGGTCTGCCCAGCAGCATTTATTTACCAGGCCAACATGAGACATAAAAATGATGTTTGGGAAGAACTTACATGATGTAAGAGTCATTACAGTATGATAGTATTATGGTGGCCTTTTTGTTATATGTGGACATTTTTTGAGTACTGTATTTATTAAACAGTTTTGTTTCATTTAACATTTCTGATTCTTTCTTTAAAATTCTTGTAATTTTTTTACACAACTTAATTTACTATTAGGATTTATAATTAGTGTGAGCTCACATTATTTCATGTTAGCAACCCATATGGAAAAATAAACCTTTCCCATTATAGTATCTTGTACTGGGGATAGGCTCAGACTAATCACTAATCTCTGGGCCAATCACTGCAGAGGCTGGGGAGAAGCAAAGTCCTCTGATCTGTTTACCACCCAGGTCAGTGAGATTGGAATGGGCAAGGAGGAGTTTTTCAAAGGGAAGGTGGCTGTGATGTTACCAGAGGAAGTAAGGGATGGGCCTACGTAGAAAAACACCCAGGTGTGCACATATGCAGTCAGACATATCCACAGATGTGTTTAGGCAAACCAATAAGATACCAGAAGAAAGTATAGCAGTTATGTTAGCCAAGTCTGGATGATGGGATTACAGAACGACATAAACAAGCCTTGCCTACTGTAGTGTCTCAGCCTTTGCTACTTTACCATTTTTATAAATGAAAGTGCTTAAGCTTCATTGTGGTCCACACAGTCAAAGGCTTTGGCATAGTCAATAAAGCAGAAATAGATGTTTTTCTGGATCTCTCTTGCTTTTTCCATGATCCAGCAGATGTTGGCAATTTGGTCTCTGGTTCCTCTGCCTTTTCTAAAACCAGCTTGAATATCAGGAAGTTCATGGTTCACATATTGCTGAAGCCTGGCTTGGAGAATTTTGAGCATTACTTTACTAGCGTGTGAGACGAATGCAATTGTGCGGTAGTTTGAGCATTCCTTGGCACTGCCTTTCTTTGGGATTGGAAAGAAAACTGACCTTTTCCAGTCCTGTGGCCACTGCTGAGTTTTCCAAATTTGCTGGCATATTGAGTGCAGCACTTTCACAGCATCATCTTTCAGGATTTGGAATAGCTCAACTGGAATTCCATCACCTGCACTAGCTTTGTTCGTAGTGATGCTTTCTAAGGCCCACTTGATTTCACATTCCAGGATATCTGGCTCTAGGTGAGTGATCACACCATTGTGATTATCTGGGTTGTGAAGATCTTTTTTTGTACAGTTCTTCTGTATATTCTTGCCACCTCTTCTTAATATCTTCTGCTTCTGTTAGGTCCATACCATTTCTGCCCTTTATCGAGCCCATCTTTGCATGAAATGTTCCCTTGGTGTCTCTAATTTTCTTGAAGAGATCTCTAGTCTTTCCCGTTCTGTTGTTTTCCTCTATTCCTTTGCATTGATCGCTGAGGAAGGCTTTCTTATCCCTTCTTGCTATTCTTTGGAACTCTGCATTCAGATGCTTAAATCTTTGCTTTTCTCCTTTGCTTTTCACTTATCTTCTTTTCACAGCTATTTGTAAGGCCTCCCCAGACAGCCATTTTGCTTTTTTGCATTTCTTTTCCATGGGGATGTTCCTGATCCCTGTCTCCTGTACAATGTCACGAACCTCATCAGGCACTCTATCTATCAGATCTAGTCCCTTAAATCTATTTCTCACTTCCACTGTATAATCATAAGGGATTTAATTTAGGTCATACCTGAATGCTCTAGTGGTTTTCCCTACTTTTTTCAACTTAAGTCTGAATTTGGCAATAAGGAGTTCATGATCTGCACCATAGTGAGCTCCTAGTCTTGTTTTTGTTGACTGTATAGAGCTTCTCCATCTTTGGCTGCAAAGAATATAATCAATCTGATTTTGGTGTTGACCATCTGGTGATGTCCATGTGTAGAGTCTTCTCTTGTGTTGTTGAAAGAGAAATTTCTTCTCTTGAGAAATTTGTATGCAGGTCAGGAAGCAACAGTTAGAACTGGACATGGAGCAACAGACTGGTTCCAAATAGGAAAAGGAGTACGTCAAGGCTGTATATTGTCACCCTGCTTATTTAACTTATATGCAGAGTACATGATGAGAAACGCTGGGCTGGAAGAAGCACAAGCTGGAATCAAGATTGCCAGGAGAAATATCAATCACCTCAGATATGCAGATGACACCACCCTTATGGCAGAAAGTGAAGAGGAACTAAAAAGCCTCTTGATGAAGGTGAAAGAGGAGAGTGAAAAAGCTGGCTTAAAGGTCAACATCAGAAAACGAAGATCATGGCATCTGGTCCCATCACTTCATGGGAAATAGATGGGTAAACAGGGAAACAGTGTCAGACTTTATTTTTTGGGGCTTCAAAATCACTGCAGATGGTGACTGCAGCCATGAAATTAAAAGACACTTACTCCTTGGAAGGAAAGTTATGACCAACCTAGATAGCATATTCAAAAGCAGAGACGTTACTTTGCCAACAAAGGTCTGTCTAGTCAAGGCTATGGTTTTTCCAGTGGTCACGTATGGATGTGAGAGTTGGACTGTGAAGAAAGCTGAACACTGAAGAATTGATGCTTTTGAACAGTGGTGTAGGAGAAGACTCTTGAGAGTTCCTTGGACTGCAAGGAGATCCAACCAGTCCATTCTGAAGGAGATCAGCCCTGGGATTTCTTTGGAAGGAATGATGCTAAAGCTGAAACTCCAGTACTTTGGCCACCTCATGCGAAGAGTTGACTCATTGGAAAAGACTCTGATGCTGGGAGGGATTGGGGTCAGGAGGAGAAAGGGATGACAGAGGATGAGATGGCTGGATGGCATCACTGACTCAATGGATGTGAGTCTGAGTGAACCCCCGGAGATGGTGATGGACAGGGAGGCCTGGCGTGCTGAGATTCGTGGGGTCACAAAGAGTCGGACATGACTGAGTGACTGAACTGAACTGAACTGAACTGAAGGGATGCAAAGACAAGGGAGGGGCAACCAGGAAACAGTAGCGTAGCCTTGGGACAGGCCCTGGTTCCCCCACAAGGGATACACATAACAATGTCTTTAAGCTCTTTATAGGATTAAAGCACAACAAATGGCAAATGGCAGCATTCTTCATACCAGAGAAAGACCACATGAGGCTACATTAAAGGAATCAGAGACAGTCATCAAGATCACCTGAGATGGTGAATAAAAGGGGGAAAAGTGGAAACAGCAACAGATTTTATTTTCTTGAGCTCCAAAATCACTGCAGATGATGACTGCAGTCATGAAATTAAAAGACACTTGCTCCTTGGAAGAAAAGCTATGATAAACCTAGTCAGCATATTGAAAAGCAGAGACATCACTTTGCCAACAAACGTACATGTAATCAAAGCTACAATTTTTCCAGTAGTCATGTACAGATGTGAGAGTTGGACTATAAAGAAGACTGTGTGTCAAAGAATTGGTGCTTTCAAATTATGGTGGTAGAGAAGACTTTTGAGAGTCCCTTGGACAGCAAGGGGATCAAACCAGTTAATCCTAAAGGAAATCGACTTGAATGTTCATTGGAAGAACTGATGCTGAAGTTGAAGCTACAATATTTTGGCCGCCTGATGTGAAGGATCAACTCATTGGAAAAGACCCTGATGCTAGGAACCATTGAGGGTAGGAGGAGAAGGGGATGACAGAGGATGAGATGATTGGATACCATCATGGACTCAATGAATAGGAGATTGAGCCAACTTCAGGAGACAGTGAAGGACAGGGAAACCTGGCTTGCTGCAGTCCATGGATTCACAGAGTCAGAAGGGACTGAGGGACTGAACAATAACAAGAAGATTAGAGGACTGGAGGCCCAGCACACACCCTAATCTTATCAGTAACCCCATTATTGAACTTGAACTATTGCTGTAAAACTCCATGCCAAATCCTACTGAGTTGGGAAGTGAAGTCGCTCAGTATCCAACTCTTTGTGACCCCAGGACTGTAGCCTACCAGGCTCCTCTGTCCATGGTTGGGACACATGGTTTTTCAGGGGAGGAGCCTGCTTTGTCCCACTTTGGTTGGCCAAGCAATAAAGCTACTCTTTTCTACTTCCCCCAAAACTCTGAGATTTCATTCAGCACCAGTGCACAGATACCAAGCTTTTGGCATCATTCTTTCTCTGTGTGACCCCCATATAGCTCACACTCTATATAGTATATCTGAAAAGTGAAAGTCGTTCAGTCGTGTCCAACACTTCGCAACCCCTATATAGTCCATGGGATTCTCCAGGCCAGAATACTGGAGTGGGCAGCCTTTCCCTTCTCCAGGGGATCTTCCCAACCCAGGGATTGAACCCAGGTCTCCCACATTGCAGGTGGATTCTTTACCAGCTGAGCCATAAGGGAAACCCATATAATAGATCAGTATATTGTTAAACCTTCAGATGTACTTTATGTTGCATTACTAGACTGTGAGCCTCTTGAAATAAGGTCATATCTTTTCCATCTTCTTTCTAAAATGGTGTTATTTCATGGGGCCTCTGAAGAGCTCTGGTACCTTATAGTCTTTTATGTCTCAGTGCAGAGAAGAATTCAGCAAGGGCAACGCGGTAGATAAGAAGTGATTTATTCAGTTCAGTTCAGTTGCTCAGTCGTGTCCGACTCTTTGCAACCCCATGAACCGCAGCACGCCAGGCCTCCCTGTCCATCACCAACTTCTGGAGTTTACCCAAACTCATGTCCATTGAGTCAGTGATGCCATCCAACCATCTCATCCTCTGTCATCCCCTTCTCCTGCCCTCAATCTTACCTAGCATCAGGGTCTTTTCCAATGAGTCATCTCTTCGCATCAGGTGGCCAAAGTATTGGAGTTTCAGCTTCAACACCTGTCCTTCCAATGAACACCCAGGACTGATCTCCTTTAGGACGGACTGGTTGGATCTCCTTGCAGTCCAAAGGACTCTCAAGAGTCTTATCCAATACCACAATTCAAAAGCATCAATTCTTCGGTGCTCAGCTTTCTTCACAGTCCAACTCTCACATCCATACATGACTACTGGGAAATCCATAGCCTTGACTAGATGGACCTTTGTTGGCAAAGTAATATCTCTGCTTTTTAATATGCTATCCAGGTTGGTCATAACTTTCCTTCCAAGGAGTAAGCATCTTTTACTTTCATGGCTGCAGTCACCATCTGCAGTGATTTTGGAGCCCAGAAAAACAAAGTCAGCCACTGTTTCCCCATCTATTTGTCATGAAGTGATGGGACCGGATGCCATGATCTTAGTTTTCTGAATGTTGAGCTTTAAGCCAACTTTTTCACTCTCCTCTTTCACTTTCATCAAGAGGCTCTTTAGTTCTTCACTTTCTGCCATAAGGGTGGTATCATCTGCATATCTGAGGTTATTGATATTTCTCCCGGCAATCTTGTTCCAGCTTGTGCTTCTTCCAGGCCAGCGTTTCCCATGATGTACTCTGCATATAAGTGATTTATTAGAATAGGACATTTGTGAGGCTTACAAGTGGGCAGTTGAGAAATGCCATGCTCCAAGAACTTAGCAGGCTACAGTTTTATAAACAAAGGAAAAGTGGGGAGGGGGAGAGAACTTCTTTGTCTTTCTTGAGTATATGGCATGTTTTCATTGTTAGTTCCTCCTCCAGGTTGAGCAGGGGAGTTTTCTAGTCCCTGAGTTGTCAAGCTAGGTTCACAAATGATTGTTTTTAACGTGTGCAGAGAGCATGTCCTAGGAATCATTAACTTACTGAGCTTACTGGGCAGGATATGGGGCTCCTGCCACCATAGTTTTATTGTTTGGGCGCGTCCTGTGCTTCTGTTGCATGGTTTTGTTACTAAGTAAGCCTGCTTGATTTTGTGGTTAAGCAAATGTGCTTTCTTGAGTAATCATTAACTTACAGGGGTCTCCCATATCTTTTTAATTACAGTTCCCTAGTGGAATTAGCTATTAATCACCTATTTTGTCCCTTTACTCTGTCCCTATCATTTCCAAGATTTAACTCAGTGCCAGCATAAAAGGAGAATCAATGGATGTTTACTGAATTGATGGTACCTGGATTGTATTTGGTGATCAATGAATTATGGCTTTCTTTCTAAGGCTATAGAGCCAGTTAGTAAAATAGAGGGGTGAGTGCTGACCTTTTGTTCCTTAAGTCAATTAGTAAGGTTGCCTTACAAGGAAGGTTATTGAGAAAATGCCTATAAAATATCTTTAGTTCAAGCAAAAATAGCACTTAAATAGAGGTTACGTTGCATAGAACTGCCTTTCTATTTTCCAAAGTAAGCCTGTTACAGAATATCCATTATATTTCTTCTTCCATTTTCAGTTTTAATACATTTTAGACAAGGTGGAAACTCTCAGGACACAGTCATCAATATTTCTCAGCAAGAATCTGACTCCTTTGTAATTAAATTGCCCTCTCCTGCTAATTTGTGTGCATCCATATAATATCCCTTTCCTCAAATTAAAAGCATCACTCATTGACAATGCTTAAAAATTGAAGCCAAGATAGAGAAGTGAAAAGGGACAGGACGTAGAAGCAATCAGATTGGATATTTCTTCTGAGTTAAGGTATTTTTCTTCCTTTATGTCCTGTCAAGTGGTTACTTTTGTGGTGACATCAGCTGTACTATGGGAGCATATTTGATAGGTAATATGTTTCATACTCACATGAGTCAATGATGAATCTTGGAAACATTTTTTATAACTGGAAAAGAAGCATGAACAGTCCATTTTTCTCATTACATGTTGGTAGTCTAAATCTGTTCAGCTCAGATAAAACTGACTTTCTATAGCCACTTAGTATAGATGTGAATAACACTTGGGCCATTACTGTATATTCTATTGATGTGAAATTGGAAGAAACGGAGTCAACTAGAACATAGTTCTGTTTCTGCAACATGAAATGTAAACTCCTCTCATACAATTGTAGAAATTAAAAAACCCAACTCCAAGATAATGAAATGATGAACGTTGACTTAAAAAACAGTCAAAACCTGAAAACTGAGAGTTGTTCAGTTCAGTAGGAATTTTTAGGACTTCAAGCCCAGGAAACAGCATCTCAAATGACACTGAGAGAACTGTTCTGAGAAGGTGGGCGTGGGGGAGAAGGGGGGAGGAGTCAGATTATATAGAATTTTGCAACAAAGGGCAGGTAGTCTGAACATTAAAAGGATTTTTGTGAATTAAAGAAAGCCAGAGATCTCAAGTCAAGGAGTTCAGTGCTTTTTTACATATGGGGGCTTCCCTCGAGGCTGAGGTTCCCTGGTGGTTCATATGGCAAAGAATCCACCTGCAAGGCAGATGGGTTTGATCCCTTGGTTGGGAAGATCCCCTAGAGAAGGGAGTAGCAACCCCCTCCTGTATTCTTGCTTGGAGAATTTCATGGACAGAAGAGCCTGGTGGGCTACAGTTCCTAGGATTGCAGAGTCAGCTATGACTGAGCTACTAACACACACACACACACACACACACACACACACACACACACACACACACTATTTATGGGAAGATGCAAGAGTCTGGGCTCACTGAAATCATTCCTCTGATATGTGTCTCAGCTATCTGGGGCCAGTATCCTGTGTTTTTCACATCCTGAGTTCCTCAGGGCTCCCTGTAAGGACTGTCTTCAATCTCATGGCTGCTGATATCTTGGATTCAGTGCCCTCAGTTCAGTTCAGTTCAGTTCAGTCGCTCAGTCATGTCTGACTCTTTACAACCCCATGAACTGCAGCACACCAGGCCTCCCTGTCCATCACCAACTCCCGGAGTTCACCCAAACCCATGTCCATAGAGTCAGTGATGCCATCCAGCCATCTCATCCTCTGTCATCCCCTTCTCCTCCTGCCCCCAATTCCTCCCAGCATCAGGGTCTTTTCCAATGAGTCAGCTCTTCATATCAGGTGGCCAAAGTATTGGAGTTTCAGCTTCAGCATCAGTCCTTCCAATGAACACCCAGGACTGATCTCCTTCAAAATGGACTGCTTGGATCTCCTCACAGTCCAAAGGACTCTCAAGAGTCTTCTCCAACACCACAGTTCAAAAGCATCAATTCTTCGGTGCTCAGCTTTCTTCACAGTCCAAATCTCACATCCATACATGACTACTGGGAAAACCATAGCCTTGACTAGACGGACCTTTGTTGGCAAAGTAATATCTCTGCTTTTTAATATGCTATCTAGGTTGGTCATAACTTTCCTTCCAAGGAGTAAGTGTCTTTTAATTTCATGGCTGAAGTCACCATCTGCAGTGATTTTGGAGCACCCCAAAATAAAGTCAGCCACTGTTTCCCCATCTATTTGCCATGAAGTGATGGGACCAGATGCCATGATCTTCTGGAATTGCTGCTGACTGTGACATCCTTATTTATTGATAGGACAGGAAATATTCTAAGTCTCTTGGGTCACATTCCAAACTTGAGAAGGGCTTTGTAATGCTGTGTAAGGAAACAGTTTCCAAAAGAATTGGAAATAGTATAACTTGGCATGCCTTTGATTTAAATTCTAAATGTTTGCAAAAGTAGGCAATTGATTCTTATTAGCATCCCCCAGCTGTGGTTTGTTTTTCCATCTTGACCCTCTCAATTATTCTGTTTCTTATTTAATGAAGACAGATTTCCCAATCCTTGTTTCATAATGTTGGCCTCTTGAGTCTGATTTAGCCAGAGTGGTGGTGATAATATGCAGAATTTAATAGGGAAGGGAAATAGCTAATTACATATGCTATCAAAGGAAATCAGGAAAGGCTTGGAGAAAAGATACACCTCTAAATCTCAGAGTCACATGTCATGACATAGAATATGGAGCCCACAAACAGACATGGTATGGCTGAAGTCAAAATCTATCTGTTCCATGGAGAGACCCCCAAATAGTACCCGTATTCTCCCCTCTGTCCTCCTGATAAAATTTTATGTGAACTTTGGAAAAAAATATCACAAATGTTGTATTCCAAATAGAGGAACTATGTAATCACTGAATTAGCTGGAACTCTTAACAATTCCCATGATGCTGGCCAAAGGAAGGGCCAACTCCAGGCTGGCGTTTTGCAAGAACCATGTAATAGCACTCAAGTGCCTCTACCCTGTACTGGGTTCCTGACCTCTCTCCATCCTCCCATTACACTTTCCTCCCACATCCTCCATTCACATTTAAATATAAATTCACTCACTGGACATTAGGCATCCTTGGAGACTACTCCAATGATTTCATCTCACTAGTAGAAAAATGGCAGCCAGAGTTATGAGTTTGGCTTTATACGACTTATTATATGACTGATAAGTGCCAGAACTACATTTGTTGACTTTTCCTCCGTAATCGATGTCAACAGTTTTAAGAGTTATTGTGATTTACAACATTAGCCAAAAATGTGTTAGGAAGTTAGAATAACAGTTAAGAAGCCAACAAGAAATAGTCATGCCACCCTAAAGGTGAATGCGTGCTACCAGGAGGATGAGTGGGACCTTGGATGGGCCAGCCTCAGGGGTGAGTCTCCTGCAGGAGATTGGAGGGGCAACAGGTCAGTCTTCCTGTTTCAGCAGATATTGCTCATGGATATCTCCTGTTTCCAACTACTCCTGCATGCATGCTCAGTCACTCAGTCGTGTCTGACTCTTTGTGATTGTAGCCCACCAGCCTCCACTGTCCGTGGGATTTCCCAAGCAAGAATAGTGGAGTGGGTTGCCATTTCCTGCTCCAGGGGATTGTTCCAACTCAGGGATCAAATCCATGTCTTCTGCACTGGACGTGGATTCTTCACCACTGAGCCACCTGTTTCTAGCTACTCACTTGCCTACAAAAATACGCCAGAGGAAACTAGTACTTACTACAGCTGTGGAAGCATCCAAATTAGTTGGGCCTGTTGGACAATTTAGAGCAACTTCAGTAGGATAAAATTCCCAGAAAGATCTAGTTACCTTCTTTTTATCATAGCCTTATGAAGTTTACAGCTGTCATTTATCCAGGGCTATCATTTTTTTTTTTTTAGTTTATTTCTTTATGTATAAGTTTACCAAGTGGTGGAATAAAGGTGTTGAGATAAAATAATGAAGTATCACCCCTATCTAACAATGTTAGCATCCTCCCTAAACTTTTCCCTACCTGTGACAGCAGCTTAAGGGCTGCTGCTGCTGCTGCTGCTGCTAAGTCACTTCAGTTGTGTCCGACTCTGTGTGACTCCATAGATGGCAGCTCCCCAGGCTCCTCTGTCCCTGGGATGCTCCAGGCAAGAATACTGGAGTGGGTTGCCAGTTCCTTCTCCAATGCATGCATGTATGCTAAGGCACTTCAGTTGTGTCCGACTCTGTGCGGCCCCATGGAGCAGCCCACAGAGGTCCTCTGTCCATGGGATTCTCTAAGCCAGAATACTGGAGTGGGTTGCCATTTCTTTCTCCAGCTTAAGGGTTACCAATCCCATTTCTGGTGACTGAAATACCATGAGCTTTAACTCTTCAAGCTTCAAACTCAAAAGCCTTTTGTGATGCAGTAGGAAATGGGTGATAAGAAACCATTCATCCACTGGCAACCTACTCCAGTACTCTTGCCTGGAAAATTCCATGGATGGGGGAGCCTGGTAGGCTACAGTCCATGGGGTTGCAAAGAGTCGGACACGACTGAGCGACTTCAATTTCTTTCTTTCTTTCTATAGTTCCTTTTGGATAAGGAAATGGCAACCCACTCCAATATGCTTGCCTGGAGAATCCCATGGATGGAGGGGCCTGGTGGGCTGCCGTCTATGCGGTTGCAAAGAGTCGGACACGACTAAGTAACTAATGCACACACACACACACACACATCCACTCCATTTAGGTTGAGTCTGACCACCCTTAAGGGCTCCCCAGGTAGCTCAGTGGTAAAGAATCTGCCTGCCAATGCAGAAAATGGTGCTTTGATCCCTGGGTCAGGAAGATCCCCTAGAGAAGGAAATAGCAACCCATTCCAGTATTCTTTCCTGGAAAATCCCATGGACAGAGGAGCCTGGTGGACTCCAGAGATGATAAAGTTTCTCAGTCATGTCCAACTCTGCAACCCCAAAAACTGTAGCCCGTCAGGCTCCTCTGCCCTTGGAATTCTCCAGATCAGAATACTGGAGTGGGTAGCTATTTCCTTCTCCAGGGGATCTTTCCAACCCAGGGATCAAACCCAATTCTCCCGCATTGCAGGACAATTCTTGACCATCTAAGCCACCAAGGAAGGCTGTAAAACAGGGATGGTAATAGATTAAATTAGAATGTCTAGTGCATAATAAATATTCAATTAATTCCAACTATTGTTATCATATGTGCAAAATGGGAATAATGATACCCACTGCTGTGGTTGAGGTTAATAACGTTACCTCAAGAAACATGTACCTCAAGAAACATGTACCACAAGAAACATTCTTTAGTCTTAGGGGCTTAGTACAGTGAAAGTTTATTTCTCATGTCCAGGCCAATGTGAGCAGTGGGGGAGGAGCTCAGCTCCATGTGGTCATTCAAGGGTCCAGGCACCTTTCACTATTTGTCTCTACGATCTTCTAGAACCGTATCATCCTCTAAATTCAGCCTATAGATGGGGAAAGGCTGCTGGGAAAAGAGAAAGTGGAGAAGGCACATCAGTCTCAACAACACACCACCTTTGTGGCTCGTCTGTTGTCAAAAACTCATCACATGGCCACTTCTATTAATAGATGTAAGGGGGCTGGACAAGGTTGTCTAGCTGCATGCCTCAGAAGACAAAGACAGCACAGATTCTGGGAGACTCTTGAAGCCTTGGCCACATCTGTATTCAAAGACAATGCTGAGAATTCAGTTAGATGCCTTATGTTAGACAGAGGAGAGCCAGTCCTAGCATCAGCCTCGCTAAATGTAGCTATTGTTACTATTAACCTCACATCACTGGGTTGAGGTGAGCACACTTGATGAGAAGAGCAAAGTCTAGAGTTCCTTCTAGCTTGTCTTGGTACAGACGCCTTCATAGACCCCTAAGGTGAGGCTGGCCCATCATTTCTTTGCACAGTGGCCATCTAGACAGAGGTGACCCAGAAAAACAGCACCAAGACTGTCCCAGAGATGCTGGTTGCTTAGGGAAGAGAAAGAATAAACAAAGCAAAGGAAAACCTACTTTTGATTTGCCTGTTTTTAGGTCTAAGGGATTTCCAAATATTGCTTTTTTTTTGTATTATGATAATATTTTACCTCCGGTCCCCTACTTTTTAGTTATGAGATTTTGGCAAGTTATTTAAATTCCATAGTTTCTATTTTACCATCTGGAAAATGAGGATAATAGTCGTTCTACTTCAGGGGATGCTCTGTTTGTGAGGCTGAAACGAGATGATGAATGGTGAGTGACCCCGGGCGAGCAGTAGCGGTCTCTGAGAGTTAGGGGCAAGTGCAGACTTTCTCCTCTTCCTCCCCTCTCTCCTCCTGCTCTTTCTTGTTTTTCCATTTTTAACATGTTTACAATTTCTATAATCACTTACTGTCACATCTAACAATGTTTGTCTCCTGACTTTCCCTCTAATCGAGGACAGCATCGTGAAATGGTTGGAAAAGGCTCAATTTTGGTATAAGGGAAGGTTAGATCCCAACCTATCTCTCACACTCATTCACTGGGTGTGGGTCCTTGGGCAATGCACTTGACTTCTCCGTGTATATTTCTTCACCTTTAAAATAGGGTGAGGATTCCTCACATTAAAGGGTTGACAAGATTCTGGTAAACAAATCATTGCTATGCATGGTACAAAATGAAAGCAAATTTCCTTGTCCAACCTGGAATTCTTAGGGGCCCAAGAATTTATTCATTGTATGTAGCAACCTGGGTCTCTCAGGTGGTGTAAGTGGCAAGGAATCCACCTGTCAATGCAGAAGACGCAAGAGACAGGGGTTCAATCCCTGGGTCAGAAAGATCCTCTGGAGGAGGGCATGGCACCCCTCTCCAGTATTCTTGCCTGGAAAATTCCATGGGCAAAGGAGCCTGGCAGGCTACAGTCCATGTGGTCACAAAGAGTAGGACACAAGTGAGCAACTGAGCACACACACACACCCTGGAATGTCAAGAGAATTGACATACATTCACATGATTATTTTTTATTGACAAATCCAGTTCCATGGTGTTCTATTACTTGATTTTATTAATAATAAGTCCAATACTTAAGTATGAAAGGTTCAGGGCCTAGAAGTGATATCTTATACGGTTTTTTTTGTTTGTTTGTTTTTTTATATCTTTGGTATTTGCTTTATTCTAAGATTTCAAAGTTTTGTCATTCATTTTATTGATGGAGACACTGAAGACTTAAGAGAGTCACTCTAAACAGTTTATAAAATGGATACTAAAGAAGAAAATACTAACCAAACTCATACACAAAGTACTGAAAGTATTTGACAACCTACTTGATTGGAGACATCTTGAAAATTGTTTGCATTTTTTTGGTAAAACATCTTTTTTTAAATTTATTTTTGATTGGAGGATAATTGCTTTTTGATTTGCATTTCTCTAATGGCTAATGATGTCATGCATCTTTTCAGGTGCTTATTGGCTGTTTGTATATCTTCTTTGGAGCATGGTCTATCCAAGTCTTTTGCTCATTTTTGAATTGGGTTTGGCTTCTTGTTGAGGACAAATTAATCTTAAATAAGCTTTCAGTTCCTTGTAATTGTGTCTAAATGAAGTATATCTTCAAACTTCTTTAATTTTGTTTACTTGATCTGTCAAATTTAGAGAGAACTGTTTAAACGTTTCCCACCTTAATTACAGCTTCATCAAATTATTGTATTTCTAGCAGTTTTGCTTTACATGTTTTAATGCACAATTGTTTGATGCTTCAGGGTTCATTGTGGCTTTGATTTCTTGGTATTATACCTTTTATCAATACAAAATGATCCTTTTCCTCTTTTATATCTGGCTGCTTTAATTCTACCTTGCCTAATCCTGTCGCTCATGCTTTTTAAAAAAATTAGTTTAAAAAAAATTAGTTTATATTTGTTTGGTGTATTTTGGCTAACCCTTTTTCTTTCAGATTTCATGTCAATTTACCTTATGCATATTTCCATAAACAGCTTATTAGCAGGTTGTTCATTTTTCCCCAACTTAAGAGAACTTGTTTTTTAAACTCACTCTCTTGCCATCATTGATATACTGGATGTTAATCCAGCTGTGTTTTCCTGCTTTGTTTCTGAGGTCTTATGCTCCTTTATTGTTTTACACTTCTTGACTTTGCAAAACGTTCAAGTTCTTTTTTAGGTTTTCTCTCATTTGTGGTTTATAGGATTTATATCCTCTTTCTTTTTATTCTACTAGTGTTTAAGTTTTTTACACATTCAAGATGAGGAACAGATTTAAAGAGTGGTGATGTCCATTTTGGAAGGAGTTAGAGATGGTGTGTGTCATTGACATAGAAATAGATGGTATCTGACACCTCCAGGCCTAAGCATACATTGATCCCACTTCTGGAAAAATGGACATGTCTAGCCTGATCCTTTGCTAACACCTAACTACCTTTCAGCCTCAAATTAGCCCTCCTTTAGGAAGTCTTTCCTGGCTCTGAGTTTTGGGCAAAGTTCTCTCTCAAGTGCTCCATAGCATTCTGTCCTTGGCCTGTCACAACATAGTTTTATAACCTACTGTTTCTGTCTGTCCTTGTGGAGGGGACACTGTGTCTTGTTCACTATCTCTAGCACCTAGATATTCATTATGTGAGGCCCAGGGATCTGCTGTCTGTGTGATACTGATGGGAAACGCTGTTTCTAGGACGAGAGTCAACACAATTGACATGCCAGCGTGATGAATCTTAGTGGAGGCAGCTTAAGTTTAATCCTGGGACAATCTTTCCAAATAACATGGAAAGAACAGTGTCCACAAAGGGATTTTTGTCCTAGCTCCTTGGAGGTTAACATGTCCTGAGAAGCCTCACTCCATTCTCAGTCCATTTGTAGATAATTGTGCAGCCCCATTGACTATAGCCCGCTGGACTCCTCTGTCCATGGAATTATCCAGGCAAGAACGCTGGAGTCGGTTGTCATTCCGTACTCCAGGGGATTGTCCTGACCCAAGGATCGAACCCGCATATCTGATATCTCTTGCTTTGGCAGGTGGATTCTTTACCGCTAGCATCTCCTCGGAAGCCCCTGGTAGACAACTGCAGGAGGTCAAGTAGAAAACAGCAAGCTCACAGGTCATAAAGAAGCTGAGAATCTGCTTGCATGTTCTTATTGCTACTAAGCACTATGGCACATGTTTGGTGAGCGCATTTAGACTTTCAGAGAGCACCCCTGAGGCCAGAAGTCACATTGCTTTGGATTGCATTCTCGGCAATCTCTGACATGCATAAAGCGGGTTTCTGTGCATTAGCCCTCATACCCTCTTCTTCCTTGTCTCACGCACCGAAGTGTAGTGTGAGATACCTGGGAGGTCAATTGCAGGAGCACCGGGCACCTGTATCATCAGCTGGTGCGTTTGCTGTCTTTGTCTAAGAGCGCCTCACTCCCAGTTACTTAACCACAGTGACAGAGGTGATCCATGGCAAGGATAATTGAAATCTAGATCTCCTGAGGCTGATTTCTCGCACTGAGAGTTCTATTTACTCCTAAAAAGCACCAAAGGGGCTGTGTATATGAAGGTGGATGTAGGAGAAGGCGGGGCCATGGACAAGAGGAAATAGTGAGATGCTCAGTGGGGCCTGCGGTGCCCACCTGGTCTGTGATCAAAGACGATCTCATCTGCTTTGAAATGTTGCAGAATCTATGTTGCCTGGTTTGGAAGCCTGTCCTTACCCTTGTGTTCTCTTTTAGAAGTGTAATTGAAACAGTTCATTGATTCCAAGGGCTTGAAATCCTGGTATTTACATCCAAAGCCACTTTCTGTCTTCAATATTAGGTTTGTGTTGGTTGGGTCTCATGGAAACCAGAGTGGTACTTTGGGGGGTTTGCTTTTATCTCAAAACCCTAGAACCAGCCTATTGCACCCCTTTTAAGGAAATTTACCTGATACAGAGAATGCATGCTTTTATGCATTCCTCCTCTTCCTCCCATTGGTGGGTGGGATTTTCACTCCAGGGTTATGGAGATGGCTTGAATACATGACATGTGACCCTGGACGGTTGAGATTGGCTGCAGTGTATTAGTTACATGAACTCACAGCCTGGGAGTGGAAGACTTCATACAGCATGCAGGGCTATACAGGGCCGTACAGGAGGAGGGGCTGTGGAGGCAGGCTTTGTAGTATCAAGACGGTGAGGTGCTCCGTGGTTCCCACAAGAGAATGAGACTGATTTGCTTGAATAATTCTGTGGGCTGGCAGGGAACTGAAGCCTGCTACTCAGGAACAATTAGGCTCTGTGTCTGGGCCCCATGATAAGGAGGGGTGTTTGGCGAGAAGATGTTATCCATAGGAACGGAATGGGAGGGGAATTGGTTGAACACTGAAAAACTGATGCTTTTGAACTGTGGTCCTGGAGAAGACTCTTGAGAGTCCCTTGGGCTGCAAGGTGATCCAATCATCCTAAAGGAAATCAGTCCTGAATATTCACTGAAGGACTGATGCTGAAGCTGAAGCTCTAGTACTTTGGCCACTTGAACTGAAGAGCTGACTCATTGTAAAAGACCCTGATGTTGGGAAAGATTGAAGGCAGAAGGAGAAAGGGATGGCAGAGGATGAGATGGTTGGATGGTATCACTGACTTAATGGACATGAGTCTGAGCAAACTTCAGGAGATACTGACTGAAAGGAGAGCCTGGCATGCTGCAGTCTGGGGGACTTCAAAGAGTCAGACACAACTTAGCAACTGAACAACAACCACAACACAAAACCCTCCCAGTTTTATCAGATATCAAGGTAGCACAACATATGGAGCCTTAATCTTGGGCCTTACATCACAGCACAGCGCTGCCACCGAATGCCAAAAAGCAGTCTCATTTTGATCTAAAGAACAGAGCCCAGGCACCGCTGGGCATCCCGATTATAGGATATAAAGTACAATTAATGATGGCATTCTTAGCTGTGTAAACCTATGAAACTTTTGGCTTTTTAATGTTCCCTTGTTGCTTAAATATTTCTTTATTGAGATGTAATTGATTCATAACATAGTTTAGATTTAAGGTGTACAATGTTCTGATTTGATGTATTTATACATCATTTATATATCAAATTTTGCAACAGGATTACCTTAAGGAGCTAGCATTAGCTAAGACACTTATCATGTCATGTAATTATCAGTTCTTCTTTGTGGTAAGAATAATTAAGGTGTAAGTCTCTTAGAAATTTTGAAGGTTATGAATATGGTATTGTCTATAATCACTATGCTATGCATTAGACTTCTGGAACTTACTTAACTGCTAGTCGAAAGTTTGTGGGCTAAGATAATTTCTCCCAGTTTCCCTTCTCCCATGCCTCCAGTCCTTGATAACCAGCATTCTGCTGTTTCCATAAATTCAGATTATTTGGATTCCACATATCTGAAATCCAATCTCATTGTGAGATCATACAGTACTTGTCTTTCTCTAACCTATTTCATTTAGCATAATGCCCTTAAGGTCCATCCATATTGTTATATTAATAAGTGCAAGATTTCCTCCTTTCTCATAGCTTAATAATATTCTGTTGTGTATAGATATCACATCTTTTTTTATCTCTTCACCCACTGATGGACGATTAGGTTGTTTCCATATCATGGCTGCTGTGAATACGGCTGCAGTGTCTACCACTTAAATGCGCGTGTGCTTGGCTGTGTCTGACTCTTTGTGACCCCATAGGCTGCAGCCTGCCAGGCCCCCCTGACCGCGGGATTTCCCAGGCAAGAATACTGGAGCAGGTTGCCATTTCCTTCTCCAGGGGATCTTCCTGACCCAGGGATCAAACCCACATCTTCTCATCTCCTGCATTGGCAAGCAGATGCTTTACCACTACTACTTAAATATATTATTCCAGAGTAAGGAGGACCAGGTGTTTCTTTAAAATAAAACCTTCTGACCTGGAAAGGATAAACTGAAAGAAAACTTTGTTGGCATGCATTACAGTTGATTTTTCAAAGCAGTGAGAGTAATTTTGGGGAAAATATTTTTCATAAAAGAAACAGAAACATATGGACCTAATTGATAATACCAGAGTATAGATGAAGAGAGATAAAGTGAGCACAATACAATAAGGGAAAATTTAATTTCAACTTGATAAGTCAAAGTTTAAATTACCCATTGATGAAGTGATGTTGAGTTTATTAGACCTTTTGCAGGGTGGGAGACTAGCACCATGACAAAAGCCTTAGTGTTGACTCAAAATGGAGAAATTAGAGAAAGATATTTAAAGGGTTTTAGGGCCTGGGCTAGATGATTTAAAGCAACTCTGTAAGGTGGGGAACTGGTGGGGTAGGGCATGTTTCATGGTGTTGCGGCTCCGGATTGTGGTCATAGCATGGTGACGTGAAGAGATCTGAAATGCTAGTTGTAAGTCTTAATAAACAGTACAAACAAAATTAAGAAACTCACTTACAAAAATGCTCCATAGTGTTTTAGTTCACTTTATTTGATTTAAAAAAAAATTGATCTAAGATCCATACATTTCTCAAATGTGGCTTTTGGTGAGCATTAGAAAGCGAAAGCACAACTTCCATGCTGAAATAGATTCTAATTCAACTTCATATTCAAAATCATGTGGCTTGTTTACCGTGTGGACGTGTAAAATATTTATCAGTGATGTCAGCTCCATCTTCTTTGTGATTGAGAAAGTATCACTGCTTATCTGGAAATAATTATGGATTATTTTCACCACAGCCAATTCAAATAGGTCCCTTAATTTAGAACAACACTATTTTTTACAATGCCATCCTCCACTAAAATTTGTATTTGTATTATCATTGCCTGAATAACTTTTTCTCCCCGTTGAATTTCTAAAATTGAATTTAACAACACATTTTACAAAAATTTCAGGTGTTTCACTTTAGTGACAGGAAGAGCTTCAAAATGTTTTGTTACAATTTCATAAACTAAACAGAAAAATTGAACCACTTATGGAATCAACCTAGTTTTTTATTTAATGCATCTCATGTTTGCAAAGTTCTCATCCTGTTAATTGTACTGGCGCGGTAAACAGCTGTTGCCTTATTTTATTACAAGTAGAAAAGGATTTAGGATAAAGAAAATTATTTTAGAAGTGTCTAAATCATCTAAACTTTGTCATTTTCCTTTGATCTAAAGGACAAGTCATGCTTCAGTTGTTGCTCAGTCACTAAATCGTGTCTGACTCTTTGTGACCCTATGAACTGCAGCAGACCAGAATTCCCTGCCCTTCACCATCTCCTGGAGTTTGCCCAAACTCATGTCCATTGAGTTGGTGATGCCATCCAACCGTCTCATCTCCTGTCATCCCCTTTTTCTTTTGCCTTCAATCCTTCCCAGGATCAGGGCCTTTTCCAATGAGTTGGCTCTTCACGCTTCAGAACAATATGTGAATATACTTTTCACAGAACAGCATATTTGACTAGAAAATGAAACACTTGGAACAAATGCAAAAATAGACAAGATCTAAGGACAACAGAGAATAACTGGAACTGTCCTGGGCAATCCAAGTAGTCACATCACCTACCTATACCTATGCCTACATCCATCTCTTCCTATAAATGTTGCTTCACCCCCTTAAGACTTACATTAGATAAGCTCAATTTCTTGACTCATGAAAGCTCAATGCCCTTTCCAAAATGTCTGTGGATACCAGGGCCTTGAATTCTCATGATACCCTCTGGCCCTAATTTTTTGATTCTTCTGAATTATTGTTCATATATCTGTTTATTAAATTTACATTTTGGTAACAAGGGAAATTCAAATCCTTTCTTGATTTCTACAAAACAATAGCTTGTGTGGCAGATATCATGTGACACATTTGGATGTGGAAAGAGGAGCAAATGACTTACATCCCAGGTGACTTGGGGCTGGTGCACTGGGACGACCCAGAGGGATGGTATGGGGAGGGAGGAGGGAGGAGGGAGGAGGGAGGAGGGAGGAGGGTTCAGGATGGGGAACACATGTATACCTGTGGCAGATTCATTTTGATATTTGGCAAAACTAATACAATTTGTAAAGTTTAAAAATAAAATAAAATTTTAAAAAAGAATATTTTATATCTGTGTTACTCAAATTCCTTGAGTCCTTCTTTCATGAAGCTTGCCCCTTCTATCCCTTCTTGACCCCTCCTTCACAGGACAACCCCTTCCCTCTACCCGATTCATAACATTTTGTTAAGTAGTGTGATGTAGCTCATTAGATTTGACTCAAACTCAACTCCAGGTCTCCCTTAGAGTTGAGAGAAATCTTGAAATTAGCACTCATAAGAAAGTCCTAATTAAATACTAAGCAAAGACTATTTTATTTCTTAATTTTTGCATGGTTGGTGAGAATGGTTTTGTTATTCCATATATTCATACATGGGGCTTCCCTGGTGATTCAGATGTTAGAAAAATCTGTCTGCAATGTAGGAAATCTGGGTTTGATCCTTGGGTCAGAAAGATCCCCTAGAGAAGGAAATGACAATCCACTTTAGTATTTTTGCCTGGGAAATCCCATGGACAGAGGAGCCTGGTGGGCTATAGTGCATGGGGTTGCAGGAGTTGGCCATGTTGCTGCTGCTGCTGCTGCTGCTAAGTCGCTTCAGTCGTGTCCAACTCTGTGCAACCCCATAGACGGCAGCCCACCAGGCTCCCCTGTCCCTGGGATTCTCCAGGCAGGAACACTGGAGTGGGTTGCCATTTCTTTCTCCAATGCATGCAAGTGAAAAGTGAAAGTGAAATCGCTCAGTCGTCATGTCCAACTCTTAGCAACCCCGTGGACTGCAGCCTAGCAGGCTCCTCCGTCCATGGGATTTTCCAGGCAAGAGTACTGGAGTGGGCTGCCATTGCCTTCTTAGTGACTAAACCACCACCACCATATACCTATATATAAATATAATATATATATATAGAGAGAGAGATGTATATATATTTATATATATACACACACACTTTAGTATTTTTTCCTGGAAAATCCCATGGACAGAGGAGCCTGGTGGGCTATAGTGCATGGGGTCACAGGAGTTGGCCATGACTTAGTGACTAAACCACCACCACCACCATATACCTACATATAAATATTTATATATATATATATATATATATAAATATATAGAAAGAGAGAGAGAGATGTAAAAATGTTTGTGTGTATTTATGTACATCTATTCCAAAATATTTCCCTAGTCTATGAGTTTGGATGAAGTCACATTAATATTAATACTCAGACCTCACAGGCTCACAGTAGCCACTTCTTCATAGGATCTCATGTTTAAACTCACTTCACTTATAATGGCTTCCCTGGGGTTCTATCACACAAGTCTTCTCTACTGGGTCCTACTCTGATTCCACCAAGGAGCCGCATCTTCTGTGCTATTCCACTGATAATCACCATACTTTCCGGGCACTGTGGTCCCTCTGGGGCTTTGCCACAGTTCCTGAGATCATCACCAGAACAGTGGAGACTGGCCAGGCACAGCAGTGAAGCAGGGACATGTTATCCCTAGAGGTAGGACAGGAGTTCCTCTCCGCAGCTGTGTTACAACTCCTCACCTGGAGACCCACACAGCATGGCTCAGGGCCCACCCATCTTCCCCCTGACCCTGACTACAGGCATCTGCCCAACATATTTTTCCAGGAAGACTTCTCCCCTCACCCTATTCCCATGTAACCCAATTGACATAGACACTGGTGTGCCCCTGACCCCATGCACAGCTGTATATAAGTTCATGTGGGAATCTGACCCTGGTGCCTATTTTGTTTTTCCTAGATTCCTAGAGGTTAGTGAATGTATCACACATGTATGAAGTCATATATGAAGTCATGTCCAATTCTTTGTGACCCCACAAACCATAGCCCACTAAGCCTCTTTGTCCATGGGATTTTCCAGGCAAGAATACAGGGGTGGGTTGCCATTTCTTCCTCCACTGAATATATGCTATACCACTGTTATAGCAAGAATTTATTTGGGAGATGGAGAGGTTAGGAGAAAGAGCTACCATATTAAGCATACATTTGATTGTAAAATGTATCTCAATTTCAAAAACTTCCAACTGTGAAAAAGAAAATCACCCTTAACATTGAAGGAAGTGTAATCTGGTGGAGATATTTTAGAATTCATTTTACATTTTTGCTCTTGTATTTATTTAATTAAAAAAACAAAAACAAAACTGCCTGAACACAGTAGGGAAAGGAGAGTGTGGACAAATTGAGAGAGGTGCATTGAAATACATACATTACCACATGCGGAACAGATAGCTAGTAAGAAGTTGCCGTATAACACAGGGAACTCAAGCAGGTGCTCTGTGACAACCTAGAGGGTGGAGATGGGGTTTGGGGTGGGAGGAAGGTTCAAGAGGGAGGGGACATATGTATACTTATGGCCGATTCACATTGCTGTATGGCAGAAACCAACATGATATTATAAAGCAATTATCCTCCAATTAAAAAAAAAAGTCTGATTCTTTGCCAAAAATGTATATTCAGAGTGTATCTATGAACTACAGAAGATTAGAGCTGGAAAGGGTGCATTTCCTTATTAACAAGTTGTGGTCCAGAGATGCTGGTGATGTGGCAAAGGGACAGAACCTGGTGTGATTGAACAGGAGATGCTCGGTTCCCTGCCTCTCTATCCACTACACTGCATCCAAAGGACAACAACGTGCATTGGAAGTAGTCATTTTATCATCAGAAGTTTCTCCAAAAATCAATTTTGCCGTTATTTCATTTACTGAAAGAAGTGAAACAGGTACTTAATTCTTTGGAAGGTGAACCATCTGTAATTCAGCAAGAGAAGGTAGGAAATATTTTTATCTTACTAATTTAGTAGGACAGCTGTAACCAAAAGCAATATTTTATAAATATTGAGTGTGTCTTGCTAACAATGTGGAATTGTTTTTAATAAAATAAGCACATAAATGTTTGGATATATTTTACATAGTAAAATAAATCTGAGGTTATATAAAAATCAAAGACTATTTCAGGCCAGATTTATATGAGAAATTTAAAATATTGGATTATATAACATATCCTGGGCTTTTAGCTTTTCCTTCATTTTCCTGATGGATTGGAGCAGAAATACAATGAAAGAGAATATACCATAAAATTACTAGTATGAATAGGAGACCTCTGTAATGCAGGTGGATGCAATAATAAATAAAGGTTAATAACTTTTATTTTTGTTGGTAATAACCAGTTATGAAAAATAGTGAGAAAAGATCTGATTGATAAAATCAATATAAAAATAGCTAAAATGAATGTCATACAAAAGGAATTCATTTGGCTGCAAGAAGTAGAGAGCTGAAGTAAGATAAATTAAGGAAGTATGTTGCATGTTTAAAACAAAAAATATTTCAGAGATAGACAGTGAAGAGCTAAAGCGGTGGTTCCTTAGGCACGCAAATTTCTTTCCCCTTTCTATTTCACGATCTTTGGCTGCAAATTCTGTCTCTACAGTTGCATCGTGGTCCAAGATAACTGATCAATTTCTTCCCATCACATCACATTTGCATTAATCAGTTTCCAGTTGTAGGTAACTGAACCCACTTTAGGTACTTTACATACAAATGGTTATATTAGAGAGTACTAAAAGGGAAAAGGAGTACGTCAAGGCTGTATACTGTCACCCTGCTTATTTAACTTATATGCAGAGTGCATCATGAGAAACGCTGGGCTGGAAGAAGCACAAGCTGGAATTCAGATTGCCAGGAGAAATATCAATAACCTCAGATATGCAGATGACACCACCCTTATGGCAGAAAGTGAAGAGGAACTAAAAAGCCTCTTGATGAAAGTGAAAGGGGAGAGTGAAAAGGTTGGCTTAAAGCTCAACATTCAGAAAACGAAGATCATGGCATCTGGTCCCATCACTTCGTGGGAAATAGATGGGGAAACAGTGGAAACAGTGTCAGACTCTATTTTTGGGGGGCTCCAAAATCACTGCAGATGGTGACTGCAGCCATGAAATTAAAAGACACTTACTCCTTGGAAGGAAAGTTATGACCAACCTAGATAGTTATGACCAACAATAGCATATTCAAAAGCAGAGACATTACTTTGCCAACAAAGGTCCATCTAGTCAAGGCTATGGTTTTCCCAGTAGTCATGTATGGATGTGAGAGTTGGACTGTGAAGAAAGCTGAGCGCTGAAAAATTGATGCTTTTGAACTGTGGTGTTGGAGAAGACTCTTGAGAGTCCCTTGGACTGCAAGGAGATCCAACCAGTCCATTCTGAAGGAGATCAGCCCTGGGATTTCTTTGGAAGGAATGATGCTAAAGCTGAAACTCCAGTACTTTGGCCACCTCATGCGAAGAGTTGACTCATTGGAAAAGACTCTGATGCTGGGAGGGATTGGAGGCAGGAGGAGAAGGGGACGACAGAGGATGAGATGGCTGGATGGCATCACTGACTCAATGGACGTGAGTCTGAGTGAACTCCGGGAGTTGGTGATGGACGGGGAGGCCTGGCGTGCTGCGATTCATGGTGTCACAAAGAGTTGGACACGACTGAGCGACTGAACTGAACTGAACTGAACTGAACTGAAAGGGCTTAGAGAATTATAGGTAAGGCAGAAAAAACAAACTCTTAACTTTAACTCTAGGTTAAGATTTCTGGAATAACTCCCAAAATCACATGAAAGAACTGGGCCATCAAGGGAGCTGCTCCTCTTTTTTCTTTTGCTATCCCTTCTTTGATCAAGAAGCTGTTTGCCTGGTTTAAAGCTGCCGCCCCACTTGCTGCCTCCAGTGCCACATGGCCACTGCACAACAAGAAAGGAAATTCAATTACAGGAAGTCACATAATCACAAAGCTGCCATGATTGGGAAGCTTGTACCACTGTTGGTGTCCTCAAAACCAAGCTGTTTCTGCTACGCCTGCACCCACGACTTCAGTGACTGGAAGTGAGGTCCTTGGCTAATGCTTCTCCGGCATAACTAGATCCCACACAATCGGGCTTGCCAACAAAAACAATACGAGCAGCACTTGGCTTTATTTCTGCCTTCCAGATCTTCCACTTATGCATTAGATGGGTTGAACATTCACTGTATCCAGAACCACAGCTTCAAGGAGATATGGAGAAAGTTGTTTTCAGATTTCCTGGCTTTGAAATGGAGAAAGACACACTTGAAGGTTGTCATGGTAGACTGTAAGAGCCAATCCATCATTCCACTGAGACATTGGAGTCAAAAGAAATGAAAAAGGAAAGGGGAGGCTCAAAGGACACCCTCCTTCACTAGATGAGCTGATTTTAAGATTCACCCAGTGATTTCCATTTTCTTGTTATCCACTCCCAGCTGCTAGGGAGGCTGGAAACAGTGGGAAATTAAGGAGTGGTATCCAAGGCAATGGCACCCCACTCCAGTACTCTTGCCTGGAAAATCCCATGGACGGAGGAGCCTGGAAGGCTTCAGTCCATGGGGTTGCTGAGGGTCGGACACGACTGAGCAACTTCACTTTCACTTTTCACTTTCATGCATTGGAGAAGGAAGTGGCAACCCACTCCAGTGTTCTTGCCTGGAGAATCCCAGGGACGGGGGAGCCTGTTGGGCTGCAGTCTATGGGGTTGCACAGAGTCGGACACAACTCAGGTGACTTAGCAGTATCCAACTTGAGGGGCTTTCCAGGTGACTGAGTGGTAAAGAATCCACCTGCCAAGCAGGAGATGCGGGTTTGATCCTTGGGCCAGGAAGATTCCCTGGAGAAGGAAATGGCAGCCCACTACAGTATCCTGGGAAATCCCATGCACAGTGGAGTCTGGCAGACTACAGTCAATAGGGTCACAAAAGAATTTGGCATGACTTAGGAATTAAACAGCAACAACAACCCAACTTGAGACAGCATAATTCTTAGCCTTCCAGTGCCGTGGAGTTTGTCTCTCCTAGTGGATTCAAATCCACATGGGATTGGGACACCTCTACATTGTTAGAAATACTCTTTTTACATTAGCACTATCATTCAAACCAAGTTTCCACTACATGTATATCATAATAGATAATCTTACCACATTTCTCCTTTTAAATTATTCACTTTTTGGAATAAGATTTTTCTTGCTTTTCTTGCACAGTAAGTGGAAGGTACTCCCCAGAGCAGGAGTCCAGGAATGTATGAGTCCAGGAATATGAGTCCAGGAATATACCACCTCTTTGTAACACCTTGCCAATCAATTTGACATTCTTAGAATTGATGCTTTTGAACTGTGGTGTTGGAGAAGACTCTTGAGAGTCCCTTGGACTTCAAGGAGATCCAACCAGTCCATTCTGAAGGAGATCAGCCCTGGGATTTCTTTGGAAGGAATGATGCTAAAGCTGAAACTCCAGTACTTTGGCCACCTCATGTGAAGAGTTGACTCACTGGAAAAGACTCTGATGCTGGGAGGGATTGGGGGCAGGAGGAGAAGGGGATGACAGAGGATGAGATGGCTGGATGGCATCACTGACTCGATGGACGTGAGTCTGAGTGAACTCCAGGAGTTGGTGATGGACAGGGAGGCTTGGCGGGCTGTGATTCATGGGGTCGCAAAGAGTCGGACATGACTGAGTGACTGAACTGAACTGAACTGAACTGATAGAGGTATAAGAGCCATCAAAGCCTAGCCTTGGAATATTCTGTGGTTTGACTTTATTGAAACTGGATGAACCAAGTGTCACAAAAGACAGAGAGCTTGTCTTTCTCATACATTGCTTGCAGAATAGAACATTAACATTTGGAAACTTGAAAACATATGAGGTAAAAAAAGGAAGTGAGCAGTGCATAGATGCAATTATCCTATCTTTCATTAGAGGGAATAAGTAGATACAATCTAAAATTAAAATGTGTCTTTCAATTTATTTGTTTTTTTATTCTAGTTTTACAACATGATTGATTTTCTAAACATTTTTGTTGGTTTTGCAAGCTTTTGAACTTCCCATAATTATATGTGTATAATAACACTCTATTATTCTTTAGTCACTTAGCTTTTTGCACTGAATAGTGAAAATTTTAAAGTCCATTAATTAAGCATGTTCTTTGTGTTGATCAAAACTTTTGCATCTCCACTGATTTTAGTTCTTTTGGTCTATTAGCTACTGAGAGGGTAGCCAAATTCTCCAACACAATGGCAACTTTGACAATTCCTCTTGTGATTCCTTCAACATTTTCTTTTATATATATTTTGAAGCTAAATTGTTGATCCATACAAGTTTAAATATCTTCTCCATGAATTTAAGCTTTGACATTTGTAACTGTCAGTTTTACTTCTATTTAGTACTGCTTGCCTTCAGGCCTCCTTAGGTTGCTATTAATACAGGTAGATTAGCTTCCTACTGGTTAGAACTTAACTGGTTGATTATTCTTCATTCTTTAATTTCAACTATTCTAAGTTTTTATGTTCTGTTTCTCTTTTAAACATTGAACAAGGTTAATTTTTTTACTCATTTCCTCAATATTTGTTTTGTATCTGCCAAGTTTGTTATTGTTATATCATCTATAATTATTGATACATTTGAACCTATTTTCACCATCTTATTTTGTGCTTTTCAGTTGCTTCAACCCTTAAATGTTTCTTTTCATTTCTTGATTTCTGTTAGACTGATGAATAATTTTCATTATTCTATGTTTTTTCTTTACTCATTGGAAATTATATACTTTACATTTTTTCATCATGTTTCTAGGAATTTTATGTGCATGCTTGACTGCTTCTATCCTCCAGTATCCACTATGACTTTCTTCCTCTTATTACGAGGTCCCCTTCACAATTCTGTCATATGGCATTACCATTAGTAATATTTGTCAGTTTCTGTCTTTGCTAATTATGGCCTTGTGACTAGATTTTGATCAACAGGATATAAGCAGAAGGAGTATGTGCACCTTCAACTTTGTATCCTTAAACACAAAGTTGTTTTGTATTCCTGTGTTCTTTCTGTGTCTTCAATGAGTAAAATGTAGATATGGTGATTTCAACACTGTAAGTCAGGAAAGTCAGAGCAATTGTCTCAGACCCAATGATGGAAATCGTGTTGAGTTTCCATCTCTGGTCACTAGAGGACCTTGTGGAATAAATTCTGTCCACTTGCATTTTATTTGTGTTTCTTTGATACAAGATAATAGATCTTTGATATAAGATCTATTCCTATTGACCAAGAAATATCAGAACTGGGGTGCTGTCATAACACAAACTAAAATATCTGCTGTTGATTCAACAGTCAGACAACAGGATGCAAGAAAACAGATACTTAAGGCTACAAACTTGATGACTCTTGTTTGTTGAAGGGAAACATTGGGGTAAAATACTTGGCAACATTCATCTGGAAGACAGCCAATTTAAATTTTCAGATCCAAGAAAGTCGTTGGAAATAGCCAAAATGTTAGTGTGCACTCATTGTTCCTTGTTGTTTTCAGCAGGTTTTTATAAAGACAAGGTAAGAGCTGTTGTCTCCTTGCATCCAGTTTCCCTTCTTGCTTTCAGTCATCCCACACTACGATACTCTGGCAATAAATTTTAGTTGCATATGTGACCACTCAGTTAAGAACTACATTTCCCAACTTCTCTTGAATGTGGGTGTGGCTATATCACTATATTTTGGCCAATGGTAGAACAACATTAGTGACATTTGTGAATTCTGCTTCGTGCCCTTAAAATTATGTTGGTTATTCATCATATTTTTTTAAAGTTTTTTTTTTTAAATGTGGGCCACTTTTTAAGTCTTCATTTAATTTTTTTACAATATTGCTTCTGTTGTGCATTTTGGTTTTTTGGCCCTGAAGCATGTGGGATCTTCCCAGACCAGGGATGGAACCCAATTTGCATTGGAAAGCAAAGCTCTGACCACTGGACCACCGGGGAAGTTCCTCGCCTTATTAATTTACTTTGTTTTATTTTCTTTTTATTGGTATAAAGTCTACATAATGTAATTCATCATTCTAACATGTTCAGTTCAGAGGTATCTTGTGTACTTACAGTGTTGTGCTATTAACATCTCTTTCTACTTTCAAAAAAATTTCATCATCCAATAAAATCACCCTACAGCCCTAATCACACATCATTTCCCCCTTTCAGCAGTCCTAATTCATTTCTGTCTCAATATCCTGGATATTTCATATATAAGGAATCATAATATGTGACCTTTTGTGTCTGACTCCTTTCACTAGCATAATGTTTCTGAGGTTCATCCGTGTTGTATCAGTACTTTATTCCTTTCTGTGACTGAATTATATTCTCCTTTGCATGGATGTGGTCCATTTGTTTATCCTTTCACCTGAATGGATACTATCACCTTGCGCTTGCTAGAATGACTATTATAAAAAGGAAACCAAGCAATAAATGTTTGCAAGATGTGGAAGAAACGGAACTCTTATCAACTCTTGGTGGGAATGTAAATTGATGCGGCTATTATGATAACAGTATGAAGATTCCTTAAAAAAGATCAAATATATTTCCATCCCACTTCTGGAAGTATATCCAAAGGAATTGGAAATCTTGATCTTGAGCAGATATCTGCACTTTCACATTCATTGCAGCAATATTCACAATAGCCAAGGTATGGAAACAACGTAACTGTGCATGGATAGAGGAGTGAGTTTTTAAAATGTGGTATAGATGCACAGTGGAGGGTCCCTCAACCTGATAAGGAAGAAAATCCCGCCATTTTCAACCACATGACTGGGTCTGGAAGACGTTATGTTGAATGAAGCAAGTCACAGGAAGATAAATACTGCACAGTCTTATTTATACGAGGAATCTAAAATAGTCTAAATCAGAGAAGCAAAGAGTGGAGTAGTGGTTACCAGGATCTGGAGGAAGGAAGAGCTGAGTAGTTGTGGTCAAAAGGTACAAGTTTCAGTTACGCGAGGTAAGTTCTAGAAGTCTACCATACGACCCATGACCTGTGGTTAACCACATTGTAATCTTAGAACTTTGCTAAGGGGGTACTTTACATAAAATGCTTTCACCACAAAAGGAAAAGCAAAACAAGCAGAACAACAAATAAAAGGAACAGGAAGAAACTTCTGGAGGTGATGGATAAGTTTATGGCAGTGAGTGTGGTGATGGTTTCGCAAGTGTATCTCAAACACACCCAGTTGTATGCACTAAATATCTACAGCTTTTAATAGGTTAATTCTACCCCCATAGGGCAGTTTTTTGGGAAAGATATCATTCACAACAGCATAAAAAATAACAAGTGCCATAGATTAGGTAAGTTAATAGATGCATACGAGATTTCTAGGAAAATTTTATTGAGAGAAAATAAGACCTAATTAATTGGAGACATGAATCATCTTCACAAAGAGGAATGCTAACTTTTATAAAATTTTAAATTCTCTTTTTAAAAGTGTCTGGTCCATGTGCTTATGCAATGATCCATAGGTATGAAATAGGAATGAAGATTCCATATGTACTGATATGGAAACATCTTTAACATATACTATCATGCAAAAAATGCAAGGTGCCAAAAATGTGTACAGACAGCTACATTTTATGGCTGAGGGAGTAAAATAAAAATGACTGCTGCATTTATTGATTTCACGTAAAGAAATACTGGGAAGAGTTTTAAAAACTCACAAAAGTTCCCAAAATGAAAGTAGAATAAGGTAAACGGAAAAAGTAGTGGAAGCAAAACTCATTAGTGGATACGTTTTAATATAATTTATATCTTTAACCCTTGTGACTATATTTACTATACAAATATAATAAAATTTTAAGTCAGATCAGATCAGATCAGTCGCTCAGTCATGTCCGACTCTTTGCGACCCCAAGAATCGCAGCACGCCAGGCCTCCCTGTCCATCACCAACTCCCGGAGTTCACCCAGACTCATGTCCATTGAGTCAGTGATGCCATCCAGCCATCTCATCCTCTGTCATACCCTTTTCCTCTTGCCCCCAATCCCTCCCAGCATCAGAGTCTTTTCCAAAGAGTCAACTCTTCGCATGAGGTGGCCAAAGTACTGGAGTTTCAGCTTTAGCATCATTCCTTCCAAAGAAATCCCAGGGGTGATCTCCTTCAGAATGGACTGGTTGGTTCTCCTTGCAGTCCAAGGGACTCTCAAGAGTCTTCTCCAACACCACAGTTCAAAAGCATCAATTCTTTGGCACTCAGCCTTCTTCACAGTCCAACTCTCACATCCATACATGACCACAGGAAAAACCATAGCCTTGACTAGACGAACCTTTGTTGGCAAAGTAATGTCTCTGCTTTTGAATATGCTATCTAGGTTGGTCATAACTTTCCTTCCGAGGAGTAAGTGTCTTTTAATTTCAGTAATACTATAATAAGTCTGAGTAAGGTAGTAAGATTAGTTTTTCTCAGACAACATTTTTTTTCATTGAAGTAATAGTTGATTTACAATATTATATTCATTTTAGGTATACAATACAGTGATTCAATATTTTTATAGATTATACTGCATTTAAAGTTATTATAAAATAATGGCTGTATTTCCCTATGCTGTACAATGTATCAATATCTTTGTTGTGTACTTTATGCACAGTAGTTTATATCTCATAATTCTTTTAATTTCATATCATTTATGGTTTCAATTAGTTCTTATACCATTTTTTTCCTTGCATGTGTGTTTGTGCTAAGTTGCTTCAGTCGTGGTCTGACTCTGCATGATCCCATGGACTATAGTCCCCCAGGCTCCTCTGTCCATGGAATTCTCTAGGCAAGAATACTGGAATGGGTTGACATGTCCTCCTCCAGGGAATCTTTCCAACCCAGGAATTGAACCCGCATCTCTTAAGTCTCCTACACTGGTAGGCAGGTTCTTTACTTGGGTCTTGTTGAACATCACTCCACTGTTACCTGGTATTGGCTGTTTTTGGTGAAGAAATATGAGGTTAACTTGAACTTTTTTCTCCTTGATGTGATAGGAGTTTTCTATCTGGTTGGTTGGAAGATTTATGTTTCATCCTCGAAGTTTAGCAGTTTCAAGAAGCTGCATCTTGGTATTTGGTCTCCCTCATAGCTCAGCTGCTAAGGAATCTGCTTGCAATGCAGAAAGCCCAGTTCTATTCCTAGGTCAGGAAGATCCGCTGGAGAAGGGATAGGATACCCACTCCAGGATTCTTGGGCTTCCCTTGTGGCTCAGCTGGTAAAGAATCTGCCTGCAACACAGGAGACCTGGGTTTAATCCCTGGGTTGGGAAGATCCCCTGGAGAAGGGAAAGGCTACCCACTCCAGTATTCTGTCCTGGAGGATTCCATGGACTATGTATTTAACTCAGGTGACCATTATATCTACTACAATGGGCAAGAATCCCTTAGAAGAGTTGGA
This sequence comes from Bos indicus x Bos taurus, assembly GCF_003369695.1. Taxonomy (NCBI): domain Eukaryota; kingdom Metazoa; phylum Chordata; class Mammalia; order Artiodactyla; family Bovidae; genus Bos; species Bos indicus x Bos taurus. Next base: position 15,644,003 of record NC_040096.1, on the reverse strand, counting down.
GTAGCCATCATAATAAACAAAAGAGTCCAAAATGCAGTACTTGAATACAATCTCAAAAATGATAGAATGATCTCTGTTCATTTCCAAGGCAAATATTCAATATCACAGTAATCCAAGTCTATGCCCCAACCAGTAATGCTGAAGAAGCTGAAGTTGAATGGTTCTATGAAGACCTACAAGACCTTCTAGAACTAACACCCAAAAAAAGATGTTTTTTCATTATAGGGGACTGGAATGCAAAAGTAGGAAGTCAAGAGATACCTGGAATAAGAGGCAAATTTGGCCTTGGAGTACAAAATGAAGTAGGTTAAAGGCTAACAGAGTTTTGCCAAGAGAACACACTGGTCATAGCAAACATCCTCTTCCAACAACACAAGAGAAGACTCTACACATGGACGTCACCCAGATAGTCAATACCAAAATTAGATTGATTATATTCTTTGCCGCCAAGGATGGAGAAGCTCTATACAGCTAGCAAAACAAGACTGGGAGCTGACTGTGGCTAAGATCATGAACTCCTTATTGCCAAATTCAGACTTAAATTGAAGAAAGTGGGGAAAACCACTAGACCATTCATATATGACCTAAATCAAATCCCTTATGATTGTACAGTGGAAGTGACAAATAGATTCAAGGGATCAGATCTGGTAGACAGAGTCCCTGAAGAACTATGGATGGAGGTTTGTGACATTGTACAAGAGGCAGTGAACAAGACCATCCCCAAGAAAAAGAAATGCAAAAAGGCAAAATGGTTGTCTGAGGAGGCCTTACATATAGCTGAGAAAAGAAGAGAAGCTAAAGGCAAAGGAGAAAAGGAAAGATATGCCCATTTGCATGCATAGTTCCAAAGAATAGCAAGGAAAGATAAGAAAGCCTTCCTCAGTGATCAATGCAAACAAATAGAGGAAGATAATAGAATGGGAAAGACTAGAGATCTCATCAAGAAAATTAGAGATACCAAGGGAACGTTTCATGCAAAGATGAGCTCAATGAAGGACAGAAATGGTATGGATCTAATAGAAGAAGAAGATATTAAGAAGAGGTGGCAGGAATACATGAACTATACAAAAAAAGATCTTCACAACCCAGATAATCATGATGGTGTGATCACTCACCTAGAGTCAGACATCCTGGAATGCGAAGTCAAGTGGGCCTTAGGAAGCATCACTATGAACAAAGCTAGTGCAGGTGATGGAATTCCAGTAGAACTATTTCAAATCTTAAAAGATGATGCTTTGAAAGTGCTGCACTCAATATGCCAGCAAATTTGGGAAACGTTGCAGTGGCCACAGGGCTGGAAAAGGTCAGTTTTCATCCCAATACCAAAGAAAGGCAATGCCAAAGAATGTTCAAACTACTGGACAATTGCACTCATCTCACATGTTAGCAAAGTAATGCTCAAAATTCTCCAAGTCAGGCTTCAACAGTACGTGAAAAGAGAACTTCCAGATATTCAAGCTGGATTTAGAGAAGGCAGAGGAACCAGAGATCAAATTGCCAACATCTGCTGGATCATCACAAAAGCAAGAGAGTTCCAGAAAAATATCTCCTTCTGCTTTATTGACAATGCCAAAGCCTTTAACTATGGATCACAATAAACTGTGGTAAATTCTTAAGGAGATGGAATACCAGACCACCTGACCTGCCTCCTGAAATTCTGTGTGCAGGTCAAGAATCAACAATTAGAATTGGATGTGGAACAACGGACTGTTTCCAAATCGGGAAAGGAGTATGTCAAGGCTGTGTACTGTCACTATACTTATTTAACTTACATGCAGAGTACATCCTGCAAAATGCCGGGCTGGATGAAGCACAAGCTGGAGTCAAGATTGCCAGGAAAAATATCAGTAACCTCAGATATGCAGATGACACTACTTTTATGGCAGAAAGCAAAGAAGAACTAAAGAGCCTGTTGATGTAAGTGAAAGAGAAGAGTAAAAACTTGGCTTAAAACTCAACAATCAGAAAACTAAGATCATGGCATCTGGTCCCATCACTTCATGACAAATAGATAGGGACACAGTGGAAACAGTGAGAGATTTTATTTTCTTGGACTCCAAAATCACTGCAGATGGTGATTGCAGCCATGAAATTAAAAGATACTTGCTCCTTGGAAGAAAAGTTATGACCACACAGCATATTAAAAAGCAGAGACATTGCTTTGCCAACAAAGGTCTGTCTAGTCAAAGCTATAGTTTTTCCAGTATTAGTGTATGGATGTGAGAGTTGGAAAGAACACTTTATAACTCTTATAAAGAGTTATAAAGAAAGCTGAGCACCAAAGAAATGATGCTTTTGAACTGTGGTGTTGGAGAAGACTCTTGAAAGTCCCTTAGACTGCAAGGAGATACAACCAGTGAATTCTAAAGGAAATCAGTCCTGAATATTCATTGGAAGGACTGATGATGAAGCTGAAATTCCAATACTTTGGCTACCTGGTGTGAAGGACTGACTCATTGGAAAAGACCCTGATGCTAGGAAAGATTGAAGGCTGGAGGATAAGGGGATGACAGAATATAGATGAGATGGTTGGAATGAGCTACAGACTCAATGGACATAAGTTTGAGCAAGCTCCAGGAGTTGGTGATGAACAGGTAAACCTGGCTTGCTGCAGTCCATGGGGCCACAAAGAGTCAGACAAGACTGAGCGACTGAACTGAACTGATTCAATAAGTTATCCAACTTTGAATTAAAATTGAATTGCCATTTTTATCTTATGCTAAGTTTAAAGTAGACATGAGTCTGTTTCTTGGATTTTTAGCTTTATTTGTTGATTTGTTCATCCATCTTTTTGTTAATAATGAGGGTGGTTTTATTAATACAGAAGCTTTTTTAAAATACCTTGGCTAATTCTGTGCTTTGACTCCTCCAGATAAAAGATAGAGTTATTTAAATTTTATGAAACATCCCTTTGGGATTCTTAATAGACTTGAACTGAATTTACAAATCAATTTGAACTATATACTTTTTAATATTGAGTATTTCCATCCAGAAATATACTTTGCATCTCCTTTTTCTTAGATGTTGTTTTATGACTATGCTATGCTATGCTATGCTATGCTAAGTCAATTCAGTCGTGTCCGACTCTGTGTGACCCCAGAGACAGCAGCACACCAGGCTCCCCCATCCCTGGGATTCTCCAGGCAAGAACACTGGAATGGGTTGCCATTTCCTTCTCCAATGCATGAAAGTGAAAAGAGAAAGTGAAGTCGCTCAGTCATGTCCGACTCCTAGCGACCCCATGGACTGCAGCCCACCAGGCTCCTCCATCCATGGGATTTTCCAGGCAAGTGTACTGGAGTGGGGTGCCATTGTAGTAGGGTTTAATAATTTTCTTCACATAGGTCTGTGTTACTTTCCTCGAGCTTTATAAGTATTCTCTAGAGATCAAATCAGTCAGTCGGTCCAAAAGGAAATCAACCCTGAATATTCAGGGACTGATGCTAATGCTGAAGCTCTCAACAACTGATGAGAAGAGTCGACTCATTGGAAAAAAAACACGATGCTGGGAAAGACTGAAGACAAAAGAGAAGAGGGTGGCAGAGGATGAGATGGTTAGATAGCATCACTGACTCAATGGACACGAACTTGAGCAATCTCTGGGAGATAGCGGAGGACAGAGGGGCCTGGTATGCTGCAGTCTATGGGGTTGCCAAGAGTCAGGTACGACTTAGTAACTGAACAACAACAGCAACACAGTTTGCTATTGTCATGGAATCTTTTTATGTTATATTTTCCAACTGGTTTTTAGAACACAATTTTTTTTCACAATTTCTTCAGTTTATAATGTCAATGAATATAATTGAATTCAAATCAATAAAACATAATAAAATTCTTAAACAGCTACTTAGATAATTGCCACTTTTATAGAGAAGGAAAGGGAGACTGAAAGAGAACAATGAATTTTTTTGTATTCCTAAAACCTCCACCAAGCAGCCTCAGATTCACCTGCATTTGACATCTACAGTTGAGTAACATCATGATATATACTAAGCGTTTCCAATTTAAAGCATTCATTTAACATTACAAGCACAAGGATCCCTGAAACGAAATATTTGTTTTCATTGTTAACTTTTTCTCTCGCAGCACTGTTTATAATAGCCAGGACACGGAAGCAACCTAGATGTCCATCAGCAGATGAATGGATAAGAAAGCTGTGGTACATATACACAATGGAGTATTACTCAGCCATTAAAAGGAATACATTTGAATCAGTTCTAATGAGGTGGATGAAACTGGAGCCTATTATACAGAGTGAAGTAAGCCAGAAAGAAAAACACCAATACAGTATACTAACGCATATATACGGAATTTAGAAAGATGCTAACAATAACCTTGTGTACGAGACAGCAAAAGAGACACTGATGTATAGAACAGTCTTATGGACTCTGTTGCAGAGGGAGAGGGTGGGAAGATTTGGGAGAATGGCATTGAAACATGTATAATATCATGTATGAAACGAGTTGCCAGTCCAGGTTCGATGCACGATACTGGATGCTTGGGGCTGGTGCACTGGGATGACCCAGAGGGATGGTATGGGGAGGGAGGAGGGAGGAGGGTTCAGGATGGGGAACACATGTATACCTGTGGCAGATTAATTTTGATATTTGGCAAAACTAATACAATTTGTAAAGTTTAAAAATAAAATAAAATTTAAAAAAAATCCAAAAGAATGAATCTCTCAACTCAATTGTTCTGTTTTTGCTGATGTACTCTCACCACTGATTACATTTTTGGATCTGGCCTGAAGGTTTTAATTTGAATTCATCAGTTTATCAGGCTTGAAGGAAAATAAGCTTAGCCCAGACCTCCTCTCTCCATTTCTAGGAAGCAGTAGCTTCCTATGAAGGGGTGAGCAATGTAAAAATTTAGAAAAACACCCAGAAGTGTGCTTCAGATTCTTTCTTGGGCACAAAGAAACAATGCCAATTTTTAAATGCTGTCTGTTCTCCAAATGATAGTGGTTAAAATTTTTCCATTTTGTAGTTAAAATACTTAAGCCAAATACATTTTTCCAGTGTTAACAAAGAGATGAATAGGCTGGGAAATGTCCCCATATGAGTTCCTTTAAAAACACACACATACACACACACATTTAAATCCAGAAATGCCACCCAATTTTCTACAATGTCTCGTCAGCCTTTTATCCTCATAAAACTCAATATAATGAGGCTAAATGCAATGCAGATGTCAGGGGGAAATGCGCTAACCACTTCCTGTCAGTCATCCAGGTATTCATAAGTCCTCTCCCCAGACCTTCCCACGGTGTCAAGGAATTCATCTTCTCCATGGGAAGCCTTTGAATCTGACAGGCCAATGTGTTTTCTTTTATTTTTAGTGTCTCATGAAGCTTTTCTGAGGCAGGAACCACAGATAATATGGCTAACAATGATTACGGCTCTTTATTTTCATTATTCTGGCAGTGAAGGCTGCTTTAATTCTAAATCTCTTTGTCAGAAGCAGAGACTGGAAAATTCCCTTGATTTAATGTCCTGAAAAATTCTGAGCTGCTCATTCAGTCTCTCTTTCATATGCTGTTGGGGTTTTATCAATATCATCTTGAATGATTATCAGTCATTACTAATATTATCTTGGGCTCTGACTCCTTGTAGACTTTACATTTTTTAGTACATTTCCTTAATGCCTACTTACTAATGACCTACCAGATTAAGGCAATATAGTATTAATGGTTATATGTATTATCAACTGTGACATCTTCCTTTCAGTGTTTAACTGGTACTCCTTTGGTTTGTAAGTGAAAGCTAAAAAATTAACATAAAAGTATTTAGCTCTTACTGTGTGCCAGTCAAGTTCTCTGCCCTCATGAAGCCAAGTGTAGTGGTTGTGAGATAAAGTTAACGATGAATTACAAAACAGTGAGATGAGAGCAAAAGTGAAGATGGGTTTTCTTGAAAGCTGAGGCGTTAAAGAGGACTTTCTGAAGGATGTTATCCCTAGGCTAATGCCAGAGGATTTATGTTGAGAACCTAAAGGGGTAAACGTTGGAAACCAGAGAAGTTAAGAGAAGCAGGGAAAAAGGAAAATAAATGGACGTTGAAGCAAGAGATAGCTTAGTACAAATAAGGAAGATCATGAAAGCTCCAGAGTGGAGCAACTAGACATGAGGTTAGAGAAATATTTTTGACCTAGAAGTGCCTAGAATTGCCATGAAATCATTTGTTAAGAAATTTCTGTCTTGAGTGAAATTGTATGCATGCTCAGTCATGTCCAACTCTTTGCGACCCCATAGACTGTGGCCCATCAGGCTCCTCTTGTCCATGGAATTTTCCAGGTAAGAATACTGGAGTGGTTGCCATTTCCTACTCCAGGAGATCTTGACCCAGTAATTGAAACTGCATCTCTTGCATCTCCTACACTGGCAGGTGGATTCTTTACCAACAGCACCACCTGGGAAGCCTTGAGTACAGTGAGAAGGTGCTAAAAGGGTTCATGCAGATGATCAAATTTGGATTTCAGATCATTCTGGCTACAACATAGAGGATGAATAGGTTAGGGACTCATTAGAAAATGTTGCATTTATAGGCAAGAGATGAACATTTAACTTAATGAAAGTTATTCCCATGGAAGATAGAGAGCAATGGAAAATTTGGAAAATATGAAGAGATAAAATTGACAGAGCATAAGGAATATTGGCTGTGGGGGAGATGGGAGGCATGAAATGAAGGATGAGAGCCATGTTTCTAGCTTTGCAAAGCCATGTTAAGAGCCCAAGGCAGATTTCTTGAAACAAAGGGATAGTCTCTTGAATCAGGCCTAGATATTCTCTTAGCTTAGCCACTTGCCAGCACTAATAAATCCTTGTATTAATTCCTTAATCTTACTGAGTGGCAATCATCTGTAAAATGAAGATAATCTTGTAAGAATTAACTGTACGTACAAGCATGTTGAAAATAACCAAACAGTGCCAGTCACATGGGCTTCCTTGCTGGCTCAGTGGTGAAGAATCTGCCTGCCAATACAGGAGACGTGGGTTCAATCCTTGGGTCAGGAAGATCTCCGGGAGAAGGAAACGGCAATCTATTCCAGTATTCTTGCCTGGAAAATTCCATGGACAGAGGAACCTGGTGGGCTACAGTCCCTGGGGTCCCAGGAGTAGTACACAACTTGGTGGCTAAACAACAACCACCAGTCATATATTCAGAGATCGAGCATGACAACAGCTAATAAAAATTGGCATCTTTGTGATGCTAAGCCTTTCTACACACAAAGATGGTATATCTCTATATTTATTCTAGTCTTCTTCAATGGCTCTCAGAAAAAAAAAAAAAAGATCTATGCTAAATTTTTGTCATCCTTTTAAGCAGAATATTCTTTTCATTACATTTTCTAATTGTTCTTCAGAGTGGAATAAAAATTCACTTCTGTGTTGTGATTTTTCTGTACTTCCAACTTCAACTATCTTATTACTTCCAATAATTTGTCTGTAGTTTGGGGGAGAAGTTATATAGATAATTCTATTATCAATAAAGTAAAATTTTTATTTATTCCTTTCTAATTCTTATATATTTAATTTGTTATTACACTGACTAGAAGGAAAGTTATCACCAACCTAGAGAGCATATCAAAAAGCAGAGACATTACTTTGCCAACAAAGGTCCATCTAGTCAAGGCCATGGTTTTTACAGTGGTCATGTATGGATGCAAGAGTTGGACTATAAAGAAAGCTGAGCGCCGAAGAATTGATGCTTTTGAACTGTGGTGTTGGAAAAGACTCTTGAGAGTCCCTTGGACTGCAAGGAGATCCAAGCAGTCCATCCTAAAGGAGATCAGTCCTGGGTGTTCATTGGAAGGACTGATGTTGAAGCTGAAACTCCAATACTTTGGCCATGTGATGCTAAGAGCTGACTCATTGGAAAAAGACCCTGATGCTGGGAAAGATTGAGGGCAGGAGGGGAAGGGGATGACAGAGGATGAAATGGTTGGATGGCATCACCAACTTGATGGACATGGGTTTGTGTGGACTCCGGGAGTTGGTGATGGACAGGGAGGCCTGGCGTGCTGCGTTCATGCGGTTGTAAAGAGTCGGACATGACTGAGCAACTGAACTGAACTGAGAGACTTTATACCAATGCTGTCTAATAGAAATGTGACATAAGCTTCAGATGCAATTTTTTAAAAAATTAACAGACTTTATTTTCGAAAGCAGTTACAGATTTACAGAAAAACTGAATGAAGAGTACAGGGAGTTTCCATATATACTTAATTCCCCATCCCCCACACAATTCCCACTATTATTGACATCTTGCATTAGGGTGATGCTTCTGTCACAATTGCTGAACCAATATTGATACATTACTAACCAAAGTTCATAGCTGACACTAGGGTTCACTCTTTGTGTTGTACATTTTGTGGGTTTTGATAAATGTATAATGACAAGTACCCACCATTTCCTCATATAGACTAGTTTCACTCCCTGTGCTCCATCAGTCATCCCTCTCTTCCTCCTTCTGAACCTCTGGCAACCACTAATCCTTTTTCCATCTCCGTAACTTTGTCTTTTCCAGAATGTCATGTAGTTAGAATCATCCAGTGTGGGGCGTTTTTAGATTGGCTTCTTTCACTTATCAATATGCACTGCTCCTCCATGTCATTTCATGGCTTGATAGCACATTTATTTATTTATTTTTTGCTGGATAATATTCCACAGTATGAACATATCATGGTTTCTTTACCCATTCACCTAGTGAAGGACATCTTTTTTTCCTTTTTGGCTGTGTCGTGTCTTCGTTGCAACACGTGGGATCCTTGCTACATCGTGGGTGATCTTTTATTGCAGTGCACGGACCCCTGAGTTGCGGTGCACAGGCTCTCTAATTGTGGCATCCAGACCCCGAAGCATGTGGGCTGAGTAGCTGCAGTTGGGGTGCTAGGGTTTAGTGGCTGCATGGTATGTTGGATCCTAGTTCCTTGACCAGGGATCAAACCTGTGTCCCTTGCATTGCTAGGTGGATTCTTAACAAGGTGGACCAACTAGGGAAGTCTTAGGACATCTTGATTGGTTCCGAGTTTCGGCAGTTATGAGTATTTGTTGTTGCTCAGTAGCTCAGTCATGTCCAGCTGTTTGCAACCCCATGGACTGCAGCACACCAGGCCTCCCTGTCCTTCACCATCTCCAAGAGTTTACTCAAACTCATGTCCATCGAGTCAGTGATGCCATCCAACCATCTCATCCTCTGTCACCCCCTTCTCCTCCTGCCTTCAATCTTTCCCAGCATCAGGGTCTTTTCCAGTGAGTCAGTTCTTCATATCAGGTGGCCAAAGTATTGGAGTTTCAGCTTCAACATCAGTCCTTCCAATGAATATTCAGGGTTGATTTCCTTTAGGATTGACCGCATTGATCTCTTGGAAGTCCAAGGGACTCTCAAGAGTCTTATGAATATAGAGACTGTAAATAGTCAGGGATTTTGTGTGAACTTAAGTTTTCAACTCATTTGTATAAATAATAAAGAACAGTTGCTGGATCATACAATAAGAGTATGTTTAGTTTTGTGAGAAACCAGCAAACAGTCTTCCAAAGTGGCTATACTATTTTGCATTCCCACCAGCAATGGATGAGAGTTCATATTGCTCTACATCATGGTCAGCATTTGGTGCTGTCAGTGTTATTTGGGATTTTAGCCACTTATAAACTGCTGTTTTAGTTTCTATTTTCTTAATGACATGATATAAAGCATCTCTTCATATCTTCTTTGCAATCTGTATATCTTTGGTGAAATGTCTGTTCAGATATTTTGTCGGTTTTTTAATTGGATTGGTTATTTTTTTACTGCTGAATTTTAATAGTACTTTGTATATATTTGGGTATCAGTCTTTTGTCAGAAAACTTTAATAAAGTCAGTATAACTTTAATAAAGTTCAACTTATCAATTTTTAAATTTATGGATCATGCCTTTGGTGCTTTATTTAAAACGTCCTTGCCAAATGCAAGTTCACCTAGGTTTTCTCTTACATCATCTTTTAGGAGTTTCATCTAAGTATTACTTAACTTATGAATCCTTGTTTAACTCATTTGTTATTTAGAAATACCTTTCTAAATTTCTACATATATGAGGATTTTGAATTTATTTATAATTTAACTTCCAACTTTAATACATTTTCCTCAGAAAATGTGTTTTACTTATATGTTATTTATCCTTTGGTACTTGTTGAGATTTGTTTTATGGCCTGGTAGATAAATAATTTTTGTAAATAATCTGCATGTACTGCAGAAGGGTGTGTTTCCTAAATTGATAGGCCAAATCCTATTTATGTTCATTCTGTGCTAAGTCGCTTCAGTTGTGTCTGACTCTGTGACCCTATGAATGGTAGCCTGCCAAGTTCCTCTGCTTATGGGATTCTCCAGGCAAGAATACTGGAGTGGATTGCCATTCCTTTCTCTAGGGGATCTTCCCAAATCCAGGGATTGAACCCGGGTCTCCTGTGTTGCCAGCAGATTCTTTACCATTCTAAGCCATCAGGGAAGCCATAACTCTCTCAATATTGATAGTTCAAATAGACAAAAAAAAAAAAAAAAAAAAAAAGGCAAATAAAATACCAAAAAACCTTTAAAAACACAGTTAATAATCTCACTTTAAATTAGGGTGAGTTATTTGGCAATGACTCTAAATTAGCATGAGCTTATCAACTGTATTTTTAAATGTCCTTTTGTACTTTATTTGCTTTTTTTGGTCTACTTCAGCTATCAGTATTGAGAGAGTTGTGTTAAAATCTCATATTTGATGATAGATGTATTAATTTCTGTTTGTATTTCTATAAATTTTTGCTTTGAATGTTTTGAGCTGTATTATTTGGTGCATACATATACATTTCCCTGGTGAGTTGACCATTTTATAAGAGAACTCTATTTTCTCTAAAAATACTTTAAAAAATTTAAGTCGAGTTTTTCTCATTTTATGCAGCTTGCCAAAGTCCAACCTAACCAGCATGTGGCAGAGAAAAATTTGCACCCAGGAAATCTGGTTCTAGAGCCTAGGTTTCTAATCATTGAACGATGCCTCCACCTCCAGGTATCACCCCTGAACATCCCTTTCACTTATCTTGCTGTCTTCCCCAGCATCTCTGCCAAGGACCAGCTGTGCCTGCCAGATGAAATGGGAAAAGGGATTTTCCATAGGTCCCACACATGGCCTCTTACAGATAGAAGAAGAGCTTCTAAAAGTCTTTGGCTTTCTCTTTACCCAAAGCTGAATCTGCAAGTTCCCCATAAAAGTCATCAGTGGCTTTGTAGCTTATAATTCGGAGTTTGTTCCCAGCTCTGCATCCATCCTCAATGTCTGTACTTTGGCATTTCCCCTCCAGCCACCATTTTTGTTTCCCTTCCATTGTCCTTACTCTGCCCCCTTCTCTGTCTATTCTACCAGCTTCCTGCAGACAACGGATGCTTGGATGGTTTGCAAGGATGGAGTTGTGGACTTTTCACTGGATGAGAGTTGGCTAATCATTGTAGGGCAAGTCTGTGCCCTCTCTAACGTTTGGTCCAGGCTCAGGGAACACAGAATCTGAATCAGTCTAGCCCTGCAATTTCTCTCTTCATTGGATACAAAGATGGGCAAGATTTTACCATTAGAGTAGCTCTGTTCTTGGAGAAGGCAATGGCACCCCACTCCAGTACTCTTGCCTGGGAAATCCCATGGATGGAGGAGCCTGGTAGACTGCAGACCATGGGGTCGAGAAGAGTCAGACATGACTGAGCGACTTCATTTTCACTTTTCCCTTTCATGCATTGGAGAAGGAAATGGCAACCCACTCCAGTGTTCTTGCCTGGAGAATCCCAGGGACGGGGGAGCCTGGTGGGCCACCGTCTATGGGGTCACACAGAGTCGGACATGACTGAAGTGACTTAGCAGCTCTGTTCTTGCTCTGAAAATTTGTTTCCTCATTCTTCCTATACACAAATTGTTACACAAAAAGCTGGAAATTATGCAAAAGCTCAGCCATCATAAGTTCTTGCCTGGAGAATCCCAGGGACAGCGGAGCCTGGTAGGCTGCCGTCTATGGGGTCGCACAGAGTTGGACACTACTGAAGCGACTTAGCAGCAGCAGCAGCAGCCATCAGAAGGACAAATTTGAGTCAGTTCTAGTGAGGTGGATGAACCTAGAGCCTGTTATACAGAGTGAAGCAAGTCAGAAAGAGAAAAACAAACATTGTATATTAACATATATATATATTTATATATGGAATCTAGAAAAATATGGATGAACCTATTTTCAGGGCAGGAATACAGATCTAGACATAGAGAACAGACTTTGGACACAGCGGGGGAAGGAGAGGGTACAACGAATTGAGAAAGTAGCATTGAAACGTATATATTACCATAGGTAGAATGGATGGGCTTCCCAGGTGGTGCTAGTGGTAAAGAATCCACCTGCCAATGCAGGAGAGTCAAGATCCCTGGGTCAGGAAGATCCTCTGGAGTAAGAAATGGCACCCCACTCTAGAATTCTTACCTGGAAAATTTCATGGGCAGAAGAGCCTGGCAGGCTATAGTCTGCAGGGTCACAAAGAGTCAGACACATCTGAGAACACACCTACAATGTAAAATAGATAACTAGTGGGAAGTTGCCTGATAACACAGGGAGCTCAACCTGGTGCTCAGCCTAGAGGCATGGGTTGGGGTGGGGAGGTGGGAGGAGGTTCAAGAATGGCTGATTCACATTGTTGTAGGGCAGAAACCAACATAGCATTGTAAAACAACTATCCTCCAATTAAACACACACACATACACACACACACACACACACACACACACACAATGGATTCCCACTCAAAACTTTGATCTCAAGACTGTTGGTTCTACACACTCACTGCTGCTGCTGCTGCTAAGTCGCTTCAGTCGTGTCCGACTCTGTGCAACCCCATAGACGGCAGCCCACCAGGCTCCCCCACCCTGGAATTCTCCAGGCAAGAACACCAGAGTGGGTTGCTAAGAGGGTATAAAAACTTTTTATCACTTGCATAATGAGGCTTTCTGGGGAGCACAGGAAATATCTTTCAGATTGTTCTAAAAATGGCCTAAGCAAGAAAAAGAATTGGATTGGAATTTTTATTGTGGCTAGACAGTGAGGCCAGGGTGAGGGTTGTCTCATGCAGGAAGAGGCTTACATGGATTTTTGAAACTCCCATAAGTGTCAAAGGAAGCAACACTCAGACTTTCTTATCAGCTTTTCAAGATGTAAAACAGAAGAGGGAGAAGGTTGTCACCAGTCAAATGTCAAAAACCAAAAACTTGGTACAAACATTTGCAATCCTGAGTTGTATTCTCTCTTTCAGTTGTTTGTTGCAATGAGAGTGTTAGTCGCCCAGTTGTGTCTGACTCTTGCAACCCCATGGACTGTAACCCGCCAGTATCCTCTGTCCATGGAATTCTCCAGGCCAGAACACTGGAGTGCGTAGCTTATCCAGGGGATCTTCCTGACCCAGGGATCAAATCTGGGTCTCCTGCATTGCAGGCAGATTCTTTATCATCTGAGCCATTAGGAAAGCCCTGTTTATTGCAATAGCTCCACTTTATTAAAAAGGACCCCCAAACCCAAGAAATAGTTCAGGTTTCCAAAACCAAAGTTAAGGGAAAAGTTGTTCTTCAAGTAGTTCCAACTTATTGGCATCCAGTTATTATATCCTAGGTCAATTATGTCCTGAGGCTCCAAACAGGATCGCAGAGACATGGTCAGCCACAGACATGCAGACAGTCCCCAAAGCAGCACCCATAGCTGACTCTGGCATCCTCTCCCTGACAGTTGGTGAGATAGGAGCAGATCACACAGGGAATAGATACCAGCCCCTCAATTTGCAAAAGTGAGTCATACAAAGAAATCACAATGAGCCTCCATGTCAGGGACTGAGTTCATATATCATCTCACCATCAAGTGACTAATCTCTGATCTCGTCTCATGATTATAACCAGAGGGCAAAGGCTGGATCAGAGATGAAGACTGTATCACAGGGATGGGAGGAAAGGATACTGAGAGGAAGAAGAGGGCAATAAGGGGTAACTGAGGCAGCCTCCATCCATTAATCCATCCATTCATAGGTCATCCAGGGAAAATACTATGGGCAACTTTCCTCCTGGCTGACACATGCACTGTTTCAGCTATAGCAAGTATCTTTCTGGCAAAACGTAATAAATCTGTTCTTGTTTAAATGGCAGGTGCCTGGGGATGCTCTTTTGCTTTTGGCACACCAATAAGGAGGGAAACTCCGTTTCATGGAGGAGGGGATGTGGGAAATTGTCAGACAGAGTCTTGATTCTTTAGCAGCCAGGATGGAGTTTAAAAAGCCTCCAGGTGTTTTTGAAAGGAAGGAAACCTTGCTGTGCCCCACCCTCCTGGATTTAATCCACCTCTTGCCAGGGCAGGTGGAGGAGGGGCCTGAGGAGGAGGCCAGGAGGAGAGCAGGATGTGGCCCAGCCTGAACCAGCCACTACTGGATGCTGTTCCACTTGACAGGTCATTGGCAAGGCTCTTGACCCAAGTCTGACAGCAGATAATGGGTGAAGACTTAGAGCATAACAAAGGCAGCTGGATGGCTACTTGCAGGTGATTTCTCTGAGGGCTGGAGGGATCCTTTTCAAAGGAAAGGGTTGGGAGACTGTTTCCATGGTAACGCTCCAAGTTCTGAAATGATATAATCAGATAATGCTCTGAAAAGCAGAGGAAAGGTGGTGGATTTAGCACACATGAGCAGCTAAATTCTACAAGTTGGGTTTTTTTTTTTTTTTTTTCTCTTTAAAATATTACATTGGTATATTAAGAAAGAAAGAGGAAAGAAGGAAAGAGGGAAAGAAGGAGAGAAGAAAAGAAGAAAGTAAAAGAAAGGAATGAAAGAAGGGCAAGGTAGCAAGATAGAGGGATAGAAGGGTAGGAAGGCAGGAAAGAAGGAAAAAAGAATACTTGAACATTGTTTATTTCAAAGAAATATCCTTGAAAGCAAGAAAGAGCTGCTGGTGAAGTTGAGAGAAGGGTATTTGATTGTCTATGATTTTGACCTTTGCGTTTTATGAAGATTGATAAATGAGCTCATTCAGTTATTCTGAGTTTCTACTACTTAGCAGCACATCTATAATGTATATTGTTATAAGACATATTTACCTTGATACAGTTGGGTTATTATCAATTAAACGTGAGATTTATGCCATTTTGTCTGAAAAGGCAAGCTATTAATGGCATTGTAAAATGTAACAATTACACATGGGCTTGAATAAGCTACTTCTACATGTAGGACAGTGCAGTTTATTCTGAGTAGAAAAGGAAACATTCTTGGGAGAAGACTGTTAAAAATGCTTAGAAATTGTTTCATTCTTCCATCTCCTAAGTCTGTCAGGTGGGTTATTGACTCAACACTCTTGCCCCTTCATCCTGTGTCAAACTTGCCTGGTAAAACCCCACTGAAATTCAATACAATTCCCTGCCTGTTATGCAAAAGCTAAACATGGTTTGAGAAAAATACACACCCAGGTTGACCGGCCAGGGTCTAGTTCACAAGCTTGCTGAGCTCCCATCGCTTCCATGTGATCCTATCCCTTCTACTGATTCCTTACTCTCTTGTTTCCTCAGGTCTGCAATATAAGGGTCCTCATCATCAGCTTCAACCAGTGACTTGCCCTCTTTTTGCGGAGCAAACAGAATCCCTAGGAAGAGTACTTCCTCATTCTCTTAATGCCTTAACCTATCTCCATCTGTGATGATACCACCTGCCTCCTCTCCTGTTACCATGAGTTACCTGTATCCATGTTCTGGTCCAGGACCAACCGACCACATGAGACTGGAGCCCATACTCCAGAACACTCAGAACCACCGGTTTCACCATCAATCCCACCCTTTCTCTCTTACCTTATCAGGTTTTTCCTCTCTTCTGGATCATTTTAGGCAGCATGAAAATGTCATTTTATCTCCCATGATTAAGACAAAAACATCAACAAGCTCCTTCTCTTGAGTCTTCTAACCCCCACCTTGCTTTGCATTTTATTACAAAATTCTTCAGTTCTCTCTCCACTCCCATGCTCTCTTGGACTAACCCCCTTTATGCTTTTCCCCTCACCACTCTAGGAAACAAGTTTTCACAACAGTCATCAATGAAATCACATTGCTAAATCTACAGCCAGTGTGAGGTCTTCTTCATTCTTATCTGATTAGAACCATTAGAGGAGGTGGATTAGGGCTTCGCTGGTGGCTCAGACTGTAAAGAATCCACCTGAAATGCACCAGACCTGAGTTTGATTCCTGAATTGGGAAGATAATCCCCTGGAGAAGGGCATGGCAACCCACTCGGTTATTCTTGCCCGGAGAATCCTATGGACAGAGAAGCCTGGTGGGCTACAGTCCATGGGGTTGCAAAAGAGTCGGACTCGACTGAGCAACTAAGCACCATGACCTCAAGGAGGTGGATTCCTCCATCCTTCTCGAATATTTACTTCCCTTGGCTTCTGAAACATCAGTCTCCTGCTTTTCCTTCAACCTCACTTAGTTTACCTCTCAGTCTACTTTTTTAAAGCTCTTTTCCTTATTTCAGCCTCCAAATATTGAACTTATTTATCCCCTTGTTAGATATTCTGATGATTCCCAAATTTCTAGCTTCTGAACTCCAGACTTCTGTATTTGGGTCTCCATGTAATATTTCCACCTGCATGTCAAATAAGCAAACCAAGACAGAGCCCTTGAGTTCTCTTCTGTCTGCACTAGCTTTTCTATCACAGTTCCAATGACTGAAGGTTTTTGACTCCCCAGAATTCATATGTTGAATCCTTAATCCCTGATCATGGCATTTGATGTTGGGGCCTTTGGGAGGTAGTTAGATTTAGATGAGATCATGAGGATAGAGCTCACATGATGGATTTAG
The DNA here is from genome assembly GCF_003369695.1 of Bos indicus x Bos taurus. Classification (NCBI taxonomy): domain Eukaryota; kingdom Metazoa; phylum Chordata; class Mammalia; order Artiodactyla; family Bovidae; genus Bos; species Bos indicus x Bos taurus. The sequence goes on along the minus strand of NC_040096.1, from coordinate 15,627,148 downwards.
TGCTCTTTGAAGAGGAGTAAGAGACCAAATCTCCCTCTACTCTGCCATGAGTGTGCCTGCTCAGTCGCTTCAGTTGTGTCTGACTTACTGCAACTCCATGGACTGTAGCCTGCCAGGCTCCTCTGTCCATGGGGTTTTCCCAGCACAAATACTAGAGCGGGTTGCCGTGCTCTCCTCCAGGGGATCTTCCTGACTCAGGGACTGAACCCACATCTTCTGTGTCTCCTGCACTGCAGACAGACTCTTTCCTGCCAATCCACTGGGGAAGCCCAAAAGGGGCTATCATGAGGATGTGTTGTCATTGGGATCTTGTCCTTCCCAGGCTCCAGAATTGAGAGAAATAAATGTTTGTTGTTTAAGCCATCCAGTCTATGGCATTCTGTTATAGCAGCCCAAGCTCCTCTCGGTGTTTCTGTGAGAATTAAGTGCTATAAAGTAATAAGAGGAAGAAATCTTACAAATATAATGTTCGGTGAATATAGGGTAATATAAGGTTAAATAATGCCATACCTCATGGTGTTATTATCAGATTGAAGTGAGATGATTAAAAGCACTGAACACAGAGTCTGTCTGTTGCATAGTTCATATTCAAAGGCTTTGTTGTTATTATTCAGTCACTCAGCCATGTCCAACTCTTTGCGAGCCCATGAACTACAGTACTCCAGGCTTCCCTATCTGCGGGGAGTGAGCTCCGCCCCTGGCAAAGGTCATGAGGAAGGAGGCTTGGCATATGCAAAGGCAGGATCAAGCCTCAGGAGTCTCCCTGGAAATTCTTGAGCAATCTACCCCCAAAACCAGAGTCTGCCTACTTTCTGCTTTGTGCTTTCACCTACACCTCTGACTTTACGGGGGGCTGTCCCCCACTACCTCTCTCTGAAAAAAGAGTTAGCTTACAGCTCCAGTTAATAATTCCTGGGTGTGACAGTGTTTCAACCTACAAACTCCCTTGCAAGTCCTCTAGCCTGCCTGAATAGGTTTTTCCGGCCACATGTGATTGCTCAGAGCCTCCAAACTGTGAGAGGCATGAGATGTTCTAAACTGTCTAAATACAGATTCCTTTGAGCAGTTAAAAGATTGATTAGAAATTGTATTGGTGAAGGTATTTTCACTTGTTGGGCCAATGTTTGCTGCTAAGTCTCCATATCCCTTACCTGCTGTGTCCCTGGCAGTGTATTGATTAATATAATTGGTGTAAGTAGTAGCTTTAATGTTTGTAACCTGGGACCCTTGAGTTAATTCTTTTTCTTGTTATAGCCCACCACACCTTTGCTCTGTAGGAATGCAACTTTATCTAATGCTTTTGGGGGGTGGCGCTTGACTTATTACCTTTAGAGAAAAATAAGTTTTCTGAAGAAAGGGTCTTAAAATGTTAACAGGCCTCCGGGCCAGAAGATGATGCAAATCACCTAAGCTTTTGCATATGGTATGTTTGCAGAAAGAAAGCCTGGCTTGCTGCATGACTCTACCCCTTCCCCCATTATCCTCTATGCATAACTTAAGGTATAAAAACTACTTTGGAAAATAAAGTGCGGGCCTTGTTCACTGAAACTTGGTCTCACCATGTCGTTCTTTCTCTTACCTTCTGGCTGAATTATTCAGCCTCTTTTCTCCACTGAATTTCCTCACTGAGCTATCCTTATTCCATTACTCTTTATATCTTTAATTAAAGTTTAATTAAGCAGTTGTTTCCTGATCCTCGCCGACGCCGTCCCCGCTTCGAATTCCCTGGATCCACCGGAGCTGGACCCCGGCACCTATCCTTCACCATCTCCTGGAGTTTGCTGAAACTCATATCCATTGAGTCAGTGATGCCATCCAACAATCCCATCCTCTGTCATCCCCTTCTCCTCCTGCCTTCAATCTTTCCCAGCATCAGGATTTTTCTAATGAGCTGGCTCTTCGCATCAGGTGGCCGAAGTATTGGAGCTTCAGCTTGAGTATCAGTCTTTCCAATGAATATTCAAAGGCTAGTTATATGTATTAGTGTTAATTGCCACAAAGATACTGCATAACAAGCCTCCTCCAAACTCAGTGGCTCACAATAACTCACCTTTATTCTTTTGTTCAAATCTGCAGGCTGATTCCATTACTATGGGCCCAATTGGGCAAACTGGACTTGGCTTTAGGATGTTGGTTGGGTTCAGTTCTGTTCTTTGTGTGTTTATTTCAGGGTCAAGGCTAAGAATCAATAGCTAACTGGGTCGTGTTTTCTCATAATGCAGTCGCTTGAGTACCAAGCTAAGCCAAAATACATAAGCACATTTAAGCTCTCTGTTTCCATAACATCGAAAAACATTCCATTGGTCACAGCAAGTCACATGGTAACCCCAACATCAATGGGGTAGATTAATCTCCACCTATAGTAAGATAGGAAAAGAAAGGAATATTTGATGAAAGGTAATTTCAACTATCATGCTATCATAATAATGTTATAGTAATTGACAATAATGCTGCTGATGAGTAGGAGGAAAAATAATTATTGATTCTTTCTACTGCTTTTGCTTGGTTGCCAATTCTGGGCTAAGGTCTACCTTAGCCACTTTCCCAAGTAATGTGAAGCTTTCCCAACCTTACAGTGACTTTGATGTCTGGTTTTAAAGGATGACTTCAGAGACACCTGAGTTGCTCAAATTCTTTGCATCAGCTTGGGGACAGACAAACACAAATTAGGTTCAGTTCAGTTCACTCACTCAGTCATGTCTGACTCTTTGCAACTCCATGGACTACAGCATGCCAGGCTTCCTTGTCCATCACCAACTCCCAGAGCTTGCTCAAACTCATGTCCATCAAGTCAGTGAGGCCATTCAAGCATCTCATCCTCTGTTGTCCCCTTCTCCTCCCACCTTCAACATTTCCCAGCATCATGGTCTTTTCCAGTCAGTCAATTCTTCGCATCAGGTAGCCAAAGTGTTGGAGTTCAGCTTTAGCATCAGTTCTTCCAATGAATATTCAAGACTGATTTCCTTTAGGATGGACAGCTTTCTTTACAGTCCAACTGTCACATCCATACATTACTACTGGAAAAACCATAGCTTTGACTAGACAGACCTTTGTCAGTAAAGTAATGTCTCTGCTTTTTAATATGCTCTCTAGAAACACAAACTAAACATATGACCATATGTGACTTATTCTTTGCTGTACCTTGTATATTCTTGGCTTTGGGGCCTCCTTAGGCATCTCTGAGTCTTAGTTTTCCTAATCTGAAAGATAAAAGATGCTCTCTTAAGTTCCTCCTACTTTCCTGAATATTTCCTATAAATTAAAGGGCTTTTCCTTTACACAAATTAGTCTTATGCATTTCAAGCAACACAGAAAAGCATTTAACATAGTCACTTGCAGCTTGGCTTCCTGGTGGCTCAGATGGTAAAGAATCTGGCTGCAATGAGACATGGGTTCAATCCCCGGGTCAGGAAGATTCCCTGGAGAAGGGAATGGCTACCCACTCCAGTATTTTTGCCTGGCGAATTCCATGGACAGAGGGGCCTGGTGGCCTATAGTCCACTCAAGTATTCTTGCCTAGAGAATTCTATGGAGAGGAACCCGGTGAGCTACCATCCATGAAGTTGCAAAGAGTTGGACACAACTGAGTGACTAATACTTTCATAGTCCATGGCTTCCTTCATAGCTCAGCTGGTAAAGAATCTACCTGTAATGCAGGAGACCCTGGTTCAATTCCTGGCTCAGGAAGATCCACTGGAGAAGGGATAGGCTACCTACTCCAGTATTCTTGGGCTACCCTTGTGGCTCAGCTGGTAAAGAATCCTCCTGCAATGTGGGAGATCTGACTTTGATCCCTGGGTTGGGAAGATCCCCTGGAGGAGGAAAAGGCTACCCACTCCAGTATTCTGGCCTGGAGTATTCCATGGTCTGTATAGTCCATGGGGGTCACAAAGAGTCGGACATGACTGAGCAACTTTCACTTTCACTTGATATTCATTAGAGGGAGGACTCAGATCAAATGCCAGGTTCACTATCACAAAATAATTCATGGACAATGGAGGCAAAAACTCACAAAATTCATTCCTTGGCCCTTGCAGTGATGAGTGAGGCAACTTAAAGAGAACAATCCAATGTCAAACCAGATGTCATGTCTTAGACATGCTAGATATGCTAGAATTATAGAACTAGAGCACATGAGGTAGAAGTAGGGGAGTTAGAGATGAGATACAAAGGAAAAAAGAAAAAGATTTTTGTCAGATGTTATTCAGCAATACTGGAGTAGGAAATGGGAACCCACTCCAGTATTCTTGCCTGGAAATCTCATGGACAGAGGAGCCTGGTGGGCTACTGTCCATGGAGTCACAAGAGAGTTGGACACAACTGAATGACATTTGTCTGTTCAGTCTTCTTGCAGCCCATTTCATGTTTCATGCCTACAGGAAGGAGTAAAAGTTCTCTCAGCCACACATGGTTGGCAGCTCTCAAGTCTATGGACACATCAGATGGAAGATTATCTTCCTGAGTTTGATTGTCTCTGTTCTACAATTCCACTGGTTAATTAACCAGAGGAAAAGCACTAAGCTACAAGATGAAGAATTTGAGGTGTGCATGAGGAAGGTTTCCCATCTTTAGGAGGCCGATCAATATGGAAATACCTTGAAGTTAATTGACAACTTGTCTCTCCTAATCTCTTGGTATGGAGGGGTGAAGGAGGGCTGACTGACATTTATTGTTATTAATAACAAGGAACAGACCATCTCACAAACAGTATCCTAGTAGGCACCATAAGAGCCCAGCCAGGTAAGTATAATAACCTGATATATTCAGAAAAGAATCCAGGATTGTTCAGGTTAAACACATTATTACCCAAGGAAATGTTATTAGAAATGGTAGAAATAACCTCAAATCTAGCCTCTGATTTTCCCACCATATTACGTTTTGATCTTTATGATATGCATGTAGGCTCAGAAAATTCTGTTGGTTACAGCTCAAAGCAGGTAGATAGACTAAATTAATGTTCACAGAGTGCCTTTCAGTCCCAGACATCTGTGAGACTATGATATACAACAAATTATTTTCTCTGCAAACCCAAGCCCTAGGGTACATTGTACAGATTTCTTTCCCCCGCATTTTCAGCTGTCAGCTCCTTGACTGCCCCTCACGGTCACTTTGCAAGTCTTGATTGCCAAGCATTTATTTTCTTCTCTCAGTTTGTCTGGAAGACAGAATGCCTCAGGAAGGGATTGTTGGGGCTTTTGATATAAGGTACATGAAATATCTGTAATTAAGGATTATATTTTTATACCCAATAAATGGCTGAGAGAAGTCCTGTGATTGAAAGTTTTAAAAGATAATTGAATGTGTCAACTGGATCAAAAAATCATGTACTTGCTCCACCTCTGCAAACTGTGATAAATGGTCTATTGTCTGGAGTTTGCTAGGCATTTCCTTTTGCATCGTACAATTACTGTAGTCTTTGTCACTGAATTTTTAGTTAACAACTCAAAGAAACCCTTGGACTAGGAGTTACCTTCTTTATGCCAGATACTGCCTCTCAAATAATAAAAATAATAATAATTCAAAACTTCAATTTATTTCTACCATTGTCCCAGTTGAAGGAGTTTTTTTTTTTTTTTTTAGAACATTTATCCAGTTAAAAATGGGGCATATCTCATGTTTGAATAAAAATTAGCATTCCTCTATCTGAATAATAAAGTGAGAGTAAAAGCACTTATTCTTCATTATTTATGTTTCCAATTGTGTCCTTTGTATAACTGCTTTGAAGCAGAGGCACCTTATTAAAATGGACAATCAATAATAGCAATAGAATTTCCAGGCAGAAGAACAAAACAAAATATAAATTAAAACTTCCTATTAAACCCCAGCAGTACATAATGTGCCTGACCAAGAAGAATTGAGCTTGTTTAAACGTATATAAATCAGAGAAAATAGGAGGTGGGAGTGGAAAGGAGAAGGGATCAAATCGAGACACAAGACTGAGGTGAGAATTTTCCAAGCTCTCAAAAAGAGTGGCAGACATAACAAAGAAAAAGATCAATGGGGATTTCACATACAAATTACATTTTCTCTCAAAATTGCTTAACAGCAAATAAACCAGGGGAAATACTTGCTCTGAACAGGACAAAGGGTGATGTACTTAATAAGAAAAGACCTCATGCCAAAAGGTAATAAGAAAACCATCAAGTTCCCAGTAAATACAGGGGGGAAAGACAAAGACAATTTAAAACACAGACACATTAGTTAGTGGCTAATAAACATTTGAACATTTTTCAACCTCACTCATCAATGAAATAGAAATTTGAATAACAATCAGATGCTATTTTTAACCTACCAGATTAATACAACTGTAACAAATGAGAGTGTTTGGTACTGGAGATTAAATGCAGTGACCAAGACACACTCAACACAGCTGGAAGGAATAACAGAGTGGTTGGAGCCTTCAGGAGAGGAAAGGGGAGAATGTGCTGCAGCTGCTGCTGCTAAGTCGCTTCAGTCGTGTCCCACTCTGTGTGACCCCAGAGACGGCAGCCACCAGGCTCTTCTGTTCCTGGGACTCTCCAGGCAAGAACACTGGAGTGGGTTGCCATTTCCTTCTCCAATGCGTGAGAGTGAAAAGTGAAAGTGAAGTCATTCAGTCGTGTCCAACTCTTCGAGATCCCATGGACTGCAGCCCACCAGGCTCCTCCGTCCATGGGATTTTCCAGGGAGAATATGAGAGCCTTTCAAATACTTGTGATATTTGTAATCCTCACCTCCAAAATGTTGTTTCTGGGATTCTACTGATGGAAATGATCTGAAATGAAGGCATAGTTTTCTGCCAAAGATTTTCATCGCAATGCTGTTTGTAATATTAAAATTTGGAAACATACTGTTTTCAAAAATAAGGGTTATATCAACTACATTGGAATAAAAAAATGTAGCCACTCAAAATATCTGTAAAATATTTTGAGTAATATCATAAAATGCCTAGGTTTTAGTGTAAAACGTAAAAGTAAACTATAAAATTTTATATGTAGATCGAGATCAAAGATGTAAAATAGGTATAAAAAATGACTGGAATGGATTTATAATAAAATATTAATCATGATTTTATTTGGCCAGGGAGATTACGGGGAGGGTGACCATGTAATTTGTTTTCCAAGTGGGGACACTTGGGAGGTAAGAAGAGAGCTGGATCAGAGATTAGAAATGGAATTGTTCCAGTTAGGTGGTCACACTTCTCCCAGATCACCTTCAGATGAATTTTTGCTCAGCTCTTCCATTCAAAATTTCTCAAGAATCTTTTCCCCCAGTGCTCATTGCAGCAAGACATGGAAGCAGCCTAAGTGTCCTTCTACAGAGGAATGGCTAAAGAAGAGGTAGTGTGTATATATAACAGAACACTTCTCAGTCATAAAAAAGAATGAAATAATACCATTTGCAGGGACATGGATGAACCTAGAGATTGTCACACTTAGTGAAGTAAGTCAGGCAGAGAAAGACAAACATCATAAGATATTGCTTATATGTGGAATCTTAAAAAAAAAATTGTACAAATAAACCAATTTACAAAATGGAAATGGAGTCACAGATGTAGAAAACAAACTTATGATTACCAGGGGGAAAGTGGGGAAGGAGAGGGATAAAGCAGGAGATTGGGATTGACATATACACACTGCTGCTGCTGCTAAGTCACTTCAGTCGTGTCTGACTCTGTGCGACCCCAGAGACGGCAGCCCACCAGGCTCCCCCATCCCTGGGATTCTCCAGGCAAGAACACTGGAGTGGGTTGCCATTTCCTTCTCCAAAGCATGAAAGTGAAAAGTGAAAGTGAAGTCGCTCAGTCGTGTCTGACTCTTAGTGACCCCATGGACTGCAGCCTACTAGGCTCCTCCATCCATGGGATTTTCCAGGCAAGAGTACTGGAGTGGGGTGCCATTGCCTTCTCCACATATACACACTACTATACAGAAAATAGACAAGTAATAAGAACCTGCTGTATAACACAGGGAGTTCTACTAAATACTCTGTGATGGCCTACACAGGAAAAGAGTGGAGACACATACAACTGACTGACTTTACTATACAACAGGAAGTAAAACACTGTAAGTCAGCTATATGCCAGTGACAAATTAATTATCAGAAAATATAAGAGTTTATAGAATAAAATTTCTGCACAAGAATGAAAAAAATCTTTTCTCAAAATTTTCAAGGAGAGTCTTTCATATTACTGACTACTGAATGCGCAACCCATGTGTCTATGAGAAGGAACATTTTCTGATAATAAAACCCAGGAATGTTCCTTCCATTAAAGTCCTTATTTATTTTACAGACTAGTACTACTTTCTTTTACAAAAGGATTTTCTCATAAGCAAAATGCTTAGTATTCAAAGTAGAAAATTTTGAGAACCCAGAAAATTATGAAATTTTGAGAAATTATACTGATAGAAATGCTGGGTAAGAAAAGAGCTCAGTAAAAATTCTCTTGAAGGTGGTCTGGGCAAAGCGTGGTTTGGAAACTGCTTGGTATGAGAAATAGATGAGGAAAGTGGAAAGATTTTGTTTTAACTTTTGTTTTCGTATTGGAATATGGGTCATTAGCAATGTTATCGATTCAGATGGACAGCAAAGGGACTCAGCCAAACATAAACATGTACCCAATCTCCCCAAACTCCCCTCCCATCCAGGCTGCCACGTAACACTGAGCAGAGTTCCCTGTGCCATACAGCAGGTCCTTGTTGGTTATCCACTTTAAATACGGTAGTGTGTACATGTCCATCCCGAACTCCCTAACTATCCCTTCTCCCCAATCCTTCCCCCATAGGCAACCATAAATTCCTTCCCTAAGTCTGTGAATCTGCTTGTCTTTTGTAAGTAAGTTCATTTGTATCATTTCTATTTAGATTCTGCATATAAGGGATGTCTTATGGTATTCTCTTTATCTGGAAAAGATTTGATGTTGGGCAGCAGGTTTGACCCCTGGGTCAGGAAGATCACCCGCAGGAGGACATGCCAAGCCACTCCAGTGTTCTTGCCTGGGAAATTCCATGGACAGAGGAACCTGGTAGGCTACAGTTCATGGGGATGGAAAGAGCTGGAAGCAACTGAACATGCAAGCTTATACTTAGGCCAGAGTAGTTTTGCAAAGTAGTGGGTTCCCCATCCCTAGAAGCATTTGAGTTGGGCCTGGCTGACTTCATCAAGGATGTTCTTAAAGAGAACAGAAGGCTGCCTTAGAGATACCAGCCCAGGGATCTGGGGGTCTTTGGAAGACCACTCAGGTCCCATCTCTGCCCCTAGCTTTTCTCCAGGACTAGTTTCTTCCCAGAGAGGTAAGGAGGTCCAGGCAGGTCACTGTAGGGGGAAGCCACACCTGGGCAGTGTCAGGGTTAGCAGGGAGTGGAAAGCTGAAGCTCTATTCAGAACACTACCTTATATTTGAGTATACTCTTTTTCAAAGTAGTTTTACCTACTTTTATGATTTTTTCAAAAGTTGTATTTTTTTAATTGAATACAGAACATTCTCAGAATCCCAGAAGCCCTCCAAATCCCTCTCTTAATCACAATCTTCTTCTTCCCTCTGAAGGTAAATGGCAACCATACTTCTTATTCATCTGGCATGTTTTCAAATCCTAAATGAAATCATGTAGGATGCATGCTCTACATCTGCCTTCCTTGACCCAACATTATGTTTGTGAGATTTCTCTATATTATGACCTTACAGCATTTAATTCTCACAGAAACACCAAAAGGTGGGTTAAAAAGATATTCACAACTTGTTATGGAGATGAGGAAAGGAACCCAAGAGATTAAAGGACTTTTCCGAGGTCGTGTTAACCAATAACTTGTCAGTAAGTGGTACCTGGGTCTTCCCAGGTGGTTCAAGCGGTGAAGAACCTGCCTGCCAATGCAGGAGACTCAGGCAGGAGATGTGGGTTCGATCCCTGGGTCAGGAAGATCCCCTGGAGTAAGAAATGGCTACCCAACTCCAGTATTCTCTTCTGGAGGTTCTATGGACAGAGGGGCCTGGTGAGCCACAGTCCATGGGGTCACAAAAGAGCCAGACTCAACTGAGCACAAGTGGCACTTAGACCCGCAGAGTGCAGTCTAGCTTTCTTCCTCGCACCGTGTTGGCACTCCCGAGAAGTATGGCTTGGGACAGCGTGGGAACTGGGTTCATTCATATTTGGCTCTCCTACTGACCGCCTTTGTGACTTTCAGCACATCACCTACCATCTCTGAAACCCAAATGCCTCATTTGCAGAATAGTATGCTGACATCAATGACTGAGGCAGTCAGTTAATATTTGGTAAGTGGATGAACAAATGATTCTGGTCGTTAGAATAAAATGAGATTGTGTATATAAAATCTTTTGGCACTTTTTGGCACTCAATAAAAAGTAGCTATAGGTGATCCTGGAAAGAAATTCTCATATCAGCAGAGGCTCCTAAGGAAAGATTAATTTTGATACACTAGCTAGAATTCATTGTTAGGATGCACTGAGCTCTCTGATACTAGATGATTAGCTGGAAGGGAAATGAACAAAATAAAAACAATGATCTAGGTATTTCCAAAAAGCAGAGCTGTCACTTTGCTGACAAAAGTTCATATAGTCAAAGCTATGGTTTTTCCAGTAGTCATGTGAGAATGTGAGAGTTGCACCATAAAGAAGGCTGAGCTCTGAAAAACTGATGCTTTCGAATTGTGGTGCAGGAGAAGGCTCTTGAGAGTCCCTTAGACTGCAAGGAGATCCAACCAGAGGAATCAACTCTGAATGTTCATTAGTTCTGATCCTGAAGTTGAAGTTCAATACTTTGGCCACCTGATGCGAAGAACCGACTCATTGGAAAAGACCCTGATGCTGGGAAAGATTGAAGTCAACAGGATTAGAGGGCAGCAGAGGATGAGATTGTCAAATAGCATCACAGACTCAGTAGACATGAGTGTGAACAAACTGGAAGATACTGAAGGACAAAGAAGCCTGGCGTGCTGCAGTTCATGGAATCACAAAGAGCTGCACATGACTGAGCAACTGAGCAACAACAGCAAAGCATTTCCAACATTTGAAAACTTGCAAAAGACCTAGATGCCCCACCATGTACCCAGGGTCACCTAGAAGCTCAGGTCTAAGTAACAGCTCCTCTCATTAGCCCTCTTAAAACTCTCAAAGTGTTTCTCACACACCCATTTGCTCCAGGCTTTGGTGTTATGTACAAAAACATCCGCTTTTCAAAGCTAATCTCTTCCTGAATTTTTGACATGCATATAGCACTGGTGAATTTACAACCACCTCTGGGATAGCATAGATTTTCTCAAGCAGAATGTAAAAACCATCCAGCTAGCAGGCCAAGTTAGAAATCCACGTTCATCTAAGTTGGTTTGTGCCTAAATGCTCTCTGGGGTTTTACTTATTTTTCAACTTGCTCGTGCTATGAAAGTTCCATCTTCTAAATGTTAAATCACTGAGCCATGAAAAGATGTTACATGACCACAGCTAGCAAGCAGCGTCAGTTTTCCTGTAATGGTCTGTCTGTGTGGTGCTAGCTGTGGGAAATTTTGGAATGGCTTTCTAAATATTGTGGCATCCTTCTCCTTTAATATGTGAGTCATCACTGCAATTTATTGAGGACTTAGTATGCATCAGATTCTGTTAGCTACTCTTTTGGTGTTTCATTTAATCTTTACAGTAACCCCTTTAAGATAGAATTAGTGTCATCATTTTGTGGAAAAGGAAGCAGACCCAAATAGCTTTTTCAAGGCTAAACATCCATAAGTGGCAGAGCTAGAACTGGAGCCTCTCGCTGTCTGATTTCAATGCTAGTTCTTTTTCCTCACTTCTATGATTCAAAGCAGGGATGAGGGGACTCTACTATGACAAGTCTGGAACACAGAACCCAAGGAAGAAGATGGACTCTCATCTTACTGATATGCATAGTCCTATAGTAGTAGGTGCTGTGGTTTCCCTAAGTCCTGATGCCTTGCTTAACAAAGAATGTACTCAGCTTCTCCGTTGTATCTGACTCTTTGCACCCCCATGGAACCCCCAGGCTCCTCGGTCCATTGGATTCTCCAGGCAAGAATACTGCAGTGGGTTGCCACTTCCTTCTCCATGTCGAAGAACACAGCCCCACTATAACTGGAGAGGATTGGGTCCTGGCACACCTTCCAAGGAGGAAGTCAAGTGTACTTGTGTTGACCCCAGTCTGTGTCTGCCCAAAACAGACTGCCCAGAAGCAGTCTGGAGGAGCAGAGAACAGTTTTCCAGATTTTTCTTCCATCACCAAGTTGAAGTGCTCTCTGCTGCTCTATCGTGGGTCTTTATCTAGCAGAGCAATTCTGTTCTGCCAAAATATACATTCCAAATATAAGTGCTTAACATAATGATGATAATATAACCAAAACAACAGATAACCTCCAATGGTGAGCCCCAGACATTTGGAAGAGGGAGGAAATATAAACATGTTGCTGCCCTTGAGGGTCAGGTACCTTTGAAGGTGAGAGAAGTGTCTCTTGCTCATTCTCCCTTGTCTTTAGAGTCATTTAGGTCTTTGAAGTAACTGAAATTTGGCCCCTAAGTCTTGCATTCTTCCTACTTTTAAAATACACTCCCTTTATCATAGTCTAAGCCACCAGCATCTCTCCACAAGTCTGTTTGGGCCACCAGTCTAGGCTTCATTTCTACTCCTGTCCCCCTTATAATTTATTTTTTTCAAAGCAACCAGAGTGTCCTTTCAAGCACATAATTCACATACTTTGGGGACAGAATTTATTTTCTAAAGACGACTGCACCAATAGGTCTTGTTCCACATGCTCTTACAAGGTAATACTGAGACCCCACCGTCACTACACGGTTCTAGATTCCCTCCTCTTGACGCTGAGTAGGCTTTGGGATGGACTCCACGAGTAAAACACAGCAGACTTTCAAGACTAAGTTAATAAAGGTGATACAAGCTACCACCAGGCTCTGTCTCCTGAAACGCTTGCCTTGGGAATCCAGCCGCCATCTTGTGAGGAAGCCAAGAAGGTATATGGAAGGGCTTGCTGCAGTCCAGCTGAGGTGGCCTTGTAAAACCAACATTCCCCACTAGACATTCCCTCACTAGAGTGAGCAAGCTTTCAGATGACTGCCATTCCCAGCTTTATCGCTGCCCCAGCTGAGCAGAGATGAGCTGACTCACCAAGCCCTGCCTATATGGTGGGTCTCTGAGCAAAACAGATACTGTCATTGTGTCAAGAAACTACATTTAGAGGATGTTTGTTATACAGCAACAGGAAAGTAGAACTCCATCACTCCCTTGCTCAAAATCCTCCAGTGATTTTCCAGTGCCATATGGGTGATTTAGTCAATGGCAGTCCCTCCCATCTCTTCAGCCCTCTGAAGAGGGCTACACTGACATACACTGAAGGTCACTGAAGTGTAGCTGCATGTTTCTTTTGTTCCATGGAATCCACTGAGCTTGTTCCAACCTCAGGGTCTCTGTTCTCACTGCTCCTTCTGCCTGAGTGCTATCCCTTGGACCTTGGCACAGCTGGATTCTTGTCATAATTCAGGTTCTGGTTCAAACACTCTTCCTCCTCTGATCACCAGAACTAACCTCTGGGTTACTTTCAGATTGAAGGAGCACATATACAGGGTTGCATGGTCAGTGTGACTTTTTTTTTTCCCCCCAGCCATGCTCAGCTGCAAAGTTGCAGGCCTGGAATAAGTGCAAAGTGGAATTTGTTTTAAACAGACTTAGAGCCTTATCTGGAGAAGGCAATGGCATCCCACTCCAGTACTCTTGCTTGGAAAATCCCATGGATGGAGGAGCCTGGTAGGCTGCAGTCCATGGGGTTGCAAAGAGTCAGACACAATTGAGTGACTTCACTTTCACTTTTCACTTTCGTGCATTGGAGAAGGAAATGGCAACCCATTCCAGTGTTCTTGCCTGGAGAATCCCAGGGACGGGGGAGCCTGGTGGGCTGCCGTCTATGGGGTCACACAGAGTTGGACACAACTGACGCAATGCAGCAGCAGCAGCAGCAGCAAAGCCTTATCAGGTGGACTCATTGCTCTGAACCCCTTTGAAAGGGACTCTGCATCAGTAATTGTTTCTCCCCACAGAGTCTCCAAAGGTGCTTTTCACCAAGACAATATGCTAATGATGGGGTAGCCACAGTCTCAAAGATGTGTTTATCAGGTTCTGTTTCAGTCTTTGACTCACTGGCAGTGAAAGAGAGAAAGAGAGAGAATCTTAGTATACAAATGCCTTGGTTCTCTTTGAGCATTTTTGATTCTCTATTTTCCAAAGTTTATTTGTTAATTGTCCACTGTCATCAAGGAAGCTATATTCTAGTGGGAGGGGCAGATGCTAGGCAGATAATATATAAAATAGAGTATGTCACTGTGTGATGATATAGGAGAGAAGATGGTCAATCATTCAGTCATGTCTGACTCCTTGAGACCCCATGGACTGTAGCCTCCCAGGCTCCTCTGTCCATGGGATTTCCCAGGCAAGAATACTGGAGCATGTTGCCATTTCCTTCTCCAGAGAATCTTCTCAACCCAAGGATCAAACTTGTGTCTCTTGCATCTCCTACATTGGCAGGCAGATTCTTTACCACTAGAGCCACCTGAGAAGCCCTAGGAGGGAATGGGAGAGGCTTAATAAATAAACGTATCGGTCATGCAGCTATCCATGGATGAATGTCCCAGGAAGAAGTGGCAAGCATGTAATGCTTAAGAATCAGCAAAAAAAAAAGAGAGTATGGCTGGAGTGCAGTGAGAAAGAGAAGGAGGTGGGATTCCAGAAAAACCATAATTAGATCTTATTTGGACTTTCCCTCATACCCTGAGTGAGGTGGGAAATGGCTCAGTTTCATGATGTGGCTTAAGAAAAGCAGTAGAAAGATAAAGAACAGGAAGTCCAATTAGGAGATGTTTTCAGTAACCCAGAAATGGATCCAGCAGTAGAGGCTTGTATGAAGACCTTAGAGCCTGGAGTAGTGATTAGTGGTCAGATTTTGGGTATAGGCTATATATTGTCATCCCACTTATTTAACTTATATGCAGAGTACATCTTGTGAAATGCCAGGTTGGATGAAGCACAAGCTGGAATCAAGATTGTTGGGAGAAATAGCAATAACTTCAGATATGCAGTTGATACAACACTGATGACAGAAAGCAAAGAAGAATTAAAGACCCTCGATGAAAATGAAAGAAGAGAGTGGAAAAGTTGGCTTAAAACTCAACATTCAGGAAATGAAGATCATGGCATCTGGTCCCATCACTTCATGGCAAATAGATGGGAAACAGTGGAAACAGTGTCAGACTTTATTTTTGGGGTCTCCAAAATCACTGCAGATGGTGATTGCAGCCATGAAATTAAAAGATGCTTGCTCCTTGGAAGAAAAGCTATGACCAACCTAGACGGTACATTAAAAAGCAGAGACATTACTTTGCCATCAAAGGTCCATCTAGTCAAAGTTACGGTTTTTCCAATAGTCATGTATGGATGTGAGAGTTGAACTATAAAGAAAGCTGAGCACTGAAGAATTGGTGCTTTCGAACTGTGGTGTTGGAGAAGACTCTTGAGAGTTCCTTGGACTGCAAGGAGATCCAACCAGTCCATTCTAAAGGAGATCAGTCCTGAATATTCATTGGAAGAACTGATGCTAAAACTGAAACTCCAGTACTTTGGCCACCTGATGCAAAGAACGGACTTATTGGGAAAGAGCCTGATGCTGGGAAAGATTGAAGGTAGGAGGAAAAGGGGACAACAGAGGATGAGATGGTTGGATGGCATCACTGACTCGACGGACATGAGTTTGAGCAAGCTCTGGGAGTTGGTGATGGACAGGGAAGCCTGGTGTGCTGCAGTCCATGGGGTCTCAAAGAGTCAGACATGACTGAGCGACTAAACTGAACTGAACACAACACTTGCTGATGGATTGGATATTCGAGAAGAGAAAAATGGTATCAATGGGGACTTTGAGATTTTATCCTGAGCAACTGTGAGAATGGAGTTGCCATAGACTGCAATGAATGCGATGGTAAGTGGAGCAGGTCTGGGGGATATTTAGAAGCATCAGGAATTATATTTCATGCAGATTATGTTTCAAATGTCTCAATATATATTAGACAAGCAGCATTATACAGGCAGCTGAATATAAGAGTATAGCTTTGTAGGAGATAATTAGGCTGGTGATATAAATTTGGTAGTTAGTTATCAGGGCATAAATGGTATTTGCAATCATGTGATCAGAAAAATCTCACTAAGAAATGGATGTCGATAGAGAAATCTAGTCCAAGGAGTGAGACCTGGAAATTTCCAACATTTGGAGATAGGAGAGAATGGGTACCACTGACTGATTAATGAGGATTGACCCCTGAGGTGTGAAAACAAAGTACTGAGAGGGTAGCAGGTAGGAAGGTCAGAGGTCAACAAGCATCAGGAGGAAATAAAAAACAAACAACTAACAAAAAACATCTTCCACTTGCAATTTATTTCCTCTGATGCTTGGGGACCTCTGGCTTTCCTACCTGTTACACTCTCATTACCTGCCCAGTCACTCAGTTGTGTCTGACTCTGCAACCCCATAGACTGCAGCACGATAGGCTCCTCTGTCCATGGGAGTCTCCAGGCAAGAATATTGGAGTGGGTTTTCATGCCCTCCTCCAGGGGATCTTTCTGACCCAGGTATTGAACCCGCAACTCCTGTATCTCCTACATTGCAGGTGCATTCTTCACCACTGAGCCACCAGGGAAGCCTAAAAACTAAGTATGCTGCTGCTGCTGCTAAGTCGCTTCAGTTGTGTCTGACTCTGTGCGACCCCATAGACGGTAGCCCACCAGGCTCCCCCATCCCTGGGATTCTCCAGGCAAGAACACTGGAGTGGGTTGCCATTTCCTCCTCCAATGCATGAAAGTGAAAAGTGAAAGTGAAGTCGCTCAGTCATGTCAGACTCTTAGTGATCCCATGAACTACAGCCTACCAGGCTCCTCTGTCCATGGAATTTTCCAGGCAAGGGTACTGTAGTGGGGTGCCACTGCCTTCTCTGAAAACTAAGTATAAGAAAAAGATTAAAAAAGAAGTGGTACATATATACAATGGAATATTACTCAGTCATAAAAAAGAATGAAATTGGGTTATTGGTAGAGATTTGGACCGATCTAGAGTCTGTCATACAGAATGAAGTAAGTCAGAATAAGAAGAACAAATATCATGTATTAACACATGTATTTGGAATCTAGAAAGATGGTAACAAACCTATTTCCAGGGCAGGAATAAAGATACACATGTAGAGAACAAACATGAGGACACAGCAAGGAAAAGGGGAGGGTGGGATGAGTTGGGAGAGTAGCATCGACGTGTGTATTCTACCGTGTGTCAGGTAGCTAGCGGGAAGCTCAGCTTGCTGCTCTATGATGACCTAGAGGGTGGGATGGGCTGGGAGGAGGGAGATCTGAGAGGGAGGAGATATATGTATACAAATAGCTGACTCACTTCGTTGTACAGCAGAAACTAATACAACATTGTAAAGCCGTTATACTCCAACAGAAAAAGAATGTCCTAAGAGAAGGAAGGTGCAACCAACTACTTGAAACATTAATGAACAAAGTGAGACACATGTTGAGAATTTCCTGTTGGATTTGGAGGTGAGGAGATACTTGATGTTCTTGACAGGGGCTATTTCAGTGGTGGTGAAAAGATGAAAATCAGGATGACAGTGGGGTCAGGAGAGGAAAGGAGGAAGGGGAATGCAGTGGCTTTATTTGACTATATTTATCCTGTGAGGAGATCAGCCCTGGGATTTCTTTGGAAGGAATGATGCTAAAGCTGAAACTCCAGTACTTTGGCCACCTCATGCCAAGAGTTGACTCATTGGAAAAGACTCTGATGCTGGGAGGGATTGGGGGCAGGTGGAAAAGGGGACGACAGAGGATGAGATGGCTGGATGGCATCACTGACTTGATGGATGTGAGTTTGAGTGAACTCCAGGAGTTGGCGATGGACACGGAGGCCTGGCGTGCTGCGATTCATGGGGTCACAAACAGTCAGACACGACTGAGCGACTGATCTGATCTGATCCTATAAAAGCTTCTCTGGTGGCTCAGCTGGTAAAAAATCCGCCTGCAATGTGGGAGACCTGAATTCCACCCCTGGGTTGGGAAGATCCCCTGGCGAAGGAAATGGCTACCCACTCCAGTATTCTGGCCTGGAGAATTCCATGGACCCCCATATGTCACAAAGAGTCAGGCATGACTGAGCGATTTTCACTTTCGCTTTCTTTTCATCCTGCAAAAAGAGCATAGACATGGATGCAGTCGCTAAAGAGGGATATGGGGCAAGTGAAGATCTTTAAAAAATCAGAGTCCATAAATAGTCAAGTTTCATGTGTGCAAAGGGCACAGTGAGAAGAGAAGCTAAAGATGAAAAAAGACTTTGCTAATGGCTTCCTTGAGTTCCAAAAGCACAGAGAAAGGGATGCAGGAGTTGAGGGTGGCAATGTGGTCAGATTAGGTCATGTGCAGAGCTTTACACACAGATAACAGGGGAGAGTCTTTAACTTCTTGTGGTAACTGATGTAGAACAGGAAAGGGGGCTTATGAAATTAGCCACAAAATGCTCAAACTACCGCACAATTGCACTCATCTCACACGCTAGTAAAGTAATGCTCAAAATTTTCCAAGCCAGGCTTCAGCAATATGTGAACTGTGAACTTCCTGATGTTCAAGCTGGTTTTAGAAAAGACAGAGGAATCAGAGATCAAATTGCCAACATCCGCTGGATCATGGAAAAAGCAAGAGAGTACCAGAAAAACATCTATTTCTGCTTTATTGACTATGCCAAAGCCTTTGACTGTGTGGATCACAATAAACTGTGGAAAATTCTGAAAGAGATGGGAATACCAGACCACCTGATCTGCCTCTTGAGAAATTTGTATGCAGGTCAGGAAGCAACAGTTAGAACTGGACATGGAACAACAGACTGCTTCCAAATAGGAAAAGGAGTACGTCAAGGCTGTATGTTGTCACCCTGCTTATTTAACTTATATGCAGAGTACATCATGAGAAACGTTGGGCTGGAAGAAGCACAAGCTGGAATCAAGATTGCCGGGAGAAATATCAATAACCTCAGATATGCAGATGACACCACCCTTATGGCAGAAAGTGAAGAGGAACTAAAAAGCCTCTTGATGAAAGTGAAAGAGGAGAGTGAAAAAGTTGGCTTAAAGCTCAACATTCAGAAAACGAAGATCATGGCATCCGGTCCCACCACTTCATGGGAAATAGATGGGGAAACAGTGGAAACAGTGTCAGACTTTATTTTTCTGGGCTCCAAAATCACTACAGATGGTGACTGCAGCCATGAAATTAAAATACGCTTACTCCTTGGAAGAAAAGTTATGACCAACCTAGATAGCATATTCAAAAGCAGAGACATTACTTTGCCAACAAAGGTTCATCTAGTCAAGGCTATGGTTTTTCCAGTGGTCATGTATGGATGTGAGAGTTGGACTGTGAAGAAGGCTGAGCGCTGAAGAATTGATGCCTTTGAACTGTGGTGTTGGAGAAGACTCTTGAGAGTCCCTTGGACTGCAAGGAGATCCAACCAGTCCATTCTAAAGGAGATCAGCCCTGGGATTTCTTTGGAAGGAATGATGCTAAAGCTGAAACTCCAGTACTTTGACCACCTCATGCCAAGAGTTGACTCATTGGAAAAGACTCTGATGCTGGGAGGGATTGGGGGCAGGAGAAGAAGAGGACGACAGAGGATGAGATGGCTGGATGGCATCACTGACTCAATGGATGTGAGTCTGGGTGAACTCCAGGAGTTGGTGATGGACAGGTAGGCCTGGCGTGCTGCGATTCATGGGGTTGCAAAGAGTCGGACACAACTGAGTGACTGAACTGAACTGAACTGATGACTGTTTGATCTCAGATCCGTTCTCTGCAATTCTCCATGTCTTGAGAGTCTAGCTTCCTTGCAGGTTGGACTATGAAGAGGCTATTGGTCATCTGAATTCCCACTGATCAAAACCAGTGGGAAAGTAGCTCTAGCAGGAGATCAGAAAGCAGGAGGAGAGAGAGGTTGGTATTTTCCTAGCTTCTTCCAATTCTGGTAATGGCTATATTTCTTTAAGCCCCTGCTCTTTGGGCAGTACCTCTTCTATGGCTCCAGCTCATGATGGTCAAGGGTTGGTGATTCCTTTTGCCTTTGCTTGTCCCTTGGTAATCAACATCCTTGTTGGTTCTCACATTTCTGTTCATAGCTCAGCCAACAGCCTCTTCATTAAATTTCTCCAGTTAAATGGCCATTTGATTCCATGCCTGGATTCTGGTGGTCTTTCCTTCTACTGCTAACAGAGTTACCACATATCTAGGTGTGCCCAGTACTGTTCTGATTTACATGATTCATGCCAGTGTGATTATTAACAGCATCCTCTTTTATTCTCACAATTATTCTAGTTTTGCTAAATCATATAGCCATCATACTGATGGTCCCCTGGTTCTATTTACTATGACCCTAAGTACCCAGGAATGTGAATGTTCTGATAACCTTCCCTCTGGCTGGTGTCTTCTTGGTCTCTTACAGTCTTTCCTGTGAACTGAGATGCTGGGTATCTAAGATAGGGGAGGGAAAGGAAGAACATAGTTTGGTCTTAATTTTCATTCTCCCAACACATGAGGGTAAAAGCAAATGAAAAAACAGAATGCATCTTGTTTATGATGTACATTTTCCCATCTTAATCATGTATAATGAAGAGCTACTTCTCTGGGGCCACTGGCTCATTAGCTTCCTACCATCCCTTATTTGAGATATGAATAAAGCCAACTTGAAGAATGGCGCTGGTGAATGGACATCAAATAGCATCACAACCTTGAGCACATTAACTAAGCTCTGTTGGCCACGATTTCCATCTGTAAATGGGAGGATTAATAGTACCTACCTAATGAGGTGACTAGGATTAAATGAGTTAGGATATAAAGATGTTTAAAAACGTGCCTAGCACAGACTAAGCATTGTGCAGTTGTAACTCCATCACACACACACACACACAGTGATGGAGAAAGATGGGGATGGGGTTTAACATTCATGCTGCAGAGACAGGAAAGTAATTCTCCTCTATTGAGAGGAGCATGATACTCCTCATGCTCTCATGCAGCAAATTGTGTTACAGATCCATGTAGTTTGTTGAAACAAGGGGCTATTTCCTGTCTGGAAAGAGTGTGCATTTCTAGGAAAAGGAAGAAAAGGAAAGTGACACTTGCTTCATTCAAGCCTCAGCAGAGCAATCTACCTTTGAGAGCAGCCACCTTGGGAAATGTGGGGCAGTTTCCAGAACCTGTACACAATTTTGGTTTTGTTCATGTTAACCAAACAAATGAAATCAGCATTCATGTTTATGAACTGACATAATTTCTGGGTTAGAGGTTGTGCAGTACAAGGGTGTATCAGTGTGGGTCCCACCCAAAGACAAACTCTATGAAGTAATTTGGACAGAGGAAGTGTAAACAGAATTAATCGTTAAGTTATGATGAGAAGGAACAAAAAAGATGAAAGAAAATCCTAGGGAGTTTGAGATGGACATGCACACACTGCTATGCAGAATGAGTAACTGACAAGGACCTACTGTATAGAACAGGGAGCTCTGCTCAATATTATGTAATAACATGAATGGGAAAAGAATTTGAAAAAGAATAGATTCATGTATAATGAAAAAGAATAGACACATGTATATCTGAATCACTTTGCTGCACACCTGAACTATCACAACATTGTTAATCAACTATGTGAATGTTATTCAGCTGCTAAGTCATGTCTGACTCTTTGTGGCCCCATGGACTATAGCATGCCAGGCTCCTCTGTCCTCCACCATCTCCTGGAGTTTGCTCAAATTCATGTTCACTGAGTCAGTGATGCTATCTAACCATCTGATCCTCTGCCACTCCTTTCTCCTTTTGCCTTCAATCTTTCCCAGCATCAGTGTCTATTTCAGAGTTGGCTCTTTGCCTCAGGTAGCCAAAGTATTGAAGCTTCAGCTTCAGCAACTATCCTTTCATTGAATAATCAACTATACTCCAATATAAAGTGAAAAGTTTTTAAAATGAAATAAAACCCTAAAGGTACCCTGGCACTGCTGTAGAGTACCACAAGAAGCACCAACTTGGAAGAGGTTCCAATCTTGTTGGAGAAGGTGTGGGTGTAATCCAGTGAGTGGCAGAGAAGCACTCTGGCCTATAGGACACCCTAGTTGATATCCAGTTCAGTTGCTCTGTCATGTCTGATTCTTTGCAGCCCCATGGACTGCTGCACACCAGGTATCCCTGTCCATCACCAAATTCCGGAGCTTACTCAAACTCATCCGTTGAGTTGGTAATGCCATCCAACCAACTCATTCTCTGTCATCTCCTTCTCCTCCTGCCTTCAATCTTTCCCAGCAACAGGGTCTTTTCCAATGAGTCAGTTCCTTGCATCAGGTGGTCAAAGTATTGAAGTTTCAGCTTCAGCATCAGTCCTTCCAGTGAGCATTCAGGACTGATTTCCTTTAGGATGGACTGGTTGGATCTTCTTGCAGTCCAAGGGACTTTCGAGAGTCTTCTCCAACACCACAGTTCAAAAGCATCAATTCTTCGGTGCTCAGCTTTCTTTATAGTCCAACTCTCACATCCATACACGACTACTGGAAAAACCATAGCTTTGACTAGATGGACCTTTGATGGCAAAGTAATGTCTCTGCTTTTTAATATGCTGTCTAGGTTGGTCATAGCTTTTTTTCCAAGGAGCAAGCATCTTTTAATTTCATGGCTGCAATCACCATCTGCAGTGATTTTGGAGCCCCAAATAATAAAAATCTCTCGCTGTTTCCATTGTTCCCTCATCTATTTGCTGTGAAGTGATGGTACCAGATGCCATGATCTTAGTTTTCTGAATGTTGAAATTTAAGCCAACTATCTCACTCTCCTCTTTCACTTTCATCAAGAGGCTCTTTAGTTCTTCTTCACTTTCTGCCATAAACGTGGTGTCATCTGCATATCTGAGGTTATTGATATTTCTCCCGGCAATCTTGATTCCAGCTTGTGCTTCATTCAGCCCAGCATTTAACATGATGTACTCTGCATATAAATTAAATAAGCAGGGTGACAGTATACAGGCTTGAAGTACTCCTTTCCCGATTTGGAATCAGTCAGTTGTTCCACGTCCAGTTCTAACTGTTGCTTCTTGACCTGCATACAGATTTCTCAGGAGGCAGGTCAGGTGCTCTGGTATTCCCATCTCTTGATGAATTTTCCATAGTTTGTTGTGATCCACACAGTTAAAGGCTTTGGTGTAGTCAATAAAGCAGAAGTAGATGTTTTTCTGGAACTCTCTTGCTTTTTCAATGATCCAATGGATGTTGTCAATTTGATCTCTGGTTCCTCTGCCTTCTCTAAATCTAATTTGAACATCTGGAAGTTCAGTCCCCAGTCCCCAGGCAAACAAGAACAGACTGCTTGGGTCCACAAATAGAGGGAGTCAGTGTACATTCTTGGGGGTGCACAGGCATTTGCATCAGAAAGGCAGGAAAAAACTCTGGGGGTTAGGCAAGCCGAGGCTGCCAATGACACACAGACATAGCTCAAGGGCTCCTATAGATGCAAGGCCTGGAGCACACAGTGCCTGAGATTGTAGCTCCTTGGGAAACAGATTAGAATACTGAGGCTGGTGGGTGTCCAGACAAAACACGGAGCGATGCTGGAGCGGTGTCTCCCCACAGGTACTATAACACCTGTGCATATGGCTCGGGCTGGTTCACATCCAGATGGGGCCACGGGATCACTAGGGCAATTCTGCAGGTGTTAGGACGTTTCTTTTACGCTCCTGTTTACCCATCAGATGAACCATCCTGATTTCCTTTTTTGCCCATTAATATTAAACATTAAATGTTTTTAAATTGGACTACAATGGCTTCACAATGTTGTATTAGTTTCTGGTGTGCAAAGCATGAATCAGCTATGTTTACATGTATCCCTGCCTTGCTGAACCTCCCTCTCCCCATCCCACCTCGCTAGGTCATCACAGAGCCAAGCTGAGCTCCCTGTGCTATACAGCAGCTTCCCACTAGCCATCTGTTTTACAGATGGGAATGTAAATATGTCAGTGCTGCTCTTTCAACTCACCCCACCGTCTCCTTCCCCTGCTGTGTCTACACTTTCATTCTCTACATCTGTGTCTCCATTCCTGCCCTGCAAATAGGCTCATCTGTACAAATTTTCTAGATTCCATGTACATGAGTTAATACACAATATTTGTTTTTCTGTCTCTGACTTACTTCACTCAGTGTGACAGACTCTAAGTTCATCCACATCACTAAAAATGACCCAATTTCATTCCTTCTTATAACAGTAATATTTGTACCTATGTACCACATCTTCTTTATTCATTCACTTGTTAATGGACATTTAGGTTGTTTCCATGTCCTGGCTATTGTAAATAGTGAGGCAATGAAGACTAGGGTACATATTTCTTTTTGAATTATGGATTTCTCAGAGTATACAGTCAGTAGTGGGATTGCTGGGTCATATGGTAGCTCTATTTTTATTTTTAAGGAACCTCCTCCATACTGTTCTCCATCGTGGTTGTATCAATTTACATTCCCACCAATAGTGCAAGAGGTTGTCAGGAATTCTAATTTCTGACAACTCTTCCTTCTGTAGCATTGTAACCCTGGTCACACTGACAGAGCTCTCTCTGGCCATTGTCTGTGGCAGTATTCCAGATGCCATCATACTGGTAGAGAATACACTAAAAATATTACTTCCTGTGCCTGGCATCCTGGAGAAGAGTTTCCTGGAATTTTTGTGAGCTTTTTGAGCAACTATATAAGGGTTATATTTAAATTAATGCACTGTGTCCCAAGCAATAACCACTTATGTGTGGTATATAATTGACCTTACTTACAGTTATTATAGTGGATATAGTCTTTCAGGCTATCACCAAGTAAAGTTTGCATTTTTATAATCACAATATTAAAGACTAGAAAATGTATTCCCAGGTAGCATTGCTGTGAGTGACATGCATTTTCTACCTCATTAACAGGAGGGGTCATTAGATAATCTTCTGAAGGCTTTGGGTAAATCTATTTCTTGAAACTGTTCTCCTGGGATAAACAGATAAAGTCGTCATTTTGTTCACTGTGGTGTCTCTAACTCTCAAGATGACTGATGGGCCATAATGGTATTCCATGGGGACAGGATGCATTGACTGCGGGGTTGGCTTTCTGTTTCCTTAGCAACCCTTTCCTAGGGACACCATGGCAGCCACATTTATTCAAAGTTAGGATTCTTAAAAAAAAAAGACCGTTTTTCAATTGAGATTTTATATACCTAAATTAACTTTGCTCAAGAGACATGCATTTTGCATTGGTATCATTTTTTAGTTTGTGTGTTATTTCTCATTAGAATAGCAAATTCTGCCCTCAGAGGAGAATTGGCTGGGAGGGGAGAGTGCTGAGGGCAGACGAGATTAGAAAGGCTTAATAACCCGAGTCCCAGAGAGGAAGCGGTTTTCTCTCAGCTCCATTTTCCAATATAGCCCTGAGGGGAACTAGTTTAGAGTCTAAGCAAACGCTGTCAAATACATGGTCTCCTTAGCACCGTGTTATTCAATCTGAGTGGAAATAATGTTGTCTTTCCAATTGTTTTTACAAAAAAAGCTGGCCTTTGTGGGAAATGTGTTACCATTTCCTAAACCAGGGTTCTCCAAGCTTGGTGCCATTCATATTTGTATTTTGGGCCAGGTGATTCTTTGTTGGGAGGGAGGTTACCTTATGTATTATAGGATATTTAGTATTCAATATTTAGTGTTAGTATTCCAGATCTCTATCCAGTAGATACTAGCATATCCTTTCTCCCACTGTAACAATATTGCCAAATATTTCCTGGGCGGGGGGGCAAATAGCCCCCCTCTGCTTGAGATCTATTATTCAAAACAAAGGTGAATACCTCTGCCATTCTCCCTTATCTGTCCTTACTTTTCATGCCCAGAATGTTGATTAAAAGGAGCTATGTTGTATTTACATATTGTTTTACAAGTATGTATCATTATAACATCATTGTCCTGGTTACCCTTGAGAAGAGATGATTTGATTGATCTTCTGGCCTCAGTGTTTCTCATTTCTGTCAAATTATCTGCTCACATTGCAGTTTATATTTTTTACATGGCATGCCAGAGGGAAGACACCACTGCCGACACTTCCCAACCCCCAAATATGAAAACGGAAAGCATAATTAGGGACTTCCATGGTGACGCAGTGGTTACGACTCCACAGCTCCACGGGGCCATGGGTTTGATCCCTGGTCAGGGAACAAAGATCCCACATGCTACGCAGTATGCTCAAAAAACAAATAAAATGAAAGAGTGATAAAATAAAATAAGGCTAAAGAAAGAGCCATGGAGGAATCTACTATGAATTTCACCGGACACAGTTTTACAGAATATTGATCCTACTTGGCCCTACAATTAGCCACATAGTTAGACACATATGGCAGAGGGGGGATTTATATGACACGTTTAAGCACTAGAAGTTTTCACAAGGATTTTTTTCCAACAAGGTCTGCTAGAACAAAAATTCTTAATCGATAAAAGAATGTGTACAGCTCCCTACACTTGCGTATGACCAAAGCCACATTTTAGATTAAAGATATTCCACTGTAAATCCTGTACGTGGAGAAACATTTTTGTCTGATCTCAAAAAAGTTAGACTTACCAAAAAGTTTTTCCAGATGCTCCCCAATGCAGTTAGAATTGACCTATGCTGGAACTGAAGCAGCACTTGAAAACTCTGATGTGAGCTAGCGCCAGCGTCTGCCATGATGCCCCCTGGCACATATTCAGCAGTTGTTGGGCTTTGTTGGAACCGGTTTCAATCTTAGAGATGAGGTCTGTGTGTCAAGGAGGATGGAAAGATCATAGAGTTTTGCATCTGGTTGACTTGAGTCTTAAACCCAGCACTGGCTGTGGGATTTCAGGCACCTTATTTAACCGTTTGCGCTTCAGTTTCTGGAAAGTAAGAGTATAATTCAACCATTGCCAGGTCATCACAGGAATTAGAATATACACATATCCCTGAGCCCCTCCCCTGTGGGATGGTTACTCCATGCTGACAAGATGTCTGACTCCCATGGCCTCAGGCTAACACATCTAGTCCCTTCCCAAGTGGATGACTGAAGCCTTCTTGTTTCTTTGAAAAACAACAAATTACCATCTACCTAAGGAAGACATTTCCTTCCCTGGTAGCTCAGATGGTAAAGAATCTACCTGCAATTCAGGAGACCTGGGTTCTATCCCTGGGTCAGGGAGATCCACCGGAAGAGGAAATGGCAACCCACTCCCGTATTCTTGCCTGGGAAATCCCGTGGACAGAGGAGGAGCCTGGCAGCCTACAGTCCACAGGGTTGCAAAAGAGTCAGACATGACTGAGCAACTAACACACAAGCACACACGAGGGGTTTCCAAATGGCAATGTCAGCCTGGCTGGGAGCCGACTGAAATAACGGTCCCTGGTTCATTTGCTAGAGATTCTGATTCAGTGGTCATCTCAATGACTTGGGAGCTGAGCCTTAGAAAGCTCTTCAGGAGGTAGTAATGTGGGAAACTTTCACTTTATGAAACATGGGAGTTTTCCCTTTATGAAAACTCACTAATTGGTTCACTTTTCGGCATGTATGTGCATTGTATGATACTTCTTCACAAGTTTAATTAAAATAAAAGATTTCCCCAGGTGATTCTAATACACAGCCAGGATCGAGAGCCACTGGTTTATATCTTATCCAAGCTCTTTTAAAAGTATAAAATGATATATATCATTTCCTCATCTTTGATGAAAGAACTATTGGACCAATATGCTTGGCCAGTGGAAGAGTCACTTCCCAGAGCTGCAGAAGAACGGATCTTGACAATATATAAACAGCATCTGGTCTGAGATTTTCATTTCATAGTTGAGGAATTTGAGAGCTAGGAAAGGGACATGATTTCTGTAAGTGACCCAGTGAGGAGCTGGAAAATTAGACAGGTGTCCACACGACCATTCCCATCCTGCCTCTACAAAATATAAGTTGCATTGGGAAATGTGCCCACCTTTCAAGCACAGTATCAGATGCACAAAAATGTCGGCCTTAGAAAGCTGATATCTCATTACTGATGGAGAGCTTTGATCAGGGCCAAATGCCTGGAGATAAGGTAATGCATCTTGCCTTCCTTTTAGCATCTTATTCTGGCCCACATGTTTTCTTTTCCTTAAAACTTCAAGGAATACAGAGAAAACTCTAATTTTAAAAGATACATGCACCCCAATGTTCATTACAGCCCTATTTACAATACCCAAGACATGGAAGTAGTCTAAATGTCCATCGACAAATGAACGGATAAAGAAGACGTGTTACACACACACAATGCAATATTGCTAAGCCATTAAAAGGAATGAAATAATGCCATTTGCAGCAACATGGATGGACCTAGAAATTATCATAGTTAGTGAAGCAAGTCAGACAAAGTCAAATATCATATATCACTTATATGTGGACTCTAAAAAAATGATACAAATGGATTTATTTACAAAACAAAATAGACTCACAGACCCAGAAAACAAACTTATGGTTACCAAAGGGGATAGCAGGGTGGGAAGGAGGGATAAATTAGGAATTTGAGATTAGCAGATACACATTACTATATTGGGCTTCCCTGGTGGCTCAGTCAGTAAAGAATCCACTTGCAGTGTGGGAGACCTAGGGTCAATCCCTGGGTTGGGAAGATCCCCTGGAGGAGGGCATGGAAACCCACTCCAGTATTCTGGAGAATCCCCATGGACAGAGGAGCCTGGTGGGCTGCAGGCCATGGGGTCGCAGAGTCGGACATGACTCGGCAACCAAGTACAAGCACGCATGACTGTATAGAAGGGTGGTGCTTATTTATACCCGGGTGGCACTAGTGGTAAAGAACCCGCTTGCCAATGCAGGCCGATGTAAGAGATGAGGGTTCAATCCCTGGGTCAGGAAGACCTCCTGGAGGAAGGCATGACAAGCCACTCCAGTACTCTTGCCTGGAGAATCCAATGGACAGAGGAGCCTGGTGGGCTACAGTCCATGGGGTCACAAAGAGTCAGTCATGACTGAAATGACAGCACCCAGGCACACACTACTATATATAAAATAGGTAAATAACAAGGATGTACTGTATAGCATGGGGAACTGTACTCTATATCTTGTAATAACCCACAATGAAAAAGAGTCTGAAAAAAAATGCAGATATAAATATATGTATAACTGAATCACAAGGCTGTATACTTGAAACCAGCACAACATTGTAAATTAACTATACTTCAATTAAAAAAAAAACTTCAAGCAATAAAAAGCCACAAGAATAAAATGCTATCAAGTTTTTAGCAAAGCACTTTAACTTATGGCAACTGTCTTTGTGAAATCAGAATAAGACCCGTCAATTGCTGAACCCTTCCTGAACCTCAAACACTGAGAATGTGGAAGATGGACAATTAATTGCTCTTATTTCCACTCTGCTAAATTAGAAATTAAAAGTATTAATACTGTTGAGCCAAAGATTGCAGATTGTGCACAAAATGGCACATTTCTATTTTCCTTCTGTCAAGAGTGGTTAATTTTCTCCTGAGGAAGTCTCACTGTGCACTCTTTTATCCAGCATTGAATAACGGAAAGAAATTGCATATTTCAAGCTTGGTAAGTATGATATTTATTTGTAATCTCACTTAGGAGATGAACCAGTTAAGACTTACACAAAAGGTCAATGTGTCTAAACACAGGGTGTCCAGACGCAATTGCTGTGATTTTGAGTAGCGGTTTTGTTTCCAACTTGCTACTTTATTTACTTATTTCAGTTGTGGATAAATTGGGTAAGCTAAGTTCACAATACTATAAGAACTTTTTCCCCAATGATAATGAATTAAAAAAAAAAAAAAAAGGCAGCCAGAGGAGCTCTGGCAATGTCTTAGTAAAACAGGTGAAATATTAGTCTTAATCAGATAAAATCTTGTATTTTTTTTTCAGGTAATTTAAATGTTGGGAAAATGATTTCATCACTCAGGAAGACAATTTAAGGAAAAATATGCATACTGTGGATAGGCAGATTGAGAGTAATAAGACTGAGTCTAAAGTGAAGTAGTAAATAATATCAATTTGATTCTCACAATAATTCTTCAAGGTTAGGATAATGTGCCCATTTTTCAGATGAGGAAAATAAGGTTCACAAAAATTTCAGAGCTGAGATTCACTCAGGTCTGCTTAAAAGCTGTACACTTCTCCTCATGCCTCCGTAGTGGTTTGTTAGTGAAAAACATTCGTGCATTCAAAAATATTGGTAGGGGACCTGATACAATAATGACTGGAAAAAGACATTCAGGCAAGGAAGTCAAGCAGCATGAGAAACAGCCAGAAAGTGAGATGGGTATTGTGACAGGAGGAAGACAATGAAAACAAGTAACCAATGCAGTCTAGGAGTAGAGGTCCCCAGAAAAGCATGTATCTGTGGAATCTACGGGCTTCCCAGGTGGCGCTAGTGGTAAAGAACCCAATGCAGGAGACATAAGAGACACAGGTTCAATCCCTGGGTCGGAAAGATCCCCTGGAGGAGGGCATGGCAACCCATGCCAGTTTCTTGCCTGAAGATCCATGGACATAGGAGCCTGGTGGGCTATAGTTCATACGATTGCAAAGAGTTGGACATGACTGAAGTGACTTAGCATGCATGCCCGTGGAATCTACAGCAGAATTGGGAGGGAAGCATACACCATGACCTGCATTCAGCTTCATCAGTGAAAGACCTAATGCTCTCTTAAACACATTTTACATGCACATCGCTGAAATTGCACATCTTATTTTTATATACTCTTTCAGTAGATTGAATGATGGCTCTCAAAAAGGTAGGTCAACACCCCAGAATTTGTGAACGTGACCTTATTTGGAGAAAGAGTCTTTAGAAATGTAATCAAATTAAGGATCTTAGAGATGAAATCATCCTGAATTACATCCCGAATTATTCTAAATCTTACAAGTAGCCTTAGAAGAGAGGACAGAAACAGGAGAAGTCATGTGAAGACACAAGGCAGGAGCTGCTTGGAGTCCCCTGGAAAAGGCAGGAAGAATTCTCCAGAGGGTCTCAGAAGAGATGTGACTCTCTTGACACCTTGGAGTCAGACTTCTGATTCCCCTGAGTATGAGAGAATAAGTTGGCTGTTGTAAGTCAACAAGGTTAAGGTAGCTTATTACAGCAGCCCTGTACTCTCATGATCCCCATTTTACAGATGATGAAACTGAGGCCTAAAATGTGAAGTAGACTCCTCAGTTCACACAGTTGTCAAGAAGTCAAGCCAGGTCTGGAACCTGACCACAGAAACTATACTTAGAATCCTACACCAATTCGACCTTCCTGTCTCTGAAAATAAGGCCAGATTCCTCAGGCTGGCCAGGTGGCCCTTCTCCTTGGGGCTCAATCCACCTTTCTGGACCCTGCTTTCAACATCGGCCAGCCCTCCCAGTCACCACACCCTGGGTTCTAATGGGCCACTTATAAAGTATTTGTGGTGG
The DNA here is from genome assembly GCF_003369695.1 of Bos indicus x Bos taurus. Taxonomy (NCBI): domain Eukaryota; kingdom Metazoa; phylum Chordata; class Mammalia; order Artiodactyla; family Bovidae; genus Bos; species Bos indicus x Bos taurus. Next base: position 15,595,628 of record NC_040096.1, on the reverse strand, counting down.
TGGTGTTCAGTCACTCAAATCTGACTATTTGCGATCCCAAGGACTGCAGCATGCCAGGCTTTCCTGCTCTTCATTATCTCCCAGAGCTTGCTCAAACTCATGTCCATTGAGTCGGCGATGCCATCCCACCATCTCATCGTCTGTCGTCCCCTTCTCCTCCTGCCCTCAGTCTTTCCCAGCATCAGGGTCTTTTCCAATGAGTCAGTTCTTTGCATCAGGCGGCCAAAGTATTGGAGCCTCAGCTTCAGCATCAGTACTTTAAATGAATATTCAAGGTTGATTCCCTTTAGGATTGGCTGGTTTGATCTCCTTGTAAAGGATACTTTGATAATAAAAACAATTACCATGTATTGAACTTTCCTGTGTACCAGGCACTGTCTTAAATTCTCTATATTCATTTTGTATTTTCTCCCCCGGAACCTATGTGTCTCCTTTTACCAATGAGAGCACTAAGACTTGTGAGATCAGTGGGCAAATAGTGGAAGGGCCCAGCTCAAAAGCCGCGTCCTCCATGAAGCTTCCTGGATTTTTCTTACCATAGAGGGAAGGTCCTACCTCCTCCACCCTCCCACATCTCTTGGAACCCACTTCTAACTCTACCAACCCTTCATCCTTTCAACAAGTAACTAGTGAGCAAGTACTTTTCACCTGGCACTGAATTTGGGAAAGATTTCACGAACAGAAAAAAAAAAAAAAACACAAGCCCCTCCTTCAAGGAGCTCCCAGCCAGGTGGTAAAATAGATGAGAAAAGTATACAGTATACCACAAGGAGGGACAGGCATACTGCTTGGGATGCATGCAAACCCCATTCGCTCCCTTGCAGTCCCCGTGCGCCTCCTTCTCAGGTCTGTTTCCTGCAGGAAGAGTTGATAGCTCCCGGGCCCACTTGCCCCACCTGTTATAAAGTTATGTCCTGGAAGGCACGTCTTTATCCATCTTACACTCAGTGTTCACCTGACTTGGCTACCTGGAGCAGGCTGATGCCCCTAGACACTTGTCTCTAGCTCTCTCTTCTCGTCTAGACTTCTAAACGTTTGCTCAGGCAATCTTGCCTCTTCCATGTGCTGTTCAGTGAAACCTACTGAGGGAAGGTTGTCAGATTCCAAGAAGAAGTAGGGTCCTTTTGCATGGGCCTTGGCCATCTATTTCTGCCCAGATTCCCAGAGAGCTCATCAGAGGTGTTTGGGCCACAATCTCAGCTCACAATCCTAATAAAACAGTATGTTGGTTCCCCATTGACCACTGTTCCTGGCTCATGTCACTCCCTGAAAACACAGTTTGGTCTGTGATGCAAAAGAATCGCACCACAACTCTACTTCCAGCCAGTGTCACCAGCCTCTATAGGATGATCTATTAAATAAAACAGAAGCTGCATCTCCTCTCTTCATGTGCATGGCTGTAAAAAGCTCCAGAGTTGCACTCTCAAGGTTGAAGGCCCAGGGTTGGCCATGCTGTTCCAATTGTGCCATTTGCCTGGTGAGAGGGACAGAGGGCAGTCACAGGTCTGGGTCCTGGAGGCAGGGCTCTGCACAAAGGGACTGTGGAGAGAGAAGACTTGCAAAGCTTGGCACTCTGCCAAGTCTCTCCTTTCTGAAATGCCACAGCAATTTTAATTACATACTCCCACTAGGAACTCAGCTTCCCTGGTGGCCCAGATGGTAAAGAATCTGCCTGAAATTCAGGAGACCAAGGTTCGATCCTGGAGGAGGGAATAGGTTAGGGTTCCCTGGAGGAGGGACTAGCTACCCACACCAGTATTCTTGCCTGGAGAATCCCATGGACAGAGGAGCCTGGAGGGCTACAGTCCATGGAGTCGCAGAGCAGGACACTGCTCAGTGACTAATACATGGACTCAACAGCGGCTGTAAAAACCAAGTGCAGAGCCAGGAGCCTGATGTATAGAGCATCACTGGTGGTGGTCAGACTGGAAGGCCCTGCTGGAGGCTGCCAACCCCCCACAGCCTATGATAGCCTCAGTCTCCCTTCCCCAGCTGGACTCCCCTGGGGTTTGGTTGGAGGCAGGCAAGCTGAGCATTGTCAAAGCCTCTTGGAAGAGATGCTTCCTTGGACTCCACTGGTCTTGGTTTGGAATTGTTTACCAAATTCCTATTGGGAAAGCTGCCTCATTCACCCCATTGAGCTTTCCTCCTTGTTTCTTCATGGCTGTGGCTGGAAGTTGACTTCTGAAAGAGCTTAGCAGCTGTTGGGAGAGGACAGAAGGGGACAGCTCTAGGAGAGAGGAGACCTGGATTCACAGGCCACAGCACAGGGCAGTGGAAAGACACAGGCTCTGTACCCAGGCCCGTGGGCTTTCTTATACCAGTTCTTCTGGTTTTCACCAGGGCTCAGGACTCAACTTTCCTAGTCTCTGCCTTCTTATACACAAACCAAGAAGAATAAGATCTATTTTACAGGATGATCAAAAGGATTAATTGAGACAAAAATTGCACACACCAAGCCTTCAAAAACTGGTAACTATTTTGTCAAACATGTAATGTCCAATTAAAGGCTTGATAAACCACAGCCTATGGCATAGCTGTTGTTGTTTAGTCGCTAAGTTCTGTCCCACTCTTTTGTGACCCCCTGGTCTGTAGTCCACCAGGCTCCTCTGTCCATGGGATTCTCCAGGCAAGATTTCTGGAGTGGGTTGCCATTTCCCCCTTCAGGGGATCTTCTGGACCCAGGGATCTAACCTGGGTCTTCTGCATTGCAAGTGGATTTGTTACCATCTGAGCCATGTGGGAAGCCCCACGGCATAGCTGCCAAGAGAATGCAAGTATGTATGAGCACTTACAATATTTCAGACATTGTACTATGTAATTTTCATAATTATGTGGGCACAGAGGAAAGTATTTTTCTTCTCCCTCTATTCAGGGAAAAGATTCAAGGGCTCCAAGAGATGGCTACCATCCCTTCTGCCTCAGCACCCCCTGAAACTGAATGATAATGTTTGCCATCCTGGTTATAGATTCAATTATTATTCAGCAAATCTTTACCCAATGGAAGGAGTTTTCCTCTGAAACCCACTAATGTTGAGCTTGGTCCTATATTCTTTTGACCAAATGGCACATAGGCAGAAGCGATAGTGTCTGAGATCTGAGTGTAGACCTGAAGGGGTGTGCCTTGTTTCTGCTCATCATTCTGAAAAATCCTTACCTCCCTGGTAGATTCATAGGAAGTCACTACCCCTCACGCCTGGCCCCCGAAGAGGACACATGGGGGAGACTCACAGCCTGAAACAGGCAGCAAAACCAACCTGCAAACTTGTGAGCAAAGAAAAATGCCTAGTGTTATACACCAAGATTCTGTGGTGTTTATTACGCAGCAGAAGCTGATTTATTCAGTTTCCCAGGGAACTGGATGGAAGGATGGACATAAATCTCCTCTAGTCTTGGATCCTCTAATCTATCTGGGAATGCTGCCATTTCCCTGTACTAAGTATCCAACCAGGGAGGAAAATGACCACTATCCTTTCTGGAACAACTCTCAGACATTCTTCCCCTCCTCTCTGCCCATGTCTAGGTTTAGACAGAAGAGAAGACATTGGTTTATCTGTGATTCTTTCCCAACTTTCCCCTCTTACACTTGACCATTTACCTTTTATATTCTCTGATTCTATTAGGAAAACTTGCCAGTGGGGCAAATGTGGACATCTCTAGCAGCCAAGGTAAGAAAGGGTTAGTACCTCAGATTTAACTGTCTGCCCTATATTTTCACTCATCAAATGTAACAATTATATCACTATAATTCAGGCCTTGTGTAAATGCTAAGGGTAGAGTGGTGATTATTGTTGTTCAGTCACTAAGTCATGTCTGACTCTTTGCGACCCCGTGGACTGCAGGGCTCATGCCAGGCTCCCCTGTCTGTCACTATCTTCCAAAGTTTTCTCAAATTCATGCCCTTTAAGTTGGTGATGCTATCTAATCATCTCATCCTCTGCCGCCCGCTTCTCTTTTTGCCTTCAATCTTTCCCAGCATCGGGGTCTTTTCCAACAAGGATTTCTCTTAGCCAGTGCTTATCTGTCTACCCCCTTGCTGAGTGGCCGACTTTCCAGTAGCAACAGCTAACTGCAGTTCTGTGGTGTGGTGTTTGGAGGATCATTTTGGGACCTAGTGGCTTGATTGATTCTATAAGCCTTCTTTCATAATAGAAAAATTCCTTCTTAGTGAAAGAGATACATTCTGAATTTGAATTTGTTTTCTCTGCTAATAATACTTCTGCTAGCTACCTGTATATGTCATATTAAATATTATGTGTGTATTGAAAAATCAGTCCCCTGGCTCAACTAAGGGACAAAACCTTCCTTAGAAGGGAAGCATCCTTGTAGAATAAAGGATATGCTCAGAATCAGTTTCCAGTATATCATTCTGTGACTCTCATAGTCATATTACAATTGTCCATTACAGGGGCTAGAATTGGGGAGCATGTCATATAATTAAATCTGGTGACTCACTAGCAAAAATGTTGCTTTCCTGCCTGAATCTGTAGACTCCTATTAGTTTAGGTATTTGAATATCCAGTTACAGAATGCTCCCAGCCCTGAATCCAACAATGATTTCATAGAATTGGAGCCTAAGAATACCATCTGTCCACTTTGAGTTCCTCATGCCATTCAATTAACCAGCAAAACAGGAGACTAGATTGTTGGCCAGGGCACTTAATCCCACCAAGGGGAAATGGTTTTGAATCAAGCAGTGGGGTAGAAAGGACTATAAATGGGACACAGGTTCCCCTGGGTGCCTTTTAGTTCAGCCATTCTTGCGATGTTAATTGGCAGGACCACCAAGCTCACATCCTTCAGGAAGGAAGGTTTGAGCTCACTAGGCAAGCATCCGCAATCACCATGGGTGCTGGCTGACAGCCTAGAGAACAAGGGCGTAGGGGAGAGTCGTGTACGTCAGCTACGACCTTGAGACCAGATGCAGTACAAGGCCTTCCCTCATATTCTCTCTCTCTCTGTATATATATATATATCTATATGTGTGTGTGTGTGTGTGTATACACACACACAGTTTTTCTTTTATTTCTTCCATTTCTCCCTCCATCATTGTCTACAGGTTGTGTTGGTTCATAAGTTTCAAAATATTGTGACTGGTTTAAGAGAGAGCCAGGGGGAGGAATAGATATTCCTCAGAAACCTGGACTCAGACCTGGATGTATTTGCTGAGAGATGTGATGTATCCTTGACTGGGAGGTAGCACTGTAAATGAGTTTTCAACATATAAGAATGAATTGCAGTAGCTAAACGAAGACTTTATTTTGAAAGGTGATTATGGGAAGAAGAGTATATGAGAATATAGGATTGCCAAGCAGATTAACTGTATAAGAACTTGTCAATTTTGACTTCTTAATATCCAATACTCTTCCCATTTAACATAATCCCAGAAGAATCCCAGAAGAAGAGGCAGTTAGCGATTACTTACAGGAGATGTGATGTTAGGGCCAAAGTCCGGTGGTGTGGTGGTGGGTGGGTGTCTAGGGCCAGCAGTACCTGCTGCAGTGGTGGTGGTCTTGGGTCCCAGGACACAGGTCAGGCCATGCTCTCAGTTGTCCAGACTCTCTTGATCCCTGACTTCTGACTTGGCATTCTGGTTTTCCCTGTCAATCATAAACTAACAGATCTCTTCCATTGGATCTTCCATCTGCTTTACTAGACAAAATTGATTTCTGTTGTTTATGACCAATCACCCTGCCTTGAACAAATGGTTTGTAAAATAGGAAAGTTTGAGGGCATAGTTCTACAATGGATTGAAAACATGCTGTGAAGATGCATCTTATTGGAGAAAAGACAGTCAAAGAAGAGCCAGAGCTTTGTATGTGCCATGCGTGGGAAGCTGATGTCATGCACGATGGTGGTAGAACTTTCAGAAAAGAAATGCAGTAAACCAGATGTCCATCTCTTCAGGAAATGTGGGAATGTGACCATTTGGCTAGTTGGAAGAGAATGAGGAGATTGACACAGAATGATTTAGCCAAATAGATTAAGTCTCAAAGAAGCAGAGATTCTTCTGACACAAGTTAGAGAAGTTGGGTGTCAAACAAGGAAAATTCAGACCCATATCCTGTGTGTGGGGGAGTTGTGTTTAGCTGGGACAAGCATTACAAAAAATTAATCCCCTCTTCACATGGACCTCACTAGGGTCAGTTATGTGGCTGCCTAAAAAGACCAATCAGACTAACACAGGTGTTGGGCATGAAAACCTAGGTTTTAGTCCCCTGAGGGCCACTATGCAGTTTTATTTATTTATTTAGGTCATGCCATGTGGCATGTGGGATCTTAGTTTCCTGACCAGGGATCGAACTCCTGCCTTCTGCATTAGGAGTGCAGAGTCTTAAACATTGGACTGGGAATGGTTAGTCCCTGGGAAGCCTCCACTATGCAATTTTAAACACCTTCTTTTTGTATCTTCATTTGTATAATAGGAATCATAAACCTCACATTACTTGATTTTTGTGAGGATCAGAAAGACAATGTATACACTGCTCTTAAAGAATATTTTTTTTCAAATTTATAGAAAAGCTGCTAGAATAAAAATAATACAGTGAACATGTATACTTTTTCTGAGCTTCACTTTTGTTAACATTTTCCTTGTTTGCTCCATCATGTATCATTTGCACTCTGTCCATTTATATAGACATAGATTAAATATTGGATTGGCCAAAAGGTTCATCTGCATTTTACCATAACATATTACAGAAAAACCCCAATAAACCTCTTGGCCAACCCAATATATTAAAATGTACAAATATATCACAACATTGTAAAGCAATTATACACCAATCAAAAATTAAATTTTAAAAGTAAAACATAGGTACATATAAAATATCATATACATATATATCAGTTTAGTTCAGTTCAGTCGCTCAGTTGTGTCCGACTCTTTGTGACCCCATGAATCGCAGCACACCAGGCCTCCCTGTCCATCACCAACTCCCGGAGTTCACCCAAACTCATGTCCATCGAGTCGGAGATGCCATCCAGCCATCTCATCCTCTGTCGTCCCCTTCTCCTCCTGCCCCCAATCCCTCCCAGCATCAGAGTCTTTTCCAATGAGTCAACTCTTGGCATGAGGTGGTCAAAGTACTGGAGTTTCAGCTTTAGCATCATTCCTTCCAAAGAAATCCCAGGGCTGATCTCCTTCAGAATGGACTGGTGGGATCTCCTTGCAGTCCAAGGGACTCTCAAGAGTCTTCTCCAACACCACAGTTCAAAAGCATCAATTCTTCGGCGCTCAGCCTTCTTCACAGTCCAACTCTCACATCCATACATGACCACTGGAAAAACCATAGCCTTGACTAGATGGACCTTTGTTGGCAAAGTGATGTCTCTGCTTTTGAATATGCTATCTAGGTTGGTCATAACTTTCCTTCCAAGGAGCAAGCGTCTTTTAATTTCATGGCTGAAGTCACCAACTGCAGTGATTTTGGAGCCCCAAAAAATAAAGTCTGACACTGTTTCCACTATTTCCCCATCTATTTCCCATGAAGTGGTGGGACCAGATGCCATGATCTTCGTTTTCTGAATGTTGAGCTTTAAGCCAACTTTTTCACTCTCCACTTTCACTTTCATCAAGAGGCTTTTGAGTTCCTCTTCACTTTCTGCCATAAGGGTGGTGTCATCTGCATATCTGAGGTTATTGATATTTTTCCCGGCAATCTTGATTCCAGCTTGTTTCTTCCAGTCCAGCGTTTCTCATGATGTACTCTGCATAGAAGTTAAATAAACAGGGTGACAATATACAGCTTTGACATACTCCTTTTCCTATTTGGAAGCAGTCTGTTGTTCCATGTCCAGTTCTAACTGTTGCTTCCTGACCTGCATATAGGTTTCTCAAGAGGCAGATCAGGTGGTCTGGTATTCCCATCTCTTTCAGAATTTTCCACAGTTTATTGTGATCCACACAGTCAAAGGCTTTGGCATAGTCAATAAAGCAGAAATAGATGTTTTTCTGGTACTCTCTTGCTTTTTCCATGATCCAGCGGATGTTGGCAATTTGATCTCTGGTTCCTCTGCCTTTTCTAAAACCAGCTTGAACATCAGGAAGTTCACGGTTCATGTATTGCTGAAGCCTGGCTTGGAGAATTTTGAGCATTACTTTACTAGCGTGTGAGATGAGTGCAATTGTGCAGTAGTTTGAGCATTCTTTGGCATTGCCTTTCTTTGGGATTGGAATGAAAACTGACCTTTTCCAGTCCTGTGGCCACTGCTGAGTTTTCCAGATTTGCTGGCATATTGAGTGTTGCACTTTCACAGCATCATCTTTCAGGATTTGCAATGGCTCAACTGGAATTCCATCACTTCCACTAGCTTTGTTTGTGGCAATGCTTCCTAAGGCCCGCTTGACTTCACATTCCAGGATGTCTGGCTCTAGGTCAGTGATCACACCATCGTGATTATCTGGGTTGTGAAGATCTTTTTTGTACAGTTCTGTGTATTCTTGCCACCTCTTCTGGATATCTTCTGCTTCTGTTAAATCCATACCATTTCTATCCTTTATCTAGCCCATCTTTGCATGAAATGTTCCCTTGGTATCTCTAATTTTCTTGAAGAGATCTCTAGTCTTTCCCATTCTGTTGTTTCCTCTATTGCTTTACATTGATCGCTGAGGAAGGCTTTCTTATCTCTTCTTGCTATTCTTTGGAACTCTGCATTCAGATGCTTATATCTTTCCTTTATATAAATGTGGTGTAAAAGTACACTAAAATATTATATATATAATGTAAAATCACATTAAAAAAATCACAACAGAGGAACACAAGTGTAAGGCACACAAATTAGAAAATATAGATACACCAAAGAAAAAAGTGCCTGTAAACCCAGACCTTGAACCAGTTAAGGTGACTGTGTCCAGATTCCCTGCTCTTTTGGTGAGCACCAAATAGAAACACCACCTGTCTTTTGTCTCTCCTTCTTTGTGCTTCTTTGCCCTTCAAAGGGGATTTCCCTGGTGGTCCAGTGGGTAAGACTCTGTGCTCCCAATGCAGGGGCCCCCAGTTTGATCCTAGGTCAGGAAACTAAGATTCCCCCATGCCACATGGCAGCCAAAAATAGGACAGTCTCACACTACAATTTCTACAGTTAGTGTGTGTGCACGCGTGTGTATGTGCCTGTGTGTGCTTGCGCCCATGCCTATGAATGAGCTTTTAAACTAGAGTCCTATACTAGTCTGCTACTGCTGCTGCTAAGTCACTTCAGTCGTGTCCGACTCTGTGCGACCCCATAGACGGCAGCCCACCAGGCTCCCCCATCCCTGGGATTCTCCAGGCAAGAACACTGGAGTGGGTTGCCATTTCCTTCTCCAATGCAGGAAAGTGAGAAGTGAAAGTGAAGTCGCTCAGTCGTGTCCCACCCTCAGCGACTCCATGGACTGCAGCCTACCAGGCTCCTCCGCCCATGGGATTTTCCAGGCAAGAGTACTGGAGTGGGGTGCCATCGCCTTCTCTGTATACTAGTCTAAGTGCTTGTAATCAAATAACAGAGCTAGAAAATGGAGTTGTGTTAAACGCCTTTTCCTGCTGCTGCTTTGCTCCTCTCTCCGGCTGCCTCTCTTCGCTGCTCATTTCTCTTCGTTCTATCATACGCGGGATGGTCTTCTTTGTGGACCCAGAGCACTGTAACTGCTCCTTACTGACTCACGCTGCTGTTATCTGCTGACAGGTCTGAATGTGTCACCAGACTCATTCTAGCCTAGGACTTAGTAAGTCTGGGGCACATAGTAGGCAGTTAACAAAGAGATACTGGAAGGACTACAGGAGTGAAAGAATTCCAATTTCTTTAAATACACTTCTGTGCTGTGCACTGTTTTAGTATTCAATCTTGCTATGCAGGTGAGCTGTTGAGCCTTAGCATCTGTATAACTAGGAAGAACATTGGCTTATTGAAGACAGCACACCTGTTCTATTATCTACAAATTATTAAATCCACTTAGGATTATGGTCAACACGATGGTACCTAAGTGAAAACAGTAATTAAATGAAATAAGATCATGTGTTGGGGTAAAATTCGATCGTGTTTAAATTAAGATAGATGGAAAAAAAACGGTGTGAAATTGGAACACCAGATGGTATCAATACATTACACTAATTTTCTATTCACATATTCAATTACAGTTTAAATAAAAACTAATATGGGTAATTTATCTCTTGGTGTTTGTATGTACCATCTGACTATTAATTCCCATAATGTCCAATTTATCCACCAGTCTCACACTGCACAATTATTGAGCAAGTGGGGCACGGTCTGCAGGGCATTTCAGAAAGTTTTGGCTCCTCTGGGTCCTCAGGGGGAAGGTGTCATAGGGCAGGAGGTCAGTACTGACTTCTGTTTCCCAAGAGTGTGGGTACCAGATAAAATGCAGGATGCCTGGTTCAATTTGAATTTCAGATAAACAAAGGACAATTTTTAGTACAAATATGTCCCATATATTGCATGCATGCTAAGTCACTTCAGTGAGTCTGACTCTTTGCAACCCTATGAACTGTAGCCTGCCATGCTCCTTTGTCCATGGGATTCTCCAGGCAAGAATATGGGTTGCTATTTTCCTCCTTCAGGAGATCTTCTTGACCCAGGGATTGGGCCCACATCTCCTGTGGCTTGTGCATTGCAGGCAGATTCTTTACTGCTGAGCCACCAGGGAAATCCAATTGTTGCATGAGGTACAGACTGAAAGAATTCACATAGGTTACCACGTGCTTTTCTGTGCATCCGTTTATCTTTGCCACAGATCCATGATCCAGGATCTCAAGTTCAGTGGGAGATGGAGGCCCTAAGAAAATGCTTGTTCTTATCTTGTTTCATCACTAAGCTGTGTCCAACTCTTTGCGACCCCACGGACTGTAGCCCGCCAGGCTCCTCTCCATGGGATTTCCCAGGCAAAAATACTGGAGGAGCGTTCCATTTCCTTCTCCAGGGGATCTTCTCAACCCAGGGACTGAACCCGTGTCTCCTGCATTGGCATGTAGGTTCTTTACTACTAAGCCCACCAGGGAGCCCAGCATGGTCTTACTAAATTAAAAATTTGTTGTTATTGTTGTTCAGTCGCTAAGCCATGTCCAACTCTTTTGTGGTCCTGTGGACTGTAGCCCATCAGGCTTCTGCACCCAGGTAAGGTGGACTGATCTGGTCAGGGGCCCCCAGAGCAGCCAAGATGAACTGGGGTGAAGTGAGACCAAGTCCTCTCAGCCTGTCTGATGCCACAAGCAGATCAGAGAAGGCTTTCCTTCTGGTCAAGCCTAGAGGAAGGTCAAAGTCAGGCTTGGGAGAAGCCCTGTTTTCCTACTCTTTGAAAAATTCTGTGAAATAAATCTTTGTGCCTCTTTTGTGGTGTCAAAAATTACTTTAAAAGGGAGGAGTGCAAATCTCCAAAATCTTAAAAGATGTATAGCTTTAAACTAGTCATGGGGGACTTCCCTGCTGGTCCAATGGTTAACAATCTGCCTTCCCGTGCAGGGGACTCGAGTTCCATCCCTGGTTGGAGAACTAAGATCCCCCATGCCACAGGGTGATTAAGCCTGCACCCTGCAACTCGAGAGCCTATGTACTGCAAGGAGAAGTCCTTGCACTGTAACTAGAGAAAGTCATTGGCTGCAACAAAGACAAGTGCAGCCAAAAAATAAAATAAATTAACAAAGTAATCGTATGTAAATTTAGTTCATGAATTTGCATCTGTTGTCTCAATAATGAGCAAATTAGCAAATTATTTTTCTCTATTTGATCATCTTTCTGTCTCCCCCCATTTACTCCTTATTTAACTCTTCCTTGGAGGAGGAAATGGCAACCCACTCCAGTATTCTTGCCAGGAAAATCCCAAGGACAGAGGAGCTTGGCGAGCTACAGTCCATAGGGTTACAAAGAGTCAGACACGACTAAGCACGCGCTTAGTTGGTTGGTTAGAGCTTGGATACCATTTCCGTTTTACAGCCTGCCTGAACTCTAACATCCTGAAGGGATTTTCCCCTTTTCTGCATCCCACACCTCATATTTAACCTTCTTCAGATGCATCATTTCTCTCTTATATGGGGGTTTGTGTATATGCCTTATTTTTCTTTTAAGATAGAAACTCCTTGGGGTAAAGAATTGCATCTTGAGCTTCCGGAGTACCACATTCGCTGCCTTAAATATAATGGATGCTCAGTTATTGCTGAAAAAGAAAAAGAATAAACTGCACTTTACAATTAAATAAAACAGATTCCTCAGGAAAATGGCTCCTTGGAGAAATGGCTGATTCCAGGGCTGGACATAGATAACGCAAAAGTAGGTTCTTGTGAAAAGGATACACGCTAACTTGAAGGGGCTTCCACTAATCAAATACAGAATAATTTGAGCAACAAAATAAAAAACATAGTAACCTATAGAATAAAAAAGAACCCTTGAGTTTTCAGTAAGATAAACATGTAAATGAAAAAATAAATTAATGTTACAGAAGAAAAGCTCTCCCTTACAGAAAAATTTTTAAATGTAGAAGAAATTGAGTTAGAATATAGCTATTTGGCAAATACTATCCTAATAATTGCTCTAGATAAAAGTCTCCAAGGATGCTAAAACAAGTGGGCAAAAACGTGATGAGCAATGGCACCTGTTCACAGCCTTTTAATGTATCTCCTCACAAGATGACCATTCATTGTTGTTGTTCTGTTTAGTCACTAAGTCATGTCTGAGTCTTGGCGACCCAGGGAACTATAGCCCGCCAGGCTCCACTGTCCAGCAAGAATACTGGAATGGGCTGCCATTTCCTCCTTCAGAGAATCTTCCCAACCCAAGGGCCAAACCTAGGTCTCCTGAATTGGCAGGTGGATTCCTTACCACTGAGCCACCAGGAAAGCCCATTCATTCACTATGAATAGGAAAAGTAACTTTTCAGTGGAGAAAAATGGCTGGTGTAAGTCTAACCCGGTGGTTGGGAAGAAAGAAGCATGACCAAGTGTTTCCTGATATCACATTATTGACTAGACTTCTATCAATACGTCTTTCATTATGTGAACCTTATTGATTGGAGACCTATCAATACGCTTTCAGAGAGAGAGACAATTACCACCACTGTGTGAAGTTGTTAGTGCTTAAAATTGATCAAAGTTTCATTATACAACTTATGATTGTTGTTGTTCATATTTTTGTTCCAACCTTGTGCATATTATAAATGTAAAATTTTAAAATATGATGCATCATGAGATCTTGAGGAAAGAAGCACTTTTCAGTGAATTTTATGAAAATACGTTCTCTGATTGTCTGAGCAACATATATAATAGTGTCTCAGAAGATGATAATTTTTCAGAATATAGTTCTGAGTCAGACAATGCAGACTGACCAACACAATTATTAGACCCACACAAAGACAAAAAAAATTACCTTAGTGATTGACTCTGATATGGAAAGTGAAAATGAAACTCAGAGTGCTGAAGAATACTCCTTTGATTCTATAGAAGAGTGGATTGAAGACAACATTTCATGAAAATTAGAAGAGTTTATATGAGTGTGTCTGGTGTACCTATTGAATGGTATAACCCACAAAGTGTCGGTGAAATCACAGAATTAATTTTTTGGCTGGCCAAAATAAAAATCCCCAGCCACATGCATTAGTTTCTGCAAAAATTCCCTGGTCAATAATGAGATATGCTACACTGAACAGAACACATCAACACATCTGTGTATTCCTGACAAAAATGCACATTACAAATCTAACCACACGGAAACATCAGACGAGACCACGTTGAGGCACATTCTACAAACCCCTGGTACATGCACTTCAAAAATTCACTCTCCATGAATGACAAAGAAGACTAGGATAGAAAAAGAACGTGGTGCGTGGTGTGTAAATGCAGTGTGTGATTCTGAATTGAATTCTGGGCCAGATAAGTGCTTCTTTTTCCATACAAGACATTGGTGGGACAATGGATAAAATTTTAATATCTGTAGATGGATAATATGTGTGTATCAAAGTTAACTTCCAAATTGTGATAATTGTACTGTGGTTATATTACAGAATATCCTTGTTTTAGGTACGCTGCTGCTGCTGCTAAGTCACTTCAGTCACATCCGACTCTTTGTGACCCCATGGATGGTAGCTCATCAGGCTCCTCTGTCCATGGGATTCTCCAGGCATGAATACTTGTGTGGATTGCCATGCCTTTAGGGAATCTTCCTGACCCAGGGTTCGAACCTGTGTCTCCTGTGTCTCCTGAATTGTCACCCAGAAAGCCCTTTAAGTGTGACTTAAAGGTAAAGGAGTATAATGCTCTCTACTCATCCTCAAACAGTTCAGATTTTTAAAAAATATAACTAGACAGAGAACAAATGAAAGGTATTAGAATATTAACACTCGAGAAATCATAGTAGGTTATACAGGAATTCTAAGTACTACATTTGTAAATTTTAAGTCAGATTATTTCAAAATTTTAAAATGGAAAAATAACCTTTGATATATAGAAGTATATATCTATTATTTCTAAATTAACCAATCTTTTAAAGTTATGAAAAACACATTGTACAATTTTTTAATTTCCTCAAAAAATTGTATATCAGATTTTTATGATTTCTGAATTTATCTCAATTTTTTATGGTTTTTAAATTCGAGGGAATTTTTTCTTATAATATTTTTGGTAACTCTTCTGGACCATTGATTTCCTTTAATGCGTGATCAAAATTCAAAGTCAAATACAAATGCCCATAGAGTTCAAGGTGAATTCCCCATGACCTCATGCAACTTATCTGTTCTTGGTGTGAATGAATTGTATCACCCCTGTCTGAATACTGCAGTTCTAGTCTCTGCACCATACTTGCACAGCCCCTTTAAAATCATTATCTTCTAGTTTTGTGGCTGCTATACTGACCTTCACTCCCCACACCCTCCTGCCTTTACTGGGGTCTCAGTTTTCCATGTTTTCTCCACAGAGCCTAGCAGTCTAAAAATGTGGAATGCTAAACAATATTTATTATGATCTCTCATTTCTAGACATTAATAAAAATGTCTTTAAGACATTTTCTACCTGTTGTGTTTACTCACAGAGATGTTCTTTGAGCAAAGGACATTGACATTTACTGAACTCCCGTCATGGCAGACACAGAACATACACCATCTCATTCAGTCCTTAATATGATCATATGACATAGGTACGGTTATACCCATTTGGCAGATGAGAAAACTGAGGTTCAGAAACTTTAAGTTGCTGTAGCTCACATGGTAGGAAATGGCAACTCACTCCAGTGCTCTAGTCTGGGAAATCCCATGGACAGAAGAGCCTGATGGGCTATAGTCTGCTGCTGCTGCTAAGTCACTTCAGTGGTGTTCGACTCTGTGCGACCCCAGAGATGGCAGCCCACCAGGCTCCCCCATCCCTGAGATTCTCCAGGCAAGAACACTGGAGTGGGTTGCCATTTCCTTCTCCAATGCATGAAAGTGAAAAGTGAAAGTGAAGTCACTCAGTCATGTCCGACTCTTAGCGACCCCATGGACTGCAGCCTATCAGGCTCCTCTATCCATGGGATTTTCCAGGCAAGAGTACTGGAGTGGGGTGCCATTGCCTTCTCCAGGGCTATAGTCTATGAGGTTGCAAAGAGTGGGACACAACTTGGTGTCTGAACAACAACAAAGCTCATATGGAAAATAAGTGGCAGAGCAAGAATTTGAACTCAAACCTGTCTAACGCCAATGTCCACATAGCCTCCTTCTATCCTCCTCAGTAATCCTCTCTTTCAATTAATTCTTCTATTTGACAACTTAAGTAAACAGCCCATTGCCCATTGACTGCACTTCCAGATGCTGTTCTCTGGTCCCCTGAAGATTCGGGGATGGGAGGAGACATAGAAAGTAAAAACATAAATATGAAATACTATATCGAAAGTGACGCTCACAGCTGCATAGAACAGAGGGGGAAAGCAGTAGCTCATTGATATGCTCTCTATGATGTCTGCACTGGAAAATAATTTATAGGGGGCATGTGTTTTCCCACATTGTATCTTTGAAAGAAGCCAGCAGAAGATGCCAAGAAGAACTGAGGAGCATCTAGTTCCAGATTCATATTTGATATCATTCATCAGAATGGTTGGTTTGTCCAGAAATAATGATAGCCTGGACTGCTGCATTCCCTCCACACCTGCTACCCCTTTTCACTCTCTAGCAAAAAAATAAAATAAAATAAACTCTATGATCCTGGGAACTGCACAATTCAGAAATGCTGGCTTGGATGGCAGGGCTCCAGCTCACTGAGACCCAAACCCAGAGTCTCTTCCTTCCTTCTGACATGATCACATGCCAAGTGAAACAAATGCTCTGGGGTCCTCCACCCACCAGGAAGGAGAGAAGGTACATGTGTTGCAGAAAACAGTACTCAAGAAACCAAGCACCACACTCAGAGAATTGGAGAACTCAGGTTTATTACGCTGATGAGCCCAGAGGAGTTAACACTCCAAGCTCTGAGCCCCAAACAAAGGGGTTACAGAGTTTTTTTACACGCGGACAGGCATGATTAAGTGGGTTTGTGGGTTTGCAGAGGCTAGGGCGATTGCAAAGAGCAGGACAAGGGTGAGTGAGATAAGCTCCAGTTCCTAGTATTGTGAGTCCCCACTTTCTGAGACCTATGTGATCTGGACTTTGCAAGGAGCAAGCTGAGTTACAGAGGCAGAAGGAGCAGGAGGTTATGTAAAATTTTTAGCTTTTTATCTTCACGCATACAAAGGAAGTATGGGAAAGTAATAACCAAACAGCTAGGAGGTCAGAGATGCTGATCTGTTTTAGAAGAAAACTTGATACAAGATCTGGTATGATATAGAGCTGAAGGCAAGAAAATCGTCCCCTGACACCTTTGTTGATGTACCCCATGAATAGCCTGGATCATTGACAGATAACTTTGGGAAGCCTTTGGAATTCTCTAAGTTGACCTCCCTCCTATGAGGGGAGATGCTCCGGGTCTACACGGGAGCTTTCTGGTTGGAAATCTGTTGCTATTGTTTAGTCTCTAAGTCACGTCCGACTGTTTGTGGCCCCATGGACTATAGCCCGCTAGGCTCCCCTGTCCATGAATTTCCCAGGCAAGAACACTGGAGTGGGTTACCATTTCTTATTCCATGGGATCTTCCTGACCCAGGGGTCAAATCTGTGTCTTTCATTTCCTGCATTGGCAGGCGGATTCTTTACCACTAGTGACACCTGGTTTGAAGTTTAGAGAGAGGAAAAGCCCCTCCAGCAGTCAAATAACACCTGGCAGTCACAGTTGTCACCACATGGGCAGAGGAAACACCCAGCTGAGCCCTGCCCTAATTCATCACACACTAAATTGGGGACTATAATAACATGATTGTTGCTTTAAGCCACTTAATTTGAGAGTCGTTCATTATGTATCAACTGATAACAGGATCACTTGGGCCTCAGTATCCTCGTCTGTAAAACAACCCAAATGTCCATCAATGGAAGAATGTATAAAGGAGAGGTATACAATGGAATATTACTCAGTTAAAAAAGGAGCAAAATTAGGTCATTTGTAGAGAGACATGGATGAACCTAGAGACTTATACAGAATCATACAGAGTGAAGTTAGTCAGAAAGAGAAAACAATGATCATATATTAACGCATGTATGTGGAGTCTAGAAAAATGGTATAGATGATCTTGTTTACAAAGCAGAAATAGAGACACAGATATAGAGAACAAATATATGGATACTAAGGGGAAAAGGGGGTTGGGAGGAATTGAGAGATTGGGATTGATACATATACACTGTTCATACTATATATAAAATAGATAACTAATGAGAACCTACTGGATAGCAGAGGGAATTCTACTTCATTCACTCTGGTGACCTGAATGGAAAGGAAGTCCCAAAGGAGGGGATATAGGTATCCGTTCAGCTCAGTTCAGTTCAGTCGCTCAGTCATGTCCGACTCTGCGACCCCATGAAGGTATACCTACGGCTAATTCATTCTGCTGCACCATAGAAGCTAACACAGCATTGTAAAGCAACCAGACTCCAGTAAAAATTTAATTTGAAAAAAAGGAGGGGACTCCACTGGACTCCATGAGCTTCAAGATTCTTGACAATCCTCAAGGCATCTCTTGATAGGTACATTTAGCCTTTTTCTAGCTGAGTGGTAAATGAACGTATGCCAACGTGCTGTTGTGCTCTTCCCTTCAGCATTCAGACTGCAGTGAGAAATACATTTCTGTAAACTGGCTGTAACCCTGTGGCTTTACTCTGGAACTGGAATGCTTGCCCGGACGGGAGCCTCAGAGCACACCATGAATGGGGGCTCACGCAGGCAGTGCACAGGCCACCTTGCTGACTATGTTCTCCTCTCATTCAGTGACAACAGTAAAACCAGGGGGCCAAAAGTGCCCCCATACCCATTAAGAAGCTGGCAGAGGACAAAGACGAGCCACTCAGAAATGATGCAATGAGAAAACGTACAAACTAGACAAAAATCCCATACACAGGATGTGTTTCTCATACATACTAATTTTCCTTAACAACGTCTAGAGGGGTTGTGATTTACAAATTTATCTCAGCCGTCTTTGAACCTATTTATAGTTTTTTTTTTTTAATCTTGGGATAACAAGCTCCATACCATCTTTATATTTACTTGACCTACATTTACCTCCTATAAGCTAGTTTTAAACTACCACCTCCTTCTCTGTGTGACCAGGTTTAGCAAATTCAAAAATTTAAGCTGTGAAGCAAAATACACTGAAAATTAGCCATGTTGAATTCTTTGTAAAGTAAACTTAGATGTAAATATAAAAATGCATAACAATGGAATATATGGAATTTTCTCATCCAATGGATTCCTAAGAAAATCTGTCAGAAAAAGTCTGACCCAAAGATGAAAGAAACAAGCTTTTTAAAAATAACCTAAAGAGTTGCCTGGTTAGGACTTCAGAGTATAGACTGGAAAGGCCTTATAGACGGGTAGTTCTGGGAGTGAATCTGTTTCCACCACTTGCTATCAGCATGTCTTTCATAGGTTCCTTGACTACTGTTAAGACCACATAATTGCACATGAAGAAGAAAGACACCCTAGTGGTTAAGACTATGGCCAAAGGAGCCAGCCTGGTTGAATTATGTCCTTCTCTACCATGCATAGTTGTGTGGCTCTGGGAAAGCTACTTCACCTCTCTGTTTCTCATTGGCTCTGGGAAAGCTACTTCACCTCTCTGTTTCTCACTTAAAAATCTGTATGGTGTAAAAGGAATATCTACTGCATTGCATTTTCATAAGGTTTTATGAGGCTTAAGTAGGGAAAGCTCTTAGAACATGTCTCTGTGTGTGTTGGTCGCTCAGTTGTGTCTGACTCTTTGCCACCCCATGGACTGTAGTCTGCCAGGCTCCTCTGTCCATGGGATTCTCCAGGCAAGAATACTAGAGTGGGTTGTCATGCCTTCCTCCAGGGTATCTTTCTGAATCAGGGGTTGAATCATCTCCTACATTTCCTGCATTGCAGGCGGGTCTTTACCACTGAGCCAACCAGGGAAGCCGCAATAAGATGCTAAAAAATATTTACTCATTTCCTTTCCTTCTTCTGCAGATTTTATAATAAAAATGAGGCTCTGCTGTTTTCTGGTTCCAAGGAGGCAAACACTTGGGCAATGTGAATGAAAATTGCTCTCATACATGTAAGCCAACTTAACTGTTAATAAATAACAACACAAATAAATGACATTAAAGTAAGAAAGATTTTGGACAAAAGAAAGTTTCCAGACTGCTAAGCCCACTAATATATACAAGTGATGGGGAAGCTCTGATGCAGTCTTTCCCATCAGCTTTTTTTTTTTTTTTTAAGAAAAGAAAGAATAATTATGTGTCCTGGTCACCTGACAAGGACGTAGTAGTCCGCTCATATATATTTAGAGAAAGAATGACATTGAATGGCAGCTGGAAACGGTGCTTCATATGTTATCCTCCCAATTCACAAATGCTTCGAAGGTTTTGAAAACGTAAAGCACGAGGCAGTTGATTTCTTCGGATGAAAAGCTTCATTGCTTTTACCTTCTCCCTGGTTTCACTCTGTCTTTGACCCATTGCTGGAGGGCTGATAGCTATGCACTGGGCAGCCTGAGGCAGTCACCCCTGAAACATTAGAGGCATTCAAGCATTCTTGCCAAGGGTCAGTGTCCAGGGGTTCAGGGCCAGGGACTAATTTCTGTCCCTGATTGACAGAAGATTGAGTACACATACCAGTGAGAGCACACACACAGACACACACACACCACAGAGCAAGCAGATTCATTCACAGCCCATGTCTCCTTAGCCTGCTCTGGTGTTGACCTTGTTACTGAACACAAGTTCTTGTGCCCAAGGCACAGTGAGGCCAAACAAACCTAAACATCAGAGTTTGGAGGATAGAATGATTAGTTGCAAGGCCAAGCAAGAACAGTAGCTCATACTTTAAAAAACAAAGCAAAACAGAAAAGAAAACATGAACTCTTTGAAGGGTTTCAGCAAAGCATTTTTCAAGGCAAGGTAAAGGAGGGAGAAGGAAATGGCAACCCACTCCGGTGTTCTTGCCTAGAGAATCCCAGGGACGGGGGAGCCTGGTGGGCTGCCATCTCTAGGGTGGCACAGAGTCGGACACGACTGAAGCGACTTAGCAGCAGCAGCAAAGGAGGGAAGTTTCAGGGTCTGTGATCAGCTTGTGCACAATTCTGATTGGTTGATGGTGATCAATCCTTAGGCTCCAAAAGGTCTGGGGGCTATGTGCTCATGATCAATAAATAGTTAATTTCTTCCATTTGGTGGTGGTGTTTGCATCTGAAAAACTCAAG
This sequence comes from Bos indicus x Bos taurus, assembly GCF_003369695.1. Lineage (NCBI taxonomy): Eukaryota > Metazoa > Chordata > Mammalia > Artiodactyla > Bovidae > Bos > Bos indicus x Bos taurus. The sequence goes on along the minus strand of NC_040096.1, from coordinate 15,574,880 downwards.
AAATATGCATCAGATACTATTATCTAGGTACTTCTGAGAGCTAGAGGTGAGGATGTGGGGGAGGGGTCTGTCCCAGGAAGGCCTCAGAGGGCCCTGCCAGATTACAACCTGATGAGAATTGAGCATCTTCCCTTGTCTGTGGTAGAGGATGGGGGCTGGTGGAAAAACACCACACTAATATTATATCCTGTATTACAGATGGAATATATGTGTCCCTGCCCCGAATTCCTATATTAAAGCCCTAACCACCAGCCCCCTGCCCCTCCAGTGTAGCTGTATCTGGAGATCTGCTAGGATTGGTGTCTTTATAAGAAGACAGCAGAGAGCTTGAATTCTCTCTCTTTCTGTGACTGTACCGAGGAAAGGTCATGTGAGGACACAGCGAGAAGACAACCATCTGCAAATTGGGAAGAAAACTGAATTTGCCAGCACCCTAATCTTGGACCTCTAGTCTTCAAAACTCTGAGAAAGTAAACTTCTGTTGTTTAAACTACTCACTCTGGGGTATTTTATTATAGCAGCCTGAGTCAACTAAGGCAGAAGGCAATGGCACCCCACTCCAGTACTCTTGCCTGGAAAATCCCATGGACGGAGGAGCCTGGTGGGCTGCAGTCCATGGGGTCGCTAGGAGTCGGACTCGACTGAGCGACTTCACTTTCACTTTTCACTTTCATGCATTGGAGAAGGAACTGGCAACCCACACCAGTGTTCTTGCCTGGAGAATCCCAGGGATGGGGGAGCCTGTGGGCTGCCGTCTATGGGGTCGCACAGAGTCGGTCACGACTGACATGACTTAGCAGCAGCAGCAGAGTCAACTAAAACATCCTGTATTCTCCAACTCCCAGAGAGTCCCCAGCAGAACTCAGCTTTGGTTACCCACAGCAGAGATAAACCCATCATGAACATACACCCTATTGGTTTTCCTCCACCCACCAGAGGTCACCTCTCAAATAAACCACCTTTACCCAAATCCACTTCTCAGGCTTCACTTCTGGAGGAAGGCAAACTAGGAAATATATCATCAGTGTATATTGTGAAAGGCTTCAATATGCTAAGGCTTCACTAAGTGCATCATAGATAAGGGCCAGTGTGTGTGTGGAAAGAAGGGAGAGATCCTTGGTAGGGTTCTTGGGCTGAATGGCTCACACATGAACCTCAGATTTTCTTTACCATAATTGAGGACAAACCTCCTTTTTCCCATTCTCTGCCCTTCTTTGGGTAAGAAAGAATTTTTGGCTTGGCCAAAAATTTTGTTCAGATTTTTCAGTAAGCTCTTACATAGAACCACCTTCCTACTATGTAGAAACTGTCCACATTAGGGTGTTGTAGCTACATGTTCCTGGAAACAAACTCACTCAGAAGGACAATGCAGATAGTGGAGTGCAGTTTATTACACTGGCGGGCCCGAGGCAGAGTCTCCTCTTAGCCAAGGACCCCAACCAGTTTTTGTGAAAATCTTATATACCCTAAGTGTACATGCACAAACCTGCCTCCCCAAATTCCCTGAAACTAGCCTGAACAAAGGAAAAGAAAGATACAGTCAAAGTTAACCCGTGATTCATATGCCTTAAGCCTAGGTAGTTAACAGCAGACAATTATCAATCGGCCTGTGGTCATACCCCAATAAGCATAATAGAATTTGTGATTCTATTCGGTTACACAGATAATTAAGGTATTCTTTTAGGCAATGGAGAGTCTAGCTACGAGCCCCGGGGTTCTTCCATGGGGGTGGGGGTGGGGCAGGTCTGGTTTTCTCGTTGGCATGTCATTTCCATACATACTGGGCATATAGATCAAAATCCACAGTCCAGCCCAAGATGGAGTCCTGCTTTCAAGATGTAGCCTGTTTTGTCTGTTTCCTCCTTCAAGGGTACAGAGTAATTGTTATAATTCACTAGGTCCCAGAGAAGTGTCCTTGAGAGCCTTGCAAACTCAGAGCTTCTAGGATTCTCTCAAGACTGCCCTGCATTTGGATATTACATCATTACCCCATGAAGGGAAGAACAGGTGGGTTTACTAGTGTCTGATTACAGAAGGTGATACATTCAATTTGAAGTGATGGTTGGAGTCTGGCATGGGAGGACATGTCAGTGAGCAACCACGGAAGGTGTACTCACCTGCTTAGAATTTGGCAGCTTATCCTGTCTCCTAGTGTTGTGGATCTGGGTTTATTGTGTTGAGCACTCAAATGTAACTATATAATAAAGTCAGTGGGGTTTACATTACTTAACAGCATGAGTAGTGTGCCAACTGTTCGGTAGAGAAACGTTCCCCAAGAAAATGGGTGATTTTTGTCTCCAACACAAGAGGAGCCTGGGCCAATTTCCCTGCCAAGCATATTTTTCCAGAGGATTAGTTTTCTATAAATAACTTAAGTCCATCTCCAGAATCACTTTGATACACATAGGTTTCATTTACATAACTCATCAATTAAAAATGTAGGAGGAGGGGCTTCCTTGGTGGCTCAGTGGTAAAGAATCCAGGGGTTTGATCCCTGATCTTGAAAGATCCCACATGCTGCAGAGCAGTGAAACCTGTGTACCACAACTATTGAGTCTGTGCTCTAGGGACCAGGAGCCACGACTACTGAGCCCACACGCAGCAACTACTTACTGAAGCCCGCACACCATAGAGCCCGTGCTCTGCAACAAGAGAAGCCATTGCAATGAGAAACCTGTGCACCGCAGCTGGAGAAGGAGCTCCTGTTTGCTGCAACTAGAGAAAATAAAGCAGAGAAAATAAACCAACCCATGCAGCAACAAAGACCCAGCAAAGCCAAAAAAAAAGAAAGAAAAAAGAATAAACAAAATTAAAAATATAGATAGGAGGAGAAATAAATTTGTTACTGCAGAATGCATTCTCTTGACTCTCCATCCATAAAAGTATATCCGATAAACTTTAACTGGGCTTGAAATGAGTTCACTAGTCCCCTATATCTACTGCAATGAAGAGCTCTAATTTTATGGAAACCCCTTTGCTATACATAGTTTTTTATCTGATAGACCGAGGAATGCATTCTCACATCATGAACATAACCTTGGAAAGTAACTTAAACCCTCCAAACATTAATTTTCTCATCTGTATATTGATAACAGTAATAATAGTTCTGATCACAAGTAATAATTATAAGAACTAATAAGAAAATATATATAAGGTGCCTAGTAAAAGCCCATCCCATAATTGGCACTTTTAGTTATTTGACATTTTTTGTTCAGCATACAGACCTCATTTCTGTATTTAAGTAATTCCTTACCTTTTGTAGGCTTCCCCCATGGCTCAGTGATAAAGAATCTCTGCCTGCCAGTGCAGGAGATGCAAGTTCAATCTCTGGGCTGGGAAGATGCCCTGGAGAAAGAAACGGCAACCCTCTCCAGTATTCTTGCCTGGTGAGTCCCATGGACGGAGGACCCTGGCAGGCTACAGTCCATGGGGTCACAAGAGTTGGACATGACTTAACAAGTAAACAACAATAACAGCAGCTACCTTTTGTATCTTGGTGGGAAATAGAAACTGAAAATTCCAGATACCATTTTTTTCAGGATCCCTTGACCTCTCTGAAAACAGTGGACACAGTGACAGACTTAATTTGGGGGGCTCCAAAATCACTGCAGATGGCAACTGCAGCCATGAAATTAAAAGACGCTTGTTCCTCGGAAGAAAAGTTATGACCAATGAAAACCAGAGACATTACTTTGCCAACAAAGGTCCATCTAGTCAAAGCTATGGTTTTTCCAATAGTCGTGTATGGATGTGAGAGGTGGACTATAAAGAAAGCTGAGTGCCAAAGAATTGATGCTTTTGAACTGTAGTGTTGGAGAAGACTCTTGAGAGTCCCTTGGACTGCAAGGAGACCCAACCAGTCCATCCTAAAGGAAATCAGTCCTGAATATTCATTGGAAGGACTGATGCTGAAGCTGAAACTCCAATACTTTGGCCACCTGATGCAAAGAAGAGTCATTTTAAAAGACCCTGATGCTGGGGGAAAGATTGAAGGCAGGAGGAGAAGGGGTGACAGAGGATGAGATGGTTGGACGGCATCACTGACTTTATGGACATGAGTTTTAGTAAGCTCTGGGAGTTGGTGATGGACAGGGAGGCCTGGCATGCTGCAGTCCATGGGGTCGCAAAGAGTCAGACACGACCGATCAACTGAACTGAACTGACCTCTCTCCAGCTCCTCCTTTTAAGATTCATTGCATATCCATGAGTGTGTATGCTCAGTTGTGTCCAAATCTTTGTGGTCCCAGGTACTGTAGCCTGCCAGGCTCCTCTGTCCATGGGATTTTCCAGGCAAGAATAATGGAGTGGGGTGCTATTTCCTACTCCAGGGGATCTTCCAGACCCAGGGATCGAACCTGCATCTCTTGTATCTCCTGCATTGACAGACAAGCCACCTAAGGACAGGGGAACCACTTACACTTTGCCTTAGGACAGGCACACTTTACACTCTCTTACCTAACACTGATCTTTGAAATTTCCCCACCGCAACTTCATCTTATTTGGTTATATATTTTACTGACCTGAGTCTAGACTCTCCCTGGTTCTGACTGACATGCCCATGAGAGTCTACTCCTGAAAGCCACATTTCTGATTCAGGTGTTAAAACCTCAGGTAAGAAATCTGTCATCTTTTGTTCCTCATAATTCTTGGATATCTCTAGCCCCATTGAGTCAAGGCATGAGGACTAGACATACAGCAGTGGAAATGAAAGGAAAAAAAAAAGATTCAAAACTTCAAGAAACTTATGAAAGCATTATCCACATAGATTTAAGATATTTGACCAAATTTTTCCATTTTAGTAACATATATTAAGTACAAAATTGATAAAAAAAAAAAAAAAACATAGATGAGAGAGGACTCCAAAGTTTCATGGAGTTGCCTCTCTATGATGGCAACCAACTACATCAAATTCATAAATCGAAGAGCTGATTATTTATTTAAGTGATTATCTTCTGAGTTTACATGAAAGCAACATCCACAGAGCACCCAATTGGTTCTAAATAATAGGGTTTGGGATTTTAGTGGAGTCAAGATGTCACATTTATCATTTATGGTGTTTATTGTTCAGAGGAATAAATCGGCCTAGAATCAAACGTTTACATCTATTCTTCAAATGTTCCAGTCTTAACTGTCTCAAATGAATATACTGTAGCAGAGATTAAAGACTTTAAAATTGTTTTTTATTGGAGTATAATTGTTTTACAATGTTGTGTTAGTTTCTACCATACAGCAAAGTGAGTCAGCTATGTGTGCATGCGAGCTAAGACTCTTCAGTCTTGTCCAGCTGTTTGTGACTCCAGGGACTGTAATCTGCCATGCTTCTCTCTTCAGGGGATTCTCCAGGCAAGCATACTGGAGTGGGTTGCCATCTCCTCCTCCAGGAGCTCTTCCAGGCCAAGGGATCAAACCCATGTCTCTTATGTCTCCTGCATTGGTAGGTGGGTTATTTATTACTAGCACCAACTGGGAAGGCCTGAATCAGCTATAGGTATACAGCAAGAATACACAGAAGAACTATTAAAAAAAGATCTTCATGACCCAGATAACCACGATGGTGTGATCACTTAACTAGAGCCAGACATCCTGGAATGTGAAGTCAAGTGGGCCTTAGGAAGCATCCCTAGGAACAAAGCTAGTGGAGGTGATGGAATTTCAGTTGAGTTATTTCAAATCCTAAAAGACGATGCTGTGAAAGTGCTGCACTCAATATGCGAGCAAATTTGGAAAACTCATCAGTGACCACAGGACTGGAAAAGGTCACTTTTCACTCTAATCCCAAAGAAACACAATGCCAAAGAATATTCAAACTACTGCACAATTGTACTCATCTCACACGGTAGCAAAGTAATGCTCAAAATTTTCCAAGCCAAGCTTCAATAGTAGGTGAACTGTGAACTCTCAGAAGTTCAAGTTGGATTTAGAAAAGGCAGAGGAACCAGAGATCAAATTGCCAATGTCTGCTGGATCATTGAAAAAGTAAGAGTTCCAGAAAAACATCTACTTTTGCTTTATTGACTATGCCAAAGCCTCTGACTGTGTGGATCACAATAAACTGTGAAAAATTCTTAAAGAGATGGGAATAGCAGGCCATTTGACCTATCTCCTGAGAAACCTATATGCAGGTCAAGAAGCAACAGTTAGAACTGGACAAGGCACAACAGACTGGTTCCAAATCGGGAAAGAAGTATGTCAAGGCTGTATATTGTCACCCTGCTTATTTGACTTATATGCAGAATACATTATGAGAAACACTGGGCTGGATAAAGCACAAGCTGGAATCAAGATTGTTGGGAGAAATGTCAATAACCTCAGATATGCAGATGACACCACCCTTATGGCAGAAAATGAAGAACTAAAAAGCCTCTTGATGAAAGTGAAAGAGGAGAGTGAAAAAGTTGTCTAAAGCTCAATATTCAGAAAATGAAGATCATGGCAGCTGGTCCCATCACTTCATGGGAAATAGATGGGGAAACAGTGGAAACAGTGTCAGACTTTATTTTGGGGGGGGCTCCAAAATCACTGCAGATGGTGATTGCAGCCATGAAATTAAAAGACACTTACGCCTTGGAAGAAAAGCTATGACCAACCTAGACAGCATATTAGAAAGCAGAGACATTACTTTACCAAGAAAGGTCTGTCTAGTCAAAGCTATGATTTTTCCAGTGGTCATGTATGGATGTGAAGTTGTACCAAAAAGAAAGCTGAGTACCAAAGAATTGATGCTTTTGAACTGTGGTGTTGGAGAAGACTCTTGAGAGTCCCTTGGACTGCAAGGAGATCCAATCAGTCAATCTTAAATAAAATCAGTCCTGAATATTCATTGGAAGGACTGACGCTGAAGCTGAATCTCCAATACTTTGGCCACCTGATGTGAACAACCGGCTCATTTGAAAAGACCTTGATGCTGGGAAAGATTGAAGGCAGGAGAGGATGAGATGGTTGGATGTCACCACCTGCTCAATGGACATGAGTTTGAGTAAGCTCCAGTAGTTCGTGATGGACAGGGAGGCCTGATATGCTGCAGTCCATGGGGTCACAGTTAGACATGACTGAGTGACTGAACCGATACCTATATCTCCTCTTTTTTAGATTCTTTCTCCATATAGGTTGTTACAGAGGATTAATTAGAGTTCCTTGTGCTATAGACAAGGCTGTGGTCCATGTGAGTAGACTGACTAGTTTTCTAGTTTTCTGTGATTATGGTTTGTGTGTCTGCTCTCTGATGCCTTTCGCGACACCCACCATCTTACTTGGGTTTCTCTTACCTTGGACGTGGGGTATCTCTTCAGGGCTGCTCCAGCAAAGCGCAGCCACTGCTGCTTACCTTGGAGGAAGGGTGAGCATACACATCTGTGTAATCTCCTCACAGCCACCCCGCCTGACCTTGAATGTGCAGTAGCTCCTCTCAGCCCTCCTGATGGGCAGGTCATGGTGGAGAGGTCTGACAGAATGTGGTCCACTGGAGAAGGGAATGGCAAACCACTTTAGTATTCTTGCCTTGAGAACCCCATGAACAGTATGAAAAGGCAAAATGATAGGATACTGAAACAGGAACTCCCCAGGTCAGTAGGTGCCCAATATGCTACTGGAGATCAGTAAAGAAATAACTTCAGAAAGAATGAAAGGATGGAGCCAAAGCAAAAACAATATCCAGTTGTGGATGTGACTGGTGATAGAAGCAAGGTCCGATGCTGTAAACAGCAATATTGCATAGGAACCTGGAATGTTAGGTCCGCGAATCAAGGCAAATTGGAAGAGGTCAAACAGGAGATGGCAAGAGTGAATATCGACATTCTAGGAATCAGCGAACTAAAATGGACTGGAATGGGTGAATTTAACCAAGATGACCATTGTATCTACTACTGTGGGCAGGAATCCCTTAGAAGAAATGGAGTAGCCATCATGGTCAACAAAAGAGTCCAAAATGCAGTACTTGGATGCAATCTCAAAAACGACAGAATGATCTCTGTTCGTTTCCAAGGCAAACCATTCAATATCACAGTAATCCAAATCTATGCCCCAACCAGTAATGCTGAAGAAGCTGAATTTGAACAGTTCTATGAAGACCTACAAGACCTTTTAGAACTGACACCCAAAAAAGATGTCCTTTTCATTATAGGGGACTGGAATGCAAAAGTAGGAAGTCAAGAAACACCTGGGGTAACAGGCAATTTGGCCTTTGAATACGGAATGAAGCAGGGGAAAGGCTAATAGAGTTTTGCCAAGAGAATGCACTGGTCATAGCAAACACCCTCTTCCAACAACACAAGAGAAGACCCTATGCATGGACATCACCAGATGGTCAACACCGACACCAGATTGATTATATTCTTTGCAGCCAAAAATGGAGAAGCTCTATACAGTCAGCAAAACAAGACCAGGAGCTGACTGTGGCCCCGATCATGAACTCCTAACTGCCAAATTCAGACTTAACTTGACGGAGAAGGCAATGGCACCCCACTCCAGTACTCTTGCCTGGAAAGTCCCATGGATGGAGGAGCATGATAGGCTGCAGTCCATGGGGTCGCTAAGGGTCAGACACGACTGAGCGACTTCACTTTTACTTTTCACTTTCATGCATTGGAGAAGGAAATGGCAACCCACTCCAGTGTTCTTGCCTGGAGAATCCCAGGGACGGGGGAGCCTGGTGGGCTGCCGTCTATGGGGTCGCACAGAGTCAGACATGACTGAAGTGACTTAGCAGCAGTAGCAGCAGACTTAAATTGAAGAAAGTAGGGAAAACCACTAGACCATTGAGGTATGACCTAAATCAAATTCCTTATGATTATACAGTGGAAGTGGGAAATAGATTTAAAGGACTCTATCTGATAGATAGAGTGCCTGATGAACTATGGACAGACGTTCGTGACATTGTACAGCAAACAGGGATCAAGACCATCCCCATGGAAATGAAATGCAAAAAAGCAAAATGGCTGTCTGGGGAGGCCTTAAAAATAGCTGTGAAAAGAAGAGAAGCAAAAAGCAAAGGAAAAAAGGAAAGATATAAGCATCTGAATGCAGAATTCCAAAGAATAGCAAAGAGAGATAAGAAAGCCTTCCCTAGCGATCAGTGCAAAGAAATGAGGAAAACAACAGAATGGGAAAGACTAGAGATCTCTTCAAGAAAATTAGAGACACCAAGGGAACATTTCATGCAAAGATGGGCTCGATAAAGGACAGAAATGGTATGGACCTAACAGAAGCAGAAGATATTAAAAAGAGATGGCAAGAATACACAGAAGAACTATACAAAAAAGATCTTCATGACCCAGATAATCACGATGGTGTGATCACTCACCTAGAGCCAGACATCCTGGAATGTGAAGTCAAGTGGCCTTAGAAAGCATCACTACGAACAAAGCTAGTGGAGTTGATGGAATTCCAGTTGAGCTCTTTCAAATCCTAAAAGATGATGCTGTGAAAGTGCAACACTCAATATGCCAGCAAATCTGGAAAACTCAGCAGTGGCCACAGGACTGGAAAAGGTCAGTTTTCATTCCAATCCCAAAGAAAGGCAATGCCAAAGAATGCTCAAACTACACCACAATTGCACTCATCTCACATGCTAGTAAAGTAATGCTCAAAATTCTCCAAGCCAGGCTTCAGCAATACATGAACTGTGAACTTCCAGATGTTCAAGTTGGTTTTAGAAAAGGCAAAGGAACCAGAGATCAAATTGGCAACATCCACTGGATCATGGAAAAAGGAATAGAGTTCCAGAAAAACATCTATTTCTGCTTTATTGACTATGCCAAAGCCTCTGACTGTGTGGGTCACAATAAACTGTGGAAAATTCTGAAAGAGATGGGAATACCAGACCACCTGACCTGCCTCTTGAGAAATCTACATGCAGGTCAGGAAGCAACAGTTAGAACTGGACATGGAACAACAGACTGGTTCCAAATAGGAAAAGGTGTACGTCAAGGCCGTATATTGTCACCCTGCTTATTTAACTTCTATGCAGAGTACATCATGAGAAACGCTGGACTGGAAGAAGCACAAGCTGGAATCAAGATTGCCGGGAGATTGCCTGCATATCAATAACCTCAGATATGCAGATGACACAACCCTTATGGCAGAAAGTGAAGAGGAACTCAAAAGCCTCTTGATGAAAGTGAAAGTGGAGAGTGAAAAAGTTGGCTTAAAGCTCAACATTCAGAAAACGAAGATCATGGCATCTGGCCCCATGATTTCATGGGAAATAGATGAGGAAACAGTGGAAACAGTGTCAGACTTTATTTTTGGGGGCTCCAAAATCGCCTCAGATAGTGATTGCAGCCATAAAATTAAAAGACACTTACTCCTTGGAAGGAAAGTTATGACCAACCTAGATAGCATATTCAAAAGCAGAAACATTACTTTGCCAACAAAGGTCCATCTAGTCAAGGCTATAGCCTTTTCCATAGCCTTTCCAGTGGTCATGTATGGATGTGAGAGTTGGACTGTGAAGAAAGCCAAGCACCAAATAATTGATGCTTTTGAACTGTGGTGTTGGAGAAAACTCTTGAGAGTCCCTTGGACTGCAAGGAGATCCAACCAGTCCATTCTAAAGAGATCAGTCCTGGGTGTTCTTTGGAAGGACTGATGCTAAAGCTGAAACTCCAATATTTTGGCCACCTCACGAGTAGAGTTGACTCATTGGAAAAGACTCTGATGCTGGGAGGGATTGGGGGCAGGAGGAGAAGGGGACGACAGAGGATGAGATGGCTGGATGGCATCTCCGACTTGATGGACATGAGTTTGGGTGAACTCCGGGAGTTGGTGATGGACAGGGAGGCCTGGCGTGCTGCAGTTCATGGGGTCGCAAAGAGTCAGGCATGATTGAGTGACTGAACTGAACTGAACTGCACTATAGAGTAGTTTCTCAATAGTTATCTATTTCATATACAGTGTGTGTGTGTATATATATGTATATGTATATGTATATGTATATAGATAGATAGTCAACCCCAGTCTCTCAGTTTATCCCACTCCCACTTTCTCCCTTGGTATAGATACATTTGTTCTCTATTAAAGACTCCTTGCTGCTGCTGCTGCTGCTAAGTCGCTTCATTCATGTCCAACTCTGTGCAACCCCATAGACGGCAGCCCACCAGGCTCCCCCATCCCTGGGATTCTCCAGGCAAGAACACTGAAGTGGGTTGCCATTTCCTTCTCCTTAAAAGTCTTTAAATGTATAAGCATCCTTAAAAAACTCTTATAAAAGTATAAGCATATTCTTGTATGCGTATATGTAGAATTCTCTTTTTTTTCAGGGGACTAGCATTAACAAGGGTGCTGTTCTCGGGGTCAGGATGAGAATCTACGCAGATCCTATAGGGAAAATCTGCTTTGTAGTTGCCTAACGCTATAATTCAGCATATGCTATCATACACATAACCTGGATTCTTAAAATAAGACAAGGCTAATCTCAAACAACATCTGCATGAAACTGAATAACCTGATGACATTGTTTTAATGCTCTAACTGAGGTCCGAAGGCAGCCAACAGCTTTATCATAAATTAGGCAGGCTTTTGAAGGAAATTCTTCAAAAAAACCAGCATGTCCTCAAGTATGGATTGACAGCTGGGCAATTTTCCTGCTGTGCGTTAGGAAGCAGTGCCAGCCCAATGAGGTGTTGTCGAAATGACTGAAGACCACCTGCTGCCAATTTCTGCTCCACAGTGTGAAAAAACTAACCTTCTTGTGGATGGTCACTGCTGGTCAAAAAAAAACTGCCTCCACACTTGCAGATTTTGGTTAGCTGGTTGAGGAGGCTTCACATTTTGGATCTTGGAAAATTTTTAAGGGTACAAAGATTCAGAGCGACAGGAAGAGGCCAGAGCAACCTGTGACAAAGGGGAACAGAGCCACTTATTCCACAATGAGTCAGAGAGGGGACATTAGGCTGGAACACTCATTGTGCTTGAATTGCCCTTTGACAAAAGTATGTTTCAGTCTAAAGAAAAATGTGACTGAACTGAACTGAAGTGCACTATAGAGTAGTTTCTCAAATTTAAAGCACCAAATATTAATTTTCTGAGAGCCATAGCTCTTTTCTTTTGCTTCCATTAAAGAAAAGATTATATGCAACTATAACATTTGGTACTACTCTTACAAAAGAAAATAATCTGTAACTTTTTACATTTTTTAATATGTCTTCATTTTGGTCATGTGAATAAATATTGATATAAAATGTTAAAATCAGGAAGTATGTAATACTTTATGATTCTTAGCTTTGTAGCTGAGATATTTGCTTCAATTTTTTCATAATTATTATTATTAATAAGTGTGTAGCAGCTCACGTATTTGAAATATATAATACATAAATTTATAACATTTATGATCATTTCTAATTGTGGATACTAAAAAGTAGTATACAGTGACTGTCCCCAGTTTTACTATCGTGGATAAGAATGAACACATTTTACTTCTCTGCAGAATTGTTTCTCAAGATAAAATTCTGGGACTGAACTTACTGAGGTAAAAAGCATAAACCAACCTTAAATACTTTCTTGCAGGTTGTACACAGCACAAGTTCCAGGGGTATCATTCATAAAGCTTCCATCCTCCCCAAATTTTACACTGTGAACCTGCACCCCTGCAGGTGTGCAGCAGTTAATCTGTGCATCCTCTGTAGCAGTCCTCTAACGCATCTCAAAAGACTAGCCTACTGTCGGATCACTTTCTCAAGGATTAGCTCAAAACAATATCAAGGGAAAAAAGGACAATCCCACTCTCTGCGTAATTTGCTGCTGAAGGACTTCATAAGGAATATAAGGACAGAATATTTTATAACAATAGAAGTAAAATTGCTGCATTCTTCTATATAAATCATGAGTAGTTGACAATATAGCTCTTAAGATAAATTATTTAGAAAATAATAATCATTATTATTATTAAAATAGTAATAATTATTAAAAATAATATGTGAGTTTGGTTAGAATTTTCAAATTATAAAAGGACAAACATTTCAAGAAAAATTGAAACAAGTAAAGATAAAAGAAGATACAAATTTTGAAAAATTTACAAAAACTTTGGAAATGCTGAATAAATATTATGATGACTTTGAAAACCCTATTAAAATAAATGAATTTTGGTATATCTAACAATGAAAAAGTAGAGAAAATAATAATAATGAATAAAACATTTAAAATGAGAAAGGATAAACAACTAATATAAAAAGATTAATCTCATAGAAATACTAGATTAATATATAGTAAATTAACATATATTAAATTTGAAAAACAATAAATTGTATGTCCTATTAAAAAAACATAAATACCAATATGCATGAATGAAATAAAAGGCCTGGGCAGAATATGACCAAAAAACAGAACTGACAAAAATATTAAAGTTACCAATTCAGAAAAAAACCAGAATCTCGGTTTTAAATTGTTTCAGACATTCATGGAGAAATTATGAGAAACATACAATCATCCAAGACTGAATTATGAAGACATAGAAAACCATAGTGTAGAAATTACTAGTAAGGAGATTGAAAATTTCCCTAAAAATAAAAGCCCAGGGCCAGATGCTTTCACTGGCAAACTCTACAAAACATTAAAAGATTTGATCTCTATTCTTAAACTTTTCCAAAAATTGCAGAGAAGGAAAACCTTCCAAACATACAAAACCAGTATTGCCCTGATACCAAAGTCAGCTCTCAATACCACAAAAAAGAAAATTACAGGTCAATATTCTTGATGACTGTAGCTGCAAAAATCCTCAACAAAATATCAGCAAGCCTAACCCAACAATACATTAAAAGGATCATCTACCGTGATCAAGTGGGATTTACCTCAGTGTTGCAAGGATGGTTTCATCAGCCACAAATCAATCAACATGATACAACAAAATGGAAGATAAAAATCATATGATCACCTCAATAAATGCAGAAATGGCATTTGACAAAATTCAACATCCAGTTATGATAAAAAAAAAAAACTTCCAACAGAGTGGATATAAAGGAAGTGTACTTGTACATTATAAAAATCATATATGACAAACCCATAGCTAATACTGTACTCAATGGTGGAAAGCTGAGCTTTTCCTCTTAGATCAGCAACAAGACAAGGATGACCACCCCCAGCACTTTCACTACATAGTATTAGAAGTTCTAGCCACAACAGTTAGGCAAGAAAAAGACATAAAAGTCACCCAAGATGGGAAGGAAGAGGTAAAACTGTCACTGTGTATTCAGAATTCTGAAGACTACACAGACATGCATACGCTTGCACACACAAAACCCCACACTCACACACACACAAACCTCTTAGAGCTAACGAAAGAATTCAGTAAAGTCGCAGGATACAAAATCAATCTGTGGCATTTTTACACACTAATAATAAACTATCAGAAAGATAATTTAAGAAAACAAACTGTTTACAACCAAATCAAAAAGAATAAAATACCTAGGAATAAATTTAACCAAGGAGGTGAAAGACAAGTACACTGAAAACTATAAGACATTGATAAATAAGATGAAGATGACTCAAAAAATGGAAAGATATTCCATGTTCATGGTTGGAAAGAATTAATGTTAAAATGTGTTACTACCCAAAGCAATTTATGGATTCAATGTAATCCCTATCAAAATTCCTATGGGATAGTTCACAGAACTAGACCAAATAATTCTGAAATTTGTTTGGAACCACAAAAGGTCCTTAAGAGTCAAAAAAATTTTGAACAAAAGGAATGAAACTGGCAGTATCATGCTCTCAGATTTCAAACTAAACTACAAAATTATAGCAGTACAAAAAATAAGATTTTAAAAGTGTTTTTATAAGGCAAATTTTACTGTGATCCCCAAACTTATAGAAAATAACATAAAAAATTTAAATGTGTAAAACCTGCAAATGGCCTATTTTATAAGATTACTTGATTAAGATATGAATCAAAATTGTGTATATAGTATGATTTTAGTCATGTAAGAAAAACAAAACAATACATTCTGACAAATGAAACTGGGAAAGATGTACCTTTCTTCCTTCCTCTTTCCTCTGTCAGTACAAATAATCTCATTGGAGAATATTCAGAAAAAAATTTAAAGCATGTATTACTTCTATAAATGGGACTTCATAACGCTGTATATTTATGTAGGTAAGCATGCATGATCAGTCATGTCTGACTCCGAGATCCCGTAGACTGTAGCCCACTAGTCTCCTCTGTCCATGGATATAACCAGGCAAGAATAATGCTACTTGTTATTAACTTGGTTGATTGGTTGGGGAAAGTTATTGGAATTCCTGGGAGCTGTATCCATAATGTTATAATTAGGATTTGGAAACAGCAACTCAGGCTGGGGGAAACCACTGGGCTAGCTAAAAGACAATTCAGTTTAGGTGGCTTTGAACTTTGTTCATCGGACAATAATGGTGGAGAGAATAAGGTCAGAGTGTCTTTGTGCCAATAATAGTAATGTTAGGAATAAAAAAAGGAAAAGGTGTCACTTCCACAAATCAGCTCCTATGATCAAATCTGATCACTCAGTGATGTCAGATTTTTATAGCTGTTCTTTTATAGCTCTAAAAATACCTTTAGTCTTTTCACTCCTGAAGGAAAAATTATGTTGTTATTGCCAGTCTGAAACTCTAGATCATAAGACACTTTTATCCCCACTGAATCAATTGGCTTTATAACTCAACCCTTGGCAACACAATGATTTTATCAAATACTATAGTAGAAATAAAATTTGATTATTCATAGAAAGAGAATCCTATAAGAATCAGTAGGCTATTTATAACCTGCAGCATTTCTAAATCTATCAGAGAAGCAGGGGTGGAGTGACTTTCACACCAAATGCATGGGCATAAACTTCATTTTCACAAGAAACATATACTCTTTTCCATCATCCCTCCAAGCGTAACTTTTATTTTTCATTAGGGCCTATTTTCAGGGATAAACTCCTCTACAGTCAAGAAAGCACCAATGTGAGCAGGTGGCAAGTGGCTGCTGACCCCAGTCCTCACTGGGTAGAGAGAGTGGCTGAAGCTGCAGGGTGCTGGAGGCAAGCTCTTCATCCAGGGGGCTCTGACAACCCACAGGAGTGGGCTGTGCAGAAAACCCACCGACTGCTAAAGAGGGGAGCCTATTCTGGATGGCTGTGACAATTCTCCAAGTTTTTAAATGTTGGCTCAAAAAATGTTTAAAACACCCTGTTGACCAAGTTAATCACTTCCATGAGCAGGGTAACGCTGCTGCTAGTGAAATAAAATCAAACTTGCTCTGTAAGAAGAATGGAATCCTGGCTCCAACGGTTTCTACTCTGTGACTTGGGGCATGACTGGCTGCTTGACTCTCAATTTCAACATGCAAAATTCATCAGCTATTTTAGAGTAAATAAAGCTTCCAGAAGAGTATCTGGTACTTACCAGGTTTTCAATAAATGTTTGGTGATTGCAAATGTGCCTAAGAAAATCTACTATTAGAATATGACTTATCAATCAGAGAACACAGAAAAATCAATAGCCAACATTTAATATCCATTCAAAACAAAGAACTTAGAAATGAGACTCTTTCATAATAAAGTTACTATTTATAACCCAAATATATATTAAAATCAGCAAGGATCAAAAGAAATATCACCTTAAATTCAGTTTTTTTTTTTTAAAAAACTCATAGATTATTGTTTCCTAGGCTTCCCAGGTGGCACTCATGGTAAAAAAAACTTGCCTGCCAATGCAGGAGATGTGAGAGATATGGGTTTGATCCCTGGGTCAGGAAGATCCCCTGGAGGAGGACATGGCAATCCAGTCCAGTGTTCTTAACTGGAGAATCCCATGGACAGAGGAGCCTGGTGGGCTACAGTCCATGGGGTTGCACAGAGTCGGACGACTGAAGCGACTTAACACACACACACTCACACACATCTTATTGTTTACTTATTTATGTTTAATTGTAGCAAAATACACGTAACATAACATTTACTACCTAAAAAAGTTTCCAGTTCAGTGGCATTAAGTACATGCACATTGCCGGTACAACCATCAACACCACGCATTTCCAGAACTTTTTCATCTTGCAAAACTGAAACTCTGTATCCACTAAACAGTAATGATAATCATTAAACCATAAATCCCTGTTGGAAAAATGGCAACGGTGTCATTACTTGTGGATAGCATAATTATATACATAAAAATATAATAATATTCTAAAATTATAAATAAGCATTTATTAAAATGGCCAGACACAAAAGAAGTGCTCAGAAATTGACACATGATGATGTGTATATGAAAGTCAACTAGAAAATGATGACAAATGAGCTATCACAAATTCAATGCCGTAAAATACTTAGAAGAAAACTTAAAGAAAAATGACATGTGCATTAAAAACATAACCAAGTCTTCTTGGGAAAAATTTAATCATTTCTAAAAGTGAAGAGTCATGGTTTTTAAATAAGTAGAGCATGTTAATCCATATGTTTAAAACAATTCCAATAAGATTCCAACCACGCTTATTAAAAATTGGTGAGCTACATTTTCAAATGATGGCTCAAAATAAGATCATTGTAATGTTATGAACTGGAAAGAAGGTGTATATGCCCTGCATGCATGTGTGCTAAGTGGCTTCAGTCGTGTCCGACTCTTTGCGACCCTACGGACTGTAGCCCACCAGGCTCCTCTGTCCATGAGATTCTCTAGGCAGGAATACTGGAGTGGGTTGCCATTTCCTACTCCAAGGGGTGTTCCCAACCCAGGAACTGAACCCACAACTCCTAGATATCCTGCATTGGCAGGTGGATTCTTTACCACTAGTGCCACCTGGGAAGCCCGTATGGGCCCTGCTGCTGCTAAGTCGCTTCAGTCGTGTCCGACTCTGTGCGACCCCATAGACGGCAGCCCACCAGGCTCCCCCATCCCAGGGATTCTCCAGGCAAGAACACTGGAGTGGGTTGCCATTTCCTTCTCCAATGCATGAAAGTGAAAGTGAAAGTGAAGTCCCTCAGTCGTGTCCGACTCTTACCGACCCCATGGACTGCAGCCCACCAGGCTCCTCCGTCCATGGGATTTTCCAGGCAAGAGTACTGGAGTGGGGTGCCATTGCCTTCTCTGATATAGGCCCTAGCTTACTGATAATAGAATATGTTGTAAAACCTATTCAGCAGTGTGGCACTGGCACCAAAACTGAAATATAAATCTTCAGAAATATTTGTTGTTGTTTTTTAGTCACAAAGTTATGTCTGACTCTCTGCAACCCCATGGACTATTGCCCACTAGGTTCCTCTGTCCAGGCAATAATACTGGAGTGGGTTGTCATTTCCTTCTCCAGGGGATCTTCCCAGATCAGGGATAGAACCCGTGTCTCCTGAATTGGAGACAAAATGTTAAGTAGGTAATTGGGGAAAAGATCAAGACCCTGTTAACATGAATCTGAAAAAATTCAGGTTCAAATATGTAAAATATTAAAATATGTAATTTTTAATTACATTTCAAATATGTAAAATATTAAAAATACATTAATCTGATAACAAAAAGTAAAATTTAAATTTAAACATGCACAATAAGCAAAATTTTGCACTAGTTTTTTTAAAACAAGAGATCAATATTTGTAACACATTAATATCCCATTCATTTTTTTGTACTTTTGATTTATTAAAATCTAAATTTCTGGATCTTGCCTTGTACTTATTTTTAATCAAACATAATGGGTCCCTACTATAAAATCCAGCAAAGCAATCATAAACAAAAAATTTTCTTTCTTGCATTTTGGCTGAAAGGGCAGGTTAATTTTCTTTCTTTTTTAAAAATTTACTTATTTTAATTGGAGGATAATTACATCCATTCAATTTCATAAGAGAGACAGGAAGATTTCATAAATGAATAGACCCAGATTAAAGTGAGTAATATTTGTTAAGTGCTTTCATGGAACTGATCATTCATTTATATATTCATATATATCATCATATATATATATATTCATGTAATCCTCACCACAGTTCTAAGACACGTGAGATAGTAATATCTCCATTTTATAGATTTTAACCCATCTGGTCCCAGAGACATAGGAAACAGGGTCTAGAACTTTTGTTTTAACCACTACTCTTGTTTTCTCTTCTAGAAGTTCCAAAACATTAAAATAAACAGCACAAGTGATCAAAAACCTTGTACAACTTATTGACTTAATGTCATTGAACATCTATTTTATACCACACTCTGTGCCACACACCTGGAATTCAAGGCAGATCAAGATACTCTCTGAGAATCAAGATACTTGCCAGTCGGGGAAACTGGCAAGTAAAATAACCATTAAAATATGATTCTATGTATATTCCACTGTGCAAATTAAAACAACATTGGGAGTTCCCTGGCAGTCCAGTGGTTAAGACTTCACACTTTCAATGCAGGGGGTGTGCATTCGAACCCTGGTGAGGGGACTAAGGTCCCATATGCCATGTGGCATGACCAAATAAATAAGCAAGTTTTTTAAATAAAAAAATGTTAAAAAATAAATAAAACAACATTTTGATGGCTAAGTCAAAATCTGAAATAATAATAGTTGAAAAAGAATTGAAATAAATTTTAATAAACCAATATATATTAAGCACTTCAGAATATTTATCCCCTTTAACTCAACAACCTCTCTTATTCTTGGAAGTTCATCCTGAAGAAATAATTTATCAAAAGGAAACAAGAGTATCTTTCACTAATTAACTTTTTGAATATGTATTTGTGCCTGTTGCAGACGGGATTCTCTGCTAGGATCTGGGAAAGTGAAGAAAAGCAAGAAGTTTATTCCACCAAAGTCTACTTTTCAGTCCTCACTGCAGTAGAGAAAAATGGAAACAACATTAAAGTCCAATGACAGAGGATTATTTTATATATTATGAGACAACTTACTTGCACATATACAGCAAAATATGAAAATTATACTCCAAAATTACATAGGAATAAAGGTCATTTTCAAGACACAATGCTAATCTCACAATATTAAATTTTGCATACAATTCTGTTGCTCTAAAAATCTTTATTCATAAAAGCAAAAGCTAGAAAAGTATATGCAAATAAGAAAAGTTGCATTAGGGTTTGGGGATTATGGATGATTTTTATTTAACTACAACTAATATTACTGGTATATAGCTTTCCCCATGAAAAACAGAAAGAGGAGAAAGAATTCATATGATGAAGATTGATCCTGGAAGAGATTAATAATTGATTACAAAGGGATTTGCAAATATGAAGTTCGTGTAACAATTACCTTACAGAATAACAAAGCAGAACTTTCAAGATATGAAGGGTTTGATATTCCTGCCTTATACAGACAGACAGTAAAGAGAGATGTTAGAAGACAGGATAAATGTTGTGTTAAAATCTCATTCCATGTAAAACCATAATTACTCTGAAATTACTGACTTTTAAAGTCCCACTAACAATACACTAATTGCTAAGTGTTGTCAAATATAATTTTATTCAGGATTCCCAGGGTCAAGTATTCAGCACAAAAATGTATTTTAATATACTTGTAAAAATGATAAAAACACATCAATATTTCTTGGTCCCTTTGAGTCCTCCTTCTGCCTCCACTTACTCAGCCAAACTTTGTGTTCTTAAATGAACTGACTGGCCACTTAGAAAGCAGGAACCTTGGTCCCTCTGACTTTTTCTTGAATCACCTACCCCTCTGTCACCTTTCTGGTTCCTAGAAGCTTGATATTTTTGAGTCTGATCTGTCAACAAGAAAGAAGCAGTGGCAAAAATAAGAAAAAGTTCCCCACTGTAAGGTCTCACATGGACCTCCTTCATTACACGAAATGAACATTTCTTGTAAGCAGAGGAAATAAAAATGGCTAAGCAAGAACACAGTTCTTAAGCGACAAGTTTCTTCCCCAACCTAAATCGTGAGGAATGAGTTCAACAAAAAAAATGGAATGCCACCGTGAGGTCTGGGTGCTGCACAGAGGTGTCCCTAGATGTCCAAGTCGGCTGTGGGTTTCGGTGCAGGTTTCAGGACATTCCGGACTTTGCACTTGTAAACAGGACCACAGTCTGGAGCCTGACCAGGGGCTGTGCTCCTTATGAAAGTACTGGCAAAATTAACCCATCACAGCCATTGGAAGATGCCAGCTTCTGTGTGGGTTCAATTTCTGCTCTGCACTGTTCTTGCGGTTGGAAGGATGCTTGGTTCCATAATTCCAAACTATATCTCTGTCTTCCCCAAATCTACCTACATTGAGCCTTCTACTCTCGTAGAAATTAGGAACAGCCTGATTGTCTCCCTCTTTGATTAACACTGTCATTTGCCATAGACACCTCATTTCTGCCTCAGATGAGGACACCTCATAGTTGCTCCTAGAGCAACTATGTGCCCCTGGAGCAACACTGCTTGGTTTCAACACTGCTCTGTCCACTGCCTCTGCCCTCACACTCCCTCTGTTGGAAACTATGATTGGTATTACTCTTTTGCCATCTTTCTCGGTTCTCTTGAGCTAAAATTGGCTATTGTCTCCCATAGTATACTCGCCTTTCATGGTAAAATCCACATGGCCAGTATCCTATAAAAGTCAGCCACTACGGAGGCCTTCAGAAGGTTTTTGTGAGATTTCACTTTATGGTTTCCACTATAATTTACAGTCTCTTTTCTAGTTAACTTACCAAAGATCCATGCCAGAGAAGACTTGAGATCAGCCTGGACAGCTAATCAAGGCTACATGATCTCCTCAGATCTCACCACGGATCTTGTGATACAGGCAGCATTGGAACTCAGTTTCTAATTGCTAATCTGGTGCTCATACCCACTGCAAAAACAAACAAAAATAATCCCCGAGATATGTGAGCAAAGATATTTTTAACACAATACCTTAAGATTTCTTCCTCAGGTGCTTGGTTATTCCAATTAATCCCAGATGACCTGGTAATATTAAAGTTTCCAAATTGCCATGCTAAACTCAATGGGTGGGTATCCATAATTTTTGCATTCAAAACAGAAGTGACATACACATGAAGCAAGGGAGATTGGAATAGGGAAGAAGGCTCATGATGGTATGTGTCGGGGTTATAGTACTTGTTCCTTTCCATGATATAAATTCTCCCTCCATGGCCAATTTCAAGCTACTACCACTGTGAAGTCAGCTTGCTTACCAAAATTTTGAAAATTTAGCACTCACTTCCCTGAAGTCACCTTTGAGAAAACTCCAGCATAACATTGGCTCTGCCTGTCCTCCTTTTCATGAATTACCACCTGAAGATATTCACCTGCAATGCAGAAGACCCAGTTCAATTCCTGGGTCAGGAAGATCCACTGGAGAAGGGATAGGCTACCCACTCCAGTATTCTTGGACTTCCTCGGTGGCTCAGCTGGGAAAGAATCTGCCTGCGTTTGCGAGAGACCTGGGTTCGATCCCTGGATTGAGAAGATGCCCTGGCATTGGGAAAGGCTACCCACTCCTGTATTCTGGCCTGGAGAATACTATGGACTGTATAGTCCGTGGGGTCTCAAAGAGTTGGACGAGACTGAGCGACTTTCACTTCACTTCACTTCAACTTGACAGTATGGCTTTGATGATCGTGTACTTGCGTAATACTGTCGTTTGTTCTTCTATTTGTTTTTGATTGCTCACAATTATTTTTCACAGTCCCACTGATATGTAAAATATAAGTAAATTACTTCTTGGCTGAGGTATGGGTATAAATTCTACCATATGAAAGAAGAGAAATTCTTGTGGCTCTATCCTTTCAAGTATTTCTCCTCCAATACTTTCTGGCATATGGCCTGATGGAAGGGAACAGCTCATAAACATAGACTGGGAAATATGGTAATATTTTGATTTATAAATTTTTGTGGAAGCTCTCTCTGTCAGGCCTGAACCCATAACATGTTCTATGATTCTTCCACTCAAGAAGCTGTCTTTCTTTAAGATACAGAAAAACCTCAAATTCCGTGACAACTAAAATTAGAGATGAAGAGGAAAGAGGGGAGCCCTGGTGACCATAACAATGAGAACAAAAGCAATATAGTGATACTCTATTTTATGAACATATAGTTTATGAAGCACTTGAGCACACACCCTCATAGTTCTGGGCATAGCATTTTAAGAGGCATTGATAAATGGAAGGGCATTCAGAGGACATCAATAACAATAAAAGGTGCTCACACTTCTGAATTGTTTACAATGGGCCATGCACTCTACTGACAGTATTACTTGTTCAATTTTATTTAATCTTCCAATTCCTAGGCTCTTACAGATGAGGAAAATTGCAACTAGAATTGTGATTTGTAACTTTCCTCTGATGTATATTTGATAAATGGTAAAGCTGAGACTTAGAACTAGGCAGTCTGATTGCAGAAGTTGTGCTCTTAAGCACAAGTTCTTAATAGCAAATCCCCACCCCTGCTAGATTGAGGAATTATATCTACAGGTGTACCAGAAGGAAGCACTGAGAATACAGGATAGAAAGTGCAGAAAAGCCACCTTGGAGTCAGTAATAAGTTCGTCCTTCTCTTAGCAGGGCCCAAACTGCAAGGGGCCATCTTGGAACACCCGGACAAAGACGGAAGCCCCAGTGACTCAGTGGTAAGGAATCCACCTGCAGTGCAGGAGACGGAGGAGGTGCGAGTTTGATCCCTGTGTCAGGAAGATCCCATGGAGGAGGAAATGACAACCTACTCTAATATTCTTGCCAGAGAATTCCCATGGACAGAGGAGCCTGGCGGGCAACAGTCCATAGAGGGCGTCACTCAGAGTTGGACATGACTGAGCACACACACACACACACACGTGTTGGTGAAGGAACCTCAGGTTAGACAAATACTGGATAACAGGTATGGAATACTTGTAGACAGAATGTGGATTAAGAAGCATAATTTGGATTTAATAGCTTCTCTGTGCTATCCAATGCAATTGCCATTATCCACATGGGATTATTTAAATGACAATTAAAGCTACAAATTTAGTTCCTTAGTCACTCTAGCCACACTTCATGTACTCAATAGCCACAAGGCCATGTTGGATGGTGCAGATATATAGAATATTTCCAGCATCACTAAAAGTTCTACTGGACAGTGTTATTCTAAATTATAAAATCTGCCATCTAAAATTCTCTCTGCCTTTGAGAAAAGCATGTTTGGTAACTATCTTGATTTCACAGATGAATAAAGTAAAGAAGAGCACTTTATTTTCTCATCTAAGTGTTAACATTTCATGATCCTCTAATGCCTGTCTACTCCTGCATCCACTGAGGTTGTGGGTTGCACACTCAGGCTCCCTTCATCATTTCCACTGCTTCCTCTTTGTGGCCACAGGAGAACTTGGCATTGGACTGTTTGGTGCATAGATAATTATCAGCTATTTGTGCCTCCTCTTTAATTTGCTTGCAGAGCATTTCCTGAAAAGATCTTTGAAAGCAACTGAGCCACAACACTCTGTGGGCAAGAAGGGAAATTACAGTGGTTGGAAGGAAGATAAACTGTGATGTCAGCTTGATTACAGTGCTGGTTACTGCTTCAATCAAAACTTTGGACAAAAGAGCATTTTTCTGGGAATCCTGTTATAGATCATCTAGCACAGTGCCACCTGTTGACTGCCAAGGATATAGCAAAGGAAGTCCTGAGAGAGGACCGGTGCCTGGTGATGGCACAGGGCAAGCAGGCTTCTAAGCTTCTAGGGCTTCTAGGCTCTAGCTTTGCAGAACTTCCTCACTTTAGCACAGTGGAAATTCATTCACCTCAAAAGTCAAGTAACTGATTTAAGAAAGAAGATTTTCAAGACCTGATATTCTGGTTACTCAGTAAATTCATGCTGATTCATTACTAACTGGTAGACTTTCTGGTGGATTCTGTTTATTTACATGTTTATTTACAGCCTCTTAACAAGATATGTCAGATATAACCAGGTGGGGTTGTATATGCTTTAGTTCTGAATAATTCTCAACAAGCAACACTCATGAAGCCTCCTCTTTATCAAGTATTAAGCTAGATCCATCCACACATCATATCCCTCTTAGTCATGCATTGGAGAAGGAAATGGCAACCCACTCCAGTGTTCTTGCCTGGAGAATCCCAGGGATGGCGGAGCCTGGTGGGCTGCCATCTATGGGGTCGCACAGAGTCGGACACGACTGAAGCGACTTAGCAGCAGCAGCAGCAGCAGCAGCAGCAGCAGTCTGCATAATGACAATGCAAGTTAGTTAATATCATTATCCTGATTTTATAAATGATGAGGCTATGGTGGAATAAGCAGTGGACCTAGAAGCCAGCCCCAGGTCTTCAGATTCTAACTCTAGAGTTTTTTTTTTTTTGCTAAAGGTAGCAAATCTTTTTAATTTTAATGGTCAATTGCTGGATTCCAAGGATATTCCAGTATATCATATAAGTACTTCACCAACTTCCTTCCTCTTTTTGTTTCTAATAAAGTCTTCAGTAGCAATCATACTCAAATTCTACCATATGTAAGTTGGTCATTATTTCCTTTGTTTGCATATGGCATTGCTCTCACCTAAAAATATTCTGCTCTCTCCCTTACTCTATAAATCCCTTTACTTGAAAGATCATTTCAATAATCTTGTCACCTTAAAAAAGCCACTAGGAGAATATCCACAAAACATGAGTTGTGAAGGGCTACTGAGTGACCTGCATGTTCTTTGAACTTATTTATTTATTTTTGTTTATATAAATTTATTTATTTTAATTGGAGGTTAATTGCTTTACAATATTGTCTTGGTTTTGCCATACATCAACATGAATCCTGAACTTATTTATAACGCTCCTACTATACAATGATTTAGTTTTCATGGCCTGGGTCTTCTAATGTATGCATCTTGTGTACTTTTAATTGTGTTTCTTTGCTACCTTTCATTTCTGGTTTTTCTTTCCTACAGTATCACCACATTTTTGACCCAGAGAACTTCCAGGGCTTGAATTTAGGCTGAGAGATTAAGTTGTCTAAACAACTTGGTTCTTTTAAACTTTAAACTCTATAAACCTTTCCCCCATTAACTACTCATCTATTTTAGTGCCCTAGGACAGGTGTAAATTCAAATTCAGTATCTCTTTCTTCAATAACCATAATGATTCTTGACCATTAGGAGATACATCAAGCCAACTAGCTGGATGTATACATTATATCAACTACACTCTCTTTCTGTCGTATGAATTATTATCAGAGGGAGAGTGTAATTAGGGAGTACTAAAAATAAATCATCATCATTACAAGCCATTATAATAGGTTACTCAAATTGATGAATAATACTACTTTGACCTCACAGCACATGTATTTTTCAAGGGGTTGACATAGTTCATAGTATTTACTAAATACCTGAAATTCACTAACACCCAGTATATAGAGACCATGAAGTCTTCACAGAATG
Organism: Bos indicus x Bos taurus; assembly: GCF_003369695.1. NCBI lineage: Eukaryota > Metazoa > Chordata > Mammalia > Artiodactyla > Bovidae > Bos > Bos indicus x Bos taurus. The sequence continues at coordinate 15,548,600 of NC_040096.1, read as the reverse complement.
ATATATTTGTGTTGAGTACAATCAATAGTAACACATCAAGAGTGTCTTGCAGGGTAAGGAGGAATCCACTTTGAGAAAATGAACCTTGAGAAATTGAAGATTATCCTTTTAAGTCATGAGATAAAAACAAAAAATTCAATGCTAAAATACGACACATTTCTTTGCCTAAGAAAATAGAGTGAAGGGGATTTTTCTGGTGGTCTATTGGCTAAGACTGCATTCCCAGTGCAGAGGACTCAGGTTAATCCCTGGTCAGGGAACAAGACCCCACATGTCACAAATAAGAGTTCACATGTTGCAACTAAAGATCCTGAATGCTTCAATGAAGACCCAGTGCAACCAAATTAAAAAAAAAAATAGGATTACATATATGATGCCATTTACTTTGTCTTCCTGAGTTAGAATAACTGTTATGAACATCAAGCAAAGCCCACACAGGCAAAGTATGTATAGTCATACAGAGCATGGATTTGCAGTCAAAAAGAGCCGGATTAAAATCTTTGCTTCATCATTTAACATGATTTGGGGTGCAAGTAATTTAAAACCTCAACTCATGTGCCTTACATGGTAAAGAAATTATTTCATATCAAAAAGTTGGGAGGTAAGGTGGTTTCAGAGTCAGCTGAATGTTCACTTCGGGAAATCATCACAGAACTAGATTTTTCTCTCTTTTTTCTTAATCATACCTAGTATTTTGAATTTTTCCTCAGGCTACCTATGGACATATGGCAGTTACACCTGTTACAATCACCACAGCAGCCTCCAAGAAAAGAAGAGATGATTTCTTCTTTAGGTCTTCTTTTGAAAGGGACAAAACCTTTCCCAGAAACTTCAGAGTAGCCTTCTTCTGATGTCTTCTCATTTAGAATGGGGTCACATGAACACCTCCTAGCCAAATACTGGCAGCGGGGATACAATTATCAGGCTTGGTTTAGAACAATCAGGATTTATACCCTAGACTGAAGAAGACGGAATAGGGTAATCAAAACTGGGACTGTGCAAAAAGAAAGGATGGAGAGAAAGAAAGAAACTCTGATTCACTAGCGGTGGAATCTTGGGCACATTACTTCACATCTTTAAGTCTTAATTTCTAAATCTGAAACATGAAAATAATACCTGCATTTCACAGAAGTGTAAGAATTAGATAAGATAACCTGTTCCCACTGCCTGGCACATAGAAACATTAGCTGTTCCTTTGGTTTATCTGCAGGCTGTACTGCACTCCCTGTTCATGCTTCTTCTCTCTGCCTCTTCGTGAAATGTGCTGTTCTCAGTCACTGGTTTCTGGCGTTCTCAATGAATTTGCTCTTGCTATTCATCACCGTTCCTAGTCTTTTTGAGCTGGGTTTTCTGTCACTCATTTTCCTCCTCTGCCTTGTCAATTTCTTTTTTTGTTTCTCTGTCTAGACTCTAACTCTACTTCACCTTTCTATTTCTGAGTATTATAATTTGTGTGTATATGTGTGTTTAAGATATATTCATGGCTCATAAGGGAGATAATTTCTTCTGCTTAGTCAATAATCTCAGGCCCTGGGAGAACCTCACATTTATTTGATGCCTGTTTCATTGTACGATCAGTAGAGATGAACAGAAAGAACATTCAAAGTACATTCCATGTTCACTGTGCTACATGCCAGTAGAGGCAAAGGTGAAACACAGAAAGAGCAAAAGAAATGCTGAGGAATTGTGTGTTTGCACAAAAAAAATAGTGAGCAATATGATAGCAAATGCAGTATAAGGACATATTTGGAGAATTTTGAAACCTATGCCAAAAAGTTGGGACTTCATATTTTGGCATGAGGCAGGGAACAGAGTGGGACCAGTAGATATTTTAATTAGAGAAGAAATATGAAGAAAACATGATTACAGATCTTAATATGGCAGAGTATAAAAGAATAACTGGAAGGAGTACAAAATATTCCAGTTGAACCAGTTATGAGGTTATCAGGCAGGTTAGGCTAGGTTATGCTAAAGGGAGAGCTTCAAAACTCTCATGACTTAAAACAAAGACACACAAACATATTTGCTTTTCACTCACATGACCTGTTCGCACAGGAATCTAGCCTAATAGTGAAGTTGAACCTTGCCTCTGTACTCTGACAACAAATTAAATCTCAGAGATAGAGTTTTGAGTGAAGTAGAAAAGAAAAGCTTTATCACTTTGCCAGGGAAAGCGGGTCACACGGGACTAATGCCCTCAAAACTGTGTGTCCTGACCTGGAGGCGGGTAGTAAGGAGTTTTACAGTAATGGTTTGAAGAGGGTGTGATCAGCTCATGGACATTCTTCTGACTAGTTAGTGGTGAGATAAGTGGGAGTCAGCATCACCAACTTCTGGTTCCAACTGGTCTGCAGTCTGCCTATGGGAAGCATACATTTAACTTCTCCCACCTACTGCGGGTTTCCGTATCTGCAAAACAGATCAAAGATATTGTTAGGTATATCCCTGGAGGGGGAAACAGGCCCCTGCCCCAAGGCTGCACTGCTGTTCCCTTTGACTCCTCATCCCTTGTCTCTGAATCCCCTCCCTTCACTAGTTATCGCTGGTTTGAACCTGCCTTTTGGACTCAGGGCAAGTCGTGGAGGCTAACTGAAGCCTATTTCCAGTAATCAAGAAATACGCAGGGCACAAAAAAACTTCTGTACCCAGAAACTCCACAGGGTCCTGCTTGGTTTCAACAGTGTTGGTAGTACCACTGTCTTAAACTTTGACACATACCATGACGAAGCAAAGGGCTTCCCTGATAGCTCAGTTGGTAAAGAATCCGCCTGCAATGCAGGAGACCCCGGTTCGATTCCTGGGTTGGGAAGATCCACTGGAGAAGGGATAGGCTACTCCCTCCAATATTCTTGGGCTTCCCTTGTGGCTCAGCTGGTAAAGAATCCTCCTGCAAATGGGAGACCTGGGTTTGATCCCTGGGTTGGGAAGATCCCCTGGAGAAGGGAAACTACTCACTCCAGTATTCTGGCCTGGAGAACTCCATGGACTGTATAGTCCATGGTGTTGCGAAGAGTCAGACACGACTAAATGACTTTCACACAAGATGACAAAGCAAAAGAAAAGTCCAGAGGGTCTCACACCAACAATTTAATCTTTTGCTCTGAAGCAACTCACACAGTGGTGTCTTGGAGTCAGTTTATATGGCCTCACAAGAGCCAGTTGTGCACAGCTCTTCCCAACTCCACATTCATTGCCATCAAGTTGGTAGCTAGAAATCAGCCATGGCAGGAGTATTTGCACCAGAGAAATAGACTAGTGCTACAAATCACATTCCTCCTGACCCCCACCACCAAAGAACCAGTTGTTAAGTGGCCACCAGTACATTTCTTGATTCACTGAACTTTCACTCACAACCTATCATTCAAAACTATTCACATGGCTCAATCCAAATCCAAAGGAACTGAGAAGTCCAATCCTACCATTTGCCCTGTACGCAGACAGCCAGGAGTATTTGATGAGCAACACTATTCCCAACCAGGGGATAATGCAAACACCCAAATGTTCATTCATTTATAATTAATACAGTCATTCAGTAATGGAATACTTCAGATGTTAATCTAAGAACAATAAAAATGAGAAGTAGGAGAGTTTTAAACATGTGTGGTATGACAGTTATCAATTTACTGCCTCTCAGCTCCTAATCCACCCTTTATTTCCCTGCTTGGGATACTAGAGATGGATCTTGTAAACCATTCCTCCTTTGCTAGTAGATGTGGCACACAAATACTGCAGAAGGAAAGTGCTTCTTCCTGAGTCTGGTGTAATTTCTCTCTTTTTATCCTGCAGTGCTCATCTGGCATGAGAGCTACCAGTGGAGTTCATGCCCAGAAAGTTTCAGAGACGACCCTGAGGGTAAAGCTTTCCATAAAGTTCCAAGGATGTCTTAGCCAATTTCTCAGCATGTACAGCAACATACTCTGCAGGGGTCTTCCTGGTGGCTTTCTGGTATACTGATGACCTAGCCAGCTCCCCAGTAAGTTCAATAGCATCCCCCAGGAGCAGCTTCCCATTAAGTTTTCCTAACACACCAGTAGATGGCTTCCTGCCTGCCAGCCTTAAATTGGCAGTACCCTAATATCAGGCTATCTTGCCAGCTCCACCCCAGCTCTCTCTGCCTGCCAACCTCAACCCACCAACAGTGGACCAGCTCCAGGCAAGGCAATCCAGTGGATTTGTTTCCCTTCTAGTGGGCTGCAATCATATCCTACCCACTAAGGTTGGACTCTCTGGATTAGGGACCCAAGCTTAGTGACAGGGAATCCAAATAGAAGATTCACAGAAGATATTTAAAGATAAACATAATTTTGGAATGTTGGGAATCTCAAATAGACGAGTGATGCCTCCTCTTCACCATAAGTCAAGAGAGATTGCCTAACACGTGTGCCCTCAGTGTCAGTGGGGAGTTAAACAGTGGCCTGCAGTCTGACTCACGCTTTATAAATCCGAAGGTTGAGAGGTTGGTGGAAGTAGCCTCTGAGAACAACGTGGAAGCTAAAGGAAGAGGACTCCTACAAGGAAGAGTTGGGGTAGAGTCTTCTTCTGACCTGTCTGTGAACAGTTTACATGCGTGAAAAGATCTTTGCAGAAAGATGTTGAAAATATCATCAGATGTCTGGGTGCGAGAAAAGAGGGAACAACCAGAAGAGATGGAAATGCACTTGTCCTGCAAGTTAGAGATCCCCAGGAAGGAGTGGAAATAATGGAAATAGTATAGGTGAAGATGCAGTAAAGGTTGTAAGCATAAGAATAGGACATTTGGAGCATTCCTATCTATTGGCAACTACTCTAGAAGACAGGGGATTGACCGTACGCTGAGAAGAGCTTGTGAGTGCTGGTTCATAGGCTATAGGTGGGTGACGTAATTTTGAGGAGAGTTAAGGTGACTGGAGGAGAAGGGAATGGCACCCACTCCAGTACTCTTGCCTGGAAAATCCCATGGATGGAGGAGCCTGATGGGCTGCAGTCCATGGGGTCACTAAGAGTCAGACACGACTGAACGACTTCACTTTCATGCATTGGAGAAGGAAATGGCAACCCACTCCAGTGTTCTTGCCTGGAAAATCCCAGGGACAGCGGAGCCTGGTAGGAGGCCATCTATGGGGTTACACAGAGTCAGACACGACTGAAGCAACTTAGCAGCAGCAGCAGCAGCAAGATGACTAGGGTTAACTGTGCAGAAGAGGTAAGAGTGCTAACCAGAGAGCTCTGATAGGATTATCAGACAGAGCTCAACACCCATTTTAAATTGGTAATCATGAGTTCATGGTAGAAGAGTTTTTCTCCAGAGCCCACATCTACTAAGGCACAGACAGGGAAAACAAATAGATAAATTCATTAAAGTTTGTGGCTCAGCAGGTAAAGAATCCGCCTGTAATGCAGAACACCTGGGTTCGATCCTTGGATTGGGAAGATCCCCTGGAGAAAGGAAAGGCTACCCACTCCATTATTCTGGCCTGGAGAATTCCATGGACTGTGTAGTCCAGGGGGTTACAGAGAGTTGGACATGACTGAGCGACTTTCACTCACTCACTCACTTCACTCACTTGGGTTTTTACCATGTAGAGAGGCAAAGAGATAGAGTGGTAGGGATGTTCAGTGTATTTATACTAAATACATGATGTCGTTAAGATGAACCAGCTCCCAGTTTAGTTGGAAGTTGAAGGGAATACCTGGAGAACTTGAAGATGTACTGGAAATGAGTTTCTTGATAGTAGAGCAGCAACCAGGATTCAACAGGACCCGGAGTAGGGCGAGAGTCCCTTGGACAACAAGGAGATCAAACCAATCAGCCCTAAAGGAAATCAACCCTGAATATTCATTGGAAGGACTGATGCTGAAGCTCAAGTTCCAATATTTTGGCCACCTGATGGGACGAGCCAACTCACTGGAAAAGACCTTGATTCTGGGAAAGATTGAAGGGAAGAGGGAAAGGGATGACAGAGGATGAGATGGTTAGATAGCATCACCGAATCAATGGAAATAAATTTGAGCAAACTCTGGGAGATAGTGAAGGACAGGGAAGCCTGGTATGCTGCAGTCCATGGGGTTGCAAAGAGTCAGGTATGACTTAGCGACTGAACAACAAGGAGGCTGAGTCACGCTAGTGTAGGGTTGAATCATGTCCTTATTTAAAATGATATTTTATTCATTTTGTATTGTTGTCTAGTAATTTTTATTTTAAAATAGTGTATTAAATATTATTTATCTTGATGATTGAGTTTTTTGGCACCTCCCTAATATATTGCACTCTCGCCCTAATCCTGGTCCTGTTGAATCCTGGTTGCTGCTCTACTATCAAGAAACTCATTTCCAATACATCTTCAACTTCTCCAGGTGTTCCCTTCAACTTCCAACTAAACTGGAAGCTGGTTCCCCTTAATGACATCATGTATTTTAGTGTAAATACACTAAACACCCCTGCCACTCTATCTTTTTGCCTTCTCTTAACATAACCCCACTTGCCTCACCCGAGTTTTAACCTTGGCAACAGTGTCAGTCAGTCCAGGGGAGAGTTTGGGAAATGGAGAAGGGCTGGAGTGGCAAGCAGAATGCAATGCCATATCAGGAGCAAGAAAATGCAGAACACCGTGAAGATGGGTGAGGTTAATCCCTGAAATCAAGCAGTGATGGCACTGAGAATGCTTTAGAAAATGGATGTTAAGGGTATCACAAAAGAAAATTGATAGAACATGGTGGATATGGTGACTTTTTATATTGGTGGTAGGATTAGTAAGGTGATAACCAAAGCATATTAAAAAGCAGAGACATTACTTTGCCAACAAAAGTCCATATTACCAAAGCTATGGTTTTTTCAGTAGACATGTATGAATATGAGAGCTTGACCATAAGGAAAGCTGAGCACTGAAGAATTGATGCTTTTGAACTGTGGTGTTGGAGAAGACTCTTGAGAGTCCCTTAGACAGCAAGGAGATCCAAACAGTCCATCCTAAAGTCCTGGGTGTTCATTGGAAGGACTGATGCTGAAGCTAAAGCACCAATTCTTTGGCCACCTGATGTGAAGAACTGACTCACTGGAAAAGACCCTGATGCTGGGAAAGATAGAGGGCAAGAGAAGGGGATGACAGAGGATGAGATGGTTGGATGGCTTCACCGACTCAATGGACGTGAGTTGAGCAACCTCCGGGAGTTGGTGATGGACAGGGAAGCCTGGCGTGCTGCAGTCCATAGGGCTGCAAAGAATCCGACATGACTGAGTGACTGAATGAACTGAACTAAAGAACGTGGAGAAGACATGGTAATACAGGGTAGGAAAAGGAACTATAAGGACTCACTAGTAGTATGTCTCCGTTATTTTGGTGAGGGATGGAGGAGAGGCCGTGATAGAGGACAAATGAGGAGAGGTTCCAAAAGTGGCTACAGTTACGGACTGGGGATTACTGCAGAGTGGTGGTGCTCTTCCCGACACATTTGAGGTTCTTGCTTCATTGCAAAAGAATTCAGAGATGAGGTGATAGTTGAGAAGTGGATTTATTTAGAGAGAAAACACACTCCACAGACAGAATGCAGGCCATCTCAGAATGAGAGAGCCCCAAAATATGGCATGGTTAGTTTTTACAGGCTCTGTAATTCCATAGGCTAGTGAGTGGGAGGATTAGTTCAATTATTTGGGGGAAAAGGTGGAGCTTTCCAGGAACTAGGTGACTCTCCACTTTTTGACCTTTATGGTTAGCCTCAGAACTGTCACGGTGCTGGTGGGTGGGTGTGTCACTTAGCTTATGGTAAAGTATTACAATGAGGGCATAATGTGACTCGGGGTCCATTGAAAGTCGAATCTTCTGTCATTTGGACCCAGTTGGTTCTAACCAGTCTTTAGTATCTTTAGTTAAATATGACCGGTTCTCTTGGGTTATCTCCTTACTAAGCCCATCACCAACATAAATACTGCTGTGACATTCTTTTGAAGGTTGTGCCCTGCCCGCTTCCCTCCTGTTTCAGTGCGTTTAGTAAAAATAAGCACTTTGTAGGAGATCAGTCATGTTTGAATTTGAAGGAAGTGGCCATGTTGAGATGGCTTTTCACAATTCAGTGCCAGTGAGTGACTCATGAGATGGTAGAGATCTCTGAGGACCAAGGCAGAGCAGGTGATGTAAGTCTCAGTGGGAAACGATCCATTATGAAGATCCCATGCTCTTCTCCCCAGCCTGCTGGGAGCAGGTCCAGGCTCCATTAACATCTGTCTTCTAAAGACTCCCTGAGTTCTCCTTGCAGCTGGACCCAGTATGAAGACTCCCTTCCCTTCGTATTTTGCCCCCAAAGAATTTAAGCATTTTTCTAAAGGCAAATTTTACTGGAGAAAACTGAACAACAATAACAAAAATTTCAAAAGTCTAACAATAGAGTTTTTCAGAGTATAATCTGCTTATTGAAATTAAAATGTAACTAGCATTCTGAATGCAAATAAGGGCAGTCTGCAGTCATGGCCCACAGAGGCTCTGATTCATCTTCCTTGACGTACAAGCACTTATTTCTCTGGTCTGCTTGCTTCGTCTTAATCATATCCATTAATAGATTGGTAAGGCTGTTTCTACTGGTTGGTGAGGTGATGATTCCTCTCCAGCTGTTCTAAAATAGAATTTAGGTATCACTGGGGGCACACAAAAAGATGTACTGTGAAAGGAAATTAATAATCCTCTATCAAATCACTAAAAACCTTGGTTAAATGTTTCAGAAATCTACAAAAGAAAAGTATTCATATAGACATTGTCCCTTGGCATGTGTTTTGTGTATGTTTTCCACAATGAGCATCTATTACATTTTCAATAGATAAAAATAAATTTCATTTAAAAGTAATTAGAAAAAAAATACAGTGGTTAAAGATACATCTAACACAAAACAGACAGTCAGGTTATCTTGTGCAGGAAACTTGCATTCTTGATTCTGGTTATTTGTGCATTTTTCCATAGGTCGTCCAGGATTTATGTCAGAGAAGTCTATTATTTCTTGTATTATTTGGAATATACACCATTAGAAAGACTTGCAAAAAGCTTTTACTGATTAAATATTTACCAGTAAAGACTTGACAACAACTCCACTACCTCTTAAGCATTCAAATAAGTGGGGAAAGTGTCCCAGAGGGGAGACACACAGGAAAATTATAAGAGAAAGCATTTCTAGCAACTGTTCATGAATCCTTTATGACCCTTGGAAAACTAAGGAATATCTGGTCTACAATATATTTTACACCTTTGTCTTCAAAGTTCGGCCTTCATCAACATATACCAACTGATAAGGAGTTGCTCCAAAATACACACACACAAAATCAAGAGTTCTAGGAAGAGAAGACAAAGAAAGCCTTGGCATGCGTTCACACTTTATCCAGTCACTCAACATGCATAAACTGGGTACATACACTCTATTAAGCAATACACTTACTACTGGGAGAACGAGAAAATAAATATCACTCTGAAAGTGACTTACATTTTAATGGGAAAGATAAAATATGTACAAAGACAATTAAAACAACACAATTTTAAACAACACATTTCCTTCTCCAGGGATCTTCCCAACCCAGGGATCGAACTCGGGTCTCCCACATTGCGAGCAGACGCTTTTCCGTCTGAGCCACCAGGGAAGTTAAAACAACACAAGGGAGCCTGTAATAAGTGTCCTGTGTGTGTGTGCGTGCCCATGCATGTGCATGCACGCTCAGTTGCTCAGTCCTGTCCGACTCTTTGCAACCCCATGGACTGTAGCCCACCAATCCATGGGATTTTCCAGGCAAGGATACTGGAGTGGGTTGCTATTCCCTTCTCCAGGAGAATCTTCCTGACCCAGGTATTGAACCCTGCATTGCAGGCTGTTTTTGTTTTTTTTTTTTTTACCACTGAGCCACCAGGGAAGCCCCTAATAAGTGTCCTGCTGCTGCTGCTAAGTCGCTTCAGTCATGTCTGACTCTGTGCGACCCCATAGACGGCAGCCCACCAGGCTCCCCGTCCCTGGGATTCTCCAGGCAAGAACACTGGAGTGGGTTGCCATTTTCTTCTCCAAAGCATGAAAGTGAAAAGTGAAAGTGAAGTTGCTCAGTTGCGTCCAACTCTAGCGACCCCATGGACCGCAGCCTACCAGGCTCCTCCGTCCATGGGATTTTCCAGGCAAAAGTACTGGAGTGGGGTGCCATCGCCTTCTCCAAATAAGTGTCCTAAGAGATCTTAAAAGAAGGCACCAGGAGCAGGAAATAATCATGTTATACAGGGAGGCCAGAGAATGTTTCAATTCAGAAATGATGTAAGAATAAAATTTGAAGTTGCTTCCCAAAGCATGAGGTTAGGGCAAGCAGGTGAGGCATTCAAGTGTGAGCAGGAAGATAAGCTAAAATCAAATTCTTCCTTTGGGAGGAAGCTTATGCAGTTATCACAATGCTACTTGAAAAAAGAGATAGAAAACTTTGTTTTCTTTAATTGCTAGGACTCTTTCAGGTACATGCTATGCTATGCTATGCTAAGTCACTTCAGTCGTGTCCGACTCTGTGCGACCCCATAGACCGCAGCCCACCAGGCTCCCCCAATCCCTGGGATTCTCCAGGCAAGAACAGTGGAGTGGGTTGCCATTTCCTTCTCCAATGCATAAAAGTAAAAAGTGAATCAGTCCTGTCCGACTCTTATCGACCCCATGGACTGCAGCCTACCAGGCTCCTCGGTCCATGGGATTTTCTAGGCAAAAGTGCTGGAGTGGGGTGCCATTGCCTTCTCAGGTACATGATGGTCCCTGAAGTTTGAACTTCCTTAGCTTCATGGGTACATGAGGCCAGTGTGTTGGGTGAAGCACACTGAGGGCAGTGGGTCTCTGCCGCTTATTACCTATGTGATTTTAGGTAAACCACTTCATTTTTCTAAACATCGATTTCCTCAAATGATATCTACTTTGAATAATGCCTACTTCAAATAGTATCTACTTGTAGAACTGGAAATAGCAACTCAGTTTTCCTTTTGGGGACTGCTCCTTCTCTACTCTCAGCTGACTTGTCAGGATCTACCTTGTACTTCATGGACTGGTTATATGGCTTGGCCCCTGAAATAAACACATTCAGTTGAGCATGTGGCCCAAACCAGGCCAATCTGGGTTGATCTCTCCCTCCACCCCACCCCAGGGTTACTGTTGTAACCAATAGGAATTCTTTCTCCACTGGGGCTGCTAAACTAATAGAATATAAGCCTAGAGGAACCAGTGGTCAATTGGCTTCAACAGAGGGAGAGTTTGGAAGCCAACACAGTGAACAGCAGAGCGTATGGAGAAAGACAATATACAAGGGCAAGTCTAAACTGTGCTTGCACCAGTTTGAAAAGATTTCTGCCAAGTTTGCTCACTAGGTGCCCTAACAAATACACTACGATAACGGCAATCCTGTGATTTGTGGATCATCCAGCAAACCTGCCATTCAATTCAAAATTTAAACATTTGTTGATCACCTACTGTGTGCAAAGATGTACAAGACGAGGAAGCTATTTTCAGAGACCTTTCAGGTGCTACATAATAAGTATGTGGACTCACTGGCTTCAACCTTGTTGTTCATAATTCTCTCTGTTCTATTTTAAAATGCCCAAATCCCCTCGTGTCTATTACAGTTCTGCTTGAAACAAATCAACCCACCACTGTGACTGAAGAAGCTGAATTTACTGATAAAATTGGTCAAACTACAGCTGTAACTGAATCTTCCGTAGATAATTTAAGATTGTATGGCTCATCTTGTGTGGGTTAGGAACAATTCTCAGTCATAACTCTGTCTCTAATTCTCATCAAAAGCTGGAATTGAAGTGAGTGACATTACTTTGAGGATACCTATAAATTCACCATAATTTCATTTATCCAGAGGTAAATTCTTTGCAAACATTGAAATTTTAGCTCACGATAGCACATAACTTATGGCATACTAACAACTGATTAATCTCACAAAAAGAGAGAACCATTGATATGCAAACAGCACAAAACTCCAGATCACATTGTGTGCGTGATTCCTGCAGTAAGCAGGGAGGTGAACACAAGGACTTTTGTTTGGCACTGTGTCCTATCCCCCAGCAGGGTGCCTGGCACAGGATGGTCAATTACTGTTTGTTGGACTGAACTGAATCTCATATTCTACTGTAAACATGCAATCTCACTCTCTACTTTATCAAAGCAATCTTCATGCCAGTTTTAAGCTAAATCTCACCTGTACACTCTGGAAAACTCTCTTGGAGAAAATCATATTCCTTATTACCTTCAAAAAATATGTCAAGCTCACAGCTTCGGTGATCAGTTATTTACCTGCTGCTGCTGCTGCTAAGTCACTTCAGTCGTGTCCGACTCTGTGCGACCCCATAGATGGCCTCCTACCAGGCTCCCCAGTCCCTGGGATTCTCCAGGCAAGAACACTGGAGTGGGTTGCCATTTCCTTCTCCAATGCGTGGAAGTGAAAAGTGAAAGTGAAGTCGATCAATCATGTCCGACTCTTAGCGACCCCATGGACTGCAGCCTACCAGGCTCCTCTGTCCATGGGATTTTCCAGGCCAGAGTACTAGAGTGGGGTGCCATTGCCTTCTCCAAATTATTAACCTAGTCCTCCTCAAACTTAGCTGATGCTAGAATCACCTGGTGAACTTTCAAAGTTCCTGAAGCCCAGGTTGTATCACAGATCAATTGAATCAGAGTTGCTGGGGGTAAGACCCAGGTGTCAGTGTTTTTTAAATCTCCCCAGGTAATTCAAGAGATTCCAATATACAGTTAAAGTTGAGAAACAGTATAGTAGAACAGTCTTTGTGCAGTTCCTGTATTATTTCTGTAACTATACTGTTTTTATTTGTAATCTATGCTGCCCTAGTCCAGACCAGCACTGAAATATAATGGTTTCATATAAACAATAATAGAATATTAATCTTTGATATGGTCCCTTCCAGTGGAATTGTTCAAATCTCAGATACCTCTCTTAAGATTCAAGCGCCCAATTGCTAAGTCGTGTCCGACTCTTCGTGACACCGTAGACTATAGTCCACCAGGCTCTATCCATGGGATTTCCCAGGGAAGAATACTGGAGTGGGTTGTCATTTCCTTCTCTAAGGGATTTTACCAATCCAGGGATTGAACCCATGTGTCCTGCCTTGGCAGGCAGATTCTTTACCAAAGATTCGGGAATAATAGCAGTTTCTGGGGTTTCTTCCCATCCCAGTTTCCTGTTTTAAGAACTATATGAGTACTCCCCATTCACAGAAATGGGCCACTAAAGTCATTGGTATCATCTATAACCCTGCTTCCCTCACTCCTATAATTCCCTCCCTGCTTCCTCTTGCCATAGCTCAAGGAATTTTAAATTTGAGAATACATCAGAATCAATCACGAGGAGAAGTGATAACATTCCTGGGACCTACCTCTAGAACTTCAAATTCAGTTAGACTGGGACAGGGCTGGGAAATTCACATTTCCAACAACTTCCCAGGTGTTGATGCTGCTGGTCTGGGAACCACACTTGAAAAAGCACTGCCATCACTGGTTAGATCTGATCCAGAATTGGCCAATTAAATTCTCTTGTTCTTACATACATTGGATATAGAAAAATGGGCTTCCTTGGTGGCTAGGGCTTCCCTGGTGGCTCAGATGGTAAAGAATCCACCTGCAATGCAGGAGACCTAGGTTCAGTCCCTGGGTCAGGAAGATCCCCTGAAGAAGGGAATGGCAACCCACTCCAGTATTCTTGCCTGGAGAATCCCATGTACAGAGGAGCCTGGTGGGTTACAGTCCATGGGGTCATACAGAGTCCGACATGACTGAATGACTAACATACCTAAATAAATACTGATTGATTCCACTTCTATGAGGTACCTGCTGCTGTTGCTGCTAAGTCGCTTCAGTCGTGTCTGACTCTGTGCGACCCCAGAGACAGCAGCCCACCAGGCTCCCCCATCCCTGGGATTCTCCAGGCAAGAACAGTGGAGTGGGTTGCCATTTCCTTCTCCAATGCATGAAAGTGAAAATTCAAAGTGAAGTCGCTCAGTCGTGTCCGACTCCTAGCGACCCCATGGACTGCAGCCCACCAGGCTCCTCTGCCCATGGGATTTTCCAGGCAAGAGTACTGGAGTGGGGTGCCATTGCCTTCTCTGATACGAGGTACCTAGAATATTCAAATCCATAGATTCAGAAAGTACTCTGGTAGATGCCAAGGTGGGCATATGGAGGGGAGTTGGTGTTTGACGGGGACAGAGTTTAAGTTTATGAAGGTGAAAACTTCAGGAAATGGATGATGGTGAGATTTGCACCAGGCTGTGAATGTACTTGGTGCCGTTGTGCAGTTAGATATGGCTAAAATAGTGTGTTTTACGTTATGTGGCTTACAGTACAAGAAAAAGTTTGGGCTTTTTTGTTTGTTTGTTTCAGATTTTCTTGTTCTTGACTCCGAGGTAAACTCTGAAGACTGCTGTATTAGTTTCAAAGGACTGTTGGGACAGAAGACCACACATTTGTCCTATAGCTATTCGTAGCCTTGGCTTTAAACACAGCTTCTTAGATTTGAAAAGTCTGCCTCTTTGAACTACTCTATTTTGATTGGGCTCCTGTTACCTGCAGCCAGAAGCATCATGTCCAAGAGTCGGCTCTATGTCTCATCTGTGCTCTAACAGAGCACAACTGGCCCCATCCCCCTCCGGCACTGATATTTCTCTAGTTCCTGCTGATGTCCAGCCCTTGAGGTCAACTGCTATTTCTGATCCTATTGCATTTTCCTGAAATGGAGACACAACTTTCCTTTCACCATTTTAGAGTCTGAGAAGTCCACAGAGAAAAGCTGCTGGACATGCTACCTTTTGAAGGATGTCTAGTGATGTAGTTCATATTTTCAACCGGCTTTCTTAAAATTGCAAACTTTTTCTCTGGCATGGACTCCCTGGAGCAGGGCTTCTGGGACCTCTGAGCATGGACACACCAGGCTACTTTCTAAGTATTCTCTGTTATGACTACCGTGCAGTGTGTAAAGACTTATGTGTACTCAGCTGTCTCTCCGTTTGAATATCAGCAGGAGACCAGGTCCTTCCTGGGGGTGAAGGGGTGGCATTGTCCTTCACTTTGGGGACTCTTGGTTCTGGTTGTTGGAAGGCACCTATGCCAGGTATTTTCCATTTGACTTCCCAAGGAAACCTGGAAGAAATGCCCCATATAAGTGATTCAATCTATTAAGTACCATGAGGCACGACTCTCTCTCTCTCTCTGAGCCCACCTGTGTGCCTATTCACACGTACTCTTTTTCCTCCTAATACACAACTTTACTGGTTTTACGCCTTTCCATCTCTTTGTGGAAATTCATTTCTATCAAGCCAACGGGCCTGGCCCTTGTCACTGGTTCCTGGTGGTCTAGTGGCTAGGATTCAGTGCTCTCACTGCCTCAGCCTGGCTTCAGTCTCTGGCAGGGAACTAAAATCCCGCTTTGAGCCACTGCATCCCAAGGCAGCTGTGTCTGACTCTTTGCGACCCATGGACCATAGCTGGAGCAGGTTGCCATTTCCTCCTCCAGGGCATCTTTCTGATCCAGGGATCAAACCCGCATCTCCTGCATCTCCTGTATTGGCAGGTGGATTCTTAACCACTGAGCCACCTGAGAATCCGGTGACACAGTATGGGGAACAATTAACAAGCATTTCTATTGCACAGAGGTATATGACTGACTCAGTGGGTGTTAGGTGCTTCCATGTCCTGGCTACTGTAAATAGTGCTGCAATGAACATTGGGGTGTATGTGTAATATCTTTTTGAGCTATGGTTACTAGTGGGGAAAGGAGGAGCGGGATAAATTGGGAGATTGGGATTGACATATACACACTATTATACATAAAATAGATAACTTACAAGGACCCTTATAAGGCTTCCCTTGTAGCTCAGTCAGTAAAGAATCTGCCTTCAGTGCAAGAGACCCGGGTTTGATCCCTGGGTTGGGAAGATTCCCTGGAGCAGGGAATGGCAACCCACTCCAGTATCCTTGCCTGAAAAATCTCATGGATAGAGGAGCCTGGTGGGCTGAGGTCCATGGGGTCATAAAGAGTTGGGCACAACTGAGCATCTAACACTTAACACTTATAAGGACCTACCTAACACTTATAAGTATAGCACAGGGAACTCTATGCAATACTCTGTAATGACCTATGTTGGAAACGAATCTTTAAAAGAGTGGATATATGTATACTTTGCTGTACAGCCAACAAAACATAAATCAACTATACTGGAATAATTTTTTTTTAATCCTACCTTTTGAGCTATCTGTCTAACCTTACAATCTATGTTTTTAAATCCAATTATCTGTGTCATTAGTGAAAACTCAAAGTTACCAGGCACTGTGCTGGGAGCATATCCAGTACTCTTGCCTGGAAAATCCCATGGCTGGAGAAGCCTGGTGGGCTACAGTCCATGGGGTCGCTAGGAGTCGGACACGACTGAGCGACTTCACTTTCACTTTTTACTTTTATGCATTGGAGAAGGAAATGGCAACCCACTCCACTGTTCTTGCCTGGAGAATCCCAGGGATGGGGGAGCCTGGTGGGCTGCCGTCTCTGGGGTCGCACAGAGTCGGACACGACTGAAGTGACTTAGCAGCAGCAGCAGTGCTAGGAGCATAGTATGTATTACCTCAGTCATTTATATGACAAACATACAGAATGGGGTCTTTTAACCCTCACTGTGTAGGTGAGGAAACCAAGGCTTAGAACCTATGCACCCCAAAGTATAGGGCTAGGGAATAGAATTCATATAAATTCAGGTGTGTGTTGTGTATCATCTCCCTAGTCAGAAGGCAGACTCCAGGAGGGCAGAGATCTTGGTTCTATGGCATTGTGTTAATAGCAAGCATTTATTGGGCAGCAAATATTGCACAACAGTCCAGTGTACTGTGATTATCTTGCATTGTCACATGAGGAAACCAGGGCACAGGGAGTTAGAGAAACTTGCTTTAGGCCACGTAGGTGCTAAGAGGTGGGCCAGGGTTCAAACCCAGGCGGTTCTTCTCAACATGGGGCTGCATGAGAGTCACCTGGAGACCTTGTTAGAAGGCAAAAGGCTGGGCTGTCGCCCCAGGTCCGCACGGGGCCTGAGATTCCACATTTCTACCACAGTCGAGAGATGCTGACTCTTTGAATGGGGAGGGTCTGGACGAAGAGTCTGCTTTTACCCTTTAAGCCACACTGCTTCTCCATTTCAGTAAGTCCCCCACATACGAACCTTTAAACTGTCGAAGATACAGACACGCCCTGTGTGCCAGCCGTTGTGTTGCACTACTGTGCTTTTCAAGGTCCTGTACTGTAAGCTGAAAAATGTTTTCTTTATTTCTTCTGTTTGTGTTTTATGTACTACTTGTGTGAAAAGTATTATAAGCCCTTTACAGCACAGTGCTATATAGCTGATTGTGTTAGTTGGGCACCGAGGCTAACTTTGATGGACTTACGAACACACTGGACTTATGAACTATGTAGAGGATTTACTGTAGATTAACATTTGCTGATTGAGTGAAGGCAATACATTTGTCTAATAATAAACCAGCAATCAGCATAACTCATACCCGTTGACCATGTTAGTCAAGAATTTACATTTCTATTTTAGTGCTCACTCAGCTTTTACCCTAGTTATTCATTTGAATATAGGGGATGTGCCAGTCTCTTTGGAAGAAAACTATGTTAATTCATGCAAGAAATCATGCCTTGCTTCTCTTCCTTCAACAATTCCATGGCCTCCCATTGAATTGAAATAAAACTAAACTGCTTATCATGGCCTAGGAGGCCCAGATGATCTGTACCCCTCCTCACCCGCCACCCAGACATCTTCACCCTCTCTGCTCCTAGATCATGACATCCAGCACATTGGCCCTCCAACAGTTTCTAGAACAAGACAAGTTTTCTTCCCAGACTCAGGACCTATATTTGCTGTTTCCCTTTATCTTCTCTCTCATTGTTCTTTCTGCTGTAAAATGAATAAATAAAAGACAGAAACAGACAAAAGACAAAGCAATAAAGGCCGATTTAATTCAGGAAGACTGGTTTCCCAGGTGGCACTGGTGGTAAAGAGCCTACCTGCGAATGCAGGAGACATTAAAAAAAAAAAATGCATGTTCCATCCCTGGGTCAGGAAGATCGCCTGGAGGAGGGCATGGCAACCCATTCTGGTATTCTTGCGTGGAGAGTCCCATGGACAGAGGAGCCTGGCGGGCTACAGTCCATGGGGTCACAAAGAGTGGGACCGACTGAAGCAACTTGGCACTCATGGTAGGGGAAGACATCAATAGAACACCAAGCTGCATTTTGAATACTACAAGGTCAAGGGGGAATTTATATCTGAGGAGCAAGTGGAGGTCAATGGATGGAAGATTACTAAGTTAGACATCAAGGATTAGGGGAATCCTGGAACTGATTGATAGGATAAACTCTGAGATATATTTCACATTCCACACCTCCTATGCAAGGTGAGGATGAAGCTGCCCTCCTAGGGCTTTGCCTGAAACCACAACCTTTTGGACTTCTTCCCCATCTCGGTCCAGCTGCCCTTTCAGGAGTCCTCCTGAGTGCATGCCCTTCATAAACTGCTTGTACAGAGATCCCCATCTCAGGATCTGCTTCTGGGAGTCCTGGCCTAGGAGCCCCACACAGGCGTACCTTTCTGTTGGACACATCTGGGTGTAGAGCTGCTGGAGCAGAGAATATACCCGTGCTCAGTTTTCTGAAGTGTTTGCACAAATTAACAAATTAATCCTCCCACCAGTGGTGTATGAGCATGTCAGTTACATCAAATCTTTGTCAAAACTTGCAAAAAGTCTTTTCCTCAATTCCTCATTTTTTTTCAATGGATCCTTTTCTTATTGATTTTTAGATGTTCATATATATATATATATATACACACACATACACATATTCTTGATATGAGTGCTTTCCTAGTTCCTTGCAAGTCCTTTGCTAGATATGACCATAAATATTCTAGTCCCATTCTTAATTTTGAAAAACACAATCATCTGTGGACACTTTTTTTTTTACTTTTCTAGTTGTTATACCTTTTCTTTCTTTCTCTTACTTTCTGCAATACCTAGGTCCTCCAGTATGAGGTTAAGTGGAAATAATTATAAACAGCATCACTGTCTTAGACCCAAATTTGACTTTCTCTACTTCAGTGTTTATGGAATGTTTGTGGATGAGGTTTTGTAGATAGATTCTGTATAATTAAGAAAGTTTCCTTCTATTCCTAATTTGTTAAAAATGTATGTTTTGTTTTCATGAAGTTAATCAAGTAATTTTTATGCATCTCTTGCAAAGACCATATGATTTTTCACTTCCTTTCTTTTAGTGTTAAAACTAACCTTGCTTTCATGGATTGCAGTTTGGTTGTGGTGCATTGTATATTGTTGGATTCAATTTGTTATTTTCTTTTTTTAGAGCTTTTACATCTATGTTCATGAGAGATATTGCAAAAGAACTTGGCTCTCTTGTAATGTCACCATCAGGTTTGGTATTGAAGTTACGCTGGTTTCATAAATATGTCATGAGGCCGTCTCTCTTTCTAGTCTGGAAAATTTTATGTAACACTGGGTTCTTTACTCCTTGTATATTTTAAAGAATTTATCTCTGTGTTTTTCTTTTTCCTTGGATATTTGATCTCTAAGCATTCTGGCTGTCTTGGCTACTTTGTGATCTTTCACATATCTCTTTTTAACCAGATTAAAACTTTAACCAGATTTTATAGTTGTTCTTGGTAAGATGGAGGTTTGATAGAACTGAGTCATTTCAAGGCCTTGTTTTTAGGGCCATGTATAAACGAATAGTTGGAAACATTTGCACACTAGTATTTAATCACAAAGGACCTTGGATTCTAGAGACTATTGAACAATGGGGATCCCTGACAATTTTTGAGTAGACAGATAATAGATCAGACCTAAAACTAGGGAAGTAAATGTGGCAATGATGTATAACATGAAAAGAAAGAAGAACAGATAAGAGGTTATTCCAAAAGTTCACTGAAAGCAAGTTTCTGTTTAGGAGAATGCCAGCCGAAGCATAAAAGATTTCCTTTCAATTAATGATTCTCCAAGTGGGCCAAGAAGCAGCAACTCGCCTGGGAACTTGTTATCTGCACATTCCCAGTGCTGCCCCAGATCTACGGAATCAGAGTGTCTAGAGGAGATGCCTTACAATCTGTGTTCTAACAGACCCTCCACACGATTCTAATGCTTATTCAATTAGGGAACCATTACTTTATACCAAGAGCTTCCCTGGTGGCTTAGACGGAAAAGAATTTGCCTGCAATGCTGGAGACCCAGGTTCAATCCCTGGGTTGGGAAGATCCCCTGGAGGAGAGAATGGCAACCCACTTCAGTACTCTTGCCTGGAGAATTCCATGGACAGAGGAGCCTAGCGGGCTACAGTCCACGGGATCTCAAAGAATCAGACACGACTGAGCAACTAATACACACACACACACACATACACACACTTTAGACCAAATCTCACCTCCTTCACAGTTAGGGGTGACTGTATGATGCCAGTTGTGGCCAATGAAATGTAAGAGGAAGTCCAATCAGGGTAATTGGAAGAACACTTTGCTCCCCTAATAAACAGGACAGATGAAACAGGCTGCCCATTTCCCTTCTTCCTGCCATGAATGCTGACTGACATTGTGATCAAGAGGCAAAGGATCTGAGGGCTGAGAAATCCAACAGATTGAGGGAAGTCCACTGAGAATTTCAAATCCCACCAAGAAATTCTCATCAGAGACAAATCTGTCCCTCTCTAACTCTTCCTGTCAGGGTACATCACTAAATATGATTTCTTGCTTGCCTAGGGCTCTGTGGAACAAGAGAACAGTGATTTCTGGCAGAGGTGTCAATTCCAAGCAAGTGGGTGTGCCTGGCAGCTTCCACCCAGAGCAGCACTGGCTCAGGGACTCAGAGCTCCATCTCCAAGTGTGCTCCAGATGGCAGCAGGGACCTCTCCAAGTCTCAAACGTGCTTGGGTGGCATTTAGGACTTGTGTGTGACAATCCTGTTCTCGAGGGACTAGCCCACATTGTATAACAACAACAAAAAAACTCGAGTGGGAAAAAGAAGCAGAGTTGCTTACAAGGAGACTGCCAGGAGGCTTCACCCACATATCTGCCTCCTGGTCCAAATTTCTGCTTTGAATGGTAGGCACCCTTTTGGGTGCCAAGCAGGTTCTTCTGTGAATAGGTACAAATCCTGAATCACCTCCATAGAGAGTTTTTTGGAACCGATCACCCTGCTCAAAATTACAAACCCTCCCCTAAACTCAAGCAGGCATACTTCCGCATCTTTGCTTTATTTTTCAGCTTAGTACTTATCACCATCTGGCATATGATATGCTTTACTTATTCAGATGTTTATTGTCTTTCCTTCTCCCCTAGATTGTAAGGTTTACGAGGACAGTGATTTTTGCCTGTTTTGCTCATCCTTACAACCACAATATTTAGGAAAGTACCTGGCACTAGTAAATGCTCAATAAATGTTTGAGGATAGACATTTGTCAAGTGATTGGCTGATAGGTCCTGGAAAGTGGCATACCCTTTTCCTGCTTCTTGTCATTGTTTCTCTAAAGTATAAGCCTCTGGACCTCCTTTGATATAAATCCGCCTGGCCATTTTAGGGGACACCAGTTTGATCCCTGGTCTGGGAAGATTCCACATGCTGTGGAGCAACTAAGCCCGTGCACCACAACTACTGAGCCCAAGCTCTGGAGCCTGAGGGCTGCAACTCCTGAAGCCCGCTTGCCTAGAGCCTGTGCTTCATAATAAGGGAAACCACCACAACGAGAAACCCGCGCACCGCAAGGGAGAGCAGCCCCTGCTCCCACAGCCGGAGAAAGCCCGTGTGCAGCAACGGAGGCCCAGGGCAGCCACGAATAAATAAATCATGTAAAAACTACGTGTAATCTTTATTTAAAAAATGAGACTGCAGATTCCACTACAGTTTATTCCATGTCAAGAGAGACTGGGTAAATAATAATGAAAGTGAAAGTCACTCAGCATGTCTGACTTTTTTCGACCCCATGGATATACAGTCTGTGGAATTCTCCAGGCCAGAATACTGGAGTAGGTAGCCTTTCCTTTCTCCAGGGGACCTTTCCAACCCATGTCTCCCACACTGCAGGCTATTGATGAACAATAGCTATTATTTAGGGCTCGCTATGTCGCAAATGAATGCTCGGTGCTATGGATGCACTATCTTCTATAGTTCTCAGACAGTACTGGCACCTTCGGCCCCATTTACCAATGAGAATAAGGACACTCAGACATCTCCCGTGGTTACTCAGGCTCTCCCACATCATCAGTGGCACGGTTGGGAAGTAGATTTAGGACTATCGGACTCAGCCTGGCTTTCACCTGCTGCCTCATTGGAGAACAGTTTCAGCCCCAGTTGACGCATTTATGTTACCCTGATTCCTCCTTTCCTGCTAAAACGTAGGCATTTTTTGTGTGAGCCCAGGAATCAAATGACCAAATAGAGATGCTTTATCCAGAATTCCCTCCTGCCTGGAGAGATGATAGATGATAGACAGAGACAGATAGATAGACAGACAGATTAAAAAATACTTGGCAGAAATAAAGTTCTAACAAATGTTGGCTATTTAATTGTTAATGTACCTTCCAAAAGAAGAACATAAAAGCATTTTATGTAGAATGAATGCATTTCAGCAAAGTTTTGTTTTTTTTTTTTTAATTAGTATCAACACAGACTGTCTTGGACATCCTATTTCCTAAAAACATCTTAATTTTATTTAGACATTAGGGACTTCACTGGTGGTAGAATGGTTAGGACTTTGCACTTCCAGTTCAGGGACTGCAGGTTTGATCCCTGATCAGAAACTAAGATTCCATATGTTGTATGGTATGGCGAAAATATAAATAATATTTTTTTAAAAAAATGGACATCAGCACAGGTCTTAGAATTAGTGATAATAATAGTGGCAAATATTTAGAGTGTTTATTTATGCGTAGGCTTAAAATCTGCAACAGCGTTATGAGCAGATAGAGAGGCACACTCAGGTTTAACCCGCTGCTTTTGAGAAAATGGCCAACACTGTTTACACACCAGCACTGTCTGCTCCAGGAGCACGAACATGACACAGAGGTCCCTACTTACCCACTGTCGTTTCACGCTTTTACACCTTCACTCATACGTTCTCTCTTGGAAATGCCACTCCCCTCTGGATAGCACTCAGTTCAGTTCAGTTCAGTCTCTCAGTTGTGTCCGACTCTTTGCAACCCTATGGACTGCAGCATGTCAGTCTTTCCTGCCCATCACCAACTCCTGGAGCTTATTCAAACTCATGTCCATTGCGTCGGTGATACCATCCAACCATCTTATCCTCTGTCGTCCCCTTCTCTTCTGGCCTTCAATATTTCCCAGCATCAGGATCTCTTCCAATGAGTCTGTTCTTCGCATTAGGTGGCCAAAGTATTGGAGTTTCAGCTTCAGCATCAATCCTTCCAATGAACACTCAGGACTGATTTCCTTTAGGATGGACTGGTTGGATCTCCTTGCAGTCCAAGGGACTCGAAAGAGTCTCCTCCAACACCACAGTTCAGAGCATCAATTCTTCAGCACTCAACTTTCTTTATAGTCCAACTCTCACAGCCATACATGACTACTGGAAAAACCATAGCTTTGACTAGATGGACCTTTGTTGGCAAAGTAATGCCTCTGCTTTTTAATACACTGTCTAGTTTGCTCATAGCTTTTCTTCCAAGAAATAAGCGTCTTTTAATTTTATGGCTGCAATCACCATCTGCAGTGACTTTGGAGCCTAAAAAAATAAAGTCTGCCACTGTTTCCACTGTTTCCCCATCTATTTGACATGAAGTGATGGGACCAGATGCCATGATCTTAGTTTTCTGAATGTTGAGCTTTAAGCCAACTTTCTTACTCTCCTCTTTCACTTTCATTAAGAGGCTTGTCAGTCCTTCTTCACTTTCTGCCATAAAGATGGTGTCATCTGCATATCTGAGGCTATTGATATTTCTCCTGGCAAACTTGATTTCAGTTTGTGCTTCATCCAGCCCAGTGTTTCTCATGACGTACTCTGCATATAAGTTGAATAAGCAGGGTGACAATATACAGCCTTGACATACTCCTTTTCCTATTTGGAACCAGTCTGTTGTTCCATGTCCAGTTCTAACTGTTGCTTCTTGACCTGCATATAGATTTCTCAGGAGGCAGGTAAGGTGGTCTGGTATTCCCACCTCTTTAAGAATTTTTCACAGTTTGTTGTGATCCACACAGTCAAAGGCTTTGGCATAGTCAATAAAGCAGAAATAGATGTTTTTCTGGAACTCTTGATTTTTTGATGATCCAGTGGATGTTGGCGATTTGATCTCTGGTTCCTCTGCCTTTTCTAAATCCAGCTTTTCCAGACCTGGAAGTTCACTGTTCACATCCTGCTGAAGCCTGGCTTGGAGAATTGTGAGCATTACTTTGCTAGTGTGTGAGACGAGTGCAGTTGTGGGGTACTTTGAACATTCTTTGGCATTGCCTTTCTTTGGAACTGGAATGAAAATTGACCTTTTCCAGTCCTGTGGCCGCTGCTGTGTTTTCCAGATTTGCTGGCATATTGAGTGCAGCACTTTCACAGCATCATCTTTTAGGATTTGAAATAGCTCAGCTGGAATTCCACTAGCTTTGTTTATAGTGATGCTTCCTAAGGCTTACTTGACTTTGCATTCCAGGATATCTGGTTCTAGGTGAGTGATCACACCATCATGGTTATCTGGGTCATGAAGATCTTTTTTGTATAGTTTTCTGTGTAATCTCATCATCTCTTCTTAATATCTTCTTCTTCTGTTAGGTCCATACTATTTCTGTCCTTTATTGTGCCCATCTTTGCATGAAGTGTTCCCTTGGCATCTCTAATTTTCTTGAAGAGATCTCTGCCCTTCCCATTCTATTTTTTTCCCTCTGTTTCTTTGCATTGATTGCTGAGGAAGGCTTTCTTATCTCTCCTTGCTATTCTTTGGAACTCTACATGCCAATGGATTTATCTTTCCTTTTCTCCTTTACCTTTAGCTTCTCTTCTTTTCTCAGCTATTTGTAAGGCCTCTTCAGACAACCATTTTCCCTTTTTGCTTTTCTTTTTCTTGGGAATGATCTTGATCACTTCCTCCTGTACATTGTCACGAACCTCCGTCACTAAGAACTCCTATCTGTCCTTCAGAGTCCTTCTTAGGTATTGTGTTGCTTCCCATAGGAAGCCATCCTAGACCCTCTTCATCTCAGTGAGCTATTTCTCCACTGTGCATCCAGACACACTGCTCTTACTTGTAATACACATGTAATGCACATTGACTGGTCCTTTTCCTTCCTTAGAGTGTAAGCTTCATGAGGCTTAAATCTTTCTGGTGCACAACACATGGGGTAGTAATGCCTGGAACAAGAACATTTAATAACTGAACTGAAATTGAAGGGGCTACAGTGGAAATCCATCATAGCATGACTTGCGATGGAATTGAAGAAGCCTACTAACTAACAAGGGGCTTCCCAGGTGGCACTAGTGGTAAAGAATCTGCCTGCTAATGCAGGAGATGCAGGAGACGTGGGTTCGATCCCTGGGTTGGGAAGATCTGCTGGAAAAAGGCTTGATAACCCACTCCAGTATTTTTGCCTGGAGAATTCCATGGACAGAGGAGCCTGGCAGGCTGCAGTCCATAGGGTTGCAAATAGCCTGACTAGATTGAAGCAACTGAGCATGCACACATGCTCTAACTAATAATATACCCAGAATGTTCAGTTCAGTTCAGTCGCTCAGTCGTGTCCGACTCCTTGTGACCCCATGAATCGCAGCACGCCAGGCCTCCCTGTCCATCACCAACTCCCGGAGTTCACTGAGACTCACGTCCATCGAGTTAGTGATGCCATCCAGCCATCTCATCCTCTGTCATCCCCTTCTCCTCCTGCCCCAATCCCTCCCAGCATCAGAGTCTTTTCCAATGAGTCAACTCTTTGCATGAGTCCATTCTGAAGGAGATCAGCCCTGGGATTTCTTTGGAAGGAATGATGCTAAAGTTGAAACTCCAGTACTTTGGCCACCCAGAATGTTAGACATCCCTAATTCCTCCTGACTGGATGCTCTCAGGTATCATCGTTGCAACCTCTTTTTTTGAGTCTGTAATTTATTTATTTATGTATGCTGTCCTGGGTCTTCCTTGCTGTGCACAAGCTTTCCCTAGTCATGCTGAGCAGGGGCTACTCTGTAGTTGCGGGGCACAGGCTTCTCATTGTGGTGGCTTCCCTCGCTGTGCAAGATGGATTCAAGGGCACCCGGCCTTCCGTCGATGCAGCATGAGGGCTCAGTGATTGTGACTTGCAGGCTTAGTTGCTCCACAGCACGTGGGGTCTCAGTTCCTGGACCAGAGACTGAACACACGTCCCCTGCATTGGCCAGCGGGTTCTTTACCACTGGACCACCAGGTAAGTCCCCGAGTCTGTAATTTTTGAGCATATGCAATGGCTGTAACAGTGTTGTGTAGGAAAAAAAAGACAGTTTTCCTCTTGTATTTCTCCTTTATGCTCACGTTACTATCACATTCACACTCTTGACTCCAGATGAGTGTGTATTTCCCCCCACCAAGAAATTCTCTGAGACTTCAGCTGAGTGTCTTACAATCTAAATGAGTTTTGATACCCTTAACCTGGTCAGGTGGTCTGCCATTCCCATCTCTTTCAGAATTTTCCACAGTTTATTGTGATCCACACAGTCACTGCAGATGGTGACTGCAGCCATGAAATTAAAAAATGCTTACTCCTTGGAAGGAAAGTTATGAGCAACCTAGATAGCATATTAAAAATCAGAGATATTACTTTTCCAACAAAGGTCCATCTAGTCAAGGCTATGGTTTTTCCAGTGGTCATGTATGGATGTGAGAGTTGGACTGTGAAGAAGGCTGAGCGCCGAAGAATTGATGCTTTGAACAGTGGTGTTGGAGAAGACTCTTGCGAGTCCCTTGGACTAAAAGGAGGTCCAACCAGTCCATTCTAAAGGAGATCAGTCCTGGGTGTTCATTGGAAGGACTGATGCTAAAGCTGAAACTCTAATACTTTGGCCACCTCATGTGAAGAGTTGACTCATTGGAAAAGACTCTAATGCTGGGAGGGATTGGGGGCAGGAGGAGAAGGGGACGACAGAGGATGAGATGGCTGGATGGCATCACTGACTGGATGGACGTGAGTCTGAGTGAACTCCGGGAGTTGGTGATGGACAGGGAGGCCTGGCGTACTGTGATTCATGGGGTCGCAGAGTTGGACATGACCGAGCGACTGAACTGAACTGAACCCTTAACCTGAAAATAGCATCACATTCCACAGAATGAGAGCTCAGTCCCACAAGTCTGCCCCCACCCTACTTCAGACCACAATTGCCAAGTCCCAGGTTGTCAGTGTGATTCTGACCTAACAGCTATAAACCTGAGATTCCCAAGACCTCTTTCTTGGGTTTGTTTGGATTTGTTTGTTAGAGCAGCTCACAGAGTTCAGGGAAACACCTAGGCTACAAGTTTATTGAAGGATATGATAAAGGATGGGCTCCCCCAGTGGCCCAGGAATAAAGAATCTGCTGCAACGCAGGAGCCGCAGGAGATGCAAGATTGATCCCTGGGTTGGGAAGATCCCCTGAAAGAGGGCACGGCAGTGCTTTTGCCTGGAGAATCCCATGGACAGAGGAACCTGGCAGGCTATAGTCCAGAGGGTCACAAAAAGTTGGACATGACGGAACTGACTTAGCATGCATGCAGGCATGATAAGGGATAGAGATGAAGAGATACATAAAGTAAGGGCAGGGAGGGTCGTAAGTGCAAGAACTTCTGTCCTCGTGGAGTGGGTGTGTTGGATGTGGTTTTCAGCCTGGAAGTTTTCCAAACCCCATACTGTTGGGATTTTTATGGAAGCTTCCTTACATAAGCATGAGTGACAAATGAGTGAGTGACGTCGCTCAGTCGTGTCTGACTCTTTGAGACCCCATGGACTGTAGCCTACCACGCTCCTCCGTCCATGGGATTTTCCAGGCAAGAGTACTGGAGTGGGGTGCTATTTTCTTCTCCAGAGGATCTTCCCAACCCAGGGATCAAACCCAGGTCTTCTGCATTGTAGGCAGACGCTTTACCATCTGAGCCACCAGGGAAGTACATAGGCATGATCAATTGTTAACATCATCTCCAGCCCCTCTTCCCTCTCTGGAGAATGGAGGGTGGAGATTAAAATTCTAAGGTAGGTTCCAATCACATCTTGGTCTTACTGGCAATGGACCCCAGTCGAGGAGCCCACTCAGAGTCACCTCATGAGAACAAAAGATGCTCCCAGAGCTCTTATCACTTAGGAAATTCCAAGGGTTTTAGGAACTCTGAGCCAGCAAAGGTGATGAACACCAAACATAGATTTCTTATTACAAACTGCAATACTGAGCATAATGTGTTAAGCATAATCAGGATTAAAGGGAGCTATAAACATGGTCCTTGAACTACTCTGCATCAAAGGAAAACATGCGGGACTTGGAGGCTGAAATCTGCTCATTTCCTAGTCTACATCTCTAAATCTCTAGCAGGTGGTGCTGAAATACTGCATTTGGAGAGAAATTTGACCTTCTCATAGGAAACACTTCAAACTCAACCATTTAATTATTTTAGGTCTAGACTAAAGAACTCCTTCCCTGGGTCTCAGACATACAGCATTGGAACATTTCAGCCAAGAGATAAGCTGATTGGCATTTTAATGGATTTCTCTGCAACAGGATTGACTCAGAGCACCCATCCACAGCTTGTTCAACTATCCAGGGATGCAAAAGGCTTGTCCTGGGTTTCAAAACCTTTCCGACGTTTTTCTAGAAGCTGTCTCTGCCAAGATGATAGAATACTGTCTACATGTCTGAAGTTCCACAGGCACTATGCAAGGGAGAGACAGTGTGTTTATTAAACAGAGGAAAGTTTCTATTAGGAGTATTGGAAGACAGCCAAGAACTCAAGCTCTTTAAGGCTTGACTTCTTTGGGAAAATTATTAAAATGAAATGAGTCTTTCCTTTGATAAATGGGTTGACCCACCTTTCCTGATTTCCACCTCTGTAATCTGCCGTGAATCTCATGTCAAAGTCATCTCTCTGACCTCAGAACACAGAGGGGCTCTTTATCTCAGACTGGTATCTATGTATCATTGGAAAATGGTGAATTCGGCAAAGCTAAGTGGGTTTCTTTACAACAGGAGTTCTCAAGTCTTCAGTCTCCATGATGTGAACAGAGTATGCAGTGTTTCCCAAGATTATTTAACCATGAAATCACTGTCTTTCTTTTATGTGGATATTTCATGGGGCTATTTGGCCACAAGTGCACACTCTGGAATAATCAGAAATTTGATCTCAAGTTTGAAGGCTTTATAATAAGTACAAGAAGCCCAGTACAGAAGATTACATATGGTATGACTCCATTGATATGAAGTATCCAGAACAGGCATGTCTATAGAGACAGAAAGCAGTTTAGTATCTGCCAAGGGATGGGGTGAAGACATGGGGAGTGAGGTGTGACTACTAATGGGTAAGAGGTTTCTCTTGAGGTAATGAAATGTCCTAAAATTAGACTACGGTGATGATGGCATAATTCTATAAATATATTTTAAAACCATGGAACTCTATACTTTAAACAGTATAGAATTTTATGATATGTAAATTATATATCAACAAAGCTGTTAAATTTTTTTACAAAGATGATATAAAGATCATTTCACTCCTACCAATTAAAGTAGTTCTTTCTTTACTATCCCTTTCTTCTTCTTCTTCTTCTTTTTTTAAATCTCTTTTCTCTCCCTAGTCATTTTTGGTCTGTCATACCAAATCAACCCCTTCCATTATTTTCCAAGGCTAATTTTACTAATAAGGAATATATATATATATATATGTACTCATTTAAAAATTACAATGAGTACTGACTTCCCTGTTGGCTCAGATAGTAAAGAATCTGCCTGCAAAAATGCAGGAGACTTGGGTTTGATCCCTGGGTTGGGAAGATCCCCTGGAAAAGGGAATGGTGATCCACTCCAATATTCTTGCCTGGAGAATTCCACAGACACAGGAGCCTGGCAGGTTACAGTCCATGGTGTCACAAAGAGTCGGATGTGGCTGAGCAACTAACACTAAAACGACACACTGAAAAGTGTAAAATGAGAAATAAGTGCTTTCATTTCTCTCTGAACCTCTGTCCCACTCTCAGAAATAACTGCGGCCTCTTATGGTCCCTTTAGAAATTGTTTTCACATCTGCAGTCACATGGTGCCGATATTTTTACACAGATTGGACCATATTTGATTCTGCATCTTGTTTGTCTCATTTAGTGTTGCATTTTGGGGATCATCTCATGTTTGTACATATAGACCATTTACATCTTTTCAACAGCAGCACAGTGTTCATTGAATATTTATGTCATATGTATTCTATCACTTTCCTATTAAGAGACATTGAGATTGTCTCCAGATGTGAGTAGTTTTTGTTTCATATGCTTTGCTATTACAAATTGTGCTACAATAAACATCTTTGTGTGTTGGTGCTTATAAGATAATAACTCGGAAGTGTTCAGAGGTTAAAAGCCATGTGACTTTGGATGTGAATAAATGTGACTAGGTTGCCTTGAAAAATCATGCCCCCACATATAATGCCATCCTCAGGGGATGAGATGAGAGAGCTGACATGGATGTTTAAAACTCCCCTAGCCCAGGACAGGTTCTAATCTCTCTCACTCCACAGCCCCAACCACACCCAAGCACTGCCCAGGCTAACGTCTTGTTGTTGTTCAGTCACTAAGTCATCTCAGACTCGTTGCGACCTCCTCTGTCCTTCACTATATCCTGGAGTTCGCTCAAATTCATGTCCACTGAGTTGGTGATGCCATCCAACCATCTCATCCTCTGTCGTCCCCTTTACGTCCTGCCCTCAATCTTTCCCAGCATCAGGGTCTTTTCCAATGAATCAGCTCTTTGCATCAGGTGGCCAGCGTATTGGAACTTCAGCTTCAGCATCAGTCTCTGCAATGAGTATTCAGGGTTGATTTCCTTTAGGATTGACTGGTTTGATCTCTTTGCATTCCAAGGGACTCTCAAGAGTCTTCTCCAGCACCACAACTTGAAAGCATCAGTTCTTCGGTGTTCAGCCTTCTGTCTGGCCCAGCTTCCATCCAAACATGACTACTGGAAAAACTATAGCTTGTACTATACAGCCTTTGTCAGCAAAGTGACATCTCCGCTTTATAATACACTGTCTGGTGTGTCTTGTCCCAACACTGTAATGATGCGTTTTATTTTTGGAATGCCACCTTCCTCACTGGAGGATGCTCACCTTACTCTGTTCTCTGTAGTTTTCCTTCTTGATAGCGAAGGTTGAGCCAGAGACACAGTCAACATGCAAACTTGCAACCGGGCCATTATTGCCCTGTCCAAGAAAGGGCCATGTCAGTTCATGTTCTGGTTTTATGATTCTCTGACTGCTGGTCTTAGTTCTTGCTTTGCATTCCTACTTAACCTTGAATAAAATCGCTTAACTTCTGACAGCTTCTGTCACTGCATCAACTTAAGTAGCTGGTGGGGGTTAGTGGCAGAAGGTGGTGTCAGCCACATGCGACGTTTTCAGTATTGGCATGTGTGAAGGGACGTGGAGGTGGGCGTAATACTAAATGGCTATTTTTTAGTTTTCAGGGAACCAGTAAAAGTATGGCTAGAATAACACTGTGAAAATTTTAGTTCTCTTACTGATGGTTTGATACAACTAAAAGGGATGTGGTTTGAGCTGTGATGTAGGTTGTCACTCTTTTTTAATTAATTTTTATTGGAGTATAGTTGTTTTACAATGTCGTGCTAGTGTCTGCTGGAGAGCAAAGTGAATCAGTTACATGTGCACATATATCCCCTTTTTAAGGGTTTCCTTCCCATTTAGGTCACCACAGAATATCCAGTAGAGTTCCCTGTGCTTGTTACTTTTAAGAAAGAACTTTTGTGGAATAGAAAAATCCAAGCCTGTCTAAGGCTAAACACACTTACACTATCAGAATCAGGCCCAGTTGTGTCACACACTTAGATTATAGGAAATACCCTACTTTTACTCTCTTTACCATACTGCCTTCTTCTAAAGTCAAATTTCGAGCCCCAGCTAAAATAGCGTTTTGACACCACATTATTATACGTGTCCTGGAAGTGCTAACAAAGGAAGAGTAAATACTTCCTGTTCTTAAGCTTTTGATTAAACACTTCACAAGAACTAGCTTACTCGCTTCTCAAAACAACCCAATGATAACAGAGACTGTAATTATTCCCATTTTACAGAGAAGAAAATAGAGACTTAGAGAAATGACACAGCTGGCCTGATCTGATATTTCTAGCAAGGGGTGGAACGAGGTATCGGTCTCAGGTGAGTCTGACATGCATGCAGGCTCCAAACCATGGGGTTGGGCGGTGCCTTGAGGTGGGCTTTCCTCAGCCCAGGCTCCGATAATGCCACATCTTCTCTCCATAGCTGGACCTCACCCCATGTGCTGTTCTCAGCCTCTGAACCCAGTCCTAACAGTCTCAAACCATGGCTCAGAAGTCAATATCAATTCCTCCTGGTGACCAGTCCAGCTCACCATGAACCCAGGACTTTTCTCAGCACACGCTCTTTTCCATGTCCTTTGGCATCTGCCTGAGCTGTATCTCAGTGATGTGCCGGGTACTTCTACTTCATGCATCCCTCCTCCCAACTTCTCCCCAACTCCCAGATCTCCCTGCAGGACTGTGTGTCTGGACTGCAGCTGTTTAGTTGGTGAGAAACATCACCATCAGAACTCTTCCACATCCTAGCAGACAGACATTCCACACCAGCTGCTGTTCCTGCTCTGCCGCGTTACTCACTCTGGCTTCTCCCCAGACTTTCCTTTGGTGCCTGCAGTTGGGTCTGTCTGCCCCAGCACCTGCTTCACTTTAGGACAGGAACCAGTTCTAACCCCAGCCCTGCTTGGTCTGGCTATTTTTGGTGTCCTTGAGTGGTCTGCATACACACAAGCTCTGAGATATACAGTCATACTGAGTCCCATGTATTTCATGTTCCCCACTTCAGAAGTCAGAGGCAAGAAAGGCCATAGGTCTTTCCTGTCCAAAGAATGTGCACCTCCAAAGAGAAGGATTATTTAAGGAAGGATGACCAGCCTTCCCAGGTGGTACTAGTGGTAAAGAACCCACCTACCAATGCAGGAGATGTAAGAGATGCAAGTTCGATCCCAGGGTCAGGAAGATCCCCTGGAGGTGGACACAGCAACCCACTCCAGTATTCTTGCCTGGAGAATCCCATGGACCAAGGAATCTGGTGGGCTGTTGTCCATAGGGTCACAAAGAGTCGAACCCAATTGAAGCGACTTAGTGCACAAGCGTTGCACAAGAAGACGAATAATTTAAGGAAAGATGGCCAGGCAAAGAAAGATAAAATGAGTCCATTTCTGAGGCATTCTATAAGTGACATCATAAGAAGTTAATATTTTCACTGGTATCCTAATGGATATTCCCATGAATAGACCAAATGGATGTGGGGGAGAATGGGAGGGGAGGAGGAAAGTCTGTCTGCCTTGGGTGAGTCCCAAGAACACTTCAGACCACAGTTTCTCATCTCCAGATGCAGACTGTGCAAGTGGTTTGTCGAATCTAAAACAATGGTCAACACTGGAGATTTCCTGAAATTAACTTAGTATTAAATGTAAACACTATTGATATTATGTGTAAAGTAGATAACTAATGAGAATCTACTGTATAGCATAGGAAACTCTACTCAATGCTCTGTGGTGACCTAAATGCGAAGGAAATCCAAAAAAGTGGGGACAAACGTATATGTATAGCTCACTTTGCTGTACAGTAGAAAGCAACATAACATTGAAAAGCAACTAACCAATAAAAATTAAATAAAATAAATAAAAGCAGAAAACCACAACTTGGTGTTAAACGAGTTAGAAGTCCAGGGGTGACAGGCCCTACAAGAAATAAACATCATTAAAATTTTTTTTTATTGAAGTTTAGTTGATTTATAATACTGAAACATCATTTTCTTAATTATAACAATTTCAGTTTGGACCTATATGGTACCTAAATGCCTTGTATGAGTATGCTTGCCATTGTATGTTTTAGGTTCTTCCTTTAAACTTACTTGAATTTTTCTTTGAACAACAGAATGGAAAAGCATTTTAAGAACAATTTCTTTGGTCCTCATCTTAGTCTATTCATATGTCTGTTTTAAACATTTAAAGGAGAAAGTATCTGGGGAATAATTAAATTGTATCTGGTGGGATAGTTCCCCCCTCATGGGAGAGTAGATGGAATTGGGGGATTTGAAGCAACCCTAAGAATATAATACCATGCTACTGAGCTACAAAAATCCTGCCTGATTTGTAAATTTGTGTTTCCATGGCAACACAAGTGTGTAGTTAAATAATCCTCACTCCTCTATGACTGAATTCCAGCAACTCGTCCTAAACCTTCATCCTATTCTAATCCACAGCTGTTGCCATGGAAATGATCAGATAAGATTCAGTCCTGGAGGCAGATGGGCTCATGGTGGAAGCTAAGTCCTGGCCTACATATATAGCCCCCTGAAATATTAGGTTTTGTTTTGATTTGTTTTTCCCCAATCTTTGAATCCCAGAAAGCAGCTGCCTCCAATGAGAGGTTAATGCAGTACGATGTCACAAAAGTCGTTCATGGGGTCTGGGCATCAGGAACAAATAGGAAAAAGCTGATTCCAAAATACTGCTGAGGAATGGAGAAACTGGAAACGCTTTCCTCTGACTCATTTTTGGAAACTTGGTCTGAAAGAGCATCACCCCAGGGGTTTTCTCGCGGGAGTGTGCATTCACAGAAATGATTTTCTCTGTCTGTGTCGCCACCCCAGAGGAGAGTAGGTCACACCAGGCCACTCCCTGGGCTTTGCCAGAGTAGGAGGGGCCGCTCCATTCTTCACTGCTCACAAGGGGTTTCAGTTTTCATGGTTGATGGCAGTTTATGACACATGTCCGGGGTTCACTCTGGTTGTGTGAGCAACGACCTTAAAATGCTGTGATGCCTCCAACAACCTTGTGTCACGTGCATTCTCGCAGACAGATTCTTTGGGGAGATTTAAATTTAAATAATTGTTCCTAGGTAATGTCCCAATGAAGTTGTGTTTTGTTAAAAATAGAAAGAAGTAGCACCTTGTCTCTTTGGTTTGAACAGTGTGATTTCATAGGTTGTGGTATCTTTGCCACATGCTTCACTTGGGGCGGGGGTTGAAGCCAGCCCCCCAGAGCAAGTGTGCCTTTCATTAAGGCAGATCCCCTGTCATGTGTGAGCCCTGATACATCAGATAAGAACAGGGCAAAGCTCAGAGTAAAATTTACTGAATCCTAGAAGTGGAAGGATTCATGCAACCTCACCATTACACAGCCTGCATAGGTATGTAGCCTACCATTCATTCAGCGTCTCGGACAATTCCATTATGGGGAGAGTTTTCAGATGCAGAAGTTGAGACCAAGGTTTTCGAGGCCTCACAGCTTAGGGACCCTTCCCACTCTGCTACTGGTTTAACAAAGGGCCCAAGAGTCCCGGCTAGCTTTCCTTTCAGTCTCCTTATCCCTGGCAGCTCCAGATGAATTCCTATACAGTAAGTCCCCTACATATGAATGAGTTCTGTTTCAAGAGTGTATTTGTAAGTCCGATTTGTTCCTAAGTCCAACAACGTTAGCCAGGGTATCCAACTAACACAATTGGCTATATAACACTGTACTGTAATAGGTTTGCAATACATTTCACACAAATAATACTTGAAAAACAAACACACACACACAAAAACAAAGAAAACATCTTTAATCTTACGGTACAGGACCTTGAGAAGTACAGTCGTCACTTCAACAGCTGGCACACAGCGGCTGGCATCGAGTGAACAGGCAAGAAGAGTTACTGATGGAGGAGGGAGAGGAGGTGGGAGATGGTAGAGCTGAAGGATTGTTGCAATAGGAGGAGGAGGACAAGCTGTGACTTTGCTCACGCCTGACATTAATGAAACACACATTCACATTTTTGAAAGTTCGCAACCTGAGCATGTGTATGTACAGGACTTACTGTGCTGTCGTTTTTATTGCTTATTCCCTCTTAGAAGTTTTACTCGTACTTGCTATACATCACTTCATAAGTTTTCAGTTACATATAATTTGTTCACCAAACACCTGTTGAATTAGTATATGTGTTACAGGATTGGAGACAGGGCAGAGGGTTTGGAATAAGAAGCCACCATTCATCTCGTTCTATGACACCGTTCATCATAGTTACAGAGCAAGACTGACAGCTTTTAGAACCTGCTTAGCGCTTTCTGGGCAAGTTGTATATTTTAGGAGGTAAAGGCTATGCTTTTCAGTGACATGAAATAGAATTTCGTTCTTGCTCTTCTTCTCTCAGCTTCCATAATTGTAAGTGATGTTGAAGAGAGACAAGAGCTGAGTCATTTCTCACATGAAAAGTAAAGTGAAAAATTTGAAGTGAAAGCTTGATTTCAGTAGGATTTCTGTGGTTCTCACCAGCACCACAAAGTTGCATTCTATTGCACTGAGCAACAGTGTAGCTAGGTAGCCTACCATTCATGCCTAAACACAGCAAGAGGGGCTTCCCTGGTGGCCCAGAGGCTAAGACTCCACACTCCCAATGCAGGCAGTCCAGGTTCAATCCCTGGTCAGGGAACTAGATCCCACATGCCGCAACTAAGAGTTCACAAGCTGGAATGAGATATCCTGAGTGCCACATTTAAGACCCAGCACAGCCAAATAAATAAATATCTAAAAAATAAAAATAAACAGTGTGCATGCTCAGTCCCTAAGTCATATCTGACTCTTTGCGACTCCATGGACTGTAGCCCACCAGGCTCCTCTTTCCATGAGGATTCTCCAGGCAAGAGTACTGGAGAAGGATGCCATGCCCTCCCCTCCAGGGGATCTTCCCGACCTAGGGATTGAACCTGTGTCTCCTGGGTCTCCTGCATTGGCAGGTGAATTCTTTACCACTGAGCCGCCTAGGAAGCTCCTAAAAATAAACAGAGCATGAGCCAATGCACACAGCTTTCTGGTGCCCAGTATGCCCATGTCCTTCTTGTGTTAATTCAAACACTGGGGACATCCTGTCCTTCTGAAGCTGAAGTCTATCTAATTTCAAAGAATACTCTTCATGTGCAGGAATATGTACTTATTACTGTGGTGGGGAATCATGTCACTTCCATGTCCGTGAGAAGTTCTGATGGGAAGTTCGCAGTTAACTGGAGGAAAATGGTTCCACATGTGGCCATGCCAAGTGTCCTTCTTCAAGTTCTCCCTCTCCAGACCAGATCAGGTTCCAAATCCCCACTAATGCACCCCTGAGTATCTCTCAGTTTCACCCTCTCCCAAGCCACCATCAAATCTAAGACAATTATAGTGGTCTTGGTTCATCGCCCAGATTCCCTCTTAGACCCATTTAGTGCAGGGCCCGTGCAGGGCCAAGCAATGTTGTTGTTGTTTTAAATACACCTAAATCTGATCTGGTCCCTGTCTTGTTTAAAACCTTTCAATGACTCATCTCTGCCTTAGACTAAAATCCAAAACCCTCACATGGCTCTGCATGGAGTGTCATGGAGTTTCATAGCCCTGGGCAGTGCTGGGGGCTGTAGCTTCTTGCTCTCTGGCACGTTTCTCATTTTTAGAAAGAGCTGTTTGTCCTCAGCTGAGGTTTAGCCATGGCTGACAAGGAAGATCCCAGAGTTTCAAGCACTGAGACTTTACCTCAAGCCACAAAGAGCTATAACTGAGGTTGGCTGCAGAAATGACGCATCCGAGACAAAAGCTTGCTATCCGATCTCTTTCAAGAATCCAGGTACTCCCCAAATCAGGTGCAAGCTGCACATCTAAGAGGCAGTGCGTGCAGCAGTGGCAGGCTCTTCATCATTGTCCAGCAATTCCACACGCTGGGCAAAGGGCAGTTATTTATAAATACTCTGTTCCTAATAAACTCTCAGTGTAGCCACAGCCCTTTAGTCACACAAGACATCATCTTTCCAGGGTCCCAGTGCCTCCCTCCTCTCCCTTACCTCTGCCCTTTGTCTTCCGGTTGCAGTGCTGAAGGTTTATGGCCATGGGAGCACCTCTTTCCATACAAAGGACAAGAAGGTCAAGTAGGTGTGACCCTGTCACCTGCCTCTGCATCATTCTGACTTATCCCCTAACTAGACCAAAAGCAATTAGATGGGCAGATCCTTCCTTTTTAAGCTTATTACAGAATTTCTCAGAGCTCCTACATCTTCCCAAAGAAACTGTAAAACCCTCATCACATCACTGAAACTCCTTTCCCATCGGGACCAGTCTGCTCCTAAAATCTCATTTTTTAAAAAAAAAAAAGCTTGACGGTGCCACATCAGGGTCTGGGTAGAATCCAGAATCACAGAGGCACTTAAAAATGGGACAGACTTTCTGGGAATAAAGTTAACTAAGCCATTTTTGTTCTTTTTAATCTAACTGTGTGAACTCACCTGTCACTCAGAAGGAGGATCTGGGAGCTTCTTCACGCTCACATATTTTCATTGGAAATTGAAGAGGGGTCCAGGTTAAAGTGATTTCTTTCACCCTCATCACTAACTCCCAGTTCCGACTAGTTCTTCATTCAAACATGCAGTGAGCACCTGCTGTATGCCATCCTGGCTTCTGGAAGCCTGGAGATGAAAGAGAGACACTGTTTATGTCTCAAGGCTGTCCTAGTTCAGGACAAGATACAGAAAGGGTGCCCCCTTCTATTTGTACAAAATAGAAGGACCACCCTCCCTGAAGGACCTTACTGCCTAGATCAGGGCTGCTAATACTCAGCCACTGGTCACTTGTGGACACTGAGCCCTTGAAATGTAACTGAGGGACTGCATTTGTAATTTTCTTCTATTCCAATTAACTTCAAAGCCAATTCTTCCTCCTATGAACATGCACACATGTGCTCAGTCATGTCTGACTCTTTGTGACCCCATGGGCTGTAGCCCACAAGGCTCCTCTGTCCATGGGATTTCCCAGGCAAGAATACTGGAGTGGATTGCCATTTCCTTCTCCGATACTTGATTCTATTACTAGAAAATTTAAGTATGCTTGAAACAACTCGGGAAGGTGAGTCTCCTTTTTGAACTCTGTGTGCTTAGTCACTTAGTCGTGTTTGACTCTTTGCCATTCCATGGACTGTAGCCTGCCAGGCTCCTTTGCCCATATGGATTCTCCAGGTAAGAATACTGGAGTGGGTTGCAAAGCTCTCCTTCAGGGGATCTTCCCAACCCAGGAATAGAACCCAGATCTCCTGCCTTGCAGGCAGATTCATTACCAGCTGAGCCACCAGGGAAGCCCTTTTGAACTCTAAATGTTATGAAATATAAGCATGGATCAAGTATTTCTGATGAAAATTTAGCATCCAACTTGAGATGTGTTGTAAGTGTAAAAGACACACTGAGTTTCTAAGACTTAGTATGAAAGAAAGAATGTAAAATGAATAATGTATATGTTTCTTAAATGATAATGCCTTGGCTATGTTGGATTAAATAAAATATATTATTAAAATTAATTACCTAAGATTTATAGTTTTCCTTTCTAAAATGTGGCTACTAGAAAATTGAAAGTGACATCTGTGGCATACTGGATAATGGTGCTCTAGAAGAAGAGATAGGCAAGGAAACAGAAAATTAAAACTTAATGGGTTAAGTGTGAGATAGAGAAGTAAGGGACAAATAGGTGGAGTATTCCAGGGGATAGGATGGGTAGGAGTTCGTAGGCCTAAGAAAGTAGAAAAGAGAAAAAAGAGAGTCCCAGCTAGAGAGATGCCTTGACATGGGCAAGGACATGGAAGTATAGACAAATCTCCTACATCAATAATGCAATTGAATTAAAAAAAATTTAAATGGGACAGGTGGTGAGAAAGGTGGGATGAGGGTACACCAAATTAAGGGACCTGAGCATTAATCTAAAGATGATGAGGGGCCATTGAAATACTTTAAGGAAAGAAACAGCATCTTCAGAGCTGCATTCTAAAGCAATCTCCCTAACGGCCATGTGAAAAATGGATGGCTGTAGACACCCCTCCATCTAAAGAGAGCAAGGCTGAAATCCCGGGGTCCTTCTCGAAGGCACGTTGAGGGAAGAGCAACAGGAAAGGAAGGGACCACACAGTTTGCTGCTATGCTGTAAGGATGCTGAAGTCATTTAGAAATGAAAAAGGAATTTGATATTGTTGTTCATGTTACTTCCTTTTCTGAAAAAGATCTAGTCCTTCTTAGAAAGTGCAGACCATTGCAGCACTGTTTATAATAGCCAGGACATGGAAGCAACCTAGATGTCCATCAGCAGATGAATGGATAAGAAAGCTGTGGTACACATACACAATGGAGTATTACTCAGCCATTAAAAAGAATACATTTGAATCAGTTCAAATGAGGTGGATGAAACTGGAGCCTATTATACAGAGTGAAGTAAGCCAGAAGGAAAAACACCAATACAGTATACTAATGCATATATATGGAATGGTAACAATAACCCTGTATGCAAGACAGCAAAAGAGACACAGACATATAGAACAGTCTTTTGGACTCTGTGGGAGAGGGAGTGGGGGATGATTTGAGATAATGGCATTGAAACATGTATAATATCATATAAGAAATGAATCGCCAGTCCAGGGTTGATACAGGATACAGGAAGCTTGGGGCTGGTACACTGGGATGACCCAGAGAGATGGTACGGGGAGGGAGGTGAGAGGGGGGTTCAGGATGGGGAACACATGTACATCTGTGGAGGATTCATGTTGATGTATGGCAAAACCAATATAATACTGTAAAGTAAAAAAAATATATATATATAAAATATTAAAAAAAAAAGAAAGAAAGTGCAGACTAAACTTGAAAACAAACACACATATTTAAGAAGGCAAGTTACAATCAGAGAGCCCTGAAAATATGAGCTTCTGACAAACCAAATCAATTAATTTATACCCTGGGGCATGAAAAATGCAATTACGAAAAGAAGAAAAAAATTGGCCGTGTTGTGAAGACAGATTTTCCAGGATTACATCCAACCTTGATGCTACTCGGATCCCGTTGATCTGACTACTCTGTGTGGAGGGGCCTGCCTTTCATGTTTTAGGCCTTGGGACTCTCCAGGCAGATGCCTTTGAATGCAAATATTTCAGCTCTTCCTTGGAACTCTCATTAGTTTCTGACTTCATTATTAGTGCAAACCTCAATTTATTATTCATTTACTTTTATTTCCCTACCAGGAGGTCAGAGGGTATTTTTTAATAAGGAAATGTAAATTGCTGCATTTCTGTTTTTCCATTAAATGCCAACCACTTGAAAATTATGTGTTATTCTATATCTCCCAAGAAAGATTGAATGAATCAGAATTAAAGATGTGTAAAATGCCTCAGGCCTCTTAGAAGAATAATGTTCCAGAAGCATAACATAGAAATACAGATTTATAAGTACCACAGAAAATTGCCCTGGGTTTAATCAACACAAATGGTCACCAGTTATCAGGCAGTTCTTCTTGGACAGGTTGGGGGCAGAAGTCAGACAGCCTGGTCTCCATCTTGCTGTGTGTCTGGCCTCGGTACCAAATGGGCCATTCACTTAATGGCCCTGGGCTTGCATTTCCTGGTGTGTGAAATTAAAATAATAATATCTGCCCTCTGTACTCCAGGGAGCTAGTGGTAGAATCAAATAAAATATCTTCTATAAAACCAATTGGAAAGCAGACACTTTTCATTGCATATCACCAGAACTGGCACATGTTTGCAGACAGTAATTAAGATTATGGTGGCTGGTGCTGCTGTTTTATTTCTCCAGCTTTAGCACATACCTCCGCATAAGGCCCATCATAGGTTCTCAATAAATATTGTTGAATGGAAGCATTCTTTCT
The DNA here is from genome assembly GCF_003369695.1 of Bos indicus x Bos taurus. Classification (NCBI taxonomy): domain Eukaryota; kingdom Metazoa; phylum Chordata; class Mammalia; order Artiodactyla; family Bovidae; genus Bos; species Bos indicus x Bos taurus. The sequence goes on along the minus strand of NC_040096.1, from coordinate 15,506,693 downwards.
CGGTGAGTTCTTTTTCTGACAGAGTTTTGAGAGATCCCCCTCCATATACTTCTTCTTCTCATGAATAATTTTTAAATTTATTTTTATTTTATTACTATTTTTAAATTTTTATTGCAGTATAATTGCTTTACAGTGCTTTGCATTAGTCTCTGCTGTACAACAAAGTGAATCAGCTGTATGTATACATACACTCCCTCCCTCTTAAACCTCTCTCCCACCCTCTCCATCCCACCCATCTAGGTCATAACAGAGCACCGGGTTAAGCTCCCTGTGTTATCTAGCAGGTTTCCACTAGCTATCTATTTTACATAAAAGCTTCTGCACAGAGAAGAAAACCACAAGCAAGATGAAAAGACAGCTCTCAGAGTGGGAGAAAATATTTGCAAACGAAGCAACTGACAAGGGATTAATCTCCAAAATATACAAACAGCTCCTGCAACTCAATATTAAAACAACAAACAACCCAATCAAAAAAAAAAAAAAAGAGCATAAGACCTAAGTAGATATTTCTCCAAAAATGACATACATCTAGCCAAGAAGCACATGAAAAGATGTACAACATCCACCCCACTAATTATGAGAGCATTGCAAATCAAAACTACAACGAGGAATCACCTCACACCAGTCAGAATCAGTTCAGTTCAGTTCAGTCGTTCAGTCATGTCCGACTCTGCAACTCCATGGACTGCAGCACACCAGGCCTCCTTGTCCATCACCAACTCCCGGAGTTTACTCAAACTCATGTCCACTGAGTTGGTGATGCCATCCAACCATCTCATCCTCTGTTGTCCCCTTCTTCTCCTGCCTTCAATCTTTCCCAGCATCAAAGTCTTTTCAAAGGAGTCAGTTCTTCATATCAGGTGGCCAAAGTATTGGAGTTTCAGCTTCAGCATCAATGCTTCCAATGAATATTCAGGACTGATCTCCTTTAGGATGGACTGGTTGGATGACCTTACAGTCCAAGGGACTTGCAAGAGTCTTCTCCCAACACCACAGTTCAAAAGCATCAATTCTTTGGCACTCAGCTTTCTTTAGAGTACAATTCTCACATCCATACATGACTACTGGAAAAACCATAGTTTTGACTAGACGGACCTTTGTTGGCAAAGTAATGTCTCTGGTTTTTAATATGCTGTCTAGGTTGGTCATAACTTTTCTTCCAAGGAGCAAGCTTCTTTTAATTTCATGGCTGCAATCACCATCTGCAGTGATTTTGGAGCCCTAAAAAATAAAGTCTGTCACTGTTTCCATTGTATTCCCTATATATTTGCCGTGAGGTGATGGGACCAGTCAGAATGGCCATCATCAAAAAAATCTACAAACAATAAATGCTGGAGAGGGTGTGGAGAGAAGGGAACACTCTTACACTGGGTGGGAATGGAGATCGACAACAGCTCCTGTGGAGAACAGTATGGGTGTTCTTTCATGAATTCTTAAAGCCATCTTCCTTCATCTCCAGTTTGTGCACCTTAGTCTTTGATTTTTCAAAGCTGGCTTTCTGTGCTAATTTCTCTCCCAGACCCTCTCTTTTAAACCTCACTTCTGGCTGAGGGCTGCCTCCAATTTGGTCTCAGTTCGGGCTTTCTCTGGTCCTCTGAACTTCGTTTCCTGCTCCTTCCCGTTGGAGTTCTAGGAAATCTGTGTTCTCCCTTTTCTTTCGGTGTTGTTTCTTAGTCACTAAATTATTGTCTGACTCTTGTGACCCCAGGGACTGTAGCCTGCCAGTCTACAGAGGGCTGTAGGCTCCTCTGTCCATGGGATTCTCCAGACAAGAATACTGGAATGGGTTGCCATTTCCTTTTCCAGGACATCTTTCCCAACCCAGGGATCAAACCCGTGCCTCCTGCATTGCAGGCAGATTATTTACCATTGAGCCACCTGGGAAGCCTCTTTTTATTTCACGCACCCACAAATGGCTTTGAAAATGTCAGTTCTCACTTAAACTCATCTGCTGCTTTTTCCGGATTCTTCTTTTTCCTCCCCCCCCGCCACCCCCTCCATATCAGCAAATCCTTTGCTTCATTGTCAGTGAAACTCTTTTTCTTTTTTACATAGTTCAACTTAACACCACTGTAATCTTTCTCATCACATGGTTTCCTTTTTGGGTAAACCATTATTTTGACACTGTATAGCCTCCTTCCTTTCGTTACCTTCAGTAGACAGCTCTTATTTAATACTAGGCTTCATGTTGATTGTTTCCTTCAAGGTTAGAACCACTACTATAATATTTTAAGATTACACAGTATCTGGTCTCCAAGAACTTCTAGAAGTATCATGCATTTTGGAAAGAGTGAAAGAGTAGGGCAGACCACCATGTCTAAAGCACAATTTGTGCTTACTGGAAACTTGAATGGCATCACAGTCTATCCCCTGAAGTGTTAATTAGCCCCTTGCTTCACCAGATGGACTACATTTCCAGCCTGCAGGAGTACATGTTCTTTCATATATTTACTCTGACTATTCACTACTTTGCTTAGTGGTATCCCATTGTTCCAATACTTTGGCCACCTGCTGTGAAGAGCTGACTCATTGGAAAAGACTCTAATGCTGGAAAAGATTGAAGGCAGGAAGAGAAGGGGGCAACAGAGGATGAGATGGTTGGATGGTATCACTGACTCAATGGACATGAGTTTGAGCAAAACTTTGGAAGGCAGTGAAGGACAGGGAAGCCTGGCATGCTGCAGTCTGTGGGGTCACAAAGATTTGGGCATGACTTAGGGACTGAACAAATTAAAAAAAAATCCCATTGTTCTAGGCCAGCTAAGGACAAAAAGAGATGATGGAGCACCTAGTTACAATAGTAATAACTATAATAACATTACTAGATACTTCACCAGACAAGTCAGATATTCTTCTAAATACTTTATATATGTTAGCTCATTTTATCCTCCAACAATTCTATGAAGCGAGCACAGTAAGTATGCCAGTATTATAGAGTCGAAACATTGGGTTTAAATAACTTTCCCAAGTGGCACCACTAGTAAGAGATGGCACATAAAAAGGGCACAAAAGCCAAATTTAATTCACAATTGTGTCTGCAAGAGGTTGGTCTGCTCATCCCAATGGGTCTACATCATCTCATAGCATGTGTCGGGGAAGGTGGTCCCTGGCAATGTGGTAATTATGTGCAATGGAGGGCAGTTGTAAGGGCCAGAGGAAAATGAATTTGTGGACAAAAACTGCAAAATGAAAGAGAGAAGACTTGTTTTGTGACCAGTTGTAAGAAGATCAAAGTTTCGGGTTTCCTATCAGAAAGTACACACCATCACCATGAGATAGTAGTAATTTCTGATGAAAGTGCTACAATACGATCCTAAATCCGAGGAGTGCACAGGTCAAATGGTAGCTGCCAGTTCACACTGGTGACCAAAGGGAATCACTATTACGGATCTACAGTCCACAGTGACTGGACCTGTGGTATCGACTCCATAGCAATTTCACTACCTGAAATTGCTTTTTGTTTCCATGGGTCACTTTGGAGTGGTAAGCAGGAAATAGAGGGGGAAAGGAATTGATTGACACAACGGAATGTATAAGCCATGCATATTAAATCATCCTAAATATTCTTCAAAAGCCATGAATTGAACAAGGCTTTCTACAAGGAAACTCATGGCCATTACTCAAACATTTCTATACCTCTCAGTGGTGGTTTCCCTTCCACGATCATAATGACAACCATTTCTGAAGATTTTCCCAATCTCGTCCCAACTGGGACACCCCCATTCATCCTTTATGTTCCTGCTCACCAAATTCCGCTTAGGAAAACCCTTCTTTACTTTCCCCAAGCTGTATGAGATGCACCTTTCTCTGCACCCCATGGCATTTTGTGCTTCCTTATGGCAGCAGTCAGCTTATTGTCTTATAATCCTTCATTTATTAACAGCATTGCTGTCAGTAAATTGAGTTTCCTGGACAGCAACCCTATTGTATAGAATCTATATGATAGACATTTACTACTCACAGCGAGGATTACCATGCTGCAGATAGTCAAAAAATAGAGGATAGATGAATGGAAACATGAATAAACAAATTAATACACAGGTCAACCTTCACTCTACCTTTCAACTATTTTAAATGACCTATTCAAACCATAGGCATGCCAGGGTTTCATTAGAAAGAGAGAATCACAAATGAATGAACTAGAATAAAAGATTTATATAAGCATGAGACAGCAAAAGAGACACAGATGTATAGAACAGTCTTTTGGACTCTGTGGGAGAGGGAGAGGGTGGGATGATTTGGGAGAATGGCATTGAAACATGTATAATATCATATAAGAAATGAATCGCCAGTCCAGGTTCAATGCAGGATACAGGATGCTTGAGGCTGGTGCACTGGGATGACCCAGAGGGATGTTATGGGGAGGGAGGCAGGAGGGGGGTTCAGGATGGGGAACACGTATACACCCATGGCAGATTCATGTTGATGTACGGCAAAACCAATACAATATTGTAAAGTAATTAGCCTCCAATTAAAATAAATAAATTTAAACTAAAAAAAAAGAACTGGACCTTACACAATTGTAAAAGCTGATTAAGCAGTCTACGTAAAGCCATTGCTTCTTCATCTGAGGAGAAGGCCAGAGCCAGCAGTGCAGGCAATTGGGAGGGGAAAGTAGACATGAGGTGGGTGAAACAAGGACAAACTGGGACCCATGAGAACAGATTGGAATGCATGTCTGCCTCCAACCTCAATATGCGTGATATTGTGGGGCCTTTCTACCATGGAGTTGTATGCGTACCTTGGCCAAGATTCAGAGCAGCTGACACAGGAGATTCAGCTCAAGCGAAGGACAGGACTGATGCTCCAGGCCAACAAGGCAAGATGACAGATCATGGGCTATACTCTAGCCTGACGATCTTACAGATGTGGCACTAAAGTCTCTCATGGCCAACCCTCACCAGCAACCATGGAATAAGGACAGGATGCTGGGGGAGGCAGTTCCAGCTTAGCCAAGTCTACACTGGACGAAGCCACCACAGTAGGTATACTATCATAGCCTACCCAAAGTGAGACCCAAGCACCGTTTTGCAATTTGAGTTTCCTACTTAGGTAGGGCCCATGCGAATGAGAAGGTGAGAATAAGAAGAGCCAGAGAATGCAATCACCAGGCAGCTACGGTAGATTGCATTACGGACTCCAGTTTACCAACCCTCTTTGCATCTACACATTTGCATGCCTCACGGGGGACAGGTTGTACTTTCCTGAGCCTTCACTTTGGGTGTGGCCATGAAACTGACTTTGGCCAATAGCATAGGGGTGGAAAAGATAATGAAGTAAGTCTGTCTTAAGAGGCTACATCTGCTTCCACTTTTCCTTTTTCTGTTTTCTGTCTCTGTGAGAAGATCCTAAGAGGGGAATTGGAAAGCTTGAAATAGGGCCATCTTCCACTGCAGATGCATGAGTAATGACCACTCGGTTTTAAGCTCTGTGTTTTGGAGTTGTTACATAACAATAGTTCATCGACACAACTCAAAGCAGAAAGAAGGAGGCTCCCTTTGAAAGCCTGTCTCTGAGAGCTGTAGCTTAGCACTTGTGTGAGTATCACTATCAGCTGCAGTTCTCCACTGAGCAGTCCTTGTGCTTTGGTGAAGCCTGGCCATTGTTTTATGCAATGAGTCCTGTGGGGTACGAAGTGTGCCGTGTGCGGGAAAGAAGATTAACTCTGATGTGGGCCACCTCTGGCCAGTCGTGGCACACGAGAGATGCACATGGATCAGTAGCCAGAGCCTGCAAATTAGGTGAAGCTGAAACAAGGTGTGCCCAGAGGAGGTTAGGGCTTGGTCAGACTTGGAGTTTTTCTAAAAGAATTTTATTTTATTATTTTTTAATTTATTTATTTTTAATTGGGGAATAATTGCTTTACAATGTTGTGTTAGTTTCTGCCATACAACAATGTGAATCAGCCATAGGAATATACATGTCCTTCTTGAACCTCCCTCCCATGTCCCACTCCATCCCACCCCTCTAGGTTGTCACACAGCACCAGGCTGAGCTCGCTGCACTATACGGAGACTTCCCACTAGCTATCTAATTCACACATGGTAATGTATATGTTTCCACGCTACTCTCTCAATTTGTCTCACCTTCTCCTTCTCCCACTGTGTCCGTAAGTCTGTTTTCTATTTCTGAGTCTCTCTTCCTGCCCTGCAAATATGTTCATCAGTACTATTTTTCTAGATTCCATACATATGCATTAATATATAATATTTGTTTTTCTTACTTCATTCTGAATAGCAGGCTCATCCACTTCACTAGAAGTGACTCAAAGCCACTCCTTTTTTATGGCTGAGTAATATTCAACTGTATATATGTACCATAGCTTTTTTATCCATTCATCTATGCCCTAGCTGTTGTAAATAATGCTGCAGTGAACACTGGGGTACATGTGTCTTTTTCAATTATGGTTTTCTCAGTGTATATGCCCAGCAGTGGGATTGCTGAGTCATATGGTAGTTTTATTCTTAGTTTTTTTTTTTATTTAAGAAATCTCCATACTGTCTTCCATAGTGGCTGTGTCAATTTACATTCCCACCAACAGTGCAAGAGGGTTCCCTTTTCTCCACTTCCTCTCCAGCATTATTTTCAGATCAGATTTGGCTGATGGGCAGCTGAGGACTGGCAACTGCAGGGCTGCTGTATAAACAGCTTCTTCTAATGGTTCCCCATCACCTATAGGATAAATGTCAAATGCCTCAACAGGGCAAGAAAGGTGCTTTTCTGACCTAGCCTCCTCGAACATTCGGAGACCTCTCTGCAGTCCCTCCTTGTTCCTCCTACTCTCACACACCTGCAGATTCTCTTTGCCTAGAATGTCCTTCTCTCTTCTCTCCTTAGCAAGCTCCTGCTTATCTTCAGTGAAAGTGAAAGTCGCTCAGTTGTGTCTGACTCTGTGATTCTGTGGACTATACAGTCCATGGAATTCTCCAGGCCAGAATACTAAAGTGGGTAGCCTTTCTGTCCTCCAGGGGATCGTCTCAACCCAGGGATCGAACCTAGGTCTCCTGCACTACAGGCGGATTCTTTACCAACTGAGCCACAAGGGAAGCTTGTTCTTCAGAGGCTATCGCAAATGTTCCATTTTCTCTGTGGACCTCTCACTCTTTAACTACTTGCAGCCTCCTAACTCACCTCTAGGCAGAACGAACGCTCCTCCAAGTCTTGTGTTGGTTATGTCGCTACCTCCTCCGTTAAATATAACCTCTTGTGGGCAGGGACTGGGTCTCCCTCACTACCACATCCTGCTTCAGCATTTAACCCAGAACCTGGCAGGAAAAAGGTGAGCAGCAGATTGTAGATACTAGGTTGCTAAGATACATTTCAAGAGGATGAAGATTTTTCTCTACTGAAGTTTGTATTGCTATCTAAAATGGTGACCTTGTTAATTATCAATGGGTTCCACGGCAAAGATGTGAATTTTTCAACTCCTTTGAGAAAAGAGGTCAGCTGGGAATCAGAGAAGAGCCGGAACCTTAAAATATACCTGAAAAATCTCAAACACATAAAATGACTACATTCCCATCTAATGCAAAATAGCTTAACAGAAGCCCACTTTAAATGAGCCACTTAAATAGATGCTGACAGGATATATGCTTAGCAAGGCTTTCACTTGGTTTCAGAGCCTTCTCTCTCACACAACTATTATTTTTTTCTTCTTTTTCCAGAATTTCATCTCATTTTCCAAACACCACTCACTCTTTCAGCCTATGAAAAAGCTGAAGTGATGTTTTCTTCTTCCTAAACTGACAACAGAGGAGCCAAAGCAGTACTTGGGCAAGAAAGCAGAGAGATCTCTCCTTTCAGTTTCAGATTTAGCCGAAATGATGTGCAGTCTTCATTGACCTTCATGCTGTCTGCCCACAGCCAGACCTAATCATCTCCCATGTCTAGGGGCAGCATCACACACCGTCCAGGAGTGCCGGTTCTGTGTGTGTGTGTGTGTGTGCACGCGCGCTTATTCGCTCAGTCGTGTCTGACTTGAGTTTTTGCAACCCCCTAGACTGTAGCCCCAGAGAAGGCAATGGCACCCCACTCCAGTACTCTTGCCTGGAAAATTCCATGGACAGAGGAGCCTGGTGGGCTGCAGTCCACGGGGTCGCAAAGAGTGAACATAACTGAGCAACTTGACTTTCACTTTTCACTTTCATGCATTGGAGAAGGAAATGGCAACCCACGCCAGTGTTCTTGCCTGGAGAACCCCGGGGACGGGGGAGCCTGGTTGGCTGCCATCTATGGGGTTGCACAGAGTCGGACACTACTGAAGCAACTTAGCAGCAGCAGCAGCAGACTGTAGCCCACCAGACTCCTCTGTCCCTGGAATTTTCCAGGCAAGAATACTGGAGTGGATTGCCATTTCCTCCTCCAGGGATCCTCCTTCCTGACCCAGGGATCAAACTTGAGCCTCCACATATCCTGCATTGGCAGGCAGGTTCTATACCAGTAGTGCCACCTGGGCCTCCCTGCCAGTTCTTTGAATTCTCTGCAAACCAAATTTCCACTTGGCTAGCTGTGTCCTGGGGGCTTCCCTGGTTGCTCAGTGGTCAAGAATCTGCCTGCCAGTGCAGGAGATGCAAGTTCAGTCCCTGGGTCTGGAATATCCTCTGGAGAAAGAAATGGCAACCCGCTCCAGTATTCTTGCCCCAGGAAATCCCATGGACAGAGGAGCCTGGCCAGCTACATTGCATTGAGGTGGCAGAGTAGGAAACAGCAACAGCTGTGTCCCACTAGTCATGATCAGTAGGGGGTGCTAGAGAGCGACTGTGAAGCTGCAATAGGAGGCAGGCACTTGCTCCTTTCTCGTGTCCCTTTCAGCTTCACTGAAGCTGGTGGTGGCAGCAGCAGTTCCTTCCTGTGTCAACAGATAAGTTTTCAGCATTTGCAGAAAATGGCTTATCGCATATTCCACCCCTTGCCCCACTGATGCCAGATGCAGCCAAGCGACATCCCCCATAAAGATTCTGAGTTTCAATTCCAGGAATCCTCCTCTGAGTTTCTAAGGTTTAAAAAAAGTTCCAGTCTTTTTTTATTTTGTTCCTCCAGGCCTTCAAGGTGGTGGCTACTTTTCTGCAGTTGTAACATCTTGAAACCTTAAGACCGTCTTCTTTTTCTTCTCATTTAACTAGGTAACAACTTTCTACTTTGCTAATAATTCTTGATATTAAATTCTTTCTGTTTAAAAAACTGGTGTATCTCTGTCTTGTCATGGAAATCTAGCTAGTATCAGCTATTTTAGCTGCCTGTTCGCTCCTCTGCACCCACTGTAGGCTTCCTAAGCTGATGATGTCCCTGTTAAGGTGCCCTGATCGGCAGGTCCCATGCACACCCCTGGATTCTCCTCCTGGGTTCTGCAGCCCTCTCCCTGTGGTTTTCATGCTTGTCACAAGCTCCAGTTACCACTTCAGCCCCGATTCTGGTCATGGGGGACTCAGGCTCAAGTCCCCAACACCCACCCTTGTACCATAGGTCACAGCCTTCTGTTCGGACTTTCCAAACCCCTCAACCTGTGTTAAGTTCCCTGATTGCTAACAACTGGTTCCATGGTGGGAAGGTTTTGTTTTATAGTTTTTTCCTGATTTCTGTGATGTGTAAATACTCCCACCAGGACCAATTTCACTGAATGTAGAGTCGGGGCTGGAAACACAGTACTCTATTATGTGGGCTTCCTGGGTGTCTCGGTTGTAAAGAATCTGCCCGCAATGCAGGAGACACGGGTTCGATCTCTGGATCAGGAAGATCCCCTAGAAAAGGAAATGGTGACCCGCTCGAGTATTCTTGCCTGGAGAATCCCATGGACAGAGAAGCCTGGGGCATGACTCTGGCATGACTTGGTAACTAAACAACAAAACAACTCTATTATATAGTAGTTTCATTATAAGGATAAAATAGACACAATACCTAGTGTAAATAATAGAAATACATAGTAAAATAATTAAAAATTATGAGTTCTGAGTATACGCTTTCTTTTTAATGTAATTTATTTAGTTGTTTGGGCTTCCCTGGTGGCTCAGCAATAAAGAATCCACCAGCAGTACAGGAGCCACAGGAGACATGAGTTTGACCCCTGGGTCAGAAATATCCCCCGAAGAAGAAAATGTGACCCACCCCAGTATTCTTGACTGGGAAATCCTATGAACAGAAGAGCCTGGTGGGCTACAATCCATAGGGTTGCAAGAAGTGGGACATGACTGAAGCAACTTAGCACGTATGTACACATTTAATTGTTTTTGCATTTAACTTGCATTTTTATTGTCTCTACTTGACAACTGGGTCACAGAATTTCTGAAAATTTAATTAGCTCCCACCAGCCAATGAGAGCTAGCTGTGATATAGCAAGGGTCAGTGCTGTATCTACAAAGTGTCCCGCCTGTATCCATGGAACCCTGAAGCTATGTAGGGCAAGCATGATGTGAAAACCACTTCTCTGGGGACCAATAAACTCAGGCCATCATTCTATTTCACGCCATCACCACAGCAACACATCTCAAATACAAGTCAGTGATTTGCGGGAGCATCCTGCAAGGCATATAAACACAGAGACCCCCAGAACTCCAGGGATACCAGCCTCCTACCATCATAAAAGGATCCTGGGCTTCACTGGTGGGCCTGTGGTTAAGAATCCACTGGCCAGTGCAGGGTACACAGGTTCAGTCCCTGGTCCAGGAAGATTCCACACGCTGAGGAGGAACTAAGCACATGCCACAGCTACTGAAGCCCAAGTTCAGAGCCTGTGCTCCTCAACGAGAGAAGCCGCCACAGTAAGAAGCCTGTGCACGGCAACTGGAGTAGCTCCTGCTAGCCGCAACTAGAGAAAACGCCGCACAGCAGTGAGACCCGGTGTAGCCAAAAATCCAAATAAATAAATCAGAAAGGATCCCTGGCCTTTACACAGAATGGCTGCAACTACGTCCCAACACAGCCAATAAGTAAATATTTTAAAAAGAAACAGGTAGTAGAGATGTAGCTGTCATAAAGCAAAGGAGAAGAACACAGAGAAAAGCCAGTTCATACTTCTGTGAGGACTTCTCTGAGTCGCAAACATAATAAATACCAACAATCATGATTGTAATGTGAAACACCGCTTCAGTTCTTGGTATTTATAGAATGAAATCCTTTGAACTGGGCTCACCATGACACCACATGTCTTTCCTGAAATGTCGGTGCATACTGGTTGTGTTTCAGGGAACTCTAGGATGAAATTCTTGGGTTTCATCAAAATGAAAGGCATAAAGCCTTCACTGGACTTAATACATGAATAATTAGAAATCAAGCTGAAACCTTGAATGAATTCCAGAAACAAATTAGTTGCTGATTTTGCAAGGCAGTTCCGGTCTGGAACAGCTAATGTTTGCCACGTGGTAGGCACTGGTGGAAGTGCCACCTACCAAAGCACTATTTCACCCCCGTTTTACAGATGAATATATGGAGGCACTGAATTTAACTTTCCACGGTCACACGGTTAGTAATGGCAGAGGCAGGCATTCAACCCGCCCAGTCCGAGTTTAAAGCCCCTTCATCATGGTGCTGCACTGACTTCTTCTCAAAGCCACTTAACCCTTGGTGCTAAGAACTTTCTAGAGCTGGAAGCTGCAAGAAAGAATCTTGAGAATTTGCCATCCCCCACTTTCCTGCCCCATCTCCATACACTCTTACTCCTGATTTCACACAGCCTATTGGTTTTGAAGGTTTTGCTTTATAATTACTACTGGCTGTGCTGAGTCTTCTTTGCAGGGCGAGGCCTTTCTCTAGCTGTGGTGCACAGGCTCTCTAGTTGCATCGTGCAGGCTTAGTGCCCTGTGGCACATGGGCTCTTAGTTCCCTGACCAGGGATTGAACCTGCATCCCCTGCATTGGAAGGCAGATTCTTAACCACTGGACCACCGGGCAAGTCAAGATTTAATCTTTAATTCAGAAAACAAAGACGGTGTCATCTGCCAGACACCCCTCCCAAACTCTTCCGAACCATGGTCTCACAAATGAAAGAATCCAAGCTGGATGTGTGGTTTTCCCCCAGATGATATTAATACCAAGAGCTATTGTCCATGGGTTGCCTACCATGAGCTGGGATGTGCTATACTTTCAGCAAGTGGTGGTCAGGGCATCATTTATCACACTGCTGCTGCTAAGTCGCTTCAGTCATATCCGACTCTGTGCGACCCCATAGACGGCAGCCCACCAGTCTCCCCCATCCCTGGGATTCTCCAGGCAAGAACACTGGAGTGGGTTGCCATTTCCTTCTCCAATGCATGAGAGTGAAAAGTGAAAGTGAAGTTGCTCAGTCGTGTCTGACTCCCAGTGACCCCATGGACTGCAGCCTACCAGGCTCTTCCATCCATGGGATTTTCCAGGCAAGAGTACTGGAGTGGGGTGCCATTGCCTTCTCCCATTTATCACACTACCTCCCCACATTAACCCTCATAACTATACTCAGATGTAGGTTTCATTTTTACCAATGAGGCGACTGAGGCTCCTTAAAGTTACAGTACCCTGGAAACATCCCTTGGCTAGGCGGTGGCCGAACAGAGATTCAGAGATGCCAACTCCAGCCTCCCCCTTCTCCTACCTGCTCCTCCTCAAGAGCACTTCTCTGCGAGGAGGAGCCATGTTAGAGGGAGCCCCCAGGTACACATTACTCGAATTATGCTTAACTACTGCAGAGACTTATTATGCATTTTCATCTTCTTAGTGCTTTCTAATTAAAAAGGAGGGGAACGCGGTGATCTTTTTGCTCTGTAACGTCTGTTCTCTCTGAGTGGAAAGCAGAGGGCCCCCAACTAGAGCCTTTGCATAATAGAGCTCATTGTATTGCAATCAGCTGTTTAAGTGCAGAGTTCTCCAAGGTCCTTTTTTACTATGCTATGCTATGCTGGAGAGAGTTAATTAACAACAGTCACTAATCACTTCCCGGAGCTCCTTCTTGATTACCAAGAATATGTGAATCTACTTAGTCACCTAAAAATTTAAAGTGTGCCCTTACTGTAACAGTCTTTAATTAATAGTAATAATAATATTATTATTCCTATTTAACATTAGTGGAGTGCTTACTAAGGACCAGGTGCTCTGCTATGTGATTTTTATTTAATCCTCACAAGGACTTTAATTAGAAGCAGGCACTGTTGTTTTTCTTTCCACCTTGCCCATGAAAACCCGAAGTGAAGGTTAAGGTGAAAGTTAAAGTTGAGGCTTGACCCTAGGTGTATGAAGCCCAGGGCCTTGATGGCCTCCACATCCTAGGGAATAATAAATCATTTTGTTTTATATTATAACAAAACACTCCTTTACTCACCTAGCAGAGCTCAGAGTCATCCAAGAACATGAAGACACTTAGAGCAATAAACTGAAGTTACCAACCATCTGTGGGCTTCCCAGGTGGCGCACTGGGTGAAGAATCCACCTGCCTATGAAGGAGACGCAGCAGACGTGAGTTTGAGCCCTGAATCGGGGAGATCCCCTGGAGGAGGACATGGTAACCCACTCCAATATTCTTGCCTGAAGAATCCCATGGACAGAGGAGCCCAATGGGCTACAGTCCATGGTGTCACAAAGAGTTGGACATTACTGAATGCACACACACACACACACACACATGGACACACACCAACCTTTTAACTTTAAGGAAACATTTCCAAGACCTTTGAGCTTGGGTCAATGCCAGCTAAGCCCATGGCAAGTAGCAATCAATTCTCCCAGTTGGCGCCCCTAAGACTAAAACCTGGACAAGACAGTATGCTGGTGGCCTCTGAGTGGCCAAGTGGAAACCCATCTGAGTGGTGCAATCTAATAACTATTCTAGCTGAGACTGGTCTTCACTGTACACATCCTCCAGGACCAATAATCCGGTTGTATGGTTAGTGGGAACCAAACAAAGAATTTAGGATTAGAAGAGGAGTCCCCAACCTCTGGGATCTAAAGCCCAATGATTGGAGCTGATGTAATAATAGTGTGTTAGTTGCTCAGTTGTGTCCAACTCCTTGTGACACCATGGGCTGTAGCCTGCCAGTCTCCTCTGCCCATGGAATTCTCCAGGCAAGAATACTGGAGTGGGTTGCCATTCCCTCCTCCAGGGAATCTTCCTGACCCAGGGATTGAACATGTGTCTCTTATGTCTCCTGCATTGGCAGGCAGGTTCTTTACCACTAGCACCACCTGGGAAGCCCAGCCTCTACCATACTTGCTAGAAATAGTAACACTGGTTATGAAGCACTGCCCTAGACCTCATGGAAATATTTCATTAGTACGTGAGCTGAACTTCCTTCTGAAAATTTGAAAACTTCTGAACTCTGGAAATGGTCTGACTTCAAGGAGTCTTAGACCACTATAGACCTGAATGGGGTGGTGGGCTGATGGGACTGTGTCTGTAGAACAGTGCAGAGCACATGGAAAGGGCTCCATGAGTGTGAGCAGGGCACAAGTGTGACCTGGCACCAAACTGGGGTCCATGTCTCATTCCACTCCCCTCCCACCTGACCTTGATGAACTGCATAACATTTCTTAGGCTCCTCATGTGAAGTGAAGATGATGGCCGTTATGCCAACTGAATCAGTGAATGCATGCAAAGTATTGGTAAATTGCTTGGTACATCACAAATACTAGTGGTAGCTATTCTTATAATTATTGCACTCTGACATAGATTAAAATTACTCTTTTATAAATGATACGGCATTAGAGCAAAACTCAGAAAACAAGGTAGTTAAACCTGTGTTGGTATTCCGAGAATTTTGCAGAGAATAAAAAGGCTACCCAGTGTATTAATCTAAGCTGACCTTTTGTGCCTTCTTTAATCAGATTAAAGTACTTTTTCATTAAAATAGTTTTAGTTTGTTTTCATGTAATGTTCTTGATGGATTCTCCACCCGCAGAAGTTCTAAGGCAAAAACAAGAATAAAAGGAATGTTTCTTGTTTTCACCAATACAAGCTGTTTCAGAGGAACAGGTGAGGATGGGAAGATTGGAGGAACTCAATAAGGATGCTGTTCTCAGGACTGTAGGATTCAGCTATTTTTAATCCCTTCCACCCTTGGTGGGGTGGCTGTGGACGTGTGCCACTCACTCCCAAGAGAACTTGCCGCTCGTTGGGAGTGTTGCTGGTGGATAACTCCACATTCCCTCCAATTACATCCATTACATGTGTGCCAAGACCTCTCTTCCTCCATATGGCTGGCAGGTCCTCGGGCCAGGCCATTCCTGCCTTCAACATGAGATTCCTTTAATGGGCAACTATCCCCAGGGAAGCCCCATCACCCTGTCTGTCACTTTCTTAGAACTGCACTCTGAAGCTTGTTCAACCCAATCCTTCCTCCCCTCTCTTCTCATACAGGTATCTGATCTGTAATTGGAATCTAGAGACTCTCCTTCCCCAGTTGTGCTTTCTCCCCCCTTTTTAGTCACAGACAATCCCTCCAAGTAAATATCTTGCTCATCTAATCACTTCTAATTCCATTTTGATGTTTGCTCCTTAAAGGACCCAAACGGACACAAAGGACCTGGACTTTATTTCCCAGAATCCCTTGCCTTGGGAGTTATGGATGCTATTGAGGTTTTGCCCCTGAGATGTTTTTGCAGAAGATTTAGAAAGAAGGAAGAAGGGAGACATTCATCTCTGTGTAGCTGACAATTGAGCTCCAGTAGATTTGGGATTTTGCAATAACCCGAGTCCACATTCCACTGTCGAATCACCAGGCTCATGGACTCAGGATGCTGATATTGGCAGCAGCAGAGAACCTCAGGTCACAATTGCCATGGCAGGATTTCAGAGCTGTGCAGCAGCATCTCTTTAGCACCTGCCCTTCCAATTTTTCCAATAATTTCTTTCATAAGCACCCATTAAAAAAAAAAAACAAACTTGATTTCTGTTTAAAACACCTGAGGTGATTTTCATTTCTTGAACTAAATGCTGACTAATACAGCAAATGGATTTGCAAGTTGCAAGGTTAACTTGTTTGTGCTCAGGGAAAATATTTAATAAAAGCTGTTACCTTCTAAGAGCTTCTCCAGTGGCTCAGTGGTAAAGAATCCACCTGCAATGCAGGAGATGCAATTAGATCCCTGGGTTGAGAAGATCCCCTGGAGGAGGGCATGGCAACCCACTCTAGTATTCTTGCCTGGAGAATCCCATGGACAGAGGAGACTGACTGACTGGCTGTACTCCATGGAATTACAAAGAGTTGGACATGACTTAGTCACTAAGCATGCATGCATACACATTACCTTCTAAAACTTGGAAGTGAGACTACTTGTCTACCAAACTACTAACTCAACAGGAAGGGATTATAAGGATGTAGAGGATTCCTTTGTGCTGGCTGCTCCTCACAAGGTATTTCAAGAAAAATTGAGCTCCAGCAGGGATTTGCCAGAAAGCAAGCAAGATGGAAGGGAAGAAGTCATCCAGGGATTAAGGTTTTCACTGTGTTGGAAAAGGCAATGAATATATACCTGGTTTCCTTGAACCAATCCTTGAGATAACCCTTGTTTATATGGGCAAAAGTGTTTCAGTTTGAAAAATAAACTACATGGCCATCCTATTTATGCCCTAAATAGCTAGAGAGAGGGGACTATTGTTCAAAACATTTTTCAAAGACCTATTGAATTGAGATCTTTTAGTTAAACAGTAAGTGAAACAAAAGTAGCCCTCACTGACTAAGGATCACATGAAGATGCTGCCTTTCAACTCAACTTAGTGTTTTAACAGGCTTTAGTGTGTGGCGCTATCAAACTGTGGAAGTGAAACAGAGCCGGACTCTATGGTCCTTCCACCGTGTCCTCTGCCTGACTTTTTTCTGCAGAAGAACTTTAGTCAAAGAAGTTTAATTAGGGAAGTGAGAAAATGCAGAAACAAAGGCAAACAGTCAGAGAAGACCAAATAATAATAAAGCAGTCATTAAGCATAGCCAAGGACCTTTAGGTCCTTCTCAAGGGCTGTAGATAATATTCTGAGCCATGTCCTGTGAGCTGTCTTATAGATACTGAAACCCCCATCAGATGGAAGAAGTTAACTACAGGATGACCAGACTGTAGCCTTGACCTAAGCTGCAACAATTCCAAGAACAATTCAAGGAAATGAGAACAAACTGACGCTGCAACTGAAGATTAACTGTACTTAAAACAATCAAGATGACGCTGGTCAGACCACTGCGTGACCAGTTGCCCAGATGACTGTCACCTAACTGTGCTGTTTCTGCATGTAGCCCCCTCTCTCCCCTATAAAAGCTCTAACCCACTGATTGTCAGGATAGGGGGTCAAAGAGTTGGCCTTTGGACAGGCATCCGCCCGTCCCCGAGGTTGCCAGCATCCAAAATAAAGCGAAATTTCCTTTCCATCAACCTGGCCTCTTTATTGGATTTTCAGTGGCAAGCAGCTGGCCCCTTCAGCTACAGAAGTGTGATGGGTATAACAACAAAGTGGGCTTAAGGTAACGTCTAGGAGAGAACTTGGGGAGGGCTTCTGGCACATAGAACTCACTAGACTCAAATGGAGTTGTTTTGCCAACGAAATTATAAAACTGGTTTGCAGACCCTGCGGATTTTTAAGCAAGTCCTGGATCCTCCAAATTCTCACATATAGAATAAGCTGTAAAAGCTGTGTCACGGCCAGAGGTGTCTTACTCTGCGAAAACTGCTTCAGATGTGAATGTGGTGAAGAAGGGAACAGCAGGAGGAAACTCTCAAGGTCAGGGTCAGGGAACGCAGAAGAATATGGCTAGAAGAGTTTTTCCAACAGAACAGAGCCAGCACAAAACCAAGTAGCTAATTCCCCTGCAGTTTAACACTCAGAAAACCTTTGGGGATAGATATAAACAAGCCCCATTTTATAGGTGGAGAGACTAAAATTCAGACAGTTTGACTGATTTCTCCAGGACCGCACACAATTGACTGTGCAGATTTAAAGCAGGTTGCGCTGACTCTTGAACGGATGTTCTTTCCAGTGAGGTCAGCCATCTCTCTACCCAGGGAGCTTCAATTTGAGGATGCAGTGAATAACGCACCTGCTGGGTAGATGCCTACTTGTCTAGCCTGCCCTGAACATTCATGGGACTCATTGCTCACTCAGTCCACTAGGAGAGGAGAAGTGCTCCCATTACTTGATTTATTTCCCTTATTTCTTAACAGAATAAAGTACTCACCACTGGCATGACTGGCCTCCTTATTTCATACCAGATTTGTTCTAAATGACTTCAGGCTGTTTCCCAAAAAAGCCAGACTTAAAGGACAAAATTTACCATTGCACAAGTTATTCAAAAGAAATGTTTTAGGCTCTGGCCACATTTAACCTCTATCTCTGAAAGCCACTGGGCAATTGAAAAGGACAAGGGGATCACTTTTCACTGGGTCTGAAGACCCCATTTTTAGCTACCCGAAAAAGGGACCTTGTAACCTGCATCAACTTCAGGGCACATCTTTTAATGACCAAGAATATCAGTGACAAAGCCAATACTTCTCTCCAAATGCCAGATTAGTAATTGGACACGAACTTCCTGGTGGTCCAGTGGTTAAGAATACACCTGCCAGTGCAGGGGACACAAGTTTGATTCTTGGTCCGGGAAGATCCCACATTCCGTGGGGCAGCTAAGCCTGTGCGCCACAGCTACTCAAGCCCTTGCATCTACAGCCCATGCTCTGCAACAAGACAAATCACCACAATGAGAAGTGTGCGCAACTAGAGTGTAGCCCCTGATCACCACAGCTAGGGAAAGCCTGCACAAAGCAACAAAGATCCAGCACAGCCAAAAAGATAGTTTAAAAATTAAAAAAAAATAATTGTACAAAACTGTCACACCCCATTTTATTTGTGTATCTCCTTGACTTTATAAGAAGTAATAAGGACTGTAGTTGACTCCTGAAAGGGGCAACCTAAACCTTTGTAAGGTCTCAAACCCAATCTGTCCCACTTCAAATGATGCCCACTTGCCAATCTCTATCCCTTTTACAAATGATCTTTTTTTTTTTTAAATGAAGAAAGGATGTTTTGAAGGCAGATGAGTTTTCAGAACAGCAAATGATAATATGACCTCAGAGCAGAAAGGTCATAAATTACACCCTGTGATAGCCCGGCCACAGTACATCCTTGAGTTCTCATGGAGAAGTCATTATATAGCAGTGAATAATGGGTAGAACACAGTGTTTTTCTTCAGAGTTCACAATGCTCCATTCGTTCTTTACTCACAAAGCAATCACCAAACTATGTGAAGGGCACATCTGAGGCCCTTCTTTATATGACCAAAAATATCAGTGACAAAGCCAATACTTATCTCCAAATGCCAGATTGGACACAAGTTTGCAGGGCCAGAGAACAAGACATGAAGCAATTATGCCCCAAGTAATCATTATTACTTATCAACAGAAAAAAAAAAAAACACATTTGTGGGTACAGAGTCTAAAACTACTGGGTCAAAAGCCCACTGTAAACACCAGCCCATTCTATGCCTTCAATTGGGCGTTTTTGCTAAAATCCAATAATGATCTGATGACAAATCTAACAAAGATCTTACACAAACCTGAATGCATATGGAGCTTGTTGATATGCATACAAAATAAGCCAGTTCACAAAAAGATAAGACCTTAATCTTCCTCCATCTTTTGGGGGGTGATCCATAAAAATTAAATTAAATCTGTACTTTCCCTATTCACTGGGTTTTTTTTTTTTTTTGTCATTGTTTTTTTTTTTTTCAATTTTATTTTATTTTTAAACTTTACAATATTGTATTAGTTTTGCCAAATATCGAAATGTATCTGCCACAGGTACACCTGTGTTCCCCATCCTGAACCCTCCTCCCTCCTCCCTCCCCATACCCTCCCTCTGGGTCGTCCCAGTGCACCAGCCTCAAGCATCCAGTATCGTGTATCGAACCTGGACTGGCGACTCATTTCATACATGATATTATACATGTTTCAATGCCATTCTCCCAAATCTCCCCACCCTCTCCCTCTCCCAGAGAGTCCATAAGACTGATCTATACATCAGTGTCTCTTTTGCTTATCTCGTACACAGGGTTATTGTTACCATCTTTCTAAATTCCATATATATGCGTTAGTATACTGTATTTGTGTTTTTCTTTCTGGCTTACTTCGCTCTGTATAATAGGTTCCAGTTTCATCCATCTCATTAGAACTGATTCAAATATATTCTTTTTAATGGCTGAGTAATACTCCATTGTGTATATGTACCACAGCTTTCTTATCCATTCATCTGCTGATGGGCATCTAGGTTGCTTCCATGTCCTGGCTATTATAAACAGTGCTATGATGAACATTGGGGTACACGTGTCTCTTTCCCTTCTGGTTTCCTCAGTGTGTATGATTGTTAATAGGCTTGGATACATCTCGATTGGATCCTAAGCATAAGCTGAAAACTGAGAAGACAGGTTTTGTCCATGTTAAATAGTTAATTTTGGGGAAGCATCTTAAAAGGGGTTCCCAAGCATAGTTGAGAATTTTAGGCAAAAAGAGATAAATCTTACAAAGTTTTTTTTGTGTGTGTGTGTTTTAAGAATAGGAATACACTGAAGACACGAATTGCCAGAGGCCTGGAAGTTTATTCTGTCACTTCTCCCTGGTCACTGGTTCACTGCGTTGGTGTGCAAGGCAATCTCAAGAATTCCAAGCACCTTCTTGCAATGTCTCACTCTTAGGGTTGTCCTACGTAGCATATCTGGGGGTGTCTATTATATTGGGCAGTCCATGTCCCCTAAATGTGTGCACGCTGAAGATGAGATGATGGGAAAAGACGTACCCCATCACCATCTTTCCTTCTCTTTCATTTCCTGCCTTCCTAGTTCCTACAACCCTCCATGCTTAGCCAACGCATCCTCCGCCTCCATCCATATGGTGGTTTGGTGAGTCTCCTCTTCTCCAGTGGCCCTCAGATTCCTCCAGCAGATGAATTCTCTTTGCCCACTCCAGAGATCATTTTATCAACAAGGGGGAAATTGAGCTGGAGCAGCCAAGGGGCTCTGGAAGCCTGCACACAGCTGCTTGAGATGAAATGTCCTCAGTACAACGTGGGGACTCTTCTGGTGGTGGTGACCAGGGATCCATGACCCTGCCATCCACTGTGCTACACCTCCCAGGAGGTGGAGAGAGTGAGCAGATGGGGAATTCCAGCTCCTTCTTTTTAATCTTCCATTATTTCTTCAACCGGTTTCCCAAACTTCAGGAGGTGAGAGAGGGTTGCTGAGGGGACTAGAGGAGGAGAGACTCACACCTGCCACTCAGCATGCAGGGCCATTCCCTGCTCTTTACACTGCCCCTCAAGAGCCTTACCCTTGCTTCTCCAAACCCCTTTCTCTGCTTGAAAAAATGGAGCTCCTTTAGTTATACCAGGAGTAGATAGCTGAGGCTTGGGAGGCTTAGACCCCCCACTGAGCCTGGTTTTATTAGTTTGCTGTTACTCCTCACACACTTTTGTGCCCTGAGATGCTGCAAGTACACAGTCCCTCAGGAATGAGTATGTGGTGCTGGTTTAGCCACTAGTCATTTCTGACTCATAATCCCATGGACTGTAGCCCACCAGGCTCCTCTGTCCATGGGATTTCCCAGGCAAGAATACTGGAGTGGGTATTGATTTCTTTCTCCATGGGATGTTCCCCACCCAGGGATTGGATCTGCCTCTTTTGCATCTCCTGCATTGCAGGCAGGTTCTTTACCACTGAGCCACCAGGGCAGCCCCCAGGGATAAGTGTTAGTACCTGCCTATTCTGGCATCTTTCTAAATGACTAAAAGACAGCTAAGAGGGAAGGGTCCAAGATTTCCAGTGTCTGGACATTCATCAGGGCTCTAAGAAAGCAAACGGAAAGAGATGGATCACAGTAAGGACTTACAAAACAGGATACCAGACCAAAGAAGTTTGGGATGACTTTTAACAGAGGTAAATGTGAAGTAAATGCTATGGGATAAGAATAAATACAGATTGGAAGCAAGAATAAAGAGCTGGAGCTACTGGTAAAAAATGGGCTCCATGAAGACTGCTGAGTTGCGGCATTAAGATTACACACACGTACCAGACACACACATACACAAAACCCCAGAGAGGTGGGTACTATTTTTATTATTCAGTTTAACACACTGCTGCTGCTAAGTCACTTCGGTTGTGTCCGACTCTGTGCGACCCCACAGACGGCAGCCCACCAGGCTCCCCCATCCCTGGGATTCTCCAGGCAAGAACACTGAAGTGGGTTGCCATTTCCTTCTCCAATGCACAAAAGTGAAAAGTGAAAGGGAAGTCGCTCAGTCGTGTCCGACTCTTCGCAACCCCGTGGACTGCAGCCTACCGGACTCCTCCGTTCATGGGATTTTTCCAGGCAAGAGTACATGGGATTTTTCCAGACAAGAGTACAAGAAGTACGTTGCCTTCTCCGTTAACACACTGAGATACATAGAAATTAAGTAACTTGGGCAATGTCACATGGCTAGTAAATAACAGTGTGTGTTAGTCTCTCAGTCGTGTCCGACTCTTTGCAACCCCATTAACTGTAGCCTGGCAGGCTCCTCTGTCCATGGAATCTTCACGCAAGAATACTGGAGTGGGTAGCCATTTCCTTCTCCAGGGAATCTTCCTGACCTAGGGATCAAGCCCAGATGTCTTGCACTGCAGGCAGATTCTATACCATCTGAGCCACCAGGGAAGCCCAGCATGTGACAGAGTTCAATTCAAACCCAACAATCTATTGTCTTGAGTTTGCTTTTTATTTTTCCAACATTATACAAAAAAATTCATTGATAACCTATGTCCATACTATTTAGGGTCAATAGTTTTGACAACCTTGATATATGTGTATTAGTGCATCTTTTTTCCTGAAACATTTAAAAGTAATTTTTGTGACAGTTTGAAATGGAGCTGGACCCTATAGTCCCCCTCATACACACACACACACACACACACACACTCACACCATGTTCTCTGCCGGCCTTTTGTCTGTGGAAAACTTTAGCCAAACAATAAGTTTAATCAGAGAAGTGAGAAAATGCAAAAACAAAGGTAAACAGTCAAACAAGACTAAATAGTAATAGTTTAGCCCTTAAGCAAAGTCACGGACCTTTAGTTTCTCCTCAAGGGCTATAGGTAATATTCTGAGCCGTATCCTGTGAGCTGTCTTATAGATACTGAAAGCCCACCAGGTGAAAGGAGTTAACTAAGTGATGACCTGACTGTCCGCAGTAAAGAATCTGCCTGCCAATGCAGGAGATGCAGGAGACGTGGGTTTTATCTAGGGGTCAGGAAGATCCCTTGGAGGAGGAAATGCACCCTACTTCAGTATTCTTGCCTGGAGAATCTCAGGGACAGAGGAGCCTAACAGACTACAGTCCATAGGGTCACAAAGAGTCTAACATGACTGAATGAGGCAAGGAGACCAGACTATAGCCATGGCATGCTGCTGCTGCTAAGTCGCTTCAGTCGTGTCCGACTCTGCAACCCCATAGACGGCAGCCAACCAGGCTCCCATGTCCCTGGGATTCTCCATGGCATAAGGTTCCACAAATCTGAGAACTAGCCTCAAAGAAATGGGAATAAACCAATACTGGAACCAAAGACTAACTGTACTGAAAACAATTAAGTTGACATTGATCAGACCACTGCATGAGTAATTTCAAGATGACCGTCAGAGCTAACATGCTATTTCTATAGGAAGCCCCCACCACCTGGATTGTCAGCACCTAAGTCAGTCTTGGAGAAGGCGATGGCACCCCACTCCAGTACTCTTGCCTGGAAAATCCTATGGACAGAGGAGCCTGGTGGGCTGCAATCCATGGGGTCACTAAGAGTCGGACAGGACTGAGCGACTTCACTTTCCCTTTTCACTTTCATGCATTGGAGAAGGAAATGGCAACCCACTCCAGTGTTCTTGCCTGGAGAATCCCAGGGACGGGGGAGCCTGGTGGGCTGCTGTCTCTGGGGTCGCACAGAGTCGGACATGACTGAAGCGATTTAGCAGCAGCAAGTCAGTCTTTGGGTAGGAGTCCACCCTCTCCACAACCCCCATCATCCCCATGTTGCTGGCCTCTGAAATAAAGCAAATTTTCCTTTCCACCAACCCTGCCCTTTTATTGGATTCAGAGGGCAGCCATACCGCCCATTTCAGTACCAGTTTTTCAGGCCCCAAGGTGAGGCTGCATTCTCGCGATACCTGCCTCCCTGGGGTTTTCCAAAGTAGAGTGGCGGCCATGATGCTGGGCGGGGATGGTTGCAAGGAGCCTGCTGCTCCCGACTAGCTGGCCTTGAGGGAGGGATTTGGGGGGACGTTCCTAGCAGCTGCCGAAACCATTTGTTTCAAGGATCCTCCCTGTTTCTCCCCGGCTGGGCACTGGCTGCCAACTTAACGCTTTTCCTTGGTGGAACGGAAACCGGCATCTGGAAGAACTGACGAGCTCCAGGACTAAATCCACGGGTATGCACCTGGGAAAATACTCTTTTGAGCTCAAAGTACTATTTGGGCATTTTGCTAATTGGTCCTGATGTGTGTCTGACGTTGAGACCATTTTCGAACAGGGAGTGCTGTTGGGCGTTCTTGCCAATTGGTTCTCACGTGTTGCTATTGCTATTGCTAAGTCACTTCAGTCGTGTCCGACTCTGTGCGACCCCATAGACGGCAGCCCACCAGGCTCCCCCGTCCCTGGGATTCTCCAGGCAAGAACACTGGAGTGGGTTGCCATTTCCTTCTCCAATGCATGAAAGTGAAAAGTGAAAGTGAAGTTGCTTAGTCATGTCCGACCCTCAGCGACCCCATGGACTGCAGCCTACCAGGTTCCTCCGTCCATGGGATTTTCCAAGCAAGAGTACTGGAGTGGGGTGCCAGTATGGGGAAACATTTGTGAGCACGAAGGTGCTATTTGGGCAGTTTGCCAGTAGCTTCTGATGTCTGTATGTCATTGAGGACCATTTGTGATCACTGAGTGTCATTTGGGCTTTTTTGCCAGTTGGTTCGGATGAATGTTTGACATCAAGGACAGTTTGTATTGGGAAAATGTTTGTTTGGGGCTGCATATTGGTCATACCTCCCCAGGATTTGTGATAGCTCAGTCTTCTGATGTGTGAATGTATATTCCATTTGTGTGATTGGTATCTTTGTTGTCTTTTGGCAAATGGGAAATTCAGGTTCAATGTATTAGAAAATTTTTAGCTATGAAATTATGGCTCAAGAAAAGGATAGATGATTTTTTTAACAATATATGGCAGCAATATTAGACTCCAGCCAAAATTGGTTAAGATGAAACTCCTTTTTTGGAATTCTGAAATTGGTTCTTTTTGCATATGCAGTTAGAGAAAGCTAGTTTGATAAGATACTGTTTTCAGAATTCTGATTCTGAGAGAACAAAAATATGCCTAAGAGAAAGCTTGAATTGAACTCTTATCATGTCCTTGAAATACAAATACAGTTCACTTTGCCTGAGACTTCAGCTTTGGGTTAATTAGTAGAACTTCAAAAGATCTTTGGGTTCATTAAACACATACCTTGTACCATATTAAATTGTGCTATGAGAAAAAATGTAGTTTTTGAGGTTATGGACTATGTTCTTAAGTTTACCAATCAGAAAATGCTGGTATAATGTTCAAGGACTCTCTTCTTGGTTTTGTTAAGGTTTCTTAAAGGTTAAAAATAGTAGTACATAATTAAAGATGCTAAAATGATAAAGGAAGCATTTCAGTGTGTAAAGTAAGTAGGGTATGTAGGATATGCTGGCAAGAGAAGGTAAAGACTGGAGATATTTTTCTTGAGGAAAAAAGTAGAATAATTTTGTTCCAAAGCTGATTGCTAATAAATGGGGAAAATAAGGGACAAATTAATATGAATCCAGAAAGTAATAAAAGGTTTTTGAAAAAGAAACTTTGGGGAAAGAATCTTTTACATTGTCAGGATTGATTAAGAATTTAATTAGATAAATTAATTTTGTTATTAATAGTAAGCTGGTTCAAGACTGGAATTTGGTTTTCTTTCTCTGTGAAAAGAACAAAGTTTTCTGGAATATTGAACTGCTTTTGATAACAGCTCATATGTTTCTTTTGTGGTTAACTTTTGAGTATTCCAGAAGGCCCCTGAGGCATCTCAGAAGAAATATTAAAGTAACTGGGATTATTTGGTACATTAAATTACATGGAGAACATTGTCAAATAAAAGTGATAAAAAATCTTAAGTTATACTTTGTGGGTAAATGTCATTAATATAAATGTTCTAAAAGTTATTAAACAAATACAGGTTTTTGATAACTTGCAGGTCATACTGCTAAACTGAGTAAAACATTTAATAAGCTCCAATGGAAAGCTATTATTTTGCTTTTAACCATATTTTTGATGCCAGTGTTTAGAATGGGAAAAAAAATTGTCTAGTGAAATTGTCACAAGGTATAACTACTCACAATATATATCACTGAGGAATATCCAAGAAAAGGGAGATTTGAGATGGAGCAGAATGCTATGGTGCCCCCCTCCCCACCCCGCCCACACGTCCTCAACCTGTCTATAGCTGCCACACACCTCTCCTTACACTAAGGCATTCTTGTACACTACTACTACTGCTGAGTCACTTCGGTCCTGTCCAACTCTGTGCGACCCCATAGACGGCAGCTCGCCAGGCTCCCCTGTCCCTGGGATTCTCCAGGCAAGAACACTGGAGTGGGTTGCCCTTTCCTTCTCCAATGCATGAAAGTGAAAAGTGATGTATAATATCATGTATAAAACGAGTCGCCAGTCCAGGTTCAATGCATGATACTGGATGCTTGGGGCTGGTGCACCGGGACGACCCAGAGGGAGGGTATGGGGAGGAAGGAGGGAGGAGGGTTCAGGATGGGGAACACAGGTATACCTGTGGCGGATTCATTTTGATATTTGGCAAAACTAATACAATATTGTAAAGTTTAAAAATAAAATAAAATTAAAAGAAAAAAAAGAAAGAAAGTGAAAAGGGAAAGTGAAGTCGCTCAGTTGTGTCCGACCCTCAGCGACCCCATGGACGGCAGCCTTCCAGGCTCCTCCGTCTATGGGATTTTCCAGGCAAGAGTACTGGAGTGGGGTGCCATTGCCTTCTCCGTTCTTATACACTACAACAGTATGATATATCATACCTGAAGTATTTTTATAGAAAGTGTCTAGTACCATCCATCATCCAATACTGAATCCATATTCAAATATCCCCAGTTGTTTTGAAAAAAGTTTTTTTTTTTTTTAATTAGAGGCAAAATTAAAATTCACACATTAATTTTTCTAATATTTCTAAGAAAAGGTGCTCCATCTCATTTTTTCATGACATCAAATTTTTGAAAAGACCTGGCCAGTTAATATCTGGTTTTGTCTGAGTCTGCTCTGAAAAGACTGAACACGCTGTCCTTCAAGGGCAAAAGTTCAAGTCACCCCAACACTGAGTTCACCCACTTGGCTTTCTGCCAAAACACACACCCTGCCCCTACATGGGAACTTCCTGTGGCCCCCTGCAGTCTACCGTAATATTTAATATTTGTCTATATCAACACCAGTAAGTTTCTGAATTTATCTTTATATGCTTACTAGGGTTATAAGTTCTTGCATAAGGTCTGGCACAGAGCAGACCCTCAGCATGTGTTTCTAAATAAGTAAGCTAAATTTCTCTTTTAACTTTTTAAAATTTCAGTATAAAAGCATTCAGAAAAGTGCATAGACTTTAAATGAAGAGATTTAAGGTCTTTTATGAACATATACCCTAGAACTGCCATCTGATCCAGATAAAAGCTATTTCCAGCCTGGCAGAAGGCATCCTCCTGCCTCTCCCAGTTCCCATTCACAAAGGTAGCCATTGTCTGGATTTCTGTCATCATAGGTCAATTTAACCTTCTTGTAAACATATGAATAATAGAAGTTTTTCTGTGTGTGACTCTCTCACTCAAACAAGTGCAGATTTATCCATATTGTTACATTATTCTTCATAATTCAGAATTTATTATTCTTCAATGCTATGTAATATTTCACTGTGTGAACAAACCTCAACTTATTCATTCATTGCTACTCTTTGGATTTATTTCCATTTTGGAGCTTTATGAAAAATGCTTCTAAAATCGTTTTCCCATGCGCCTCTGTTGTATATAGATCTAGGAGTGGGATTTCTGGGTCATCATGAATGGACATATTCTTCTGTAGTAGACACTGCCAAACAGTTTTCAAGGGATTTGTTCTTTAGTTTACCCTTCCAAACATAGTGACTGAGAGTTGACATCTTCTATATGTTCTCCTGAAGTCTTCTATATGATGTCTTCTATAACACCGGCTGTGCTAGGCTTTTTAATTTTACCTGTTTTGGAGAGTGTGCAACGGCATGTCATTTGGCCTAAATGTGTACTTTCTGTTGTCACCTTTCTGTGCTCTTGTTGACCGTGGGTATATTCTCATTTGTGAGATGCTTGCCCAAGTTTTTCGTTGTTGAACATTAGGTTGATAATGTTTTCCTTAATTACTGCTGCTGCTGCTAAGTGGCTTCAGTCGTGTCTGACTCTGTGCGACCCCAGAGACAGCAGCCCACCAGGCTCCCCTGTCCCTGGGATTCTCCAGGCAAGAACACTGGAGTGGGTTGCCCTTTCCTTCTCCAATGCATGAAAGTGAAAAGTGAAAGTGAAGTCGCTCAGTCGTGTCCAGCTCTTCATGACCCCATGCACTGCAGCCCACCAGGCTCCTCCATCCATGGGATTTTCCAGGCAAGAGTACTGGAGTGGGGTGCCATCGCCTATGCTATGCTATGCTAAGCCACTTCAGTCGTGTCCGACTCTGTGCGACCCCATATACGACAGCCCACCAGGCTCCCCCGTCCCTGGGATTCTCCAGGCAAGAACACTGGAGTGGGCTGCCATTTCCTTCTCCAATGCATGAAAGTGAAAAGTGAAAGTGAAGTCGCTCAGTCGTGTCCAGCTCTTCATGACCCCATGCACTGCAGCCCACCAGGCTCCTCCATCCATGGGATTTTCCAAGCAAGAGTACTGGAGTGGGGTGCCATTGCCATCGCCTGGATGCAGCTAATTTATTTTTCTGTGATTTGCCCATGCGCTGTATCAGTGGTGTCTTATGGACATTTAAGATAGTTTCCTGTTTTATTCTGGGAGCTTTATTGCTTTACCTTAATACATTTAGATTTGTGATCTACCTGAAATTTATTTTTTCCCATTTAAATATCCAGTTTCTATATGTACCATTTATTGAAAAGACATTCTAAACTCCAGCACCAAAATTCGGTCATAAATCAGGAAACTACAAATACATAGGCCTATTCCTGGGCTGTCTATTTTGTTCTTCTGGTATATCTGTCTACTGTTATAGTAACACCCCTCTGTCTTGATTACTGTAGCATTATAGTAAGTCTTGAAATATGGTATTAAAAATCCTTCAGTTTTACTCTATTTAAAGTTCTTTTTGTACTCTTCTTGGTGCTCTGCATAGTCATATAAATTTTATAACTAGCTTGTTAATTTGTACAGAAATATCTGCTGGGATTTTGACTGAGATTTCATTAAATTTATGGATAAATTGGAGACAATTTGACATTGTTACAATATTTAATATAATCACAAATGTTATCCACCACTCCATTTACTTGTGTCTTTTAAAATTTATTTCAGTAATGTTATATGATTTTATAAGTAAAATCTTGTAGATTTTTCTTTAGGTTTATTTCTAGGCCTTATTTTTGGTGTTTATTATAAGTGCATGTTTTTAAATTTTCAAATTGTTCCTAGTATATAGAAATGAAATTTTATCTTGCCATCCTTAGATTATATCCAGCAGCCGTGCTCAACTAACTTAACTTATTAAGTCTAATATGTTGCTTATTTTTGAGTTATTTATATACATTATCTACATATAGCATGTCATCTGCAAATAATGTTTTATTTCTTCCTTTCCATTATTTTTCCATTATTTTCTTTGCTTTAATGCACTGGATAACACCTTCTGTAAATATTGAATAAAAATGGTGGTAGCAGAGATCCATGTCTTATTTCTGATCTCAGAGGCAAAGCTTTCAATATTTCATCAACATGAGATTTGCTATACGGTTTTTTTTTTTAATTATTTATTTATTTGGCTGCCTCGAGTCTTGGTTGCAGCACATGGGATCTTCACTACATCACTCTTTGCAGTGCAGATTCTGTAGTTGTGGTGCCTGGGTTTCAGCAGTTGGGCTTCAGTATTTGTGGTACATGGTCTTAGTTGCTCCTCAGCATGGGAGATGTTAATTCCCCAACCAGGGATTGAACCTGTATCCCCTGCATTGCAAGACAGATTCTTAACCACTAGACCACCAGGGAAATCCCTGCTATAGGGTTTTTATAGATAACTTTTCCTTTGTCAGATTAAGGCAGGTTTCCTCTATTTCTATTTTGCTAATAAGCATTTCTATCATGGGTGAATGTGAATTATATTGCATATCTCATGCATTTAGGGCTTCTCAGGTGGCTAAGTGGTAAAGAATACACCTACAATGCAGGAGATGTGGGTTTGATCCCTGAGTTGGGAAGATCCCCTGGAGAAGGAAATGGCAACCCACTCCAGTATTCTTGCCTGGGAAATCTCATGGACAGAGGAGCCTGGAGGGCTACAGTCCATGGGGTTGCAAAGAGTCAGACACAACTTAGTGACTAAACAACCATCTCATGCACTTACTGAGATAATCATATTATCTACCCTAGTTTTCCATTTATTCAGTGAACTAATATTTAATTTTCAAATCCTCAAACCAACCTTGCATTCCTGAAATAATCCCAACCCAGATGAGCTGTTTTATCCTTTTTATGTGTCACTAGGTTCTAGCTGCTAATATTTTTGTTTAGGACTTTCACATCTGAGTTAATGAGGAGATGAAAAACAATGCTTCTTCTAATATATTTGCTCAAGTGTGTTATTAAGGCTATGCAACCCTCATAAAACAGGTTGGGAAGCATACCTGGTTTTTCTACTTTTTTATGCATGCTCACTTCTCAAAATCAGAAGTCCATTTCCCCCTGGGTTTTTGGATTTTTTAATCCTATCTACCTTAACAACCCTAAATTCCAATTTTATTTTTTCCCCACTTGCAAGCCTTTGCTCTCTGTGCTCTGTGACAGACGTCTTCAAATGTTCTGAGAGGGAAAGTGGTGAATGTGGAATTCACATTAATCTGTTCCTTTCCTTTCAGTATCTTGGCCCTTCAAGATACTTGGCTGCCCTGGTTGCCCTATGATGGTTTCAACAGCGTTTTAAAGACCAGATTGTATAGATGTTGCTTCCAGGAGGAAGCTATTTATTGTAACCAAAAAAAGAAGTGCAATTCTTGTCTTTAAGGTTGATGTCAGATTGGGTCGCCTCTCACTGTTCCTTCTTTGAATGAACGGCTACTACATGGCAGTATCCACAGAATGAGGTATGAGGAGCTATGAAATAGTGCTTGCACGACCAGACTCTGCAGTCAAACGTGGGCTTGGTTTGGTTATGGGTATGGTTTGGTTTGGTTATGGGTATGGTTTGGTTGGGTATGGTGAGTTACAGCTGCACCATAACTAGCTGTGTGACTTTGCAGAACTTTTCTCAACCTCAATATACTCATTTTAATATAGAATAATAATATCACCCATCTCATAGGCTCATTGCAAAGGCTTAGTGAAATAATACGTGAGGTGGTTTCCTAGTGCCTAGAGCATGGTAATCATACAAAGCTCTAGCTGACACTGCATTCAGTTCAGTTCAGTTCAGTCGCTCAGTCGTGTCCGACTCTTTGCGACCCCATGAATCGCAGCACTGCGTTAATATTCATTATTATTTGCACTGGTATCTATGCCCTTTTCAAAAATTATTTATTTATTTAAATGTGCCAGGTCTCAGTTGTGGCACACGGGATCGTCCATCTTATTTGCAGCCTCTGGGACCTTTAGCTGTGGCATGTGAACTCATTTGTGGCAAGTGGGATCTAGTTGCCTGATGAGGGATCAAACCCAGGCCCCCTGAATTGGGAGTGCAGAGTCTTAGCTACTGGACCACCATAGAAGTCTGTGACATCTGTGCCCTTTTAGTATTTCTCTTCTTCAAATGTTTTTTGGTTGATCATTTACCCAAGTGTAGAAAAAACTGGGTTTATATTTCTTTATGTGCCTTCATATAATAGTTGCTCAATTAATCAGTTAATAGATTAATTGAAGAGATTTAATTCAGCACATTGCTAGTGATGACCTACTTCATATCATTGGTTCTAAAATAATGGTGATTTCTATCAGCAGCATTAAATTATGACCTTATCAGCTGCTTTTCCTTTAAGTCAAGTCTCATCTCAGTCCGTGAAACCATTTTAAGCAGTCATCAGCCAATCTCATCTCCATCCTAAACCAAGCCAGGAAGAACCCAATACTTAAAAGGAAAATGATGGAGTCCCAGTATCTCTAAGGGCAGAGCCATAGCCATGCTGAAAAGAGAAGTAATTTTTCCCCATTGGGATTTCATATTCTGTCATCTTTAGGAAAACATAAATGGTTGTAAATAGAATGATGAGTTTCATAGGTAGCCTGACAAAGGGACCCATAGACCATAACTGAAAAGGACACTCAGGTAGAAGGATCCAACTTCACCCTTGCCCATCCACCTGAGCTTATCATCACCCCAGCACTTGCGAAGTGTTATCATCCCCCTGACTGGAGCCCAAGGCTCTGTGGAACCTGGAGTATGAGATCAGAGTATGCGATAGAAGGTGAGATCTCTTGTGGAAGAGATGGATTTTCTCAAAGCTTGTCAGACTGCAGGGGCTTAGGAGGGCTGTACACTGTGGTCCTGAGGGTAGAAAGATCAGTTTCACACATGAAGATGAGTCCTCACAGAGCAGTTCTAAACTTTACTATGTTTGAAACGTACAATTTGAGGGTCTTTGTTGGAAAAAAATAATACAATGCTTAAGATACAAAAGTTGGTTTCAAAGAATTATTTAGAATGTGGAAGGAAATTACAACAGATTATGAATTCTAAAAAGCATTTAAACAAAATTTACTTACTACAAACAAAGTAAATAAAATCTGTTGATTACTTGACACACCTCTTCAATAGTGTTTGCCCATAGTTTTTACCTATCTCTGGGATTTTGCATTATTTCCTGTAGAGAGAATAAGAAGATGGTTCAGTTTTTCCTTTAGTAAGTAAAACATGTTTTTGTTTTTTAATTAGTGAGAGATTACAGATTTTATTTTAGCTTCAAAAAGTATTTTTGGTAAAATGCCAATAGTGTAATAACTGATCTTCCTCTTGGGTTATGCACTCGAGCTACCCATTCAAGCCACAGAGCTTCAGTGACCGTCTTCCAATTTCATATAACTAAGTCAAAATACTGAGGGTGACAGAGAGCAAGAAATAACCTGTATCCTTGATGACATCATTGTCCCATTAACCATCCCCAGGGCTGCTTTATTTTAGTGTTTATTATTTTGTGAGATAAAAAAAAATCACTTTATTGTTGTAAAAAGAGAAAATTTGGTAATGTAATATAATTTTTTAAAATTATTATCAGTTTTTGAAAACCAGTATCTTCTTTTCTTTCTTCTTTGATCTGTAGGTTTGGGAGAAATTTCCAGGCTCGTATCTGATCCAGTAGGTCTCATATCTTCATTTCTCTCCCCAACTGACTGCACACTTGTGGTCTGGACCCTGTATGAGATCTTCTCATGACCTTGGGACATGTTCTTTTGTGTGATGATGCTGGATGACTCAGTATGTTAGGGTCTTCTAGAAACCATTCCATACCAAACAGCTGCTAGCAGCTACACAGGAGCGTGAGCGTAACCACATAAATACTTCATATTGAAACACACGTCTGTGGTCCCTCCAATGGCTCTGAACCAGAGGGGATGTGTGACAGATAATAAAATGGAATGCAGTACAGGGTGGTTCTTAATTGCTTGCAATTAAAAAAATCATACTTCGGTCAATTGCCCAAAAACATACAAGCCCTTGAACACATTGCTAGGACTGCTCCCAGCGTCTTATAAGGGGTCCATGTAAGTAAGAAACTGAAGCTAAGTCTTCTTTAGATTCTTGGCAAGTACACCCTTGCCAGGACACTGATACACTGCTATATCCACGTATATCTTCCCTTGTGTATGGCTAAGAAGTTCTACCTTACTAGAGTTTTATCTGTTGCCTTTTTTTACTTTGTATCTACTTTCCAAAATGCCATTCCTTGTTTGGCAAAGAAATGTACTTGGAACCCATGCATTAGTCTTGTGAAGATGGAGTAGGAAGGAGATGGGGGAGCTTCTCCCCCACTTTGAGCTCTAGGCATCCAGAGGGGGAGTTACAGCCCATCAAGAAAACTACACCAAGAAATTGCCAGTAGGGAAAGCCCATCCAGGAGTGTTCCAGAGAGGGCTCAGGAGGGTCGCTCACACCTCTCAACAAGACAAGGTTCCCAGGATGAAGTGGATTTGAGAGATAATAACGCAGCTGTCAGAAACTCCCTTCTTTGTCATATTCTCACACAATTGCCCTGCATCTGCCATTTGGCCCTCACGGTGCAGCCAAAATAAGAAACTCAGATTTTGAGGCCATTTAACAAGGAGGAAAAAAAATGGAGCTATGGTTGCTGGTCTCTAAAATTCTATCATTTCTGTTTGGGTCACTTTCTGGTTAAAATATAAATTGAAGACTGTCCCCCAGAAAGTGGGGATGGTGAGACGAATTGGGAGATTGGACTGACACATATACACTATTGATACCATGTATAAAATAGATAACTAATGAGGACCTACTATATAGCTCTGGGAACTATACTCAGTGCTCTGTGATAACCTAAATGGGAAGGAAATCCAAAAAAGAGGGGCACATGTATACATACTGCGGACTCACTTTGCTATCAGTAGAAACTAACACAACATGGTAAAGCAACTATACTCCAATTAGAAAGAAAGATTGCCCCCCACAAATGGCCCCCAGTCAGTGACCCATTGCTAAGCAGAATGGAGGGTGGAGGATACACACTCTTGACCGGGCCTCAGTCTGCCCAGCAGATGGAGATTGGCTCCTGTCCGGTGACACCAGCTGGGGTCAAGTGGACATGGGAACTGGGGAGTTAAGATAACCCAGACACAAGGGTCTAACAGAACACTAAGGCCCTGTTCTTGATCTTTGCCTGAGGAATTTACCAATGCTGCATTGGACTGCGACCAGGTCTTTTCCATGGTTACAAAGGCCCATTCTTACTGGGGCAAAAGGCAGCATGCATGTGCCTTCCTGGAATTCTAGAGAGCAAATGCCATGCTCGTGTGTGTGTGTGTGTGTGTGTGTGTGTGGTGTTTGTGAATAGATGACAAATATTTAACAAATGCGTATGGGCCTCATTCTGGATCATAGTTACTTAGATATGCTAGCTGATTCCAAAGTTCATAGCTATTCTACACCACAGCTAGCTGTCTCATTAGAACAGATTCCCTAGACTCAGAAAATGATAGCCTTCCAGAACCACTGAGCTATGCAGACTATGTGATGAGTTGAAATAGAATATACCATCCTAAGAATACCTAATAGTTATCAAATGCTTATGGACACTGTGAATGATAGAAATATTAGAGCTAGAAGAGAGCTTACAATGAATCATGGCTTCAACTAACGTTTATTGAGTACCTATTACATGTCATTCATTTTTTCATACATAGAGGATGCAGAAATGAATAAAATAGGCAGCTTATTTTCCCTTGCAGAGTTTACATCCTAGTAGAAGAGACAAATAATTAGCAAGTAAAGAGTAAGATAAACTCTGATCTTCATAAGTGCTATGATGGAAATAAACTAGGTGTACAATATAGACACTGAGAGGTGAGGGAAAGCTTATCTAGATAGGTTGGTCACGGGAAATCTCCAAGATGAATGTTCTCCATTTGCCCCCACAGATCCACTGTCTACCCTTCCCTATAAGCTCTGAACCCATGGAGGCTGATCCAGCAAATCCAATGATAAGCAAAGTGTCTGGGGAGGACAGGGATGCATCAAGAAAGGCCTGGTGAACCCCATCACAGGAATCACTGTGGAAATCTATAGACTTCTGGAGTGAGGCCACTCACATGGCACCATTCTTTTGGGGGACCAGCCAGTGCACTAGTAGGAGATGTGAAGATATTCATATTCTCCATAATGCCTTCCAGAGGGCATCCATCCTGGAGGAGGGTATAAACAATCAGATGAGATTATCTGTCCTGTAAATGTCAGCCAGTCTCTCTCTCTCTCATTTTTTATAAGAAAAGGAATTCACTGTTTATTAAAGAAAAGCAAATTAAAACAGGGATGAGATATCCTACACAACTATTAGGATGGCAACAATCCAAACAAAGCTCAAATACTAATTGCTGGCGAGGACACACAATTACAGATTATTTCATATGCTACTGGTTGGAATGTATAATGGTACAGCCACTTTATTAGACATCTTGTAGATTCTTTCTATGAAAAACATAGTATCAATCAGTCTCCTTTCCCATCCACACTAGTGTTTGCTCAGACGGCCATGAATAAAGTGGTCTTGACAACAGGGATGCAGAAAACACCTGGGCTCAAAAGCCTGGACTTTTGGCTAGTGCCCTTGCTGATGGTCCTCTCAATTGTGAGAGTAGCCAACGCTGAGTGCCTGATTGGGACTATTCTAGGGGACCTGCCAATGCTGCCCTTACATTGTAGAGAGAGTAACATTTGTTTTCACAGTTGTTATTGTTCAGACACTCAGTCGTGTCCAACTCCTTGTGACTCCATGAAGTGTAGCACACCAGGCTTTTCTGTCCTTCACTATCTCCCTGAGTTTGCTCAAACTCATGTCCACTGAGTTGGTGATACCATCCAACCACCTTGTCTTCTGTTTTCCCCCTTCTCCTCCTGCCCTCAATCTTTCCTAGCAGCAGGGTCTTTTCCAATGAGTAGGCTGTTCACGTCAGGTGGACAAAGTATTGGAGCTTCAGTTTCAGCGTCTGTCCTTGCAATGAGTATTCAGAGTTGATTTCCTTTAGGATAGACTGGTTTGACCTCTTTGCTGTCCAAGACCACAGTAATATATACATATTCCAAGTATGGATTTGCCTTCTCTTCCTGCAATACTTCTGCCAATTCTTTTCCTTCCTCTTGGTATCCCTCACATTACCTCTGCCAGGAAAGGAAGAGAGGCAATGAGAACTGATACTGAAGAGACTGTGTCTGATCCTTTGCCTGGATTAGTCTACATCACAATCTCACAGTGTAGGCACTGTTATCATCCACTTTTTGTGGCTCTGCAAACCAAGACTTGAGGAGTTTAAGAAACTTGCCCTAACTGTTTAGCTAGCTTATGACATGACTAGGATTAAATCCGGAGAAGGCAATGGCACCCCACTCCAGTACTCTTGCCTGGAAAACCCCATGGATGGAGGAGCCTGGTGGGCTGCAGTCCATGGGGTCGCTAGAGTCGGACACGACTGAGCGACTTCACTTTCCCTTTTCACTTTCATGCATTGGAGAAGGAAATGGCAACCCACTCCAGTGTTCTTGCCTGGAGAATCCCAGGGACAGGGAAGCCTGGTGGGCTGCCGTCTCCGGGGTCGCACAGAGTCAGACACAACTGAAGTGACTTAGCAGCAGCAGCAGCAGGATTAAATCAGGCTAAAAAGTCTGTGTTAAAAAATGAAATCACCGTACTTCTTTGGAGAAAAGACTGAGTTGGAGAAGGGAAAATACAAGACAAGTGAGAAAAATTTTATAATGTCCAAAAGAAAGGAAGTGCCCCTCCTTCCCCCACAAAAAAAAAAAAAAAAAAAAAAGCAAAACGAGAAAGAAAGGAAGGAAGGGAGGAAGGCAGGGAGGAAAGAAGAGAGGGGGGATTTGTCAGAAGGATACAGGAGCTAATCTAAATCGCTCAGTGGTCAAACCTAGAACAATATGAGTAGCAAAAAGCAAAATAACAGCAATAATAGATTATAACCCAAAGAATAAAACAAATGTCCATGAATCCATAAAGATGTAAAAATTGATTGGATAAATAAATTTGTTGTGATTGTTGTTGTTTAATTGCTAGGTCGTGTCCAACCCTTTTGCAACCCAATGGACTGTAGCCCACCAGACTTTCTCTATGGGATTTTCCAGGAAAGAATACTGGAGTGGCTTACTGTTTCCTTCTCCAGGGGATGCTCCCAACCCAGGGAATGAAACTGCATCTCCTGTATTGCAGGCTGATTCTTTACTGCTGAGCCACCAGGGAAGCCCCAATAAATAAATACAGAGAGTAAAAGGGATACATATTTTTTTAGAAGAATTCCAAATAATTTATGTAAATTCTCCCTCTGGCAAGAAGTGGAATGTAATTTCTCTCCTCCTGACTTCAGCCTGGACTGAAAACTAACTTTTAGAAAGAGGAAAAGAGTAACTTGACAGTAGAAAAATCTGGCAGATCTTAACTTAACCAAGATCACCTTAACCAAGACCACCACTAGTAAGTCGTATTGATTCCATGTGCTCCCTGCTGTGGTACTGTGAGAAGAGCGCTCACTGTGGTGTTCTTCCCGCAAACTCTTAACCCTGGTCTGATCATGACAAAACAGGAAACAAACCCAAATTGAAGGACATTCTACAAAATATCTGACAGGCACTCTTTAAAACTGCCAACGTCATGGGAAACAAGGGAAGACTGGGAAATTGTTGCAGGCTGGAGGTGACTAAAAGGACATGACAACTAAGGAAATGTGGTGTCCTGGACTGTATCCAGGAACAGAAATAGGGTACTTGTTAAAAATGCAACTGACAAAATAAAACCTGTAGTTTGTAAAGTATTGTACCAATATATATTTCTCAGTTTCTGCAAATACAGCATAGCTCTATATAATGTTAACATTAGGAAAAGTTGGGTTAAAAGTATTTGGAAATTCCCTGTATAAAGTCTGAAATTGTTTTTCCATAAATCTAACATTATTGCAAAAATTTTTTTCTTTAAAACTTAAGAAACCAGACCACTGTACTAGATCACCTCTGAGTCATAGTATTTGATAGAATGTCCCTGGGTACTGTTCTCCCCTGAGAACAGTTAGTCATGGGCCCAGGAAAATTTTCCTTTCTATCCAATTAATACAGAAAATAAAGCATAATAGGAGAGACCCAGGAGTTGATTTAGTCTCCAGTTAATCAACAGTACTCCAAAGAGACTGCATTATTAACAGCTGTGCATGATTTAATAAACTCAGTGACACTACTAACAGCTATTGGTTCAATGATGGAATTTTCTCAAAATACTCATAAAAACCACAGGTCTTGCATCTATTGTGATAATCTCCAGCTTCACCAACAAAATTGCATACCGGCCTTAATGAATAGCCACTGGAATAAATCATTTGAGACAATCCGAAGCTTCATTATGCATTTGCTTGAAAAATTGGCCTCTTCTATGAATACATATAATGTATTTCTCAAGCCTGTCTCCAATACAACGTCATGCTGTTGAATCAATATAGACAGTAAATGGACTCCACAAACAAGGGAAATGAAGTGTAATTACCCAGAAGCAAAATCAAGGGCCTGCCCTCTCCATAGCAGCTGGTTTCCTCCGGTCACAACTGCAGTAGGACCCAAGTCTCTTCAATGCAGTTGGCATTCAATTATCCCATACGTATTGAACATCTAGTTCTGAAATTCATAAAAATAGCCACCACTGTGTGCCAGGAAGTACAATTATTATTTTACTACCAACCCTGCAAAATAGGCACTATTATCCCCACTGTTAGAAATGAAGAGATTGAGAGTCTGAAGCATTAAGCCATGTTGTTAGTTGGACATCAAATCTAGATTTACCTGGCTTTAAACATCAAGAATTTCCCCAGATATAGCACTGTTTATTCACAGAGCCTATTCTTAAAGAGATGGGAATACCAAACCACCTGACCTGCCTCTTGAGAAATCTGAATGTAGGTCAAGAAGCAACATTTAGAACTGGACATG
The DNA here is from genome assembly GCF_003369695.1 of Bos indicus x Bos taurus. Classification (NCBI taxonomy): domain Eukaryota; kingdom Metazoa; phylum Chordata; class Mammalia; order Artiodactyla; family Bovidae; genus Bos; species Bos indicus x Bos taurus. Next base: position 15,466,812 of record NC_040096.1, on the reverse strand, counting down.
GAGCAACAGACTGGTTCCAAATTGGGAAAGGAGTACGTCACGGCTGCATATTGTCACCCTGCTTATTTAACTTACATGCAGAGTACATCATGAGAAACGCTGGGCTGGATGAAGCACAAGCTGGAATCAAGATTGCTGGGAGAAATCAATAACCTCAGATATGCAGATGACACCACCCTTATGGCAGAAAGCAAAGAAGAACTAAAGAGCCTCTTGATGAAAGTGAAAGAGGAGAGTGAAAAAGTTGGCTTAAAGCTCAACATGCAGAAAACTAAGATCATGGCATCTGGTCCCATCACTTCATGGAAAATAGATGGGAAAACAATGGAAACAGTGAGAGACTTAATTTTGGGGGGCTCCAAAATCACTGCAGATGGTGACTGCAACCATGAAATTACAAGACTCCTGCTCCTTGGAAGAAAAACTATGACCAATCTAGACAGCATATTAGAAAGCAACGACATTACTTTGTCAACAAAGGTCTGTCTAGTCAAAGCTATGGTTTTTCCAGTAGTCATGTATGGCTGTGAGAGTCGGACTATAAAAAAAGCTGAGCGTAGAAGAATTGATGCTTTTGAACTGTGGTGTTGGAGAAGACTCTTGAGAGTCCCTTGGCCTGCAAGGAGATCCAACCAGTCCATTCTAAAGGAGATCAGTCCTGGGTGTTCATTGGAAGCACTGATGCTGAAGCTGAAACTCCAATACTTCACATCCACCTGATGTGAAGAACTGACTCACTGGAAAAGACCCTGATGCTGGGATAGATTGAAGGCAGAAGGAGAAGGCAGAGGATCAGTTGGTTCGATGGCATCACCAACACAATGGACATGAGTCTGAGCAAGCTCTGGGAGTTGTTCTCCACCGGGACAGGGAGGCCTGGCATGCTGCAGTCCATGGGGTTGCAAAGAGTCGGACATGACTGAGCTGAGCTGAACTGAACTGATCTTTGCTAACTTGGGCCATGCAACACAAACCCTACACTCCTGGAAAACTAAATGAGAAAAAGTTATTCTTGAGATGAAGGTCATTTGATGTTTTCTTTCAAAGTCATTATTTAAATCAATTGCTTTTCAAAAAACATGAAAGATCAATTAAACACCATTTGGTTATCAGTTAATTGGTCCCAATTTTTTACTTCAAAGGTGTGCACTAAATTATATGTAAATATTGGTAGAAAATGAGAGTTTTCAATGGCAGACACACCTGTTCAAAGTAAATCCAGGGATGTGACTTTTACACTTTTTTCTCCCTTCAAGTCACAAGAAACTGTTTTTTCTTTTCAAAATCTGGGAAAGGAGCAACTAAGCCTCCATGCCACATCTACTGAGCCCAAGCATCACAACTAGCGGGCCCGTGCACCACAACTAAAGAGCCCACATGGTGTGGCACAGGCGCCGTATGCCACAACTAAGGCCTGATGCAGCTGAATACGTAATTAAATTTACGAAAAATAAAACTGTTAAAAAGTAGCCATAGAGAGAAGTTGGTAAACAGAAGGCTACACAGCAGAAAGCACCAATCACAGACCTGTGAAGCACATGCCAGATATGGGAGCAAAACTCAGACAGGCAAGGGGGCAGGATGACTGAACCTCAGCTCTAATTTATATATGTCTATAGTGCTTCCCTGGTGGCTCAGATGGTAAAGAATTTGCCTGCAATGCATGAGTCCTGGGTTCATTCCCTGGGTCGGGAAGATCCCCTGGAGAAGGGAATGGCAACCCACTCCAGTATTCTTGCCTGGAGAATTCACTGGGCAGAGGAGCCTGGTGGGCTACAGTCCATGGGGTCACAAAGAGTCGCACATGTCTGAGCGACTAACACACACGTATTTTGGAATTATACATGATATACAGATGCCTTTTCGTAGTCTGGATTTATACATTTTTGTTTATTTCTATACATACAACAATATATGATGATTATATGAAAAGATATAAAATGTGAAAGTATATTTATGTGTTAATATTATATATAATCTCAAAATATAAGATAGGCATATTGCTTTATTTTTAAATTTTTAAGACATTTAAAATTTTTTATTTAAAAAATTCTATAGCATTTTACACTTTTCCAATGTTTCACGCATATGATTTCATAAGATCACATAATAACCCTTTTCCCCCACCCCTGCATTTCCCCTCCCACCTTTCTTCTCACTGTCAGTAGCTACCTTTGTTCTCTGTATCTGTGAGTCTGCTTCTCTTTTGCTTCATTCACTAGGTTTATTTTTTAGAGTTCACATATAAGTGATAGCAGGCAGTATTTCTCTTTCTCTGATTGATTTCACTCAACCTGATGGCCTCCAAGTCCACGCATGTCGCTGCAAATGGCAAAATTTCATCCTTTTTGATGACTAGTATTTCTTTATATGTGGTGTGTACCTACATATATCTTCTTTATCTGTGTATCTGTTGATGGGCACTTAGGTAGGCATATTGTTTTGCATAATAATCTTTATTTTGAAATGAATCAGTAGTCTCGTTTTCGTTTTTCACTGGAAGTTCAGGGCTAGTTAATCAAATGTGGGGGCATGCCCTGATTGGATAAGAAAACCTCTTCAAAACAATGGTGTATAATTGGGAAGTTTCCAGCTCCTTAGAGAATGTGATGAAAGCTATAGAATTTCTCCTTGAAAATGAATTCACACTCATTCATGTGTGTGTTCTTTCTGAGACACGCATGAATGCCTGGTGAGCAACCGTTTGGAGAGTCCAGGAGCCTCCCAAGCCTTCGGTCATGTTTGTTTCTAAAATGTAGGGGAAGAGATTGACAAGCCACCAAGAGTTCTAAAAATCAGTTCACAAATCCTTTGTTAAAGTGGTTCTGAGCTTTCTCTGGTTGCACACATGGGGCTGTTTTCCATGCCTTCTGATTTCTAGATAGTGTTCCAGAGGCACATGCCCACAAACAATGCAAGTCAGACAAGCAAGAGCAGAACAGAGCAGGAGACCATGCACTCTGAACCTTAGGTACATTAGCAAGAGTCCCCCAAAGCTTAGAATCTGATAAACAGGCAAACCTGGCAGGCCAAAGAGTCCAGTCCGCAAAGACATGGCCAGGGGAGCCAGAACGCTGGCCTGGTTGCCTCTACTTTGTGTGTGGGGCAGAGCGGAAACAAGGTGTTGGAGCTGAGATCACAAAGTCAGTATACAGAGCACGTGGGGTGGTCCTGAATAACAGAACAGAGTGCATCATATGCATGTTTCACTTTCATTCATTCAACTGCACACACAAGGAAATTAGAAGGAAAAGCATAAGTAAGAACAAAATGAAGAGTGAATAATTTAAATCATGCAGGCCAGGAGGCCATTCCATTCATTGAACACAGGCCAAAAGGCAGTGGATGTAAAGCTGTTGGCAAGGCCTAGGAGAAGAGGAAGAACATGGGAAGAATGCTAAGGATTTCTTGATCACTGACCAGGAATCAAGCCTATCATTCAGTTGGAAAAAATAAGTGACTGTTCAAAGAAGTCCAAGAGGAATTAGGACCTGGGCCACAAAGAAACCTTAGCCAGTAAAGAAAGAGATAAACCTGTGATGTCAACTGCAAAAGACAGAAAAGCCTAGATAACTGCTTTAGAATTTGGGGATAGGTAGAGAATGAGTCTCCCTCTCTCTCTCCTTTGCTCTCTCTCTTAGAAAGGAGCTTACAGTATTCATTCATGGCAGAAAAACAGAACCAAAAATATTTTCTATTTAAGAAATATGGCCAGAAACCCAGAGTCACTAGCTACTATATTCCTGCTTCAGTCAGGTACGTTACTGGATTACACATTTATTGGATACTCCTAGGGTTTGTCACAGAGAAATTTAAAGCACAGGCTAAAGTGGATTTTATATCACATCTGAACTTGAACAAGAAAACTCAAACAGGGAAGGCCCTAGACTCAGCCCCACAGATACCTCGTGAGTGTGTGGAAAGCACTCTATCTGGACTATAGACTGTCGGTCATTGTTGCTGTTTGGGCCACTGGGAGGAAACACTGGGTTTGTAGCCCATGGAAGTGGGGGATTTGGGCATGAACTAACATTTCATTTTTCAACCTTACCTAGACCAAAGAATTTTCTGAGGGGTTCTACATTTGTCATCAATCTCAAAGGCACTCAAACCATCCGGGGAGAATCACGGTACATGAAGTAGTCATTCTGCTGACTTCAAAAGCAAATGAAAAGTATTGTATCAAATATCAGACACAAATCAGAGGTAGAAGATGATGAGAGATTACAAGACGAAAATTTCTACTGATCACTGGGACCTACTTTAGACTTGGCAGAAATGAATCTTTCTTGCAGATATATTAGTCTATACAATTCTCTTATCATATCTGCAAAACTGCTAGGAAAAGTTATCACTGTCCTTCAGATAGTTCTTTATGTTTTATACTATGCTTTAACATGTACTATCTCATGCTGTAGTCATGAGGCAGAGTGTCACAGTGAGGAAACTGAGCCTCAGGACTTAGTTTAGTGACTTGTCAAAGTTCAGACCTGGACTGGAGATGGCTATTTGGTCACAATGGCAAGGAACAAAATTTCACCACTAATAACATCCTATTTGCTGCTGAGTCGCTAAATAGTGTCTGACTGTCTTGCTATAGCACCAGGCTCCTCTGTCCACGGGATTTCCCAGGCAAGAATATTGGAGTGGGTTGCCATTTCCTTCTCCAAGGTTAGATCTTCCTGACCCAGAGATCAAGCCTGTGTCTCCTGCATTGCAGGCAGATTCTTTACCGAACCACCTTGGAAGCCTGATAACATCCTATGCTGCTGCTGCTAAGTCGCTTCAGTCGTGTCCGACTCTGTGCGACCCCACAGACGGCAGCCCACCAGGCTCCCCCGGCCCTGGGATTCTCCAGGCAAGAACACTGGAGTGGGTTGCCATTTCCTTCTCCGATGCATGAACGTGAAAAGTCAAAATGAAGTCGCTCAGTTGTGTCCGACTCTTAGCGACATCATGGACTGCAGCCTACCAGGCTCCTCTGTCCATGGGGTTTTCCAGGCAAGAGTACTAGAGTGGGGTGCCATTGCCTTCTCCGGATAACATCCTATACTGAAAGAAAAGGAACAACTCTTTGCTTGTCTCACTTCTTGTTTAGCACTTGCAGAACAACAAGCCTATTAGGGTATTGGTCCCTCAAATTCCATCACGAATCCAGGATGAATGGATGCCCAATTTTACAGACTTCCCTGGAAATAATACTGGCTCACTACTCTTTCCTGCATGTCCCAGTTCAGTGCTGTTGTTTTGCTTTTAATCCCTCCCCCATTTATCTGCTATAAAGCCTCGCCAGTTCCAGCATTCTAGACTATGTGTCAATACAAATGCAGGAGGCATTTGTCATGTACTTAACATGCTGTGTTACTACATCCACCTCTGGAAAATATGGCAAGTGTATGTCAGTCTCTAGTGTCTTTGTGAGATTTTCTCATTACAGAAAACCAAAAATGGCAGAAGATGACTTATTTTGTCTGTAATTTAGGCAACCTTCTATTGATTCTTGTATAATTGTAATAATGTCTCTAGAACTCAACATTATATTCAAACCCTCAACTCCCTCATGCATTTGGCGGGTTTTGAAAATAGAATAGAAGGAATGACTTCAATTTTAAAGAGGAAAACAAGTGCTGAGCTCATATAAAGTAATTATAACTTCATGAAAGTCTTGAGATGTTGCATGCATAAATGCTTCTCAAAATGGGCTCTCCCCTCCCTTCCAAACTGAACCTAAATCCAGTCTGCTCTCCTATACCCAGGCAGAGGGCAAATTTCTACTTATAAATTTTGCTGTCAGGATAAAAATTTTAAAAGTATTCCTTTAGGCACACATCTAAATGACATTTGTAACATCACGAGAAGCCTATAAAAAGACACTAAAGAAGATATATGTTCTATAATCTCAATATAAAAATATGTAACATAAAATATATTTTAAATGGCTGGGAAGAGGTACATAAAATGTTCATAATAATGATCTCTGGGTTATACAGTGATGATTAACTTGTGATCTTGTTTTTTCATTCTCCTAAGTTTCTACCATAGTTATGTATGGGTTGTTTTTAAAGATACTATTTTTCTTAAAGCAGTCCTTCCCATATTATAGCAATTATGTATCAGTGTTGCACTCCTACAACTAACTACTCCCATATTTAGCTCGCACTACTAGCAGGACTTAACTCTGCTGCTGTACTCCACCCAGCCCTCTTCCTTCCCCACTCTTTATGTCTATTCCTGTTGCTACAGTTATACTCAGTATGTTAATAATTCCCAAACATGGAATATTCCATATCTCAGAACTCTCCTTTGAACTAAAGTTATGTATTGAGACGCCCAACTAGCATGACTACCATGATCACTCAATGACACCTCAATTTCATTATGTTCAAGTCAGAATTAGGACCCAGGCTGCAGAGAAAGAAAAACATTAAGGTAAATGATGATTTGGGGTTACAGAGTTATTACTCTGATGGGAATCAAGGAAGATGATGCTGGTACAAAAGAGAAAGTAATCAGAGAGTGAGAGTCCAGCAAGGAGGCTTTAAGATGACACTGAGACTAAGGGCAATTTTCTTTCTCATTAAATAATCATAAGGGTTACCAAAAAGAATTACCTCATTGATGCAGTGATTTTGCCAAGTGCAAAATCTTTGTCTTTAGGGAACAAGTAAATGTTTCAGGAAATTAATAATGAAGCAACCACAAGAAGAACAGTTTCCCCTACTCACTCTCCATTGGTTGCCCTTTTCACTCTCAACAGGTGCTTGAAAACATTCATGAACAATTTGAGATTAGGATTTGATTAAATTTTTTAGCCTTTAAATTTTTTTTTTAATTTTGTGTTTGCGGTATATTTTTCTCTGTTAATCAAACCTCTTTAAGAGCATCTTTTGGAGAAGGAAATGGCAGCCCACTCCAGTATTCTTGCCAGGAGAAATACATGGATGCAGGAGCCTGGTGGGCTACAGTCCATGGAGTCACAAAGAGTCGGGCATGATTTAGTGACTAAACGATGATGACAAAGAGTATCTTTAAAGGGATAAAACATGAGAAAGGTGAATATCTTAGATTTGTGGACTTACTGAAAGCTGGTATTGAAATGAGGGTTCTTCCATGAATAACACTTGTATTATTTTCCTTATATTCACTAATTAAAAGTAAGGTTCAAACGCCATTCTGTATCATTGGATCACTTCACCTCTCTGAGCCTCTGTTTCTTCCTTGGTAAAACAAGGATGATGATGGTGTTCACCTCCAAAGACAGCCGTGAGAACTAAGTATATAGCATTTTTCACTGGGCTTAGCGCACACTGTGTGTGCTAAGTCCCTTCAGTCGTGTCCAACTCTGTGCACCCCTATGAAGTGCAGCCTGCCAGGCTCTTCTGTCCATGGGATTCTCCAGGCAAGAATACTGGGGTGGCTTGCCATCTCCTCCTCCAGAGGATCTTCCTGACTCAGGGATCAAATCTGCATCCCATATGTCTGCCTTGGTAGGCGCTCTCTTTACCACTCGCACCACTTGGGAAGCACATGCTAGGACATAGTAAGTGGTGGCCGTGGCTGCAGTGATGTCAGTGGTAGCTGTAGTGGTGGTGATGGCAGAGATGACGGTGGTGGTGTAACAGTGGCGGTTGTTGTAGTGAAGGTGAAACTTTAGTGGTGGTGGGGGGAGGATAGTGGTAGTGGCGGTGGTGGCAACGGTGCCAGTCGCGGTGGTGGCAATGATCCCGGCGGTGCTGGTGGTGCTGGGAGCAGTGGGACAGTGGTGGCAAGTGGCACTGCTGGGTGTGCAGGTGGTGGTGGTGTTGGAAAGAGGGGTGGAAGTGAGATGGAAGTGAGGTGGTGGTCCAGGTGGTGGTGGGGGATGTAAAGGTAGAGACGATGCAAGAGGAGGTGGAGGCGGTGGAAATGGAGGCGTAGCGAGGGTGGCTTCCCTGTACTTCATTCCTAAAGCTAGGGTGCTTTCCTCAGCGGGAATACAACCCTGACTGGTTGGTCATCAGAGTTGAGCAGGTCTTTTCAAGGGCATTCCATGAGAACTGTTGCAAAGCATCTTTTCATGTAGGACTTTACTAATTCCCTAGTTCTGCCCATGTCCCAGCTCATGACACTGCCTGTGGCTCTAAAAAGTCCAGAAGGGAATTAACTGATGAGAAAGCCAATGTATTGAATGAACTTAACTTGAGAGAGGGTTAGAAGATCAGTTTAATTTTTTTCCCCTCGGTCCCTTCAAATCCAACTTTTTCTCCCATTCCTGGATGAAATCTTACACAGGACTTTCTGGGTTTTTGTTGTTGTTGTTTGTTTGTTTGTTTGTTTAAGATATTGAACAATTAAGCCCTCCATTCTGGCATCAAAATGTTAAGCCAAATCTAATAATTATCTATTTCCAGGGGAATAAAATACAATAATCAAAACCTTGTAAATTTCTCACCAAGCACACACTTGCGTCAGGTTGGATGCCTGGTGTCTGCCATTCCTGACATGCTGTTTCTGAATATCCCAGGCAAGGCCAACAGGGTGAGTGGTTTAGGTGAAAAAGAAACTGTCATACGTGTTGCCCTCTTGTTTTCTGGGCTGGTCCCTCTGGATAGAAGGCAGAAGATAACCATTTTCTGGATTTTGCCCTCATTGGCACTTCTGCAGGCTCCTCACCCTAGACACACACAGCACACACACACAAACACACATGCACACATACCACCCCACCATACCTCTGAGAGTGGCTCCCTCATCACAGGCAAGACTCCACGTCTCAGACTCTGGACTGGGATGGCCCAGCCCTCTCTCGGGGTCACACTATCCCACCAGTCTGTCGTCTTTGGTCCCTTTCACCAAGTCCTCTTCTGGTCCCTGGAGAATTCTGACCTTTGTTGCAGTGTCAGCCTCACCCACTCCTCTTTGGCTTCTCTTGATGATGTTTTGACACATGTTTCCAGGTGCCCCACATGCCAGTAGGGCACATGCTGCACTGTTGGGGTGGTTTCATCAAAACCCTCTCACTTGACTTAAAATAAGAGGAAAAAAAAGCCCTTACTACCCTCCCAGGGATACAGGGAGGAGCCCAGAGACCTGACAACTTTGCCAAAGAAACCCTCCATCTACCACCTGTCTTAAGCCTGGACTTGGATGAAGGGCCCCTGCGTGCTGAACGTGTTTTCCAGTCTCTCAGCATGCCCTGCTGAGGACTGGGGGTGCTTGTGCCTACTGTGCTGTTGCAAGGCTTCAGAGCCCTGCTGGGAGCCCTAGTCAGGCTGACATTTACCATCCCCTTAGAATAGGCTTGGAGTACTGGCAAAGAAATGAACAACAACAACAAAAATTATGAGTGTTCTTGGTCTAGGAAAACAAACACAAAAAGGAGACAATCATAATTTTAAAAAGTACCTGTGTTTGTTGAACAAAGCTTTTATACATCCTGTTGCGTGATTTTCAAGGACTCGGAGATGGATATGGGGATTAGAATAATAACCTAAAATTTGGATAACATGGCAGAGTTTATTGAGCACTTTCTCACAAATTGTCTCATTTGATCCTTGTGAGAAGCCTGTGAAGTCGATGCTGTTCATTTCATTTTACAGGAGAGCCAGCATCAGGAGTGGCAAAGGAGGTTAGTCACACAAATCTCTGACCCATATCAACTGAGGCCTGCTGGCTAGAGCAGTGTTATTCAGGTTAGAGTCCAAGTGTAGAAATAGAAAATAATCATTGAGGAATGCTCATAGCAATTTTTTTTTATGAATAATCACATTTTGGGGGCTTCCCTGGTGGCTCAGATGGTAAAGAATCTGTTTGCAATGCATGAGACTCAGGTTCGAGTCTGGAGTGGCAACCCACTCCAGTGTTCTTACCTGGAGAATTCCATGGACAGAGGAGCCTAATGGACTACCAGTCCATGGTTTATCATATTTCATATACTCCAATTATATTGTACACATGTATCTCCTCCCTCTGGAGCCTCTATCCCACCACACCTATCTAGGTCATCACAGAGCACCCAGCTGAGCTCCCTGTGTTACGCACCAGCTTCCTGCAAGTTATCTGTTTTACACATGGTCATGTATATTATGTCAAGGCTACTCTATCCGTTTGTCCCATCCTCTCCCTCACGCCCTGTGTCCACAAATCCATTCTCTATGTCTGTGGCTCTATTCCTGCCCTGCAAAGAGTTTCATTGGTGCCATTTTTCTAGATAATATATATTTGTTATCTAGAAACAAATAGAAACAATGTTTTTCTCTTTTTGACTCTGTATGACTCTTAAGTTCATCCACATCACTATAAATCTCATAGCAATTTAATGTTGCCATAACATCCGTGCATGTAATCAGTAGACTTGTTCCATTGAGTAGGGCATGGACCACTTCAGGTGTTATCAGGCTTACAGGATTTGTGCAGCATGAGCTATATATTAGTCATATACAGTAGGACTTGCATTCGGGTCTGCAGTCGGATAGACATTAAAAGAGAGGGGGGGAAAGTCCTTAAGAGTAAGTAAATTTAAAAAAAAAATGCCCTACACAGAGCAGTGCATTCAGGAGGATCATAAGCAGTACTGTGGTTGATTAATGATGTCTGCATGAGTGTGGGGGTAGGAGGCAGTGATGTGCAGCCTATATTATGCCCTCTGCTATGTCATGAGGTCCTGTTACAGCAGAACCCACTTAGGTCTTGAAAAGAGACATATATGGGAAAAAGAGAGCTTCCCAGGTGGCTCAGTGGTAAAGAATTGCCTGCCAGTGCAGGAGACATGGGTTCAATCCCTGGGTCAGGAAGATCCCCTAGAGAAGGAAATGGCAACCCACTCCAGTATTCTTGCCTGCAGAATTCCATGGACAGAGGAGCCTGGTGGGCTACAGTTCATGGGGTTACAAAGAGTCAGACGCAACTGAGCACATGTGCACACATGCGGAAAGGAAGCTAGATATTACACTGATAAATCTATGTCAACTGGAAAAAAAAGCACAACTTACAGGGGAGAGTTTGTTTTATTTGGTGGATTTTTCTGAAAACTCAAGCCCAGAAGGCAGTCTCTTGAGTTTGAGGGACTGCACCAGAGGTAAGGAAGGAGCCAGGATATAGGAGAGTTTTGCAACAGAATCCAGTAAGAAATGGAATATTTCCTGCCACATCAGTAAGCAACAGATGTCACAGTCACCAACAATTGCAGTCACTAGGATGGTGAGCTAGTGAACCCTGAGGGATCTCAGGAAGGAAAAGAATACCCGTCATCTAGAAGCCCTCAGTCTGCAGCCACTCTCCATGGTGAGCTCTGAGGGCACTCAGGATGTGAAAACACAGAACACTGGACCCAAATAGCTGAAGTTCATATCAAAGGAATGATTTCAGTGAGTCCAAACTCTGACATCTTCCCATATATAGAAAAGCACTTAAGTGCTTAACTGGGGGTATCTGGTTTTCTGTAATTAACAATCATCTTTTGATGTTCTATCTTCCCTTTGTTGCAAATGTTCTATATAACCGGGCTTCCCTTGTGGCTCAGCTGGTAAAGAATCCGCCTGCAATGCAGGAGACCCAGGTTCAATCCCTGGGTTGGGAAGATCCCCAGGTGAAGGGAACAGCTACCCACTCCAGTATTCTGGCCTGGAGAATTTCATGGACTGTGTAGTCCATGGGGTCGCAAAGAGTTGGACAGGACTGAGTGACTTTCACCTTCACTTTTCCCTTTACCTCCTCAGAGCAATTTCTCAGAACTATCTGAAATGCTGTCTCTGGGACTGCAGTCCTCATTTTGCCCCAAAATAAAACTTAACTCGCAACTCTCATGTTGTGCAAATTTTTTTCAACAGGTAGTCAAAACATCAAAGATTATGTTACTTAAAGAAAACCAGACATCTCAAGTTAATATGTTTCATGCTTTTCTATGTATGGAAAGATGCAAGTGTGGGCTCACTGAAATCATTCATTTGATATGCAACTTAATTACCTAAGGCCACTATCCTGTCTTTGTCCATCCTGACTCACATCAGGGTGTACAGTGGGTGTTGCTGCAGTGGCTGAGGACTTGATGACCACAACCCACAACATCCTCTGTTTACTGACATAGCAGGTCACACTCTTCATCCATACCTGATTACAAAACCACTTTCTGTTTTCAAGATGCTTTACAAGTTTTAAAGATATTTAACATGTACTGTCTCATTTGATAGTTGGGACAATCCTGTTAAGACAAAGAACAGAGCATTAGTTCCATGCTACAGAGAGGAAAGCTGTGAGCCAGAACATTTACATCCCTACCCACACCCAAAGGGCTAGACAGTGGTAGTGTTGGAACTGGAACCCAGGCGGGTCTCCAATTTTCAGTCTAAATATTGGTACCACCACCCCAGGTTGCCACACTGTGCCTGGCTGATGGCAAAATAAAGGGATTTTTAGGATATAGCTGATTCACTGTGCTGTACAGCAGAAACTAACACAACATTGTAAAGCAACTATACTCCAGTTTTTTTTAAAGAAATGGATAGGCAAGCTTTGAGTAAAATAAAAATGTCATATGATGTCAGTTTTGCTTCAGAAAAGTTTAGATAATTTCATGGATGGCATTCCTAGATGGTTTTAGATTGACATCACTGAAGGCAGGCTGCCCTGATAATGAAAAGCAATTGCCACTTTCAAACAAATCTCTGGGATAGAGAGGACCATGGGTCTAAACTCACAATGACAATTTCTCCCTTCATTTCAAGTCTTAGGCCTAGTTCCAGATGTGATCACTTGAATGATGTTGTAAATTGGTTAGTAAAACTTTCTTTCTGTGCTGCACGCATCTATTGAGCATTTGCTGTGTGCCAGAAACTAAAACAGTCCTGAGAGATGCAAACAAAGCAGGAACAAAATATGCATGAACAAATATTTGCAATGAACAGGGCTTCCCTTGTGGCTCAGCTAGTAAAGAATCCACCTGCAATGATAAAGACCTGGATTCGATCCCTGGGTTGGGAAGATCCCCTGGAGAAGGGAAAGGCTACCCACTCCAGTATTCTGGCCTGGAGAATTCCAAGGAGGGGTTGCAAAGAGTCAGACACGACTGAGTGACTTTCACTTTCATCTTATGTGCAATAATAACAGATACAAAGAGGTCCAGAACTGCTTCAGAGGAGGGAGAGATTATCTCTGTGGGTAGAGAGGGTGAAGAAAGCAGGAAAGGAAAAGGATTCACCAAGGAGATGACCTGCTCATGGCATGTTTTGTAGGGTGAATAAGCAGACAGATCAAGAAAAGGCATTCAGATAAAAGGACAGCAAATGCAAAGGCACAGAAGATGTTGACTCTCATGATGGGTTTGGGGAAATACAGACTATTCTACTCACAGTTTATGTATGTGTGTGTGTGTGTGTGTGTGTGTGTGTGTGTGTACACCTGCATGCACACACATGTGTGTGTTTTCTGGTAAAATATATGACTTACCGTTTTACACGCACAATTCAGTGGCATCAAGTGCCTTCGCACTATTTTGCAACCCTCTGAAGATAGATGGTTTCACATCCACTTTTTTCAAAGGTACTATGGGAAACAAATCAGGATTTGACCTACACCTTGAAGTTTTTCAAAGAAACTCATCTGTTGTTCACAGGAAAGGTACACATTTCTCCTTATTGAAACTAGCCAGGTGCTTAACCTCACTGAGACTTAGTGTCTTCTTTGACGATATAAGGATAGTAACAGAACTGGCATTCCTGAGTTGTAAAAATTAACCATGTAGAGTGGTTGGAACAGCATTAGGACACTATAAGTGCTTCATGTTTTATTGTTGATGGTGGTGATGATGCTAGCGGTGGTGGTAGTGAGGATGGTGATGGAGATGATAGTGATAATTTCTCCTTTACTTGGTCTCTTATCCCCCACTGGCACATCTTGGCTTCCAGGACCAAATATGGAATGAATGTGTGATAATTTGATTATGATTTGATGGTATGGAGTATTGTTGAGCCCACAGAGGCTTTACTGAAGACTTTTCAGCTTGTTATCTTGTGGGCAAAGTTGATGAACTGCTGGTAGAGCTTATTGGCATACTAATCTAAGTCTCTTCTACCAGAAACCTCACAGCACTGCCAACCACTTTCTGTAAATACAGCCAGTCCTCTTTATTCACAGATTCCATATTTGTGAATTCACATACTGCCAACATTTATTTGCAACTCAAAGTCAATACTCATGAAACTGGCGGTCACTTGCAGACATGCAGAGAGTGGCAAAAATTTGAATTCCCCAGGACACACATTCCCAGTGGAGGTCAAAGAAGGTGACACTCTGCTTCTTGTTTCAGTTCTCAGACTGTAAGCAAGTGTTCTTTTCACGGTCTATTTAGAGCCACGTGTTTCACATTTCTGTACTCTTTGTTGGTGATTTTGCTGTTTGGAATGGTCCCCAAGGGCAGTGCTGTTCAGTGCCCCTAAGTGCAAGAAGGCTGTGACACACCTTATGAAGAAAATAAATGTGTAAGATAAGTTTCATTCAGCCATGAGTCATAGTGCTGTTAATCATGAACTCAGTGAACCAATTTTCTGTTGAATAAGGTGTCTTTAAACAGAAACACAAAGACCAAGTTTATGTACTTATGGTTTGATGAAAATGTGATCAGAGGTTCTCAGGAAGCTAGCCATGTATTTCCCCTAGAAGTAGTAGTTCAGAATTCACTAATTCTGTGTCTGAAGTGACTTTGTAAACAGTGACTATCTCAAATAACAGGAATCCGTTGAATGAGGAAGGAAATGGCCCACAGGGTCCCCAGTATGTGAGCGCGTTGGTGGAGAGAGGTGCACAGTGACATTAGTGGCTCCTTCTGGTGCCAGGCTCTGCTGGAAAAAGGGAGGTCTTCTGCTCTGACATTTGCTGACTCAGGGAAGACAGGAAATGCTCCCATCATGGTTTGGGCACAAGAAGTTTCCACAACTCATCACATAAACGTTTCTGAGAACAGACTTTTGGGTGTGGGGTGGGCTTTCCTTTTCAGAAAGCTACCTACACAGACTCAAAATGACTTAAATTCCAGTTTCCCTTTTCCCTTGAACTTTGGTGAAGCTTCTGGGAAATAATGTTACTCTTCCTGATCAGACCTTCTGGTGTCTTTCCTTCTAAATAGTACACAGAATTACTAAAATGTCTTCAGTGTGACTACTGTGCACTTGCCCTGGAAGACGACACCCACCTCTGGGGCCAGGTCTAAGCATCCAGAGTGATGTAGTCCTAGGCTTGCACAGTTAAAAAAATGTATTACTTCTCTTGCTCCCAGCAGTCATATCTTGAACTGAGTAGGAGGTTCTTCGTATCACAGTGACATTCTAAAGGGGATGCCATGAGCTGAAATGTCTGGTGGGATAGTGCCTAGTCTGTGAGGGAGCTGGGGCAGACACCTCATTGCTCATCCTGTATTTCAAGGCATTATCCACCAAGCAGCTGGGCAGTCCGGGCATGAGTATAATGATGCCCCCTCATGAGACTTCCCTGGTGGTCCAGTGGTTAAGAATCTGCCTTCCAATGCCAGGGACCAGGTTCAGTTCCTGGTCAGGGAGCTAAGATCCCAAGTGAGCAGGGCAACTAAGCCCATGTACCACAACTAGAGAGCCCACGTGCTGTGACGAAGACCTGATACAGCCAAAATAAAAGTAAATAAACATTAAAAAGCAAGCATTACCCTTCTTGTGCGCTAGAGGAGACAACGTTGCAAGCTCCCTGTGCACCCCTCCCTAGATTCTCACTTTTTCCTCCTCTTTCCTTTTCTCCCCTCTTTCTCTCTTCCTTCCCTCTTTCTCTGTTTCCCTCTTCCCTGTCATCTCTCCATCTTAATCAGCTCAAATGCTCTTTAATACTAATCAATGTCACACCCTTGCTAGGTGATGGATGGAATATATATTTAGGAGTTTGGGGTTTGAGCCCCTTCTGTCCCTTACTAAAGGCATGAGTTTGGTCAGTTTGTTCATCAAATATTGAGTGGGAAAAATATTCCTTTCTGGGCACCATTCTGGGTCCTTGGGCTAGTGCAGGACATAAGCAGAACAGTTTGATGTCGTTGTGAAGGTCAGATGCTAGCAGGCATAGACGACCAACAGTAAACATGGTAGTTATATAAGATACAAACGAGGAGCGCTCTGGAGTCGGACGCACTATCTTGTGCCACAGGGGTGGCCAATAAGTGCTATGGAAGAGAGAAAACATGGAGCAGGATTCACAGGATGCACACAGCAGGATGAGGGAAGACCACAAAGGCTTACCCTCTCCAAGACCCCACACACTCTTATATAATATGTGGGTGACACTCACTAGCTCTCCTTGCCAGGGTGAAATGAAACAATACATGCAAAAGGGCCATAGAAGTCATAAATCATGAGAAAAATGTTTACTATTTGAGGAAGAGTGTTTTCAGCCATATGACCCCAAGTTTAACATAAACTCATTATTGGGACAAGAAAGCAATGAGGGACAGAAACTCACATTTGCCACGTGTCTACCTTGTGCCACTTACTGTGTAAGCCTGCCACCTCAGGGACCTCTTCTCATCTTCACGGTGAACATCATTATCCCAGTTTGGTGGCTGAGAAGTGACCTAACCCGCCCAAGGACAGGGCACAGAGCTGGGAGATGATGGTGCCAGACTGAGGCTCCATCTCTGCCTTTCTGGGGCTTTTTCCTCCAGAGATTCAATATGTAAACCTGGTGGATGACCTGTCAAATTCCTTCAATTCCAACAGTGCACAGAGTCTCAGTGATTACTCTGCTGAGTGAGGATAATTGGATGACCCAGAGAGAAACCCGTCTCTGAAGAAAATGAGCTCCTTGGCTTCTTATAGCTCTCCTGGCAACACAGATCTCGGGGGAATCAGACATCAGCAGCCTGGCGGGTCAAGATGAAGGGGAGGGCGGCAGAGGATTGACTCAAGGGGCTTCCCCCACCTCGTGGGGTCCTAGAACCCATGAAGAAGATAAGAACATGGGTATTAAGCTGCCACTTTGAAGCCTCTGAATAGCTAAATAAGAAAGGCTGGACCACAGATGAAGAAGCACCTTCTGACAGTGAGGTAATATCAGAAGGGGTCACCCACCATGCAATAAGCACAAGGTGGCTTAGAAAAGGAAACAGTATATCTATCAAGATCCAAGTGTGTGCACAGGAAGCACTGACAAGTATGTTAAATATTCCTTGCCAAGAATTGGCCAGGAAAAAACAGGGTTCTTTCATGCTTTTATCCCAGTGTTTGAGGTTTTGAGGTATTAAATCACTTAATATTATAGGTAACATAGTGTTTTTTGGCTGTTGTCTCCTGTCTGATCCCTGTCAGGTTATGAATAAAGATAGTCTGATTTACATATTTATTAGCTGCATTTTACAAGAAAATAGCAGCCTCGTGTCTCCCATGGTCCACAGTCTGCACTGACTGGCAAGGACATTTAAAATAAGCCCCTGTCACAAACTCTTATTTATACTGGTCATAGTGATAGCTGTGCATGAAATTATAATAGAGAGATGCTCCCATAAGTCTGGGCTGAATATCAAGTTTAAGTGCAATGAGGTCATTCGGTGAGTCTGTGACTCTTCTAATTAGGTAAGGGAGATACTGATACCCGTGAATCCCCACCTCAGGACACAGTGCCCAGATCAGCTCACAGAACAAAGGTTCAGAGTATAACATCCTGTCTGGGCGCAGTGGCACCTATGTCTTTTGCAGAAAGACTTGTCACTTCGAGGGGACATTTAAGGGGGCCCCAACATTCATGGTGGTTTGTTTAGAACCCCTTGAATCACTTGGCCACCACTGCAGAGTTTCAGTCATTCTCCTGGGAATACGGGCTCCTTCAACCAAGAAGGCACTGAACATAGTTAATTTCCTAGTCCAGTTTCCTTGTCTTATAGAAAAATGTGCTGAGTCACTTTAGTCACATCCAACTATTTTCAGTCCTATGGACTATAGCCCGCCAGGCTCCTCTGCCCATGGGATTCTCCAGGCAAGAATACTGGACTGGGTTGCCATGCCATCCTCCAGGGGATCTTTTCAACTCAGGGGTTGAACCTGAGTCTCTTATGTCTCAGGTTCTTTACCACTGGCACCACCTGGAGAGCCCCTAATTACCTTTATATTTTAACAGGCACTCTTCTTCACAGACATAGAGGTACCTACAAGTGGAAACTGTTCAGTAAAAAATACAGGTGTCTTGACTGAGGAGGGGTCTGTGATGGTAGAACTGGTGCCCTCCACCCCTCCCCTAGGAGGAGACTCCTCGTGTCTTTTCATTTCCTAGAACACAGATGTTCACCTGTGTTGCAGGACCATATATCAGATAGGCACAAGAGAATAAAATTCTGAATGAATCCAAATTTTCATTTTCTAATTACATCTTGGGGTTTTCTTTTCTCAGCTCAGTTGTGTTGATTCTTTGCGACCCCATGGACTGCGGCACACCAGGCTTCTGTGTCTCACCAACTCCCAGAGCTTGCTCAAACTCATGTCCATAGAGTTGGTGATGTCATCCAACCATCTCATCCTCTATTCCTTTACTTACTATTGACATAATCATAACTGTGTGATGATTCAAGTCTCATGTGAGTGGCGCAGCCACCACTGGACCCACGTTTTGACTGTGAAAAAGAAAATCTCTTTAACACTCTACTACTTAACTTGTTAATCCAACAACTTACTGGCCTCCTGCCTACTTCCCTGGTCATGGGAAGGACTTGAAAACAATATGGACATTTGGCACAAGTCTTTGAAAGAGGTATTCATTATCTGTTTTCTCAAGAGAGCCTGGAAACAACTTTATATTCATTCCAAAAAGAGGCATCTTCTGAGAAGTCACACCAAAGGTAATTTGCATCCTTATCTAATGAGGGCATCACAGGCAGCTTCAACGATTTGCTGGAGACTTGAAGATCCTGTTTCTGGGACATCGGTCCACTCTAAGCTGTTTCAGTTCAAGATTTACTCATTGACTCAGAGGTTCACTCATTTACTCAGAATTCATTCCTATGAACATAGATTAAATGATGAGGACATAATATAAATTTAGGAATTGCTGGGTGGTTCTCCAGAGGTAAAACACTGATAGGTACTTTAAAGTCCCTTGTGACAGACAAGTCTTTGGTTTTTCTTCACTTGTGTGAGCTCAAAACTGGAATCTTCCAAACTGAGCTTGACCACTTAAGGTCAAGGACCTCCCTCAGATGTGTGGCTCTTTTGGAAAACCGGATGCATTCTTAGATCATCTCCAGCAGGCCTCCTGCGAACTGGCGTCCAATTTCCAGCACCTGTCTTTCTCCTTGACTGATTCAAACAGGTTGAAGCTCCTTGAACAAGGCTTTCTCTCCAACATTTAACCTCCTGACCAGGATCAAGACACTTTCAGGAGGGACCCACAAACTGCAATGGGCCCATCGGGTTTCTCTGAGATGTTCAGTTATAGCCTGAGAGGGGCATAAGAGATGGAGACCCCATGAGGCACAGGGAGGTCAAGGGAGGGACAGGGAACACTGAAGGGAAAGGTGCGGGTGAGCTGGGGTTGGGAGAGAAATAACCCGGTCCAGAGACCAGGAGGGCCTGCTGACCTCACCCCCATAGCGTTCTCTCCTCTTCACTGTCCACAGACAGGGTTCTCCCTCCACCATTGCTCTTTCTCATCCCCTCAAAATCACCATTAATAGAACATTTGGGTATTGTATATAAAATCTGGAAATTGCATCTTCATGTGAGAGGGAGAGAAAATAAAAAAGAAATGAAGGCTATCAAGAGGACAGGAGATAACAAGTATTGGTGAGGATGTGGAGAAAAGGGAATCCTCATACATTGTCGGTGGGAGTGCAGATTGGTTCTGCCACTATGGAGGTTCTTTACAGATTTTAAAATAGATTTAATTTTCAAATTAAAAATTACCATTTTAATCCAATTAAAAATATTTATTTTAGAATAATTAAGAATCGCTACCATATGATCCAGCAGTCCCACTTATGGGGACATGTCCAAAGAAAATGGAGACAGTACCTGGAAGAGACATCCGCATTCCTGTTGTCATTACATTATTCCCCACAGCCAAGAAATGGTAACTTCCCAGGTGGCACAGAGGTAAAGAATCTGCCTTTCAATTCAGGAGACAGGGATTTGATCCCTGGGTCAGGAATATCCTCTGGAGTAGGAAATGGCTACCCATTCCAGTATTCTTACCTGGAAAATTCCATGGACAGAGAAGTCAGGTGGGCTACAGTGCATGGGGTCACAAAGAGTTGGGCATGACTGAGCACGCATGCACACAAAAGAAATGGTAGCAACCTAACTGTCCATCAGTGGATGAATGGATAAAGAGAGTGCCGTATATATGTACAATGGAATAGCACTCAGCCTTAAAAAAAAAAAAAAAAGAAAATATTGCCACTTGCAACAACACAGATGAACCTGGAGGATGTTATGCTAAGTTAGATAAGCCAGAAGTAGAAAGATAAAATACCTTATGATCGTACTCATATGTGAAATCTGATAGACTCAGAAGCAGAGTAGAATGGTGGTTGCTAAGGGCTGTGTGGTAGGGAGAAACGGGAGCTATTGCTCATCAGGCACAAAGTTCCAGTTATGCTGGATGAGTCAATTCCAGAGAGCTTATGTACAGCCTGATAACTAGAGTTAACAATACTGTAATGCATACTTGAAGTTTTCTAAGAGGATAGATCTTAAGTGTTCTCACTAGAAGGAAAAAGAAAAGGGAATAGAGACACAGACATAGAGAACAAACATATGAACACCAAAGGGGGGAAGGGAGAGGAGTGAGATGAATTGGGAGATGGGGATTGACATGTGGACACTATTGATACTACATATAAAATAGATAACTAATGAGAACCTACTGTATAGCTCAGGGAACTCTGCTCAGTGCTCTGTGGTGGCTTAAATGGAAAGGAAGTCTGAAAGAAGAGATGATACATGTATCCATATAGCCAATTCACTTTACTGTACAGTAGAAGCTAACACAACATTGTAAAGCAATGATACACCAATAAAAATTAATTAGGAACCTCCCTGGTGGTCCAGTGATTAGGAATTTGCCTTCCAAGGTAGGGGATGTGGGTTTAATCCCTGGTCAAGGAACTAAGATCCCACATGCTGAGGAGCAACTAAGCCCCTGCCACAACTAGAGAAGCCCATAGACTGCAATGAAGACCCAGCTCAGTGCCCACCCCCCCAAAAAAAAAATTAATTAAAAAAGTAACTATGTGAAATGATGGATCTGTTTCTGCTAATTAGTTGGATTGTGGAAATCATTTCACAATGTATACAGACTTCAAAACTTCATGTTGTTCACCTCAAATATATACAATCTTTATTCATCAATTATACCTCAATAAAGCTGAAAAAATGAAAGTAGCATACTTGTCAGGCACTTACTGAGCCTCAGGATCAGCCTGCCTTGAACTTGACTTGTTCCTCTTATGGGATTTGATGGTGAGCTACAGTCCACGAGGTCTCAGAGAGTCAGACATGAGTAAAAAACTAGCTCTTTTACTTTCATCACACTCAAGTGGGTAGGTAGCTCACCTCCAGCCAACAAAAGCCAGACTCTTCATGAATAAGGAAATCCCAGAACTACTGGCAGCAGACACCCAGAAAGTTATTCCACAAAGAAAATTTATAGGCTGAAGGCTCTATAAATCAGCCAATTGGAAGAGAAGATTGATCAATATGAGAGTAAGGAAGCTACTTAACCTGTCCACACCTAAGTGTCCTCAGCTTAAGATAGAGTTACTCATATGAGCCCACAGTGTTGTCAAGAAGACAAATAATTTGTAAAAAGATTTTCAGGACATCAGTGCTCAGTAAGTGCTAACGTTCATATTACAGCAACACCATATGGAAAAAATAAAAGAAGATCCTGTCTCCAGAAGTTTGCCTTCCAGTGGAAAGGCAGGGGTTAAAATAAACAGATGGAACAAGTAGCATAATCACCATAGTAGAGGTGAATGCTTCTGGAAACTTTAGAAGAGTTTTTCCAGGTTTTCTGGAGACTAAGAAAAGACTCCCAGAGAAGATGGCACTTGAACTAGAATACTGAGGATGCAAAGCAGCGGTGTCTTCCATAGGGACATATCCTAGGATCGTCTTCCCACCCCGCCCCACCCTGCCCCAGACCAAAGTACTGAAATATGCAAGGAAATAGAAGTCCTGGAGAACACTGGACTTAGGAAAGAGCAAATACTTCAGATCTTGTACTCTAAGGTTGCACATGAGTCAAGTATAAAATAAACCAGCAATACGATTTTTTAATGGCCAGAAATTTGAAAACTCAGGCAGGCAAAAACCAATTCACCCTTCTTAATTAACTGTAGAGAAGAGTTGATAACATCAGCCTTCTTGTTTACAAGAAAACATCAGATATTTCTGCTCCTTAGCTATTATTTACTTCCAGAGTGATAGATTAACACTGAATATATTCTCTGGAAATTATCCTAATTAAGTAAATAATATACAGGATCTGAAACAAACCGCAAAGCAGTCCCTCTCAGTGTTACCTAGATCCAGTGTAAAGTTGAAAGTATTAAGTTTTACTTTTTTAGTTTTTAATTCTTTTGGCTGTGCCACATCTTTGTTGCTGCACACGGGCTTTCTCTAGTCTCAGAGAGTGGGGGCTACTCCTCATCGTGGTGAGCAGGCTTCTAATCACGATGGCTTCTCTTGCTGAAGAGCAGAGCTCTAGGGCATGTGGGCTTCAGTAATTGTGGTACATGGTCTCAGTAGTTCCAGTCCATGGGCTCAATTGCTACATGGCATGTGGAATCCTCCCAAAGTAGGGATCAAACCCAAGTCCCCTGCCTTGGCAGGCAGATTGTTAACCACTGAACCAGCAAGGAAGTCCAAAAGTAATTTTTAAGTGTCCTATTTTTCAGTGATTAAAAAGCATCGTGACCCTCAGTCAGACATGGTGTCATTTCCTACTGCATTAGCCAGTGTTCTCTGAAGAAACAGAACCAATTAGGCTGATATAACCCATATCTCTGTATCTATCAATCTATCTATCTGCCTGTCATCTGTTTATCTATCTATAATCTATCAATGTATCTATCTACCAACCTATCCTCTATCTAGATTTACTATAATAAATTGGTGAATTTCTTATAACACTGTTTATAGGGACACTTTTGTGACTATAGAGACTGAGTCCTCAAATCTGCAGTTGGCAAACTGGAGACCCAAGAGAGCTGATGATTGAGTTTCAGTTCAGGTTCAAAGGTCTGAGACCTTAGAAAGCAGGCGATGTATTTCCAGCCCAGAGTCTATAGGCTAGGGACCCAGGAAGAGCCCCTATTTCAGTTCAAGTCTGAAGGCAGGAAAAAACCAGTGTCCAACTTGAAGGCAGTCAGGCAGAAGAAAATTTTCTTACTCATAAAGCCAGTCTTTTTGTTCTATTAGATCTTCAACTGATTGAATGAGGCCCACCCACAACAGGGAGAAGAATCTGCTTTATTCAGTCTAACAACTCAAATGTTAATCTCATCCCAAAACACCCTCATACACATACCCAGAGTAATGTTTGACCAAATAACTGGGCACTTTGTGGCCGAGCTAAGTTGACACATAAAATTAGCCATTACCTATGTAGTTGCTGTGATATATTATTTGGCATTTGCACTGGCATATGATGGAATTTTTTTCCTGAAACTTTGTTAATTGCAATACCAAAGATATTTGTTATATCCCAAACTGTATATATAAGATTTAAAATCAGGAAAGACATCTTCAGAGTTCAGAAAATCTAATTTGCATATCCTTAATTGTCAAAATTTCTTTTGATTCTGCATTAAACTTTAATGTAACAAAGCATTATCAGAAGGGCTCCAAATATTGGTAATTTATAACAAGCAGCTCCGAGGGTTCCAATATTGAGAGAGGGAGAGGTACTCTGTCATCACAGGACTGGACTCTGCTGAGTTTCCAAGGCAGCATATGGCTGTTCTTTATAAAATATGTATCATTAAAATCCTGCTTCTGGATAGAGCAGACCCACACAGTGCAAGGTAAAACAAAGTTCTGGCAGCCACTTCTCTGATTGATGTAAATAGCCAGTCCTGTTAATTCAGGACTGGGGTGATTTTTCTCCTGGTCTTCTTTACCAGTCTTTGCTGTACACAATGGTCACATTAATTGATTAATTGTGAGCTTTCCTTTGGGCTGCCAGCTGTTTAAAATCCCCAAGGAATTTCACTTAAGGTTTTAAAAAAAGCTGTATCACAATCATCCCCCAGAAAATCCTTTTCCCAAAATAGGAAGAGAGTCAAGATTTAATGAAGATTTTTTTCCCTTTAAGTGTTCACTTGACCACTCCTTTTTTGCACCTCACATAATGTCTTAAGGATGTAGCATTCTTTCTAACATTACAGCCTCCTACTCTTGGCCACCTTGACTCCAGCAGCCAAGTAGTCTCTGATTGACCAGGCCTACTTAGTTGTACACTGAGTAGTGTGCAATTTGATCAAAATATGTATAAAAATTTTTTGAAGAGATGGTGTATTAATAGGGAAGAAGATGTGTTATCTTACAATTTTTGAGAATAGCTTTAAGTGTTTAGCTTTGTTTTTCTAATATGGAAGAATCAGTCATCACTGGGATATTTTAGAATCCTAAGGACATCAGAATCAAGAATCAGTTGTCTGGTGCTTTTAACAATAGCATGCCTTCAAAATTTTTGCTTCCACACTTTGAAAGCACTCATTTTCTTGTTATTGTTCATTCGCTAAGTCATGTCCAACGCTTTGCAACCCCATGGACTGCAACAAGCCAGGTTTCCCTGTCCTTCACTGTCTCCTGGAGTTAGCTCACATTTATGTCCATTGAGTCTGTGATGCTATCTAACCATCTCATCCTCTGCTACCCCCTTCTCCTTTGGCCTTCAATCTTTCCCAGAATCAAGGTATTTTCCAGTGAGTCAGCTCTTTACATCAGGTGGCCAAAGTATTGGAGTTTCAGCTTCAGCATCAGTCCTTCCAATGAATATTCAGGGTTTATTTCCTTTAGGATTGACTGGTTTGATCTCCTTGCAGTCCAAGGGACTCTCAAGAGTCTTCTCCAACACCACAGTTCAAAAGCATCAATTCTTCAGGATTCAGCCTTCTTTTTGGTCCAACTTTCACATTTGTATGTGACTACTGGAAAAACCATAATTTTGACTATACAGACCTTTGTCAGCAAAGGGATGACTCTGCTTTTTTAATTAACTGTCTAGGGTTATCATAGACTTTCCTTCCAATGAGCAAGTGTCTCTTAATTCCATGGCTGCGGTCACTGTCTGCAAGAAAATAAAATCTGTCACTTTTCCTGATTTTTCTCCTTCTATTTGACATGAACTGATAGGACTGGATGCCATGATCTTAGTTTTTCAAATGTTGAATTTTAAGCCAGTTTTTTCACTCTCCTATTTCACCTCATCAAGAGGCTCTTTAGTTCCTCTTCACTTTCTGCCATTAGAGTGGTATCATCTGCATATATCATTTTCTTATTCCAAACCAGTTAAATATTCTGTGTCAAACAGTTTATTCATGTGCTTATGACCTTTTAGAAAAGTTATTTTTTAATGCTATGAAAAATAAAGTGAAGTGGAGTGAAGGTTGCTCAGTCATGTCTGACTCTTTGTGACACCATGGACTATACAGTCCATGGAATTCTCCAGGCCAGAATACTGGAGTGGGTAGTCGTTGTGTTCTTCAGGGTATATTCCCAACCAAGGAATCGAACCCAGGTCTCCCACATTGTAGGTGGGTTCTTTACCAGCTGAGCCACAAGGGAAGCCCAAGAATACTGGAGTGGGTAACCGATCCTTTCTCCAGTGGATCTTCCCAACCCAGAAATCGAACTGGGGTCTCCTGCATTGCAGGCAGATTCTTTACCAATTGAGCCACCAGGGAAGCCCATTTTAATGCTATAAGTGAAAATCGCTCAGCTATGTTTGGCTCTTTGCAGATCCATGGACTATTCCAGGCCAGAATACTGGAGTGGGTAGCCTTTTTTCTTTTTTTTTTTTTTTTCTCCAATTTTATTTTATTTTTAAACTTTACATAATTGTATTAGTTTTGCCAAATATCAAAATGAATCCGCCACAGGTATACATGTGTTCCCCATCCCGAACCCTCCTCCCTCCTCCCTCCCCATACCATCCCTCTGGGCCGTCCCAGTGCACCAGCCCCAAGCATCCAGCATCATGCATCGAACCTGGACTGGCAACTCGTTTCCCACATGATACTTTACATGTTTCATTGCCATTCTCCCAAATCTTCCCACCCTCTCCCTCTCCCACAGAATCTATAAGACCGTTCTATACATCAGATGGGTAGCCTTTTTTCAATGCTGAGCTACCACACGCCCAAGGTCAGGGGAGGCAGCCGAGAGGAGCATGTCCAAGGAGCAGTGGCTGCACAGGTGCAGGAGGGCCAAGAGAAGCTACTCCACGTTTAAGGGCAGGAGGGGTGGCCCTGAGGAGATACTCCTAGTCCAAGGTAAGAGAAACCCAAGTAAGACGGTAGGTGTTGCAAGAGAGCATCAGAGGGCAGACACACTGAAACCATAATCACAGAAAACTAGCCAATTTGGTCACACGGACCACAGCCTTGTCTAACTCAATGAAACTAAGCCATGCCCTGTGGGGCCACCCAAGACGGGTGGGTCATGGTGGAGAGTTCTGACAGAATGTGGTCCACTGGAGAAGGGAATGGCAAACCACTTCAGTATTCTTGCCTTGAGAACCCCATGAACAGTAGGAAAAGGGAAAAAGATAGGATACTGAAAAAGGAACTCCCCAGGTCGGTAGGTGCCCAATATGCTACTGGAGATCAGTGGAGAAATAACTCCAGGAAGAATGAAGGGATGGAGCCAAAGCAAAAACAATACCTAGTTGTGGATGTGACTGGTGATAGAAGCAAGGTCCGATGCTGTAAAGGACAATGTTGCATAGGAACTTGGAATGTTAGGTCCGTGAATCAAGGCAAATTGGAAGTGGTCAAACAGGAGATGGCAAGAGTGAACATCGACATTCTAGGAATCAGCAAACTGAAATGGACTGGGATGGGTGACTTTAACTCAGATGACCATCTACCACTGTGGGTAGGAATCCCTTAGAAGAAATGGAGTAGCCATCAAGGTCAACAAAAGAGTCTGAAATGCACTACTTGGATGCAGTCTCAAAAATGACAGAATGATCTCTGTTCGTTTCCAAGGCAAACCATTCAATATCATGGTAATTCAAGCCTATGCCCCAATGAGTAACACTAAAGAAGCTGAAGTTTAATGGTTCTATGAAGACCTACAAGACCTTTTAGAACTAACACCCCCAAAAAGATGTCCTTTTCATTATAGGGGACTGGAATGCAAAAGTAGGAAGTCAAGAAACACCTGGAGTAACAGGCAAATTTGGCCTTGGAGTATGGAATGAAGCAGGGCAAAGACTAATAGAGTTTTGCCAAGAGAATGCACTGGTCATAGCAAAACCCTCTTCCAACAACACAAGAGAAGACTCTACACATGGACATCACCAGATGGTCAACACCGAAACCAGATTGATTATATTCTTTGCAACCAAAGATGGAGAAGCTCTTTACAGTCAGGAAAACAAGACCAGGAATGACTGTTGCTCAGATTGTGAACTCCTTATTGCCAAATTCAGACTGAAATTGAAAAAGTAGGGAAAACCACTAGACCATTCAGGTATGACCTAAATCAAATTCCTTATGATTATACAGTGGAAGTGAGAAATAGATTTAAGGGACTAGATCTTATAGAGTGCCTGAAGAACTATGGATGTAGGTTCGTGACATTGTACAGGAGACAGGGATCAAGACCATCCCCATGGAAAAGAAATGCAAAAAAGCAAAATGGCTGTCTGGGGAGGCCTTACAAATAGCTGTGAAAAAAAGAGAAGCAAAAAGCAGAGGAGAAAAGGAAAGATATAAGCATCTGAATGCAGAGTTCCAAAGAATAGCAAGAAGAGATAAGAAAGCCTTCTTCAGCGATCAATGCAAAGAAATAGAGGAAAACAACAGAATGGGAAAGACTAGAGATCTCTTCAAGAAAATTAGAGATATACCAAGGGAACATTTCAGGCAAGGATGGGCTCGATAAAGGACAGAAATGGTATGGACCTAACAGAAGCAGAAGATATTAAGAGGTGGCAAGAATACACAGGAGAACTGTACAAAAAAGATCTTCATGACCCAGATAATCACAATGGTGTGATCAGTCACCTAGAGCCAGACATCCTGGAATGTGAAGTCAAGTGGGCCTTAGAAAGCATCATATGAACAAAGGCTAGTGGAGGTGATGGAATTCCAGTTGAGCTATTTCAAATCCTGAAAGATGATGCTGTGAAAGTGCTGCACTCAATATGCCAGCAAATTTGGAAAACTCAGCAGTGGCCACAGGACTGGAAAAGGTCAGTTTTCTTTCCAATCCCAAACAAAGGCAATGCCAAAGAATGGTCAAACTACCGCACAATTGCACTCATCTCACACTCTAGTAAAGTAATGCTCAAAAATCTCCAAGCCAGACTTCAGCAATATGTGAACCGTGAACTTCCAGATGTTCAAGCTGGTTTTAGAAAAGGCAGAGGAACAGAGATGAAATTGCCAACATCCGCTGGATCATTGAAAAAGCAAGAAAGTTCCAGAAAAACATCTATTTCTGCTTTATTGACTATGCCAAAGCCTTTGACTGTGTGGATCACAATAAACTGCGGAAAATTCTGAAAAAGATGGGAATACCAGACCACCTGACTTGCCTCTTGAGAAACGTGTATGCAGGTCATGACACAACAGTTAGAACTGGACATGGAACAACAGACTGGTTCCAAATAGGAAAAGGAGTACGTCAAGGCTGTATATTGTCACTCTGCTTATTTAACTTCTATACAGAGTACATCATGAGAAATGCTGGGCTGGAAGAAACACAGCTGGAATCAAGATTGCCAGGAGAAATATCAATAACCTCAGATATGCAGATGACACCACCCTTATGGCAGAAAGTGAAGAGGAACTAAAAAGCCTCTTGAGGAAAGTGAAAGAGGAGAGTGAAACTGTTGGCTTAAAGCTCAACATTCAGAAAACTAAGATCATGGCATCTGGTCCCATCACTTCATGGCAAATAGATGGGGAACCAGTGGAAACAGTGTCAAACTTTATTTTTGGGGGCTCCAAAATCACTGCAGATGGTGATTACAGCCATGAAATTAAAAGACACTTACTTCTTGGAAGGAAAGTTATGACCAACCTAGGTAGCATATTTAAAAGCAGAGACAGTACTTTGCCAACAAAGGTCCGTCTAGTCAAGGCTATGGTTTTTCCGGTGGTCATGTATGGATGTGAGAGTTGGACTGTGAAGAAAGCTGAGAGCCGAAGAATTGATGCTTTTGAACTGTGGTGTTGGAGAAGACTCTTGTGAGTCCCTTGGACTGCAATGAGGTCCAACTAGTGTGTCCTAAAGGAGATCAGTCCTGGGTGTTCATTGGAAGGAATGATGCTAAAGCTGAAACTACAGTACTTTGGCCACCTCATGTGATGAATTGATTCGTTGGAAAAGACTCTGATGCTGGGAGGGATTGGGACCAGGAGGAGAAGGGGGACGACAGAGGATGAGATGGTTGGATGGCTTCACCGACTCGATGGACATGAATTTGAGTGAACTCCAGGAGTTGGTGATGGACAGGGAGTCCTGGTGTGCTGCGATTTATGGGGTTCCAAAGAGTCGGACACAACTGAGTGACTGAACTGAACTGAACTGACTATTAACTTGAATTTGTGTTGACTTTATTTTAGACTATTTATAAATGGTGAACTAAGTTTCTGAAATAAAGGTTTTTATTTCAATTTTCTACAAAAAAATTTAAGTGGATACCACTGCCCTTGTAAACTGGATTGTTGGGACTTCCCTGGCAATCCAGTGGTTAGATTTCACCTTCCAATGCTGGGCATGTGGGTTCAGTCCATGGTCAGAGAGCTAAGATCGCACATGCTTCAAGACCAAATAAACCAAAACATAAAGCAGAAGCAATGTTATAACAAATTTAATAAAGATTTTTAAAATGGTCCACATCAAAAAAAACTTCAAAAAAATAAACTGGATTGATGTCATGCGCACAATATTCCTGGAAGTCTACAAATGCTGATTGTGTGTTTTCAGGCTGGTGGTCTTTGAGGTTTATGAAGAGGCTCCTGCAGGGCTGCCACGTGAGGGACGAAGGATCTTCAAGGGAGCTCTGCTTCTAAGTCTTAATTATTGACCTTTCATGAAAGAGTGCAGAATGGAAGGTCCAAGACTATAACTAGGCAATCACTTAGGTATCTTTCTCACTTATTTCCCATGACTTTTGTGGGAATAAACTACTTGATTTTTATATATTAATAAAACAAACTACTATGTTTAAAATGAATAGTCAGCAAAGAACTACTGTATAGCACAAGGAACTCTGCTCGATGTTATGTGGCAGCCTGGCTGGAAGCGGGGCTTGCGGGAGAGTGGATGCATGTATATGTGTGGCTGAGTCACTCTGCTGTGCACCTGAAACTCCCACAACATTGTTAATTGGCTATATCCCAATATAAAATTAAAAGTTTTTAAAATAAATAAATTAGACAGTACCAAAATAAATCAAACCCAGAATCTCAGTGGCTTACCCCAACAATGAAGTTTTGCTTACTCATACCAACTTCTATGACTAACACAGGTTGGCAGAGAGTCCTGCTTCACTAGACACCGAGAGACCTAGCTTGACTGCTATTTGGGGAGCACAGAATTCCAGGTGCCTGGGAAGTAGAGAAGAATGGGATGTTTGCAATGTCTGAATAATAATGTTCAACAGAAATCTCTCTTTTCCCCTTCATCTGACTCCTGACTTCCACCTCCCTCCCAACCTTTCTCTGGTTGCATAATATCTTGAACCCTTTTCCTGAAATTCTAATTGTGTCTGTCCTTGCCCTCGCCCAACAAACTTCCATACAAGTTAGCACCCCTCCTACAACACACACGCACGCACACCCCACAGTAGGAATGAGTGTCTGACAGTTGACAATGCTTATACACATGTAGTAGAAGCAACTGTCAGTAAGAAATGTGAGCATTCAGAATGCCTCGAACTTGTTGACTCATAAGAATTGGTTTTGATGGTCTCCAAGCCCTGCCATTCCATGCGCTTATATATTTGAAAATGGTTCATAATAATCCTCTGGTCATGTTTAGTACTACTTCTCTTGTATATATTGTAGCAGCTCATTGATGATAATGGACCTACTTCAATTAGACGTGTGTGTGTGTGTGTGTGTGTGTGTTAGAGGAGGGCATTAGCAGGATCATTCCCATCCAAATGCGGAAATAGCAAATTCAACTGAAATGATCAGGCAGAATTTCCAAAATTATAATTGCTCAACGCTGGCAGAGGTACAAGGAGACAGGCATGCTCGTACACTACAGGTGAGATATGGACTCTAACACAACTTTCCTGAAGGATAATTTGGAGATATCTGTCAAAAGATTTTAAATTGTCCATATACTTTGTTCCAGCACTTCCATTTGTAAAATTTGTTCCTAGGGGTAAGCACAAAGATTTAATTGTACAGTTGTTCAGTATAACATTATTTATTATAGGCTTGAAACATCCTAGATGCCCAACAATAGTAAATCGAATACATCATTTTATATTATTGGACACTACCCAACAGTTGAAATTACATTGTGGAAATACACTTATTGACATGAAAAGCTGGTCACAGGTTATTATTATATGTTTCCATTTTGGAAACAACTACACACACACGCTTTTTACCTTTGCATAAGATGATTTGACTTGGCTGATTTTTATCTTCTTATTCTAATTTATCTGAAATGACTTTTTGGCTGAGATATTTGAGTAAAAAACATTATTTTGAATACATTTGAGATGTGACATTTTTAAGGAGGTCTAGGGTTGACCCATCCATGCATCACCCCTACTCACCCCAAAACCCCCATTGGACAGATCACATAATCCTTGGCTAAATCTCTCTTGCCTCTCTTTTCCAAAAGCTTTTTATTTTGTATTAGGGCATATCTGATTAACAATGTTGTAATAGTTTCAGGGGAACAGCAAAGGGACTCAGCTGTACATATACACATATCCATTCTCCCCCAAACTCTCTTCCCATCTAGGCTGCCACATCACATTGAGCACAATTCCAAAATCCTTTTTGGTTATTCATTTAAAATATATCAGTGTGTACATGTGGATTCCAAACTCCCTAACTATCCCTTTCCCTCATCTTTCCCCCTGACAGCCATAAGTTTGCTTTCTAAGTCTGTGTCTCTCCTCTTATATTGTATTCACCTAGCAAACAGCCTCCCACTGTGGTTATTTCTGTCCGTGACTTTCTGCTTTCATTCATTTTATTCTTTTTTAGAATGAATAACCACAAAAACCTTTCACAACTCTTTCCTCCAATACCTTGAGTTTAGATCTGTTCTCTTTTTCACACAATTCTATACTAGCCCCACGGGTCCAAGCATCATGAACAGTGTGTTAAAGCCTTCCTCCAGCCCACCTGTCCCATCCTTCGGAATTCTTATCTCAATGAATGATATTTGTTATTACAGAGCCCTCAGGGTCAAGTCATATTCCCTTGTCCACTCCCACTACTCCAATCATGGGAATGGGATTAGATACAAGACCAAAGTTGTTGGTATTTACATAGAACTCATGAAAACCTGGAAAAATGATGAAACTCACACTGACGACTTGAGGAGTTATAAAAACAATATTGAGAAATAATATTAAGCTTCCAGGTAAGGGCTTGCTTATCCTAACAGCTGGACTGTGGCAAATGTAAAGCTTTTGAGTAACCTTATATGTTTTCCCAACATTTGTCATGGGTATTTGGTTAATAGACAACTAGATAAAATTCTACACGAACAAGCCCTTCTGTTTCACTATCAGAGTACATGAATGTCCTCACAAAAGAAGTCCTCTTGTTAACATTGTGCTGAGTACACCAATGAATGTTATTTATGTGGCAGGAGCAAATGGAGAAAATAGAGGCTGTTCTATTATATGAGAAGCAAATGCCCACCTCTCCTTTAATCAGCCTTTGTATGACTTGTGCTGTTCAGACTCCTGTTTCATGTGGTAATGGCCTTGCACGTCTGCCTGTTGGGGCAGTTTGTCCTCCACCATGGCAGAATCAATGAGCATTCTTCACTGGTTTAAAAGCACAGAGTGAGAGACATTGCCCTGGAAGAAAGGAAAATATGACTGAGCTAAGAATTCTTCAACACCTTCCAAAGAGCTTCTCCCTAATTCTGCACTCTGGTGGGGCTGCCTTCCTAAGGAAGTCATCTGTGTACATACACGTGGAGCCTTCCAAAGCTGGGCACACACGAGCTACTTCAGGACCGTGTGGGTGCAAGTGACAAATTCTCCTGCTGGTTACGTTATCACACATCATGGCAACACTTAGGAGCCATCCATCTGGATTGGCTTTATACTCTGAAATATAAGGTTTCAGAATTGGGTTAAATGTACATTTATTTGTGGAGGCAGTTTTTTAGGAAGAAGAAATGGCAGCAGTGGAGGTCAAAGCCAAACAGACATTGAAACATTCAACACCTAAGGAGATAATATGTGACCTAAGGGGATTTGTTTCATTAACTGGTGTCTCAAAGCTTCCTCTAGAAAAGTTCTTTATTTATAGATGCATATGCCTCACCCCAGTTAAAAATATACAGTTTAGATGGGAGCAAGAGGTTAAACCTGCAAGGATAAGATTACAAAAAGAAATACGACTCTCGCTATAAACTCAATATCTTTTGGGCTGACCGAGGGCCCCTTTAAATATAACATTACTATTTGTTGTAGGTAATCTCAGTGGAGGCATCACCAAATTTACAATGACTGCTTTCAACAAGATGGCTAAACATTATTGAAATAATATGCCTTGATTAAATCTGTGATAAATCAACTATACTTAAAGCTCCATAATGCATTAGGGAGAGAGCCAACTCTTGAGAAAGAGTGACTACCGTGTCAGCTGTTCTGCTGTCAACAGCCCACACTGAGTGAAAGGCTTGTCTTATTTCATCAGCGAGAGGGACTGAAGAAGAGGAATTTAGGAAGGGATTGATGAGGCTGGCAGTCATGGATGGTGATGTCCTCCACAGTGTATAGCCAACCAAGAGCCATGGGTTCTTTCTGCTCCTGAGGGATCATAACTCGAGGGGGAAGGACAGAGACCCATCAGGGCAGGGTTGGTCTACAGAAGGAAGACTATAACAGCAAGTAGAAAAGTAGAAGGCAGTGACACCCCACTCCAGTACTCTTGCCTGGAAAATCCCATGGATGGAGGAGCCTGGTGGGCTGCACTCCATGGGGTCACTAAGAGTCAGACACAACTGAGCGACTTCACTTTCACTTTCACTTTCTTGCATTGCAGAAGGAAATGGCAACCCACTCCAGTGTTCTTGCCTGGAGAATCCCAGGGATGGGGGAGCCTGGTGGGCTGCCGTCTATGGGGTCGCACAGAGTTGGACACGACTGAAGCGACTTAGCAGGAGCAGTAGTAGAAAAGTAGAAGGATGAAGCACAGGGAAAACTGGATTGGAACCAGATCTAGGTTCTCTGTGGGTCTTTGACAAATATCATGACTTCTCTGAGCCTTGGTTTTCCTACCTGAGCAATAGTGATCATTACATACAGAGTGTAGTAGTTTGCTGATGTTATCATAATAAAACAGCACAGACTAGATAGCTTAAACAATAGAAATGCATTTCCTTATAGTTCAGGAGGCGAGAGTCCAATATCCTGAGTTGGTTTCTCCTGAGGTCTCTCTCCTTGTATTGCAGACAGCCACTTTGTCATTGCAGATTTGTTTCTCATTGTGTCTTCACGTCATTATTCCTTCATGTGCTCATATCACTGTGTTCTCTCTGTATGTCCAAATTACTTCCTCTTATCAGGATACCTGATAAGAATCAAGAAGAATTGATGCTTTTGAACTGTGGCATTGGAGAAGACTCTTGAGAGTCCCTTGGACTGCAAGGAGATCCAACAAGTCAATCCTAAAGGAAATCAGTCCTGAATATTCACTGGAAGGACTGATGGTGAAGTTGAAGCTCCAATAGTTTGGCAAGCTGATGCAAAGAGCCAACTCGTAAGAAAAGACTCTGAAGCTGGGAAAGATTGAAGGCAGAAGGAGAAGGGGATGACAGAGGATAAGATGGTCGGATGACAAAAACTGACTCAACAGACATGAGTTTGAGCAAGCTCTGGGAGATGAAGGACAGGGAAGCCTGGCACCCTGCAGTCCATGGGGTTGAGAAGAGTCAGACATGACTAAGCGATTGAACAACAACAACAACAGTCAGGATACCAGTCCTAGAGAGGAGGGCCCACACTAACAGATTTATTTAAACGTAATCATCTCTCCTCTCTCCTCTCTAAATAGAGCCACAGTCAGATCTAAGGGGTTATGGTTTTGACATATGAATTTGGGAGCAGGGGACATAATCCAGTCCACAAGATGAAGCAAATGTAAATATGCAAGGAGATAATGGGTATTCAAGCACAAGGCAGGTTGCAGGGTGCTTTAGGGCAGGATTCATTATCACTTGGAAGGAAATGACAGAACACTGCCCCAGACCTTCACCAGGAGCAACTGGCTCCTGGAAACCTTCTTGTTGAGTTGGAAAGTAGAAAAGGAGGGCACGGGGAACGGGAGGAACGAGGGACACATACAGAACAATTTTAGGAATATTTTGGCCAGTGGGCATCCATTCTCTTTCATATTTTTACTTTGATTTCCTTTGAGAACTTACCTCCTCTGTAGAAATATCCTGCATTACTTAGCTAACTGGTTAGAGTCTCCTGGAACATTGTGTCCTACCAAAGTGATGTAAGGATGAAGAAAAATTGTGTTTCATTTACTTCTTCTGAAGAGCTCTGATAGCCCAAAATGTCATAATTCTTGCTTTTCAGTTGCTCAGTTGAATCCACCTCGTTGTGCCCCCATGGGCTGCAGCACACCAGGCTTTCTTGTCCTTCATCATCTCCCAGGGATTATGTAAACTCGTTGAGTCA
Source organism: Bos indicus x Bos taurus (assembly GCF_003369695.1). Taxonomy (NCBI): domain Eukaryota; kingdom Metazoa; phylum Chordata; class Mammalia; order Artiodactyla; family Bovidae; genus Bos; species Bos indicus x Bos taurus. The sequence continues at coordinate 15,430,755 of NC_040096.1, read as the reverse complement.
GTGATGCCATCCAACCATTTCATCCTCTGTTGTCCCATTCTCCTCCTGCCTTCAATCTTTTCCAGCATCAGGGTCTTTTCCAATGAGTTGGCTCTTTGCATCAGGTGGCCAAAGTACTGAAGCTTCAGCATCAGTCCTTCCAATGAATATTTAGGGTTGATTTAGGATTGACTTGTTTGATCTCCTAGCTGTCCAAGGGACTCTCAAGAATATTCTCCAACACCACAGTTCAAAAGCATCAGTTCTTCGGTGCTGTCCTTCTTTATGGTCCAACTCTTACGTCCATACATGACTACTGGAAAAACCATAGTTTTGACTATATGGATCATTGTCAGCAAAGTGATGTCTCTGCTTTTTGATATGCTGTCTAGGTTTGTCATAGCTTTTCTTCCAAGGAGCATGCATCTTTTAATTTCATGGCTGCAGTTACTGTCCACAGTGACTTTGGAGCCCAAGAAAATAAAATCTTTCACTGTTTCCATTGTTTCCCCATCTATTTGCCCTGAAGTGATGGGACTGGATGACATTATCTTAGTTTTTTGAATGTTGAGTTTTAAGCTAGCTTTTCCACTCTTTTCTTTTTTACCTTCATCAAGAAGCTCTTTAGTTTCTCTTGACTTTCTACCATAAGGGTGGTGTCATCTGCATATCTGAGGTTACTGATATTTCTCCTGGCAATTTTGATTCCAGCCTGTGCTTCATTCAGCTTGGTGTTTTGCCAGATATATTTTGAAAATAAGTTAAATAAGCAGGATGACAATATACAGCCTTGATATACTCCTTCCCCAATTTTGAACCAGTCTTTTGTTCCATGTCTAGTTCTAACTGTTGCTTCTTGACCTGCATACAGGTTTCTCAAGAGGCAGGCAAGGTGGTCTGGTATTTGGATCACTTTAAGAATTTTCCACAGTTGTTGTGATCCACACAGTCAAAGGTTTTAGCATAGTCAATGAAGCAGAAGTAGATGTTTTTCTGGAACTCTCTTGCTTTTTCTATGATCTAACAGATGTTGGTAGTTTGATCTCTGGTTCTTCTACCTTTTCTAAATCCATCTTGAACTTCTAGAAGTTCTCAATTAATATATTGTTAAAGCCTAGTGAAGGATTTGGGGCAGTACCTTGCTAGTATGTGAAGTCAGGGAAATTGTACAGTAGTTTGAACATTCTTTGGCATTGCCTTTCTTTGGAAATGAAAACTGGAATGAAATGATTGGAGTGAAAACTGATCTTTTGTAGTCCTGTGGCCACTGCTGAGTTTTCCAAATTTGCTGGCATATTGAGTGCAGCACTTTAACAGCATCATCTTTTAGGATTTGAAACAGTGTAGCTGGAATTCCATCATCTCCACTAGCTTATTCATAGTAATATTTCCTAAGGCCCACTTGACTTCACACTCCAGGATGTCTGGCTCTAGGTGAGTGGTCACACCATTGTCGTTATCTGGATCATTAAGACCTTTTCTATACAGTTCTTCTGTGTATTCTTGCTAGTTCTTCTTAATATCTTCCGCTTGTTAGGTCCATAACCATTTCTGTCCTGTAGTCCCATTTTTGCATGAAATGTTCCCTTGGCATCTCTAATTTTCTTGAAGAGATCTCTAGTCTTTCCCATTCTAATATTTTCCTCTATTTCTTCATGTTGTTCATTTAAGATTGCTTTCTTGTCTCTCCTTGCTATTCTTTGGAACTCTGAATTCAGATGGGTATATCTTTCCCTTTCTCCTTTGCCTTTAGCTTCTCTTCTTTCCTCAGCTATTTGTAAGGCCTCCTCAGACAAACATTTTGCCTTGTTGCATTTCTTTCTCTTGGGGATGGTTTTGGTCACTTCCTCCTGTACAGTGTTATAAACCTCCATCCATAGTTCTCAGGAACTCTTGTCTGTCTAATCCCTTGCATCTGTTCCTCACTTACACTGTATAATCATAAGGGATTTGATTTAGGTCATACCTGAATGGCCTAGTGATTTTCCCTACTTTCTTCAACTTAAGTCTGAATTTTGCAATATGGAATGCATGATCTGAGCCATAATCAGCTCCCAGTCTTGTTTTCATTGACTATATAAATCTTCTCCATCTTTGGCTACAAAGAATATAATCAATCTAAGTTCCTTATTGACCATCTGGTGATGTCCCATGTGTAGAGTCACCTCTTGTGCTGCTGGAAAAATGTGTTTGCTATTACCAGTATATTCTCTTGGCAACACTGTGTAAGCCTTTGCCCTGCTTCATTTTGTACTCCAAGGCCAAACTTGCCAATTACTCCAGGTATCTCTTGACTTCCTATTTTGCATTCCAGACCCCTATGATGAAAAGAACATCTTTAGTTCTAGAAGGTCTTGTAGTTCTTCATTGACCCATTCAACTTCATCTTCTTTGGCATTAATGGTTAGGGCATAGACTTGAATTACTGTGATGTTGAATGGTTTGCCATGGAAATGAACCAAGATCATTGTCATTTTCGAGATTGTACCCTAAGTCTGGTTTCTGCCCTATTGCTGGTTCTTAATGCTTTTCAAGATTCTTTCCTCTAATTCTCTTTTGCTCAAAGTAGCCAGAGTTTGGGTCTGTTGCTTACAACCAGAAAAGCCGTTAACTGGTAACAAAGTAGAAGGATGAACAGAAAGAAGTCTGCAACAGAGGAGCAAAGATGGAAGGAGGGAATATGGAAGGAATAGAGAGGATAGAAAATTGAAAGAGAGGGAAGAAGAGATGGAAGAAAGAAATGGATAAAAGGGATGGAAAAGAAGAGGAAGGATGAATGAATGAAAAGGTCACATGGCATAGCCACTCAGATCTTCCTTGAGTGAAATCAGCTCTATACCAAGAGAAGAGAATATGGTTTTCTGCTAATGCTTAACATACAGAGTTTCAGCTCAGTGAGATCTTTGTATTCATGGAAACTAGTGGTCCACCCAAGTCATTTAACCCCAAAAGTTTTCACTTCCTGGAGCACCCTCTGGTTATTAAACCTTTTATGGAGCAGAAATTTGCTCCCAATAATGTATATGCTATGGAGCAGCTCAACACAGATCCCCTAGCAGACTTGCAAATATTTTCAGACTCATTGGGAGAGAAAGGGTGGAGATACAGAAGCTATTCTCAATGAGGTCTCTATATCCCAGATTCTGGTCCTCAGCTCCATAGGTCCAGAAACTCAACTTATCCAGGGGACCTAGAATGGACCAATCACTTTAGACAAATTTATAATATTATGGACAGATAGAACAGGATCCCGATTTATCAGTACAGAAATACTAGGTTAGAATCAGATCTGGATCCAAATGTAGCCCCTGTATTTCTTATCTTGTAACTTTTGTGCCAGCTTATTAACTTCTCTGGGTTTGAGTAATGCCTGTGATTGGTGCGAGGGTTGCATTAGATATTCCCTGTGACGTGCCTGGACATTAGGAGGATCCACCACAAATCACTTGTCGTCCCTCACTTTCTGTACCTGACTCCTCTCCTGAACCTCTTCAGATGCTCTCAGCCTCATCTGTTCTTGCTTCAGCCCCTGTAACAACAACCAGCTCTGCGTGGGCTCTGACTTACTTCAAGCAGGGGCACCCTGGCAGTGTCTTCCGCCTGCCTGTTTCGGCTCCTCTCCATCATGGCCATTCTACGGACCTGAGGTGTGGGAGGCTGCAGAACACTGCTTGGTGCCCTCCTGCACATGGCCTTGAAGGGTATGGGGATTACCCCCATAGAGTGAATCTCTGATGGAGAGACAGGACCCAGGATAAATCCTTCCGTCCTTCTCCATTCCCCTGTCCTGTGACCATTGATAAGGCCTCTCAGAGGTCTGTCCCTACATCCTTGGACCCTTGGTCCCTTAGAATTTGGTTTCTAGTGGCACTTGGCTGTGGCTTGACTCCCAATCATCCTTCTGTTGGTTTTTCCTCCTTCTCTCCCTCACTCTCTGAGGTGCTTACTCCCTACCTTGTAATGACAAAGAAGCTGTTTTCCTTAGAAGATCCAGGCTAAATTGAATTCTGACTTCCTTTCCCTTTGCAGTCACCAGATTACCTACATCAGTCTGTCCATTGTCTGGATCAGACAAATTTCATGAAATTCAGGAGATCATACTAAAAGCTTGCAGTTTGCTGGTATATATGTAGAGTGAAACATTATACAGCCTTAAAAGTAAAAAAGAAAAATTCTGTCGTATACTACAGCAAGGATGAACCTTGAGAATGTTGTCATTATTTAATCCCTAAGTCATGTCTGACTCTTTTGCAACCCCATGGACTGTAGCCCGCCTGGCTCCTCTATCCATGGGATTTCCCAGCAAGAATACTGGAGTGAGGGATTTCCGTAATGGTCCAGCAATTAAGATTCATGCTCCCAAGGAGAGGGCCTGGGTTCAATCCCTTGTCAGGGAACTAGATCCCACATGCCACAACTAAGACCTAGTGCAGTCAAATAAGTAAATATTTCAAAAGAGACAACTGGAGTGGTTGCCATTTCCTGCTCCAGGGGATCTTCCCGACTCAGAGACTGAACCCACATCTCTTGCATTGGCGGGCAGATTCTTTACCACTGAGCTACCAGGGAAGCACTTTGAGAACATTACACTCAATAAAATAAGCCAGTCTTAAAAATGAACAAAACTGTAAAGTTCCACTTATATCAGGTACCTAGAATAGTCAAATTCATAGAGACAGAAAATAGAATGGTGGTTACCAGGGGCTGGGGGGAAGGAGAAATGGGGAGTATTGTTTAATGGATGCAGAGTTTCTGCAGGATGAAGAGTTTTCAAGATTGGTTACACAAGGTGAATGTACTTTAAGAGTCCAGTGGGACAATTCCTTCTGGAGTTTGTAACCATATATTTTTTTGAAAGATTATTTATTGTTTTTGTTTGGCTGTGCTGGGTCTTAGTTGCGGCACTCAGGATCTTCATTGATTTTCATTGCAGCATGCAGGATCTTTCGTTGTGGTGTATGGGTTCTAGTTCGCTGGCCAGGGATTGAACCTGGGCCTCCTTAACTGGGAGCGTGGAGTCTTAGCCACTGGAGCACCAGAGAAGTCTCTGTAAACCATATTTTAATAAAAATAGTCAAGGATTCACTAGACTTAGTCTCTTATAATTAGACTATAAATATTACCTAAGCTACATTTTAGGTCTCGAAAGCCCTCTGTCATGGATTTGACTGTCTCCCCCTCCTAAATTCATATGTTGAAATCTTAACCTTCAGCACCTCAAAATGGACTTTATTTGTAAATAGTGTCATTGCAAATGTAATAAGTCAAGACATGGTCATGAGGGTGGGCCCCAGTCAAATATGAATCATGTCTTTATTAAAATGGTAAATTTAAGACACACACATACAGGGAAAATGCCATGTGATGGTGAAGGCAGAGGTAAGACAGGCCAAAGACTGCCAGCAAAGCACCTGAACCTGGGGGAAGGCACAGAACGGACTCCTTCTCACAGCTTCGAAGGAGCCCACTGTAGCGAGACTGCAGTCTTAGACAAGATATTCCCATGTTGTTGAAGCAACTATTGCTTTCTTAACTGGGGGCCAAATGATGGATCCTTTTAAAATTAGAGAAACTAACAAGTTCTCATTGTAAACAACTGTTTTGTTGTTACCTATAAAACAAAAGTCAAATTAACCTAAGAACTCTTTTGAATGAGAAAAACCAGTTTAGGAAGCTTCATTGAGCCCTTCCCAATGGGTCTTATAGATACTAAAAAGAGCAATTAAGAATATCAGCAGATACTTGGAAAAAACCCCAAAAGGTCTAGCTATTATTTCAATGAGGTAAAATTTATTTTTCTTTTAAAAAAAGGAGTTACTGCAGGTGAATTTTTAAAAATTCTTCAGATGGTTATTTAGAATGGGGTAAATAAAGTAGACATTTATGTGATTAAAACAAGATTTGATATTACTACACTACCTAACATTTCATGCAAAGATGGGCACTATGAAGGACAGAAATGGTATGGACCTAACAGAAGCAGAAGATATTAAGAAGAGGTGGCAAGAATACACAGAAGAACTGTATAATAAAGATCTTCATGACCCAGATAATCATGATGGTGTGATCACTTACCAAGAGCCAGACATCCTGGAATATGAAGTCAAGTGGGCCTTAGAAAGCATCACTATGAACAAAACTAGTGGAGGTGATAGAATTCCAGTTGAGCTATTTCAAATCCTGAAAGATGATGCTGTGAAAGTGCTGCACTCAATATGCCAGCAAATTTGGAAAACTCAGCAGTGGCCACAGGACTGGAAAAGGTCAGTTTTCTTTCCAATCCCAAAGAAAGGCAATGCCAAAGAATGCTCAAACTACCGCACAATTGCACTCATCTCACACGCTAGTAGAGTAATGCTCAAAATACTCCAAGCCAGGCTTCAGCAGTACAAGAACTGTGAAATTCCAGATGTTCAAGCTGGTTTTAGAAAAGGCAGAGGAACCAGAGATCAAATTGCCAACATCCGCTGGATCATCAAAAAAGCAAGAGAATTCCAGAAAAACATCTATTTCTGCTTTATTGACTATGCCAAAGCCTTTGACTGTGTGGATCACAATAAACTGTGGAAAACTCTGAAAGAGATGGGAATACCAGACCACCTGACCTGCCTCCTGAGAAACCTATATGCAGGTCAGGAAACAACAGTTAGAACCGGACGTGGAACAACAACAGACTGGTTCTAAATAGGAAAAGGAGTATGTCAAGGCTGTATATTGTCACCCTGCTTATTTAACTTATACACAGAGTACATCATAAGAAACGCTGGGCTGGAAGAGGCACAAGCTGGAATCAAGATTACTGGGAGAAATATCAATAACCTCAGATAAGCAGATGACACCACCTTTATGGCAGAAAATGAAGATGAACTGAAGAGCCTCTTGATGAAAGTGAAAGAGGAGAGTGAAAAAGTTGGCTTAAAGCTCAACATTCAGAAAACGAAGATCATGGCATCCGGTCCCATCACTTCATGGCAAATAGATGGGGAAACAGTGGAAACAGTGGCTGACTTTATTTTTCTGGGCTCCAAAATCACTGCTGATGGTGACTGCAGCCATGAAAGTAAAAGATGCTTACTCCTTGGAAGGAAAGTTGTGACCAACCTAGACAGCATATTCAAAAGCAGAGACATTACTTTGCTAACAAAGGTCCATCTAGTCAAGGCTATGGTTTTTCCAGTGGTCATGTATGGATGTGAGAGTTGGACTGTGAAGAAAGCTGAGCGCTGAAGAATTGATGCTTGTGAACTGTGGTGTTGGAGAAGACTCTTGAGAGTCCCTTGGACTGCAAGGAGATCCAACCAGTCCATCCTCCATCCTAAAGGAGATCAGTCCTGGGTGTTCATTGGAAGGACTGACGTTGAAGCTGAAACTCCAATACTTTGGTCACCCAGTGCAAAGAACTGACTCATTTTAAAAGACCCTGATGCTGGGAAAGATTGAGGGCTGAAGGAGAAGGGAATGACAGGATGAGATGGTTGGATGGCATCATCGACTTAATGGACATGGGTTTGGGTGAACTCTGGTTGTTGATGATGGACAGGGAGGCCTGGTGTGTTGCGATTCATGGGGTCACAAAGAGTGGACATGACTGAGTGACTGAACTGAACTGACCTGAACTGACACCACCTAAAGTTGGCTTTCCTGGAGTCTGAGACTGCAAAGAATCAGTTTGCCAATGCAGGAGATGCAGATTTGACCCTTGGGCCAGGAAGATCCCCTGGAGGACATGGTGACCCAGTCTAGTATTCTTGCCTGCAGAGTTCCCTGGACAGAGGAGCCTGGCAGGCTACAGACCATGGGGTCACAAAGAGCTGGACATAACTTAGTGACTAACACTAAGTCACTTAGGTCTGGCACCTTATCACACCTACCATAGCAAATTAATATGCAACCCCCCCACCCCCCCACCCCCGCACTGAGATCTCGCCTACACGTCAGGTTCCATCTCCCCTATCCTGTACTGTGTATTTTTTTTCTTTTCTATACCCAACAGCAAGACTTCATATATATTTTGTATAATTTTGGATTGCAATGTATGCCATCAAAATCATTGGAAGCCTTGACTCTATCATATATTGCATTTGCTCCCTTCCAGGTTTATATTTTCTGTAAACCCAGTATTCAGCTCATCTGCAGTAGGGACTGCGTCCTCTTTCTCCTGGGATTCAGAGCGTGACTCAGTGGTGCTTAGAAGGACATTGTCCTCATGATACACATTCTGCCTAGCCAAGTGAATAATCGTGATTTTATTACTGATGTCACCAACATGTTTACATGATTGGCACATTTCCCATAGGTTAACCAAAGTCTGTGAGATGCAAAATCCTATCTCTTTCCATTAAAATGATTTGGTGGTCATATACTAAAACATTCACAATTTCATTACAATTTTATTTTAAAAAATCAGAAGCTGCTGAAAACTCAGCAGTTTATCCTGTGACTCTGGCATGCTGCAGTCCATGGGCCACAAAGAGTTGGATACAACTTAGTGACTGAACAACAAACAGCAGCTATCTGCTTGCTTTCTTTCCTTTTGGTAGTCATTGTGCCCACAGCCTCCTAGATGGATAGGTAGATAGATAGATGATAAATATCACTAGGTATCGAGGGGGGTTCATATATATTGGCATCACAGCCGTGCATAGAATGGCTTTACTGAATTCAATACATAGGAAGACCAAGAGTGTCTTTTGTGTGTTTTGCATGAAACTGAAAAGTGAAAGTCAAGTTGCTCAGTCGTGTCCGACTCTTCACGACCCCATGGACTGCAGCCCACCAGACTCCTCCGTCCATGGGATTTTCCAGGCAAGAGTACTGGAATGGGGTGCCATTGCCTTCTCCGTATTTCGAAATAATAGACCTTAAATTCTCCATGAGTAAATCTTGTTTGATATTGTGTCACAGAAGGGAAACAGCTTTGACTTCATTTTTCCTCTCTAATCCCTCACACCAGGAGTCATAGCATCTGTTGATACCATCTTGCTCTCAGTTACCATTAACTCTGAGTAATCCTGGGTTCATCTCTTCACCTTCCAGGAAAATGAGAGCCTTGGGGAAGCCACCCTCTGAGGTCCCTTTTTCAGTCCTAATCCTGGGAGGCTTTGCGGTGGTAGGGGGCAGGGAATTCCTCATCATCAATATATGTTTTCAAAATGGCAATTCTCTTGTTAAGTCAAGCAGTTCTTGCTAGAAATTTGACAGAGACAGAATTGGAACAGGTTTAGTAATCATAATTTCAATCTCTCTCCAGACATGTTTTTCTGATGTTTATAAGTGAAGGGTGTCAAAAGCATTCCATTCACTGGCGTGAATTTTTATTGAATATTAAGAGTACATAATATATGACTTGGGAGGAAACTTCTATTAAATCTGTTTGGGGCCTTATGTAGATAAAGCTATTCAATTTGTGCTTTGCTTTGAAATGGATGCATTAATATTCATCTACAAATAATCTCTGGCTATTATTTTTACAGGTGCCTGAAACAATATATGCCTTTGAAAGACATGTGGGGAATCAGGGACTTCCCCGGGGCCCTAGAGAGCACCTTGATGATAATGCTTCCATGATATGACCCAACAAGGTAGTGCCAATATTCTTTTGTGATCATCAGAGGTGGCAACAGCCCTGATGAGTAGAGATGACATGAATACTAGTGAGATGTCAAGGGGCCAGGGTAGAGAAGTACCACTTTCTCATTAGTACAGAAATAGAATGTAGAGGAAATGTCAAAAATAAATAAAATTAAATTTTGGATTTCTCTCCAAAACCTAGCCTCCAAAAAACGATCTTTGAGGAAATTAACATGTATTGATGGTCAACTCTGCATAACAAATGTTACCAATGCAGTCACATCAAAACCCACAATAGCCCAAGGAAATACCAACATCAGACTGGGTGGTGTTCCAAAGGATAAAGGTACGGTAGGGAAAACCAGTATTTATTTAGTATTTATCACATTCCTCCCAAAAGTTGTGACTAACCTTCATAAGAACATTTTGAGATATGAATACACTTGACAGGTGAGGAAACTGAGGCTAGTAGAGGTTATGTGTCTCACCCAACCAAGAAGCGTCACATTTAACTGGCTCTGTGGACTCCTGAGTCTAAACTCTTTCTTTTCTACCTTGCTGCATCAAGGAATATAGTTGAAATTTGATTTTAAAACATTAACCCTGTGACTTCCCTCGTGGTCCAGTGGTTGAAAATCTACCTTTCAATGCAGAGGATGTGGGTTTGATCCCTGGTAGGGCAACTAAGATGCCATATGCTGTGAGGCAATGAAGCCCACATGCTGCTAACTGCTGAGCCAGTGCCATAACTAGAGAAGACCCAGCACTTCGGCAAAGACCCTATGCACTGCCAGGGAGACCCAGAGCAGCCAAGAAAAAATTATTCCTAAAAACATATTCAGTCACTCAGTCGGGTCCAACTCTTTGTGACCCCTGCAGCATGCCAGGCTTCCCTGTCCATCACCAATTCCCGGAGCTTACCCAAACTCAAGTCCATTGAGTCGGTGATGCCATCCAACCATCTCATCCTCTGTCATCCCCTTCTCCTCCTGCCCTCAATCTTTCCCAGCATCAGGGTCTTTTCCAATGAGTCAGTTTGTCACATCAGGTGGCCAAAGTATTGGAGTTTCAGCTTCAGCATCAGTGCTTCCAATGAACACCCAGGACTGATCTCCTTTAGGATGGAGGGGTCGGATCTCCTTGCAGTCCAAGAGACTCTCAAGAGTCTTCTCCAACACCACAGGTCAAAAGCCTCATTCTTCAGTGCTCAGCTTTCTTTATAGTCCAACTGTCACACCCATACATGACTACTGAAGAAACCATAGCTTTGACTAGACAGACCTTTGTTGGCAAAGTAATGTCTCTGCTTTTGAATATGCTATCTAGGTTGGTCATAACTTTCCTTCCAAGGAGTAAGCATCTTTTAATTTCATGGCTGCACTCACCATCAGCAGTGATTTTGGAGCCCCCCAAAATAAAGTTTCTCACTGTTTCCATGGTTTCCTCATCTATTTGCCATGAAGTGAGGGGACCAGATGCCATGATCTTAGTTTTCTGAATGTTGGGTTTTAAGCCAACATTTTCACTCTCCTCTTTCATTTTCATCAAGAGGCTCTTTAGTTCTTTGCTTTCTACCATAAGGGTGGTGTCACCTGCATATCTGAGGTTACTGATATTTCTTTCTCCCAGTAATCTTAATTCTAGCTTGTGCTTCATCCAGCCTGGCATTTCACATGATGTACTCTGAATATAAGTTAAATAAGCAGGGTGACAATTTACAACACTGACATACTTCTTTCCCAATTTGTAACCAGTCTGTTGTTCTATGTCCAGTTCTAACTGTTGCTTCTTGACTTGCATACAGATTTCTCAAGAGGCAGGTCAGGTGGTCTGGTAGTCTCATCTCTTGAAGAATTTTCCACAGTTTGTTGTGATCCACACAGTCAAAGCCTTTGGCATAGTCAATAAAGCAGAAGTAGATGTTTTTCTGGAACACTCTTGCTTTTTGCATATTTTTTCATTAAAATTTCTACAATTCTTTTGGGCATTGAGGCATTTTTTCAATAGTCTAAAATTTAAACATATTTCAGTAGGCAAACTGTTCTCTAAATCTTTTTCTTTTTTTTTTTTAATTCCTCCACACAGCAGTGCAGGGTTGACTCAAGGTCCATAAATTTGCTATGGTGGTCAATTAACCTTCTGGAATTGTATGTCAGATTGAGTGTGTGTGTGTGTATGTGTGTGTTTGTGTGTGTTTGTCTACAACTTTCAAAAGTCTCAATTCCAAAGAAGGTTAGGAATTCATGGCATAGATTAATAGAACTATTGTTAGTCTCCAGGTCACTGGTGCTTGCAAGGAATGTAAGAGGATGAACAATATAAGCCACAGAGGAGGTGGGTGCTCAGCATGAACTACCAGATCCTTAGAAGAAATCCACTAACAAGCTTAAGGGAGGTGAGAGTCCTGCAAATTTGTGTATGGATAGAGTCATCACCAAGTGTATCTTGTTCAGTCCTGAGCACCATAGTTACAAAGGGCCTTGGCCAACCAGGGAGTAGCCAGAGGGGAGCAACCTCGATGGATGTTGCATCAGGAAACCACTCAATGCAAAGAAGAGGTGGAGGGATAGAGTGTGAAAGGAACGCTCAGACACTGAAAGTAGGAGTGTAAATGGTACAACTTTGGAAAGCACTATGGTCATACATATAAAAATAATCTAAAAATGTGGATATCCTACAGCTTGGCAATGCTACCTGTCCACAGAGAAACTCTTACCCATGTGTATAAGGAGACAAGTAGAATATGAATTTAGAATTATGTGTAATAGCAGAAATAAAAATAACCAAAATACAGAAAAATTTACAGCCTATATATTTATTGACACAATTTGTTTAAAAAATGTAGAATAGTCACAGAATGGGGAATGAATAGCTCATAAAATGAATGAACTTCTCTGGTGGTCCAGTGGTTAAGAAATCTGCCTTGCAATGTAGGGGACATGGTTCAATCCCTGGTTGGGGAACTAAGATCCCAGAGGCCACATTGAAACTAAGCCTGAGTGCCACAACTGCTGAGCCTGTGTGCTCCAGAGCATGCACGCCATAACTAGAGAGGCTGCGTGCTGCAGCAAAGACCGATGCAGCCCCCAAAATAAATAAAAGAATGTTAAAAAGTAAAAATATAAATGTAAACAAGCAAAAACAATGCAGTATCTGTGAAGCATAATAAAGTAAAACAATAAAAGATAAATAATTTAAAAAAGTAAACTGAATAAATTATGTACCAATGTGGACAAATCTCAACACAAATTATCAAGACCATTTTTTAAAGGTTATATACAATGTGGTATTCGCCACATAAACTTTAAAATTATGCAAAAATAAACAATATATTGTGCATGTATACATGTATATACGGTAAAGTAGAAAATGTGTTTGGGAATGATTACACCAACTTTCAGAAGATTACCTCAGGGAGTAGGATAAAGAATGGCTTTAGAGCAATTACAAAGGGAGTTTTGGCTTTGTCTGAATTATTTTTTTGATCTGAAGGAAATATGGAAAAATAGTGCAGTTTAACAAAGGCAGATAGTGAATACATACTTTTAATTGTCTCTAGTATTGTTGTTGTATATCTCTGTGCTTGAAAAATTTTATAATATCAAAACACAGAAAGACTTGGTGAGCTGCCTTTACTGAAAAGTTTCAGGTTAGAGCTGAATGTCTTCTAGAACAGGAGTCCCCAGCCTTGGGGGGATTAGGAAGTAGGTTGCACAGCAGCCATGAAACTAAATGATGCTTGCTCCTTGGAAGGAAAGTTATGACCAACCTAGACAGCATATTAAAAAGAGACATTACTTTCCCAGCAAAGGTCCATCTAGTCAAAGCTATGGTTTCTTCAGTAGTCATGTATGGATGTGAGAGTTGGACTATAAAGAAAGCTGAGCGCTGAAGAATGGATGCTTTCGAACTGTGGTGTTGGAGAGGACTCTTGAGAGTCCCTTGGACTGCAAAGAGATCCAACCCCTCCACCCTAAACAGATTAGTCCTGGGTGTTCATTGGAAGGACTGATGCTGAAGCTGAAATTTCAATACTTTGGCCACCTGATGCAAAGACCTGACTCATTTGAAAAGACCCTGATGCTGGGAAAGATTGAAGGTGGAGAAGGGGATGACAGAGGATGAGATGGTTGGATGGCATCACTGACTCAATGGATGTGAGTTTGGGTAAGCTCCGGGAATTGGTGATGGACAGGAAGGCCTGGCGTGCTGCAGTCCATGGGATTGCAAAGAGTTGGACGTGACTGAGTGACTGAACTGAACCGCACAGCAGGAGCTGAGTGGCTGGCAAGTGAGTGAAGCGTCATCTGTATTTACAGCTGCTCTCCATCACTCACTCTACCGCCTGAGCTCTGCCTCCTGTCAGATCAATGGTAGCAGTAAGTCCTCACAGGAGCATGAACCCTACTGTGAACTGCACAAGTTAGGGATCCAGGTTGCATGCTCCTTATGAGAATCATCCCCAAACCACCCCCTCATCCCGGTCCCTGGAAAGATTGTCTTCCATGAAAATAGTACCTAGTGCCAGAAAGTTTGGGAACCGCTGTTTCAGAGGCAATTCCTGTAACAACATAGACTAAATTGACCAGTGGCTCTTTTCCAGCTCGAAGCCTCTCAGAGTCTGGCGCCCTCAACAGCATCCTAGCATTTGGATAACCAGCCTGCATCTGTGTTGCACCTGCTTCGTTTCCCCTGGTGAGTTAGGTGCAATGCTGGAGCAGAATGCAAGGAAATGAAAATCCCTTTTGATTGGATGCAGCCAGGGTCCCTTTCCACACTTAGAGCCTGTGTTTGATTCCTACTCAATTTGAGAAAACTTCTCAAACTTACTGTTTTCAGAGTTCCAGCCAGAGGTTAAATCATGTTAGAGATTGTCTTTATCCGTGATCCCTTTCACCTACCTTCTTATTTCTCTGGGCAAGAAACCAACCTCACCACCCACTCTACCCTGTCCCCAGTACTTTCAAAACAGCTCTGGCCCACATAAGGGGCCTCTTACCTCACCCTGTCACCTCCCCATATGCCTCCTCTGAACCAGCATCCCACATGGCATAGGCTGTTTTCTTGCCCTTTCTCTGTTCAGAGCTTCACTGTTTACCGTTTTCTACCAAGGTGAAAATGAGGTGATGACATTTGCCAGGAATCAAGTTCCACAGTCTCTATGGTACCTGTTTTGGGGGTAAGACTTTAACTCAAAGTGGCTCATGGGATTGATAGAATGAAAAAGAAGCAGGAGTGGGACTTTACAATCAGTGGTAAAGTATCTCCTTGCCAATGCAGGGGACTTTGGTTCAATCCCTGGTCAGGGAAGATTCCGCATGCAGCGGGGCAACTAAGCGTGTGCCTCAACTACTGAGCCCGTGCGCCCTAGGCCCATGCTCTGCAATAAGAGAAGCCACCTTAATGCTCAAGCACCACAGCTAGAGAGTAGCCACAACTATGCAACTAGAGAAAGCTCACAGCAATGAGGAAGCCCGCTCGCAGCAATGAAGGCCCGGCGCAGTCAAAAATAATTAAAAGTGATAGAGAAAGGGGAAAATAATGCTTTTCAAAAAGAAGAAGTAGGAGAGATACTTGGTGGCAGGCAGGCCTCAGACTCATGTCTAAGAGGTTCTTGATTCCTCCAGACAACCTTTCATTTGAGAGAATGCTTTCCTTTTGACTTGGCATATGCATTGGGAGCCAATCAGTCCTGGTGTGAATCTTTGTTTGCTACTTTCTGGCTGAGGAATCTTTGGCAAGTTTCTTAAATATTATGTGTTCTTAAACATGCAGCCCTCTTAGAAGTTAAGGAACAAAATAAAGTATGCATTAATATGATAATACTCAGTTAATGTTAGTCCCTGAATTAGTTATCTATGCTACATAACAAATTGCCCCCAAACTTAGCAGCTTATAATAGTAACTTCATTTGGTTTTTATTTATTTATTTTTAAAGATTTATTCCAGGCACTTGTGGTTTTTTAAGTTATTTATTTGGCTGCATGCAGGATCTTTATTGCCTCATTAGGGATTTCTCATTGCAGGCTCTAGAGCACAAGGCTCAGTAGCTGTGGATCAAGCTTAGTTGTTCTGCAGCATGTGGGATCTTAGTTCCCCGAGTGGGGATCAAACCTAGGATCCCTGCATTGCAAGGCAGATTCTTAACCAGTGGACCCGCAGGGAAGTCCCAGTGATACATTTTAATCTCACCATTTCTGTGAGTCAGGCGTCCAGGTGTGACTTGGCTGGGTCCTCCGGCTCAAGGTCTCTTACAGGCTGCAGCCAAGGCGTCAGATGGGGCTGACTGCTGACGTCATCTAGTGACCTGACCAGAACAGTTACTAATGGGCTGTTGGCTAGAGGACCTCAGTTTACCACTGGTGATGGCAGGAGGCCACCCTGCATTCTTTGCCACAGGGGCATCTCAACATGGTAGCTGACTTTAGAGACAGAGGGAGAGGGGAGTCACATTCTTGTATAGCCTGGCTTCAGGATTGACATCTCAGTTTTCCCATCTCCCACACATTAAAGGAAGCCACTAGTACAACCCACACTCTTGGGGATAAGATTATACAGAAGTGTGATTTCCAGGAGGTAGGGCTCATTGGAGACCATTTTTCAAGGCTGCCTACCACAGCTATGTTTCTTTTTCCCTGTTGTGGGTCGATACTGATCAAAAGATATGCACATACTGCCCTTTGTCATGGAGAAGGCAATGGCACCCCACTCCAGTACTCTTGCCCGGAAAATCCCATGGACAGAGGAGCCTGGTGGGCTGCAGTCCATGGGGTCGCTAAGAGTCGGACATGACTGAGCGACTTCACTTTCACTTTTCACTTTCATTCATTGGAGAAGGAAATGGCAACCCATTCCAATGTTCTTGCCTGGAGAATCCCAGAGACAGGGATCCTGGTGGGCTGCCATCTATGGTGTCGCACAGAGTCGGACATGACTGAGTGACTTAGCAGCAGCAGCAGCAGCAGCCCTTTGTCAAAGCTGTTTTAATTTCAGGTATTACTAATGCATATACATATAACTTCTTAATATTTTTTGTGTGTGTACTTTTTGTTTTGTTTTGCTTTACTTTACAATATTGTATTGGTTTTGTCATACATTGACATGAATCTGCCACAGGTGTACATTTGTTCCCCATCCTGAACCCCCCTCCCACCTCCCTCCCCATCCCATCCCTCTGGGTCATCCCAGTGCACCAGTCCCGAGTACCCTGTCTCATGCATCAAACCTGGACTGGCGATCCGTTTCACATATAATAATATACATGTTCCCATTCAGATCATATTTACATAGAAATTGTATAGTATTCCCATGTACGCATAAAACTTCTTTGAGAATTTCTGATACCTTAAGACCAGTGAGTGTGTGCTTAGTCTCTTTGCAACCTCATGGACTGTAACTCACCAGGCTCTGCTATCCATGGATTCTCCAGGCGAGAATATTGGAGTGGGTTGCCATGCCCTGCTGCAGGGGATCTTCCCAACCCAGGGATCGAACCTACGTCTCCCACACTGCAGGCAGCCCAATGGCCTCTCATACAGCATGTCTTTGGGCCTGAAGGATGTTCCATCCACTTACAGATACAGGGGAGGTCACAGTCTGAACCCCCACCCCCATTATTCACTACCCCATTCTCCCTTTGATTCCTCGGAAGACAGGCCATCTCCCCTGCCCAGCTGGGAAGACCTAACACAGGCCCCCAGCCCTGTCACTTTGCCTAAGACCCGGAAGATATTGTATGCATTTCCCTCTTACCTCCTGGTCCCTGCCTGGTGCATGCATCTCTCTGTTGAGACATCAACTGTGGCTCCATTTTTGCCAACTTCTAGTAAATTAAAGAATCATTTCACGATCATACAGGCCTTGTAAACACAGCTCTGTGTCAAAAAATTCAAGAATACCAAAGCCTCCTACTTCTTTTTTTTTTTTTTAATCGAAGTATAATTGATTTACAATGCTGTGCCAATGTCTGCTGTATAGCAAAGTGACTTTTTCGTTACACACATACAGATGTTCTTTTTCTGGTACATATTCTTTTCCATTGCAGTTTATCCGGGATATTGAATAGAGTTCCTTGTGCTACACAGTAGGACCTTGTTGTTTATTCATCCTATATATAATAGTTTACATCTGCTAAACCCACACTTCCCTCCTCCTCCCGGCCCCTCCTTGGGGACTAGAAATCCGTTCTCTCTGTCTGTGAGGCTGTTACTGTTTTATAGATAGGTTCATCTGTGCCGTATTTTAGATCCCACATGTAAGTGATATCATATGGGATTTGTCTTTCTCTTTCTTGGTATGAAAATCTCTAGTTGCATCCATATTGTTGCAAATATGAAGCCTCCTTCTTGTCTTTATCATGCAACTTCACTTTCTATCAAAACCTCTGAACCTTGAAAGTGTCAGACAGACAGATGTTTGTAGCTTACGTTCTTGTTGCTCTGTCACTCTGTCCTGCTCACCTGGCCCCACTCTGGCCGTCTGTTTGCCCCCCTCCCACTGCTCTTCTTTGTGGTCATTTCCCAGCACCCAGGGGAACTGTGGGCCAGCACCACTGGTCATCTCCTTGCATCCCCTGTGGTGCTTTGCGCCTCACTCTTGCTCATGTTATCCCCTGTATCTATGATGCTTTGCTCACCTGACTCTCTTCTTCCTCCTTTAGAACACAACTCAGTGCTGAGTCCAGGCAACTGAGCGTTAATTCCTAAGCCCACAGTGGTCCTTCTGTGACAGAGAGTAGTATTACTATAGTACTTACTGTGTTATATTGTAATGTCCGGTTTGCATACTCACCTTCACCCTAGGGGCCTTCTCCAAAACGGACCCAGTGTCCACTGTGTTATCTCAACATATTAAGATATTACATTATCTCAAGAAAGTAAAGGTCATATATTACTGGGACAAGCCCACAACTAACATCATACTCAATGAAGAGAGATTGAAAGCTTTTCCTCTAAGTTCAGGAGCAAGACAAAGTGTGCCCACTCTCACCACGCCTCTTTAACATGATAGGGAAGTCCTAATTAGAGCAATCTGGCAAGAAAAAGAAATAAAACATATCGGAATTGGAAAAGAGGAAGTAAAATTGTCTCTATTTGCAGATGGCATGATTTTATATACAGAAAATCCAAAAGATTGCAACCAAAAAACAGCTGGATCTAATCTAGGCATTATGTTTATTCCTGCTTTGCAAATACAGTAAGTCCCCTACATGTAAGCCTTCAAGTTGGAAACTTTTAAAAATCCAAATGTGCCTAGAGAAAGGAGGAAGAGAGATATGACAAAGAAGAAGTAACCGAAGAGCTAAAGGGATTCACGATGCAGGAGAAGGAAGGGGATTTTCTGTATTTGTGGGGGTGCTTTTAGCTTTTGAGGCACAGGCCTTGAACATAGAAGGCTACACAAAGGTTGCAGCAGCTGTTCACAAAGCAATCCAGTGCTACCGTGTCATCTGTATGAGAAAAAAATAGCTACTACCCAGACTCCACATCATCTCATTCAGGAGGGTAGATAGAATTAAATCCAGCAAGGAATCAGAACCCGTGCCACCAGCGTCAGGCGTCAGTGAAATGGCAGCTTGCCCTCCATCTCCTATTGCTGCCGATTCTTCAGTTCTACCATCTCTCACCTCCTCTCCCAACTCCATCAGGAACTCTTCTTACTTGTCCTTCTTGCCAGCTCCTGTAAGCCAGCTGTTGTACTGTATTACTGTAGTTTTCAAGGAATTGTACTGTAAGATTAAAAACATTATTTTTATTTTTGTGTGTTTCTTTGTGTGTATTATTTGTGTGAACAGTATTATAAACCTATTACAACACAGTAGTGTATAGCTGATCCTGATAGTTGGGTACCTAGGCTAACCTTGTTGGACTTACAAATGAACTGGATTTATGAATGTGTTCTTGGTATTGAACTCCTTTGTATGCAGTAGAATTACTACATACAGTGGGTTGGGAGAGGTTAACAGGTCAGGTCAGTTCAGTTCAGTTCAGTCACTTAGTCATGTCTGACTCTTTGTGACCCCATGGACTGCAGCATGCCAGGGCTCCCTGTCCATCACAAATGCCCAGAGACTACTCATACTCATGTCCATTGAGTCAGTGATGCCATCCAACCATCTCATCCTCTGTCGTCCCCTTCTCCTCCCACCTTCAATCTTTCCCAACATCAGGGTCTTTTCAAATGCATCAGTTCTTCACATTAGGTAGCCAAAGTATTGGAATTTCAGCTTCAACATCAGTCCTTCCAATGAACACCCAGGACTGATCTCTTTGCAGTCCAAGGGACTCTCAAGAGTCTTCTCCAACACTACAGTTCAAAAGCATCAATTCTTCGGCACTCAGCTTTCTTTATAGTCCAACTGTTACATCCATACATGACCACTGGAAAAAACCATAGCCTTGACTAGATGGACTTTTGTTGGCAAAGTAATGTCTTTGCTTTTTAATATGCTGTCTAGATTGGTCATAACTTTTCTTCCAAGGAGCAAGCGTCTTTTAATTTCATGGCTGCAATCACCATCTTCAGTGATTTTGGAGCCCAGAAAAATAAAGTCTGCCACTGTTTCCACTGTTTCCCCATCTATTCACCATAAAGTGATGGGACCAGATGCCATGATCTTCGTTTTCTGAATGTTTAGTTTTAAGACAACTTTTTCACTCTCCTTTTTCACTTTCATCAAGAGATTCTTTAGTTCTTCTTCACTTTCTGCCATAAGGGTGGTGTCATCTGCATATCTGAGGTTATTGGTATTTCTCCCAGCAATCTTGATTCCAGCTTGTGCTTCCTTCAGCCCAGCATTTCTCATGATGTACTCTGCTGCTGCTGCTGCTAAGTCACTTCAGTCGTGTCCGACTCTGTGCAACCCCATAGACGGCAGCTCACCAGGCTCCCCCGTCCCTGGGATTCTCCAGGCAAGAACAGTGGAGTGGGTTGCCATTTCCTATTCCAAATGCATGAAACTGAAAAGTGAAAGTGAAGTCGTTCAGTCATGTCCGACCCTTAGCGACCCCATGGATTTCAGCCCACCAGGCTCCTCCATCCATGGGATTTTCCAGGCAAGAGGACTGCAGTGGGGTGCCATCGCCTTCTACGGATGTACTCTACATATAAGTTATATAAGCAGGGTGACAATATACAGCCTTGATGTACTCCTTTCCCAATTTGGAACCAATCTGTTGTTTCATGTCCAGTTCTAACTGTTGCTTTCTGACTTGTATACAGATTTCTGAGGAGGCAGGTCAGGTGTTCTGGTATTCCCATCTCTTTTAGAATTTTCCACAGTTTGTGGTGATCCGCACAATCAAAGGCTTTGACATAGTCAATAAAGCAGAAATAGATGTTTTTCTGGAACTCTCTTGCTTTTTCCATGATCCATTTGATGCTGGAAATTTGATTTCTGGTTCCTCTGCCTTTTCTAAAACCAACTTGAACATCTAGAAGTTCACAGTTCACATATTGCTGAAGCCTGGCTTGGAGAATTTTGAGCATTACTTTACTAGTGTGTGAGATGAGTGCAATTGAGTGGTAGTTTGAACATTCTTTGGCATTGCCTTTCTTTGGGATTGGAATGAAAATTTTCCAGTCCTGTGGCCACTGCTAATTTTTCCAAATTTGCTGGCATATTGAGTGTAACACTTTCACAGCATCATCTTTCAGGATTTGAAATAGCTCAACTGGAATTCTGCCACCTCCACTAGTTTTGTTCATAGAGATGCTTCCTAAGGCCCACTTGACTTCACATTCCAGGATGTCTGGCTCTAGGTGGGTGATCACACCATCATAATTATCTAGATAGTGAAGATCTTTTTTGTACAGTTCTTCTGTGTATTCTTGCCACCTCTTCTTAATATCTTCTGCTTCTGCTAGGTCCATGCGATTTCTGTCCTTTATTGAGCCCATCTTTCATGAAGTGTTCCCTTGGTATCTCTAATTTTCTTGAAGAGATCTCTAGTCTTTCTCATTCTATTGTTTTCCTCTATTTCTTTGCACTTATCACTGAAGAAGGCTTTCTTATCTCTCCTTGCTATTCTTTGGAACTCTGCCTTCAAATGGGTAGATCTTTCCTTTTTTCATTGCTTTTTGCTTCTCTTCTTTTCACAGCTATTTTTAAGGCCTCCTCAGACAGCCATTTTGATTTTTCACATTTCTTTTTCCTGGGGATGGTCTTGATTCCTGCTTCCTGTACAATGTCATGAACCTCTGTCCATATTTCTTCAGGAACTCTGTGTATCAGATCTAATCCCTTGAATCTATTTGTCACTTCCACTGTATAATTATAAGGGATTTGATTTAGGTCATACCTGAATGGTCTAGTGGTTTTCCCTACTTTCCTCAAAAATACATCTGAATTTGGCAATAAGGAGTTCATGATCTGAGCCACAATCAGCTCCCAGTCTTATTTTTGCTGACTGTATAGAGCTTCTCCATCTTTGGCTGTAAAGAATATAATCAATCTGATTTTGGTGTTTACCATCTGATGATGTCCATGTGTAGAGTCTTCTCTTGTGTTGTTCGAAGAGGGTGTTTGCTATGACCAGTGTGTTCTCTTGGGAAAACTCTATTAGCCTCTGTCCTGCTTCATTCTGTACTCCAAGGCCAAATTTGCCTGTTACTCCAGGTATTTCTTGACTTCCTACTTTTGCATTCCAGTCCCCCATAATGAAAAGGACATCTTTGTTGGGTGTTAGTTCTAAAAAGTCTTGTA
The DNA here is from genome assembly GCF_003369695.1 of Bos indicus x Bos taurus. NCBI lineage: Eukaryota > Metazoa > Chordata > Mammalia > Artiodactyla > Bovidae > Bos > Bos indicus x Bos taurus. The sequence goes on along the minus strand of NC_040096.1, from coordinate 15,408,503 downwards.
GGTCTTCATAGAACCATTCAACTTCAGCTTCTTCAGCATTACTAGTTGGGGCATAGACTTGGATTACTGTGATATTGGATAGTTTGCCTTGGAAATGAACAGAGATCATTCTGTCATTTTTGAGATTGCATCTAAGTTCTGCATTTCAGACTCTTTTGTTGACTGTGATGACTACTCCATTTCTTCTAAGGGATCCTTGCCCACAGTAGTAGATATACTGGTCATCTGAGTTAAATTCACCCATTCCAGTCCATTTTAATTTGCTGATTCCTAGAATGTTGACATTCATTCTTGCCATCTCCTGTTTGACCACTTCCAATTTACCCTGATTCATGGACCTAACATTCCAGGTTCCTATGCAATATTGCTCTTTACAGGATTGGACCTTGCTTCCATCACCTGTCACATCCACAACTGGATGTTATTGTTGTGTTGTTTTTGCTTTGGCTCCATCCCTTCATTCTTTCTGGAGTTATTTATCCACTGATTTCCAGTAGCATATTGGGCACCTACCGACCTAGGTAGTTCCTCTTTCAGTGTCCTATCTTTTTGCCTTTTCCTACTGTTCATGGGGTTCTCAAGGCAAGAATACTGAAGTGGTTTGCCATTCCCTTCTCCAGTGGACCACATTCTGTCAGACCTCTCCACCATGACCCATCTGTCTTGGGTGGCCCCACATGGTATGGCTTAGTTCCGTTGAGTTAGAAAAGGCTGCGGTCTGTGTGATCAGATTGGTTAGTTTTCTGTGATTGTGGTTTTCAATCTGTCTGCCCTCTGATGGGGAAAGATAAGAGGCTTATGGTAGCTTCCTGTTGGGAGAGACTAACTGAGCGGGAAACTGGGTCTTGTTCTGATGGGTGGGGCCATGCTCAGTAAATCTTTAATCCAATTTCCTGTTGATGGGTGGAGCTGTGTTCCCTCCTTGCTATTTACCTGGGGCCAAACTGTGGTGGAGGTGATAATGGCAACCTCCTTCAGAGATTCCATGCATGTAATTCTACACTCACTGCTCCCAACCCTGCAACAGGCCACCACCAACCCACGCCTCCACTGGAGACTCCTGGACACTCCCAGGCAAGTCTGGGTCGTCTGTTGTGGGGTCACTGCTCCTTTCTCCTGGGTTCTGGTGCACACAAGGTTCTGTTTGTCCCCTCCAAGAGTCTTTTTCCCAGTCCTGTGTAAGGTCTGACACCTCTATGGCTACTTAAGGTCTGACAAGGTCATGAGGTCAGAAAGGAGCTGGGAGAAGTTTGGAGTCCAATCTGTCCTGGAAGTCAATGCCCTTGACTGTTTAGCTAGACAGCCTGCATCTCCCCGCCCAGCTCTGAGTCCTCCACCCTCCCCTGTCAGCAGGAGGCCAGCGTGGGGTTGGTGCTCAATCCCTGTCTGTCTAATACAACTGAATGCAACCAAGCTGTTTATACAAAAGGAAATTACATTCCTACTGCCTTCATCAGAGCCAGGAGAAATGAACAGGTCTTTTTATATGCATTCGATTTAAATGTACTTATCTAATTTTTTCCTAAAAGACTAATCATCTTCGTCATCAATACATAAAGGCTCAATAAAAACTGCAGATAAAACATGGATGCAATTTGTTGTTGACATATAACCACCTTATATCAACCAGGTCTAGGTGCATTAGAGAAAAAAATTAGAGCTTTAATTACTTTTTGGCAAAATGTACAGTCATTTATAAGGGGGCTCTCGACTGTTGCTGAGTCAAAGCTGTTTGCATGTGTCTCACTGGCCCTTTAAATACCACTCTCTTGCTCTTTGGGAAAAGGAGAATGATGTAATTCTTCTAATTATAACTGACCAGGCTCTTCCATACTCGGTTTGATTCCCCGCAGGTTTCACTATTTGCCAATATCTATTTCACTGTAGCAGAAACGGGAAAAAAATTCCCAAGCCTAATCATCTAGAAATTCTTTGACTCTCTTCCACTTTAGTGGAATCACATTTTTGCACTTGAGGTCATCTTTATATATGAGAGGAGAGCAAGGTTGGGAGAAAGTTGGTATTAAAAATAGAGCAAAGTTCCAGATTCTCACTCTTTAGAGCTCATGGAAGATTCTGGCCTTTTATTATTTATGCTTAATGCTGGCACTACCACCCCTGCCTTGAGAGCATGCCAAGGATCTTCACAGTGCCCTGGCTTCATCTTGCCGGCTGCCAGGGTTGGCATCTTTCAGGAGGTTTCCTTTTATTTCTGCCCATCACATCCAGACACCATGGTGGCAGGACAAGTCCAGGCAAATGGAGCATCTGTTCACCTGCTAGGCTTGCCTCCCAATCCGAAACCCTGACCACCTCTCCCACTGCCACCTATTTCCTCCCCATACCCAAGGATGCCTCAGCCAGGAACATCACCTGCCCCAAAGTTCACAGTTTAGGGATGGAAGCAAAGATCAGTTAAATCATGAAATTAAATACTGAAAATATGCTGCCAACAAGAAAATCCCTTCTAGTCAAAAAATTCAACTTTTATACATAACCCCCCTGCTTGTGAATCTAATGCAAATGTCACTCTAATGGCAGTATTCTGGAATAGTTAAGAATGTATGTTAAGCAAATGGAGGGTTTTAGGAAATGTTGAGTTTGACTCCATCATAACTGGTGATGGGAAAAATAATCAGGTGAGCAAGCAAAGGAGAAGTGAGTCTTGGTTGAGTCCTTTCCATGATAAGCACCATGCTTAATTCTGAATTCAGAATATCTCATCTAACTGTCACCATCACCCTTTGGGTAAATCTAAAAGTCCACATTCTTACAGTAGAGGATACAAGGTTCAAGGAAGTCAAATAACTCTTCCAAGGTCTACCCAGGTGGAATCTTGAGCTCTGGTCAGGTGATCTCCAAAATGCTATTTTCCTTCCACCTCACACTGAGAAGGACCAGGGATCAAGTGTTGGCCCAGTCAACCAGATGAAGGTGTAGAATCAGAACAGGGAGTTAGGATAAGAGCTACTCTTCTAGAGAAGGATGTGTGGCCCTTTGGTCCAAATCCAGTGCCTAGGTTAGGAGCTGTACCTGAGCAAGGGCAAGGTGACCGACAGGGAAGAGACAGTGGCTAATAAATTCATCAGATATGTTCAGAGAAGCACAAGGAAGCAGGAGAGAGGTTCCAGGGAGGTCCAAAGCCAGCTCAAGGGGAGTGGTGTTCAGGTCCAGGGTCTGCATCTATTTGGAAACTGGAGAACAGGACAGAGAACGAGGCAGATGACTGAGTACTCATTCACTGGACCAGAGGTTCAGGTTTGAGGAGGAACCAACCCCAAGCCTGGCCTGCTGCTGAGGTGCTAAGCCTAGAGCCCTGGACCTCTGTGTGCCCAAATACCAGATGAGGCTGCTCCCCGGGAGGGTCTCTGTCATCACAGGTTCCCCAGTTGAGAAAGCTGCAGCTGTGGAGATGTGAGGGTCAGTGATTCTATGAAGACCTGGGGCAAAGCCTGAGCCTTATCCCATTTTACAGAAGCCAACAGGATTGCTAGTTCCCTCCATGTTCGGTGGGTCAGCACATCACTCACTCAGTCACCAAGAGCTCTTTTGAGTCCCTAGGATTCTTTCATTCCATTGCACAGCTGTGTTCTGCTCTAGGTATAAAAAGACAAAAACCAGCTTTTGTGTTGAGTGTCATGGGAAATAAGTTGGTAAAATAGAACTAAAACACATGTGCCCAATGTTCCTTGCAGCACTATTTACAATAGCCATGACATGAAAGCAACCCAAATGTCTGTCAACAGATGAATGGATAAAATATGGTGCAGATACACAGTGGAATATTACTCAGCCATGAAAAGGAACAAGATTGGTCATTTGGATAGACATGGATGGACCTAGAGTCTATCATACAGAGTGAAGTAAATCAGAAAGAGAAAAACAAATACCATATATTAATGCATATATGTGGAATATAGAAAAATGGTACAGATGAACCTATTTGCAGGGCAGGAATAGAGACACAGACCAAGGGAAGAGACTTGTGGACACAGGGCTAGGGGGTGGATGGGATGACCTGGGAGATTGGGATTGATGTATGTGCACCACCATTTGTAAACCTGCTGTAAGCACAGGAAGCTCAGCTCCGTGTTCTGTAGTGACCTAGGTGGATACAGGGTGGGGTGGGAGGGAGGGAGAGAGACCCAAGAGGGGATATACATACATATATATATATATATATATATATATATATATATATATATGTGTGTGTGTGTGTGTGTATAAAATCCACTTCATTGTACAGCAAAAACTAACATTGTAAAGCAACTATATCCCAATTTTTAAAAAAGAAATGATTTGGTAAGAAAGACCTCGACTCTCATTCTATAATCTAGTAGAGATGATAGGACACAAACCGGAATAGATAGATCAGGTCACATGTGCTAAGGACCCCTGTGGAGGAGTGAAGTAGCAGCTCTGCATAATAAGAGAGGAAGGTGAGCTCTCCTAGGGACAGGAGGGTGACTGAGATGACTTGGTGAGATTCCAGGAACATGTGAACTTTGTTGTAAGGACACAAGGAGGGGGTGGGGTCAGGAGGTTGCAGGTCAGGGGTGACCCTCATCTGCATGACATGCACTCTTCTTATTCCTCTCTGACTGGCCGTTTCCAGTCATGGAGGCCAAGCTCCTTGGTCATCCTTCATGCCTATCTCTGACCTCAAAACGCGACACCTTACTCTCCGTGCCCTTCCAGTGACACATGTTCTGCTCCTGAAGATCATTAACAAACAACCTCTCCACCATCAAGTGGTCCAAGATCAGATTCTTCCCCTGACTTTTTGTTGAATCCCCTTGAACTTGAAAAACTGTGTGGCTAGAGTTAGCAGGTCTCTCTTGATCAAAGGCTTTCCTGATGGCTCAGATGGTAAAGAATCCACCTGCAAGGCCAAAGACCTCAGTTCAATCCCTGGGTCAGGAAGATACCCTGGAGAAGGGAATGGCTATCCACTTTAGTATTCTTGCCTGGAGAATTTCATGGACAGAGGAACCTGGCGGGCTATAGTCCATGGGGTCACAAAGAGTCAGACACAACTGAGTGACTAACATTCTTGGTCAAAGTGTAAGCCTTCCATTACCAAATGGCAAGACTCCTGTAGGAGAGCCGAGAAAGCCTGTCTGCTCTCCAGGTCATATTTGAAAACTACTAGAGGAGAGGAGATTGTTGGAGAAGGCAATGGCAACCCACTCCAGTACTCTTGCCTGGAATATCCCATGGACGGAGGAGCCTGGTAGGCTGCAGTTCATGGGGTCGCTAAGAGTTGGGCACGACTGAGCAACTTCACTTTCACGTTTCACTTTCATGCATTGGAGAAGAAAATGGCAACCCACTCCAGTGTTCTTGCCTGGAGAATCCCAGGGACGGGGGAGCCTGGTGGGCTGCCGTCTATGGGGTCGCACAGAGTTGGACATGATTGAATCGACTTAGCAGCAGCAGCAGCAGAGGAGATTGTTATTATGCCGTAGGAAGTCCTTGGTAGGCCAAATGATCTTCTGGAACACAGTTAACCCCATCCTATGTGTCTGTTTTCTTAGAAGACAAGTTTTCTTCTTCCTTAAGTATCTGTGGGTTCTTGGGCATGTGTTTTCATGGAAGCTTGATTTGACTTAAAATTGTCCTTCCCTTCAAATCATACATGGACCTCAGAGCAGAGAAGTCATTTTTAAAACTCCATGTTCAAAGGGTCTGGCACAGCAACACTCCATGAGGCTTGGCTGCTGGCCTGGTTGGCTTTATGCTGCGCTCACCCGGCTCAGCAACAAGCTGGGGTGGACCAGTGGCTTACTCGTTGTGGATGCTCTTCTCTGCCTGCACATGAGGGTGCTTCATGGAAGTCAGCCCTTCTGTAGGTGCCGCTTCATTCAGGTCTGTTCTGCAAGGCCTCCAAGGTCTACCCATTCTGGGTACCAGGATCCTAAAGGCCTAGGGAGTTAACAGCCTTTGGTTGAAGTTATTTCTCCTCAGTAGGAGGAAGCAGCATAATGTGATAAAAAGGGGAATGAACCCCAAATCAGATAAGCTGAGCTCAAGGTGCATCTTTGGTAATTACTAATTGGGTGAGCAAAGTACTAAATGTAATCTCCTTTAAGGCTCTGTTTGTCTTTACAGTAAGATAAGCAGTACCTATTTCAGAAAGTCGTAAATATAAATGAATCTGGATCATAGTAGTCCTTTGGTGAATGATAGCTATACTTAATCTTCCTTCTTTGAAATTCAAAATTTTAATGAAAAAAATGTTTAAGAAAAGTGAACCCATGCTCTTTTTAAAAAGTTATTTCAAGGATACACATTTATATTTGGTTTCCTAATAGGTTGACATAAGCTTAGACACATCTTCATAATGTATATTTATGCATATATGTTTCTATATCCAGACAGTAGGTGCCTGAGGGTGCATATGTACACACACACACACACACACACACACACACACGCATGCACAACACCTCAAATTAACTGCAGATGTAGTATTTGGTTTCAACATTAATTTTCAGCCCCTCCTCACTAAGAAATTATTATTGCTAAACTGAATTAACATCACTCTGTCTTTTATTGTAAACACACCTGCTGGTAAGAGTCTTCCCAGGGCCCCTAAGTCAGCAGTTCTTAAACTCAGGTGCTGGCTGAGCTGCAGCAGCAGCCCCAGTTCACTAGTTGCTGTGAGAAACAGAGCACCATCTTCCTTAGACAAAACTAGTAAGCCACTTTAGGATTTCATCCAGCATCTAGACAAGAGAAGGAATGCCATGCCCAGCTCTGTATCCCCAGTGACGGCAAGAACCATTTGCCACACCTGTGGGATAACACCCACACTCAGCTCTTCTGGCATATTTGGTTGCTAACTAGATCATATCACTAATCGAGTTTCAGTGGAATTATTCATGCATGTGTCTTTCTCCTGTGCAAGACCATGAGTTTCTGTGTATGTGGAGCATGGACATTTCTGTGTCTCTAGTGTCTAGCCTGCATTATATGGCTCCTGGCACATACTTGATTAAGATGGATGAATGGATGGACATATGGATGGATGGACAGATGGATGGGTGGCACTTTTGCTGTTTTGGCTGTCTTAGGTTGGACAAAAAATTGTTCAGGTTTTTCCGTAGCTGTTACAAAAAACCTGAATGAAATTTTTGGCCAACCCAATATATCAACCTTGATCCAAAGTCATAGGAAAATTTTTAAAAATAATATTTACCCTATTTTTAAAGATTTTCAAGTATTATCTTCTCCATGACCAGAGACTGAGTCTTTTGACAATCAGCAGCATGTGGTTATGCTGCCCTGTATACCATTCTTGTATCTATCAGTTTTTACTTCAGGACTATCTTCTGCCCACTGTAACACTACTTCCGCTGCCAGGCATTCTTCCTAGAAGGGGATCAGAATATGCCGGCCCAACACGTGCCACTTTGATGTAAAGATTATTTTGAGCTAAAGGAAATTGAGAAATTGCAAATACTGGAAAAGCTTCCTAACCTTACCCAATCTGTCTAAAACAAGGGCATAGTTTTTCCTTACTGAAGGTGCCCCCCTCTCACATCACAAAGAGAACAATCCTTTAAAAAAAAACACACACACACACACTTATTTATGTATTTATTTGACTGTGTCAACTCAGATCCCTGCAGCACAGTTCAGTTCAGTCGCTCAGTCGTGTCCGACTCTTTGCGACCCCATGAACCGCAGCACGCCAGGCGTCCCTGTCCATTACAGACTCTCTGAGTTTGCTCAAACTCATGTCCATTGAGTCAGTGATGCCTTCCAACCATCTCATCCTCTGTCATCCCCTTCTCCTCCTGCTCAAACGTTCCCAGCATCAGTGTCTTTTCAAATGAGTCAGCTCTTCGTATCTGGTGGTGGGACTGAATGCCATGATCTTATTTTTCTGAATGTTGAGCTTTAAGCCAACTTTTTCATTCTCCTCTTTCACCATCATTAGGAGGCTCTTTAGTTCTTCTTCACTTTCTGCCATAAGGATGGTGTCATCTGCATATCTCAGGTTATTGATATTTCTCCCGGCAATCTTGATTCCAGCTTGTACTTCTTCCAGCGCAGCGTTTCTCATGATGTACTCTGCATATAAGTTAAATAAGCAGGGTGACAATATACAGCCTTGACGTACTCCTTTTCCTATTTGGAACCAGTCTGTTGTTCCATGTCCAGTTCTAACTGTTGCTTCCTGACCTGCATACAGGTTTCTCAAGAGGCAGGTCAAGTGGTCTGGTATTCCTATCTCTTGAAGAATCTTCCACAGTTTATTGTGATCCACACAGTCAAAGGCTTTGACATAGTCCATAAAGCAGAAATAGATGTTTTTCTGGAACTCTCTTGCTTTTTTGATGATCCAGCAGATGTTGGCAATTTGATCTCTGGTTCCTCTGCCTTTCAGCTTGAACGTCTGGAAGTTCACGGTTCACGTATTGCTAAAGACTGGCTTGGGGAATTTTGAGCATTACTTTACTAGCGTGTGAGATGAGTGCAATTGTGCAGTAGTTTGAGCATTCTTTGGCATTGCCTTTCTTTAGGATTGGAATGAAAACTGACCTTTTCCAGTCCTGTGGCCACTGCTGAGTTTTCCCAATTTGCTGGCATATTGAGTACAGCACTTTCACAGCATTATCTTTTAGGATTTGAAATAGCTCAACTGGAATTCCGTCACCTCCACTAGCTTTGTTTGTATGATGCTCCTAAGGCCCACTTGACTTCACATTCCAGGATGTCTGACTCTAGGTCAGTGATCACACCATCGTGATTATCTGGGTAGTGAAGATCTTTTCTGTACAGTTCTTCTGTGTATTCTTGCCACCTCTTCTTAATATCTTCTGCTTCTCTTAGGTCCATGCGATTTCTGTCCTTTATCGAGCCCATCTTTGCATGAAATGTTCCCTTGGTATCTCTAATTTTTTTGAAAAGATCTCTAGTCTTTCCCATTCTATTGTTTTCCTCTATTTTTTTGCATTGATTGCTGAGGAAAGCTTTCTTATCTCTCCTTGCTATTTTTTGGAACTCTGCATTTACATGGGTGTATCTTTCTGTGCCTCACTTGTGGCTCAGATGGCAAAGCATCTGCAGCACATGGGATCTTCACTACATCAGGTGGGATCTCTTGTTGCAGCTTGTGGGCTCTGTAGTTGTGGCGCACAGGCTTAATTGCCCTGCGTCATGTGGTAATCTTAATTCCCAGACCAGGGATCAAACCCATGTCCCCTGCATTGCAAGGCAGAATCTTAACCACTGGAGTAACAGGGACATCCCAAGAACAATCTTTATGAGCAGAGATAGCTCTGGGATGTGTCAAGCACAAACAGAAGCTTACTAAATAACTCCTAATGTCCCCTAGTTCAGTCCAGTTCAGTTCAGTCGCTCAGTTGTGTCCAGCTCTTTGCAACCCCATGGACTGCAGCACGCCAGGCTTCCCTGTGTATCACCAACCAAGCTTCAGCTTGCTGAAGCTCATGTCTTTTGAGTCAGTGATGCCATCCAACCATTTCATCCTCTGTTGTCCCCTTCTCCTTCTGCTTTCAATCTTTCCCAGCATCAGGGTCTTTTCCAATGAGTCTGTTCTTCGCATCAGGTGGCCAAAGTACTGGAGTTTCAGCTTTAGCATCATTCCTTCCAAAGAAATCCCAGGGCTGATCTCCTTCGGAATGGACTGGTTGCATCTCCTTGCAGTCCAAGGGACTCTCAAGAGTCTTCTCCAACACCATAGTTCAAAAGCATCAATTCTTCGACACTCACCTTTCTTTATAGTCCAACTCTTACATCCATACATGACTACTGGAGAAACCATAGCTTTGACTATTCAGATCTTGCTCAGCAAAGTAATGTCTCTGCTTTTTAATACGCTGTCTAGATTGGCCATAGCTTTTCTTCCAATGAGCAAGCCTTCCACCCTACCCCACCAAATATTTATCTTCTCATAGTTTACCACTCCTAGAAGCCCAAACACCTTTTCTTTGTCAAGTCATGTCTTCACAATTTATCACCCTTTGTTAAAATGGTATATAAACTTCTGAGTCTAACTGCCTCTTTGGAACTTCATTTCTTTTCTGTGAACTCCTTGTGTACATGTCAAGATTAGCATCAAATAAAATGCACAGGCCTTTTCTTTGGTTACTCTTTTTCAGTTTAATTTGCAGATGCAATTTGCAGAATCTAAGAGGGTAGAGGCAATTGTTTCCTCTCTTACACCCTTTGTTATCTCTTTCCTGACCTTATTTTGGACTGTGGGAGCTCAAAATAAACTGTAACATAGGTGTCCCCAGAAGGAACTAGCAGGCTTGTAAATGAGCACCTTATCTAATTAATATACAAGTATCTGAGAGATTGAGCTACTTTGAAAAGTTTCTCAGACTCTGAGACAGTACTTTGTAGCTGCCAGTTCATGACTGTTCTCTTGCGTCTCCTTTCCCTTCCCCTCTCTTCTCCCTGACAGGGGTTACAGTTCGGTACCTTTCTTTGTCCTTTCCTCCTCCCTTTTCCATAACTCCTGGGGTTTTGGTTAGAGACCTCACATCAGTCTCTAGGATGTGCTAATCTGCTGATTAGAAACCACCCCCCCTACCCACCCGGGTCACATGGATTTCCTCCTCAACATGTCATCAACCCCAACTTAGCTTATTTAATGGCCCAGTCCTTCAAAACCAGTGACTACTGAAATCACAGCCTTTGACTGGCTATTATCTGCCCACCACCTTCCCATTTACAACAGTCACTGGAAACTAGACAAGGAAGCTTCAGCATCTAAAATCAATGCCTAAGAGACAGAGACAGGGAACAAAAATACCAAGGGGGAAAAGCAGGAGAAGCTGGGAGGAATTGGGAGTTTGGGATTGACATATATACATTATTGATACTATGTATAAAATAGAAACTAATGAGAGCCTATTGTATAGCACAGGGGACTCTACTCAATGCTCTGTGGTGACATGAATGGGAAGGAAGTCCAAAAGGGAGGCGATATATGTATATGCATGTCTGATTCATTTTGCTGTACTGCTGCTGCTGCTAAGTCGCTTCAGTCGTGTCTGACTCTGTGCGACCCCATAGACAGCAGCCCACCAGGCTCCCCCGTCCCTGGGATTCTTCTGGCAAGAACACTGGAGTGGGTTGCCATTTCCTTCTCCAATGCATGAACGTGAAAAGTGAAAGTGAACTCTCTCAGTTGTGTCCAACTCTGTGCGACCCCATAGACAGCAGCCCACCAGGCTCCTCCATCCATGGGATTTTCCAGGCAAGAGTGCTGGAGTGGGGTGCCATTGCCCAGACACTAATACATGGAGAAGGACATGGCAACCCACTCCAGTATTCTTGCCTAGAGAATCCTGTGGACAGAGGAGCCTGGTGGGCTGCTGTCCATAGGGTCGCACAGAGTCGGACATAACTGAAGTGACTTAGCATGCATGCACTGGAGAAGGAAATGGCAAGCCACTCTAGTATTCTTGCCTGGAGAATCCCAGGGACAGAGGAGCCTGGTAGGCTGCCATCTATGGGGTCACACAGAGTCGGACACGACTGAAGTGACTTAGCAGCAGCAACAGCAGCAGACACTAATACAATACTGTAAAGCAACTATACTCCAATAACATTAATTTAATACAATTAAATTAAAAAAAATAAAATCTATTCCTGGAGGATCAGGCCTCATTGTTATTAAGCAGTAACCTCCCCCAAGGACTGGAAGGATGTTCAGAAAAATTTCTTTAACTGTGTCCGTTGAAGGGACATGGAGGCAACTCCTACCACTCCTGCTATCTCAGCAGCCACTGGCGCTGCCTGGGAAGAACCTCGGAATTCAGGGCTCCTGGAATATCCCCACACTCCCAACACCCTTCAGTGGCCTTGCAGAAGGTGGGTCCCAGTGATGAAAATGGAGTTGCTGTTTTTAGTTCTCACTCCCCTCTTTATTTCCTAGGATTTACAGGAAGAAAGGAGCAGGGGAAGAAAGTCAACTTTACACCAGAATCTTCAAGACAGTTATCTTCCCTTTGAGTATCAAAGTGACTACCAGCAAGATTTTAACCCTCCTACCCATTTTCCCAAAACTGGAGGGGGACCTTTGTCCCCATGCTGTTAGTCTTTTATTTGTCTAGCCATCTTCAGCAAATGTTAAGTGTTCCCTACTGCCCTTGGTGCCTTTCATCTTTTGTGATCAAATCCAGACACTTACAGCCCAAAGGAGGATCAGGTCAAATGTGCACTGACCCCAAAGTAGGCTTCACCCAGGCCCTACTTTGCTATCTGGTGGGTTATACTGCACAGCCTAGAAGGAGACAACCTCAAGAGCTTTTATACTCCTTTCATTCAAAAAGGGAGAGTAGGACTTCCCTTGTAATCCAGTGGTTAAGACTTTGTGCTTCCAATATAGGTGGCATGTGTGCAATCTCTGGTCAGGAAACTAAGATCCCATATGACACAGCCAAAACCGAAAAAAAAAAGAAAAAGAGAGAGAGGCAGAGAGGGGGTAGTTGCGGGGTGGGAGGGTGTCAGTACCTACAGTGCTTAAACATGGGCTCAGGAGTCAAATTGCCTAAATTTGAGGCCCAGTTCTGCCACTGCCATCTCTGTGGCTTTGCACAGACCACCAGCTTATCTCAAACTTCATTGTCACATAGAGCTGTGGGAGCTGAACTGAGCTCATCTGAGTAAAAGCTTTCAGTGCAGGGCGAGCTCTCAATGTCAGGGGTGACACCTGGAGCTCACTTCTGTCTCCCACTACTCTTCCTCAAGTTCTCTTAATTCTCCAATGTCAAGGCAGAAGGCATTTTCCAGTGCCAAAGACAAACCTCCCAAATGATGTTACCCAGCTCCCAATGCATGAAGAAACATTGGCCCCTCCCTATCTGACAGTTTAAAATTAAGTTTGCTCACCCCTGGGAAAGGTGGGGAAGGGTAGAGACCAAGTGGGTGGGTCCTTGTCACTCTGCATTCCCAGTCGTGCCAGATTGTTCTTGTTGTTCAGTCGCTAAGTCGTGTCCAACTCTTTGCACCCTCATGGACTGCATCATGCCAGGCTTCCCTTCCTTCACTATCTCCTGGCGTTTGCTCAAACTCATGTCTATTGAGTCGGTGATCCCATCCAACTATCTCATCTTCTTCTCCTCCTGCCTTCAATCTTTCCCAGCATCAGGGTCTTTCCCAGTGAGTCAGCTCTTCACATCTAGTGGCCAAAGTCTTGGAGCTTCAGCTTCACCATCAATCCTTCCAATGAATATTTAGGGTTGATTTCCTTTAGGGCTGACTGATTTGATCACCTTTCTGTCCAGGGGACTCTTAAGTGTCTTCTCCAGCAGTGCAATTCAAAAGCATCAATTCTCCAGTTCTCATTCTTCTTTATAGTCCTACTCTTACATCCTTACATGACTACTGGAAAAACCATAGCTTTGACTATACAGACCTTTGTCAGCCAAGTGATATCTCTGCTTTTTAATATGCTGTCTATATTTGTCATAGCTTTTCTTCCAAGGGGCAAGCATCTTTTAATTTCATGGCTGCAGTCACCATCTGCAGTGATTTTGGAGCCCACGAAAATAAAGTCTATCACTGTTTCCATTGTTTCCCCATCTATTTGCTATGAAGTGATGGGACCAGATACCATAATCTTAGTTTTATGAATGTTGAGTTTTAAGCCAGCTTCTTCACTATCCTCTTTCACCTTCATCAAGAAGCTCTTTAGTTCCTCCTCACTTTCTGCCACTAGAGTGGTATCATCTGCATATCTGAGGTTGTTGATATTTCTCCTGGCAATCTTGATTCCAGCTTGTAATTCATCCAGTCTGGCATTTTGCATGATGTACTCTTCTCTAGTGGCTCAGATGGTAAAGAATCCACCTGCAATGCATAAGACCTGGGTTTGATCCCTGGGTCAGGAAGAGCCCCTGTAGAAAGAAATGGCAGCTCATTCCAGTACTCTTGCCTGGGAAATCCCCTAGACAGAGGAGCCTGGCAGGCTACAGTCCATGGGGTCACAAAGAGTCTGACACAACTGAGTCACTATCACTTCATTCTGCATGTAAGTTAGATAGGCAGAGTGACAATATACAGCCTTGACATACTCCTTTCCCAATTTTGAAGCAGTCAATTTTGCCAGGTTGGTAGTAGAAGATCCTTATCCTCGTAAATGCTCCGTAGAGGAGGGTGAGAAACACCGTGAAGCTGTCATGTCCTGGCCTTGCAAAGAGTTACAGGGATGGTTTTGGCAAGAGGTGTCTCTAGAGCACTTTATCCCAAAGCTATCAGCATAAAAGAGAATATAAAGAAGATAATCCTGAAAATCCTAAAGCCTTTTAAGAGGGATTATCAGACAGGAAGGAGTTCCTTAGACTCTGAAAAGACAGTTCATGGTTGGAAAAGCCCTGGATGATGAGTCAGAAGACAGGGGTTTCAAAACAAACTTCAGCTTTAAGAAGGGTGGCCTTGGAACTTCCCTGGTGGTCCACTGGTTAAAACTGTGCTCCCAAAGTAGAGGCACAAATTCAATCTGTGTTTGGGGAACTAAGATCCCACTTGCCACACAGTGGGGCCAAAACAAAGGAATTGTGGCCTTGACCAAGACAGCTAAATGCAGGGACCATAGTTTTCTCAACTCTACATGAAGGGTAATAGTTCCTTGTTCAGCAGTTTGCCGTGAAAATTTGTGGGGATCTGTGTGAAAGACACTTAAAAATTATGATGTACCATACAATATTATTATTATAAATAATAATGAAAGTCAAAAGGAAAGTCTGAAACTTAGAGTTCTTCAGTGTTCTCAAAATTGTCTAAGAATACAGGAATTTGTTTTTAGGTCAGTGTTTTTGAAACTTTATTTAACATGACCGTCAATAAGAAAAGTCATTTTACATTAGGAGCCAGGATACATATAACACATATCTGTGTATGTACATGTGTATTAATTCTCCAGAGAAACAAGACCAATAGGTATACAGAGAGATTTATTTAAACATTGGCTCATGTAATTATGGAGGCTGAAAAGTTTTATGATCTGCTCTCTATCAACTCTAAAGAAATCCCAGGAAGCCAGCATGCATGCATCCTAAGTTGCTTCAGTCGTGTCTGACTCTGCCACCCTATAGACTACAGTCTGTCAGGCACCTCCGTCCGTGGAATTCTCCAGGCAAGAATGCTGGAGTGGGTAGCCATGCCCTTCTCCAGGGGATCTTCATGACCCAGGGGTCGAATCCACGTCTCGTACGTCTCCTGCATTGGCAGGGGTGTTCTTTGCCACTAGCACCACCCGGGAAGCCCTCCAGGAAGCTGGGGGTGTAGATTATAGTCTGAGTCTGAAGGCCTGTAAACCAGGAACATCAAGGACAAAGACTGATGCCACAACTCAATCAGTCAGAGGCTGAATTCAGATTTTCTCTACCTTTTTGTTCTATCCAGGGCACTAACAGATTAAATGATGTTCTCCCACTTTGGAGGAGGGCAATCTGCTTTATCCTTATGGCAGAAAGTGAAGAAGAACTAAAGAGCCTCTTGATGAAAGTGAAAGAGGAGAGTGAAAAAGTTGGCTTAAAACTCTACATTCAGTAAACTTAGATCATGGCATCCGGTCCCATCACTTCATGGCAAATAGATTGGGAAACAGTGACAGACTGTATTTTTTTGAGCTTCAAAATCACTGCAGATAGTTACTGTAGCTATGAAATTAAAAGATGCTTGCTACTTAGAATAAAAGCTATGATCAATCTAGACAGCATATTAAAAAGCAGAGGCATTATTTTGCTGACAAAGGTCTGAATAGTCAAAGCTATGGTTTTTCCAGTAGTCATGTATGGATGTGAGAGTTGGACCTTAAAGAAGGATTAGCACCGAAGAAATTATGCTTTTGAACTGTGGTATTGGAGAAGACTCTTGAGAGTCCTTTGGACAGCAAGGGGTACTGGGGAAATGAACACATTTTCAATAGGTTTCCCATGTTTTTCTACATTTGCTTCTTTTTGTCCCCCTTCTCTACAAGGATGATGTTTTAAAAAATTAATGCACATTAAATTAAATGTGCATCAATTAATCACATTTAATCAAACCAGCCCATCCTAAAGGAAATCAGTCCTGAATATTCATTGGAAGGACTGATGCTGAAGCTCAAACTCCAATATTTTGGCCACCTCATGTGAAGAACTGACTTATTAGAAAAGACCCTGATGGTGGGAAAGATTGAAGGCAGAAGGAGAAGGGGACAACAGAGGATGAGATGATTGGATGGCATCACCAACTCGAAGAGCATGAGTTTAAGCAAGCTCCGGGAGTTAGTGATGGACAGGGAAGCCTGGTGTACTACTGTCCAGGGGGTCGCAAAGAGTCAGACACAACTGAGCAACTGAACTGAACTGAATCTGCTTTACAAAATCCACCAGTTCAAATGCTCATCTCTTCCAGAAACACTCTCACAGACATCTGAGCAGCCCTTGGGCCAATCAGGTTGACACCTGAAATTAACCATTACAGCATTCAAAAACAAACATTTCACAGTGTAATACTTACCTTGAAAATAAAATGGACTCTGATATGTCCCATTGTTGTTGTTCTACTTGAAATAAAATGCTGATCATTAATCTTTAAAATGATTTTTTAAAACACCGATAGGTCGAAACTACAACTTGAGAAACACTAGTGCAAATTAGTAGATTAGATTAGTAATGTAGGTTTACTATCTGGCCTCTAAAGAGCAGTCCAGGGGGTCGCAGAGAGGCAGGCACAACTGAGCAACTGAACAACAACAACTCTGAAGGGCTCGATAATAAATTTTAGGCTTTGTAGGCCATAGAGTTTCTGTTGCAGAAGACAGTCACAGACCATGCATAAATGAATGAGAACGGCTGTATTTCAATAAAACTTATTTACAAAAACAGGTGACCAACCCACCGGCCATAGTCTGCTGACCCCTGGTCTAGATGAACTAAAGTTTTTTTTAGGCAAAAACGTGCTAAATGACTATGAGACCGTAATGCAGATAACCTTAAAAACCTTCTGGGTCTCTAAGACCTTGCAGAGCTTGCTGACAACCTCAGTTTGGCCTCCTGTATCAATCCACTCTCCCAGAGAGAGAGTTCTTCCAGCAGCAGAAATAGCCAGCCCTGTGTCTCATGACAAGTACTCCTCCCAGTGCAAATCAGCAACCTGGCATCTGGTCATGAATTGAATTAGTGTGAGTCATTGCCCGAGAGCCTGATCAGACTTGAGTGATAAAAAGAGTCATGTTCCAGAGCCTACAAAACCAAGGACTGGATTCCAAAATGTCTCATCTCATGGAGCACTGCCTTCCCAGTTCTGCTTCTTCCCCCATGGCCCCAGCCTGGAGAAACAAGACTGGCAGAGTATTAACTATGGAAATCTAAACAATTGTGCACTGGCATAGGAACTTCCGGTTTCATTTGGTGTTCAGTTGCTAAGCTGTGTTGAACTCTTTGCGACTGCTTAGACTGAAGCACGCCAGGCTTCCCTGTCCTTCACCAACTCCCAGAGTTTGCTCAAACTCACGTCCATTGAGTCGGTGATGCCATCCAACCATCTCATCCTCTGTAACCCCCTTCTCCTCCTGCCCTCAATCTTTCCCAGCATTAGTTGGGTCTTTGACTAGGAGGAAGGAAATTCCAATAATGTCTCTGGAGAAGGACACATTTTAACCAAAGCTTCTTTTTGGCAGTCTACAGAATCTTTTAGTTTGACCTTCCAGAAAGTCATCGTGTCTTTATTTCAAAGTGAGCGGAGGGACTTCTCTAGTGGCTAAGACTCTGAGTTCCCAACGCAGGGGGCCCAGGTTTCACGCCTAGTCAGAGAATGAGATCTCACATGCCACAATTAAAGATCCCATATGCCACAACTAAGATCTCATGCAACCAAGTAAATAAATAAATATTTTAAAAAAGAAGTGTCCAAGCTATAATTAAAAAATAATAATAATGAGCAGAGCATAGCCCGGTGGCTTTTGACACAAACAACCTATTGTCCTGCAGCTCCACTCAAGAGAACCAGTGATTTTGACCTCTGTTGGCACCTTAAAGGCATAGGGTTTATTATGAGCTCACCAAGGGGTCAGAAAGCTCTTTCATAAAGGACCAGATAATAACTGGTTTAGGTTTGCAAGCCCAGAGGCAAAAGCAAAGACCTATACAAGCATTTCAAATGTAATCATTTAAAAATGTGAAAATCATTCCTAATTCATTGGGCCCTACAAATACAAGAGGAGAGTTACATTTGGCCCATAGGCAGTAGTCTGCCAACCCCTGGTTTAGAGGAATGGAGCGCAGAACAGTAGCATAGCTAATGTTCCCCTTGAACATTCTTCAAGGGGAAAAACAATGACAGATTTGGTTTTTGAAATATATCCTTTCAAAGTCATTGCCCTTTTTAATGGGTAGTATTAACTGAAGGGAATTTATTATACTGGAATAAGGATAGTAAAGTAATGCTCAAAATTCTTCAAGCCAGGCTTCAGCAATACGTGAACCATGAACTCCCAGATGTTCAAGCTGGCTTTAGAAAAGGCAGAGGAACCAGAGATCAAATTGCCAGCATCCACTGGATCATGGAAAAAGCAAGAGAGTTCCAGAAAAACATCTATTTCTGCTTTATTGACTATGCCAAAGCCTTTGACTGTGTGGATCACAATAAACTGTGGAAAATTCTGAAAGAGATAAGAATACCAGACCACCTGACTCACCTCTTGAGAAACCTATATGCAGGTCAGGAAGCAACAGTTAGAACTGGATATGGAACAACAGACTGATTCCAAATAGGAAAAGGAGTATGTCAAGGCTGTATATTGTCACCCTGCTTATTTAACTTATATGCAGAGTGCATCATGAGAAACACTGGGCTGGAAGAAGCACAAGCTGGAATCAAGATTGCCGGGAGAAATATCAATAACCTCAGATATGCAGATGACACCACCCTTATGGCAGAAAGTGAAGAGGAACTCAAAAGCCTCTTGATGAAAGTGAAAGAGGAGAGTGAAAAAGCTGGCTTAAAACTCAACATTCAGAAAACTAAGATCATGGCATCTGGTCCCATCACTTCATGGGAAATAGATGGGGAAACAGTGGAAACAGTGTCAGACTTTATTTTTCTGGGCTCCAAAATCACTGCAGATGGTGACTGCAGCCATGAAATTAAAAGACACTTACTCCTTGGAAGGAAAGTTATGACCAACCTAGATAGCTTATTCAAAAGCAGAGACACTACTTTGCCAACAAAGGTCCATGTAGTCAAGGCTATGGTTTTTCCTGTGGTCATGTATGGCTGTGAGAGTTGGACTGTGAAGAAAGCTGAGCGCCGAAGAATTGATGCTTTTGAACTGTAGTGTTAGAGAAGACTCCTGAGAGTCCCTTGGACTGCAAAGAGATCCAACCAGTCCATTCTAAAGGAGATCAGTCCTGGGTGTTCTTTGGAAGGACTGATGCTAAAGCTGAAACTCCAATACTTTGGCCACCTCATGCGAAGAGTTGACTCATTGGAAAAGACTCTGATGCTGGGAGGAATTGGGGCAGGAAGAGAAGGGGATGACAGAGGATGAGATGGCTGGATGGCATCACTGACTCAATGGACGTGAGTCTGAGTGAACTCCGGGAGTTGGTGATGGACAGGGAGCCCTGGCGTGTTGCAATTCATGGGGTCACAAAGAGTTGGACATGGCTGAGTGACTGAACTGAATTGAAGGATATTTACTAGGTTAAAAATTAAGGACATAATTTAATATTAGAAGGTCTTAAAAATAAAATTATATGGTTAATCTTCTTATAAATATTCTTTATGATATAGTGTAAAAATATGATATTTTAATCTTGTGGATTTAGAACAGGTACTAGTCAATAAGTTGAAGATACAGGTATAGTCCTATAGAGTAAAATTCCATGAAAATTCTATATTCTTGAGATCCATACAATGAGGTGAGAAGAAAAAAATGTTTAGGATCTGGCTAGAGGAGCAGAAGTCACCATGTAGACTGGACCTGGTTGTCCTGTTATGGACCCTTGAGCACATGATAATGATGTATAAGAAGCAAAGCCACATGCAGATAAGGTAGAAAGAGAACCTGGGATGAGCTTCACATGGTCTTCTGAGTCCCATTGGAAGGGAGTACTATAGTGGGGTTGGGTGGAGAACAAAAAGTGAAATTGTGAAAAACTAGGATGGAAAATATAGGAAAGAAGCTGTGTCCTTATTAATGACAACGTTTAGGGCACTGAATATGCCTGCCAAACCATCCATCTTCATGATTCCATGTCATCCCATCTGTTCTGATCATCACCATTCCTGCTGGCCTGAGGCAGTGTAACAAGGAAGAGAATCAAATAGAGATTTTAGTTAAGGAGAGGAGCATGGTCTTTGCTGGGAAAACAGACACAAACCCCAGGGCTGAAAGATGAGATGGGGCTCAAAGTTGGAGAATGGGTATAATGATCTGAAGCCAACAAGAGCAATAATGTATATAAATACAGAATCAGAGCCAGTAGTTCAGGACAAAGGTCTTGGGGATATAATGTACAGCATGGTGGAAATGGCACTCCACTCCGGTACTCTTGCCTGGAAAATCCCATGGACTGAGGAGCGTGGTAGGCTACAGCCCATGGGGTCGCAAAGAGTTGGACACGACTGAGCGACTTCACTTCATGGTGACGATAGTTAATAATACTGTATTGTTATTTGAATGTTGCTAAGAAAGTAAATCATAAAAGTTCTCATCACAAGAAAAAAATGTGACTATGTATGGTGACAGATATTAACTAGGCATATTGTGACCATTTCACAAATATACAGATATTGAATTATTATGTTGTATACCTGAAATTAATATAATGTTAAGTGTTAATTCAGAGAAGGCAATGGCACCCCACTCTAGTACTCCTGCCTGGAAAATCCCATGGATGGAGGAGCCTGGAAGGCTGCAGTCCATGGGATCACTGAGAGTCGGGCACGACTGAGTGACTTCACTTTCACTTTTCACTTTCATGCATTGGAGAAGGAAATGGCAACCCACTCCAGTCTTCCTGCCTGGAGAATCCCAGGGACGGGGGAGCCTGGTGGGCTGCCATCTATGGGGTCACACAGAGTCAGACATGACTGAAGCAACTTAGCATCAAGTGTTAATTATATCTTGATAAATAAATAACTAAAAAAAATATAAGTGATCACCATGAGAAACAGATAATCGTCCTTAAAAAAGAAAGCAGCAGAGAAGCACATTAATGTGAGCCTGACATTCTAGACATGTTTCCCCCTTGAGGTATTACTATACTGAAGCAGCTCAGAGCCAAGAGACTAAGAGGTAGAGTATAAAGTTGTGTCTAAGAGGCTGAGCGGCTGAGCAAAGATGTTGGTAATCTCACAGAGCTGGGAAGGCAGACATTCAAGGTCAGAGCTCACCAGATAGATGGAACCCTGGTAAGCACACCAGAGCAACAATGAACTGGAAACAGACTATCCATCCTAAAAACTGAAACCAGTCTTCAAACTGCTCAATCACAAACTGGATTGAAGGGATCTGACTCAATTCTGCCTACCAGAAAGGAAAAATAAACTCTTTGTGGAATGTCAGCCAGAGTCTTGATAATTTCCCATACATAATATTTGACTCTCAATAAAGAAATTATCATGCATTCTAGGAGTTAAGAAAAGTGACTAAAAACTAAAAATCAAGAGAGAAAACAGAAATGATGACAAACTTGATAATTCATTTTGAAAAGAGACTAATGAAAGTATAAAAATTAAGGACTAATTAAGTTAATTAGTATATGAGCAGATTAGACACAGTAGAAAAGAGGATTAGTGAACTGCAAGATAGGTCAATAGAAAATATTCAGATCAACTAATGTAGAGCAAAAAGCATCAAAGTGTGTAAAAGTTTATATTAGACCTGAGATACATTAAGAAGATCTAATATTTGTAATATTTGGATAATAGACCTGAGATACATTAAGAAGATCTAATATTTGTAATATTTGGATAATTCATATACCAGAAGGAAATGATTAAAAATTGGAACAGAAGCAATATTTGAAGAGATAATTGAGAATAAAGTCAGAAAAGTGAAAAAAAGCGTGAAATCAAAGATTGAGAAAGTTATTTGAACTCTATACAGAGTTAAAAAAGAAACTTCTTACAGACAAAAATATTCTAAGACCAGATGACTTGAATACAGATTGACTAGATTATCTTCAGTGATAAACATACGTATAAATTCTGGATGTAAATGATGAATGTATTTTTTCTCATGCCTCACAGAACAGACAGGAGCTTCTTTTCCTGCATCTTGCTTCAATTCTTGACCAGCAAAACACGTGCGAAACCTTCCAAAGCAAACTCCAAGGCCAGATGTCTCCACTGAGGAATAGTTACAAATATTAAAGGAAAGACCACAATAGTCTTATATAAGATCTTTTAGAGAATAGAGTGAATACCTTGTAATTAATACTATGAGGTCAGTGTAATTTTGATTCCCCATACTGGCAATACATTATAAGAAATGAAAATTACAGGTACATCTTTCTCAAAAAACTATTGTTTCACACAGAGATCAAGGGTATATTAAAAAAAAAAAAAACTTGCCTTGCTAAATTTATTTAAAATATCACATTAGGATCAATTTTAAACTTATTCAAAGAATAAATATTGGTTTAAAATTCAGAAATCAATTGATTCAATTCATCCTATTAATAGAAGAAAGAAAAACCAAATAATTTTCTCAATAATGAAGAAAAAATATTTGACAAAATTCAACCCTGATTTGTTATTTAAAGAATAATCTTTTAGTAAACTAACTATAAAAAAGGAGCCTCCTTACTTGACAGCATATCTACAACACACAAAAAACAAACATCATATTTAATGATCAATTATTACAATTTTTATTGGCAGTTAGGATGAAGACAATGACTCTGCCCTCTCCATTCCTGTTTAATATTGTATTGAAGGCTGTGACCTCTTCAGTATATTACTACAAAATAAACATAATGGATTAAAAAGGAAGAAAATAAAGTTGTTACTCACAGACAACATGATTTTACACACACAAAAAGTGTTTAAAAATATATAAATCATTAGAATTAGTAAATAAATTTAGTAAGGTGGTTAGATAAAAATTAATATAAAAAATAAATTTATTCCCATTGTCCAGCATCCAACAATTTTTACAAATGAATTAAACAAATAATACCATGTAGGATAATATCCCCAAAGTTCTAATGCCTAAAAATAAACAATGTGCAAGGCTTTTACAATGCAGAAGAACCATATTAAAAGAATATAGATGAAACCTAAATAAGTGTAAGACTATATCCTGTTTCCTGGATTAGAAGAGACAATGTTGCAAATTTGTTGACTTTTCCAGGTTGATTTTAATACCAGGAGGTTTATTTTTGGGAACTGAGAATCTGAATTTCGAATTTCATATGGAAATGCCAAACACCAAAGGTAGCCAGAATAAACTTGAAATACTTCCACCAACTGATGTCAAAACTGGTTATAAAGGCATTGTAATTAATATATTAATTAGCGCAAGAACAGACAAGTAGGCCAGTGAAACAGAGTAAAAAGCCCATAGAGTTATACATAAAACACAGACAGAATTAAAAGAGGATATTGTTGACAATAATGATGCTGAATCAGCTTAAGATTTATAAGAAAAAATAAAACATGGTAAACCAAAACATGAGTCTTACCTCAACCCACATACACAGCTCAAGTTTTAATGGACTGTTGAAGGTGCAGAAGGATATCTTTAGGACTATTTGATTTAGCAAAGATTATTTACACAGTAAAATATAGGCACCATTTATAAGGGAAAACACATACATTGGCCACTTTTTGAGAGAGTGGAATTACAAACCACATTTGGAGAATATATTTTAATCTATATTACGAACAAAAGACTCATAGCCAGAACCCAAAGAGAATATAAGAATAAAGAAAATATTGATAGAAACATAAGAAAAAATATATTGAAAATCAGAAAAAAGAGTTGAACAGTCACTATTAAAAACATTAATAATCACTAGAATAGGTAAAATTAAAAGGATTAATTATCAAATTAATCAAAATTAAAAGGATTAATTATCATATCAAAATGGTCAGTTGTAGAGAAACTGAAATCTTCATATATTTCTGGTAGAATGCAACTTCTCCAGAAAACTGCATGGCATTACCTGCTAAGGCTGAACGTATTTATACTCTGTGATTCAGCACTTCCTTTCCTAGGAATAGATAGATGTACCCAACAGATATCAACATACAGGTTCAGCAGTAGACATGATTAAGAATACTCACAATGACTTTATTGATAATAGCCAAAATAACCATCTGTAGAAGAAGGAATAAATAAGTGGAATGTTTTACAGCAATGAGATGAATGAGTTCCTTCTACATGAAAAATATGAATAGATCTTATAAAAAGAATAAGCAAAAAACCTGCTTTATTTCACTTATATGAAGCTCAAATATAGATGAGGCTAATCTACGGTATTAGAAATTAGGAGAGGGGAGACTGGTAGAACGGCATAGTGGGAACTGACAATACAGTGACCAACTGACCTGATTTACCTGGGACTGAGACTTTAATCAGGGTATTCAGTGTTAGAACTGGGTTAATCTCAAACAAACTTGAATGGTTTGGTCACTATAATTGGCAGGATTTTGTGTGGTGCCTCTGCTGAGTTGTTGATCTCTTTCTACACCAGAGTGGCACTTACATGGCAATCACTTTGTGATAAGCTATCTGGCTATACCTGCGTAACCTGTTGTCTTCCTTTTTTCATGTATGCCTCACTAATAAATTTACTAAGCAAACGATCTAGCATTTATGCGTAGGGTATACAGAAAATCATCCCCAAATCCTATATTGATTTATGTGTGCTTTTTCTTCCTCATTAAGCTCATGCTTATTCACTCACTATATATTTGATCAGTACCTACCACCAGGTAAGTGCTCTTCCAGGGCCTGGGAATACAAAAGCAAGCAATGCTTGTATTCTTGGGGAGCTTTCATTCAAGGAGCAGGAACAAACAAACAAACAAAAAAACATTACAAAACATACTAATATGTAGCATGCTGCTGCTGCTGCTGCTGCTAAGTCACTTCAGTCGTGTCCGACTCTGTGCGACCCCATAGACGGCAGCCCACCAGGCTCCCCATCCCTGGGATACTATTAGATATAAAAGTGTAATCAAAAAATTAAAAATGAAGAGGGTCAATGTTTAGAGGGTCATGAGAAACTGATGTTCAGGAAAGGGTGGGTCATAGAAGGCTCTTCCTTCCTTTCATAGAAGGAGGTGACATTCAGTAGAGATCTGAATGAAGTGGAGGAACAGCTGTGCCAGTATCTTAGGGTAAAGAGAGAAGGCGAATTCCACGTGGAGGGAGCGATGACTATAAAGTTCCTGAGATGGGAGCATAAAATCCATCACTTTTGAGTACTTATTACAAATAAAACTATCCATTTAAAGTCTGCCTTTCCTATGACCCACTGATAGCTTCTTTAGGGCCAGGAACATATCTGGCTTATTCACCAAATGTTCCCACTGTCAAGCATGGTGTGTGCACTTGCCCAGTATCTGTAAAGAGAACAGATTACAACACTATGTTTTTGCATATCCTTCGGTTTGTTCCTGGGCTATCTCTTCTGTCCCAAGAATCTGTTTATTTGTGCCTTGGTCTCTCACACTGCTTTAATTGCTGTGGCTTTAGAGTTTGTCTTGACATCTGATGATATGGACCACACACTGGAGATATAAGCATAAGTAAAAATAGACAGATGTTGTCATTGTCCTCATGACGGTAAACTCCTGGTAGGATGGTGGAGGGAGGAAAGCTTAACTTCAAAGGCGAGATTGGCAGTGTTATCTAGGTCTTGGGGCATAAGTGCAGAAAATTGAGAACTAGAACAGCTTGTCTGGATAAGCAGGTTGAGGATTTGACATGGGAAAGTCTTCCAAATAGGGCTCAGGGTTTTTATTCGAGGTGAGTTTCTTGGGAGCCATGTGTAGGTTCTAAAAAGGGCGTGTGCTATTTCCAGTCCCCAAACCAAGTGGCGAGTGTTAGTATCTGTGAAGCAGAGCCCAGAATAAATTCCTGCTGAGAGGGTATGACTGGTGTGGGGCACAGTGTGATCTGTCCATCTGATCCTCACGAAGTAGCAGCCACACAAACAGCTCAGACTGTCCCTCTGTGCCCTTGCTCTGAACCAGTGCAGACCTGGGGCCCAAGGGTTAAGTGTGGGTTTTTAAAAATTAAGCAGCTATCTGAGACGGCCTGATGCGATAACCCAGCAGCGCCCTTTGGCTGGGGCTTGAGTCTCCCCAGCCCCAAACGTGGATAGTGTTGCTGGCTGCCCCAGATTTTAGAGGGTGAGATGGCAAGAGGTGAAAATGTCAGTGTCCTTGGCCAGGAGAGGATGCCAAGGCAGATTTAGAAACCTCAGCAAGGCCATGCACAGGAAAGTAATCAGACATGTATTTCAGTCTTTGCACCTTGGTTGCAAATTATTTCCAAAATCTTATGCTTATGTCCTGCTCTCTCACCACCAGCTTCCAATCCAACGGGTAAAACTGGGTCTATCTTTTATGTTTCATGTTTTGGTCTCAAGTTTGAGCCTAACTGAATTTCCATAACCCAATTCATGCTCTATCTGATCTTTTAAGTTCATTAATTAATTTTTGGCTGCACTGGGCCTTCACTGTTGTGCACAGGCTTTCTCTAGTTGCAAGTGAGCAGGGCCTGCCCACGGTTGTAGTACCTGGCTTTCTCACTGGGGTGGCTTCTCTTGTAGTGGAGCATAGGGTTCTAGGCACATGGGCTTCAGCAGTTGCAGCACACAGGCTCAGTAGTTGGGGCACACAGACCCAGTTGACCCAAGGCATGTGGAATCTTCCCAGACCAGGGATTGAACCCATGTCTCCTGCCTTGGCAGACAGATTTTTATACACTGTGCCATCAGGGAAGTCCACGCTCTATATGACCTTCACCGACTATTTAAGTAAGCAGGATAGTTTTATAAAGCTAATAACTACCCAGTTTTGTATGATGAGTTTTCATAAAGCAAGACGGCACTGTCATGAAGTCTCACCAGCTCCTTGCTGCAGGCAAGCACGGACACCTCACCTGCAGGGAGCCAGGCATGTGAAGTGTCTTAGCTGAGGTCTTAGGGAGGTAGGAGAAGATTGTGGTGGTTTCTAATATTCGCCAACTTGCTATGAGCCTCCACGTAGACTTGTTACTGGCGCCTCATTACCATCTTCATCCCTACGTGCTCAGATTCTCTTTTTCTCATGGAGAAGGGATTTCCAAGGAAGAAAAGCACCCTTGGCCCTTCCTGGATTGTCTTCCAGGAACAACAACACATCATGGGAATGTGTTTGTGTGCCACCACCTAGCAGGGCCAGCAGACAGCACCCCCACAGTGGTCCCAGTCCCCCCACCAGAGCTTGCTGACAGACCTGCTCCTATGGGACACTAGGCAGTGTCCTTGTCCCTTCTAGGGGGCAAAGAATCAGTAGTGGTTGATTGAATGGATCAAAGGC
Organism: Bos indicus x Bos taurus; assembly: GCF_003369695.1. Classification (NCBI taxonomy): domain Eukaryota; kingdom Metazoa; phylum Chordata; class Mammalia; order Artiodactyla; family Bovidae; genus Bos; species Bos indicus x Bos taurus. The sequence goes on along the minus strand of NC_040096.1, from coordinate 15,380,984 downwards.
ATAGTCTAAAGGTACAAACTGAGTTCTCCAGGCCAGAATACTGGAGTGGGTAGCTGTTCCTTTCTCCAGGAGATCTTCCCAACACAGGGATTGAACCCAGGTTTCCTGCATTACAGGTGGATTCTTTACCCGCTGAGCCACTAGAGGGGACAAGGAATCACTAGTGGTTGAGTGAATGGATCAAAGATGTTGTCTAAGGGTACAAACTTCCAACTAGTAGACAAGTCCTGGAGTTCTTAATGCATAGTACAGTGAATACAGACAATGATATAGTCTAATCACCACATTTTACTGGGTCTTACTTATTGCCACCAAAATGAAAGAAATGATAATTATGTGATGTGATAGAGGTGCTAAGTAAAGATACAGTGGCAATTATATTACAGCATACAAGTGGCTCAGAGGTTAAAGCATCTGCCTCCAATGCGGGAGACCCAGGTTCGATCCCGATCCCCTGGATAAGGAAATGGTAACCCACTCCAGTATTCTTGCCTGGAGAATCCCAAGGACGGAGAAGCCTGGTAGGCCACGGGGTCACAAAGAGTTGGACACGACTGAGCGACTTCACTTTACTTCACTTCATACAAATGTATCAAGTCAACATGGGGCATACCTTAAAATTACAGTTATATTTTTAATGTATTTCAATTAAAAAAAGATGAATGAGAGAACCCCACAAAGTAGGGGGATCAATTAAAGGGTCTGGGATGAAACTTCTGGCCTTAGAGATGACAGAGCTCATTCAAGTCCAGCCTCTGGGCTCACAAACCCTTTCACCTTGCGAGTTACTTTACCCTCTCTTTGCCTCCACTTCTTCCCCTGTTTGGAGAAGCAAACACCTACTTCACAGAAGGGTTGTGAAAATTACACTTGGCAATGTGTATAAAGGGCATGGCCTAGTACCTAGGTCCTGAGGCAACACATGAGCAAATCCACCTGGAGAACTAGCTGTGACTCCAGCCATGGTGCCTGGCCTGCTCTGTGTGTGAATATTGTCAAGACCCCCATCTTTATCTTTTTATCTGGGATCAAATCAGTGATTAAGAAATATTCGCCTTTTTTATGTTGTTCAGTCACCAAGTCATGTCCATGTCTTCCCAAACCCATGGACTGCATATATATACACCTTTTGTAAGGACCTTTTATATATCTTAAAAAAAAAGAAAAAGAAAAAAAGCCTTTAGCATGTGTCTAATCACTGAATCTCTTCCTTACCTCTGTATGCCTCAGGCTCCACTCTTCCTGGTGTACAGTTCAGTCCTGTTTGCAACTGTCTGTTCATGGCCTTAAAAACAAATGATCAAGAAATGTTAGGGATTGAAGTAAAAATAAAATAGCACACATTACAAGGATACAGCTTACTGAATTTTATTCTTCACCCCTTACTAATCCCATTATTCTCAATGATGCCATTATTCTTACCCTTCTGGGGCAGGAATAATTGATTATCTGTCTATAGATTCCACGTAGACCTCTATTATTATGGTTCTATTAGTAACATAAGAGGAAAGAGTGGTTAACAAAAGTAGTAAGATTTGTACCAGAAGGAAATGATCAGGAGCTTCAGACTTAGGTAAACAGCGAGAGATAAGGGGCAGATGAATTCCAGCAAGTTAATTTGTGTTCACCAAGTCTCCCAGGTTCCAGAGGACAAGGATGTTGGAAGAGCCTGGAAGTCAAGCTGCAAGGTAAGGATAGAGGGCTGCTCTCCATGTCCTCAGCCTGACCACATGTTTGATGTGAGAATGAGGTCATCGTGTGGGACCACCATCATCGTCCATGTTCTGAGAGTTGACCAAAAGTCAGAATCTTATGCAAGATTGTGAACCAGAGTTAGATCCCACTAGAATTTAGCTCGTCTTTGAGATCTGATCAAAAAAGCAAAACAATTAGGCTGATGGTAACAGGACTCATCCTCTCACAGCCTGTTGAAGGGAGGCAGACATAGAAGTGGAGACCTGGAGAAAATATTGAGTTACTGGCCATGTGCTGGAGGTTCCAGGAGATTCATATGAAGAGTTCAAGATAGGCCATGGGCATTCTCAAACCACATTTGGCAATGGAGGGAGCAGTGATTTCTAACTTCCTTGGAAGAGAAATGTTTTTACCCATCATCGGAATTTTTTAGCTTAGCTTCCAGGCGATGCCCTCAAGCCCTTGGTACCCTATTTCCAATAAATCTCCACTTAAATACACAAAGAAACAAAAAGACATGGGGAACCATCACTGTCCTAGACCTGGGAGAAAAATCTAAGAAAGCTTAACTCTTCTTATCCCATTTTATCTGGGTGAGAGAGAGTTCTTTAACTGTATTATGGTCCTTCTCAGTTTTATTGTGATATAAAGGGATTCATAAGCTGGGTCCCTTCTTCTCATTCAAGTTTAAAACCAGTTGAAAGAGAGACAAAAGGCAGTCAAAGAAATGAATTTACGATAGGTGCTTTATTACTGATTAAGACTCAACTGGAAGATATAGTTTAGATGTGCAATTATAATGAGCGGCTCAAAGCTGCAACCCAGTTAATCAATCCACACAAGTTCAGACAGTGTTAGGAAACATCAAGTCTTCCCACAGGAGCAGAGCCATGACTGCTAAGCAGACCATTTGGCAAAGAACAAGCTAGAGCACAAGTTCCTCTCAGCTGCCATTTTCCAAGAGAAGAAGAAGGAATGGCTGGTTCCTTCTCCCAAATGGGCTTTTCCCACTCAGAAAAGCCACTCTCTTCCAGAGATAAATAAGCCAGAGAGAAGAGAAAGGCTGAGCACTTCTCTCTAACAGATGTTGCTCTTCACAGAAGGATACATCGGGGCGGGGGGAGATGCAATGCTCCCAATAGTGGATTTTCATTTATTTCTTCTCATTTGCCATTTCTCTCTCAAAGAGAAGGAACCACCTCTTTTCCTTCTTCAGCACTGTGGTCCTTGGAATGGTACACTGGATGAGAATAGTCTCTGTCACATGTAGGCTGACACATAAGGGATTTCCATATGTTCATGGCAGTGGCAAATGGACTGCTAAATGGCTAGAGCACCCTGCACAGGACTTGGCTGTGTTACCAGCAGTCAAGCTCAGGGCTTTCATAAAATGGCAAAGGAACCCTTCCACATGGGAACGCTGATTCATCCAAACTGTGTCTGTGGGAAGGTGATGGTATCATGGCAGGATGAAGGATTTCCGGGGAAAGAACAAGTAGGAGAGTGGATGTGTTTCTAAATCCATTCATGAATTTGAGGATATAAGTGGGATATTCATTTTTTTTACTTAATGTTTAATTGATTTACAATGTATTAATTTCTGCTGTACAGCAAAGTGATTCAGTTATACATATGTATGTGCTGTGATTAGTCGCTCAGTCGTGTCTGACTCTTTGCAGCCCCATGAACTATAGTCCATGGGATTCTCCAGGCAAGAATACTGGGGTGGGTTGCCATACCCTCCTCATACATGTGTATACACTCTTTTTAAATATTCTTTTCCACTGTGGTTTGGGGCATTCAGTATTCATTCCTTCAACAAATATTCCCCAGTGTCTATGAGGGCTAGCCCCTGCTCTGGGGATTCAGCAGGGGATAGGACCCAGGCCCTGGCCTCATGAAGCTTTCTTTCTGCTCTGGATGGCAGGAAATACAGTGTAACAAATAAAGAAATAATATGTATTACCACATGTAGAGACTCACTGCTATGAAGGAAGATACCACTGGGTAAGGGAGTAGAGAATGACATAGATGTCAGGGCGTGCATTTTTTGGGTAACAGGTGTCTGGATGAAATAACTGTCAGCAGCTGGAGACAGTTACATGCCTTGGAGTCTTGCCTTCCACGCAGTGAAGAAATCTCAGTTCTAGATTCTCGGAAACTCTTTTGCCAGCCCCAGTGTGAACAAATCAAGGGACAAGGAGTTTTCTGGGTTTTTAAGAAAACTGTTACTGCTAGATAGCTCCAAAATGTAATAAGAATTTTCCTTAAGCTGATAATTTTCTCATGCTGAAAGGCTTGTGATAGTTTCTGGAGCAACCTAGAATAAAATGCCTTCTTCATTCATGTGCTAATAATCGACTTTTTTTTTTTTTTTTTTTTTGAGGGCCTCCTCTCTACATGGGACATCTCTGGTGGCCCAGATGGTAAAGCATCTGTCTACAATGTGGGAAGGTGGGGTTCGATCCCTGGGTCAGGAAGATCCCCTGGAGAAGGCATGGCAGCCCACTCCAGTACTATTGCTTGGAAAATCCCACGGAAGGAGAAGCCTGGTAGGCTACAGTCCATGGGGTCACAAACAGTCGGACACAACTGAGCAATTCCACTTTCTTTCTTCTTACTTTTCCTCTCTACATAGAATGCCACTTACAAAGATGGGCAAGTTCCTTAACTTCTGTAAGCATCGTTTTCCTCATTTGTAAATCAGGAGGAACAGGGCTTGCCTTACTGAGTTTTGATCAAAATTAAGGTAGGCAACATATCTGTACCCAGGTACTGAATTATAACAGAGCTAATCTAGCACAAGGCTGATTGATCTCCTGTGATACCGAAGATAATCCTGGAATGAAAGGTTTTCTTTCCTCAATTTATAATAAGTGGATGGGTCCTTACAAAAGTAAGTTTAAAACTTAGTTCATTGGAAGGACTTGCCTGGTGGTTCAGTGGCTAAGACTCTGTGTTCACAATTTGGGGGGCCTGGGTTTGATCCCTGGTCAGGGAACTAGGTCCCACATGCTGCAGCTAAGACCTGGTGCAGTCAAATCAATAAATGAAAATAATTATTTTAAAAAAAAGTTCATTAGATTTCACAGTCCAAATTTTTTCCAAAGTTGCATGCTTACTCCTCAGAAAGAGCTTGTCCTGGACTAATTCATGTTTTCTAATACCATATCATCTCTTCAAATTTTCATTATATGGCATTATTCCTAGGCTTTTTCATCCTGTCTGTTTCCATTTGGATACATGCCTTTTGAATGGGGAACATTTTGGCCAGGTGAGCTCTGACTGGTAGAGAATTAAATGGACTGAGTTCACCCCCATCTCCTTTGTGTGGGCACTGAATCTCTATTAACAACATGACATTTATATCAATTTTTAAAAAGTACTGCATCACATGAATTGCAAATATTGCACAAAAGATTATTGCAACCTTCATTCTTAAGTGAAATACTGTGAGAAGAGGAATCCCAATCTTTCTGTCTTCCATTTATCTTTTTGGGAATCATGAGTTTCTCATTTATATGGCATACAGAGTATTTTTTTATGGTCTTCTTTCATATCCAAAACCCCACTAAAGTAAGAAAGTATCAGTTCAGTCCACTTCAGTCACTCAGTCGTGTCTGACACTTTGTGACCCCATGAATTGCAGCATGCCAGGCCTCCCTGTCCATCACCAACTCCCGGAGTTCACTCAAACTCACATCCATCAAGTCCTTGATGCCATCCAGCCATCTCATCCTCTGTCATCCCCTTTTCCTCCTGCCCCCAATCCTTCCTGGCATCAGAGTCTTTTCCAATGAGTCAACTCTTTGCATGAGGTGGCCAAAGTATTGGAGTTCCAGCTTTAGCATCAGTCCTTCCAAAGAAAACCCAGGATTGATCTCCTTCAGAATGGACTGGTTGGATCTCCTTGCAGTCCAAGGGACTCCCAAGAGTTTTCTCCAACACCACAGTTCAAAAGCATCAATTCTTCAGCGCTCAGCTTTCTTCACAGTCCAACTATCATATCCATACCTGACCACTGGAAAAACCATAGCCTTGACTACATGGACCTTTGTTGGCAAAGTAATGTCTCTGCTTTTGTATATGCTATCTAGGTTGGTTATAACTTTCCTTCCAAGGAGTAAGCGTCTTTTAATTTCATGGCTGCAATCACCATCTGCAGTGATTTTGGAGCCCCCAAAAATAAAGTCTGACACTGTTTCCACTGTTTCCCCATCTATTTGCCATGAAGTGATGGGACCAGATGCCATGATCTTCGTTTTCTGAATATTGAGTTTTAAGCCAACTTTTTCACTCTCCTCTTTCACTTTCATCAAGAGGCTTTTTAGTTCCTCTTTACTTCTTAGGGGTGGTGTCAAATGCATATCTGAGGTTACTGATATTTCTCCCGGCAATCTTGATTCCAGCTTGTGCTTCTTCCAGCCCAGCATTTCTCATGATGTACTCTGCATATAAGTTAAATAAGCAGGGTGACAATATACAGCCTTGATGTACTCCTTTTCCTATTTGGAACCAGTCTGTTGTTCCATGTCCAGTTCTAACTGTTGTTTCCTGACCTGCATATAGGTTTCTCAGGAGGCAGGTGAGGTGGCCTGGTATTCCTATCTCTTTCAGAGTTTCCCACAGTTTATTGTGATCCACACAGTCAACGGCTTTGGCATAGTCAATAAAGCAGAAACTGATGTTTTTCTGGAACTCTCTTGCTTTTTCCATGATCCAGTGGATGCTGGCAATTTGATCTCTGGTTCCCCTGCCTTTTCTCAAACCAGCTTGAACATCTGGAAGTTCACAGTTCATGTATTGCTGAAGCCTGGCTTGGAGAATTTGGGGCATTACTTTACTTGTGTGTGAGGTGAGTGCAATTGTGCGGTAGTTTGAGCATTCTTTGGCATTGCCTTTCTTTGGGATTGGAATGAAAACTGACCTTTTCCAGTCCTGTGGCCACTGCTGAGTTTTCCAAATTTGCTGGCATATTGAGTATAGCACTTTCACAGCATCATCTTTCAGGATTTGAAATAGCTCAACTGGAATTCCATCACCTCCACTAGCTTTGTTCATAGTGATGCTTTCTAAGGCCCACTTGACTTCACATTCCAGGATGTCTGGCTCTAGGTAAGTGATCACACCATTGTGATTATCTTGGTCATGAAGATCTTTTTTGTACAGTTCTTCTGTGTATTCCTGCCACCTCTTCTTAATATCTTCTGCTTCTGTTAGGTCCATACCATTTCTGTCCTTTATTGAGCCTATCTTTGCATGAAATGTTCCCTTGGTATCTCTAATTTTCTTGAAGAGATCTCTAGTCTTTCCCATTCTGTTGTTTTCCTCTATTTCTTTGCATTGATCGCTGAAGAAGGCTTTCTTATCTCTTCTTGCTATTCTTTGGAACTCTGCATTGAGATGTTTATATCTTTCCTTTTCTCCTTTGCTTTTCACTTCTCTTCTTTTCACAGCTATTTGTATGGCTTCCCCAGACAGCCATTTTGCTTTTTTGCATTTCTTTTCCATGGGGATGGTCTTGATCCCTGTCTTCTGTACAATGTCACGAACCTTAGTCCATAGTTCATCAGGCACTCTATCTATCAGACCTAGTTCCTTAAATCTATTTCTCACTTCCACTGTATAATCATAAGGGATTTGATTTAGGTCATACCTGAATGGTCTAGTTGTTTCCCCTACTTTTTCAATTTCAGTCCGAATTTGGCAATAAGGAGTTCATGATCTCAGCCACAGTCAGCTCCATGGAATGCTCCAGGCTAGAATACTGGAGTGGGTAGCCTTTCCCTTCTCCAGGGGATCTTCCCAACTCAGGGATAAAACCCAGGTCTCCCAATTTGTGGGCAGATTCTTTACCAGCTGAACCACAAGGGAAGCCCTGTAAGAAAGTATAAAAAAGGCAAAAACCACTAAGAGTAAAGAAAATGGATAGGGGAGGGAAGGATGAAGGGCAGTAAGATTATTATCCACTGAGAAATTTTGAAAATACTGTCTGGATGGCAAATACCAACGGGAGCCTTTGATGAGCAGAATGATGTGGAGAAAGCAGAAGTTAGAATTAAATCGTACAAGTCAAAGATTTAATTTTTGGCAGATGTGAGAGAGGGAATCTGGAGCCTTGTTCTCAACTAAGGAGCAGCTTGGAAAGCCAGACCTTTATCTTGACAAGGGGAGCCTGGGGCAAACTCGATTTAGTGTTGATTTCCTATTAGGTCTTTTCCTTATTAACTTCTTTATCTGATACTTACAGAGCCCTGATAAGTGTTGTACAATGCTTCCGATGCAGAAGATCCAGAGATAAATAATATATAGTATATACCTTTGAGGAATAGCAGTTTCTCCTAAAGGAAATCAACCCTGAATATTCAATGGAAGGGTTAATACTGAAACTCCAATACTTTGGCCACCTGATGCAAAGACCTCACTCATTGGAAAAGACCCTGATTCTGGGAAGGTTGAAGGCAGAAAGAGAAGGGGACAAGAGGATGAGATGCTTGGATGGCATCCCTGACACAATGGACATGAGTTTGAGCAAGCTCTGGGAGACAGTGAAGAAGGACAGGGAAGACTGGCCTGCTGAAGTTCATGGGGTCGCAAAGAGTCAGACACAACTTCATACACAGGAAGGTTTTGTAGAGGAGGTAATGTTTTATCTGAGTTCTGAAGGAAGCTAGGACTTCTCAGGCATATAATGGGAAAAGATCCTACTAGAAAGAGACATAGCTCATAGTACAAAAACATCCTCTTAAAAATTTTTTTTTGATTGTGCCTTTCAAGAATCTTCTCCTTTTTTTGTTCTGAAGTTTATGACATTATAATGGAATTCCAGCTATTTTGATTATTTGTATTGCAAGAAGATACACCAAAAAGAAAAGAAAAATGAATTGTTGAAAAATTTCCAGGTGGGTGTGTTAAAAAAAATTCTCATCTAATCTGACTACCACAAATAGGAATGAAATTTAATATATTTTAATGATTTTAAAATGCAATTATTTAACCACCTTGAATTTGATGCGCAGAAGTATGATAAAGCCACCTTGGTGTGTTGTTTGGTTTTTGTGAGACTGAGAATCCAAATAGTACAATGCAAAGGTGTTCTCTTCCCTGGGAAGACCAAGTTCAAAGACCTGAAGAAAAACACTCCCATCAGATGGCCTGCTTCCTGTAAAGCTTTATTAACTTAAACGAAGTGTAGAATTTCTTATCAAGAGCTTGTATTTCCTATAATTCAGTAAGATTATTATATCATTGCTTTGAAGTTTTTCCTTATGTGAGAACACAAGAATATTCTTATAACTTAGCTTAGAACAATCTTTAGAGGAAAGATAGTTTCATAAGACTTGCTATCCTATGAAGGTGTCTCAGGTGGCACAGTGGTAAAGAACCTGTCTGCCAACACAGAAGACACAGGTTCAATCACTGGGTCCAGAAGATCCCCTGGAGGAAGAAATAACAACCTACTCTAGTATTCTTGCTGGGGAAATCCCAAGAATAGAGGAGCCCGATGGGCTACGGTCCATGGAGTTGCAGAGAGTTGGACATGACTGAGCATACATGCACACATACACACATATATTCTGTGATTGTCACAAGGTGATCTAGTAGAAATAACAGAAGAATACAAAGATATATATCAATCAGGACTTCTTACATTTCTTTTCAGATCAGTGATGAACAATATTCCACCTAAATCATTTATTAATCATCTAACTGACCATAAACATTATTTTTTTCTCCCCTAAAGGTTTTGAAACACGAGGGGGTAGGGCACAGCCTTTAAAATAATGACATAGCCCACGGACATGGCATAAGCTGATTAGAACCAAATAAATCCAAATGACTGATGAGTAGACCCACTAGACCTTGAGCCTCAGTATACACTCAGTGTAATACATCAGCAAGCTAGGATGCATGCTCAGGTACCATGACAGTTTCCAAGAGCAACCATAAAGGTCAAGAAGTGGGCAGTGGCCTGATTCCTGGAAATCTCTGCTTCTTCCCCCAAATTGTTGGAATAATCCTCCCACTCGTTGTGCTCAGTCGTCTGCAACTCTTGTGTAAGCCCATGGACTGTAGCCCTGCCAGGCTTTTCTGTCCCTGAGATTTCCCAGGCAAGAATACTGGAGTGGGTTGACATTTTCTTCTCCAGGGGATCTTCCCAACCCAGGGATTAAATCTGCATCTCCTGCATTGCAGGGGGATGCTTTACTGCTTGAGCCATCAGGGAAGCCCAAAGTGAACATGTTATTTGCTCAGTTATGTCCAACTCTTTGCCACCCCATGGACTGTAGCCCACCAGGCTCCTCTTAGCTTTTATGGGCTGAGTAATTTCCCACTCATTAGCCTATGAAATTACTCAGCCTGTGAAAGCTAACCACACCACATTTCAAGGCTGCTCTTGCCTTCTGAGATGGCCCACACTCTGTGGAATGTGTTTCTCTCTACATAAATCCTTTTCTTACCAATCGCTTTGTCTCTCATTGGACTCTTTCTGCAATGAGACATCAAGAGCCTGAGCTTCGTTAGGTCCTGAAACCAGGTGTGTGATCTCATTTGGAAGACTGTGGGTTTTAGCCAGGTTCAAGTCCCAGCCATGGGGGTTCAAGTCCCAGTCGGAGCTAAACAGCTTCGGTTCTACCTGTGATTTCCTATGGACAGGGAGCTCCAGGAAAGCAGGGACCATGACTGTCACTTTTACAGGTTATCTTTGGAACCTAGCATAGCACCTCTCACCGACATCAGTTCAGTTCAGTTCAGTCGCTCAGTCGTGTCCGACACTTTGTGACCCCATGAACCACAGCACGCCAGGCCTTCCTGTCCATCACCAACTTCCGGAGTTCACTCAGACTCACATCCATCAAGTCCTTGATGCCATCCAGCCATCTCATCCTCTGTCGTCCCCTTCTCCTCCTGCCCCTAATCCCTCCCAGCATCAGAGTCTTTTCCAATGAGTCAACTCTTCGCATGAGGTGGCCAAAGTACTGGAGTTTCAGCTTTAGCATCATTCCTTCCAAAGAAATCCCAGGGCTGATCTCCTTCCGAATGGACTGGTTGGATCTCCTTGCAGTCCAAGGGACTCTCAAGAGTCTTCTCCAACACCACCGTAGTAGAAGCCTAATAAGCACTCACTGAATATACAATGTCAGCAGTTTATTTAGGCACTACAAAAGAGGCGAGCAAGCTCCACATATGTTCCAGAGGACCAGTGCAGTTATAGTTTTCAGAATAATCCAGAAATATATAAGAACCAGCAGCCCAACAGAGGAATCATCAGTACAGTTTATCAAATGGAGACCTACTTGGGTCAAGAGCTCTTGTTGAAATTCTTTTTAAGATTTTTTTTTTTTATGTAGACCATTTAAAAGTCTTCATTGAATTTGTTACAATATTGCTTCTGTTTTATATTTTGGTAGTTTGGCCACAAGGCTTGTGGGATCGTAGCTCCCCAGCCAGGAATGGAACCTGCATCCCTGCATCAGAAGGTGAAGCCTTAATCACTAGACTGACAGATAAGTCCCCCTTGTTGAAATTTAAAAACACTCTTGGAGGCACATGTATATGGGTTACACTCTAGTGCCATTTGATTTAATCAGCCATCAACATTAGCTACTCAGATTTATATCTGGAAAAAAAAATCCTGTGTTCATAGAGAAAGATTGTCATCTTAGAAGACTTCAGCTTTCCAGGAGTAGGGGATCTGAGATAATAGTAACTATCATATTTAAAGGGCTTCTCAGCTGGTACAGTGGTGAAGAATCTGCCTCCCAGTGCAGGAGACACAAGAGACGTGGGTTTGACTCCTGGGTCAGGAAGATCCCCTGAAGGAGGAAATGGCAACCCCCTCCGGTATTCTTACTTGGGAAATCCCATGGACAGAGGAGCCTGGGAGGCTGCAATCCATGGGGTCACAAAGAGTCGGACATGCTTGAGTGACTGAGCACACACACATCATATTTAAGTGCATACTTCAAGCTAGGCAATCTTCTAAGTGTTTATCTCACTTTCTTCTCCCTAAACTCTATCAAAAAAGGTATTATTATCCAACTTCTACACAGAAGGACACTGAAGATAAGAGAGGTTAAAAGGTGTGTCCAAGTTCAACTCAGCTAGTCAGCGATAGAGCCAGGATTTAAACAAAATCTGCTGCTTTTACCAACTACAAGGGGTTGGCAATTTTTTTCAATAAAGGGCCAGATACTAAATCTTCTAAGTTTATTGGCCATACAATCTCTAGCCTGAGTTCTCAACTCTGCTGATGGATTGTGAAAACAACCAACAGATAAGTAAACCCATGAGCATGCTTGCACGCCAGCAAAATTTCACTACTGACTCAAGAATACAATCTTATATCATTTCACGTGCCACAAAATAGTCTTCTTTTTAGCTTTTTTTTAACATTTAAAAATATAAAAACTGTTCTTGTCTCCAGCTATACAAAAACAGGTGGTGTGTTAGATTTGGTTTGTGGGCTATACTTTGTCAACTGCTGACCCTACTATACTCTACTCCCCCCCACCCCTCCCACCACCCCCACCCCTCCCACCTCCCCCCCCACCACCCCAGTTTGGAAGCAGGAAGAGTGCTATTGATGTCTGGAAAGTAGATTTGAGGAAAGGCAAAGGAAATCTGGAGAAAAATGTCTGTGTTCTTTGAAGTGTATGCAAGGATTGAGGTGGCCTTTGATATGTCAGGATAAGCTTACCTTTCTGGAAACTTTCCTGGCAGTCCAGTGGTTAAGAATCTACCTTCCCATGCAAAGGATGCAGGGTTAACCCCTGGTTGGGAACTAAGATCCCACATGCCATAGGGCAGCTAAGCCTGTACACTACAACACATTCCACAATTAAGGGCCAACATAGCCAAAAATAAGTAAACATTTTTTTAAGTTCATCTTTTTGTTGAATCTGATGGTCTTTTAATATAATGGGCTGTTATAATGCAAATTGAGATGTCAGGAATAACCAATAAGTCTGCAAACTCCTTCTTGCTCAGCCCTTTACTCTCCAAGTCAATCCAGGGTTCCCCATGATGTTTTTACAACTTTACTCTTTGAGAAGAAAGAATGAAAACCAAGAAGAGAGAATGCCATTCTTTACTTCCTTTCTACTTGTATTGCATAACATTGACTACAAGCAACTGAAATAACAAAATAACAGGGCCATGAAGAACACAAAAGTAATATATTTCCTTCTCATGAAAATTTTATCAGTCCTGAGCTGCATTGTTCCACCTTATATTTCTGCTGTCAGTGGAACATTTCAATGTGTGGCCTAAGATGGATGCTGCATTCTGGCCATCACATCACCATTCCAAAGAGAAAGGTAGAGAAGAAGAGCAAGGCTTCACTGTTTTCAGGCACTTCCATTGTTGTTCACATCCTAATAGAACACAGTCACAGTAGCACCTAGCTGCAAGGGAGTCTGAAAAATGTAGTCTTTGATTCCTGGCATTCAAGTTTTCAACTAATGTTTAGATATTTATACTTAGCAAGAAGGGGAGAAGAGATGTTGGTGCCAAATTGACAGTTTCTGTCACACAGTGGATTGGTAGAGGGGGACAGTTGCCACCTTCTGCTCTTCACATCCACCACTGCAACACTGATGTCAATCAAGAGTTCTGATCACTTCTCTCTTGGACAAAGTTCAGAGTTGCTAACCCTGGATGCACCTCACATTCACCCTGTGTATCTCTGCCTCTCCTGGGCACCAACCTCAGTAGTCAGCCTCCCTTCCCTGTTCTGGAGTAATAACTGGCAACCCACTCCACTATTCTTGCCTGGGAAATCCCATGGACAGAGGAACCTGGCAGGTTACAGTCTGTGGGGTTGCAGAGCGTTGGACCTGACTGAGCATGAGCACTTCCTGTTCATCCTAGTTGCCGACCTTTCTCTGTTACTACCGTGGCTTCTTTCAGCTGGCTTCACAACACCACATTTTGGCAACATACTCTAGGGCTAGGCTGGAACTGTTCAGGCTGACCTGACCCCCACAGTCATCAACCCAGGTGACCTTCTCCGGCGGGTGTTCCATCCATCTGTCTCACTGAATGTGTATCACAGAACCCGTCATCCATTTAATGTCAAGATAACGCTGAATGTCTGAAACACAGACAGTAATCTATTTTTATTTCAAAGATACATTTGAAAATTATGAAGGGCATACCATAAAGATAGAGAAGAATGCCTATTTAGCCATTGTTTCTTTAAAAATCAACTTTAAAATGTAAAGCATTACCACATGGTCTCATCATCAAACATTATTGTCAGTGGTAATAAGTGTGTTTGCTTAAACTGATGTGCAAATCTAAAATTCGAAAAAAGAAGTCTGTTAGCTGAATGACATTCAGTTGCACAGCCACTGATAAGGTAAGCAGAGTTTTAGTACCGAAGAGAGCAAAATGAGACATGGCTCTTTGTTCTTTTTTTTTTCCCCTCTTAAGAAGTACAATTTAATGCCATTGGAAAAGATATTTTTAAAAATCTATTATAGAGTCCTTTCTTTAGTGAGAAGAAGGGGATACGAACACGGAAAGGCCTATTTTTCCTAAAAGCTATCTTTTGCCAAGCTAAAGTCCCCTAATATAAGATCACAATGACGTGAATATAAAATACGCTTGTTAGACATCCTGCATCACACAGGGTAGCCAACAGACTGCTCTGGAAATGCCAATCTTGTGGTGTACAGCCACCCAAATACCGAGGCCAGCATCACTCCTTAAATTTTCTCCCTCTTGTTGGTTAGATACTTGTTTCCGGTCTGGATATGCAGGTTATTTAAGGAGCTGTATGGCAACCCACTCCAGTGTTCTTGCCTGGAGAACCCCAGGGACGGGGGAGCCTGGTGGGCTGCCGTCTATGGGGTCGCACAGAGTCGGACACGACTGAAGCGACTTAGCAGTAGCAGTAAATAAGTACATGCATTCGGAGGAATTCATTTTACTAATGGGTTGAATTTGGTAAGGTTTTGAGGTTTAAGAATATTATGATTCAGTGCATTCTGTGATCTTTTCCCTCATCTCTGCCTCCTCAGAAGATCTCCAAATACTCGCATTCGTTTTCAAGGCTCTTTTAAGCCCAACTTTACGTCCTTTGGATGTTAGCGCTGTGCAGAGGTCAGCCTCGGGGCCACCCAGGATGATTCTGTTTATATTTATTTGGTTTAGTTTTATGCTTTCTGCAGATATGGAAGACTGTCCCCAGAATGGCCTCTGGCAGTGTGTTTATCACTCAGTTTAAGTGTGGGACACAATTACCCCTCCAACTGCTAGAAGCCAAGGTCTGGGCTGTAGAAGCAGCTATGGACTATATGGTGTACATATTAGCATATGTTAGAAACCAGGTGGGCAAGGAACTGGGGAATTCAGAATACAGTGGTTTACAAATGCTCCCTCTAGCCCCATTAGGTTTTCTCAGTGCCCTTGCCCCAAATCTCTTCAGACTGAGAACTAAGGTTCTTTCCTTGTTTACAAAAACCCTGCATGCCATGGTGGCCATAACACTCTCTATATGGTAGCCCACACTCTTTCAATATTAAGCTTTCTTGAGTCCACATGTGTGTATGCTAGGAAATAGCAAGGCACTGCAGTATTCTTGCCTGGGAAATCCCACGGACAGAGGAGCCTGGTGGGCCGCAGAGGGTGGGAAGCAACTGAGCAACTAATGCTTTCACTTTCTGGCATTTGAAAGAGACCCAGAGCTTCTCAAAGAAGCTAGTGTCTGAATTTTTTAATTTTTATAAGTTAAATATTCGTGGAGCTCTTATTTCGGCAGCAGGCATAAACGAAGAGACAGCTGAGAAGTTAGTTGAGAATCTTTCCTCCTGTGGTTTCTACCTGTTGTTGAAACTGAGAGTTCCCTTTGTCACTGCCACAGCTCTCTTTGTGCCTAATTGGGTTTTGAAGGAACATTAGGCTTTTCCTGGTGAAATAATTCACAGGGAGAGTCAGGAGAGAGTTGAGAAAATGTGTCCAGATTCATAAAATGGGGAAAGGGTATCACACAGAGGAGAGATAATAAAACAATCTAGGGTTGCCAATGAATGAAAGGTGAAAGCAAGCAGGAAATGAGGCTGGAAAACTGCACATCAAGAATATATGTATATATATATATTTTAAGTTAAAAAATAATATATAGCTGACAAGATTTTAACTTCAGAGAAAGCAAGCTTACAGATTTTTTTTAGTCATTATTAAATAAAAGTCAAGGACTACGTGATGAAATCCACCCAAATGTGGATTGCTTGTACAATTTTGTTCTTATTATGGGAAAGAAATAAAGTCAACAAGCAATAGAAAGACCACATCTGAGCAGTAACTCTGGCTTTCGCTATTGGTATGAGCCTCATGTCCCTAAAAGCCTTATTGAAAAGCAGCAATTATAAAAGCCTATTGGAAAGCAGCAATTATGCTAGCAATCTAAGGCTCCATCACCATCAGAATCACTTCCTCCACATGCTGCTAATTCAGAACAGACACAACGTGGGCTTCTTTATGGCCAGAGGGGAATGAAGGCTATCGCAGGCCTTGTCCAGGTCAAAAGAGGCTTCCATTTCCTTTCCACAAACATACTGCAGTGGTCTAAATTGACTTCATAGTGGTCAAGGATCAAAAGGGTCCATTGCAGTCATCTGCTTTGGCTTGACAGGATGCTCCTAGGGAGTAGTGGGTCAACGTTGAGTCATCTTTGCTACTTGCATGCGTGCTAAGTCACTTGAGTTGTGTCCAACTCTTAGTGACCCCATGGGCTGTAGCTCATCAGACTCCTCTGTCCTTGGGATTCTCCAGGCAAGGTTACTGGAGTAGGTTGCCATGCCTTCCTCCAGGGAATCTTCCCAACCCAGGGATCGAACCCACATCCCTTCTGTCTCCTGCATTGGCAGGCAGGTTCTTAACCAGTAGTAGTTCTTTACCTGGGAAGCCCATTCTTGCTACACGGCTTATCAATGTAACCAGGTCAAAACACAGAGATCATCTTGGTCTCATTTCTGTGTCGGAGGAAGACGTTATCTAAGATGAAAACAGCCAATATTTTGTGTTTGTGTGTATGAGAGAGAGAAACAGAGAAAGATTGAGAGTGCCTCATGGCTTGGAAAAGATGTGGCTGGTACCCACATGGAGGCATTAAAAGACAACAGCTATTTTGAGACCACCATTGGATTGTGCTTGGTGAAAATGGCTCTAAGCTAAAGATGCTGAAATCTAACATTATCTTTGAAATTGCATGTGATTTATTGCTTTAAGTGCCACCACCAAAGGTCTCCAGCGTCTTGGTCAGTCCATTCAGTAGAGTCATTAAAATAACCACAAACTTTTTAGTCTTTATGCCTCCTTCAATGGTCTGGTTCCTGAGGAAGCATTCAGGCCTTCTGGGACCAGTCAATTATGAAATAAAACTGTACATCCTCCATGCTAGGATGCCCAAGGGGGCCTTGTGGCGGTGGGGTAGAAGAGGGACTAAGATTAAATAAATGCACCCTTGGACGAGGTCCCATTACAAATGGGTCTCACAGTTTAATGGGTTATTGTGCCATGAAAAAAGTCTTTGATGGGCTGCTGCTGCTGCTAAGTTGCTTCAGTCATGTCCAGCTCTTTGCAACCTTATGGACTGTAGCCTACCACGTTCCTCTGTCTGTGGGATTCTCCAGGCAAAAACACTGGAGTGGGTTGACATGCCCTCCTCCAGGGGTTCTTCCAGATTCAGGGATCAAACCTACGTCTCTTACATTTCCTGCATTGACAGGTGGGTTCTTTACCACTAGCGCTACCTGGGAAGCCCCTTTGACGGGCTGCTGAATACTCTTTTGTCTCTCTATCCTTCTCATGCCCTGCAGTCCTGCTGTATCGCTTTCCTAGCAGCTCCTTCCTCCTACATCTTACCTTATTCTATCATTTGCCCATAATCAGCAGGTATGGAAGAACTTAGACTCAATCAGTTCAGTTCAGTTCAGTCACTCAGTCATGTCCGACTCTTTGCGACCCCATGAATCGCAGCACACCAGGCCTCCCTGTCCATCTGAGGTTATTGATATTTCTCCCAGCAATCTTGATTCCAGCTTGTGCCTCTTCCAGCCCAGCGTTTCTCACGATGTACTCTGCATATAAGTTAAATAAGCAGGGTGACTATATACAGCCTTGACATACTCCTTTTCCTATTTGGAACCAGTCTGTTGTTCCATGTCCAGGTCTTACTGTTGCTTCCTGACCTGCATACAAATTTCTCAAGAGGCAGGTCAGGTGGTCTGATATTCCCATCTCTTTCAGAGTTTTCCACAGTTTATTGTGATCCACACAGTCAAAGGCTTTGGCATAGTCAATAAAGTAGAAAGAGATGTTTTTCTGGAACTCTCTTGCTTTTTCCATGATCCAGCGGATGTTGGCAATTTGGTCTCTGGTTCCTCTGCCTTTTCTCAAACCAGCTTGAACATCTGGAAGTTCACAGTTCATGTATTGCTGAAGCCTGGCGTGGAGAATTTTGAGCATTACTTTACTAGTGTGTGAGATGAGTGCAATTGTGCCGTAGTTTGAGCTTTCTTTGGCATTGCCTTTCTTTGGGATTGGAATGAAAACTGACCTTTTCTTGTCCTGTGGCAACTGCTGAGTTTTCCAAATTTGCTGGCATATTGAGTATAGCACTTTCACAGCATCATCTTTCAGGATTTGAAATAGCTCTACTGGAATTCCATCACCTCCACTAGCTTTGTTCATAGTGATGCTTTCTAAGACCCACTTGACTTCACATTCCAGGATGTCTGGCTCTAGGTGAGTGATCACACCATCATGATTATCTTGGTCATGAAGATCTTTTTTGTACAGTTCTTCTGTGTATTCTTGCTATCTCTTCTTAATAGTGAAACAGTATTATCAATATCTGGCAGAATTAAGGAGATTTCTATAACCTTGTTTTACTAGCAACTGGCATGGTCTCAGTGAGGACAATATCTAGGGTTTGTCTTTTGATAGAGAGTAGAAGCTAAAAGAAATTACTTTCTCAAGGAAACCTAGAAGAGAACAAGAGCAACGATGTGCCTAATACAAGGTCCTGAGAGAAAGAATGTGATCTGGTAGGAAGGCCAAAGCTTAGGTGCAGGAAGGTCTAAGTACAAATTTCAACATGGTCTCTTATAAATTGTGTGGCCTTGAGATTATTTCATACCTATGACTTTTAGTTTCCTTGTCTGCAAACTGAGTATCATAAAGGATTATTATAGACTGCAAACAGTATAATTCAATATAATGGTTTGGCACATGATAGGTATGTGATAAATATGAATTATTATTTTATCATCATTACCATCTTCAGAGCTGAGGACCAATCTGAGGATACCAAACTCAGTTAGCAAGTCCAAAGAATAATGAAAGTTTCAGAAAACAGTAAACAAAACCATGGATCTGAATGGGAGTGAAGTGGTCCCAGGCAGTGTGATGTCAAAACTGGAATGTCTGTAGCCTGTCTACACTGGCCTCGAGTTATGTGCTGTGTGAATGAGTGAGTCCCATTTAAATGTATAGGGTGAGGTCAGCACTCTCCACCAGTGAGTGGGCTTTGGAGCTCCTCTTATGTCCTCAGGCCCAGGATGCAGCCTGTCTGATGAGAGCTAGACACCATCCATCCAGGGAGATACCATTTTTGTCTCTCCTCTGCTAGGGCTGGGCTTCTGTGAACATGAGATGAAACACAAACAGTGGAATCCCATCCTCAGCCAAGATCTAAATTGAGTGCTTTGGATGGAGTGTTCACAGTACATCATTTGTTCAGGTGCAAATATGAGGGAAGAGAGGGCCTCGGGGAAAAAAATGAGGGAGGAGGCTCTGATAAGAAGGAAAAGCCTAAAACAAGAAATTAAAAAAAAAAAAAAAAAGGTTACTAGCTTCTTAATTTATTCACTTATAAGTGAATTTTGGGCTTAAGAAAGTAATGTCCTCATTGCCGAAATTAAGAATGAACTTTCATTAACCACTGAGCTTGGGCAAGAAACTAAACCCTTCTCTTTCTCCATTTCCTCATCTGTAAAATGGAAAAGCATTAGTCTAGACTGTATTAAAAGTCATATTAACATTTCTTTGGTCTAAACACCTTGATGTTATGGAGTCATTAATACCTGCAACTGATTGGAGAAGAAACAGATCAAGCTACGTTCCAAACCATCTCCCAGAGGTGCTCAGGAAATGAATTCCAAATTAAGGAGACTTTGTAATAATAGAAGAAACACTTTGCCTCTTTTGTTTACTTTTTCCCCAGGTATAACTTGAAGAAATAAGTTATGGAAACTCCAACTGTGCTTGACTTTTCTTAACATTTTATGTTATTTTATACCAGTGATAATACAATATGATGACCAAAAACAAGTTAGACTTCTTCAGTTTAACTTAATTCTTGACTTCTAAACAATAGTGAGAACAAAGCCCATAGGAAATTTGGCCTGCCGGACACGTTAGGGAATCTCACAGAATTAATTAATGGCAGCCCTCTTGATCTTTTTTTTTTTTTTTCTATTTATTTAAACTAAACATAGGAGAAGGCGATGGCACCCCACTCCAGCACTTTTGCCTGGAAAATCCCATGGACAGAGAAGCCTGTTAGGCTGCAGTCCATGGGGTCGCTGAGAGTCAGACACGACTGAGCGACTTCCCTTTCACTTTTCACTTTCACACATTGGAGAAGGAAATGGCAACCCACTCCAGTGTTCTTTCCTGGAGAATCCCGGGGACAGTGGAGCCTGGTGGGCTGCCGTCTATGGGGTCACACAGAGTCGGACACGACTGAAGTGACTTAGCAGCAGCAAACTAAACATACATCAGTTAACCCTCTTCCCCCACCCTCCACCACACCCTACTCTTGACAACCAACAGCCAGTCCTCTGTAGCTCTGGGCTTGTTTGTTTTGTTTCTGTTTGGGGTTTTTGTTTTAGATCTTGCTTGTGAAAGGTGGTACAGTGTTTGTCTTTCTTTGGTTTATTTCACTCAGCATAATGGGTTGGACCCTTGAGGTCCAACCATTTTGTTACAGATGGCTAGCTTTCATTCATTTTTATGACTGAATAACATTTCATTGTGCATATGTACCAGTTCTTTATCCATTCATCCATCAGTGGACATCTTGGTTGTTTCCACATCTTGTCTTTTCTAAGTCATGTGGCAATGAGATGGGGGTGCATGTATCTTTTCAAATTAGTGTTTGGGTTTTTTTTTTTTTTTTTTTTTCAGATAAGTACTCAGGAGTGGAATTGCTAGATCATATGGAAGTTCTATTTTCAATTTTTCTTCGAGAACATCCATACTATTTTCCATAGTGGCTGCACAAATTTACATTTCCACCGACAGAACACAGGGGTTTCCTTTTTTCCACATCTTTGCCGACACTTATTTCTTGTCCTTTTGATGACAGCCATTTTAACAGGTATTTGGTGATATCTCTTTGTGTTTTTGATTTGCTTTTCTCTGATGATTAACGATGTTGAACACCTTTGCTCGTACCTGTCGGCCATCTATATATCTTCCCTGGAAAAATATCCATTCAGATGTTCTGCCCATTTCCTAACTAGAGTGTTTTGTTTGTTTGTTTATTTTGCTATTGAGTTTTATGAGTTCTTTATATAATTTGTATATTAGCCCCTCATCAGATATCTGACTTACAAATATTTTCTCTCAATCAGAAGGCTGCCTTTTCATTTTGATTATGGTTTCCTGAGCTGTGCACAAGATTTTAGTTCGATGTAGTCCCACTTCACTTCACTTTATGGCAAAAAGAAGGGGCAATAGTGGAAGCAGTGACAGATTTTATTTTCTTCAGCTCCAAAATCACTGAGGACAGTGACTGCAGCCATGAAATTAAAAGACACTTGCTCCTTGGAAGGAAAGCTACGACAAACCTAGACAGTGTATTAGAAAGGAAAGGCGTCACCTTGCTAACAAAGGTCCATCTAGTCAAAGCTCTGGTTTTTCCAGTAGTCATGTAATGATGTGAGAGCTGGGCCAGAAAGAAGGCTGAGCACCGAAGAACTGATCCTTTCCAACTGTGGGGCTAGAGAAAGACTCTCAGGAGTCTCTTGGACAGCAAGGAGATCAAACCAGTCAATTCTAAAGGAAATCAACCCTGAATATTCATTGGAAGGACTAATGCTGAAGCTCCAATACTTTGGCCACCTGATACAAGGAGCCAATTCACTGCAAAAGATGCTGGGAAAGAGTGACGGCAAAATGAGAAAAGGGTGACAGAGGATGAGATGTTTAGATAGCACCACTTACACAATGGACATGAATTTGAGCCAACTCTGGGAGATGGTGAAGAACAGGGAACCCTGGCGTGCTGCAGTCCACGGATCACAAAGAGTCAGATGTGGCTTAGTAACTGAACAACAACAAAGTCCCATTGGTTCATTTTTGCTTTTTTTTTTTTTGGTGTTGGATTAAAAAAATGATCACTAAGTCTTTAATACACTTTGCTTGAAGTTTTGTTTATGGTGTAAGATAGTGGTTTCTTTTTTTTTTTTTTTGCATATGGCTATCCAGTTTACTCAACACCATTTATTCATTTATTAAAGAGACTGTCCTTTCTTCATTGTATACTTTTGCTTTCTTCATCATAAATTAGTTGGCTATATATACATGGGTTTATTTTGGGGGTTCTCCATTTTATTCCTTTGATCTATGTGCCTGTTTTTATGTCAGGCTACAGCTTTGTAATGTAGTTTGAAATCAGGGAGCATGATGTCTTTAACTTTATTCTTTCCTGAGATTGCTTTGGCTATTTGTGGTCTTTTGTGGCTCCATACAAATTTTAGGATTGTTTGTTCTATTCCCATGAAAAAATGCCATTGGAATTTTGGTAGGGATTGCATCGAATATGTGTATTGTTTTGGAACATATGGACATTTTAATTCCATACGTTAAATGTTAATTCTTCCAGTTAATGTTAAGTGTTAATTCTTCCAGTTAATTCTTAAATGTTAAGTGTTAATTCTTCCAGTCTATGAACACAGACTATCTTTCCATTTATTTGTATCTTCAATTTATTTCATTAATGTCTTATCATTTTCATTATGCATGCCTTTCACTTCCTTAGTTAAATTTATTCCTAGGTATTTTATTATTTTTGATGCAATTATAAACCAGATTGCTTACTTAATTTTTCTTTTTGATAGTTTCTTGTTAGTATAGAGAAACACAACAGATTTTTACATATTGATTTTGTACTCTGCAATTTTATTGCAAGTGTTTATTAGTTTTAATACTTTTATTTAATGTTTTACTTTTTAATGTGGTGTATCACATTGACTGATTTGCAGATATTGAACCATCCTTACATCTGTGGAATAAACTCCATTTAATCATGGTATAGGAGCCATTGTTGGATTTGGTATGCTAATATTTTGTTAAAGATTTTTGCAAGATTGTTTTAGAGATATTGGCCTGTAATATTCTTTTCTTGTGGCATCTTTGTCTGGTTTTTGCATGAGAGGCTGGAGAATTCCATGGACTGTATAGACCATGGGGTCGCAAAAAGTCAGACTTGACTGAGCGACTTTCACTGCATTCTGATGCTGCCCTCATTAAATGAGTTTAGAATAGTTTCTACCTTTTCTTTTTGAAGAGTTTGAGTTTTGGAGAGTTTCTAGTTTGAGAAGAATTGGTAACAATTCTTCCTTGAATGTTTAATAGAATTCACCAGTGAAGCAATCTGGTCCTGGACTTTGGTTTGTTGGGAAGTTTTTGATTACTGATTGAATCTTCTTACAAGTAGTTGGTTTGTTTAGATTTTCTATTTTATTGTTATTCAGTTTTGGTGGACTGTATGCATCTAGGAATTTATCTAATTCTTCTGAGTTGTCCAATTTATTGGCATATAACTATTCACAGGAGTCTCATGATCTTTTGTATTTCTCTGGCATCAACTGTAATATCTTCTCTTCCATTTCTGATGTTATTTGCTTCTAATCCTCTTCCTTTACTTTTTCAGTGTGTCTAAAGTTTCATCAGTTTTGTTGTTTTAGAGAACCAGCTCTTAATTTCATTGATCTTTCTGGATTTTTGTTTTGCTTTGGTTTTTTTCCTCTATTTTATTTATTTCTACTGTACATTTGCTATCTCCTTCCACCCACTAACTTTGGGCTTCATTTGTTTTTATTTTTCTAGTCCTTAAAGTGTAAAGTTAGGTCGTTCATTAGAAATTTTTCTTGTTTCTTGAAGTAGGCACTTATCATTATGAACCTCCCTCTCAGAAAATTTTTGCTGCATTACATAAATTTTGGTATGTTACATTTCCATTTTCATTTGTCTTAAGGTATTTTTAAACAATTTTTATTTGGCAACTTTTGGCTGTGGTGGGTCTTTGCTGCTGTGTGGGCTTTTCTCTAGTTGCAGTGAGTGGAGGCTACTCTACTTGCAGGGCTTGGGTTTCTCACTGTGGTACTTTCTCTTGTTGCAGAGCATGGACTCTGGGTGTGCCAGCTTCCGTGGCTGCAGCTCCTAGGCCCTGGAGCCCAGGCTCAGTAGTGGTGGTGTACAAGTTCAGTTGTACTGCAGCATGTGGGATCATCTCAGACCAGGGATCAAACCATGTCTCCTGCATTGTCAGGCAGATTCTTTACCACTGAGCCACCAGTAGCCTATCCACACATATTTTGAGCATATTGTTCTGGCCTGAAAGCTCCTGCTTAAAAAGTCTCCTGATTGTCTTATGGGGGTAACCTTGTACAGAGCAAGTTGCTTTTCTCTTGATGCTTGTACAATTTTCTCCTTGTTTTTAACTTTTGACATTTGGCTATGTGCCTTCCTGTGGGTGCCTTTGAATTTATAATTTTCGGAACTCTCTGGGCTCCATAGATCTAAGTGTTTGTTTCCTATCCCAGGTTAGGGAAGTTTTCAGCCATTATTAGATTTCTGCCTCTTTCTCTTTCTTCTTCTTGGAGTCATAAAGTGCAAATGTTAGTTTATTTGATGTTCTCTCATAATTCCCTTCCCTGGAGAAGGAACTGGCAACCCGCTCCAGTATTCTTGCCTAGAGAATCCCATGGACAGAGGAGCCTGGCGGGCTACAATCCATGGGGTCACAAAGAGTCGGACACAACTAAGCAACTAACACACACACACACACACACACACACACACACACACACACAAAGCCCTTACGCTATCTTCACTTGTTTTCATTTTTCTTTCTTTTTGCCACTTTGATTGGGTGAGTTCCACTGCCTTGTCTTCAAGTGACAGAAGATCTGCTTCATCTAGTCTGTTGTTGAAACTTCCTAGTGTATTTTTCAACTCAGTTACTGTATTATTCAGCTTGTGATTTCTATTTGGTATACTTCCATTCTCTGCTGAAGTCCTCACTGTGCTCATTCATTTTTCTCTACAGTTCAGTGAGAATCTTTATGACTATTTCTTAAACTCTTCATCAGGTAAATTAGTTATCTCCATTTCTTATTCTTTCATTCAGGACGTGCCTCCCTGGTTCTTCATTTTGCTTGACTCTCTGTGTTGATTTCTTCACAGTATATAAAACAATCATCTCCTCTAGTCTTGAAGGACTGATCTTGTATAGGAGATGAACCTTGCTATTCAACGCTGCCCCAGTTCTTTGTTTCTCAAACCTGTGTGCTTGTCCAAGCAGACTATTATACTTCCAGTAGCTTCCAGTAGTTGAAAATGTGCCAAAACCTGCCAGTATCCCAAAGGGGTGGATCTCAACCTCTAGATTCAGGTGCTAGAAGCCAGGCTTTCAGAAAGGCAGCAGTTTTTAAAAGTATGCAGTTATATACAGATCTGTGAGACCACAAGCATAAGCCCCATGGGCCACCAGAGCCAGGCAATCTGGAGCTGTCCCCTGGGCAGAAGTCACAAATATCAGGGCTCCAGACTAGTGTATACGCTCCTTTCTGGAAGATGCCGGTGAGCTGGATCAAGACAGAGGGAGAACACCGAGATGGCATCCACAGCCTGCATTCCTTGAGAGAAACTCCATAATCTGCTAGACATGTGCCAGATGTGAAGCCCAGCCCAGAGCGCTAGGACAGGCAAAGAGGCCCCTTCACAGAAAGACCAGGAGCCTGGGCTGTGCCTCAGTACACTGTCCGTGCAGTGCTCTGGGGGTGGTAGCCTCCCGAGAACCATCTCTCCAACTGCCACAGTCTCACAGGAATCAGGAACGCGAGCCTCCCTGGCCACCAGAGCTAGGTGATCAAGGGATATCCCCAGGGCATCAGTCACAAAACCTGGGGCCCAGACATAAAAACCATGGGGCCAGATGCACATAAAGCTCCCCCCCAGGAGAGTGACTGTAAAGATAGTACCCATCCTCCAAGTCTTCTGGAAAGGATTACAGTCAGCACCTAGATTCCTGGATGTGTGTTTAATTAGAAACCTACCCCTCAGGCCACAGTCATAATGATTAGTTAATAAGCCTCCTTCACAGACAGACCAGGCCTCTGGGTCTGTTGCCTCTTGCTGTGCCCTGCGGGTGGTGACTATTTAAGAACTCTTTCTCCATTGCTTATGTCCTCTGGGATCCATGAGCAGAAGCCCCCCTGGCCACAAGAGCAAGGTGATATAGAGGTGTCCCTGGTAGCAGTCACAAAATTCAGGATAGTGTACAGGGGTGTGAGCTTCTTCTGTGCATTCGTGCATGCTCAGTCACTCAGTCGCATTCAACTCTTAGCAACCCTATGGACTGTAGCCCACCAGGCTTCTCTGTCCATGGAATTCTCCAAGCAAGAATATTGGAGCTGGTTGCCATTTCCTACTCCAGGGGATCTTCCCGACCCAGGGATTGAACCCACATCTCTTGTGTCTCCTGCATTAACAGGCAGATCCTTTACCATTGCACTGCCTGGGAAGCCCTTGAGCTTCTTTCTGGGTGACCCTAAATATTACAGCCACACAGGACCAAGAACACACACTCATCTGGCCTCCAGAGCCAGGTGATCAAGAGGTGTCCCTTGGGTGACAACCATGAAAATGAGGGTGCCAGATACATATAAGGGCTTCCCAGGTGACGCTGGTGGTAAAGAACCCACCTGTCAATGCAGGAGATGCAGGTTTGATCCCTGGGTAGGGAAGATCCCCTGGAGGAGGGCATGGCAACCCGCTCCAATATTCTTGCCTGGAGAATCCCATGACAGAGGAGCCTGGTGGGACCCTGGGTGTCCATGAGGTCACAAAGAGTCAGACACAACTGAAACAATTACCACATATTCATATAAAAGCTCCAGATTTAAAGTGAAAAGGGCTCATTTGCTAATATTAAAGTGCTGGCCTGTGGGGCAGGCATCAAATTTAACACACACATTAGGGAGCCTGCTGGAACCCTCTCTGGGGATGGAGACAGGCAGACCATCTTCAAGCTCTTCCTGCACTGTGATCAATATGGACTTTTAAGAAATCTGTTTTCTTCTTTTGAGGATATATGTGATGGTTGAAGAATAACATGAATATTCCACCATTTATCTTCTGGTATGTGCCTGGTATATGTTCAGTATTAAGTGTTAAGTATTTTTACATTAATTACTTCATTTAACGTTTATGACAGCCTCAAGAGATCAGTATATATTACCAACTCCATTTGAAGAGGACAGAGTTAAGTAATATGCCAAAATTCACAGTTAGAAAACAATGATGGAAGAGGTCAAACCCTGGTGCCTTCAGTGAATAGTGAGTCAGCCCCTATGACATCCCGGACACTGTGCCAAGAACTTAGGTGCCAAGGTGATTAAAAACAGATACAGTCTAATCTTCTGTATGATCAGGCCACTCAAGATGGCTGCTCTCTTGCTCTCTGCATATCCCCTGCTTGACCAGAGCCTGCTCCACTTCTACCCTACTCACCTGACTGACCTTCCTTCATACTTGCCCCAAGCCCCAGTCAGTGATGTTCTTATCAAAGGAGCAGTGAGGGGCGTGTCCCTCTACTGATTTCCCTGGTGAATAATAGCCCACGCGACGTCAATTCCCCTACAACTGGTAACCTCCCCTTCCCCTCTGGGAGCAAAGACTGCCACTATATCCTGCCCGCCATCCACTGCACAGTGGGGTGCCACTACAGGACTCTGCTTCAGAGGTGTAAGCTTACGCATCAGTTAAATCACTGATATCTCTGTTGCTGACTCTGGGCTCTCTCTTCTGTCTTGAAGTTGGGCAAGCACAGCCCTTGTAGGCATGTAGGGTATAGCCCAAAACTTTCATCTACCAAGGAAGATGAATAGAAAGAAATTCATTGGACAAACCAACATGTGTTAGAATAGCAGCAAACCCAAGACTAGAAAGAATTACATAGCACTTGCAGAGCCTTTAAAGAGGGATTTGACCTAGCCAGGGAGCTTGGGAAATGCTTCCTTGATGTGCCTGGAGAACTGAGAGTTGAAGATCATTATGGGCAGAGGGAACAGTGTGTGCAAAGGTCCTGTGGCAGAAGATGGTAGGAACCATGAGGGACTAAGAGAAAGCCAATGTGATTAAAACAGAAAGATCAAGGGTAAGAATGGGATCTAGCACAACTGGAGAGGGAGACAGGGCAGGACACAGAGTTCCGTGGATGAAAAAGAGGAATTTTGTCTTTCTCCAAAGAGCAATGGAACCTCATTGAGCTACTAAATTAGGTATAAATTCTCTTCCTTATTTAGCCAGTGGAAATGAGGTCAAGTAAACACCCACCTTATGGAGAGGGGGAGGAAACAGAAGTAAGAAGGGGATGGTGTTCATGCTTTTTCTTCTTGAGAGTATTGGCCCAGCTCATCATAAGGTGAACTGTCTGTGGCAACAAATAGTCCATGAAAAGCCACAGAGGGCCCAACCTGGCTTCTAAAACACTTTGCCAATGGAAATCTTACAGCAATTCTCATTCTCAAAACAGTTATATGATAAACAGATGAGTTTTATTTGCTTTGTCTACAAACCAACAGATTTTAAAGTGCCTACTCACCCAGGATGGTGGTTAGTAAAACTAAACACGCATAGGAATCAAATTCAGCAATGGGTAACTACTGATTTCTGGCATTATCAGTTGTTTTGAATGATGTGTGGGGAATGTTCTCTCTCTGTTAAAGGATCCCAGGCCCTTTGAGTTATGCAAGAGTTTGTTGTTGTTAAGTCACTCAGTCATGTCCAACTCTTACAACCCTACAGACTGCAGCAAGCCAGGCTTCCCTGTCCTTCACTATCTCCCAGAGTTTGTTAAAACTCATGTCCATTGAGTCAGTGATGCCATCCAGTCATCTCATCCTCTCTTGCCCCCTTCTCCTCCTGCCCTCAATCTTTCCCAGATTCGAGTTTTTTTCCAATGACTCTTCACATCGTATGGCCAAAGTATTGGAGTTTCAGCATCAGTCCTTATAGTGAATATTCAGAGTTGATTTCCTTTAGGATTCACTGGTTTGATCTTCTTCCTGCCCAAGGGATTCTCAAGAGTCTTCGCCACCATTGTATTTCAAAAGCATCAGTGCTTCAGTGCTCAGGGTTCTTAGAAGAAATAAATGAGGCAAAGGTTGGTTTCACTCCTGTTATTGAAGTGAGCATGTGTTCATCAGCTCAGAGATAAAACTGTGTCATAAGAGAAAGGACGTGAGTATCTATGGTTTTCAGCTGTTTCTAGTAAAATCAGAAATTCTGTGCTTCCTTATGATGACTGAACATACTGTTCTGGCTTTACAAATATTAAGAAGTCTTCAAACCTGCAAAGGTTTCTGTATAGATAAAAAAGTGAAAGAGTCTTAAGTCCAGTTCTCTGAACTTCAGAAGGGACAAGGCTCTCCTAACAGGTCTCTTTGCAGAAATGTAAGGAAAAGCAGGAACATTCTAGAAAACAGGTCTTTCCTTCTTTTGGACTTTGAACAGCACAGAGAACTCAGGTGAGGCCATTCCATGATCTCAATATGCTCTGTTCATATATCTGATGTTCACGTATTAATTAATCAGTAGCTGGTTCCTTGCTGGGCATCTGGGAAACTCCACTCCCCAGTGAATAAGTGAAGTTGCTCAGTTGTGTCCAACTCTTTGCGACCCCATGGACTATAGCCTACCAGGCATCCCTGGAATTTTTCAGGCAAGAGTACTGGAGTGGGTTGCCATTTCCTGGAAACAGGATCTTCCTGACCCAGGGATCAAACCCAGGTCTCCTGCATTGCAGGCAGACGCTTTACCACCTGAGAGACCAGGGAAGCATATTATTTCCTACCAAAATGGCAAGATACTCCTTGTTGCTTCCAGTTGGAAACAGCCATCCTGGACCCTTTTGAGCTGACCTCTAGCAATGTCTCCACTCTCTTCTCTGATCTCTTTCCTGTACTTTATGGGGTGATTTTTTTTAAAAACTTACTTTTATTAATAATTGGAGGACAATTATTTACAATGTTGTGTTTGTTTCTGCCATACAACAACATGAATCAGCCCTAAGTGTACATATATCCCTTCCCTCTTGAGCCTCCCACCCACCTCCCATCCCACCTCTCTAGGTCATCACAGAGCTCCAAGCTGGGCTCCTTGTGCTATACAGCTGCTTCCCACTAGTTATCTGTTTTACACATGGTAATATGTATATTTCAAATATGTCCACAGGTACTTCCAAATTCCTCCTTCCAAAAGGTGGGACCTAATCTTGAGTGTGGGCTAGACTTCTTGACTCATTTTACAAATAGAATATGGTGGCAGACTGTATCTCCTGAAAAATAGGTCATAAAAGATATGACAGCTTTTTCCTTCCTCTCTTTCTTGGAATACTCACTCTGGGGGAAGCCAGCTGCCATGTTGTGATGATCCATCAGACCCTGTGAAAAGGCCCATGTGTAGGGGATGGAGGCTTCCTGCCAACAGCCATGTGACTGCGCCATCTTGGAATTGAATTCTCCAGGACTAGTCAAGCTTTCCGATCCCTGTGTGTACTAAGTTGCTTCAGTTGTGTTAACTCTTTGTGACCTTACGGACTGTAGCCCAGCAAGCTCTTCTGTCTATGGGATTCTCTGGGCAGGGATATTGGAGTGTGTTGCCATGACCTCCTCCAGGGGATCTTCCCAACCCAGGGATCAAACCTGAATCTCCTGTGACTCCTGAATTGCAGGTGGATTCTTTACCACTGAGCCACCAGGGAAGCCCTCTCATCCCTGTAGCACCAACCAGAACCACCTAACTAATCTGCCCCCCAATTCTTGACCCATAGAATGAAGAAAATAAAGATTTTAAGTGTCTGTATTTTGAGATGATTTGTTATATAGAAATAGATAGCTAATATACCACATAATCAGAGAAGGCAATGGCACCCCACTCCAGTACTCTTGCCTGGAAAATCCCATGGACGGAGGAGCCTGATAGGCTGCAGTCCCTGGGATCGCTAAGTTGAAGACTGAGCGACTTCACTTTCACTTTTCACTTTCATGCATTGGAGAAGGAAATGGCAACCCACTCTGGTGTTCTTGCCTGGAGAATCCCAGGGACAGCAGAGCCTTGTGGGCTGCCGCCTATGGGGTCGCACAGAGTCGGACATGACTGAAGCGACTTAGCAGAAGCATACCATATAATTGGAGAAGGAAATGGCAACCCACTCCGGTGTTCTTGCCTGGAGAATCCCAGGGACAGCGGAGCCTTGTGGGCTGCCGCCTATGGGGTCGCACAGAGTCGGACATGACTGAAGCGACTTAGCAGCAGCAGCATACCGTATAATAATAGCAGCAAAACATTACTCACATTGTTGAGTTTATGGAACATAATCTCCTTACAGAAAGGAACCACATCTGCTGACTTACCTCCATGCACTGGCCCATATGTATTCAATACCTATTTGTTGATTCAGTGATTGATAAGACCTTAGTTACGTGACTGGTATTGTGTTATTCAGTTTACACATGCTTTCTCGTTTAATTCTCACAGCTATTCTATAAAGTGTGTTTTTCATGCCTGTTTTACAGACAGGCATTCCAAGACTTAGCAAGATGATGCAAGTAGATAATGGCATCCCTGTGACTCTGGGAGCTGAGAGTCGCATATGAATCTGGGGCATTCCCTAGACTGAGGGTCCAGCCACACTGAGTTGTGTTTCTGCACTTGCTTTCCTGTCAGCTAGTCTTGTTCTTCCCCTTCCTCTCCGTAGAACACCAGTGACCCAGCCAACATGTGCCAAAGGTCCCATGGAGTTGTAACTGCCATCAGCTCCGGCAAAATAGCATAAGAACAGGTTCAGTTGGTTAGGATGGGAAGAGCCAGGTCTGCTTCCAGAGCAAGAAGCTGGGCAGGACCTGCACAGGGCAGATAGGAACCAGCCACTGTCTCTCTTAGCAGAGACTCCCTCTCTCAAGATGGCTTCATACACGTCCAATCTCCAGTACTGGCAGCGAGGTCCAGGCTGGTTCAGAACCGCAGAAACCAAATGCCCAAACTCAAGGCAAGATCCACAAGACTCTACCTGAATTCTCCAAACACAACACACCCTGGGGATTAAATTCTAAGGATCCAAATCCCTAAATGCATTCCTGGCCCCTCACTAAGCCTTAATGGAAAAATGTTGAGTTGTTGAAAACAAGGATGAAAGAGATTAACCTAGTAAATCCAAGCAGCAATCAACATGCAGAGAACACCAGCCTAACATGTTCCTGTCTAAATACACGGTGTCTTGTGGTAACCTAGTTTTTCCTTTTAAAACACAAAAATCTGCAGTACCAATGCAATTTATGTAGAGCTTGAGAGTTTCATTTTGTGCTGTTTTGGGGGCCTTTTGTTTCATTTCATAAAATGGTGTGGCTCTGAGATTTTTAAGTTTGCAAATAACCTTACCAAACTTTGGTCTTGTAAGTATATCTAGTCCTACCTTTAAGATGGCCAAATTTTTTTGGTGAAAATTAAATTTTGAATAGAGTTCTAGGGGCTTGTATAACCCATGAGAGAATCTCAGTGAAAGTGAAAGTATTAGTCGCTCAGCCGTGTCTGATTGTTTGCGAACCCATGGACTGTAGCCCACCAGGCTCCACTGTCCATGGGATTCTCCAGGGAAGAATACTGGAGGGGGTAGCCATACCCTTCTCCAAGGGGTCTTCCCAACCCAGGGACTGAACTAGTTTCTCCTGCATTGCAGGCAAATTCTTTGCCTTCTGAACCACCAGGGAAGTCCAACTCATATCTGCTGCTGCTGCTGCTCCTGCTGCTGCTAAGTCACTTCAGTTGTATCTGACTCGGTGCGACCCCATAGGCGGCAGCCCACCAGGCTCCACCATCCCTGGGATTCTCCAGGCAAGAACATGGAGTGGGTTGCCATTTCCTTCTCCAATGCATGAAAGTAAAAAGTGAAAGTGAAGTCGCTCAGTCATTTCCGACCCTTAGCGATCCCACAGACTGTAGCCCACCAGGCTCCACTGTCCATGGGATTCTCCAGGCAAGAATAGTGGAGTGGGTAGCCATACCCTTCTCCAGGGGATCTTCCCAACCCAGGGACTGGGTTTCTCCTGCATTGCAGGCAAATTCTTTACCTTCTGAGCCACCAGGGAAGTCCAACTCATATCTAGAAGTCTTAAAAAGGTAATGCATTTTGAAATTTTCCCAATAAGCAACTTATTTTTCTGGTGGGAAAAGAGGGAAACAGGGAATAACATTATTTGTTTAAATGTCAAAATAATTTTTAGAAGACTATATAATGACATAGAAAGAAGCTCACTATACACTACAAGTGAGAAATAGTATAACTATTGTGATACTCTTACATTAAATATATATAGAGAAAATTTATGTTCACATATGGAAAAGACTAGGATAGACATGAAATATTAATAGTTAGTCCTCCCCTTGTTCCCTCCATCCATCCTTTCCTTCTTCCCAGTGTTTCTTCGGGACCTACCATGTGTCAGACACTGACTTATCTTCCAAGTGTCCAAAGATGAGTCAGTTCTGCCCTCAAGTGCTTCAAAGCCCAGTGGGAAATTCAGTGAAGTGAACAATCAGGAAAAAAAAAAAAACAGATGCAAAAAGGCAGCAGAGCATGGTGGCTCTGAGAACTCACCCTTCCAATCAGCATGGATTTAAGTCCAAACCACAGTTTTTCACTTTCTATGTACACTGAAGCAAATTTTCCCACTTCTCTAAGTTCCACTATCCACATGTGCTAGTAGGAATAAAAATACCTACCTCACAGGACAGTTGTAATAATCAGGAAGCTTATAAATATGAAGAGCAGAGACCCAGCTGTAGTAAGCACTGAATAAATGGCCACCATTGGTTGTATCGTAGATGACAGAGTGGGAACTCAGAGGAAGCTTACAGGCTTCTGAAGATCAAAATCCTCCCAGAAAGTGAAGTCGCTTAGTCATGGCCAACTCTTTGCGACCCCATGGACTGCAACCTATTAGGCTCCTCCAACCATGGATTTTCCAGGCAAGAATACTGGAGTGGGTTGCCATTTCCTTCTCCAGGGGATCTTCCCAAATCAGGGATAAAACCCGAGTCTCCTGCATTGCAGGCAGATGCTTTACCGTCTGAGCCACCAGGGAAGCTAAAATCCCCAAACTCACAGTCAAATGGCTAAACTTGAACTAGTAATGATAACTCCAGAACCTACAATTGGTGTGTTTTGCAAACCCAATCATAGGGCAAAATCTGCCATTTTTACCTTACACAAATTTCCATAATCTACATCATACATCTCCTGTTTGAAGAGGACACTCTTTTTTTTCAAAGCTTTGAGCTTCATCCATGTCTGAGATCTCTTCCGAAAGACACTGAAGTAGCCCCATCCCACAAGGCAGATCTATAACAGCTCACAGGCCACCCCAGAGACCCTCAGACTTCCCACATTTCTTTCATTTCACGTGTCCTTTTTCCATTCATGTTACTTAACATTTTCATTCCTATCATAATTGGCATAATTGGGCTTCCCTGGTGGCTCAGACTGGTAAAGAATCCACCTATAGTGCAGGAGACCCAGGTTGGATCCCTGGGTTGGTAAGATTCCCTGGAGAAAAGAATGGCTGCCCGCTCCAGTATTCGCCTGGGACATCCCATGGACAGAGCAGCATGGCAGGCTACAGTCCATGGGGTCACAGAGGGACATGACTCAGCAACTAACACATAATAATTACCAGAGTTGCTACATCTTACTTTCTCAAGAGGTAGTGTGGTGAGGGAGAGAAAGCCCAGTCCTTGGAGTCAGGCAGCCCCAAATCTGCATCCTGTCGCTAGGAGCCCAGGAACACTGCGTGAGCCATCTGTGCCAGCCCCTGTCCTTCTGTTTGGCCTGAGAGTGAAAATAACCACCTCATGGGTTTGTTGTTGAAATGAAGGTCACTAACCCAGTAACCAATGCTTGGCACATGCTCTACAAATACTGGTTTTCTTTCTTTGTCAATAAAGACCATACATTGACTCCGCACACAGAGGCGTGGATGACACTGTCACTCAGCACCAACGTGCCTTCATTCTCTCCTCGTGTAGAGCAAATAAGCCTTTCAGAGGCTTTTAAAACTGAAGCCCAGCTGAACTAACTGTGTTTTGAGAGGAAAGTTGTGCACGTAACACTCATTTTAGGCATCATTGGACAGTACTGACAAGAGGGGCCGTGAAATTGGTCAACTCGATTGGGTTTCATTTGCTGTTGGGGCTTCCTTGGTGGCTCAGATGGTAAAGAATCTGCCTGCAATCTGGGAGACTCGGGTTCGATCCCGGGATCAGGAAGATCCCCTGTTGGAAGAAATGGCTACCTGCTCCAGGATTCTTGTCCGGAGAAGCCCATGGGCAGAGGAAACCGGTGGGCTACACTCCATAGTGTTGCAAAGATTCTGACACGACTGAGCAGCTGACACTTTCCCTTTCACTTTTTTTCATTCACTGTTATTACCCAACAGTCTGAATGAGAAAGCCTCTTCGGCCAAATGGTCTTAGTTTCATTAGAAACTATACTAAAGTGTTGCAACTGAAAGGTGAAGCTACTCCAAATTAAAGCAAAATGACTCAAAATATTTCATTCATCCATTTATGTAGATCCCCACGCATTTGG
The DNA here is from genome assembly GCF_003369695.1 of Bos indicus x Bos taurus. Classification (NCBI taxonomy): domain Eukaryota; kingdom Metazoa; phylum Chordata; class Mammalia; order Artiodactyla; family Bovidae; genus Bos; species Bos indicus x Bos taurus. The sequence continues at coordinate 15,345,340 of NC_040096.1, read as the reverse complement.
CAACTAGAAGATACCTGTATAACACTATTCTAGAAAAAAATGAACAGCAAAAACCCCTGTTCCCACAGAGAACTTGGTAGATACAATGCCTGTGATCTCTCCTCGCCCTATGGGCTGCATAGCCTGCCAGCTGCAAATACTCACAGGTGTTCCCTGTTCCCGTGACACGCCTCAGCTCTTTGGTAGACACCTGCTCTCCACTGAATTATCTTCTCAGAGGATATCAATAACCTCTTCACCAACAAGACAATGGGTCCCACCCCCGCCAGGCCCCCCGCCAACTCTCCGCCCATTTTTCATGGTTTCTAACACAGTTGACTGCTCTTTTCTCAAATGTCTCTCATCCGTTGATTTCTCTGCAAATTGTACTGCTTCCCTTTCATTCATCATCTTCATTGTTGGCAGAGTTATTTATTGAAAATCCAGTTCTCTCCATATTATTCTCCTGTTTAGCATCCTTCAACGTTTGCCCATGGCCTGTGGGATAAAGTAGGATTTCTCCACTGCCCCATAGAAAGGTCCTTTGAGTCATGCTCCTGCCTGTTCTTACAGCCTGGTCCCCTGTTAGTTCACTTACAGAAACTTCATTCTCCAGTGATGTGAACAGGCTTCTCTTCAAGTCTCCAGCCCTCCGCTCCTCTATTTACAGGGGCTCAGCCAGATAAGGATCTTCACCTCCCTGAAAATTCCACCGTGCCACCCAGAACCTGTTTGTGGTATGGCTGCCTCCATCCCTAGTTTTGAGCTACTTTATGGGAAGAATGTGTTTTGTCCTGATACTCTAGGGCCTAGCACAATGCCGGGCACGTTATAGAAAAATGAACCAGACTTTGGCGGTTCTGTCGGTTTGCCTCTGCAGTTTCTCAACTATCTTTATCCTGTTCCTTTCTCTCTGTTGTGTCCCAAACAAAAGAGTTGAGCCTTTGTTGTTGTTCAGTCACTAAGTCATATCCAGCTCTCTGCCATCCCATGGACTGCAGCATGCCGGGCTTCCATGTCCTTCACTCTCTTCTGGAGTTTGCTCAAACTTACGTCCACTGCGTTGGTGATGCTATCTAATCATCTTATCCTCTGCTGCCCCCTTCTCCTCCTGCCCTCAATTTTTCCCAGCATCAGGATCTTTGCCAGCGAGTCAACTCTTCGCATCAGGTGGACAAAGTACTAAGTCTTTTACCCCTGGAGAAAGTAATGGCAACCCACCCCAGTACTCTTGCCTGGAAAATCTCGTGGATGGAGGAGGCTGGTAGGCTGCAGTCCCTGAGGTCGCAAAGATTCGGACGTGACTGAACGATGTCACTGAGTTTTAGTCATATACCCTTTTACTTATTTTCTCCTGTCTTCTACCTCTCCTTAATAACGTGCATCTAAAACAGAGAAACCAGAGCAACATTCCCAAAGTATTGGGTTGGCCAAAAGTTTTTCTGGTGTTTCCATACAATGTTACAGAAAAACCTCAATGAACGTTTTGGCCAATCCAATATTATTTGCACATGGGCAGTTGGTAAATAGCCACTGACTCAGTGGATGCCCTACCCACCTACCTGGTCGAGGCCCCCAAGAATGACCTGCCCACTTAGCTGCTACCACTGCCTCCCTCCCCAGACTTCAAGTTGGAGGAACTTGACACATCAGGGGAGTTGTAAGACCTGTCCCACAGTAAGCCCAGCATTGATTCCACTGAATTGGTGTTCAGTTTGCACATCAGGTGGCTCAGATGGTAAAGAATTTGCTTGCAACATGGGAGACCCAGGTTTGATCCCTGGGTTGGGAAGATCGCCTGGAGAAGGGAATGGCTGCCCACCCTAGTATTCTTGCCTAGAGAATTCCATAGACAGAGGACCCTGGCAGGCTACAGTCCATGGGATTGCAAAGAGTTGTACATCTGAGCAACTAACATACCCATCAGTGTCTGCTTAGAAGCTGTCAATGGTACATATAACCTATCACAGAAAGTCAACGTTTCTCAGCATAGTATCAAGGCCCTTCATAATTGGATCCAATTTTTAGCCATATTTACAAATAATATAAGCAACATTCTATACAAGTACATCTAAAACTTAATATGCATGTGAATCATCAATCAAAATGTAGATTGATTTAGGAGGGCTGGAGTGAGGACCTGAGACTGCATTTCTCACAAAGGTCAGGGATATTGATGGTGTTGCCTCCCAGACCCAACTTTGAGTAGTGGGGGACTCACCTCCGAGCTGCTTCTGCCCCTCTGTTCCCACTAAGACTTCCTCCCAGAATCCCCTCTGGGCTCCGTTAGTTAATGGGTTAACCCCTCAAAGCCAAGCTCAAATGTGACCTCCTCACTAAAATTTTCTCTTGTCTCCTGAAGTAAATATGAACTCTGTCTCCTTGGGGTTTTGTTTGTTTGCTATGGGAAACCAATCACCCCAAAGACATAACTAGCAAAGCTTTCACATATATTTCCATCTTAAGACAAGTCTTATTGTTTTTCTGTAAGTGCCCCAATCGTACCCCAAAATGACCTGCACATTGGTGACTAGGTCTGCATAACTGTGGAAGTACAATGGAAGGCTCCCATCCATTCACAATAAAATAATCAGAAAAAAATGCGAACAACCTAGACTGTGAAGAATGGCACAATCACTTACGTTCATAGTAATACACCCGGAGGCAGAAGGAGCCAAAAATAGCTCCTGAATCTCAAAGATTAAAGTTATACTCACCATATTTTATTAAGTGAATTTGCATTCTAATTCTCTGAAAACTGACATATGGTGTGTACATGTATACTTGTGTGTCTATGAGTGTGTATTATATGAATAATATGTTCTGATTCCTTGAAGATCTATATGGAATATATGATTATGTATTTTAGTTACATGCAATATTAAAAGCATCCTTAGCACCAAGTCTATGCCTGCCATTCCTGTAACACACACACACACACACACACACACTTTCTCAGGGGAAAAATTTTAAAGCTAGGATTCCACTGTACTTCCTAAATTTTCCAAATAAACTCTTCAAAACCTTCAGTTGTTTTGCCTGATATTGAAGACCTGATTATTATCTGGACTGAGCCTAGACAGTGGTTGCTTTTCTTCTTTTTTTTTTTTTTTTGGCTTTCACATAATTAATGTGTATTGGTCTTCGTTCCTTAGAGATCGCTAGTGGATACAAACACATATAATAAAGTTTCACAAGCAGATAAAATTAAATATGCAGAAAAAAACACAAGAGTTGAATATTAATGAAGCCAGGAAGAGTGGCTGGCTGGTCAGGTATTTCGTAAGGTGCTGCCTTTTCTTTAGCCTGGAGCAAGGACGTGGTACCCCAGGTCTTCCTTCTCGTGTCCCCATGCTCTTCTTTTTGGCCTTCCCATAGCCTGTCGGGGCAGATGGCAGACACTCCCTTCTTCCTCTTCGCTGGGACTTGTTCTACACATGTCTTCCCTTGTCCAGAGGTAGGTAGCATAGACCTCTCTGTTTTCCCTGGGATTGTATAAGAAATTGCTGCTTCACTTACTAGGAAGAATAAATCACACAGGGACTTCCCTGGTAGTCCAGTGGTTAAGGCTCCATGCTCCCAGTGCAGGGGGCCTGGGTTCAATCCCGGGTCAGGGAACTGGATCCTGCATGCTGCAACAATGATTGTGAGTGCCACAACTGTGACCCGGCACAGCCATATAAATTAAAACAAGACAAATTGCTTCAATCAAAAAGAATAAATCACATATTTATTTCATATTTATTTTAAATTTTTCATTCAATATGTGCCCGCGTGCTAAGTTGCTTCAGTTGTGTGTGATTCTTTGCAACTCCATGGACTGTAGCCTGCCAGGCTCCTCTGTCCACAGGATTCTCCAAGCAAGAATACTAAAATGTGTTGCCATGCCCTCCTCCAGGGGATCCTCCCGACCCAGGGATTGAACCTATGTCACAGTAGCAATTGGCAGGTGAATTCTGTGCCACGGAGCCACCTGGGAAGCCTTGCATTCTCCTTGCTTTGTCTCTAACTTCAGCTCCTGAGAATTCCTTGTTCCTGATTGTCTGTAAGTTGTTTTTTGCATGCCTCAAAGCTTCAGGGTTTATATTGGCCTATTTCTTATAAATCTACCTTACTTCTCACACACAATTTGCCTTGATCTCAGTAATTTGTCTCTGCCTTCTTTCAAACTCTTGGAGTTTCTCTCACCCATGACAAATACCTAATTCTTCCATTCATGTTTTATTTTTTCCCAGGTGCTGTTTCTTACCCTTCATCCACAATCCACTGCTATTTACATCACTGCAGGAAAATATTTGAAGCAGTCACTAAAGGAGTCATCTTTGTGTAGTATGGGGTTAGTGAAGAGGAAGAGAGTCATGGGAGCATTTCATCCATGACCAAGTTCTCAGCATCATGTCAACTGCCTATCTGGTCACACCAGGAGAGGTCAGAGGATAATAATACTTGTGAATCTCTACCAATTGTGTGTTTCATGGTTCTCCTCTTCTTGCCACTGGAGAATATTCTATTAGAATTGCAAAGACTGTGGAGATTACAGGATACAAGGCAATGATTTTACAGAGAGGTTAAAAGTTGCCCAGAAAGTTTAAGGCCTTTGCCCAACATCTAAGGGCTAATCAGTACAGAGGTTAAGACCAAAATCTAAGTTTTCCAGTTTCCAAGTCCAATGTTCCTTCCACTGCATTAAAAATTCCTTCAACACATGTAAGTAAATGGAAATATTGAGTTGACCATAAGGTTCATTCAAGTTTTTCTATAATATCTTATGGCAGAACTCAAATGAACCTTTTGGTAAATCCAATCAATTTAGTTCAGTTGCTCAGTCGTGTCTGACTCTGCGACCCCATAGACTGCAGCACGACAGGCTTCCCTGTCCATCATCACCAACTCCCGGAGCTTATGCAAACTCATGTCCGTTGAGTCAGTGATGCCATCTAATCATCTTATCCTCTGTCATCCCCTTCTCCTCCTGCCTTCAGTCTTTCCCAGCATCAGGGTCTTTTCCAGTGAGTCAGTTCTTCACATCAGGTGGCCAAAGTATTGGAGTTTCAGCTTCAGCATCAGTCCTTCCAATGAATATTCAGGATTGATTTCCTTTAGGATTGACCAGTTTGATCTCTTTGCAGGCCAAGGCACTCTTAAGAGTCTTCTCCAACACCACAGTTCCAAAGCATCAATTCATTGGTCAATCCAACAGAACTGGAATTTTTTTTTTTTAAGTCAAAATTTCAGTGGGTAAAACTCAAGAAGATTTTGCTTTACTCATTCATTTTATTCTTCTTTATCAGATCCCCACTATATATCACTACTGCTGGGAGAAGGATAAAGGTGGGAGCAAACAGATGCCAATGTGATCTATGGACCTCAGACACTAAGCAAATATCCATGTAATCAAATCATACCATATCTCATTTATCTCAAGAAGCAGTTATTTTCTTTTCAACATAACAGCATATGTAACATAAAGTCTCACTAAATGATGAACGTGTCTTACCATCAAGATGGCCTGGAAGGGAGCCAAGTTCTTCCAGAGAGTATTTGCATTAATTTCTTTCACCCAGGGCTACTCCCAACATGAAACCTCTTTTAAAGTATATCCTACATTAAAATACACTCCTGGGTATATGCCCAGGGGTGGGATTGCTGGGTCACGTGGTAGTTCTATTCTTAGTTTTCCAGGGACCCTCCATACTGTTCTCCATAGTGGCTACATCAATTTACATTCCCTCCAACGATGTAAGAGGGAGATTTTTTATAAGAGATATAATCTCTTTTTTATAAGAGATTATAGATTTTTTGATGATGACCATTCTGACCATCATCAGATGGCCATTCTGATACATCATTGTAGTTTTGATTTGCGTTCTCTAAAATTAGTGATGTTGAGCATCTTTTCACTGGTTTGCTGGCCACATGTAAGTCTTCCTTGGAGAAATGTCCATTTAGGTCTTCTGCCCACTTTTTCTTTTATTGATTGGGTTGTTTGTTGTTTTGGTATTGAGCTGCATGAGCAGTTTGTATTTTTTGGCAATTAATCCCTTATCAATTGGTTCATTTGCAAATATTTTCTCCCATTCTGTGGTTGTCTTTTTGTCTTGTTTATGGTTTCCTTTGCTGTGCAAAACATTTTAGGTTTAATTAGGCCCCATTTACTTATTTTTATCTGCATTACTCTGGTACGGATGAACCTATCTGCAAAGCAGAAATACAGACTCAGATGTAGAGAACAGACGGATGGACTCTAGCGGGGACCCGGGGTGGGATGAATTGGGAGACTGGAATTGACATACATACACTGCTGCTGCTGCTGCTGCTAAGTCGCTTCAGTCGTGTCCAACTCTGTGCGATCCCATAGATGGAAGCCAACCAGGCTGCCCCATCCCTGGGATTCTCCAGGCAAGAACACTGGAGTGGGTTGCCATTTCCTTCTCCAACGCATAAAAGTGAAAAGTGAAAGTGAAGTCACTCAGGCATTTCCAACTCTTAGCAACCCCATGGACTGCAGCCTACGAGGCTCCTCAGTTCATGGGATTTTCCAGGCAAGAGTACTGGAGTGGAATGCCATTGCCTTCTCCGATACATACACTACTATGAATAAAACAGATAACTAGTGAAAACCTGCTTTATGGCACAGGGAACTGTACTCAGCACTCTGTGGTGACCTAAATGGGAAGGAAATTCAAAAAAGAGGAATATATGTATAATGTATGGCTCATTCATTTTGCTATACAGCAGAAACTAACACAACACTGTAAAGCAACTATACTCCAACACAAAGTAAACAATTTAAAGATAAAAAATACAGTGTATCCCCTGATTGAGCTTCTCTGGACCACACTTGCAGTTGGGCTTCAGACCAGACACCTGCATGATGATCACCTCCTGATACAAAGTTGAGGAGAGAGTTGCTTCTTCTTCCCACCAGGACTAAGGTGGAGTTTCCTTGCTGTCCCTTTCTCTCTGGGCTGGGTTTGTTTCTGATGTGCCCTTCCATTGGTGAGCCAACTTCGTATATGGAGTCCCATGCTAAATTCTCTACCTTGAGTGTTTGGGTTTTTTATCCAATTTTCTCAGAGGTAGATACAGTAATTGTGCATTTTACAGTCAATGGCATTTTTGGTTCTATAAAATGCAATAGTTTTAAATTGTGATAAAAATTATGAAAAAGAAGACAAAAGTGACACAAGGAAGCATAATTAGACTAATTTAGACTGACGGCCCTACACATAAGGGACGTGTCAACTGTATGAGTTTGCTAAGTTTGCAGTAACAAGTAGCACAGACTGGGTGGCTTAAACTGCAGAAATGTATTTTCTCAGTTTTGGAGTCTGGAAATCCAAGAGTAGTTGTTAGCAAGACTGACTTTTTCTGAAATCACCTTTCCTATCTTGCAGGTCGTTGCACTCTCGTGTGTCTTCACGTGGTGTGTGCTGTGTCTACATCTCTATCCTGACCTATTTTTTCAAGGGCACAAGTGCACAAGTGCACAAGAACCCACCCGAATGACCTCATTTAACCTTAATTACCTCTTTAAAGATGCTATCTCCCAATACAGTCAGGTTTTGAGGTCCTGGGGGTTAGGACCTCAACAAGCGAATTTTGGGGAGTGCCTAATTGAGTTCATGGGCTTCCCAGGTGGTGCTAATGATAAAGAACCCACCTACCAATGTAGGAGACATAAGAGACTCAGGTTTGATCCCTGGATTAGGAAGCTCCCCTGAAGGAGGGCATGGCAACCCACTCCAGTATTCTTACCTGGAAAACGCCATGGATGGAGGAGCTTGACGGGCTACAGTCCATAGTGTTGCAAAGAGCTGCACACAACTGAGCAATGCAGCAGGTGGATGCACATAATTGAGCTCATAAAATAAACTGAAGTCTGGAAGATGGGACAAACAACCCATCGTTTGTCCGACCCATCGTTGACCCAACTCCTTCCCATCTCTGGAAAGGAGTTGACTTTTCCAGACAGAGGATCAGCCTGTGGAAAGTCCTCTTAGATGAGGAAGCCAGAGTTAGTTTCAAATTCCTTTAATGTGCTACCTCCAACAGGTTTATATTCAAAGGAAAAGAATATCATTACAGCGAATCAATTTCTCTTGAAATCTGAAATAGGAATATGATGAAACTTGATTATAAATTACTTTTAAAATCATATTTTTAAAAGTAAATGGGTTTTACCAAGGCTAGCTTTATGGCCCAGGATGTGATCTATCCTGGAGAAGGTTCCATGTGCGCTTGAGAAAAAGGTGAAATTCATTGTTTTGGGATGAAATGTCCTATAGATATCAATTAGGTCCACTGCCTTATGATCCAGCAATCCCACTGCTGGGCATACACACTGAGGAAACCAGAAGGGAAAGAGACACGTGTACCCCAATGTTCATCACAGCACTGTTTATAATAGCCAGGACATGGAAGCAATCTAGATGTCCATCAGCAGATGAATGGATAAGAAAGCTGTGGTACATATACACAATGGAGTATTACTCAGCCATTAAAAAGAATACATTTGAATCAGTTCTAATGAGGTGGATGAAACTGGAGCCTATTATACAGAGTGAAGTAAGCCAGAAGGAAAAACACCAATACAGTATACTAACGCATATATATGGAATTTAGAAAGATGGTAACAATAACCCTGTGTACGAGACAGCAAAAGTGACGCTGATGTATGGAACAGTCTTATGGACTCTGTGGGAGAGGGAGAGGGTGGGAAGATTTGGGAGAATGGCATTGAAACATGTAAAATATCATGTATGAAATGAGATGCCAGTCCAGGTTCAATGCACGATACTGGATGCTTGGGGCTAGTGCACTGGGACGACCCAGAGGGATGGTATGGGGAGGGAGGAGGGAGGAGGGTTCAGGATGGGGAGCACATGTATACCTGTGATGGATTCATTTTGATATTTGGCAAAACTAATACAATTATGTAAAGTTTAAAAATAAAATAAAATAAATAAATAAAAAATAAAAAGCAGAGACATTATTTTGCCAACAACAAAAAAAAATAAAAGTAAATGGGGTTATGCCCTCTGATTATAATTATCACCCATTGTTTCCTCAATCTGAATTTGATTTTGGGCCCTGTTGCTATGCTGAATGCCTTGTGAATTGACATGGGAATCTCTAACAAGATATATTACCACCATTATATATGCCTTTTGGTGGGGAAGTATTAAAGCCATTCTCTCTCACTGCTTGTTTAGAATAGCCTCATATCTGGGGGCCAAGCATTCCAGACAAGGTGAACAGACTATGACGTTGGAGAATAAACGATGATCTGTAACAGGCTCATGGATGAATGCTTTCCATCTGGTGTATGGAAGGTGCCCTTCCTCTTAGACCATACTCTTCAGTTCAGTGCAAAAGTCCATGCTCATCCCAGAACTGCTCCACAGGTGTTTCCTGGGATTTCATGAAAGTGATCATAAAAAGCACAACTCATATTTTTTTCACATGCGTAACTACAGCAAACAGGACCTGAGGATATCTCTGCTTTGACTGGGCCATCTCAAAACTGGATCTGAGTTCCTGGTTTGTTATAAGATTAGACAAAAATCTTTCAAATTGTTGTGCTGGGGAAGATTCTTGAGAGTCCTTTGGACTGCAGGGAATCCAAATCATTCAATCTTGCCTGCCTATGCTGCTGCTGCTGCTGCTAAGTCACTTCAGTCGTGTCCGACTCTGTGCGACCCCAGAGATGGCAGCCCACCAGGCTTCCCCGTCCCTATAATCCTGGTCAAAAGTAGAAGAAATTCTTTCCCAGGGGCTTCCTGGTGGTCTTGTGGTTGAGAATCTGCCTCGCCGTGCAGGAGTTGTGTGTTTAATTCCTGGTTGGGGAACTAAGATCCCACATTCTTCAGAGCAACTAAGTCCGCTTGCCAGTCAATTCTAAAGGAAATCAACCCTAAATATTCATTGGATGGACTGATGCTGAAGCTGAAGCTCCAATACTTTGGCCACCTGATGCAAAGAGCCAACTCATTGGAAAAGACCCTGATGCTGAGAAAGACTAAGGGCAAGAGGAGAAGTGGGCAGTAGAGGATGAGACGGTTAGACAGCATCACTGACTCAATGGATATGACCTGGAGCAAACTCCAGGAGATAGTGAAGGACAGGGAAGCCTGGTGTGCTACATTCCATGGAGTCACAAAGAATCAGACACAATATAGCAACTGAACAATTACAACTAGACAAAAAGAGCTTACTTATATTTCCAGAGTTCTGCTACAAGACCTTCTTGACAGAAGTAAATGGTTTACTACACTGAAGAAGTGCCTAGTTACAGTAGAGTTCATCAGATCAAAGGCACGATTCTTTTTTTCGAGCAAGCGCTCTTCTCTTAAATGACCAAAACACTCATGTGAATTTCTAGGAGGGTGTTCAGCATTTTCCATCCTCTGTCTGGGTTGGGTGACAAGCAGATATTAAACGTCAGCTTGCACTCGCTATGCTAGCATGCAGAACTCATGGAGTCTCTTTTGCTCACAGGAGCAGGGCACCTTCTATTCCAGGACTTCAGAGAGTTGTGGTGAGTTGCCTCTTTCTCACTTATCTGCCATTCTCAAATAGAAATAGGAGAGGCAGTCCCCAGGAATGAGATTTGAGATGGCAATTTCCCCCACCTGCAGCCAAACCCCATAATGGGTGGGAGATGTGGGGGAATTCTCACCAGCTGAGACCCTTATTTTCTCTCATTTGGACCCCAGGTTGATCATTCTAGTCCAAAAGAATAAATCTCCCTTCCCTCTCTTCCCCCACTTCCTACTACTGTCATTATTTCATTCTGAGAAGAGCTTTGGCTTTGATAAAGAGCAATGATGAGAGATTAATGGATCATTCATTTATTCATTCAAGCAGTAATTAACTGTGCATTTTTCTTTCATTTTATTATTTATGCAAGTTAAAGTTCATCGGTAACAGGAATTCTTGCAACTGCAAAGTAAAACTACATAGATGTAAGAAGTCATGTAAACGGTTAATGAGCTTATTACCAAGGTTAGCAAAACTTTCGTTGTAAATCAGTCTGTACGCGGAAAATAAAAATTATGAGTGCATAAACACAAATCCATTTTGACTTTCAGGCTGTCACCCTGAAGCCCTAGCAGCTTGAGTCCTTATATTTGTGATGTTATACAAACTATTACTATTTTCTTTTATATTCAGTTTGCATGAGTACAACCACCAGAGAATAAGATCTATCTTTAAATTAAACAAAAATCCTACGAGATGGTCAGTGCTGCTCTACTTACTAGCACGTTTTATTCTCCAAATCTCTCATTGAAACTGTTGTGCTGTGTATCTGAATCTTCTTTTAACTTCTCTTCCACACTTCTAATCTTCCTTTTGACTTTAAAGTTTATATTATTGATTATTAGATCAAATAATTGCATTTGGTTTGATAAAAAGAAAGAAGGCCTCAAAGTAGTTAAATCCTGACTTCTTGTGTTAATTTCAGGCTTAGTGGAACAAAGCAGCTGGACTACCTCAAAGATCAAAAGCAAGGCAAATATTCAGCTGTTGACTCTGAAGCACTCTCAGAGAAAACAGCCAACTAGTTGACACCAATAAAGTCCCAGAACAGTTGATTAAGTTTAAATCTGTCACTTTTACCTGGGGGCGGGGGAAGGGGGGGAAACTGTAGGCTTATGTGGTGAAATAAACCATTTATTTCAAAACTAAACTTTGAAGTTTGAAAATAAAAGATAGAGTTATGGCCCAGTACGCAAAGGGCTATTCCAAACTGGAGGGCTCATCTGAATTTCAAATGGTGAGTCACACCCTAATACAGCTTTCCAGATGGCTTAGTGGTAAAGAATCCACCTGCCAATGCAGGAGATGCAAGAGACGTGGTTCAATCCCTAGAATGGGAAGATCTCCTGTAGGAGGAAATGGAAATCCACTCCAGCATTGTTGCCGGGGAAACCCCATGGACAGAGGAGCCTGGCAGGCTACAGTCCATGGGATCACAGGGAGCTGGACACAACACCCTAACAGGTGAGTCCCCACTTCCATGTGCAGGAGTGGGCTCTGGGAACCCAGCCCTGCAGACAGCACAGAACCACCACTAACATTCTCACCAGGTCACGGATGGGCTTCCCTATAGACGAGCTAAATGCACAGGACCTGGAAAGAAAATCATTCAATCTTGCCTGCCTATAATCCTGGTCAAAAGTAGAAGAAATTCTTTCCTAGGGACTTCCTGGTGGTCTCGTGGTTGAGAATCTGCCTTGCCATGCAGGAGTTGCATGTTTAATTCCTGGTTGGGGAACCAATAAGATCCCACATTCTTCAGAGCAACTAAGCCCGCTTGCCACAACTAGAGAGTCCGTGCACCCCACATGCTGCAGCTAAGACCTGATGCAGTGAAGTAAATAAATATTACAATATACATATGTATATATCCATAAAAAATACAGTCCTTTCCCTTTTCCTTTTGCTGCCTAGAAATGGCACACAGACTCTGAAAAAAAAAAGGCCTAGAAGGTGGAGCCACGGGAGGCGTAGAGCAGTGGTTCTCAAATTTTGCTGCATTACTACACGTTAGAACCACAAGAGAGTTTATAAAACTTCTGACGCCATGTTGGGGGTGTGGAGGTGAGGATGGCTCATTGAATCAGGTCTGTGGGTGAAAACCAGGTGTTAGCATTTGTTAAAGACCCCAGGTGTCTCTAATGCTCAGCAAGGTAGAGACCAGAGGAGGTAAAAGTGGGGTTTCTCAATTAGATGGAGCTTGAGTGTCTGCATTCCTACCAATCTCCCAGGTGATACCCACTGCTACTGGCCCCCAGAATGCACTTTCAATAACAAGGTGTAGGGCTCCTCAACCCCACCCCCAGCGCTGTCCTGGCAACATAAAAGGAGCCAGTGTTAGTCGCTCAGTTATCTCTGACTCTTGACCCCATGGACTGTAGCCCACCAAGCTCCTCTATCTGTGGAATTCTCCAGGCAAGAATACTGGAGTGGGCAGCCATTCCCTTCTCCAGGGGAATCTTTCTGACCCAGGGGTCAAACCTGGGTCTCCTGCATTGCAGGAAGATTCTTTACCGGCTGAACCACAAAAGAAGCCCAAGGAGCTAAGGGAAAAGAAAAGTGAGCCTGAGGCAGACATTCTCTGTAGTTAGTCTAACCTGATGGGGAGAGGGTGGAGATGGGTGTGTGATGCTATTTGGAAGGGTGGGTCTCATTGCCACAGTCTAGAACAAAGGATTAAAAAAAAAATTTGCATTACCCAAGAGGACGGAATTGCTTGCTGCTTTGAGGTGGGACACCCACTCCGCCTGACAGCCCTTCCCTTCTTCCCCACACCCCAATACCATGCACATGGGAAGAATTGGCTTGTACGTATCTCCATCTATACTGCCCAATTCCTCTGCCTCCCTGTAATTACACAGCCCGAGGAGGAGGGAAAGGGCTCAGTCCCCCCCGCCCCGCCCCCCCCCCGCCAGCTTTAGCATATGAATATGCTCCAGGTTCTTGCATCTTTTTATTTAATAATATATGTATATATTTTTAAATAGAGGATAATTACTTGACGGTTTTTGCCACACATCAACGGGAATCAGCATTAGGAATACATATGTCCCCTCCCTCTTGCAGCTCCTCCCACCTCCCTCCCCATTCCATCCCTCCGGTTGTCACAGAATACTGACTGGGTTCCCTTCGTCATGCCTCGAACTCCCACTGCCTATCTATTTTACATCTTGAACCAACCCCCAAGCCACCTCGTCTCCGTGAACTCTGGATTTCCTCTGAGCAAAAGCTGTCTCCTTGCACACAACTTCAGAAAAAGAGCCCTCTGTATGCACCTGCTGTCCACAATTCTCTTAATTTCTACCCTGTTAGTATTTAAAATGTGGAAATACGGCTCCTCCTAAATTTGCACTAATTATTATTTTAAAATACTACCTTATCCACCTACTCCTCTAGGTACCTCCTGTAAGTGGAATGGCACAATATTTGTCCTTTTGTGACTGGCTTGTTTCTCTTAGTATGATGTCTTTAAGGTTCATCCACGTTGTAACATGTGTCAGAATTTCCTTTCTTTTTTAGGACTGAGTGGGCTTCCCACATAGCACTAATGGTAAAGAACCTGCCTGCCAGTGTGGGAGGTGTGAGACAAGAGTTTGATCCTTGGCTCAGGATGATCCCCTGAAGGAGGGCACAACAACCCTCTCCAGTATTCTTGCCTGGAGAATCCCATGGACAGAGGAGCCTGAGGGACTACAGTCCATGGGGTCACAGAGAGTCAGACATGACAGAAGTGACTTAGCACACACCCACAGTGTTATATCGTATGCATGAATCCTATTTCATTCATCGTGTTCACATGCTAAGTTGCTTTTAGTAGTGTCTGACTCTTTGCGACCCCATGGACTGTAGCCCACCAGGTTCCTCGGTCCATGGGATTTCCCAGGCAAGAATACTGGCGTGGGTTGCCATTTCTTCCTCCAAGAGATCTTCCCGACCCAGGGATTGAACCTGCACCTCCTGTGTCTCCTGCACTGGCAGGCGGATTCTTTACCACTGTGCCACCTAGGAAGTCCTATTCATTTATCTGTGGAATGGATACTTGGGTTTCTTCCACTTTTTGGCTGTTGTGTGAATGATGCTGCTATGAACATGGATGTACAAACGCCTGTTTGAATTCCTGCTTTCAATGTTCTTGAGCATATACTTTAAATGGTGTTTTAAGACTATTTTCCAGATGTGTATTTCTAAAATACAGAAATACAATTGATTTTTTTGTGTTGAAAATAAACTACTGCCTTAACTTCCCTGGTGGTTCAGACGGTAAAAGTGTCTGCCTACAATATGGGAGACCTGGGTTCAATCCCTGGGCCGGGAAGATCCTCTGGAGAAGGAAATGGCAACCCACTCCAGTACCCTTGCCTGCAAAATCCCATGGATGGAGGAGTGTGGTAGACTACAGTCCATGGGGTCGCAAAGAGTCAGACACGACTGAGAGACTTCACTTTCACTTTAAAATATTATTACTTTTGATTACTTAGTGTTTTGCATCCCACTCCCCACTTACATTTGCACTTGTTTTGAGGAGAAGGAAGGAGGGCTCGAAGTAGTTAACTCTCAACTTCAACTGTTAATTTCAGGTTTAGTGGAACAAAGCAGCTGAACCACCTGAAAGATCAAAAATCAGACAAGTCTTCAGCCAACAGGCAAATGCCTCACTTGCCTTACCCGAGCCCCAGTCCTGTTTTATTTACTCCGTAACCAATTAGAATCTGGCCTCTGCTCCCCCAGCTGCAATAGAAACTAACATTGCAAGATCCATAAATTAAAAAAAAAAAAATCCTCGTTGCAACACTGTTTTAGTGAACATTCTTTTCACTGTCTGTTTTAGTTGACATTTTTTTAACATTTCAAAGAAGTCAGACATATTACTATTACCGAAAAAATTACTATACTTATACCTAAATCTATTCCTAGAATGTCATCCTGTTTCATTCTCTATTTTACTTTTATTTTATTGATTTACAATATTAGTTTCAGGTGTACAACATAGTGGATCTGTATTTTTGTAGATTATAGTCCATTTGAAGTTATAAAGCAGTGGCTATATTCACTGTACTATATGTCCTTTTAGTTCATTTATTTTATACATAGTACTTTGTACGGGCTTCCCTGGAGGTTCAGTGGTAAAGAATCTGCCTGCAATGTAGGAGCCACAGGAAACGTGGGTTCAATTCCTGGTTTGGGAAGATCCCCTGGAGGAGAGCATGGCAACCCACTCCAGTATTTTTGCCTGGAGAATCCCATGGACAGAGGATCCTAGTGGGCTACAGTCCATGGGGTCACAAAGGATTGGACATGACTAAAGCAAATTAGCATGCACTCACTTTGTACATCTTAATTCTATGCCCCTATCTTGCCCCTCCCCCCTAATTTCTCTCCCTACTGGTGACCCCTTCTTTGTTCTCTGTACTTCTTTATTACTTTTTCAGAAACTTTTTATTGTTCACCATTTTTAAAGTCTTTATTGAATTTGTTACAATATTACTTCTGCTTTGTGTTTTAGGTTTTTTTGGACAGGAGGCATGTGGGATCTTACCTCCCTGATCAGGGATTAAACCTGCACCCCACGCACTGGAAGGAAAAGTCAACCACTGGACCACCAGGGAACTCTTCTCTTTATTATTTTAATAACATTTCTATACTTCCTAAAATTATAGCAGTTCTTAATTAAAAACTTTCTCAAGGTTATAGTATTCCAACCCAAACCAAAGAGAAAATGAATAGTTTGGGCAGCCAGGTTTACAGGATCCCATTAATCAGCTGATTCTTGGTTACGGCATAAACCCAGGTTTTTTTTACCAAGCGTGTTCAAAACAAAGCCATGGACATCAGGCTGAAACTTCCGTCTTGAGATAATATTCTCTTTTAACATCAATAAAGAAAAAAATTTTAGGTTCATAGTTTTCTTCTTTCCTCGCAGATTTTAGTTTGTAGTAGCCTGGAATTTCCCCACTAAATGTTGAAATCTTTCTTGGCCAGCATGACGTAGCTCATTGTCCTCTTATTGTGATAACCTGGTCTCTCAGCATTATTTACAGTGTATAGATACCATACTAGTGGCTATAGTTCATAGACGCCCCTTAGGAGTTTTGTCTCCCGGGAAAGATAGTATTAAGGCTGTGCAATGAGTGCTGTTTTTCAGCCACTTGGCCTTTTCGAGTCATCCTGGAACAGTCTGAAGCTCCTTTCTGCATAGTTACTGTGTGTGAGTACCGTGCCTAGTCCCTCCCCATCTTGGTTCTGTATATTTTCCCAAGGTGATTTGGTAACTCACAGTTCCCTGTATTTCTCCTTCTCTTCTTATACAGATAGATATTAAGTTTATATCTCTGTTTTAAAGGCAAATAGAGTTAATAGACAGAGAAGGCAATGGCACCCCACTCCAGTACTCTTGCCTGGAAAATCCCATGGACGGAGGAGCCTGGTAGGCTGCAGTCCATGAGGTCGCTAAGAGTTGGACACAACTGAGCGACTTCACTTTCACTTTTCACTTTCATGAATTGGAGAAGGAAATGGCAACCCACTCCAGTGTTCTTGCCTGGAGAATCCCAGGGACAGAGGAGCCTGGTAGGAGGCCGTCTATGGAGTCGCACAGAGTCGGACACGACTGAAGCGACTTAGCAGCAGCAGCAGAGTTAATAGAAGAAATAAAATACTGATTTATATTAACCTCTTTTCATTAAAACTAATAAAAAAATCGGTCCCTTTATAGTCAGACTTCTACATTCATCCTAATGAATTCATCCTAACTTTTACATTCATTCCTTCAGTGTACTTTATATTAATTTTTTCTTAGTATCATTATGAAATTAGAGCCTTGCTCAAATTCATCATATTTCAAGTAATCACAGTTATATAACCTTTTTGACGCTCAAGTTTCAGTTTGGCCAGTGGGAGACCCGTAAGCTAGCTCTTTTGTCCTTTTAGCACTGTCCCTTGCATCTGTGCTTTCTCTCACACGTGGTCGTTCAGGTCCACTCTACTCTGTGTGTGTGTGTACATACTCCATCTGTGTGTGTGTACATACTCCATCTGTGTGTGTGTACATACTCCATCTGTGTGTGTGTACATACGCCAGGAGTGCTAGTATCCTCCACTCAAGTGTCAGAAATCCACATCTGGGCATTTAGAAAGTTCATGTGAAAATTAGCGGTGAACCAGCTGACACTGCTGTTGAGACCCTTCTAGAAGGAAAAATACTGCTGTTTAACACCCCGAGTTCACATTGCCTTTTTTTCCTAATATCATTAACATAATTAAGCCACTGAACTTGACTCATATCATGAGGATTTATCGATAGCCTCTAAGACTTCCTAATATATTTCTGCAGCCAGTGACCGCCACTTGAACCCTGTGTCTTTCATAGCTCCAGCCACAGTATGGGCTTTTGTGCTTGTCTTTGCATCGCGCTGATAGTCCAGGACTCTTGAGCATTTGGTTTCTGTACCTCGTGGCCCTTAGCTCACTGATTTCCAACCTCATCCCAGATGACTCCTTGGCCGCTGGGAGATGAACCTAAGTGTTTCTTGCCCCTGGATGGTGGCCTGTGAATTTTCTGCTATTCAAAGAAAGGCTTGACTTCACTCATCACGAAGCCTCTTCTCTGCTGAAGGACACCACTTTTCTCTTTGTCCATATTTCCTCACCGCCTCTGTACCTGTCCCTGCAATTTCTAGCCATTGACATCCAACACATTTTACTACAGGTAGAAACCTGTGGTCTCTGGATAGTCTCCTCAATGACAACATTGAAAGGAAAGGACAGAGCACTCTTTTCTCTGTCTCAATCTGTTTCCTATACTTCCTTTGAGAAATCTGGGTTTTCTTACATTTTTCACAAGGAGGATCCTCCTTGACTGGTGAATCCAGACTTTTCTGATCTCTCTGTTCAAAGGATGCAGAGCTCCACAAGCGTGTGCTCTGGCAACATCCTTGGGTTCGGTGGGGAGTAGGGGCCACACCACCTTGTGAGCTGGGCCAAGTATATACACCCTCTCACCTTTACACTTTGGAAGGGGGCTCTGGAAAAGGGAATGAGAGAATGCGTTCTTAGTGAGATAAGAGCTAGACAGCAGAGAACAATCAAAGGACTTATATATGATCTCTTATTCAAAAGAACTTCGGCAGGATGGAGCCTGGTTTCAGCCGCAGCCTGGGTTTCATTGTATGCTTTTGATCTAGAACAGAGTGCGTAAGAAACACCAGTTTGCTCGAGGTTTCCCATTAAACGATGCAATTTGGGTTGAGAAATATAGTATATATATATTTTTAAAAATAGGTAAATTTTCTTTTAAATTACAATCCTAATGCATGTTTATGTTTTAAAATGGTAACTCAGAATATATATGAATGTACAATCTGCCATTTATGAGCAAGGCTCAGTGCTAGGCCCTTGACATTGATAGCTCTTCCAGTATTCCTAAATACATACTGGGACAGGTACTGTGGTTATAGTGCTCTGTGTTCAGTGTTTCTGCCTTATGATTATTTTTAACTTTAAAAGTTAGTTTATATTAGCGTATAGATGATTAACAATTTTGCGATAGTTTCAAGTGGACAGAAGAGACTCAGCCCTACATATACATGTATCCATTCTCCCCTAAGCTCCCTTCCTACTTATGTTTTATGAAGGATAACTTTTAAGTGGCTGGCCAGTCACCTGTTCACGAACACATACAATTTTTCAGTACTATAAATAATTATTCAATGTATGTATGTGCTCAGTCGTTTAGTCATGTCCAACTCTTTGAGGCCCCGTGGGCTGTAGCCCATCAGGCTCCTGTGCCCATGAAATTTCCCAGGCAAGAATATTGGAGTGGGGTGTCATTTCCTCCTCCAGGGGGATCTTCCTGACCCAGGGATCAAACCAATGTCTCTTATTATTCAATACGTAGTAAAAAGTAAAGCATTGTATTTCCATATCTGTTTGTGTTTCTCTTTTCTTAAGCTACGTTCATTGGAAGGGGCTTCCTGAGCCAGCGGAAGGGACCAGTGTGAGTACCTAGGCTGTTGTGTTGTTCAGTCACTGAGTCGCGTCCAGCTCTTTTGCGACCCCATGGACTGTACCTGCCAGGTGCCTCTGTCCATGGGATTTCCCAGGCAAGAATACTGGAATGAGGTGCTATTTCCTTCTCTAGGGGATCTTCCCAACCCAGAGATCAAACCTGCATCTCCTGATTTGGCAGGTGGATTCTTTACCACTGAGCCACCTGAGAAGCTTTGAGTACCTAGGTAGATATCACCAAAGACTTTTGTACTAACACAAATTCTTACCTCTGCCAGCTATTTATTATGGAAATTTCTGTCAAACTTTTATCAGCACAGAAAACATTTTTTTTAAAAAATGTTTTGCCAGTTTAGTGGGTGAGTAAAATACAGATATTGTTTTAATTAGCATTTGATTAGTTATGAGTGTGAATATTTTTACATGTTTGTTAGATTTTGTATTTCTTTAAAATTTCTGTGATCTTTTAATGATATTATCCTTTTCTTTTGTTTTAATGATATTCTGTTTTATATTTTCCTTTTGTTCCTTTTCTTTATTTCCTTTGTTTTAATGATATTATCCCCTGCCCTGTTGGTAAATAACTTTTCTGAAGTTGTGATTTTATTATTGTGAATGATGTTCCTTGACATAGAGGAGTTCTAATTGTGTAATGGCAAAATCTATTTAGCTTTTCTTTTGTACTTACTTCCATTGCTCTTATATTTAGAATGTCTTTCCCTCTCCAGAAATCTGATAATTATTTACTTATATTTTGTCTATGTATAGTTCTTTAATCCATCTGTTTCAGTGGTGTTTTGGGCTACTGTATGATGAGGCTATTGTTTGAGTTAGTCAATTTTTTTCAATTATTTGATGAATAACCTCTCCCATTTTTTGTTGTGCTTTCTTTACTAAGCTGGAATGTATACTAGAGTCTATTTTAAGGCTTATTGCTCTATTTTATCAGCTGTCAGTTCTCGAACTAGTGCCATACTGCTTTGTTTGATGTTGCTTGCAATATGTTTTAATTCCTAGTTGGACAATCCTCCTTAACCTAAGTGCCCAGTTTTCCTTTTTTAATATATTCTTAATTTTTTATATTCCTATGAATGAACTTTAGAATCACTACGTCATTAAGAAAAATAACATTGCTTATTTTTTGGTTTTCATCATGTCATTGAGTATTTAACCTAAATATTGTCACTACAAAACCGTGATAGTGTTTATTGTTCTTTTGTGCCGTCTTTGTCTGTTTTATATTAGTGCTACACTGACTTCATAAAATGAATCTTTATATTCTTAGCTTTTGTTTTTATATTTGGAAAAATTATAGAATATGAAATTATCTGTCTTTGTGAAAGTCTGAAAGTTATCACTAGTGAAATTTGCAGACAGTGAGATATCTTCAGAGGTCTTGCTGCTGCTAAGTCGCTTCAGTCGTGTCCGACTCTGTGCGACCCCATAGGCGGCAGCCCACCAGGCTCCCCCGTCCCTGGGATTCTCCAGGCAAGAACACTGGAGTGGGTTGCCATTTCCTTCTCCATTGCATGTAAGTGAAAACTGAAAGTGAAGTCACTCAGTTGTGTCTGACTCTTAGCAACCCCACGGACTGCAGCCTACCAGGCTCCTCCATCCATGGGATTTTCCAGACAACAGTACTGGAGTGGGGTGCCATTGAGTTGGGTAAAATTTGCCATAAAATAATCATTTAATTCATTTTATCAAATTGATTAGCATAGTATTTTAAAATAATATTTTCATACTTATTAAAATCTTCCTGTTTTTATTTTTGTTTCATTTCTACTTTTATATTTTGTTTTTTCTGTTTACTTTTCATCTGTTCTCAAGTTGTGTTAAAACAAAACGTGGTTCTTGAATTTGTATTTCAACTTTACTATTTCTATTTTTAAAAATTTGTTCAATTCTCTATGCTTATTTTTAGAAAAATTTTTCTTCTGTTTTCCTTGGTTTTGTCTTAAGTACATTTTAATTATAGTACAAATCCCTTGAAATGTATATACTTTGTCTACTTGTTTTTTCAAAGACTAGTCATTCTGTAAAGGGCTCATATGAAATAATAGTGTTCTGTCCATTTCCTCTTATGCATCTTTACTTTATATATCTGTTTCATAAACTGTGTATTCTTTGATGTCTTCATTTAGGATGCACATTTTTATGTACTCTTTGACTCTTTTGGTATTATTTGGCCTTGTATCCATTCTTGTATAAATTTTATAATACTACCTCTATTTTTACTTTGTTTCTATTTTTCTAGTAAATATTTATTCATTAAAAAAATTTTAACCTATTTGTGTCCTTCTATTTTGGGTATGTTTTTTTATTATTAAGTCACAGTTGGATTTTTCTTAACCCAATCTTGAAGTCTTCACTTCATTTGTGTCCGACTCTGGACAACCCTATGGACTGCAGCCCAACAGGCTTCTCTATCCTTGGGATTCTCCAGGCTAGAATACTGGAATGGATTGTCATCCCCTCCTCCAGGGGATCTTTCCAATCCAGGGATCAAACCCAGGTCTCCTGCATTGCAAGCAGATTCTTTACCACTAAGTCACCAGGGAAGCCCCCAATATTTTAATACAGGAGGTTAAATCATTTAAATTTATTGTTATACCTCTCCATTAACTCATCCTGGATAATCACTTGGGATATCTGGGGGTTTTACTCAGGCAGGGTTTCAGGGAACTGAATCTAAATAGTGACATGAGAAACAGCTGCAGACCTGAAAACAAAGACAAACTCACACTTGGTCATGGGCAAGTTCATTTTTCAAAGGACCATTCTAAGTGTCACGTCTGTGCAATTGATCAGAAATCTAGAACAGGAGCCAAATCAAAGAAGGTTAAAAGATCAAGACTCAAGTGAGGAGTAGGATCAGAAAACACGGCTAGGAGAGCTTCGCTGAGGAGGAACACTGGGGAGACTCAAGCATTCTCAATCCTTTACTGTAAGTGAAAATGAAAACAAAAACCATGTTAATACTGATGAACAACAACTCAATTTCCTTTTTTTAACCTCAAGGTCCATCCCGAGAGCATGGACTATTGCAGAGGCAGATGGAAGGAGGCAGCACCACCAGATACCAGAGGGGCCTGAGCTGGGGGTCAGTATAATTAGATTTTATTCTTAAACTTGCTGTTGATGTTAGGGCACCCAGTCCAGAATCAGTTGCCAGGCAGTGCCCCATGCCAACCCCACATGCCTACAGTGGGAATCCAACATCCAGCCAGCTCCCAGGAGTGTGGGCCCAGAAACCTGCTCAGCGTCTTGGCACCATCCCAAATCAGGGTGATCCAGTCCCTGCTGGCCCAGGTGGCAGCAACTCACTTTTCCAATTCATGCTTAGGCTAAGTATTGGATTAATTTTTTTCTTTTTTTAAAAACATTTTGTATTGGAGTACAGTTGATTTATAATACAATGTTGTATTCATTTCAGGTGTACAGTAATGTGAATCAGCTATGAATATACATATCTCCACTGTTTTTTAGATTCTCTTCCCATACAGGTCATTAAAGAATACTGAGTAGAGTTCCCCATGCTATAAATAGATCCTCATTAGTTACCTGTTTTCTATATATAACCTATTAACATTTTGAGGATCATTTGTTACTGCTGTTAGCCCACTTGACTAACACTGAGAGCAAAAAGGCATTTGATAAAATTCAATATCTACTGCTAATTAAAAACTTGTCAAATGGAACATGATTCTTTATTAACTTGTTAAAAATACCTACCTCGTATCAAATGCCAACATTGTTCTCTTTTTATTATTGGAGGAGAATCGCTTTATAACGTTGTGGGGATCTCTGCTGTACATCGAGAATCAGTCATAAATATACATATACATCTCCCCTCCCTCCTGAGCCTGCCTCCTGCCCCCATTCCACCCCCGTAGGTCATCACAGAGCATCAGGCTGGACTCCATATGTTAAACTGCAACTTCCTGCTGACTATCTGCTTTACACGTGAGAGTGTACATTACATGTGAGAGTGTGCATTACACGTGAGAGTGTATATTACACATGATCGTGTATATTACACATGACCGTGTATATTACACATGAGAGTGTATATGCATCACTGATACTTTCCTGACTTGTCCCGCCCTCTCCTCCCCCGCTGTGTCCACCAGACTATTACGTCTGCATCTCCATTTCTTCTCTGTAAATAGGTGCGTCAGGACTATTTTTCTAGATTCCATATATACGTGTTATTTGTTTTCCTCTTTCTGACTTATTTCACTCTGTATAACAGGCTCCAGCTTCATCCCCTCACTACAACTGACTCAAATGCATTCCTTTTGTGACTGAGTAATACTCCATTGTGTGTGTGTACCACATTCTTTATCCATCTGTCTGCTGATGAACATCTAGGTTGCTTCCATTTCCTGGCTATTGCAAACAGTGCTGCAGTGAACGGGGTTCATGTGTCTTTTAGAATTGTGACTTTCGCAGGGTATATGCCCAGTAGTGGGATTGCTGAGTCATATGGTAGTTTTATTCCTAGTTTGGTAAGGAATTTCTTGATAAATTTCTTTAGACAAAGATTTCCTATTAACCCCACAACTACCCTGTGAAATATGTATTTTATTCCAATTTTAAAGATAGGAAAAGAGAGGCTCTGAATACGTGAGTAAATTTTCAGGACCAACATTAGTAAATTGGAGAACCATTTTCAGAAACCAGGTTTTCCTGCCTCAAGCCCATGATTTGAACCACTGTGTTATTTCATTTTCTTCCCAAATTACAATTTTTCTTGGTTTTTATTTTCCCCATTTTTATAAGTATATATTCTTTTTAATCAGAGAAGGCAATGGCACCCCACTCCAGTACTCTTGCCTGGAAAATCCCATGGACAGAGGAGCCTGGTGGGCTGCAGTCCATGTGGTCGCTGAGTTGGACACGACTGAGTGACTTCACTTTCACTTTTCACTTTCATGCACTGGAGAAGGAAATGGCAACCCACTCCAGTTTTCTTGCCTGGAGAATCCCAGGGACGGGGAAGCCTGGTGGGCTGCCATCTATGGGGTCGCGCAGAGTTGGACACGACTGAAGCGACTTAGAAGAAAAAAATTCTTTTGAATTCTTCTACTTTGGTTCTTCAAAATTACAGTTTAATGTATAGGTTCTCTAATTATCAAATTCATGAATAATATAATAATTCATTCCTCTATAAGATGAGGAATTTAGTACCCTTCTAATTCTCCACATACCTTCTTTCCCACATTCATTGCCAATATCATTTGGGATTATAAACCTATTTATTACTAGTTTTATTTTTAGATATTTTAAGAAGTAACTACAACAAAAACTTTCCATCTGTACCGATATTCTATATACAGCATTTTTTAAAAACTTAATTCTACACATTTGGCTTGGACTATTACAATGTTTTTGAACCCACTTTTGATATTCTTGATTTTTTTTTTTTTTTTTTGTCCTTAAGTAATATTTGTTCCATTTGAACCTATCTTTCGGTAAATTTTTCAAAAAAAGGGCCTGGGGTATCTTTTTTGAACCCCTGATTAGAATAACTGAGAATGTCTTTTTTGTTTTCTTTGAAGATTAACATCTCAGCTTGAGTCATAAGTGTTTTCTCTTAGTATCATTTAGACTTCGCTCTATTATCGTCTGGCATCAGTTGTGTGATGCATTCTCAAATCAGCCTGTTTTCATTTGATGATAAGTGAGTTTAATGTTTTGTCTAGATAGTTGAAGATTTTTTAAAAAATGCTTCATATTCAAAGAAATTTGCTGCTGCTGCTAAGTTACTTCAGTTGTGTCCGACTCTGTGTGACTCCATAGACGGCAGCCCACCAGGCTCCCCCGTCCCTGGGATTCTCCAGGCAAGAACACTTGAGTGGGTTGCCATTTCCTTCTCCAATGCATGAAAGTGAAAAGTCAAAGTGAAGTCGCTCAGTCGTGTCCGACTCCTAGCGACCCCACGGACTGCAGCCTACCAGGCTCCTCTGTCCATGGGATTTTTCAGGCAAGAGTACTGGAGTGGGGTGCCATTGCCTTCTCCGAAAGAAATTTGCTAGATCATATCAAATTGTGTACCTTCCTTCATTAATTTTGCCTGGAAATTGTGTGCTATTTTAAATTGTACATTCAACTTATTTTCTCAGGTTGAAAAGTTTTCTTCCATCATTATTTTTCTTCAGTGTTGCCGCAACATCATTTTAGTTATATCTTCCTCAAGGGGGTCCTTCTTATCCATATATTAAGTCTTTATTTACTTTTGATCAACTGAATTACCCATCTTTTCTCTCATCTTGTTTTTTCTGTTTCTTTTCTCTACATTGATAGACAACTTCTCGAGCTTGATTCTGTATCATTTGGGTTTTCTGCAATTTGAGTTCTGATCTTCCAAGTCAGATTTCAATCCCACGACTTTCATTTAGGTTTACGTGGATCCAAATCTTATCTGCCAGCTTCCTTTCCAAATTCCTTTAGAATCTGAACCATCTAGCAGAGCAGGGTGACTTTTTCTTCTGTTTTCCCTCTTTGGTTCTCTTCCCAGTACTAGTTACTGATCACGTGGGTCCTGGCTCTTCTGGGGGCAGAACTAGGGAGATGAAAGACGCTGATCAGAGTCTGGACAGGAAGAAGGAGGTGAGTGTCCTCACCAATGGGATAAATGCTAGAGCAGAGGCCGGCATAGGTGTAATGGGATGTAGGCAGGAGTGAGGCGGTGGGGGAGTTGGCAGGGCAGTAGGGAGAGGGTAATCTTAAGGGCTTCCTGGAGGAGGTGACTCTTTAGGTGCATCTTTAGATACTAGTAGGTGTGAGCTGAAGAAAGGGGCGGTAAGGGCAGAGGAAAGAACAGATGCAAAAGGAGGAGGAGGAAGCATGGTGAGCCCAAGGAACCAACATTAATTAATTCTGGCCAGATTACAGGGTGAGAGCCCAGGGCTGGGGAGAGGGTTGAGGTATTTTTTTAGCTCGCTAGGGCAGCCATAACAAAATATGACAGACTGGGGGGCATAACAACAGAAATTTACTTCCTTCCAGTTCTGGAGGCTGGAAGTCTGAGATCAAGGTGTCTGCAGGCCTGCTTTCCTCTGAGGCCTCTCTCTTGACTGGCAGATCCTGTCGCTCTGTGTTTTCTGTGTCCTTAGCTTCTTTTCTTATAAAGACACCGGTCCTGTTGGATTTAGACCCACCTGTATGACTTCACTGTGCCTTAATTACCTCTCTAATGGCCCCGCCTTCAAATAGGGCCACGTTTTGTGTAATGAGGGGCTTAGGACATCAACATATAAATTTGAAGAGGAGAGCAACCAATCAGCCAGTGACAGGCAGAGACTGGGCAGCCTTCTTGTTCGGTGTATCACAGCCTGAGCACCCCCTTGCCTGTCACCCCACAGTGGAGGAGAATGCCCTGCAGGAGCTAGACAGGCTTTAGTAAGGAAGGCGGGCTGTGGGGAGGACCCTAACCTAAGGTGGGGTGCTCCTCCTCTCATCTGTTTATAATTTCTTTATATATTCTCATCTGTATCTAATTTCACATTCTCCATTTAGGGCTCAGGGGCACCTGAACCTGTGGATTCCCTTTCATGATCTTAGTCTATCCTCTCCTTGGAACCCTTTATCACTTAGATCAGTCTGCAAGTTAATGCATTGCATTGCGCTGTGCCTGCCAAGAGGACACAGGCTTAGAGCACACCTCCCCTCAGGAAGGCGGGCAGCTGTGGCCACTTTCTGCCAAGCTTAGAACCCGTGAGGCTCTTGCCATGATATTAACCTCTGAGTCTCCAGCTTCCTTGGCTGGAGATGCTGTGATGCCTTGCAGACGTTTTCAGTGCTGGCTGATTTCATTTGCCTACAGTTGCTGTCAGTACCCATCCTTAGAATAATGCTACAAAGATTGGCATGCATTGTTCAGAGATGAGGAGCAGAGCTGAGATATTCCTTTTCTGAGAAAGAAAAGTAAAAGCGTGGTGTCAGTGAAAGGGGCTGAGAGGGGCACTTCCTGTTGCAAGAAGGATGTACTTTGGTGGGCTGGAGAAGTGGGTCCCTGGGGAGAGTACCTGGAAGGAAGTTGTCTAGAAATTTGGACCCCTTCTGGGTTATTTTCCTGTTCCAGTCAAAAATATCAAGGTTCTTGGCAGGAGGTCTGTTAGACCCTGAGCAAGAAATTTTCCGTTATTTCTAAAGTAAGATAGTCTCTCCACCCTTAAGAAGCTAATGGCTTATTTGCATAAATACATTTTATTTACAGAAATATCAGTTTGTTGTTGTTTCCAGTCACCAAGTCATATTCGACTCTCTGTGACCCCATGGACTGCAGCACGCCAGGCTCCCTTGTCCTTCAATATCTCCCAGAGTTTGCTCAAATTCATGTCCATGGAGTCTGTGATGCTATCATCTCATTCTCTGCTGTCCTCTTTTTCTGCTCTCAATCTTTCCCAACACTGGGGTCTTTTCCAGAGAGTTGGCTCTTCACATCCAGTGACCAAAATATTGGAGCTTCAGCTTTAGCATCAGTCCTGCCAATGAATGCTCAGGATTGATTTCTTTTAGGATGGGCTGGTTTGATATTGCAGCCCAAGGGACTACCCAGAGTCTTCTCCAGCACCACAATTCAAAAGCATCAATTCTTGGGTGTTCAACTTTCTTTATGGTCCAATTCTCACATCTATACATGACTACTGGAAAAACCATTGCTTTGACTATATAGAAATATCAATGAATGTGAAAGTCACTCAGTCGTGTCCCACTCTTTGAAAACCCATGGACTGGGGCCTGCCAGGCTCCTCTGTCCATGGGATTCTCCAGGCAAGAATACTGGAGTGGGTAGCCATTCCCTTCTCTAGGGGATCTTCACGGCCTAGAGATGGAACCCAGGTTTCCTGCATTGCAGGCGGACTCTTTACCATCTGAGCCACCAGGGAAGCCCCAGAAACATCAACAGAAGGTAGCAAATGGTGAGCTCCCTAGATACACTAATGTTGGTACGTGTTTGCTTTTATTCCTTCTCCTTTATCACAAAACTCATTCTCCATAAATATAACATTTTCTAAAAACCGTATTTTCTCATACCCATCCTTCATTAGCTTTTTTTTTTCTTTTGTTTCTCCACTTGGATTTGTTTTTTAAATTGCATCCACATTAATGCTTATCCTTTTTACCTCTTAGTTGAGTTTAAGATATATTCAAACTAAGACATGTAATTAAAAATACAGAACTATGGGTATAGAAAGCAGCAAACACAGGCTATATGGTAGAGAGACATATGGATAAGGCTAATTGGAAAGTGGAGGTGGGGAGAGAAAAACCCTAAGAAGGCGAAATAAGCTTCAACTCAGCCCAAATATTACTTTCAGGCCAAAGAAGTTGGCCCAGCCCCAATTCTATCCTTGGTTTGACACAATACACGATTGGTGTATTTTCAGAAAAAGAAAAGAAAAATCCATCCATAGGGTGAATATCTAAGCATCTATTTTCCATTCCAGTGACAATCAGAAATCATTCTTTGCATTTATTTTTCAACTTTGTATTTGCCTGTGAACAAAATTGAAGTTGGCAAAAGACAGTTCATGTGAATTACTTGAACAACGGTTTCTCATTGTGTTGAATTACATTGAGGCTTGCTGTGAAATCTTGCCACAGTCCAGTAACAGTGGAAGATATTGTCATTTTTTTTTTCCATGCCCATGAAGTTAACCCACTTCTGTCCTACAGGAATGAATTGATGGTGCTTTTTAAAGCAGGAGAGAAAAGCTCTCCAAGTTCAAACCACTAAGCATATACATGCAGCTTCTTAATATTTTAGGAATAAAAAGTCAGTTTATCTTCCCATGTCACTCAATCTTCTTTATGCTTCCCTAGGTCAGATTTCCAGAGTACAGGCAGCATCTCAGTGTTTGGAATACTTTTAACAGCAAAGTAAGGGCTCATGGAATCAGAGCCTCAGCTAGAAGATTTTTATCTAACTCTGAAAAGTCAGACTTTTCCCTGGTGATCCAGTGGTTATGACTCTGTGCTTCACATCCAGGGGGCTTGGGTTCAATCCCTGACTGAGGAACTAACATTCCACATGCCATGGAGCATAGCCAAAAATTAAAAATTTAAAAATTTAAAAAAAAAAGAAAAATCACCTAGTCCCAGGAAGGAGTTGAGAGGCTAAAATAACCCCAAGGGTTCTACAGTCATTCACATTCATACTGCATGCATGTGTGGTCAATTGTCTTTGTGTGGTCTGACTCTTTGAGACCCCATGGACCATAGCCCACCAGGCTCCTCTGTCCATGGGATTTACCAGGCAGGAATACTGAAGCGGGTTGCCATTTCCTTCT
The DNA here is from genome assembly GCF_003369695.1 of Bos indicus x Bos taurus. Classification (NCBI taxonomy): domain Eukaryota; kingdom Metazoa; phylum Chordata; class Mammalia; order Artiodactyla; family Bovidae; genus Bos; species Bos indicus x Bos taurus. Next base: position 15,315,515 of record NC_040096.1, on the reverse strand, counting down.
TCAGGGGATCTTCCCAATGCAGGGATTAAATGCAAGCCTCCCATGTCTCCTGGATTGGCAGGCGGGTTCTTTACCACTGAGCAACCTGGAAAGCCTCACTCACGGTGACCGGTTCTAAACGCATCATCCACCATTGGCAGGGCAGATAAACGAAAAAGGCTGCAGCCTAGAAATGGTGGCTACATCATTCCTCGAGGCCACAGTCAAGGTCGCCCAGTTGGTGGATGGGGTTTAAACTAATGTTTTGCTCATGACATGATGGTCCACTTCAGAAGCTGATTGGAGGGGTCACCCCAGATCATAGGAAGCTTAAATTTTTTCTTAATCTCATTCCCCCTCCTCCTCGGTGCTCCCCCAATTTAGGGTGGGAAATACAGCTTTTAATTCCTGCCACCAGCTAGCCATGAGCTCCCAAAGTCACTTGCTGCTTTCTTTCCATGAGTAAAATGGGGTTAATAAAGATCTGCTCTCCACGCTGTAAGAGCTGAGTGAGACACAGGACCTCAGAGCACTCTATCAGCACTCACGTACTCGACAGATATGAAGACAGTTACCCTGAATATTCACTGGAAGGACAAGGCTGAAGCTCCAGTACTATGGCCACTCGATGCGAAGAGCCGACTCATTGGAAAAGACCCTGATGCTGGGAAAGATAGAAGGCAGGAGGAGAAGGGGGCGGCAGAGGATGAGATGGTTGTATAGCATCACTGACTCAGTGGACATGAGTTTGAACAAATTTCCTTCTGACTGTCGTGGGGCTAACTGGTACCGTGCAGGGCCTGTGGGGCTCCCGGGCACAAAGACTTTCTGTGTCCCCCATTTCTTTGATTATAGGAACCAGCCTTCATTCAGCCACCATGACATTCTCTGAGTTCCAAGGGACAAATTCAAGCAGTTGTTAATTAGGGGAAGGAGGGGATGCAAGACCAGGGAGAAAGTCAAGAGCAGCCTTGGGGTAAGATCCTGTTTCCCCATCGAGGGATACACAGAACAACATCGTTGAGCTATTCTGGGCTTTCCTGATGGCTCAGATGGTAAATAATCTGCCTGCAATGTAGGAGACCTGGGTTTGATCCCTGGAGAAGGAAATGGCTACCTACTCCAGTATTCCTGCCTGGAGAATCCTATGGACAGAGGAGTCTGGCAGGCTGCAGCCCATGGGGTGGCAAAGAGTCAGACATGACTGAGCAACTAACACTTTCACTTTCATTCTGCAGGTACTGAAACCCCCTCCAGGTGGGAGAAGTTAATGATTAATGATGGTATGCTGCCAACAAACCTGTAGACCCCAGACCAGTTAGACCTGAAGGTTGACGATGCTGACTCCTGCTTACCTGACCACCAACCCATCAGAAGAATGTCCACAAACAGATCATACCCTCTTTGAGCAGTTACTATAAAACTTCTCACTCCCTTCCCCAAGCTGGGACACATGGTTGAGGGCATTAGCCTACTTTGGCCCCTTTTGCTTGGCAAGGTGATAAAGCCCAAAACTACTTCACCCAAAACTTGGTTTCGGAGATTCGATTTGGCACTGGTGTGCAGAGAAGCTGAGCTTTGGGCCTCGTAATGCCTGACTGCCTTCAGGCTGACTTTGATTATTCTTAAGGCTTTAGGCATTGAATTATTTTCATGGCTGCTTACCATTAATTGTAGGAGGAATCTACAACCCTACTCCAGAATCCTTTCTCTGACAGCAAAAGTGTTTGATTTTTCTACAGACAGTTAAGTTTTATGTAAAATAAATGGTCAAAAATGAAAAATAGTCATCCCTCTTTTGGAATGTTTTCATTGTTGTTTTAGTCACTCAGTCATGTCCACCCCATGGGCTGTTTTAGTCGCTCAGTCGTGTCCACCCCATGGGCTGTTTTAGTCGCTCAGTCATGTCCACCCCATGGGCTGTTTTAGTCGCTCAGTCGTGTCCACCCCATGGGCTGCAGCCCACCAGGGTCCTCTGTCCACAGGATTTCCCAGGCAAGAATACTAGAGTGGGTTGCCATTTCCTTCTCCAGGGGATCTTCCCGATCCAGGAATTGAACCCACATCTCGTGCATTGGCTACCAGATTCTTTACCACTGAGCCACCAGGGAAGCCCCTTCTGGACTGTACTGGAGGCAATGTAGCATAGACAGAGAGCTGGACTTGGATACAAGTCCTGTCCCTTTTGTGTGACACTGGGCTGGTCACTCTACATCTCTGAACTTCCATTTATAAAATAGCAACAATATGAATCCCACCCTCCCCAAGAAACAGACCACTGGGTGATAAACAGATAAACAAGATAATACATAGGGAGTTCCAAACTGGGGCTGTGATAGCAGACACCTTGGTTTCAAAGGCTGGTCCTGCCACTTACAGGATACTTGTGACATTGGTAAATGTAGTTAACATTTCTGGGCCTGTTATTTGTAAAACAGAGCTAATAGTATCTAGTTTAGAGGGTGGTCGAGTGGCTTAAACTGTAAATGTGGGTGAAGCACTTAGAACAACCGTGCTTGCCCAGAGTCAGCATACAACAGACATTAGTTCTTGTTATCACAAAGTATGTAAATAAGACTCGAGGACTAGACTGCACTTTGAAAGCTAGTTCAATAGTGACAAGGTCTCTCTGTTCAGATGCGAGTAAAGGGTCTTAGTTCAGCTTTGTAGCTCATAGTCTGGAAGGCAGGAAAGGGGGCGAGCTCATCAAGGGTCTTCTTGGGAAAAAGTGATGAGGTGCTGTCATGATGCCAGAGTGCCAGAGCGGGCTGAGGGTGTGAGAGGAATGACCCATGGAAAACTTGGCTCTGAGTGAGGGGAGGATGTGGAGAGAAAGGGAGGGTCTCCAGGAAGGTGATAGTCTCTTGGGGAATGGGATAGCTGATAGTGACAGGGATCAGGGGCAATGGAAAAAGACCTCTGTGGTGAGAACCAATTCAGAGAGGAGACAGCCCAGACAAGGGGAGGGGAGAATCTGTAAGGAACACCAAGCCTAGGTGAGATCATGTCTGGGCCCACAGCAGGAAGCATCAGTTTGTATTTAAAAGGTATGGCAAGACAACACCCCCCCACCATTACACCATTCCTTCTCACTCAAGTTCTTTGGGAGTAAGTAGAAATTATACAAGTGTTAATTATGATTCAGTTTCAGATTTAAGCCTGCTTTGGTACCCAGGAGCCTAGAAGAGTGGGTCTTTTTCTTAAACACAGTTATTCAGTTCAGTTCAGTCGCTCAGTCGTGTATGACTCTTTGCAACTCCATGAACCGCAGCATGCCAGACCTCCCTGTCCATCACCAACTCCCGGAGTTTACTCAAACTCATGTCTATCGAGTCAGTGATGCCATCCAGCAACCTCATCTTCTGTAGTCCTCTTCTCCTCCTACCCTCAATCATTCTCAGCATCGGGGTCTTTTCCAATGAGTCAGCTCTTTGCATCAGGTGTCCAAAGTATTGGAGTTTCAGCTTCAACATCAGTCCTTCCAATGAACACCCAGGACTGATCTCCTTTAGAATGGACTGGTTGGATCTCCTTGCAGTCCAAGGGATTCTCAAGAGTCTTCTCCAACACCACAGTTCAAAAGCATCAATTCTTCAGTGCTCAGTTTTCTTTATAGTCCAACTCTCACATCCATACATGACCACTGGAAAAACCATAGCCTTGACTAGATGGACCTTTGTTGACAGACTAATGTCTCTGCTTTTTAATATGCTGTCTAGGTCGGTCATAAATTTTCCTTCCAAGGAGTAAGCGTCTTTTAATTTCATGGTTGCAATCACCATCTGCAGTGATTTTGGAGCCCCAAAAAATAAAAGTCAGCCACTGTTTCCCCATCTATTTGCCATGAAGTGATGGGACCAGATGCCATGATCTTCGTTTTCTGAATGTTGAGCTTGAAGCCAACTTTTTCACTCTCCTCTCTCACTTTCATCAAGAGGCTCTTCTTTGCTTTCTACCATAAGGGTGGTGTCATCTGCATATCTGAGGTTATTGATATTTCTCCTGACAATCTTGATTCTAGCTTGTGCTTCTTCCAGCCCAGCGTTTCTCGTGATGTACTCTGCATGTAAGTTAAATAAGCAGGGTGACAATATACAGCCTTGACAAACTCCTTTTCCTATTTGGAACCAATCTGCTGTTCCACGTCCAGTTCTAACTGTTGCTTCCTGACCTGCATACAGGTTTCTCAAGAGGCAGGTCAGGTGGTCTGCTATTCCCATCTCTTTCAGAATTTTCTACAGTTATCAAGGAGAGGTTTTTCAAAGGATTGGTTAAGCCCCCCAGTGGACCAAGTGGAAGATGCTGAGTGCCTCCTGGTACTCAGCAGTACCAGGAGTGTTCAGTCCTTTCCAGGCTTCACTGAACTTCCAAATGCCGTCTGGGGACCAGCAGACCCTGTGGCCCAAACTCCTGGTAATGACTAAAAAGAGTGGCTGCGACGGGGAGCCCAGATATTCAGGCCAAGGCAAGGAAGGGGCCCGGCCACAAAGCTAGGGTAGGGGTGGGGACCAAGGCAGGCCTGTGGCTAATACCTTCCCGCGGCCTCTAGCCGCGTGGCCACATCATTCTTGAGGATGGGCTCCAGGCACGCAAGCGTGCTGCACAAGGCCCTCTGCTGGGGTCGCTGCGACCCTGCAGCCACCTAGACCCCTTTGGCTGGGGGCGATGGATGAACCGCGCAGCTCCGGATGGGTTAATGGGACTTCTCCTTCGCTGCGCTTCCGTTCTTTTCTCCTCTTTCGGTCTGGGACCTTTGAGCACACCCAGTGGCCTAGGAGAGCAGATGCAGAGGCCGGCAGGCTGTGGAAGCCTCAGCGGCTCTGACCTCCGGCGCGTCCCCACGGCCCAGAGCGCAACATCTGTCCCCAGAAATAGCCGGGCGGGCGGAGTTGGTAGGGGAAAACGTCAACCCTTTCCTAGGTACGCGGTCTTCTTCCTCTTCCTAGAAACCGTTCCTCCCCTCCTAAGTGCCCCGAGGTCGGAGCTCTAGGTCCCCGCCCCGCGGGGGAGCCTTCGCACCCCACCTCGGCGCCCGGAGTTCCCCTTGCAGTACCACCCAGTGTCCGCGGCGGCGCCCCGCGCTCCGCAGCGCCTTCTAGGGGCCGGGCACGGCCTTCGTGCCAGCCGGAGCACCCGCTCCCTGACTCCGCAAGGGCTCCCCCTCTCCCGCGTGCTTCGGGCCACCCGGGCCCTCCCAAGCCTTGGCTGGAGGTCCGCGCTCTGCGCCCCCAGGCCGGTATCTTCGCGCCTTCCCCCGGGGCGCACGGGTGGCGCGGAGCGGCGCGGCGGGCGCGCGCAGCGGCGATCGAGGCCGGGGCCTCGCGTTAGAAGAAGGGGAGACGAGGGCAGGCGCGGCCCGCGGGCCCCAGCCAGCGGGCGATGGCAGCGGCGGGCGTCCGCGGGCGGCGAGGCGGCGGCGGCGGCGGGCGGCGAGAGGAGCCCCTGTGATTGGCACAGCCCGAGCCGGAGGAGGAGGCGAAGGGAGGGCGGAGGAGGAGGAGAGAAGGAGGCAGGGGGGCGAGCGCGGCGGCGGCTGCGAAGAGCTGTGCCTTCCACCTCTCCAGCCCCGGCAGGACGGGGGCGGCCGCCGTGGGCCCGGGGCGGGGACAGCACGCAGCCTCGCCGCGCGCACCCCCGCCCGGCAGCGGCCCCGACACCCAGCGCGAGCGGGAAAGCGGCGGCGGCGGCGGCGGGGGAAGGATGCAGGCGAAGAAGCCGGGCGGCTCGTCGGGCGGCGGCCGGAGCGGCGAGCTGCAGGGGGACGAAGCGCAGAGGAACAAGAAGAAGAAAAAGAAGGTGTCCTGCTTCTCCAACATCAAGATCTTCCTGGTGTCCGAGTGCGCCCTGATGCTGGCGCAGGGCACGGTGGGCGCCTACCTGGTGAGTCTCCCGTGCCAAGTCCGCCACGGGCCCCTTCCCCAGCGCGGCTCCCAGGTGCCCGACTGGCAGGAGGAGGGGGCAGCCCGGGCGCCGAGGGGCAGGCGGGCATGACCTCCGCCCGGCGACGAGGTTGGCGAGTGGTGCAGAGGCGGCCACCGGGGGAGCTGCCGGCCCGGGCTGCTGGGCGAGCGGGGAGCCGGCGGGACCGTGGATGCCGGCAGGGAGCTGGGGGGACCCGGGGAAGAGAGGCAGCGGGCAGGTGGGCGTGAAACCATCCCTCTCCCCCACTCCTAAAAACAGCCAGAGGGTGAGTTCTGGAGCACTCCTGGAGGGGAAGGCATCGCGGTTTTCAGGTGACCTGCACAAGGAAAGAAAAGCCCGTTAGCATGTCGCGTCCTCTACTCCCCATTCTAGCCGCCTGGAGAACACATCCATTATGCATCATTTCTCCCAGTGCTTTCTCCATCCGCCAATTACGGAGGGATGTAACAGTTTAGAGGAAAAGGCGCCCAAGTGTGGGGCACTGATCCGAGCTGGGGCTGCAGGGGGAATATTCCCACTTCGTATCCCATTAACCATCTCTCAGCGTCTGGGATAAAGTTACAGTACCTGGAGAGCAGCTGTGAGTTTGTGCAGTTCTGCCGCCCACTCTTAGACCTGAATTCCCCACCATGGTCTCTCTCGTGTACAAGGGGGTGTTGCGCCATGGTGCACATTGTACATGGATTCCATCTGCCTTCTGAAAGGGGGTATTCATGTTCAAATGGCCAGGGGTGCATAACATATCAGAGGAAACAGCTTGTAATGACTCAGCACTGGCAAATACCTGCTTTACCCGCTGTCTCCTGCCCCGCGCAGGTGGTCCCAACTTGGGTTTCAGGGAATGCATTTCCAGAGCCGAGTATTGTCTTGACTAAACGGGATTTTTCAGAGTGTATAGTGTTAAGGCGTTTCTTGACTATTGACCTGAAACTGAAATCAAATGTCATAGACTTTGAGTGTTAGTGAGCAAGTTTGATGGAGATAAAACTGGACAAGATTTTGGCTGTGGAAGTGCCACATCCCCAGATAGAGCCATGCTTTGCACGATGGTCCCATTAATCCCTGGCCTTTGGGGTGCAGTTAATGAGGGTCAGTCGCTCGTTGCCCTGTACCATTCCTCAACAGTCTCCTGAGACTTGGGGCTTGCTGTCAGAGGGAAGTACAAGCAGGCTAGCTCTCTGGTGTGGGGTAAAGTCAGTGATGTGGTTACAAGAGAGGGCTGTTCAAACTCAGCTCGGTTCCTGGGGTGGCAGACTTAACAGGGCTTCTGAAAGTCAAATGCATTTTCTTTGCTCTGTGTCAGATGAGAGGCGTTTAGATCGCAGTTCCTGCCTGCATCCGTGACATGTATGCTGCCGGTAAGCCCTGTAGCCAAAAGCACGTTTTCTTTTCCATTTAGATTTTTGTTTTACAAAATGCACTTGTAGTTTGAACACATAGTTGTAGACAGTACCTGTGGCCTTTGCAGTTTTGGAATCAGGGAGTGATCCTGTCCTGGGGTGTGAGGGGAGCGTATCAGTATATCAGAGTGTCCTTGGAGGAGTTTGACTGTTATTAAAATAGAGACATATATTACCAAGACGCAAATGCACAGTAATAAAAATACCTGTAGTTCTGTACTACAGCATATGCAAAGTATGTGATACCTAAACCAGGGCTGTGTTTATCAACAGCTGCCTCCAGTTTTTAACAGTTTGCCTCAAACCAATTTTGCTCAATAGAGTGGATTATTCATGTTCCATATAATAGTGTCTACTGTTGGCAAAAGCTGAATTTATGAAGTGTACAGAGTGTTATGGGTTTGGAAATTTGTGGACACAGATCTGGAAGCTCACCATTTATAAATTATTTTACATCTAGGGAAAAAAATACCAAAAGAACTTTTCATACCACAAATGATAAAGGCATGGGCCTAGTTCTAGCTTGCAGTGGTTTAAGGCTTTTGGAAAGAAATGAAGCTGGGCTTCGATCAAGTGAGTGGCCTAAGCCCCTTTACGAAGCTAGAAAGCAGAGGACTGGTGGATACTAGTGGCAGGGCTGGCGCTGGGGGACAGGAAGTTGACTGTGATACCAGAATTGGTGAGGAATTGAGTCCACCTGCTGGGGGCCTCTCGGCATTTCCAGCCTGGGCTGAGGGAAAGCCTGGTTCGAGGCGTATGGTAACCGGAGTCAACAGGTGACTGGCAGAAAGCAGATGGAGGCCCAGGAAAGGAGTGGCTTAGGAAATTGGATTCATTATGATTACTATGAGTCGAGGCATCAGTTGCTCAGGACTCTGCCTTACCCGGCTGATCGCAGTTCTGCATTGCCACCTGAACCTCATGAAGATGAATAGTTTGCTTGCCATGAATTGGATTGTGATGGCTTTTGCTCTTTCTGGCAGCTTGTGATTTTCTTCTTCATCTGCTATTTGGAAGGTAGAATTAAAAGCTGTGGTACCCTCAGTGATGTGAGACTTCTTCATGGCTAATTTGAGAAGGAAACATTGTAGAAGGTTTGCCAGAAAGGCTTTCTGGAAACCTCAGAACCTGTGCTTGTAGGCAGTCACACCCACGGGATCCACGTGCAATAGGTGATCATGCACACGGGCTCCATGTGCAAGGTGTATGTTCTCTGGGATCTTTACCCTGTCAATCAGCCTGTCCCTCTGAGGAAGCATTTTCAGATACCTGGTGAAGAGCACACCTGGGGGCCCTGCTTACTTTCAGGAAGAGAAGGGTGATGGCAGATTCTCTGCCTATGATATTATTTCCTATTTGATTTCCAAGTCCATGTCATTTACTATGACATTTACTACCTTATTATTTCATCTTCCCAGGTGCCTTTTTTTTTTTTTTTTAATATTTGGAGGCTTCATTTCACTTCTCCCTTTTCTTTCTGAAAAGACAGATGACCTAGTGTCTTTGCTGAAGCTGTAGAACTTCCCGACTGTAGAACTGAAGCAGGAAGTCACCTGTGATTTGAGAAGCAACTTTGAAAAGCTGGACTCTGTGTGTGTCTGTGTCTGTTTTCCCTTAAGAACCTGCACATGCTCAAGGTAGACCCGTATGGGAGAAAACCACCCTTTGTTAAGCGAGGCAGGGGACAGGCAACTTTTGGCCCGGGGATCGGGTCTCCTGGGGCAGTGCAGAAGGGCTGAGACCCTGATGCCTAGACTCGATGGTGATCATGATGTAGATAAGGTGACTCCGGTGCAACCCGGGCCAGCCGTGGATTCTGAAATCTCTTACCCTTGCCAGTGATTAACTGGAAATCATGCTGCACATAAGCCAGCAGTCACAGGGATGGTCTCTTGTAGTCACTTAAACCTCCTGACTGGCTAGGAAATTTTTTTTTCTTCCTAAGAAGAGGGGACCCATTCCATTTGAACATCACTGTGTGCAGAAGAGAGAATGCGATTTAATTTTCCTCTCCTTGGGTCTTTGCTTCGGGTGGCTCCAGTCTGCACTGACCTACTTGCGAGGATGTAACATCTGTTAAAGTCTTGGGCTATTTGGAGAAGACACAGGCCTGTGGAAACTGCATGGAGAGAAAGGTGTGTTGTTTGCACTTGATGGAGTTTGGTGGAGACCCACTGGGATATTCCAAGCCGTTCACTGAGGGTAGCCTTGCCTACAGAGGTTGATTTGCGTTCTCAAATGACTGAGGACTGGAGATGATAAGGATGTGTGCAGGAAATTAAAACCTCGGACACCTCTGGGCTCTTACGGATGAGATTCAATTACAAATGCATTTGAATTTCTTCAGGATAAAATCCTAAAAAGGCCAGTTTAGCCTCTGGGTGAGGCACACAAGAGGTTCCTGTGAACCAGGGGTGAGGATGGAGGATGTCCTTGGTTTTTTTTTTTTTTTTTTTTGCAGCTTGTTATTAAAATAATGTAGGATCTTCCTGGGCAGTCTGGTGCTAGGACCCTGTGCTTCCACTGCAGGAGTCACAGGTTTGATACCTGGTCGGGGAAGATCCCACATGCCATGAAACGAGGCCAAAATAAAAATTTTTTAAATAGTTTATTTTTTATTGAAGTATACTTGATTTTTATTGAAGTATAATCTAGCTTTTATAGTTGTTAAAATAAATAGTTTATTTTTTATTGAAGTATAGTTTCAGGAGGACACCACAGTGATTCAGTTTTTCTATATATATATATATATATTCTTTTTCAGATTTTTTCTGTTACAAGTTATTACAAAACATTGAGTATAGTTCTCTGTGCTGTACAGTACTTTATCCCTGTTTATCTATTTTGTTATACAGCAGTGTGTGTCTGTTAATCCCAACTTCCTAATTTATCCTGCTTCCCCCCTTTCCCTTTTGGTTATCATAAGTTTGTTTCCTATGACTGTGAGTCTCTGTTTTGTAAATAAGTTGATTTCTTTTTTAATTTTAGATTCCACATATAAGGGATATCATATAGTATTTGTCTGACTTGTTCAGTTGCTAAGTCATGTCCTGCTCTTTGTGACCTCATGGACTGCAGCACGCCAGGCTTCCCTGTCCTTCACTGTCTCCCAGAGTTTGCTCAAACTCATGTCCATTGAGTCAGTGGTGCCATCCAACCATCTCATCCTCCGTTGCCTGACTTGCTTCTCTGTGTTTAGAGTTATGCAAAAACCAAGTCTGAGGTTTTGGTGACAACAGAAGGAGACGGAGGGCTGAGTGTGTGAACAAGGTTCCATCTCACTGCTTTTGGTCACCTTTTTCCTAGGCCTGAGAGCATTCAATGAGCTTACAAGGTGAAGCAACTGGATTTGTTCTCTCTATATTTTTTTTTTGTATTTCTAAAGCATCATTGTGAAGATTTTTTTTTTTTTTTTTGCATATCTAACCCAGAAGCAGACAGCTGAGAGACAATTTTTAAAGTCCTTGTCAAATTAGTATGATGACTAAGGCAACTGTAGTTTCCTTAATCAAATTATTTTACACACTTTTGGTTACTCAAAATGACAAATTCCCTTCCATTTGCATAATTACTATATAGCCCCAGGTAGGAAGAAAAAAAATTTCCCTGATTTTTTTTTTTTTTTTCCTTACAGCTTGGTTGAAAATGTTTAGCTAATAATCACTTAAGGGGAAAAAAATGTTTCTGACAATTCCTTTCAACCACCTTTGCGTATATACCTCAGTTTCTGTGGGGGTTTCCTCTTGTGTGTTTAGCAATCGAAGAAATGGAATTAGTTGTGAAGGGACCAAGAGCTGTTTCCTGAATTGGGTAACTCTCTGCACTTCAGTTTTAGGTACCTTCCAAAGAGGGCGACCCAGAGGCCTCTCTGCAGCGGCCCTGCCTTGCTGATCAATTTCTCAGCATTTAAATTCACCTTTTTGCTGGCTGCCTGAACAGTGTCATTCTGAAACTGCGTAAGTTTCCTCTTGTGCTGAGGCCACCTGGGCAAGAGTCTCTCTGTGACTTTCTCTTGCTCTTCTTATGACAGCAAGCTTGGTGGTGCTGTCTTGTCCAGGGACGGAGTTCACTTAGCAGACTGGCCAGGCATGAGTAAGTGTAATGTCCCCAAAATGATGAGGTCACAGCTGCCTTCCCTATATAAGTAGGTCTGGGAAAAAAAAGAAAAAAAATTCTGTGAATGTTGTTGGCTGGTTAGAGAGAGAGAGAGAGCAGAGATTGGCATTGGTTTCAGGGTCTGTGCCAGGCTTCCTGCAGAGGCTGTGAGAGCCACGGGGACTTGTGCTGAGCTGCCCGTGGTCCTTGGATTGCAGGGGGTGGGCCTGACTGTGGGCAGATGAGTGGCAAGCTGCTGAGCCTCTGTGGCCCTGGAGTATTTGTCTCTGGACAGAGTGGCATTTCTCCAGCACCTTACTTCCAAATTCACAGACACGTTTCACTTGCACATATTTAACTGCACACATCATGGACTAACCATGCTCCTGTGAAGTCGAGTCAAGATACCCATTGTCGTGTCTCATCACTTCTACTCACCTGGATTTTGTAGTTGTGGTTTAGTCACTGAGTCACATCCAGCTCTTTGTGACTCCATGGACTTTAGGTCACCAGGCTCCTCTGTCCATGGGATTTCCCAGGCAAGAAGAATACTGGAGTGGGTTCCCATTTCCTTCTCCAGGGGATCTTCCCAGATCAGGAATCGAGCGTGCATCTCCTGTGTCTCCTGCATTAGCAGGCGGGTTCTTTTTGACTGAGCCACCAGGGAAGCCCGGATTTTGTAGTACTGTGTCACTCACTTGTGTCTGACTCTTTGTGACCCCATGGACTGTAGTCCGCCAGGATCCTCTGTCCATCGAATTCTCCAGGCAGGAATACTGGAGTGGGTTCCCATGCCCTCCTCTAAGGAATCTTCCCAACCCACGGATGGAACCTAGGTCTCCCTCATTGCAGGCAGATTCTGTACTGTCTAAGCCACCATATTCTGTGCATTCGTGTGCATTACCCATTTATATACATGTTCTTATACAGGGTTACATTCACCAGATACAGTATTCTGTCGTTTGGGGGGCATATTAAGGGGCATTTTGGTGGTAATTTTGATTATATGGAGCCCAGGTGGATTTAGAACTCAGTCTTTTCTGAAGACAAGTCACCTATATTTTATTCCCTCTCTGAAATGCCTTTGGTAATCTGTAGGCCAGGAAGATAGCATCCTTGCTCTTTTAGTTTAGTTTTGCTTTCTGTTTCTCTAAGTCTGAAAAACAGATGATACACAGGAAGCAGTGTCATCCGTGACTTTGGTTTATAAAGTAAATTGATGTGGTTCTAAGACGCTTGTATTTGATGTGATCTGAGTGCTCAGGTGTTTCTGTGAGAAACAGTATTGCTCAATGATACAAACTCCAGGTTAAATGGTAAAAATTCTCAGGTGGAGAACATCAAGCACTCGTGACAGCTGTGACTTACTGGTTGAGCATCCGAAAACCCAGGATTCACTCCTGTTCTCCTCTTGCCAGCTCTGTGAGCTGGGGTTGGTCACTTAACCTCTCTGTGCACTGGTGTTTGCTTTTAAAACTCATAGTGTTTCTGTGAGTATTAACTCAGTCAGCATACATAAAGCACTTTGAACACGAACATGTGGTGAATAGTCATGAAAAGTGAAAGTGAATTTACTCAGCTGTGTCCCACTCTTTTCAACCCTATGGACTGTAGCCCACCAGGCTCCTCCATCCATAGGGCTTTCCAGGCAACAATACAGGAGTGGGTTGCTGTTTCCTTCTCCAGGGGATCTTCCTGACCCAGGGATCAAACTCAGGTCTCCCACACTGTGGGCAGACTCTTTACCCTCTGAGCCACAAGGGAATCCCGAATAGACAATAAATACTAGCTGCTATTCTTATTCAGAGGTTCATGTGGTAATATCAGGGATATCTTGAACTCTAAAAATAGATTTCTTATTTAGACTATTTCTATAATGAAAGCTAAGTAGAAATTTTGGAATTTCTTTTAGACACTATGGTGACCCTCAGATCACATCAGATTTTTTGTTTTAACTATCTGAAATATGTATTTTAAATATGCATATTTAAATATGTATTTAAAATATGTGTTTTAAATACACACACACATACATATATATGGACGGAGGAGCCTGGTAGGTGCAGTCCATGGGGTCGCTAGGAGTCAGACACGACTGAGCAACTTCACTTTCACTTTTCACTTTCATGCGTTGGAGAAGGAGATGGCAACCCACTCCAGTGTTCTTGCCTGGAGAATCCCAGGGACGGGGGAGCCTGGTGGGCTGCCGTCTATGGGGTCGCATAGAGTCAGACACGACTGAAGTGACTTAGCAGCAGCAGCAGCAGCATTATTATTAAAATAATATGGTTATACATATTTACATAAGAACTATATAGCCCCAACCAATGAGAAATAAAATCATTTTGGTCAAATTTCTGGTTTGGTTTAGTGTATCATACATTCAAATCATTTCCTGTTTTGCTGTGCATTTTGTCTGGGAGGTGAAAAGTTTTTAAAAGCAAGAGATAAGTACTAGTAAATAAATTGCTAATTCTGTTCATTGCCTTATTATAAGTACAACAATCCGTTTCATCTTGTTGTTCAGTCGCTAGGTCTTGTCTGACACTTTCCGACTCCATGGACTGCTTCACTCCAGGCTCCCCTGTCCTTCACTATCTCCCGGAGTTTACTCAAACTCGTGTCCCTTGAGTTGGTGATGCCATCCAACCATCTCATCCTCTGCCACCCCCTTCTCTTCCTACCCTCAATCTTTCCCAGCATCAGGGTCTTGTCTAATGAGTCGGCTTTTCACATCAGGTGGCCAACACGTTAGAGACTCAGCTTCAGCATTTCATGTTACAGATGCTATAAAAATTATTAGTCACATGGAAGAGAAGTCCACTGTAATAATGGTTCTGCTGGCCATTTACAGTCAGTGGGTACTCTGAGATGAGCAGAGAAGGGACAGCACGTGGCCAGCCGGGAGGACAGGTGCTTCTCTACGGGAGGCCCTGAGGATCTTTGCTCTGGTTTGTGGCCACAGGGTAGAGAAGATTGGGTAGGTCTTCTAGGTCTGTAGGCAGCTGAGAGGCAGGGAAGAGAACATCGGACTTAGAGTCAAAAAGACCTAGGTTTGAACCTGGACCTGTTCCTTACTTGCTCCCAGTGACCTGACTTCTCTGAGCCTCAGTATTCTTATCTGAAAAATGGGATGCTGAGAGAGCCCATCTTACAGATGGTTGAGAGATTGAAATTCAGGGACACGTGATAGAGTGCTTCTCGTAGGGTGCAGTGTTCAGTAGCTGCTTTATCAATAATGGCGTAGCCCTACTCGCTGACCTTGACACAGCAGACATCCCTTCCAGGGACCTGAGGGTGTGGGCTGTTGTGTGTGGCCTGGGCTTTATTTCCTTAATTGGAGATCTGTTTCTCTGGATGAAAAGTAGCCACATTAAGGCCTCCTGGGGTGTTGGGAGGTGGACAGGGGGACATATGTTGTGGACATATGCTACCCTCCAGGCAGCCTTGTTCAAGATGTGCAACCTCAGAGCTCAGCCCTGGTTGCAGGGAAGAGCTCAGGTCCCACTTAGCACCCACTGCCTTCACCTTAGTCCTTTTACAGTTCTAAGCGGTGATGCCAGAAGCTCAGCTTCTCTGCACACTGGTGCTGAATCAAGTCTCAGAAATGGCGTTTTGGGTGAAGTAGAAGAGGATAGCTTTATAGTTTGCTGAGCCAAGGGGGCAGCAGTGGGCTAATGCTTTCACAACCATGTGTCCCAACTTGGGGAAGACAGTGAGTTTTATAGCAGTTGCTCAAAGAGGGTGTGATCCACTCATGGACATTCTTCTAATGAATTGGTGGTTAGGAGTCAGTATCATCAACCTTCGGGTCCAGCTGGTCTGGGGTCTGCATGCTGGTGCAGCCTACCATCATTAATTGTTAATTTCTCCCACTTGGAGGGGGTTTCAGGCTCTGTAGAATAGCTCAAAGATATGGTTGTGTGTATGCCTTGATAAGGAACCAGAATCTTATCCCAAGGCTTCTCTTGATGGTTTGTTTCTCCTGCGTCTCATATCCCCTTCCTTCCCTCATTAACAACTGCTTGAATCTGCCCTTTGGAACCCAGGCAAGGTCATGGAGGCTGCATGAAGGTTGTTCCCTGTAATCAAAGAAATGGGGGACACAGAAAGGCCAGGAGCCCCGCAGGACCCTGCTTGGTATCAGCAGGGCTCAGCAGACGCAGTTGTGGGAAATTCCCTGATTGTGGTCCTTTTTGGTTTCTTGGAAGCAGAGCAAAGGAGATCCTGACAGTCTTGCTGCCCATTTGGTGGACACGTCCATCAGGGCCTGCGGCCTGGCGGGGGTCATACAGCAGGGTAGATACTGCCCGGCGCCATTCTCCTCCCATCAGTGGTTTTGAATCTTCTCTCCCCTAGCCAGGTCAGTCCAGTCCTTGGGAAGGACAGGGTTTATTTTAGGTGAGTTGTTAGGTTCACCTTCAAATGCCACAGGTGTCTCAGGAACACAGGCTGAGGGCCCGTGAGCCCCAAACCCTGGTGGCTCCCTGTTGGCCTCACTGAGGAAGGAACCTGTCAGCTTTCTAAAGCACTGAACTTTCTACAGCCACAGTTGTGAAGTGAGCGAACACGAGAGACTTCCTTCCGGGGGTTTCGTGACAACATGCAGAGCGGAAGTGGCCCGTGGCCCATTGGATGTGGGCAGACTGTCTGTCATCGGCTCTTCCCAGCTTCTTTCTTTCAGTTCTTCTTTGTGACTTGAGTCAAGCCCTTCTGAAAAGGGAAGCCCTTTCTAACAGACTGTTTAGTTTCTTGCTGTTTAGTAGAGATCATAGTAACCCAGCCACTTCTTAAATGACTGGGTATTCCTCTCCAAATAGGAAAGAGTTATTTGGCGAAGTTATGAGAGTTGGACATTAGAATTTTCTTATTTATCCCTTCCAGTCAACACTCGTTGGAAATACTTGATGACAAGAGGAACATAGGTTGCTGTGGGCCCTGCTGTTTGAAGCAGGGGCAGCGGGGAGATGTGGGCCCATTCTTCCCTTTGGCATCATGATGATTTCCCCTGTAAATACCCTGACAATGGCTTTTTAGTACCTCCTTTGGGGGATGTCTTATCCCACCTGGCATCTTAAGTTCCAGGTAACACAGTCAAAGAGGACACTTCTATAAGGAGAGGGTCTTACTTCCAGGTCAGCTTTGGTTGGAATCTTTGCCACGAGCTGGCTGTGGCCTCAGGCCCCTCCAAGGAGACAGTGGTGTGGCGCTCTCTTCACAGGGATGTGGCGGAAGGTCCAAGCTGTGGGCAGTAGCAAGGGCCATTCAAAAGCCCGAAGTGTGCCGCTTGCTTTTCTGTCTGTGCCTCTCTGTTCATGTCTCTATCCATCCACACTCCCTGTGGGAGTTCTGTACTGCGTGCAGATTCTAATTCGTCTGGCGGCTTGCCCTTCGGGACAGGTCTCTGGATAATGAACTTGGCTGTCCAGGTAACCCTTGAAACCACAAAGCCTGTGTGGCTGTCACTTGTGAGCATCCTAAAGCTGTGTAGTGTTAGCAGAAATAGGAAGCTGTGCAGGCTTTCAACAGACAGTCCTGGGGGCTGTAATGAAATAATACAAACAGAATAGCCAGTTCCTTCCTACATCTCTGTTCACACAACCACAGGAACTGGAGAAAGGTTGAAATGAGTCTTTGCACCTCCATTTCTACACTTGCAAGGTTGGGGAGGGAAAGCAGTGGCCAGTCATGTTTTTCAATTAAAGACTATTGTAAAATGTTCCTGCCAATGGTATTGTCTTTCTCCCCACCTTTGGAAAAGGCTCATGTAAAATAGGCAGGCTGTTTCTAATTGTTGGCCCCCTCCCCACTTCTGGCTGCGAGTCTCCATTCTCAGCTGATTGGAATGAGAAATTACCACCTGGAATATAAGCAAGTTGAAATTGGAAAGCCACCCTCTAACTGATTATGTAAGCTTGAAAATACTGTACCTGAAATCTCTTCCCTTAATGAAGATAAAAATCTCAAAGCAGCCCGGACGCACCTGTTTTTATTATGTAAGATTCAATTATTGTGATGCAACCTGTATAATAAAGAATGGTGTTGATTAGTTCAGCTCTCGGTTGACTTTTTGGGTCAGAGAATTGTTTGAAGTAGACCCACAGAGCCGCTGAGAGCTCAGCCCCCGGGAAGTAGGTGCCCTGCTTCAGCACCAGCACCCCCCTTTCTCTCGAGGGGTGCAAAGGCTTAACCTAGGTCTGTGGTCACCACAGTACTAACGTTGCAAGAGCCGATGTCCATTAAGGTTGGCCTTAGAGATGGCTCATGCCATTCAGCGGAACGTGTGGGATGATGGCTGTTGACTGGAGTGGGCTTTATCTTCGGTCACTTCATTTCTTGAAGCACTGCCATCTTGGCACTTGGGATGCTGATGGCTCGTGGGGTGGACTGTCTTGTTTGCGATAACTGGCGTGTGTTTCAGTGTGGCTCGTGACATCGTCCTCTTCTGAGAGCCATACACTAGACGGGTACATAGCACCGCATGCTACAGGGTCAATTTCTGATTCCCAGTCCCCTGAGTTGTAGCCAAGGAGGTTATTCTGTGGCCGTGGTGAACACTGGAGAGAAAAAGACGTAAAGGGAACGAGACCAGTTGAAATAGCTACAGAAGAGCCTCAGACAGACCTCCCTTGCAAAAAAATTCAGGGCAAGACTCACAATGTGGCGTGTTGGGTGGCCTCCCCAGTGCTGGTAAAAACTGTGTTGGTTGCAAGGCTTAATGTGCCAACAACAGGTTTTTCAACCAGACTGAAGGAGGATCTCTTTTGGAAACAAACAACAGCAACAAAAAGATAAATTAGTGCCTTCCCTTTACCTTTGCTGGGACTTCCCTGGTGGCTCAGGTGGTACAGAATCTGCTTGCAATGCAGGAGACCCAGGTTCAGTTCCTGGGTTGGGAAAATCCCTTGACGAAGGGAATGGCTACCTGCTCCAGTATTCTTGCCTGGAGAATCCCATGGACAGTGAGCCTGGTGGGCTACCGTCCATGGGGTCGCAAAGAGTCGGACATGACTGAGCAACTAAGGCTTTCTCTTTCCTTTTGCCAGTGTGGTGGAGATGCATGTAAGTAGATCAAGAAGTCCTCGAGCAGTTCTGCAGCTTTGCCAGCTGCAGTCGGGGACGTCTGCCTTGCTGCTGCTGGACTCATAGTGGCGCGTGGAGCCAGCAGCCTGTGGAACTTGTGAGATGCACAGGTGGATTGATGGCCTGTGTCCTGAGGTTGGCCTTGGCCTGCGTGGGGAGCCTCGATCTTACGTCTGTGTGGAAAGCTCTATGTTTGTGAATTACTTGCATCTTCAGCAGAATCAGGGCCCAGAACTAAGTCACTTACCTAAATGTACTCCAGAGCTGCCAACAGTAGCCAGCCGGCGTGAGCAGGTAAACTGGACGAGTTTTATTTTGGGACATAATGATTAGAAACATGTATAGTTAAAAATAATGTTTTGGTGAATGCTGGGGGTGGAAAACACTCACTTCTCTCACTGCCTTTTAAAGCATCCCTCCTCTTCTTTTTATCTCTTAAATAGAATTGCTTTCTGATAGGAAACACTGCCTATCCTTAATCTAGTGAATAGATAAAAATATATGCATTTATATTTATCTGCCTTCTGACACTTTGGATTTCCTTGGGGGATGTTTTCGTCATTTAAGAATAATAGTACCAACACAGCCAATTAAAAATAACCCCAGGGTCCTGGCACCCCAAGGCCATCAGGGAAACAATTCCACGTGGCAAGTGAAACATTTTAGATCCTTTGCTTTAAGAAAGCTGAGAGTTCTCGCTGAGGTCTGTCACCTTGTGGTTGCCTTTCTCTCTGTGCCGGCTGAGAACAGTGAGGGTCACGGTGGTCAGCTCAGCTCTGTCGCCTCCTGCTCATTTATTCATTTTTATTCTGACCTCCCTGCGCTGGCCCCTGACCCCAACAGAACCAGGCTTCGCCAGCCTGGCAGGATGTCACAGTCGGGTCTGTGAGACTCCGGTGAGGGCGTGCTCCTGGGAGTCCAAACCCGGATCACTGTGGAGTGGGACTCTGTGCCAGGCTTATGCCACGGGCACCGTTCACAGCTTTATCCAGCTCCCCTCTGCTGGCTTCCCACCGTCCTTGTTCAGGGGTCGAGGCAGTGAGTCCTTACCTCCTACAGGCCCTAACAATCCAATCCCATCCTTCACCACAGACAGCATGGTGATTGTTGCTGTCTGGGACCCGTCCTGAGCTCTATTAAATCTGATCTCAGAGTGGGAGTGAGGGAGTGGGCTCTTTGTGTTTATTTAAACCTTTGCTTCCATGGGGCTCATAGGGAAGTAGGGTCATTCTTAAACATTTTGGGCATCTCAGATGCTAGACCACCATCAGGTGGTCTTTTCTCCCTTAGATGTAGAAAGATGTGATATGTATTAAAGAGAAGGTGGCCTTGACAGTTATCCTTGGGTAGGGAGCTGGACTTAGGAGGTGGACTTAGAGGGAAGGTGGATGAATATAAGTGTATTTCTGTGGGTGTTTCTGAAAGAAGGATCCAGGTGTGGTAAGTAGTCTCCTGGGACTGCCAGAACACATCATCACAAACTGAGTGGCTTCAAGCAACAGGTTTCTTTTCTCACAGTCCTGGGAGCCAGAAGTCTGAAATCAAGGTGGCAGCACCACCCTTGCTCTGAGACGCTGGGAAGAATCCTCTCTTGCTTCTTCCTCGCTTCTGCTTCTGGAGGTGGCCCTTGATGCCCGGCATCTCTTAGCTTGCAGCTGTACCCACTAATGTATGACTCTGAGGTCACATGGCATTTCTCCTCTGTGCATCCCTCTCCTCCTCTTATAAGGTAGTTGTGGATGAGGACCTTACCCTAGTATCCACATCTGACCTTAATTACATCTCTTAAGACTGTTTCCTAATAAGGTCACATTCACAGATCCCAGGAGTTAGGTCTTTACCATGTCTTTTGCCGGGGTTAGGGCGGGGGGCGGGGAACACGTTCAACCCATTAGTTGAACCCATTGCTTCCCAAGTGGCTTCGTAGTAAAGAATCTGCCTACCAATGTAGGAGATGCAAGAGGCACAGGTTCAATCCCTGGGTTGGGAAGATCCGCTGGAGGAAGAAATGGCAACCCACTCCAGTACTCTTGCCTGGAAAATTTCACGGACAGAGGAGCCTGATGGGCAACAGTCCATGGGGTCCCAAAGAGGCAGACATGACTGAGTGACTGAGTGTGCGTGCACACACACACACACACACACACACACACATTTGACCCATTATGCCAGGAAAGAAAAAGAGCAAAGGACCTGAAAACAGTCTAAAGGTACAAAGGGAAAAAAAGAAAGAAAGAAAAGGACAAACTGCCCTTTTTAGAGTTTGGGAGTGAGTCTCAGTGAACTCCGGGAGTTGGTGATGGACAGGGAGGCCTGGCGTGCTGCGATTCATGGGGTCGCAAAGAGTTGGACATGACTGAGCGACTGATCTGATCTGATATGAAGAAGATTATGGGATATTGGTTGGAGAGTTACTCTAACTGGGAAGCTCTGTCTTAGAAGAAATGCTGCCCTCTGACGATTCCTTGCTTGCTTTCTGTAAGAAGATAACTGTGTTTCTCTCTGTGAGGGGCTGGTGTGGCTTATGGGAGTGGACCTGTTGGATTATTGAGTAGCTTTGAACACGTCCTTTCTGTATTCTGGGCGTAACTGAATGCAGAGATTGCATTAGATGATCACATCATTTGATGAAGGGCAATTTCTAGGCTTTTCTAAAAAGCCTAGAAATACATGCGAGTGAGCATTCTATGTGTATGGATGTTGGGTGGGGGTGTGTTTGTGGGCAGCCCATGTTCCCTGTCTCTTACACTTGGGACTCATTCACAACTGGTAAAATGTGCAACGGTCCCTGTCTCCTCCCTGAAGCTCAGTCTGATTTGATGAGGCTGACAGACACTTTAGGGCTGTGCCAGCCAGTCTGAGATTTGGCCGAGTCCGTGTTCCGTGAGGACCAGACATCTGCCTTCTCACCTCATTCATCTCCGTGGTTTCTGGGTGGACGTGGGAGCTGCATGATTCTCGGAATTTCCCAGCACACGCTCCTTGTAAAGACTTCAGCTCGGTCTCTGCCAAACTAATTAACTTGAACAACTTCCTTCAGTGCTGTAAGCAATATAGAGTTGAGTAAGGCGTATTCTTGGGCCTCATGGTGTTGATACATTTCAGTGGGGGAGATGGCCTGTTTTTATAATGTTTTCATTAATTGCTCATTCATTAGACTGTGTTAGGTCCCGGGCCAGGCAGTGGGGTCAACCCTCTCGGAGCCTCGAAACTAGTCTGGGTGTGTTCACCCGGGGTGGTATGATCTCTGGCCATAGCAGCAAAGTGCTGGTGTCAGGGGGGAGGTGGTGATGGAGATGGATTTGAGAGGATGAGGGAAATGGTTATGGTTGCAGATGGAGAATAATTTGCTTGACTTTGTTCAGGGTAGATCTAAGGGAATGAGCAGTCAGGGTTAGTGTTGAAAGAGTCTGGCTAGAGAGAGCCCTTGGATGTGGGGTGGAGTTGGGGAGCCCCCAATTGAGCAGAGGCAGGCTGGGAACAGGGGGCCACGGCTGCATCCTGGATCGTGCCAGGGCTGGCACCAGGGAGCCTCAGCTCCAGCCAGCAGTGCGGGGCTGTTGGTGTCTCTCTTGGCCAGTCTTCTGTCCTCCCCTCCCCACCACCCCACTTTGAAGTAGTGCCTAAAAATGCTGCTAGAAGCCAGACTTTGAGCGTGTGGAAGGAGGCCACAGCCTCAGACGGGGCTAGGAGCAGGCATGGCTGTGTTGCATGATGGAGCTGAGGGGCAGGAAGCTGCCCCGGGTCCCGGAGCACTGTTTTCAGGGGGACGGGAGCAGTGGAGGAGGGGGACCTTGCCATCCACACACAATGACACCTCTGTCTTCATCCTCTCTCTTGAGTTATCTCCAAATGAAATTTCTGCAAGATGAGCCAGCATTAGGAAAGGTCCTCTCCTGAGCCAGCATTAGGAAAGGTCCTCTCCTATTGGACTTAAAAAAAAAAAAAAAACCAAACACTTTAGCTTGGCCTCGGATGTATCAGTTCTGGATAACTTTAAAGCTGGTAACAGAACAAACTGTGTTCACACACAGGAAACGTCTCCAAGCAAAAAGTGGGCGTGTGGTTTTCAGTTTAAAAATTGGATGGAGGCCATTCAAACTTCCCCTCCTGCTCTCCTTGAGAAGAACTTGGCAAGCTGCTGGGGCGGAGTGGGGTTGGGGCGGGGTGAGTGGGGGGGCACTCGTCCTTGGAATAGTCATCATTACATCTGCTAAGACTTTGTTTCCTAATAAAGTCACATTCGCAGATCCCAGGAGTTAGGACCTGGGAGGGTCAAGAGAGAAGATATCCTAGGAACAGGGCTGGTTACTGGGATGAGGCCCTGTGACGTGGGGGACTAGGAGGCTGGTGGATTTACTGAGCATGTTTGCCTTTCAGCTTCAAAGGCTGTTGTGGAGGGTGTGTGGAGTCTGGCTGGAATACCTCCCTGGCCTGTGGACTCACACCTGTTGCCCCACACAGCTGGTTCCAGCATGGGCTGAGATGTCTCGAAGCCCTGTGTGGCCACATTGCTTAGCTTTACCATTAACTTGAACTTCAAGTTCATGCTGGTGGCTTTTTTTTTTTCTTAACACAAAGACCTTATTGTCTTACTTATTATGCAAGGAATATGTGTGTTAAAATTTTGGAAAATACAAATAATTATAGACACATTACAAAGTGAAGAAGAAGCAAACGTCATCCGTGATGCTGTGACCTGGAGTCACAATGTTGACTTTTTGCTGGGCGAACTTTCACTCTCTCTGGGTCTACCCACCCACATTCTTTCAGGGCTTTGAGGATGTGGTAGTGAATATACCTACTTCAGATGAGCTTGAGGCTACCAAACGAGGTAATTTATTCAAAGTGCCTAGCCAGTACCTCTCTGCAGTATGTTGCTCTTATTAATTATTTATAATAAAATCATATCACATTACACATTCTGTTTGGAACCTGCTCTTCCCCCTAAACCATTGCAACCACCTTCTGTTACATTAGATGTTCTTCTCTGGAGTCCTGGTTTTAAAGGAAAATGACCTTATGGTAACTAGACTTATCAAGATGGTCATTTTGAAATGTATAGAAAGAACATCAAATCACTACCTTGTACACTGGGAGGTTACATAGGGTTGTAGGTCAATTATACGTTAAAAGCAAACTCATAGAAAAGGAAATCAGATTTGTGGTTACCAGAGGCAGGGATGTGAGAGGGAGAAATGGGTAAAAATAGTCAAGTTGGTCAAACTTCCAGTTGTGTTGAATGAGTAGTAAGGATGTTTTGCACAACATGATAAATGTAATTAACACTGCTGTCTGTTACACACGATGGCTGTTAGGAGACGAAATCCTGAGTTTTCATCACAAGGAAAGAAATGTTTTTCTCCTATTTCTTTCGTTTTTATCTGTATGAGAAGATGGATGTTCACTAACCTTATTGTGGTCATCATTTCATGACATATATAAGTCAAATCACTATGTGCCCTTTATACTTATACAGTCTTGTATGTCGATTTTATCTCAACATAACTAGACCAAAGAAATTTTTGTAAGAGAATAAGAAAGAAAACTGACCTTCCTGTTTTGTAAAAATAATATATGTTCATTATGAAGAATTTTAAAATGAAGAAAACTTTGAATAAAGATAGTTTCAGTTCAGTCACTCAGTTGTGCCCGACTCTTTGCGATCCCTTGAATTGCAGCACACCAGGCCTCCCTGTCCATCACCAACTCCCGGAGTTCACTGAGACTCACGTCCATCGAGTCAGTGATGCCATCCAGCCATCTCATCCTCTGTCGTCCCCTTCTCCTGCCCCCAGTCCCTCCCAGCATCAGGGTCTTTTCCAATGAGTCAGCTCTTCACATGAGGTGGCCTAAGTATTGGAGTTTCAGCCTCAGCATCAGTCCTTCCAATGAACACCCAGGACTGATCTCCTTTAGGATGGACTGGTTGGATCTCCTTTCAGTCCAAGGGACTCTCAAGAGTCTTCTCCAACACCACAGTTCAAAACCATCAGTTCTTCGGTGCTCAGCCTTCTTCACAGTCCAACTCTCACATCCATACATGACCATAGGAAAAACCATAGCCTTGAGTAGACAAACCTTTGTTGGCAAAGTAATATCTCTGCTTTTCAATATGCTATCTAGGTTGGTCATAACTTTCCTTCCAAGGAGTAAGTGTCTTTTAATTTCATGGCTGCAGTCACCATCTGCAGTGATTTTGGAGCCCAGAAAAATAAAGTCTGACACTGTTTCCACTGTTTCCCCATCTATTTCCCATGAAGTGATGGGACCAGCTGCCATGATCTTAGTTTTCTGAATGTTGATCTTTAAGCCAACTTTTTCACTCTCCTCTTTCACTTTCATTAAGAGGCTTTTGAGTTCCTCTTCACTTAAGGAACTCCAAATCCTACCATTCAGAAATAATCATGACCGATGTTGGGGTTTGAGAGTGATAATCACCTTTTTACTTTCTTTTTTCACCAATTAAGAATCAATTGGTGGTATTCACAGAGGAGAGGAAGAGATCGTGCAAGCTTGCTAGGTTTCTTCCTCAGCCTTACTGATTGGGTAAGTCACTCAAGCCCCCTTTGGGGAGGACTGAGTGAGGAAGTTGGAAGAACAGGTGTTTGTTTGTTTGTTTGTTTTTCTCAGTGACTTCTGAAGGGAGAGAGGTTCCTCTAGCATGGATCAAGGTATTAATTTTAGGAGGAGTTTAGAGTGATTCCCCCTACAAGGTGGGAGACCCAGGTTCGATCCCTGGATTGGGAAGACCCCCTGGAGGAGAGCATGGCAACCCACTCCAGTACTCTTGCCTGGAGAATCCCATGGACAGAGGAGCCTTGTGGGCTACAGTCCATGGGGTCGCAGAGTTAGTCACAACTGAATGGTGATGCTTTCCCTTTCCCCCTTATAATTATCAGCAGCAGCATACCATTGCAGAGTTCTTCTGTGCTTACATGGAGAAATGGTGGGCTGGCTGGACATACTTTATAAGATACATGTTCTTAAAATGAAAAGTTTCATTTCAGTAAAGTTTAATAGAAGATTTAGGGCTTCCGTGGTGATTCAGTGATAAAGTATCCTCCTGCCAATGCAGGAAATGCGGGTTTGATCCCTGATCCGGGAAGATTCCACATGCTGTGGAGTAACTAAGCCTGAGAGCCACAACTCAGTCCACGTACCGCCAAACTGCTGAGCCCACGTACTGCTGAAGCCTGCGTACCCCAGAGTCCATGCTCCACAACAAGGGAGCCCACCACGAGGGGAAGCCCCAGCAACGCAGCTAGAGAGGAGGCTCACTCGGGGCAGTTAGAGAGAAGCCCGGACAGCAGTGAAGACCCGGGGCAACCAGAAACAAATAAACACAATTTTAAAAACTTAACAGAAGATTGACTTAAAACTGGAAAGAGGCCACTGTTTTCTGCTCTTGAACGTTGCTGTAGAGGAGTCCATGGCCAGTCTAAGTTTTCCTCCTTTGTAGATTGTTTGCTTATAGATGAGATGCCTGGGCAATTCTTTTTTAATCCTGGACATATAACTTAGTCACCGTATATGTTACTGGTGTATAACGTGTGCTGTACATTTCTGGAACTTGATATTTTCATTCAGTTAACAGAGTCCATTCTTTATTAATCTCAGGGCACTTTTCTTATAGTGCCTTTTATACTTTCTTGGTTCTGCATGGTGAGTTCCCTGCTATAACCATGTCAGTTATTTATGTTGATTGTCTTTGAGCTCCTTAGTTATTTGTTTTCCTTTGATTATTTTAATCTCTGATTTTAGGCCTATATTTACTGTATTGATGTCTCGCTTCCCTCTAGTCAGTACATTGGTTCAAAGCCACCTTTCCTTTGTTCTATACAGATTTTATTTTATATATTGATCTCTAGTGTTTATTTTAATCTCCAATTTATTTCTTTAGGTCTACAATCTTGTTCCTTTTTGTTTGTGTTTGTTAATATTGCTTTGACTTTTCAGTTTATTGAGCTCATAGTCACATAAAGTTTTTACGTTTCAAAGATCCTTTAGGGGGAATCCTCTTCTTGGGTTTTGTTTTCTTTTAGGCTGAATACTTTTTTTTAAGGTGGATTATTTTGAAAGTCTTTATTGAATTAGTTTCAATATCATTTCTGTTTTGTGTTTTGGTATTTTGCCCTGAGGCATTGGAAGGTGAAGTCTTAACCACTGGAACACCAGGGAAATTGCATGACTGCTTTGTCTTTGATTCAGTGTTTCATTTTTTCCTTTCCGTCAAGAGTCTGTGTTTATAGCTGCCATGCTTTTTTGTTGGCTTTTTTCCCACTTAGTTCTTGCCGGAGTGAGTCTGCCCAGATCTTTGTTGTTCTGGGTGTGGGTAATTTCTCCATGTGAAGCTTCTCTTTACTTCCCCCCTGACTGCCCAGTTAGAGTCTGAAGGCTGTTGTTTCTGTTGATGCTTTCTGTGGCCGGAAGACACCAAGCAGCCAGGGTGGGCTGAGCTATAGCAGGTGGCACACAGGGTGCAGACTAGTTCTGGCCAGAAGACGTGGGCTTGGTAACTTTTGCTCCGGGGATCTTTTAAAGGTCCTATAAGTGGGCTCCGTCTTCCTGTGTGGGGGCGCACCCTGCGTATCCATGGGCGGTATTCTGTGACCTGGCTTTCGCTCCTGGAGCCTTCCCTTTCTTCCCGCAGGGATAAGTAGCCGCATGGCTCACAGCTCCTCCTCGGCCTTTCCTCCCGTGCAGATGCTGTCACTTTTCCCAGTGAGAAAAGAGGAATACAAGGATACCTATCAGGGTGCTTTTCTCCAGATATGCAATATTAATGAAATCTCTCGGACATTAATTTATTCACTGGCTAATTTTCCCGAGGGTGGTGGACTTACGAGCCTTGCTACACTATACCATTCTGTTCTGCTCTTAGAAATTTTCTTCACTTTTCTTGGAAGGCAGTATTTAGTTTTATGACACTGGGGTGGGTTCATTCTCTTATTTGTTTCTTGACTGGTAATTAGTTTATTTCTGATATACCCCCCCCCCCTTTTTTTTTTTTTGGTTAAGTTTCAGAAGAGTGAGATTTTGTGTGGAAGTTTGTACCATTTTAATGGAGAAGTATTGTTTTCAAAGATTGAATGGTGGTGGTGGTTTAGTTGCTCCATCATGTCTGATTCTTTTGTAGACCCACCCACCAGCCTCCCCTGTCCATGGGATTTTCCAGGCAAGAATACTGGAGTGGGATGCCATTCCCTTCTCCAGGGGATCTTTCCAACCCAGGGATTGAACCTGTGTCTCTTACATTGCAGGTGGATTCTTTACCACTGATCCACTGTGTTTTGTTCTATTTCATCCCCTTATTTCTGTATGACGGGTTGTTTACAGCTTTGTTTTGCTGATATAAATCCAGATTTCTCATGACTTTATTTATTAATAAAGTAAAAATACTTTCAGTCAGTTCAGTTCAGTCACTCAGTCACATTCAACTCTTTGCAACCCCATGGACTGTAGCATGCCAGGCTTCCCTGTCCATCACCAACTCCCAGAGCTTGCTCAAACCCATGTCCATTGAGTTGGTGATGCCATCCCACCATCTCATCCTCCCTTGTCCCTTTCTCTTCCTTCCTTCAATCTTTCCCAGCATCAGGATCTTTTCCAGTGAGTCAGTTCTTCACATCAGATGGCCAAATTATTGGAGCTTCAGCTTCAGCATCAGTCCTCCCAATGAATATTCAGGACTGATTTCCTTTAGGATTGACTGGTTTGATCTCCTTGTAGTCCAAGGGACTTTCAAGAGTCTTCTCCAACACACAGTTCAAAAGCATCAATTCTTCGGTGCTCAGTTTTCTTCATGGTCCAACTCTTACATCCATACGTGACTACTGGAAAAACCATAGCCTTGACTAGACAGACCTTGCTCAGTAAAGTCATGTCTCTGCTTTTTTCTTCTAAAGAGCAAGCATTTTTAAATTTCATGGCTGCAGTCACCAACTGCAGTGATTTTGGAGCCCCCAAAAATAAAGTCTGTCACTGTTTCTATTGTTTCCCCATCTATTTGCCCTGGAGTGTTGGGACCGGATGCCGTGTTCTTTGTTTTTTGAATGTTGAATTTTAAGCCAGCTTTTTCACTCTTCTCTTTCACTTTCATCAAGAGGCTCTTTAGTTCCTCTTTGCTTTCTGCGGTAAGGTGGTGTCATTTGCATATCTAAGGTTATTGATATTTCTCCCGGCAATCTTGATTCCAGTTTGTGCTTCATCCAGCCTGGCATTTTGCATGCTGTACTCTGCATATAAGTTAAATAAACAAGGTGACAATATACAGCCTTGATGTACTCCTTTCCTGATTTGGAACCTGTCTGTTGTTCCATGTCCATTTCTAACTGTTGCTTCTTGACCTGCATTCAGACCGGCTCAATGGATCTTCTATCTTAGTTGCAGCATGTGAGATCTAGTTCCCTGGCCAGGGATCAAACCTGGGTCCTCCGTATTGGCAGCGTGGAGTCTTAGCCACTGGACCACCAGAAAAGTCCCTCTCATGTCTTACCTATTTTACTTTTCACAGTGAAATGGAATAAGGAGATTAGAGGGGATGGTCACTGAGGGGAGGGGAACAGACATTTTGTGAGAGTCTTACATGTGTCAGGAAGTGTGTACATAGTTGGATTTGACTCTCATGACACCTGGTGTGATAAATACTCTTATTTCTATTTAACAACCAAGAACACTGGGACTCTGGGAATTTGAATGACTCGCCCACATGGACAGAAGGAGTGTTTGATCCTGGGTATCTCAGTTTTCATTTGCTCTGAAATCCCTTCTCTTTTCTCAGATGACACCTCAAGAAACTGCCGCTGAACCGAGTGCTTAAGTAGGTTTGATGTTTTCCTATCACTGTAACACATTACTCCTTGTGAGAGAACATGGCTGGTCGTCTTTTCTTTTTTTTTTTTTAATTTTTAACTGCAGAAAAAGGTCACGAAGGTTGAGCATGACTTCATTAGACCAGAGAACTGTGTTATCTGTGTCCTGCTTCCTGTGAGTGCAGGGTGGCCTTTACAGGTGAGGCGAGCTTTTGGAAATGAGCTGTTGTCTGTTCCCCAGCCGGGCACAGGGTCCCTGCTCCCAGCGTGTTGCTACCTGCATGCTCAGCCCTTGACTGCATTCTCTGTCTGAACAGCCAGCCACTCACAAACAAGGGCCATTATGTAATAACTCTGCTGTAACAACCCCCACAAAATTACAGACTGCTCCGTGCCAGTGGGAACAGACACTCTAATTAATGTTCACTTCTTCATCAGATAGACGTTTTTCAAAACCTTAGTACAAAATTACGTGTACCTTATTCAAAAAGTGTTTCACCGGACTTACTGAGAATAGATTTATATTTATTGAAATAGTGCTGGTTGGGGAATCATTTATTTACCTTAGGTCTCAGTTTTATTATCGACGCCAAAAATGAATACAGTGCCACCATCTTACTGGTGTGGAATGTTTAATGGGTTACAAAGTGTTGTCATGGTTTATGTCATTTAAGCCTTATATAACCCTGGGAGATAGGTGGGCATTTTTACCCCTCATTTATTTTTAATTCTATATTGTAAATTTTCAAACAAGACAAAATTAGAAATTATAGTACAGTGAACACACCCATGTATTCACCACCTAGGACTGAACAATTA
Organism: Bos indicus x Bos taurus; assembly: GCF_003369695.1. NCBI lineage: Eukaryota > Metazoa > Chordata > Mammalia > Artiodactyla > Bovidae > Bos > Bos indicus x Bos taurus. Next base: position 15,285,403 of record NC_040096.1, on the reverse strand, counting down.
TTAACACATGGCATATTTGCTTCATATATACACACAGAGGACAGAGGATGCGATGGTTGGATGCCATCGCCAACTTAAAGGACATAAGTTTGAGCAAACTCTGGGAGATAGTGAAGGACAGGGAAGCCTGGTGTGCTGCAGTCCATGGGATAGCAAAGAGTTGGACATGACTTAGTGACTAAACAACAACATATATACACATGGAAGTATGTGAGTGTACATTTTTTAGCCACTTGTAACTATAGAAATGAAGCTACTTCACGCCTTAGTACTTTGTTATGCCTCTTCATGAAGTATGATCATTTACCATAAAACCACAACCTTATTATCACTCCTGATAATATCCCCTCATTTCAACTCATACCTGCTACATTATCAAATTTCTCCAAATGTTGCCAAAGTATCTCCATTGGGCATTGCTAGCTCCATCTTTAGCTCCATCTCTAGAACTCTCTGTCTCTTTTCTAAACAACCACAAACCAATTAAAGATCTTGCATTTCATTTGTTATAGGACTTTCAGTCTCTTTTTTTCCAGTTCTTTTTGTTGTGATAAAATACATGTAACATGGAACTTACCATCTTCAATATTCCTAAGTGTACAGTTCAGTGACATGAAGTACATGTGTGTTGTCGTGTGACCATCACCGTTATCCATCTCCAGAACTCTTTTTGTCTTGAAAAACTGAAACTCTGAGCCCATTAAACGATAACTCTCTATTCCCTTCTCCTAGCTCCTGGCAACTACTGTTCTACTTTCTGTCTCTATGATTTGAATACTCTAGATAGCCCACGTAAATGGAATTGTACAGTATTCTTTTGTCTCTGAATTATTTCCCTTCACGTACTGTTGAACTGTACTTCAGAATTTCCTTCCTTTTTTTTTTTTTTTTTTTTTTAAGGTGTGTGTGTTTATTATTTTTGGCTGTGCTGGGTCTTAGTTGCTACACTCAGGCTTTCCCTGCTTGGGTAAGTGGGGGTGCCGTTGTGATGCACGGGCTTCTCATTGTGGCGGCTTCCCTGCTATGGAGCGTGCGCTCTAGGCACGCGGGCTTCAGTAGTTGTGGTGCACGGGCTTAGTTGACCAGCGGCGTGTGGAATCTTCCTGAACCAGCGTTCGAGCCTGTGTCCCCTGCGTTGGGAGGCAGCTTTGTAACCACTGGACCACCAAGGAAGCCCTTTCCTTCCTTTTAAAAGCTGAAATAATCTTCCATTGTAAATATATACTGTAAATATTGCTTCCACTGTAAATATTGCTTGTCCGTTCATCTGTTGATAGACACTTAGGTTGCTAACACATTTTAGCTATTGTGAATAATGTTGCAATCAACATAAGCCTATCACTTTCAGTCTCTTGTAATTCCCCCACTTTTTGCTACTGATGTTGACTTTTTAAAGAGGTTTTCGACTCTTCGAAGAGGTAGGAACCTTCTACAGAATGTTCTCTTTTCAGAATTTGCCTAGTTATTCCTCTTAGTTTGATCTAACTTGTCCTCTCATTGAGCACTAGTGTTTTTCTTGATTAGATTTACATTTTGTTTATGTTAGGTCACTGGGAAGGCACTCTTCTGAATGCATGCTAAGTTGCTTCAGTCGTGTCTCACTCTCTGTGACCCTATGGACTGTAGCCTGTCAGGCTCCTCTGTCCTTGGGATTTCCCAGGCAAGAATACTAGAATGCAGTACCATTTGCTCCTCCAGGGGATCTTCCCAACCTAGGGATTGAACCTGAGGATATTATGTCTTCTGTATTAGCAAGAGGGTTCTTTACCACTAGTGCCACCGGGGAAGCCCCACTCTTTGAAGTACTTCATATTAAAATGGACTTTAATAGGTTAAAGGTTGGACTTCCCTGGTGGTCCAGTGGTTAAGGCTCCATGCTTCTACTGCAGGGACCATTGGTTCAATCCCTGGTCAGGGGGACTAAGATCCTGCTTGTCACACATCCAAAAAATAAATAAATAAAGATAGAAGTGACATCTACAATATTAATAAAATAAAATGCCTGCTGTCCCCTGTTCCTGGTGCTAAGGTTGACTGCTGGGTTGAGATGGGTGGTGACAGCCAGACCTCCAAGTGGAAGGCACGTTCTTTCTCTTGAAGCTGGTATCTTCTGTGCGCATGCTGAGTTGCTTGAATTGTGTCTGACTCTTTCTGACCCCATGGACTGCATCCTGCCAGGCTCCTCTGTCCGTGGGATTCTCCAGGCAAGAATACCAGAGTGGGTTGCCATGCCCTTCTCCAGGGGCTCTTCCTGACCCAAGGACTGAACTCGTGTGTCTTTACGTCTCCTGTATCGTCAGACGGGTTCTCTACCACTAGTTCCACATGGAGAGCTGCTTTATCAGTAATAATGACCTCTCTTGTCTGTTGAGTGTCTGCTACGTGCCTGATACTTGGCATACACTATCCTATTTAGCCTTCGCTCTTGTCCCTGTGTACAGCTCAGTGTTGGGGACCCGGTCGCCCCTCTGCTGTGAAGACACTTCTCAGGCCTCTGCTGCTCCTGCTTTCCTCTTACGGTGGTCATGGTCTTTCGCCCAAGGCTGACTGGCATGATGTGGGCACTCTCTGCCCAGGTTATAGATTCCTGGATTCTACCCCCAGCTCCACCCCTCAGGCATGACTCTGGGTTGGTTTTTCACCCTCCAGACCTCAGTGTCCTCATCTGTAACTTGGAGAGAATAAAGGACCCGGCTCAAGGGGTTCTTGTGGGCGTGAACGGACCCATCAGATGTGAAAAGCTGAGTACGGTGGTTGGCACACGTGCTTAATGAATCTCGGCCTCATTCTCACTGTCACCCCTCCCATGGGTCCCTGAAGACAGTTGTCTGGCCCTTTTTGCTCTAAGGGTTTTATGGTCAGTACCATGGGGGAGGGATGGCTGAAAATCAGGAGCCGAATTGTGCAGGAGGCTCTCGAGCAAGGTCTGCAAACTGTGGCCTGTGAGCCAGATCCAGCCTGCAGACAGCTTTGTGAGCGCCGTGTTTTTGGAACATAAACACATGGGTTCGTGTCCAGGTCCTTGTCTTCAGCTCCATTTGTGATCCAGCAGCAGGGGTGGTTGTGACAGAGACCACGTGGATGGAAGAACCTTAACTGGGTACCGTCTGGTCTCTTCCAGGATACACTTGCCAATCTCTGCTCTGAAAGTGATCTTGCAGAGGCAGCAATGAGCGGTCCTGAAGACCACTAAGAGAGATCTTAGTTCCATGCCCAGGAACTGATATTGAGCCTGGGTTGCCTGGATGAAAACCAGGAATCTGAACTGCTAGACCACCAGTGTCTGGAGGCTAGACGCAAAGTGGCCCTGGCTCTTACCGCCCCCCCATTGAAGGCTAGAGTGTTTCCAGGAGACAAAAACCAGAGAGAGGGTTTGGGCATGGTGTCATAAGTCAGAAGCAAGGCGGAAATACACATCCAGAGAGCAAGAGTATGAGCGTCCTTCCTAACCAGGAGGAGCACAGTGAAGAGGTGATTTAAACCCCTCATTTAGGACAGTCCTTCTGGGTCTTGTTTACCTCTTTGACCAAGTGCCTTTGGCCAATTTCCTTGTTTCTTTCTTCACACCTGACTGGTCCTAGCACCTACCCAACATGGGTGCACAACTTCTTGCTAAGATGGATCCCACCACTGTAGATGGATCCCACTGTAGGTCTGCCAGTGCATGTCCACACTTTATTAAGGGTGGGCACCCTCTCCCTTTTTGACCCCCAAGGAGCCTTCCTGCGCATGTGCAGACAGGAAAGACTTCCTTGACCTCAGGAGTGGTCGTCTTATCTCTTCACATCAGCAGAGCTAAGCTTCTGCCACTAGCTTTGTCCTTGGAGTGTCTGGGTGAGAGCAAAGCTTCAATTTTGCTCCACTTGACAAACACCAACTGTCCAGCCCAGGGGCCCATCTATCTCCTACCTACAAAGCATAAATAGTCCTTAGAGTTGTGGACTCTGATGGGGGGTCCCAGCTCCTCAGATGAGATGCTGCCTCCTACTGGACCCCCGCTCTCAGCTTTCACTCCCAACTCGGCCTTTCCTAGTGGCCCCAGGCTTCCGGACTCAGACCGTAAGGCTGGCTCTGGCCTCTGGGCGGGCCTTTCTGCTGATCTTAGGCTGACCTCCTGCGAACAGAGGACATGTGTGGTCACAGGTATTCTGAAGGCCCCAACCTGGAGACATTCCTGGACTGAGCAGAGATATGACCTGGCCTTTCTCTCGAGTTGGCCTGTTGTGTTTTGCACGGCGTCTCCCACGTGGCCCTGCGGGCCTCAATGTTGAGCTCCCCTGGGCTGGCCGCAACGATGAGCTCCCGTGGGCTGGCCACCTCGTGTGGATGTGCTCTGTGTGGCAGGAGTTGCTGTACCCCAGGCCTTCTACTCACATTCCTGGTTACGAACACTCTAACAGCTAATTATAGATATTTTACTTTTGCCTATATGTTTGGGGTCCTGCTGTTTGACGCAAATGGAACCAGTTCAACTCCATGGAGTGATAAATCCCATTTCCATCACTTTCTTCTGCATTTGGACTGAAACAGACCACTTTCCCAAAGTCCTTTTCTATTATTTGTGGCTTGTATTACTTGATTTATTTCCTGGTCTTTAAGATAGTTTTTATTGATCTGAGGCATTAAATTCTGATGGGAAAGAATTTCTTCCCTTACATTTTATGCTATGGCATTAAGTATTTAATGTTTTAATTAATTTGGCATGAAGCCCCTGCAAATGATGATGGCAATTCTCTGTATATATATTTTTTAAAGATTTTTTTTTTAAATTTGGACCATTTTTAAAGTCTTTATTGAATCTGTTGCAATACTGCTTCTGTTTTATGTCTTGGTTTTTGGTTCACGAGACATGTGGGGTCTTAGTTCCGCAACCAGGGATCGAACCCACACCTCCTGCACTGGAAGGTGAATCTTAACCACTGGACCTCCAGGGAAGTCCCATTTTTGTATATATTTTTAATTTTTATGTCCAGCCCTGCTCTCTTCTCTCTCTTGCCCTTAAAACATTTAAGGTGTTTGTGTTCTGTGATGCTACCATAAAAATTCAAGATCTATTTATTGAGCTTCTGTGATTTGCCAGGCCCTTTTGCCAGCCATTATCAAAACACACAGAAATCTCTGCTCCAAAGGTGCTTACGTTGTGGTACTTTCCTGCAAATGTTTGTAAATTACATCAGAACAGCAACAAAGGCCGAGATTCTTGGAAGAGTGAGTGAGTATGGACGGCTGGATGTAAAGACCCCTTTATAGAGATGGGCAGGAGCAGAACATTGAAGTGGACCCCGCAGAAGAAGTGGGATCGTTGGTGCAGGGAGAAGGTGTGGGCTTAGGGGAGGAGGGGCAGTGTCTGACAGAGGGCTGTGGCTCTGGCAGTGGCCCCCTGTGGAGAAGGGGAAGGAAGATGGTGCCATTGGATGGAGGTCACAATGAAGTAAAGGAAGGCCTTGAACTCGAGACTCAATCTCCTAGGCAAAAAAAAAAAAAAAAAGAGTTTAGTTTTCCAAAAAGTGATCTGTGAAGGGACTTCCCTGGTGGTCCAGCAAAGAACTCCATGCTTCCAATTCAGGGGGCCAGCTCGGGCCACCCCTGGCCAGGGAGCTAGAGCCCACATACTGTAATTTAGAACTAAGACCCAGTGCAGCCAAGAAAAAAGAGGGCGGGGAGGAGGTGTCTGTGGAAAGGGGTGTTTTAGGAAGAGAGTGGCTCAGGGGGTCTCAAAGCCACGGGAGACCTGTAATCTGCCCTGAGCATGAAGCCAAACGTGTGTGTGTGTGTGTGTGTGTGTGTGGAGGGGTGGTGCCAGGTCACCCGCCCCATCCTTGGTGCACTAGATGGCAGGTCAGCGCAGATATTGTCCTGGGGAAAGACTTCTATCTGCAGCTTGACTGAAACACAGAGCACCAGCCGGCAAAATGGGGCAGAATCCCAGAAGTAAAGCTAGAATCCCAGAAGTAAAGCCATCCTTTTGTGAGATCTTAAGCAGGGTATGGGTTTGGGCATTAAACCGGCTCCACAACTCCAGATGCGTTCCTGGTCCTCGGTGGTGGCCAAAGGCATCAGAAGATGCAAGTATTAATGGCTCCTTGGGTGTCTGTAGGTCAGGGTGTCATCACATGGTCTTCTCAACACAGGCTCCTGCAGTGCAGGGACGGAATACGTGATGGAACCTCTGGAAGCTTCTGTTCAGTATCTTCAGTGTCAGGTGTTAAGAATGACATTTTGACAGGGGCAGATCAAACATTCTCTTATATTTTAAAAGCAGACTCCAGTTTTATGTTAAACCATCCAGAATTGTCACCTCCTCACTGCCTTCCCTACAACTGAGAGCATGGATTTTCACGTCCAGAAAAGTTTTCATTCACCAACATCCGAATAATAAGTAACAGACAGCAACTGAAAGAAGTACCCATGCTTCACCAAAAGGGCCTTATGCTAAAACAATGTTGCATTTCCTGGAGATTTTATCCCTTTTTTGTACATGTCGGAACTAAGAATAGAGGCTTTTCCCCTATCAGTTTTCTTCACTTCTTTCTTGTAAGCAGTTACAGTCTTCCTGGCATTCAAATATTTCTGAAATAGCTATTCTCAGACATAATAACAGCATAACTGTAAAACAAAGTATGTGACTCTGATTTGAAACTCTGCTCATGTTCTGTACCTGTGCTATTGAACACTCACTTATTTTTGGTAAATTTTTAGTTTTTTTAATTTTTATTTTATATTGGAATAAAATTTATTTACAGTGCTGTTACTTTAAGGTGTACAGCAAAGTGACTCAGTCATACATGTACATATATCTATTCTATTTTAGATTCTTTACCCATATAGCTTGTAACAAGAATACTGAGTAGAGTCCCCCATGCTCTACAGTAGGTCCTTGTTGATTACTATCTTTTGTGTATATATATACATATATATAGAGAAGGCAATGGCACCCACTCCAGTACTCTTGCCTGGAAAATCCCATGGACGGAGGAACCTGGTGGGCTGCAGTCCATGGGGTCGCTAGGAGTCAGACACAACTGAGCAACTTCACTTTGACTTTTCACTCTCATGCATTGGAGAAGGAAATGGCAACCCACTCCAGTGTTCTTGCCTGGAGAATCCCAGGGACGGGGGAGCCTGGTGGGCTGCCATCTATGGGGTCGCAGAGAGTCGGACACAACTGAAGTGACTTAGCAACAGCAGCAGCAGCAGCATACATATATATATATGTTAGTCCCAACCTACCTCCCACCTTTTACCTATGTGTGTTGAATGGGGCAGCCATGCTTCTGAAGGCAATTGTGTAATTTGATAGGTCATTGTTATATAGACTGTTAGCATAATGGTTCTCATAAAATATTTATTGCTTGTCCCTGAGCTGGCAGCCCATAATGCAGGTACATCCAGCATCACCGCATACACTGTGACATGTTTGGTTTGTATCATTTGTCTGCCTACCCCCCCCCCCGCCCTTTTAAAGCCATCATCTGCATTTTCTACTTTGAAGTACATTAGTTACCATGGAAACAGTGATGTCATTGGAGGGGGTGAGGGTTGGTAACATCTGTATGGACAGTATCAGATCATTTTATTTAATGGTTTGAAATTTATTCCACACTTGGGGAAGATTAGGAGTATGTTTGAGAGGATAGTGTGCTTATGCACTTAGAGCTAATATGATGTGTGTACATGTAGCTAAAGGCTGCATTTGTGTGATATTTAGGTTGCACACAAAAATATGCCTGAAAATTAAAGAAGAAAAATACAAAGCAAAGAAATAGGAAGGTCAAGGGATTCATATCATTTCCAACTGCCCAGGGCCCATGGTTCCAAAAAAGATACCTAGAGTTCCCACTATAGATATGGTTCATGTAAGTCATGGTCCATTTTTCTCATAAAAATACTATGATAAGTCTTTATCTTTCTGAGTGAAACTCATACTCCAGGTGTTGGTTGATTAATTCTGATGTGCAGCTGAATTTTTGGCAAGATCCATAAAGAGGTGCCAGCAGTCTCAGAAGCTGTGTGTGATGGCAGAGGTGGTGCCAAGGAGGGCACCTGCATCCCTTTAAGTGCTCAGGGCTCTGCAGCGTGTCTGAATGAAGCTGAACTGTGCTCTCCTTTGACCTATGCATCCTTTTGTTAACTTTTAATTTTGAGCCAGTTGTACATTCACTGGCATATATAAGAAATAATGCAGAAAGATACAAATACAGAAATAATACAGAAATTAATATGGGTTATTTTTAATTAACATGATTAATACAGAAATAATACAAAAATATGCCCAGTGGTACAGAGTGCATAATAATTGTTGTTTAGTCGCTCAGTCGTGTCTGACTCTTTTGCAGCCCCGTGGACTGTAGTCTACCAGGTTCCTGTGTCCATGGAGTTTCCCAGGCAAGGACACTGGAGTGGGTTGCCATTTCCTTCTCCAGGGGATCTTCCCAACTCAGAGATCAAACCTGGGTCTCCTGCTTGGCATGTGGATTCTTTACCACTGAGCCACCAGATAACCATAGTCAGAAGTTGACATGGATGCAGTTCACCTGCTGGTTTTTCTAGTTTTACATGCACTCGTGTGTATGTATGTGCAAATTTAGTCTTTGCAGCTTTATCTCATGGGTAGAGTCCTGTGACCACCACCACAGTCTAGGTACAGACCAGTCCCACCACACGGATCCCTCCTGCTACCCTCGTAAAGCCACACCTCCCCTAATCTCTAACCCCAGGCCACCCCTACAGCCGTCCCACAGTATGTGAGGGTGATTGATTCCAGGACCCCTTGTGGATGCTAAAAACCCACAGGTGCTCAAGTTGGCATGGCATAGCCAGCCCTTCATATCCATGGATGCAAAGCCCACAGATATGAAGGGCTGACTATAATCCATTCTTCATCTAGGGAATGTTGTCATTTCAGACTGTTATGTAAATAGAATCTATACAGCATGCAGCCTTTGAGATTAGCTTTTTTTCACTCAGCGTAAATCCCTGGAGATCCATCCAAGTTGTTGCTTGTATCAACCATCCCTGGATTTTAAGTTCTGAGTGACATTCCCTGGTATGAGTGGACCACCGTTAGTTTGAACATTCACTCCTTGACAGGCACTGGACTGTGTTTATTGTTTGTCTTTTTAAACTGAAATCCTTGAGAGAGGGCTTTGCACAGAATCAGTGAGTGTTTTTAAGGTATCCAGGACTTTTCTAAAGGTCTCTCTCTAGAGCATTTGTTCAGTCTTTAAGTCATGTCTGACTCTCTGCAACCACATGGGCTGCAGAATGCCAGGCTTCCCTTTCCTTCACTACCTCCTGGAGTTTGCTCAAACTCATGTCCATTGAGTCGGTGATGCCATCCAACCATCTCATCCTCTGTCATCCCCTTGTCCTTCTACACTCAATCTTTCCCAGCATCAGGGTCTTTTCCAGTGAGTCATCTCTTAGCATCAGGTAGCCAAAGTATTGGAGCATAAGGCCCAGATTATTTATTAATAAAAGAAAGGAAGGGGGTTCTCAGGGGGTGCTAGTGGTAAAGAACTTGCCTGCCAATGCAGGAAACATAAGGGAGTTCAATCCCTGGGTCAGGAAGATCTCCTAGGAGAGCGCATGTCAACCCACTCCAATGTTCTTGCCTGGAGAATCCCATGGACAGAGGAGCCTGGTAGGCTACAGACCCTGAGGTTGAGAAGAGTCGGACATGACTGAAGCAACTTAGCATAGCATAGAAGGAAGGAATGGACTGGAGAGAGGCTGTGGAGACCCAGCAGAGTGGGCTGACCAGGCCATGTGTTAGGGAGCTTGACATTCTTATATTAATAGTTGTTTTCCCTGCAGAGGGAAGCAGAAGCACCCGGTGCTCTAAGACCTGCGTTTAAGCATCTGCATCCCTCTCCCAGCATTGATGGAAACAGGTATTTTTTCTGATCCAAGAAACTGTAATACCAACTACTCAGCCTGCTTGGTACCCTGATCCCTTTGTGGAGAAGATGAAAACCTAAATTCTTGTGCTGAGACAGGTCACAGAGGAAATTGTTTTCTTGGTCTCATTGATTGATTTTCATCTGGGAAGTGTTCCACTTGGCCTTTCCAAACTATGCCTCAGGATTGGGGCCACATGACGGAATTTAAACACCAAAATCATTCTTGGAGTACCAGCCATACGCCCGTGTTTCCCAGCCATACACCCGTGTTTCTGTGTTGAGATTCGTGGGAAGCAGCCCGAATATCAGACCCACAGATCTGACATTGCTTTTCTTATTTAAAGACTTTATTCCTCTGCAAGTTTAAGCTATTGACCTAAAGAAAGGACGGGTTTCTAACACTGGGATTAAAGGTTTGAAAGCCACTCAGAGAAACCTGGCATATTGAAAGCTTTTAATACCAACGACTGTCGGTCAGAGAGTCAGCTCTCTGACTTTGAGAACTGAGCAGTGGAAGCAAGCCCCCCGGGAAATAAGCAGCATGCAGAAATGGCCCACAGGGAAACAGACGTCGCCTTTGGCCTTTAGCCCAAATGTCAGGAGATGGTTTTCATAGCGTAAGCGCCATGATTTCTTTCATGATTTTTTTTTAATGTGGACCATTTTTAAAGACTTTCTTGAATTTGTTATAATATTGCTTCTGTGTGTTTTTTTTTTTTTTGGCCCTGAGGCATGTGGGATCTTAGTTGCCTGACCGGGGATGGAACCCCCTGCATCAGAAGGCAAAGTCTCGCTCTCTCTCTCTTTTTTAATTTTATTAATTTGGTTGTGCTGGGTCTTTGTGGCTGTGTGCAGGCTTTCTCTAGTTTTGGCGAACAGGGGCAGCTCTCTAGTTTTGGTGCGCTGGCTTCTCGTTGCGTGGCTTCTCTTGCTGCAGAGCACGGGCTCCAGGTGCATAGACTTCCGCAGTGGCAGCAAACGCCAGCTCAGTAGTTGTGGTACACAGGCTTAGTCACTCCGTGGCATGTGGGATCTTCCCAGATCAGGGATTGAACTCATGTCTCCTGCATTGGCAGGCAGATTCTTTACCACTGAACCACCAAGGAAGCCCTAAAAGGCGGAGTCTTAACCCCTGGACTGCCATGGAAGTGAAGCACCGTGATTTCTTTGCCTGGAAATCTAGCCCTCATCTTCTAATATTAACCTGGGATATCATGCTTGAGTGGGGTAACCCTGCCCCTCCCTTCCATCACCCCCTACCACTTCCCGCCAGCTCACGTGCCCTTGTCCGGAGGCTGCTTTGCCATTGACCCCATTATAACACAAACCCCTTAAGATGCATGCCTTGAAGTACAGTTGCCTCTTGCTGGGGAGTTTGGCTCTCAAGCAGCCTGGGACACCAACCTTGCGGGTGGTGGAGGATTACCCAAGGATGCTCCTCAGCTGTCTAGAAGGTGAGTAGTGCATTTAGGGGTTGTGCAGTGTGAAAAATGCTTAGCCCGCAATCACACTTAGCATCAGAGTGATGCGTGTACTAACAGAAGGCACATGAGGACAAATGCTTAGCGGGAGGACTGGAAGGTCACATCTCCCTTCTCAAGCACAAGTTCAGGAAGTGCCTCTGCCAAGTGGAACTGAGGATAAACCAGTCACACTCTTTAAATAATGTATTGTTGAAGCTGAGTATTTGCTTATCTTTGTGTTCTCAGCTCCCACCTCAGGGTTGAGCATGTGGTGGTGTTTGGTAAATATTTGCTAAATGAATGAATAAATAATCAAGAAGGGAGAAGTAAAATTTAACTAATAAGGGATGGATGGCAGAGTTTCCACCCTCCACTCCCATAGCCACTGTACATGACTTTTCAGCCCCACTCTGGTTTTACAGAACATGTTCAAAAAGTATAATCCCATCAAAGCCAGTCAATTATGGACTAGAAAGAACTGGAGTTTTCTTTGCAATTAGGTGGCAACTGGTATCCCAATGAGCTGCAATACCATCTTATTCTTTAAGAAGTCAGTTGGGCTCTTGGCCTGAGCATCATCTTCTGAGAAACCTCCCTGCCTTGAGAGTGAAGTAGAGGAAGAAACGAACGCACAGGCTGAAATACAAAAGAAAGATGAGGCAGAGATCCAATAAGCGTGTAAACCGCGGAGGCCACAGAGGCAGGAACAAGGGGCTAGGACTAGCCAGAAGCTAGGAACACTGGTAATTGTCGGACGGCACGCCTACTGTCTAGGACTTGTCACAGTGGATCTGGAACACATATGCCCATTCTGGTTGCCCCAGCCCTCGAGACCCACCTTGCTCATTATTAGAGCAGCTCCTTTGGGTCCTTTGCCCTGAAGCTGTGGCATTCTGAGCTAGTTCTGTTCTCAGTTGTGGCTGAATGTAACATGTATACCATGAATCATCCCTTTTACTGTCTTAATGGAAGAAAAAATAGAAAAAAAAAAAGAAGTTGGTTGGGCTGTACTCACCATGCCCTGAGAGTCAAGGAATGGTAGATGAGCTGCCAGTCATGGTGTGGCCTGGACCGGCGCCTGCTGCTGTAAACAGCCAAGTGGCAAGGTCTTGGGAAGGAGCCAGGGGCTCCAACTGTTCACATTACAGACCTCTCTATCAGCTTATCGTGACCTTCAGGTTACCAAGATGCTATGAGGGCAGTAGATAATAAAATAACTCCCTCTTTCCTCCACACTCTCCACTGTTTCTTTCTTTCTTTTTTTTTTTTTAACAGCTAGCAATAAATGGGCTGGCTTTCACTTTCACCAAGTGCCTGGGTAAACTGTTTGCTTTGAGACATCTGCTCGTCTTGAGAGTAAAAAGAGAAACGGTTCTGAGACCCCGGAATTCCCTCTTTCTGGTTTGCTTTTTCACTCCATCAGCTGAGGCCCCAGAGGGAATGTCAGAAACCCCAGGCTTCTCAGTAAAAGACACGCCTGTTTGGGGTCAAAACCACTCAGTCTCTGCCTGGCCTTCTTGCTCTAATACCGGAACTCGTGGATGATATGGGACCACCAGGCTTTGGCTTTGTTGGGATATTTCTTTCAGAATTTTTTTTCCCCCCAGACCATGCAGCATTACTTCCCTGACTAGGGAAATAATTTTAATAATAAATAACATTTATTATCTCTCTACAGTGGAAATGCAGAGTCCTAACTACTGGACCACTAGAAAAGTCCCTTTGCTGGGAAACTTAGAATCCGCCACGTGTTTAACATTCCTTGCGTTTCCTTACACATAGCCGTCATTTCCACAGGGATTTCTCTATGCAGTTATTTGCAATTATTTTATGCCATTATGTAGCCTTCAAATTGCTGTTGGCTATAAATTCCAAGTTGTGATTTATGTCTCTTAAGTACTAAGGCATTCCTTTCGTACATTATTCATACTCTTCTAATTAATTATTTCATGTGCTTGGCTGATTTGTGTGTAGAAATTTTGGTTCCGAATATTGTCCAAACAGAAACCGTATTGGTCTTATCTCTGAGTGCAGCATCTTCACGTATCATGTTGCAGCCATGTGATTCTACACCATGTGGTATGAACCGTGCTAAATGCTTTTTATGTATCGTCCACTTAATCCTCCAGGTAATACACCCACAGAAATTCTGCACAGAGTGGAAAGTCTGGTCACCATATCATCATATAAAGTCACGTGAATGACCAAAATAGTGGTCCAAAGAATGATAAGCATAATTAGAGAAAAGGAAATCAAAGCTACAATGAGGTACCATCTTAACCCAGTTAGAATGGCCATCATTTAAAAAAAAAAAATCTGCAAATAACAAATGCTCGAGATGGTGTGGAGAAAAGGGAACCTCCTTCGCTGTTGGTGGGAATGTAAATTGGTGCAGCCTATGAAGAACAGTATGGAGGTTCCTCAGAAAACTAAAAATAGAACTACTGTATGATACAGCAATCCCACTTCCAGGAATATAGCTGGACAAAACTAATTTGAAAGGATTCATGTACCTCAGTGTTCACCGCAGTATTATTTACAATAGCCAAGAAATGGAGGCAACCTACGTGTCCATTGACAGATAAATGGATGAAGAAGACATGGTGCATGTAGCATTGGAATATTACTCAGCCATAAGAAAGTGATGAAGTAATGCCGCTTGCAGCAGCATACCATCTTAAGTGAAGGAACTCAGAAAGAAGAAGAGAGAAATACCATGTGATATCACTTATATGTGGAATCCCAAATATGACCCAAATGAACTTACCTATGAAACAAGCTCACAGACACAGACTTAAAGTTTCCAAAGTGGGGCTGTGGGGGGAAGGAGGGGTGGGGAGTCAGAGACTAGAGACAAGCTGTTACATATAGGATGGGTGGACAACAGGGTCCTACTGTATAGCCCAGGGAACTGTATTCAGAGTCGTATGAGAAACCATGATCGAAAACAATGTGAATAAGAATGTATGTATCTGTGTAACTGAATCACTTTGCTGTACAGCAGTATTTAACACAACATCATGAATCAACTACATTTCAATAAGCTAAATTTTAAGAAAAGAATGATAGGAATCGCGATAGTGTCTAACACCGTTTTAGGGTTTTTATATGCTTTAACCTCTTTAATCTTCTCGAAACCCTCTGAAATAGTATAACTGCTGTCCTTATTTCATAGCTGATAATGAGGTCCTGCGAGATTAGAAAACTTTCTCAGTGTCATGCGGCTTGAATGTGACAGCACTAGGCACCAAAAGCAGAATTCTGACTCCTGAGCCTTTCCTTCTAAATTATAAAGTGTTGCTTTAAAGTAACGAAACCATTATTAATGTCTTCAACAGAGATCCTGTGAATCACTAAAATCGGAAATTATTATGAAACGTTCATTTTCTCGTATTAAATAGAGTTTGAGTGATTTTCAAATTTGCATCCTTTCTAGGAAGCCTGAATAATTAAATTCCAGTTCTAATTTTGACATTTCCTTTTTGAAATCATCGGACTCATTGGTTCAAAGCAAACATTTTGGGAATGCCTGCTCCATGCCAGGCCCTGTGCTGAGTGTTTTTCATCTGTTATCTCATTTAATTCTCATAATACCATTATCTTTTGAGAGCTGAGGAAACAGAGCTGCACTGAGATTTAGCTCATAGTGCCCATCCCAGCAGCGTGGGTTCCATGGCTGGAGCACTCCTGGCAAACTCACCTGCGTTCTAGGAGTACAGAGTCGGAGGTCCTTTCCCAGTGCATCGGGAAGGATTCCTGAGAAAAAGTACAGTCATGTGGGCTATCTGATTCCTGCTCATGTAGTTGGAAAAAGCCTATACATCTTACATGGGGCCCAGGAAGGAAGGGGCTGATGTTGCCATCAGCTCAGGGGGGTTGAGTCTCCCCTCTGCTCTGGGCAGCTGCTCAGATGGTCCACATGGAGCTGAGGTGGTGGCCTTCTTTGCCCCTCCCTACATCACTGGCCAGCTGCAGATCCGGCTGTGTATTTATTGATTTCTTAGATATTTATGTGTTTCCTTGGCTGTGCTGGGTGGGTCTGAGTTGCAGCATGCCAACTCTTAGTTGATGCCTGTGACCAGGGATCGAACCTGGACCCTGCATTGGGAGTGCAGGCTCTTAACCATGGACCACTAGGGAGGTGCCCTGGCTGTGTCTTTTCTACCATTGCTGTGCTTAGTCTGTGGGTGAGCTTCAGAAGCTCCTGTTAGGAGACACAGGACACTCAAGGGCAGAGTGCCCTTCTCCATGAGGCCCTGGCTCTGACACCTCTGGTAGTAGCCGGGAAGGTGCCTCTTCCTTTCAGCAACCATGGTCTGAACTCATGTTACAGGAAAAGGGACCCCTTCTGTGCCCAGAACCATGGTCTTCTAGTGACACTTAGCATGAGACCTTGGAGGGAGGGCGAGTGTGTGAAGTCCTTCCAGCACCTCCTGCCTGGGGCCCTGTGTGAGTATGAACTTGGACCTGGTGACTTGCCTCTTTATGCTTGGCCTGTCCAGAGAGAGATGTAAAACCCAGGCTGCTGGCATCAGGGTTGTTTCTATCAGCTGACCCTGTTTCTGTGCTTGCTGACTGCTAAGTCACCTCAGTGCGGGGACGCATTCAGTGTCCTGATCTTTACGGCTTTCTTCTCAGGACCTCACGCTGACTCCATCAATCTGAGTGGCCTAGCATAACTCCAGACAAGAGTTAGGGTGTGATGTGATGGCCGTTTGTTGATTCTCTTTGAAAGTCCTGAAGATGAGGGATAATAGGTGTTTAATGAGCTCCTGCAGGGTGGCAGGTGCTGACAAGTACCTTACAGCCTCCATTTCTAATCCCACAATTGATATATTATCATTCAGAACCCGAAGCTTGGAGGTCAAAGGATTCTGCTTACCGCAGACAATGCAATTGATGGGGACAGGGAGCAGGAGTTAATTTCCTGCATGCATCCGTGTGGTGGCCAAGACTCACTCTCCCAGTGGAATCTGTGCTGGCTTTTATGGCCTTTTGTAAGAAAGCTCGGGGAGACCAAGGTGCGTGAACAGCAGGCGTGCATCATTGTCACTGCCAAGCATCTATTCCTTAGCCCTGGATCATGGATGGATGTATTAGAAATGCCTTCAGTTGCAGAGTTGATACAGGACATGTGAACAGACTGATGATATTTGGCTTTGTTCATCAATACTTCCCTTTTCTTGTGTAGAATATTGTCATCTTTTCCCCTCTTCCTTCCCTGGACCTTTTTCCCACGAGTGCAGGATGTTGTTCAGTCCCCTGGTCGTGTCCAACTGCTTGCCAGCATGCCAGGTTTCCGTGTCCATCACCATCTCCCAGAGTTGGCCCAAGTTTGTGCAGGATGGCTCCAGCCCTTTCCTGACTGTGGTAGGGCTGTCCAGGCACCCCGGTCCACTCAATTCCCCCAGCTGCAACCCTAGAGCTTTTTAAGATCTCCTCAGCCCTCTGGCTGAGACACTGCAGTCGCCAAGCCTGTACCCCTCACCAGGACCCACCCCATTGAGTGCCATGGTACAGCCTGTGTGGACGGGGGGCCCCACAGCAGCTGGTACCAAACAATGCCTGTTCTCATCTGGGCATCCCGGGCGGGCCTGGCAGCTTCAGCCGTTCAGAGCCCAGCTGGGTCTGGAGTTGCTGGGCTGCGCTGCAGAGGTGATTTGCTGCTTGGTGCCAGTACAAACAAGACAGATTTCAATCCAAGGAACTCTGAAGGGCCTGCCACTCTCTCCCTGTCTTCTGATTGTCTTTACGATGAAAGATGTCTGAAGTAGCCCCACTGTTCAATGAACCCAGGCTGGATATGACTGCTGAGGTTTACAGGATCACTCTGCTGTGCTGGCTGTGTGCTTTGGACAGGTTCCCTAACCTCTCTGAGTCTCTCCTCCTGTATCTTCTTTAAAAAATATTTTATTTATTTAAAAAATGTATCTGGCCATGCCGGGTCTTAGTTGCAGGTGGCACGTGGGATCTTCAGTTACAGCATGCATGATCTCTTAGTTGCGGCAGGAAAACTGTTAGTTGCAACATGTGAACTCTTAATCACGACATGTGGGATCTAGTTCCCTGACCAGGGATTGAACCCAGACCCTCTGCATTGAGAGCGTGGAGTCCTAGCCACTAGACCAGGGAAGTCCCTCCTTCTGTGTCTTGATATTGAATTTAATGATACCTATGTCACACAGCTCATGCCAGGATTTAATGATGGGATCTTTGTGGAGAGCACCTTGCTCAGGCCTTGGCACACTGTGTGCCCTCCACAGGTAATGAGCTCTCTTCCCCTTTCCTCGTAGGATTCCAGCTGAGAGAAGACAAGGCCAGATCAAGTTCTAGACACGCAGCTTTGCTGTCTTTACCACTGTCTGCAGGGATCTGTGCTTGGCTGGTTTCGGATACTTTTAAACAAAAGTAAAAGAGCTTTAATTATGCCCTTGTTTGTGGTTTGGTTTGGTTGCCTCATTAAAAGATTCAAGAATACTGCCTGCCCTCTGGCTTCTGCAAAGTGCAGGCCTGGCAGGAAGTCAGGAATGGTAAGTCGGTCCTTTCTGGTGAAGCTCCCAAGTTCTTCTGGCTCAGAGATGGGGCTGGCCGTGTCGTCTGGGCGGGGTGTGGCTCAGGGCACACCTCCTGAGTCCATGTTTTCTCCAGCATCACCCCTGCAGTGGGTGTGCCTTTGGCCTTTAGAGTTACACTCGCTGTTGCTCTTCCCTCAATTTCAGTTGCAGTCTTCCTCTTAATACAGATGACAGACATCACTGGGATTCGTACCGAGCAGACAGCAGGGGTGTTTAGAGTGACTTTGTGGTCACATTACCTGGATTCCAGTCCACTTCATACCAGATGGTCTTAGATATAAAGAACCTCAGTTTCCTTATCTGCTGACTGGAATAGTGGTAGCAGTAATCTTACAGGATTGTATGAGGATTAACCTATGAAAAGTGGTTAACGCAGATCCTGTCCCATAAGTAAAAATTGCCTATATTAATATTAGTAATGGGCTTCCCTGGTGACTCAGTGGTAAAGAACCCACCTGCCTGTGCAGGAGATGTAGGAGATTTGGCTTTGATCCCTGGGTCAGGAAGATCCCTTGGAAGAGGAAATGGCAATCCACTCCAGTGTTCTTGCCTGGACAATCCCATGGACAGAGGAGCCTGGTGAGCCACAGTCCATAGGGTCACACAGAGTTGGACACGACTGAAGAGACTTAGCCTGCACACACAGCCTCCCAGCAGGCACAGGGCTCTCCTAGTGGCCCAGCCTAGGACTTTATTCTTCTCTGTGTGGCTTGGACCATTCTGATTCTCACTGTGCCTCTTAAAGCAAAGGTGTTCAAGATGTTCTATCTACCTTTTTACTTCTTCAAGCCAAGAGACTAAGTAGACTCCCCAGGAGATCCTGTCTGCTCTCCATCCTTTGCTGCTGCTCTTCAGTCGCTCAGTCATGTCTGACTCTTTGTGACCCCGTGGACTGTAGCCCACCAGGCTCCTCTGTCCATGGGGTTCCCCAGGCAAGAATACTGGAGTGGGCTGCCATTTCCTTCTTCAGAGGATCTTCCCTACCCAGGGATCAAACTCCTGCTTTGGCAGGCGGGTTCTTTACCTCTGAGCCACCAGGGAAGCCCCCCATCCTTTAGCAGGAACCAAGTAAACGCTCTGACAAGCACCAGGTCCAAAGGCAGATGTCTTACCCTTCTCTTTGGTTACTTTCCAGCACTCTCTGGTCTGGGCAGCCTCTCCCCTCCCTCCAGCTAGCCACTGGGGCTTGCTTACCTTTTTCCCCTTCTCTTTGGTTACTTTCCAGCACTCTCTGGTCTGGGCAGCCTCTCCCCTCCCTCCAGCTAGCCACTGGGGCTTGCTTACCTTTTTCTTTGCTGCACCAGGAAGCGTTTGACACCTTAGTTCCGTGACCAGGAATCGAACCTCCTCCCCGCTCAGTGGAAGCTCAGAGTCTTCGACCACTGGACCGCCAAGGATGTTCCCAGGTCTGACCTTTGAGAAAGACCTCTCTGCTGTCCTGACCCATGCGGGCCCCAGTTCTGTCCTGGATGGACGGGCGTGGCTCCCAGGAATGAGGAATGGAGGCCTGAAAGCCTTGCTGGGTGTGAACTTCCCATTCATTTTAAATCACCTCTTTCTCCATTTTTATTTTTATAACAATATCACAACAGTGGCTGCTCTGTGTGTGCATTCTGTCAAAAAAAGAATTGTGAAAAGGTGAAAAGCGTGTCCCTCATGTAATTATAGACTGAACCTGAGTCAAATATTATACTTACTCATTAATGAGAGAACCAGTAAATCGGTAAACAGAGAACATTGGAAGAAGTAGGTGTTCATAGGCATTTTGGGGGACAAAAGTAAAAGGATAGAAGAGAATGATTAGGTAAGTGTGGGGAGAACGGTGAGGTACCCCAGCTTCTGGGAGTGCTGCCGACGAAAAGCCTCTCTGTCAGCTCCTCTCAGAGTGCGGGGGACAGAAGTTTTCCCCGTCTTCTCTTTCAGGTCCTGTGGGTGGTTGGTCTAATGACTACCTTAACATAAAACAGGTTCACAGGAAGAAAAGCAGATTTAACTTTGTGTGAACGGGAGCTCACAGAAAATATGAGACTCCAGGAAACGACCAAAGTAAGGGCTTCCCTGGTGGCTCAGTGACTAGGAATCCGCCTGCCAATTCAGGAGACACGGGTTCAATCCCTGGTCTGGGAGGATCCCACATGCTGAGGAGCAACTAAGCCCAGGCACCACAGCTACTAAGCTCTCACACGTAGAGCCCGGGAGCTACAGTCACTGAGCCCACCTGCCGCAGGGACTGAAGCCAGGGTGCCCTAGAGCCTCCGCTCACAAGGAGAGAAGTCACCACAATGAGAAGCCCACTCACCGCAACCAAAGAAAAACCCATGCAGCAATGAAGACCCAGCAGAGCCAAATATAAATAAGTAAATACAATTATTCTTTAAAAAAGGAAGTGACTAAGGTAGGCAGCTTTTTTACCTTTTAAACAAAGAGACAATACATTTTGAAGAATTAACAAGACAGAGGGATCTGTCTTGGGGTGGTGAAGCAGTGGAAAAGTAACGGGGCTTGTTGACACAGCCTTCTCAGCCTTGAATTCCCTATCTCTGGTGATAAGGATGTCTCTCTCCTGTCTGTTACGGGGAGGGTGCCTTTCATGTGGGAGGCTTATATCCTCCGTTTAGAGAGACAGAGAATATCTTTGTTTATTGGCAGAGCTGTTCCATAAATAACTTTAACTCAAAACAATCAATATGCCTAAGTGTGTTGTATTTGGTGCAGCCTGCCCAGAACCCCATCAAGGGGATGCCTGATGACAGTCCCCTGGCCTGCTGGGCACCCCACGTCTGATCCATCTCTGGGTGTAAAGGCCGGACCTCTCACCCACTGCTTGCATCTCTCCAGGCTTATCCTGTCTTCAGAACTGCCCACAGGGCCAGCTGAGGCTTCTGTTGTGACCACATCCTAGTTCACTTTTTCTCTCTACCCAGAAATCTTCAAGGTAACAAGTAGCTTCACAGCGTCCTGCCCTTAATATATGTTGTTGTTCAGTCACTAAGTTGTGTCCAGCTCTTTGCAGTCCCATGGACTGCAGCACGCCAGACTTCCCTGTCCTTCACTATCTGCTGGGGTTTGCTCAAAGTCATGTCCATCATGTCGGTGATGCCATCCAACCATCTCATCCTTTGTCATCCCCTTCTCCTCCTGCCCTCAATCTTTCCCAGCATCAGGGTCTTTTTCAGTGAGTCGGTTCATCACATCAGGTGGCCAAATTATTGGAGTTTCAGCTTCACCATCAGTCCTTCCAATGAATATTCAGGGTTGATTTCCTTTAGGATTGACTGGTTTGATCTTGCCATCCAAGGGACTCTTAAGGGTCTTCTCCCCTTTCAAACCACAGTTTGAAAGCCTAAAATATTTGCTGTTGACCTTATTATGGTCAATAGCAAAATCAGACCCAGATATATTCCTCTAGATACCAGAGTATGGCCGATCTGTAGAGTCAGACAGCAAATATTTCAGGCTTTGCAGGCTCCCTGTCTCTGGTGCTCTCACAACTCTTCAGCTTTGCCCTGGGAGCAGGAAAGCAATCACGAAGACTAAGCAAAGGGCTGTGTTCCAGCAACACTACTTACAAAAACAGGTGGAGGGCGGGATCTGGCCCATGCACCAGAGTGCCAACCCCTGCCCTAGAGAGTTAAGTCATCCTTGGGCAAGTCTGTTAAACAGTGCCCTGGTGTGAAAGGACAAGCTACCTGCCATCTTTGCTCCGCTTGATGCTTGTAGGATATAAAGTCTTTTTATTTATTTGCCTATTTTTGGCTGCACCGGGTCTCCATTGCTGTGGGAGGGCTTCTCTATTTGTGGGAAGAAGAGCTCCTCCTTATTGTGGTGCCTGAGCTTCTCATTGTGGCGGCTTCTCTTGCTGCGGAGCACAGGCTCTAGGGCATGAGCGCTTCAGTAGCACAGGGCGTGCGCTCAGCAGTGGTGGCGCATGGGCCCTAGAGCATGGACTCAGTAGCTGTGGCGCACAGGCTTAGTTGCTCCTTGGCATGTGGACTCTTCCCAGACCGGGGATCAAACCCATGTCCCCAGCACTGGCAGATGATTCTTAAGCACTGGCCCACCAGGAAAGTCCAGGATGTAATTTCTAAAGCCTACAACTGCCTACAAAGTGCTCGTCTCAACCATTTCACAAATGAGGTACCAGGATTGGTGAGGAGTCTCCATGGTCTTAGTATTTAGGTAGCTGATAGTCTGAAAGTGAGCTTGGTGGATCTAGTCCTGAGCCAGCCCTGCCCCCTTGGACCAGCCTCCTTCAGTCCTGGGAAGTCCTCCTTTTCATTCAGTCATGGGAAGCAGAGGTTTGAGTGACTCTTGGAGAAAAGCACCCCAAAACAGAGCTGACTGCAAGTTCACAGAGCCCAGAGGTATCTGAAGAGGCCATGCCCAGCATCCCACTCTGAAGGTGTGCTGGGCTAGGCCCAGAGTAGGTGGGTTTCCCTGTAAGGCAGTTTGAGTGCTGAGAGCCCTTATCCATTAGTGTGTTAAAGGCATGCCCCTGCACCGTGTTTCCTGGACCTCGTTCCTCTGAAATCAGGAGGAGGCAGCAATAGCTTACACATGGGGGCAGGGGTCTTACCTGGCCATGCCCCTCACTGCCTGTGACGTCGACAAAGCCCCAAGGCTCTGTTAGCACCACTGAGAAATGTGCAGGGTCTCTCCTCCAGCTGTGCCTTCGCCAAAGTCCATTAAACAGGGCCTGGATTCAAATTCTGACTCCTCACCAGCTATGTGACCATAGGCCACTTTTATAACTCTCTCTGTACTGTTCAATACGAAAATGAAATGAATGTATCTATGTAAAGCTTGTAGAATAATACTTGTAACATAGTAAGCACTATGAAAGTATTTTCTGTTACACTTTTTGTTATTGTTATTATCTTTAGCACTTAGTGTGGTATCTTGCTAGTAATTGTTGTGGTTTAGTTGTTCAGTCATGTCCAACTCTTTGCAACCCCATGGACTGCAGCATGCCAGGCTTCCCTGTCCTTCACCATCTCCTGAGGTTTGCTCAAACTTATGTCCATTGAGTTGGTGATGCCATCCAACCATCTCATCCTCTATCGTCCCCTTCTCCTCCTGCTTGCAATCTTTCCCAGCATCAGGGTCTTTTCCAGTGAGTCAGCTCTTCTCATCAGGTGGCCAAAGTCTTGGAGCTTCAGCTTTAACGTTGGTCCTTCCAGTGAATATTCAGGGTTGATCTCCTTTAGGACTGACTGGCTTGATACCCTTGCTGCCCAAGGGACTCCCAAGAGTCTTCTCCAGTATAGGGGCTCAGTAAGTGTCATTCAATACATAAATGAGCCATGTAATCAATTAGATTCATGTTCAGTCTGGAGCACTGCTCTCCAGTAGCGCTCCATGTGATGGGAGCATGCTTAACTCCATGCTGTCCAGTAGGACATCCACTGGCTACATTTGGATAATGAGTACTTGACATGCAGGTATTGTGACTGAGGAACTGCATTTTAAATTTTATTCAGTCTTAATTTAAACTTCCAGCCACATGAGCCTGGCTAGTGGCTACCATGTTGAATAGCACAGCCCTCTGTACAGTCTAGTGTTCAGAGATTGTGTTTCAGTGTTTTTGGCATTTTTCAGATATCTGCAGCTGATTCCCATGTAGCCAGAATTGAGAACCACAGGACTAGAACACTTAGGCCAGTACTTCTCATCCAGCCCCACATATCCATCAAGAAATAAATTCAAGAAGTCAACATTAAGCTCCCATTGTATGCTAGTTACTCTTCTGGGCACTAGCAATCAGCAAAGAGAGAGCTAGATCTTGGCTATCCAAGGATTTGTGTACTAGTGAAAGAGGAGATAAAACAAAGGGACAGATAAACAGGCCACTGTTTTTTTGTTTGTTTGTTTTTTATCACTGGAAAGACTGGAAAGAGTTTGCACTAGCTCTCTCAGTAGGATTTTGTAGAACTGTACATGAATCTACGATGATCTTTGATGTTAATTGACCAAGGTTGGATGTTCTGGTGATTTGGGCCGGTTGTTGTTGCTCAGTTGCTCAGTCGTGTCTGATTCTTTGTGACCCCATGGACAGCAGCATGCCGGGCTTCCCTGTCCTTCACTATCTCCTGGAGCTTGCTCAAACTCACGTCCATTGAGTCGATGATGCCATCCAACCATCTTGTCCTCTGTCACCCCCTTCTCCTTCAGACAAGGTCCTTGAGTCCAATCAGGACAAAGAGGGTGTTGCAATGGTGACTGGCTTGGAGGGAATTGTGGTGCTTGTTTAAGGAAAGCCTCTGTCAGAAGGGAACACCTGAGCTGAGACCTGCGTGGTGAGAAGGAGTGAGCCTTGTCATGATCTGAGGTCAGAGGATTCCAGCAGAGGGAGAAGCAAATGGTCTTGAAATTGGGGCTGTGCTTGGCCTATTTGCAAAACAGGAGGAAGGCCAGTGTGATGGGAATGGTGAACACAAAAGACTGTGAACACTGGTGAGCTTGGAGAGGAGGGGAGGGTGGAGTTTTTCAGGACTGCGTGGGCCAGAGTTCTGAGTTAGGATTTTGTTCTAAGTGCTGTGGGGAACTGTAGGACCACCCTGAGCAATGCCTCCTGGACTCAGTGTCTCTTATCTCATTTGTCATGCTGTGCATGCATGATGGGGAGGGGCGTGGTGATGTGTGGTAGCTCAGGGGAGGGCATACTGGTGCCAGGGCACTGACAGTGGCTGTGCAGATGGAAGGGTCAACAGACAGGTATCTACCCAGGCAGAACCAACAGAACATACTGCTGGGTGGATTGGATCTTGAAGGTCACAGAGTTTTTATATGACTTTCTCCCCAAATATACCTACTTCCCAGGTGGCTCAGTGGTAAAGAATCCACCTGCCAATGCAGGAGACCCAGATTTGATCCCTAGGTCGGGAAGATCCCCTAAAGAAGGGAATGGAAACCCACTCCCGTATTCCTGCCTGGGAAATCCCATGGACGGAGGAGACTGGTAGGCTACAGTCCATGGGGTTGCAGAAGAGTCAGACATGACTTAGCGACTAAACAACAACAACAACCCCAAATATACCTATACAGGGAACCTGGGTATCTGGTATTCCCTCTAAGTTCACCTTCCTTTCCTCTTCCTTCAGGAGACTGCTAAGATGTGTGATGCCCAGAAGTGTAGGTTAGGGGATTATAAAGCAGGCAGCCTGAGGCAATGTTCTCTGACTTTAAAGTGCACATCATCTGGGGATCTTCTTAAAAGGCAGAGCCTGACTTTGTTGGTCTGGAGTGTTGGTCTGAGCTTTTGCATTTCTAAAAGGCTCCCCCATGCTGCCAGGACCACCTGTGCTTGAGCCCCACTGTACCTAGGGAGGGCTGACTTCCTGCTACACAAGGGCATGAAACTGAGACCCTCCAGAGCCTGTGAGTCTTTGGAGCAGGTTGCAGGTGCCTGGGAAGTTCTCGCGAGAATCACGCAGGAGTCCATTCTTCTAGATCCATAGAAGTGTCTTGGACTTGAGGTAGTGAGCCCTCTCTAGAGACCCAAGGAATCTGCTTAGTGCCTGGAGGAACCAGGGCCCCTTTGTCCTTTGGGAACCAAATTGCTCAACAATTATTTCACAGCCTGTAGCAGTGTAGGCGCAGCTTTTCAAATCCAATCTCCAGAACTACAGTTGAGGAGGGATATATTTTACATGAAAAAGAAGCCTTTAAAACAAAATGACCTGTGGGCAAGAAGGCCTGGACTCTCCTGTGTTGTGTGGTATTAACACAAAGCTTTTAACTTGATGTCTGGGTGGGAGAAATGAGACTTGATTGCAGGAGATATTAACAATGAGATGATCAGTTTGAACTGAGAGGGAAGTTTGACTCCGAAGTGATGCCTGCGGCTCCGGATCCGTTTCTTAATGGAAAGGGAAAAGGAAGTGTCAAGAAGTTTAATCTGATACATTTCACTGAAGAGCATCCCTATAAGTGAAACCTATTACCAGGCTGCAGGATATAGGGCTGTTTTGAAATGAATGTACTTACTCCCTTGTAGAAGGGACTAGTTCAACCATATTGATCATCCGGGGAGGATTGAATGTTTTATTGAGGCAGGGTTTCATATGGAAGCTTTTTGTAAATGAAACTAACATTTGATGACTGGGAGAAAATTATTATGACTTGCCATCTGGTTCCTCAGCCAATACCATTGATTCATGGTGCTTGTAATGGTTCTTAATAATCTGTCCCATTTCATATTGTATGAGATATTGAAGCTATTTTCCTAATTCCTCCAGTCTAAACATTTAGGGTTATTGCACCAAGCTTCCACTCCAGCTTCCTTTGATCGATTTTTTTTGAATTCTCGAGTGCTGTCACATTTATCATTATAGGCTATTACATGATCACGTGGTAGTTTGCATTTTTTATTATGTTCTTCACTTCTAAAAATATTGGAGAAGGAAATGGCAACCCACTCCAGTATTCTTGCCTGGAGAATCCCATGGACGGATGAGCTTGGTGGGCTACAGTCCGCGGGTCACAAAGAGTCGGACACGACTGAGCGACTTCACTTTTACTTTCACTTCTAATATATTCAGATCTTCCTTGTGGAACCCACATAGATTTTTTTTTAGCTAGGTGGGGGGAGGACATTGAACTATCTCAACTCACATCCCTCAAAATGATCAATATCCTTTCTCATTTCTGAGTGAGAAGCTATTCAGTAAAGCCCCTTCCTCTGTGTGTGGGTTTGCCCCCATTTCCAGTGTTTTTCCTGTTTATTTCCCTTTTCTTTCTGGAATTACTGCTTACCCCAGAGATAGCTGCTTAAAAGGAAGGGTCAGGCATAGTCTGAGAGAGTCCTTCATGAAATGTCTTCGGTTCATAATAGAGTCCTAGAATTACGGCAGCAGCTTCTTCTGTGTTTGTAGAAGTGTTGCCAGCATAAACACATGCATCTCTCACCTCTGCAAGGGCTTCCCGGGTGATGCTAGTGGTAAAGAACCCTCCTGCCAATGCAGGAGACATAAGAGACGTGGGTTCGATCCCTGAGTCAGAAAGATCCCCCGGAGAAGGGAATGACAACCCACTCCAGTATTCTTGCTTGGAGAGTCCCATAGACAGATGAGCCTGGTAGGCTACAGTCTATAGAGTCACACAGAGTCGGACATGACTGAGCGACTGAGCTTGCACACGTCTCTGTAAACCAGCATGTTGCTTCCTGGGTGGGGAGTCAGAGTGATGGCCCGGATGATCACAAAGCACCCTTATCTGCCAATAACATAAAAGTCAAATACATGGCATGGCCACAGTTACTCTTCAGGGGTAGAACTCTAGGCAGAAGTGGGGCCTTCCTGGTGGTGCAGTGGATAGGAATCTGCCTGCCAATGCATGGGACACGGGTTTGATCCCTGGTCCTGGAAGGTTCCCCCATACCGTGGAGCAACTAAGCACATACCACAACTACTGAGCCTGTGCTCTGGAGCCCAGAAGTTGCAACTATTGAGCCCGTGTGTTGGAACTGCTGAAGCCCCCGAATCTAGAGCCCCTGTTCCACCAGAAAGAGTAGCCCAATGAGCAGAGGAAGCCCACACCAAGCAACAAAGACCCAGCACCCCAAAACTAAAAGTAAACAACAAATTTTTAAGTGGTGTATGGCACTGCTTCTTCTGGGGGGACACTCTTTCCACAGTGAATGAAGGTTTCTATCATCCTGATATGCTGTATCTTGTAAGAGAATGGTCAGAACTGTCTTTAGAGAAGTCTGTGATGCCAGCTGTGGTTCTGCCAGGAGATATCATAGCCTCAGGAGCCAAACAGTCCTGGGTGGAAATCCTGCCTATGCCACTTTCTAGCTGTATGGTCTTAGGAAAAATAAGTAACTGTTTTGATCCTTAGTCTCCTCTGGAGAATAGAAGCCTGACTTCTTGGCCACTGGAGAGTTGTAAGAATTTACAATAAATTTCTACCACCCCGTGTGCCACCGTTTGTATTAGCTGTTGCTTTCAAAATGAAGCAAGCATATTAAGGAGTTGGACGTGACTGCTCATCTTTTATCCTGGGTTTTACTTTCTTTGTGCTGTTCTAAGTAACCTCAGTCGTGTCTGACTCTGCGACACTGTGGACTGTAGCCTACCAGGCTCCTCTGTCCATGGGATTCTCCAGGCAAGAATACTGGAGTGGGTTGCCATTTCTTTCTCCAGGGGATCTTCCTGACCCAGGGATTGAACCCACATCTCTTATGTCTCCTGCATTGGCAGGCAGATTCTTTACCACTAGCGCCACCTGGGAAGCCCCTTTTCATTGTTTGAAAGTGAAAGTGAACTCGCTCAGTCGTGTCCGACTCTTTGTGACCTCGTGGACTGTATCCCGCCAGGCTCCTCTGTCCATGGGATTCTCCAGGCAAGAATACTGGAGTGAGTTGGATCACCATAAACAATCAACAGCCTTCAACTGGACTGTTTCTTTCCTCCTGGCTCTTTAGACTCTGTTGCAAGCAGTTTTCACTGCTGATGCAAATGCTGAGACTGTCATCTTGATAAAGCCTGTCTCCCTGGATACCAGTGGCTGAGTGGATGTTTTTGTTCCCACGTGCCAAGCTGAATCTACCCTGCAGCCTAGGCTCTGGCAGCAGGGCACCCAGGGCAGCATCGGAACTGGATGTCCAGCGCCTGCGACTACAAGGCCATCTCCTCTCTTTTCTTACCCGTCGAGGCATCCTGCAGTGGTTGATATGTCAGCTGCGGGAGATTTTTAAACAGCTGGGAAAAGCCAGGTGCATCTGAAGGCACGAGAGTCTTCGCTCTAGACACACACAGTTTTCTGTGTTGGAATGGAATGAAAGGCAGAAAGCACATGCTCGTGGTTTATTTCCAGTGTTCTTGGGTTGCATGCAGGTGTCTCTTTCAACACATCTTATTTTCTAAGCATGAAGTCAGAGGGAGATAATGTGACCCAGTTAACATGACAGGGCTCCCGTGTGTCCCAGGGGGAGGCATCCACTGACCATCCATCACACACGCAGCTCCCCGTGTAAGAACAGGGCTCTGACCCTGGGTCAAGAGTGCACGTAGCAGCATACTCTCAGCTCTCTGGTCTCAAGTGAGACAACAGCCACTTTCTTACCAAGTGCTGGCTGTACTGCCTGTGTATTGCTCCACTGGAGAGGCAATGCCTCTGTTCTAGAAAGTGGAGATTGCAGTCTTCACAGAATGCCTTTTCTTGTACATTTCATAACGTTTCTAATACCATCTTAGATCTGCTTGTCTCTGTGGTTTCCCAAAACAATAGGTCTCTCCCAGCCTCTAGATTTCATGAGACACAAAACATCTCATTTCCATAATTGTTCTCCTTTTGAGTCCTGGCTCTGTTATTCTCTGCCCCCCGCCCAGAACCATTTGGATCTCTTCTCAAAGGACCAAGAAGGCTATACACACTTGCTCATTTCCAACTGATCTGGAAAAAGTCCACTAAAGGAATTTGGCATTTCGATCCACAAGCGCTTAGCATTATTCTCGGGAGTTGGGATCTTCTTCTCCATGCCTTCATCATAAGACCACCAGCCCATGCATACACCCATGTGTGTTTGTGTGTGTGCACGCGCTTCATCGCTCAGTCATGTCCAGCTCTCTGTGACCTCATGGACGGTAGCCCACCAGGCTCCTCTGTACATGGGATTTCCCAGGCAAGACTACTGGAGTGGGTTGCCATTTTCCTTCTCTGGAGGATCTTCCCAACCCAGGGATCAAACTCTCACTTCCGATGTCTCCTGCTTTGGCAGATGGATTCTTTACCACTGAGCCACCTGGTAATCCCAGTACCACCCTGCTGTTGCTCCAGCGGCTGCTAAGTCGCTTCACTCGTTTCCGACTCTGTGCAACCCCACACCCCTAGTGGAGGGAAAATTGCATCTTGTGGGTGGGGGAGGGGCACAAAGATTGGATTGTTCTTTTTCTGTATAAACCATAAATGGATACACAGCATATAAGCAGACATACAGGATGTCTATCAAAATATCACGTGGGCCCAATTAGGAAGAAAGGTCTAAAAAGGTTCTTGGGTGTGTAATAATGAAAGAAGATTGAAAACTGCTGCTCTAAAATGTTCTCTTGATGCCTCCTATTCCCTGCTCACAGTCAGTATTGCTTAAAAGGAGACCCCTTGCTCTCCACCTGGGGTGAAGACATCGCCACGTGCAGTTCTGGAAGGAAGGAAAAGCTAGTGTGTTTCCAGCTGAATATTTGTTCATAACTCTTTATGGAAAAGTCAAGCCTGAGTTTTAAAAATAGCGCCCCTAATGTACCCTTTTAGAATCTTTTGGAACTCTGGACACCACCTGATGGTTAAATAGTCACACCAACACAAGTTCCGCAACTACTGATTTAAGAGAAGGATAGAAAGTGGCTTAGATTGGAAGCTGACCCAGGTCCAGAAAACGGAATTGTTCCATAGGCCTCCTGCTCATTGCCTCTGCTCACCTCTGTGCCTGGCAAACTCAATGGCACAGCCTAATTCAGCTTCTGTACGTGGGTACTGAATTGAATCTTGGACACTGAGTTTTGGTCAACATCAATAAAAAAAAGAATAGCTTTATTGCTTTGCTAGGTAGAAGCTTTATTGCTTTGGCCTAGGTAGAAGGCCACAGTGGGCTAATGTCCTCAAAGCTGTGTGTCTCAACCTGCAGGGGGAGGTGAGAAGTTTTATAGTAATCGTAGTGAAAAGTTTCACAGAGGGCACGATCAGCTTGTGGACATTCTTCTGATGGGTTGCTGGTAAGGTAAGGGGAGTCAGCACCATCCCCTTCTGGTTCCAACCAGCCTGGGTTTCGCATGCCTATGGACAGTGCACAATTTCCTTCTCCCACCTGGGGGGGGGTGGTTAGTTCTGCAGAATATCCCTTGAGGAGGAATCAGGACCCTGCCACAAGGCTGCACTGCAGTTTCTTGACTGTTGCTCCCTCATCTCCCCATCATCTGCCTTTCCCTGATTAGCGCACATTTGAACCTGTCCTTTGGAGCCCAGGGAAGGTCTTGAAGGCTGAGTGAAGCCTATTGACTACAAACAAGAAATGGGGGACACGGAAACCCTTTTGTGGATAGGAGCTCCACGGGGTCCTGCTCAGTTTTGATGCCATAGTTCACCAAGCACACTCCAGCCCTTTACTTCCTTGAATTTGTAAGGAAGGCTCTCTCCACTCAGATTTCCCTTTCTTTCATCTTGATCTATCAACCTTCTACTGGTTCTGTAAGACCTAGCTCCAAAGATTTATCTTGCAGGAGGAACTCTTTCATGAACCCCCCTATCCACCCCCATTTTCTCACTGCACTACTCCACATTCTGCTTTACATTTTGGTTATTTGTACATGTTGTCTTATTTTTCCATTTTATTGAGTTATAATTAATATACCGTAAAATCCATCCATTCTAAGTATACAATTCAGAGATGTTTTAGTAGGTTTCTAACATTGTGCAACCAACCCCACAGTCCAGTTTTAACGTGTGTCTGTCACTCCGAGAAGCTTACTCATGGCTGTTTGCAGTCTGGTTTCACCCCAGCCCCAGGCACCTGCTCTCATTCTCTGTAGGTTGGCCTTTTCTGGATGTTCCATGTAAGTGGAATCAGTTCAGTTCAGTTGTTCAGTCATGTAGTAAATGGAATAGTACAATATATAATCTTTTTCTTCTGGCTTCTTTCAATTAACATAATCTTTTCAAAGCTAATTTATGTTGTAGCATGTTTTGGTAGTTCCGTTTTGTTGCTGAACACTATTCCTTGAAATTATAATTTACTGTCTATTAGGTAGGAGATCAGTCCTGGATGTTCTTTGGAAGGAATGATGCTGAAGCTGAAACTCCAGTACTTTGGCCACCTCATGCGAAGAGTTGACTCATTGGAAAAGACTCTGATGCTGGGAGGGATTGGGGGCAGGAGGAGAAGGGGACGACAGAGGATGAGATGGCTGGATGGCATCACCACTCAATGGACATGAATTTGAGTGAACTCCGGGAGTTGGTGATGGATAGGGAGGCCTGGCATGCTGCGATTCATGGGGTCGCAAAGAGTCAGACACGACTGAGCGACTGAACTGAACTGAACTGAGGTAAAGTTGATTGGATTAGTATTGTATTTATGGATATACCACATTTCATTTATTCATTAACCATTGGTTATCATTTGGATTGTTTTTAGCTTGAGATTATTATGAGTAATGCTATTTGCAATCTTTAGTGATCCAGTGGATGTTGGCAATTTGATCTCTGGTTCCTCTGTCTTTTCTAAAACCAGCTTGAACATCTAGAAGTTCACGGTTCATGTATTGTTGAAGCCTGGCTTGGAGAATTTTGAGCATTACTTTACTAGCGTGTGAGATGCGTGCAATTGTGCGGTAGTTTGAGCTTTCTTTGGCATTGCCTTTCTTTGGGATTGGAATGAAAACTGACCTTTTCCAGTCCTGTGGCCACTGCTGAGTTTTCCAAATTTGCTGGCATACTGAGTGCAGCACTTTCACAGCATCATCTTTTAGCGTTTGAAATAGCTCAACTGGAATTCCATCACCTCCACTAGCTTTGTTCATACTGATGCTTCCTAAGGCCCACTTGACTTCACATTCCAGAATGTCTGGCTCTCAGTGAGTGATCACACCATCGTGATTATCTGGGTCATGACAATCTTTTTTGTACAGTTCTTCTATGTATTCTTGCCACCTCTTCTTAATATGTTTTGCTTCTGTTAGGTCCATACCATTTCTGTCCTTTATTGAGCCCATCTTTGCATGAAATGCTCCCTTGGTATCTCTAATTTTCTTGAAGAGATCTCTAGTCTTTCCCATTCTATTGTTTTCCTCTATTTCTTTGCACTGATCACTGAGGAAGGCTTTCTTATCTCTCCTTGCTATTCTTTGAAACTCTTCATTCAAATGGGAATATCTTTCCTTTTCTCCTTTGCTTTTCACTTCTCTTATTTTCACAACTATTTGTAAGTCCTCCTCGGATAGCCATTTTGCTTTTTTGCATTTCTTTTCTTGGGGATGGTCTTGATAACTGTCTCCTGTACAATGTCACGAACCTCTGTCCATAGTTCATCAGGCACTCTGTCTATCAGATCTAGTCCCTTAAATCTATTTCTCACTTCTACTGTATAATCATAAGGGATTTGATTTAGGTCATACCTGAATGGTCTAGTGGTTTTCCCCACTTGCTTCAATTTAAGTCTGAATTTGGCAATAAGGAGTTCATGATCTGAGCCATAGTCAGCTCCCGGTCTTGCTTTTACTGACTGTATAGAGCTTCCACCTTTGACTGCAAAGAATATAATCAATCTGATTTTGGTTTTGACCATCTGATGATCTCCATGTGTAGCGTCTTCTCTTGTGTTGTTGGAAGAGGGTGTTTGCTATGACCAGTGCATTCTCTTGGCAAAACTCTATTAGCCTTTGCCCTGCTTCATTCTGTACTCCAAGGCCAAATTTGCCTGTTACCCCAGGTATTTCTTGACTTCCTACTTTTGCATTCCAGTCCCCTATAATGAAAAGGACATCTTTTGGGGGATGTTAGTTCTAAAAGGTCTTGTAGGTCTTCATAGAACCATTTGACTTCAGCTTTTTCAGCGTTACTGGTTGGGGCATAGACTTGGATTACTGTGATATTGAATGGTTTGCCTTGGACACGAACAGAGATCATTCTGTCGTTTTTGAGATTGCATCCAAGTACTGCATTTTGGATTCTTTTGTTGACTATGATGGCTACTCCATTTCCTCTAAGGGATTCCTGCCCACAGTAGTAGATATAATGGTCATCTGAGTTAAATTCACCCATTCCAGTCCATTTTAGTTCTCTGATTCCTAGAATGTCGACGTTCACTCTTGCCATCTCCTGTTTGACCACTTCCAATTTTCCTTGATTCATGAACCTAACATTCCAGGTTCCTATGCAATATTGCTCTTTACAGCATAGGACCTTGCTTCTATCACCAGTCACATCCAAAATTGGTTGTTGTTTTTGCTTTGGCTCCATCCCTTCATTCTTTCTGGAGTTATTTCTCCACTAATCTCCAGTAGCATATTGGGCACCTACCAATCTGGGGAGTTCCTCTTTCAGTATCCTATCTTTTTGCCTTTTCATACTGTTCATGGGATTCTCTAGGCAAGAATACTGAAGTGGTTTGCCATTCCCTTCTCCAGTGGACCACATTCTGTCAGACCTGTCCACCATGACCCGCCCGTCCTGGGTGGCCCCACGGGCATGGCTGAGTTTCACTGAGTTGGACAAGGCTGTGGTCCATGTGATCAGACTGGCCTGTTGTCTGTGGTTGTGGTTTCAGTCTGTCTGCCCTCTGATGCCCTCTCTCAGCACCTACCGTCTTACTTGGGTTTCTCTTGCTTGGACCTGGGATATCTCTTCACGGCTGCTCCAGCAAAGCACAGCTGCTGCTCCTTACCTTGGACATGGGCTATCTCCTCACATCCGCTCCTCCTGACCTTGGACGTGGGGTATCTCCTCTCAGCCTCCACTCCTGACCTTGGATGTAGGGTAGCTCCTCTTGGCCACTGCTCCTGACCTTGGACATAGTCTTGTAGTGTGTATTTGTTAATCCCAAACTCCTAATTTACCCTTTCCCCACCTTTTCCCTTTGGTAACCATAAGTTTGTTTTCTATGTCTACGGGTCTATTTCTCTTTTGTGTATACATTCATTTATATCATTTTTTTTTTAGATTTCACATACGAGTGACATCATATGGTATTTGTCTTCCTCTGTCTTCACTTAGTACAATAACCTCTAGGTCCATGCATTGTTTTGCTATTGTCTGTGGGTGAGTAGTATTCCCTTGTATGTACGTACCCCATTTTCCTTACCCATTCTTCTGTTGATGGACGTTTAGGTTCTTTCTGTGTCGTGACTACTGCAGACAGTGCTGCGCTGAACTGCACTGAGAGTGCTGCATGCGTCTTTCTGAATTACGGTTTTCTCAGGGTATATGCCCAGGAGTGGAATTGCTGGGTCATATGGTAGCTCTAATCTTAGTGGTTTAAAGAACCTCCATCCCGTTCTCTCTAGTGGCTGTGCCAGTTTACATGCATGTGGTAAATTTATATACAACTTTTTAAGAAACCACCCAGTTGTTTTTCAAAGTGACTCTAAGCATTTCATCCGTTCACTCCTATCAGACTCATTCAGAGGTTTCCAGTTTCTCCATGTCCTTGTTAATGCTTCGTATTGTCTATATTTTTTATTACACCCATTCTAGTGGGCGAGTAGTGGTACTTTATGGTTTTCATTTGCATTTTCCTAAAAACTAAAGATGTTGAGCATCTTTTCAAATGCTTATTAGGCATTTGTATTGGTGGAATGTCTGTTTAAATTGCCTATTTTTAAAATTGGGTTGTCTGTCATTTTATTGTTAAGTTGTAGCATTGGTAGACGGAGAAGGCAATGGCAACCCACTCCAGTGTTCTTGCCTGGAAACTCCCATGGATGGAGGAGCCTGGTGGGCTGCCGTCTATGGGGTCGCACAGAGTTAGACACGACTGAAGTGACTTAGCAGCAGCTTAGCAGCAGCATTGGTAAAAAGTGTTGTTCAGATCTCTATTCTTAACTGATTTTCTTTCTAGTTGTCTTATCAGTTATTAAGAGGGATATTAAGGTCTGTATCTATTATCACTGAATTGTTTATTTCTCCTTTCATTTGTCAGTTTCTGCTTCGTTTATTTTGGGGCTGTCTTATTATTTTGATGTCATTAGGTTTACATCTACCATTTTGTAATTTGTTTTACATCTCGTATCTTTTTGGTTTCTTTCATCTTTATTGCCTTCTTCTGTGTTAAATAGTTATGCTTTATTTTAATTCCTTCTCTCCTTATGTTTTGAGTTATTTTCCTAGCGATTGCATCTACAATATGCATCTTAAGTTGTCACAGTCTACTTCAGATCAGTACTAACTTAATTCCTATAAAATATGGAAGCTTTGCTCCAATGCAGCTCGGTTTCTTCCTCCTCATTTGTGCCACTGCCGTACATACATTATATCTGTATTTGTTGTAAATTAAACATTACATTTATTGTTTAATGTATCCTATACCTCTTATTATTTATTTTCTTAATATTTGAGTATCATCAGATGTGAGAACACTCCTAGCATTCTTTTTTAATTTTTTTCATATTTTCTTCATATAAATTGTATACTTCTGCTTATTTATTTGTTTATTTGGGGCCATGCTAGGTCTTCATTGCTGTGCATTGGGCTTTCTCTAGTTGTAGCCAGTGGGGGTGGTTTTTCGTTGTGCTGTGTGGGCTTCTCTCTGGGTGGCTTCTCTCTGGGTGGCTTCTCTCGTGGCAGAACGCAGACTCCAGGTGCATGGGCTTCAGTAGTCTGGGCACGCGGGCTCAGTAGCTGCGACTCTCGGACTCTAGAGCGCAGGCCAGTAGTTTCGGCACACGGGCTTAGTTGCTCTGTGGCACGTGAATCTTCTTGGACCAGGGATCAAACCTGTCTCCCCCGCATCGGGGTGGATTCTTATCCACTGTACCACCAGGGAAGTCCACAATCCTATACCTTTTAAAGAAGTTAAAAGGAAAAGTAGATAGCCTTTTGTGTTTACCCACATATTTAATTTTCCTGATACTCTTTTTTAGTGTATACATTTGCATCACTCTGTGGTGTACTTTCCTTTCCACCTGAAGGAATTCCTTTAGTATTCCTTGCAAGGAAGATCTGCTAGCAATGAATTCTTCCAGTCTTGTTTATCTCAGAATATCTTTATTTTGCCTTCAGTTTCAAATGATAGTTTTTTTGGTCATGGGATCTGTGATTGATAGTTTCTTCTTTAAGTTCTTTAAATATGCTGTTCCACTGCTTTCTGTCTTACCTTGTTTCCAATGAAAAGTCAGCTCTTAATCTTATTGAACATCCCTTGTATGTGATGAGTTTTTTTTTTTTCTCTCCTTACTTCTTTGAAGGTCATCTGTTGTTTTTTTTGCCTTTTAGTAAGTGAACAGGTTATAATGTGTCTGGGCATAGATCTCTTTACTATTGCCCTACTTGGGATGTGTTGAGCTTCTTAAACCTATAGATTTATTTTTTTTTTTAGTAAATTTTGGATATTTTAGCCTTTATTTTTTTCAAATACTTTTTCTGCCCTTTTTATCTCTTCTTACATTATGGGACTTCCATTATATGTATATTCGTATACTTGTTGGTTGCCCATAGGCCTCTGAGCTTCTGTTCATTTTTCTTCTCAGTTCTTCAGATTGATACTATATTAATTTATCTTCCAGTTCACTGATTATTTCTCCTGACATCTCACATCAGATATTGAGCCTCTCTAGTGAAATTTTAATTTCAGTCATGCTTTTCAACTGCAAACTTTCCATTGTTTCTTCTTGTTGTTATAATAACTGTGTCTTTATTCAGATTCTCCATTCATTGGATTATTATGATATTGTTATTAAAATTTTAAACACGGATTTCTTTGGTGTTTTAAAGATTTATATTAGGTGCTCGGAGTCTTTGTTATGTCCAACAGTGAGGAACCACTTTGCCTCGACTTATGTTGATTACGTTTTTCCCCTGAGAAAGGAAAAGACTATGCTTTCCTGTTTTTGTTTTTTTTTTTTTCCTTTTTCATGACTCTTAATGTTTTATGAAAAATTGAGTGTATTAGATAATATATTCTCTCGGAGAAGGAAATGGCACCCCACTCCGGTACTCTTGCCTGGAAAATCCCATGGATGTAGGAAGGCTGCAGTCCATGGGGTCGCTGAGGGTCGGATACGACTGAGCGTCTTCACTTTCACTTTTCACTTTCATGCATTGGAGAAGGGACTGGCAACCCACTCCAGTGTTCTTGCCTGGAGAATCCCAGGAACAGGGGGGCCTGGTAGGCTGCCATCTCTGGGGTCGCACAGGGTCAGACACGACTGAAGTGACTTAGCAGCAGCAGCAGATAATATATTGTAGCAATTCTGGATTCAGTTTTCTGTGCACACCCTCACTCTCCAAGTGAGATTTGTTTGTTATTGCTGTTTAATTACGTACCTAGACCAAATCTGTGGAATCTGTCTCTGTTGTGGATGGTCACGGATATCTTGGCTCTGTTTTTGGTTTTTAATTCTTGTGTGTGTATGTGTATGTCTC
This sequence comes from Bos indicus x Bos taurus, assembly GCF_003369695.1. NCBI lineage: Eukaryota > Metazoa > Chordata > Mammalia > Artiodactyla > Bovidae > Bos > Bos indicus x Bos taurus. The sequence goes on along the minus strand of NC_040096.1, from coordinate 15,247,390 downwards.
CTGTTTTAAATTCTTATTTTATTTTTAAGTCTTTCTTCCTAGGAGTCACCTCTGTGTCTGCATAGTCAATGGTTGGTCATTTCAGATGCCTCAAGCGCTACGCTATTATTCAGACTTAAGGCAGCTTTTCGTCTTCCCAGCCTTTACTTTCCTCTGGGCCCTCTGGCCTCTCCTTCACCTGTGCACACAGGCTCGCAGGCAGGAGTGAGGAGAGAAAGTGGATCCTCTCTGCTCTCTTCTCCACTTGTGCGTGGCCTTTCAGTCAACAAGAGATCTGTGGGGGCTTATTCGGTCAGGACTGTTTGGTTGGTCTTCCCGTTAATTTTCTGTCTAGTCAGACCGTCTGTTGCTGGGCCCAGCCAGCATCAGGCCCCCAATGTAGCTGAAGTGGACTCTCCTGTCCATTCGCTGCTGGGATTGTTATTCTTACTTAGAGCACCATGGGATGTGGGTTTTCGCATCCACTGCAAATCCAGTGGACTCCCTCCAACCACACGGCTGCTGGTTTGCAAGGCCAGTCCACCTGGTAGAACCCCTCGGTCAACGGGAGGGGCATGGGACCCAGGGAGGGAACCCAGACCCCTACTGTTCTTACCAGAGGTTCGGAAGTTCTTGAAGAAATGCTCCTCAATTTGTTAAATGTTTTAGTCAGTTTCTAGAGTCTTGAAACAGTTGTTTTTGATAATTTTATCTGGCTTGAGCATTGTTCTTTGAGGAGAGGAAAGTTTAATTGGAGGATAATCGCTTTATAATATTGTGTTAGTTTTTTGCTGTACAAAAAGTGAATCAGTTATATGTGTACCTACATTCCCTCTCTCTTGAGCCTCCTTCCCAGCCTCCCCCTTATCCCACCCCTCTGGGGCATCACAGAGCACTGGGCTGACTCCTTGAGGTTTTCAGCAGCTCCCCACTAGCTGTCTATTTTACACACGCTGTGGGCTGCCGTCTATGGGGTCGCATAGAGTCGGACACAACTGAAGCGACTTAGCAGCAGCAGCAGCAGTGTACATATGTCGGTGCTACTGTCTCAATTCATCCCACACTGGAAAGGGATTTTATTAAGCTGCTCACACTGCTATTCTCACCCCCATTATCTTTTCCCATCTTTTAGAGAGGAAAAACCACGTGGCAGAAAAATCTTGCCTTGGTTAAAGGCATGCAGCCTGACACCAGACCTCGTGGGCTTTAATTAGCCCTGACCCTTTCTGCCTGAAAGAACGTGGGCCAATTACTTAACCTCTGGGCCTCTGCCTCCTTAACCATAAAGTGGGGATAATAATAGTACCTGCCTAATGGGATTATTGTGAGAATGAAGTGGGTTCATACACAGAGAGTGGTAGGAGCAGTGCCTGCTGCACCGTAGTGCTACAAAATGTTAGCTTGTGTTATTTCAGGGAGGGTTGGGACTTACCTAGGACTTCAGTTCCCATATCCTTGGCCTACTACCTTGCCCACAATCAGTCCCTCTGACCCACAGATCATCTTCATTAAGTGATGCTTGAAGTGTGGAGGAAATGAGGGCAACTCTCAGAGAAACCGCAGGCGCGAGGAGGAAAGACTGCGGGGGACCCGAGGAACAGATGGCTCTGTGCCTTGTTGAGGCCAAATGCTGTTCAGTCTTTGTCTTGGGCTCATGGGTATTTTTCCTCCCAGCACCAGGAACTGCCTGAAATGTCCAAGTGCTGCCCACGTACTGTATTGAGTTTGAGACCAGGTCTGCTCTGTTCCACTAAGCAATTAATTAGCACGGTTCCCACATTTCAGAAATTTCCTTGTATCAGGCTCCAGGGGTGGACAGAACAGCTTGGCCAAGCTGCTGCTTTTGTCGTTGTTCAGTCACTCAGTCGCTGACCCTTTGGGACCCCGTGGACTGCAGCACTCAGGCTCCCCTGTCCTTCACTATCTCCTGGAGTTTGCTCAAACGCATGTCCATTGAGTCGACAATACCATCCAACCACCTCCTGCTCTGTTGCCCGCTTCTCCTCGTGCTCTCAAGCTTTCCCAGGATCATGGTCTTTTCCAATGAGTCGGCTTTTTGCATCACGTGGCCAAAATATTGGAACTTTAGCAGCAGTCCTTCCAATGAATATCCATGGTTGATTTCCTTTACGATCGAGTGGTTCAATCTCCTTGCTGTCCAAGGAACTCTCAAGGGTCTTCTCCAGTACCACACTTCAAAAGCATCAATTCTTTGGCGTTCAGCCTTCTTTATGGTCCAACTCTCATATCCATACCTGACTACTGAAAAAAACGTAGCTTTGACTATACACACCTTTGGTCGGCTTCTTTAGGTACTTGCACAGAGGGGAGGACCACTGGGGAACCGCAGGATGACAGGGGAACTTACAATGTGTGTTTACCAACCCAGGTTGCTGTGTGCCTGTGCAGAGCCATCACATCTGTGGGAATTGGTACTGTTGCCACCAGCGGGCACAATGGGGTATGGACTGAATTCTGTCCCTGCTCATCACCTTGGTGGGTCACTGTTGAGCAGGACAGATGTATGTAGTGACTGGCTTATCCAGCCTGAGCCCCACTCACTGCTCAGAAGCAGGGCTGCAGACATGATAAAACAACTCTTGCTCTCAAGGAGTTTCATTCTTCATGGGCCATGCCGGACAGGCCAAAACAGTGTTGGCCAGGGAGAAGGTAAAGACAGGGGATGTTCATGGAAGAGGTGTCATTTGAACTGCCTGCTGTTGGATAAGGAGGGGTTTCTGCGGAGACTGGGTATGGAATGGATGGTATTTGCTCATTTGCAGACCAGGGTAGGAAAGTGAGAGCGGGGCTTGCTGACCCCTCCTTGTGCAGGAAGCTGACGAGAAGCAGAATGCAGCTGGATCTCCACGGGTCTGCCAACTGAGGACAGGGAACTTGGGCTTTCCTCATTGGCAGTGGGCATCACTGGAGAGTTTTACGTGGAGAATTAATTGGGGGATGGACTGAATGAGGTGAGACAGCAAAGAGCACAGCAGTCCCTGCAGGTGCACTTGGGAGAAATCGGGGAGGAAGAGGGGATGAGCAAGAGGACTGAGACCTTCGGGGTCTGGAGGAGGGAGTGGGAGGATGGGGAGGGAGAGGAGGAAGAGCAGAGGCCAGTGGGATGAGGGATCGAGGAGGGCCAGGGGGTTTCTGTGACCTGGGACAGGGCAGATGATATCCCCGGATACAGAGGTCAGAGGGGCTGGGCCCGCTGAGTGGTGAGGAGGGCAGAATTCTGTGCTGGGAGCTGCGGAGGCCAGGCGCAGTGACTGTCCGGGGCTGCAGGCAGGGACCAGGGGTCATGAGCATGTGGGAGGTGGAGCATGTGGAGACCCTCCCATGAGAATAGAGCAGTGACTTCAGAACCCTCAGAGGTGACCTTGGAGAATCCTGGCCAAGAGAACAGGACAGAGCAGGATGAGCAGAGGTATGGAAGGACGGCAGCTAAGCGGTGCATGTCACAAGAGAGAGGGGCCGGCAGGGTCAGAGGTCAGAGAAAGCCCAGCCGATGAGGGCAGGAAAATAGCACACCCATCGAAGATGTAGGAGCTCCTCGGGAAGTTTCAGCAGGAGCAGCTTCCACGGCCCTGGCAGTCGGAGAGCGCCACTGCTCCGTGTTGACTTGAGTGTGAACAACAGGGCCATCTACTCTGCAGACATAGACTTTCTTTTGTAGTTCTCTAAATATTTATTTATTTTGGCAGTGCTGGGTCTTAGCTGCGGCCCACAGGATCTTTAGTTGTGGCACGTAGGATCTAGTTCCCCAACCAGGGATGGAACCTGGGCCCCCTGCATTGGGAGCTCGGAGTCTTAGCCGCTGGACCCCCAGGGAAGTCCCAAGCATGGAAGGAAAGATGAACAATGGCAGTGACCAGAAGGTGATTTTAAGTTTGGGTTTTGACATGGGTGGGCTTTGGCCAAGCTTGGGGAGAGAATGGAGACGCGGCCAGTGGAGGGGAGAGATAAAAGGAGGCAGAGTGGAGGAGGGGGGTCTTCAGGAGAGAAGGAGGGGTGGCTGGGCAGAGGGAGCCGTGCTGAGTGGGGGGAGGCTGGAGCTCAAGTGGGCACCCCCTTCTAGCTCCGCCCCGAGTCGCCTCCCACATCAGGATCCAGCAGGAGAGACTCTGTTGTCGCCTCCACACTTACGTCCACTTCTCTAGCTTTTCAATCAGTTACAGGGACCCCTGTGGATACTTGGTTCGTATATTGGCACAGCAGCTTTATCTCCTTGAACAAGGTAAGTTGCATCCAACAAGTCATAGACTATCTTACTCAGCGAGGAGCAAGGCCAAGTGGTGCTGAGGACTTGTTTCTAGCGTTGGCTGGGGGACATGGGCTGAGCAAGGCCAAGTGGTGCTGAGGACTTGTTTCTAACATGGGCTGGGGGACATGGACTGAGCAAGGCCAAGTGGTGCTGAGGACTTGTTTCTAACGTGGGCTGGGGGACATGGGCTGAGCGTCAGGAAGCATTGTTGTCACTCACAGGCGTGTGTGTGTGTGCACTAAGTTGCTTCAGCTATGTCTGCCTCTTTGTGACCCCACTGACTGTGGGGTCCGGCTGGCCAGGCTCCTCTGTCCATGGGATTCTCCAGGCAAGAATTCTGGAGTGGGTTGCCATTCCCTTCTCCTGTAGGCGTGTGATCCTGGACTAACTATGCCTCTGCTCTGGTCTCCTGGGTCCTCCCAGTAAAGTGCTGGAGGCGGGGCAGGGGGCGGTGGCTAGGTCATCTTCAGCATCCATTTTGGCAGGAACGTCTGTCATTCCCTCCATCCATGAACGTGTGTTCCCAGTGAAACTTGAGGGTGCGCTGTACCTGAGATGCACTGAAATGGCAGTTGAAGGATCTGTAACAGGATTTGAACAGTGAGCTGGTGTGAGCAGGCTGGAGAAGATGAACTCTTTCCTTCATTGCTCTGACACCAAAACTGGACTATATCCGAGTCTTCTGGAAGCTTTTTTAATGCACATGAGCAAGCAGTGTTTTGTTCTGACCCCTGTTTATGTTACGCCTGGATACACAGGCTTTGGCAACCGTATTATTTTCTTATCAGCTTATTTGGGTGGTTCATTGCTGAGAGAGAATATAATTAGGTGTAAGTAGATTATCTTGGTAGTCAGGACTTAACCTTACCTGTCTGGTGGTTTGCTCTTAAGGAATTTATAAGTAATGACTTTGTACACTGTCCTGGTAGAAGCAGTTCATGTGTAGCCTACTCCTGTGGGATTACAAGTAAAACCAGGAGACCAGGCAGAAAAAGAAATGCTTAAGCATAGCTCTGGCATTGTTGTTGATGTTGTTCAGTCACTCAGTCGTGTCCAACTCTTTGCAGCTCCATGGAATGCAAGTCCATGGAATGCAGCATGCCAGGCTTCCCTGTCCTTCACTATCTCCTGGAATTTGCTCAAATTCATGTCTACTGAGTTGGCGATGCCATCCAAACATCTCATCCTCTGTTGGCCCTTTCTCTTCTCGCCCTCAGTCTTTCTCAGCATCAGGGTCTTTTCCAGTGAGTCGGCTCTTTGCATCAGGTGGCCCACTGTTATTGCTCTAGCATGGCTGCAGACTTGAGTCAAGAGATTCCTGGTATGCAAAGCAAAAAGGGAAATACAGTTATACTCTTTCCTGTTTAATAGTCTTTGGTTGGAGGTTCCTGGAGGGACAGGGATGGGAAACGATAAAATTAGTTCCTAGGGAAAGCAGAGCTTTTTCTAGTACTTAATGAAAACCGTTTCTCATATCAGCTTTATCCTAGTGTTTCTGAAAGTACATATATATTTTCTCAAGGGATTCACAGTATTTGAAAAAAGAAGGCCTCCACAGTCAGCAGTTTCAGAAACTATATATCTCAATGGATAATTAACAATGAATATTACCTTTGGGGGATCTCTCATAGTTTTGTAAAGAAATCTATTTATCTTTGTTAATCCAGAATTTTTAAAATTTCTATGACTTCATAATGTTTTTCCTTCCTACATAGCTTTAAAAAAAAACACGTATTTATTTAAACTGGAAGATAATTACTTTACAGTATTGTGATGATTTTTTTGCCATACATCAGTATGAATTGGCTATAGATGTACATGTGTCCCTTCCCTCCTGAACCCCCCTCCCACCTCCCTCCCTACCCCACCCCTCCAGGTTGTCACAGAGCCCCGACTTTGAGTGCTCTGTGTCATACATCAAACTTGCACTGGTTATGTATTTTATATGCTTTTTAGACAGTTTTCTTTCTTTGGCTGCACTGAGTCTTAGTTGTGGCACTCGGCATCTTTGATCTCTGTTACAGCATATGGAATCTTTAGTTGCGGCATACAAACTCTTAGTTGTGGCATGCAGAATCTATTTCCCTGATCAGGAATCGAACTTAAGCCCCCTGCTTTGGGAGCCTAAAGTCTTAGCCACTGGACTACTGGGGAAGTCCCTCCCTGCACAGCTTTTAACAGTAACTCCATTTGGCTGGGGGTTGGGGGGGATGGCTTCCCTGGTGGCTCAGATGGTAAAAAATAAAATCTGCCTGCAATACAGGAGACCCAGGTTTGATCCCTGGGTGGAGAAGATCCCCTGGAAGAGGGAATGGCTACCCACTGCAGTATTCTTGCCTGGAGAATCCCATGGACAGTGGAGCCTGGCGGGCTACAGTCCACAGGGTCACAAAGAGTCAGACAGTACTCAGTGACTAACACTCACTTTCTTCCACATTTTTTTAAACAGCAGGCTTAGCTGACAGAGCCCGGTAGCCTTCTCCACCAAGGTCAGGGGTGCCTCCCCCCGGCAGGGAGCCTAGTACTCAGTCACTCAAGTGTGGAGTCAGTGGGACTGGGCATCAGTCCTGGCCCCTCTGCTCACCAGCTGCATGGCCATCAGTGGGACAGTCATCTTCTCCAGCCTCAGCTTTCTCATCTGTAAAACTGGATAATGATATGACCCACCTCCTGGAATCATCATGTATAATCATCATGAATAATCACTATGTCAATAGAGCCTGCAAGACCATCCCTGGATAAGTAAATAATAAGTGTTCTTTGGGTTGTAATGAATCTTCCCCCCATTCCGGAAGGTACCCCGCCTGGAGGCCACATTCCTCCCACGTGCCTGGGTACAAACTTGAGTGCTTCTTTGGGTACTGACCGTGCTTCTCTTTATTCTGGCAGTGAGCAGCTCTCTTGGCTGTTTGTGATAGCTATCTTCATAGTTGTCTATTATACTATGAGCTGGTTAAGGGCATCTGCAGCCCTGAGATTAGAACCTGGCCCAGCTACTCTGTCTGGGGTTTTCAGTCCATCTAACACTAAGCACAGGCCCTAGGGCATGTAGTGAGTCTGATTCAGTGAACACGGCTCTGTCTGGGGAGTATGTGTGTGTGTACATCGTTAGTGTATCAGATGGAAATCTCTCTCTTAAGACTGGTCCTCTATACTTTTTTGTTGAATGTAATTCTTGTTAAGGAAATCATTTAACTTATATTGTTCTTGAAGTTTCTCTAATAAAAGAGACCTGGCACCACATAAATTGTGAATTCAAAGAATCGTCTCAAGTCCTGTGAAAGGTACTAAACACAGACTATTAATAATAGTCAGGACTGATGCAAAAGATTTCTGGTAATACGTTTATAGCTCAGTCACTGAGTGAAAGAAAATTCTATTATCTGTGCCCAGTAGGGACAGAAAACCCTTGTTTTTCTGCAGTGGACCACTGAGCTATAGAGAAAAATCAATGGTGAAACTCATAAGTAGGAAGCAAATTTAGAGTTTTTTTTTTTTTTTTTTAAAGAATAGGATCATAAAATATGACACATTCTCTTAGAATTAAGTGAACATAAGATTTCACTAAATATAAAGAATTTAAAAAAAAGATGCCTCTGTTGTACTTTAGGGCTATTTAGGAGAAAATGTAAGCAGGAGAAGAGAGAAAGCAAGAAACAGGGACTAGGGGGGGAAATGGTCTGAAAAAGATGCAAATAATGCAGAAGACAGAGGAAGTCTTAGAGACACAGGTGAGTGAGGTCTTTCTAAGGAAAGAGGATCCACTACTCTGGGTCTCAGACAGAGTGATCAGAGGAAAGCGATGGTCTCTTATTAAAGACCCAGGTGCAGAGAGGGCTGGCGGATGCTGCTTCTAGGAAAGGTACGGCCGTGTTGCACATTCGCAACCTCAGGCATAACTGCAGTCACAGTCACATTGTACAGCATGTTTCCTTCTCATTTTGACCATATGGCAAGATTTAAAGGATTAATCATCACCTCTGTATTACAGACCAGGAAAGGGGGGTTGCAGGCGTGTTAAATGCATGACCATTTCAAAATCCCTCATGTCTTCCATCCACCCTTCTTCTCATCCTTTTCCAAAACATGCTGATGCCTGTGGCATGGGCTGGAGGCCAGAGGCATGTCTGCACCACAGTTTCTCTGTGTAATTCTTATTCTGTTTTTTTTTTTTTAAAGAATTTTATTGTTGTAAATTTACACCCATTTATTATGTGGCCATAAAAGGGGCTAATTCATCCCATCAGAAATAAAGTGACATAGGGCTTCCCTGGTGGCCCAGTGACTAAGACTCCACACTCCCAATGCAAGGGGCCCGAGTTCAATCCCCAGGCAGGGAACTAGATCCTGCATGTCGCAAATAAGGGTTTGCGTGCTGCAAGGAAGATCACAGATCCCTTGTGCCACAACTAACACCTGGCATAGCCAAATACATACTTTTTTTAAAGGCAGCATTAAAAAAGAAGTAATAAAGCAACATTGGCTGTTTGTCTTCCCTGGCTGACCCATGAGGCGGGTGGGCAGTCTGTCTGCCACCAGGGCAATTCCAGGGCTCACTGTTGTGCTGTCCTCTGATACCTGGTTCTGCAAACCTCAGATCCTGGAATTCACAAGTCACTACCTTGTGTGTGCTATTTCCCCTGTGCCCTAAATGACTCACTCCAAGGAGCTGCTGTTCAGGTGAAAACAGAACCACGCAACGTGCCTCCTCACCTGATGCACTTAATGCTGCTGCTTCGTCGTAGGGAGACACTGTCCGAGCTTTTGAGGTTGGGCCCCTTCCTGCCTTTGCTGTGAGACACATCCTGGCCCATCAGACAAGCAATTGATATGGGCTTGAAAATTCCTTCCACAGGCTTAGAAAACAAACTTGCATTGAAGTTGTGCCGAGAACGGCTTTTCCATGTCAGCAGCAGGAGCACTTTGCAAGCTTGTTGTAAACGGCCAGCATTGTTATTGCCAGACGCGGAAATAAGGCAGTTTCCCGTACTGGATGGTGGAGAAGCCAGCAGGATTTTGGCAATCTGTGGCCTGAGACCAAGTCCAGCCATAGCTTATTTTCATTAATAAAGTTTTCTTGGAATGCAGCTGTAGCCATCAGTTACATACTGCCCAGGGATGCTGCTTGGGCACTCAGATGGCAGAGTAGAAGAGTCGCTATAGAGACTGAATGGTCCAGATGCTGAAAATATTTACTACCTGGTTCTTCATGGAAGAAGTGCTCATCCCTGTTCAGGAGCTCGGGGCCTTTCTTTGACTGCGGTTTAACGTGAGGTTGACAGCCAGACTGTTTCTGCGTCTGCTCTCAGCATCACCGGGCCCCGCTGCTGGGCATGTGGTTTGCAAGTACAGCTCACACTCCCCGGGGGGCACGGTTGCTGGACTGTAGTGTCCTGTGCCCCTTGGAGTAGAAGGGCTTCCAGGTGTAGCTTCTCTGTACTTGTGGGCTCTCCCCACCCTTCTCAGCCCTCATGTGGGCTCCAGATTGAGCTGGAGAGACTCCCCGAGTTCCTCCTGGGCCCCATCTTCCTGGACCCAGACTGTCAGCTGTGGCTCTGCTGCTGTTTGCTCCCGAGACACCCCACATCGGCGCCCTTCTCTGTGGGCCTGACAGCGCGTGCCTGCGGAAGCCTCACTTCTCTCCAGCACCGCTGAAATCATCGCCAGGGCAGTTTTTCCTCCCTCCATCCCACGCCCTGCTGCCAGGATAGTGTCTCCGAGGGATGGCTCCTGCTCAAGAACCTCCCTTGGCTCCCCAGTGACCTCCAGATCAACCTCAGCCTGGTCTTCAAGGCTGTTTCATCTCCCCACAGGGCTCTTGTAACTGAAAGTGGGGTCCACCTGGTTGTCACTCAAAAGCCGATAAAGAGGTCAGGTTGGTGGAAAGGAAAGTTTGTTTTATTGTGGATGCCAGCAACTGAGGGTAGTGGTAGGGGGTGGATGCCTGTTCAAAGGCCGATTCCCGCCCCCCCACCCTACCAACAATCAAAGGCTTTTTTATAGGCTGAGGGAGGGGGCTACCTGCAGAAACAGCACAGTCAGTTCTGACAGTCACCTGGCAGTTGCCATCCGTGGTCTGACCAGCATCATCTTGATTGTTTTAAGTGCAGTTAGTCTTCATTTCCAGGGTTAGCTTGTTCTCATTTCCTCGAGGCCAGTTCTTGGAATTGTGGCAGCTCATGTCATAGCTACAGTCTGGTCATCATGCAGTTAACTCTTTCCATGTGGCGGGGGTTTCAGTATCCATTAGACAGCTCACAAGATATGGTTCAGAATATTATCTACAGCCCTTGAGAAGGAACTGAAGACCTTTGCCTTTCCTTCTCCAGGGGATCTTCCCAACCCAGGGAGCTAACCCGGGTCTCCTGCATTGCAGGCAGATTCTTTACCATCTGAGCCATCAGGGTATCCCCACTTACGGACTAAGCCATTATTATTTGGTCTCCTTTACCTGTTCGTCTTTGCTTCTGCATTTTCTCACTTCTCTGATTGGACTTATTCTTTGGCTAAAGCTTTTCTACAGACAGAGGCAGGCTGAGGACACGGCGGGGAGGGACCATGGTGTCCTGCTCCCTTTCCCCCAGGCTGGTCTGAGCTCGCCCTCCTCAGTGCCTCCCCCACCGCACTGATCTTCACTCTTAGAAAACTGTGCCTCACCACGCCCCCCTCCCATCGCCCATGTATTAAAATCCAACTTATTCTTGTTGCATCCCAGATCGATCTTCCTCCACTTGCAGCCAGAGGTGTGTTCTCATATCCCTTGAACCTCCTGCCACTCTAATGCATGGCCCTACAAGGCCAGCTGTGTTGTTAGGACCCTTTCTTTCTCCTCTCCCCCAGGTCTTAAACCCCCACAGGGCAGGGATTCCTTCTCAGCCTTAGTCATGTTCCTTGTACTTCCCACCCCAAGCAGGCTTTCTGTGTGGCTCTATTTGGAAGTCACATGGTGCATGCACACCATGGATGTGGGTACCAGTGGCGGTGAATCCTGACCTCATGGTGCTCTTATTGTTAGCCTTGCTGCACAGGTGTGGAGACAGCGCAGAAAGATCCACGTGGCCAAGTGCTGTCAAAGCCAGATTTGAGTTGGAGGCCCCGGTGCTCCACCCCATAGGACCAGGGCGCGCTGTTGTGAGCACCCTGCACTTGGGCCCTGGCATCCACGCACACTCCCCCACCTGCCTGTGTATTAGCATCACCTGGGAGCTTTCACAGACTCCCTCCTGGGCCCCGGCCTCACACATTATATCTCAGTCCCTGTGGGGGTGGGGTAGGGGGCAGTGCTGGTGTGTTTTCCAGGTGATTCTAGTCTAGTCCCCACCCCCTACTCCAGAATAAGAAAATGGACAGGTTGGGGGAGGGCTCACGCAGGCAAGCCTGAGCTTCAGCTACTGCTCCAGGAGCTCGTCTGCGTGTTCCGTGACCCCCTGGTAAAACTGGCCCTTTCAGAGGTGAGAAAAGACCCATCTGTCCATGGTCTCCTGTCTCAGGGCATTTCTGACTACTCTTTGCGACCCCATGGACTGCAGCCCGCCAGGCTCCTCTGACCATGGGAAGCTGGACATACCCTCATAACCCAGGGAAGCTGAAGGTCTCCCTTTGGGGCTGGGCTCCCTGCATGGGGCAAGTGCCCGCCAGTGTGCACCCCAGACTCCCTAAGAGGTGAGCCTCCCCACATGCAACCCAGCTTTCCCACAGGAGGAGGAGAGACTGGATGTGAGCCAGAAGTGAGGGAGGGCTTTCAATTGGCATCTCTTTAAAAAAAAGCGGGGGCTTCCCTGGTGGCTCAATGGTAAAGAATCCACCTGCCAAACAGGAGATGCAGGTTCACTCCCTGGGTTGGGAAGATCCCCCAGAGGAGGAAATGGTAACCCACTCCAGTATTCTTGTCCAGAATCCCATGGACAGAGGAGTCTGGCAGGCTGAAGTCCATGGGGTCACAAAGAGTGGGACATGACTTAGTGACTAAACAACAGCCACAAAAAGCAAGCTTTTTAATCTTGAGGGGAGACAGGCTTACTGAGGATGGAGAGCCCAGTGGAGCAGTATTTCCAAAGTCTGGTCCACAGATCAGCAGTATCCACATCATTTGGGAGCTAGTTAGAAATGTAAATTCCCAGATGCATCCCAGATGCTCTGAGTCAGAGGTGACTCTGAGCTTGGGCTCCAGCAGTCCCATACCCTCCGGGTGGTTTTGCTCCTAATGAAGGTTGAGAACTGTTGCTCTCTATTGATGGTAAGTATCTGTGTGGACAGGCTTCCCTGTCCACACAGGGAAGAAAAGAATTTGCCTGCAATGCGGGAGACACAGGTTCAATCCCTGTGTCGGAAGAAGGAAAATCCCTGGAGAAGGAAATGGCAACCCACTCCAGCATTCTTGTCTTTAGAACCCCATGAACAGAGGAGCCCAGCAGGCTACAGTCCGTGGGGTTGCAAAGAGTCAGACTTGACTAAGCAACTAACACTTTCACTTTTCACTTTCACGTGTGTGGGACACTTGGAGTGTCGGTGGTGTTCATACGTCCCCCACGCTGGGCACCAGAGATTTACCACCCCAACCCAGGGTTTTTTTTTATAAAACCTCAGACTCCTGGGCCTCATCTCAGGATTTGGGAATCTATATTTTTAACCAGTGCTCCAGGATATTCTGAAATTCAAGTGTATTTTTTTGTTTTTAAATTGGGATAGCAGAAACCTGATAAATATTGTGTTCCTTTAATAATCACTTTATATCTACTTAGTGCAGGGTGAGGACACCTCCTCTTTTCCTCCTGGAGCTTCCTTCACCTCTAATTATCAAGACATTGCCATCAGTCCTGTTAGCTGTTAAGTAGAGACAGCCATCGCTGCTGGCAGGCATCTTCCTCATTGTTGGATTATTCATTGCCACCTATGAGCCACAAGTGGGTTTATGGCCTCGTGCATACTTAATTAGTTGAACTTCTCCAAATTATGGTTTAAATAAGTGAAGACATTAGCCTCTGACATAATTGGGCCACAAAGTATCTTTTCAGAATATCTGTGTAGCTTAACTCTAGATTCAAAGAGGTGTCCGTGAAGCTTTGAAGAGGTCACAGGGTCAAGGAGGTCAGGACCCTACTACTCCTATTCTTGCAGGAGTGGGGGCCCCCTTCCAGGACTGGAGAGAGGGCTCTTGTCTAACACTTGGACATGAATTGTCCTAGGAGACACACGTGCTGACAGAGCAAGAGACTTTATTGGGGAGGGGCGCCCAGGTGGCGAGCAGGAGGTAAGGGAACTCAGGAGAACTGCCCTGCCACGCGGCTCCCTGTCTCAGGTTCCATGGTGATGGGGTTAGTTTCCAGGTTGTCTCTGGCCCCTCATTCTGACTCAGGGTCTTTCGTGCAGCCCTCAGCCAGGATAGGTTCTGGTGAGGAGGATCCTGAGAGGTGGGTAGGATGTGTGGGACCTTCTGGAATTCTTCCTCTTGGTAGTGGCTCATTGGTCCGGTGTTCCTTGCCAGGACCTCCTGTTGCAAGGTAACTCATGCAGAGGGTCGCTGTGGTGCCTGGCCAGGGTGGATGGTTTCGGCCAGTGTTTCCCCTCCTACTGTCTCCCCTGTGGGTCGCTCTGCAAGGAGCAGGTTTGAGGCAGGACAAGAGTCACAGGCATGGGCCCCTGCGTGCTCTAGAAGAGCAGGTTCTTTTTTGTTTGGCCCACAGCTGCCTCTCGCCTTGCCACCCTATGTCATCATTATCGTCCATGCCTGTGTGATGTGTTATGACAGGGCACACCTGCTAGAACGGAGTGGCACTCACATTTCAGATCTGCTCCCAGGGACGATGTCACAAAGCCTCATGGCAGAAACGGATTACACTTTCTGCTCATGCCTGCCTGTCCTTCCTCCCAACGGCTATTGCCCTCTCCTCCCCAGCTGGAGGTCACCAGGCTGCAGACCCGCCAGCCTGCTCGAGGGCCACCCAGGAGATGCTGCCCACACATGTCCACTTCTGTTACTGCCTTCTATTATTTTAGTTAATTTTTAAATTTGTGGCTGTGCTGGGTCTTGGTTGCTGTGCGGGCTTTTTCTCTAGCTGCGATGAGTGGGGAGTGCTCTCTGATTGCAGTGCACGGGCTTCTCACTGCGGTGGCCTCTCGTTGCAGAGCACGGGCTCCAGGGTGCATGGGCTCAGCTGTGGCAGCTCCCAGGCTCCATAGTCGTGGCCCACCAGCTTAGTTGCTCGGTGGCATGTGGGATCTTTCCGGATCAGGGATCAAACCTGTGTCTCTTGCATTGGTAGGCAGATTCCTTACCACTGAGCCACCTGGGAAGCCCGTTACAAAGGAAAGAAGGGGCTAAATGAAACCTTCCTTTTCACTCGTCCATATCTTTGGCCAAGATCTCTGGGCGCATTTGAGAGCCATTTTAATGAGACCAGGAATCATGAAACTTCTTTTCTCGACCATGGCCACTACTTGGTGCTTGAAAAACAATCTAACTTATAGCTCAAGCTGCACGAGTTGTGAGCTGGCCTTGATTTGAGTAGAAAGACAACAGAAACAGGAATCAGAATCGGAATGCTGATGAAGGAGGGCGACACAGCTGTCCTGTCCTTGGTCATGAACAGGGACCTGCACAGTCCTGGGCCCTGCTCTGCAGGGCACACCCCAGGCCCAGGGCTGACAGAAAGGCTGTGGTAGTTTGTGTCGTTGCCTTGGTGCTGTGCTAACCCAGGTAGAAGCATCCAGAGGGCTTTAACAAAATCCCAGCTCCCTGGCTTGGAAACTCACAGAGGGACCTGGCATCTAAAATATCTAAGTGCTTCCTGGGTGCATCCAATCTGAAGGTAGCATTGGAAACCCCTGGGCTAAAGGAGTCTTTTTAAATGTGTGGGGTTGAAAGGAGGCTAACAGGAATGTCTGGGCTACTGTTGTGTTTTTTTTTAATAATAAAGGTAAATAGCATAGAGCAGGGGCCCCCCAGCCTCTGGGATCTAATGACAGCTGATCTGAGGTGGAGCTGATGTAATAATAGAAATGAAGTGCATAATAAATGTGATGTGCTTGAATCATCCTGAAGCCATGCCCCCAGCCCTTCCACAAAACCAGTCCCTGGTGCGGAAAAGGTTGGATGCGGGTGGAATGCAGGTATGTTAACAAGCACAGGTGTGTATGTGTGTGGACATTGCAGAGAGGCTGTGCATATGGGATGCTGACACCTGTGCACATATTTAGACATTTGGAGGAAGGCTAGAGCCACTGACTCTTATTCCTCCCTTAGCAGCACATGCTCAAGCACTCAGAGGCAGCCCACTCTCCCTAAAGATGTTATTCTGCCTCTAGGACACTTCTCAGATATTCTTGTTCATTTCCATTGCCACGGTACTGACCTTTTCTTCTCCCTTGTCTCAATAACAAGTAGCCCAGCCTCTTTTTCTGCTGGGGTTTACTTCTGCAGTCCCCATTCAATCCATCCTCCACACGCCGACCACACCTGAGTCACCCTCGTGTTTTTAGCGCTTTGCTGGTCCCAACATGTGCGTGCTGCACACTAAGTCACCCCAGCCACGTCCAGCTCTTTGCGACCCTATGGACTGTAGCCTTCCAGGCTCCTCTGTCCATGGGATTCTCCAGGCAAGACTACTGAAGTGGGTTGCCATGCCCTCTTCCAGAGGATCTTCCCAACCCAGGGATCAAACCCGCATCTCCTACGTCTTCCTGCATTGGCAGGTGGGTTCTTTACCACTAGCGCCACCTGGGCAGCCCCAAGGATAAATGGTGACCATGGTTGCGGATGGCCCTTACCTAGCATTTATTCATACAAGTGTTTACTCCTGGCACCAGCTCTCAGAGGCATCACCCTTATCCCCATTTTACAGACGGGACAGTGAAAGCATGGGGTGCCTTTGCCCAAGGTGATTGAGAGTCACAGATGGTCCCCGAGCTTTAGTTCTGCACCCCTCTTCCCCGCCTCTCTGGACACTCTCCGGACATGTAGGGAAAGGCTACTCTGTGCTAATGGACTTTTCATACTGCTGTGTCTAATCTTCACATCCATCCTGCCTGGTAGGCATTATTATTCCTGTTCCAAAGAAATCAAGGCTTGAAGAGGTTAAGTAACTTGATCAAAGTCCTGAAGCTAATTAAGGAGATCCTAGGTGGGATTCCAGCCAGCTGCCCCTCGCTCCAGGCTCTGCATTCTTTTCACCACACTGCCTGGGATTGTCTGATTCCTCTAGGGTGGCTTCTGTGACTCCGTAGTCTGTTTACCAACCTACCTTTCCACTCCATATGTTCCATTCCATCATGCAGTCATGCCACCCGGCATCTGCTCACCCAGTTGCTTTTGCCTGGAGTGTTCTTCCCTGCCCAACTAGGGCTCCCATGACAGGGACTCCTGTACGGCTGATAATACCCTGTGTGGAAACTGCACACCGCAGGACAGGGAGGCTGTTTGCATTTTCTCTGAAGGAACCCTAAAATAATGCATCTCCTCTTCACCCTCCTATGTGATTTTGCATCATGAATGTAGCTTGTACCCAGCACACACGTCTACCTTCCTGCTAGGGGGGCTTCTTGAGGCCAGGTGTCATCCCTTCCTCCTGTTTCCTTTGTTTCTATTTTTGTTGGAGTATAGTTGCTTTACAATGCTGTTAGTCTCTGCTGTACGGGGTGAATCAGCTATATGGATACACATATCCCCTTTTTGGATTCCCTTCCCATTCAGGTCACCACAGAGCACTGAGTCCTGTCCTCCTGTTTCTGTCTTTTGTGTCCTGGGCATTGTGAAGCCAACAGCAGATATTCAGTAGATATTTGTTAAACAAATGAGGGGCAGACAGGGATGCAAAGGTGGGGAAAGTCATCAAACTGTTTGACCCAAGGAAACTCAATACAGCTGGAGTGCACAGAACAGTCAGGAAAATATTTACCTGATGGCCTTGAGAGAAATGTCCAGTGTTTGGAAATTTCCAGAAGGAAGTGAAGAGCTAATGATTATCCTACTGAGCTAATCTGGCTTGTCCATTTTGCCTACCCCAGGTTTTTTTCTCTTTGTAATTTTATTTCCTTCAATATGCTTTGCTAATTACCTCCTGGTAAAAAGCCCAAGAGTCCTATACCTCCAGCATGGACTTGAGAGATAAGATGTAGTTGGGAGACAGTCTGTGAAAGATGTGCCTTTTAAGACTTTCACCCGACTCCTGCAGAAAGGAAAGGCTACCCACTCCAATATTCTGGCCTGGAGAATTCCATGGACTGTATAGTTTATTGGGGTCACAAAGAGTCTGACACGACTGAGCGACTTGCACTTTCACAAGCCCTAAACGGGGCGGCTGTGGGATGGGGGAGGTGGTTCTTATGCCTAGAGGCAGAATCTTGCAGGATGGAAACAGATGCCAAGAAAACTTCTTTACCCATGGGAAAGTTAATTCTTTAACCATTTAATTAGGGTTAATGTTAATGTTAGTCGCTCAGTCGTATCCGACTCTGTCGAACCCCTCTGGACTGTAGCCTGCCAGGCTCCTCTGTCAATGGAATTCTCCAGGCAAGAATACTGGAGTGGGTAGCCGTTTCCTCCCCCAGGGATCTTCCCGACCCAGGGATCGAACCCAGGTCTCCTGCATCGCAGGCAGATTCTTTACCGTCTGAGCCTCCAGGAATGAACAGTTAGCATACCGAGTAGACGGTTTTTGGACTCAAGGTGTAAAGCACTTGGCTGCTGCTGCTGCTGCTAAATCGCTTCAGTTTTGTCCGACTCTGTGCGACCCCATAGACGGCAGCCCACCAGGCTCCCCGGTCCCTGGGACTCTCCAGGCAAGAACACTGGAGTGGGTTGCTATTTCCTTCTCCAATGCGTGAAAGTGAAAGTGAAGTCGCTCAGTCATGTCTGACTCTTAGCGACCCCATGGACTGCAGCCCACCAGGCTCCTCTGTCCATGGGATTCCCCAGGCAAGAGTACTGGAGTGGGGTGCCATCGCCTTCTCCGGAAGCACTTGGCACAGGTGGTCAAAACAAGGCAAACCTACAGGCTCGGTGGGAGGGTTTAGGATGCGCAGGTGCGCTGCGCTGCGGGAAGGGGGCCTCCCGGGGGGCTTTCCATCAGCACGGGCCTTGAGACTGCGTTCTGCACCCCACAGGTGAGCGTCCTCACCACCCTGGAGCGGAGGTTCAACCTGCAGAGTGCCGACGTGGGCGTGATCGCCAGCAGCTTCGAGATCGGGAACCTGGCGCTCATCCTCTTCGTGAGCTACTTCGGGGCGCGCGGGCACCGGCCACGCCTCATTGGCTGCGGCGGCATCGTCATGGCACTGGGGGCACTGCTGTCAGCGCTGCCTGAGTTCCTGACCCACCAGTACAAGTACGAAGCGGGCGAGATCCGCTGGGGCGCCGAGGGCCGCGACGTCTGCGCTGCCAACGGCTCGGGCGGGGACCAGGGCCCCGACCCGGACCTCATCTGCCGCAGCCGGACCGCCACCAACATGATGTACTTGCTGCTCATTGGGGCCCAGGTGCTCCTGGGCATCGGTGCTACCCCCGTGCAGCCCCTGGGCGTCTCCTACATCGACGACCACGTGCGGAGGAAGGACTCCTCGCTCTACATAGGTAGGTGTTGCGCCAGCGCCCGAGGGGCCGCGGTTCCCTTTGTGGCTGTGTAGGGGGCCAGGGCGTGTGAACAGAGGAAGGAAATTTGGGCCCTAGAGCTTTAAGTTTCGTCAGGAGCTTTCATTCTCAGACTGGGGGTGTTTGGGGAAAATGCTGATGCCTGAATTGCACACCCCAGAAAATTCTGGGGGTCTTTGGGGTGCAGCCTGGACTTGTAATTTTTTAAAGAGCTCCCCAGGTGACTCCAGTGTGCAGCAGAATTTGACTTCTGCTGCGCATGAGTATCAAAAGCCTGGGAAGAGGGAGGAGGAGATTGGGGGCAGTTTTAAATATATATATTTATCTGCCTTTGTGTGTGTGTGTTTGGACTTTGGGCGGCCTGGTATTTGCCACCGAGGAATCCTTGGGGGTCTGCACATTAGAAACCCCTGTTTTTAATCATCAAAATGACCTCCTGGTCATTGTCTTATTGAAGCTCAAAGATAAAAGTGATTGCAAATGCCCAGCATTTGGTATTATTCAAAGTTGGTAACTTTGTGTGTGTATGTAAATTTTTTTCCGCTGTAATGGGGTTATTTACTAGAACCGGATATTGGGGACGAAATAAGGTACATGTGAACTTTTGAAAAAATTTGTTTTGTGCTACTTCTGTTATTTTATACTGGAAGGATGGAAACCATCTGCCAGCGTTGGGGTTAAGAAACATCCAGGGGTTGAATTACACTTACAGCAAATGGGCTTCTCAGTCACTGCTTCTGGGCACTATTGCATGGTCATTTGTAGGGCAAGGGCCGGCCTGCCGAGCATCTCCGTTTTCTTGTTTACTGCATTTAATTTTGCCTCCCACCATCTGTTAGCTTCTATGATTTGACCCCAGTCACTGAGTGCTTAAGCTTTGGGAAGAAAGTAAAATAAATTACCAACACCTGTAGAAGCTCTGTGCCTCCCGAAAGCAGTGTGCCTTGGAGCATAAAGTTAATTACAATATGGAGGTTTAGGTTAAACTAGAACTTGCACAGAATTCATCAAAAAGCCTCCTACCTGCCAAGTTTCCCCCATACACTGCCCAGGCTGTCTGAGACAGGAGGGTTCAAGGCAGTTACCCCCTGAATGCTGATTGTCCTCGGTGACTTCATGTCCTACCTGTGAGGTAGATGACTCTATTGAATGCATACGTCGTATGTCTTAACCCTCTGTGAACAGGCTCTAGAGTAGAAAGGTGGAGAGTATGCATCTCCCCCTAAAAGGGTGGAGAGCTTGTGGGCCTGGTCACAGCCTACCTGTGGAATACACAGGATTGATGGCTAGTCCCTCCACCCTGTGCTTAGGGGTTTCCGTAATTGTGTCTGGAGGTGGGCTCAGTGGGGAGAGGGGTCTAAGGAAATCATTTGCATTTTGATGCTTTTAAGGCTTCAGTGAAAACCCCTCCAATATGAGTCTGCTGCAGGCCAGGGAATGGGCCACAGCCTATAGCCAAAACAGTCTCCTCGGGTCCACCCGGGCCACTGGACTCTGACTTGACTGATACCATTCTGGTACCCCAGCATAGAGAGATTTTGGAAGCAGTAACAGCAAGTAGATAAATCAGAGCCCAGGGAAGGAAAAGGGTAGCGAAACACTGAGCTCTTGTGTCTCATGATAAAATCAAGTAGAAAAATGTCTCCCTGGCATCTCTCCTGAAGCCACAGGTGAGGTGGATGACCTCTGCTTGGAGCCCACGCCTGGAGCTTGCACGCTCAGCGTCCTCTTTTGGAAGTTTACCCTGATGCTGCTGCTGCTAAGTCGCTTCAGTCGTGTCTGACTCTGTGCGACCCCATCCCTGGGATTCTCCAGGCAAGAACACTGAAGTGGGTTGCCATTTCCTTCTCCAATGCGTGAAAGTGAAAAGTCAAAGTGAAGTCGCTCAGTCATGTCCGACCCTTAGCGACCCCATGGACTGCAGCCCACCAGGCTCCTCTGTCCATGGGATTTTCCAGGCAAGAGTACTGGAGTGGGGTGCCATTGCCTTCCCCATTACCCTGATGAGTCAGGCATTTTCCAGCACTAATGGGGCCTGGTTCATAGGTCAAGCTTAGGATATGGACTCCTTTCGGTTTTGTAAGAGGTCTAAGCTTGGGCTATTGTAGCAGGCACAGCCCTTCTCTCGTTCTGAGACTTTTTCTCTGGGATTTACAGTGACTCTCTAGTAGGAGGAACGTCTCAACCAGATTTCTAGCTAGGCCTCCTTTTCCTCTCTAACAGTTTAGCATTCCCAGAGTCGGGAGTGTGTCTGCGTGGTGCGTGGGCAGCTTGGTGGCGTCTGGCCAGATTCCAAGACATGACAGTCCAGGGCTGTGAGCAGGCCTTCCTGAGTGCTTCTGAGCTGGTTTCTTGGGTCTGTATTTTGAGCAACAGAGAGCAAGCTTCTGCACAGATTGGCCTCCGTAGGTGGCCTTTTGTTCCCTGCATGGTTGGAATTCTCCAGGAACAATTTAAGAAGGCCATGCATATGCAGAGCATAACTGATCCGATCGTTTACCGTACAAGTCATAAAACATGTTTGTGACCATGGGACTGTTTTGGCGTTTATCTCTTGTAAGAGGGAGCTAGTTTCTGAAGCCGTTTAATTTGGCTTCGGGAAGTATTTAGGGGAGCTGACCGAATGGAATAGGTATGAATTATGACGTCTTAACTCCCTGCAGGAGGACAGTCTGAAGGGACTGGCCAGCCCTGGGAGGTAGGTGTCAATGGATGCCTGTCACCTGTCAGGGTGGAGTAGCCTGTGTGCCCCTTGGTTCTGCCCCTTGGTTCTGCCCCTGCGGACCTGATTGAGAGAGGCCCATGGCCAGCCATCTGATCACAGGCCTGACATGTGAGTGTGAACTGGGATTGAAAGGGTTTTAAACCGTGCACGTGTGAAGCACAGGCAGTTCACGGCTGCTGCTTCCCCAGGGGTGTCAGTGTCGATCCAGCCACAGGCCACTGGTGACAAGTCCTACCCCTTGAATAACTCCTCTTAGCTTTTTGGTTACATGAAATCCTGTGTTTCTGCATCAGTACGCTTCTGCATTGGTGACTCACGATGGGTCACCTGTATCGTGAGTCACCAGCTGGGTGCCGTCAGCACATCCACAGCCATGACCTAGACCCCCTACAGCCAAGGGGAAAGGGAAGCCTTCCCTCTCGAATCAAGCTGATATTTTCCACCCAAGTGACTGTTTGCTCCAGCCTCTTGAGGCTGAATTACTGCCAAACTCCCGGATTCCTTGATGGTCATTCACAAGGGGCTTCTAGGGCTGGCACCATTCTGCGGCCGCTCCTGCCCAGCCTGGGGAGGGAGCCAGGGGAACTCATTACCGGGGGACAAAACCTGATGAATGGGGACACCGCTCTGCTGGCAGACTTCTCAGGACCACACAGTGTGGAGCCAAGCCTCACGGCCCAGCCGGAGGGTCACCCGGGGGTGGCACGTGGCGCTTTCTACCCAGAGGGACTGATGGAGCAGAGTGGCAGGGGGACTGTGTGAGATGGGGGCGTGAGTGGGGTCCACCAGCCAACCTCTGGGAGCTGCTCCTACTACTCATGCATGTTCTGACCTTCCACGAGCTCAGCTTTCTCAGCTACTCTGTTTCTCCGAGTTCAGACACAGCCTGTTGCATTGTAGGCAAGAGTAAGTAGGCTAATGGAATGGACTCGCCGGCTCCTTTCATTAGGTTGCTATGTCAATCGGTTGGTGCCTTGTTTTTTTTTTTTCCCTTTGGGAAGGAAAAGGCTCCAAAGGAGAGTGGTAAGGTTTGTTTGTTTTTTTTAATAACTTTATTTCTAGTTGAAAAGTATTACATGTTCACTGTGAAAAGTATAGAAAAAGAATCATTTAAGAATAATTACTCGTAGCTTTATGTTTATAAATCCTCCTTTTCTGCATTGTTATGCTTTTCTCCACACAAAAGAGGTTTTTATCATAAACATATTTTGCTACTGTATTTCTCTCTCAATATTTCTTGAACATTTCCCTGTGTCATTCAATCTTCTTCAATGATGATCTTTCTGCATACATCATATTCCCTTGTGGATCTGTACCATAATATTAAATGCCCTCTATCGTTGAACATGCATTTTTTTTTTTTTAAGTTTTGCTCTTATAAAACAAAGCAGACAAGTGAACTGTGATTCTGAAAGGTTAAGTAACTTGCCTAAGATAATGAATGGGGCTGAGCACAGGATCTGAGAGTGGCCTTTGTTTTGGTATATCTGGGACAGGGCTGAGGTGGGTGGGGCAGGGGACAGAGGGCTGGGGGATGCTCCAGGGAGTCAGGAGCATGTGAGGGCATTTCCCTAAGAGAGCCTGAAGCCTCTCTTAGGGAAAAATCAGAGGTGCCCGGAAAGTGAGAAGAGAGCTGGGTGTCTCAAATCCAAAGGCAGAGATGCAATTGGAATGGGGGATGGGTGTGAAAGCAGAATACAGAGTTGGGAGGAGAGAGACAGGAGTCCTGACTAACAGTGCACGTCCGGGGTCTGGAAGGACTTTTGCCCTGTTCCATGGTGCTCTGAGTATCAATGGGTGCAGATTAGAGCTGGAGGATTCCGTGTTCCCCGCACCTCTCTCCAGAACTGTGGACAGCATACTCTCACTTGGCTGTTCATTCCATCGGAACCATGATCACCACGGGGAAATTGCCCTTGCGTCGTGTTGGAAATCTGTCTTCTTACAACGTTCTGTGCGCTGGCTCTGGTCTGCCCTTTGGGTCCACTTTGGGAAGTGGGGATCCCTCTTCCCTGTTTGGTCGCCCCACAGCTGGCTGAGTGCCAGCCTCGCATGGGCAGGGAAGGGCACCTGAAACGTGGGTCTTCTGTGCTAGGACCTCTGTTCCTTACTTGATTCGGTTTCCTCCTACATTCAGCCACTGTTTCCCTCTTTATGAGGGATGATGCCAAGGCTGGAGGGCTTGTTACTCTGGGGCAGAACCAGGTGAACGGGGCATGCAGGCTTTGGGTGCTGTATTGCTTTGCTAGGGCTGTGTTATGTAACACCACAGACTGAGTGGCTTAAACCAGTGGTCCCCAAACTTTTTTCTTAGCACCAGGGACTGGTTTTCTGGAAGACAATTTTTCTGCCAACCCAGTTGGGGGAGGGTGGTTTCAAAATGATTCAAATGCCTTACATTGATTGTGTACTTTAATAATAGAAATATTAATAGAATAATCAGTTCAGTTCAGTCACTCAGTCATGTCCAACTCTTTGCAGCCCCATGTACTGCAGCACGCCAGGCCTCCCTGTCCATCACCAACTCCTGGAGTTTACTCAAACTCATGTCCATTGAGTCAGTGATGCCATCCAACCATCTCATCCTCTGTCGTCCCCTTCTCCTCCTGCCCTCAATCCTTCCCAACATCAGGGTCTTTTCCAGTGAGTCAGCTCATTGCATCAGGTGGCCAAAGTATTGGAGTTTCAGCTTCAACATCAGTCCTTCCAATAAATAGTCAGGACTGATTTCCTTTAGGATAGAATAATATATAGATATAATGATAAATACAAACATATAAGTAAGTTAAGTAATATAAATATAATGATAAATAAGAAACAGAAATATTATGATTGCATTAGTTCCACCTCAGATCATCAGCACTAGATCCTGGAGGTTGGGGACCCCTGGCGTAAGCAGCGGAAGATTTATTTTCTCACAGTTATGGAAGCTGCAAGTCCAAGACCCTGGTGTCGGCGCCGGCTCCCTCGGAGGCCACCTCGCTTGGCTTGCAGATGCCGGCTTCTCCTCCTGTGTCTGCACGTGGTTGTCCTCCTGTGTGCTCACAGGTCTGGTATCGCTGTGTCCTGATTTCCTCCCCTTCCAAGATCACCAGTCAGATTGAGGTAGGATTCACCCATATGATCTCATGTAACCTCAGCTCCCTCTTTAAGGCCCTATTTGCACATGAGTCACGTGCTGAGTAACTGGGGGTTAAGGCTTCAACCTATGAATGGGTGGGGCGGGGCATGATTCAACTCATAACAGGAGCCAGGGGGACAGGACGTCTGCCCCTTTCGTCCTAACTTCTCTATAAAGAACTTCATTGTCATGTTTGTTTGGTTCCCAGTAATCAAGGAATTATTTGAGAATGTAGTTTTTTTAAAAAAACTTTTTATTTTGCAACAATTACAGAATCACAAGCTGTTGCAAAACGCATGGAAGTTCTCTGTACACCCATCCAGTTTCTCCCCGTGATGCCATCTCGCATCACTGTAGTACAGTATCAAAACGGGGGTGTGAACATGCGTATAATCCGTGGGGTGTATTCAGATTTTCAGTATTATGTACAGAGATTTGTGTGTTTCTATGTGTGCCTGTGTACAGTTCTGTGCGATTTTATTACATGTGGATGATGATGTTTTAAAAACGCAGAATGGGGACTCCCCTGCTGGTCCAGTGGATAAGACTCCGCCTGCCAGGACAGGGCACAGGGGTTTGATCCCCAGTCTGGGAAGATGCCACATGCCTCAGAGCAACAAAGCCTGAGAGCCATAATTACTGAGCCCATCCGAGTGCTGCAGATATGGAGGTGTGCATGCCGAGAGCCCATGCTCCAGCACAAGAGAAGCCACTGCAGTGAGAAGCCCCTACACGG
This sequence comes from Bos indicus x Bos taurus, assembly GCF_003369695.1. NCBI lineage: Eukaryota > Metazoa > Chordata > Mammalia > Artiodactyla > Bovidae > Bos > Bos indicus x Bos taurus. The sequence continues at coordinate 15,221,978 of NC_040096.1, read as the reverse complement.
TCAGAGAGTAGCCCCTGCTTGCCACAACTAGAGAAGGCCCGTGCAGAGGAATGAAGACCCAGCACAGCCAAAAAGAAATGCATAAATAATTTTACTAAAAGGAAAGATTGCAGAATGGGATTAAGATGAAACCAGATCATTCTGAGTCGTGTGTGTTTCTCACACACACACACACACACACACACACACGGGAAGATGCAGAGATAGAGAGAAGGCTATACGTAGAGTGGGAGTCGACTGGAGGAAACGGATTCTTTGTGAAGGGCTTGTTCATTCCCAAGAATGGGATCCTTGCAGGGTACCTGAACACACAGAGTGGTTCCTCCAGTTGGGAGGCACATCTGTGAGACACCAATGTGTCACATTTTCTTTGTTTACCACTTCTGTTGAAACCCGCCGGAGCCCTCCACGTTCCAGTTAATGATGCAAAGAGAATTATTCTCAGATTTCATCTGCCAAGTGTTTTTTTAGCACAAAGGTCACTAATATCAGGCAGCAACCAAAGAGAACTAAATTTCTCTTCCGAGCCCTGGGAGTCCAGTGTTATTTTGCCTCTGATGAGTTTTTATTTTAACTTGACATTGGGTAAAATGTGTTTTAACTCTCCAAAGAGTGTGGGTCGGGTATGGATCAAATACACTGTGATTGCAGTTCATCTGAAAAAATAATTAAAAAGCCATCCCTTGTGGGAGCAAGCACAGCTCGTTATATTCTTGCAGCTTCACTGATATTGAAGCTCCCCTTGTTAATTTCTATTTTTGTAAATAAATGACACTGTAAAACCAGTCAATTTGTTTTGGCTGGATTCCATCCATTCCTTCTCCCCAGTGACTGGTCACATGCCATTTTTAGTGTGTTTCAGCAACTTGCTAGGAGACGTGTGTGTGGCTCTTATCTGGCACTTCCATATTCCCCGGGCTGGTGGATAGTTCTCATTCATTCTCAGCTGCTCATAATTTATGCCCTAGGATTCATGGGATCACTGCCATGCTCCCTGCCTGGGTGACCTTGGGCAAGACTCCGAGTTTGGGCTCTGATGTTCTTGAGATTCAAGTCCTGGCTCCTCCACTGACCTGCCCACCAGGATTTTGGACACATTTTCAGTTAACCTGAGCCTGTTTCCTTATCAATAAAATGAGCTTGGAATCTACCAAGCGAGGCTTTGCTTGGATATTAAGTATCATGCCATGGTGGAGGCCAATAACCGCTGCCCTCTTCATCTTTGTGGATGTATTGTCTCCATTTCCAGGTGTAGAAACAGGAGGCAGGAAAAAGCAATTGACTTATTTAAATACAAGGACAGGTCTTTTGATAAGAGTGATTGATTGGATCTTGATTTTCAGTCCAGGTATCATCCATCTAGTAGATCTTAGATGAGCAACCTCCTCCATCCTGAATTAAATCAACAGGGCTCTTATTTGCCTGCAGACCCCTTCCTGTGGCTCATCTCAAAATGCAGAAAGTGCTACAGCTGCCCCAAGCAGCAGGCGATCTGGTTTGTATTAAGTCAGAGGCACCCCAGAGTATGGCCATTGCCCTAATGTGATATATTGATGGCTTTCTGGGTTCCAGCACATTGCTTCTTAATTTGCTTCTTAATATTTGTTCAGCTTTTAAAAGAATGTTTTCTTGTCTTAGTAAAATTGGGAAAAACAAAATAGAATAAGTACATATAAATAATTTTTAAGCAGATCCCTATAGAAAATTGTCAATGTTTAGATGTATTTTCTTCCAGCCATTTTTCTTCTTTTATAATATTTATTTGGCTGTGCCAGGCCTTAGTTGAGGCATGTGGGATCCAGTTCCCTGACCAGGGATTGAACTCAGCTCCCCTCCATTGGAAGGCATAGTCTTAACCACTGAACCACCAGGGAATCCTCAGCCATTTTTTTCCCTTTGTATTTAGTTTTACTTCGTTAAGACCATACTCGAAGTAAACTTGCTTTCTGCCAATGAAAAACTTTTTTGTGTCTCATGAACAGTCAACATCATGTTAGATGACTGTACCGTGTTTTGCTAGAAAATCTGGAATGAGTTGGGTAGACATTTGGGTGATGGATACTTCTGTGACTGTAGCCTCATCCATATTTGCTGAAGCTCAGGTTGGTTCAGATAGACTCACTGGGAGCTGGAAACTAGCTGTTTGGCCTTGCTGTGGCTTTTTCCAGAAGGTAAGTGAGGAGGCATAAGGAGCCATGAACAGAGACTTTGGGCCACAGTGAGTGTTGGTGCCCTTGTCTTGACCCCTCCCACATCTGCTGCATGCACGTGTGTGTGGTCACTCATATCTGACTTCTTGTGACCCACCCCCAGACTGTGGCCCGCCAGGCTCTTCTGTCCATGGAATTTCCCAGGCAAGAATACTGGAGGGGCTTGCAATGCCCTCCTCCAGGGGATCTTCCCGACCCAGGAATCCAACCCGAATCTCTTACATCTCCTGCATTGGCAGGCGGGTTCTTTACCACTATTGCCGCCTGGAAGGGACTGTAGGTAGAGGAAGAAGAATCCTCTTGAAGGTTCCCTGAAGGGAGCATTGGGAAACCAATCCTATATAGGGCTGGTTGGGGCTTGTGGATGTTGATTCTGTGTGTGAAAGCATCTTTGTTCAGGGATTTTAATTTTTTCTTTTCAAATTAGTTTTTTTTTTCCGGCCAAGCCATACAGCATGCTGGATCTCAGTTCCCCGACAACGGATTGAACCCGTGGAAGTTCAGAGTGTTAGGGTGGAAGCTCGGAGTGTTAACCACTGGACCACCAGGGAAGTCCCGTGTTCAGGGGTTTGGGAACACAGCATCATAGTGTTTGATAGACAGAGAGGAAGACCAGAGAGGGCCCAGGCTGACCTAGAGAAGATTCCTGGGGACGATGAAGATGCACGGAAGGGAATTTTCCTTCCTTAAGCACCTGAGTCTCCTGTTCGTTACTTCTTTACCACAAGCCTCTTACTGCGCTTGGTGGGTGACAGCAGACCCCTTTCCACTATTTTTCCTCTTGACTGTAACACAGATATTATGGTTCAATGAAAGTTTTGGAGGTGTTGTATTTTCCTGAATAACATGCATCTTCTTTTCTTTAGTTTACTTCTGACCTTTTACTTCCCCTTTCTCAGATAGTCTTGGCTTGACTTCCTTTTTTCCTTTCAGCTACAGGAGCTTTCTGCGAGAGCAGGCACCATGAAGGGTTTGGTTTCTGTAGAGGGTTGTGACTTGCTGTTATTAGATTTGGGGTTATAGGTTAATGACCTTCCTCTTCAGTGGGATGTGAGTTCTTCATCGCTAGAGAATTCTTTGGTGTTACAGTGCTTCACAGAAGAGTCTGTGTTGTGGTTGGTTGTTTTGGTCTGTCTAGAACCTCATTGTTTTCACTAGGAAACTGGATCTCCCATTCTGGGTGGTTCTTATGGACTGCCAGAGATGAGCAGAGATGGTCCAGGCATGGCCAGACATGACACAGAGAAAGACTCTGGTCTGCAATGATTGGCCCCAGGAGTGAGACAACCAGAGTCCACCATGATGTTTGAAAAATGGACTGGAGGGCTGGGTGGGGGGTAGACAGAGATCTCTTATTTCTCTTCCAGGACTGAAAGCTCTAATACCTCTGTATGCCCACAGATTCTAATGTCCATCTTTGTTTTCACATGAGCTGAACTTGATCTCAAAGGAAAGTAGACCACTAGGAATAAGAGAGGGCACACGGGCTCCCTGGATCCCGCCATGCCTGAAGCTTGAATTCCAACTGGCATTCTCCAAGAATCCCCTTGAGCACATAAATTATCCCTCCCAGCATTTGCAGTCAAATGCTGTAGACTAGGATCCCGCGTGAGCTGCTGCTTAGTCACTTCAGTCATGCCCAACTCTTTGCGACCCTGTGGACTGCAGCCAGCCAGGCTTCTCTGTCCATGGGATTTTCTAGGCAAGAATATAGGAGTGGGTTGCTCTGCCCTTCTCCAGGGGATCTTCCCGACCCAGAGATTGAACTGGGGTCTCCTGCATTGCAGGCAGGGCCTTTACCACTGAGCCACCAAGGAAGCCCCAGGATCCTGCCTGGGCTAAGTCACTTCAGTTGTGTCAGACTCTTTGTGACCCTATGGACTGTAGCCCGCCAGGCTCCTCTGCCCATGGGATTCTCCAGGCAAGAACACTGGAGTGGGCTGCCATCTCTTCCTCCAGAGGATCCTGCCTAATGCAGCTTAAATGCTGGTCATGTCAGATCAGAGTTGGACTGGATTGATGTCCTCTTGCTGCTAAGTCACTTCCATCGTGTCTGACTCTGTGCAGCCCCATAGACGGAAGCCCACCAGGCTCCCCCGTCCCTGGGATTCTCCAGGCAAGAACACTGGAGTGGGTTGCCATTTCCTTCTCCAATGCATGAAAGTGAAAAGTGAAAGTGAAGTCACTCAGTCGTGTCCAACTCTTAGTGACCCCATGGACTGCAGCCTACCAGGCTCCTCCGTCCATTGGATTTTCCAGGCAAGAGTACTGGAGTAGGGTGCCATTGCCTTCTCCGATGTCCTCTTGAGGTCTGACTAAGCACCTTCCCACAGGGTTGGTGTTTCAGTCCTCATGTGAGACAGCTGGCTGGTGATCAAAACACTGGCTGCTCATAATGTTCTTACTCTAAAGAACTAATGAACTGTATATCCAATCAAAGGGTTAGGTTGAAGGTTCTGGTTTAGTTCTCTCTTTCTTTATTTCATAGACATTTAAGATAAGATGCAGGATAGAGACCGTGAGGCCACAAGTATGCCCCTTCCACTTTATCCCTACCCACTCCCCCCTCCGCTGGAAAAAAAAAAAAAAGTAAAAGTATTTAAAAATAACCTGGTGGCAGGTTTTGTGCAGGAACAGTAAGTATTTAATAGCAAATTGCTTATGTGGGCAGGAGAGTGTTGAGCCCATGAAACTTATTCAGCGGTACTATTTATTGGATGGAAAAAACATAACCAACCCTGGCTGCTTCGCACCGCTCTGCTCGCCAAAGCTACCCTTACTTCCTCTAATGACTTCATAGTGTCAGGAATGAATAAACTAAATGAATACGTTCCAGTCCCAGTTCAGCTCTGCCATTTATTTTTGCCAAGCCGTGTGTGTGTGTGGTGTGTGTGCGTGTAGGCACATGCTTGTTTTTGCCCACGTGGCAGATAAAATCTGAAGATTCTAAAGCGTTTGGTGGCTCGAGGACACTCATAAGAACTTTTAATTGCTTTTTAATTAAAAAAATTTTATTCTGTATTGGAGTGCAGTTGATTAACCGTGTTGTGTTATAGGGAGCTCAGCTCGGTGCTCTGTGGTGACCTAGATGGGTAGAAGGCGGTGGGAGGAAGGTCCGAGAGGGAGGGAATATATGTGTACATTTAGCCAATTCACTTCATTGTACAGCAGAACCTAACACAACATTGTAAAGCAACTATACCCCAATAAAAACAAAACCTAATGTGTTGGTTTCAGGTACACAGCAGACCGATTCAGTTGTACATTTACATGTATCCATTCTCTTTTCAAGTGCTTTTCTCCTGTAGGGTATTATAGACTATTGAGCAGAGTTCCTTGTGCTATATAGTAGGTCCTTTTTGATTATCTGTTTTAGACACTGATAGAAAGTTACATGTAGTCTTGAGAATTGCGCTTAGTGAATTTGCCTGGAGGATGTCAAGAGAAACTGAGTGCTGCTTAAGTGGGCTATTTGACGCTAAAGGTTGTTGGATGTGCTTTAGGGGGAGTTGACCACGACCTTTTAAGGTGGTATGGAGATACATGTACACTTGGCATGGAGCCTCTCACTGGATTCTCCAAGAGGTTTTTGACCCCAGAAAGGTTAAAACCCCCCTTAAAGTCCTTATGTTGAGCAGACCCTGATGACCGGAGACGGGGGATGAGATAAACCAAGAGAGTCGAGGTGATGGGTTGTATGGTGTGACGGATGGCATTTGGGGGCTGGAATGTGGTTCACCGCTCAGTCCTCAACTTGCTCTGTTCCCTGGGGAGACACTATACTTACGACAGGAAGCATTTCGAGCATCACTTAGGCAACTGTGGTGAAAAGTCAGAATGTGTTCTCAGTGGTACTGGAGACACCCTCTCAGCCCTCATCCTCCTGTTCCTTTCCCTCCAACCCCCCAAAACTAAATTCTTTGGAGGCTGAAAATTTTCTATCCCTTCTTTCAGCCTAACCCTGGGTGTTTTGGATAATATTCAGCAAATTTTCTGTGCCAGTTTGATGCACAGATAGGAAACATCAAAACTTTTCCTTTTTTTGCTCTAAAAGCAAAAACATTTTAAAAATGCACTTGGATCATTAATGGAATCTGCACTCTCAAAGTCAAAACTTTCCATGTGTTCTTACTAAGGAAAATTCTTTTGGAGCAATTAAAAGGAAAATAAATAGGCAAAAAGTTGTGAGGGGTCTCCAAAAACTCATCTGAGATGCTGAATCCCCTTCTCCAAATTAAAAAGATGCAAATGAACTTATTTACAAAGCAGAGCCTCACAGACATAGAAAACAAGTTTACAGTTATCAAAGAGAAAAAGGGAGAGGAGATCAGTTAGGTTGTAATGAACATATCCCTCTGCTTGGGCTTAGTAGTGTCTGACTTTGCAACCCTGTGGGCTGTAGCCTGCCAGGCCCCTCTGTCCGTGGGGTTTCCCCAGCAATGATACTGGAGGAAGTTGCCATTTCCTACTCCAGGGGATCTTCCTGACCCAGTGATCGAACCCTCATCTGATTCTTTACCACCGTGCATTGGAGAACCTCAGTGAGCATAGATGCACTTACTTTATATAAAGTAGGTAACCAACAAGGACCTACTGTATAGCATAGGGAACTATACCAGTATGTTATAATAACCTTTAAGGGAAAAGAATCTGGAAAAAATACACATACATGTAAAACTGAATCACTGTGCTATGCATTTCAAACTAACATATTGTGAATCAACTACACTTCAATTAAAAAAAATCATCTGAGGACATAAATAAACTTGGCAGACTTTCTGTGGGTAATATTTTATCCCAGAGATTTTAGGATAGTTGCTGCATTTGAGAAACCTTACCACCTTTACCAATTACCATTGCCTCTTATTTCAAGTATGAGAGATACAGGGTGGGGGCTCGGAGTTGAGCTCATCCTAATCTCTCTCCAAGGAAACATGCTTTTCCCCCTTTCTCTCTCCAAGGTTCTAAGCATGTGATGCAAATGGATGTGATTCCCCACTGCCTCCCGTTCTGGGCAAGGCATTATTACCATAAGCACATTCACAGCTGCCCACCTGCCTCGTGGGTTGTTAATGGAGTTTACAAAGGGAATTTGGATCCCCAGCAAGAGACCTCATTAACACAGCAAGGATCTAATAGATTCTAAAATTGTGTATGGACACTGGGAACCTTTCGAAACCCAGTGGTGTTTATTCTTAGATCTAGATCATTTCCCCTACCCTGGCCTCAGTCTGTACATTTTGTATCACAGGGGGAAACTCTTGTCTTGATCCAGCCAGACCAACTGTATTGGTTTAAGTTAAGCATTAATGCTTTGTGATTGTGGGACTAAAGACAAGATTCAAAAGCCATCAGGCTGTATAAAGGACAAAATGTCTCCCACACTGGTGCTTTTGTTTTATTTTTTTTAATACCGGCCTTGTTACTGGCTGTGAGCAAGTGTTTAATTTTAGGATCCCTTGTTGTCACCAAGAACACTTAGCAGCTGTCAGTTTGTTTAGACAAGTGTGTTAAGCACCCACGGGTTTGGATAATGACCACACTGACACTCGGTACACTGGCTCTCACTTGTGGACTGCTTGCTGTGTCAAACGGGAAACAGGAGCTCTGCATGTGGTCACCCTTGTTCCTAGGATTCTTACTCTCAGTGTACCGATGAGGAATCTGAGGCTGAGGGAGGCTGAGCAACTTGTCCAGGGTCATACAGCTGGCAGGTGGCAAGGCCCGGTGGCACAGTGGTAAAGAACTCACCTGCCAATGCAGGAGATGCAGGTTCTATCCCTGGGTTGGGAAGATTGCCCTGGAAAAGGAAACGGAAACCCACTCTAGTATGCTTGGCCGGAAAGTTCCAAAGGAGCCTGGCAGGCTACAGTCCATGAGGCTGCAAAGAGTCAGACATAATTTAGCAACTAAACAACTCCATTACCCTGTATCTTTCCCACCATAGGCTCCCCTCCCCGTCCATAGACAGTATGATACGCCACCAGCATAAATAGGACCCCAAGTCTGCTATGCTGCTAAAAATGGCTTAACTACATAATTTTCTCTCTCTCTCTCTCGCTCTCTTTTTTTGCTATACTAAATACCTAAAGCTGTGGGTTGTTTTAGCAGTAAAGTATGAAATGGTGATGAGTTTCTGGGCCAGGAGAGGTCTCATGGGTACAGACCACTCGGGCCCTGGTTTTCCCCGTGGGAATTTTTAAACTCTGATCAGATAAAGCTTTGTTCCCACCAGAAACCCCACGTGACTTGTTTTCACAATCTCCCTGTAGTAGAGCGAGAGAAGCACCCGCCCCAGACAGTTTTGTTTACATTGGAGACCTAGCAATGTTTAATTGGTGAACGTTCACCCCTGTTACGCAACTTGGACTTGACTTGTTTTCACTCCCAAGCTTGGCTCTGCTGCCTTGCTTTTCTGTGTAAGTTGGGGAGTGATTTTAGAACCTACTAGACCGTAACTGGGACAAAACTGGTGAGAAGGTAGGATGAGAAAGACTTGGTGGACCAGAGATGAAGACAGGAGAAAGAAAAAGAACAGGCAGACATCAACAGGTTAAAAGAAGGTCAATTCCCACGGGCCTTTCTTTCTGGGGAAATAATCGGCCTCCACCGTTGTTCAGCCCAGTGGAGTTTGGAAGAACTTCAAGCATAGAACGTTTATGGAAATGAACTGTGGTAGCAGGATAAGGTAGTTACAGGATGGATCAGATGGTGGCAGAGCCCTCCTTTAGTCAACCTGGGGGACCTGATGTCCAAGTAGATGAACACTGTCCCCCGTACAGGCAGACCTTGGAGAGACTGCAAGTTCTGTTCCAGGCCACTGCAATAAGGCAAATAGCGCAATAAAGTGAGTTATAAGACTTTATTGGTTTCCCAGCACATATAAAAGTTATGTTTATACTACTCCATGCGTGTGTGTGCCTGACCAGTCGCTCAGTCGTGTCTGACTCTCTGCAATGCTATGGCCTGTGAACCACCAGGCTCCTCTGTCCATGGCATTTTTCAGGCAAAAATACTGGAATGGGTTGCCATTTCCTTCTCCAGGGTAACTTCCTGACCCAGGGGTCAAAACCCACGTTTCTGGCATTGACAGGTGGATTCTTTAACTGAGCCACCTGGGAAGCCCTCCTGTTTGTACTATACTATATTGTATTCAATTATTAAGTTTGCAGTAGCATTATGTCTTAAAAAATCAATGTGTATATCTTAATTAAAAAATATTTTATTGCTGAAAAATGCCAACCATCCTTTGAGCCTTCAGTGAGTTGTAATCTTTTTGCTTGTGAAGGGTTTGAAATTTTGCAAGAATTATCCAAACACGGCAGAGACACAAAGTGAGCAAATGGTGTTGGAAAAATGGTTCCGATAGGCTTGCCTGATGCACGGTTGCTGCCGTGAATTTGTAAAAATTGCAATATCGAAATTTCCCTGGTGGTCCAGTGGTTAAGAATCTGCCTTGCAATGCAGGGAACATGGGTTTAATCCCTGTTTGGGGAACTAAAATCCTACATGCTGAGGAGTAACTAAGCTCACACGCCTCAACTACTGAGCCTGAGAGTCCACGTGTCACAGTGAGGGATCTTGCGTGAATCAGCAAAAGGTCCTGAGTGCTGCAACTAAGACCCGGCACAGCCAAATAAATAAATATTTAAAAATGCAGTATCTGCAAAGTGCAATGAAGTGAGGTTGTCAAGCCACACTTTACTAAGGTCTTGTTCGTGGCCTGTGGACAAGTGACCCCTTTTTTACTGGTCTACTTGGGGAAGTAGAGAGAGGGTTCAGAGGGAAGAAATCAGGTGTGAGTGACCAAGTGTTCAACCTACGAATCAATCAGGAAAAGAGTTGGAAATTTGGGCAAGTGAACTCTTCCAGTTCATTACTCTGAACCCATATTTCTAGCCTTTTTTTTTTTTTAAGTTTTAATTGTGGCTAAAAAAGTCAGCATAAAATTTACAATGGTAACCATTTTCAAATGTGCTGTTCAGTAGTGTTACACATACTCACACTATTGTCCATCAGATCTCCAAAACTTCATGATCTTGCAAAACCGAAACCATGTATCCCACTAAACAACTCCCAGCCTCTGACAACCACCCTACTACTTCTGTCTTTATGGGATTGACTGTTGGTTAGCTCATATAAGTGGAATCATAGGGTATTCGTCTCTTTGTTCACTTTGTATTATGTCCTCAAGGTGCATCCATGTTGTAACAGGTGTCACAATTTCCTCTTTAAAGGCTGAATCATATCCCTTTGTATGCGTATTCCCATTCCCAAATGGCTATTTGGTTTAGCCATTCATTCCCTGATGAACGTTTGGACTGCTTCCGCTTCTTGGCTACTGTGAATAATGCTGCTGTGAACATCTGTGTGCAACCTATTTCTGGCTTGTTAAATGACATCTACTTGGGTGTCAAGCTCAGCTTAAGTCCAGAATTCAACTCCTTCATTTCCTCCCAAGTTTGCTTTGTCATTGACCTACCATCTTCTTTCTTCCATCCCCCCCGCAACCCACATTAAAAGCTACCACCTCTTACTCCTGGAGAAGAGAACAGCTACCCACTCCAGTATTCTGGCCCGGAGAATTCCACAGAGAGGAGCCTGGCAGGCTAAGTCCATGGGATTGCAAAGAGTTGGACACGATTGAGTGACTTTCACTCACCTCTTACTGGGGGCTTCCCTGGTGGCTCACATGGTAAAGAATCTGCCTTCAGTGTAGGAGACCCAGGTTCGATCCCTAGGTTGGGAAGATCCCCTGGGAGAGGGAATGGCAACCCACTCCAGTATTCCCGCCTGGAGAATCCCATGACAGAGGAGCCTGGTGGGTTACAGTCCATGGGGTCACAGAGTCGGGCATGACGGGGCAACTAACACTTTCATTTTCACCTCTTACTGGTCACGACTCCTGGAGATCCCTTGTGTCTGGCTCCCAGTTCCCTCTACATTCCTTGCCCCAGACCAGGTTCTCAGCCCCTCTCAGGTAGACAGTCGTGTCAACCCCCGATGAGTCTTGCTGCTCCCAACCTGGTATGTCTCCAAATTCTTTCCATGGTGCTACTACTCCAAAGCACAATCTGGAGAGAATTTTCTGGAGCCTTTGTTACAAAAGTTCCAGGGCATCTGCATGGAATTTATTTGAAGTTTCTTATGTGCCCAGTGAAGGATAATAATATGCTTGTATGTATTAATATAGTGCGAGTGTTTTTTCCTGCCGTCTATGGGGTCGCACAGAGTCGGACACAACTGCAGTGACTTAGCAGCAGCAGCAGCACTGTAATTTTTGAAATACTAAAAGTAATTTGACCCTTTTTCACAAGTAGAGGCAGGTTAAATTCAATTGTCTACATTTTATTCATTCACTCACTGATTTAACAAATACCGATTGAGAACTTGAAAGTGTTAGTCGGTCAGTTGTGTCTGATTCTTTGCGACCCCATGGACTACAGCCTGCCAGGTTCCTCTGTCCATGGAATTCTCAAAGCAAGAATACTGGAGTGGGTAACCATCCCCTTCTCCTGGGCATCTTCCCAACTTGGGATTGAACCTGGGTCTCCTGCATCGCAGGTAGGTTGTTTACTGTCTGAGACACCAGGGAAGCCCCGGAGAACTTGCCGTGTGTCAGTCAGAGCACTGGGGATCCCTGGAGGAGTCAGACCCACTGCTCCACCCGCCTGTAGGAGTCATGGTAACATTGGCAGATGTTTATATGAGCTTTCCGTGTGCCAGAGACTATATACATATCTTTAGTATATTATCTGGTGTGGTTTCCAAAACAATCCTTTGAGTTCGATTTCATTGTCCGTATTTTATGGAAGGCAGTCAACACAGACTGAATAACCAGTCCAGTAGGGGACAACATGGGGATTTGAGCCCGATGGTTCTCTCTCCAATGAAACTGTTCCCAGCAAATTCTATCAGCAACTGTCACGTAAAGCAAGAGCTCAGAAGATAAGGCAGAATGAAATGCCAGGCTAATAGCGACCTGCCACCACGTTTGTCTATGTGGAGTTGGAAACCATTGACCAAACGTGCTCAGGAATATTTTACAAGCATAAGTAGTGACTCGGTGCCTTGCAGAAATGCAGGCCAGACCACGGCTGCTGTTAGAGAAAAGAAACAGCGTTCAGCTTGTTAAAACAAGAACTTGTGTAAACTCCACGTCTGAGGTGTCAGATGCTGTTCCCTGATGTGATGCATTATCCAGGCAAGAAAATAACATGGCAAAGCCTCTCGCCCAGGCTCAGAAAGGAAGGAGATGTCTGAGCTGGCTGTCTGGATGTCTGGGAGAAACGGTTTCAGAACTTGGGAGTATTTACAGCTGGGGAGGTGGTGTTGATTTCCTGTGAATCATGGAGGCAGCCCAAGAGGGAGCCCCTCACTTTGTGTGCATGTAGGTGAAGGGAGAAAGCAGAGATTGTTGTTATTCATCACACCTAAGACAGAGCATGTTCTTTTTCTTCTGGCCTGAGCAGCATGTGGGATCTTAGTTCCGGAATCAGGGATCGAACCTGCACCCCCTGCGGATGCATGGAGTCTTAACCACTGGACCTTCAGGGAAGTCCCAGGCGTGTCCTTTTAAGAAATCATTTCACTCCGGTTGGAGATAATCAAGCAAATAATCTGTGAGCATTAAATTTTCTAATTTCAAGTCAGGCTGGAAGATTAGGCTCCCCAGCTTGCTGTCTGCAGTGGTAAGCACTTAGAAAGCTGGGAGGGGTGGGCGGCTCCACTGGGCCCCTGTGCTGGGCCCTGAGCTCAGCATTGCCCTTATGTTTCCTCATTTTATCTTTTCATGACCATTTTACAACATAGGAAGCTGAGGCTCTGCAGAATAAAGCACCTTGTCCCAAGTCATCTCTTTTGATATGTGAGTGGTAAGATTTGAACATAATGTCTACTGTTTGTGTCTGGCCCCAGAATTGGGATTTTGTAGAATAGCCAATTTCTTTTTATTATTATGGGAAATTAGAGGCATATCCAAAAGGAGAAAGGATAGTTGAATGAACCTGTGTGCTGATGGCCCGGTCATTATAAAAATGTGACCTTTCTTCTTTCATCTCTGCTGCCACTGAGTCTCCCCTCTCCTTGATTATTTCAGGTGTATTGTTTCTGAAATTTTCAGAGGTATGTATCATTTTTGGGTAACTAGTATTTCTCAAAGATGAGAACTCTCTAAAAACCTAATCACAATATCATTGTCATGCCTTAGGAATGAAAAACAGTTGCTTAATATCAATAGATACTACTCAGTGTTCAAATTTCTTCACTCCTCTCAAATAAAAGTGTTTGATCAGATCCCCAAAGCTCGGTGATTTGCAATTTTTTGCCTTGTCTCTTAAGTATCTGTTAATCTCTAGGTTTTTCTCTCTTTCCTCTTTCCAGATAAAGAAACTGTATCATTTCTCCTACAGTTTTGTGCAGTCTGGGTGGTTCTTTTTAACACCTTCTTCTGAAGTCTCCTACTCGCGTTTCTTGTAAGTTGATTGTGTTAGAGCTAGAGGGCTGATCAGATTCAGGTTAATTTTTTTTTTTTTTTTTTTGGTGCCAAAAATACTTCTCAGTGGTGATGTACACTTCGTTTATAAGACATGCTGTCTGGTCCCCTCTATGGTGTTGACAGCCATGGTTGATCATGGTCTTAATTGTGGTAACATTCGAATTCTAGCATTGCTTCATTTTCTATTAAAAGAAAGTTCCTTATTTCAACTATTTTATTATCCTGAGATGAAAGTGAAAGTGTTAGTTGCTCAGTCCTGTCTGACTCTTCGCAATCTCATGGACTGTATTCCGCCTGGCTCCTCTGTCCATGGAATTCTCCAGACAAAAATACTGGAATGGGTTGCTACTCCCTTCTCCAGGGGATCTCCCTGACCTAGGGATCAAACCCAGGTCTCCCGCATTGTAGGCAGATTCTTTACCTTCTGACCCACCAGGGAAGCCCTGAGACAGTATTACAATAAGAAAAGGCAGAAACTTTTTGGCCCTGGTTCTAAGGTGTTCCTGTGGAGGCTTCCCCACACCAGCAAGCCTTTCTGGTGTCCACGAGATCAACTCACCTCTGACCCTGTCTGTCTGGAGATAGAATGAGGTTCCCAGGTAAAGGGCTCAGTCCTGCAAAACCTCCTTCCATTTCAGATGTCATTTGTAAGCCCAGATTGTTATCTGGGCTTCTAACTGAAGCATGTAAATCATAGGCTCCTATGACCCTATGGTTAGGTTCCATTCATTTGCTGGAGTGGCTCGCAGAGCTCAGGAAGAACCATTGACTCACTAGATTACCGATGTTTTATACAAGGACGTTAAAGGCTATGCATCAGCAACCAGGTGAAGGGATGCAAAGGGCGAGGTCTGACAGAGGAGCTTGGGGCCCAGCACAGGGAAGCCTTGAGGTTCCCAGCCTCAGGAGCTCTCTGAAACAAGGGACCAAAATGCTGTCCTGTGGGGCTTTGATGGAGGCTTCATTACATAGTCATAAGTGACTAAATCATTTGCCAGTGTCACTGATTCAGCCTCAAGCCCCTCTCTTTGCCCCAGAAATCAGGGGGTGGGATTGCAAGTTTTAACCTTCTAATTGGGACTGAAAGTTTCAACCTTCTGATCACACATCACAGGGTTGGTTCTCCTGGCCCCACCTGTGGTGGGATGAGTAGTCATTGACATAAACCCATTGTGATGGAATAGGACTCTTTCCTCCATCCATGGGATTTTCCAGGCAAGTGTACTGGAGTGGGTTGCCATTGCCTTCTCTGCTTATGAATAACAAGACACCTATTTTCACCTTTGTGGCCCTATATATGGGCTTAGCCAAAAAGTAAGTTCCTTTGGGTTTTTCTGTAACATCTTATAGAAAACCCAAACAAAAATTTTGGTTAACCCAATATGAGAAAAAACCCATACACTCCCACACACACCCACCTACCTTCCCAGGTGGTACATTGCTGAAGAATCCTCCTGCCAGTGCAGGAGGCTGGTTCAGTCCCTAGGTCAGGAAGATCCCCTGGAGAAGGAAATGGCAACCCATTCCATTGTTCTTGCCTGGAAAATTCCATGGACAGAGGAGCCTGGCAGGCTATAGTCCATGGGGTCACAGAGAGTCAGACATGACTGGGCACACATGCGTGTATACTTCTACAAATCATAATATAATAGTGATGATAAACATTTCACTAATCAGATTTTTTTCTAGCTCTTTTTGTCCTTAAAGCATGTCCTTTTGGGGTAGTTATATTACTATGTTTAAAAATCATTGACCATGGCTCCTCTCTGTGTGGTTAGGACTCTAACTCAATGAGCAGTTAAACTTACCCCATGTTGCTTTTGATCTTTATAGATTACTTCTTAACACATAAGTTTTTATAATTATGTAAACTACATGATTTCAAAGTCAAATCTACAAAACAGGAATATTCTGAGAATTCTAGCTTCTAAACCAGTCACTGCTGTCTGTACCTTCCCTCACCTTTATAGTGGCCATTTGTTTGGAGTTTTTATTTTTCTGTATTAAAAATGTTACCAAATGCACTTACATATTAATATCTCCCTTTTCTTGAATACAAGGTAGCTATTATATACATTTTCCTCCACCTGACTTTCCTTGACAATATAGGCTATAAATAAAGGAGCGTGGCATTAGATGAAGAATTAGGATAATTAACATTGTATAGAGACATAGAATCACTGAATTTTGAGAGCTGGTGGTAATAACAGCAAATACCCCTGTGGCATTTACTCTGTGTTATGCCCTGTTCTACCCACTCCAGTGTTCTTGCCTGGAGAATCCCAGGGATGGGGGAGCCTGGTGGGCTGCCGTCTGTGGGGTCATACAGGGTCGGACACAACTGAAGCGACTTAGCAGCAGCAGCAGCATGCCCTGTTCTAAGTGCTTCACATAAATTCACTCAATAATTCTCATAATAGTCATCCTCTGGAGTATGTACTGGTACTGTCCCCATTCTACAGATGAATAAACTGAGGCGTGGGGAGGGGAGTTAGATGACTTGTTCAAAGTCTCAGAGCTGGTGTCTGGCAGATTTGAATGCTGGTGTCTGCTTTCATATACCACACTTTGCTTTAGAATTGCAATTCTGGTTTCGTGGTTTTTATGAGTAAGGAGGTTATAATCCCTGGGCAATTAATAGTCTGCCTGCCCATGTGCCCTGTCCCTAGATTTCTTTCTTTCTTTTTCAAATGGTCACTACTTTGCCTTGAGCTCCTTGTTGAGTCTAGAATTTGCTTTTATTAATGTCTAAATGTTATAGTGTTATAAGCTAAAACTTGGCCTGTTGTTACTTCATGGATGCTCAGAACACATGAGCTGCATGAGTCAGAGAGAAACAGTTATTACTCCTGGTACAAAAATCTGCGTGTTGTTACTGTTCCTTTTGTCTTGTCAGCAGCACAGGGGTGATTTGGAGGGCATGATGGATAGGTGGATGTCTGCTCCTGCGTGGAGTTGTGTTCCAGGCAAGGAACACTGCATTTGAGGAATCCACAGCTTTTCTAGCAGACAGTAAGCAAGCCTGTTCTCTGTCTTAAAGGGCAGTTCTCTCCTTTGTCAAGACTGCTTGTTGAAAAATGGCAGGGTAATAAATGGCCTTGGCTTCATCTCACACACAGAAGTTGTGCAGGAGCTCAGAGAGTATCAAGGGCTGCTTCTCACAATACTTTTTTTTTTTTTAATACTCATTTATTTTGGCTGCCTTGGGTCTTAATTGAGGCGTGCTGGCTCTCTCATTGTGGTGCTCAGGCTTAGTTGCTCCGTGGCATGTGAGAACCTGGTTTCCTGACCAGGGATCTGACCTGCATCCCTGGCATCACAAGGCAAATTCTTAATCACTGGACAGGGAAGTCCCCTTGCTACTTCTTCGTACCTGTCTTATTGGCTTTAAAATGGTCAAATGGGCACCCTGTACCATTTCTTTGACAAACTACTGCTTTTTAAGACATCTGCCAATATTCCCTGACATAGTAACTCCAGATTTTGTAGTTATCAGACTCTCACTATAGTAAAAACAAGATCCCAGGGAGATCTCTTTGGAAAGCCGCCCTGAATGAATTACTAACACTTGCCACATTGCAGACCTATGGCTTTTCTTTTTTATATGTAACATAACATTTTGAAACCAGCCAGAGGCATGAGGTTGACAAGCATCGATCAGCTTCATTGCTGTATCGTAGGTTTCTTTATTTCCTTTCTTTTTCCTGGTTGAATGTCTTTCCAGTGTTGAGCCAAGTTTTTCTCAGCCACGATTTTTATAATTCCGTACATTACAGCTCTGTCCAAGACTGTGATTATAACTTCACCTTTTCCTAGTAATACCTTGAGCTTTGAATGAGAGCTGTCTTGGTGGGGTGGTCCTCTCTAGCAGGATGGCATCCTCGGGGAATTTCCTAATTAAGGTGCTTATATTAAGTAAGGAATATTACGGGTCTAAGCCTTGCACCTTTGAGGGAGAGAAGTGATCTGATTAGTTAGAAGAAAAGGCAATGTAATGAACTTTTTGTCAATGTGGTTATCAACTCCGATCCATTGAGGGGTCAGAGACCTAAGAACATTAAAAAAAAAAAAACAGGTCCTGGGTTAGAGGCAGGGGAGAGGTGAGGCCAATGAGAGCAAAGGTCATTCTTGCCACACAGTAGCCCTTACCTTCACATGAGCCCACTCTACTTGCTATGAGGATGGAATCTCTTCAACCAGCTGGATTATTAAGCCAAATATGTGAGCTGTGGGTAAGCCTTAGCCTCCTCTCTCCTGATTTTAATTCAGTCTCATGATGTGGGGGTTGCTGGTATGGGGGAGAGGAAGAGGGTTTGTCACTTCCTGGTGGTGCCAAGGGAGTGTTTCACATGACGGCACACTGGGCCTGTTAGTGGACGGCGGTCAGTGCCCGTACCTCGCCTGCCTTTTAGGAGCTTTCGTGCTTCTTGTTGGAAGGATCTGTTGTTTGACCAGCCTCTGTGGGTTATTTCAGAACCTTCAAACTGTTTCAGGGACGTCCCACCACAATTAGCCTTGGGTACGTATGCTAATTGGGAATATAAAGCTCATTATTAAAGTTTTCACAGGTCTGAATGGAGAGAATAAAGCCTGGCTACTTAGCAAACCACTAAGCACAGGATGCTGGTGGCTGAGTGACCGCACTGCCAGCACTCCACCCTGGTTCTCTATTGCTCCCGAGCTCTGTGACTCAGTTTCCCCCATGGTGCAAGGGGAGCGATAATACCATTTCTCTTAATCGCAATGTTGCGATGATCATGGAAGTGACATGAAAATGCACCATTCCTAGCAGGTGGTAAGTACTCAGTGCTTTACTAAGTGGAGGACAGAATGTCTGCACAAGCCCCATTTCCCAATTTTTACCTGGCTTCTAGGTTTAAACTGTAGTCGATTTTTTTCCTAAATGTGACCTGCAGCTGCACTGTCCAGTATGGCACCCACTAGCCACACATGGCTATTTATCTTTTTCGTTTTTATTTCTTTTCAAAGTATTTTTTAATATGTATGTTTATTTGGCTGCTCTGGGTCTTGGTTGCAGCACGCAGGATCTTCAGTCTTTGCTGTGACGAGTGGGAGCTTATAGTTGACATAGGAACTCTTAGTTGTGGCATGTGGGATCTAGTTCCCTGACAAGGGATCGAACCCAGGTCCCCTGCATTGGGCGTGTGGAGTCTCAGCCACTGGACCACCAGGGAAGTCCCCACATATAGCTATTTAAATGAATTCAAGCCAACTAAAATTAAAGATACGATTGTTCAGTTGCACTGGCTGGATTTCTTTTCTTATTTTTTGGCTACACCATGTGACACGAAGGATCTTAGTTCCCTTTGCTGCTGCTGCTAAGTCGCTTCAGTCGTGTCCGACTCTGTGCGACCCCAGAGACGGCAGCCCACCAGGCTCCCCCATCCCTGGGATTCTCCAGGCAAGAACACTGGAGTGGGTTGCCATTTCCTTCTCCAGTGCATGAAAGTGAAAAGTGAAAGTGAAGTCGCTCAGTTGTGTCCAACTCTTAGCGACCCCATGGACTGCAGCCTACCAGGCTTCTCCGTCCAAAACCTGTGCCCGCTGCATCGGGAGTGTGAAGTCTTAATCTCAGAACCAAGGGGAAAGTCCCACCATCTGAATTTCAAGATGCAAGAGCCACATGTGGCTCCTGGCTCCTGTTTGGGAACGTGCAGGCTATTGAACATTTCTTCTATGGCAGCAGGTTCTGTCACACAGCTCAGGGCTGGAGGGTTTAAGCCCCCGAGGGGTTTGATGACGACGTAATGACTGTTTAACTTTGGAACTCTCTTCCTGGCACCATGCCTCTTTCTATATCCTTTTCTGCAGATGGAGAAGAATGTAGGTGGTGCCGATACGGGACTGAACAGGCTATTTCCCTGGCTTAGATAAAGAAACCCTTGCAGATCAAGTTGAGGAGGAGGAAGTTTCTCCAAGGTGAAGGCTAGGGCTGTCCCCAGAGGGGGCTGAGGGCCGCCGACTGCCTTTCAGCCCCTGTGATGGTCACAGAGGCCGCGTTTCCCCCTTTGGCCACAGTCCCCAAGATGTTCTCGAGTTCCCACGACCCAGTCTGTTTCCCTCGTGGGCACCTTGAGTCCCAATCTGTGTCCCTAAAATAAGGTCACTGTGATTGTGGGACACCAAAGGCCTTTCATTCATTTGCTGAGTATGGATAATGAATATTGACCCAACTCTGCGCTCAGAGTCCACATGGAAGGAAGTCCCATGTGGAACTGGAAGTCCCCTTCCAGTCCTGGAAGGGGGTTGGAGAGTCAGAACACCTTTATCTCTGTTTCTCCTGGGTTTCATCTCCATGAGAAAAGTGTGGCTGCATTTTGTAGCTACATAAGCTGCTGTCATCCCGGCTGATGATGTAGATGGAAACCCCCCACTTACATTACAGTATTTTTCTGCTTATGAGCTCTTGAGGGCTCATTAGAGGTGACACTAATAAGGACTCGGCTCTACTGACATTTCTCTGCCTTTGCTAGGAGCATGGAGCACAAGGAAAGCACTCTCTAGATGCTGGCCCTGTGGGAACAAGGGCTGGAGCTAGAAACTATGACTGTACCCTGCTCTTGGAGGAAGGTGGTCTCTGAAGGCAGCCTAGTAGAGGGGATTTCTGAGCTGCATTGTTAAGAAGAGGAAGGAGGCTAGTAAACTGGGGGAAAGGGAAGAAGGGAAGGGGGCATTTGGGAAGAACAGATTGTGCAAAGTTTTAATTTGAGACGGTGAGTAACTTATCAGAACAATTCCACTTCCAAGATAGGCAGTCCTGGGTAAGTTACTTGACCTCAGTTTTCACATCTGTAAAATGGGAGTGCAATTAGTAACAGTACCCACTTCATCAGGCTGTTCTGACGATGAGTAGGTGAATGCATGTGAAGCATTCACAGTGTCACCTGGCTCAGAGTAAGCACTTGATGAAAATCAGCTGTCACCATAATTCTTTCTTCCTCTTCCTAGTATTTTAATCATTATTAAAAGAAAAATAGGCTTTTGTGTTGGAGTCAGACGTCAGTTTCACCACTGATCCTGTGCAAACCACTGCCGCTTTCTGAGCCTAAATTTATTCATCTTTAAAATGTGGAGAATACCATCTGTGTTATGAGACTTCTTGCAAAGGTTACATGAAATACTGAAGTTTAAATGAAATACTGACTATAAAATGCTAGAACATGGCCAGGAAAAATAGCAGGGCCTCAGTAACCTTCCTTTCCTCCTGTCCTTCTCTTCCTACCAACTTTCCTGGTAGTCATGGGATAACCCATTTAGTTGAAAAGTGATGGGATGATATGGCATCTGAGGAAAATTAGTCCAGCAGTTCATGTGCAACACTGCAGCTTAAATAGAAAATGGAGGCATGGCTATTTGGTATCTTGGTATTTGTGTCATAGTTACAGGATGGCTTCTTCTATGATTCCAGTAGTTCTTTCTAGGAGCCAAGATGCTTTAGATGTTTGATGTATATTTACTGATTTAACCCTTAAGACAAGCATAAGAAGTAGGAGTATCGTTCCCATTTTACAGGTAAGGAAGCTGAATCCAGAGCGACTAACTTGCCCACAATCACCCAGCGAGTATGTGGTGTTGCGGGCATTTGCACCCTCATCCACAGACCCCAGAATCTAACTCCACAGCCTCAGTGGTTGGCAGTTCTAGATTTGGTCAGGGACTGCCGTTTTCACTTTAGCAATCTTACAGTTAGGCACAGTGGGATGGATGAGAGGGTTAGCAGAGAAAGAAAGCAGAGGCAGGTCACCGGTAGCTTTAGCCTTCTCTGGAGGAGCTGGGCAAAGAGGGCAGGCCCGGAGGGTTCCTAAACTTAAGCCATGATGCTCTCCCACCTCTAGGCGAAACCTTGGCCTGGCGCCTGCCCTCTTCCGGGAAGTGCCTTGGGCATTGTGGAGGGGAAGGTGGCCCTGCAGCGGGACTCCCTACTGCCCAGCTCTGCAGGCCTCCCCCGCAGCTCTGCAGAGGGCCAGCCCTCCCGCTCCCCGCTTCCCCGCTGGGGAAGGCAGCAGACGCTGGCTGCAATCCTCCTGTGTGCTCCACACCTCTTGGTGAAAGGAGCCTTTCATGGGACTTGCACGCAGACATGTGAGCTGGTGGAACCAGAGAAGGTGCCAGGCTGCTGCCCCTTCTCCCCCATCCTGCGTCCTAGCCCAGACCTGTTACTCCTAGGCCTCCTTCCTGCTTCCTCCATCCACCTCTGCCCAGGACCCCTCCCCAGCTATAAAAGCAGCCCCCACAGTCCACAGGGTGCTGCCCAGAGCCTTGCCACCTTCCCTCTGGTGTGTTACTGAGCCCTTCCGGGGGCCACTGATTTAAGCACAGAGAGGTCAAGTCACTTGCCCAGAGTCACACAGCTGGAGTAGCAGCAGCAGGCAGTCCTTGAGCCTCAGTAGTCTGGCCCTGGGGCACATGTTCCAGCCCTCAGGAATGCAGAATACTTTCTGTGGTTCAGGGAATTGCGTCAGGGTCATTCAAGAGCATCGCTCTGGTACCTCTCACCCCAGCAGACACCTGGACGCACGCTCACACGGTCTTGTGAGCCTCCTCGGCTTCCTGGCTGTTTGCATTGGTGCACCTGCAGGTATTCCTCAAAGCTCAGGGTCTCCTTTGGAACCCAGAGAGCCTCCTGGGCCCAGACACCCCCATGCCAGCCAGTGTTTTGCACTGAGTAAACCTCATTTTCTATGGGTGACCTGGGTAAATACCCTGACTGCCACCTCTCAGGCTTCTTTGTGCCGCTTTCTGACTGGCCCAGGCCCCCTCCCTCCCCACCTCCGGCAGCTTGAGAACATCTGGGCAGGCCTGCTAAATGTTAATGAGGCATCCGGCCCAGGAGGGCCCCCTGGACCTCTGGCCTCTGGCTTTGCCATCCTGCCATTTTACCAGAGTGATTTATTGACAGGGAGGCAGAGGTGGAGGGTGGGAGGAAAACACCCTTTTAAACTGAGGGCTGGTTTTGCCTGCATTAATGTGCAAGCCTACAGCCAGGCAATTAAAGGTCGTTAGGCAGCTACAATGCGAAATTAATTCTGCAGGCTCACCCCCCACGCCTCCTTCCCTTGCATGACTGTGGGCAAAATTGCTCCAGGGCAGAGAGAAAGCAGGTGGTTCCGCTGGCCGGTGAGGCGGTTGAAGTGTCCTCTTGGGAAGAGGCTGAGTGCTTGCTGTGGGTTGTGTGTGTGTCTGTGAGTGTGCATGTGTGTGAGGGGGGTGTTATTTAGTCACTAAGTCCTGTCGGACTCTTCTGTGGCCCCCACAAACTAGCCCGCCAGGCTGCTCTGCCAGTGAGATTTCCCAGGCGAGAAGACTTGTGGGAAAATAGGTTGCCATTTCCTTCTCCAGGGCTTCTCCTTCTGGCTCTCCTTCTTCCCAAGCCAGGAATCGAACCTGGGTCTTCTGTATCAGCTTACTGTTTTCGGTAGCAACCACATGATTTCCCTGCTTGATTAATGGTGAAATGGAGGCCCACTGGGAGGCTTTAGCAGGACATCAGAGCCCTGATGGAGGAGGAGATGGCAGCCCACTCCAGGATTCTTGCCTGGGAAATCCCATGGACAGAGGAGCCTGGCAGGCTACAGTCCATGGGGTCGCAAAGAGTTGAACGTGACTGAGAGACTGAGCACACACATATACAGAGCCCTGAGTGAGAAAAAGATGACTCGGATTGTGTTGTCCTCTCTCCACCCCCACCCCCCTTAGGGGGGGTTCTGCCTTCCCCCTCCTAGGCCAGTTCTAACTGGGCACCCACGGCGTGGTTCTCTCCGCCTGCATCTTTAGGCCTAAGGGCTGAGGACACTCTCCCGCCATTGCTCATCCTGGGTGGGGGCTCCCCTTGTTGGGCCCTTGGCTGTGGCCTCACACTGCACATCGTCATCCATCGTGTGCTTTTCAATGGAAAACTGAGCGTGTAACCATCTGCGACACGCACACCCTCTCTGACCACCTACTTCTCTGCACGGTGGCCTCAGGCATGTTGCACAACCTTACTGGGCCTCAGTTTCCCTCATCCGCGAAATGCCTCCTTAGGGTTATTGATAGGCCATGTTGATATACTGAAGGGGCTTAGAAGAGCCGCTGGCACTTAGGAAGCCCTACACAAACATGGCTATTATTTTTATGATTTCCGTATCCTTCTGCAAGGCCCCTCTTCAGACTCTAAATCTGGCTTAGGCCTCTGGGGCCCTTCTATTCGCCAGTGAGCCCCGCGGGGTTTCAGCAGCTCCAGGTTTCTGAGCTGCGGAGCAAGAAGGACAAGGCCAACAAGGGGGAGCTGTATTATCCGGGAGGCTTGAGAGATGTCCCCGAAGAGATGAAGTGCGTGCTGGCTGCCCCGGCTTCTGGCGAGTTTCCCTCTCGGTACAGCAGCTGCCGGGCTGGGGTCCGGGTGGCTTTAGCTTCAGTGCTCACCTACTCGTGACCTTTCTGAGTCAATAGATAGTGATAAGAGGCCAGTTAAGAAATTTAGACAAAGCTTTATTGGGGCGCCTTCTGCACCCAGGGGAAGTGAAAACAAGTAACAGGTTCCCTTGCTGACTCCCTCCCCAAGCGGGGGCAAGCTGGTTTCTAACATGGGGTGAGGGTAGGGGTGTCCTCAGTGGTCTGGCCAGAGGGCTGGCTCATGGGGTTTGCCTACCCCTTTGGTGAGGGGGTGTGTAGCACCCTGTTTTTGCTCCCAACACCCTGTTTGCTCCTGGCTTTTTAGAGGGGCACTTGGATTTCTAGTCTTTGCGTATCTTGTCCATAATTTGCCCCACCTGCGCATGCACGCAGTTGCACTTATTTTTAGTCCCTTATAGTTTCTTTGCATTTTGTTGCTCCATTTCGTTTTGCCAGGTGCAAGCACTGAAGCCCAGCGTCCCAGGTCCCCGAGATTAGATCCAAGCCTCTCTCGCTACCGCGTCCCTTTGGACCCTTATCCCTCTGCCTGGCCCTTGGCAAGCAGACAGGACACAATGAAGTCCTGGGGGGTCTGAATATCTGAAGCGGGGGATTCAGCGACTGCTTCTTTACCCATGAGGTGTCCTTCACGAGGAAGCCCTCCTTGAGATCTGGACACTCGAGTCACTTCTGAAGCAATGTGAGGGGTGGGGGGCTGTCCGGCCAAGCAGAACTGATGGTGGTCATCCTGAGACGAGTTGTACACACACACACGTGTGCAAAGAAACATCACTCTTGCCTGAAACTTTCTAAATTCTCATTTTAATATGTGAATGATAAAAATCTCCTACATTCCTATTTTAACCACTCTCCTATATTTTCTATTAGAAAAAGTGAAAATGTTACTCAGTCCTGCTGGATTCTTTGAGACCCTTTGGACCGTAGCCCACCAGGGCTCCTCTGTCCATGGGATTCTCCAGGCAAGAATACTGGAGTGGGTAGCTGTTCCCTTCTCCAGGAGATCTTCCCAACCCAGAGATCAAACTTGAGTCTGGATTGGGAAGATCCCCTGGAGAGGGGAAGAGCAAGTATTCAGGCCCTTATTGAATTATCTGGACAGTTTATATTCTGCTATAGACATTGTACTTTCTTTATTCACTCATCAATATTTTCTATGTGGTTGGCTCTGGACTGGGTGCTGGGAACAAAAGACACAGGGCCCTGGAATCGTGGCGTTGATGCTTTAGTAAGGAGGAGCTCACAGTGATTGAATGCGTAAGTAAGTAGGCGGACAGTAATCACAAGCTGTGGTGACCGCTGTGGGAGGGTAGCAGGAGCCCTGCAGGAAGAGTGTGTGCAAAGGCCCTGTTACTGCGTATGACAAAGGAAAATAAAACCCGTGTGGCAGGGTGAGCGGAGGGGTATGAGAGCTGCCGCTGAGGCAGGTGGAGAGAGGACGGCAGGGCCCTGCAGGAGACAGCGAGGCCTTCGAGGGCTGTTTTCATTCTCCGGGTTTGCACTGGAGTGATGTGATCTGCTGATGTTTTGCTGCTGAGTGAACGGGTGACGGTAATAATTAGGAGACTGTTGCAGCAGCTGGAGTAAAAGGTCATCATAGCCTGGATGACCAGGCTGTGCTGTGGGGGCAGTGATAGACTCAGATGGACTTGGGAGGGTTTTTCTTTTTTTTTTTTTTTAATGTAGTCTAGTTGATTTACAATGTTGTGTTAGTTTCAGGTGTGCAATAGTGATTTGGATATATATGTGTGTGTGTGTGTGTGTCCTATTACACGTCTTTATAACGTATTGAATGTTGTTCCTTACGCTATACAGCAGGCCCTTGTTTACCTGTTTTATTTATAGTAGTGTTTATCTGTTAATCCCAAACTCCTAATTTATCCCTCCCTGTCCCTTTTCCCCTTTGGGTAACTGTAAGTTTGTTTTCTATGTCCATGAGTCTTGTTTCTATTTTGTAAATAAGTTCATTTGTATCTTTTTTTTTTTTAGATTCCACATAGAAGAGATATCATATGGTATTTGTCTTTCTCTGACTTCACTTAGTATGATAATCTTTGGGTCTATGACAGAGATTTTTGAAGATGAGTTGTTAGGAGTTCCTGATGGATTGTGGTGAGGGGTAGGGAAAGATTACAGACAGAAAGAGAAAACTCCAGGATAACTCTAGAGTTTCTGGCTTCCTCAAACACCTCATCTCTTTCTCCTATTATCTTGGTTAAGAATCATCTGACATTTTCTGGAAACGTGTAAATATCCCTCGGTGATGGAAAGGCAGGGGTCAGGCAGGGTCAGGCAGGGTCAGGCAGGGTCAGGCAGTGCTGTGTGCTAGCTCATGGTCATGGGTTCAGTGTGGGCCTCTTTCTCCAGATACAAGTCCCTGGGTCACCCTGGGTCCCTGGCCCATGAGGACAGGCCTTTTGTCATTTAAGAACTGAGAAGACTTCAAGATCACTCGTTTAACTTCTTCTGTATAAAGTTAGAGATGCTTCTCTGGTGGCTCAGTGGTAAAGAATCCACTTGCAATGCAGGAGACAATGGGTTCAGTCCCTGGGTTAGGCTGATCCCCTCCAGAAGGAAATGGCAACCCACTCCAGTACTCCTGCCTGGAGAATCTCATGTACAGAGGAGCCTGGCGGGCTACAGTCAACGGAGTCACAAAGAGTCAGACGTGACTTAGTGATTGAACAGCAACGTACAGACTTAAGCAGCTTGTCTGGTGTTGTACAGCTGGTCAGTCTACACTCTCGCCAGAGGCATCAGTCCCAGGCAGCCAGTGGGACCAGTTACATCCCTGCCAGTAGTTCCCAGATGCCTTGGTTCCGGGCAGTGCCGTGCAGTGCACCCTTGAGGAGCACTCAAGGTCATGTTGGACAAGCTCCTTTTGGGGTTCATGGCTAATGAGAGAGCCTGGAAAGTCGTTGGTGCTGGTGACTCACTAAGACGCATTCATCCCTACCCAGGTCTGAGGGGAAGAAGCCTTATGCATGTTTATGTATGGAAACTTCTGGGCACATCTGGCCCTCTCCAGAGGTAAAACAAGGCTTTATAGCAAAATCTGTGCATTCCCCCTCCTGTGTCTTCCTCTAATGAAGAAGCTTCGTTTGTTATATTAAAATAATAACTTAGACCTATTCAAGAGAAAGGTCATATAAGGAATTTCCAAAAAAAAAAGAATGAAAAGACAGTGAGCGGCCTCCATTTACATGGACAGAGAAAGAGGACAAATTATGTGGACCCAAGGGCTCTTGCTGAAGAAGAACCTTCCAAATGGGCCTGAGATGACAAATCAAAGGTACAAATTCACCGGTATTGTCAAGAACTGAGATGTTGAATCTCTTTGCCCTGCAGCAGAAAATAACACATTGTAAGTCAGCTATGCTTCAATAAAAAAAGAAAAGAAAAGAAAAGAAAAGAGCTGACATGTCAAATGGTCCAGTCAATTATGATATATGAAAAGGATGGAATATTTTGCAGGTATTGAAGATCATAGTCTGAAAACTATAGTGTTACATTCAAATGCATATGGTAGATGATCAATTGAAATATAGACTCCAAAACTGTAGTACAGGGCGGCTACATAGTGTACTTAAGGACAAGGACTTAAAAGAATTACACCATTTCCTGCCCCATGCCCGAATGTCTCTAATGGAGGGGTTTTTTTACATTAAAAAGAGAGAAAGCAACCAAGACCCACCCATTTTTCCCAGTTTAGTTTTAATGCTCAAAGGCCAAGGAGAGAAAGACAACGACCTGAGTTTTCAAAATTCTCTTCTAAGGAAGGATTGGTACCCATCCTTTGAGAAACATTCAGCAGTTGACGGGAACTTGTCACCATGGAGTGGCAAAGCCGGGGGATGACAGGTGACTTCAAGGTGGGATCTGCCAACAGGCATCTATGGGGTGTGCTCCATCCCTAGTGCCATACTCCAGCATAGCAGCACTAAGGAAGCTTGCCGGGGGGCCTCTGAGGGGTGGAACAACCCACAGGATGTCATACCAGGGGCAGCGCTGTGCGCGTTGACCTTTGGTCTTACGCATTTCCTCTCTGGACCTCTGCTGGGGCTGTGGAGGGCAGCATGACAGGGCACAGGAAGCTTGGCTCTTCAGAAATAACCATGCTTACCCCTCCCAGGACCTACCTCATGGTGCACAAGGATAAGACCCCCTCCTTGCCAAGCCTGGCCATTTCAGAAGGCCCAGTGGCAGAAAGGGATGCTTGCCCCTCCTGACCAAGAGCGGCTTGTCTTTAACCTGGAAGTCCAGTTAGTACGCAGGCCTTTCTGTGAAATCTTGGGGATTCTCACAGGCCTTGCCTCTCCTGAATGCGTTTCTGTAGCTTTGGTGTGGCTGAGACTGGCCAAGTTAGCATCCTTCAGCCTCTTGCCCATGGGGAGCCGTGTTGCCTGGACCCCCTGTATTTCTTCTTCCCTTTCTTCTTTGCTGCCTGTGGTGGCCCTTTGTAAGGAAATACATATTTTGTCTATTCATTCATCAGTCAATGGATATTTGAATTGTTGCTAGTTTTTGGCTACTACAATGCTGCTCTGAACACATATGTATAATTTCCAGGTTCAGTTCAGTCACTCAGTCGTGTCTGACTCTGCGACCCCATGGACTGTAGCACACCAAGCTTCCCTGTTCATCACCAACTCCCAGAGCTTACTCAAACTCATGTCCATTGAGTCAGTGATGCCATCCAACCATCTCATCCTCTGTCGTCCCTTCCTTCTCCTGCCTTCAATCTTTCCCAGCATCAGGGTCTTTTCCAATAAGTCAGTTCTTCACATCAGGTGACCAAAGCATTGGAGTTTCAGCTTCATCAGTCCTTCCAGTGAATATTCAGGACTAATTTCCTTTAAGATGGGTTGGTTGGATCTCCTTGCAGTCCAAGGGACTCTCAAGAGTCTTCTCCAACACCACAGTTCAAAAGCATCAATTCTTCAGCACTCAGCTTTCTTTATAGTCCAGCTCTCACATCCATACATGACTACTGGAAAAAACATAGCTTTGACTAGACAGACCTTTGTTGGCAAAGTAATGTCTCTGCTTTTTAATATGCTATCTAGGCTGCTCATAACTTTTCTTCCAAGGAGCAAGCATCTTTTTAAATTTCCTGGCTGCAGTCGCCATCTGCAGTGATTTTGGAGCCCCCCAAAATAAAGTCTGTCACTGTTTCCATTGTTTCCCCATCTGTTTGCCATGAAGTGATGGGACCAGATGCCATGATCTTAGTTTTCTGAATGTTGAGCTTTAAGCAAACTTTTTCACTCTCCTCTTTCACTTTCATCAAGAGGCTCTTCAGTTCTTCTTCACTTTCTGCCTTAAAGGTAGTGTCATCTGCATTTCTGAGGTTATTGATATTTCTCTCAGCAATCTTGATTCCAGCTTGTACTTCATCCAGCCCAGCATTTTGCATGATGTACTCCGCATATAAGTTAAACAAGTAAGGTGACAATATACAGCCTTGATGTACTCCTTTCCCGATTTGGAACCTGTCTGTTGTTCTATGTCCATTTCTAACTGTTGCTTCTTGACCCGCATACAGATTTCTCAGGAGGACATATATTTTCTTTTATTATTTTGACTGTGCTGGGTCTTTGTTGTGGAGCATGGGCTTTCTCTGTATTTGTGGCTTATGGGCTTAATTGCCCTGTGGCATGTGGGATCTTAGTTGCCCGACTAGAGATCGAACCCATGTCCCCTGCATTGGAAGGCAATTCTTAACTACTGGGCCACCAGGAAAGTCCCTGAACATATATTTTCAATTCTCATGGGTATATGCTCAGGAGTGGAACTACTGGATTACATAATTGTGTATAATATTTTGAGGAATTACCAAACACTCTTCCAAAGCCATTGCACCATTTTACAATTCTACCGAGGTTCCAGTTTCTTGACAGCTTTGCAGACACTTGTTATAATCTTTTTGATTGTAGCCATGCTAGTGAAGTGGTGTGAAGTGGTTTTGATTTGCATTACCCTTATGCCTAATGATGTAGAGCTTTGTTTTCATGTGCTTCTTGGTCATTTGTGTATATTCTTTGGAGATATGTCTGTTCAGATCCTGTGCCTGTTTTTAAATTGTTATCGATCTTTTTATTGCTGAGTCGTTAAGAGTTCTTTATATTTTCTGCTTACTAGACCCTGACCAGATACGTACTTTGCAAGTATTTTCTCTCACTCTCTGGTTGTCTTAAGTATACATTTGTACTAGTGCCTTTCACCAGAATTTTGAGCTGTTGATCGCCACAAAGGCTAGTGCTCAGACACTCCAGCAGCAAACAATTACATCTTTGTTTCGCTAGCATTTTACCCAGAGCTTGGCGTGAAATAAGTACCAGTGATTTGAGTAAATAAATGCATGGTTTTCCTTTGCCACTTTCCGAGGATAAAAATGGATCTGGGTAAGGCAGGCTGAAATGGATAATAAATTGCCGAGCAAAACCACAGAAGCAAGAGATGCACGTTTGCACACTCAGGCCTCTAGTGTGTGGATATCATTTTCAAGATCAATGAAGGGGAAGGATGGACTGCAGCGCTGGGCTTGCACCTGCATTTCTGATGCAGTAAATATACTTCTCTGAGATCAATAGGGCATCTCTGCACAGCTCTGTAAACGTGGTGTAATTATCGCACTGAGAATTATAGTTGTCACCTATTGATTGCATCCTCTCGGCAAGTATTTGCACATTTCCTCCTGCCCCCACACTGCTCCACCCCAGTTCCAAAATCTAATCCTTAGTGATCTCCTCCCAAATCACTGGGTTCAGTGAAGAAGAGGTGAAATCCAGCAAGGCAGGTGCCAGCTCTCTTGTTACCATCACCTTGGTCAGGGAAGAGGCAGCTGGAAGGGTCTCAGATTTAGGGGAAAAGGGGGCCAGTGTCACACAGAGAAATGGAATCAAAGAATCCAAACAAATGGGTAGGTGTCAGCCGCGGTGGTGGGGGTGGGGTGTGGGCGGCGCGCTGTGTCTGGAATCAGCTGGAGAGAGAGGGATTTCTCATTCTGCAGATAAGACCTGGAGGGAGATCTAATCCTAGAAAGAGATCACATTCCATAATCCTAGAAAGAGGTCCCAGGCCATCCCTGTAGAGGAAGACATCTATTTATAAAGTTGCTAAATGTCAGATAAACTGTCATCTTAGAAAGTATAAGTCACTCACTCATTCACTAATTCTTTCATGCATTGAGTGAACACTTGTTGGGCTCCAGGAAGGACCTTGCCAGGGCTGCAGAGAAGAGTTAGGGACAAACTGTCCTCTTGGAGCTTGTCTCCTTCTGCAAAACCCAGGCAAGGAGGCAGATGAATCCAAAGGAGACTCAGAGGTGGTGAATGGGATGGGGACTCTATCCCAGAGGCTCCCCCAGGGGCTCAGCAGGGGATCCAGGGAGCAGGTCGAGTCTACAGGGAGGAGCCAGTATCTGTCAGATAGACTGGGGCATTGCCAACGGAGAAGGAGGTTCCTGTTGGGGCCTGCACCCATGAAACCACAGGGCAGGGCGTGGATGGGAACCAAAGGGAGTATGCCGAGATGGTGGCCACGGCTTGTCATCGGGAATGGGGACAGGGAGGTTGGCAGTGGGAATTTCCCGCCCTGTGTTCAGCTCTGCAGGGTTGGGGTGGGGGATTGGGTGGCAGGAGATCTGGGAGGGAGGGGTGGGGAGTCTGCTGGGTTGGTCTCAGGGTGGGGTGGCGGCATCCTGCCTGCGCAGCTTGGTGAGTCTGTGTGGGGCACTGCCTCTGTCCCTGGGACACCCAGTCTCATCTCTGAGGCTGACTGGCCCATGAAACAGCATCTTCCTTGGGGTAGGGGGTTGGAAGGGCGAGTGGATTGATTGCCAACAGTGAGCAAGTCTCACACTTTTTGTCCTCAGGACTCTTAACACTTTTCAGAATTACCAAGAATCCCAGTGATCTTGTGTTTACCTGGGTTATATCTTTGGATGTAGACTGTACAAGAAATTAAAACTGAGAACACCCAGGCACACATCCATCTGCCATCAAGTGACAGTGTCTTCAGACATCATGTGGAAGCCCCCACTGTACACTCGAGAGGGGATGACAGTGGAGAAGGCAAATAAGGTCTGGGTATTATTCTGGGAACAGATTTGACCTCATAGAGCCTCCTGAGAGGGTGTTGGGAGCACCAGGAGTTCCAGACCACACTTCAAGGTTCTGTTGGGTTACAAGCTATACGTGTAGGTCCATATTCTGCTTGGTCCCTGAGCCCCTAGTGTGGCTCAGTATTATACTATATATATAATTGGAGAAGGCAATGGCACCCCACTCCAGTACTCTTGCCCGGAAAATCCCATGGATGGAGGACAGTGGTGGGCCGCAGTCCATGGGGTCGCTAAGAGTCGGACACGACTGAGCGGCTTCACTTTCACTTTTCTGCACTGGAGAAGGAAATGGCAACCCACTCCAGTGTTCTTGCCTGGAGAATCCCAGGGACGGGGGAGCCTGGTGGGATGCCATCTGTGGGGTTGCACAGAGTCAGACACGACTGAAGCGACTTAGCAGCATATATATATTATATGTCTACCCACTGAGTGGGCAGGCCTGGGGTGCTCTCTGGAGGCCAGGTCTTGCTGCCTGTGTGCTCAATCAGGTCCAACTCTTTGTGACCCCATGGACTGTAGCTCACCAGGCTCCTCTGTCCATGGAATTTTCCAGGCAAGAATACTGGAGTGGTTGCCATTTCCTACTCCAGGGGATCTTCCCAACCCAGGGACTGAACCCCTTTCTCTTGCAAATCTACTGCATTGGCAGGCAGGACTCTTTACTCACTGTGCCACCTAGGAAGCCCAGTAAGAAATTCCTGCCCCCTGCAGTTCCTAGGGGGCTAGAGTTCAGTGTGAAATTGTCTGTGGAATTCTCCAGGCAAGAATACTGGAGTGGGTAGACATTCCTTTCTCCGGGGGAATCTTCCCAACCCAGGGATTGAACCCCAATCTCCTATATTGCAAGCAGATGCTTTACTATCTGAGCCACAAAGGAAGCCTCAGAGTTCAGTGTGGAATTGCAGAAGCAGATATTTCTATTGCGACTGTGATGAGCCTGTCAGGGAGGGTAATGAGCCCAGCCCCCGGGCTTCCCCAGGGAAGTGAATCCAGACTCCTAGCAGAAGAGGAAGTTGGTGGATGGAGAGTACTGCAGGCTGAGGAAGGGACTGGTTGGAGGGGGAGAGGTCAGCCTAAAAACCCTCCCCTTCCCTCCCAACTGGAGGATCCCAGCGGAAGTCCATTGCTGGCCTTAACCACCTCCGGATGGTGCTGAGCGCAGCCTCCCTAGTCTCTGTTGCCGCCGGGGCTACTACACATTGTAGGGGGGCACCCAACTCCCGACCACGCCCCCGACTCCCGGCCACGCCCTTCCTCGCCTGTGTCTTGAGCCGCATTCTTCCTGCTGCCTGTGAACCCTCGTCAGATGTTCCTGGCTCTCACACCGCAGTTCCATTGTTTCTTCCCCTCGTTTTCCCACCATGCCCCAGTTGCCTTGCCCAGCTCTGTTTCTTCCTATAGCTCATGCCTAAGAATGATCACAGCTCACTTTCATAGGCTGAGCCACTGTTCCACAACACTGTGGAGTGGGTCTAATATTATCCCCATTTCACAGGTGAGGAAACCAAGGCCAAGAGATTAAGTATCTAGCATAAGGCCACAGTGGGGAAGGAAATGGCAATCCACTCCAGTATTCTTCCCTGGAAAATCCCATGGACAGAGGAGCCTGGTTGGCTACAGTCCATGGGGTCGCTCGCAAGAGTCGGACACGACTTAGCGACTAAACCACCACCACCATAAGGCCACAGAGCTAGGAGGTGATGGGACTGGGATTGAACCCGGGCAGTCTGGCTCCAGTCTGTCCTACTAACCACTGCACTAGGTTGACCGCTCTTAACCTGTCATTTTCTTTCCAGCTCTCAGACCACGTGTTCATTTCCCAGGCTACCACACAGTAGGTGCCCATTAGAGGTTTGACAAATGAGTTTCATCTTCCTATCCTGCCCACCTCCACGTCATGCCTTATGCATTTGCCATTAATAAAGAAATGAATATGTGGGCTGACGAACAGACAAAGAATAGATGACTGCCACCTGTTGGTGTGTGTGGAAGCTGTAACTACCAGCATTTTTCAGGGCAGAGGTGCGAGTTCATAAATACTGGACAGGTTCTGAAATCATCCCCGTCGTTGGTGAACGCAGTTTTGAAATGACTTTGTCACTGTAATGTCCCTGGCCAACAGGAGGTAGTGTTTTTACTCTTTTATCTAAAGCCAAAGCCTCTTGGGGCATGTGGGCTCCAAGGCTTGGGCTGGGGCTCTTATTTCAAAGCGAGGAGAAGAGGAGGAGAGTGCTTCCCCAGGCAGGTAATTAGGAAGCCCATCCATGGGTACTTGGAGATCAGAGCCAGCTTTTGGAGGATGAAAATGAGTTAAAAGTCTGGTCATGATAATTCCCTTATCTCTGACTTCCTGCCAGCACTGCTGATGTCTGAGCTGCTCAGAATCTGGGTGGCCTCTCTACAGGGCTCTTGATGCAAAATGAGCCCCAGGTGTTGGGGATAAAAAACCCACCGTTGGTCATTACCACGCCCCCTCTTCTGGGCCACCCTGGGTGCCCTGGCTTTGTGGGGTTTTCCCCTCCAGCTCTGCTGATCTGCAGGCATATTTATTTGTAAGTGGAGTAAGTGGAATTTTTCAAAGGGAAGCACTTTGCAAATGATGAAAAGAAAACAACTTGAGGTAAATGGCTCATCTGGCAATGGGAAACAGCCCCTGGCATCAAGAGCTCTTTAACCTTGTCTGAACAGGCAGCAGGGAACTTGGCTTCTGTATCATCTTACAGAAAATTTTTCTGTCTCCCTACTGAGGCCAGACCCTGGGGAGAAAGAACCAAAAACCCAACCCAGGACCCTTGGAAAATTTGATAGGTAAGTGTCTCTGCCCCGTACGGTCAACCTCGGTGCCCTTCCTATCCAAGCCTCTGTGACTTCTGTCCCCACATGATTCCATAGTTCTCCACTTGTCTCCTGACTTCTGCCCCAGTCGCTTCTGATACTGCGGCCCACAGAAAGATCTAAAACTCCAGAGTGGATCTGCTCCATTCCATCTGTGAACAAGGCCTCTGGTGCCCTGTGCACCCGCACAGAAGCCACAGAATTAAAGCTGGGCTTACCAAGGCCTGCGGGGCCCATGTGATCGGGCCCTTCTGTCTTTCTGGCCCCGTCTCCTCCTGCAGCCACACTGGCCTCTCTGCGGCTCTCAGTTCATCAGGCCTGTTCTTCCCCAGGGCCTTGGCATCTGCCATCCCCGCTGCCTGCCTCCCCACATCCTCCTGGTTCTCCCTCACTTGGCTTAGGGCTGTGCTCAGGTAGCATCTTATCAAACGGGCCCTCCTGTGGCCTTCCATAAAGTAGCCCCCCTTCTCTCTCGCCTGCACTCCCTGCCCCACCACTGTCAGCTTTAGGTTTGCTCCACAGTTATTATCGGGGAAGGCGATGGAACCCCACTCCAGGACTCCCGCCTGGAAAACCCCATGGACGGAGGAGCCTGGAGAGGTTGCAGTCCATGGGGTCGCTGAGTGTCGGACACAACTGAGCGACTTCACATTCACTTTTCACTTTCATGCATTGGAGAAGGAAATGGCAACCCACTCCGGTGTTCTTGCCTGGAAAATCCCACGGATGGAGGAGCCTGGTGGGCTGCCATCTATGGGGTCGCACAGAGTTGGACACAACTGAAGCGACTTAGCAGCAGCAGCACAGTTATTATATATGTTATTTCTATGTTCAGTTTTTTATAGTTATTTATATGTTCAGTTTCTGTCCTGTTACATCAAAATATACATCAGAATGTAAATGCCTTAAGGACAAGGACTTTATTTACTTTTATTTTAGATACTTCTTTTTAGGGGGTACATCGCATGTGGTCGATCCATTCATCCTTTGATGGACAT
This sequence comes from Bos indicus x Bos taurus, assembly GCF_003369695.1. Taxonomy (NCBI): domain Eukaryota; kingdom Metazoa; phylum Chordata; class Mammalia; order Artiodactyla; family Bovidae; genus Bos; species Bos indicus x Bos taurus. Next base: position 15,185,900 of record NC_040096.1, on the reverse strand, counting down.
TTGGATGTTTTCCACTTTTTCACTCTTACAGATAATGCTGCTGCAAACTTTTGTGTACAAGCGTCATGTGAATGAGGAGAGCTTTGGTTGGACATCTTCAAGTCAGTTCACAGATGCTGTCTTTGAGGGGTATTCATGCCTGGAGCCATGTCCCAAATCTCCCAGTGGCTCATTGGTTTCAAATTATGATTGTATTTTTAGAGAGCTGTGTTACTTGTCCCAGCAGGCATTCATTTGCTATAAGACTGATTTATCATTGTTTCCACTTTTCTGTGTGACTGGCTGGGTATCTCTTTAATGTTGCCACTTGTGATTCCTTTCTTTGTACAGACTAGTTAACATCTTTTTATTTTTTTATTAATTTTCATTTTGACTGTGCTAGATCTTGGTCATAATGCTCAGTCTTCTCTAGTTGTGGGGCTTGGGCTTGGTTGTAGGATCTTAGTTCCCTGACCAGGGATTGAACCTGAGTCCCCTGCCTTGGCAGGTGAATTCTTAACCACTGGACCACCAGAGAAGTCCCCTAGTTACCCTCTTGATGTCTCTCCTAGTTTTACTCTGCTCAGCTACTTGGCTTTATTTGACTCCATCCTCAGAACTGATTGTGTTCCTTTCTCCCTAGAACTTCTCTTTTCTGAATGAAATTTGTTCCTCCTGCACCAAGAACCCTCGACTTTAAGTGGATTTGTCTGAAACGTGATCTTTGAGTTCGTCTCATTCCAGTCAACTTCTTTATCTCCTAATTGCATTACCCACGACCCCAGCAGAATTCCGAAAAGCATTTGTAGAAGATTCATTAGGTTTGGACTGCTGGTGAGGGTGTGATAACAAAGGCAGCCTCAGGGCTGCTCTGCCAAGTGCCAGGGTTTGAACTCAGGGTAGCTTTTCTCCTTTGCCCGAAGGAACGCTTGTGCAGATTTGCTCTGAAGGGCATCTGTAGCAGCAGCCAGTCTTCTTGGGAAGGAGAATTGAGGTGCCTAAGGCCAGCTCTTTCGTTCTGCTCTGAGGACACAAAGGAGGGTTTATTGAAAATATCTGTCAAAGGTGGGTGGGATTCCAGAGATCATCCATGTCTCAGGTGATCAGAGCGCCTTTTTAAAGATGAATGAATGTTTTTCTTTTGGCTGCACTGGGTCTGCGTTACTGCGTGTGAGCTTTCTTAGTTGCGGCAAACAAGGGCTACCGTCCAGTTGCGGTGTGCGGGCTGCTTCTTACAGTGGCTTCTCTTGCTGAGGAGCATGGGCTCTAGGCACATTGGCTTCGGTAGTTGTGGCTCACAGGCTTAGTTAGTTGCCTGGAGGCAAGTGGGATCTTCCCCAACCAGGGATCAAACAAGTAGTGTCCTTGCATTGCAAGGTGAATTCTTAACCACTGAACCACTAGAGAAGCCCCCGTCAGAGCACTTTTGAGTGCATTTACCCTGCGTGTAGATCAAACCTCAGGGCCTTTGCACGTGCTCTTCCATGTCACTCAGGCCTCTGTTCCTCTGTCACCACATCGGTAAGGTCTTCCCTGAACAGCCTGCCCCCACCACTCACCTCCCACCTTCACTCTCGGCCCCCTTCCTTGGCTTTCCCTTTCTTTACACCACTTATCTTCACTTTGCATATTATGTATTTCCTTGTCTCTTGCTGTTCCTCAACAGAACGCAAGCCCTGTGAGAGTGCATCATCCAGTGTTACATCTTTAAAACTTAACACGGTTCTCGGAACATAGGAGGGACTCAGTGTGTGTTGAGTGAATGCGTGAATGCATTTGCTTTTTATGAAAACCCTTGGGGCAAAGATACTGTTAATGCTGTCGTGTGGGAGAAGGAACCAGAGTCAGATGACTAGAGGTAATTACTCAAGGTCACGAGTTGGGATGTGACTGAGCCCTGAATTGAGTTGGCTCTTCTGGGACCCTGGGCAGCCACCTCTCAGGCTTACAGGGTCCAAGAAAGCCTCTGTAGGTCCTTTGGAAATTCTCAGAAAAGGTCACAGTCTTCAGCAGGAAGTGGCATGCGAGGTGCACAGAATGGAGTGGAAATTTTAAGAGCTATGGAGCAAGGATTTCCTGTGACCTGAGAGGGAAAACAGGAAATAAGTGAAACCTGGAAAAACAGCGGTGGGAGAGACGTGCAGTGATCAGGGAAGGTGGCAGGGGAAGGAGGGAGGGTGACGCAGTGGAAGTGGCTGCAGGAGGTCGTAAACCCGGAGGAACCTTCCACAGGATGACTTAGGAGCCTGCGATGGATGCAGGGCCCACTGGTCCCCTCAGGCTGTTCCGCGCATTCCCCCACCCCTAGTATGCCCAGATGTCTCTCTGCAGCTAAATCCTCTGCAGAGGATTATTAGAAATATTAGCAGTCCAGGGGAGGAGGGGCAGTACCCTGAGACCATGAACTCTTGAGTGCTGTGCTCAGGAGAAACAACAGATACCCCAGGTCACACTGGATCTGACTGTGGGGTGTGTGCTGCGACTTTTCTGTGGGAGGCGGTACTTGTGTGGATGGGCAATCAGGGTGTCCTCCATTTATGAAAACAAGTTGGCAGAAAAAGGAAGCTGGTGGTGGCGCCAGAACACTCACTCAGGATTATCAACTTGGCTGGCGCTGGTGGTCACAGAGCATCAGGTGCTGATGTGAGGAGGTCAGGACTGGAACCCAGAGGCTCCCGGGCGACCTCCTGTTCCTGATCCTGGGCTTGCTTTCTGTGCACTGTTTAACATGGCCTCAAGTCCTGCCTGTAGACTCTCCCACCTGTTCTGTGCTGGCTATCCAGAGAACCACAGCCAGAGTCTCCTCCGACAGGCTCCGGGGGACTTGTCCTTGGTGACAGCACACAGAAGACACGTGCTGTGGGGCTGAGGGCTTTCAGAGATTCCGGGGGAGAGAGAGGTGACTGTTAGCCCAGTGCATCAGAGCACAGGAGAGTGAGAGCAGCCTGGGGATTCAAGAGAAGACATGTGAGGACCCCCGCCCCATCTCTGCACCTGGGGCCCCAAGCCAGACCTCGCTCTCGGGGTCCTCAGAAAGAGACCCTTAGCCCCGTGGGTGGTTGAATGCCCCAAGGTGAGTTAGAAGCCCGTGATGCCACACGAATTCCCGGACTCTGCGTGGAACTGAAGAAGGACTTTTAAAACTAGATTTGACAGGTCAAAAGAAATGCCCTCCATTGTGAGGAACAGCCTCATTTGGGCCTCTGCGGCTGTCTCAACTTCAGGCTCTCTAACAATACCCTTCATTAACTGTCCGCTTCAGGACCCACACCCGGCTCCAGGCAGCTCCCCTCGCCCTTCTTCCCCGCTCTTGCCAGCGGCCTCTTTCCCGTCTCACCGGCTTGGCCTTGTGACTGGAGTGGGCAAGACTTGCCTTAGGGTGTGCCCTGCGGAGAAGCAGCAAGGAAAACAGGATTCTTTGTCTGAAGGTGCCCTTGGGCCGGGGGCAGTTAGCAGGAGTATGTGTGAGTTTGTGTGTGAGAGTCTGTATGTGAGTGTAAGTCTGTGTGTAAGTGTATGAGTGTGTGAGTCTGAGTCTCTGTGTGTGAGAGTCTGCATGATTGTGTATGTAAGTCTGCGTGTGGATGTCTGTGTGAGTCTATGTATGAGTGTGTGTGTGTGTATTGCTGTGTGAGTCTATGTATGTCTGTGTGTATGAGTGTATATATGTGTGTGTCTTTGTGTGAATGTGTGGGTGAGTCTGTGTCTGAGTCTGTATGTGGATGTCTGTGTGTATTTCTGTGTGAACCTGTGTGTGAGTGTATGTATGTATGAGTCTGTGTGTGTGTGTCTGAGTCTGCATGTGGGTGTGAGTCTTTGTGTGTGTGAGTGTATGTATGTGTATGTCTTTGTGAGTGTGTGTGTCTGTGTGACTCTATGTGTTTGAGCGTATGTATGTGTATATCTTTGTATGAGTGTGTCTATGTATGTCTGTGTGTGAGTGTATGTGTGTGTCTGTGAGTATATGTTTGTGTGTGTCTGTTTCTGTGTGAGTCTGTGCATGTCTGTGTGTGAGTATATGTGTGAGGGTATGTGTGTGTTTCTGTGTGAGTCTATGTATGACTGTGCGTGTGAGTGTATGTATGTGTATGTCTTTGTATGAGTGTGTCTCTGCATGTCTGTGTTTTTGAGTGTGTGTGTGTGTGTGTGAGTATATGTCTCTGGGAGTGTGTATGTGTTTCTGTGTGAGTGTATGTATGTGTGTGTCTTTGTATGAGTGTGTCTATGTATGTGTGTGTCTTTGAGCATATGTATGTGTGTGTCTTTGAGTGTGTCTCTGCATGTCTGTGTTTTTGAGTGTGTGTGTGTGTGAGTGAGTGAGTGAGTATATGTTTCTGTGAGTGTGTATGTGTTTCTGTGTGAGTGTATGTATGTGTGTGTCTGTGTGTGAGTGTGTATCTGTGTGTGTGCATGCACATGTGCCCTCAGGGCAGTTCTTAGGCCTGAGTGTGGACACTCTGCTCTAAATGGCTTCCACTCCCAGAATGGGCTGCTGGAGGCCTCTGGCCGGAGAGAGGCAAAGCCTTCTGCGCCGGTCCAGCCCGAGGAGGACGTGGATCGCAGACCCCAGCTGTGTTGGAAGGGAGCGGGAGCTCAAAGGGGAGCCCGGAATGGGCTCTCGGGAAGCTCGAAGCTGGCCGCCATCAGCATCCGCTTGGGGCAGCTGTGTTTAGAGTCAGTGTGGCTCTCCCTAGCCAGGCTCGCTTGGTGAATCACCCAGAGGGCACCCATGCCTCTTGCTCTGGCGGCTGCAGGGCGCTGGTGCCCAGCAGATTGTGGGCCGCTCTGATCTGGAGCAACGCGGCTGAGTGGAGGCAGGTGGAGAAACGACCCAGACAGTGACGGGGGCCGCCCCAGCCACACAGTGACTGCGCTTATGGTGGTGATGAGGTCAGGGCCTGTCTGCTCCGTGACAGATTTGGGCCGCCGAGGAGAGAGGAGTCCAGGCTTGGTCCTGACCGAGACCAGTGCCGACGGAGTGGGCCACAGTCGGGGAGTATGGACGGCGCAGAGTTTAAGCCGAGGAGGACTCTGAGGACCAAGTGTCCTCTGCTGTATCGTGTGCACCTCTCAGCGAGATGGTCTTCCCTCTGAACACAACGTGGCATCGCTGTGTCCCCACGCTGCCTTGGGAAGAAAGCCCCCTCTTGGATCTGGGCACAGAGCTGCAGTTCTGAGCAGTTCAGGCTATGACCCCACCGAAGTATTGAGCCCAGCGCCTGAATTTTGTGGACTCAGGTTTGTGTTAAGACACTAGGCAGGTATGTGCTTTTGAAATGCAAATTGTAGGAACATTTATTTCCGTGGGTCCCTTAGCATTGGCATTCTCCAGGTCCCAATCAGCCTGGGCATTTTAGGGTGCCTCAGCAGGGGTAGAAAGCCATGCCTGGGCTTTGGTGACTCTTCTCAGAGCCAGCAGCTGGCAGGACTCATGTAAAGACGTGGTTTCAACCCGAGGCTGAGTGATAAGGTGGTGCTTTGCAGAATGTAAAAAATGTGAACCCTTGCTTCTGCAAAGAGCTTGGCTGCTCTACCACAAATCACATTTGTATGGCATTTTACTTCTAAAGGGCAGCTTTAGTCATGGAGAAGACAAAAGCTCTAAGTTGTTATTTTTTGGACAGCAAGAGAGATGAGACATAATTTGTGTTTTTGAACTCTGCTTTCAAATCACTTTATAAATGGCTTTAAAACTGTCATAGTGTGTGTTCAGGCTGTTATAAAATAAATACCACAGACTGGGTGGCTCAAACAGCAAACATTTGTTTCTCACGGTTTTGGAGGCTTGGGGCTGGGAAGTCCAAGATCAAGGCCCTGGCAGATTCCGTGTCTGGTGCTCACTCACTTTCTGGTTCCTATAGATGGCTGTCTGCTCACTGTGGCCTCACATTGCAGAGGGGACATGGTTGCTCTCTGGGGTCTCTTTTATAAAGCACTAACCCCTTGGACTGCAAGGAGATCAAACCAGTCCATCCTAAAGGAAATCAACCTTGAATATTCATTGGAAGGACTGATGCTGAAGCTGAAACTCCAATACTTTGGCCACCTGATGTGAAGAACTGACTCATTGGAAAAGACCCTGATATTGGGAAAGATTGAAGGCGGTAGGCGAAGGGGATGACAGAGGATGAAATGGTTGGATGGCGTCACCAACTCAATGGACATGAATTAGGGTAGGCTCCAGGAGTTGGTGATGGACAGGGAGGCCTGGCGTGCTGCAGGCCATGGGGTCACAGAGAGTCAGACACAACTGAGCGACAGAACTGAACTGAATCCCACTGATGATGGTTCCAACCCTCGTGGCCCAATCACCTCTCAAAGACCCCATCTCCTAAGATGAGAACACTGAGAATTCGGATTCCAGCATACAAATTCAGTATACAACATACTCATTCAACCCCTTCCAAAAACTCTTTGTAAATGATCCAGAAGAGTTGCCTCTGAAGTATTTTTTTTTAATATCTGTTTATGTATTCATTTTTGGCTGTACTTGGGTCTTCATTGCTGTGTGTGGGCTTTCTCTAACTGCGATGAGTCGGGGTGACTCTCTAGTGGGGGTGCTCAGACTTCTCACTGTGGTGGTTTCTCTTGTTGTGGAGCACAGGCTCTGGGCTCACAAGCTTAGTTGCTCTGTGGCATGTGGGATCCTCACAGACCAGGGATCAAACCTGTGTCGCCTGCATTGGCAGGAGGATTCTTAACCACCAGACCACCAGGAACCTTCTCTCTGAACTAGTTTTGAAATGCCTTAATCCATTTGTGTTGCTAATGGTTTTCTTTATAAAGAGGCACAGACATGATTAAATGATAAGAATCTATGTCTAAATAAATGCAATAATTCTTGCTTTTATATTTCTTTTAAATAAAAATTCTACATGATGAAAGAGCTTTTTAATTGTCAGAGCATACCAGAGAGTTATAAGGAAGCACAGAATGCAGTTTTCTAGTTTGATTACACAGAAGTGGACTGGGGTCTAGATTAATCTATAAGAGTACAAATAACTCCCTGGTAGCTCAGCTGGTAAAGAATCTGCCTGCAATGCAGGAGACCCCAGTTTGATCCCTGGGTTGGGAAGATCCCCTGAAGAAGGGAAAGGCTGCCCACTCCAGTATTCTGGCCTGAAGAATTCCATGGACTGTATAGTCCATGGGGTCGCAAAGAGTTGGCCATGACTGAGCGACTTTCACTTTCACAAATCCCCTCTTGAAGCTTCTGTGGTGTCCTATGGTAGAATAGCTACCCTAGTTATGCTTTTCTTTGGTTAATAATGCTATTTGCCTCTTTCACTCCCTCCCTTGTACACAGGAGCTGATATGGGAACATAATCCCAAAGCATTGCCACAAGGTGGGGACAGATAGTACTTGACATACAGTAACACTCCAGTCTTGGATGAATGCCATGGCAGACCAATAACCCCAGGTGAAATGAATTAATTAAACCCATTTTACAGATGGATTCACCATTTGATCCTGGTCCTGTTGACTTCCAGCTCCCATTTTCTGTCCTATTTTCCTGTATGTATTTTCCTGACAGTTCAGTTCAGTCGCTCAGTCGTGTCCAACTCTTTGCGACCCCATGAACCGCACCACGCCAGGCCTCCCTGTCCATCACCAGTTCCCATGTCCATCGAGTCAGTGATGCCATCCAGCCATCTCATCCTCTGTCGTCCCCTTCTCCTCCTGCCCTCAATCTTTCCCAGCATCAGAGTCTTTTCCAACGAGTCAACTCTTCACATGAGGTGGCCAAAGTACTGGAGTTTCAGCTTTAGCATCATTCCTTCCAAAGAAATCCCAGGGCTGATCTCCTTCAGAATGGACTGGTTGGATCTCCTTGCAGTCCAAGGGACTCTCAAGAGTCTTCTCCAACACCACAGTTCAAAAGCATTAATTATTTGGCGCTCAGTTTTCTTTATAGTCCAACTCTCACATGCATATATGACCACTGGAAAAACCATAGCCTTGACTAGATGGACCTTTGTTGGCAAAGTAATGCCTCTGCTTTTGAATATGCTGTCTAAGTTAGTCATGAATTTCCTTCGAAGAAGTAAGCGTCTTTTAATTTCATGGCTGCAGTCACCATCTGCAGTGATTTTGGAGCCCAGAAAAATAAAGTCTGACACTGTTTCCCCATGTATTTGCCATGAAGTGATGGGACTGGATGGATCCTGTTACCTATCAAATATTAAATATCCAGATCCTGGGAGCTGTTACATCAAGTATCAAAAGCACAGTTTGGGGCTGTGGTTACTTTCAACAGTGCAACTATCTGAGAGGCACTAGAACACACCACAGAAATAAAGGTCAAGGTCAATGCTTTAGCAGTCTCCCAAACCCCATGGGCATGAGCTCTCTTCCTGTCTACATTGTCTGCAAGATTCGATGCCAAGAGTTCTCAAGGGCAGATCTTCAGGCAGCCGGATCAAGGGGAAGGCTTTGCCCCCTGTTCTGTCTTGCCTCTTCCTTCAAAGATGCAAAGTGGCTTTGCAATGCCTGTATCGTATCTTCTCTCCCCTCTTTTTCCTTCCCTTATTTGTTCAGATGCTTCCACTCTGACCATTTGCTCGATTCCTCTCCCTCGTCACCTCAGAAAGTACCCAGGCAGGCAGCCCATCCATCAAAACGCAGCACATGTCCACTTTCTCAGACAGAGCAAATGATCATAAAGGCTACGGAGGAAAGCACATGCACCCCGTTTCGGCGTAGGATCAGAGACTGGGAAAGTTGTCTGCAGGATGCCCCGCAGCCCGCTCCGGGCTCCCTCCACCTCTCCTTGTGGAAGGAGTGGGAAGAGAGTTCAGCTGATGATACTTTCAGATGATGCTTTCTAGCCTCCTGAGAGCTCTCTTTCAAGTAAACTCTGCAGAGTAGTGCTGGGATCATTGGAGACAGAGTGTGAGTCATAGACTGGCATTCTAGAACTCTCTGAACTCTTATTTATTATGCAGCATGAAAGTGGCCCCACTAGAGCAGAACAGTGCCTCTAACTGATCACATCTGGTCACTAGGTGAGATGAATAAGTCACCAAAAACCACCATGGGGACAAATTGTACCAAAGTCTGGTCCTAATGCAGGGAAGTTCTGGTTCAGACAGGGAGTGAGAAGCAGCTGGGATGGAGACATGTGACACCTCCTCCACTACTGTGTGCAGAGCACTTACACGCTTGCACATGTACTCACACACATACACGTCCATCATCTTTGTGCCCTAACGACAGGCACTGCACTGCTATTAGTCACCCTTAGGGTGACCCTGGGTATTGGTACCCTTACGCTTTGCATGCACACCAACACCTCTGCATGGAAACCTCTTTCTTTTCCCCCCACCCCGTGGATCTGGCAAACCCTGGTTGCTTCATGTAGAGTCAGCTCAAGGGTCTCCTCCTTTGCAAGCCTTCTCTGAGCACCACCCCCATCCCCGCATACAAACACAGGGGCTCCCTTCCAATGATGCACGTGGCATGGCCATCCTTCATCATCACTCTGTGATATGGCATCTGTTGCCCATGAGCCTGTCTCCACATTCTACCCGGAAGAGTGAACCATGTTTTTTCATTGTAAAAGCGGATGTTGTGTGCATCAACATGCCTAGCACATACAGGCCATTTTGTTAAATGAATCTTTGTTAAATGAATGAATGAGCAAATGAATAATGTGGTAGGAGGAGGAGGATTGCTTTGGAATATCTGGCCATCGTATGTGGACACTAAGAACTCGTTGTTCTTATGGAGTACAATTTCTTACACTTGTCTGTCTCTATAGTTATTATTCTCTTTCAATCAGGAGCACTACCAAAATCTGCTTTGGACTTGGTAACCCTAACCTATATATATTGGGTGAGTCAAAAAATTAGTTTGGCCTTTCCATGAGATGTTATGGAGAAATCCAAATGAACTTTTGGCCAACCCAGTGATTTCTTTCCTGGTAGACATGTTAGAAATGTCCCTGCTGTTGCCAAGGCTGGCCTCTGTGTTCTCACCTGAGACATCTCTGTTCTCAGGGATGCAAGGGATCAAGCTCCCTCTCCAGGCCCTCCTGATGGTGGAAACTGGGCTCGGTTCCAGACTGAGTGGTGGGAAGTTGGCCAGAGTTAGCCGCTTGTATTGCTGGCTAGAAGAAAATTGGAGCTGGAAGCAGTGGTCAATTTCCTGGCTTTCTGGGCCAGAATTCCCTAGCATTACGTTTGCCATGGTGACCAAGGTAGTATAGCATTTTCCCCTCTCAGCTAAGTGCTAAAAGGTAAAAAGACTTTCTTTACTCACATGGAAAAACATTTAACTCCAATCAGGGGAAAAAAAAAAAAAAATCTTGGGGCCATTAAAAACAAAAAAAAACAAAGGCATTGGCATTGAAATATAGCACCTTGGCCCAGGCTGCTCAGAACACTTCATAAGGAATGTCCTGGTTGCACATGCAGGAGAGAGGTAGGGTCTGTTCTGAGCTGCACTTTAGTGTATGATTTAAAATGTGGCCACAGTGCCGGATATTTGCATACTTGTCTTGGGCCCTGTTTTTAAAACAAGGAGAGATGTGATGAAATCCGCAGCTGGTGAGCTAGCCCCAAGCCTGGGCAGTTGGGGCTCCAGCAAGGCTGTGGAATTGCTCGTGTGAGGTGCCAGTAGGGGGGGGAGAGGTATGCATGCCGTCCTGTGGCTGCAGCCAGCACAGCAGAGTTGACATGGAATTCTAGGTCTGTGACCATTCCCTGTGACACTCCTGCAGTATGAAAGCAGGAAAGTAGGGGATGAGCTGTCAGTGGTTCACAGGGACCCAGAAGGAGCCCTGGTGAAGCTTTATTTACTTATTTATTGTTGTTTAGTTGCTCAGTCGTGTCTGACTCTTTGGGACCCCATGGACTGTAGCACGCCAGGCTTGCCTGTCCCTCACCATCTCCCAGAGCTTGCTCAAACTCATGTCCATTAAATCGGTGATGCCATCCAATTATCTTGTCCTCTGTCCTCCCCTTATCCTCCTGCCTTCAATCTTTCCCAGTGTCAGGGTATTTTCCAATGAGTCGGCTGTTCACATCAGATGGCCAAAGTGCTTGAGCTTCAGCATCAGTCCTTCCAATAAATATCCAGGATTGATTTCCTTTAGGATTGACTGGTTTGATCTCCTTACTATCCAAGGGACTCTCAAGTGTCTTCTCCAGCACCACAGTTCAAAAGCATCACTTCTTCAGCACTCAGTCTTCTTTATGGTCCAGCTCTCACATCTATACATGACTACTGGAAAAACCATAGCTTTGACTCTGTGGACCTTTGTCGGCAAAGTGATGGTCTCTGCTTTTTAATACGCTCTCTAGGTTGGTCACAGCTTTCCTTCTAAGGAACAAATGTCTTTTAATTTCATGGTTACAGTCAACAGTGCTAGATGTTTCTTTTTTTTAAAAAATAAATGAATGGACCCATTTTACCCAACACCCTCATACCTCCAGGTCTCTCCTGACGAAAAATAGCTAGTGAGCGTGGATCCCACTGCCATGCGGTGTCTTGCCTTGCAAGACATGCCTGCACAGACATGAAGCTTCCTTCTCACAACCAGCAGCCTCCCCCAGCCAGCAGAGCACACGGGGCTGATACCCATTTGGCACACGGGGAGTGTGTGTGTGTGTGTGTGTGTGTGTGTGTGTGTGTGTGTGTGTGTGTAGATCCTTAGGTAGTCATAGCCGTATATGTCAGATTCTCACTGTTGGTGAATTGTATATTTGCAAACTCACCTACTCAATACTTTATTTGAAACCTCAGGATCAAGCCTTGTCACACTTTTGTGATCACCTGTCACATATGCAGAGCACCGAAATGTTCAAGTGGCCCCCCACACACATCCCCAGCGAAGGTCACATACGGCCGTGTTCGGCCTGCTTGCTTCAGCTCTGCTACTGTAAACAAATGTCCTTTCTGTGGTCCAGTTCATGCTGCATTTTTGTCCTTTCTGTTGGTGATTTTGCTGTTTGAATATATTCTTGCATGGAGAATCCCATGGACAGAGGAGCCTGGCGGGCCACAGTCCAGGAGGTCGCAAAGAGTCAGACATGGTGAGCAGCTAACACGTTTCACCTTCACTTTGCTGTTTGAAATGACCCCCAGGCAGAGTGCTGAAGTGCCGTCTGGTGTCCCTAAGTGTGGGAAGACTGTGATGTGCTTGACGGGAAAAAGAGGTGTGTGATAAGCTTGGTCCAGGCATGAGTGACAGAGTTCATGTTGGGCTGCAAGTTCAGTGTTAATGAATCAGGAACATATTAAATAAGGTGTCTTTGGCCTAGCATGCTGCAAATCATGGGATCGCAAAGAGTCAGACACAACTGAGCAACTGAACTGAACTGAAGCAGAAACATACTAAACAAGGTTATACACTGATCTGTTGATGGAACTGCTGCCTCCAGAGGCTGGCAGGTGCCTAACCATGTAGTTCCCATGGGAGCAGTGGTTCAGTGTTCACTAATTCAGTCTTTGTAGCGCCTACATGGAGCAGAATTACCTGATTCATGAGTACTGAGAATGAACTGAATAAAGTGCTTCTTGCAAGAGTGTTACATAGATTTTTGTATCTGCGGTCCTGCATTTGGAAACATTTGGCTGTGGTTGTGTGCAGAAACCTCTCGGACACAGATTGTGGGCTCACGTGGGTCCGGTGCTGGGGTAGGGGTGGGAATGGAGAGGAGAGGGCTGCTGTGAACAGGACCCCAGGAAGCTGCTGTGTGTACTGACCTGTACTGTGGGTGAGAACCGAGGCCCAGGGAGTGTCCTAACATTGCCCCCAGTTTGCTTCCTGTGACCGCCTGGTCCGCTGCGGGTCTTGGCTATGTGATGAGCTGTGCCCCCATCCACACAAACCCTGGAAAGCACAGGGGGTAGGCACTGGGGCAGGGGACTGAGATGGAAGGGTGAGGACTTTCAGCTCTCCGCTCCCTCAGTCCCCAGAAAAGAACTGGTAATGGATATCCAGGAACAAACAAGTTTCTGCATGCCCACTGCTGTGCATTTGATCTCATCTGAACTCGACAGTGATCATCTCCTTCTGGTGACTCGAAGCAGTCGCACAGAGGTTACCTGAATTGTCAGAGGACATAGCTAATAAGGGATCGAAATTAGATTCAAGCCTCAGTTAACTAATGATGCAATGAATAGGCATCGGTGGGTGACTAGAAAAACAGAACAGCAGGAGGAAGCTAGGATTTTTGTCTGAGTGTATAAAATAAGGGCTTACCCGGTGGCTCAGCAGTAAAGAATCCGCCTGCGGTGCAGGAGACGTAAGAGACCTGGGTTCAATCCGTGAGTTAGGAAGATCCCCTGGAGTAGGACATGGCAACCCACTCCAGTTCTTGCCTGGGGAATCCCATGGACAGAAGAGCTTGGTGGGCTGCAGCCCATAGGGTCGCAAAGAGATGGACATGGCTGAGTGACTTAGCATGCAGCATGCATGCAAGATGGAGTTGCTTGAGTGATCGCAGGGGACGATGGTGAGTTAAGACCATGGTTCTCAATCTGGGATGATTTATCCCTTAGTGGATGTTTGGCGATGTCTGGATTCATGTTAGGTTGTTGAGGATGGGGGGATGCAATGGGCATCTAGAGGACAGAGGCCAGGCATGCTGCTCAGTATCCTGATGCACAGCGCCGCCCCACAGCAAAGAATTACTCAGCACTAAATGTCACTAGTGCTAAGGCTGGGAAGACCTGAATTAAGATGAAAGCAGGTTCTTAAAGGAGGTGTGTTGCTCAGATATCTGGGGTCCGAGTGTGGAGACCCCGGAGGTGCCTGCACACAGGCCAAAGGGAGACCGCAGTGTTGTGACAAGTGATAGCGTTTTTATTATACTGGGGGTTTCCGGTTACGTTTCCTCTGTTGACAGATTAGAGACTATGATCCGGAAATTTCAGCAAAAGTATTTCCTTCAGACCTGTCATCATTCCTGGCTCAAAGTAGACTTTTTCTTTGTACATTCTCTGTATTAAGTAAGACGTACTCTGTGAGCCCTGCGGTCCCATGGTGTCAGACAAGAGATCAGTGACAAGCGAGAGAGACAGTGTCCCCGGACCTGGGAGGCCAGGCTGGGGGCCTTTTGCTGTCTGTAATGACCACGGGTGTGGGCACCGCTTGGGGCCTTCACTGGGATCTGACACTAAGGACAAGGCCAGAGGCAGCAGTGGGTCCCAGAAAACAAGGTCCCAAGGGTTTAGACTGACCTAAGTTTAGGAATGTCCCTGGTGGCTCAGACAGTAAAGACTTTGCCTGCAATGCAGGAGACCCAGGTTTGATCCCTGGGTCAAGAAGATTCCCTGATGCAGGGAATGGCTAGCCACTCCAGAATTCCTGCCTGGAGAATTCCCTAGACAGAAGAGCCTGGCAGACTACAGCCCATATGGTTGCAAAGAGTGAGACACAACTGAACAACTCACACTTTCACACACAAGTTTAGGGGCACCGTTGACTTTTTATTTCTCGGACTCTTCTTACTGTTTGCAAGGTTGGTTTGTTGGGTGTCTGCAGGCCTATTTGCAGTATATATTTGCGGTGTGTCCTGGAGGAGCTGGTGAAGTTTTCAGAGACAGACTCATGAATAAAAATGAATTGTGCAAATTCCTTCCTGTGCTGGGAGTATTTGCTGATGTTGGGGAGGGAGGGCACCAAGCTGGGGGCATGTGTCTTAGCCTAGAGGAGCCTGAGGAGGGTGAGGGATGTCTCAGCTGAGTCACTGTCAGGACCAGAAGGTGGAGGAGGAGTCCAGGAAGAGGGAGGAAGATGCTGGAAGGTGGAAGCAGCCAGGCAGAGGGGGGGCTTGGCTGTGGGACGTCAGCTTAGCCTGGGGCAGGTGGATAGACCCAAGGCCATGGAGAACCAGGTGCCTCTGGATGAGGGATCGCTGAAGTTTCAAGGGAGATTTCTCTTTTATTTTTTTTTAAATTTGTATTTTTTAATACAATTTTCAAAGGTTACTTTTCATTTACTGTCCATTAGAAAATGTTGGCTGTAATCCCCAGGTTGTTCAGTACATCCTTGAACCTGTCTCACACCCAGAAGTTTGTGCTTCCTGCTCCCTGATCCCTGTGCTGTTACTGCTGGTTTATCTGTGAGTTTGCTCTATTTCTGTTACATTCAAGAGTTTGTTGCATTTTTTAGATTCCACTTGTAAGAGATACCGTATAGTATTTGTCTTTCTCTGACTTGTTTCACTTAGCATAATGCCCTCCGAGTCCATTCATGTTGCTGTAAGTGGGAAAATTTGATTCTTTTATATATACGTATCATATATATAGGGCTTCCCTTGTAGCTCAGCTGGTAAAGAATCCACCTGCAGTGCAGGGGACCCCAGTTCAATTCCTAGGTCGGGAAGATCCCCTGGAGAAGGGATAGGCTACTCACTCCAGTGTTCGTGGGCTTCCCTGGTGGCTCCGTTGGTAAAGAATCCACCTGCAGTGTGGGAGATCTGGGTTCAATCCCTAGGTTGGGAAGATCCCCTGGAGGAGGGCGTGGCAACCCACTTCAGTATTCTTGCCTGGAGAATCCCATGGACAGAGAAGCCTGGCGGGCTGCAGTCCATGGGTTCGCAAAGGGTCAGCCACAATTGAGCAACTCAGCACAGCACAGCACATCATACATAGATAGATAATGTATATATACACACACACACAAACACACACATATATACACCGCAGCTTCTCTATCCATTTGTTGATAGACACATAGGTTGTCTCCATATCTTGCCAATTGTGAATAATGCTGCTATGAACATTGGGGTGCATGCATTTATTGAGTTAGTATTTTTTTTTAAATAAACCCAGGAGTGGAATTGTTAATATCAATACCAGGTCCTATAGTAACTCTATTTTTAGTTTTTTTGAGAAACCTCTATGCTGCTGTCCACAGTGGCTGCACCAGTTTTCATTCCCGTCAACAGTGTAGCAGGGTTCCCTTTTCTCCACGTGCTTACCAACACTTGACTTGTATTCTTTTGATGACAGCCTCTCTGACGAGTCTGAGGTGATATATCACTGTGGTTTTGATTTGCATTTCCCTGATGATTAGCAGTGTTGATCATCTTTTCAGATGCCTCTTGGCCACCTGCATTTCTTTTCTCTCAAAGAGGCAGGATCCCTCCAAGAAGGCAGACCGGTTTCCAGCCTCTCTACAGTGGGCAAGTGTAAGGTCTCTCCAAGTGTTGTGATAAAGCTAGTGTCCCATTTTGCATCAAAAGAGAAGACGATTTCTTCATCGAAAAGCATTCCCTTCTGGGTACTAGATACCCTTCCCAGAGGATGGGAGCCTGGATGTCTAGCGGCCTGGGTTCCCACCCAGCATCTCTGCTTCCTCACTGTGCGCTTGTGGGTCATTCACTTGATTTCTCTGTGTCGCAGTTTCTTGTCTGTAAAATGAGTAGAATACATCATTGTTTTTTGTTTGTTTTTATGAGATGAAATGACTTAGCACAGATAAGTGAAAGTGTTAGTCATTCAGTCATGCCGGACTCTTCAGGACACCATGCACTGTAGCCCGCCAGGCCCCTCTGTCCATGGGATTCTCCAGGCAAGAATACTGGAGTGGGTTGCCATTTCCTTCTCCAGGGGATCTTCCCAACCCAGGGATCGAACCCATGTCTCCTGCTTTGCAGGTGGATTCTTTACCATCTGAGCCACCAGGGAAGCCCAGTGCAAATAAAGTAAATGCTCAGTTAACGTCAGCTAGCATGTGCCCTATTTACTGTTTAAGGGAGGCAGTGGAAAAGAACTTGGAGAGAGAGTGTCAAGCCTCAGGCTGAGCTTGAGAACTTGCAGCCTGATGTGCTGCAATTGGCTGTCAGAAGTGCATTGTTTTTAATTGAATTTGAATGCCTTTGCGGGGGACTGGTAGGATCCACATTCTATCCTGCACCCCACCCCCCTTCCCCAAATCTGTCCAGCCTCACACACTTAGTAACCCCTGGTCTTGGCTCCCTGGACACAGGGGCAGAGAACACAGGAAGCTGTGGTCCATAGGGAGGAAAAGATATGGGGGAAACTGCAGGATTAGCCCTGAACTGAGCCAGCTTTCACACCCACAGACATGGGTGTGAGCCCTTTGGATAAAGTGGACTGTTTTCAAAGGCCAGATTCTGCCCAGATGCTCACTGATGATCAGTTTCCATGGCAGCAGGTACCCAGGCCAGGAGGGCGCCCTGCAAACCCAGATGGTGGTTGTGGGCCTGTGTCTAGGTTGACCCTTCCTTGCAAACGTAGCTCCCTCCTCCCACTCCCTTTTTCCATCCCACTGTCTGCTTGCACTCCCACCCCAGCACCCAGGGGGCGCTCCAGGCAGGTGCCTCCCCTGGCATACAGCAGCCGGGAGAGCAGTGCTTGTGACGGAGCTGGGTAGGACCTCTCGCCCTGGAGAAGGCGGACCTTAGGCTGAAGTGTGACCTTGGGCAGCTCCTCGAGCCTCACAGTGGGTGTGACGTTCTGCCTGTGCATCGGGTACTGGTTTAGCTTGCAGCAACTCTCTGTGATTGTTAGGATGCCAGAGACAGGCGCTAGGTACGGAGGGGACTGAAAAAACAGTAGGTATTTACTCTGCAAGGAATAGGCATTCAGAATCATTCAGTTAGTATTATTTCTCAAAGCTTGGCCAAGCAGTCCACAGCCTAGGACTGCAAGGATGCATGCATGTGCTGTCTGGGGTAAGGGACCCAGACTGCCCTGGGGACAGAGTGGATGGAAACAAAGGTATTCTATAGGCAGAGAATTTTTTTTTAAGTTTTAACCATGTATAGCTTATTTAATTTCCTTTTTAATTGTTCCAGCTTTATTGAGATATAATTGATATGTAAGTGTGCTGGGCTGTGTCTTCAGAGTAAGAGTGGAGTAATGTCCTGATTTGGGACTGCTCTCAGGTGGATTTTGTAGCCTGGCGATGGGTCCTCGGGCTTACTGGGACTCTGCTCTCCCAGCTCCAGGCTCAGCTTGTTTCCCTACAGGTGGGATAGTTGGGCTGCTTCTGGTACAAGGCGTTCTTCTTAGCGTCCTCCCTGGCCTCCATTACCTTGAGGAAGACAACACAAGCTCCTTCTGTATCTTACACACCTAGGAGGGGAGGCTCTGGACCAAAAAGGAGTTTGAATCTCTGCTCTCTACTCCTTGTTGTGTGACGGGGAAGCAAAAGTATTTTGCCTGAAGCTCTTTATCCTTTAAAATGGAAATACTGGAGTGCAGACCCTGCCTCTAAAAACTGTAGGGACTATTGAATGTGCTAACGCTGGTGAATGCTTAGAACACAGAGCACTCCATGAATATTCACTATCATGATGAAAAATAATCTGATATCTGCTATTATCATCATCGTTAGCCACTCTGAGTCCCATTCTGTCAGACAGTAGAAATATAATGGGAAGGACTTCCCTGGTGGTCCAGTGATTATGACTTTGAGTTCCCAGTGTTGGGGACCTGGGTTCAATCTCTGGTCAGGGAACTTTTTGTTTCATGCTGTAGGGTGCAGCCAGAAAGAAAAAAAGAAATATGACGGGAGCCACAAATGCAAGCTGTAATTGTAAATTTTCTACTACCTTAAAAAGTAAAGTAGCTACAGTAAAAAAAAAAAAAAAAAAAAAAGGAGGAACAGGTGAAACTAATTTTGATGCTATATTTAATCCAAAATATCTACAATATCATTTTGACACTTGATTGATACAGAAGGCTATTTCACAATTGATACATTAGCTATTTCACACTTATCCTTGGATACTAACTTTTTGAGACCCAGTGTGAGTTACACTTTCAGTGCATCTCCATTTGGACCAGCTACATTTTAATAGTCCTGTGTGGGTAGTGGGTACCTTACTGGATAGCATTGCTGTAACCATATATATGCTCTGCTTCCAGAACGTGCCATCATCCCTCGAGACTTTCACTCATCATACTCTTCCTCATCAGCTCCATTGTTTTTATTGGATAATTCCCATTTATCCCTCGGAGTGAGGTCTGGCATCATATTCTCCTGGGAGAATTTTGTGACCCCCTAGTCTGAGAGAGGGCCTCTCTGCCCACAGGTCCGGACTGCTGCCTGTACCCCGTGGGCTTTGGTGGATCACAGGAGCAGTGGGGAGGGGTGAAATGGAAGGGGTGACTGTGCACAGTTATGAATGGTAACCCAAAGGAACATCGGCAGGCGTATTCATATTTACTCTCTATTCTACCTTTTTGTGTGTTTGGCCTGGTTTACAAGAAATGGTATTTCTCTATACTCATTGCTTAATACAGTCTTGGATTTATGTGATTTAAGGTGTAGTTTTTAGGTGTGTCAGATCATGTGATTTGGCTGAAGTCAGTCTCCAGAACCTTAGATGGACAAATTCCACAAAAATTTGTTTTGCTCTTTGTTGTACACTGGAAGAACAGAAATGAGAGGAGAAGTACAGAAATGCTACATTCTACATTTAATAGTTGACAGGCTTACAAGTAGTATATGATTGGCCAAAAAGTTTGTTCAGGTTTTCCACGCCATCTTACAGTGAAACCCAAATGAACTTTTTGGCCAGCCCAGTATTATTAGTATTGGCTACTGTCACATTCATGACAACTAAGCTGTGTTTTCTTCTTACACATTTTATTTTGTATTGAGGTATAGCCAATGAACAAACAACGCTGTGATAGCTTCAGGTGCCCAGCAAAGGGACTCAGCCATGCACACACATGTATCCATTCTTCAGACTCCCCTCCCGAGGGAACATAGGTATACCTATGGCTGATCCATGTTGATGTTTGGCGAAAAACAACACAATACTGTAATTCAATTACCCTTCAATTAAAAATCAATACATTTATTATTTTTTTTAACCTGGATCTAATTGATATTTATTTATAGAAAAATTCACTTAACAGCAAAGTGCTCATTTTTTTTAAATTTTATTTTATTTTAAAATTTTACATAATTGTATTCGTTTTGCCAAACATTTAATTGACAAAAAACTCCCCCTCCTATCCAGGCTGCCACCTAACATTGAACAGAGTTCCCTGTACTCTATAGTAGGTCCTTGTTGGTTATCCACCTTAAATACAGTGTACGCACATGTCCATGCCTAACTATCCCTTCCCCCCATCCTTTGCCCCAACAACTGTAAGTCAGCTGACCTGGTTTTGAGCCCTTTTCCATTGCCTCTGAGGCCTTTGCCATATTGCCTAGTCTTTACCTGTCTCAGTTTCCTTGTCTGCCAGCTGGGCGTAATGACCATCTGAGAGAATTATGATAAATAGAAAATACATAAGTAGAGTCTATTAATTTTCATCTGGTAGAGTTTTCTATTGTTTGCTTTTTAGTTATTCACATGTAATTTTGATAAATCATGATTCTCTGTTTTTCTTTTGGAAAAAAAAAAATTGTTGATCCAAGACTGAAAAAGGAGTATTAAGCTCATTCATATGATGCTGTTCTTTTCAATGTCTCCTTGTTGCTAATTTTCAGATGCTGAAGTAAAATATACTTTCTTCATGCTATCTATCTTATATGAAATGACCTTGTTATTTTTCTTTTCTTTTTGAAAAGTCAGATTTTTTGCGATATTACCTCTGATAAAATGTACTGTTTCAAGTGTACAGTTTGAGTTTTGACAATTGGGTATAGTTGTGTGAACACCCTTGTAATCCAGATGTAGAGGTTCCATCACTGCTAAAAGTTATCTCTACCCTCTTCCCAGACCACGCCCTCCTGCCTTTCCTGGTCGCTGGCAGCTACTGGTCTGAATACTGCCCTTAGAGATTTGTCTTCATTGAATGTCATGTGAATGGAACCAGTGTGTATGTAGCCTTTTGTGTCTGACTTCTTTCATTCAGCTGAATGCTTCTGAGATTCAGCAGTGTTGGAATACTACCTGTAGTTGATTCCTTTTTATTGCTGAATACTATTTCATTGTATAGACATACCAAATTGTTTATCCATATGCCAGTCAAGGGATATTGGGCTGTTTCCAGTTTTTGACTATTATGAATAACGCTCCTATGAACACTTGCCCACAGTTCTGTGTTTTCATTTCTCTCTGGTAAATACATAGATGTGGGATTGTTGAATTTTATATATGTAGTACTTTTTTATGGGAATTTTATCTTATTTTAATATTGTTCTTTACATTTATGTTGTCTGATATTTTTCGGTGCATTCTTATAGTTTTATACTTTCTAGGGCTTATATTTTATGTGCTTTGTCAAACAATATATTTGGATTATGGTTTATCTCTTTAAAACTCATTCTGGCTTTTATTTGATTTCTCTCCTTTTATATGAATTTTATGTTTTGTGTTTGCTTATTTATATATTTTATCTTTCCCTTTATGAATTACTGGTGTGAATTGGAAGATTGTTTTTAATCCTAGTAATGCTTTTTGTTAGATTGTAGACCTGTATTTCTCTAATCATTATAGATAAGGGAAAAAACCTAGGAGTAAGATCTTCCTTCCCATTGAAAATATAAGAACTTCATTGACTTTCTTCCTTTGTTTTTCAACCAGCCCTCAGCCAATTTCCAGTTGTTAATATAATCTAAGATTATAGTCTCTGATTCTGTATAGACTAAGGTTCTAATTGCATAATTATTTCTACCATAAAATATGTCTTCAAGCTCAGTTTTTGGCTTTCATACTCAATTTTTAAACCAAAATTTTAGCAGCCATTTATACTTCACTCTTTACTTTTAGATGATGTTATTGCTCTTTGCCTTTCCTAGTATCCTGGGGCTTTCTCATTCTTGAGTTCTTGATTTTAGTTCTTGAATATGTGTTTGAAATGTTTTCTCAGCAAAAGCATATGGATGATGTATTGGGTTGGCCAAGAAGTTGGTTCAGGTTATCCATAATGTCCTATGGACAAACCCGAACAAATTTTTTGCCAAACCGATCTGAGTTCCTGAGTATCAGAGAAGGCTTTGCGTTTCTTTCCACCTCAGTAATGAGTTTCCCAGGTAGAAAACTTACTTGTCACAGTAATTTTTCCTGTCACAATGGACCTGTTGTCTTTTGGTGGAAGAGTAAGCTAAGATCAGCCTGACCTCTGTTCCTTTGTATGCAGATAACTTGCTGCTTTGCCTTCAAGCCTCCAACCAACCAGCCATGCCCTCATGGTCTATGGCGAGAAGTGAACCATCTGTCCAAGGATATCCTGATACGTTTCCTGTTGTCAGTGAGACACTGAGAGGAAGCGTCTCCTGGCAGCTCTAGAAATGGTTTCATTAGGTTGTAAACCAAATAATAGCTCAGTACATTCTGGTTTAATTAGGAGGAAAGAAAAAATGTTGGGAATGTACCCCAGGGAAATGGAGTCCTAAGACATCACAGGAAAGAAGGGCCAGAGGCAGATCTTTGCTTTGCAAGCACACCTTACTAGAAAAGCTTTTAATGGTTGAGGTTAAAAAAATATTGTCTTGTTTTTAATATTAACAATACTTTTAAAAACTGTATTCGTTTGTTTTGGCTGTGCTGGGGCTTCATTGCTGCGCAGGTGTTTCTCTCGTTGCAGCGAGCAGGGGCTACTCTCTAGCTGCAGTGTGTGGGCTTCTGGTTGCGCTGGCGTCTCTTGTTGCGGAACCTGGACTCTGGGGCACTCGGGCTTCAGTACTTGTGGCGCACAGGCATAGTTGCTCCACAGCATGTGGGATCTTCCTGGGTCAGGGACAGAACCCGTGTCTCCTGCATTGGGAGATGGATTCTTTACCACTGAGCCACCAAGGAAGCCCCAAAATAGCATCTTCCAAATGATCCCCCACAGTGGACTCTAAACGCTACATGGACAAGGGCATTGGCCGTCTTGTGTTTTGCTCACTATTGTCTCCTCAGAACTTGCATGGGACCAGGCACAGGAGAGACCCTCACTCAGTAAATGTTGACTCTTTACTCACATACTGAAAATGGAAATATTGATTATTGGATCAGATGTTGGACTGCATAATCTCCTACATATGCGTAAACAACATGCCTTTGGCTTCTAGTCGGTTTCCTCCCATCACCACTTCGGGGGAGATTTTTTAGATTTCTCAGATGCACCAGGACCAGGAAGCATGTCTGCTGGAGGTCATTGGTCAAAGTCAAATCCATAAATCAGTTACCAGAGGGTTTTTCTCACCCGTAAATTATAGCCTCAGTCCTGCACAGCCCTGTCCTCCCATTATGGTTTATGAAGACGGATTATTTCTGATGTCGATATTTCCAATCCTTTAATTCTTTCTTTCCTCAGTGAACTAAGCCCCCTCATTCTTCAGTAAAAATGGAGCTGTGCATCAGTTCCTGGCATCAGCACAAGGGAAAAGCTTTCTGTGAGCATATGGCCTTCAGAATGAAAGCCAGTGATCTTTAGTTCTTAATTACCCAAACCACCGACTCATCTAAGCTCTGGTCCATGTTCCAAAGAGGAGCAAAGGATTTGGATGTCAGTTTAAGTCTTAGCATCTGTTCTGTATTCAGAGCTCAGAGTATGGGAATGTGTACTTTTTTTTTTTTCCCCTTCTCAGTGGAAAGTAGTCCTTTTCTGCTCCCGCTAGAAAATTTGTACATGTATTAGCATTTTCCCACCAGCGTAGATTTAATAATTACCCAGGTGTCTACCTTTTGACAGCGTATGCTAATGATTTTAGTTTCCTAGAACAAATTCCAGTCTCAGAAATCATGAATGAATTCAAATGTGAAAGCTGCTGTGGAAAACAGGAGTTCAGGGGCCAGCAAACAATGGCCCACAGGCCAAATCCTGTTTTTGTCAGTAGAGCCTAAAATAGTGACTCTGGCCTTTTACAGGAAAACTTCTTGCCAACTTCTAATCTAGTTCAGTGCTTAGAGTCAGCTACCACCCTCAACTACCCCATCTACTCCTCCATCTCTACGCCATCTCTCCCATTGGTTCCCTAAATCGATGACCAACCTCAGGACTCTTCAGTTCAGTTCAGTTGCCTGTTTGTATCTGACTCTTTGTGACCCCATGGACTGAAGCACATCAAGCTTCCCTGTCCATCACCAACTCCCAGACCTTGCTCAAACTCATGTCCATCAAGTCAGTGATACCATCCAACCATCTCATCCTCTGTTGTCTCCTTCTTCTCCTGCCTCCTCACTTGGGCTAATTACCACTTATGAGTTCAGATCCGCTATTTCACCTCTGATGTACAGATGCCTCATCTGCGCAAGGAGAAGTATAATACATTTCTTGGTGTTAAGCCTTGTACCACGTTAGTTTACATGCATAAAGCACCTAGCATGATACTTGGCAGTTAGGAGACCCTCAATCTATGTTCCCCTTCCTTCTTGTTAGCTCTTTGCCAACACATGTGACCATCTATCCATGCTAGGAAAAAAGTTAATGGCCCCAGAGTGCACAGAAGTGAATTTGCAATCAGACAGCCTAGGTTTAAATCACTGCTTGGCCCCTTCCTTACCAGCTATGTGACCTTGATCCAGACGTTTAATCTCATTAAACCTGCTCCCCGAACAGTGATAATAATAGTGTCTATTTCCTAGTCATATTGTGACTACTCAGTGAATAATGCATGATAAGCGCTTAGCAAAATGCCTTGCACCCCGTATGTACTAAGCGGCCCCACGTATCATTTTCATCATGCTTTTATTACTGAGGTGCAGGCTGCTGTGAGGGTGGTGACTTTCACCAGCTCTGCTCCCATTCGTCAGCCTCACCTCCGCCCCTGAGCTCCACTTCTGCAAACAAAGAAAGCAGGCATCCTCCTGGGGGGAAGTAAAACTCAGTTTCACCTTCTGAAATGGGGCATCACTGAAAATAAAGGGGGCTCGGTGGAGAGGCTGGATTTGCATGTTTCGTTTTTTATTTTATTTAAATGTTTTTGTTGTTGTTGTTGTTGTTTTTGCTGTGGGCCATTTTTTAAAAGTCTCTATAAAACTTGTTACAGTATCGCTTCTGTTTTTTGTGTTGGGTCTTCATTGCAGTCAGTGGACTCTCTGTTGCCTCACATATGGGCTTCTCTCCTGTTGTGGCGCTTGGGCTCGGTAGTTGTCAAGCTTGGGCTCTCTAGTTGCGGTTCGTGGGCTTACTTGCCCCGTGGCATGCGGGATCTTAGTTCCTTGATCAGGGATCGAACTCATGTCCTCTGCACTGGAAGGTGGATTCTCTACGACTGGACCACCAGGGAAGACCCAGCACGTTTCTTTTAGGTGCACTGCCTGGTTGCCTTCAGAGTTCTTGCGTCCTCCGCGGGTCCCCTCCATCTTCACTGTGCACTTGGAGTGTTATGTCCCTTTCCAGCTCTCAGGGGACTGCTGGGGTGGGAAGAGGACCCAGCCTCAGGTGGAGCTCCCCGCCAAGTCACATTCATTCATCCCTTTGTTCGTTCATTCATTTTTTTCACTCAACATTCATTTTACTCTTCTGTGCACAGAGATATCAAGGGAGATGAATACTTAGCTCTGCTGTTAAAGAGCCCAGCATCTTGGGCCCCGATTTTGAGGATGTGTTGGAAAGGGAAGAACTCGAAGACTGGGGAAGTGAGGAGTTTTAAAGTCACTGGAGCTAAAGATGGTGAGTGAATGAACAGAGTGATGGAGCAGTGAGGGAGGGTTCTAGGCTAGGATGAAGCTCTCATCCTTACGAAGTTTCTCATCTTGTTTCCAGTGGGTCCCTTCAAAACACAGCTCCTTGCCTATAAATCCCCCTTGCCCAGGGATCATTCTGCAGGGCTCATGCGTCCCTGCCTCCCTTGGGAGCATTCTCCCTTGCGCCTTTCAGCTGTGGGTGATCAGAGGGCAGGCTGGAGTCCCTGCAATGTGAGTGAGTGTCTCTTACTGTCCTGTGATCCATGAGTAGACCCAGCCCCCAGGAACACCTGCTTTCAGCGTTTGGTGCATGCTGAACAGAGGCCATTGGCTGACTTTCCCCAGACCCAGGACACGGTGACTCCAGGAAGGAGAGCACCTACCCACCCCTCTGGTGTCCTAAGGGCCGGGAGGCTGTATGTCAAGCCCCTTATGGGACAGCGAGTCCCCCTGGGGCGGAAGTGCCCTGCAGCTGTGCCTTCCTTGTCAAGCACAGGCCTGGGAGGGCCAAAAATAGCCTGTCCTGGGACCAGAGCCGGTCCAGGAAGTGGTGAGAGCAGGTTTCCTCCCTCCCCGGAGAGCCAGCCAGCCTTGCTTGTCCCAGGCAGCCTGGGAGGGTAGAATCCTGGGCTGGGGAGGAGTGACTGGGATCCTCGGGTTCCTGTCGCATCACCCAGGCCCACCTTCCTCTCCCAGATCTGTGCACCCTTCGCGCCAGAGCTGTCCTCAGAACCCTCTGCTCCTGCTCAGAAAGCCCCTCCAGATGCCATCACCAGCCAACGGGAAGCGTGACCCAGCCTGTGAGGTCGCTTGGAGTGTGCCGGATTCTCTCATCTCCCATCGCGCTCCCCCCTGCCCCCCGCCCCCACCCCGTGCCCTTTAGCTCCCGCTGAAGTTACTCCTCAGCATTTCCCAGACAAGCCCGTGTTCCTACCTCATGGCTTTTTGCTCCAGCCATTCCAGCTGTGAATGCTTCCTGCCTGTGGACATCCTACAGTCCTTCAAGGATTGGCTCAGGTGCCAGGTCCTCCTGGCATCATAGGCATTATCGTTCACCTTGGACTCTTTGGAACAAAATGCCCAAACCAGAACTGCCTGGGCAGACCTGGCTGTGAACCTCTCCAAGAAGCTGTTGTGAAAAGAAGCGGGTCCCTCCCTTTCCTAGTCCACTCACTTCTTTCTTGGTAAAACCCTTGGAATGGATGCCAGGCTGAATATGAACATCAGCGTAATGAATATGGACATCAGCATAAACGTTCAGTTCCTGTCCCGGAGTCTCAGCTCCGTGGACTGCTCTCCCTTCCCCAGCCTCCAGCACGAGCATGTACTTGAAGGTCCATTCATAGAATCAGCCTGTGGGGGAGCGTGTTTGCCTGGGAAGTGCCAGGTTCCACGCGTGTTCCTCTGCACCACAGCACTGCTCAACCAGGTTACCCGGGGGCAGGCCCCTGCCATGAAGCCCTGGCACCCTATTTCAGCTGGCAGGCCAGACTCTCCCGACTTTAGGCAGCTGCCCCAGGAGGTCCTGCCAAATTTGTGGCAGGAAGAGTTAGCTGATGGTTGCCAGGAAAGGACCGCCTACGGGTCATGCCAACCACACATTTCTTGAGGTTGGAAATGTGGCGTGGCTTCTTGTTTTGCATCGGTAGATCACTAAGCAATCAGAGCAAGACCCCCAGCTCTAAAGTGGCTTGGCCTGCACACAGGAGTGCCTGTTGAATCAACTTCACAGTCTGGCCTCGACTTTGAGGGGTGGGCTCAGGTGGTGCCATGGTAAAGAGTCTGCCTGCCAGTGCAGGAAATGCAGGAGACTCGGGCTCGATCCCTGGGTTGGGAAGGTCCTCCTCCCTGGAGAAAGAAATGACAACCCCCTCCAGTATTCTTGCCTGGAAAATTCCATGGACAGAGGAGCCTGGGAGGCTGCAGTCCTTGGGGTCACAAAGAGTTGGACACAACTGAGCGCACACTCTCTCTCTCTATGAGAAATAGTTGTAGGAAGTAAACTTCTGCACTTTAAGAGCCCTGTTGAAGTTTCCTTTAAGAATTCATGAGATTAATTGCACCCAGAGGAATAATTCCCAAACTGGTTTTTTTCCCCCCCTTTTTAGCTAGGGAATCCTTTATTCAAACAAATTCTTAGGCAGACATCCAAAATGGAAAACAATGAAATAGAGCTTTTCTGGGTAAAGGAGATGATGGGGCTTGAAGGTCCATGCACCCACCAGCCAGCCCCCTCTCCCGAGTATCTGAGAAAACAGCATTTAGGGAGGAAGACCTCTGCCCTGGAATCACAGATGACTTGGGTTGCTAATGGGGGAGGCACAGGACAAGTGTGCCAGAAGAATAGGAGCTGCCCACCAGTCTTGCAGGAGGTGTGCAGTGAATACTAGGGCTGCCTGGATTTGCCCAGAACCACCCAGCTCATTCATGAAGGCACCCCAGTGAGTCCCAAGGCCCAGGCTGCCCACACCACAGCCAGCAGGGGAACGAGAACCCATCCAAGTGTGACTTACCTGCACATCCTAGGAATTGCATGGCTCCATGCCTTCCCAGAATGGCATCCCTGGGTGAGTCTATGGGAACCTCAGCAAGAGACAGCTCCATCCCCAGTAGAGTGTCCTCTCCGTGTTGCTGTTGTTTAGTCGCTCAGTTGTGTCTGACTCTTTGGCGGCCCCACGGAGTGTAGCCAGCCAGGCTCTTCTGTCCCTGGGATTTCCCAGGCAAGAATTCTGGAGTGGGTTGCCATTTCCTTTTTCTCCAGGAGATCTTCCCAATCCAGGGATTGAACCCGCGTCTCCTGCATTGCAGACCGATTCTTTACCACTGAGCCACCAGGGAGACCCCATCTCTCTATGTATCCCCTTAATTATTCCCCTCTGCCAGGGGTGAGGCTCGTCAGAAGCAGCAATCACGTTTTAACAAGTTACAGCTTACAAGATGCACTTGACCTCTTGCTATAGCAATTGATGATAACTGAACAGGCATGGTCCTGTGTCCTGAGCATTTCATTTCACTTTTGCAACACTCCCATGAATATTGCCCAGTTAAGAATTTTAGTAACGAGACCTAGGTACCTTTTTCCCCACATTTTTCTCAGAGCACGGCCTTGAGAGTTGTTGGGCGAGAGGAGAGAGTTGCTGCTTACTTCTAGAGCAATCCTCAGGTTGCCCCTGCCCTTCATCCTCATCCTTTGTCTGATCTAATGGGCATGCTGTCCAGCTGAGGCGATCCAGCTGGTTTCTCTCTAATTCCAGCTTTATCTTTAATTGACTCCCCTGGACGGACTGAGAGCTAAAATCCATCAGGAGGAAACACAAGGCTGAATTTTGCCCCAGTGCTCAGCACACTTTTAAAAGTAAATTATTTATTTCCTTCTTGAGACACATTTGTTTGGCTGCGACATGGAGGAGGCCGTGGGGCCTGATTTTTCACTCGGTGAAGATGAAGATTTAATACTTGTGACCAAAAGCAATAAAATAGTGTTGATGGACAGAAGCATGAGATCAACATGAAATTTGCCATTGGAGCAGAAACAGGGTGGAGGGCAGCTGGAATTCACCAACACGTGTATAGATCTCTGACTGTAGAAGTCCTGATGAAAGGTGCTCAACCAGCGGTGCGTCCCTGAATCCCAGCAGCGCTCGAATTTGGGTCTAGTTGCTGTCGTGTGTTGCAGCATGAATCGTCTATAATAACTGGGCTCATCAATCAAGGAGGGAAGTGAAGACAGTTACTAGGGAAGAGGAGAGACACTTGGTGGGGGCGGACGCGGTTCCCGCTCACGTGGTTTTCCAGCTCAGCCCCTGCACCTCTGCCCTACTCCCAACCAGACAAGAATTCTGTTTATGCAGATGGGGAGCTGCAGGGTCAGGTTCGCTCTTGTTTCGTCACCCCCTGAAAAGAAGGGTCTGCGCCTTCATCGAGGTTTGCTTGCTCGCCTGGACTGTCCAGTTTGTTGACTTTTCTCAAGGGCCAGTGGTGGGAACCCAGTGCTGAGACCTAAATCCTCTTTCCAGACAATTTCTGAAACTTCAAAGGGAGATAGAAGTCTGTCTGATAACCTCTCTCTTCAGCTGTGTTTCCACAAGTAAAGAAAAAGTGAAAATTTAAAGCGGACTCCTTGGAGGATTCAACTGTCCTTCTTATTGGAGATTTATGAATAATTTTAAAAGTGCAAAATTTTCACAAAGTCTGGTTACCTTGGTACCTTTTTCCTGAGAGATAAGATGGTATATTTATGTGAACGTATCTAGATAAGGGTATCCGAGTGCTTTGGCTTAGTGAAACTTTGATCAGTGAAAGTTTCTGTAAGTGCCAAGAATACTCTAATAATCTTTATTTATATATAAATTATGCGATTGTATTACTTTGTTAATATAAAAGTTAAATTATGGAACAAACCAACACATACATAGAAAGAGACATGAAATAAACAGTATTTTTGAATGTCACCTAGCTAATCCTGCTGGCTTCTTACTATCAGTTCAAGATGAAAATAGTGATGTTTATTATATTATAAATGATTTTGAGTATAAACTGATATTTCAAATTATTTTCTCCACAATTTCTCATTTGTTGCTGATCTTTTTTGCCATTGTTTTTAACCTTGTAATATGTCTGACAAAAGTTCTGCTTAGGGAAATATGAGGCCTTAATATGAATTTTCACAAAATGTACACGCTACATTTCCACCACCCATATCAGGTAATGCAGCATACAGAAGCTTCCAGCATGGCTCCCCTTGTCGCTAGCCACCCACTTTCCCCCAAAGTAATCAGTCCTCTGATATCTATTAATGTGGATAACCTTCACCTGTCTATCTATTAATGTGGATAACCTTCACCTGTCTTTGAGTTTCATATTCAGTTGACGCAGCAACATGGGTTTGAATCGCATGGGTCACCTTACATGTGAATATTTTTCAATAGTAAATACTACAGTGCTGTATGGTCTGTGGTTGGTTGAATCTGTGGATGCAGAAGGCCAGCTCTAAGTATGCAACAATCTCCATGTTGTTCAAGTTGTTCAAAGTGCAAGTCGCTCAGTCACATCTAACTCTTTGCTATATAGTCCATCTAACTATATAGTCCATGGGATTCTCCAGGCCAGAATACTGGTGTGGGTAGCCTTTCTCTTCTCCAGGGGATCTTCCCAACCCGGGGATCAAACCCAGGTCTTCAATGAAGGCAGATTCTTTACCAGCTGAGCCACAAGGGAAGCCCAAGAATACTGGAGTGGGTAGCTTATCCCTTCTCTAGCGGATCTTCCCGACTCAGGAATTGAACCAGGGTCTCCTGCATTGCAGGCGGATTCCTTACCAAGGGAGCTATCGGGGAAGCCTATTGAAATGATACTGTATGTAATCCGCTGTGTATGGCTTCTTTTGCTCTGCATTGTTTGTTAGATTCACCTTGTTGGGTGTGGTGGTGGGGAGTTTGCTCTCCTGCACCCCGTGGTATGACGGGTACCACTGTTTCATCAACTACTTCATCCACCGTGCTCTTGGTGCACGTGTGTACAGTGGACCGGTTAGGGGCTGTCATGATTCCTGCCCTCTGTGAGCATTATAATGCCTAAGTTTTGGTGAAGGTCTGCATGTGTTTCTGTTGGATGTGTACCTGGGGGTGAAAGTCCTGGGTCATCAGTATCTTCATCTTTAGTAGTCCCACTCAGAGGTTTTCCAACACAGTTGGACCAATTGCACTTCCAAGTGAGCAGACAATGTGTGGAACATTTTCATGTCTTCACAAATCCTCGGTATTATTGTCTTTTTCATTTTTTTATTTTTAGATCATTTTTAAAGGTTACTTTCCATGAATAGTTGTTGCAAAATACTGGCTCCTTTCCCCATGTTGTACAGTCCATCCTTGAGCCTGTCGTATATCCAATAGTTTGCACCTCCCACTCCGCCCCCATCGCCCCTCCCCACTGGTAACCACTTGTTTGTTCTCTACATCTGTGTCTGCTTCCCTTTGGATATATTCACTGGAGCTTCCCTCGTGGCTCAATTGTAAACAACCCGCCTGCCAGTGCAGGAGACACGAGAGACGTGTGTTTGATCCCTGGGTCAGGAAGATCCCCTGGAGGGGAGGGCATGGCAACCCACTCCGGTGTTCTTGCCCAGAGAATCCCAGAGGAACAGAGGAACCTGGCGGGCTACAGTCCACGGGGTCGCAGAGTCAGACATGACTGACATATTAACTAGTTTGCTGTATTTTCCAGGTTCCACATGTGAGTGAGAGCGTACAGTATGTGTTTCTCTGTCTGACTTATTCCACTTAGCACAGTGCTCTCCACGTCTATCCATGTTGCTGCAAAGGCAAAATTTCATTCTATTTTATGGCTGGGTATATTCCTGTGTGTGTGTAAGTATATAGAGAGCACCTCTTTTTTTGTCTTTTAACTTGAGCCCTTCTGGTGATACACAGTCCTTTGGTCAGACAAGGGGTCCCCTAAGCCCTGGGCTTTACATGGCTCCCAACCAGTGGCCTCAGAAGGTGGAGTGGTGAAAGGCTTACCCCCTAGAGTGCTAGTTGCAAGCGGCCCTGGAGATCCTGCTGCCAAGGACCGCCAGACCATTTCTAGAGCCTGCATGTCCTGCAGAGAGTGACCCAAGGTGTGGCCAGAAGGTGCTGTCAGCAGTGGTGGGATGGAACAGGAGTGAGTGTGTGGAGCTTGCACCTGTGGGCTCTGGGATCTCCAGGCACACGGGAGAAAACAGAGCCCAGGGCAGGAGGAGGACCAGCAGGACCAGGGGCCAGCTCTCCCCCAACCACCAGCTCTCCCCCATCTCCAGCTCTCCCTTCATCACCAGCTCTCCCTTCATCACCAGCTCTCCCTTCATCACCAGCTCTCCCCCATCTCCAGCTCTCCCTTCATCACCAGCTCTCCCTTCATCACCAGCTCTCCCGCCATCACCAGCTCTCCCCCATCTCCAGCTCTCCCTTCATCACCAGCTCTCCCCCATCTCCAGCTCTCCCTTCATCACCAGCTCTCCCCCATCTCCAGCTCTCCCCCCATCTCCAGCTCTCCCCCCATCTCCAGCTCTCCCCCCATCACCAGCTCTCCCGCTATCACCAGCTCTCCCCCATCTCCAGCTCTCACTTCATCACCAGCTCTCCCCCATCTACAGCTCTCCCCCCATCTCCAGCTCTCCCCCATCTCCAGCTCTCCCCCCATCACCAGCTCTCCCGCCATCACCAGCTCTCCCCCATCTCCAGCTCTCCTTTCATCACCAGCTCTCCCCCCATCACCAGCTCTCCCCCCATCACCAGCTCTCCCTTCATCACCAGCTCTCCCTTCATCACCAGCTCTCCCCCATCTCCAGCTCTCCCCCATCTCCAGCTCTCCCCCCATCACCAGCTCTCCCGCCATCACCAGCTCTCCCCCATCTCCAGCTCTCCCTTCATCACCAGCTCTCCCCCATCACCAGCTCTCCCTTCATCTCCAGCTCTCCCTTCATCACCAGCTCTCCCCCATCTCCAGCTCTCCCCCCATCTCCAGCTCTCCCTTCATCACCAGCTCTCCCCCATCTCCAGCTCTCCCCCCATCACCAGCTCTCCCGCCATCACCAGCTCTCCCCCATCTCCAGCTCTCCCCCATCTCAAGCTCTCCCCCCATCACCAGCTCTCCCGCCATCACCAGCTCTCCCCCATCTCCAGCTCTCCCTTCATCACCAGCTCTCCCCCCATCACCAGCTCTCCCCACATCACCAGCTCTCCCCCATCTCTAGCTCTCCCCACATCTCCAGCTCTCCCCCCATCTCCAGCTCTCCCCCATCTCCAGCTCTCCCTTCATCACCAGCTCTCCCTTCATCACCAGCTCTCCCTTCATCACCAGCTCTCCCCCATCTCTAGCTCTCCCACCATCTCCAGCTCTCCCCCCATCTCCAGCTCTCCCCCCATCTCCAGCTCTCCCTTCATCACCAGCTCTCCCCCATCTCCAGCTCTCCCTTCATCACCAGCTCTCCCCCATCTCCAGCTCTCCCTTCATCACCAGCTCTCCCCCATCTCCAGCTCTCCCTTCATCACCAGCTCTCCCCCATCTCCAGCTCTCCCCCCATCTCCAGCTCTCCCTTCATCTCCAGCTCTCCCTTCATCACCAGCTCTCCCACATCACCAGCTCTCCCTTCATCACCAGCTCTCCCCCCATCTCCAGCTCTCCCTTCATCACCAGCTCTCCCCACATCACCAGCTCTCCCCCCATCTCCAGCTCTCCCCCATCTCCAGCTCTCCCCCCATCTCCAGCTCTCGCCTCATCACCAGCTCTCCCCCATCTCCAGCTCTCCCCCATCACCAGCTCTCCCTTCATCTCCAGCTCTCCCTTCATCACCAGCTCTCCCCCATCTCCAGCTCTCCCCCCATCTCCAGCTCTCCCTTCATCACCAGCTCTCCCCCATCTCCAGCTCTCCCCCCATCTCCAGCTCTCCCCCCATCTCCAGCTCTCCCTTCATCACCAGCTCTCCCCCATCTCCAGCTCTCCCCCCATCTCCAGCTCTCCCTTCATCACCAGCTCTCCCCCATCTCCAGCTCTCCCTTCATCACCAGCTCTCCCCCATCTCCAGCTCTCCCTTCATCACCAGCTCTCCCCCATCTCCAGCTCTCCCTTCATCACCAGCTCTCCCCCATCTCCAGCTCTCCCTTCATCACCAGCTCTCCCCCATCTCCAGCTCTCCCCCCATCTCCAGCTCTCCCCCATCTCCAGCTCTCCCCCCATCACCAGCTCTCCCACCATCACCAGCTCTCCCCCATCTCCAGCTCTCCCTTCATCACCAGCTCTCCCCCCATCACCAGCTCTCCCTTCATCTCCAGCTCTCCCTTCATCACCAGCTCTCCCCCATCTCCAGCTCTCCCTTCATCTCCAGCTCTCCCTTCATCACCAGCTCTCCCCTCATCACCAGCTCTCCCGCCATCACCAGCTCTCCCCCATCTCCAGCTCTCCCCCACTCCAGCTCTCCCCCCATCTCCAGCTCTCCCTTCATCACCAGCTCTCCCCTCATCTCCAGCTCTCCCCCCATCTCCATCTCTCCCTTCATCACCAGCTCTCCCCCATCTCCAGCTCTCCCCCCATCTCCAGCTCTCCCTTCATCACCAGCTCTCCCTTCATCACCAGCTCTCCCTTCATCACCAGCTCTCCCCACATCACCAGCTCTCCCCCATCTCTAGCTCTCCCCCCATCTCCAGCTCTCCCCCCATCTCCAGCTCTCCTCCCATCTCCAGCTCTCCCTTCATCACCAGCTCTCCCCCATCTCCAGCTCTCCCCCCATCTCCAGCTCTCCCTTCATCACCAGCTCTCCCTTCATCACCAGCTCTCCCCACATCACCAGCTCTCCCCCATCTCTAGCTCTCCCCCCATCTCCAGCTCTCCCCCCATCTCCAGCTCTCCCCCCATCTCCAGCTCTCCCTTCATCACCAGCTCTCCCCCATCTCCAGCTCTCCCTTTATCACCAGCTCTCCCCCATCTCCAGCTCTCCCTTCATCACCAGCTCTCCCCCATCTCCAGCTCTCCCTTCATCACCAGCTCTCCCCCCATCTCCAGCTCTCCCCCATCTCCAGCTCTCCCCCCATCACCAGCTCTCCCACCATCACCAGCTCTCCCCCATCTCCAGCTCTCCCTTCATCACCAGCTCTCCCCCCATCACCAGCTCTCCCTTCATCTCCAGCTCTCCCTTCATCACCAGCTCTCCCCCATCTCCAGCTCTCCCTTCATCTCCAGCTCTCCCTTCATCACCAGCTCTCCCCTCATCACCAGCTCTCCCACCATCACCAGCTCTCCCCCATCTCCAGCTCTCCCCCATCTCCAGCTCTCCCCCATCTCCAGCTCTCCCCCCATCTCCAGCTCTCCCTTCATCACCAGCTCTCCCCTCATCTCCAGCTCTCCCCTCATCTCCAGCTCTCCCTTCATCACCAGCTCTCCCCCATCTCCAGCTCTCCCCTCATCACCAGCTCTCCCTTCATCACCAGCTCTCCCCTCATCACCAGCTCTCCCGCCATCACCAGCTCTCCCCCATCTCCAGCTCTCCCCCATCTCCAGCTCTCCCCCCATCTCCAGCTCTCCCTTCATCACCAGCTCTCCCCCATCTCCAGCTCTCCCCTCATCACCAGCTCTCCCTTCATCACCAGCTCTCCCCCCATCACCAGCTCTCCCTTCATCTCCAGCTCTCCCTTCATCACCAGCTCTCCCTTCATCACCAGCTCTCCCCCCATCACCAGCTCTCCCCCCATCACCAGCTCTCCCTTCATTCACCAGCTCTCCCTTCATCACCAGCTCTCCCTTCATCACCAGCTCTCCCCCCATCTCCAGCTCTCCCTTCATCACCAGCTCTCCCCCCCATCATCAGCTTTGAGAATTCCATGTTTGGTCCTGTCTTCCAAGTTCAGGTTCTCTTAAGGAGCGTGGAAGGCAAAGCCAGTGGAGGTGGGCCCTTGGTGCACCTGTGGGCAGGGTCTGTGTGGGTGAGGGGCTGCTCGGCTACTGTGCCCCATGTTTGCTGGGTGTCCAGGTAGTGGGGGCTTGGGGGTGGTGATGGTGCACAGGCAGCCGAGCCTTGGCTGGGGATGAAGAACGTCCCCGAGTCTGCCAGTAAAGAGGACCAGAAAGTGGGCCTTAATCCTGAGAGTTTCCCAAGCCGTCAGCTTAAGAAGCAGCTGGATGCTGGGGGCAGTGTTCCGTTCCTGCCCCCATCCTGCTGTGGCCTCCTCGGCTGCATCTTCTGGGAGCTATAAAGTCCCCCAGAAATAGAATGTGGGCCCCTGATGTAGCTTTAATTGTCTGGTGACCAAACAAAAAACGAATAAAGAGAAATAGGTGGAATTAATTAATGTATTTTAACCCAGTATAGCCAAGATATTTTCATTTCAGCAAGTGATCAACATACCACTGTTACTGGCACAATATTTACATTGCTTTGTGTGCTAAGTTGTGAAATCCGGTGTGTAAACATGCCTGTAGTGCATCTCAGGTCACGCCAGAGACTTCGTCTCCCCTACTAAATAGTGCAGCCCTGTGGTGAGAAGTGAAATCAGTTTGCTTTTGTGCTGCCCATAGTATTTGATGTAAACTGTTGCTTCTGTATAGTTGGTTGTTATAAAGGTATAATTGTAAAATGAGGCTATGAACGTGTTTTATTTAATAATAAACTTGTTTTTAACCCTTTAAAAATGTATAGTCAATTTACAATCTTGTGTTAATTTTGCTATGCAGCAGAGAGATTCAGTTACACACAGACGTGCATTCTCCCATGTTCTTTTCTATTACAGTTTGTCAGAAGACATTGAGTATAGTTTCCTGTGCTACAGTAGGACCTTGTTGCTTATCATTCTATATATACAATTGCATCAGCTGGTCTCAAACTCCCGATCTACCCTTCCCTCACCTCTCGCTACCCCTTGGCAACCATGCGTCTATTTTCTATGTCTGTGAGTCTGTTTAACATTTAATGTTGAGACATGTGATGAGTGTGTCTCCATTTGAGCTTTTTCCTGCAGATGCCTGAGGTGGTGAGTGTAAACAGTGGGGGTGACTCGAGCAGCCGTGGTCAGCTAGAGTGCCCCAGCGCTGTCCAGGCCTGTGTGTCCACGCCCAGGCACAAGCAGGGACCATTTTTTACTCCTCTGTGGGGCTGCTCAGCATCTAGGTCTTTGCTTTTTGCACGCAGGTAGGTGTCTTACAAAGAAGGAGATTAGATCTGCCTTGTTCTTCTTTTGTATTCTAGAAATGCTAATGTACCCCCCCATTCACTCAGTTTGTGTTAACTGAGTGCTCATTATGTACTGGGTGCCAGGAGCTGTTCTAGACTCTGAGGATGCAGTGGTGAAAAGACAGAGTTCCTGCTCTCTTCGAATGTGTGTCGTTGATGAAAAGCCTGCTTGGTGGTGGTTGCTAGTAATAATAACAGTGCCACCACCAGTCGTCGACAGGGCTCAGATGCCACTCTGACATGGGACTCATTTTGAAGGTACTCAGGAAAAAAATAGCAATTATCTTGAGCCTTGGAAGATAAAATTAGCCAGCAGACACACCAGATATTCAAAGCGTCTATTAGAGGTGTTCTACTGGCCATACCAGCGGGATGTGAGGTTTGGCTGGAAGACATGAAGAGGACTCCTTTAAGAACACCTGCTGTGAATCAGCTTTGGCCCATAAGCCAGTTTCTGGGCTGTCCTCTGTGACCTGACATCTTGTTTACAGATGGGGGGTTTTCTGGGGCCTGATGGTGTTACCAACCAGGGTTCTTGACTAGAGGCCAGACAAGAAATTCAGGCTAGGCTTTCTTGGGGCCCCTGCTCCTGCAGGGGGAAGCGAGAACAGGTAAGTTTCCCCTGCTTGCCCCCTCCGAGAGTGCGGGTGAGCTTCCCCCACTTACACGAGTTCCTTATGTGCAGTGGGGGTAGGGGTGTGGCCAGGGGTGTTTTGCCCACCCCTTGGGTGATGATGTGTGCAAGGGGCTCTCACAGTATCTTTTGCTCCTGACACTGTTTTGTTCCAGGCTCTTCAAAAGTGGCAGTTGGATTTTTTGTCTCTTTGTATCTTTGGGGTCCAGAATTTGCCCCAACTGCGCATGTGCGCAGTTATTTTTAGCCCCATACAGTGTCTTGGATCTTGTTGCTGGAGGAGGGGTGTGTCCAGGTGCAAGGAGAGCAGCAGTGCAGCCTAGGGCCCTGGGTCCCAGCCTGTCTCAACAGGAAGGAGATACACATTTAAAAGACTACACAGATCAGAAGTCTGGCATCACCTGCCAAATGTCAAGTGAAAAAGCTGACGTAATAAATTTACATGGAAAATGTAGTACTTAAAAAGTTAAAAATCAAGTGAACACCAATACAGTATACTAACACATATATATGGAATTTAGAGAGATGGTAACAATAACCCTGTGTACGAGACAGCAAAAGAGACACTGATGTATAGATCAGTCTTATGGACTCTGTGGGAGAGGGAGAGGGTGGGGAGATTTGGGAGAATGGCATTGAAACATGTATAACATCATGTATGAAACAAGTCGCCAGTCCAGGTTCGATGCACGATACTGGATGCTTGGGGCTGGTGCACTGGGACGACCCAGAGGGAGGGTATGGGGAGGGAGGAGGGAGGAGGGTTCAGGATGGGGAGCACAGGTATACCTGTGGCGGATTCATTTTGATGTTTGGCAAAACTAATACAATATTGTAAAGTTTAAAAATAAAATAAAATTTAAAAAAAATTAAAAAAAGAATCAAGTGAACTACAGAAACATTTTGTTCCACGGGGTGGTTCAACACAAGGAGTTAAAAGGAGATGAAAACTTGGAGTTCAGTTAGGAAAATAACTAGAACCTTTGTGTTGGTGGCTTTCAGATGTGCGTGAATTCAGAGTCACCTGGAGGACTCACTGCAACACACATCGCTAGTCCCCACCTCCAGAGTTTGTACTTTGTAGTTCTGGGGTGAGGCCTGGAAATCTGTACGTCTGACAGGTTCCCAGGGGCTAGTGATCAGGTCCCAGAATCACACTGAGTCTAGTCTATTTCTTTACATTGCTGTTAGACACCAGAGCTTCCCTGGTGGCTCAGATGGTGAAGAATCTGCCTGCAATGCAGGAGACCAGGGTTCGATCCCCAGGTCGGGAAGATCCCTTGAAGGAGGACATGGCAACCCACTCCAGGATTCTTGCCTGGAGAATCCCATGGGCAGAGGAGCCTGGTGGGCTACAGCCCATGGGGTTGCAGAAGAGTCGGATACGACTGAGCGACTAACACTTAGACACACACGGTACCTCGTGCTTTAGTTTCCTGTGGTTGATGCAAGCTTGGGCCACATGGCCTATTATGCAGAACAAGGTAGAATGCTATCTAATGGTGGGTGCAACAAACGTTAAGGGAAGAGCACCGCAACTTCTGTCTGTGTTTTCATCACTGCCTTAGGCTGACCTTGGTGTCTTTGACTGAGTCACTCAGTCGATCTGTGTTTCCCTGTAGGGGTATTAAAATTAGGCTCTCAGTAATCTGGCCCTTCCCTTCGGCTAAAATCCGGACACACTGACCTTCTGCAAAGTCTGCAAGAAACCAGACCCACCGTGTAGCTGTTCACCCGGCTTTGTGTGTTAGTTGCTCACTCGTGTCCGACTGTTTGTGACCCCATGGACTGTAGCCCTCCAGGCTAGTCTATCCATGGGATTCTCCAGGCAAGAATACTGGGGAAGGTAGCCATTCCCTTTTCTGGGGAATCTTCCCGACCCAGGGATCAAACCCGAGTCTCTTGAACTGCAGGCAGATTCTTTACCGTCTGAGCCACCAGGGAAGCCCATGGCCTTGCATAAATTGCTTCTGTCCTGCCTTAACCCACTGCGAGGTCTGTTCTTCCACAGTG
The DNA here is from genome assembly GCF_003369695.1 of Bos indicus x Bos taurus. Taxonomy (NCBI): domain Eukaryota; kingdom Metazoa; phylum Chordata; class Mammalia; order Artiodactyla; family Bovidae; genus Bos; species Bos indicus x Bos taurus. The sequence goes on along the minus strand of NC_040096.1, from coordinate 15,146,076 downwards.
ACCCCCGTGCAGCTGCCACCTCATGAATAAGCTCCTCCTGGTTTTCCTGTCTTTCTCCCTCCATACTCTTTCTTATATGTGCTTTGTACAGACTCCTGCTGCAGCACTTATTATACTTTGTAACATGTGTTGCCTGCTTACTTGGTAGACTCTTCCTGGGCATCAGACCCAGCTTCTTCAGTGTTGTAACCCCCCTCTCCCAGGTGATGTACAGCAGAGACACGTAAATATTTATGGGCTGCACAATTAGATGCTTTAGTGAGAGCATCCCAGATTTCTCAGTCTATGAAAGTAAGTAGCATGAAATCACAACCAATAAATGGAATGCAGAGTGTTCAAATAACTGATATTTGGAAAAGAGTTGCAGAGCCATGGCTCAAATACGATAATAGTGAGAATTCCTGAGATTTCCACTACATTACTCTGCATCGCAGTCAAGCCCAAATCTAACTCTGCTGACATTAATTGTTTCATGGAGGAACCAAAGTGTTATTCATCTGCGAATAGAAAGCAATTTGCTGATACCAGCCCAGGGGTATGAGTGAATGTTACAAAATCGTTATCCATAAGCATCCGTAATCTCCTTTATATTTTGACCACAGTTGATAGGTTATCAAGTGAATCAGAGGACTGGTGTCTAAAGCCTCAGCTCCAACATAATCACTTGGGAAAATATTTGATGAGACAGTAAAGAGATTACGAGAATGAAAATTTCTACCATTTACCTAGAAAAAAGTAGCTGCAGAACGGTAATCATCCAGAATATTTCAAAATCCATTATCAGAGGGTCTATGATCTCTTATGTGTATTTTCAATTACAGTGCTTATCACTTCTATGCTACACATACAAAAATTTAAAAAATCATACGGGATGGGGAGGACAGAGATTTAAGCTGAAGGAAAGTGGGGTTGGGGGGTGGCGAGGGATGTTTGTTTTTTTCTTTTTAGGAGATAAGCGTTGGCCAGGGGACTACTTACAGTGTTGACAGGGGAGAGCAGAGTTTGTTTTGAAGAAATTGTGGTGTACTAGAGTTTTGTGAAATGCTTGGCTATGTTTTATCTTTTTCTCTAATTCATTGCCTGAGATGAAACGATAGCTATTATTAAAAGAGGAGGATGTCCAGGGGGAAAAATGAGGGGAAGGGATAGTTAGGGAGTTTACTGCTGTACACACTGCGGTATTTAAAATGGATAACCAACAAGGACCTACCGTATAAGGACATAGAACTCTGCTCAGTGTTATGTGCAAGCCTGGATGGGAGGGAAGTTTGGGGGACAATGGATACAGGTGTATGTATGGCTGAGACCCTTTGCTGCCTGCCAGAAACTATCACAACATTGTTAATTGGCTATACCCCAATATAAAACATAAAAGTTAAAAAAAAAATTTTTTTTTAAGAGGATGGCAGGGTTATCATCACGGTCTGTCCCGGGACTGGGCAGATTAGTGCCCCCTGCCAGCAGCCCCATAGCAAACTTGGTTTCCTGGTACCGCCTTCCTGACTCACCTGTTCTTCTCAAACTCTGGATCCAGTTTTATTTCATCTGTCTTCCTCTTGCCTCTGGGAGTCCCTAAGGTACTGTTCTTCCCTCTGGCTCTTTCCTATATGTATTCAGTTATACATTTACAAATGCCACTGGGGCCTCTCCACTTGGATGTCCAGCCCTAAAAGAAGAGAGGGAGACAAAGGTCCCTCAACTAAACACGTGTGCGTTAACCCACCTCTCCTTCTGGATCTTTCCTCTTGTGCAGACATGCCTTGATCAGCCCCTTCCTACTGCTTTTGCTCTTGCTTGCAATGCCTCCCAACCCCACTCTGGAATGGGGCTCTCAAATGCCAATGCCTGTAGAAACCAGGGAAAGAATTTGAGTGTGTGATGCTGGCAGGGGCGGGGTGACAATGGCAGCTGACAATTCGCTTCAGGGTTAGGGAGCAGCAGGGCCTGGTGGGGACAAGTGCCCTGGCTGAAGCAGGGCAGCTCCTGTCCACCCTTGTGGCTGTTGTTGAGTCACTCAGTCATGTCAGACCCTTTGCGACCCCATGGACTCTAGCCCACCAGCCTCCTCTGTCCGTGGAATTCTCCAGGTAAGAATACTGGGGTGGGTAGCCATTAGCTTCTCCAGTGGATCTTCCCGACCCAGAGATTGAACCTGTGACTCTTGGATTCCAGATGGATTCTTTACCACTGAGCCACCAGGGAAGCCCCCTGGCCATCCTTACCATCTAAGAATGTGGGATCCTGGACCCAGTGTTACCAGATTGCTTTGTTTTTAAAGATAATGTGGAATCTATTTCTATGTTGGTTTTTTTTTCTGTAACTTACTTTTTATTTTATTTTAAATTTTATTTTATTTTTAAAGTTTACAATATTGTATTGGCTTTGCCGACTATTGAAATGAATCCGCCACAGGTATACCTGTGTTCCCTATCCTGAACCCTCCTCCCTCCTCCCTCCTCATACCCTCCCTCTGGGTCGTCCCAGTGCACCAGCCCCAAGCATCCAGTATCGTGCATCGAACCTGGACTAGCGACTCGTTTCATACATAATATTATACATGTTTCAAAGTCATTCTCCCAAATCTTCCCACCCTCTCCCTCTCCCACAGAGTCCTTTTCTGTGTTTTGAATCACCTTATTTTATAAGTGATAATGTTTGAAATTAAAAGCATCAGCATCCTTGGGATTGTATGAACACACTGCTATATTTAAAATATATGACCAACAGAGACCTACTGTGTAGCACAGGGAACTCTGCTCAGTATTCCGTAGTAACCTACGTGGGAAAAGAATTGGAAAAAGAATAGATACGTGTGTATGTGTGACTGAATCACTTTGCTGTACACCTGAAACCAACACAACACGGTTAATCAAGTATGTTCCAATACAAAATAAAAAGTTTTTTATTCAAAAAAAGCATCCTTTGGCCTAACATTGAAGAGCTCAGTATCTGTCAGTCCTTTGTGAACCTCAGCTGCCAGTTTGCAGTCTCTAATTTAGAGACACCCAGTGCTGTCTGGTAAACCATATGTAGGGTCTAAAATTGTCTGATAGCTACATTTTACAAAATAAAAAGAAACAGGAGCAATTCATTTTAGTATGTTTAATTTAACCCAGTATTTCTCAAATATTTCAACCTGGAATCAATAGGAAACAAAACTGCTAGTGAGATACTTTGCATTCTGTTTTTGCACACTGAGCCGTTGAAGTCTGGTGTGCGCTTTACACTTTTGATGCATCTCAACTGCATGAGCCCCATGTGACTACTGGCTATTGTATTGGTCATCAGAGCTCTGATGGTGAAGGACAAGAATTAATTACATACATACAAAATAAGGTGAGAGTTTATTCATTATGCTTGCGTTATTGTTCAGTCCCTCAGTCGTGTCCGCCTCTTTGCAACCCCACGGACTCGAGCACACCAGGCTTCCCTGTCCTTCACCATCTTCCAAAGTTTGCTCAAACTCATGTCCATTGAGTCAGTGGGTAATGCCATCTAACCATCTCATCCTCTGTTGCCCCCTTCTCCTCCTGCCTCCAGTCTTTCCCAGCATCAGGGTCTTTTCCAATGAGTCAGCTCTTCGCATCAGGTGGCCAAAGAATTGGAGCTTCAGCATCAGTCCTTCCAATGAATATTCAGGACTGATTGCCTTTAGGATTGACTGCTTAGAGCTATGCTTGCAAAGAGCTAGGTAATTTGAATATTAGGATAAACCAAAGTAGAAGAAGCAACTCTTGAGAATGATGAGTCTAAAAAGGACATAAAGAACTGTGGGGAAAAATTCTGGGTGGCACCAGAGTGATCGATTACAGACTTTCAAAGGCCCCTCATGCCTGGCTGATGGGAATTTTTTATAAGACTTTTCTACTGAGAGCTCTGCTTGTCACATAAGAGTTCACAGCTGATGTTTGAATTCACACTTCAGGGTGGGGTTACACTTTGGATTGTTACAATGCTGTTGCCCTTCTGAAATGTCAGGGTGAGCATTTGTCCTTAAGCAAATTTAAAACCAAGTGAACATCATAGAAGTCAGTGTAAAATAGGGACGAATATTCTGAATTCAGTGATGACTTTGTCATTCAATCAAGATTTAGCAAATATACTCCCTGCCAAAGAGGAACATTTCCATTCAATATTTACTTTCACTGTAGTTTCCTGCTGGGGAGCAGAGCCCAGTAGCTGTTGACAGCTTTGGCCTAGAGAAGGTGGTGACCACTAGTGAACCGTTTCGGAGTCCCAGCTCCATGCTTTTTAGGTTTTCTTATGACTCCATCCATGGAACATTCGAGAATATACTGAGGCTGCAAATATGGAGGTCATGATGGTCAGACATTGGCATCTTCCAAAAGTAAAGATAGTGACATGCCACAGAGTGAAACATTCTGGACACACCGTGCTTTCCTCGGGCCTCTGTCCTCCTAGTAAAGACCAAGGTCTGGTAATTTTTGCTCCTTTGCCACTGGAGAAACCAGGGACGGTCTGGCAGTATCTCTTTATTTTTAATGTTTATTTGGTAATGTGGTTGCACGAGGTCTCAGGAGTGGCCCGCAGGGTCTATCGTTGCAGCATGAAAACCCTTACTATGGCCTGTGGGATCTCGTTCCCTGCCCAGGGAATGAACTCAGGTCTCCTGCATTGGAAGCTTGGAGTCCCCATGCTTAGAGACCACAAGGGAAGTTCCGTATGAGTTTCTCAGTACCGTCTGCCATACCTGTTTATCCTGACTGTAATATAACCTTATACACATAAATATTATAGAAGATACTCACCATCAGAAGACACTTAACATCAGTGCTTTCCAGGAGCCTGTGGTTGCATCTCTGGTAAGTCAGGGCAGTGGCAAAGTCAAGAATATCATTCTGGGTTGAACTGACAACGCTGTTGGAAAGGCCATCCTGGGGGTTGGTGGAGGCAGCTGCCATTGCTGTGGCATGTTCCCGTGTCTTAAACCTGGGGCATGGATCTGACTTTTCCACGTTCTCTCAGCTGCTAAGAAGCAGGAGTCAGGGACCTTGACGTTATCCCAGACCCTCAGAGAGGTGGTGTTTCCCCATCTTTGCTCCATCTGTCCCTTCTCCTGGGCCTCCTCTAGGTTTCAGCCTGGCTCATCTCCTATGCATGGTTCTGGTAGAAAAAGGAGGAAGCAGATAGTCTGCTTTTGTGCGGGGAGGCCCTTTCCCACAATTGTCTTGGGACACACACTGGTCTCCGCAATCGCAGACATGTGAGTCAAGGTGAACAATTTCAGTTGGCGTTGAGCCTTATGAATTCTGGTGATGATTTAGTTGCTAAGTTGTGTCCAACTCTTGCGACCCCACCAACTGTAGCCCACCAGGCTCCTCTGTCAATGGGATTTCCCAGGCAAGAATACTGGAGTGGGTTGCCATTTCCTTTTCCAGAGTATTTTCCCGACCCAGGAATCGAACCCAGGTCTCTTGCATTGCAGGCAGAATGCTGAATTCTAGAGGAAGTATTTCATAGTGATATACTTGGTGAAGGAGAAAGTTGCAGAGCACTTCGAGTTTGAGGTTACCGCTCTGAACATTTTTATAGAATGATTAAAATTTGAAAGCTAATTTATAGAGAAAATGATTTCAAATGGAAATTGAGACCTAATAGTTGCTTCCTTGGAAATGGCTTAGAAAGTGGATAATAAAACAACAGAGAGCAACAGTGGAACTTGACTGCATCTGTTCTCCTGATAAATGCGCATTGATTATCTCACCAAATGCCAAGCACTTAAAAGGCAAGGCCTTTCTTCATTTAGCTGACCTGGTGCTATGGTAAGCAGCCTGCTAGGTTGGCCTCCAGTAACCCTTGCCTCCTGGTGTTCATGCCCTCGCATGGTGAATAGTGCTGGAAGCAGTGTGATGACGGGGTAGCGATGACGTGTGACTCACAAGGCTAGGTCATAAAAGGTGCTGCTGCTTCTGCCTTGCTTTCTGGAATCACTTGCTCTGGGGCGAAGCTGGCCACATGTTGGGAGGACTCTTCTATGCAGAGAACTGAGGCCTCCTCCTAGCTGCAGTGTGCTCTTGCCAGCCATGTGAATGAACTATCTTGGAAGCAGATCTTGCAGCTACAGTCAAGCCTTCATATACTTGCAGCCCTGGCTAATGTCTCTTTTTTTAATTTTTAAATTATTTATTTATTTGGTTGTATCCAGTCTCAGTTGCCAGGCATTATCTTAAGACCTTTGCAAATATGAGCCTCTTCGCCCTCATAACCATCCTCTGAAGTAGGTACTGTTGCCATACCCATTTTATCCATGTGGAGACTGAGGCCCAGAGATGCCTTGCTCAAAGTCGCAAAATTTGTAAAAGGCTGCAGTGGGATTTGAATTAAGCAGTCTGAGCAGAGTCCATGTTCTCAACAAATACATTGTATTGTTCTTTTAAAGGAACCACCTTTTTTCCAACTGTTTTTCCAAAACAGTTTTAGGAAATCAGTTCTGAGATCAGGTGGTTGATGAAGGGCAGGATTAAGATCTAGGATAGGGAGGAACTGGATGCTGAACTCACCCAGGATTGGGGAGAGGGGAACGGGGAGGTGTGGAGTGTGGGTGGAGTGGCTTCGATAAATTCTTCTCTAAGCCTCTGTCCCTTCTACTGTAAAGCTAATAGCAGTTCCTATTGGGGACTTTTTTTAGGGTTAAATAAGATAAAGCATGGAAGGCCTCTAGCTGGGGGTGGCAGGGATCAGCACACCTGAGCTCCTGTCTGCCAGCACCTTCTGTTTGCCATTGCCAAAGCGAGACTGGCTCATCTGACTGCTGTCTGCCCTGGTCCCTGCAGCTTTGCTCTTGGCTTGGATGCTGCCTGCTCTCTGAGCCCACATGACCCCAGCTCTCCCATCTGGTACACTGCCCTGAATTCCCACATAGGAGAAATCCACTTCCTGATCATCCCCTGACCTTCATTGCTAGGATGCAGACTAATAACAGCGAACCATTTCCTGTGCTTAATTACATTATTCACAGTGCTCTGCAGAGTGGGCGGTTTGGAACCCCAACCACTAATTTACAGAGCAGTTGGGAAGACAAAAATAAAGGAGAAGGGCTTTGGTGGTTCTGTGAGTTGGGCATTCTGAAGCCAGAGGTAGTTCTGTTGGGTGTATAGTTATCCCTGGTATTTGTGGGAAATTGGGTCCAGAACCCCCTATGGATACTAAATTCTGAAGGTCCCCAGGTCCCTTGGATGACCCTCTGGATCCAGGCTCCCACGCCTGCAGACCCAGCCATCAGCTGATTGTAAACATATACACGGTCGATACATGGCTGGTTGAGGCTGGTTGAGGTACGGAACTGGCAGGTATAGAAGAGTGAAAGTGTTAGTCGCTCAGTCACGTCTGACCCTTTGCAACCCCATGGACTGTAGCCTGCCAGGCTCCTCTGTCCATGGGATTCTCCAGGCAAGAATACTGGAGTGGGTAACCTATCCCTTCTCCAGGAGATCTTCCTGACCCAGGAATGGAAGTGGGGTCTCCTGCATTGCAGGCAGATTCCTTACCATCTGAGCCACCAGGGAAGCCCAGGACCCATCATATTTGGAGATTCAGGGACAGTGCCACAAGCAGTGGGAAGTGCAGGGCGTGGAAGCCACACAGATGGAATCCCAGTTCCATCACTTTATGATATGAGACTTTGGACAGGTTATGTAACTTCCCCAAGTAGAATCATGATGCTGACCTCATTCATTCCTTGTGAGGTTCCCTTTCTCTTTATAATGACTGTATTAGAGAGGTAGTATCATGAACAGCTAATGGTTGGGCGTTAAAAGCTCACATAAGAAACCCCTCTACATCACAAAGGAAATAAAGGATAATTTCAGATCAAAACAGTATTGCCTGAGGCATTCCAACAGGCAGCTCTAGAAATGCTGCTGGCCTGTGCGGTCCATGGAGGTACCTGGTGGGAGATCAGCCTTGGATACTTAGACCAGCCTGGCCGGGGGCATAGAGGTTGTCTCTCTTCATGTCTGTTTCTGACCCTGAATAAGAAAAGTAGTTATGCACCCTGACAGCCTGTACAGATTTAAAAATCTTTTTAAAGATTTTTTAAAAATCTTTATGTACATATTTTGCATAAGATAGGTGGGAAAAAATATTTTACAAAGAATATAGTATGCATTCACAATTAAAAACACAAAATAAGAAAAATCAGAAAAACCTGGACAAGTTAGAAATAGTAGGGAGCTTCTTATTCTGATTTTAAAAAAGTCTTAAAAGCTACGGTGAGCATGACATTGCATTGAGGAACTTCAGGAAAGATTTCACAATGCTTTTGTTTCTTCTGTTCATTATCACATGGGATATTCTAGCTACTTAAGACAAGAAAAAAATGGGAGTGTAAAATCAGGAAAGAACAAACAAAATTGCCCATATTTGCAGATGATATGATTATCAATGTCAAAATGGAGAATCTGTAAACTTAGTAAGAAGTTTGATAGATATAAGATCTGTGTACAAAAATCAATAATGTTCCTATAGATTAACCCAAACCAAGTAGAAAAAGGTTGTTGTTGTTGTTGTTTTAAAAGAACATTTACACCAGCAACAAAAATAAAAAAGGATATTAGGAAAAAAATTGACAAAAATAAGCAAGACCATAATGGACAATATTATTTTAAAAAACCCTGTTGAAGGGCTTCCCTGGTGGCTCAGTGGTACAGAATCCACCTGTCAAAGCAGGAGACACGGGTCCATCCCTGATCTGAGAAGATCCCACCTGCCAAGGAGCGACTAAGCCCACGCACCACAACTGTTGAGCCTGTGGTCTGGAGCCCAGGAATCGGAACTACTGAGCCCATGAGCCACAACTGCTGAAGCCCGCATGCCCTGGAGCCTGTGCTTTGCAACAAGAGAAGCCACCGTAATGAGAAGCCTGTGCACTGCAAGTAGAGAGCGTCCCCCACTCTTTACAACTGGAGGAAAGCCCACGCAACAAGGAAGACTCAGCTAAAAATGCAAAACCCCAAATTTAGACCTTTTAGGAAGAAAAGAACAAACCTTTAAATAGAAGTTGATTACATTAAAATTAAAACCTTCTTAATAATATACACTGAATTAAAAGGCATAATGTGAGATGATTATAACAGTCATCTGCATAATTAGTCAGGAATTAATATCCAAAATATGTAAAGAATTTCTACAAATAAGTAAGTAAAAGGTTAAGCCATAGAAAAAGGGGTACAGAATGGGAGCAGGGAGAAATCAGAGGCAGGAAAACTGAATAGACAGTAAGCATAAAAGATGGTCAGACTCACCAGTACAAGGCTTCCCTCATAGCTCAGTCGGTACAGAACCTGCCTGCAGTGCAGGAGACCCAGGTTCGATTCCTAGGTTGGGAAGATCCCCTGGAGAAGGAAATGGCAATCCACTCCAGTACCCTTGCCTGGAGAATCCCATGGACAGAGGAGCCTGGCAGGCTACAGTTCTTGGGGTCACAAGAGTTGGACACGACTTAACGACTAAACCACCAAACTCACCAGTAGTCAGGGAAATGCAAATTAATAACACAGTGAGGTATAATCCCACACATCTCAAATTTTGAATTTAAAATCTGGCAAAAATTAAAATCCCAAAACACCAAGAGCTGCCAAAGAAAAAGAAAATGTGGAGATTTTCATACAATGCTGCTGGGAATGAAAATTGGTAAAGTCACTTTGGAGAGTAAGTGGCAGTTTCTACTACAAATCAGCAATTCTGCATTTATAGGTACACTCCAGAAAAAGTCCATCTATAGACTGATTCCAGAGGAAATCCGGCATATGTACATGAGGAAATATATTTGTGTAACATTCCTCGTGAGTTAAAAACTGAAGCTAATCAAATGTGCATCATTTAGGAAATGGATGAACAAAGTATTTCGTATGTATAATATAGAATTAGTCTATAGCCATTAAATCAATGAGTTAACTAAATCTGGATATCTTATGGCTGAGTCAGAAAAGTTGCAGTCAAGTAGTATTCTGTTTATGTAAATTTTTTAAAATAGCACTTTTATAAGAGAGAAGGAGAAATATCGTGTGACTTGCCTTATATGTGTAATCTAAAAAGAAATGATACAAATGAATTTATTTACAAAATGGAAACAGACTCACAGACCTAGAGAACTTATGGTTACCAGAGGGGAAGGGGAGGGATAGTTAGAGAGTTTGGGATGGACATGTACACACTGCTCTATTTAAAATGGGTAACCCACAAGGACCGTAGTATGCGGCACGGGGAACTCTGCTCAATGTCATGCGGCAGCCTGGATGGGAGAGGGGTTTGGGGGAGAGTGGATACATGTATGTGTATGGCTGAATTCCTTCTTGTTTACCTGAAACTGTCACAACATTGTTAATCGGCTACACTCCAATTTTTTTTAAAAGTGCAAAATAACAAAGAAAGAATGTGTGAAATAGTAGGGTTAGGGTTAGGGAGGCCTGCAGTCCATGGGGTCGCAAAGAGTCAGGCACGACTGAGCAAGTGAACTGAATAACATAAGTACCAGAATTATAAAATTATACATGGGAAAGTCATGTAGGAGATCATAAAAGCAGTCTTCCCTGGGAAGGAAAGGTGAGAAGTTTGGACCGAGCTGAAGTCAAAAGGAGGCTTCACCTCTGTAAAGTTTTCTTTAAGAAAAATAGAATGAAAAAGAGAGACCTGGAAGCAGTAGTACAAATATTATTAACATTTGTTAGATTTAACCTTGCTTGGATCTTGGTAATTCAATTTTGTGCTGTATTTATATGTTTAAAATCCTTCTGGAAGCAAGAGCCATCAGCGCCCTTCAGGTTTGCCCAAAGGAGCAATGTGGAAATGAGTCCTTGCTTTCGGGGCACGTCCCTGCTCACAGGGAGCTGTTATGCACTGTTATGCACGGGACGGGTGCCTGTGCCCACATGTGTACAGGCTTGTATTTGTTGATCAGCTGGTGTTGCCTTGGCAACTTGGGATGCCCTGTCGTCTGCTGAATTGAGGGTAGGTGAATGACTTTGCATATCAGCTGTTTATTTCCTTCTGAGGGATTCAGTCTAAAGCAAGCGTGATCAGCCTGTCTTTGTCCTTGAGCCTTCTAAATATGCAGGGTTTCCCTGGTGGCTCAAATGGTAAAGAATCCACCTACAATGCAAGAGACCCGGCTTCAATCCCTTGGTCGGGAAGATTCCCTGGAGAAGGGAATGGCTACCCACTCCAGTATTTTTGCCTGGGAAATTCCATGGACAGAGAACCTGGCGGGCTACAATCCGTGGAGTCACAAAGTGTCGGACACAACTGACTAAGCAACGACAACAACGTGCTTTAGAGACTACAGGAGTGAGATGCTGTATTTGCATTGTAGACCCTTTTCCCAACACTGGGGACGCCACAGGGAGAGGAGGGGTTTGGGACTCAACACTGGCAAACGTCATAGGATGCTGCCTAGCTAGTGCTGTAGGGTAGATTCCTGCCTCCGGTCGCTGTGGTCCATGAAAACCTCCAGGCTTGACTTGCTCCTTGTCCAGCGTGGACTTCCGCGGGGAGATACCAGTACTTGCTGCTCCGCCTCCTGGCTCACTGGCCTGCTGTGTGCCCCAGTTCTTCCTGCCTGTCCTTGTAGTGGTTGAGCCCCGTGCTAGGATCTGGAGGACAGAAACTGTTGTGAGAAGGATTGAATGAATGCTGGTTAGGCTCTTGATCTCAGGTAAACCTCCGGGGAAACTTCTTAGTGAGTTCAAGGCTGCGTTAAGTGCCACTAAATAAACCTGTGTACTTTAAAAAAAATATATATATATATATTTTTTTTAATTGGAGGATAATTGCTTTACAATCTTGTGTTGGTTTCTGCCACGCATCAACATGAATCAGCCACAGGTATACACATTTCCCCTCCCTCTTGAACCTTTCTCCCACGTCCCACCCCATCCTGCCCCTCTAGGTTGTCACAGAGCACTGAGCTGGGCTCCCTGTGTGAGCAGCAACTTCCCACTGGCTATCTGTTTTACACGTGGTGATGTATATATTTCAATGCTGCTCTCTCAGTTTGTCCCACCCTCTCCTTCCCCTGCTATGTTCACAATCTGTTTTCTATGTCTTCCTTTCTGTTCCTGCCCTGCAAATAGGTTCATCGGTATCATTTTTCTAGATTATATATATATATGCATTAATATACGATATTTGTTTTTATTTGTGTAATTTTTATCGATACAGAAGGGTTCAAATTCTTAGATTGTAAAAGCTGGTCATGTGAAGGATTTCTGGCTAACCTGACCATCCTTCCAACCAATGGTTATCGAGTTCTTTCTATCTGCCTTTAAAAATGGGAAGGCCTGAGTCCAGGGTGGTGCATGAATCCTTTTCTGTTAGCCAGGTTGGCACTTCGCCCCACCCCGAGAGGCACTCAGTCAGTATAGCCCCTCTCTCCTGCTTATAAGGGTCATCAGAGTGTCCCCTTTTCCAGCCACACTTCTGAGACCATCCCACAGCACCTTTGGGTAATTGATGAGTCCGTATTGAGCCCTTAGCTGCTAGGACTTGGGATCTTAAGCCACTGAGGACATGGAGATTCTTAACCCGTGGGGTAGACCTGGGGTTTTCCCATCAGTATTAACCCAGATGCACATTCACAGGGAAAGAAGGTACTGCCCTGTCACCACTGCAGGTGTTAACTGTCCCTGATAATTGGCAGGCGGTATCCAGACCTCAGTCCTGGTGCAAGACACCAGGAGTCGAGAGGCTGTCCAGTGCACGCTATCCAGTGTCACTCGGCACAGGCACGTGAACAAAGCGCTTGCTCACTGTCTGGACAGAGGGATGCATTTTATGTGTCTGGTAACAGGTCTTAAAATTCTTTCAAGTCAAGTATCGGGAGCAGCATAGCATGAACATATTTAATTCCTTTCCTCTTTTTATTAAGGAAAACCACTATTAACATGGAACTTGGGTCTCTTAGTCCCTATCTGACATTCTGAGAGTTTTCCTTCTTCCTGGTTATAGCCTTTGAAACAATCTTATGTGCTTGACGCACACTTGGTAAATGAACAGCTGCATAGAATAGCTACTCCCAGAAATTGATAATAGCAATTGTCTCTCTGGAAGGGTTGGGACTGGGCAGGAGACTCGGTTTTTTTTATTGAATATCTTGCTTGCATTTGAATTAAAATTTCCCGAAGGTGTACCGTTTTCAATTAAGAACTTGGTTAATTAAAAAGCTCTTTTGTTCTAAGAACACAAGCGGTGCCTATGCTGAGAATATTGCGTGTACTAAATGGAAACTCTGCACCGTCATTTGCACCCCCATCCCCCCCCCACCCCCTGTTCTTACACTAACCAGCTTTGCGGTGGAAACAGCTACTTAAGCATCTCGAGTCTCAGTTCTTGAATCTGTAAAGAGGGGGTGGGACACTTGCATATCCTCACAGTGTGTCCTAAAGGTGGGATGAGATATGTTTATCCCTCTTTCTGTGTTTAAATTACACTGGTAGCCTTCCTCCAGATTGCGTGTACCTGGAGAGTGGGAAATGCTTCGTATGTCCCTTTGTATCCTTCCACCCCCACTGCATGTTCTGTGACTTCCTGACGGGAAGGGACCTTGTGTCGCGTTGTTTACTGATGCATCTCTGTGCCTGGAACAGTGGCGTCAGTGTTGATTCAGTGAATGCATGAATGTGTGCATGCTCCAGAGGGATTCAACTCATGGTACTTGAGGCTTGAGCACCAATTTGCTGACATAATCTCCACACGTCCTGTCTCGTCTGCAGTGTTTAGCATCAATAGATGTCCTTGGCTCCAGAGAATATACAGTCCTTTCGCTTAGTTTCCATCATCTGGCCCGTCAGACATCAATCTTAAGTGAAGTCGGTCAGTTGTATCTGACTCTTTGCAACTCCATGGACTGTAGCCTACCAGGCTCCTCCGTCCATGGAATTTTCCAGGCAAGAGTACTGGAGTGGGCTGCCATTTCCTTCTCCAGAGGATCTTCCTGACCCAGGGATCAAACCTGGGTCTCCTGCATTGTGGGCAGACGCCTTACCATCTGAGCCACTAGGAGCCACACTGATCTTGGCATCTGCCAGTACACCTAGCCCTTCTGCCTGCTGGCATTAAACACTGTTGGTCATAGGTTTCCCTCCCATTATTCCTTCAGCAGTTGCTCTGTTATTCTCTCTGCTCTACTGATGAGGAATCCCAGAGCTTGTGGGAAGGGCCAGGGGTTGGTGAGTGAGAGCAAGACCAAGCCCAGTACTGACCAGCAGCGTGAACATGCCAGGCCCCCTGGGATTCACAGAGACAGGGCCAGAGGGTGGCACCTGGTCAGATCACAGCCCTTGCCAGTTGGCTCTGGTAGAGCAGCGCCGCGGTTGGCCTCTCCTGGCAGTGCCACCCATTAGCATTGCACAGCTGGGCCGGGGACCAGCCAGCTGCACGGTTCCTGTGAGAGTCATGTTCTCACCTGCTCCACAGCTGGGGCTGTCAGCCTCCATCTCAGATTCCTGATGATTGTCCATAGTAACTGAAATGTGCTGGACAGGCAAGTGCATTGCTGTGTGGTACCTGGGCCGCCTCGGCCACGTCACGTTAATGCAGATTCCTGGACCCTTCTGGGAGAAGCCCTAGGGGAGCAGGGTAGAGAGGCTTGGGAAGCAACAGATTTAATAAGCTCCAGTGGATTCTGATTCATGGGAGAGGTTGAAAGTTATTCTGGAGTAGAAGAGAGTCTGGCGTTCAGAGCTGGCCCGACCTGAGTGTGAGTCGAAACTCTGCCACTGCCAGCTGGGTGGCTCCGGGCATGCAACTCTGCTGGCACCTCTGTGTCTTCCTCCACATGAGAGGGATGGTGATGCTGGTGTCTGTCTCACAGAACTTCTAGGATTAAGTGAGTGAGTGTGTGTGAGGTGGCATCCGTGTATCTGCCCCACAACAAGCACTTACGAGTGTTAGTTGGTGATGCAGTGCTGATGTGCTGATGCTGACCACCCTGGGGGCAGAGTTTCTGTAACTCTGCTCCAGCACAGAGAAGATGCCTGAGCGGGGATGAACTCTGGATGAATTGTGGGCCACTTTCTGACAACCTGAACACTAAAGACTAGAGACATCAGCTCCCTGGATTAGCTGTCACTGTTGTCTGGTGCCACAAACTCCCCAAAGCAATTTTCAGGGAAGCCTTGACTGTAGCAGAGGATGGATGCTTTTGATTTGGAGGGGAAAAAAAGACTTTTTTATGTGGGCCATTTTTTTAAAAAGTCTTTATTGAATTTGTTACATTATTGCTTCTGTTCTATGTTTTGATTTTTTTCTGCCATGAGGCATGTGGGATGCTAGCTCCCTGGCTAGGGATCAAACCTGCAACCCCTGTATTGGAAGGCGAAGTCTTAACCACTGGACCACCAGGGAAGTCCCTGATTTGGGAATATAAAGCAGATGCAGCTGCAAAAGCATTTGCAGGAGCATCCTCTCCTTTGCCTATTAAATGGATTAGTCCCAGCTGAACCGTGATGATTTTTCTTATGTTAAAACATCTTTGTTTTATTTTGTGCTCTGGGAATACCAGGTTCTAGATGCATCTACGGCTTGCATTTGAGTACTTCCCTAAAACAGTGGTGTCTGGCAATAGGTAAAATACCATGCAAAGTGTGATACGTGGTTCTGAGCCCAGAAATCTCAGAAATTTCTTTATTGACCCCAAGTAAACAGTGATGCCTTATTTTGCTACAACTCACTAAGGAGCAGCATGTTGGTGAAAGGCCAAGTTCATGAGATTTGCATTCTATTTATTTTAAATACAGCCTAGTTCAGTAAGTAGCCCAGTTTTCTTCTGGCAATTTGGAGAGCAGTATACAAAACTCCAAAGAGTGATTTGCTCACTTGGGGAAGGGAGCCTCCAAAATGTGATTGGTCTTTGAAAAATTAATAGAAAGCCACCAAGGTCACTCTGCCGGTTGGTCATTTGCATGTTGGTAAAGAATCCACCTGCAGTGCAGGAGACCCAAGTTCCACCCCTGGGTCAGGAAGATCTGGAGAAGGAAATGGCAACCCACTCCAGTATTCTTGCCTGGTGAATCCCATGGACAGAGGAGCCTGGCGGGCTACAGTCCATGGGTTTGCACAGAGTCAGACATGACTGAGTGACTGTAGCACCACCACCACGTGGAAATGAACCCATCTGTGTGTGAATGCTCCTGGCTTGGAACTGCCACTGGCCCAGAGCTCAGAGCTTGTGTTTGGCAGTGCAGGAATGACCGTGTGTGGTCAGTTTGGGAGCAGCCAGAAATCGATGGCCCACCTGTCCCTGTCCTGAGCAGGCACATGGCACATCATCGTGACATCCTGCGTGGCTCAGTGTGGGTATGTTTGGACTCGTGGTGGGTCTGGGGTATAGCCCGGAGCCCGGCCTCCAGTTGTCCTCATGTTTCAAGGCAAGCCTGAGAGTGACCTGCATGGAGCAACACGCATTAGGCTCAAGCACTTGTCTGAGCTTTGGTGCTACCTATCTGGTGCTACCTATTTAAAGGAGGGGCTTTCCAGGTGATGCTGGTATTAAAGAACCTACCCGCCAATGCAGGAAACAGAGGAGATGCGGGTTTGGTCCCTGGGTAGGGAAGATCCCCTGCAGGAGGGAATGCTGGTCCACTCCCATATTCTTGCCTGGAGAACTCCATGGACAGAGGAGCCTGGCAGGCTATAGTTCATAGGGTTGCACAGAGTCGGACATGACTGAAGTGACTTAGTGTGCATGCATGCACACACACACACATTTAAAGGAATACTCAGAAATGCCAGCTGCCCTGCACCTGGAAATTTGGGGAAGCTCCCGTCTTGTGAAGAGTGGAGTTTGGGTTCAGTCTTGCCCACTGGGGAGCCAGTTACTAACTAGCCCATTTCCAGGCAACCCTGAGGGAGTTCCCAGCCTCAGTCCCTGGATACCCTCTTGTGTCCCTGTCACCCTTGGCTGTTTAAGGGTAGCCTGTCCATGTGGGAGAAGGAATACGAGCCATGGTGATCCAGTGGTTAAAACTCCAAACTTTCAATGCAGTGGTCAGGGAACTAAGATCCCACATTCCATGCAGTGCAGCCTGAAAGACAAAACAGATCCGGGTGAATCTGAATTCCACTCCTGCATGTCCTGCAGACAGAGCTGGGGGCTCAGTGAAAGCCTCTCTGAGCCTCAGGGCCTCTAAGTGTCCCGTGAGAAATAAGCTGGTTAATTGACCCTAGTGAAGATTGAAGAAGATGTGCAGCATGTGAAGGTTGGTACCGTGGCAACGGAAATGCTCAGTGCATCTTGGTTTGCTGCTGAGTGCTCTGTGGTCTCATGCTTGGGCATGCGATGGGGTAATTTGCTAATGTATTTTTTATAAAGCCTAGAAAGCAACAATGAGAAAATGTTCAATTCAGAGGTTAATTAGGTCTTACGTACTCCTGCCTGTGCTGGACCTGAGGCAGGAGATAGATGGGCTCCAGGCTGAACAGCTAGAGTTTTTCCCATGTAGACAGATGCTCCAAGATGACGAGGAGGAGAAGCTCAGCCTTCCCAGTTAAGAGCTAAAGAGACCTCATGTTTCTCTTTCTCAAAGTCAAGGAGACCTTCCTGACTACATGAGGGCAGAATGGCTCCTTGGCGGTCAAAACGGGAGGGAGCACTACTCTGTAGCAGTTGAAGTCCGCCTACCGGTAGACCCCTTTGCTAGAAACCATCTTGCCCAAGGTATGTGCCCATACAGGGGAGGACTTGGAGATAAACCAAATATGGATTTATCTATATCCATCTTGCCAGGCAAAGCAAGATGACTGGCCAAAGGAGACCCGGAAGAAGTGCCCCGTATGAGTGATTCACACTCCTGTGAGGGTGTGATGCTCTCTCTGAGCTCACCCGGGTGTGTCTATTCACACGTACCGTTTTCCTCCTAATCAACACTTTACTTGTTTCACCACTTTCCATCTCTGTGGAAATGCATTTCTACAAAGCCCGCAGGCGAGGGTGTTGTCACTGACTGCTGGTTTCAGTGGCTAGGATTCGGTGCTCTCCCTGCCGCAGCCTGACTTCAGTCTCTGCACAGGAGTGAAACCCTGCTTCAAGCTGCTATAGGCCAGGCCACCTGAGATCAGAGTTGCATAAGAGTGTTGCCATCCTCTATTTCTTCTGCATCTGGAGGAAAGGCAGGGCTTCTCCCCATCCTAGTTGTAAGAGTAGGTGGTCTTGCCGTACCAAGATCAGTGAAGAGATGACAGGAGCTAAAGATCTGTGATATGAGCTAAGACTTCCACGCAAGCCGGATAACACAGTTTCCTTGTCAGACACAGTGCGTGCGTGTGTGCTCAGTCATGTCTGACTGTGCGACCCCATGGACTGCAGTCCACCAGGCTCCTCTGTCCCTGGAATTCTCCAGGCAAGAAGACTGGAGTGGGTTGCCATTTCCTTCTCCAGGGGAGCTTCCAGACCCAGGGATGGAACCCGCATCTCTTGTGTCTCCTGCATTAGCAGGTGGATATTTTACCACTGTGCCACCTGGGAACACATGAATGAGGTTTACTGGACTTAGTACGGCTGCTGAGTTAGGTCAAGAGGAAAGATGCTTTTCTGTTAAAGAGAAACAGTTCTGAGTTCTTGCTGTCAACTGTCTACTGTTCAGATCAGACGTATTTCTGCCCAAGCCTGCCTTTCATGCTCCCAACACTCCTGTCTGTCAAGTGTTTTAAAGTACACTGACTTTTTTTTTTAATCCAGCTGGAAAGAAACCCTAAAATCAATTTTCTATTTGTTTGAAATGACTGCAGTCATTGATAAAGACTCAAACCGTGAGTCCCAGAGCCCCCGAAGACGAAAGGGAGTAAACTTAATAAACAGGATGGATGAGTTCTGTGGTGAGTCACTCATCTCTTTACTGGCTAAGTGTTCATTAAGTACCACATCCAGAAATGGAGTTCCCCTCTAGAGAAAATGCTAATTAAGATGCCTCTTTGAGCCCCCACGTTTACCCTCTTAGCAGTCTCTCCCTTTATTTGATCTCCGTTTCAGAAGGCTGGGGCCCTTTATTTAGACGAAGTAATTTCTAAAGGAAGAGCAGAAAGGCCAATTACATGATAGTTGGGGAATTGTGTCACCTCGAGTTATATAACTTTCCATGTTAGATCATACTGATTAAGCACTCATGCACGTTGTCCAAGAGTTTATAGATGAAATAAGCCACTTTCCAGCCATACCCAGGAGAGCTCGAGTGTGTGTGCGGTGAAAAGTGCGGGCCAACGTCATTACCCATGAGTCCTTTTCTGAGTAAAGGCCTGATTCCTGTCAAAAAATTAGGAAGAGACTGCTGCTTCCCCTCAAACCTGTCTGGTTCATGTTAAAGCTGGTTGGATAACATGCAAACACTAATTAGGTAGGCGTTGTTCTGTAGCAGAAAGTCAACAGCTTTCAAGCATTGAGACTCGGAGCTTAAGTTGACAGCATGCAAGGCACATGGCTGGGATATGAGGCTCGGGGGGGCCTCTCTTACACTGAGCCCATGAAGACCTCAAGTAGGAGGTATGTGAGAGAGGAAAAAAGGGTGTCAGATGTAGTTTAAGGCCAACACAAAGGAAGGGGCGTTTTTTTTGAATAGGAAGACTGTGGTGGGGGCTTGCCTGGGAATGAGTCACAGAACCTCTTCAGGGAGTTGCAAGGAAAACAAATTTTTTTTTTCATTATTTATTTATTTCCCTGGTGGCTCAGACAATAAAGAATCTGCCTGCAAAGCAGGAGACCTAGCTTCAATCCCTGGGTTGGGAAGATCCCCCTGGAGAAGGGAATGGCTACTCACTCCAGTATTCTTGCCTGGAGAATCCCATGGACAGAGAAGCCTGGCGGGCTACAGTCCATGGGGTCGAAAAGAGTCAGATACCACTGAGTGACTAACATTTTCACCTTCATGTATTTAATTAGTTAACTTTACTTTTGGTTGTGCTGGGTCTTCATTGCTACACGAGCGCCTTCTCCAGTTGCTCGAGTGGGGGCTGCTCTCTAGTTGGCGTTGTGCAAGCTTCTCATTGCATTGTCTTCTCTTGTTGTGAAATGTGGGCCCTAGGGTGTGGTTGCAGGCTCAGTTGCCCTGCGACATATGGAATCTTCCCAGACCAGGGATTAAACCCGTGTCCCCTGCCTTGGCCAGCAGATTTTTATCCACTGGGCCACTGGGGAAATCTGAGAAGTGGATTATTTTAATTGGTGGTAAGAACCTAAGCCTTGGGGTCAGTAGGCTCTTCTGAAAATCAGAACTAATTGGGGTGGGAGGGGTGGAGGGAAGGCAGGTGCTACATTAGGTTTCCCTGTTCTGTAATTTTTGAGGTATCACAAGTTAAATGTATTAAAATAAGCCCTGAAATATAAAACAAGGCTGTTCTGAGGTCAGTATGAGTATTTTACCCAAATATTGGAGATTCAGGCTCTCCTGGTGTGCAACATACTAATTCATAAAGAGTGCAAGGTTTTTATTTTCTAAATCTTTGAAAGAATCTAAGAAGTAAGTCGGTGGCTTTATTTTAAAAAATGAGCTGCTATACATTTTAAAAAATATCCACTTGTTTTGCTGTGTCAGGCCTTAGTTGCAGGGTCTTTGCTGCCCTGACTCTGTGGCTGTGACACGAGCTTAGCAGTTGCAGCACACAGGGTTAGTTAGTTGCTCCACAGCATGTGGGATCATAGTTCCTGGACCAGGGATCAAACCCCCGACCCCTGTGTTGTAAGGTGGATTCTTAACCACTCGACCAGCAGGGAAGTCCTGAAGTTGGTGCCTTTAGGAGAGAAGCCAGATTGACAGCCATTAGGGGGTTTGCCTTTCCTGAACTACCGGGCCATGTATCCAGTCTCCAGTGGGACCAGAGAGGTTGCCTTTGATAAAGAAGTCAGCTCACTGAACCAGACCACCCCATCGCTGATAGCATGTCTTGAATGAACTGGGCAACCCCAGACTTGGTCCACAGATGGCTCGTGTACAAAATCTTGAGGGATTTTTGTTACTGCAAATGCATGTGTGCACGCGCGCGCACACACACACTTTGGAGCCTTGGAATTAGAAATGTGTCCAACTGAAACCCTGGCCCAACAATATAGAACTCCTTGGAGCTCAGCTTTATAGAGGAACACAGAGTGGGATTCGCATCCCAGCTTCCCCACCTGAGTGTGTAGCACCCCGAGAGCAAGTCAAGTTTTCTTTCTGAATTCCAGTTTGCTCTTCTTTAAAATCACGATGCTAGCAAGTCAAGTTTTCTTTCTGAATTCCAGTTTGCTCTTCTTTAAAATCACGATTGTGATGATAAAGTAATATTTGTGAAGTCTCTAGCTGAGTGGCACGTGCATGTGTGCTAAGGCTCTTCAGTCATGTCCAACTCTTTGCAACCCCACAGACTGTAACCCCATGGACTGTAGCCCACTAAGTTTCTCTGTGCATGAAATTCTCCAGGCAAGAATACTGGAGTGGGGTGCCATGCCCTCCTCCAGGGAATCTTCCCAAGCACATACAGTAAGCTAAAAAATTATAGTTAACATTTTTCATTTTAAATACTTTGACCCATGACCTCCTTTCTAAGCTAGTTCATTAAAATGATCTAAAATGGACAGGTTTGGAGAGTCAATATTGATAGTAAAATAATGAGTTAGGTTTAAAATTCTATGTTCAAGTTGGTAGAACATAAGGAGTGTGTGTATATATATACACACCCACACACACCCACACCCACAAACACATATATATAATACACACACACACACAGAAACACATATGTGATGTTTGTAATAAGTACCAATTTTTTTCTCAATGATACTTTTCAATGAAAATTGACAAATGTGATTATTATGCATAGAAAACAGTAATATGAACATTTATATGCTAAGTGCAAGTGTAAAATTGAAACTAAAAGTGAATATTTTTGTAAAACCGATCTGCTTTGGATAGCACCACCTGTGGTCAAGGAAGGCCAGTAAATTCCCTGCCTATCCGAAAGAGAAATGCTGTAGCTGTAGAGACTCTATTTGGAGAGATTTTATGGATTTCTGGATTTCTGATGTGTAAAATGAGTTTGTACCATGTCATAGATGGAGTCATTTGTAGGGAGAATGAAAAATGTATTCCTTCTGACATCTCTTTTTTTTTTTGCAGTGACATTTGTATACCATGACATTTCTCTGCTCCAACTTATTTTCCTTCTCAGTGACCCCAACCATCATCTGAGGGGAGGTCAAGGGCTACCCGTTGCCCCAAATTTTGTGCTCTACTGAGCCATCTGCTGAGTTACAGTTGGGAAGTCTGTGAACCTTTAAGTCTCGCCATTAGTGTTTTCAAGAGGGACAGCTCTGGAATGGAAAGAAACAAGAGCCAGTTCTGTCAGGGTTGTATGTCAGGGCCCACAGTTCCATCTTGGAGAACACATGCAAGATGCCCTGGGCCCTGCCCCATCTCCATCTTTCTACCACTTTGGGGTCTGATTAGGCAGCTTGGGCTCTGAACGGTGCCCTGAGTTAGATTCCTCCAGTTTATTCCGTCTCTGAGCTTTGCTGGCCCATTTGATACAGTTTCCAGGAGGGCTGTCTGCCTGTTGGGCAGCTGTGCAGTGAGTTAACCAGGCACAGGAGTATCAGGAAGAGAGCATATTTTGACCCAGACCCTGCTGTGGGTTGGGCTCTGCCACCGTGAGCTGTTTGATCTGGGGCAGGTCTCACAACGTCTACAGGGCTCTCTTTTCCTCCAGTTTGAGTAACAGTACCCACCTCCTTCAAAGGGATCTTCTGAACTCCAAACGGATGGTACAGGGAAAGGCTTCCCAAAAGACTCCTCAAAGTTTCCTTAATGTTAGCTCCTTGGGAGCTGTAATGAAGACTTGGAGGCTTTCGCTAAGTTGTGTCCACCTCTTTGCGATCCCGTGGACTGCAGCACGCCAGGCTCTGTCCTTCACCATCTCCGGGAGCTTGCTCAAACTCATGTCCACTGAGTCGTTGATAAACCATCCTACCACCTCGTCATCTGCCACCCTCCTCTCTTCCTGCCTTCAGCCTTTCCCAGCATCAGGGTCTTTTCCAATGAATCAGCTTTTCACATCGGATGGCCAAAGTATTGGAGCTTCAGCATCACAAATTCCAGTGAATATTCAGGGCTACGGATCTATGTCAAAATGGCCCCAGAAACTTATTCTACACGTGCTCTTTTCCTTTGTTCCCGTGTGATTAGCGCAAGTAGGCAAGTGATGAGAGAAGGGGAATGTGCTTTACAAAAATGTGCAAGGACTTCCCTGACTGTCCAGTGATTAAGACTCCATGTTCCCAATGCAGGGGGATATGGGTTCAATCCCTGGTTGGGGAACTATGATCCTGTGTGCTGCAAGGCATGGCAAGATAATGAATGAATGAATAGAGAGACATGCATTCCACAGAGGCCTTTTCCACATTCCTGATCTCAAAGGGAGGGGTACAGGGCCAAGGTGACTTGTGGAGGAGAAGCACCCTGCAGGCTGGACTCCTCCAGGCCTTGGTCTCACCTTGCCATCTCCCCCTCCTCCTGGCAGCCTAGGGGGCAGACAGACGGTAGATGAGGGAGGAGGTTCCCCTGAGCCTATAAAACCACCACCTGATGCTTGATGTCCTTACTTCTCTTTGTTACCCCAACACTCAGCTCAGGACCCCAGAAAACTGTGAGTTATGGGGTATTAGTGCACAGAGCAGATGCTCAAGTGATTCCATCTGTCTATCCAGTGTTGCTCTAAAGTGTTTCAAATAATACTTCTCTAGGAAGGGGCTTCATTAAAACAAAAACAACAAATAAGCTTGATAAAGGTTGCTTTTGGAAACTAATGGTGTGCACGAATGTAGTAAAGGCCCTGAAAAGTGCTATGCCAAAAAACCAGCTCAGTGTCATTTAACCCAGCGTTTCCCAGCTTCACTGTGATCTGGGAAACTTTTTTTCCCTTGATCGTGTGCATGCTGGGAACCACTCATCAATGGCATATTGATTGGAATTCATGTACAATCCTCCATCCTCATACAGTTACATATAATTGCGAGGCTTCTGAGTAGACATTTGCTTCCATTGTGCTCTATTGTCCTCCCCTGGCTGCAAAATGAACTTCAGGTAACTTGTCCCCACATGCTTTGTTGCTGATGTCACTGGGGATTGAGTGTTTGGCTAGGGTCATTTCGCCACTTCAGAAGCCCTGCTGATCTCTTTGTATGATGGCTTGGTAGCTGCCTTGAGCCTCAAGTCGGTTGTGAATGATGGGACAAGACCCCCTGGGCAGTTCCAGAGAGGCCCTGATGACTTTAATCGCCGTTCCTGTAACTGTGTTGTGAAGCCGCATCCAGGGTGTCCCCTACCTCTCCCCAGCCCCCTAACCTGTCCCCCTGCTCCTACTCATTCTGTCTCACTTGGACCATCTCAGTAGCTGCCTTAACCAGACTGTTCCCAGCACAGCAGCCCGGGGGTCCTGCAAACACGCAAGCCAGATCAAGTCACCCCGATACAGTGTCCTAGAAACACGAGAGTCCTAATGACGATCAGAGTCCCTGCCACCCTCCCAGTCCCCCATCCTGCTACAATTTCCCCCAGACTCCTCACTCTTCTTAGAATGCTCCCGGCAGGGTCCCACCGTGTGAGCTTTGTATTTTCTCTCCCTTCTGCCCGAAGACACACTTCCCATGTGGTACCCAAGTGGCTTGCCTCGTCTCCTACTTCCAAAGTCTGTCTGATGCCATCTTAGTGGTAGGGCCTGCCTGTGCTGCCCTGGTTTATTCACTGCAGCAGTGGCTCTTGTTGGACAAGTGAGTTTCTAGAAAGAAACACATTCCTCATAACTCCTTGCTAGGAGTTCTCTGACCTCGGCCTAACCAGGTAATAACAGGAATGCCCTCACCACATGCTTCCCTGTGATTAAAACAGCAGCCCTCCCCCACCCGACCCCCTTCCCCCTCCTCCCTGCATCTTCCCCCTCTCAACACCCATCGACACGTGATGTCTTTATCCATCCATGGTTTATTGTCCCCTCTCCCCGCAAGGGGTGTCTGCTGACTCAGGGCAGGCCTTTGTTCCCCAGCTCTAGCAGTGTGCTTGTCGCCATGTCACCTAGGCAGACTGAGGATCTGGCACTTAAACGGATGAATGAGAGCCACCCCCATCCTCCATGAGTGACACTGCTGGGATGAGTTACACGCACGGGGTTTTGAGCATCAGGGCACTTTCCGGTCTGCGGTGTTGTTGGGAGCTGCTCCTCCTGGTGGGTTTTCCCAGGTTCAGAGGCTGCTGCTTCTGAGTCAGGTTGTTCCAGCTGCAGCCTGGTGAGAGCCGCAGCCTCAGAAGCACATGGGTAGGGAATTGGGGGAGGCTGGTGAGCGGAGACCATCCAGAGGAGAGGAGGCTCAGAGTAGAGCCTACAGAACTGCCGGCCCCTCCCCATCCCTTTCAGTGGTTTTCCTTTCATAATATGCTTTTTGGCCAGAGTCTGTCCTGGTTGCCTCTTAACACACACCATCTTATCTTAACCTTCTCTCTTACAAACCTGAAATTGCAGTGGTTTGTACCTAAGCAAACAGGTCCCCACTGAGGGGGTCACTTTCATAAACAAAGTAGAAAAGGGCTCAGTCTTTCCAGGCCTCAATTGCCTTGCAGTAAAATGAGCAAATCCGAAGTGAAAGCTGGGGACTTCCCTGGTGCTCCAGTGGCTCCTCCGATGCAGGAGGCCTGGGTTCGATCCCTGGTCAGGAAACTAGATCCCACATGCCATAATGAAGATTTCACAGGCCACAACAAAGATCAGAGATTGTACAAAGATCAAAGATCCTGCTTGCCACAACTGAGACTCGGCACAGCCATATATACTTTTTTTTTTTTTTTTATAGGGAAGGCTGCAAGGGGCCCCTCATGTCCTGGACATTCCATTATTCTAGGAATCAATTATCTCTAAAGCTTGGGACCACCTGTCATTCTTTCTATGCTCAGCTTAGTCAAGCTCTTAAAAAATGGCAAGTATGTCCAAGGATGCTGGTGGTCTTGGGGAGAGGACTTGCCACCACCTGTTTGGGTCTAGAAACGATTTGGTTCCAAGACTAGGGCTGCAGTGAAGGACCTCATCCAGGTAGAAGGGACCTCCTGTGATGGAGACACTTCTGAGTTCAGGCTGTGGAGTAGTTTCTACTCTTGGCCCTGCCAGATTGAAGTGCAAGCAAATTCAGAGAAGCTCCAGGTGGTCAGAGAAAGTACAGAAGAATCACAGACGAATACAAGCCTGAAGAATTTTGGAGAAAGCCTTTATGAGAAAGAAGATGCATTTGTTGAACTTAAAGGTGCAACTCTGGTAGCAGCTCATTGCCCAGAGCTGTCACAGACAGTAAGCCAGAGGCTGGACCATTCTGGGTCCCATGACACGTGGCCCCACAGTTCTGACAACTCAGCTTCCATGGCTGGCCAAAATTTTGTCTTTCTCTGCCTGCCGAAGATGAATAAAAATTATGGAGACAGAGTTGGGAGGAAATAGAAAGATGGCTCTAATTCTCGGCTGGCAGAGAGGGAAAGAGAGTAGGCTTATGCCTCAAGAACTGCGCCCTCCCCACTCCATGGGGAGTCCAGGGGCTGATATAAGATGAGGGGTCGTAGTCAGGAGTCAGTGATGAGGAACAAAGGCGTCCGCATCTTGATTTCTTCCTCTTGCATGGTTTCAAAGACAGTCATAGGCTGTATCAGTAACCCAGTAGTTGAGTCTGGCAGTTCGATGGCTCTGTGGCCTTCGTTCTGATACGTAACTGCAAGGGGAAGGCTGTGGTCAGGGTAGACACCAAATATGGGATGTATTAGCAGACAGTCCCTGGTGACTCAGGGGGTAAAGAATCTTCCTGCAATACAGGAGGCCAGAGTTCCATCCCTGGGTTGGGAAGATCCCCTGGAGAAGGGAATGGCTACCCACTCCAAGTTTGTTGCCTGGAGAATCCCATGGACAGAGGAGCCTGGTGGGTTACAGTCCATGGGGTCGCACAGAGTCAGACACGACTGAGCGACTAACACAAAGAAAAATAGATGTGAAGTGTAGCTCCTGCAGAGTTAGGGGGTGGAAAAGCAAACTTAGTTACAGACAAGCAGAGTTAAGAGCAGTTAAAATTAAAGAAAGAAAAAGCTAGGAATGTTCAGGCCTGCCCACTGTTCTCTCTATCTTCTTTGTTCTCAGGAAAGGGAAAGAAAAAAAATTCATTTTTTTTTTTTCCTTTTCACCGCAACACTTCTAGAAGGACTAGTGTCCTTGCCAGGCTAGAAAAAAAGAGGGAGCCTCTGTGTAGGGGGTTCCTGCCCAACAGAGCTTCAAGCTAAAGGAGAGAGCAGCTCTTCCAGACTCCCTGAGGAGGGCCAGAAGGGGCCTGGCTCAGCACAAAGGGAGTGTGATTCCAACGTCAGATTCCACCATTGCCCTCAGTGTAAACTGAGGCAAATCCCAAAAGATGAGCTGCTTCAGGATTCATGGAGGAATTGCAGCTCGGGACAAGCAAATGGAAACAAGCCGCAGGCCAGTCGCTGAGGTTTTGGGACACAGGTTGTGTTTATGAGCAGGGAACATAAAGACAAGGGAGTTCAGATTCAAGTCAGTTAAAGTTGAAAACAGAAACCAGCCTTGAAAATATCCCAAGCGGATCAGACTAGTCCAGCCACACAAAAGAAACTCAATTCAGGCTGCTTGGTGAGACTGGCCCGCCCTGGGTCATCTCTCGTTCATGACTCCGGCAGGACTTCCCAAGGTTGATAGGAAGGTTGATAGGAAGGTTGATTGCAAGGTTGATTGCGGATCATTGAGAAAATTCCACAGCTATCATTTCTCTATAAACCAGGCATTTACTTGAAATCAGTCTGAGTCCTTCAGTTTTGTTTTCCTGAGGACACAAGAATGAGGTTCCGCATTTTATATTTTCTGGGTCTACGTTACATTGAAATTCTTTGCCATTTTTAACTCATCAGCTCTCTCGGCAGTGCAGAGTATTTGGTATGGTTGTCTCCATTTCACAGATGGGAATGTGGAGGCTCTCAGATGTGAGTATTGCCTTACACAAACACTACTGCTAGCGAGCATGAGTATTTCACTCCTCTGATATTTCCAAGATGCATGGCCTGCACTTTGGCCGGGTGTTGTGCTGGCTGCTACCTTGATGGAAGGGGGAGTGAGATGTGATCCCAAGCCTGAATGCCTTCTATGGCAGAGACCTCACTGTGGCAAAAGGCCAGAAAGTGGATGGTGTGAGTTTTGTTCCTGTGATCTGATGTGCTCCAGCGAGCCCTTAACTGGTGAGGCAAGCCCAGGTCACCACCTGAGTGGGATTGTACTTATTAGCTAAGGACCTAAACTATTAAGGATAAGCAAAAGGTCATTTCCAGTGAGATAGAAATCGCCACTTAAAATCAAACTTTATTGTTGTTGTTGTTCAGTTGCTCAGTCCTGTCTCACTCCTTGCAACCCCACCAACTGCAGCATGCTAGGCTTCCCTGTCCTTCACCACCTCCTGGAGTTGGCTCAAACGTATGTCCATCGAGTTGGTGACGCCATCCAACCATCTCGTCCTCTGTCGTCCCCTTCTCCTCCTGCCTTCAACCTTTCCCAGTATCAGGGTTTTTTCCAATGAGTCAGCTTTTCACATCAGGTGGCCAAAGTATTGGAGCATCTGTCTTGGTTTCAAATCCCACCGAGACATGGACCCATCATACAACTACGGCATCTGAAAAGATCTTCAAAGATCCCCCTTGGCAGGAGGATGTTGGGGGAGGGTTTGGACTTTGTCAGACACACAAGGGTTAATTCCTGGACCTGCCCCACACAGCGCTGTGAGCTTGGGCAGGACACTGAGGCTCTCTGAGGCTTAGTTTCTCACCTTGTCAAATGGCATAAGAATTGTGCTCTCCTGGGACTTCCCTGGTGGTCCACTGCTTAAGACTCTGCTTTCCAGTGCAGGGGGTGTGGGTTCACGTCCTGGTCAGGGAAGTAAGACTCCACATGCTATTTGGTGTGGCCAAAATTTAAAAAAAAAAAAAAAAATAGTGCTCTTAGTGTTTCCTGATGGATGACAGAGACTTGGGCGGAATTGAGGTGGATACTGTAGGTAAAAGACTAGGCCTGCTGGAGGTGCTCCCTCCAAATAGAAACAGAGATGGGGAGGCCTCATTGGGTCCCCTGCTGTGTTTTCAGTACCTGCTCCCAAGAGTCTAGCTGAGGCCTCCTCATCTCCCCCCACACCCAGGCAGAAGTTTCGGCATGTTGCCCTTTGAGCCTGCCTGGGTGGACAACATATGGAGGAAGGTCAGTGCCTTTGTTACTCCTCATTAGAAAACACCCTGATGCTGGGAAAGGTTGAAGGCAGGAGGAGAAGGGGATGACAGAAGATGGGATGGTTGGATGTCATCACCGACTTGATGGATATGAGTTTGAGCAAGCTCTGGGAGATGGTGAAGGACAGGGAAGCCTGGCGTGCTGCAGTCCATGGGGTCACAAAGAGTCAGAGATGACTGAGCGACTGAATAACAACAAAGCAAAAGGAGGCGACACAGAAGCTGTTGGGCAGCTCTCCCCTGGCTCCTGCAGTTCGCAGGCTGTGTGTGTGGGCAGCCGGCTGCCCGCTGACTCCGCTAAGTGCCTCCCGGGTGTGAGCCAAACACCTGGGCCCGGATGTGAAGCGTGGGTGCAGAGAAGCGGGGAAGGTGCTGGAGTGAAACCTGGTTCTCTTTGGAGGCCTTCGGGTTAGGGTTTCTTTCCAGGCCGGAAGTTTCAATTACAGCCGTAATTGATTGCTATTATGGGCACTGAACTGTATTTGCCCTGGGCCCTGGAAACAGGAAATCAGCCAGGCCTATTAGAAGTGGTGTGCAAACAGCTCTCTGAAGAAAAAGAGACTTCATGGTTCAAGAGCAGTGGGAGAGAGCCAACCTGCCCTCTCCTCCATCCTGGGGATGGAAGCATCCGCTTCCTTTGCTGCATTCACCCTCAGACACTTCCTTCAGAAATCTGCAAAACTTACTGAATGCGTTGTGTGCCAGACTCTGAGCGGGAGGCAGAGGGGGAGATGGAAACTTACTGGACATTGACCTTATTTGTAGAGGAATCGGGGGGCGGGGCCCAAGCCCAAAGCATGCTGGGAACTCAGCAGCATGGCCAATTGGAGGACAGCAAAGGGAGGATGGAATGGGAGGAGGAGGAACCGGCGGCCAGGAGCTGATGTGCAGGAAACAGATCTGGCTGATGGGTAGGTTCCGGGGAGAAGAGGTCCACAGTCCAGGGTGCAGGCCCCCCCAAAAGGGCCTGATGCGCTCTGACTTGGTTCCGTATTTTAGGAGACACGGCAGACAGATGCCTCGGAAAGTGGGAAATATTTAAAGTCAGGGGAGCAGCAATGTCTAGATCCAGGTGGAGAGCCATCTGGAGTGGCATATGACAAGCTAGGTCTGTCCTCCAGGGGCCGGGCCATGCAGAAGCTAGGCCAGGGGGTGAGCGCTTGGGTAGATGTCCTGCCATTAGATGGGGTCTTGCACACATTCCCCCAGTAGGCTGGGGTCCAGGGCAGCTTCCATCCCTGAGGGAGAGCTGGAATGCTAAGCGAGCAGAAAGTTGAAGCAGAAGCCAACTACTGCTTGATTCTACTCCTCTGTGAGATAGCAGGTGAATGGGGTGTCCCATGACATTGGGGCACTGCTCCTGTGTTCCAGCTTTAAGACCAAGTCTCGTCCTTGCTTGCTGGTGGGGCTGGCACGCCTGACCACTTCTGCTCATGAGCCAGGGAGGGCCTGAGCTTGTGGGGAAAGTGAAAGAAAGTGTTAGTCGCTCAGTCCTATGTGACTCTTTGTAACCCTATGGACTGTAGCCCTCCAGGCTCCTCTGTCCATGGGATTCTCCAGGCAAGAATACTGGAGTGGGTTGCCATTTCCTTCTCCAGGGGATCTTCCCGACCCAGGGATCAAACCCAGGTCTCTTGCATTGTGGGAAGATTCTTTACTGTCTGAGATACCAGAGAAGCCCCTTGGGTGGGAATGGCTTCTGAAACAGTGGCCAGGAGACCTGGTGAAGGCAGGAGCTGAAAGTTTAGTGGGAGAAATAAGACATAAGCAAAGGGCAACTGGAAGAGCTCTGATGAGTTGGCACATGAGTACTGACCAAGTGAATTGAGAAGCCCTTGCTTGTTGGAGGGTTGAAGGATAGCAGGAAAGGATTTCTGGCAGGCATACTTCCAGGAAGAGCTGAAGTTTCAGCTGGGCCTAAGAGGAGGGAGGGGAATATTCTAGACAGGAAAGCAGTGTGGAAGAGGCCCAGGCACGGAAGACTGGGAGATAGCAAACCATGTTTGGATGTTGCAGGTTTGTGGGATATGATGTGGCAAGGCTCTGAAGGTCAAGGGGAGCACATGGTCCTGACCCCATGGGACTCTGGCTTTTATAGGCGAATGTGGTAATAGCGTCAAGCATGCGACACTGGGGCACTAGGTGGAGGGAAGACCAATGGGAAGAGCTGCTGCATGGGCCGGAGAATGAATCAGCAAGGGCCTGGATGAGGATAGTGGAGTAGAAATGGAGAAGGGATGGATTCCAGAGATTTATCAAGGCAAGAGAGGAGGAGACTGGGGGCAGAGCCCACACAGACTGAGTGGCAAGTGGTCACAGTCATAAAAGGAGGCGGAGATTAGGAGAAAACAGTGAGGAGCTTTGAGCAGGTGGATTGATGGTGGTCACAGGCATCTGAATGTTGATATCTCAAGGTGAGTTAAATGAGGTTAAGCAGCAGGAAAGGTTAGACCGGGTTGTATATTTGAAAATCTCTTCTACGGCATAGATCTCACATAGCTGCAGCAGAGACTGCTTGCTTTGAAGAGTATAGAAAGAAAATACAGCCACTTGATACCAGGTGTGATGGGCCAAAGAAGGAAAGTGAAAGTGTTAGTCCCTCAGTCATGTCTGACTCTGCAACTATAGCCCACCAGGCCCCTCTGTCCATGGGATTCTCTAGACAAAAATAAGGAGCAGCTAAAGGAAAAATCCAGGGTTAAGAGGGAGCCATGCAAAGCAATGAGGTGCCATTTGCAAAGAGGGACAGTGTCCAAAGAAGAAAACATCAAGCGTGAGCAGTTTCAGCTGCTGCTGGGGGATTAGAGAAAATGAAAATCCATTTCTAGTTATTAGAACTGACACCTCAAAGGCCTAGATCAGCAGTATCCAACCTTTTTGGCACCAAGAACCAGTTTTGTGAAGACAGTTTTTCCAAGGACGAGGAGACGGAGGCGGTGGTTCAGTGATTCAAACACGTTACATTTATTTTGCACTTTATTTCTATCATCGTTACATCAGCTCCACCTCAGATCATCAGGTGTTAGGTCCCAGAAGTTGGGGACCCTTGGTCTAGAGGATATT
This sequence comes from Bos indicus x Bos taurus, assembly GCF_003369695.1. Lineage (NCBI taxonomy): Eukaryota > Metazoa > Chordata > Mammalia > Artiodactyla > Bovidae > Bos > Bos indicus x Bos taurus. Next base: position 15,113,737 of record NC_040096.1, on the reverse strand, counting down.
TGAGAATGTTGTTTCCATGGAGTCAGAGAAGCTGGGGTTAAGGAGGTGGTGGTAACCTTAAGGGTAGGGATAAAGAGTGGATGGTATTAGAATAGCCTAGGAAAGGATGCAGAAGGGCCACTATATTTGCAAAGCTGAAAGGGAGACCAAATTATGTTCCCAGATGCAGAGGAAGATGAGTTGAACAGGTTGGAGAGCAAGGAGTCCTGCATGAAGCATGTTCTGAAGATGCCGTGAACAGGGAGTTTGGGCAAAGACACTGGCATTCTTAGAGGTTGGGCAGTAGAAGAAATGGGATCCAAGTGAATATTTTGGGGTGTATAGGGCTGAAAAGGGGATTCTTGCACTAAATAGCCACTGTCTTCTTAGAAACAGGCAAGGAGAGAGTGGTGGCCATGGGTGGTGGGGGAGGGTGAGAGAAGGCAAGAGGGGGACCCTTGTGGGGGATTGGCTCAGGAATCAGTGAGGGGAGAGAGAAGGGGGAATTGAGCCCCAGGGGTGCATGAAGCTCCTCGTGATGGATGGTCAGGAGAAAGTCCACAAGGGATGCTGAACTGAGTTCTTGTTCCACCAGACCAGGCTGCAGGCTTCCAGAGGGCTAGGTGAGCCTGGGATGTATGAGCCAGCTGAAGCACAGGGAGAGGCCCCAGACGACGCAAGGTTTGGAAAAGCTGGAAGGGAGCTTCTTGAAGGAGGGAAGCTAAGCAGGTGATGGACAGAGAAGCCAAAGGGGAGTAGAAGGGGGGTGCAAGGGAGGGGACCACAGAGATGGAGCAGAGAGGGTGGTGGTGTGGGTCAGGGCTGCGCAGGGGCCGACATAGAGCCAGGTGGGAGGGACCAAGGCCCCTGGGGGGCTGAGTCCCACAGGCAGAGCTGAGAGGTGCGAGGCCAGGCCTGGAGGGGGTGTGTGTGGGGGGTGTAGTCAGGAAGGCGTTGACTGGGGGTCACTGCTTCCATTTTACCAGCTCTGCTGCTAAGTAGCTGTGTGGCCTTGGGCAGGCTGCTTGCATTTGCTGGATAAGGGACTCCTGTCAGCATCATTCCTTACATCTCTCGGACCCAAAGGTACCCTGGAGGGGCTTCAGAGCAGCAGCCAGGGTGCTCTTCACAGCCAGGGCCGGCACCCCTTACAGCCTGGCTCCCGTCCCGTCCCTGCCCTCAAGAGGCCCACTCGTGGCATCAGGAGCAACGACAGGCAGGCAGCACCCCACAACACGGCCTCTCGCCTTCTGCAGGAATCTGTGGCTCTAAATTTCACAGCTGGCTTTAAATCAGTGCCCTTCACCAACCTCCCTCTGGCAGGTAAGCCAAGGACACCAGAGTGAGTCAGGAAAAGTGAGGCGGGGCGGGGAGCACTGATGGGGAGGAGTCCCAGGGCAGGGGTGCCCCCGGCATCCTCCAAGCCTGAGCCCGCAAGTCTCTGATCCTGTTCACTCAGACCCTGCGGCTGTTGGGTGCCCCTCCCCCTTGCACCCCTAAGTGACAGCAATGTGACTGCAGCATCTGATGTCGCTTCCGGAGCGCTCTTGGGCCCGGCCTGGAGACAAGGCACCGTGTGGGGACAATTTTTCCCCGGAGGCTATATTTAGAGTGCTTCAGCTGAACCGCTGCTGTGAACTGTACGTCTTAAGTAGCGGTGTGTGCGTCATTAACAAGGCTGCAGGTGTGCGCGTCCTGGGAGGGCTGACGCTGTTCCTAATGGGATGGGCGTCTATGGGCTGCTTCCTTTAGCACTGCCGTGGTAGCTTTGCGTATTATATATAACTCGATAAATGGAAGCTGTATCCCTGGGTGTGAGAGTCAAACCTTCAAACCTGGGCTCTGCCACTTAACAGCTGTGTAACCTTGGGCAAGCTCTGTACTTGACCTTGTTTTCGAACCTCAGGCTACTCATCTGTAAGTTGGGACGAAGAGCCCATTCATTGGGGAAGACGCTGATGCTGGGAAAGATTGAGGGCAGGAGGAGAAGGGGGCGACCGAGGGTGAGATGGTTGGATGGGTCCATCGACTCAATTGACACAAGTCTGAACAAACTCCAGGAGATGGTGAAGGACAGGGAAGCCTGTCCGTGAGGCTGCATGCAGTCCATGGGGTCGCGAAGAGTAGGACACGACTGAGAGACTGAACAGCAAACCTGGGATCCTGACAGGGGTGATTTCCTGAAGTTCATGGGAGTCAGATCCGGTGAGGCATCAAGCTCTTCAGGGGTCAATAAGTGTGAGCCCACCCCCCCCCCCCCGCCATTTTCTTTTCCTTAGAAGCTTCTTTTCATTTATCAACTTGGTTAATCACTTCTATGGCCAAGCCCAGCCCAAGGGCCATGTGTGCTGTTGGAGGTTGACAGGCTCAGGGGGCAGCAGGAAGACTTTTGAGCTGAGCCTTAAGGGGTGGTCAAGAGTTTGTTGACGGAGATTCAGGGGTTGGTGTCAGAGAGAGCATCCTCCTCTTTTCATGGGCAGGCAGGAAAGAGAGGCCTTTGTCCCTTTCCGTGAGGGTTGCCTCCAGTCCCCGAGTCAGCCCCGCACAGAGCCCACCAGCAGCCCTTGAAGAGCCTGCCCTCCTTGTCCGGGAAGATGCACCCCTGGTGCTCACAGGCTGGCTCTGCCCTGCCTGGCTCTTGGATTGGGCACCCTGTGGGGCAGGCTTACGGTTTCCGTGGCTCTGGGCCCAGGTGCAGAAGAAGAGTCGGGGGTCATAGTGGCCTTCATGGCGGGGCAGTGAGGACTGCATGTGTGCACACGTGCTCAGTCACTCAGGCGTGTCCGACTCTTGCAACCCCACGTACTGTAGCCCGCCATGCTCCTCTGTCCATGGGATTCTCCAAACAAGAAGACTGGAGTGGGTTACTGTTTCCTCCTCCAGGGGATCTTCCCCACTCAGGGGTCGAACCTGGGTCTCCTGCACTGCAGGCAGATTCTTTACTGCTGAGCCACCCGGGAAGCCCAGCTGTCCAGTTATTACCCTTTCCCCAAGAGTATGCCCCCAGCTCCAAGGCGAGGACTGTTGTGTTTCCGGTACGGGGAGCTCTAAATACGTCAAGTTTTTCAGCAGTCATGTAGATTTATAGAAAAGACATTTCTTATGCAGCCCCCTGCCCTGCAACACACCTTTGTTATGTCCTAAAAGTTCCAGTTTGAAGCAATGTTGAAATCTGTCAGCTCCATGAGTGAACACTCCATCTTAGCAGAGTGATTTGACAGAAATACTAAATTCCAGAAACCATGTGAGCTGGCCCACATGAGCCCTGCCCTGGGAGAGTTAAAAAAAAAAAAAAATACACTGCAGGTTATGGGGGCTAACTAGCATTGAAAAGCTGTTGTTTTATTTTTAGTTTGTTGTCTCGGTGCCGTGACAGCATTGGCTCTCCTGTTGCGTTCTGTGGGGCCAGGATTGATGAAGGAAGAGAGCAAGGTCACTAGGATGGAGATGAAGGAGAGATGCCCAGTTCATGCTCTACCTGGTCCCCCACCCAGAAAAGAAAACTGACCCAACATGCCGGGGACACAAGCCCAGCTGTCTCCTTTTTGACATCAGTGCTCAAAAGAGACCTGTTTACCCATCTTATCACTGTAATAAACGGGACAATTTAGCAAATGTAGAAGGTAGTATTGTGTACAGGGCAGCGTTTTCCAAAAATCTAACCTCCCTCAAGCCACCTTAGAATCATTTTTAATTATTTCCGACGTGTATAATCAGAAGTGATTGAAAAAAACAATTTTTGGCCATGCTGTGTGGCGTGTGGGGTCTTAGTTCTCTGACCAAGGATTGCACTCGAATCCCCTGCATTTGGAAGCATGTAGTCTTAACCCCTGAACCGCCAGGGAAGTCCCCAGAAGTGACTTTTTTTTTTTTTTTTAATTCTACTGATTTATTTATTTGGGGCCGTGGTGGATATTCATTGCTGGGTGGGTTTTCTCTGTTTGTGGCCTTGGGGGCTGCTCTCTAGTTGAGGGCTTCCCATTGTGGTGGCCTCTCTCGTTGCAGAGCACAGGCTCTGGGTGCACAGACTTCAGTGGTTACGGCTCAGGAGCTGTGCTCCCGGGCTCTAGAGCACTGACCCAGTAGCTGTGGCGCACAGGCTTAGCTATCTCAAGGCACGTGGGATCTTCCCAGATCAGGGACCAAACCCATGTCTCCTGCATTGGCAGGCAGACTCTTTACCACTGAGCCACCAGGGATGCTACCCCCAGAAGTGATTTTAATGACAGGTTAAAAAAAAAATAGAATCCTAGCTCCACTGGTGTGTGATGTTACCTCAATTGCATATTCTTTCCAAGCATAGTCCTTATCTGATCAAGGGATGTTAAAAATGGGGTACCTACCCCAGAGAATAATTTGTGAGGATTAGATGAGATAATATGTGGGTTTTCCTAGACACATAGTAAGCACTTAACAAATGACAGCCACGTGTTTGTCACCATGATTGAAGTGCCTGTTGTCCTCATCATATCCTCACATTTTAGGGTGGCCCAGGTGTACTATGGGCTTCCAGGTGGCTCAGTGGTAAAGAATCCACCTGCCAAAGCAGGAGACTCAAGTTCGACCGCTGGGTCAGGAAGATCCCCTGGAGGAGAAAATGGCAACCCACTCCAGTATCCTTGCCTGGAAAATCCCATGGACAGAGGAGCTTGGTGGGCTACAGTCTGTGGGGTCACAAAAAGACAGACATGACTTAGCAACTAAACATCAACGAAAAGGCGTTTTACCTTGAATGGTGTAGCATCAAAGACGTGGTCGTTATTCATTCATTCTTTCATCAGAGAGTTATCGAACTCCTATATGCGCCAAGGATTAAGACCACAAAAATGAGTGAGACACAGCCCTGCCCTGAAGCAGTTTCCTTCCCCTCTAGAGAGATGCTCGCAGAAGCAGACACATCATTCTTTCACTCTAATGATGACTCCAAGGGAAGCAGGCAGTAGGGGCATTGGGAACCCAGGGAAAGGGAAGAAGTCGGTGGGGAGCAGGCAGAGTGTCCGAGTCCCCTTTCCTCACCACTCCGTGCCATTTACTAGAGTAACGCCTGGATTTTAGAAAACAAAAGCCAAAACTGCTTCGTAATGAGGGTCTCACACTTGCTGGGAGTGGCAGGAAAGCAAAGTCAATACATTTTATTGCTTTGGGACTCGACTGAACCAGAAGGTGTAGAGATGAGGCAGGAAATCCTGTCTGAAGTCAAGCTTCCCATACATTGGTATAAAATCCTGATGAGCCCTTAAGGGGAAGAGAAATAAAAAAGTTTCCCTGAGAAATTCCTGACTTTAAAAGGGTGAGATTTTTAGCAAACGAAGTTGAATATTCAGAGGTGCTTTCTTTCCCCAAAATTATTTTTAGCCCCTATCATGTAGTTTCTCTAGCCCACTTAGGTGCAGCATGCAGATTAGGCCAATTGCATTTGGGAACAAAAACAAGCCACATCCTCCTGTTAAAGGTCGGAATATTTAAGGCGTGTGCATGCGGTTGTTGCGAAAGGGCAGCACTGGAGTGAGGTAGGGAGGGGCAAGGTAATAGTCCAGGGTAATTGTAGTTTTAGTTGCTAAGTCATGTCCGAGTCTTTAGAAACCCATGGACTGTAGCCTGCCAGGCTCCTTAGTCTATAGGGTTTTTCAGGCAAAAATACTGGAATGGGTTGCCATTTCCTCCTCCAGGGGATCTTCCTAACCCGGGGTTCAAACCCACATCTCCTGCATTGGCAGGTGGATTCTTTACCACTGAGCCACCAGGGAAGCCTTGCCCGGGGAATAGTCACCCGTAAATAGTTACCAGTAAAACTCTTAAGGGCATCAGTGGCCTTAGTCCACTTGCTCTAAATTGTGGGGAGTTCTGGGATGGAAGAAAAAGCTCAGGCCGTGTCGAAGTGGTGATTTTCTCAAAATGCATCATTTTTGCCTTATTATTAAGTGTTTGTATGAAAAGACATAAAATGAAATCTCTTCTTTTGTTTCTGAATTCATCCATTGAGGGTTTAGCCAGCTCATCTCTCTTTGAACCAGGTCTCTTGCTCTCAGGGGCCACAACCAGAACTACAAATACACAGTTAAAAGTGGCTTTGATGAGCAGTATAATAAGTGCATGGAAAGTTGAGACAGGATGGGACAGACTTAACTGCGTGGCCCACCAGGGAGTGTATCTTTGAAATGACTGATGACATCGGAACCGGGATTTCCAGAATTGCCAGGAGGTTGCCAAGGAAAGAAGGATGCTGGGCAGTGAGAACCATGTGGTACTGACGTGCCTTCAAGGGAAACTTGGGGTTGTGGACCCTGGAATAGAGATGCCAGAGAGGATCTGATTCCTGGAAACAGAAATCATGGACTCACTGAGCAGATGGTTATCTTGGCAAAAAGAAAGTAAAAGTGAAGCACTCAATCATGTCTGTCTCTTTGCCACCCCATGAACTATAGCCCACCAGGCTCCTCCATCCATGGGATTCTCCAGGCAAGGATACTGGAGTAGGTTGCCATTCTCTTCTTCAGGGGATCTTCCCAACCCAGGGATCAAACCTGGGTCTCCCGCACTGCAGGCAGATTCTTTACCATTTGAGCCACAAGGGAAGCCCTGTCTCAGCAAACCCGTTCATTTTATAGGAGACGGAACTCAGAGCCAGTGGGTGACTGGCCCAGGCTCCCACAACTACAGGGAAGAATCTGAGACAGGATTGGGATGAACCCTTTGGGGCTCGGTTTCTTCAAGTGTGACGTGAGGGCTTGCGTTGTAAGTGTGCTCAGGCCTCTGAAGGGTTTCTTGGTGCTTCTCTGCAGCCTCCCAAGGATAAGACTCAACTTGAAGGGAATCCACTGTTCTTTACAGAATATACAAGAAAAAAAAGTCAAGTAGCCGTTTATATCCTCAGTGGCCACATATGTGCCAAACGGCCAAGCCAGTCCTGTTTTCAAGATGAGGGAATTGACATTCACTGCATTAAAAATTTTTTTCTTCTTTCTCATCTTTTGTTAATCTATGTGAGAAGAAACCTGGAACTTTCAGAAAGTAGAGCTGTAGAGGAACAAGATTGATGTTTAATAAATACCTTTGAAAGTGGAGTTGGTTCTTACCCTCCTCCATTGGGAAGTCATCCTCTGAAAGCTGGATTCTTATCCCTTGATCTTTACCCTGAATGGCTTTTGAGCTCTGTCTTTTGGGGCTGAAACCTTTTTCTTTGCATTCACCGTGGTGGCAGGGAGGATGTGTTTTCTGTTGAGCTTGGTGTGCAGTATTTGGAACAATCTAGTGAATCAGCTGGGCAGTCTGTGCCCTGGTACTTCTGCTTGGTGGGTTCCCAGGGCATCCCACCATGCCTGGTTAGCGTGTACATGTACATGGGTTTAGTCACGTACAACTCTTTGCGACCCCATGCACTGTAGCCCACCAGGCTCCTCTGTCCAAGGGGTTCTCCAGGCGAGAATGCTAGAGAGGGTTGCCATTTTCTCCTCCAGGGCATCTTCCCTACCCAGGGACCAAACCCGAGTCTCCTGCATTGACAGGCAGATTCTTTAGTGTCTGAGCCACCAGGGAAGCCCACTTACATCTTAGGTTCTTATTTTAAGGCCACGGATGATACTTCATAGGGTTCTTGTGAAGAGTAGAGTGGTGGGCGGGGTGGGGGTCATTGTAGGCACTGAACGTGTGAGAATCGTAAATGGCAATGCTACTGTGACTGGCAGACATCCTAATGGAGGCCACCAGTGGTTTGGGAACAGTGCTAGGCGCTGGGCCAGGCCCTGGAAATCCTTGGTTTCTAATTGTTGACCTAATTCTGAAAGGCAGGTTCATCCTGTTTCTCCTCAAAGGGACATAAGGCCATAGTCTCAGCCACTGTCCAGTCTCTTCTTTCCCTGCCCATCCTCGCACAGGCTTCTGTTACTGTCACCCTAACCTGGGGTGACGAGATCATCTGCTCAGTCCTGGAGCAGGGAGGTTGTCCTGGTGATCCCGTCTGTGAGTGGTTGCTAGCCACCTTGCCAACACCGTGTGATTGACCACAGGAGCTAATGTTTCCCAGGGGCCCTTTAGCAGCAGCAAAGACTTAAAAGAGTGGGACAGAGGTTTCTAAGTGACTTAAGAGATTTTCTGAACCACTAATTACTTCATAAAAGCGTTTTATTAGGCTAGCGTGATCAATTATTGGCATTGTCTGTCTGCATGTCTCAGTCCTTCTGCCCCAGTCAATGCATTGCTGGGACTCTGCTCATGTCCTGCAAAGGAGGCTTTGATGTAGGTCTCTGCCATGCTCACACACAAGCCCGTGTCTGCCACTGGTCACCATCTGCAGGGACAGGGGCTCTGGCTCTCTGCTCAGTGAGTTACTTGAGTTACTGTCAATAGGACATTCCAGCAGGAGAACTACAGCCTGGGCAGGTGTACCTCTTGACCTGATTGATTTCACTGATTTGCCAGTGGACAAGAGCCTTGGTTTTTACATCTGCAGAATGGAGTTAAGGAGAAGGAAGAGGGGCCGGCTATGTTTTGTTTGTTGGTTGGTTCTTTGACTGGGTTCTTCTCCCTCTGAGTATTTAAGGAGTTTCTAAGAGCACAGAGATGACCAAAGTAGGTGGTAGGTTTAACATCCAGCAGAGAGAAAAATGGAACTAGCCTGATCCTGTTTCATTTTTGTTTTCCCACTGATGAGAACAGCTCCACATGAACAGGGTGGGGCAGGCAGGTGCACAGAGCCACTGGCGTCCATGGTGATTACAAAAAAAAAAAAAGCAACAGGCTTCTTTGGGCCCTCTGAGTCCTGTTTTCTCTTTGCTTTTAGAGGATTTGGAGATGTGAGCACAGAGATCCACTGCCTGGTTCTTTAAAAAGAGGAGGAATGAGGAAAAGGGGGTGGGAAAGTTGTCATGGTTTTATTAAGCAGAAGATGGATCTTAGAAAGCAGACAATACACACAGAGAGTGGCAGGCAGCGCTGCTCTCAGATGTCTGGAGAGGATCAGCAAACAGATGGGAGCGTTGATAGATTACTGGGAGTTGTCATGAGCGCTCTAAAAACAAGCAAAGTCAAATAAATGCTTTGAAAAAATAAAATAAATGCTTTACATTTTTGATCTGGTTGCTATTACGTCAAATAGAATGTTGTCTCCTGGAGACGTCTAACCAATGTTCCCCTAGTAACCTTATGAAATTGTTAAACAATAGTACTGTGTTTTGATTTCTTGAGAGAGTTGCTGTCAGAGACAGGCTCAGACCTTTGGATGGCACTTGTCCCCCAAAATCCTCAGGTTGCACATCTAAAGAAGAAACTACCATTGTTTTCCCTATATTGTGGATGATCCGTTTGAGGCTCAGAGAGATTAAGCAACTTATCCAAGGTTGCACAGCCTAAGAGGGCAGAGGTGATGTCTTACCCTGGATTCTCTGCTTCCTCCACCCCTACTCTTGACCATGACACTACACTGCCTCTCAGGGACTATTGAAACTACACAATTTACCCTCCAAGCATTCACTAATGGATTGACATTGGTCTGGAAAGTGTATCAGGCCATAGGAGTCTCCTTTTGCTTGCAGCAGTTCAGTATTTTTACCTATGACCCTAGTGAAAACATAAGGGAACACTTCCATACATGCTAAACCAGTGGTCCAGGTTGGAGGATCCCAGATCATGCACAAGATGGCAAAAATAAAAATAACCTCACCTGTCCCAACAGTGGGCAGAAACCATGGGAGCCTTTGCAAAGTGTACGTTTGTGTGTCTTAGCTTTTAGTTGAATCTTTGGCACTCAAGGGTGGAGGCCATGAAAGGGATGAGGACATTGAAGAGCCTCTGTTGACTCAAGTCCTCCCATCGCAGCTGCCTTCTCCATCTGCACAAGCCACCTATTTGAGAACTGAGAAATGGAGTATTTCCTGCCATATCAGTAAACAAGGATGTCACGGTCGTCAGCTGTTCCAGCCCTCCAGGGCAACCAGGAAGGAAAACAGTACCTGCAATCTGGCAACCCTTGGGCTGCAGCCACTCACTGCGGTGAGCACTGAGCAAAAACACAGGATACTGGCCCCAGATAGCTGAGATGCTTATGAAAGGAATGATTTCATCAGGCCCAGACTCTTGCATCTTTCCGTACATAGGAAAGTGCTAAATTTCTTAATTCGAGAGACCTTGTTTTCCTTACTTAACAATAATCTTTTGATGCTCAGACTACCCGCCCCTTGTTGCAAACTTCTATATAACCTGACTCCTCCACCATCACCCCTGCCCCCAACCCGGCCTCCTAGGAGCAGTTCTCTCAGAGCTACTTGAGATGCTGTTCCCTGGGCTTAAAGTCCTAAAAAACTCCCCCTGAATAAAACATAACTCAATTTTTATATTTTGATTATTTTTTAAGTCAACAGAATCTTCCCTAGTATTTCTGCTAAGGATTAACAGTGGGCAGAAGACTAGTCCATTCTGTGGATGCATTGCTTTTGATACTAGATACCTCCAAGGGAAGGCTGACCCAGAGTGCCCAATGGAAAGAGAAAATAAATCACAGAGTGTGGGAAGCTGATCAGTCTTATGTCAGGTGATGATGGAGCCAGAATGCGAGGAAAACAGTGCAAGCGTGCAGGCAGCCTCGGCAATTTTGCTTTTAGTCTCTAAGGAGAGAGTGGTATAGTCACACAGATCCCAGGCCCCTGGACCCCATTTCTAACATGGGGAAGCTGTAGCTCTGAAATCTGATTCTTCAACCTGGCCTCAAAATTCTAGCCCTGGGGATGGAGACGTTTATCTGTTTCTTGACACTCAGAGCACCCTTTCCACCATGCTTCATTCAGCAAATGTATTTATTCAGTAAGTACTGGGTTGGCCAAAATGTTCATTTGAGTTTTTCCATTAGATGGTACAGGAAAACCCGACCGAAGTTTTTGACCAACTCAATATTTATTGGCGGCCGACAGTACCAGACAATGTTCTAGGCCCTGGGGACATTTTTAATAAAATAAAAATAGAGAAGAGGAAAGAAAAAGACACAAATACCAGCCCTCAAAATTGGGAAATGTTCTAACCCAGAAGGAAGATGGTTGGGATATTGGACATAATGTAATATTCAAACAGCTCAAGTAGACAATAAATTTTTTAGGTGAGAATGGTCAGGACTCGGGCTTTTTTTTTTTTTCCTTAAGTGGTTTGTATTCCACAAAGAAATCACTACTTCTAATTTTCATCGAGACCATGCGGCACCTGGGCCTTTGTCCATCTCTTCCCAGGCCAAGGGCAAAAATGCCAGAAGTTTGGCATTCTCAGGGATTTTTGTAGGATCTGGACAGGAGAGTTTTGCCTTTTACTGGCATATCAGTTAGAAGGTTAGAAGATCTTGACTTCTTGCTTCAGGGGTGTGTGTGTGTGCATGTGCCCACCTATGTGTGTGTTTGAACTTCAAAGCCTGACCCACCATCAAACAACCCCCCAAAGTGTCCATTGCTTTAAAAAAAAAAACTTCATTTCCTTCAGGCTCAGAGGGCATACATTTAAGTAAATAATTAAATTACATCCTCCTGCCAAGTAATTTCTTAAAGAAGAGGCAGTAAATGGCATCCCTTCTGGGAAAGCTATGCTGTAATCACGGGATGGCTTTCTTCAAGAGGAAAATGTTTACTTGAAAACTCTCGACAGCCTAAAGTATTTCCATCTCAGTTGTCTGACCCAGGAGAAAGAAAGAAGCTGTGTTCACTTTCAGAGGATGCCAAATTTAGGATTTGTCTCTGGCGACGTGGGAACAGCTGTCTGGGATTGTTTAGCCTTCCGGCCAGGCCCTTCCACTGCAATGAGCAGGAGCCACAGGGCCTCTGTGCTTGGGGATTAAAGATATTTGCATTGGACCAAAGCACAGATTATACCTGGCTTTGTAAGCGTTCCTACACAAATGTTCCATTTTGCATCTTTTACCTGCTTGTGCTTGCATGGTCAGGCGCTTCAGTCGTGTCCAACGCTTTGTGGCCCCATGAACTATAGCCTACCAGGCTCCTCCGTCCATGGAATTCTCCAGGCAAGAATACTACAGTGGGTAGTCATTCCTTTTTCCAGGGGCTCTTCCCAACCCAGGGGTCGAATCTTAGTCTCCTGTATTTCAGGTGTATTCTTTACCTCGGAGCCACCAGGAAAGTCCTTTACGTGCTTAAGTGTGGTCATTTGCCTGAGCAGAGACCTGTGTGACTACTTGTTATTGAAAAATGTTTATGTTTTCTCATAAAGGAACACATACCTCCCCCACTGACAATTTGAAAACATAATAAAGGCTGAGAAGGAAAATAAGAGTCATTCATTTTCCCACATCCCAGGGATAAAGTCCTTTTTTGTCTGTTTCTTTCCAGTATCTTTTTTTCCCCTTCAACCACATATATGCAATCGAGCCAACACTGTGTAAATGAATTATTCTCTGGGATTTTGTTAAAAGGGAAGGTGAATGCCCTCCACCCCAAGGAGCTGGGTCCCGCTTCTAGCTGAGGTCTGCTCACTTGCCTTCATGCCATTTTAATAGAGCTCTTCCATCTGCCATTATGAAACGTAAAAAGAGCTATGGTTCAATCAGGCACAGTTGTGGCTCGAGTGAAGAGTCTGTGAGCCGAAAGGCCACAGGTCAGTTTCCCCGGAGCGGTTCTCACACTTCTCAAGGTACATTATTGCTCTAATAAAATGTTCTTGGCTATAATTTTGTAACAGTTGGTAATAGGAGCCCCAGAGGAACTGGGCATTTATCTAAAACACAGACTGTGCCCAGGCCCCCGCCCACATAGCAAAGTTTGCTTTAATGATGTTCCTTTGAATAATTTAAATACTACCCTCCTGTTGATTGGTTGTTGTATATTTTATGCTGTAAAATGCCCCAAAGGGTTAGTTGGTTTTCAAAAGCCGAATGTTAGACACAGTTGGATTTTTTTTTCTGTCTCTGGCCCTGAGATTTATGCCTGGATGCTCTTCTTAGAAAAATACCAGAGGGAAAGACCTTTGTGAAATACAAAGTTTCATTCTGGGAACCCACAGTGGAGGATTTCTCCCCTTCTAAAGGCTCTATGGCAGGAGCTTCTCCATGGGAGGGGAGGGGTTGTGGTGATGGGCAGGGCTTTTCCACCCACCCCGCCCTGTGCTATGTACCCATTCTTTACTGACTGAGCCACCTGGGAAGCCCAAGAATACTCGAATGGGTTGCCATGCCCTCCTCCAGGGGATCTTCCCAACCCAGGGATCAAACCCAGGTCACCCACATTGCAGGCAGATTCTTTACCATCTGAGCCACCAGAGAAGCCCAAGAATACCAAAGTGGGCAGCCTATATCTCCTCCAGGGGATCTTCTCAACCCAAGAATTGAACTGCAGGCGGATTTACCAGCTGAGCTACAAACCTACAGAGCATTTGAAAAAGCAGAGACATCACTTTGCCAACAAAGGTCCATATAGTCAAAGGTATGGTTTTTCCAGTAGCCATGTAAGGATGTGAGAGTTGGACCATAAAGAAGTCTTAGCACCGAAGAATTGGTGCTTTGGAATTGTGGTGCTGGAGAAGACTGCTGAGAGTCCCTTGGACTGCAAAGGAATCAAACCAGTCAATCCTAAAGGAAATCAGTCCTGAATATTCATTGGAAGGACTGATGCTGAAGCTGAAGCTCAAGCTCAAGCTCCTTGATGTTGGGAAAGATTGAAGGCAAGAGAAGGCAGCAGCAGACAGTGAGATGGCTAGAGAGCATCACCAACTCATTGCATGTGAATTTGAGCAGATTCTGGGATACGGAGAAGGACAGAGGAGCCTGCAGTCCATGGGGTCTCAGAGTTGAACATGACTTAGCAACTGAACACCAACAATATCACCCCCCTTAAAAATGATTTAACAAGGACCTACTGTATAGCACAGGGAAATCTACTCAATACCTTTTAATAACCAATAATGGAAAAGAATCTGAAAAAGAATAGAAAACAATCTGAATCACTTTGTACACTAGAAATTAAAACAGCATTATATATTACTGTACTTCAATTAAAAAAAAAAAAAGATTTAGCAACCTCAACTGCTGATTCAACCAGGGAACCCTGTGTGAACTTTGAAGAGCCCTGCCCTCAGGGATAAAAAATTTAGGAAAATTTAGATCTGACAGGGTCTGTGAGGCTGTCTCTTCCAAGATCTAGGATTTACAGATGAGTAAACAGCTTCTTCCAGGGTTAAGGACCGTGTGGTGAGCCACCGCCATCATGCCAGAGGAGGGTGAGAACTCACATCTCCTGAAACCCAAGCTAAGCCTCTCCTGTGCCTCCAGGGGACCCTCCATGCCCATGTTCCAAGGACACCCAAGATATATCACCAGGGTACCATGGAAACAGGAAACACCCTTTGCTCAGGGATCAGATTACTTGAAATAAGAGTCCAACCTATGGAATTCCTGCTTTGTGACTAATTGGAGTGAGTGCCTGTGGAATGGGGTACGTTTCCCGAACCTCGTCTTTTAGCCTTTCAAAGCAAGGTTCTGCTCGGAGGATTCCCAGGATCTGCTGGGGCCTCATTTACAAGTGCCAGGGGCAAAGAAGAAAAAGACAAAGGAAATCGATGGAGCCTTGAATGAGACAAAAATTAAAGTAACTAAACACGATGGGGGGTGCTTTCAAAGAGATGAGTCAGTGGAAAAATCATAGCGGTACAAAAAGAATTTGAAAAGTGTGTAAAGAAAGAGTGTTAATTATGTTAACCTTTAAGAACTCGTGCAGCGTACATCGGATCAGGAGCCTGTTTTGTTTGGTTGGAAGCAGCCATCTCATGATAAACACTTTCCATGACCCAAAATGAGGGGGCTGCCTTTGCTGCTCAGTTGCTCTAAGCAACCCTCATGCTCCCTAAGACCTCCAAAGGCGGGAGGTGCACCCCTCCCCCACTTTGCAGTTTCACTGGACAGTGTATAGAGGTCTGGTGTGTCTGTGGTCGGTCTCTCTGTGTGCCTTTGCCCTTTCACTCCTGGGGAGGGGTCAAAGGTTGTGAGGAGAGCACAGTCTTGGGAGCGAAACTGAGAAGGTTCACCCTGGGTTCTGCCCCTTACCAGCTATGTGATGCTGGCCGAGTGGTTAAGACTTCTGTGCCCCAGGAGAGCAGCCATAACTGGAATGTCAGCTGTGTGCTCTCAAAGGATGGGCGTGGATCTTAGTGCTGAAGGAGTTCAAACCTTCAGCTGAGTCTCACCAAGAGCATGTGGGGTGCTCCTGGAGAATGCAGGACCCCAGAGTCCTAAAGCCAGAGGAGGCTTTGGTGTGGCGGCCTCAGTGGAAGAACAGTCAATCCTTAAGGAAATCAACCCTGAATATGTGTTGGAAGGACCGATGCTGAAGCTGAAGCTCCAATACTTTGGCTACCTAATGCCAAGAGTCAACTCATTGAAAAAGACCTTGTTGCTGGGAAAGACTGAGGGCAGGAGAAGGGGTCAAAAGAGAATGAGATGGTTGGACAGCATCACCAACTCAATGAACATGAGTTTGAGCAAACTCCAGGAGATGGTGAAAGACAAGGAAGCCTGGTGTGCTGCAGTCCACGGGGTCACAAAGAGTCAGAAACGACTGAGCCACTAAACAACACGGTGATCTATGGGCATCATGATGGTGGCGATAGACTGCTCTCACCCTTGGGCCCTTGCCCATATGGTTTTCTTTTTGTGTTAAGTCTCTGCAGCAGTGATCATTGGCCAAGAGAGGGACCAGGAGGTGTAGTTCCCTAATAGAGGGTTGGTGTTAAACTTTATCCAAAATTGTCTCAAACCCAGAGGATCATGGTGCGTGCAGACATGTGACCAGGGCAGAAAAGGGGGAGCAGCAGGGGTCAGGTGTGAGGACAAAGCTAAGTCTCACCAAGAGCCTGTGGGGCACTCCTGGAGAATGCAGCACCCTAGAGTCCTAAAGCCAGAGGGGGCTTCTGAGAGATGGCCTCGGTGGAGGGAACAACCACAGGGAAGGCTGGAAGGTTGAGGTTGAGAGTCTCGGGTCTGTGCTGTGCTCCCACCACCGTGGAGTAAATAAAGGCCCAATGAGGGCATAAACAGAGTTGAAGCTGGAAGGGAGGGATTTGGGAGAAGGCCGTGGATTTTTAGATTTTTCTATGGATGCAATGGGTGAACCATGAAAGCTGTTCACTAGCAACGATGCTCTGGGTTTTTGGCAAAAAGCTCTGGCTGTCGTGACTGAGTGAGCTGGAGTGGGAAACCACTGCAGATGTGGGGCCCGTCAGAAGGTCTTCGTGATTCTCCTGGCAAGCCGTCAGGAGAATGGGGACCCACTCAGAGAGGCAAGGTGCTGAGGAGACAGCTTTGAGGAACATCACAGCAGCAGTGTGAGAAAGACTGGGAGTCTGCTTGGATTGGGTTTCTAGGGGACAGGGAAGTCATGACAATTACTGTGCAATTTCAAGTCTGTGTAGCTGGTGGGCTGTGATAGGAAGTCAGGGTGGGGAAAGAGGGGAAAGCAAGAGAGAAAAACAAGTCATGCCTGAGCATTGTGCCTTTGAGATGTCAGGGGAAGTGTCCTGGAAGCATCTCATACTTTAGCAAGTCCAGACCGAAGCGCCTGACCCCCGCCCCCAAACTTGCTTTCCCTGCAGGCCCACCCATCCTGTTTCTAGGGGTCCCCACCTTGACGTCTCCCATCCCCCACTCTTTATAAAGACATTAGCAGGAGACTTGGGCAGTGTTCCTTTACACTATGTCTGCGGCCCACCCCCTCTCCCAGCCCCCAGGGGTCTTTGCATCCCTGCACGGAGCACCCCCGCCATCCTCCTTGTACCTTCACAATCCACTGTCAACTGGGTCCCCGGGAACCATCAGATCCCATCACTTCTCTGCTCAGGGCCTGCCATGGCTCTCCATCCTTCTGTGTAAAAGCCAAGATCATGCCGACAGTCATCAGGACTCTCTATGACTGCCACGTCCCCACTGACTCTGCACCTGTGTCCGTCCCTCAGTGTGTCCAAGCCAGGCCAGCCACTCTACTCCCCCAGCAGAGCAGGAGTACTCCCAGGCCTGGGCCGTGGATGCCCTGTCTGGAATGCTCACCACCGGACAACCTCATGACTTGCCCCCTCTCCCTGGAAGTCCTTACTCAGGTGTCCCCATCCCAACAAGTCCCAGTCTCCATCTACCCCCAAACTCGCCCTGCCCAGCACTGTTACGTTCTCCCCCATTTTTTTTTCCACCATCAATGTAGGAATCACTGGTGTAGAGAGGGTACTTAAAACTCTGAGGCTGGATTAGGTGGCCCAGGGAGAGGGTGTGGCTTAGAAAGGGAGCCTGGAGCACTGCCTTGCTGAGTGCTGAGAGACCAGCCTGGGCCACAGACCAGAGGGAGCAGCGGGGAGGCTGGAGTAGGCAGGATCCTGGCAGCCAGTGGGGAGAAGTGCTTCCAGGAGGAGGAGGGTCACCTCTGCCCAAGGCAGGATGACAGTGGCCGTCGGATTCATCCATTTTCAGACTGGAGGAGGCCTCCTTCCCGCGGCCCCTCCAGCAGTGACACATAGCTATCGTTAAAAGACCCAGGAAGAATAATGCCTCCGTTGGTCAGTAACACGTCTGCTTTCATACCCACGGTCCTAACTCACTTCCGGATATGCTGTGACCTGCCACGTGATCTACATCCAGTCTCTCGTTGATTCTCTGTCACAGTGCAGTGAGGTCACCACCCCTTACAGCCCGGGGAACTGAGGTTCAGTGGCTTGTCCACGGTCCAGGTTAAAGGGGCAGAACAGAACTAAGGATACAGGATAGGCTCCCAGGATGGACTGAAAATATGGGTTTTCAGGCTGGGCTGGTTAGTCCTGCAGGCAGGGAACAGCTCCAGAAAGAGCTGCCCACTAAACTCCCACACCAGAGCCGGCCACACAGGAGACCTTGAAAGTCCCTGGAGGCCCTTTGATGAATCTATATAAAGAAGTAAGACCAGCTCAGTAATGATGCCAATAAAACTCCCTCCGTGTCCATAGTGATGCAGAGGTAAACTCTGCCAGAGGGAAATGTCACTCTTTGCCTTTGCTCTTTCTCTTGCCAGAACCGTGTTAGGTAACAATCCCTGTTGTAAGGCCCGAAGGGATCTCAAAACCCAGATCTGTTTAAATATACAAACTTAAGTAAATATGCACACACAGAACTGTGAATTTTAAGAAGACTCTGTCAAGGGCAGTGATCTGCAGGAGAACTAGGAACCAGTCTGCTCACTGCCTGATTGCAGTTCCCGCCAGCACATGGCAGAGCCAGAGGGCTGGATTCTGCCAGCCCCCAGGAAGCTCACTCCAGGACAGCCTGGAATTACCACCAGAAGTGAGTTCTAACTCCCAGCGACCCCTCACTTGCAGAGGCGCATCCATCACTGAGAACCTGAGTGTCTGCTCATCCAAGGGCCCTTCCTCACCCACGAAAGCCTCCGGTCTGCTTCCTTCCTCCCTTCAGGGTTGGGGGTACAGCTTGCTGCTGTCAGCAGCGCCTTTGGGGTGTGGGGGCTGATGGTGGGAGAGGACGGGAGTTTCGAGTGATATCCCAGTTTGGGATCCTGGAGGCTGGTCCCCATGCTGAGCTCGTTGTCAGGGATGGATGCTCACGCAGGGCTTTGTTCCAGCTGTGGATTCCGCCAGGGGCAGCCGAGGACTCTACTGAAACAGAGATCTCCTCGTGGGTAACTGGGCAGGGCCATGGCCCAGGCTGGGACCAGCACCACCAGGCGACTCTCCAACTGCAGAACCTTCCCCGGGCCATGTTGCAATTAGAGGAAGACGTCCATCTGTTTTCTGGATTCCTCCTGCGTGTCTGACAGTCCTAGCCAGCTGGGTTTCACGAAACCCCAAAAGGGTCTTGCCTGAAGCACATTTTTCTCTCATTTTTAAAGCTGGTCTGAGAGTTTGTTCTGGGAAATCTCATCTGTGCACTTCCTTTGCCAGCCTTTTGTTGAAGAAGGGCTGTTTAGTCTCTGAGAAACCTCCTGGGACTTTTTAATGCTTCTGTTCAAGTTTTTCTTCTCCTTTCCCTGAAAATTCCACTGCACCAAGAATTAAGAGGCTTCAACTCCTGAGGACTGTCCTTGGGTTGAGAAAATGACAGGCCTGTGTCCATCCCACCTGGGCAAAGGCACTAATTACCATTTTTAAATTGTATTTCTTTCTTTTTGGCTGTGCTGAGTCTTTGTTGCCGCGTGTGGGCTTTCTCTTGTCGTGGCGAGTTGCGGTGCTGGGGCGTCTCATTGCGGGGGCTTCTCTTACTGTGGACCATGGGTTCTGAGGGTGCAGGCTTCAGTAGTTCTGTTGCACAGGCTTAGTTGCCCCACAGCATGTGGGGTCTTTCCGGACCAGGGGTCAAACCCATGTCCCCTCATTGGCAGGCGAATTCTTAACCACTGGCTCACCAGGGAAGTCCCAGTGACATCATTAAGTAATCTAGCCTTCTCACTTACCTTAATAGGGAGCCATATGTCTCTGCAAAGCCAAAGTTTTTTTTTTTCTAATTAAAAAGGTAACATTGCTTTAGTTACCACTCCCTGGTTCTAAGTACTAGCTTTGCTGATAAACAGTTACATAACTAGGAATTCACCTCCCTGACCTCATCTTCTCTCTGAAAGGGAGAAATCCGGCAGCATGTGAAATTTCCCCCAGCTCTTGTGGCTATGTGTAATCACAACTCTGCATCCTCTGCTGTGCCAGAAAGCCCCCAGATTTCATGGTGAAATGACAGTCTTCATTCACCAGAGCATTAAAACTTAGACAAGTCTAGGGGAGGCAGGCTGCGGCTGTTATGGTAACGTTTCTTGAAGACGTGTTCTCTGGTGGACCAACTCCAGCTATTTGTTCCTTTTTTCCAATAAATAGCCACTGAATGCCTTCTAGGGGCCACCCACTGTTCCCCAAAGTCAGTACCCAGGGAGCTTGTACTGTAGCAACATGCCCTGGATGCTTGATTGCGTCCTGTAAGCCTTGGGGCCTTGACCCTCTGTGACCTATCTGCTGCTTACAACCATCCTTTTTAAGATCCACAGACATTTTCACCCACCTGATGTTTTGGTAATCATGTCTATGCCAAATGATGTGTTTTATGGCCAAACTTTTTTTTTTCAGCCTGACTTTTTGCACTAAAATTCATGCATTATTCATTTGACCCTGCAAACAATTCATTTGTGAGTAGATAGAAACCCAGAGTCTCAGAGGCTGGTGCATGGTGACATTTTTAAGAAATGGTCAAGCTAGCTGGCCAACCCAGAGTTTTAAGAATTCTAAGTCCAGGCTTCTTTTGACTAAAATCTCAATAGTAAAGTCACGTGTTCACATGCAGGGAGTCAGTTTCTGGAATACTAGATCTAGACCCTGTTGCACAGGTCCTGTTTGCTGGCTTTGCCCCTCCACCCCGCTGCTGCTGCTGCTGCTGCTGCTACTAAGTCGCTTCAGTCGTGTCCGACTCTGTGCGACCCCATAGACGGCAGCCCACCAGGCTCTGTTGTCCCTGGGATTCTCCAGGCAAGAACACTGGAGTGGGTTGCCATTGCCTTCTCCATTGTGTGAAAGTGAAAGTGAAAGTGAAGTCGCTCAGTCGCGTCCGACTCGTAGCAGGCATCAGTCAAATCCCTAACAGATTTGAAGCTGCCCTGACAGTGCTGTGTCATCTGTTTGGAGTTGCCACAATCCCTGCCGTCATGTCACTTCATTCTCTTTTGGTGTGAAAATGACTGCAGGATCTCCAGCCTGAGACCTGGACTTCTCAGCAGCTCACAGTGCCTTGTTCCATCAGTTCATTCAGTTGCTAGAACATTGTCAGGCTCCTGGGACCTACTTATGCACAAGGCTTCCTTTCAGCTTTTGCTTTTGATTCCCCTCCCCGCACCACATCACTTTCCAGCATAGCAGCCTTGTGGTGAGTATTTCAGCAGTCTTTACTTCAACACCATCACCTGGGTCTGTGTTTAACTATAGGGTGCATGCTGTGAAGTTGCTTCAGTTGTATCCGACTCTTTGCGACCCCATAGACTTTAGCCCACCAGGTTCCTCGGTCCATGGGATTCTCCAAGAACGAATATTGGAGTGGCTTGCCATTTCTTCTCCAGGGGATCTTCCCAACCCGGGGATGGAGTGCTGGTCTCCTGCATTGGCAGGCAGATTCTTTACCACTAATGCCGCCTGAGAGGGCGGTCTGTCCTTAACCACTCGTGTCTTTCCTGGACCATTAGTGTCCCATGTGAAGAGAAAAGTAGTTAGCCCCACACATGCAGTAACGGGACCTGAAGGCGTCCTCTACTCACTGCAAAAATTACTTGGAGGTGGGTGTAAGTCTCCCATGAGGGTCAGACACAGCAAATTGCATTGCAGCTAGAGGACCTGTTCAGGTGCTGCTTTCTCTCTGCAAACAGGTAGAACTGGGTGCATGTATGTGCTGCTTTCTCTCTCTGGTCCAGTGTCCTCTCTAAAGTGCAGATAAAGATCCCAATCTGAACAACCTCCCCTATTTTATCTCTCTGGTCGGGGTCCTCTCTAATATGCAGATAAAGATACCAGTCTGAACAGACTCCTCAGCTAGCCAGGAGAACATATATGAGCTACTGTGAATAAAAGTACTTGGCAAATGGGGAAGTTTTATACAAATGTGAGAGATCATTAGTCATCTTCTGTGAACAGAAAAAGTGATCTGTGGAAGAGGGCCTGGGGATGTAGAAGCTGGAAGGATGTTTGCAGTTTTGATACCCAACTTCACTGATACTAGTATTACATCTCCATATGCTGTAATCTTTGCCAAAATAATAATTATAGTCTCAAAAAAAAAAAAAAAAAGACAGTTTCTCATGAAAGCAAACAGGTCAACTATTCTTTGAATAGTTAGGTCCCATCCAGGTGTTGGTTATCCTGCTAGGCTGGTGGGTTTCGGTGACCTGATTTCTGATGGGTGTTTGTAGTACCAGGAGGTATTCCAGGGTGAGAGGGCAAGTAAGCACATATCTGCATCAAGTTGCAAAGAGCAGAGTAGCGCCATAGGCAGGAAGTCCAGGGGTCAGTCAGTCTCCTAACCTAGAGGCCTCCTTCCTGCGATCTGGCCACGCAGTGGGTAACCAGGGTAGGACCGTGAACTGCAACCTGCCGTGGCCTAAGAGCAGTGCCCACAGTGACACTGGTGCCACCCTCCCCCCGAGACCCGCACGGTGTTCTGTTTGTGCAGTGATGTCTGACGAGGGCGCAGTGGTGCCTGGACAGCGCCGCCCACCCCCACCATTGCCTGTGTCGTGGCCTTAAGGAGGCCGGAGAGTAGGATAATTGCACTGATAATGGCAGGTGGGGGTGGGGAGAACAGCGTGGGCATCAACCTGGAATCGCCGCCCTTTGGCTGTGGCTCTCAAGCATCGGTGTACATCAGAAGCATCTGGGGAAGCTATTTAAAAATCCCCATTCCCAGATCCCACTTTTATTTTTTAAATTTATTTTTTATTTACTTTTATTTATTTGGCCATGCCAAGTCTTAGTTGCGGCATGCGGGATCTTTAGTTGCGGCATGTGGGATCTAATTCCCCAACCAGGGATCCAGCCCGGGTCCCCTGCATTGGGACTGTGGAGTCTTAGCCACTGGACTGCCAGGGAGGTCCCCAGATCCCACTTTTAGAAGGTGAAATCAACTCAGTCTGGAGCACAGCCTGGGAATCTGCATTTTGAAAGACGGCAGAATTGATTCAGGTGCAACCCTAGACCTTCAGGTGTATGACCTGACTTGTCCCCACATGCTGTGGGGCCAGGGCTCTGCTGGCCTGGGGACTGTCTGCTTTACTCTCGGCAACACCTATCCCATGGGGCCACAGGGAGCATCAGATTGAATGGGACATCCAACTACAGAGGGACTTAGCAAATGTTCATGTTCGTTCTTTTTTCATAGCAACCCTGAACAAGAGAGAGAACTAGATTTATTTCAGCTAACCTCGGAGAGATGGGGCTTCCCAGGTGGTGCTAGTGGTAAAGAACCTGCCTGCCAATGCAGGAGTTGTAACAGATGTGGGTTCAATCCCTGGGTCCAGAAGATCCCCTAGGGGAGGGCATGGCAACCCACTCCAGTATTCTTGCCTAGAGAATCCCATGGTCAGAGGAGCCTGGAGGGCTACAGTCCACGGGGTCACACAGAGTCGGACACGCACAGGAGGCATGACAGCCCTTGGTTCTCTGAGCCCGATCAGTGCCTGTGTCATACAGGTGAGCTGCCGTCACTCAGCAGGTGTTCATCCGAGGCAGCACCTTGCTCAGCAGGCATTGCGGGGCCGGGGAGCCAGACACAAATGATGTGGGGGAAATAGTTGCCAGCACCGTGGATCGGAGGTGAGACTGCAGCACTGGAGCTAAATCTTGTTTGCTAAATGGACAGAACTCAGGAAATCAGCTAAAATGCAGCAGAAGACTAAACCATGCAGATTCGGGGAAAGGAGAAAGCAGTGGCGGATTTCCTTGCTTCCGGGATGAACTGTGCCACAGTTTATTTTTTATTTTAAAAAAACTTTTGATTTTGTAATGGGGTATAGCCAATTAACAAGCAATGTTGTGATAATTTCCAGTGAACAGTGAAGGGACTCGGCCATACATATACATGTATCCGTTCTCCCCCAAATTCCCGTCTCATCCAGACTGCCACATAACATTGAGCAGAGTTCCCTGTGCTAGACAGTAGGTCCTTGTTGGTTATCCATTTTAAATGTAGCAGTTGACGCATATATTTTAAATGCAGGTGGAGACAGGTTTCTCCAAATGTATATGTATACATGGGATTAGAATCAGAGTTTCAGAATCTGAAGGGATCTCACACTCACCCAGAGGCAACCCCCAATCCTTTTTACACACGCCGAGTGTTAAAAGTCAGAACCTTAACATCCCATTGTGCTGCAGTGTCTTAGGTGCTAAAAGAGATGAAGAATTTGAAACATATAAACACAGAAGGTAATTGGAATGATGTTGAGATATTTAATTTTAATCTTTTAGAAAATCTATGGGCCATAGATTCCTAGCTAAGTGATGCTGAACACATTCTAATCATTTAATTGGAGGGTTGGCAGGCGGGAGTGGGGACGTTTATTAATTTAATAGCCATGAGGCTCAGCTTCAGGCTGAGCAGAGTTCCCACTGATCAGTGGGAGTGGGCGTCTCTCTCCACTGAGCCCCAGGGAGCTTGGGGTTCCTTTAGCGCTCCCTGGAGCTGTGCCTTGAGCCCCTCTCTCCTGCCAGTTGCAGGAGGACCCTCTGTATCCCATAAGAGTTGTGGGTTTGATCCCTGGGTCGGGAAGATTCCCTGGAGGAGGGAATGGTAACCCACTCCATTATTCTTGCCTGGAGAATCCCATGGACAGAGAAGCCTGGTGGGCTACAGTCATAGGGTCACAAAGAGACATGACTGAAGCACCATAGCATGCATGTGTGCATGGTATCAAAACCATGCCAGGCAGAAGCTGTGCAAAACATCCTGGGATCATTTTGCCTGGCAAACCTAAACTTAATTTCAAAAACAAGATGTTGAATATTGAAGACAGTAGTAGAAGATGACTTAAAGAATGGGATGTGACTGTTTGCTGTGGTATCTGGAAAACACTGTCTGGGGCATGCAGACGTCAGGCCAGTTCACACAAGGATAGACTCTAAGGTCATGAGTTGTTCGTGTGCCTGGGAACACTCATGAGCCTGGTGGTGAACACTCATGAGCCTGCTGGTAGGCACTGTGAGAGGCAGGAGGCACTTCCTGCTTCAAAAGAGCTCAGAAGGGAACCCCATGTTGCCTGTGCCCAGTGAGAGCACAGATTGATGATCTTGGACTGGAGCCATGGGGGTCTGCAGGTAAGGGTCAGAGGAGGCCTCACCAAGAGGGTGCAACTTCAGCTGAGCCTCTGAAGGTGAATAGGAGTTCACCAGTCAGACAAGGGAGAAGGACAGATGTCCCTTGCCGTGGGGGTGGCATGTGCCAAGATGCAAAAGTGTAGGCTGATGAAAGAGCAATGCCCATCGAGAACCCAGCAAGCAGAGGACAAGGTCAGGGAGAATTGCAAAGTTGGTGTCATGTTGGTGGGGGGAGCATATCCACCCGAGGGGCTCAGGTGATCTTGGCCACATGAAGTCATCAGCAGGTTTTAAGATGCATGTTTTAGGAGGACAACTCAGGTGGCCACATAGTGATTAAAAGATAGGGGAGAGATTCTAGAAACAGGATGGCTAAGCATAACTCTTCAGTCCTGGGTGAACTGTATGATTTCTTGTGACCTGCCTCTGTGCAGTCATCACAGCTGTGGCTGCCAGATCAGCTGAGGGTCATTGGCCCTGTTGTTTGGGCTAAGATGTTAGTCACTGGCCAAAGGGATGCATTGGCTTTTCACAGATTCCAGTCAACCTGACTCTTTTCCTTGGAAAGAGCCAGCCTCCTGCACCTGGCAAGGCCTTAGCCCAAGGACCAGTGGTGGGAGGAAGAGCTTGGACTAGAAGAGCAGTCCCATGGGATTATAGACATTCTTCATCTCCACAGTGCAGGCCATGAAAGCAAACAGATGCCAAACAGCTATCTCCTGACAAATATTCAGTATCCTTAATGCGTTCATTATGTGTTGGCAAGACTTGGTTTTGAGTCCAAACTCAGAAAGAAGCTTTTGATTCATTTGGTGGTGAGTAGACCCAAGGTTTTTGAAGATCAAAAGAACAAGGAGTAGAGTAAGATCCGTCCTTGGACCACCCAGTCCAACCCCCAGTGAAGAGCTTGTGCCACACACACACACACATCCTCAGCTACCTTTTTGTTCAGTGATGCTCAGATTTGAACGTTTTTGGGTTAGTCTCTCAGTCGTGTCCAACTCTTTGCAACCACATGGGCTGGAGCCTGTCAGGCTCCTCTGTCCATGAGATTTTCTCAGTCAAGTGTACTGGAGTGGGTTGACATTCCCTTCTCCAGGGGATTGTCCAAACCCAGGTTTCAAACCTGGGTCTCCTACATGGCTGGCAGATTCTTTACTGTCTGAGCCACCAGGGAAGCTAAATTCACCAAATTTGTATGCCAGGTGGTAAATGGACTGTATACACGAAAGAACTGAGTTTCATCTGCAATCTTTTCCAATGTGAGGATCTCACCTGGTTCCCAGTTCGCTTTAGGATCTACCACCTTCCTGAGCATCTTCTCTGGTTATTTTCATGTACTGACAGTCACTTCTATACATTGTCTCTTGCACCAGGCATTTTCCATGCAGTAGCTCAGTCCTTCCCTGGAACTGGCAGAGGTCGAAATTATAACCCTGGTTCTGGGGATCAGTCTTGGGAAGCTGTGTAGGCAGCTTCCCTGTGTAGGAAGAGCAGCGTAGGCAGCTCTTGGCCTCCCTCCCCGTCTCTCCTCCTCTGTCTCTCAGTGGTGTTTGCCATCCCTGATGAGGGCCTTCTGCCTTCAGACATGCTTCTATCACTTCTACCTCCCCTCTTGTTTGTATTTAAATTTTTTATTGAAGTATGGTTGAATTACAATGTTGTGTTAATTACTGCTGTACAGCAAAGTGATTCAGTTATACAGATACATACATTCTTTTTCATATTCTTTTCATTATGCTTTATTTAAGCTGGCTTAAAACTCAACATTAACAAAACTAAGATCATGGCATCCAGTCCCATTGTATGTATGTGCTAAGTCGCTTCAGTCGTGTCCGAGTTTTTGCTATCCCGCCTACCAGGCTCTTCTGTCCATGAGATTCTCCAGGCAAGAATACTGGAGTGGGTTACCATGCCCTTGTCCACGGGATCTTCCCAAGTCCCATCACTTTGTGGCAAATAGATGGAGGAAAAATAGAAAAAACAACAGACTTTATTTTCTTGGATTCCAAAATCACTGTGGACGGTGACTGCAGCCCTGAAATTAAAAGATGCTTGCTCCTTGGAAGAAAAGCTATGGCAAACCTAGACAGCTTATGAAAAAGCAGAGACGTTACTTTGCCAACAGAGGTCCATCTAGTCAAAGCTATGGTTTTCCAGTAATCACGTACGGATGTGAGAGTTGGACCGTAAAGAAGGCCAAGCGCCAAAGAATTGATGCTTTGAACTGTGGTGCTGGAGAAGACTCATATTCTCTTCCTTACGGTTTATTGCTGGATATTGAATATATAGTTCCCTGTGCTATCCAGGAGGACCTTGTTGTTTATCCACTCTCTCTTTTAAAGGGAGCTTTTCTCTTGACTCAGCTGCTCCCTTCAGATTCAGCCTGGGTCTCTGTTCCCTTCCCAGCACCGTACCCAGTGGCTCCACGGCCCAGGGTACACACTCTTGGCCTCTTCAGGTGAGATTCAGCCCCACCTGTCAAAGGTGACGCCCCGTCTCATCACCACCATCACCCTCCTCCGGGCCATGCTCTCCTCTCTTGGGCTCCAGGGGTGGGGCAGCCCACTTCCTTCCCGCATCGTGGACCCCTGCTCCCTTGCCCTCATCCTCCCCTCCCACCAGTCTTCCTCCTCCAACCCCCAAAGGATGAGGATGTGTCCTGGATCCCTGTCCCCACCTCTCCCAGAGCACATCCCTTCCCCTGACCAGATAAGCCCCGCTCCAGGAAGGCTCTGGACCGACCTGCAGATCCGTCTCCTCCTCGGTGGGTTTCTCGGCAGCGCGGCTGCGCATGTACTCAGCCTCTCAGGCCAGCAAAGGGGAGGCCCCTTGGCTGCTCCCCGCCCTTCCCTTCTTCCCAGAGCAGACGGGATGTCCTGCTGGATCTTCAGTCCCAGAGGCCTCCCAGCCCCAGGTCTCCATCCTCTGCATCCCAGGGCCGTCAGAGGCTCCTCCTCTCCCTCTCTACCCCCAGGGCTTCAGGGCATCCCAAACTCAGGGCCTGTGTCCACATTATATCGTAGATAATGTCTACATCGTGTCGTCCCCCTACTTGAGAATCTGCCACGGCTCCTCAGTCAGCGGTCGCATCCAGTACAGCCTGCCGGACGCTCCAGCTTCTTCCCAAAAGGCCGCTCGGTCTGTCCAGTGAGATCTTTCTCCCCGGCTCCCAGCGGGCTCTTCAGCTGCAGAAGGCAGGGCCCCAAGTGCCCAGCTGCACCCCCACACCGGCTCTGTCTTCCCTCTGCTCCGCCTTCCTCCCTGGCTGGAACCCCTTCTCTGCACCCATCTACCTCCTAGCCACTCACCAAGTGTTGCCTCCAACCCTGCTTCCTCTTGTTTCTAAAACTTAACAAGCAAAATGTACCAGCTCTTCCAGTTCATCCCGCATCCCTACCCCATGTCCCTTTCCTCCACACCTTCTCCAGCATTTATTTTTTGTAGATTTTTTGATGGTGGCCATTCTGATAGGTGTGAGGTGATACCTCATTGTAGTTTTGACCTGCATTTTTCTCATAATTAGTGACGCTGATTTGCTTCATTGCACAGCAGAAAGGAATACAACATTGTAAACCAACTATACCCCAATTTATAAAAATAAAAATTAAAAAAAAATCAGTTCTTAGAATAACACATACTCATTGTAAAATGTGTTTTAAAGTACAGAGAAGTATATAGGAGAGAAGAAAAAAACTTAAAATTTTACCACCCAGAAATTAAGATTATAATTTGCGTGTCATTTCCAAGATGAAATGCACAAGCATGTATAAAACTATAGGTTATTTTTGCATCATTGGTGTTGTGCTATTTGTACATTTTCTCTTTCTTTCTTATATTCAAGAACGTTCCCATCCTACTAATTCATCCTTAAACCGCAATTTTTAAAGCCATATAATAGTCCAGCATATGGATGTGCATTTGATTTATTTAGCCTGTCTCCCGCTGTAGGTCAGGTCCTGGCTTCCAGCTCTCCAGTTATGAATAACAAACATCCTTGTCCCCTGACTCGGGCCATTTGTTTCTGTGTCATATGATGTGGCAGTTTTTAATAAAACAGAGGCCAGTTGCATTTATTGAGCTACTACTGGATGCTAGCCTCTCTGCTGACTGCTTTTCCTTTCTTCCTCAAGCCTCACAGCCTCCTTGCAAAGCAGATATCCTCAGGGTCTCGGGTCACTTGACTTAAGTCACCCGCTTAGTTGGTGATGAGGTCCCATAATGGGTTCAGGCTCAGCCTTCGATCCCACACACAGCCCCCGTTGCTGCGCCCTGTGCAGTGATGTTCAGAATGCATAGCAGTGTGCATCTGAGGGCAGACGCTAAGCCTTAATGAAGGCAGTGGATGGCCTCATGGATTTTACCATCATTTCCCAGCCGGATTATAAAATGCTCTTAGATGTCTGATGCACACCTCTAGGCTTAATCCTCGACCTAATTAGAGCCAGCAGGGACTTTCTCATCTTATAAATGCAGACGCTGAGAGGCTTAACAGACATCTGCAGTGTCAGGGTGTCAGCTCTATTGAATAGTCTTATGATAGACACGTGAAAAGTGATCTTTAAAGAGTCATTGTCTTTATTATGTAGACTTAGCTTTCCTGTGCTCATGTATTAGAATCTGTAGCTATAGAGATGTGTGAAAGAAGCTGTCTTGTCCAATGCAGCATAGACCATGGCCACTGAACCATATTAGCATTGGAGAGTCGGTGCTAAGCCTTGCAATTCCTCAGCTGCATATGTGTTGATTCCAGGTAGAACAGAGTCACAAGAAGAGTATGACCCCAGCCTAGAATTTTATTTCCCTAATTGTCAAGAATGTTCCCATCCCACTAATTCATCTTTAAACAGCATTTTTTAAAGCCATAAAATAGCCCATCTTATGGATGTGAAGTTGATTTATGTAGCTCATCTCCTGCTGTAGGTCAGGTCCTGGCTTCTAGCTCTCCAGTATTAGAAATAACAGGTTTTGTTTGTTTGGTTTAGTTTTTTTGCTGTACGCAGTCTTTGTTGTGGCATGCAGGGTCTTTAGTGGGAGCATGCAGGATCTAGTTCCCTGACCAGGGATCAAACCCAAGTCCCCTGCATGGGGAACGTGGAGTCTTAGCCACCACATCACCAAGGAAGTAGAAGTCCCATCATTTCCCA
The DNA here is from genome assembly GCF_003369695.1 of Bos indicus x Bos taurus. Classification (NCBI taxonomy): domain Eukaryota; kingdom Metazoa; phylum Chordata; class Mammalia; order Artiodactyla; family Bovidae; genus Bos; species Bos indicus x Bos taurus. Next base: position 15,083,837 of record NC_040096.1, on the reverse strand, counting down.
CAGTATTAAAATCTGATTTTCAGTTGCCCATTTGCTGGGGGTTTGCAACCTACTCTAGTACTCTTATCTGGAAAATCCCATGGACAGAGGAGCCTGGTAGGCTTCAGTCCATAGGGTCGCAAAGAGTCGGACACGACTGAGCAACTTCACTTCACTTCTTTCCTTTAGGCAAGTGGTTCTGACACTGTCAGTCACCTGGAGGCCTGATGCTGGCAGGGCCCCTTTCCCTTCTGATTCTGTAGGGCTAAGGTGGGGCCTGATCGTTTGCATTTTGGACAAGCTCCCAGGGCGATGTTGTTGCAGCTGGTTGGGGACCACACTTTAAAAACCACACTCATAGGCCTTTAAAAAGATATTGGAGGGCTGGCCATGCAATTAATTAAGGCATCGTTATCCTTTCTGTTTAAGATGGCAAAACCCACATGATTCAAGTCATTCACTCCATGCACCACTTGAAACCCACAGTGCTTTCGGCTTTCTGCTCAGCCTCAGGGCCTCCTGCTTCACTGTCAGCCCCACCCCATGCCCGAATCCTCCCCAAGTCTGGCAGTGTGACAGACACCACATCTGAGCAGCTGGTGGGGGGTGAACTCACCTTGACGCCCAGAGACTGGGATCTTGAGAGCTGGGGTGGGCTCCACAAGACAGAAGTGTGCTGGCTGAATGACAGGGCCCACGGCTACCCACGTGTGCCCCTAAGGGACCCCCGCCATTCACCTGTGGAAAGCCTTTGACTGCCAGCTTGCCAGCCTCGGACCCTCTCTTCTTACAGAAACTGCTTCCCTGATCTCTCCCTAAGTGGAATCTGAGGTCTCTCGGAACTGCTGCAAGCCTCCCCAGAACCCCCGTATCTAACCCCCCAGTACCCACTGTTTCAGTGTTGTCTGGAGCTGCTTCTGCCATCCTGCTCCTCCATCAGCCCCAGGAACAGGCAGCCAGTTGTGATGGAGTCAAGTTTGCCTCACCCCATTTGACTCTGAAACAGGACTGCACCCTGCCTCTTCTCCTGGGGAAGTCCCAGAAGCCCCCCAGTCCCGGTGCCCCCCTCCCACTCATTTCCCTTTTTCTGTCCATCCTTGTGAAGTGGCCCAAGTACTCATGGCCAAAACCACCTGGAGTACAATTATCTTTTCTCCTTTCACCCCAATACCTAAAAACACCCACTTTGGACCTTCCCGGTGGTCCAGTGGTTAAGACATCACACTTCAGTGCAGGGGCACGGGTTGGATCCCTGGTTGGGGAACTAAGATCCCAAATGCCACATGGCGTGGCCCCAAAATAAAACCACCACCCACTTCCCCAGCGATGCTGACTTCCCTGTGGCCCTAAGTGTGCATCTACCCAGTAGGAAAATGATGAGACCTTCCACGTAGAGCTGGAGCATCTAAGGGTCTTTGAAAGAACAGCCCCGGACATAGCTGAACTCGTGTGAGATGCTCAGGTCCCGTGGGCTGAGACTGATGAGAGGTGGAGGCCAGGCTTGTGCCCTGCCCTCACCCCCCACCCCCCACCGGATGGCCTGGCTCCCCTGTTGGCCGCAAGCACTCTTGGTGGGTTCCATGTGCCACCTCCCAGCACTTTCTCTCCTCATTTTCAAGCCCAAGACATGAGCAAGTAAGCGTGAAGTCCTCACCTCTAGGTGCTCATTATCTGGTCGCCATGGCTTCTCCCAGAGAAAGGAGAATCCTGAGCAGAGCACAGCTCAGGGCACTTTCTTTCCCCTCAAGAAAGGGAGGAGAGTGGTGGGGGAAGAGGAGGTGGGAAGGATCGGAGGGACAGAGTGGGTATTGTAGGGAAGACAGAGGGTCTCACAAGGCGTAGCTTTGAAAGTGCTGTATGTGTGTGTGTTAGTTGCTCAGTCATGTCTGACTCTTTGCAACCCTGTAGCCCTCCAGGCTCCTCTGTCCATGGGATTCTCCAGGCAAGAATACTGGAGTGGGTTGCCAGTTCCTTTTCCAGGGGTTCTTCCCAACCCAGGGATGGTATCTGATTCTTCCACAATGCAGACAGATTCTTTACCCTCTGAGCCACCAGGGAAGCCCTAAATGTGCTGTGACTGGTGTGAAATGTGGCCATGGGTCCCTGGCCCTCGTTCACAACAACAATCCAGACTTAGCAACAGAGCTTCTCCACTCTGGCACCAATGACATTTGGGGCTGCATAATCCTTTGCTGTGGAGCTGTCCTGTGCATTGCAGGATGTTAGCGGCATCCCTGGCCTCTAGATTTAAGTAGCCACCTGGGAGATGTAATCATCACAAGAGTCTTCAAACATCACTGTGTTTAACTGCTTCCACCCAAACTGAGAGCCAGTCAACAGATATTATTGGGAAGCTGAGCACCAAAGAATTGATGCTTTCGAATTGTGGTGCTGGAGAAGACTCTTGAGAGTCCCTTGGACAGCAAGGAGATCCAACCAGTCAATCCTAAAGGAAGTCAACCCTGAATATTCATTGGAAGGATTGATGCTGAAGCTGAAGCTCCAACACTTTGGCCACCTGATGCGAAAAGCCAATTCATTGGAAAAGACCCTGATGCTGGGAAAGATTGAGGGCAGGAGAAGAGGGCAACAGAGGATGAGATGGTTAGTTAGTGTCATCGACTCAATGGACATGAATTTGAGCAAACGCCTAGAGATAGTGGAGGACAGGGGAGCCTGGCGTGCTGCAGTCCATGGGGTTGCAGAGTTGGACACAACTTAGTGACTGAACAACAAAGGGAAGCTGGCGGTTTCACCTACATTGACTGATTTAATCCCCACAATAATTTCATGAGGTGTGGGATGTTAGCCCCACTTTGCAGATGTGGAAACTGAGGCCTTGAGGAATTAAATGTGAATAGATAAGATGACATACAGTATCAGAACCACACCTTGGATCCAAGTTGCTCTGACATCAGAGCCCATTATCTTAGAATGTATGGTTGCAAGGAAAAGAAAACTCCCTGGCAGGGTTTATTTTAAGGATACAATGGGATATTTCACAGGAAGCTCAAGACAGGAAGTGAAGTTTGGGTCTCTCAGAAGTAGAATGGAAGGTTGAGAGCTAAGTTTGCACTCTCAGTGCTCCATGACGTAGCTTATGCCTGCGTCTTTCCACATGGTGACTTCCCTTCCTGGTTTCTGCATAGATGCCAAGTCTCCAACCTTACTGTGCCTTAGTCCCTTTTGGAAATCCAGATTCCCAGGAGAAACAATGTGATTGGCTCAGCCAGGCTAAGTGGTTTGCTCCTGGCCCAATCAGCTGAGTGTGTTAGGGGTGGGGTAGGTAAGGGGAGGAAGTGATTGGCCTCAGTGACACCCTGAGCTCTTGCCACTGCCCCTTGCTCCAACCGTCACCATGGCAACAGAGTCCAATCTGCCCAGCACCTGGAAGGCAAGGATTTTACCCTCCAGGACCTAAGCTACCATCTCCTATGAAGTGAAGCCGCAGGGGACAATGAGAGCAGACACATCTGTCTTTAGCAAACAAGTGAAGCTGAATCACCTCCCCCCCTAAGAAATTGATCTTTACCAACACTTAATGAAGAGTTAGCTGGTTAATAGCCCATGACAAATCCGAAGGCTGTTAGGGGTCGAACATCCCAGACATTAACACCCACAGTAGCCAATTTCCAAGAGATTACTGACATTCGGGGCCATTCAGGAAGACATCCAGGGGGAAATAGTCACAGAGCAATTTCGGCACAGTGAGGAGGGGAGGAGCCTGGGTGGCAGCGTGGTGATGTACAGTGACATTGGCATCTCTGGGCAAGAGCATGGTTTGCTTGTGGAGTCTTGTGATCACAGGAGGATTAAGAACAGAAGGAGCAGCAGATCTGCGTAGAATTCCCTAGAGCTCAGAAGCAGCCCAGCAGGCCCCCCAAGGCCCAGAACGCCTTGGTGCCACTGAGGCTGTTTCCAGGGGCTCTCTCCTCTCCTTGTCCCGTGATAGGCTGTGTTACAGTCAGTGTGACTGATCTCTAACCAACACACTTTGTGACTGCCGCATGCAAATAAGTTCCTTCTGCTTGTGAGATGTTGCCCTGTCACTCTTGGTATTTTTTTTTTTTTTATCTTTATTTATTTGGCTGTCCCTGGTCTTAGCTGTAGCATGTTGGTTTGTTTTTTTTTAAGTTGTGTTGTGTGGAATCTTTAATTGGACATGCATCATCTTTAGTGACAGCATGTGAGCTCTTCGTTGAGGCATGTGGGAACTAGTTCCCTGACCAGGGATTGAACCTGGGCCCTCTGCACCAGGAGAGCAGAGTCTTAGCCACTGGACCCCCAGGGAAGTCTCCTCACTTCCTAGTATTGTCAGCCTCCAGTAAGCATTCTGCACATGTGATAGTGCAACCATTGTGGGCCACCCCCCAAGCCTGGCCCCTGACCTCAGGGGCCACAGAGGGATGCCTGATTTGAAAGCGAAGATATCAGTGCTGTGGGCTCCAGTGGAGACAGAAGCGAACACGGAGGGTGCACAGGCCAAGGGTGCTGCTGTGGACACTGTGGTTACACAGAGCCATCACCCTCGGAGGCGTGGTGTGCTGTCCAGAGTCGCAAAACGGGCTCCTGCCACCCAGAAGCTCACCCGGCTATGGTGGGGAAGTGCTGCTTGCCTCCACTCCCTGCATCTCATCCACCAGGGAATGCTCTCAGCTGTGTCCCTGGATTGCGTCTCAGCCCATCACCTCCCTCATTGCCTGTCTGCCGGGTTGGTCCAGTGTACCACCACCATCTCCCGCATCCACCCCCTAACCCATCACTCAGCAGCCAGAATCGTCCTCATGCCTGCCAAAATGGGCCAATGGTTTCCCGCCCCCCTTAGGGTAAACACAGGCTGTTTATCTTGAACCGTGAAAGAGAATCCGACTTCTCCCCTGACCTGTGTCCTTCCACTCTGCCCCTGCTCATCATGATGTTTCTAAGATCCTTCAAGTTCGTGGCCACCTCAGGCTTTCACACTCCCTCTTCTCTCCACGTGGAACTCTCGGCCCCGGAAACTGCCTCCTTCTCATCTCCCAGGGCCCATCTCAAACCCTTCTCCTCGGAGCAGACCTCTCCAACTACCCCTCCCCCTTGCCTCCCACCCCGTGGCCCTCTGTCACATTCTCCTGTTTTTTTCTTTGTAGTTTCTGGAATTATTAATATCCAGAATCAATATTATAAACTAACTATAAATATTCATTTATTTTGTTATAATAGAGATGCAAGCAGTCAGAACTTAGTAAGAAGCACGTCACTCTCAGGGACAGCGGGGAGGTGACGTTTGAACTGGAATGTAAAGCAGTGGGGTGACTTGCCAGGGCAAGAAATGGATGGAAGGGATTTCAGGAGAGGGAATGGCAGAAGCAAAGGCCCTGAGGCCAGTGAGTGTGTGTCAGCCTCAGGGCACAGCTTTTGGGCAGTGTATCAGTAGCCCAGCTGCACCTGAAGGCGGCATGGGTGTTTATGGGGGCAGAAAACTCATGCCAGAACATTTGAACCTCATCTTACGGGCGGGCAGTGGAGGGTGTCAGCAATACATAGTGAATGCTGTTGCATAGACCTCTTACATTTGCTTGATGGAACCAAATAGTCAAAGTTAGAAAGTGAAGCTGTTTTTTTTAATAGGCAGGAGTCCCTGGGAGGCAAGCTTGGCAAGGGAGGGGGAGTGCACTGAGATCAGGAGCTTCAGCTTAAAGTGAGACTCGAGGAAAAAGCTCTGGGCTGGTGAGACCTTGTTTTCTGAACACGTCTGGACCCGAGCAACCACTTTGGCATTCTCTTGTGGGGCGAGCGGAGCCATGCCGATCTTTGAGAGACCAGCCAGGCAGGGGGAGCCGCCATGAAACCAGCCAACTGACTGTGCCAGGAAGACACACACATTTTCCACCGAAGGCTTTCTCCCTCCCCTGCTGGCTCGAGCCAAACAGAGACAAAGTGCCGTGTGATGAGGGTCACATGCTCTCGGTAATTCCACAGTGATGAGTCCTTGTTGTAACGTCCAGATGTCACTGCTATTTTGGGCAGATGTTCCAGGGAGCAGTCGCTGATGACCTCACGGGGGTGTGACTTTAAAGAGCAAATGACACGGCTGCTGTGAGTCAAGCTGGTCTCTTCTGTCTTGGTCCCTGTATCCCAGGACCCTGAAGTCAGAGCAAAGGCAGTGGCCCCATGTCAAAGTGTCCCCACACTGTCCCTGACCGGGACCACCAGCATATCCTCACCCCCTTCCTGCCCCAAGTTGCTGAGTGAGTTCACAACTTGTATGATTGGCCGAGGGTCTTTGAGAGAAGTTTTCTCGGACATAGCACTTACAGCCAGCGGGGTGTGCTTTGTTCCCCTCCTCCAGCTTGGGAGGGAATCAAACCTGTGTGACTGTGAGGCAGCCTCTTAACCTCTCTGAGCCTCTGTTTCCTTATCTTTAAAAAGAAATACCCATGTGGATGAGCTAGAAAAGAATCAGGCGAGATCACGTGTGCTGTGGCAGGTTGCCTTCTATAAGACATCACATAATGTTATAATAAGTATCATGGCAGTAGACTCCTCAAACATCAATCCTAGACTCAGAGAAGTGTTAAAACTGGATGGAACTTCAGTGGTTTAGCCAGTCTAAACTCTAAGCCAGTAAAAGAGCTCCTGCTCAGGGGTCACCAGCCAGGGTCGCTGGCCTCTGCTTGGACTCCTCCTACATAGGTGGGATAGCTTTTTAACAAAAGTTTTTATTGGTGTATAGTTGCTTTCCTGCTGGCTCAGATGGTAAAGAATCCTCCTGCAATGCGGGAAACCTGGGTTCGATCCCTGGGTTGGGAAGTTCCCTTGGAGGAGGGCATGGCAACCCATTCCAGTATTCTTGCCTGGAGAATCCCCACGGACAGAGGAGCCTGGCAGACTGAGTCCATGGGGTTGCAAAGAGTTGGACATGACTGAGCGACTAAGCACAGCACAGTTACTTTACAATGTGGTATTAGTTTGTGCTGTTCAGTCAAGCGAATCAGGCATACGTACACATATATCCCCTCTTGTGTGCATTTCCTTCCCATTTAGGCCACCACAGAGCAATGGGTAGAGTTCCCTGAGCCATCCAGTAGGTCCTCATTGGTTACCTGTTTTATACATAGTGTGTGTGTGTGTGTGTGTGTGTGTGTGTGTGTGTGTGTGCGTGCGTGCGTCAATCCTGATCTCCCAGTTCATCCCATCTCCCCTTCTCCCCTTGATGTCCATACACTTGTTTGGTCTTCTGGGCCTCTGTTTCTGCTTTGCAAATAGGTCCATCTGTCCCCATATTCCTAGAGTCCACGTATGTGCATTAATATACAGTATGTGGTTTTCTCTTTATGAACTTCACTCTGTATGATAGTCTCTGGGTCCACCCGCATCTCTGCAAATGGCACAGCTCACTCATTGCTATGGCTGAGTGGTGCTCCACTGTGTATACGGGCCGCATCTTCTTCGCCCACTCCTCTGCTGATGGGCGTCTAGGCTGCCCCCGTGTCCTGGCTGCCGTAGACAGTGCTGCAGTGGCCACCGGGGCGCATGTTGGGTGAGATGGCCCTTTTCCCGGGTCCGCTATTCCAGCCTCACTCGAGATTCAGTGCTCAGTGCACTCCCTTACATGCAGCCTGGCTCCTTGAACTTCCCAAGTTTTGCTTTCAGAGCATTCTAGAGCCATGTCTTCAGTACAGAACCCACAATGCATGTGGCCTTTGGGCACTTGGAAGTATGACAAGTCCAAACTGAGGCATGCTGTCCATGTAACACATGCTGAGTAACAAAAACTTACTGGGAAAAAAAGAATATAAAATCTCCTGAATAAGTGTATATAGATATCAGATGCATTTGTGTTTATGTTAATCCATTTTATTTTAATTTTTATCTTTTACATGTTGCAACAATAATATTAAATATAATATTAAAATAAACTTCACCTATGTTGCTTTTCCTTTTCTAATGGGGCAACTAGAAGAAGTTAAATCATGCATGTGGCTCATATTCTTTTATTGGTCAGTGCTGCTCTAGAGTTGTGTGCACAATCAACTGGACTCAGTCCTTCTCCCAACAGCCGTCCAGATAGTCTGACACATCCCTTAGTTGTATCTTCTCAACAAGTATCCCTGAAGCACGTGCTCTGTGCCAGGCGCTGTGTCACGTGCTGAGCTGGGATGTGGTGATGAACAAAAATCTTATACCCCTGGGGTTCCAGTTTGATGGGGGAGAGAGATGTCACTCAAAAGTCTAACAAGCAGGACCGTGGCTCCTGGGAAGAAATTCAGGGCTGTGCTTCCACAGGTGGGCTCTCGAAGCCCCATTTTGTTCTAGTATACTTTTTATTTTGCAGAAGATTTACATTTGCAGGAAAGTTAGGAAAACAGTACAGAAAGTTCCCACGTATCCCACACCCACTTTCCCTTTTTATTTATGTCTTATAATAGTGTACAGTAAGTCCCCGACATACCAACAGGTTCTATTCTGAGAACACATTTGCAAGTCCGATTTGTTCGTATATCCAACAAAGGTACCCAGCTAACTAGGTAACCCAACCAACAACTGGGTATGCAGATGACATAATCAGCTATGTAGTGCTGTACTGTAATCGGCTTATAGTATTTCTCACACAAATAATATATAAAAAACAAAAAACATGTTTTAATCTTGCAGTACAGGAACTTGAAAAGTGCAGCAGTACAGCACAACAGCTGGCACTCAGGGGCTGGCACAGAGTGAAGGGGTCAGAAGAGTTCCTGATGGAGGAGCGAGAGGAGGTGGGAGAGGGCAGAGCTGAAGGGTCGTCAGCAACAGCAGACGGGGGGCAAGCTATCATGTGATAACGTACGCCAGACACATGAGCTAACTTACATGATTGGACCTGCAAATGTCTTTGAAAGTTCACAACCTGAAGGTTCATATGTGTGGGACTTACTGTATTACATTTGTCATAATTAACCAATACTGATACATTATGATGAACTCAAGTCTACCCTTTGTTCACATGTCCTTGGTTTTTAGTTAAGGTTGCCTGTCAGAGAAGGCAATGGCAGCCCACTCCAGTACTCTTGCCTGGAAAATCCCATGGATGGAGGAGCCTGGTAGGCTGCAGTCCATGGGATCGCAAAGAGTCAGACACGACTGAGCAACTTCACTTTCACTTTTCACTTTCATGCATTGGAGAAGGAAATGGCAACCCACTCCAGTGTTCTTGCCTGGAGAATCCCAGGGACGGGAGAGCCTGGTGGGCTGCTGTCTATGGAGTTGCACAGAGTCAGACACGACTGAAGCAACTTAGCAGCAGCAGCAGCAGTTTTTTATGTCCCAGAATCCTCTACAGGACCCCACATCACATTAAATACCCTGTCTCCTTGGGCTCCTCTTGGTTCTGACAACTCTCCAGACTTTCCTTGTTTTTGATGACCTTGAGAGCGTCAGGATTGGTGGTCAAGTTTGTAGGACATCTCTCCCTTGTGATTTGTTTACTATTTTTCCTTGTGATTAGTTGGGGGACATGGGTTCTGGGGAGGAAGACAGGGGTCAAGTGCCACTCTCATCGCACCTTATCAGGAGCACACACTGCCAACAAGACTGGTCACTGTGGATGTCGACCTTGATCACCTGGCGGGGGAGGGCTTGTCAGATTTCTCCACTGCAGACTGGGTCTTTTCCCCTCTTCTCTGTACTGCATCCTCTTTCAAAAGACATCACCACACGCCACCCACAGTCGAGGGATCAGGAGTTCTGCTCCACCTCCTTGAGGATGGAACAACTCTAAGGATGATTTGGAATTCTTATGTATGGGAGGTTGTGTCCTCTACTTGTTAATTCAGTTATTGATTTATATCAGTAAGGACTCATGAATATTTATTTCAAACATTCAGTTATAATCCAGTGCTCCTCTATTTTTTTGTTTAAATTGTTCTAACTTTAGCCATTGGGTACTCTTTTCAGCAGCCCCCGTGTCCTTCTGACATACCCTAATCCAGTGAGGTTTTGGGCTTCTTTTTTTTTTTTTGAGCAGTTCTCTACCTTCTGGTACTACTAACTATAAGACTAATCTTGTATTAAAATAGAAACTTTTTAAAATTGAAAACGTTTTTATTTTATATTGGAATATAGCCAGTTACCAATGTTGTGATAGATTCAGGTACTAAGCAGAGGGACTCAGCCGTATATGTGTGTATGGTCAGTCACACAGTTGTGTCCGGCTGTTTGAGCCTGCCAGGCTCCTCTCTCCATGTGATTTTTCCCAGCAAGAATTCTGGAGTGGGTTGCCATTCCTTCCTCCAGAGGATCTTCCCAACCCAGGGATTGAACCCGTGTTTCCTGCGTCTCCTGCATTGCAGGTGGATTCTTCACTGCTGAGCCGCGGGGGAAGCCCCAAGCCATACATATACGTGTATCCATTTCCCCCAAACTCCCCTCCTACCCAGGCTGCCACAGAACTTGGAGCAGAGTTCCCTGTGCTACACAGTATGTCCTCGTCGGTTATCAGTTTTAAATACAGCAGTGTGTACGTGTCCACCCCAAACTCCTGAGCTGTTGCTTCCTCCCATCCTTAGCCCCTGGCAGCCGCAAGCTCCTTCTCCAAGTCTGTGAGTGTCTTTCTGTTTTGTAAATAAGTCCATTTGTATCATCTCTTTTTAGATTTCTTAGGGATGTCGTAACAATACGTCTCCTCCTCTGTCTGACTTAACTTCACTCAGCAGGACAGTCTCTAGGTCCATCCACGTTAGTGCAAATGACATGTAACACTCATCACCGCACACAGTTACAGACTTCTGTTTTGGTAACTTTTAAGATCTCGTCTTTTAGCAATTTGCAAATATTCAGTATAGCATAGTTAACACTAGGGCTTCCCTGGGGCTCAGACCATAAACAATCTGCCTGCAGTGCAGGAGACCCAGGTTCGATCCCTGGGTCGGGGAGATCCCCTGGAGAAGGGAACGGCTACCCACACTAGTATTCTTGCCTAGAGAATTCCATGGACAGACGAGCCTGGCTGTCTACAGTCTATGGGATCAAAAAGAGTCACACATGACTGAGTGATTAGCACTTGACTTTCCTAGTTACCTATAGTCACCATGCTGGACACTGCGTCCCAGGACTCGTTTATTTTATAACTAGAAGTCAGTACCTGTTGACCCCATTCAACCATGTCGCCCACCTCTCTCTACCTCTTTGAAAGATGCTTTTAAAAGCTGTATCACCACCTGTACCACTGCACTGACCTTTTAGCCAAGCCGAAGAGACCCAAAGTTTTGTTTCTCATGGAAGCTCCTCCTAAGTCCAAGCTCCCTGTTTTGTACCTGTGCTGTTTATTTTTTCCTCTAGTGAAGAACTTTCTTCTCCTGGTCATTCTCATCTTGATTCCACTTCATCCAGCAGCCTTCCAGTCTCCTGTGGTCTGGATTTCTGGATTCCACTCCATGCCCTCCCCCTCCATGTGACAAACCAGATCTACCATGCAGACAAGGCAAGGACTGGCGCCTCCTGCAGCCCCTCCAGCTTGCTGCACCCAGCAGTCAGCAGGAGCTGCATGTGGTCCTCCCCAAGCAGCATTTCACCATCTTTTAAAAAATATTTTATTTATTTATGGCCATGCCCCATGGCGTGCAGGATCTTAGTTCTCTGACCAAGGATCGAACCCATGCCCCCTGCAGTTGAAGCAAGGAGTCTCAACCACTGAACCAGTAGGGAAGCCCCAGCATTTCACCATCTTCAATCAATACTGTCAGGAAAGACAGTGTCAGATAAGATCCACTGTCTGTTGGCTTTCTCCTAGATTATGCAATCTAGCGACCTCATGAAGATAGAAAACGAGGTTTGTTGGATTCAATTTATTTGCAGGGAATCCATTTTCAACCATATTTATTGCCATTTTTCCCTTAAAGGTCCATAAGCCATTGGTTAAATCCCCGCTATGATTCTACTGATGTCATTTCCAGAATCTATCCGTCTTTAAAAACCAAACACTTGCCTAGTGCCAATTTGGTGGTATTTTCTCGGTGATATTTTTACACATCTTTCTCCGTGGTCTCTGTGTGCTTTTGAGCTTTTGTTCACATTCAGTTTGCAGAGCAAGCAAAGAGCCTTGAAGTCATTGGAAAGCATGTTTAGAAGTCTTTTCCTTCGTTTTTCTTTATTTCTGGATTCCAGTTCCCTCAGAACCACACTTGTTCAGCCTTTTGGGGTTGAAGAATATTTGCCCCAACAGAAGAAAAAACATACAAAATCATAGTTGAGTACACTTTCTTGCTGAGCCATCTGCTCTAAATCGAAGATGCCGCTTCATCCTACTCCAGAAACGCCTTTCTGGGGTCTTTCCCTTTTAAACCTCACCCCTTCTGCGCTGTAGCAGAGCCAACACTTTGCTTAGAGGTTCCTGCCATGCTTTTGCATCTGTCCTTCAAAACAAGTCAGTCATTAGCAACCCTAAGTTGATCTCAGAGTTCCCATTTCAACTGTAGACACAGCTTGCCATTTTCCTCCTGTGAGGTGGTGGCGAGACTGTTTATCTGGAGGCTTGGAGGTCTTCTCTCCAGTTATATTCCCCATAGGCCTCCTTTCAGACTGTTTGCCATCACTCCCCTAATACCCAGAGCCGACCCTCCCTTTGATGCGGGGACATGGTGGGTCCATCAGATCTTCCCCACTGGCCCCACTGGTGAGAAGGTGTCCCTCTTGTCAGCCTAGGAAAGCCTCGCTGGCAGCAGGGTGTCTGGGTCTGTAGGTTCCTGGACATTATGACCCTCAGGTCTGCTCCATCACCTGGATGTTCAGGGAAAGAACAAGCTTTGCCCCTTCTCATTTTCATCTCTGGATGCATTTGCCTTCCAGTCCGCTTTACCATGTCACCCAGTCGGTTCTTTCATCATGGGTGGATGAACATCATGCCACCTTTGCCCCTCTGGCCAGAAAAATACATGCTCAAATATCCAACTGTCTCCTGGTCTGTCTCCTTCCAGAAGGCAGTGCTCGCCTGGCAGCTGCCCTTGTCTTTTCTCAGAGCTCATGTTTAGAGATAAGAATGTTGGCAGGCACCAGCCTTGCATGTAGCGCTTGGAAAAGAACATATACAGTGAATTTTCAATTGAGTATTGAGGTGGGTCTCAGGGACTGAGACCAGAGTGGCCAACTGGCTCCTCTGCTGTGCCAGCCTCAGGAAGCCCTGTGGCTCATGAGTCAGTCCTCAGCTTCCTGTCGCTGGAAGCGGGGTGCTGGGCCCAACTTCACCTGGACTGCAGGTGAGAGGGCTTGGGCCGAAGGAAGGGTGGATCCCATGTCCCCTTCCTCCTGCAGCCTGAGCAGTGCATCATCACACTGAGCAAAGGGACCCAGGAAACGCTGGCTCTGGGCAACAGGTTATGATAGTCGTTTTCTCATTGCTTTTGAGCTACTTGCTTTTTCTTGAAAATAATGTTCAAAGCTAAGAAATTGGCAGGCAGCAAACATCACGTGCAATGCTCACAGAAGAAAATATACAGTGGATTTTCAATCAGAATATTGAGGTGATGGAAGCAACCTAGGTGTCCACCATCAGATGAATGGATAAAGAAACTGTGGTGCATGTATACAATGGGAGATTACTCAGCCATAAAAGGCACACACTGGAGTCAGTTCTAATGAGGTGGATGAACCTAGAGCCTATTATACAGAGTGAAGTGAGTCAGAAAGAGAAAAACAAATATCGTATATTAATGCATATATATAGAATCTAGAAAGATGGTGCTGATGAACCTATTTGCAGAGCAGCAGTAGAGATGAGGCAGGTTTATGGACTGGACAGGGTGGGATGGGGCAGGAGGAAGAAGTGTGTGGGGCAAATAGAGGGATTAGCATGGAAGCATATACACTACCATGTGTAAAACAGACAGCCAATGGGAATTTGCTGTGTGACTCAGGGATCTCAACCCGGGGCTCTGTGACAACCTAGAGGGATGGGAGGGGCACGTGTATTCCTATTGCTGACTCATGCTGATGGACGGCAGAGGCCAACACAATGTTGTGAGGCAATTCTCCTTCAATCAAAAATAAAGAAGTCTGGGGGAGGGGAAGAGTATTGAGGTCTCTCAGGGACTGATATACCTGACTCTCTGGACGTGATAAAAGCCTCTGCACACATATACCTAAGTCCATCCATGTGACCCTGAATCCCAGGGAAATGAGTCTCCTTGGGCTCCCCCTCCTCAGGGCATGCAGAGCCCAGCCTGCATCTCCTTCTTGAGTCTGACTGTCTCTGGTCTTCAGAGAGCAGGGAAGAAGGCAAATGAGCAGTATCCAGATGTTGACTGACAAAAGTATTTGCTGCGTCTTGGTGTGAGTTTTCCTATACGACCTCCTTGGCCATCTTACATAGAAACCACTAGTTGTCAGAGGCTGTATGGGTCCTCAGAGCTTTCCTAGCCTTTCTTTAGTGGACAGATGGGGCACCTGGGTTGCAGAATGAAGAGGTTCTCTGACCCAGCTGGTAGCAGAATGCCAGAACTGGAGCTCCATCCCAGCTGTTAATAATCGTTAATAATCATGTGTAACATAAATGAAGACCTGTTGTGTGCAGGCAGTGTTGAAGACTCATGTCACTTGTCATCTCTCATTTTTGTTCTAACTCTGAAAAATACATAGTATTATTCCAAGATTTGTGGTTAAGGAAACTCAGGCCCAGAGAAAGGATGTGACTTGTATGTAGTCACACAGATGGGAAGGGGTCAAACTGGACTTGAGCTTCATCGCTTCTGATTAAATGCAGTCATCTTTGAGTGAGCCATCTAGTCGTGAGCCATCCAGGATTCCCCTACTAGCAGGAATACACACACACACACACACACACCCCTCCTGATCCACACACACCTGATCCATATAGGGTCCCTGGGTCCCTGGGAGGTGGGGGTATTATTCCACAGACTGGGAAACTGCAATCAAGTCCTGCAGATATACTTCAAGAGCCCTTTCCACTCTTTAGCATCAGTAGATCTAAAGCTCTAATCTGGCCATAGAGTTAAAGAGGAAACAGGTTTCATTCCTTGAGTTTTCCTCCTCTGACTCAATGAGTTAAATGTAACCAGAAGGCTGAGATGAATGCCTTAACCCATGTTATCAGCCTGTTCCCTCTGCAGGGTAGGGGGTGGCCTTCAGATGACCTTGAAGGCACGTTGCTGGACGCCCTTCAGAGTGTAGCTCTACTGCACTGGGTGGCCCCATGGAAGAGGAGAACAGGCAGATGTGGTCCACTGTTAAGTCCACTTAGGATGCTTGCCATCTGGGAGACAGTTATCCCAAGCCCCCATCACAAGCCCCATCAGAGACAGGTACAATGGAGGTCCTCAGTGGTATGAGTTTCTAGGGCTGCTGTAATGAAGAAGCACAAACTTGGAAATGGAAAACCACAGGAATGTGTTCTCTTACAGCTCTGGAGACCTGAAGTCTGAAAAGGAGGTGTCAGCAGGGTCAGTTCTTTCTAGACATTCTGCTGGAGTATCTGTTCCATGGCTCCCTCTGCCCGGTGGTTGTGCATTACTTGGCGTCCCTCCATCTTCACATGGCCTTCCCCCTGGGTCTGTGTCCCCCTCTCCTTTCTCTTATAAAGACACCTGTCATCCTTGGAATTCTCCAGGCAAGAATATTGGAGGAGTTGCCATTTCCTACTTGAGGGGATCTTCCCGATTCAGGGATTGAACGTGGGTGTTCCACATTGCAGACAGATTCTTTACCAGTTGAGCTACCAGGGAAGCCCATAGGATATAGAGCCCTCCCTAAATCTGGGGTGATCTCAGCCTGAGGTCCTTAATGAAATCAACAATGACCTTGTTTCCAAACAAGGTCACATTTGCCTCCCTGGTACCCAAGTTAGGATTTGAACAGATCTATTTGGGAGACACTATTCAATCCACTAGGGCTTGCCAGGTGGCACAGTGGTAAAGAATCCACCTGCCAATGCAGGAGACGCAGGTTTGATCCCTGGGTTGGGAAGATCCACTGGAGAAAAAAATGGCAACTACTCCAGTATTCTTACCTGGGAAATCCCATGAACAGAAGAACCTGGTGGGCTACAGTCCATGGGGTTGCAAAGAGCCAGACACAACTGAGCAACTGAACTCAACAGCACATTGAGTCCACTCGATCAGTGTCCAGGTATTGTTTATCAACAGTCTGGGCAGCAGTGGAGAGTCTTGGGGTCAGGAGGAAGGGGGTGAGCCTTTCTGCCCCAGCCTCACTTACCAAGCACATCACCTCCCTTCTCAGGGGCTGAGTTTCAGCAGAAGAGAAAGGCTGAAGCCATGGCCCTGGAACAGGTTTCTAAAAAGAGCTGGTTTGCTGTCCATCTGCTTTCCAGGAAGCAGACACGTGTCGTGCAGCGAGGCTGGTGTAGCCTTCCTGCTGCCCTGAGGCAGGGGGCTGGACCCCCTGACCTCCCAAAGCCCTCCCCCAGCCTTGGTGCACATCACTGTCTCTGACTGTGTGCATGCTTCCTTGGAGATTTTTGTCACCCTGCCTCCATCACCCACGTCCAGTGCCTCTCCCCAGGGCTTGGCAGGACACGTGCCTGGCCTGTGGGCAGGCTTGTCACTTTACTCGTTATACAGCATGTGAGCAGCGATTGGCATCTTGCCTGCTGTGGGTTCCATGCCCCTGACCAGATGGCACACAAGGGAACCCAGGGCTCCACTTTCCACAGTAAGCCAGGTGGCTGGCGTCCCTGGATCTAGAAACCAGAACCTTGACAGGTGAGGAGGAGGGGTACAGACGCAGTGGCCTCCTCGAGCTCGGAAGGCCCATTACTGCCTCCAGCCAGCACTGAGCAGCCTGCTCGCCTAACACAGCATGGAGTTGGTGCCGAGAGAAGCCTCTGAAAGGTGCTTGGATCTAAGTTCCCTCAGGCACTGGTCTTCACATTTTGGTACCCATGGTACCCAAGGATGTATTTTACTCATTTAAATGCATTTCAGTTTAGTCGCTCAGTCAAGTCTGACTCTTTGCGACTCCACGGACTGCAGCATGCCAGGCCTCCCTGTCCATCATCAACTCCCAGAGTTTGCTCAGACTCATGTCCATTGAGTCAGTGATGCCATCCAACCATCTCATCCTCTGTCATCCCCTTCTCCTCCTGCTTTCAATCTTTCCCAAATCAGGGTATTTTCCAGTGAGTCAGTTCTTTGCATCAGGTGACCAAAGCATTGGAGTTCCAGCTTCAGAATCAGTCCTTCCAATGAATATTCAGGACTGATTTCCTTTAGGATGGACTGGTTAGATCTCCTTGCAGTCCAAGGGACTCTCAAGACTCTTCTCCAACACCACAGTTCAAAAGCATCAGTTCTTTGGTGCTCAGCTTTCTTTATAGTCCAGCTCTCACATCCATACATGACTACTGGAAAAACCATAGCTTTGACTAGACAGACCTTTGTCAGCAAAGTAATGTCTCTGCTTTTTAATAAGCTGTCTAGGTCGGTCATAGATTTTCTTCCAAGGGACAAGCATCTTTTAATGTCATGGCTACAGTCACCATCTGCAGTGATTTTGGAGCCCAAAAAATAAAGTCCCTCATTGTTTCCATTGTTTCCCCATCTATTTACCATGAAGTGATAGGGCTGGATGCCATGATCTTCGTTTTCTGAATGTTGAGCTTTAAGCTAACTTTTTCACTCTTCTTCCACGTTGATCAAGAGGCTTTTGAGTTCCTCTTCACTTTCTGCCATAAGGGTGGTGTCATCTGCATATCTGAGGTTATTGAGATTTCTCCTGGCAATCTTGATTCCAGCTTGTGCTTCTTCCAGCCCAGTGTTTCTCATGATGTACTTTGTATGTAAGTTAAATAAGCAGGGTGACAGTATACAGCCTTGACATACTCCTTTTCCTATTTGGAGCCAGTCTGGTGTTCCATGTCCAGTTCTAACTACGTTTGTGAATTAATAAACATTTCCTCTTTTGGGTCTGATTTATAGTAGGTGCCCAGTAAGTGAGCCTTGTTCTTCTGGGACCCTCCCCGCTCCTTGCTTGGGTCTGGGAGTGTGTTTGAAGGTGGATTGGCTTGAGCCCATTCATCAGCCTGCTCAGAGTTACAGGGCTGCAAATTAGCAGACTGAGAGCAGACAGAAATTAATACAGACCAGAAGGAGAAGGAGGGTGTAGCTGAGCTCCATCTCGGGGATTAAAGAGGAAGAAGAAGCACAGCAGAAGCTCTCCTCCACTCATGTTTGAATCACTTCTGGTTCATGAATAACTGCTCCCCTCCTCAATAGTCCTGACACTCTGAGATTTCACCCAGATTTGTTCATTTAATGACTCAAGATTGAATCACTCCACTGTTCTCCTGCAGTGATAGATTAGCTAGGCAATCTCTAGAACCTCAAGGGCTGGTGGAACTGCTGGGCAGATCCCAAGAAAGCTAAGCAGTGGAGGTGTGTGCTCCCTGCCTTGCTGGCCGTCTTGGTGGGGATAGAGCTGCAGGGGGACCATGGGAATGCTGAGAGGTGGACAGAGTGCTGGGGAGAGGGGGGCCTGGCAGGGAGGGCTCCCAGAACCCAGGTCACCCCTGCAGACGCCCCCATGGGCTTGTTCCCAAGAGCACTGCCCACCCTTAGCAGAGCAGGACTTGGCTGCAGAGTGATGCTGAGGCTCTGGGCAAGCCTTAGGTAGCCCCTTCCTGCTGCCATCCAGAGAGGCACTGACGGGCTGCCCCCCACCCCCCCACACAGGGCCATCCTTGGAGATCCCAGCACTGTCCACTGCCTTGGCTGCCCGGGCCCTTCCCACAGGCCCTACCTACAGTGATGAGAAAACTCCAAACATTAAGGAAATCCAACCAGAAGGAAGACCTGAGCCACTAACTCCAAGCTTTCAAATACCTGTGCAAGGCAGACAGACACACCACATACACATATACACACATACATACATGTATGTGCATGCATACACATTCATATGCATTCATGAGCACACACTCATATACATAGTCACATGCTTGATGCACATATACATACATGTACAATTCATGCAGTCACACATATATGCTTGCATACGCACACATGCAATTTACATCTCATTCTGCTCCACAAAGTTTTCCAGGTGACAAAAATTCTTGCAGAATGAGTGTGAGTGAACCCGTTGTGCCTCAAAAGCAGGCCCTAAATGGTATGAGAATCTCCTAGGGTGAGTGAGGACAGTTGGGGGCACTCAGTGAGGTCACCCAGCAGAGCACTGGAATCTGAGGGCCTAAAAGGGCAGTTCTTATTTGGGTGGGAGCAGGGGGAGCTCTGGAAATACTTGGCCGCTCAAGTGAAAAATCACTGTCAAAAATAATAGTAGATGCATATTTGTAATCATCTAATTCATCATTAGCATCTGTAGGATAGAGTAGGGAGGGAGTATTTTCATTTTGGAAAACTACTCAGAAAAGCCCAGGCACCAGTCAGGGGGAAAAGATGGCAGTCTAGGGACCAGCATCCGGCTTCCCTACCTTCATGTCCAGCCCAGAATGAGCTGTGCCGGCCCCAGACGTGGTCCAGGTGGGCTGCCTGCACCTCCTCCAGTGGCTGACCTCACCCAGGAAGAAAAAGTTAGCTTCCTGGGCTGAGTGGGGTCATGTGGCCGTAGCGCCTCTCCCTGCAGGCAAAGGAGGGAGCAAGGTCAAGAGCAGTGAGACCCCCAAGCCCAGTGCTCTGCCCCGGGAGCCCCAGAGGTACACCCTTGGCCCATGATATCCATAGGGGTTGGCTTTCCCTGGCATTTCTGAGGAGGGGGGCCTGTCTGTGCTGAAGCTGGGGTACAGGTTGGACAGCATCCATGACTCCCCAGAGCCCAGTCTGGCAGGACCTGTCGCATGACTGTCAAGGCAGTCCGAACACTAGTTGGAAAGGAATTTCCAGACACAGAGCGTTTCAGAAGGGAGGGAGTTTATTAAGAACAAAGAACAGAGATTATGTGGGCCCTGCGAGTGCAGAGGGCCAACCTCTGGACTGATCAGGGAGAGTCAACCGTTTCTGTGAATTAATAGCTCATTTTTATAGCCTCAAGACAGAAAATTCCTGCTGGAAGGTGATTGGTTGGGGCTCTATTGGGCTTCCCAGGTGGCACTAGCAGTAAGGAACCTGCCTGCCAATGCAGGAGATGTAAGAGACGCAGGTTCAATCCCTGGGTCAGGAAGATGCCCTGGAGGAGGGCACGGCACCCCACTCCAGTATTCTTGCCTGGAGAATCCCATGGACAGAGGAGTCTGGCGGGCTACAGTCCGAGGGGTCGCACAGAGTCAGACACGACTGAGGTGACTTGGGCACGTGCATGCGCACACTACAGGGTGTTCACTAAAGTAGGCATCTTTGCTTACCTGGGAGTTAGGAAGCTGGTTAGCAGTGGTCAGGGGCTTTGGGCACAAAAGCGGTTCAGTCAGCTTTGAAGGTGACCTTGGTTCTGGGCTCCGCTTCTGTGGCCTCCGTACAAGGCCTGACACCTGTGGCCCTGGGGCAGGACTCAGCAGTGACCTTTGCGGCCAAGGGGGGGCTTCTGCCTGATGATGAGGACTGTCACCCCAGCCCCCACTTCCTGTCCCTCCGAGGCCCTGCCCTCTCCCTCTCTCCCTGTGAAGCGGTTCAGGGATTGTCTGCATTCCACAGCATTCCGCAAAAAGGGGTCCCTGTCTGCCTGACCTTTTCCTGCAATTTGCTTCCCTCTGGCAGCAAGCTCACCTTTCCCTGCCTCACTCTTCTGCTAAAAGGGCAGCTGGGGGCAAGAGCAGAGACGACCCGGGGGAGCTGTAAGCAAGGACGCTGGGCCCCCAGCCCTTGATGGTCCTTCCTCCTCCTGTCTGGGCACCAGAGTGGCATTTACACAGAGGAAGGAGAAGGGGGTGAGTGACTGCATTCAGGGGACCACTGGTTACCAGGGCTCTGGGAATTCTAGGTAAGGGGCAGGTCATACCCCATGGTAGTATTAATACACACCTTGCGTTTACAAACATGAGCTCATTTGATCACTCATTCGTAAAGAGTCCCCTAAACCAGCAGTCCCAACCTCCAGGATCTAACACCTGATGATCTGAGGTGGAGCTGATGTTATAATAATAGAAATAAAGCGCACAATAAATTTAATGCACTTGAACCATCCTGAAACCATGCCTCACCCTTCCTGTTCCATGGAAATTATCTTCCACAAAACCAGTCCCAGGTGCCGAAAAGGTTGGGGACCCCTGCCCTAAGCACCCACCTGGGATCCAGGCTCTGAGCTGGGTATGAAAGAGACACGAAGTGCAGTCTCTTGCTTCTTTTGTGGTACCGCAGTGGAATGAGCTGCTTTTGAAGTCAGCCTTTTCTGGGTTCAAATCCTGACTCCACCAGGAGTTCCTGTGTTCCTTAGGAAGTTGCTTCATGTCTCTGATATTCTTCACCTGTAAAATGTGAATGGAAACAACACGTCGTAGGTTGACCTTCTGGTTAGTATCTTTGTCGTTGTTGTTCAGTAGCTAAGCCACGTCTGACTCTTCGCGACCCCATGGACTGCAGCACGCCAGGCTTCCCTGACCTTCACTGTCTCCCAGAGCTTGCTGAAACCCATGTCCATTGAGCTGGCAATGCCATCCAACCATCTCATCCTCTGTCATCCCCTTCTCCTCCTGCCCTCAATCTTGCCCAGCATCAGAGTCTTTTCCAATGAATTGGCTCTTTACATCAGGTGGCCAGAGTATTGGAGCTTCATCATCAGTCCTTCCAGTGAATATTCAAGGTTGATCTCCTTTAGGATGGGCTGGTTGGATCTCTTTGCAGTCCAAGGGACTCTCAAGAATCTTATCCAACACCACAGTTCAAAAGCATCAATTCTTTGTTGCTCAGCCTTCTCTATGGTCCAGCTCTGCTGGATTGTTTGGAGGGGACTGATGGGTATGAATCCTTCTGTGTCCCCGGGAGCTGCCCTGTTCAGCTACTTCTGAGGTCTCTGCATGGTCAGAGGGCCACACGTGCGCTGTCTGTGACACCTCCAAGGAAATGACACTAACTTATATCAGCCTTTGGCTGCATCAGCCCCAGAAATCAGAGTGATTCCTGAGTCCATCCTCTTCTTTTCTGTATGAAAATACTTTGTTGATGGAAAATTATGATGAATATCGCTTATGTCAGCCCTGAGACTGAGGTTGAATTTCTCTCAAGATGGGAAAAGGAGCCCAGTCTCCTGCACCTGGTTCTACCTGGCACGTGACCAGCACCAGCCTCCCAGGCCTCTATGCCAGCTGGTCACACTTACAGAGTGCTGGTCACACTTACAGCGCGGTGGGGTGACAGAGAGCTTGGCCAGTCACACATTCTCAGGATGCAGGTTCTCCTTCTGTACCTGAAGGACACTCCCTCCCCTGCGGCAGACGGTTACAGTTACCTAGAAATTCTCGGCTCCTCCCGCAGGGCACAGTTTGTTCCAGAAGCATCGGTTCCCACCCCAGTCTCTTCCATCAGACTGTGAGCTCCTGGATTCCAATTTCAGCAGAAATGCAGCAGGAACAAAATCACAGAAGACAAACTTCTGTCATTTAGCAGACTTTTTTTTTTTTGGCAAGTCTTGTGTGGTTTGATTAATAACATTCCATTGTGCATTATGAAAAATAAGATTTGGAAACAAGCCATCAGCAGGATTTGGAGGGAGGGGGAAGAGAGGGGTTGCAGACTGCCCCCAGGTCTCTCCTCCATCTTGTCCCAGGTGGAGGGCAAGGCCTTCCCAGGCCTACCCTTGTGCCCTTCTCCTTTCTCTCTGCAACCGGCCCTCAGTCATCTCTCCGCCATCAGATTCTGCCCTCCGGGAAGCACCCAGCAAGCGCATTGGCACAGAAGTGCCGGTGACTAAGGAATGCTTCCTTTTCCAGATGAATTTGCATATTTTAATTGAAGGCAGATGTCTTGAGTTAATTCAGTGTAGCAAACTTGGGCTGAGCATTTAGTATGCTCAAAGGAAGAAGATTCTGCGAGCTCAATGGGGTGGGTAGGGGCAGCTTTATGGGGGAGGTGACATTTGGGTTCTGTATGGATTTTACAAGGGTGACTTGGGGAGCAGCCAGACCCTGTCCAAGTTAGATTAATCTGAGAAGCACAGGGATGCAGAGGCTGGGAGTATGGTGTGTAGAGAAGGGACTGGAATGTCTTGTGAACCATGCGAGGAGGTGTGAATTTCATCCGGAAGGCATTAAAGGATCCCTGGTGAGTTTTGAAAGGGGTTAGTGTGGTCACACTTGTGTCCTGGAGAATGCAAATCTGTTGGTAGTGCTGGAGAGAACTTGGAAAGGGCAGGGCTTGGCGACACGGTGACCACTTGGCTCAAGGAGTGAATGTCTAATTATGAGCTCTGAGATGCCAGCAAGCTGGTAATGGAGTTATGTGGGGGCATTGAGGTTCAGAACCACAGCCCAGAGGCAGGCTCTGACAGGCCAAGCCACTCCTTTGGGCTCCTGCTCACATGGCAGCCCACGGCTTGGAGCCTGGCCATTGGAGTTGTCACTGTGGTCCCTCTTCCAGAGGCTCATTATGGCTTTCCTTGGAAATCAGTGTCTGGAAACCATTGGCTCCCTTCCAGCTCTCTCCCACCCCAGGCATCCCTGGGAGGGTGCCTCGATCAGGGCCTCCCCCACCAACCTCCCGCAGGTCTTTTTTGAGAAGTCAGAAGCGGCAGCTCTATAACCAGGCCAGCCCTTTGATGGCTCAGCATTTCTCAAGGTAGGAGGTGGTGAGAAGACAACACCAGAACAGGAAACGTTAGTTCAGCCTGTGCTACCAGATCCCCCCAAAAGGACAACAAAAATGGAGAGCTAAAAATGGCACCCTGGGCTTGTTCAGGTTCTGCTTTTAAGACTGAGTGCCAAGCTGGAGGGCAGGTTAACCCTTTGGGAGTGGAGATGTTTCAGTGGGGCCCGTTTTGAGGATGTGGCCGTGACAACTGAGAGTGTGGACATAAGGGGAGAAGGGTATCTTATTAATGTGACAGATGCTAACTGGGATTATCTGTTGTGTGTAGACAATCAGTGAAATCCATTCAGAACAGGGTTGTAATGCTATAGTGGAGTGACAACTGCTGCAAACTCAGGCAGGCCCAGGTTCAAATCCCAGCTCCACTACCTGTTCACTGGGTGACCCGGGCCAGTGTCTGCACTGCTGCAAGCCTCTCTTTCCCAGTCTGTAAAATGGGAACAGTAAGAACCCCTGCACTTGATTATTGTAAGACTGAATGAATCATGGAATTCACGGCCAGGTGCAAGGTGAGGGCTACGCCTGGACTTGTTCCTTTGTTTCTTTGGCACCTGGTGGCATGTGGGATCTTAGTTCCCTGACCAGGGATTGGACTCATGGCCCCTGCATTGAAAGCACACAGTCTTAATCAATGGACGCCAGGGAAGTCCCTAGACTTGTTCCTTTAAGTAGTATTTAAAAAAAAATTTTTTTTTAATCAGCCAGGCATTGTTCTAAGTTTTTGCATTTTCCATGCAATATCTTATTACCCTTAGGGTAATCTTATGAAGTAGATAATCCATTTAATTTAATCAGATTTTATAAATTTTATTGACGAGATGAATGAATCTTAAGGATCTGTTTGCTCTGAGTTTACTAATGACTGGAGACCTGTTAATTTCTCCAATTGGGCTGACCTGGCAGCTGTTCAAGCCACAGGTCCTGCCTGCGACAGTCTGCTGACAAACTGGCCTTCAGTAGCTGAGCCCCGTGGATGAGCCCTACTAAGCACACACCTAATTCTAAACTCTGCTTTCAGATCTCTAACATCCTAACCATCCCTGCCCCTGCTCACCAGAGCTTAAAAGTCAGTTGGGTGGGCACTTCCCTGATGGTTCAGTGGTTAAGAATCTGTCCTGCAGTGCAAAGGGTGCAGGCTCAGTCCCTGGTCAGGGAACTAAGACCCCACATGCCTTGGAGCAACTAAGCTTGTACATCACAACTAGAGTCTGTGTACCACAACGAAAGATCCTGCATGCTGCAGCTAAGACTTGATGTAGCCTTTAAAAAACAGTCACAGAATCAATCAAAATCAATACACAGGAATCACTTGCATTTCTATATACTAACAATGAAAAATCAGAAAGAGAAATTAAGGAATCAATCTCATTCACCATTGCAATAAAAAGAATTAAATGTAGGAATAAACTTACCTAAGGAGACAAAAGAACTGTACACAGAAAGTTATAAGGAATCACTTGCATTTCTATATACTAACAATGAAAAATCAGAAAGAGAAAGCAAGGAATCAATCTCATTCACCACTGCAACAAAAAGAATTAAATATTTAGGAATAAACTTACCTAAGGAGACAAAAGGACTGTACACAGAAAATTATAAGACACTAATGAAAGAAATCAAAGATGACATAAACAGATGGAGAGAAATTGCATGTTCCTGGGTAGGAAGAATCAATATTGTGAAAGTGACTATACTACCAAATGCAATCTACAGATTCAAGGCAATCCCTATCAAATTACCAATGACATTTTTCACACAACTAGAACAAAAAATTTCACAATTCACATGGAAACACAAAAGACCCCGAATAGCCAAAGCTGTCTTGAGAAAGAAGAATGGAGCTGGAGAAATCAACCTTTCCGACCTCAGATTATACAACAAAGCTACAGTCATTAAGTCAGTATGGTACTGGCACAAAAACAGAAATATAGACCAATGGAACAGATAGAAAGCCAAGAAATAAACCCAGGCACCTATGGGCACCTTATTTTCGACAAAGGAGGCAAGAATATACAATGGGGCAAAGACGGCCTCTTCAATAAATGGTGCTGGGAAAACTGGACAGCTACCTGTAAAAGAATGCTACATGTAAACAGCTACATGTAAAAGAGTGAAATTAGAACGCTTCCTAATATCAAAACAAAGATACACTCAAAATGGATTAAAGACCTAAATGTAAGACCAGAAACTATAAAACTCAAAGGAAAACATAGGCAGAACATTCAACATAAATCAAAGCAACACCCTCTATGACCCACCTCCTAGAGTAATGGAAATAAAAACAAAAGTAAACAAGTGGGACCTGATTAAACTTAAAAGCTTTTGCACAGCAAAGGAAACTATAAGCAAGGTGAAAAGACAACCCTCAGAACGGGAGAAAATAATAGCAAATGGAAAAACTGACACAGGATTAATTTCCAAAGTATACAAGCAGCTCATACAACTCAATACCAGAAAAACAAGCAACCCAATCAAAATGTGGGAAAAAGACATAAACAGGCATTTCTCCAAAGAAGATACACAGATGGCTAACAAACACATGAAAAGATGCTCAACATTGCTCACTATTAGAGATGTTTCATCACTTATATTACAGAAATGCAAATCAAAACTACAATGAGATATCACCTCACACCGGTCAGAATGGCCATCATCAAAAAGTCTATAAAAAATAAATGCTGGAGAGGGTGTGGAGAAAAAGGAACACTCTCGCACTGTTGGTGGGAATATAAATAGATACAGCCACCGTGGAAAACAGTATGGGGATTCCTTAAAAAACTAGTGATACAACCATCATATGACCCAGCAATCCCATTCCTAGGCACATACCCCGAGGAAACCAAAATTGAAAAAGACACGTGTATCCCATTGCTCACTGCAGCACTATTTACAATAGTTGGAACATGGAAGCAACCTAGGTGTCCATGGACAGATGAATAGATAAAGAAGTTGTGGTACATACATACAATGAAATGTTAGTGATAAAAAGGAACACATTTAAGTCAGTTCCAATGAGGTGGATGAACCTAGAACCTATGATACAGAGTGAAGTATGCCAGAAAGAGAAAGATAAGTATTGTATTCTAACACATATATATGGAATCTAGAAAAATGGTACTGAAGAATTTATTTACAAGGCAGCAACAGAGAAACAGACATAGAGAACAGACTTACAGACATGGGGAGAGGGGAGGAGAGGGTGAGATGTATGGAGAGAGTAACATGGAAACTTATATTACCATATATAAAATAGATAGCCAACGGGAATTGGCTGTATGGCTCAGGAAACTCAAACAGGGGCTCTGTATCAATCTAGAGGGCTGGGATGGGGAGGGAGATGGGAGCGAGGTTCAAAAGGGAGGGGATATATGTATACTTATGGCTGATCCATGTTGAGATTTGACAGAAAACAGCAAAATTTTATAAAGCAATTATCCTGCAATAAAAAAAATAATTAGAAAAATCATTTGGTTGAATTCACATCTCCATTCTAGTTTTTCTACAAGGAGATAAATGGAGTGGGCTTGATCATTCGGTTGAGTTTCCACAAATATGTGGCCAGCCTTTTCCATATAGCCCCTGCTTCCTGCAGTAACTTAGAATCTGTGTGCTCAACCCCCTTTATAGCTCTTTTTAAAAACCTATTTCTTTTTTAAAACAATGTTATTGAGGGACAATTTACATACCATAAAATCTACTCATTTTACATGCAGTTTACAGAGTTGTCCAACCTTCACCACAATCTAATATGAAAATGTTTACAACTCCCTTGCTATTTCTATTTAAAAGTGAATAAAAAGTTATAGTACTGCTCCTGTTGAGCCCGTGACTGGAAAGTTTTAAAAAGAGGAAGCTCTCTATTAGAGGCTAGAAGCTTCCCTGGCTGGTCAGGGAAGGAAGAAGGCAGCTGAGAACCTGGGAAGCTTCTCATGGGCAACAGTCCAGGTGGAACTCGAGGAAGAGTGAGGACCAGGCACCCGTGATTCTGCCTGCGGGAGGCCCAGGTGTTGGCCACTCTCAGCACCCCTGGTGGGACCACACCCTCAGTGCTGGGCAGAACCTCTGGGAGGACGCAAAGAGCCCCCAGCCGGTCGACCTCATGAATCCCCGTGGATTCATGGAAAGGAAAAGGCCAGCCCAAGTCTAGATTTCAGAGGGGAGTCGTTTCTGTGCCAGAGGTCCAGGGCCATGGGATGTTCTCTAGGTCTTCAGAGGAGAGATGGGCCAGTGGGGAGAACGGGCAGAGACCAGGTTCCCATCCTGGCTTCCCAGTGACCAGCCCTAAGCCTCAGTACCCTCCTCTCGATATTGGTGAAAATGCTTGCTCCTGTCTCTGACATTGTTGTGACATGAAATGAGAGGTGCACACAAACAGTCTAGGATGTAATGAGGGCTCAATAAATAGCAGCTTTCTAGTTATTATTAATAACAAAAAAAGCAGCTTCTTTGAGATGCAAACCTTGAACACACTGTGGAGGCATAGCTGGTTCTTTGGAGGAAAGGGGTGGGGTGCATAATGTGGCAGCTTCAAGGCCACGTTCTATTTAACTGTGTTTGTCTGGCTCTGGGCAGGCTGCTTGACTTCTCTGAGCCTCAGTTTCCTTATCTGTAAAGTGGGCCTAAGGATATGCTTACCTTTTCGGGTTGCGGGGAGGATCAGATGAGACAGTGCCTGTAGAACTCAGGCAGGGCCTGGCACCTGCCCAGAGTCCTAGCAGGGCTCCTTTTCTCTGTGGATGGAAACCTTGAATTCCTCAATTCACATCAAAATCAACATCTCAGTGAATGGGCGAAGCATTGAAAGATGCTATTAAGGACCTGATGAGACTCCAGATGCTATTCTGGGGAGCCTATGCTTTGCTTGTTCACACTGTGAATGTAAACATTGTGTATAGGGGGAGAGGAAGCTGGTGCTTAAGTAGGAAAAGACTGAGGATCCGTCCTGCTGATGGCGCCCTGGGCATGTGTGTTTGTGTGCAATAATGCCCCATGGTGTGTCCCATCATGGCTAGATCACCATGGTCACACCAGGCTATAGGAAGGGGTCCGTCTGCAATGCAGGAGACCTGGGCTCAATCTCTGGGTTGGGAAGATCCCCTGGAGAAGGGAAAGGCTACCCACTCCACTCTTCTGGCCTGGAGAATTCCATGGACTGCATAGTCCATGGGTCGCAAAGAGTCGGACACGACTGAGCGAGTTTCACTTCACTCCTTTACTGCTGAGCCAGTGGGGAAGCCCCTCGCAGCTCTCCGCTCCAGGGCAGGACTCATCCACCCCTCCCTCCACTTCCCGTGTGGTTTGCATACAGGCTGAGGTGGGGTCCTCTCAACTCAGCCCGCCAGTGCCGTCGTGCCCACCACTCAGGCCCCTGGCCACATGCCCTTCACTCTTGAGGGGAGGGTGAGAGGACTCAAGGTGGTAAGCTGGCAGGGGATGTCACTGTGGTATTCGCTGGTTTCTGTTTTTCTTTCTTAATACAGATACTGGGAGACTTCTCACACATGGGTGGTAAGGAAACCTACAAGCCTAGCGTGTGGTTAAAGCATTAACCTAGGGTCCATGTCAGCAGCTGAGTCATTAAGTAACTCATTAAGCCTTGCCTTACTGCAAGAGGGCCATGTGCAGCATTTGGGACCTGCTTTCTACAAGTGGGATTGATGTAGACTATTTTTACTTTGCAGCCAGTTGACGGATTGAAACTAGTGACTCCAGGCTCAGGCTGCCTCCTAAGGCTACCCAGCCTGGGGGCGTCAAGGGGTGCAGCCATGCCTGAGCCTCAGGGTAGAGATTCAGGAAGCTATTTGTGGACTTCCTAATTGGCGCGCTTTGAAAGGCAAACTTCAAACTTGCAGCCAGGAATTAGACTCTCTCTGCTCAGCGAATCACATCTGAGATTTACTAACCCCTCGAGCCCAGCCCCCGCCCCCACCTGGCTCCTACTTTTAAATACGAATCAGATGGTTTACTCTGTTCTACTTTCCTCTTCAAAAAGGAAAGCAGACTCCAAACCTAATTAGGATAGGACTTCGAAGCTGTAACTAAATTCATTCACAGTGGTAGGGAATGAATTCCCTACCATTCCCATGAATTCCTGAGACTGCACTGGGACGCCAGGCTTCCTCTGGCCATCACCTATTGCAAACCTGATTCAAAACAGTATCGTTTATTCAGGTTAAAGCTACTAGACAGATTAAATAAAATAAAAATGAATGCTGCTCTTCTCATGCTTGGTGGGGCCATGCAGCGCCGGTGCCTTTGATCAGGGTCAGCACAGAGGCTCCAGACCAGAGGAAGTCTCTGGAAACACAGTCCTCATTAATTAACAGCTGCAGGCACTTGGAGTGTTCTGTCCAAATGGTGTGAACAGCCTCGCTCCTTTGGCGGCCAAAGCTGGAAAGCAGAAGAATCTCAAATAGAGATCCTTTTTCCAGCTCCGTGCTGAGTCCCGCCCCCTCTGCAGGGTTTGCAAGCAGTTCGTCTGAGGAGCTGTCACTCACTCATCACGTGACCCGCCCATCACGTGACCCAGGAGATCCAGACCCTCTGTGGGCCTCCCGCTGCGTGCGTGCTTAGTCGCTCAGTCATCTCCAACTCTTTGCAACCCATGGACTGTAGCCCACCAGGTTCCTCTGTCCGTGGGATTTTCCAGACAAGAATACTGGAGTGGGTTGCCGTTTCCTTCTCCAGGGGGTCTTCCCGACCCAGGGATCAAGCTTGCATCTCCTGTGTCTCAGTTACCTCTATACTGTGCTGGATCCCATGTCTATATCACAGGGAGAGTATTGGAGACCCACAAATATTTAGGGATTCCTAAATACTGTGTGCTGGCACCTTGCTAGGCTCTAAGGAGGTAAGGAGGAATAAGACAGAGGGTCTTGCCCTCAGAAGTCCATACCCTAAACTGGTCGTTCTCATTCAAGGTCACTCTTACCTCCAGGGACATTTGGCAATACCTTGGGATACTTTTGGTTGTCAAGCCTGAAAAGTGAAAAAAGTGAAAGTGTTAGTCACCTCTTTGCAATCCCATGACTGTAGCCCTCCAGGCTCCTCTGTCCATGGAATTCTTCAGGCAAGAATACTGGAGTGGGTTGCAATACTGGGGTTGGAAAGCAATTATCCTTCAGTTAAAAATAAATAAAATTTTAAAAAGTAGTAGTATAGGAGTGCTTTTAATAAATAGGATATATTATAAGTGAGTGGTGGAGTAAAGTTGGGTAGTCATCTATAGAAAGATTTTTCTTTCAATAGGAGGAATAAAGAATGGCTTCATGGAGGAGGGGGAAAAAAAGAGAATACTGGAGAGGGTAGCCTTCTCCAG
The DNA here is from genome assembly GCF_003369695.1 of Bos indicus x Bos taurus. NCBI lineage: Eukaryota > Metazoa > Chordata > Mammalia > Artiodactyla > Bovidae > Bos > Bos indicus x Bos taurus. The sequence goes on along the minus strand of NC_040096.1, from coordinate 15,052,862 downwards.
ACCTAGGGATCAAACCTGGGTCTCCCACGTTACAGTCAGATTCTTTACTGAGCCACCAGGGAAGCCCTGGTGGCCTCTAAACAGTAGGTAGACACCAAAGGGAGCGCTCAGCATTGTCTGACGCACAGGACAGCCCTCCACAACCAAGAATTACTCACCCAGTCACATCAGTAGTGCCAAGGTTGAGAAACTCCGGTCTAAGTAGACCAGCCCAGGTGCAAAAGCAAAATGCACCAGTGCACCGCGGTGCGTGTGATGAGAATGAAATCAAATATTCTGCACCCAGGGGCCTACAATTTATGGTTATCAGTAGAAGGTCGTCCCCTGTCATCTTTTGTGCATTGTACAGGTATTTCTGCAAGGATTTGTGTTGGCAGCAAACATCCAGAGCAGATTGCTTCACAGGTATATACATGCATTACTGGGCTTCCCCAGTGGCTAAGCAGTAAAAGAATCTGCCCACAATGAAGGAAATGCAGCATGAGCCACAGTTTCGAACCCTGGGTTGGGAAGATCCCCTGGAGAAGGAAAATGGCTAATACATGTATTAAATACTTACCAAATTGTGTACTTTATATGCAGTTTATTATATGTAAATTATACCTCAATATCAGATCAGATCAGTCACTCATTCGTATCCGACTCTTTGCAACCCCATGAATTGCAGCACACCTGGCCTCCCTGTCCATCACCAACTCCCGGAGTTCACCCAGACTCACGTCCATCAAGTCAGTGATGCCATCCAGCCATCTCATCCTCTGTCGTCCCCTTCTCCTCATGCCCCCAATCCCTCCCAGCATCAGAGTCTTTTCCAATGAGTCGACTCTTCACATGAGGTGGCCAAAGTACTGGAGTTTCAGCTTTAGCATCATTCCTTCCAAAGAACACCCAGGACTGATCTCCTTTAGGATGGACTGGTTGAATCTCCTTGCAGTCCAAGGGACTCTCAAGAGTCTTCTCCAACACCACAGTTCAAAAGTATCAATTCTTCCGTGCTCAGCCTTCTTCACAGTCCAACTCTCACATCCATACATGACCACTGGAAAAACCATAGCCTTGACTAGATGGACCGTTGTTGGCAAAGTAATGTCTCTGCTTTTGAATATGCTATCTAGGTTGGTCATAACTTTCCTTCCAAGGAGTAAGTGTCTTTTAATTTCATGGCTGCAGTCACCATCTGTAGTGATTTTGGAGCCCAGAAAAATAAAGTCTGACACTGTTTCCACTGTTTCCCATTCTATTTCCCATGAAGTGGTGGGACTGGATGCCATGATCTTCGTTTTCTGAATGTTGAGCTTTAAGCCAGCTTTTTCACTCTCCACTTTCACTTTCATCAAGAGGTTTTTGAGTTCCTCTTCACTTTCTGCCATAAGGGTGGTGTCATCTGCATATCTGAGGTTATTGATATTTCTCCTGACAATCTTGATTCCAGCTTGTGTTTCTTCCAGTCCAGCGTTTCTCATGATGTACTCTGCATATAAGTTAAATAAGTAGGGTGACAATGTACAGCCTTGATGAACTCCTTTTCCTATTTGGAACCAGTCTGTTGTTCCATGTCCAGTTCTAACTGTTGCTTCCTGACCGGCATACAGATTTCTCAAGAGGCAGATCAGGTGGTCTGGTATTCCCATCTCTTGAAGAATTTTCCAGTTTATTGTGATCCACACAGTCAAAGGCTTTGGCATAGTCAATAAAACAGAAATAGATGCTTTTCTGGAACTCTCTTGCTTTTTCTATGATCCAGCAGATGTTGGCAATTTGGTCTCTGGTTCCTCTGCCTTTTCTAAAACCAGCTTGAACATCAGGAAGTTCATGGTTCACATATTGCTGAAGCCTGGTTTGGAGAATGTTGAGCATTACTTTACTTGCTTGTGAGATGAGTGCAATTGTGCGGTAGTTTGAGCATTCTTTGGCATTGCCTTTCTTTGGGATTGGAATGAAAACTGATCTTTTCCAGTCCTGTGGCCACTGCTGAGTTTTCCAAATTTGCTGGCATATTGAGTGCAGCACTTTCACAGCATCATCTTTCAGGATTTGGAATAGCTCCACTGGAATTCCATCACCTCCACTAGCTTTGTTCGTAGTGATGCTTTCTAAGGCCCACTTGACTTCACATTCCAGGATGTCTGGCTCTAGGTCAGTGATCACACCATCGTGATTATCTGGGTCATGAAGATCTTTTTTGTACAGTTCTTCTGTGTATTCTTGCCATCTCTTCTTAATATCTTCTGCTTCTGTTAGGTCCATACCATTTCTGTCCTTTATTGAGCCCATCTTTGCATGAAATGTTCCTTTGGTATCTCTGATTTTCTTGAAGAGATCCCTAGTCTTTCCCATTCTGTTGTTTTCCTCTATTTCTTTGCACTGATCACTGAATAAGGCTTTCTTATCTCTTCTTGCTGTTCTTTGGAACTCTGCATTCAGATGTTTATATCTTTCCTTTGATCCTTTGCTTTTCACTTCTCTTCTTTTCACAGCTATTTGTAAGGCCTCCCCAGACAGCCATTTTGCTTTTTTGCATTTCTTTTCCATGAGGATGGTCTTGATCCCTGTCTCCTCAATAAGGCTATTTTAAAAAATAAAGTGAAAAAATAAATCCAGTTATAAGAAAAAAAAAAAAAGGATCTTCCCAGTCAGGTTCCAGGTTCAGCCTCCTATAGTCTTCCATACATAAATTGTATTAATACAAGTACTGAGTGCTGTGCTACATCACTTCAGTCATATCTGACTCTTTGCAAACCCCTGGACTGTAGCCCACCAGACTCCTCTGTCCATGGGATTCTCCAGGCAAGAATACTGGAGCAGGTTGCCATGCCCTCCTCCAGGAGATCTTCCCAACTCAGGGATGGAACCTGTGTCTCCTGCGTCTCCTGCATTGGCAGGCAGGTTCTTGACCACTAGTGCCACATCTTTCAATCTCCATGAAAAGAAGAGTGCAGTCTTTGCATTTGCTGCACAAGGGAAGCATCCTTGCAGTTGATAGAACTCTGGCTTGTGGGACCCTCTGCTCTTCTGACTCTGGTTCCAGTTCCATCAAATTCCAGCCCTGTCAACAGGTCCTCAAGGCCCTCGGAACAGAGGGAACCCTGGATGAAGCCAGGAGGCGGCTTCGAGCAATGAGTATTCTTTTGCTTTCTCCTTTCTTTCTCATCTAAAGGCTCTAGCCCTTGACAAAGCTCTCCCAGGCAGAACTGTAAATGAGCCACTGAGTGACGCCCTGGGGAAACCCTCCCTGTGGGTAGTGCCTGAGGACCCACCCGGGGGACATAAATCCATTTTCCTGGTTTCTTTCTTGCCTCTCCCCACAAAGATGAAAAATAAAATGTAAAACAGGTTAGACAACTTCCTGTAATCACTTTTATACTTAAGAAGAGAAAACAGAAGTATCTAAAGGGACCAAACTGGCAGGCTAACCAAATAAGAATGCGGGAAGGTCAGAGCATGATGAGGGTTTTCATCCATTGGATGGACATCGGGCTCATTCAGAGCTGGCTTCTCCAGGCAGGTCGTCTTCCCAAAGAGGCGAGGGGCAAGGGGAGAGAAGAGGAGCCTTGATTCAGTCTCAGTCCCCACATCGGTGCTCTTAGGGAATCACTCAGCCTCTGAGCTGGTTTCCCAGGTGGCTCAGTGGTAAAGAGTCTGCCTGCCAATGCAGAAGACCTGGGTTCAATCCCTGAGTTTGGAATATCCCCTCAAGAAGGAAATGGCAATCCACTCCAGTGTTCTTGCATAGGAAATCCCATGGACAGAGGAGCCTGGTGGGCTATAGTCCTTGAAATGAAAGTGAAAGTCGCTCAATCGCGTCCGACTCTTTGCGACCCTATGGACTATACAGTCCATGGAACTCTCCAGGCCAGAATACTGGAGTGGGTAGCCTTTCCCTTCTCCAGGGGATCTTCCCAACCCAGGGATTAAACCCAGGTCTCTTGCATTACATGCAGATTCTTTACCAGCTGAGCTATCAGGGAAGCCTCTTGGGGTTACGAAAGAGTCAGACACAACTGAGCAACTAAAAAGCAATAACAACAGTCTCTGAGTATCATGAGCATCCATGCCCTGGTCAGCACAACAGGTCATGATGGTAGCTCAAACCCTTGTTTGGAGGATAAAGGCGTTTGGGTGTATGAGTGGGCTTTGAAAGTTAAACAGCCTTCTATGGTTAGTGTTAAATGCCAGGAGTCTGATGATAGCATTGTGGTCATGTCTTCATCTTTTAAAGATAGATCTTGAAATAATTATGGACAAAATGAGGTCTGGGGTTTGCTCTAACACAGAGGCAGGAGATATAGGTGGAATATACATAGAAAATGGACCATGAGTTGATGAAGGTTGGGACTAGTAATGGATAATCTGGACCTTCATTATTCTAGTCTGGACTCTCTACTTTTAAAATTTGAAGTTTTCCATTCTTTCAAATTATCTAGAAAAAACTTTTCTTAATGTTAATTTTGGCCACACCACATGGTATTTGGAACTTCCCCAACCAGGAATCAAGCCTGTACCCACTGTGTTGGGAGCGTGGAGGCTTAACCACTGGACCACCAAGGAAATGCTAGAAAATATTTTAGAAAAGAGTTTTGGAGGTTGATCCCACAACAGTGTAGATATACTTAACCCTTCTAAACTGTAGACTTCAAAGCGGGTAGGATGGTCAATTTTATGTGAATTTTACCACCATTATAAGTATAGATGGATATCTTTTAAAGTTAGTTTTTCAGATTGGTATGTTTGGGGCCAAGGGTGCACACAGAGATGCTGAGGATCAGAGAGAAGAAAGCTAGTCGGGATGAAGAGGGTGCTGCAACACTAAGCTGGGATTCTAGGACCAGATGAAAGGAAGGCTTCTCCCAGGTGGGGGTGTGCGGATAGGAGACGAGCTTTGGCAGTGCCATTGTGGGTGGCTGGCATGAGCTGGACCTTGAGGAGTGGGGGCTTACTAATAGGAGGGAAGGGGGAGGTGCCGTGGAGCCCCCACGCTCCTGCCCTGGGAGTGGAGGAGGCAGGCGGTGTGGCTCCCTGCTTGGGGAGGCTCACGCTCTGCAGGGGAAGCAGTCCAGAGAACACTGAGTCCTCCCGTTTGGCCACGATGCAGTGCAGATGGAAGGCGTTCAGAGGACAGTGTGGGCTCTCTGCATGCCCAGCTGAGTAATTATACTCCAGAACAGATGAAGTCAGAGCTGTCATCACTTCCTTTCTAGCCTTTTAAACAATACACGTCAGAGACGGACTCCTTTGAAGCTAAGCCTTACCTGTCTGGGAATCATTTTCCTCCAGCATTCCAGTCCACAGAGTGATGGGTGGCCCAGAGTGCTCTTCCCAATGGATGACGCTAACCCACCAGTGGAGGTGCACGTGAAGGATGCTGAGACAGGGAAGGGGGCCTTGGGCAGGCTGTGGCCTCTCTTCTAGTCCCAATTCTTCAACACCTGGGGCTACATCACTTCATCTCTGGGGCTCTCCACCTGTGAAATGAGCAAAGCCATCTCTGATGACCCTGGTGGTCTGCTCCATGGCAGAGTTTATGCAGACAGGCCATCAGGGTGGTTGGTCCCTGTGGGCAGATCACACAGCACATGTCTTTGTCGTGATTTGGGGGCCTGGAGGTGACGTGCGCTTGTTCCTTTTGCTGAGTAACTTGTACCAGAGCCTAAGTAGGTCCCTGAAAGTGGGCGCCCATCTTTCTTCCCCCTATTACTGAGAGTGTGATTAACAGCGACAATCAGTTCCTCCTTATGAGATGCACTGCTGTGTGAGATGCCTGGGTAGCAAAGACAGTGCTCGAACTTTGCTCTTTCCCTCATGGATTCCAGTAACTTCTCAGTTAATAGGTTTCAAAGGATTCTGGATGTGCCAAGTGGAGGCTTTGGGAAAGAACTGAGAAGTTCAACAAGCAGAGCCCCCGCTTCAGCCCTAGCCACCATTCACCACACATGCACACACACACAATTTTTAAAAAATATTTACTTAGATTTATTTATTTGGCTGTGCGGAGTATTAGTTGTAGCACACAGTGTCTTTAGCTGCAGCACGTGGGGTGTAGTTCCCCGACCAGGGATCAAACCCTGGAACCTTCACTGGGAGTGCAGTCTTGGGCACTGGACTCCAGAGAAGTACCCCCCACAACACACGCAAAATATTCTTTCTTTAAAGAAAATTATATTCATTTCCTGGAGTCATCACAACAGATTACCATAACCTTGGTGGCTTGGAAAAAGCAGAAATGTCTCTTCTCCTGGTTCTGGAGACCAAAAGTCTGAAATCAAGGTATCATGGTGCCGCACTCCCCCCAGAAGCCCCGAAAGAGCATCTTTCCTTGTTTCTTCCAGCCTCTGGTCCCCCTGGGCATCCTATGGTTTGTGACTGTATCTCTCCAGACTCTGGCTTCACATGGCCTTCTCTTCTCCATCTTGTGGTGTTATAAGGATACTTGGATTTAAGAGCCCTCCGGGGGACCCAGGATAATCACTTCTTTTTTAAAATTTTTATTTATATTTTGTTGGCTACACTGGGTCTTCGTTGCTGTGCACAGGCTTTCTCTGGTTGCGTTGAACAGGGGCTACCCTGTAGTCGCCACGCTCAGGCTTCCCATCGTGGTGGGTCTGGGCTTTCTCTAGTTGTGCTGAGTGGGTGCTGAACTGAAATTGTAGCGTTCAGGCTGCTCATCGCAGTGGCTTCTCTTGTTCTGGAGCACAGGCTCTAGGCACACAGGCTCAGTAGTGGTGGTGCGTGGGCTAAGTTGCTCTGTGGCACGTGGGATCTTCCCAGCCCAGGGTCTGAACCCACATCCCCTGCATTGGCAGGCTCATTCATATCCACTGTGCTACCAGGGAAGTCCCTAATTACTTCTTGAGATCCTTAATTAATTACATCTGCAAAGACCACTTTTCCAAATTGTGTTGACCAGGTCTGGAATGTGGACATACCTTTCAGTAGGGGCGAGGGGGTGTCATTCAGCCTACCATGAAACCTTGCATAGAGATCCATGCAGCAGACTGGAAGAGGCGTGGACCTCACAACCATAATCTGTGCAGTGCCCTCCACCTGGCAGCACTTGGCACCAAGGGGCAAGGCTGGAAACCAGAAGTGTAGTAGAGAGACTGCTTGGGGGGCTTCAGAGCCAAACCCTAGGCTGGGAAATGAGCCGCGGGTGAGACGACTTGGCCTGTCAGTTCTTGCCTCACCCCTTGACACCCTGCCCTATGGAAACGGATGGCAGGGGGTATGGAGACGCACCTGACTGCACAGCACGGTGGTCAGGAACCAGTGGACCAGGTGGCTAATGGCTTCCAGAAGCAATCAAGAGCTTCTTGAGTTGTAGTGGTCCAGGATTTTGCCCCCTCCCTGACTTGAGGGTACACCTCAAGCTTATTCTCTTCTAAGTGCTAGAACACAGTCCGTGTTAAACAGTCATGGTTTCCTCCCCACCCTGCACCACCCCTGTCTGCTTGCTCCATAAATTGGAGATGGGCAGAGGGGAGATGGGCTGCAGCCTGGCTGCTGCAGAGCAGGGCTACTGAACCACCACACCAGGAAACTTCAGGCTGCGTTGTTCTTTCCTGTGAGGGCCGTCCTGTGCATCGTAGGCTGTTCAACAGCATTCCTGGCCTCTGCCCCACAAGACTCCCAGCACCTGCTCTGACGGCCGCAGAGGCTGTGCCAGCTCTGTGCCGCTTCCCTGTCTCGCGCGGCGAGCAAGCGCTTCTGTCCAGTCTGTGCTTGCCTCACCGTGTCCTGTATTGATGACATCCCCCAATCCAATCAGCCTCCCGACCCTATCGGGAAACCACAGAGGAAATGAAGCTGGTGGGGCACGCTTGTTCTCGGGCGCTCTGCCGACTTCTGACGGCGACGGCTCTCTTCGCTGAGAACACGTGAACCCAGTGCTGAGTACCCCACCCTCGAATTCCACCAGGCTTCAAAATCAGTAGACCGTCATTTCAACAAGCAGCCAGGCCCCCTTAGTGATGAATCGGGGTGAAATTGGCCTGTCACTCCCAACCTCAAGCATCTTCCACTGTTCTCCAAGCAGAACCTCTGTCCCCGGGATACTGCTGGAGGTGAGGCTGGAAACGGGACAGTGCAGCCGCTGGGTCCCCCCATTGTGACCTTTGCTCCTGTCTGTCTTGCCCTGCGATGGGACCTCGGAATATCCAGCCATGCCTCTCAATGGAGAGATTTCTCTACCTTTTTTTAAGCATGCATTTATTTTTATTTTGGTTGTGCTGGGTCTTTGCTGCTGGGCTTGGGCTTTCTCTAGTCGAGTTGAGCAGGAGCTACTCTTCGTTGCAGTGTGCGGGCTTCTCCTGTTATGGAACACGGGCTCTAGGGTCGCAGGCTGCGGAAGTTGTGGCTCATGGGCCCTGGAGCACACTGGCCTTCTTTAGCTGCAGCTCGTGGGCTCAGCGGTTGCCACGTGCAGGCTCTAGGGAGTGGACTCAGCAGTCATGGTGCCAGGCTTAGTTGCCCTGCAGCATGTGGGATCCTCCCAGACCAGGGGTCAAACTCGTGGGAAATCTCTCTTCTGGGGCACCTTTCAGAGCCACAGTGCAATCCAATCCCCTGGCTACAGGACTCGGTTCTGATGATGGGATTTCTGCCCAGCTCCTGTCCCCGCCTTGTGAATACCCACTGGGCTTCTGAGCATTTGCTCAAGTGGAAGCCGTCCTACTCATATTCCGTGGGCCCGAATCCACGGATAACCTGATGGGCAGCACCCAGGGAGCCTCTGCCAGCCCATCCCAGCCTGCCTCTGACCCTGTGCTCACACTGGTCCACACTTGCCAGCCTTCTTGGGCACCAAGCTTACTGCTGATGCGTGTACCTCTCCCATTTGCTCTGAGCCCAGCCAGCCCCACCTGTCAGCGGACACTCAGTGGGGGACTCGCCAGGTCCCCACCTGCCTCAGTGACCCCAGCCTGCTCTCAGAGGCCAGTCCACCCAGCACTGTGTGGACTTGTACAGCCTGGCACCCCGACCCTGCCCATGGCACTGGCCATCCCAGATTTGGACTTTGTGTTGTAAAGTAGTGAACTCTGACTTCATCATCTCAAACAAGGGAAAAGTGTGATTCAACAAGCTTTAGGAAGATGAATCGAGTCAAGCACAGACTGTGTGGGTTGGGGAATTCAGGGCGCTGTGCTTGCTGAGTGTAACCAGTTATGCAAAGGCCTCTCTCCCCCTGCCCTGGTATTTTGGACCCAGTCGTGTTCTTGATGACACACCACGAGGACCTTCGCTGATGGCCGCAGGGCTGATGGCTGATGGCCACGTCATTTGCCCCAGCGTGTCTTCCTGCAGACAGGGAAGGTACCTTCACAGGAGCAGGTGGGGGACTGTCCTACCTTGCACAGCACAGGCACCTCCCCTCTCTCCTCCAATCCGTCCAGGGTTTGAGCAGGTGTCTGGCTCCCTCTGGTGATGTGAAGATGCTTGGGCATCCCCCATTTCCCCTGATGGTGGAAAGCACGCTTGCTGAGTGGAGGACCGGTAAACTAAGGGTCCCCAGAGAGCCCCCAGGCTGAGTAAATGTGTATCTCATATATACATGTGACACATATAGTCAGTATATATATGACACATACACTCAGCCCGAGGGGCCCTGGGGTCCAGTCTCTCCCTCTGGTCCCCCGAGCACACACCAGTTCCTTTAGAATAACTAGAAGTATTTTAATGACCTGTGACCCTTTCTACTGCCCTTTCTTCCTGCCCAGTGGTGGGTGGGAGAAAGTGCAGGATTTGGGGGCCCCCAGAACCCCGGCTCCTCTTTGCTTGTGTGACCACAGGCTGGTGACCCAGCTTTTCTGGGCCTTGGTTTCTTCCTTTGTAAACTGGAGGTGACAATAAGCAGGTCTCAGAGTTATCACGAGGATTCGATCATTTACCAGGTCTAGAGCACCCAACACCCAAGAGGTGCTTAATGAAGAATTACCTCATTATCGTAACCAGTAGTGGTGTCTGTGTGGCTGCATAAAAACAGAGTGAGCTTATGTTCCTGAGCAGTGAAGACCAATGAGGACCCTCCTGTGGACAGCGGAGCACTTTGGCGAATGAGATGGGAAATGCTTACTGAAGTCTGAGAGCTGACCTGCGGGAGCGCCATCCCCTCCCTACTCTGCAGGTGCTGGGCCTGACCTCCGACTGCGGGCCCTGCTGCCTCCCCAGGGCCTGGGCCTGTCCATGCGGTTCTCCAAGCCTCAGTGACCTCACAGTAGTGTCCTATCCCTCTGGGAGCCGCTCTGAGGCCGCTGAGAAGGTTCACTGAGGTTCCAAAGTCCTTTGAAGATACAGGCTGTGCCCATTGGGTTAGAAGATAGGAACTCTCTATCAAGTCTCTTCTCTTCAAGAAGCAGCTGGCAGAGGCCAGGGGAGGCTGCTCGGGGTCAAGTTCAGTGGGTCCACCTGGTGGTGATCCACTTATGGTGCTGGGGTCCAAGATGCAGCCCCCCGAGGGAGGGAGGCCGACCTGCATCTCACGCATGCGTGCTCAGTTGCTAACTCGTGTGTCTGACTCTTGTGACCCTATGGACCATCACCTGCCAGGCTCCTCTGTCCATGGAAATCTCTAAGAATACTGGAGTGGGTTGCCATGCCCTCCTCCGGGGGAGCTTTCTGACCCAGGGACTGCACCCATGTCTCCTACGTCCCCTACATTGACAGGCAGTTTCTTTACCACTAGCGCCACCTGGGAAGCCCCACATGCGTGCTCAACCAGAGACCCCGTGCCTTCAGTGGAGTTTAATTCATCCTATCCTCATCCCTCCCCACCCCCGGCCCCAGCCCTCTCTGAATCGCCACTGGTCACCCTGATCCTTTTCCCTCTGCAGCGGGATGTCTGGCCTCCAGGCTCACCCTCCTGACACATGGCTCTAGAGGACACACCGGGGCCCAGGAGCTGCCCGCGTTCCCACCGCCTGACCTCGGGGAGGCTGTGTCCGCCTCTCATCCTGGCCTCACCCCTCTCTGCCTGTGCCCACGCTCTCTCCCAGACCACCCTCTCCCCTCCTTCCCCAGTTTTCTTAAAACCTTTGTCTTTGTTCTTTTCTTAAAATTATTTATTTATCTGGCTGCTTTGGGTCTTAGCTGTGGCGGGTGGGATGTTTCGTTGTGGTGCGTGGGGTCTCTGGTTGTGGGGTGCAGGGTCCCTAGTTATGGGATGCAGGGTCTCTAGTTGTGGGGCACAGGCTCAACTGCTCCGAGGCATGTAGGATCTTAGTTCCCCAACCAGGGATTGAACCCACACCTCCTGCACTGCAAGGTGGATTCTTAACCACTGGACCACCAGGGAAGTCCCCGCTTTGTCTCTGTGGTTATTTCTGCTCCCCACTTGCTGTCCGTGAATCATTGGCAAGTCACTTCGTCTCTCCGTACCTCTGTCTCCTGGTGTGACAATATCTGGGAGTGTACCTGCTGGTAAGGCCATGGTGAGGATTAAACGCCTGGGAAGGCAGGTGCCCGGCCCTCAGCTGGCCATGTGTCTGTGCCATCCCCACCCCATCATTGTCACTTGTCATAACTTGACTTTGGTGCTCAGCAATGCTTATCTGGTTTTCTGCGGTTCTATCACACGGAAGCTCAGGCCCTGCATAAGAACCACTGGGCTTGGGTGCAGCATTCAGCCAACACCCTGGGTCAGCCAGAAAGTTCATTCGGGTATTTCTGAACAATGATACAAAAAACCAGAAACGGACTTTTTGGCCAACCCCAAACTTCCGTGGACACAGGGCGGGTTTCAGACATGATAGATAAGACGAGGCAGGAGGAGAGAGCCCCCTGCGGCTTTACCTGTGCTTCCAGCCCTATCCACAGGCTTCCCTGGTGGCTCAGGGAAGAGCCCTGAGTAAAGCATTCCTGGTAAAGAATCCGCCTGCAGTAACGGAGACCCGGGTTCAAACCCTGGGCTGGGAAGGTACCCTGGAGAAGGAAACGGCTACCCACTCCAGTATTCTGGCCTAGAGAATTCCATGGACTGTATAGTCCATGGGGTCGCAAAGAGTCGGATACCTCTGAGCCACTTTCACTTTCAGCCCTTCCTAGGGGGTGACACCCACTGAGGGCTACTTGTCAATTCCCTCCAGAAGCCTGGGCGTCCTTGGATGGTTTTGTTCATGTTTTGGGGCTGCACTTCTGCGTCTGGATGGCGCTCTGCATTTCCTAGGACCTTCTCACGAACTGTTACATGGGACCCTCACACCTGTCTCAGAAGGTATGTTGTTTGCTGCTGCTGCTAAGTCGCTAACTCTGTGCGACCCCATAGACGGCAGCCCACCAGGCCCCGCCGTCCCTGGGATTCTTCAGGCAAGAACTCTGGAGTGGGTTGCCATTTCCTCCTCCAATGCATGAAAGTGAAAAGTGAAAGTGAAGTCGCTCAGTCGTGTCCGACTCTTCACGACCCCATGGACTGCAGCCCACCAGGCTCCTCCATCCATGGGATTTTCCAGGCAAGAGTACTGGAGTGGGCTGCCACTCCAGTGTTGTTTACTAGGACTGCTTCAACAGACCAGCTGACTTACATGATAGGCACCGTGCAGCATCACTGCACAGAGGAACAGGCTCTCCCACCGTTCTGGAGGATGGAAGCCCAAGATCAGGGTGTCCTCCGGGTTGGTTTCTCCTGAGGCCTCGCTCCTCGGCTTGCAGAGGGGTGCCTTCCCCCATGTATCATGTGCATTTTCTCTGCGTGTGCCCCCTGGTGTCTCTTCCTCCTCTTCTAAGGATACCAGTTGTGGTGAATCAGTATCCATCCTAAAGAGAGTGAAAGTGTTGGTCACTGAGTCATGTCCAACTCTTTGCAATTGCATGGACTACAGCCTGCCAGGCTCCTCTGTCCATGGGATTCTCCAGGAAGGAATACTGGAGTGGGTTGCCATGTCCTTCTCCAGGGGACCTTCCCAGCCCAGGGTTTGAACCCAGGTCTCCGTTATTACATCCTGACCCAGGGATCAGAGCAAGTGTTCTGCATTGGCAGGTGGATTCTTTACCACTGAGCCACCTGGGAAGCCCCATTTTAGCTTGATCACCTCCTTAAAGGCCCTGTCTGCAAATACAGTGCCATTCTGAAGGACCTGGGGATTGGGACATCAACAAATGAATTGAAGGATGGGAGCGGGGGCCACAATTCAGCCCATAGCAGGAGGTAGGCAAGGCAGGTTGCTGCCAGTTTTACAGGCGGAGATGCCAAGGCTGAGAGAGGGTGAGTGCCTGGAGCCCTGCCTCCTGCTGCTGCCAGGAAGCCCAGGCTGAGGCTGGGAGGGCAGACGCTGGACTCCGGGCTCCTCCACACTCCACTGCCCCTGCTGGCGGCCGGCAGCGGGGACGACAGGAAGCTGTGAACCCAGCCACCCTGTGAGCTCAGACCATCTCTAGACAGGCCTTCTGGGAAGACCCTAGTCAGCTCGCAAACAGGATGTGGGCCTTTCAGGAAGGCGCTCCCTGCTGTTGATTTGAGTGGGTTTCCTGCCCGTGTGGCTTGTGGCTTCCTAGCTGTCACCCTGCTCATCACGTCTTCTCATCTCACCAGCCAGTGTGGTCTCAGCTCTCGGGGCCCCAGGGTTTTCCAGGGGTTTTCGTGGAACGTGGGTGAGGACGGGAGTGCCCTCCCTTCCCCGGAAGAGAGTCGCCCAGCTCCAGCAGTGCCTCCTGGTACCTGCCGTGTACAGAGAAGGCTATAGGGAAATTTGATGGTTGCTCCGTTGGTGATACAGGCTTCCCAGGTGGCTCACATGGTAAAGAATCTGCCTGACAGTGCAGGAGATGTAAGAGACGCGGGTTTGATCCCTGGGTCAGGAAGATCCCCTGGAAGAGGGCATGACAGCCCACTGCAGTGTTCTCTCCAGGAGAATCCCGTGGACAGAGGAGCCTGGAGGGTTACAGTACGTTGGGTCACAGAGTCAGACAGGACTGAGCATGTCCGTCTGTGATATGTCAGCCCCTCGGGGGCACTGACTCGGGGACCCTGTGCTGTAGTTGGGTGCACAGTTGTGGCGACATGCAGGACCACTCTGGCTGGCGGCACAAGAGGGACTTGGGTTCCGCCTCCAAGCTCCGTGTACAGTCTGGCCACGCTCGGTTCCCAGCCACCCCTCCATCTCGCAGGCCTGACATCAGATGGTGTTGACATCCTTCCCTTTTGCCACGTGTCCACATGTGTTTTGGGGTCCCAGCTGGTTCCTTGCACAAGGTCATCAGAAGCAGAGCCCAGAGGTTCTCAACTTGGCTGCACAAAGAATCACTTGGAGATCTTGGAAAAAAGCCCACTGTCTCGGCTGCACCCCGGACCAGCTCCATCAGATCTTGCAGGAGGTGGGCAGGACTGAGGCATCAGTATTGTTTTTAAGTTTCTCAGGTGACTCCAATACATGACTTTGAGACCCAGGGACCTAGCCGGCCTTGGAGGCAACAGGTACGATCCTGTGGGCGGGGAGGGGCATGTAAGTTCTGGCATGTGCCATGAAGCCTTAGCAGCTTGGTGTCTGGTTTATAAACTTTGCCATGAGGATAATTCTATGACACAAATTGCATTTAGCATCTAGCCCCTAATCTGTGTTTAGGGGATGGTCACCCTCTCCTCCTCTCCCCGCCCCCCCACCTCCCCCTCAGAAATAAGCAAGGTCAGTTACGTCACGCTGTCAGGCTGCTGCCAGCAGGCACTGGATAAATAGGTATCGCATGTTTTGCAGGCTTCCTGTTGTTCATGCATTCATGTTTTATTAATGCACATATGAAGCCGAACGTCCCCTTCTTAGGGGAGAAATTGCAGCCTGCAGGTTTCAAGATGGAAGAATACATTAGTGTAAATCGAGGGCACGGAGGCAAGTGAGAGACGAGAGCAGCAGTGCTCTGATGAGGGTTTGGTGGGCAGGTGGACACGGAGGACGAGGATGATCTGGTCGGTGTGTGAGGTTAGGACTCTGTCTTCTGGGCTGGTGCTGCCCTCTTGTGGGCAAGAGTCACAGTCCACCCCAGCTGCTCTGTGAGGCAGATACCCTTTTTTTTTTTTTTTTTTTTTAAACTTTTTATTTTGCATTGGAGTATAGCTGGCTCATACCTACAAAGAATCTGCCTGCAATGCAGGAGACCCTTGTTCAATCCCTGGGTCTGCAAGATCCCCTGGAGAAGGGCATGGAAACCCACTCCAGTATTCTTGCCTGGAGAATCCCCATGGACAAAGGAGCCTGGCAGGCTACAGTCCATGGGGTCACAAAGAGTCGGACGCGACTGAGTGACTAACACACGGACACACATAGCCAATTAACAAGGTTGTGACAGTTTCAGGTGAATAGTGAAGGGAGTCAACAATACATACACATGTGTCCATTCTCTGCCCAGTTCCCCTCCCATCCATGCTGCCACATAACATTGAGTAGAGTTTCTTGTACTGTACAGAATGTCCTTGTTGGTTATCCGTTTTAAATATAGATAAAGACAGATATTCTTAATCTAGACTCAGCATTGGCAAATGAGTCATTGGGAAATCAAGAAGTGTGACCAGGGTCTCAGCCTAGGTCTGGCTGATTCCAGAGACTTCACTGCTGTACCATGATGTCGTCTGTCCTTTCTCTAAGAACCTAAGTGATGATCCTGGAGGCCTGTGTTCAAATCCACCTCCAGCAAGTACTAGCTGTGTGGCCTTGGGGCAATCGATTAACCTCTCTGAGCTTCTGTTTCTCATCTGCAAAAAGAGTTTCACAATATGTACCTTACCAAATGGCCATGAGAATTTTTGTTTGACCTCAAGTACACAGAAGGGAAAAGACTTGAAGAGATTGTCTCAGGATGCTCAGTTCAGTCGCTCAGTCATGTCTGACTCTTTGTGACCCCATGGACTGCAGCACACCAGGCTTCCCTGTCCATCACCAACTCCCAACAGTTACTCAAACTCATGTCCATTGAGTTGGTGATGCCATCCAACCATCTCATCCTTTGTCATCCCCTTCTCCTCCCACCTTCAATCTTTCAAGCATCGGGGTCTTTTCCAATGAGTCAGTTCTTCACATCAGGTGGCAAAGTATTGGAGTTTCAGCTTCAGCATCCGTCCTTCCAATGAATATTCAGGACTGATTTCCTTTCCTTTTTTCCTCAGGATGATAGGATATTAGTAAATCGTTCCCTTTTCTGAATGTATTACTCTGTTTTTTTTTTTTAACTAAAGTGCAGTTGGTTTATAATATTGTGTTACTTTCAAGTGTATAGCATAGTGATTTTCTTTTCAGATTATATTCCATTATAGGTTATTACAAGATACTGGGTGTAATTCCCTGAGCTATACAGTAAATCTCTGTTGCTTATCTATTTTATGTACTCTGATAATGAAATGGAGCTTCCCTGGTGGCTCAGATGGTAAAGAATTTGCCTGCCAGTGCCGGAGACATGGGTTTGATCCTGGGTTGGGAAGATCCTCTGGAGAATGGAATGGCAACCCACTCCAGTATTCTTGCCTGGGAAATCCCATGGACAGAGGGGCCTGATGGGCTACAGTCCATGGGGTTGCAGACAGTAATATACAACTAAGCAACTGAGCACACACAATAGTGAAATATCTGAATGCATTACTTTCATAATCAGACAAAAACAAAGGATTCATTAGACCACTCTCCTTTGAAAAGAGGTCAAAGCACTTACCACTGTGTACCAGCCCAATGAGACACCATTGGAGAGACGGTTGTCTTTTCTCAAATCAGGCAAATATCAAGCAAATTTCAGGATCCCTCCAGGGAACACCGTAGACTTCCCCTGAAGGGGCCTTTCTCCTTGTCAAGCATAGAAGCCTGAGCTCCCCCTCGCCCTCCCCCCCACCCTAGCTCAGTGCTGCCTCAGTCTTTGCTAAGAAGCCAGGGCTGTCACCTGAGATCCCAGTGTCCTAGGGCACCCTCCCTCCTCACAGCCGGGAAGGGATCCAGGTGCCAGGCATCGTGGCTTCGAATCATATTAGCTTCTTCCTTCACTCTTGCCATGAAGCCAACCGAGAAATACCTGGCCCCTGAAATTCCCTTTACTAGCACCTTAAGTTCTATTGAAATAGAGAATTCTCTTCCTTAAAAGTATATTATTGGGACTTCCCTGGTGATCAGTTGGTTTTAAATCCATCTTCCAGTGCAGGAGACGTGGGTTCAATCCCTAGTCAGGAAACTAAGATCCCACAGGCTGCAGGGCAGCTAAGCCCACATGCCTCAGCTACTGAGCCTGAGTGCCACAGCTAAAGAAGCCCGCATACCACAGCAAAGACCCAGCTTAGTTAAAAAAAAGTTTCTAAAACATTTTCTTTACAAAATCTTATCATTTGTTTCCAGGCTGTGTTGTATATTGTTTTGTGTGCTTAGTCACTCTGTCGTGTCCGACTTTGCGACCCCATGGACTGTAACCCGCCAGGCTCCTCTGTCCATGGAATTCTCCAGGCAAGTATACTGGATTGGGTTGCCATGCCCTCCTCCAGGGAATCTTCCCAACCCAGAGACTGAACCCAGGTCTCCCATATTGCAGGCATATTTTTTACCGTCTGAGCCACCAGGGAAGCCCAAACCCGAATCTACTGAGAGTGGTGTTCAAACCTACATGGGCACTATCCCATTGGATCTTAAGTTCAATGCCCTAATCACTCAACGATCTCGGTTGCTACATATTCTTTTAGAAAGAAAGAGAAATAGAAGTCGCTCAGTTGTGTCCGACTCTTTGTGACCCCATGGAATGGCCCACCAGGCTCCTCTGTCCATGGGATTTTTCAGGCAAGAGTACTGGAGTGGGTTGCCATTTCTTCTCCAGGGGATCTTCCCGATCCAGGGATCAAACCCAGGTCTCCCGCATTGCAGGCAGATGCTTTACTGTCTGAGCCACCAGGAAGAGCACTCTTTAAAAAATTAACCTTTTCTATAGGGACAAACTAGAAGGGAATATCTAAATGAATAGGAGTGTTTCTCTTTGGATGGTGAGAGATGGTAGTTGTACCGCCTTCCTTGTAATAAAAATAGCTCAAATCTACTAAACAATTACTGTATGCCAGGCACTGTGACACGCACTCATGACATGCATTCATCACTTCAACCTTGGAACAACCCTAACCTTGCAAGGTAGGAACTATTGTTACCCCAGTCTCAGGTGAGGGCCCAGAGGCCCAGAGAAGGTAATTAACCTTCCCAAGGTCACACAGCTAATGAGCGGGCCCTCTCTGTGTTCGTGGGCCCTGTGTTGCGGTGCCTCTCCATCCTGGCTTTATTCTCAGATCATTCTTCAGTGAACGTGTGCAGCTTTTATGATGAGGAAAAGAGTTTTTGTTTTCAAGTGAACCTGTCTGGTCCCACCAATACAAAAACATTGAAAGACCCCACGTGCCGCAACTAAGACCGGGCACAACCAAGTTAATTAATAATGGAAAGAACACATGGGAGAAATACAATGCAAATGCAATAATGCCCAAAGGAAATACGGGAATAGTGACATTTCTATGTATTATTCTGTGTAGTCCACATTCTTTGAAATAAGCATCTCTTACCTAAGTAACCAAAAAAGTAAAACCTGTAAAGCAGAAAAGGAAATCCTGCTGCCAGAAGTACCAGCAAGGAGCATAACAGCTACTGTTTTTTGAGAACCATCTATGCTCCAGGAAAGATATTATCTGGAGCCTTTGTCGGGTGCTAATGCATTTGCTTCCTAAAGGCTCCTAAGAAGCTGGGGATTGTCGTGAGCCCATTTTACAGAGTTGGAAACTGAGGTACAGGGAGCATTTGTGCTGCGCTCACAGACACACAGGGCACATTGGAGCCTGCCGCTGTGCTTCCTGTCACGTGCTGACTCAGCCTTCAGCCAGGTATCATCCCTGCCCTGGTCCACCCGTGACCCTCAGAGATATTACTGGATGCATCTGACTACAGAGTGAGTGGATGCGCTGGGAGAAACCCCTGGGCTTCTGGATTGCCTTTTTTGCTTTTGCTTCCAGAAATATACAGAGTTTGTGCCTTCTGCTCCTTGGGGACAGCCTTTGCCCCTGTGTCCCTGTCTTGATGGGCTCTTGGCACAGAAGCCAGGCCCTGTGTCACACTCCAGCAAAGAAAAGGATGAAACTTGGAGGGGAGAGTCGGCATTTTCTCTTTCACGGGGTACCACGTGTGCAGCTGTCGCTGAGTGACAGGCCTCCTCCACCAGGGGCCAGGAGAGAGCAGGCCTTCAAGTGGGCCTGGCTGCAGAAGACTCGGGGCCCACTGAGCAGGGAAACGGGGCACCCACAATGTATTTCCTTTCCCTGGGGTCTGCTAGCTCTTCTCCACCCAGCATAGCCACAGAGCATCCGTGGAGACCAGCATCTCTGACGTGCTATATCTGGACTGGGGTCACATTGGGCCCTTACATCTGCCTTTATTCACCCCTCCCCACAGGCGCTGTAAAATACATCTTATTACCATCTGCTGTTTTCAGATGTGAAAACACAGAGAGGGCGAGGGGCTTGCCCAGGGCTGCCCACAGTCACATGGTGGTACCAGGATTCATACCCACTTCCGGAACCAGATGGCTTCTGTCTGCGTCCTCGTGGTGTGAGGTGTGAGAAGCAGGTGGCTACCTGTGAGCGGCAGGGTTTGGGGTTGGGTATGGTTTTCCCTCTTTAATGTTGTTACCTGCTGGAGCTGGCTGGATACCCGTGCTGCAGGGGGCACGGGGGTCAGCTGTCCCTGGAAGCCAGGGGCCCTGGAGCGAGCTGCCTAACCTCTGTGAGCCTCAGTTTCTTTTTGGATACAGCTGTGGTGAAGGCAGCTGCCTCGTTGCCTTGGTAGAAGGAATCGTGAGATAACGATGAGATAATGGATATAAATCGCAAAGTCCAGTCCCTGGCATCACATCAATACAGTAAGCACTCGATAAAGAGTCAATAGCCATTTTGCTATAGGTATTTATATACACACGTGTGTGTGTATGGAATGTAATAACCGTGTTTTTGTGCAGAGAAAATATTACAACCTAACAAATTGTTGTGAAACAAATATCTACATAGCCTGAAAATAGACCAAATTCAAAATCAATGCCTAAGAATCCACCCCGCCCTACCACCCCCCCACCTCTGCCTCCTCCATCATAACTCCCTCCTTCCCTCCAGGGCAACAGTAACCACCATCCTGACTTCTCTATTATTTATTACCCTGTTTTATCTTTACAGTTTGACTTCCTAGCTGTATATCTCTCCATGGTTTAATTTTGCTGTTTTCAATTTTGTGTAAGTGGAATTACACCAGGGGGTATTCTTGCCCTTGTTCTTTTGGAATTATATCTTTTAAAATGAATCCGTGTTATTGATGATATGCTTTCTTTGCTGTATAATAATCCCATTATGTGAAGAGGTCACAGCTTGTTTCTCTGTTGTCCTGTTGATGGCATTGGTTGTTTCTAGTTCGAGGGTCTTGCAGTGTTGGGATGAGCATTCCTGGCTGTGTCTCCCAGTGCATTTCAGACTTTTCTGTAGGGTGTCTGCCTAGGAATTAGGTTTGTGGGTCATTGGGTGAGTTCCTCTTTAATTTTATAGACACTGCCAAAGTTTTGCCAGAGTGGTTGTCTAATTTACACTCCTACCAGCAGTGTGCAAGAGTCCAGATCACCTACATCCTTGCCAACACTGGGTACTGTCAGGCTCTTCAATCAGCTGAAAATCTAGTGACATTTCACTGGTCTTATAATTTACACGTCCCTGAATTCCAGTGAAGTTGAGCATCTTGTCATGTTCCATTGTTCATTTGAGTTTCCTCTTTTGTGAAGCATCTATTAAGGTTTATGGCCCTTTTCACTGCTTTGTCTTTTTCTTTCCTAATTTTAAAAAATAATCGTATTTATTTGGCTGCACTGGGTCTTCACTGCTCTGCAGGCTTTTCTCTAGTTGCGTGAGCCAGGGCTACTCTCTGGTGGTGGCGCATGGACTTCTCACTGCAGGAGCTTCTCTTGTTGCAGAGTACAGGCTCTAGAAGGCTCATGCTTCAGTAGGTGGAGCTCCCAGGCTCTGGAGCACAGGCTTAGCAGTTGCGGTGTTGCCCCTTGACATGCGGGATCTTCCCAGACCAGGGATCAAATCCATGTCTTCTGCATTGACAGGCGGATTCTTTACAGCTGAGCCACCAGGGAAGCCCTACAACTGGTTCATCCTCTTCTCATTGATTTATAAAAGTTTTTAAATATGGTCTTGATGTGAACTGTCTGATTCTCCTATACATGTTTTTAAGGATGTATGTTACATGTATATTTTCCCACATCTTAGATTTCTTAATGTGCTCTTTTGATGAATCTAAGGAATGACCTTCTTAATTTTAATATAGACCAACTTGTCAAGCTTCTCTTTTAGTGGTTTGCGCTTTGTTTGGTTTAAGAAATCTCTCCCTGCCCCCAACATTGTGGCAGTACTTTTGTCTGTTATCTTCCAGCAACTTTATTGTTTTGTTTTTCTCACAGGTCTCTGATCTGCCCGGAATTGATTCTTACATGTGTTGGGCAGCTGATTTTTTCCCCTAGGATTTCAAGCTTACTTAGCACCATTTATGGAAAAACACATCCTTTCCCCGACTGCTTCGTATGCACACTTTCCCATAAATTAGGTGTCCACACAAGTGTGGATCCGTTTCTGGGCTTTCTCTTCTGCTTCACTTGCATATTTGCTATTTCTTGTGCCAGCAGCACTCTCTTCTCATCATTACAGCTTTAAAAGCAGGCCTAATGTCCAGTAGGGCAAGTCTTGCCAATTCTTCTTCTTCTTGCAAGGTATCCAGGCTGGTCTTGGCCCTCATTGTTTCTATGAACAATTTAGAATCAGCGTGTCACTTTCTACAGACACACAAAAGATGTTCTTTAGTATTATTATTCATAACATATATCAGTAATAATAATAAAGTTGATTAATTCTTCCTGGACCAGGAAATTCCAAATACATAGAAGTCTCCATTTGGGTTTGGCAGATTTTTCTGGTTCTGCATGCCTGGCCTGACTTCTTGCTAGAGACTGTCATGTCAGGCCCCTTGGCACACTGCATCTAGAAGGAGGTGCCTCCCCAGTGCTGGGAGAGACACACACAGAGAACACTGTCCCAGGAAAAGCAGGAGGGACTGAGTCCCAGTCAATACCAGGTCTGAAAAATGACCTGCAAAAATGTCCCATGGTCACATAATTAGCAAGCAGATTTGTGCAACCTCTTGTTCTTAGAGGTTCACATGTGTATTAGCAGGTGTTAAGCTCTGAGGTTATCCTCACATTTGCTTAACAATTGTATTTGTTTGCCTATCACTGCTGTAAAAAGTTACCACAAATTTAGTGGCTTAAGGTAAGCCATATATGATCATACATTGTGGGTCAGAAGTCCACAATGGGCCTCACTGAGCTAAAAATGAGGGTGTTGGCAGGACTGCCTTCCTTCCAGAGGATCGTTTCTGGAGGGGAGAGCCCATTTTCCTTCCTTTCCCAGCTCCTGAGGGCACCCACATTCTGGGGCTCAAGGCCCTGTCTTCCGTCTGCAAAGCCAGCTGTGACTATTCAAGTCTTTCTCATGATGCCACGGCTCTGGTTCTGTGGTCTCATCTTCTATGACTCTGAGTTGCCTTCTTCCTCCTTCCACGTTTAAAGGTGATTACATTTCCAGAGTCTATGGAGTCACAAAGTGTTGGACATGACCTAGTGACTAAATAACAAAAGTGTGATTACAGTGGCCCACAGGGGTAATCAACATGATCGCTTTA
This sequence comes from Bos indicus x Bos taurus, assembly GCF_003369695.1. Taxonomy (NCBI): domain Eukaryota; kingdom Metazoa; phylum Chordata; class Mammalia; order Artiodactyla; family Bovidae; genus Bos; species Bos indicus x Bos taurus. Next base: position 15,030,177 of record NC_040096.1, on the reverse strand, counting down.
TTTTAAAGTCAGCTGATTAGTGACCTTAATTCCATCTGTAGCCTTTGTTCTCTGTGGTCAGTTATGATTACAGGTTCCAGGGATTAAGGCATGGACATCTTCGGGGAGTCTTGTTTTGCCCTCTGCACGATGGAAGCCTTAGCCTGCAAGCCCACTCACCCCAGCCTGCTAGCGCGTATAATGTCGAGCTCTGTGATTTACAGCGCACGGCACAGTGGGCGGTCTTTCTCTAGCTTCGCCCTCTTAGGCCCTGTCCTCTTCAGCACCGACATCATATGGTAGGTCAATTTGTTTATGGCCTTTCTTCTTCCAAAATACAAACTCCACAAAATAATCAGGGACTTTTTCTGTTTTGTCCACAGTCATATCTCAGCTCCTCGAGCAGTGCCTGGCACCTGTAGGTTCCATTATGTATTATTTTTCTCTTTCTTTTTTAGTTTTAAAATTATGAAAATATGATAACACTTTTACGGGAGACTGGGAAAATACAGAACAAAATCACATATAGTTCCAGTATATATTACAATTTTTTTTAAGTAGATAAATTGAGATTTTTAGTTGGAGTTTCGAATGGTTGGAAGTCTCTCCAGTAAGACAGCGAGCTTCTCCAGGGCAAATCCTTGTCCAGTTCATCTCTTCTTCCCCAGTGTCCAGAGGGGGCTGGTTCTAAGTCAGAAAATTGTACAACATGGGTGGCAGGTTTACAGCAGAGAGTCCCAAACTTTCTTGGTTCATTATACCCTTGAAGTGAAGTGAAAGTCACTCAGTCATGCCTGACTCTTTGCGACCCCATGGACTATACCGTCTAAGGAATTCTCCAGCCCGGGATACTGGAGTGGGGAGCCGTTCCCTTCTCCATTGTACCCTTAGTGTTTGATTTTTCACAGAGCCCTGCGTCTGCAAGATATACCCAGTCTTTGTGGCTTATCAAGCTGTTCGCTTCAAATGACTTAATGTAATACTACTACTACTACTAAGTCACTTCAGTCGTGTCTGATTCTGTGTGACCCCATAGACGGCAGCCCACCAGGCTCCCCCGTCCTGGAAAAATAAGACACATTACTTGAAAGAAAAAATATTTATGTTTTTGTTTTTTTAAATTTTAAAAAGTATTTATTTCCTTGGCTGTGCTGGATCTCAGTTGTGGCATCTGGGATCTTGTTCCCTGACCAGGGATTGAACCCAAGGCCCCTGCACTGCCACCAGAGAGGTCCCATCTATTTCATTTTTAAGTAAGCACAATTACTAATAGGCTGTGTGTCCCTGCTGGGAACTACACAGCTTCTTAAACCTTGGAATCAGGTGGGACTCCACCACCCTCATATCCTGTGTTCTGCATTGATTTCCATGTTTGCTGTTTATCACAGCAACTACTCAGTTCACTAAGACAGGATGTAGTTGAATGTAGCTCAATCCAGTGTTGAAACCATCAGCTACCTTGAGCGGGTAGTGGCGAGTAGTTGTACAAGTAGCATCTGACAAATGTCAGATATCACTGGGTTTCCCTCGAAAACTTAAAACATTTTGCTGCACCCCTGTGAGTTCACAGTCGTATCCTGGTGTGCCTTGGCCCACAGTTGGGGAACTGCAGATTTACACTACCCTAATTTACAGAAGGCCTGTGTTCAGAGCAGGATGCCAGAGTTTGATCATCATGGGAGTCACTCCATCCCCTCTCCCTTCGTTCAGTCATCATGTCCCTGGGAAGCCAGGTTAACATCAGAATGCTCTTGGCGGGTGGGCAGTCAGAGCATGGGGTGGACTCTGGACGGCCAGTCTGTCTGGACCCTCGTGAGACTTGAGATCACGGCTGCCTCCTACTTCCCTCTCTGCGACCTGGCCTACCCCCAGCTCCAGCCCCTCTTGCCTGCTGCTGGTTTTAGTAAATGAGGCATGGGAGGAGAGGGAGGACTGGGAACCCAGGTGTGGTGGCCTTCGTTATAGAGGAAGAGACATAAGGGACGCCTATTTAGTATTTTCATGACTCTTTCTAGGTGCCAGACCCTGTTCTCAGAGCTTTACAGATACGAGGTCATTAAGTCCTCCCTGCGGAGTAGGCCTCGTATCATTCCCATTTTACAGATGGGGAAAGCTGAGGCACCAGGAAGTGACTTCCCCAGAGCGCCCAGAGCTAGGAAGTGGTGGGCCTGGGATCTGCACCCAGGTGTCCCCTGCTATCTCCTGAGCTGTCTGAGGGGATGAGAGAAACACGGCTGCGGGGCACACTGCGCTGCCTCCTGGCTCCTTTGTTGGGAAGGGAGGTGCTGAACCTTTCCTTCTGCTGTGAAATGGGCCCAGGAGACTCCCCCATCGAGGTCACTGAATGGATTACAGGAGATTAAGCTTGTAAAGCAGCGGGCTTAGAGTGGCAGCACAGGAGGGGGCCACTCTCCTTTCTCTGATCTCTGCCTCTCAGGCTCCCCTCCCGAACATACAGCCTGGCAGACAGTAGGGGGCAGCAACGCGCCACTGAGTAACCTACACCCCCACCCCTCACCCCACCCCGCTACAGCGACCCCAGGACCTGGAGGTCCTCACCATTCAACACAGGGATGCTGGGTGGATTTTAGCGCTGGACCGTCTGTCTTCTTAGGCAGAGCGGCTGTGTGTTTTGTTTGGTTTGGTTTTGGGGAGGTGGGGGGTGGTTGCTAAACAAGAACAAAATCACAGCCTGGTGGGATGAATGGACAAGAGAGTGAGGAAGCACATTCCAAAGTGCCTTTCTGTAAGATCACAGCCGACCTCACAGGCTGTCAGGGGAACAGCATCCTCTGCAGACCCAGGACTGTGCCCTCTGATGCTGCGTGATCTGAGCTGTTACCCTGAGATATTTCTGCAGCAGAAAGGGTGCTTCCTGATGCATGAAGCCATCCCCACTACTGGATCATCCCTTGGAGAACATTCTGGAATCTGTTGCTACTAGAGGTTCAGTTGGCATATCTCTGAGGAAGAGCTGCTTTTTAAAAAATGCACCCAGAGACCATGGATAGCTGTATGTGTACGGCTGAGTCCCTTCACTGTTCACCTGCAACTATCCCAGCATCATTTGTTCATCGGCTGTACCCCAATACGAAACAAAAGGTTTAAAATAAAAAAGATAAATTAAAGATGTCCCCAGAGATTTCAAACAAGGAGGGGGTGCCCGTTGCACAAAAATGCACGTCATACATCTTTTTGTTTGTTTGTTTTGGGGATGAGATTCTATGACTTTTCTTTTTTTCATAATTTATTTATTTTTATTTTTTGACTGTGATTTGTCTTTGTTGCTACACAGACTTTTCTCTAGTGGCAAGTCGGGGCTGGCTGCTCTCTAGTTGCCGCGCATGGGTTTCTCATTGCTATGGCTTCCCTTGATGCAGAGCGTGGCCACTAAGGCGTGCGGGCTTCAGTAGTTGTGGCACGTGGGCTCAGTAGTTGCTATTTCCAGGCTATAGAGCACATGCTCAGTACTTGTGGCTCCCAGGCTGGCTCCAGAGCACAATGGTTGTGGCACACGGGCTTAGTTGCTTCGCGACATGTGGGATCTTCCAGAATCAGGGATCGAACCCATGTCTCCTGCATTGGCCGATGGATTCTTTACCCCTGAGCCACCAGGGAAGCCATGCTATCGGGTTTCTTTGGGAGAGAGTTCTGTCCTGTTAAAATGGAGAGCCACAGTCCAGCATTTCAGAGACCCGAGCCCTGTCCTAGAGGAACCGGATGGAGCGGTCACCTTGGCACGTGGCTCCGCTGCAGTGGCCTCTGCCTGTTGGAGCTACCAGAACGGATGGCTGACCTGTCTGGGCCCCACAGGGCTCCTGTGGGCCCCTGAGCTTGAGGGATGCCCCCCGTTTGTGTCATAAGTTGCAGAAGGACAGGGCACCCAAGGCCTGGAGTCTCCAGCTTCCCGTGACACTGGCCTGTCCACACTCTCCGCTGCCCCCACGTTGGGGAGGGGCAATACACTCTCAACACCAGCTCTGAAGCTCATTGGCTGTTTCTTTTCCTTGACACTAAACGCTGGGTCCTTTGACCTATTCAAGATTATAATTTTTATTGTTCACTCTGTGGGGGATGGAGCAGTGATTGTTACATTGATTGTGGGGGTATTTAATTTGCATGCAAAGAAGCATGTTACCATGTGAGGAGGGGGCGGGGGTGGTGGTGCTGGAAGTCGGAGCAAATGCCAGGAGCATGGAAGGGGAGTCAGAGGGATGGTTCTGGGCAAGAGAATTGTGTCCCTGTCTTCAAGTCCCTTTCTTTGGGAACGGCCTGAGTAGTCAGTTTACTTCTGACCAGTGGCTCCCCTCTGCCTTCATCTGTGTCCTGCTCAGGACATAACTGGTTTCAGGATTTGCCCTGAAGCAGCAAGTCCCTCAGTCTCCCTTGGGTGCTGCTCTTACCTTGGACACCCCCTGTCCACACTCTTGACCCTGTATCTTTCTCAGCATCTCTTCCTGCTTCCCTTTCCTTCATCCATCGAGTAGAGCCAAGATCACTCTTCTCCCTAACTCGGCCCAGCTAAGGTCAATCCTCCTAATTCTTCTAGCCCATCTTTGAAAGATTCCCTACATTCTAGACCCTTCCAAAAATACCCCCACTTCTCTCAGTTTTCTCTGTTCAGTTATTTCAACCTAAGTTGTGACAAACCAGAGCAAGTGTTGTAATAAAGTAGGTTTGCTGCTCTCTGGATTCCTATAAACAGGAATAACTGGGAGACCAGGCTCACCAGCTGGGTACAGGAGTGGCTATCTTGAGACACTTGAACTTCTAGATTGCTCCAAATCTAAGAGTAGGATTTCACTGAGGGTGGATTCATTCCTCAGTGGAATTCACAGGATTCCATTCCTGTGATGGAAACCATCCTCTTTCATCCCTTCCTTCATCAAACAGCATTCTTTATAAGACATCTTTAAGTACTTGCTTTGGGATTCTGGGTTCTGGTCTAAAAGTGAAAAAGACCTGGTTTCCTTTGCCAAGTATGTAGAAATCAGCCAAGCTCCTGTCTAGAGTTCTTTTTCCTTTGAGTATAGTTGCTTTACAGTATTGCCTTAGTTTCTGCTATACAGCAAAGCGAATCAGTTATATGTATACATACATCACCTCTTCTTTAGGTTTCCTTCCCATTTAGATTACCACAGAGCACTGAGCAGAGTTCCCTGTGCTACACAGTAGGTTCTCGTTAGTTACTAATTTCATACATAGTATCAATGGTATGTGCCATGCTGTGCTAAGTCACTTCAGTCGCGTCTGACTCTGTGTGACCCCATAGACTGTAGCCCCCAGGCTCCTCTGTCCATGGGATTCTCCAGGCAAGGATGCTGGAGTGGGTTGCCGTTTCCTTCTCCATCAATAGTGGATGTGTGTCGATCCCAGTCTCTGAATTAATTCCACCCCACCTTCCCCCTTGGTATCTGCATGTTTGTTCTCTGTCTGTGTCTCTCTTTCTTCTTTGTGAATAAGATCGCCTGTAGCATTCTTTAGATTTCACATATATGCATTAATGTATGGTATTTGTTTTCCTCTTTCTGACTTACTTCATTCTGTATGACAGACTCTAGGTCCATCCACATCTCTGCAAAAGGCACCATTCCATTCCTTTTTATGGCTGAGTAATAGTCCCTTGGTTTCTTTAGTTTTGTTTTCTTCTCCCTTCCAAGTCAGTGAGCTCCAGGAAGGTTTGGATTTTATATTGTTTGTTTCAACACTGAGTCCTCTCCCTAAGAAGGCTGGTTGGTGCAAAGGAACTCAATAAGTATTGATTGAGTGGATAAGTATTTGAGCAGATCCATCTCTGGAGATTTCAGGCTGAGTTAGTCTACTCTGTGAGCAAACCAGAATTACCCTCCACTGAGCTCAGATTCCCTCTGGTCAAATCCATTTCCTACCCTGTTTTTGATGTGCCCACATAGGCCTGTTAGATGTGCCCACATAGACCTGTTAGCCTGCACCCTCCAGGCTGTCTGCTTGTTGCCCCCACAGGTAACCAGCTTCCTAAGAAAAAAGCACTTCTTTACTGTTAGTTTTATTCCTAGGGCCTTGTGAACTGTCAGTGCTCAAGTTGAAATTTGGTTACGTGGAGAACCAAATGATGGCTTTTTAGTTTGGGCTCATTGTTTTTTCCAGAATGAACCAAAAGTTTTGTGCAAAATTGCAGGTACTGTATCTATTAGATACATATCAGGTGGGCCAGAAACGTTGGGGTTTTCCCACACGCTGTTAAAGAAAAACCAGAATGAGTTTTTTTGTGAACCCAGTGCTTAGGCACATGCCTGGTACTATCTTCTCAAGTCCTATGAAAGAGCTTGAGTCCTGAACAGCTGTTACAGCAACAACAGAGAGCAATTCCAAAAATACGAGTGGGAGGGGCCCGCAAAACTGAAATTAATAAAATGTCTAATTAAATGTGCTCAAAGCATGCCATTATGTCAGCTTTGTTATGTGCTAAATTTAATGTCCATAAACATTTCATTACATTGGAGAATAATTTGTGGCTTCAACTTTTCTCACTTCATAAGAATTCCTGAGTGTGCACAATAAGGGCTGAGACGTCTTTGCCAACTGTAAATTAAGTGAATTACATAAAGCTAAATCAGTGTGAGTGCAAAATGATAAAAATCCTTCCCAAAATGTTTATGGCCGAAAAAAAAAATTTTCATGATAAACGTGGATATATTTTATTGGTCTGATGTGACATGGGGTGGAGTCCTCTAAAAGTACGTGTGCTGCTGCTGCTGCTAAGTCGCTTTAGTCATGTCCGACTCTGTGTGACCCCATAGACAGTAGCCCACCAGGCTCCCCCGTCCCTGGGATTCTCCAGGCAAGAACACTGGAGTGAGTTGCCATTTCCTTCTCCAATGCATGAAAGTGAGAAGTGAAAGTGAAGTCGCTCAGTCGTGTCTGACTCTAGCGACCCCATGGACTGCAGCCTATCAGGCCCCTCCATCCATGGGATTTTCCAGGCAAGAGTACTGGAGTGGGGTGCCATTGCCTTCTCCAAAAAGTACATGTACTGGGGGCCTAGAAATATTTCAGAGCAACCTACGGAAGCTACAGAATTCCTGTGTGATAGTGCTTCAATAGGGTTTCCAAAAATTAAAATAGTAGCTTTCCCCTCTAGGATATTTAGACTAATTCCTCTGATATCATTTGTCTAATCAAAGCTCTCATCTGATCAATGTAAAACAGTTTTCTCACGCTTTGACAGTTTTGCTCATTGAATGTCTTCTGCTTTTAATCTAATCTTGGTTTCATCTTCTTTCAGGAATCCTGTTCACGATGCTGGTGTTTGGACCAGCCTGTGGATTTATCCTGGGCTCTTTCTGTACCAAAATCTATGTGGATGCAGTCTTCATTGACACAAGTAAGGAATTTATCTCAATTTCTAAGCCCCACCCGTAAGCCCTTTCCCCTTCACAAAGGAGCCCCAGCCCTCTGAGTTCTAAAGCCTTCCTACTAAGAAGCAACTATTTAATGCAACCTCCTCTCTAGCTGGTGGCCCCCTTGAGATTAGAGAAAAGATGGTGAGTGTTGGTTCAGAGGGCCTGGACTCAAGCCTGTATTCTGCTCATGTCTGCCTAGAGGCTTAATAACCCCCTGGAGTTGATTTCATTCTTCAAATCTGAATTTTCCTCATCTGTAAATTCAGGGTAACAGAACTTATATCTGCGTTCAGGACTGTTGTAAGGTAAGTGAGGGGACAAATGTGGAAATGCCCGGTAAACACACATGGCCACTGAACGTTGGTCCATGAACCCATAAGAGGACCCTGTTTCTTAAACTGGAGCACCTAAGTGCAAATGTATACATGGGATCAAGGAGACCGCCTTTGAAAATTGTTTCTATAAGACACTGTTGTGGTGGGCTTTAAAGAAAACATGTGCTGTGTGCTAAGTCGCTTCAGTTGTGTTCGACTCTGTGCAACCCCGTGGACTATAGGCCGCCAGGCTCCTCTGTCCGTGGGATTCTCCAGGCAAGAACACTGCAGTTCGTTGCCATGCCCTCCTCCAGGGGATCTTCCTGACCCAGGGATCGAACCCATGTCTCTTGCATCTCCTGCATTGGCAGGCGGGTTCTTTACCACTGGCACCACCTAGGAAACCCTAAAGGAAGTATATCATATTTCAAACCTATGTGTTTGAAGTGTTCTTAATGGGAAGATTAAACGTGTTTTTCAGCCTCCTCTGGGTGCCCTACTTTAGCGCAGCAGTTGCCAAACTTTTTGGCACCAAAGACTGGTTTTGTGGGAGACAGTTTTTCTGTGGACCGGCAGTGAGCAGTGGTAGATGGTTTCAGGACGATTCTGATAAGGAGCGCACAACATCCATCCCTCTCGTGTGCAGTTCACAGCGGGGTTCTCGCTCCAATGAGAGTCTAATGCTGCCACTGATCTGACAGGAGGTAGAGTTCAGATGGCAACGTGAGCAATGAGGAGCGACTGTGTATACAGATGGAGCTTCGCTCACTTGCCAGCCACTCACATCTTGTTATGCACCCCAGTTCCTACCAGGCCACTCACCAGTACCAACCAGTCTGTGGCCCTGGATTGAATAGCATGCTAGTCTATATGGACTAGGCTATGCGGTTGTTGTTGAGTAGTCACTAAATTGTGTCTGACCGTTTTGCAACCTCATGAACTGTAACCCACCAGGCTCCTCTGTCCATGGGATTTCACAGGCAACAATACAGGAGTGGGTTGCTATTTCTTTCTCCAGGGGAATCTTCCCGACCCAGGGATCGAACCCAGGTCTCCCGCATTGCAGATAGATTCTGAACCACCAAGGAAGCCCCAGGCTATGCAATGGTAACAGGAAATTCCCAAATCAAGGTGATTTTATGCAACCAAAGTCTGTTTCTCAGCTGTACTGAACATCCAGTGTAGGTTAGTGGTATTTGGGGTGAGTAGAGGGTGGGACTGGCCCCTGGTAGTCCCTCCAAGACCCAGGCTCACAGAAGTTTTATCTGACTGTTGCCTGCCCAGTTGCCAAGAAACCAGCTCTGCCTCAGAAATGACATGCATTGTTTCTACTCACATTTCAGTGGCCCCAGCAAGCTGCCTGGTGTGTTAATCTATTGCTTTATGGCAGATTACCCCAAAGTTAGTGACTTTAAGCAAGAGTTATTATCTCAGTTTATTTCTCTGGGTCTGGAGCCCAGGAGCAGCTTTGTTCAGTCACTGAGTCGTGTCTGATTCTTTGTGACCCCATGGACTGCAGCATACCAGGCTTCCCTATCCTTCACCTTCTCCTGGACTTTGCTCAAACTCATGTCCATCGAGTTGGTGATGCCATCCAACCATCTCATCCTCTGTCGCCCCCTTCTCCTCCCCTCCTCAGTCTGGCTGGTTCCAGCTCAGGGTCTCTTATGAGGCTGCAGTCAAGGAGTTGACCTGGTCTCAAATCATGAGAAAGCACACCTGGAGGGGCTCTGCTTCCAAGCAGCCCCAGTGGCTGTTGGCAGCCCTGGGCAGGTGGACTCTGAGGCTGGCTCCCATTGGCCTCTCTGCAGGGCTGACCTCAGCACGGCCTCTGGGGAGCAGACAGCCCAGGATAGGGTGAGAGCCCCTGAGACAAAGCCGAAGTCTTTTGAGAACCTAGCCTCGGGAGTGACACCTTGTTGCTTCTGCTGCATTTTGTGTTAGAAGCAAGCCACTTGTTTCTGTCTACACTGGGGAGAAGGAATCCTTCCACAAGGACATGAATTCCAGAGGTGGGGATCACTGGAGGCTGTCTTAAGCACTGCCCACCAAACTGTTGCTTAGTCGCTCCAGTCGTGTCTGATTCTCTGATCCCATGGACTAGAGCCCACCAGGCTCCTCTGTCCATGGGATTCTCTAGGCAAGAATATGGAGCAGGTTGCCATTTCCCTCTCCAGGGGATCTTCCCGACCCTGGGATCGAACCCCCTATGTCTCCTGCGGCTCTCGCACTGGCAGGCAGATTCTTTACTACTAGCGCCGCCTGGGACCCCACCATATGTGGTCACAACTCAACCACACGCCTGCAGAAGGGCGCTGTGTTCCAATGCAACTTAGCAAGCCGAGAAGCCACATTCCCTTCCTCTCTGAAAACAGCGTGGGAAGCCATTCCCCTTCTTCTCATCCTGATCTATTCCCAGGATCAATAAGAACTCTCAGTCCCCCGGTTCTCCATTCATCATCTCTCGACAGTGCTAAATTTACTAATTCACCCCAAAGACATTGTGTGGTTTTAAATCCAATCAAGTCACTTTGTGATTCACTCCTTTAGTTCCACTGATATATTTACTGGTAACTAATGATGTTACAAATTTCCAAACGGAGGGGGAAAAACATCAAATGCAGCCTTATTTATTTATTCTTTTAGAGCACTGGGTCTGTTCAGGAGGTGATTGAATGCTGCAGTTTTGTAGCTTTGGGTTGGCCCTTTGATCCTATTCCTAGCGAATGGGATGAGGGGGTGACCTGGTCAGAGAAACCACACAGGTGAGAGTCAGCTCCCATCTTGCCTATGGACAAAAAGCCCACTTCTGCCCTGCACCAAAGGCAGGACAGGACAGGAGTCTCGAAGGAAGGGAAGGAAGAGGGAACCTCCCAGAGCATGGGGAAGGCTGCCTGGGATGAGAAGGCAAGTATCCAGGCAGCCAGTTTTGCCCTCAGTGTATTGGCAGGGCCCCTGTGGATCCAGACTTGGGGAATACCAGCATCCCTGAGCCAGAAAGAACCTCAGACTTCACTCTCTTCCAACTCTTGCATTTTATAGACAAGGAAACTGATTCCTAGAGAGGGGAAGTATGGGCATACTAAGTCATTTCAATCGTGTCCAACTCTTTGTGACCCCTATGGACTGTAGCCTGCCAGGGTCCTCTGTCCATGGGATTCTCCAGGCAAGAATATTGGAGTGGATTTCCACGCCCTCCTCCAGGGGATCTTCCCGACCCAGGGATCGAACCTGGGTCTCCTGCGGCTCCTGCCATGGCAGGTGGATTCTTTACTACTCACGCCACCTGGGAAGGGGTGTACCCAATCTGAGAGGTGTATCTATAGAAAACCCAGATCCGTGAGCAATGGGTGGGTGTTTCCACTTTAAGACCCCGCCCTCTCACTAAGATTCTTCTTGGGAATGAAATAACATCTTTTCCTCAGAGCCTGGAGTGGCCGAGAGGCACACGCGTGGCTGGAGGGGGCACCGCCTGTCCACTCGCAGTCTGCTGGGCAGCTGTTCCTTTGCTCAGGCTGGGGTGTCGTCCCCGCCCATTCTGCGCCACACCTGTCCTCACCCTTCAGGCCCAGGTGAGGCACTGGCATCCGTGGTCCTCTGCTCACTGGCAGTTTGAAGCCTCCGGTGCCTGAGACGGATGGGCACGTTTCCATTCCGTCTGGGCATCCTGCTGATGGCTGCCTCCCCCCTCATGAGTAACAGTGGACTTCCAATCTGATGAAACTCTAGGGACAGATGGATGCCCGTGAGTCACCCTCTTTGTCTGCCTCCTTTCTGCAGGCTCCAGGAGGGCTGGTGCTGCTCTTTACCAGCAGAGGGCACAGGAATACAATTTATTCTGTTAGGACCCAGTCAGAATTCCACAGTTTGCAGGGTGTTAAGTCTCTTCATTCATGTCTGACTCTGCGACCCCACGGACGGTAGCTCGCCAGGCTCCTCTGTCCCTGGGATTCTCCAGGCAATACTGGAGCGGGTTGCTGTGCCCTCCTCCAGGGATCCTCTCTATCTAGGGATCAAACTCGCATCTCTTATGTCTCCTGCATTGGCTGTGGGTTCTTTACCACTAGCACCACCTGGGAAGCCCCCCAGATTTTAGTGTTTCCCCTCTTGTGCCTGAAACTTGTCACTCTATCTACGAGTGGATCAGTGCTGTATTTCAAGGACCAGGTTTTCAGTTCTCTCAGGATGACCCTTCCCTGTCTTCCTCACCAACTAAGACAGAGCACCTCTTTAGGGCTGTGCACCCGTCATGAATGCACAGGCCACACACACAGCCATGTGTTTCTGAAATTCAAGCAGAGAGCTGGGCAAGGGACTGGGAAAAGCAGTAGCCTGGGAATTGTGTGAGGTGGGCAAGGCAGGTCCCTGGAAGGCCCTTGTTCTGGGGCAGCTGGAAAAGAGACTGTGGCTTCCACCAGGCAGTCTGGCAGTGGTTGAGGAATTGTTGTTCAGTAGCTCAGTCTTGTCCTACTCTTTGTGACCCCATGGACTGCAGCATGCCAGGCTTCCCTGTCCTTCACCGTCTCCTGGAGTTTGCTCAGACTGCCATCCAACCATCTCATCCTGTGTCATCCCCTTCTTCTCTTGCCCTCAGTCTTTCCCAGCATCAGGGTCTTTTCCAATGAGTCAGCTCTTCGCATCAGATGGCCAAAGTATTGGAGTTTCAGCTTCAACATCAGTCCTTCCAATGAACACCCAGGACTGATCTCCTTTAGGATGGACTGGTTGGATCTCCTTGCAGTCCAAGGGACTCTCAAGAGTCTTCTCCACACCACAGTTCAAAAGCATCAATTCTTCGGCACTCGCCTTCTTTATGGTCCAACTCTCACATCTTGTACATGACTACTAGAAAAGCCACAGTTTTGACCTTACAGAAAAGGTGAGACACATGAGGGAGCCCAGTTGGAATCTGTGTGTTGATGAAGCTGGGGGGTGCAGGGGAGGCAAGTGGTTGTCGGGACAGACCAGCTGTGGAGCCGAGGTACACCGTGAGTACCTCCCCTGGGGGTACTCAGACAAAGGGATTCTGCCGTTGCTGCTGCCTGTCGTCTGCATGGGAGTGTGTGTGGCTTGTTTGACCCTTCTCCTTAAGGATAGAAACCTCCTTGCCCAGGCTAGCGGGGAGGGAATGATGGTGCCTGCAGAAGTTCCTTTCTGGAATATGCTTGTAGAACTGAGATGAGTGAAGAGCAAAACATAGAAGAAAGAAGGACTTGGTAGAAGAGTGGGATACCAGCATCCCTGAGCTGGGAAGAACCTCAGACATAATTCTCTTCCAAGTCTTGCCTTTCATAGACAAGGAAACTGACGCCTAGAGAGAGGGTAGGATGTGCCCAATTTAAGAGGTGTACGTGTAGAAAAGCCCTACCGCTTTTCTCAGTGGAGGCTTCACAGCCTGATGAGTGGCAGCCATGAACTCACTAATATTTGAAGCCGTACATCGAGCGCCTCATTGCAACTGCGGAGCATTCCCATGAGAGGGTGGGTCCTAATGCCAGCCCGTTAACACCCTGGCCCCTGGGCCATGGACCGGTAGTGGTCCTGTTAATACTAGGCCACCGAGCAGGAGGTAAGCTCCATCTGTATTTATAGCTGTTCCCCATCACTCACATCCCCCAGATCCATGAAAAATCATCTTATCTGAAACCAGTGCCCGGTACCAAAAAGGTTGGAGACCACTGCATTATCAGATGAGGTGGCCATCTCCTCTTGCAATGATTAGGAGTTCTGAGTTGGAACATGGGGACCAGACCTCCACTCAGATCCCAGCTGGACCCCTTACGGGCTGTGTGATCCTGGGGACATTTGTCCTCATGGGTCTGTGTGTGGATGACATGAGTTAATCGCACAGAGAAGTTGACACAGTGCCTGGGGGTTAGTGAACACACAGTATAATTAGGTGTCATGAGGAACAGAGAGTGAACTCACTTCCATAGATACTAGGAGTCAAAGCTCAGGCCAGTCTGACCCCAGTTGGGCAGCTCGCTTCCCTGAAACATCTCCAGGCATTTAACTAGAAGGCTGCCCCCTTTCGTGAACAGAGGCTTTGCTGAGATGACCTGGCTTGGCCAACACGGCCGTACAACATGGCCTCAGGCCCCTCAAAGCCCTCCTCGCCACAGCTGCACAGCGTCTGCAGCTGCCAAAAGGCAGATTCATCTACTGGCTTCATAAAAATGTTGACGAGCAGAGACCCCTGCAACTCTGGCTGCTGCCGCCAGATTCCTTCGTGTTGGACTAATTAGCCCAGCAGCTGGGGTTTGGAACAGTCCATGCTGCCCTCCACCCTCAGCTCCTCCCTGCCTCCAGCTTCTAATTCGGTCTGTAACATAATGATACTTTTGGAATGCTTGAGTCCCATAGCAAAAGTTTTGCAAAATAGGTTAGAAAAATAGGTAAATGGGCTGAAGGGAACAAAAAGAAAAACTGCTCAGAGAGCCATAGTATTGCTTACACATCAGAATGGCCCCAGACTAAGTAAATATTCCCAGTTTGCTTTGATCTGTTCTTCTCACGGTCTTGGTATCCCCATGGGTGGCTTGGTTAGTTAGTTAGTTTTCAGCTGGTTTAAACTTGTTGCTGGGAAGTCCTTTTTTTGAACCTACAATGGTAGCAGGCCTTGGAACTGGCGGGAATTCTCAACAAAGCCCATATGTTTGTGTGACCTTCAGCAGAGGGGAAAGCAGCTGCTGAAAGCTTGTTCAACTCACCCAACGAAACCACAAAGCCCTCCCAACCTTGGATTCCATGAGTAGAAGAGTCAGAGCAATGAATTGTTTAAGTCAGGAATCCTAACAAGCCTGCTCCAGTGGTTCAGTGGTAAAGAATCTGCCTGCCAGTATAGGAGATGTGGGTTTGAGCGCCGAGTCAGGAAGATCCCCTGGAGAAGGAAATGGCAACCCACTGCAGTATTCTTGCCTGGGAAGTCCTATGGACAGAGGAGCCTGGCAGGCTACAGTTTGTGGAATCACAAGAGTCAGACAATACTGAGTGACTAGACAAAAACAATAACCAGACTGTAGACACCTGTGCAAAGGCAGACCCACCACGCACTGGCCTCACGGTGACCCGGGCGTGGCTCCCCCTGCTCCTTCCCAGCATTTTTTTCTTGGTGCCTGAAATGACCAAGGGGCAGGCAAGTGACTGGAGGGAGCTTAGCCAGGGTATTCACAGAGTCTCCTGGGGATGCCAGGCGTTTGCACAGCCCAGGACCCTGATTCCATCCCCATCCTTTTCAATATCTTTCTTTATCCACAGTTCTAGATCCATTGGCAATTTGATGCATTCTAAGTAAATGAGACAAACTGATGTTCTTCACTTGTATCCTGAGCATCCTCCTGAGAGCAGCCTTCGTCAAAAGGCTGAAACTGCAGCCATGTTTAAAATCAAAACACTAATTAGAACCAGATAGAAAGAGAAATAGATTTCCACACCTTGCCTTCTGCTACTGCTGCTAAGTCACTTCAATCGTGTCTGACTCTGTGCGACCCCATAGATGGCAGCCCACCAGGCTCCCCTGTCCCTGGGATTCTCCAGGCAAGAACACTGGAGTGGGTTGCCATTTCCGTCTCCAATGCATGAAAGTGAAAAGTGAAAGTGAAGTTGCTCAGTCGTGTCTGACTCTTAGCGACCCCAAGAACTGCAGTCTACCAGGCTCCTCTGTCCATGGGATTTTCCAGGCAAGAGTACTGGAGGGGGTGCCATTGCCTTCTCTACCTGGACCTAAAAGAATACCTTTGTTATACTAAGCCTACCCAGGGCCGCTTTTCTTAAAAGTTAGGAATTTTTATTGCCTAAGACATGGGTTCAATCCCTGGGTGGGGAAGATCCCCTGGAGGAGGCCATGGCAACCCACTCCTGTATTCTTGTCTGGAGAATCCCATGGACAGAGGAGCCTGGTGGGCTACAGTCCATAGGGCCGGAAAGAGCTGGACAAGACTGAAGTGACTTAGCACGCACTTGTGCACGCACAAGCCATTTGTACCAGTCAGGGTAGGCTGAGTTATGCTGCAGTAACAAACACCCTCAAGATGTCAGTGACTTGGGAATACTAAAGACTTATTTCCTGCTTGTGTTATATACCCGAATCAGGTCAGCAAGAATATTTTGTTCATTATAGCTTCTTAGGCATCATCTTTGGGAGAACTGCACATGCTTCACAATCAAGCAGGAAAAAAAAGAGCATAGGAGTCATGCACCAGCTTATATATATTGCCACATGGAAGTGACATGTGTCTCCTCACTCACATTTGACGCAAAACTCTGTGGTGATGGCCACGTGTAACACCACAGGAAGGGAGGTGAGATCCTCATTCTCAGAGGAGGAGACCCACGTGCAGATGTAGGGTAATGTTACCACACATGCTTTGCCAATCCACATAGAGAACTCCCCTTCAACGTAAGTAATTCTTGTTGTCATTATTCAGTCGCTCAGTCATATCCAACTCTTCGTGACCCCATGGACTGCAGCACACCAGGCTTCCCTATCCCTCACCATCTCCCAGAGCTTGATCAAACTCATGTCCATCAAGTCGGTGATGCCATCCAACCATCTCATCCTCTGCCGCCCCCTTTTCCTCCTGCCTTCTGTCCTTCCCAGCATCAGGGTCTTTTCCAATGAGTCAGCTCTTTGCATCAGGTGACCAAAGTATTGGAGCTTCAACATCAGTCTTTCCAATGGATATTCAGGACTGATTTCCTTTAGGATGGACTGGCTGGATCTCCTTGCAGTCCAAGGGACTCTCGAGTCTTCTTCAGCACCACAGTTCAAAAGCATCAATTCTTTAGTGCTCAGCCTTTATGGTCCAGCTCTCACATCTGTACGTGACTACTGGAGAAAACCACAGTTTTGACTATATGGACCTTTGTTGACAAAGTGGTGTCTCTGCTTTTAGTATGCAATCTAGGTTTGTCGTAGCTTTTGTTTCGATAATGCTGAGTTGTGACAATTGCCAGGCCAGAGGGGGTGATAGTCAGCTTCAATGGCCAAGAGGCATCTTAAAAATACTATTCATTGTTGAGATAGGTAGAGTAAGGAAGTGCCTCAGAAAAATGAAATTGGATCATTAGCAGAGATGTGGGTGGACCTAGAGTCTGTCATACAGAGTGAAATAAGTCAGAAAGAGAAAAATATCATATATTAATGTATATCCGTGAAATCTAGAAAACGGATACAGGTGAACCTATGTTCAGGGCAGGAATAGAGACATACCTGTAGAGAACATCCAATGTGGACATGGGGTGGGGGAAAGGGGAGGGTGGGACAGATTGAGAGACTAACATTGATATGTATACATATTATGTGTAAAACAGATATATAGTGGGAATCTGCTTTATAGCACAGGGAGCCCAGCTTGATGCTCTGTGATGACCTAGAGGGGTTGGCAGGGATAGAGGGGTGGGAGGAAGCAGATATATGTATACATTTGGCTGATTCACTTCATTGTACAGCAGAAACTAACACATCATTGTAAAACAATTACATATATGTGCTAAGTCACTTCAGTCTGGTCTGACTTTTTGTGATCCCATGGACTGTAGCCCTCCAGGCTCCTCTGTCCATGGGATTCTCCAGGCAAGACTACTGGAGTGGGTTGCCATGCCCTCCTCCAGGGGATCTTCCCAACCCAGGGATCGACTCCAGGTCTCTTATGTCTGCTGCACTGACAGGCAGGTTCTTCACCACTAGCTCCATCTGGCAAGCCCACAAAGCAACTCTGCTTCAATTTTTACAAATTTGAAAAAGAAAAGATGTGTCTCAGGCTGGTGTCAAGCATTCACTGTCTCCGCAAGAGCTCCCAGAACCAGGCCGAAGCTCTGCTCATGAGGCTGGCCGGTCCTGAGGGCAGCCCGCTCCAAGGCTGAGTAGTTTCTTCTCAGCCTGTTATTTCTCTCCCTGCCACCGTCCACTGGATAATTGAAACAGAGGGGAAAAAAATCAATACTTCCCAGAATAGTCAGCCGTGATTTTCCTGGTTCTTCAGATCCCTGCCTTCTGCAGACCCGCCCCGCCCGCCCCTTCCAAAGCGGCCGGTGTGCGCTGATGCTGTCACAGGTGGGTCCTAGCCCTGTCTCAGGAACTGTGAGCACATACTGGCTTTCTGCCTGCAGACACAAGCCCGCAGGGAGCGAGTCGCCTCACTTTCACACAAACGCCCGCCTCCCCCAGGGCCGCCCCTCTCCCAGGAGTGCTTTCTCACCGTATAGCAGTCACTAACTTCCTATCTAAAATATGACTGTCCACGTGCTTCTGATTTCCTTCTCCCAAACAGCTGCTAGGCTTTCCCTCCCCCTGCTGGCTCACATCTGGCAGCTTTATGGGGCCCAGAGACAGAGGAGGGAAATACTGTATTTCCCCTTTCCCATCTTTTGTTTTCATTCAGTGCTTGGCAGCAGGTGAAGGAAAACAGTAAGGGATTGGTGCGAACAGTCTTGCTCAGCTCCAGGGTGGTGTGACTTCCTTTTCTCTTCTCCTGTTTGCATAAAGATGCTTTCAACATCACCCTGTTTTTCTACACTGTACTTAAAAAAAAAAAATCTGTACCTTTTGTTGGAGTAGATGGGTTTGAAGACCAAGCATTTTCACACCCCCGATAGCAATGGAAACTGACACTGGTAAATTAGACTCCTACTTGTTAATAACCATCAGAAGGCATATAATTGTGCATTGCTGTTGTTTAGTCCCTAAGTTCTGTCAAACTCTTTGTGACCCTACGGACTATAGCCCACCAGGCTCCTCTGGCCATGAGATTTCTAGGCAAGAATACTGGAGAGGGTTGTCATTTCCTTCACCAGGGGATCTTCCCCACCCAAGGATCAAACCCACATCTCTTGCATTGGCAGATGGATTATTTACCACTGAGCCACTAGGGAAGCCCTAATTGTGCATTAGTGCCATGCAAAATTTCTCCATATAGGAATTTACTTTAAAAATACTGTTTATATCCAGTGACTGAGCTACTAGGAAGCTCTTCTCAGAAGTGTTGATATCAATAAAAAGATTAAAAAATACCTCAGTATACAAGACTTAAGAAACTAGCTAAAAATTTATGTAATCCCTAAAATGGAATATTACATAGCATTAATATAATGTGTGGTAATTTTGAGAGATCTTTACAATGCATTGTTAAATGAAAAAAAATCTATACCTTAAAATTCCCATTGACATAAATATACCCCTAAAAGTTCAAGATTAAGCTCTCCAATAGGTAAGAGCCTACTATGTGTCAGGAGATGCTGGTTCATTACCTCTCAGCCTGGTAACCACTGTCCTTGGCTATCTATCATCTTTATTCTGCAAATGATGAAACTAAGAGTCAGGGAGGGTGAGTAACTTTCCCAGCATCACATGCTAGTAAGTAGCAAGAGTGGGATTTAATATCACACGCTAGTAAGTAGAAATAGTGAGATTCAGCAAGCCCACTAGAGTATGCGCTTTCTCCTCTCCAGCATGTACCTGCACAAAAGCATCTGGTCCATTCAAGTGCCCTGGCTATTGCTGCTTGGTTGATGTCAAGGCCTCCAGGTTAGAGACCACCAGTGTTCCAAAAGCCAAGTTGCCACCCATCAGAAGAGCTGGTCATCTTACCCACTGCCCAGAGCAGAGGAATTATCCATTAAGAACCCTCTAGAGAGCCCGAAACAAAGGCCTGCCAGTCAAGAGGGAGAGAGCAGAGCCCTTGGCATCTGGATCCCTATGTTCTGGTCTTCAACTCTGTGGATGTAGGCAAGGCACTCAGCCTTTCCAGTTCCTTTTTTTTTTTTTTTTAATATAATTTTATTTATTTGTTTTTGGCTGTGCTGGATCTTCGTTGCTGCACAGACTTTTTCTCTATTTGCAGCTAGTGGGGCTACTCTCCGTTTGCGGTGCATGGACTTCTCACTGCAGTGGCTCCTCTTGCTGCAAAACACGGGCTCTAGGGCAGGTGGGCTTCAGTAGTTGTGGTTCCCAGTCTCTGGAGTACAAGCTCAGTGGTTCCGGCACACAGGCTTCGTTGCTTCGTGGCACGTGGGAGCTTACCAGACCAGGGATCAAATTTGTCTCCACTGGCAGGCAGATTCTTTACCATGGAGCCATCGAGGAAGCCCACACCCAGCCTTTCTAAGCCTTGATTTCTCCATCTGTATTATATAAGGACAATTTAAAAAAAAGCTCTGCCTCATAGGGTTGTGGGGAGGGTTGATTGGAACTCCACATAGCGCCCGGTGCAGAGTGAGCCCTCGGCAGATGACAGCTGGCATTTTCATCACTGATAACTGAAGAGTCTTCAGGAAGAGCACTTAGACATGGGGGAGTGCTCATCCCGTGACTGCGGTCATTTCTCTTCCCAAGCCCGTCCAGGCCTGCAGCCTCATTACTTCTTAGCTCATTTGCTGTATCCCAGATCGCTGAGATGAGTTTCCTTCTGTGCTCCAGGGGCGTGGGATCATCATCAGAGATATCTCTAAGCAGCTCACGTGGGAGCGCCCTGCTCTGCAAGGGAGACGTGGAAAGAAGGAAAAACATCTACCAAGGGGGCAACAGAAATGTGCATCTTCTTGACTCCAGCTGGAAAGTCAAACAAGTCATAGTACTAGAAGGCCACACCACTCGCATGGAGCCTCAAAGCATAGACACTGGCTACGGAGCTTTCAGTAGAGGACTGGCCCCCAGACCACAGGCCATCACGGAAGTTTGAATTAACCCATCCCCATCAGCTTCCCTGGTGGCTCAGATGGTTAAGAATGTGCCTGCAATGCAGGAGATCCAGGTTTGATCCCTCAGTTGGGAAGATCCCCTGGAGAAGGGCATGGCTACCCACTCCAGTATCCTTGCTGGGAGAATTAGTCCATGAAGTCGCTGAGAGTCAGACATGACTGAGCAACTACTGCTCACACACACATACACGCTAGCAGCTTAGGAAAAGAACCCTCACCATGAATATTAAGCTCACATCAATTAAGTGCTTAAGCACGCGCCAGACACTGTTCTGAGCACTTTGTGTCTGGTGTGGCTCATTTGATCTTCCGAACTCGATCAGGGTAAGTACGTCATAATAATCAGCATTCTATAGATCAGTTCTGCTGAGGCGTGGAGTTCAGATCGCTAGCCTGAGGTCGCACTGTGAGAAGTGGGCAGGGTTTCTTTCCAGGTGTCCTGGCTCTTGGTTTCCGTTCTGCACCGCTCTATATGATCTGTGAACCAATTTAAGGCTGGGAGAATGCGGTGTGGAAGGGGATCTCAGGGTAGCAGCTTTGTGGGGGCGGTGAGTGTGAACATACATAATAAAAATACACCCTTGAACGATTAATGTTTCTGTCTCCCTGTGCTTTTGTTAGCAGACCTTGGCAGCTCTGCCAAGTCAGTCAATGCCTGCCTAAATTCAGGGGGTGTCTGGCTTCTCACTGTTTTTGTTTAGACAGATACAAGCACAAAGTAGACAAGAAAATTAAGGAGGGAATGCGATCAGCCTTCAGCTTGGGGAAAACCAGAAGCACAGCTAGGAGGCCCCAGGCTGCTCTGCCCATTGTCCACTCTTCCCCACCCCTGGCCTGTCTGTACAGCTGATTGCAAGCCTCAGCCAAGTGCCCGGCCCTGCCTGCTGCTCTCCTGTTAACCGTGCTCTCTCTGGTTGTTGCAGGTAACCTGGACATCACCCCAGACGACCCCCGCTGGATCGGAGCCTGGTGGGGTGGCTTTCTGCTCTGCGGTGCCTTACTCTTCTTCTCTTCCGTCTTGATGTTCGGGTTCCCACAGTCTCTGCCCCCACACTCAGACCCCGCCTTGGAGAGCGAGCAGGCCATGCTCCCCGAAAGAGAATACGAGAGACCCAAACCCAGCAACGGGGTCCTGAGACACCCCCTGGAGCCAGACAGCAGCGCCTCTTGCTTCCAGCAGCTGAGAGGTAAGGACACCTCCTTCTTGAGGGACGCTCAGGACTGGATGCTGGGGGACTTGAAACAGAATCCCCTTGGTTTTACATGATCTGCCTTCCCTGGTCCTGTGCTTAACTGACCCCTGAGAAGTAAATGCACTTTATAAAGCAAAAACAAAGGGACTACCATTTATTGAAGGGGCAGCAGACGAGATCCTCCCAGCTGAGAACCCAGTGGCTAACATTGCACCTGGTGTAGGATAAATATAAGTGTCCGTAGAAGGAAGAAAGTGGGGAGGGAAGGAGGGAGCCGGATGTTTCATGCCCCCACCCTGCCCCCTGCTTTGAACTCTTCCAGGCCACTTGCAAGCACATGAAAGCAGGAAAAGACTTTGAAGCTGGTTCTCTTTGCCTGATGCAGGCGTTCTTGAAAAGCCACATCCAGAGTGCATTTCCTTAGATTCTCTCTGGCCCTCCAGCCCCTCCATTAGAGATGAGAGCCATGTTCCTCTGGAAGGAAATATTAACTCAAGTCTTGATAACGAAGTCCCACTTCAGAGAGTGGCAAAGTGCTCACCATCGTTTTTAGAGGGAAAAGAAGTGCATATTTTTTTCACAAAAGAGACACAAACAGTGATGCAGAATGAAAATGAGGAGTCCCCCCCCACACACCCCCTGGTGCTTTCTATATTTGGCTCAGCATCTTAGAGGTGAGGGTGATGATGGGCAGCCTCAAAGCTGCCCCCTCTCCCCACTTAAGAGAGATGTGCAGTGCTCCCTAATTCAAGGACCCCTTCTTGCTGGGTGTCCTGAAGAACGTGCTAGATTTGGGAAGCGGGCAGGAGCAAGGCTGCAGCGTTCCTTCTCGGTGAGGCTGGGGTGGGAAAGAGGTAGACGGTGATTTCTTTGCAGGAACCAGGCATGTGGCCTGGCCCACCGTCAGCAGCTGCCACCTCGGGCTCACAGTGCTTGCTTTAGAGGTCTGATGAGTGCCTCTACTGGGCTCTAATGAGGGGCACTGTCTCTGGAGATGCTTGAAAACAGCAGTGAGAACCTCAGATGACCTTGAGCTCAGATCCCCGTCCCACCCTTCACTGGCCCTGTGGTTATTACCCTGTCCATGCTTCATCTCCACGAGCATGGAGTTATAACACAGTTCCTGGGTGACAGCCTGATCTTGAGAATTCAGGCACTGCCTGTGGAGACTGTCTGTAAATACCACCTAGTAGCCAGGGAGGGATTCAAGGAACTTGTGCTAATTCCCAGAAGATGCTAATTTAACAACCTAATGTCCTATTTCACTCCATGTTCTGTGATGGCTTCTACCAAAGTCGTAATGTGGAATTATCTGTAGACGATCTTAAAATACATCTCTCTAAGGATCAGAGTGCACTTTTAGATGAGAAAGTGAGTGTTGGTTGTTCAGTCATGTCCAACACTTTGCAACCCTATGGACTGTGGCCTGCCAGGCTCCTCTGTCCATGGAATTCTCCAGGCATGAATACTGGAGTGGGCTGCCATTTCCTTCTCCAGGGGATCTTCCTGACCTAGGGATAGAACCTGGATCTCTCTTGCATTGCAGGCAAATTCTTTACGTCTGAGCCTAAGTTGTTTTTTTTTTATTTTTAAGATGAGAAGGCCACCTGCTTTATATCTTCTGAGGTTGCCTTGGCTTAGAGTCTCAGGAGTCTGTGCCTCATAAAATAAGACTCCCCAAACAGGTCCCCTTCAGGAGCCCCCAGGTGGCTGGAGGGTGATGCTTAACACCCCTCTGATAGCACAGCTGGCTACAGCATCCCAGGGAACAGATTCACAGCAACAGCTGGGGCTGGCATGAGAATGGGCCTTGCAGACACTTGGACCTATCTGGTGGTAGCCTTTCCAGGTATTAGGTTGGCAGTACAGTTCCTTTGGGTTTTCCTGTAACATCTTAATGGCAAAACCTGAACTAACCTTTTGACCAACCCAATATTTCCTTACCCCAGGATGGCTTGCTTTCCTGAGTCTTTCATGGGAAGACCTATACCTGTAATCTCTTGCCTTTCATCTCTGGGGATACACAGATTAAAAAAAAAAAAAATACAATTATGCCATCAAAGAACTCACTGTCCAGGGTAGAGACAGGCCAGCAAGCCAGCAAGGTAGCCTAAGGTGGTGACGATGACAGCACCAGGCAGCCCTGCATTATGGAAATACAACAGACGGGCAAGGAAGGCAGGGCTTGGGTCATCCCAGACAGAGCTGAGCCACGTTTGGAGGATGTCACAGCTCCAGAACTCTCAGGCTCTGATCCAGTCTCTGGTTAGCCCATTTGTTAGTTCAGTCACCATTTTCTGAGACTCTGCCAAGCTCCAGGGACACAGCAGTGGGTGAAGAATCTGCCTGCAATGCTGGAGACCCAGGTTCAATCCCTAGATCAGGAAGATCCCCTGGAGAAGGAAATGGCAACCCACTCCAGTATTCTTGCCTGGAGAATCCCATGGACAGAGGAGCCTGGGGATTTCAGTCCATAGGGTCATAAGAGTCAGAAACGACTTAGCAACTAAATCACCAGCACCAGAGACACAGCAGTGAGCAAGGAAGCTTACATGCTGGAGCTTATATGGTAGCAGGGGAGGCCTGCAGTGGGCAAAGCTGAAGCAGTGGCAAGGTGAGTGCTGGGTGTGCTGTGGCTGGCCTGGCAAGTACACAGATGGGTAGACAGGGCGGAGACTCCTAGACCAGAGCCTCCACGGTTACAGCCCGTGTATATGTGGGCTCCCCTCTGATAATTAATGGTTTTTAATTTAGAATTAGTGATTCCCAGCAGCATCAGATCCATTCATGGACCTAAAGGATGTCCCAGCAGGAGAGGAAGGCAGTGCATCTAGAAAAATCCCCAGGAGCCAGAGTCCAGTGGAGTGAGCTGTTATGGGAATCAACAAATTTTGCACTTGCCAGCTCATGAAGAGGGGGCCATGGTGGTTTAGAGCCTTCACTTTTTCCACCCGAGACAAAGTGTTTCCGCCACATGGACATTTCCACCAAAAGCACCACATGAAGCTGCCAGGCACTCCCAAACTCTTCAATCTGATTTACAGCCTGGAAAGCCCAACTGGTCTGCATACAGTATGCAGCACGCTTATGAGTACGGATAGGCTGAGCATTGTCGCACATGTTAGAGAAATTAGCATTGCTCTATGGATCTATAGGTTGCAGTTTCTCATTCGTTTCATTTGAGCTTGCTGTTGTTCAGTCAGTAAGTTGTGTGTGACTCTTTGTGACTCCATGGACTGCAGCACTCCAGGCTTCCCTGTCCTTCACTATCTTCCAGAGTTTATTCAAACTCATGTCCGTTGAGTCAATGATGCCATCCAACCATCTCATCCTCTGTCATCCCCTTCTCCTCCTGCCCTCAATCTTTCCCAGCATCAGGGTCTTTTCCAATGAGTCAGCTTTTCACATCAGGTAGCCAAAGTATCGGAGCTTCAGCATCAGTTCTTCCAGTGAATATTCAGGGTTGATTTCCTTTAGGATTGACTGGTTTGATCTCCTTGCTGTCCAAGGGACTCTCAAGAGTCTTCTCCAGCACCACAGTTCAAGAACATCAGTTCTTCGGCGCTCAGCCTTCTTTATGGTCCAGCTCTCACATTCGTACATGACTACTACTAAAGGGTTCCTAGTCCAGCCATCAACTTGTGTCTCCTGCCAAGCTCTCTAGAAAGCAAAGGTGCCTGAGAAGAGCTGGCATAAGAATAGCCACACCATCCCCCTCCCCGGTGGGACTGAAACGCAGCCTCTTCTGCTCTGGTAGGGCCATAAGGCTCCTCAGATCAGATCAGTCGCTCACTCGTGTCCGACTCTTTGCGACCCCATGAATCGCAGCATGCCAGGCCTCCCTGTGCATCACCAACTCCCGGAGTTCACTCAGACTCACATCCATCGAGTCAGCGATGCCATCCAGCCATCTCATCCTCTGTCGTCCCCTTCTCCTCCTGCCCCCAATCCCTCCCAGCATCAGCGTCTTTTCCAATGAGACAACTCTTGGCATGAGGAGGCCAAAGTACTGGAGTTTCAGCTTTAGCATCGTTCCTTCCAAAGAAATCCCAGGGCTGATCTCCTTCAAAATGGACTGGTTGGATCTCCTTGCAGTCCAAGGGACTCTCAAGAGTCTTCTCCAACACCACAGTTCAAAAGCATCAGTTCTTCGGTGCTCAGCCTTCTTCACAGTCCAACTCTCACATCCATACATGACCACAGGAAAAACCATAGCCTTGACTAGATGGACCTTTGTTGGCAAAGTAATCTCTCTGCTTTTTAATATGCTGTCTAGGTTGGTCATAACTTTCCTTCCAAGGAGTAAGCGTCTTTTAATTTCATGGCTGCAGTCACCATCTGTAGTGATTTTGGAGCCCCCAAAAATAAAGTCTGACACTGTTTCCACTGTTTCCCCATCTATTTCCCATGAAGTGGTGGGACCGGATGCCATGATCTTCGTTTTCTGAATGTTGAGCTTTAAGCCAGCTTTTTCACTCTCCACTTTCATTTTGATCAAGAGGCTTTTGAGTTCCTCTTCACTTTCTGCCATAAGGGTGGTGTCATCTGCATATCTGAGGTTATTGATATTTCTCCCGGCAATCTTGATTCCAGTTTGTGTTTCTTCCAGTCCAGCGTTTCTCATGATGTATTCTGCATATAAGTTAAATAAGCAGGGTGACAATATACAGCCTTGACGTACTCCTTTTCCTATTTGGAAGCAGTCTGTTGTTCCATGTCCAGTTCTAACTGTTGCTTCCTGACCTGCATACAAATTTCTCAAGAGGCAGATCAGGTGGTCTGGTATTCCCATCTCTTTCAGAATTTTCCACAGTTTATTGTGATCCACACAGTCAAAGGCTTTGGCATAGTCGATAAAACAGAAATAGATGTTTTTCTGGAACTCTCTTGCTTTTTCCATGATCCAGCAGATGTTAGCAATTTGATCTCTGGTTCCTCTGCCTTTTCTAAAACCAGCTTGAACATCAGGAAGTTCACGGTTCACATATTGCTGAAGCCTGGCTTGGAGAATTTTGAGCATTACTTTACTAGCGTGTGAGATGAGTGCAATTGTGCGGTAGTTTGAGCATTCTTTGGCATTGCCTTTCTTTGGGATTGGAATGAAAACCTGGTCTAAATCCAGCTCAGCCACTTCCTAATCATGCAACCTTAGCCATGCCATTCAGCTCCCCTTGGTTTTGCCATGTGGTGTCTGGTGTAACTGTATAGAAGCTGCATAAGGCCAATATTAGGACTTAGCTCTGTTTCTAGGTTAACAGCAGTGGTCCCAACCTTTTTGGAACTAGGTACAGGTTTCATCGAAGACACCAGTTTTCCATTCATTCAAGCACATTGCATTTATTGTGCACTTTACTTCTATTATTGTTACATCGACTCCACCTCAGGTCATCAGGCATTAGATCCCAGGGGTCATGGACCCTGGTAAGACACAGAGCTCCTGTTCGGTGACAGAGGACTTCAAACCTGTAATCCCTTTCTAGTGCTCTCTCCCCTCAAAGCAGGCTTTGAAGGTCTGTTTCTACAAAGTTGGCCACCGGTTGGGTTTTGTTATGAGAAGGTGAGAGATGGAAAGCTCAGAATCTTTTCCAGAACTGTGTAGAAAAGCAGTCACTTCTTCCCAGAAGCCCAGAAGTCCCTGTCTGGTGGTGACTGTCACATAACCAGTTCACAAAGCAGGCAGCTGGTGAACAAATGCTTGGGCTCCTAAAACTCTAGCACTCCCCCAGGTGGGAGCCTACATATCCAAGACACATTTTTGCCTCTCAACTGTGCCATCAAATAACTTTTCCTTCCTGGCTCTGAAAGTGAAAGTGAAGTCGCTCAGTCGTGTCCAACTCTTTGTGGCCCTATGACTGTAGCCCACCAGACTCCTCCATCCATGGATTTCTCCAGGGAACAGTACTGGAGTGGGTTGCCATTTCCTTCTCCAGGGGATCTCCCTGACCCAGGGATTGAACCCGGGTCTCCCGCATTGTAGGCAGACGCTTTACCATCTGAGCCACCAGGGAAGGGAAGTTCCTGGCTCTAAGGCCCCTCATCTCTCATCTTGTTCTTCAGAACATTTTGCTGGGTCACCTTTCAGGAGCCCCCACATCCCTACCCTTGTGCTATGCCCACTCCTACCCCGTCCAGGCTTCCCTGTCCTTCACTATCTCCTGGAGCTTGCTCAAACTCATGTCCATTGAGTCGGTGATGCCATCCAACCATCTCATCCTCTGTCATCCCCTTCTCCTCCCGCACTCAATCTTTCCCAGCATCAGGATCTTTTCCAGTGAGTCAGCTCTTCCCATCAAGTGGCCAAAGGACTGGGCCTTCAGCTTCAGCATCAGTCCTTCCAATGGATATTCAGGACTGACTTCCTTTAGGATTGACTGGTTTGATTTCCTTGCAGTCCAAGGGACTCTCAAGAGTCTTCTCCACCACCACAGTTCAAAAGCATCAATTCTTTGGCACTCAGCCTTCTCTATGGTCCAACTCTCACATCCATTCATGACTACTAGAAAAATCATATCTTTGACTAGATAGACCTTTGTCAGCAAAGTGATGTCTCTGCTTTTTAATATGCTATCTTGGTTTGTCATAGCTTTTCTTCCAAGGAGCAAGCTTAATTTCATGGCTGCAGTCATTATCCAGTGATTTTGGAGCCCAAGAAAATAGTCTGTCACTATTTCCATTGTTTCCCCATCTATTTGCCATGAAGTGATGGGACCTAATGCCATGACCTTGGTTTTTTGAACATTAAGTTTTTTTTTTTTTAATTTTATTTTATTTTTAAACTTTACATAATTGTATTAGTTTAAGCCAACTTTTTCACTCTCCTCTTTCACCTTCATCAAGAGGCTCTTTAGTTCCTCTTCTCTTTCTTCCATTAGAATGGTGTCATCTGCATATCTGAGGTTATTGATATTTCTCCCAGAAATCTTGATTCCAGCTTGAGCTTCATTCAGTCCAGTATTTCTCATGATGTACTCTGCGTATAAGTTAAATAAGCAGGGTGACAATATACAGCCTTGATCCACTGCTTTCCCAATTTTGAACCAGTCTTGTGTTTTATGTCCAGTTCTAACTGTTGATTCTTTCCCTGCATATAGGTTTCTCAGGAGACAGGTAAGGTGGTC
Source organism: Bos indicus x Bos taurus (assembly GCF_003369695.1). Lineage (NCBI taxonomy): Eukaryota > Metazoa > Chordata > Mammalia > Artiodactyla > Bovidae > Bos > Bos indicus x Bos taurus. The sequence goes on along the minus strand of NC_040096.1, from coordinate 15,001,495 downwards.
TGGTATTTATTCCCATCTCCTTAAGAATTTTGCACAGTTTCTTGTAATCCCCACAGTCAAAGGCTTTAGCATAGTCAATGAAGCAGAAGTAGATGTTTTTCTAGAATTCCATTGCTTTTCCTATGATCCAGCAGATGTTGGCAATTTCATCTCTGGTTCCTCTGCCTTTTCTAAATCCAGCTTTAACATCTGGAAGTTCTTGGTTCACATACTGTTGAATCCTAGCTTGAAGGATTTTGAGCATCACTTGGCTAGCATGTGCTGCTACTGCTGCTGCTAAGCTAGCATGTGAAATGAGCACAATTGTGCAGTAATTTGAACATTCTTTGGCATTGCCTTTCTTTGAGATTGGAATGAAAACTGGCCTTTTCCAGTCCTGTCAGCATTGCTGAGTTTTCCAAATTTGCCGGCATATTGAGTGCAGCACTTTCACATCATCATCAAATCCTTTAGGATTTGAAATAGCTCAACTGGAATTCCATCGCCTCCACTAGCTTTGTTCCTGGTAATATTCCTAAGGCCCACTTGACTTCACACTCTAAGATGTCTGGCTCTAGGTGAGTGATCACACCATCGTGGTTATCCAGGTCATTAAGATCTCTTTGTACAGTTTTTCTACGTGCAGTTCTTCTTGCCACCTCTTCTTAATATTTTCTGCTTCTGCTAGGTCCATACCATTTCTGTTCTTTATCGAGCCCATCTTTGCGTGAAATGTTCCCTTGGTATCTCTAATTTTTTGACGAGATCTCTAGTCTTTCCCATCCTATTGTTTGCCTCTTTTTCTTTGCCTTGTTCTCTTAGGAAAGCTTTCTTATCTCTCTTTGCTATTCTTTGAAACTCTACATTCAGATGGGTGTATCTTTTTCTCCTTTGCCTTTCACTTCTCATCTTTTCTTAGCAGTTTGCCTGACATGTATTAACAGGTGATAGGGGTTGAATGAATGAATGAGTAAATAAAGGAACACTTTCTTGCCAGTGTGCAAGCACGTACATGCTCACACACACATACACACAATAGCAGTTAGTGTTTGTTTTCCATACACTATCATTTAATCCTCCCAGCCCCATGAGAGTACCTCCCAGCCCCAAGTGGTACACTGATACCATTTAACAGACAAGGAGATTAAACCTTACAGTTGGAAAGGAAAGGCTGTGGGAGCCGTGGGAGGGCCTCAGGGCCTATCTTCTCTTTAAAAAAATTTTTTATTGATCATTTATTTATTTACTTGGCTGCCTTGGGTATTAGTTGTGGCATGTGGGATCTTCTGTTGTGGCATGTAGACTCACTAATTGTGGTGTGCAGGCTTAGTTGATCCAACGGATGCAAGATCTTAGTTCCCCAACCATGGATCGAACCTACATCCCCTGCATTGCAAGGAAGATTCTTAACCATTGGACCACCAGGGAAGTCCTGGTGCCCGACTTCTTGACCACAACATTGTGTTGCACCTTTGGACAATACACAGGCCCTCCGTTAAAGAAAAAGTGGCGTCAGCGGGTCCTAAGTGACTTTTCAGCAGCGTGTACTAAAACTGTGGCTCAGTTGTGAAGTGAAAGTTGCTCAGTCGTGTCTGACTCTTTGCAACTCCATGGACGATACAGTCTATGGAATTCTCCAGACCAGAATCCTGGAGTGGGTAGCCATTCCCTTCTCCAGGGGATCTTCCCAACCCAGGGATCGAACCTAAGTCTCCCACATTGCAGGCGGATTCTTTACTGTCTGAGCCACCAGGGAAGCCCATGTCTACTTGTTCCCTCTCCAAAAGAGAAACTACAGAGCCTGACTCTAGAGGACCTTCATTTTTAGGGGAATGAAATCTGCCTGGGTTGATACCTTCCCCAACCCTCGCCCCACTCATACCCCTAATGCCACCATCACCAGGTTCTGTTGACTTTAGCACCTAAATATCTCTCAGACATCCTGAATGTGGTCTCCCACACTCCAGTCTGTCCTGACCCCTCCAAGCTGTCGTCCACCCTAGGATGTATTCACAATGCATCTAATCCCGATAGACAGAGGTGTGATAACTGACCTAGAGCCAGACATCCTGTAATGTGAAGTCAAGTGGGCCTTAGAAAACATAACTACACACAAGGCTACTGGAGGTGATGGAATTCCAGTTGAGCTATTTCAAATCCTGAAAGATGATGCTGTGAAAGTGCTGCACTCAATATGCCAGCAAATTTGGAAAACTAAGCAGTGGCCACAGGACTGGAAAAGGTCAGTTTTTATTCCAATCTCAAAGAAAGGCAATGCCAAAGAATGCTCAAACTACCGCACAATTGCACTCGTCTCACATGCTAGTAAAGTAATGCTCAAAATTCTCCAAGCCAGGCTTCAGCAATACATGAACTGTGAACTTCCTAATGTTCAAGCTGGTTTTAGAAAAGGCAGAGGAACCAGAGATCAAATTGCCAACATCCACTGGATCATGGAAAAAGCAAGAGAGTTCCAGAAAAACATCTATTTCTGTTTTATCGACTATGCCAAAGCCTTTGACTGTGTGGATCACAATAAACTGTGGAAAATTCTGAAAGAGATGGGAATACCAGACCACCTGATCTGCCTCTTGAGAAACCTATATGCAGGTCAGGAAGCAACAGTTAGACATGGAACAACAGACTGGTTCCAAATAGGAAAAGGAGTACATCAAGGATGTATATTGTCACCTGCTTATTTAACTTATATGCAGAGTACATCATGAGAAATGCTGGACTGGAAGAAACACAAGCTGAAATCAAGATTGCCGGGAGAAATATCAATAACCTCAGATATGCAGATGATACCACCCTTATGGCAGAAAGTGAAGAGGAACTGAAAAGCCTCCTGATGAAAGTGAAAGTGGAGAGTGAAAAAGTTAGCTTAAAGCTCAACATTCAGAAAATGAAGATCATGGCATCTGGTCCCATCACTTCATGGGAAATAGATGGGGAAACAGTGGAAACAGTGTCAGACTTTATTTTGAGGGGCTCCAAAATCACTGCAGATGGTGATTGCAACCATGAAATTAAAAGACGCTTACTCCTTGGAAGGAAAGTTATGACCAACCTAGACAGCATATTAAAAAGCAGAGACATTACTTTGCCGACAAAGGTCCATCTAGTCAAGGCTATGGTTTTTCCTGTGGTCATGTATGGATGTGAGAGTTGGACTGTGAAGAAGGCTGAGTGCCGAAGAATTGATGCTTTTGAACTGTGGTGTTGGAGAAAACTCTTGAGAGTCACTTGGACTGCAAGAAGATCAAACCAGTCCATTCTGAAGGAGATCAGCCCTGGGATTTCTTTGGAAGGAATGATGCTAAAGCTGAAACTCCAGTACTTTGGCCACCTCATGTGAAGAGTTGACTCATTGGAAAAGACTCTGATGCTGGGAGGGATTGGGGGCAGGAGGAGAAGGGGATTACAGAGGATGAGATGGCTGGATGGCATCACTGACTCGATGGACATGAGTCTTAGTGAACTCTGGGAGCTGGTGATGGACAGGGAGGCCTGGTGTGCTGCGATTCATGGGGTTGCAAAGAGACACGACTGAGCGACTGAACTGAACTGAACTGAACTGAGCCCTTGACATGGCCACCAGCCTTGTGAGGGTCTGCCCCTCCAGGCTCTTCCCACACCTGCCGCCCTGTTCCCGCCACACCAGCCTCACCTCTCCAGCCTCCTTTTGGTCCTCTGTATCCCCAGGATCCCTTCCTCCCAGGACTTTGCACTTGCTGTTCCCATTCCGAGGATTCTGATCCCATCTTCAGAGATCAACTCACATCATTTCCCCGAGGACATTTTCCTGACATCCTAGGGCACCCCCTCCGCGGCGTATTGCTTTCTGTGTCATGATCAGTGTGTGACCTTTGTAGGAGTTATCATCTCCCCCGGAAGCTCCGTGAAGCAGGGACCACATCTCTTTGCCTGTGCCCTGGTATTCAGTTGGCCAAAAAGTTCATTCAGGTTTTCGTGTAAGATGTTACCAAAAACCCTGACAGACTTTTTGGCCAACCCAGTACGTGACTGGTGCTCAGTACCCATCTGATAAACGATGGGTTACATGGATAGGAAAGGCTCTGATGCTGGGAAAGATTGAAGGCAGAAGGAGAAGAGGGAGACAGCCGATGAGATGGTTGGATGGCATCTGTGATTCAATAGACGTGAACTTGGGCAAACTCCAGGAGGTGGTGAGGGACAGGGAGGGCTGGCGTGCTGCAGTCCACGGGATGGCAAAGAGCCAGACACGACTGAGTGACTGAATAACAACACGTGGAGGGCTGGACAGGCACTGCCCAGCTCAGCACAGTTTGCTGCTTCTCCTAAAGCCATCGTCACCCACAGTCCCTCCCAGGGCTTTGGCCTGTGTTTGACGCACTCTCAGACACTGGCTGGTGGAGCTGTAGGGTAAGGGAGCTAGAGAAGGCGAGGTTTGGAAAAAGAACAAGACCGGCACTTTACAGGAACAGACCACCTTTAATGAAGCAAGAAGGGGCAGCAGTCAGATTAGTGAGCTGCTGCACTAACCCAAGAAAAGAATAAGGATATATAGGCATGTGTGTGGAAAGCTACTGTCTTAAGGGGGCCTGTTCTCCAAGATTGTTCAGAGTAGTTATCTCTTAAACAGCTGGGGCAAGGAATTCCACCTGGGAGCTGGGCATAATCAACCTTAATGTCCATTTTTTCTTCGGGTGAGAGAGTTCTTTGTTTTGCATAGAATGGTGGGGAGGACCTGGAAGGGAGTTTTAACTCCAGGCTATTTTGAGCCCTGTAACTTTCCTTCAGGAGCAGGAGCTCCACCTGGACTGAGTGTCACGGCTGGCTCCCGGGTGGCTTTCCTATATGTGGAGGAGAGTCTGTTCCTGACACTGAATCAGAGTCTGCCAGCCCAGTGGCTCCACTGACCTGCCCTGTGCCTTTGGGTGCAGGTCTTGACTTGCCCGTCTTCCTGGCAGGTGTCTTGCTGTTTGGGCAGAGTGCATCCTCACTAGCCCCCGCCTCTGCCCTTCCCACTCTTCCGTGGGGGCCCCAAGCTCGTTAGCCCACCCTGGGACCGAGTTCATGCCTCCAGCGTTGGCTTCTCTGCCAAGCCGCCTCCATCATTTGTGACCCAGCAGTCGGTTTCTGCTACATTTTTCCTAATTAGAGGCCTGTGCCTTTCGGCATAATGTTATTATGAGGAGCCTGGTGATCTGCGAGTCCTTGTTCCACGGGCTGAACGGCTGAGTGTGTTTTATCACGCGATTTGTCTTCCAAGCTATGCTCCCCCGTCGTGAGAATTTCCCGTTAGAGTCTTCTTTCTTGATTCCATGGCCCAGGAAACCGGCTGCCTTCCCAACCTCTTGGAATCCTGTGCCAGGCTGTGGTTCCGATGCAGCCGTGTCACAGGAGTTGTTTTTATAGGTCCCCAGGGGCCAGACGGGTCAGTGGCGTCACTGTGTTTGATGTGTGTTTGTGTGTCTTTGATGGAGGACACACTGGGGGTTATGTCTGTTATTCAGCCATAGCTCCCCATCTCCAGTTATTTCAGCAAAGTGCCTGAAATGAGCATAGGTGAGGGCACCTGGCACCATGCCTGGTTCACTGTGGATGCTCCCTGTGCTTTTGGAAAGAAGGGAGGGAGGGAATAACTAGAAGACAGCATTTCCCAGCGGGGGCTCCTTGGAACACAAATCCTCTGCGATGCCCAAAGAAGTACAATTCAGCAACATTAACAGGGAGGAGTGCTTCCATGGGTAAATAAGTCGGGAAACTGTCTGAATGCTGTGATGCTCTTGGCGATTCACAGAATATGTGTTAAAGGCTCTGAGAAGGCCAGCTGTACGGAAAGCTGGCTGACTTTGTCAGACTTCTGTGATCCCGGGACTCTTTTATTCAGGTCAGCTCTTTAGGCAGTTGTGAAATGTTGCCACAGTACAGGCTAGAAGGTGGTGAGGATTATGGGAGGTTCAAGGGATGCCGTGAGGACCCCAGAGGAAGGATTCGAAGACAGGTGCATGAAGGATGCAGCGTTTCTGCCTGATCTGGAAGGATGAGCAGGAGACGCATGGATGGAGGGGAGAGGAGGGGCTTCTGGGCTGGGATGCCCGAGATGTGCGTAGTTTGGGGAACAGGATTTAGAGAAGATCGTGCTAGAAGACAGGCTGCTCTCAGCTCCCACGCCGAGCCGAGTTCCTGGTATCCAAAGCTGCCCAGTACGTCTTTGGTAAAATTATGAATGAATTATTGAGGGTCTTCTCATTGCCCTCCTAGTGAGACTAGACTTTATTTTATGAGTCCTTGTTTCCCAACCAGGGATTCATGTCATTGTCACTTCTGGGCTTTTTTTTTTTTTTTAAATAAAGCAGATAAAACATTTTAAAATGAAAATCTCAGAAATAAGATGCTAGTATTCAGAAAAGGAGTTAATAAAAGAAAAAAAAATTAGGAATTAAAAAAATGCTGTGGACTTTTCTTGAAACACACACAGGCAGGGTCTCCATCCCTACAAATAATGATTGTCCGAGTCTACAGTGGGGGAGGGAGCTGTGGGAGAGGTGATTCAAGCATCTGAACATCCTGAAAGCTTCCCAGGAGATTCTAAGTGAGCTCCCAGTTAAAAAACAAATGTCAGAGCTGAGGGAGATCCCTTAGGGGGTCTATACCAGCGGCCAACTTCCCTGGCAGTTGCATATAAGATACAATGGGGGAGGTGACCTACTGATGAAATAAGGTTGGGAGTCTGTGACATGACTCTTTGAGATTTACACCAGCATTTTAAAAACGCTGAGAAGGCCTGCTGTAATGCCAGCACTTCCAGAAGTAGCATTAGAAAGTGTAAGTTTAGAGATGGGTATGTACGTATGTCAGCTTGAGTGTTTGGCTTCATCTTTTCTAGACACTGCTGTTTCTCTGTTTAGACTTCCCAGGAATGAATTCTCCCATGGTTAGTAGTTTTGGGGTTTTTTTTCGATTTTTTTGAGGCTTTTTTTTTTTTTTTTTTGGTTTTAGTATTGCTTTTGTTGTTGTTGTTTTCTTTCTTTCTTTTCTAGAACCGCATAATTTTTATTTGTTTAGTTAGTTTTGCTGTGCCGCATGGAATGTGGGATCTTCCTTGACAAGGGATGGACCTGAGCCCCCTGCATTGGGAGGGTGGAGTCTTAACCACTGGACCACCAGGGAAGTTCCTCGTTAATGTTTTTGTGAATGCCGAATGAAGTCACCCTGGCTGCCACTAGGGTGTGGCAGACTGCTCCCAAAGAAGGTTCTAGAGAAGGCTAGAGTGAAGTTACAAAAGTGTCTTGTTTGCTTACCAAGAACTCTTGATTTCTGTAGTCATTTTCTGTCTGCTGCCAGCATGGAAAAATGCAATATTTGGGGCTGAATGAGAGCCTGCTGTGTCCCAAGCTCCTTTCTCCGCCTCCCAATCCTGCGGAGATCATGTTTCCGGCTTCACACTCCTGATGCTGAGAAATGACTAGGGTGGCCCCAGTTAGGAACTTGCAGGCTTGCAGACACTAAGCATTCTTTTGTGGACTCTTTCTTCTTGTTTTAAACCAGCTAATGGGCAACCACACTGCTCCTCCTTGGAGGGGCTGTAGGGAGCTGTTGGGCTCTGGGCTGCCCTAACCAATCCATACCCATCTGACACTTGGGTTTCACTTTAGATGCTCATTTCCTGTGTCGATGGGTTTATTATTATTATTAATCTATTTTTAATTGAAGGATAATTGCTTTACAAAATTGTGTTTGTCTCTGCCATACATCGACACGAACCAGCATTAGGTACACACGTGTCCCCTCTGTTGAACCTCCCACGCCATCCTGCCCCTCTAGGCTGTCACAAAGTCCTAGTTTGAATCACACAGCAAATTCCCATTGGCTACCTGCTTACATATGTTAGTGTATACGTTTCCATGCTACTCTCTCCGTTCGTCCCACCCTCCCCTTCTTCCCCCCACCCCATGTCCACGAGTCTGTCCCTTATGTCTGCATCTCCATTGCTGCCTTGCATTTGCAAGGTTCGTCAGTACCATCTTTCTAGTTTGCATATATATGTGTTAATATACGACATTTGTTTTTCTCTTTCTGACTCACTTCACTCTGCAAATAGGCTCTGGGTTCATCCGCCTCATTAGAACTGACTCAGGTGTATCCCTTTTTATGGCTGAGTAATATTCCATTGTATATATGTACCACAGCTTTATCCATTCATCTGTTGATGGGCATTTATGTTGCTTCCATGTCCTAGCTGTTTGTGCTGATGGTTTCTCGTTTGTTCACTCAAACTATGACCGTCTCTAACAAAGCAGGTGTTACCATCTGCCTATTACCTCACTGAAGATGAAGCCTGATGGCTACTGCTCTCAAAGTTGGCTGTGAGAGGGTGCTAGAAGCTCCCTTGGGTCCCTGGGGCAGAGATTAGGGGATGGATCCTCTGTAGTGGTGAGACCACAGGGGGCCCAAGGCTGCCAGTCTGGGGCCAAACTGGTAAGTGCTCATTTCCAGAAGACTAATCAGCTCCATGGGCCTCCCCTCCCACCAGGATTTCCTCCACCCCTACCTACCTAAGGGATGGATTGGGCACCTCCAGAATCAGTGATAGAAATGGCCATATTAACTAAGATCTCCACTTCCCTCACAGCCCTTGAACCTGTGGAATATGGTGTGATCATAAATCAGCCTGTATCTACAGTTAATGTTCCTTAAGAGACTATGACAGTTCCCTTTTAAGGCTATGCAATTCATTTGTTTCTTTATTGGATTCTTTCATCTACCTTGTATGTATTATCTGCTCTTACCCGGGCTGCAATGCAGGAGACCCCAGCTCAGTTCCTGGGTCAGGAAGATCTGCTGGAGAAGGGATAGACTACCCACTCCAGTATTCTTGGGCTTCCCTTGTGGCTCAGCCGGTAAAGAATCCACCTGCAATGCAGGAGACCTGGGTTTGATCCCTGGTTTGGGAAGATCCCCCGGAGAAGGGAAAGGCTACCCACTTCAGTGTTCTGGCCTGGAGAATTCCATAGATTGAATAGACAATGGGGTTGCAAAGAATTGGACATGATTGAGCAACTTTCACTTTCTCTTACCAGCCACAATGCCCACCTCTGGGGTTGGAGCTGCTCCATCTCTGCTCAGCCCGAGAGCACTGGCTCCTCCTGGGGTCAGACGGGGGACCCATACCAGGGCATCTGGTGGGGCTGGTGGCGCTGGGATGACAGGCTGTCCTGGGCATTGTGAACCGGCTCGGCATCTGGTGAACACTCACGCTACCCCGTGAAGCTTCATTTTTCTCAGGATTCACTCAGCCTTTGCTTTGCTCTTATGCTTCCATGATGATGTTTTCCACATCTCCATTATTTCTTCCATCCTCTTTCATTTTTTTTGGTCATGACTTGAGTACTGTTGTTTATCTCACCCAGATCCTCCCATCTCTCTTCTCTTCTGCTTGTGGGTCTCCTATGTTGGGAAGCACTTCATGGTGGCTCACCTTTCAGGAAAATACTGTTCTGTTGACTTGAAGCCCCACCCAGAAACCTGAAGATTTAAAGATGAGTCCCAGAGTGCAGGCAGAATTGAGTTCAAATCCACCCTCCTTCACCTCTTGGTTTTGCATTCTGGGATGTAGATGGTTGGGTTTCAGCCTCTCAAGGGAGCCTTGGTTTCCTTATGTCTAAGAAGAGGATGGTAAGACCACCCCCTAGTGTAGTAGTTGTGAGAGTTAAAAAGAAACCTCACCACGGTGCCCAGTCAACACTGGTTGCCAGGCAGATGTCTGGCTGTCATTGTCATAATTCCTGAGCAGTTGCATAGACTGTCCCGGTCTCCCCTCTTGGGGAATATGAGCCATGCTGTATTGACAGCAATGTTATTAAAGAGAAAGGAAAGGCCAATTTAAGTAGAGAGACTGAAGGCAGAGAGCCTGAGGGTCAAGGGTAGTATAACTGAGCCCTCACAGTGACCACTCCTCAGGGTATCTCTAATTGCCAGGACAAGCAGTGGACAAGGATTTGTGCCCCCTGACCCCTTGACCTGCTGAACAGCCCTCTGCAGGAGGGGAATCTTTTTGGAAAGCCCTTGTCCTCCAGGAGCTCTGCTCACCTTCCCCAGTCTCTTCCCCACTCTGTTAATGCACCACGTCTGATCACAGACATTCCAACAAGTCTGAGGGCCTCCCAATGCAAGGGCTCTTTCCCTAATATAGCCAAGGATTATTTCTATTGTATTAATTATTACTAATTGCTATCAAACTCTTTTTTATTGAAGTATACCTGATGGCTCAGCGTTTAAGAATCTGCCTGCCAATGCAGGAGACTCAGGTTCAATCCCTGAGTTGAGAAGATCCCCTGGAGAAGGAAATGGCAGCCCACTCCAGTATTCTTATGTAGGAAATCCCATGGACAGAGGAGCCTGGCAGGCTACAGTCCATAGGGTCACAAAAGAATTGCACATGACTTAGCAAATAAATAACAACAAATAACCGGTTTACAATATTCTCTTTCAGATGTACACAGAGTGATTCAGTTATGCACATACATGTGTGTATCTATATTCTTTTTTCTATTCTTTTCCATTATAGTTGTTACAAGATATTGAAAACAGCTCCTTGTGCTATACAGTAGATCCTTGCCATTAATCCTATCAGACTCTTAGCTGTATCCTAGAAGCACTAGAAAGCATGCCTTTTTTTTTTTTTTTTGGCTGCTCCAGGTATTTGTTTCAGCACACAGGATCTTCAGTCTTTATTATGTCATGTTTGATCTAATTGCTGCATGGAAATTCTCTTAGTTGCGGCGTGTCGGATCTAGTTCCATGACCAGAAATCTAACCCAGGCCCCCTCCATTGGGAGTACGGAGTCTTAGCCCCTGGATCCCCAGGAAGTCCTTGGGCAACATGCTTTACAGGCAGCCAGTCTCATTTCATGTTTGTGGCAATCCATGGGATGGAGTGATGTACTCAGGTCACAGACCTACTCAGTCTTGAAGCCAGAGTTCTAATCCCAGTGACCCTGCTCCTTAGACCAGGTTCTTAGCCATTATTTTATGCAACCTCATTCAGTGAAACCTTTTCTGTGGTACAGGGCTATTCTATAGGCTCTCCGGTCCTTTCTTTCTTTCACCGCTCTGTCCTTCCCTTTTCTGGGGCTCCCCAGGTGGTACTAGTGGTAAAGAACCCACCTGCCAGTGTAGGAGACATAAGAGACGTGGGTTCAGTCCCTGTGTCAGGAAGATCCCCTGGAGAGGCCCGCAGCCCAGTCCAGTGTTATTGCCTGGAGGATCCCACAGACAGAGGAGGCTAGTGGGCTACAGTCCACAGGGCCACAAAGAATTGGACATGACAACCCCACTCCAGTACTCTTGCCTGGAAAATCCCATGGACGGAGGAGCCTGGTAGGCTGCAGTCCATGGGGTCACTGAGGGTCAGACACGACTGAGCGACTTCACTTTCACTTTTCACTTTCATGCATTGGAGAAGGAAATGGCAACCCACTCCAATGTCCTTGTCTGGAGAATCCCAGGGACAGGGGAGCCTGGTGGGCTGCCGTCTATGGGGTCGCACAGAGTCGGACATGACTGAAGCAACTTAGCAGCAGCAGCAGCAGAAGTGACTTAGCACGCACGTCCATCCCTTTTCTACTTCTGCTCTTTTTAAACAACATGGACTAAGCCCTTAGTCGTGTCACATCTGGCCATTTTTTCTAAGCACAGTGGGAATGTTTTATCATTATTATTCTTTATTCTAATAATTAAGCCACACTTTGGTTACCAGAGGCAGAGTACATGCTTAGTCCTCAGGCCAACATCAGCACCTCTCAGAACCCAGACCAGAATGGCACAGTGATTATAAGCAGGCTGTGTAGCAACAGGTGCCAGGGTTTGAGTTTCTGCTTTGTTCCCCTAGCCAAGGGACCACTGTCTTCTCATCTGTGAATGGAGGATTTTAATCCTACAAAGAGGGCTTCCCTGGTAGCTCAGATGGTAAATAATCTGCCTGCAATGCAGGAGACCTGGGTTCAGTCCCTGAGTTTGGAAGATCCTCTGGAGAAGGGAATGGCTATCTAATCCAGTATTCTTGCCTTGAGAATCCTGTGGACAGAGGAGCCTGGGGGGCTATAGTCCATGGGGTTGCAGAGTTGCACACAACTGAGCAACTAAAACACAGTCATCCCAGGAACATGATTTTGACATGAGACTCATGCAAGTCGATGTATAAGCAGTTAGAATGGTCCTTGGCACACAGGACATGTTCTGCCAGGGTTAATCCTCAGGACTTCTCCAAATCTGCCTTTCTCCCTCCTGCAGGACCCACAGATTTCTAGGAAACTCCATCCTAGAGCAGGGGGTCCCCAACCTCCAGGATCTAATGCCTGATGATCTGAGGTGGAGCTGATATAATAATAGAAATAAAGCACACGAAAGTGTAATGTTCTTGAATCATCCTGAAACCATCCCCCGCCCCACCCCAGAAAAAATTGTCTTCCGTGAAACGGGTCCCTAGTGCCAAAAGAGTTAGGGACTGCTGTCCCACAGGACTGCCTTCCGAAGCCTGTTCTTGTTGCTGTTCCACTGCTAGGTCGGGTCTGATACTTTGTGACCCCATGGACTGCAGCACGCCAGGCTTCACTGTCCTTCACTACATCCCAGAGTTTGCTCAAATTCGTGTCCATTGAATCGGTGAGGCCATCCAGCCATCTCGTTCTCTGTCGCCTCTTTCTCCTCTTGCCCTCGATCTTTCCCAGCATCAGGGTCTTCTCCAGTGAGTCGGCTCCTCGCATCAGGTGGTCAAAGCCTAGCCGTGGAAAACTTGTCTTCCCTACCGAGGGCTCCCCTGTCACTCTTCCCAACTTTGAATCATTCCGCCAGTAGCAGCACTCAGCCCCTGATGAGAGGTGAAAAGGTTTCCCCAGCTGTGAAGCTGCGTGATACAGGCCCACCTGCCTCCCACGCCAGCTCCCAACCTCTGAGTCTAAATCAGAAGGTGGGAGGCAAATGGCTGCGGGAGTCTGTAGGTGTTTGGCAGCCTGGTGTGGCCTCAGTTCACCAGTCTAGGCCACCTCATTAGCAGCTGCCACCTTGGAAAGTTACAAGTTTTGTGGGCTTAACACTTCATTTGCATGGAAAAGCCTGGAAGACTGGGAATAGCCCTAAGATCAAGCTAATTAATACCCCTTAAGTTGGGGCTCTGGAGGGTAGACTAAGCCTTTGAAAAGGAATCTTCTTTGAGAGCACTACAGGTCATTGCAATAAAACCCAGAAAGGGAGGAAGAACCTAGGAGGAAAATAGCCAAACATGAGAGGAAGCTGTCGTTTCTAGGGGCAAGTCGGTCAGGTAGATGGGAAAAAAAGATTGTCCTTTATACAAATAAGTCTCAGTCAGTCTTCCCTGGGCCTCCAGTTAGATAATTCTCAAACTTAATGATTTTCACATCTAATTCGAGGCAAAATTAGTCATTCGATATTAAGACAAAAGCAGGCAGGCTCCTATCTTGACAAGAAATCCTTCCTACTGAAATGGAATTATCTCTGGAATAATTAAAATGCTTGCTGAAGTATGAAAGTGTTCCATTAGCTAGAGTTGTCTTTGTTGAGAAGCGCCCTCCTTGTCCCCAGGTAAACCATGATGGCCATGATCAAGGAAAAGAAAATAGGAAGGCTGTGAAAAAGTTGGCTTAAAACTCAACATTCAGAAAACTAAGATCATGGCATCTGGTCCCATCACTTCATGGAAAATATATGGGCAAACAGTGGAAACAGTGACAGACTTTATTTTCTTGGGCTCCAAAATCACTGTGGTCAGTGACTGCAGACACTAAATTAAAAGACCCTTGCTCCTTGGAAGTAAAGCTAGACCGAGTATTAAAAGGTAGAGACATCACTTTGCTGACAAAGATCTGTCTAGTTAAAGCTATGATCTTTCCAGTAGTCCTGTATGGATGTGAGACTTGGATCATAAAGAAGGTTGAGCACCAAAGAATTGATGCTTTCGAACTGTGGTGCTGGAGAAGGCTCTTTATGGTCCCTTGGACTGCAAGGAGATCAAACCAGTCAATCCTAAAGGAAATCAGTCCTAAATATTCACTGGAAGGACTGATGCTGAAGCTCCAGTACCTTGGCCACCTGATGTGGAGAGCCAACTCTTTGGAAAAGATCCTGATGCTGGGAAAGACTGAAGGTGGGAGGAGAAGGGGATGACAGAGGATGAGATGGTTGGATGGCATTGCTGACTCAACGGACATGAGTTTGAGCAAACTCCAGGAGATGGTGAAGGGCAGGGAAGTCTGGTGTACTGCAGTCAATGGAGTCACAAAGAGTTGGACACAACTTTGCAAGTGAACAACATCAAATAGATAATGTGATCAAACTTGAATTCTCATTGGTGTCATTTTTGAGCCAGAGAACACAGTTGGATATTGATGGTGTCAGCTCAGTGGCAGTATTTGTGAACAAGTGTGGCCGTGGTGCTTTTTCTTTGGAAGTCCCCAGATCTAAAGAATTTTCACAGTAACAAGGAAAGTGAAGCCTCCAATAAAAATATGGCAAATGGTGGTTTTCGTAGAATGTCACCAACCTGCTTACTGATTGTCAACAGTATTTCCAGAGTTTAGATATCTTAATGCCGAAAGACTACAGTGATGGAGCAACAGTGTTATTACCTGCCAAAACATGAACAGCTGGGGGCTTCCAAATTCATTTATTACAAGGAAGCACTGTGGTTGTTCATGTAATCCATACCACTCTCTGTGAGGCTTGGTACTTTTTGACATAATCAACCCATCCCTTGTCACAGATGCATTGTACCATCACAATGTGTTAAACCAGCCTTCACTCGTTAGCAGTGATTTATGATGATGGAGTCTTAACATCCCAGGGGTTTTTGTTCATGAAGACATATACTTACCTCGTTACCTTCTGTTTATGCCTAATCTCTTATTTTTGTTGAACAGTGCACATTTTTAAACATTACGCAATCAACATTGCTCTAAATATTTGTACAATACTTAACAATGAGGATTTAACAAAGGGAAATTTTCCAACGTTTAAACACAGATTTTAAGTGTAACCTCTTCTAGACAATTATTCAAAATGACATTTTTGAAAAAAGATTATTATAAATGTTTGAAATCATGTAAAAGGTGAACAAAACACACTCATAAAGGCCTGTGCACTTGCAGTAAAGTAGGTATGTGAATAAAGTAGCTGTATGAATACCATGGATTCAAAGTTGTTTTCCCTTATCTTTATTCTTCTTCATACTCTTTTTAAAGGGTTTCCCAGGTGGTGCTAGGGGTAAAGAATCCACCTGCCAATACAGGAGATGGAAGAGATGCAGGTGTGACCCCTGGGTTGGGAAGATCCCCTAGAGTAGAAAATGGCAACCCACTCCAGTATTCTTGCCTGGAAAATCCCATAGGCATGGGAGGCTGGTGATTTAAGTCCATGGGGCAGCAGAGTCAGACACAGCTGAACCACCAACACCCTTTTTAAAGTTTTTGTTTTGTGCACGTGTGTGCATGCATTTATTTAATCCAAGAGTTGCCTTCCTAAGGTTTTAGTAGTTTCTCAGAGGGTAAAGCGTCTGCCTGCAATACGGGAGACCCAGGTTCGATTCCTGGGTCGGGAAGATCTTCTGGAGAAGGAAATGGCAACCCACTCCAGTATTCTTGCCTGGAGAATCCCACGAACGGAGGAGTCCATGGGATCTCAAAGAGTCAGACACGACTGAGTGACTTCACTTTCTGAAACAACTGCAGAACAGCTGAGGCCACCAGCTCCGGTTATTGTCTGATTGCTTCTCGCCTGGAATATAGAATTGGATTGCTCAGTGCATGGTGATTCTGAGCCTCCAATCATTTGGCTCAGTCCATTCCAATAACTAAGTTCCTTTCATTATGTCAAAGGCTCCTTAAGTCCCTGTCTTATAGATAGATTTTCATTTTTGAAACTTGGTATCTTTCCCAGAAATGATAAGTTTTAAGTTGTATGTATCTGCCAGTCTCTGACCCATTGTTCTGTCATTTTGATTAATTGAGCATGTCTGTTAACATTATTAAAAACTTATGTATCTTCTATTATTATTTTATTCTAATTAGTTGGGCCATTTAGAGGTTTTGTCTCCTAGGAGATGAGATTGAGCCTGTGTAATTAGCTCTCTTCTTTAGGACAGCTGGCTAATTCATCACCTTGGTGAGCAGTTCTAGACACAGCTCACCTGCTTATTTTGTATGACCATGGGCCCTGATTGGTTTTTCCTAGACTTGGGATGTTACCTGCTTCATTTGGAACTCTCTTTTATCTTTTTCTGTTCACACAGGTGGGATCGAGTATACCATGAGCCAAGTGTTCCACATTATTATGATTATGGGAGAACAGAGGTCCCCTAACTTGTCACTGGTATACCACTTTTACACATTTCTGCCTTACCTCCTTACCAGCTGTACCATTATTTACATGACTTCTCTTTTAGTAACTGTAAATCTGGTTGTTTTTCTTCTAGTTGTGGCAAGCAGAGGCTACTCTTTATTGTGATATGTAGCTTCTCATTGCAATGGCTTCTCCCTTTGCAGAGCAGGGGCTCTAGAGCGTGGGCTCAGTAGTTAGGGTGCATGGGCTTAGCTGCTCCACAGTATGTGGGATCTCCCCAGACCAGGGATTGAACCCATGTTCCCTGCACTGGCAGGGAGATTCTTAACCACTGGACCACCAGGGAAGTCCTAAATCTACTTGTTTTAACCTAGCATCATCCTAAGTTATCGTAGCCATGAAACCAAACACTTGATTTATCAGTTTTATTTAACTTTTTTTTTTTACTAAGTATACATCTGAATAATAGAATAAATATTGAAATGATAGGTACGTCCTGGTATCCCCAGACTCCCTTGCATACTGCCAGGACATGTCATCACTCCACAGCTGAAGAGATCTGGTCAAAGACCCTGTACCAAGAATTCTAATGGCTGAAAATATCCAAATAACGTGATTACTTTCAAAGGATTAAGAATACCAAATCTCTCACTTGTAAAAGCGCAGAATTAAAGTGAAATCCCAGTGGTTTATGAAACCACATACTTAAAAAACAGAGTATAATACAATAAGATTGAAACGAACCAGCTCAACAAAAACCTGCTTCGGTTCCATTGGTAATTAAAGTGGTAAACAAGCCACAAAGTATTTTTGCCTACCATTAATCCTCATCTGAACCCTGAGCACCAGGGCAGCTTCTAGGTTGCCTTGAGTGATGAGGAAAGACCACCAGAGGAAGGAGGAACAGATGGAGCAAAGATCTGGGACCAGTGCATCCCAATGGAGGGAAGACCCCCCAGTGCACAGACTTGGGTGGGGAGGACCAGGTCCAGCTGGGGTGGGGCCAGAGCGAGGATGGGGCGTGATCAGAAGTGTGATCAGACAGCCAAGGGGCAGACGGTGGGCCATCGTGCCATGTGTGGATTTGGGCCATTCTGGAGTTCTGAATAGGAAAATGATTACAGCTGGTCCCCCTGGCTACTGTAGAGGGAAGGGCTGTATTGGATCAAGAGTAAAAGTAGTAAAGAAGACCCTGGTTTTCCCCATGTGAGAGATCATGGAAGCGTGGCCAGGTACCTATGGTTGTGAGAAGGAAGGGCAGGATAGAGGTTGGATTATATATATACACATACATACAGACACATATATGTGAAATACACCCACACACACACACATATATATGCATATACATACACTGGGCTTCCCGGGTGGCATAGTAGTAAAGAATCTGTCTGCCATCACAGGAGATGCAAGCGACTCAGGTTCGATTCCTGGGTCGGGAATATTCACTAGAGTAGGAAATGGCAACCCACTTCAGTATTCTTGCCTGGGAAATTCCATGGACAGAGGAGCATGGGAGACTACAGTCCATGGGGTCACAAAGAGTTGGACACAAATGAGTGACTAAGAAAAGCACATGCATACACTAACATTTCATTTTTCTTGAAACTGTTAAAATTAAACATATCTTTAAAAGAATAGATACATGTATATGTATAACTGAATTACTTTGCTGTATACTTGAAACTAACACAGTATTTTAAATCAACTATACTCCAATGTAAAATAAAAAATAAAATGAGTTGTTGAAAGAAAGATTATATTTTCTTAACACATGCAGTTATAAATATTTATCACAGGTATATTGATATATCCACTTTGTTGTCGTTCAGTCACTAAGTCATGTCCAACTCTTTGCAGCCTCATGCACTGTAACACATCCGACTTCCCTGTTTGTCTCTGTCTCCTGGAATTTACTCAGACTCGTGTCCACTGAGTCAGTGATGCCATCCAACCATCTCATCCTCTGTCATCCCGTTCTCCTCCTGCCTTCAGTCTTTCTCAGCATCAGGGTCTTTTCCAACGAGTCGGCTCTTAGCATCAGGTGGCCAAAGTACTGGAGGTTCAGCTTTAGCATCAGTTCTTCCAGTGAATATTCAGGGTTGATTTCCTTTAGAATTGACTGGATTGACCTCTTGGCAATCCAAGGGACTCTCAAGAGTCTTCTCCAGGACCACAATTAGAAAGCATCAATTCTTCGGTACTCAGCCTACTTTATGGTCCAACTCTCACATCCATACATGACTACTAGAAAAACCATAGCTTTGACTATAGGGACCTTGTCGGCAAAGTGATGTTTCTGCTTTTTAATATACTGTCTAGGTTTGTTACAGCTTTTCTTCCAAGGAGCAAGCTTCTTTAAATTTCATGGCTGCAGTCATCATCCACAGTGATTTCAGAGCCCACGAAAATAAAATATAATGTATCCATATATAACTTAGATATACTGATGTAACATAATTAATGCATTTATAATATATTTATAATATATAATTAAGTTATATTTTACCTTTTACGAAACAAACCCCAAATGCCTCTTTCTATATGTTGGATAGAAATAAAAATTTTTGAAAGGCTTATAAAATAGTGTTTCCAGTGTGCTGTTAAAAAAAAAAAAAGACATTGTGTGGTTTTTCCTGCTTTAGTAGTTTTCAGTTTACTTGAGAAAATATTAGCGTGTATTTTGAAGCCAGAGTTTTCACAATTATGGCTGACTTACAGATTATAGGCCTCGGCCTAAGCAACCAGGTGCTGTTTACTGGGATGGGTCGAAGTGGGACCTCGGAGGCAGAAGGCCTGGGAGTGCAGTATCTATGACCTTGGTCATCTGCTTCTCTCCCTGCAGTGATCCCCAAGGTCACCAAGCACCTGCTCTCAAACCCTGTGTTTACCTGTATCATCCTGGCCGCCTGCATGGAGATTGCAGTGGTGGCTGGCTTCGCTGCCTTCTTGGGAAAGTATCTGGAGCAGCAGTTTAACCTCACCACCTCTTCTGCCAACCAGCTGCTAGGTGAGTCTGTGTCACCCACCTGCCCCTGCCCCACACAGGGAGGCTGCCAGTGCTTGTAATACCATAAGCATTGACTGAGACCAGTCAAACATCCCAGACCGTGCTGCTCCTGTAGCAGAATATACATGTGGTCTGTGTGCAGAAGAATTTCAGAGTATTTACTTGGAGTAAGATTTACCCGCTTGAAGCAGTTGCTTAAAGTTCATGATAATAAAGAGCTAAAATATAAAATGTGCATAGGAAGCATTGTGACAGGCCAGGAAGTCCATAAATTGGTGTAAACTGGAGAATTAGGGGGAAGATGTGATGAACAAAGAGGGGAATCAAGATGGATCTTGAAAGATTAGTACTGGGTTGACCAAAAAGATCGTTCTGTCCATAAGATGTGATGGAAAAACCCAAATGAACTTTTTGGCCAATCCTGTAGGGTTTGATCAGGAGCTTAAAAAAGCAAGAATATTCTCAGCAACATGAAACCACGGTCAACAGATATAGAGGTTAGAAGCCATTTGCTCTCCTCCGTTTTTGTGCCCATGGCAGATATAAAATAGATCATAACACTCCTGCTCCCCGAGCTCAAGTGTGGCCTTACCAATCTTCTCAACAGTAAACCACAGACATCTGCCTCCAGTCCTTTGGAGTTGGCCTGCTAAAGAGAACCAGTTTCCACTCATGAGAAGCAGGATTACTTATACCTGATAGGGAACGTGATCTCACAGCACAAGGAGAGGGAAGGGTCAAAAATGACTTCCAGGTTTCTGGCTCAGACAGGGGGTGGTACCATTTGTGAAGCCTGAAAGTATCAGAAAAGAATCAGATCTGTAGGGAAGGCTGTGAGTTCAGATGTGAAGTTTTGAGTGTGAGATGGCCGTGATGTATCCACGTGATGTCCTGTGCGTGGTTGAGGACTGGAGAGGGAGATGTGGATTGCATCAGTGTGTGCATGGTCACTGAGGACACGGGAGTGGAATTTACAGAAGGATATTGTGTAGAAATAGAAGAGTGAAACACCACCCATGAGGAAATAGAGGAGGCCACAGAAGCATCTCCGCAAAGAAACTCGTGCATCACGGGGCATCAAGGAAGAGATGACTCCAAGAAAGAAGCCATCAGCAGTGAGAGTGTCCATGTGTGATGCAACCTCACATGCCTTGGGTCCCTTCAAGAAGCAGGATGTCTTTCAGCCTATGTCAGGGCTGTGTCTTTGAAGCTGCACCGGGTGAGCCTGTGCTGTGGTGTGAGGAGCAGCCCAGAGGAGGGAAAGAATACCCGGTGACTGCATGGCACTTTCCCAAGCTTAGCAGTGGAAGGAAGGAGTGGAGACATGGTGGGTGATGTGTGTTGCCGTCAAGGGATTGGAGTAATGGTACTGTTGCTAAGACACAGTTGCTATTGTGGCAGGAAGGACTTGAGCAGGTATCTAAGCAGAGGGGAAAGAGCCAGCAGAGGCGATGTGCAGAAAAGAGAGGGAATGCGGTAGACAGTGTTTGATGGAAGAGCTCATCTGTTTCAGAAAGTACAGAGAAAGAAAGAGATATGAGGATGATCCCTGAGAATGTGACAAGTCCAGTCTGAAAGTTGAGACCACTCCCTCCCCATGGAATTATCTTCTGGAAAGTAGGGAAAACTGCCAGGCTCCGCCCCTGGCAGAAAACCACTAGACCATTCAGGTATGACTTAAATCCCTTATGATTATACAGTGGAAGTGAGAAATAGATTTAAGGGCCTAGATCTGATAGATAGAGTGCCTGATGAACTATGGACAGAGGTTCATGACATTGTACAGGAGACAGGGATCAAGACCATCCCCATGGAAAAGAAATGCAAAAAAGCAAAATGGCTGTTTGGGGAGGCCTTACAAAAAGCTGTGAAAAGAAGAGAAGTGAAAAGCAAAGGAGAAAAGGAAAGATATAAGCATCTGAATGCTGAGTTCCAAAGAATAGCAAGAAGAGATAAGAAAGCCTTCTTCAGCGATCAATGCAAAGAAATAGAGGAAAACAACAGAATGGGAAAGACTAGGGATCTCTTCAAGAAAATCAGAGATACCAAAGGAACATTTCATGCAAAGATGGGCTCGATAAAGGACAGAAATGGTATGGACCTAACAGAAGCAGAAGATATTAAGAAGAGGCAGAGGTGGCAAGAATACACAGAAGAACTGTACAAAAAAGATCTTCACAACCAAGATAATCAGGATGGTGTGATCACTCACCTAGAGCCAGACATCCTGGAATGTGAAGTCAAGTGGACCTTAGAAAGCATCATGACGAATAAAGCTAGTGGAGGTGATGGAATTCCAGTGGAGCTATTTCAAATCCTGAAAGATGATGCTATGAAAGTGCTGCACTCAATATGCCAGCAAATTTGGAAAACTCAGCAGTGGCCACAGGACTGGAAAAGGTCAGTTTTCATTCCAACCTCAAAGAAAGGCAATGCTGAAGAATGTTCAAACTACCACACAATTGCACTCATCTCACACGCTAGTAAAGTAATGCTCAAAATTCTCCAAGCCAGGCTTCAGCAATATGTGAACCATGAACTTCCTGATGTTCAAGCTGGTTTTAGAAAAGGCAGAGGAACCAGAGATCAAATTGCCAGCATCCGCTGGATCATGGAAAAAGCAAGAGAGTTCCAGAAAAACATCTATTTCTGCTTTCTTGACTATGCCAAAACCTTTGACTGTGTGGATCACAATAAACTGTGGAAAATTCTGAAAGAGATGGGAATACTAGACCACCTGACCTGCCTCTTGAGAAACCTATATGCAGATCAGGAAGCAACAGTTAGAACTGGACATGGAACAACAGACTGGTTCCAAATAGAAAAAGGAGTACATCAAGGCTGTATATTGTCACCCTGCTTATTTAACTTATATGCAGAGTACATCATGAGAAACGCTGGGCTGGAAGAAGCACAAGCTGGAATCAAGATTGCCAGGAGAAATATCAATAACCTCAGATATGCAGATGACACCACTCTCATGGCAGAAAGTGAAGAGGAACTAAAAAGCCTCTTGATGAAAGTGAAAGTGGATAGTGAAAAAGTTGGCTTAAAGCTCGACATTCAGAAAACTAAGATCATGGCATCTGATCCCATCACTTCATAGGAAATAGATGGGGAAACAATGGAAACAGTGTCAGACTTTATTTTTGGGGGCTCCAAAATCATTGTAGACGGTGACTGCAGCCATAAAATTAAAAGAAGCTTACTCCTTGGAAGGAAAGTTATGACCAACCTAGACAGCATATTAAAAAGCAGAGACATTACTTTGCCAACAAAGGTCCATCTAGTCAAGGCTATGGTTTTTCCAGTGGTCATGTATGGATGTGAGAGTTGGACTGTGAAGAAGGCTAAGTGCCGAAGAATTGATACTTTTGAACTGTGGTGTTGGAGAAGTCGCTTGAGAGTCCCTTGGACTGCAAGGAGATCCAACCAGTCCATTCTGAAGGAGATCAGTCCTGGGTGTTCATTGGAAGGACTGATGCTAGAGCTGAAACTCCAGTACTTTGGCCACCTCATGTGAAGAGTTAACTCATTGGAAAAGAGCCTGATGCTGGGAGGAGAAAGGGACGACAGAGGATGAGATGGCTGGTGGCATCGCTGACTCGATGAACATGAGTTTGAGTGAACTCCAGGAGTTGGTGATGGACAGGGAGGCCTGGTGTGCTGCAATTCATGGGGTCGCAAAGAGTCAGACACGACTGAGGGACTCAACTGAACTGAACTGAAGTAGGAGTAGGTCATGTCCTGAGAGGAATGGGCAAGGTGATATTTTCTGATCTTCTCCTTTAATGTTTCCTGTACAAACTGGCCAGTAAACCCATGTGAGGGTGCTGACCCTACATGAGTCACCAGGAAAACACACGTGAACAATGAAATGCTAGTCCACGTCCACCAGACCAACAGCACCAAGCATTGGTGAGAAGGTGGAGCCACTGGAACTCTCGTATGCTGCTGGTGAGAAAAATTCTTTGGCAGTGCCTACGAAAGCTGAAAGCATATGCTTACTCTGGGATCCAACATTCCACTTCTGGGTATAACCCAACAGAAATGAGTGTTTAAGTCCACTTATTTATATATGCTTAGGTAACAGTAGGGCTTCCCTTATAGCTCAGTTGGGAAAGAATCTGCCTTCAATGCAGGAGACCTGGGTTCGATTCTGGGTTGGGAAGATCCCCTGGAGAAGGAAATGGCAACCCACTCCAGTATTCTTGCCTGGTAGAATCTCATGGACAGAGGAGCCTGGCGGGGTACAGTCCATGGGGTCACAATAGTTGGACAGAACTTCATAACTAAACATAATATACACATAGGTGACTATCTAAAACAGCCTTATGCATAAACCCCCAAACTGGAAACAGTCCAAATATCTATCAGTTAGTAGAATGGGTAAATAAATTATAGAATATTCATACAGTGGACTGCCACACAGCATAAGAAAGCAAGAGCTTGTATATATACTTCCATGTGGATGGATCTGGGACAGCCAAAATATGTCAGACTCAAAAGAATCATATTAATAAGAGTTAGAAAGAGGAAAAGTTTGACTTCCCTGTTGGTACGATGGATGAGTCCACCTGCAGATGCAGGGGACCTGGGTTTGATCCCTGGTCCAGGAAGATTGCACATGCTGTGCAGCAGCTTTAAGCCTGTGCACCACAACTGCTGAGGCCACATGCTAGAGCCCTGGAGCCACAACTGTGGAAGCTTGTGAACCCAGAGCCTGTGATCTGCTGCAAGGGGAGCCACTGCAGTGAGAAGCCTGTACACCACAGGTAGGGAGCAGCCTCCCACTCTCTGCAACTGGAGAACGCCATGCAGCAGCAGAGACCCAGTGCAACCCAAAATAAGGAAAATAAATACTTTTTTTAATGGAAAAATTAATTAAAGTAATAGAGGCCAGAATGATAGTTACTCTTGGACTTTGGAAGAATGAGGACAGCAGGGAACCCCTGAGGCTGCTGGAAATGTTTTAATACAAGGATGTGTACAGGTGCAACAAGTCATCAGGTTCCCTTAATCTTGTGCATGTCACAGAACATAAGGTATCAAGTTAAAAAAAAAAAATTAAAACCCTACCAACAAGGATGTGGCCAGACCCCAGCACCTCTCCCTGGGGGCTGCCAGAGCAGCACAAAGCTGATGTTTTCCTTTTTCTTACTAATAACTCTTTACCATCCACTCTTTTATAAGTACTTTCTTCCAAGAGATATTAGCAAAATGCAGTCAGCCCTTAGTACCCATTTGACAGAGATAGGGTAAAAAGTGTCTCTGTAGACCCAGAGGGATGGTATGGGGAGGGAGGTGAGAGGGGGGTTCAGGAAGGGGAACACGTGTACACCCATGGCAGATTCATGTTGATGTATGGCAAAACCAATACAATATTGTAAAGTAATTAGCCTCCAATTAAAATAAATAAATTTATATTTTTTAAATAAGTGTCTCTGTAATTAAAGTTATAACTTCTCCTTTATGCCTACGATCTCTCTGGTTTAGCCCTCCAGCACCCAAAGACTTTCTTTCTTACTTCCTGATTTCTTGACTGCAGCTTCTTACATTTTGATTACATTTGCTTCAAAGTTGGGGCTCTGTTCTAGTTCAGAACAGATTCCTAGAGTTTCCTATCAACAAATCAATAGTCTTCAGGGCAGAAGGCAAAAATCAATCTCGCTTTCCTACATCTGTCTCTGTCTCAGTGACTCTGTCTGTTAGAGCACTTGGCCCAGGGAGAGGCAGCCTGGTGGCCATCTGTCGGTCTGTCCGTCCGTCTGGCAGTCCAGGCAGGCAGGACATGTACCCTCTCCCTGTGCCCTGCCCATGGCATCTGGAGGGTTGGCTGCGGGAGGGGCTGACAGGGGGCCCTGAGGGGACAGAGAGAGGCCACAGAAGCCTAGGGCAAGGCTCGTGTCCCAGAGGCCTTCATCAGTAGCTCCCGCAGACCTCGGGGAGGAATCCCCTGCCATCATCCCGGGCCATCAGTGCTGTCTCTGGGCCACCCGCAAAGTCATCAGTAGATGGGGCAGAGTTCCGAGAAGAGCAGCACAGATGATTAAGGGCTGATGGCCTTGATTTATGCATGAAGATAAAAAGGACTCAATCTGCATAGGTTAAGGTAATGAGGATGGAGTTTTGGGGGAAGTTCTGATAACCGCCCGCATGCTAAGGCTTCATACACATCAGGGAGGGAGAGGGGAGGTGGATGATGGCTTGGAGAGAAGGTGCCCAAAGCCTGTTATTGCCATAGTTACCATCATCACCAGGGGCTGCTCCCCGCCGCCTTTGATGGAAAATGGAACGGAACACAGCCTGCTCTCCGGGCGTGGGCTGTGGTCATCAGTGTTCACTGACACAGATGCAATCTGCTCACTCTTTCGTTCATCCAGAAAATAGTTCCCAAGTGCCCAGGCACTGAACAGGATGGAACGGTCCTTGGGGAAGCTGCATCTTAGGAGGGGGAGAGAGAACAAGAAACCGGAAAACCAGAAATGTCATAATTTCTTCCATAAATAAACAGCTTCCATAATGAGGAGAGCCATGCAAACAATGAAACGTGGCAGGAAACAGTAAGGAACCTCAGACGGGCTGCTGGATCGCTCTAGGTGGGGTGGCCCGGGCTCCCTGTGAGGATAGGGCCCAGCCAGGTAAAGGCATAGGGTAAGAATGTCCTGGGAGCTCCCCTGGTGGCTCAGCGGTAAAGAATTCGCCTGCCAGTGCAGGGGACACAAGTTTGATCCCTGGGTTGAAAGATCCCCTGGAGAAGGGAATGGCAACCCACTCCAGTATTGTTTCCTGGAGAATCCCATGGACAGAGGAGCCTGGTGGGCTACAGTCCATAGTGTCGCAAGGAGTCAGACATGACTTAGCAACTAAAACAACAACAGAATGTTATAGAAGAATCAGCAAGTGCAGAGACTAGGGGCTTGAATGGATTTGGTCTGTTCCAGGGGGAGAGAAGAGAATTGGGTATGATTGGGGAGTCACTATGGCATGGGGGAGAGACAGGCAAGTAGGGGTGAGGTCCTGAAGATCATGTCTGTACCAGGATGAGAAAGAACCAAGAGCAGACAATCCAAGAACGTCAAATAATACAAAAATACTGTGTTTTTCTTAAAATCTGACTTGTGCTATTTTCTTTGCAGAGCTCAGCCTCCCTGATTATGCTTTTCTCACCCGAATATTAAAATTAATTTGCATTCCTTTAGCACATACCAGCTGATTGATGTAGTCAATTGACCTAGAGGTCTGTTGATTGGCAAGCAAGAGGCAGCCTAAACTGGAAAATTGGCCATGCACAGTCTACATGGTGGATAAATGACATGCAATAGTTTAAAGCTGAGTTTAGATGAAACGAATAAGAACAAAACCAAACGAGATTGGAACTCCTAGGATCCTTTGGTCCTCCTAAGATGCCCTGAGTCTCTGAGAATCAGAAATAGCAGGTTTATGGTCCTGCTGCCTTGCAGATAGCTCTGTTTATAAGAAGGTGTTGGGGAGGGAGATAAAAATGTATGCCAATTACTCACCAGGAGCTACAAAATGTATTGATTTGATCAGTGCTACTTCCTGAGAAGTTGCGGGGCTGGTTAAAACACTGTCTCTCTCTAGGTTGGTGAGTTCTGAGGCCTCTGTTTAAACAACCTCCAGACCCTTCTTTGCCTGAAGAAGAGAAAATCCCCAGTTGACCTTGAGCCCTCTTTCCCACACCACCTGGGAAACACACAGAGGGCACATTGCTAACACGCACGTGTGTTTCTCAGCCCATCTGCCCTGTCTGTCAGTTGTTCTCACACCAGCTGGGGCTGTTTCCCATGAGGGTTCCCCGCTTAGCATGAGAGGTGTATGACTTACATGCCTCATCACTGTGAGTTTTTATGTGCCTGTGTCCCCCCAGTTATCTGTGGGCTCCTTGAGGGTAGGTAGAAATGAGGCTGTAAGCAGAGACTTCGGGGCACAGGGGAGGAAGTGGCACTGCAGTATTGTCACGGGGGATTCTGTTCACGCAGGGCCCAGCCTCGGGGCTGGTGCCCAGTGTCTGCGTTGACTGGCCCTGCTCCCCTGGCTAATGGTTCCCGCCCCTCTGCTCTGCTCCAGGGATGACTGCGATCCCGTGTGCCTGTCTGGGCATCTTCCTGGGCGGTCTCCTGGTGAAGAAGCTCAGCCTGTCTGCCCTTGGGGCCATTCGGATGGCCATGCTCGTCAACCTGGTGTCCACCGCTTGCTACGTCTCCTTCCTCTTCCTGGGCTGTGACACAGGCCCCGTGGCTGGGGTTACTGTTCCCTATGGAAACTCGTAAGTCTCAGAAAGGTCACACACACACACACATACACACACACCCGCCCCACCATCCCATGCCTGCCCAGTGATGCCAAGACCCTCTCTCCGGGGTAGGTTAATGGAGCCTGCTTCATCCCTAGTGACCCTGACCTGGAAGTTGATGATGCCTCTGCATCTTCCACCCAGTGTTGAAGGATATATGTGAACCTTCTGGGTGGAGAGGACAGAATTCCATTTAAAGGCTGTCTCCCAGGATGGCCAGGGGAGCACTGGGGAGACAGGCAGACGCTCACTCCCCAGAGGACTCAAGTGCCTATGTTTGGCATTTGATTTTAGGAATTAGGTGAAGATAGAAAATTAAAAATAGGTTTTATTTTAAAATTCAGCTTATAATACAAGAGAGAAGTATGCATGTGTGTTAGTAGCTCAGTCGTGTCTGACTCTGCAATCCCAAGGATTATAGCCCGCCAGGCTCCTCTGTCCATGGGGGTTCTCCAGGCAAGAATGCTGGAATGGGTTGCCATTTCCTTCTCCAGATCTTCCCAACCCAGGGGTCGAACCCAGGTCTCTTGCATTGCGTGTGGATTCTTACAGTCTGAGTCACCAAGGAAGTCCATAAAATAGAAGAGACTTCAACAGTTCCTTAAACAATAAGAAGCTATCCTTAGACTCACATAGTAATCTCAGGGTCCAACCCATGTTAAGTGTGGGGGGTGAGGAGGAGAGAAGGGAGGGAAGAAAGGAAGGAATTTAGCTCTTACAGGACATCTTATTTCCTATCTATTATCCCAAGACTTTGAACTGAAGCTGAATGAGTCCTGTCCTTAGAAGGCATTTTGGAGAGTCCTTATATATCCCGTTGGAGAAGGCAATGGCACCCCACTCCAGTACTCTTGCCTGGAAAATCCAGTACCAATGGCTGTTCCTTTTTCTACGTGAGCCTCTGCATCTACCCGGGAGTCCAGTCTGGAGCATCAGGGCTGCAGCATGGTTGGGCCGCAGGATACCAGTTCCTCTCCACACAAGTCTCCTCCTCCAAGCAGGCCACCAGGCTTTCTCGTGACATTAAGTCAGACCGAGCCAGGCTTGTCTGCCACCCTGCGAGGTCAGACAGGCAGGATGGAAGCACACTGGCCAAGGCATCCTCTGTATATCCACGCACAGTCCAAACACCAGCGTCCTTCCTTCCCTTTACCATGGCCACAGTGGCCACTGTGACCCCAGAGGGCAGGGGGCTGTCAATGGGGATCCAGAAGAAGACGACCTTTCTCTGATGGATTCCACCTGTCCTCTCTGTTCCAGCTCAACGCCTGGCTCGGCCCTGGACCCCTACTCGTCCTGCAATAAAAACTGTGAATGCCAAACCGATTCCTTCACTCCAGTGTGCGGGGCGGACGGCATCACCTACCTGTCTGCCTGCTTTGCTGGCTGCAACAGCACGGTATTGCTGATTTTCTGATGGGATGGGATGGGGCAGGGGAGCACAGACAGCCAGAGTAGCTTAAAACCCCAGGTCAGGGGTAAGAGTGGGCAACCACATGTGTCCTGTGGTTTGTGTCCCTGCCTTGTGAATTGTCTCAGCCTGTGCCTTGCTCTGGTGGAGAATTCTCCATCAGAAGGATGGGAGGCCTGCCAGGCCATCCAGCTGCTTCGTGCTAAATCAAATAGGTTTCCAAAAAGTGTCATTGAGCAATTTTAACAGAGAGTAAACATTCAAAGGAAGCTGTATGGATCCAGAGGAAAAGATTATGGTTCAAAGCTAGGAATATGATGACACCAGAGGTAATGAGTTCCCCATCAACAGAAGTATGGAAAGAAAGGTTAGAACCATTTATCCGGGAAGACCTCTTCCGTACCTGAGACTATGCAATGCTAATTCAACATCTTCTGTATTCGATTTCCTTTGCCTTTATCTTCTCAGCTAGATGCCTCCCACCTTTTTCCATCTTGCCACTACCATTTCTTTTGGTTTGCTTTTTTGTTCTTGTATTTGTTTTGGGGGTTTTTCCTTCTCAACATGAATTATACAGTTGATTCTTAACCTGCATGCAACTTTCCACACTCTCTGCATGAAAACCTGAGACTACGGGACTGGTTACCTAGTCCTGCTGATCCCACCTTGTACCTGCCCTTCTGCGTCCACACCCCGCTCTTTGCATCAGGTGGTCAAAATATTGGAGCTTCAGCATCAGTCCTTCTAATGAATATTTAGTGTTGATTGTTTGATCTCCTTGCTGTCCATAGCATGATGTATAAATATGTTTCCTAATATTGGACCATCCTTGCATTCTAGAATGAATTTCATTGTTTTGTTTTCAGCCATGCCACATGGCTGGCAGGATCTTAGTTCCCAGACTAGGGGCTGAACCCAGGCCCAGCAGTGAGACCACAGAGTCCTAACCACTGGACTGCCAGTTGTTCAGCTCCTAAGTAACACTGCATCGGACCCTTTCTGATCAGTTAGAAGATAATGTCTAGGCACTCTTTCCTCCACCATGCTCTTCAGCTGTGCTTCCTTTCAGGTTGGGTATTCCACTTTCCCCATACAACTTGTGTCTTTTCCTACTTCTTCCTCCAGTCTGACAACTCCTACTCACCCATCAGTACCCTACTCAAATGCCCCCTTCTCTGTGAAACCATCCCTGCCGTCCTTTATCTTTGAGCTTCTTGCCTCTGCAGTCTTGGTACCTGTCTCTCCTGGAGGCACCTTTCTCATTTCACTGCAGTGATCTGTTAAAAGGGTTTGTCATCTGCCCTGACCTGTGAGTTTCCTAAGTGAGCCCTGGCGCCCACAAGTGTTCTGTAAATGTCTGGAGATGCAGAGATGGAAAGAAAGACAAGATGGCTTGAGTGGCTGCTTTCAAGGAACTTAGAGTTGACATCATTTGTTTCTCCCCTTTACTTACTGTCTGTCTTTTGGGAGCAGCTATTTCTTTGAAGGAAGAAAACTGTATCATTTGTTTTCACTTCCAAAGACCTCATTTTTCCTTACATTTAACATTTAGATTCTTGGCCAGTTATTAACATTTTTCTATAGAGAAAATAAATCACCCTCGGGTGGAGGGGGCAAGGACTGATTTTTTTAAAGTAGATGATAAGGCAGTTTCCTTAAGTGGGTAGAAATGAATTTTTAAAAAGAGATGGGACCTTGAGAATGGTTAAAATAAAAGTACAAGCTATTCTTTTTCATGACAACAATTTCATTAACACTTTAATATCTAAAAGCTATATTATAAATCAAGTTTGGTTACTGTGCTGTGATGAGAATGACATTGATTCAGTATAGGCTTGTGTCCTGAGACCAAAGCAGTCTGTTCCAGAGCATTCTCTGACCAAAAAAAGGTCTAAAAAATGTGTGTCTCTTGTTCTTCCCAGGACGAGGGGCTTATTGAATAAGAGCTTAATCAGGCCCGGGTTTGCTTCTGGCTGCTGAAGCAGCAAGCTGTGGAATGCAATTATCAACAGAGGGCAAGCATCTCCAATTCCCTCTGGACATATATCATTTATTCCCCAGACACCTGCCTCTTCTTGACAGTACGAGAGGCCTCATATTGTCTGCTGGGGGGCAGGCAATGCAGAGAGGTGATACCCCCCTGCAATGACCAGGCAGAGAATGAGAAAGTCCCAGGGCTAGGGTGGGAGTCACACTCCCCCCACAGAGGCAGGTCTCTGGATGCCTCGTCTTCCAGTGGGTGGACGAGGGCTTTCGGGTCACAGAGCTATGCGTACCCTGGAAAGGGGCTTTTGTGACAGTTCAGCCCTAAAAATAACCACAACCCTGAAACTTGCAACACTGGCAAGCTCCTCTGAGAGCCTGTGTGGGCCAGGTGACAGGGCCTTTCACAGGTCACTCGTGGTCCCAGATCAGAGGAATCTCAGGCTGTCAACCAAAAAGGAGCAAAAAGCAATTTCAAAATACTTTCAAGAATTTTGAGAAAATGCCAAAAGGGTGGATTATATTCCTGGGATGTTTACTCCCTCTTCCTCGCCCCTTCTTGTCTGCAAGCTCCCTCCGAAAACTCTTCCTCAAGCTAGAGGTTTCTTCATCCCTCTTTCCCCCTTTCGTATTTTTTCCACCTGCATCCGCTGGAGTCCTTTCCCAGTGTGGGCACAGCCATTCCGTCACCTGTACCCCCAGTCCCGTGTGTATTGTCTCACTCATCCTCACAACAACCTTGGAAGGAGGTGTTATCCCCTGATTACAGAGGAATCCTTGCCCAAGGTCACATAGACCGTGGGGGCGCCGGCATTGGAACGCAGGGTCTGCTGCACGGCAGTCTCACTGTCTTCCCCGGCCCTCTGACTTCTCTCTTTAGTATGCCTGCCTTTTCCGCCAGCTCAAAGGAGCTTTCCACGTGTGCGCCCCGCAGTCGGGGTTGTGCCTTCACAATCTGACCCTGCTGCCTCTCCAACCTCAGCCTCCCCACTCCACCCCACTCTTGAAGAACCGCTGACGCAGTCAGGCTTCTTGGGGTGCCCCCTGCGTTCCCAGCTCTCTTTCACCTCTGGACCTCTGTGCATGCTATTTATCAGGGCAGGTCTTCCCCTAAGCCCTTGACAGTCCTTAACACATCCTTATCCACAGCTGAGAAGCCTCCTCGCACCTCCTCCCTGCTTCCGAGGCTGCACTGACCACCCCGCTCCCCGCCCCCCGCCAGTCCCCTCAGAAGCCTCAACACCTGCTCTCCCAGCAGGGTGGCCCCCCTCCACCAGACCGCACGGCCCATGTTCACCTGCATCTCCATCACTTGCCCATCACTAGGCACCCACATCCATAGATGAGGTTCTGCTGTGGACCCTTGCACTCCCAGTGTTAGCCACAGCTCTGATAAAGGCCCTGGGCTTCCTGCATGCCTGGCTGGAGACTGTGCCAACCTCAGCATGCCCCAGAGAAACTCAGGTGGTAATACCACAACTGGCAGGCAGGTAGGCTGGCCACTGTAGATTTCAATACCGAATACCTCATCTGTGCTTGTCTTTCCCCACTTGACAGCTTCCATCCAGGCTTGTGAAAATCCCCCCTAACTCGATTAGACGTGAATAAATCACCGACGAAATCACTCTGATTGTTAGGAGATCTGGTTCTGTTAGTGGTTTCCTGATATGAGACTTTCCTTCCTGCCCTGGTTTGAGGTTTTGTTTTTTATTGTCTGATCTCATTTCTCCTTGAGTGATAGCAATGGAAGTTTCCAGAATTGCATTTAATATACAATTTCTAATTCTCATTGCACGTGCCCAGGAGGGGTGACGGAAAAGATGGCAACTTAATTTTCTAAGCTTCCTTTGGCAGGAATATATTGTCCAGATTGTTTCTGTCCCTTTCACTCTCAGAAGTAATTATTCCAACAGAAAGCATGTTGGGAGCTGCTGATTGACTGCTGGAAGTTGTATCCTTCTGATGTACTGAATAATTGACTTAGAAAAAGGTTTCTGTCAGCCACCAGTGGAATGTTCAAAGGCAGTACAAGTCCGGCACAGCAGCTTGTGGAGGGCTAAGGATAGACGACTCATCTGTGCCCCGCTCCAGGCCACAGGGATTTATTGAGCACTGGTTTGAATGGAGCTCAAGTAGGTGCTATGGCAGGGAGGGGATGTGGCTACCCATTTTGGATGCGTGCAGGGGGCTCCTTGTTCAGAACAGCAGGTCTCAGGGCTGGCCTTCATCCATGGGGAACGCGTAGGTGTTTGCCTGGAGGATAGGATGGGAGGGCACCTGAGTATGGCATGAATATGAGCACAGGATGGTGGGGAGGCTTGAACCTGGTGACATGGGCAAAGCTTTGGTTTGGAGTCAGGAAAGAGGAGAATCTAGAGGGAGGAGCCTGTATCCGTCTGAGCTGCAGCTCCATCCTTCCCCTCCTCTCTGCCCACACCTCCCCCTCGGATGCCAGAGCAGAGAGTGAGCCTGGTGCTCCCCAAAGTGCAACCCTTTCCCTGCCCCTCAGCAGGAGATCATTAAGGCTCTGACGGGATGCAGGTTACCGCGGTGAAGCGTGGATGGAGGTCTCGCTTTCATCACAGAGTTTTTCCTCCGTGGCCGTTATCCTTCAGCCAGTGACCCTGCCAGGGAACAAGCAAGTGCGTTTCTTCTTGCCGTGTTTCAATTTCCCATTTGCCTAGAGGCACATGGGTTGCTTGCTGATGCTCTTTGCAACAGGCTCTGAGGTCTTCACCTGCAAATACCGGCTGGGGTTGGGCCAGTGAGGTGAAGAGATTCTAAGTTGCAAAAAGACAGTAATAAATGACAGGAGAAGGTCTGAGGAACTTCGCTGAATCATAAAAAGATCCCATGAAAGTCTAGGACACATGGGAGTGTGTTATCATTCAAAGGAAGACATCCCAGCTGTTGTACCGTCCCTGGCCTCTGCCACCTCGGGCATCAGGCAGAAGCAGGGCCGGACGCTGCGTGTGTCAGCACTCGCCCTGGCTGGCCCCCTTCTGAACTACAGGACTCAGGTCCTACCTTTCATAGAAATTGCCGTTACTTCCTGGCTGTTGTTGTTTAGTCGCTAAGTCCTGTTCGACTCTTTGAGACCCCATGGACTGTAGCCCGCCAGGCTCCTCTGTCCATGGGGTTTCCCAGGCAAGAATGCTGGAGTGGGTTGTCATGCCCTCCTTTGGGGATCTTCCCAACCCAGGGATCGAACCTACGTCTCCTGTGTTGGCAGGTGGATTCTTTACCACTGAGCCACCAGCGAAGCCCTTTTTCCCTGGTAACTGAATACATTTCAGAAAGAAAACCAACATCAGTATTTCAGGACGTTGAGAAAGAAACATTCAAGTTTTCACAGCCTCAAAATACAAAGAACATCATCACCCCCTTGTCTGTCCCCTTAGTGAAGTCAGTGAAGTTGCTCAGTCGTGTCTGACTCTTCGCAATCCCACTGACTGTAGCCTACCAGGCTCCTCCATCCATGGAATTTTCCAGGCAAGAGTACTGGAGTGGGTTGCCATTTTAGAAATGTCATTTTCAACCTAGAGATTAGTTTTACTTGTGCAATTAGTAGAATTGATCCCTCAGTATTGAATACAGAGGGAAAAAGCCCAAACAAAAACAACTTTATTTGCCAGATACTTCAGAAACACTACCGAGGAATATTTTGTACATGTAATATGAGCTGTCAAAATAGCATGCTAATGATTTCCTCCATCAATGGGAAAATGAATCCTAGCTTCGAGAGAGTCATTTTTCTATTTTTATGGTCTCCAGCTTTATTGTAATTATTTATCCCCATCATTGCATGTGAATAGAAACATTTCTCAATTTAAATTAATGGCTGGATGTAGAACAAGAGTAGAATTTTCAGTGACTGTGCTCTTCTTCTTCTGTTGATTTCTTCTTCTGGAGTTTTTAAATTTTTTTGAATAGCGGGTACATTTGTGTGGCTCAAGAACCAGGAAGTATAAACAGGAGGGAGTGCGAACTCCTCCTCTCCATTACTCTCTCCTGTTCACCTGCTGTTTGGTCCACGACTCTGCCCAGTAGGTAATTACTACTATTAGTTTCTTGTATATGCTCCTGGGTTTTCATGCACATTCCAGGTATTATTCTGTAGCTGTTTGTTTACTGTTTGTCATCATTTTTGCCATTTTAATCGGAGGATAATTGCTTTACAATGTTATATTAGTCTCTGCTGCACAATAGCATGAATCAGTTATATATGTACATATATCCCCTCCCTTCCACCCCCACTCCACCCCCCAGGCATCACAGAGCACCGAGCTGAGCTCCTTGTGCTATGCAGCAAGTTCTCCCTAGCTATCTGTTTTATACACAGTAATGTATATGTGTCAATGCTACTTTCTCAATAGCTTGTTTGTTTATCTTTAATTGAAGTATAGATGATTTATAGTGTGTTTATTTTCAGTAAAGTGTACAGAAAAAGTACACAGAAAACATGTACCTCTATTTAGTTCTCTATGCTGAACAGTGGGAGAAGGCAATGGCACCCCACTCCAGTACTCTTGCCTGGAAAATCCCATGGATGGACGAGCCTGGTGGGCTGTAGTCCATGGGGTTGCTAAGAGTTGGACACAACTGAGCAACTTCACTTTCACTTTCATGCATTGGAGAAGGAAATGGCAGCCCACTCCAGTGTTCTTGCTTGGAGAATCCCAGGGATGGGGGAGCCTGGTGGGCTGCCGTCTATGGTGTCGCACAGAGTCAGACACGACTGAAGTGACTTAGCAGCAGCATGCTGAACAGTAGGTCCTTGTTGGTTATCTGTTTTGTACTGTAGCTTGTTACTTGTGTTTTTTTGTTGTTAATAGTTTATCATGGACTTTTTTCATGTTAGTGTGTAAGGAGCATGCTGATACCTTTTTGCAGCTGCATAATCTTCCATTGTGTGAGCCTACTGGAGTGTATCTAACCAACCCCTATTGATGGTCATTCAGGTGGATGCAAAACTTTAGTTCCTGCAGGCACTGTTGTGACTGGAGTTGGACTTACATCATTCTCTGCCCGGGCAAGTCTGCCTGTAGGATAAATTCTCGTAGAATTTCCAAGCTAATCCCACCCTGTCCGCCAGGTCACCAGCACTGCTTCCAATTCTTGTCAGGCCAGCTCCTCTGTGTGCAATGGGGCCATCTAATTATCAACAAGATCTCTCAGGATAGGAAAGCCTGGTCCTGCCACCCACACATGGTACCAGGCAGAGACTCCAACTCTCACATCATTTCTCCCCCAGAGAATGGCAGACTGGGAAGACGTTCCTTTGCCATGCGGATGGAAAACCAGACATTTGCCAGGTCAGGAATGGTAAACTCCTTTCCTGGAGCCTAATGTGCTTTCTTCATAGTTAAATATATTGGGGGCTGCCAAGGACAGCACTAGGGGGGCTGCCACTTTATGCAGGACGTGGTCATCGGCAGGCAGTTGCCAAGGTCCACCTGCATTCTGGACTGTTGTATACACACAGGGTGAGAATCAGATCCCCACCAACGAGCCTCTCCTTCCCTCATACCCAGGTTGCTGCTGTTCAGTCGCTCAGTCGTGTCCGACTCTTTGCGATGCCATGGACTGCAGCACACCAGGCTTCCCAGTCCTCCTCTGTCTCCTGGAGTTTGCTCAGACTCCTGTGCACTGAGCCCATGCTGCCCAGGTTGTCTCTGTATTTTCAGGCTTTCCAGTGATCGGGGCTCTCGCAGGTCTCAGTTAACTTGCGTGCCCAGTCAATATCAGCAAAGGCCTGTCCTACTCCTCCCTGCTCGCTTGGGATCGTAGGGTGAAGCCCCAGTGCTGGAAAGTCCTCTCTTCCAATCATGCACCCCGTGATAATTATTTCCACCACACTGGGACATCAGGAGGGAAGATTCTAGATCAATCTGCCGTCTCTTGTATCACCTGGGCCCAAATAAAGGACCTTTTCCATCCCTTGCCTTCGGACTTATGCTTAGCATTTACCCTTGGATTCTCTGTGGGCAGGGTCCTAGGAATGTTCCAGCCTGTACCCTAGGCCTCCGGACCACCTGCGTTTTCTGTTCATCCTGTCGAACTGACTCTTGTAACCAAGAGGGAAACCCATCCAAGTTCCCACTCAGATCACTAGCACTTACCTCCTCCCCAGCCTCTTTCACAGCTCATCTCAAATAGGTTTAATCTGAATAAATGAGTACAGAGTTGCCTAGGTCCTTTGGGAGGGACCCATCCATTTTCAGGGGGCTTCCCAGGTGGCCAGTGGATCAAGAATCCACCTGCAATGCAGGAGACATGGGTTTGATCCCTGGGTTAGGAAGATCCTCTGGAGGAGGGCATGGCAAGCCACTCTAGTTTTCTTGCCTGGAGAATCCTATGGATAGAGGAGCCCAGGCCACAGTCCATAGAGTCACAAAGAGTCGGACAGGAATGGAGCAACTGAGCATGCATGCACATCCATTTCCAGCATCTCTCCTTGGCACCAGGGCAAGCCAGTATCGCCACTGGTCACCGGCCCATTCTCCCCTCTCCTAGCACCTATAGCCCAACAGGGGCCTCATTTCTGTCCAGCCACCCGGCCTGCCCTGGGTCCATTCTTGTCCCATTCTCCCTGGCTCTGTGCTCTCACCCCTCCCCATGCCTTGGCTGCACATCCCAGGATGGCTCGGCCCCGCCGTTCACTCACACCATTAATGGGATTGTGCCTTCCTGGACAAGTTTGCCTTACCTGGACCATATGGACTGGGTAGTGACTGACATAAAGGCGTCTTATTTCTGTACCATTCCAGTAGGGCCACGATCGTGGCCCGATCAAGGGAAGACCCTCTTCAGAAGGGGATTTTCACATCTCAGAGCAGAGGCAGTCCAGGCAGTTTCCTCTTATGGTAAATGGAATACAGTTGAGCCATAGCCCAGGTGCAGAGCAGAAATCTAAGACTGGGTGTAGGTTCCAATTACAAAGTACTCATTAAACTAAACAGAGCTCACCAGTCACGCAGTTCATTCAAAGGGTACTGATCACCTCACAGTCCTAAAGGCTACAAGAGTCAGAACTCAGTTCCCGGGGTCTGAGTTCTAAGCCAGCTCCTCATGGATGGGCCAGTTTCCTGTTTCTACCTGAGCACTCTCTGAGTCCACGTGGTTCTAAGGACCCCAGTCCCAAATCGCTTTTTCCTCACAGGCTACAGGAGGGACCAAAGAGAAAAGGATGGGGTGGTTTGAACTAGGGCAGGGTTTGAGAGATGTTTTGTCTTTGTTGTTTAGTTGTTTAGGATGTGGTAAAACGAACGGACCTTGAGGGTTCATTCGTTCATTCAGTACTGTCCTCTCGAGCTAGGGATAAGTCAGGAATCAAAACCACAGTGGTTTCTGTCCTTATTAGCCTTATGGTGACGAGGACGCTTTGACACAGGAGTACGGGGGAGGTCGAGAATTTACCATCACATTTCTATAGAGTTTGTCATTTCTAAGATAAGAGATGTGGAAGGAAAGGACATGGGGGCTGGGAGCGTATATATCTGTCAGGGTTTGGTCAGGAAAACAGCACCCACACGTCTTTTGGAAATACGGGGTTTAGTATAGGAAATAGAACTTATGTAGCGTGGCAGAGTTGGGGAATTGGGATCTGGAAGAAGTGAGATGAAGGACTGGAGAAAAGTCACCACACCCCCGGAAGTATCAGTTCAGGTGGGCAGGCTGAGGCTTATGGGAAATTCCCCAGAAGCTGTGCCCAGCGGGCTGCTCAGTGAGATGAAGGGGGCACTCAGGGACGTCAGCAAGACTGCATCCAGGTCAGTAGAGGTGGGCACAGGGCCTCTGTTGTCAGCAGGGTGGTCAGAAAAGAAGGTGGGTGCACACAGCGATGGTAGGGCCAACCGGCTCCTCCTGGGCACCTCCGCATTTGTCTGTCCCCAGGTCTGACCATCTGACCCCTGCCTCACTTACGAATCTCTTCTGTGTTTCCTCTGGTCCAGCTCTCGTCGTGCAGGGACGGGAATCCTAAGGAGATGGTTCCCCGCCCTGGACAGTAGAGTAGTGCCAAGATGCCAGCACAGAATCCCCTACAGGGCGCTCATCCTGGAGTTGGTTTTGATGTCTCAGCATGTTCAGAGGCTTAGGAAGGGGCATCCCGGGTGGGTCTGGGACGGGTGTGAGTTAGAGATGAAATTTAGGAGAGTCATCAGAAACCATCTGCATGCATGCTCAGTTGCTCAGTCATGTCTGACTCCGTGTGACCCCATGGCCTGTAGCCTGCAGGCTCCTCTGTCCATGGGATTCTCCAGGCAATAACACTGGAGTGGGTTGTCATGCCCTCTTCCAGGGGATCTTCCTGGCCCAGGGATTGAACCCGTGTCTCTTAACGTCTCCTGCATTGGCAGACAGGTTCTTTATCACTAGCGCCACCTGGGGAGCTCCATCAGAAAGCACATGGATGTAACACAATCTAGGGAAAAGTGCAGGGTGAGAAGGGAAGAGAATCTGGACCAGAGCCCCAAGGAGCTCCGGCATTTTCAAGGAGGAGAGGGGGCAGGTGCCAGCCAGGAAAATGCAAAAGGGAAGAAGGAAACCAGAGGGTGAGCCGTGGAAGCCATCAAGGCAATGGGTCACAGGCACACACTCAAGGGGCTCCCTGGGGAGAAAAGTGGATGGAGGGGTCATCTGTGGAGGTCACTGGTGAGCTTAGCTGATCTGATCTCTGCATGTAGGAATCTAAGCCAGTTGGAGTGAGTCAAGAGCATGGAGGTAGTGAGCATGAACAGCTGGAAAAGTTTAGCTTCAGCATTCAGGGTGTGGGGAGAGGAAGGATCAGTTTCCTCTCCTCAGAAGAGAGGGAAGTGGCATTTTCATTTTAAGTTGAGGAGAAGCCCTTGTTTGTTATTCAGTCAGTAAATCGTGTCTGACTCTTTGCAACCCCATGGACTGTAGCATACCAAGTTTCCCTGTCCTTCTCTATCTCCCAGAGTTTGTTCAAACTCATGTCCATTGAGTCGGTGATGCCATCCAACCATCTCATCCTCTGTTGCCCCTTCTCCTCCTGCCCTCAATCTTTCCCAGCATCAGGGATTCTTCCAGTGAATCGGCTCTTTCAGGGAGAAGCCCTGTTTCCTGATAAAAGTAGAGGAAGATCTGTTCCCATTCGCATCCTAAAACCACCTACTGAGTTTCCTCTATTGCGTCTCAGCACTGTGTTATAAGACAGTGCTCGATAGATCACAGAAACGACACGTTCTTATCCCAGAAGCTTAAGGTCTCCTCCAGAAGGATAGCAAGGGTCTCTGCCATGGGGTGAGGAGTGTGTCCCCGTGGAGGGAAGTGCCAGCTCAGATGGGGGCAACTGGGGAGGCCTTGCAACCAAATGAAATGTCAGTACTGGGTTTTGAAGATCTGTGATTTCTCTGGGCAGAGATGTGTGCAAAGAGACAGAGGGGCTGAGCCTCAGCACCTTTCACCACAGGAGATGCCCCTGGGTGCTGTAATGGGGCCATTTATACAAAAGCACCTGCTGTCGGAAGATGGCTTAGGAAGAGGGGTCCAGCCCCACCCTGTGTCTCCCCCTCCTTCCCACGGGTAAAGGCTTCTTGTGGGGCACAGTCATACAGGATGGAGCCCCAGTCTGTTACGTCTGGCGGGGAAAGAAAGGGAGAGGGAGGAGGAGAGGTGCAAGGATGGGAGACGGGCTGAGGAGGGGGCACGTAAAAACCAGAGAGGATTTGTTTGACCCTCAGGAGGATTTACCCCAGTATGTGCTCTGAGAGCCAAGCAGCCCTGGAAAGAAAGGCAATGAATCATTTATGATTGTTTTCATTTTGTATTCATTAAAGACCTCTGCACTATTATTATCAAACCTTAATTGGCTTGGCTGTTAGCTAGCGCTGCCTTTCCCTGCACCCTTGTTTCTCCCTTCACCATCAGAAACTCCTCTGGAGCATGAGCCAGGACCATGCTGGGGAGCCGGGGCAGCTGGGCAAGAATCCACCCGAAGATCAAATGGAATGCAGCTGCTTGGCTCTCTCCTCTCTGATCATATATTAATAAATGTATCTCGCTGGTCTCCAGCTCACTCCCCACCATCCGCTCTCAGCTCCCTGCCATCTCTGCACCCTCTTTGCTCTCTCAGCCACTCGAGAAGTCTCCCGTTAGCCAGCCCCCTCTCACAGCCCCACTAGCCCAGCAGCTTCACGCATGACAGCACACATGCTTTGTTCCAGGTGCCATGGTGGGCAGTGAACCAGCAACCGTATGCAGGTTACCTGATTTACTTCTTTCAATACACTTCAGTGTAATTATAACTGCACAAAAGAGAGGACAAATTGGCAAGTGATTACATTGTTAATTTGCCAGTGTTTTATCACATTGTGGAAGCACGATTTCCTCTCTAATTGTGTGGGGGTTCGGCAACGCGTTTGTCTACAGTGTGGGCTTATCGAGGAATTCTGGGGCATAGAAATGAAATACACAGGAGACGGGGAAATCAGCTCTTCTCCCCATAAATATTCCTTTATTTTGCATGTGTCTTGCAGCCTCCTTCAAAAAAGCTAATTCGTTGATTCAGGCCTAATTATTGAAATGCTCCAGAATGCATAATCAGGCTGTGACAGACCCAGCTGATGGATGGCTTTAGATCTGGAGAAGGGAGATAGCCCCAGTTAACAGGGCTGACTGCTTCCCTTCCAGAATCTCACTGGCTGTGCATGCCTCATGACCATCCCACCTGAGAACGCGACCGTGATTCCTGGAAAATGCCCCAGTCCTGGGTGTCAAGAGGCCTTCCTCACTTTCCTGTGTGTGATGTGTGTCTGTAGCATGATCGGGGCCATGGCTCAGACGCCTTCGGTCATCATCCTCATCAGGTAAGCATAGCCCCAGGGACCGGAGAGCCAGCCGCCCCACCCCACCTCCCTCCCTGCTGTGTGTCTGCAGTTCTCCCAGAAATCAGAGCTCTGGGGACTGTATGAGTCTTGCAAGCCAGCTTCCCTAGGCTGATAGGAATCAGTTATGTTTGATGGAAACCTCACAGCAAAAGTAAGGCTTCCCCAGTGGCTCAGACAGTAAAGAATCTGCCTGCAATCCAAGAGACCTGAATTCAATCCCTGGGTTGGGAAGAGCCCCTGGAGAAGGGAATGGCAACCCACTCTAGTATTCTTGCCTGGAGAATCCCCATGGACAGAGGAGCCTGGTGGGCTACAGTCTGTGGGGTTGCAAAGAGTCAGACATGACTGAGCGACTAACACTTTGAACTTTCACGCCAAAAGTAGAAAGCACAGCCCAAGAGAAAACACTGCACTTTCATGTCCTACCAGGAACAGACTCTGCAGGTAATTTTGAAAGGTACTGCAGTCTTTCATTGATATTTGCAAAGAGCAACACTGTTGGAGTGAAATGAAAATGGCGTGGGAATAGCCAAGTCCCCGTGTCTGGCTCCTGTCTCAGGGCACTGATTCGTAGTATGACCTTGGGCTCAGTGTTGTTTCTGAATCTGGAACTGGAGGCGATGTCAATGGTCCTGCCTGCCTCCTGCAGTGGGCTGGGTCCTGCTGAGACCGTGTGTGTGCAAACTCTGTAAAGATATAACAGGTCATTGACAAGGTGTGATGCAGTGCTGAGTGGCTCCGTGGAAGCAAGCAGTGACTGCTTTTGTATAGATGGATAATTGGAGAGAGTCAGCCATAATTCTGTGTTTCCCTGTTTCTTGGGAACTATCATGGTGGGTGGGTGAGGTGTCTTAAAGGTGAATTATTGAGTAATTTTCTGAGTAACTTACACAGTTGCAAAGTTATCTAGATTTGCATGAGGAACCCAGAAGAGGCAGGCTTCATGTCTGGTGACCATCTTTTACAGAGGAAGCGGTACTAAGCACAGATAGCCGGGATGTGGTTATCCAAACAAACCAATTCAATCCCAAGGGCTGGACATAAAAGTAGGAATGAAATGCTTGGATGCAGCCTGTACAAATATACATTTTATTGTTGTTTAAGTCGCTAAGTATTCAACTCTTTTGTGACCCCATGGACTGTAGTGCATCAGGCTCCTCTGTCCATGGGATTTCCCAGGCAGGAATCCCAGAGTAGGTTGCCATTTTCTTCTCTGAGAGATCTTCCTGACCAAGGGACTGAACCCATATCTCCTGCATTGGCAGGCAGATTCTTTACCACTGAGCCACCAGGGAAGCCCTGGTATGTAACATTTGCAGCTGCTTTATCCAGCCTCTCTGTGTCTACTACATTTCCTGATCTTGGTTAGAATTCACAAGGAAAAGGATTTATACAAAGTACTTATGTTTTAAAGTTTTTAGCAAAGCTTTTTCAATGTGCAGAAGCAATAATGGTACAATAGCAAATTGCCATTTTATACTTGTTAAATTTGAAAAAATAATTTTTAAAAATTCACACCCAGTTCTGTAAGCAAGGCTCTAACAAAACAGGTAAAGTCACACCT
Organism: Bos indicus x Bos taurus; assembly: GCF_003369695.1. Classification (NCBI taxonomy): domain Eukaryota; kingdom Metazoa; phylum Chordata; class Mammalia; order Artiodactyla; family Bovidae; genus Bos; species Bos indicus x Bos taurus. The sequence continues at coordinate 14,958,037 of NC_040096.1, read as the reverse complement.
TTCTGCTGCCATTGAGAAATATACTGATCCTTTCATAAAAGCAAGGTGGCAAATATGAGTTCAAGAGCCATAAAAACGTTCAGTTTGTTTTTTTTTTAATGAGGTAACCCTACCCCTTGCCACTTATCTTAAGAAAATACTCTACGAGAAGAAAAGCTCAATGCAGACAGATTTTTATTACAGTGTTAACTATAATAGCAGAAAAATCTGAATTGGAATAGTGAGTTAAATTATAGTCCCACAGCTCAGTGGAATAATGAAAATTCTTAAGAATGTGAGAAGTGTTTATGAAATGAACTGTTGACTTTAACTTATATATGGAGAATGGATTAGATATAATATGCACTGGATAAAACCCATCAGATCTCAGGCATGGGTTTGGGGTGGCTGCATTATTTTTGTTGCTAGGAATTCCCATGAAGTTGTATTGTACCAGTTGACACACAAAAGGCACCAAAAAGCAAGAAAAATGACCCTTACAGCCTTTAGCAATGACTGGTCCCCTTTTTTCTCTGCCCTTGACTCTGCTGCAAAAACCCAGCTCAGTAGTTGTGGCTGCAGACCAAACACAGAAAGTCAGCCTAGACCTGAATCGTGTCCAAATCTCAGCTTGATAAACAGCTCTTGGAGATTTTCAGGAAATATGTGATTCCCTTTCAGTGGACCAGCAACAGATGGCCTAAATGACCTAGGTGGGGCCCTGTGCACCTCATAGCTCCACGCTGCTGGGGCCGGCTGGAGGTACGTGCCATCACAGATGTTCTAGGCAGACACAAGGGCACAGACGGTCTGAGCCACAACCCAGATTATGGGCACCAGCCCTTGTCCCATCCCAGAGCAGTGGGCCCACTTCCACTCTTACTCCAAACAGAAGCATACTCGCCAACAGCAGCACTCAGGACATCCACAGGTGTGAGGATACCGGCTATTTAATGAGTCACGTAGGGGCCAGCACTGGGCTCTTTGTTTTCAGGATTTCTTTGGCTGCGTCAGGCCTTAGATGTGTCATCAGGGGTCTTTCGTTGTGGCATACAGACTCTAGTTGCGGGGCTCGGGCTCCAGAGCGCACAGGCTCAGTCGCTCCATGGCACGTGGGATCTTAGTTTCCCGACCAGGGGTCGATCCTGCGACTTCTGCATTGGAAGGCAGATTCTTACCACCGAACCACTAGGGAAGTCCCCAGCCTCTTGTTTTTCGGTTTGTGTGTTTGTGTTTTATTACTCAGCATCTGCTGTGTGTCACACACCACACTGATGATGAATAAGACACAAATAGTCCTTGGCCTCAAGGAGAAAGACAAGCATTGAGTCAGTACTAGTTGCTAGAGTAAGAGGCCTGACAGAGGAGAGCTGTGACTAGCTGTGAGGGCCTCTCTACTTGGAATCAGTCATCATTTCCAACCCCCCCTCCTGTCACTCTTATCCCAGACAGTGTGAGAATGTTCTAGAAAATGTTTGAAAAGATCGTGCTCAGGGACTGCTGTGGGCAAACCAAAGCCAGGGGCACTGAGTCAGTTCAAAACAAAGGCATATGACCGTATAAAGCTGTGTGTGTGTTAGTCGCTCAGTCGTGTCCGACTCTTTGTGACCCCGTGGACTGTGGCCCACCAGGCTCCTCTGTCCATGGGATTCTCCAGGCAAAAATACTGGGACAGGTCGCTATTTCCTCCTCCAGGGGGTCTTCCTGGCCCAGAGACTGAACTCACGTCTCCTGCAGGCAGATTCTTTCCCACTGAGCCACCTGGGAAGGCCAAATAAAGGCACCTTTCCAGTTTAAAAGGTACCAAAGCTGGATACAGATGAATGGACTGTTTCACAAGTGGTCCATCTAGGGAACCAACCCATGCTAGTCTGGTTGATTTTGCAAAATGATGCAGAATGACAGAGGTGTTTATGGTTCTGGCCTATCTGAGTAGCATAAGGGGAACTGTCTTCCCCATTGATATTTCCCCTGATACATGTACCCACCAACTTAAGATGTTTCCCCGTGCCAGCAAACGCAAAATGCCTTTGAATGAAGACTTTGGGAACAAATTTGCATTCCATCCTTCAAATGACTAGTTTTAGTTAATAAAAAACACTGCTAAATTCCTAAACTTATCTTGTCCCTGCAGATGCAGTGATTTTTCAGACTTTTGGCAGGGAAGGTGAAAAAAGCAAAAGAACAAAACCATTAATAATTTTCTAAGGAAGGGCTCTGATGGACAGCAGCGAATGACTCTGGGGTCTGTTAATTAAAGTGAAGCGATAAGAATCTTTTCTTTTTTCCTCTTCATCTCTTCGCATGTAGGACAGTCAGCCCTGAACTCAAATCCTACGCCCTGGGAGTTCTTTTTCTCCTCCTCCGTTTGTTGGGTACGTATTATTTCTTTATTCCCTCAGTAATGAATCAGATGCTTATAACCAGGTGAGTGCATATATCAGTGCAATCATGACCAGGTGAGTACATACCACTGGAATCATCCCTTGAGTTGTCTTTTTTCTTATGAAGTTTAATTTTGATAACAAGAGAAAGGTCTGTTAAATGTTGTTCAGGGTTTAGACCTACACTCGCACACTCCCTGGATATCACAGAGTTTTTGTTGGTATTAACTGTGCCTTCGTGCCACCCTGAATTTTCATTGGCACAAGGAAGAAAAGTGAGGAACCAAAAAGAAAGGAATTTGATGGTGTCATTGGGCACCCTCATTAAGCAACCCATGAGCAGCTTGTGAAATGCTTCATTTATGGGCCTGCCAGCTGGGGGAGAGAGGTATTCTCATAATGCTTCCCAAATGGAAACTTCGCATCCTTTAAATTTTTCCAAACTGATTCAGTTTATTTACCTTGGGTTTCTGCTGCTGCTGCTACGTCACTTCAGTCGTGTCCGACTCTGTGCGACCCCATAGACGGCAGCCCACCAGGCTCCCCCATCCCTGGGATTCTCCAGGCAAGAATACTGGAGTGGGTTGCCATTTCCTTCTCCAATGCATGAAAGTGAAAAGTGAAAGTGAAGTCACTCAGTCGTGTCCGACTTGTAGTGACCCCATGGACTGCAGCCTTCCAGACTCCTCCGTCCATGGGATTTTCCAGGCAAGAGTACTGGAGTGGGGTGCCATTGCCTTCTCCACCTTGGGTTTCTAGGATAAGGCAAATATGACCTTCATGCTATAAAGCCTATATTCTGTAGTTTGGTATGGACAGAAGGAATTAAGTCTAAGATGGGAATAGCCCATGGTTCTCCTGGAGTGCTGGGACCAGCTGAGGAGAAGCTGGAAAAGCCAATCAGATAAACCTTCTCCCTGTGGACCACACTGCTGCTTTATGAACTCCCTTTGTCAAGGCCAAGATCAAGATAGGATGACATTTTTTTTTTCTTGAAATGATAAGGCTGTGGTCTTCCTTAGTGAATATTAAGTGATAAATAAAAATGGAAAGGAAGATAACCATGGCCTATACCTTCAGAATAAAAAGTTCTCATTCCAAATAGTATATAACCTGAATGAACACAAAGACTAACTATAGAAATGTTTATAAAAATATTCACAAAAGTGAAAAATTGGCAACAATTCAAACATCCATCAGCAGGGAATTAGTTAAATCCATTATGGGTTCTAATTTCAGTAGGATTTATGTACCCCTTTAAACTGGAAAGAAAAATATTGATAAACTTGGAAAGGGTACATGGTAAGTGGAGGGAGAAAGAGGTCTATATTGTATATGCAAATGTTTTTAAAGTATACATGAAAGTCCCAGTCATGTCCAACTCTTTGCGATCCCACGGACTATACAGTCCATGGAATTCTCCAGACCGGAATACTGGAGTGGGTAGCCTTTACCTTCTCCCGGAGATCTTCAAGACCCAGGAAACAAACCCAGATTCCTGAATTGCAGGCAGATTCTTTACCAACTGAGCTATCAGGGATATATGTATAGGGGAAAATACTGGAAAGCTAGATAAGAAAATGGTATCAGCTATTATAATTGAATAGTGAGGCTATAAATGATATTTTATAAATTCATTTTTAAAATTTGAATGAAAAAACATATATGTTATTACTTTCATAATGAGATTATATTCTATATAATTGCTATGTGAAAGAAAAATATTCACCCTTAAATCCATTAATAAGATGAGGCCCTCCCTGGGGAATGGAAAATACTTGACATCTGCCCTAGCTCTGCCTGTAGCAAATCACTTCCAGTCCAGGTTGTGACCTCTTTTGCCATGTCCATGACGAGACCTGGGAATCTTCTTAATCACTGTCAGTCCACATCGTTGGGATAAATGGAGAATCTTTTTTTTTTAATTTAAATTTATTTATTTTAATTAGAGGCTGATTACTTTACAATATTGTATTGGTTTTGCCATACATCAACATGCATCCGCCATGGGTATACACGTGTTCCCAGTCCTGAACCCCCCTCCCACCTCCCTGCCCGTACCATCCCTCTGGGTCATCCCAGTGCACCAACCCCAAGCTTCCTGTATCCTGCATCGAACCTGGACTGGCGATTCATTTCTTATATGATATTATACATGTTTCAATGCCATTCTCCCAAATTATCCCCCGCCTCCCTCTCCCACAGAGTCCAAAAGACTGTTCTATACATCTGTGTCTCTTTTGCTGTCTCGCATACAGGATTATCGTTACCATCTTTCTAAATTCCATATATATGCATGAATGGAGAATCTTAAACAGCATCTTTGTCTTATTTCTGGTTCATGGAAAATAGAACCAGAAATAGTAACCAGGTATAGTAATACCCAGTGCAAACAAGTTCAACTGTAATTCAAACTAAAACATTTTAGGCCTTCCTAGAATTCATAGTGGCCTTTAGAGCCAGCTACACAGGGTACTAATTATGGTGGAGTTTTTTCTCTCATCACTGGGAGGATAGAAAATGCATGTGTGGTGATGCCCCCCATTCCACCCTGGTTAGGTGGATGGGCAGATGAATGTGTAATATCAGGTAGCAGGTTGGAGACCCTTATTTCTGAAAATGGTGAAACCATCCCACATGCGGCTTCCTTGGTGGCTCAGCTGGGGGAGAATCTACCTGCAGTGGGGAAGCCTGGGTTTGATCCCTAGGTTGGGAAGATGCCCAGAGAAGGAAACGGCTACCCACTCCAGTATTCTGGCCTGGAGAAGTCCATGGACTGTAGAGTCCATGGGTCCGCAAAGAGTCGGACACAATGGAGTGACTTTCACTTTTTCACTTTCACTACTTCCATTCTACATACACATTCACTCAACAAACTGACATTTATTGAGCATCTAATGTGTTCAGAGCTTCATGAACCATACCCAGGCAAGTGAGCCCAGCATTGCTCTTAGGGAATTCCTTTAGGAGCTGAACAGAGAAACAAAAAGCCCTCCATTTATGGGATTACTACAGAGGTCTTTTGTACCTCTAAACACATGCTGAGGACTCAATATAGTGAGTAAAAAATAACCTTCAGAATAATTTTGATAACACAAAATGTAAGAAAAATTTGCAAGTTGTTTTCAAAATGAAAATAATGAAAATTATGAGACACTTGAAGACAGAAATGGAAAATTATACAGCATGTGTAATGTGACACCATTAAGATCACTGTATGTTGCTCTAAAGCTCAAACATTATCTAAACGAGTATTTTGCAACTTCTGTGATTATAATCTACAGCAAGAGATGAACTTTATATTGTGGCCCAGTGCATTCATATGCATAAATACAACTGAAGCAAAGATTTCATGAAAAATATTCACCCTTAATGTGTGTGATGTGCTCTGATATTTTCTATTCTATTTCATTCTTTTAAAATAGTGGGTCATGACCAACTATATTGATTGTATTGTCCAACTGGGTCACACATCAGAGTTTAGAAAACAGCTGTAGAAGGATATGCCACAGTTTCATCTTTTAATTAAAAGTGGCTCATCAGAGAAGTCTTTGCCCGATTCCATTTCCTGCAGCACCCAATGAGATTAACCACCATTACAGTTAATGAAGGACCAACCGAGAAATCAGATTTCAAGACATTGTCAAGCTTTGTGCTTGGCCCCGCTTGGGTAATGGGTGATGGTAAGGACCTCACAGTTCAGTGTGATGAAACTGGAGATGCAGTCAGTAGAGAGGTGTAGGGTGGATGTGTGCGAGAGCCACCCAACCTGGGGTTGGGGATGGGAGTGTGGGTGAAAGAATGTGATAGTAACCTGAAGCATGAAGAATGCAGAAGAGTTACCTTGCTAGCAAAAAGGAGAGAGTGCTTTAGACCGAGGGACTTAAAGGAGCAAAAGCCTGGAAGTGAACAAAGGCTGAAGCCTGTTTGGGGGCTGCAGGAAGCCCTTGTGGCTGGAGGGGATGGCTGTCAAGGACACGATCAGAAAGAATTGCTGCGCTGTTGACAAGGTTGACCTTTATCCCCAAGGCAAATGAAATCGTTGATGGACTTTAACATGGGGATAAGATCCATTGTGCATTTTTAGAAAGGCCTACTGTCTGCCACATAGAGAATGTGGGAACTGAATATTAAGCCACTGGTATAACAGAGGAGCTGACAGAGAACCATGTGAGGATGCTGGCCACCAAGATGGGGAGATATGGACAGAGGAAAAGTGTCAAGGCCTAGTCCCTGAATGGAAGTGTACAGACTGAAGCATCTAAGAGGGAGGAATCCACAGTGACAGTGCCTTATGAAAGGTTTGGATCATGTGATACATGGGCGATATTTTTAAAGCAGGAGGACCAGAATGAGGAGCAAGCTTTTGGGAGTGGCATAGACCAACACCATCCAATAGACCTTCCTGCAGTGGTGGAAGTGCTCCATGTCTATGCCACGTGGGGCTGTGGAGCACTTGAAATGTGGTTTCTGTAAACTGGCTTCTCCTTATTTTTGTTGATTTTCATTTACGTAGCTGCGTGTGACCAGTGACTGTCATACTGGACTGTGCAGGACTTTGATGCACCACCATTGGTGGGTCAGAGCTTGAGGCAGTGGGGGCAGCATGGGGAGACTGCTCTCTGCAGATACTTGGCTGTGAGGAGTGTAAAGAAAGAGGGAAAGACCCAGAAGTGAATGCGGGTTATCTTCCCTTGTTTAAAACGCTGATAGAAAGGAGGTGTCAGAAAGGGCAGAGACCTTGGCACCAAGAGCTTCCTACATAGCCCATGGGCGCCCTGGAGTAGGAGCAGTAACGTGGTTGGTGGTATCAGTGGTGAGTGGGGAGGAATATGGAGCAAAGAGATTAAGAGTAGTGGTCACAGTAGGGCTGATGCAACTGACCGTGGTGCCTGAGCTGGACAAAGATGAGGTAAGCTAGGAGAGGGGAGAAAGAACAGAGAGAGAAAGGGCACATAGGAGCTGGATGTAGTAATTCATGAAAAAAGAGCTGCAATCTGCAGCCAGAGCTTTGTTGTCTGACTTTGAGGTGGTGGAGCAGTTTTGAGAAATGGCAAAACCCATAGAGGAAAGAAACAGCCTTGACATTGAAAATGAGTTGTTGAAAGGCCTGAGTGAGAGCTCATGTCCATGGAGAAGTTCAAGTCACCCAGGACAGTGGCGGAATTTGAGTGGAAGAGGACAGAGTTGGATAAAGGGTCAGGAAATTCAGAGTAAACGAATGACTTACTCAAAGCAGAACGCCTGATGTAATCAAATCCATCCTTTTTCATCCTTATACAAATGTCCTGATCACTGTTTTTCTCTCTGGGTGTGGGCATAACATCCACTCAAGGGTCTGATCTCATTCCTGGGGAGTCTGTTGCATGCCGCAGATGCTACACCAAATTCGACTGGATTCACTACCACGAACTCTCCTCCACAAATGCCTGCTCTTGGTTTTCCAGAACAACAAGCTGGGCAAAGATCATTGGGAACGTCAGCCTCAGGGTGCACTTCTGTATGCAGGGGTCATTCCTGAGCAGATTGTCCTTGGGTCTTGGGTTATTGGTGAACTAATATAAGAGACCTGTGTCTTAGAAGCTCCTTGTGTGGTTCATCCAACATTTGTTGAGCTCCCATTGTGAAGTCTTGAATTTCTACAGGCACATGGGAGAAATGAAGATGTTGAATGAGTGTTTTGGAAGAAGTAAGCCCAGCCTGCCAGAAACTTCAGAGGAGTGGCTGTGGGATAGTGGGGTGCAGGATACAATGTCTGGAATGTGAGGGGAGACTCCTTCTACTCACCTCTGCATTTATTTATTCATTCAGCAAACTTTTGCTAAGCACCAACAATGTATCTAACTTCCTAAAGGACCTGTGGGCTTAAAAGAATATTCACAATCTAAAAATTGAGAGTTATGCTTTATTCAGTGGGAATTTTTAGGACTTCAAGCCCAGGAGACAGCATCTCAAGTAACTCAGAGAACTGCTCCATGGAAGTGAGGGAAGGAGCCAGGTTAAAGAAAACCAGATATCCCAAGTTAAGAAATTTAGTGCTTTTTCTCTGTATGGGAAGATACAAGAGTCCGGGCTCACTGAAAGCATTCCTTTGCTATGTACCTCAGGTATCTGGGCCAGTATCCTGTATTTTCACGTCCTGAGTCCCCTCAGGGCTCACCGTTGGGAGTGGCTGCAGTCCATGGCTGCTAGATGGCAGGTATTCTTTCCTTCCTGAGTCCCCTCAGGGCTCACCATTGGGAGCGGCTGCAGGCCATGGCTGCTAGATGGCAGGTATTCTCTCCTTCCTGAGTCCCCTCAGGGCTCACTATCCCTGGTAGGTGCATTTGTTGATGACAGTGACCTCCTTTGCTTACTGATGTGAAAGTACTTGATTTCTTTCTAAGCACCAATGATATATCTAACTTTCTAAAGGACCTGTACCACCCAGGATCTATCTAAGTCCTGACCAGTGCTAAGGTGACACCCCATATTTGCCATGGACCCTGCTATAGTCAGGCACAACAGGTTTGAATCCAGCTCTGCAGTACTGAGCATGAGACCTTTAACAAGTAATTTAAGCTTCTTGAGCCTCAGTGAGTTTAACAAGGCAGCCAGGAATGAAATGAGAATAGAGAAGCTCCTCTCAACTTCTCGGATTTAAAAAAAGTGAATGTCAGGTATCTGTGGATGATGCTGGACAGTATCAATAGAGTCTCTTTCTTGGCATCACTGAAACAGAGAAACTCATTAATCCTTTGAGGAGAACATTCTTTTCAACATCCGTTTCTAGCTGGTGCTGGACATAACAGTAATTCCTCCAGGTTGAAAAGAGGTTCCATGGTGAATTCAAGTCTTGGCAGGTAAGCTGGAGAGGAATGGATATCTTTTGAAATGTAAATGCTGGAGTAATTTGTAGCTTCCATTTTGTTTCATAAAGGAATGTGAATTTATTTTTCTTACAAAAGCTTTTCCACTCACATTTTAAGTTTAGACCAAAGAGTATAACTAAGCCTGGCGTTTTCAACCCATGGAGTGAATTAAGTAGCCAAATTCAAGACCTGGAGGTTTAATCTCTGTTAATAGATTTCAGGAAAACAGAGACAATTTCCTTAAGCGATACTGCAATTTTTGCATTAAAATATAGCTGCAATTTGAGCCCAAGTATAATGGGAAGTAAGATTTAATCCTTTTAATATTCTCTGTAATAACGAGTAACAGCTCTAAGCTTCCGGATACCCTCCCCAACATATGGTGGGTTCCTAGTGTCCCAGTGGTGGGACCTTGGTTAATGCCTACTGAATCTGCGAGTTCCCCCCAAGGAAACACAGGAAGAAAAGAGAACAAAGGGGAGAGGACTACTCCTGCAGGCACCGAGGAAAAGAGCATTCCTTTAAAACACACAGTTTCTAAGAAATACTTCATCATTATCATCAGCTGCCTTCTCCTTGCTTAGGTAACTGAGGCTGTAACAGAAGTAAGTACTAACATACACCGTACCTGTGTGACCTCCCTTCTGGAAACATCTGATTATCCTCCAAAAATGTCTTATTCTTATGAAGTGAAGGATTCCTGCCAGTTGGGGGTTAGTCACTGAATCTTGGCTTGGAGGGTGTTCTGCAAATCTTTCTCTGGAGATGAGAATTTAAAAGGAGATGAATTTTCATTGATCCAAGTGAAAAGCCAAAAAACAGGAAAGGAACCAGATTTGTTGAGCACCCACTCCAAGAAGGGCTTTCCCAAATACCATATCAACTTTACAAAGATCAGAACCCCTGTTGAAAGCTTCAAAACCAGCCTTCTACAAACCAGTTATTCCTAGGAGCTTAGTGGAAGGATAAATAATATGTTTTCTATAGCCCTGGAAAGCCCTGATAAGAGCTCTAAAATCTTCTCCTCAAATCAACAAACTTTAAATTTGTAGGAAAGAAATGATTGGACTGGAGGTTTTGAAATATCAAGCTGGGGACAAATAACCTCTCAGCATCTGTTTCTCTATAGGTATAATAAAGGGGGTTGTGGGGGGTGGATTGTGATGTATGAACACCCCATGCAGCGGAGGGGTGAGGGGGCAGTTGGTAGTAATTATTGTCACTGGGTTGGGAAGATCCCCTGGAGATAGAAATGGCAACCCACTCCAGTATCCTTGCCTGGGAAAAATCCCATAGATAGAGGAGCCTGGTGGACTATAATAGTCCATAGGGTCACAAAGAGTCGGACACGACTGAGCACTGGAGCACACACGCAGTTATTGTCCCAGCCATCACTCTGTAGAAGTCTCCCACTGCCATCTGGGGAACTAGCATCTTTCAGGGGCTACAAAGCTTTTCTATGCCCCCCTGAATGATAAACACATAACAGTGAATGGCCATTTGTGAAAATTAATCAAGTGGGATTCCCTCTGTCACTAATCAGATGAATTTCAACAATGGCAAAGGCCTGTAAATAAGAGATACAGCAAGGGCCTTGTTTCAAAATTCTCTACACACCTGGAACTCAGGACCTGTGAGCTAGAGCTTCTCTTTGGAAAAGCATTTTAAGTCAATAAAAAGGAAAAGATGAACTTGGCAGAAAAGAGTTGTTTTTGTTTGTTTGTTTCTGGGAATCTTAAAGGAAGCTCATAAAGTTTATGAGGTTCTACTCATAATATACTCAATCAAAAGTTTATTATGAACTGTAACCCCCAAATACCCTGTACAAGATGAATAAGGGAGCAAAAGTTCTGGCCATATGGGACCAGACCCTTATATAACACTCCACTCACTTTTTCTAGTATTCACCTTGACTTGGTAAAGTCAAAGTGGTTCCATTCGAAAGATCAAGAAACAGGCACATAGAGAATAGTGACTTACCCCAGCATTTCAGCTCAAGTTAGAAGGTCTTTCATCTTGACCACAAACACCCTCCAAAATATTGAGTATAAGATGAAAACCCTTGCTATGTACTTAGCTTTCTCATTTCTGTTTGAAGGCTATTTCTGACATTTCCCGGGGTCTTGTCATCTGATAGTAGAGCTTGACAAGGATAAAATTGACATCATTAGCACAGAGAAATATGCCTTACTTCAAGACAATTCCATAATATAAAAATCCTCACTTGGATACAGATACAAAAAGGAGTTATGACTTATTGGCACTTCGGAGGGATTTTTTTTTTTTAAGCAAGTATTAGTGAATGGCTCCATTATATTGAAATTTTCCTGCAATGTGCTTAAAATTCGACCTGATTTGCCCAACTTGGATTGCATACAACTCTTTAGGCACCTGTGCATTGGAACAAGAAGCCCCAGTACCATCAGTTCCTTCCCTCAGCAAAACTTAAACGAGAGGTGTAATAGTCTTGGCTTCCCATTGCCTGGTGATGGGTGGGTAAGGAGAAAAGGAGGGAGGAGAATTGGGAGCAAATGACAACCAATAGAACTCTGACAGATAGAAAGGTGAATGGATCCACCTCTCCGTTGGACCACAGGACAGGTCAGATTTGTCCTGTGGATCCCCAAGTCCACCCGCCATCCACAGGGACTCCAGGTCGCTATTTCTTTACCTAAGTAACGTGGAGTGTGTCTAGTGTCTGTCAGTGGTTGCCATGGCAGCTCCTCCAGTTGGCTCTTTTCCGGTTAAATGAAGAAAAGTCGTCTGTTGGGGAACTGAGACAGGACACACTGGTTGGTGACAAAGATCTCGAACACCTGAGCAGCCTTCTGGGCAGAGAATGCCGGGAATGTGAGTGTCCACTTGGCAAGACCAGCCTGAGCTGCAAAGAGGGAGCAGGTTGTGTGGGATTTTGAGTTTGGCATTTTTAAACTCAAGCTGCCAGAAAGGTTAAATGCTGTTTCAATGAAAATTCTTTCTTAGGGGGGTTTCTTTCAGGGGGTCATAAGTGACAGATTTGGGGAGTGCTAAGGATTAGTGCCAAGGCACTTGGGCCCAGGAGGAAACCCTGCCAACCTGTCAACGCTGACAGGATCACGCAGCCCTCCCCCGACCCCATCGCTGACCAGTCATTAAACCGAGGAAACAGACGCACAGACACAGGAAGCAAACTTACGGTTACCAAAGGGGGAAAGGGATGGCTAACTTAGGAGTTTGGGATTAACAGACACACAGTACGATATATAAAATAGATAAGCAACAAGGACCTACTGTACAGCACAGAACTATGGTCAGTATCTTATGATAATCTATAATAGAAGAGAATCTGAAAAAGAGTAGATATATATGTATAACTGAATCACTGTGCTGTATACCTGAGACTAGCACAACATTGTAAATCTGCTATACTTCAATAAAAATGATTTTTAAAATTTGAAAACTAGACTTCAATTAGTAAAAAACCCAAGGAAGTGCCATTTCCTTCATTAAGCCTCTCCCTCCCAGAGGGCCCCTCAAAGGAGATTCTGCTATGGATATAACATAGCCTTCCTTGTTCTGGCACTCATGAATGGACTTCAGGGGTCCATGAATTCCCTGAAATATGGATGCGGTTTTGTGGGTAGGTATATTTTTCTGGATGAAGGGATGATGCTCATCAGATTCTCAGCACATGCTCAGGTGTTCAGTCGTGTCCAACTCTTTGTGACCCCCATGGACTGCAGCCAGCCATGCTCCTCTGTCTGTGGGGTTTCCCAGGCAAGAATACTGTAGTGATCTCCAGGGGATCTTCCTGACCTAGGGATCAAACTTGCATCTCCTGCATTGGCAGGTGGATTCTTTACCCCTTAGCCACAGAGGAAGCCCCCAGATTCTCAACAGACCTTCCTTAATACAAAAGTGAACCTCAGTCAAGAGCTGGAAAGAACACTCAGGATACCAGGACACCTCAACAGAGGGATCTTGGAATTGTCACCACCTGCTCCCAGGGATCACTTCCTGCTTCTTAAGGAAGTTGACTGGCACCATATTCTGGCCTTGGGAATGCTATTTTTTCCAAAGCAATTAATTTGTGTTAATGCCCCGTCCATTGCTTCCCCATAATACAGATGAAACATTTTCCCCCCAAGAGGCAAGAATCACCTGGGAATGTTTTATTTTAACCATGCCAATGACCAGGCCACACACCCAACATTCTGATTTCATTGGTCTGGGATAGGATACCTCATGATATACTGTGATCTATTGTGAAGGTTTTTAAAACCAGTTCCCAGCTCAGAAAAGTGTTCTGCTCCAGTGGTAACGTCTAAGGGAAGGAAAACTGTCAGTGTGTATGTGGATGTTTTCCATTTTAAACCGTACACACATGTATACTTACATATCTGTCTGCATATACACATGTATGAGAACACAGCCTTCATATGTACAGGTATGTGCACACACGTATATATACCCACACACAAGGTATAGTGTGGACTTTCCTGGCGGCTCAGTGGTAAAGAATCCACCTACCAATGCAGGAAAGGCGAGTTTGATCCCTAGGTCAGGAAAATCCCCTGGAGAAGGAAATAGCAACCCACTCCAGTATTCTTGCCTGGGAAATCCCATGGACAGAGGAGCCTGGCAGGTTACAGTCTGTGGAACTGCAAAAGAGTTGGACACAACTGAGCAACTGACACAGCAGCAAAGCACAGTGTACTCGTCGTCACCTTCTGTTCCCCTCTGATTCCAAGCCCCCTTCTTGAGAGCACACAAAGCCCCAGAAGCCCCGTGCAAAAGGACAGCACACGGAACATGATGCCTCTTAACCATCTTCTCTACAATGGTGCACTTCTTTGAGTGACACCAAGAATGTCCCCCTTCAGAGAAGACTTTTTCTCCTCAGACTCTCCGTGGATGATGATAATGATATCATCTGTCATCCTGTGTAATTTATTTTGTATTTACTCTGTGCCAGTTCAGTTCAGTCGCTCAGTCATGTCCGACTCTTTGCAAACCCATGGACTGCAGCATGCAAGACCTCCCTGTTCATCACCAGCTCCCCGAGTTTACTCAAACTCATGTCCATTGAGTCGGTGATGCCATCCAACCATCTCATCCTCTGTCGTCCCCTTCTCCTCCCACATTCAATCTTTCCCAGCATCAGGGTCTTTTCAAATGAGTCAGTTCTTCTCATCAGGTGACCAAAGTATTGGAGTTTCAGCTTCAGCATCAGTCCTTCCAATGAATATTCAGGACTGATTTCCTTTAGGATGGACTGGTTGTATCTCCTTGCTGTCCAAGGGACTCTCAAGAGTCTTCTCCACCACCACAGTTCAAAAGGATCAATTCTTCAGTGCTCAGCTTTATAGTCCAACTCTCACATCCATACATGTGTATGTATCACATACATACTCTGTGCCAGGCACTGTTCTAAATGCTTCCCACGTATTCAATGAGTCAGCCTTCACAGTGATCTGAGAAGGACTCCATTTTGCAGATGGGGAAACGAAGGCACAGATGTGTGAAGTAAGATTTCATGTTAAATAACTTGCACAGGTTTGTGAAGTAAGAGGCAGAGGTGAGGTTTGAACCAAAGCAGTTCAACCTCCAGACAGGGTCTTCCCCCACTGTGCTGTAGAACCACTGAATATGGCCCACGAACCCTGCAGTCCCATAGGAAGACACACACAGACACACATGGGGAGTCCTTCTCTCCTGCGGACCAGCCATCAGAGCCCGCACATTAACTGTCCTTTCCCCCGACAGGCTTCATCCCCCCGCCGCTCATCTTCGGGGCTGGCATCGACTCCACCTGCCTGTTCTGGAGCACGTTCTGTGGGGAGCAGGGCGCCTGCGCCCTCTACGACAACGTGGCCTACAGATACCTGTACGTCAGCATCGCCATCGCGCTCAAGTCCTTTGCCTTCCTCCTCTACACCACCACGTGGCAGTGCCTGAGGAAAAACTATAAACGATACATCAAAAACCACGAGGGCGGGCTGAGCACCAGTGAGTTCTTTGCCTCTACTCTGACCCTAGACAATCTGGGGAGGGACCCTGTGCCCGCCAACCAGACACATAGGACAAAATTTATCTATAACCTCGAAGATCACGAGTGGTGTGAGAACATGGAGTCTGTTTTATAGTGACTGAAGGAGGGTTGAACTCTGTATTAGTCTTTCAAGGGTCATTTTTCCTAAAGAAAAAAAAATGAAAAAAAGTTTCTCAAAAAAAAAGATTCAGTACACACACACACACACACACATATACACAGCACCTTTGTCCTTTTCTCAAAATCAGAGCCAGACAGGATTCAGAATAAGGAGAGCGTGGGATCACGTGGTTGGCGTGCGACCTCCTGGGGGCTCAGAGTCTGCTTTTGAAGGCACCTCATGGCGGTTCAGGATGCCGACAGCTGCAAGCAACAGGCACTGCCAGATTCAGGGAACACTGGTGGCCAGCTTGGAGGATGGACCCTTCTGGATATACATACACATACAAAACAAACAAAATATATCTAAAAATCTACTAAAAACACCCACGTTGACAACATTGCCAGGATAAGCACTAGTGACAGCCCTGTGCCCCCGTGCCCGTCCACACGGGGACGGAGGGGCACCCGAGTCGGAGGAGTGGACACCCGCTTCTCTCTCTAACGTTTGCAATAGGGGCCACGGTGCAGGCGACTCACCCAGTCTACACCTGTGGCTCAAGGCCCCAGAGTTCTCTCAGCGATGCTAAAGGGTGATCCGTGCTGGAGACTGTAGTTGGCACCTCTCACCAGCTCCATTTCCATTTCTCAAGACTGAGGGCCCCAGGGGGGGAGCCGGGCATGGGGGGCCAGCACCTCCCCTTCCCCCACAGCACCTCCCATTGGGGGGCGCCCCCCTCCCCCACCAGCCCCACAGAATGACCTCAGGAAGCAGTGGGCCTCGCCTGGCTATGACTGACTTCGCTCAGAGCCGGGGAAACCCAACCCAGTCCAAGTCATTTGCTTACATTTGCCAAACATTTTGCCATTTTTAAGGGAAAAAAAAAAATGCAATGCATATGAATTTCAAACTGTTGTATGTATAATCCTCTGATACTATTTTTAACTACTTCTCAAATCTGTGTTAACCCTTCAGTCACTAACACAGTCCTCTAGGCCGAATTTATTATGCTGGTTGCTTTTAATTTTCTCCTTTTATAATGCACCAAAAATATAATGTGATTCAAGGGATGCAGTTAATCTATTGTAATTTTTTTATTATCATTTTATCCTCATTCAGATAGTTTGTGAGAATGAGACTATACAGTGTGTTATGAGAAAAAAATGCTTGAAAAAGAGTGTATATGCAGCTTGCCTTTAAAAGAATCACATTTGAGACAAGAGGAGATGACATGATGAATTGCAAATTTGCCTTCTCGACTTATGCCCCACAATTCAGTGATCCCTGTCATGGGAACCCCTTTCATATGCCTGCTTCACATGCCAAGAGGCGTTCTTTTCCGCCTGTGGTGGAGACACGCTCAGCGGCATGTTGTGTGTATGGGTGCAGGGCTTCTGGGGAGAGGAGCGAAAGAATAGCTCCCTGGCACATGCTTTGAACAGCTTGTGGTGTCTGGGATTACAGACCCACAAGCTCCTGGAAGCTACTGGACGTCCACCACCTGAAAATGTCAGTAATGTTTTCAGGGTCAGTCTTGAACTAAGCAGCCTTGTGGAGTGTATGCGTGTGTGTGTTTTGAAAGTGGCTGAACCTCAAACAGCTAGAAGTGAACCTACCATTGTTTGGGGTAAGAATCAAGGGGAAATCTCTTGCAGCCAGCAGACTCAGCCTGGTGAGTCATTTGCAGACGGGGCAAAGCTTATGTGAGAGCACAGGTGTGCTTGTACTCACGCACGCACGCACGGCCCAGGGAACCCACTTTTCATGTTGCAGTGTCCTTGATCTTGGCCACTCCTGGCTCTGGAAAGATTCTAAGGGTTGGTTGGTTGGTTGTTTTTTTTTTTTTTTGTAACCTCAGACACATATTTGCAGGTCATCTAGAAGATGAAGAGCATCAGGAAAGAGTGGGGTGGGTAGTGTGCCAAAGTTTTAACAAACCCATAATTGGGGCAGTTTGAGTGAGAGCCCCAAACTAGAGAAGGCCGCGTGCAGCAAGGATGCCTGAGAGAAGCTTGTGTGGTGGTGCAGAGCCACGTGGTCAGCCGCATCCTGGGGACAGGATGCTTCCGGAACAACTTTTTCCTGTCTTGCTCGAGTCCCTCCTTGCTCCTGAAAATGGAGACGTTCATCAGTGTGTTAACTAGTTAAACAGGGGGTTGTTCTCCAACCAGTTCATAAACTCTGTACGCCCTGTGAATCCTGAGGCTGTGATTCCATCCTGTACGGGTGTTGAGTTGGTTTTGTCTTGAAAATGTATTGCTAGTAGATCACTGCCCTCTTGGATATGATTGTGGAGCTCTCCAAACTCAGTCCACAGACACTGAGGCTGCAAGACCTCATGTTTCATGGGGCTCTTTGCTTTTTTTTTTTAAGTTTTTGAAAACTCTTTTTGGCTATTTTGCCTAAGATTTTAGGCTGAGTGAGAATAAGATGTTAAGATAACAAAGGAAAACAATCCCAGGGTTCAGTTTTATCAACAAATGAATTGAAATATAAAGTCCCTTCTCATAAGATGCTTCTAACATGTGTTGTTATCACCTTTAAAACTTTTTTAATTTGTCTCCTGGACTCCAGAACCAGAAAAACCTAGTCTAGGTTTATTTTCCCTTGTGCCGCAAGGATCCATTGTACATGCCTTGCCCGATCCAGTCCCTGGCTTCTTTGGTCCTGAGCAGGATTTGAATGGAAAGATTTCCTGGGAAGAGCTCCAGTGGACTCAGAAAACAAAAATGGAGAGGGACGGAATACACCTAGAGCGTGAGTGCTGACGTCCTCTCGAGCCACCAACCCCGCCGCCGTCTCAGTGGAAGGCGCCCAGGGCTGAATGGAGGAAGGCTCTCTTTGCTGCAACTTGTGACAGATTTTTGTCACTCCTACATATAGATCAAAAAGTTTTCTACCCATATTATCCCTGCATATGAAGGGAACACATCTTTCGTGAGTCTCTGTCTCTGGGGGGGAGTGGGTTTGCTGTCTTCCCCGTGCTGAGTCTGTGGGCTGTGAGGAAAGCCCGCCTTCACGCCTCCACAGGGGACACAGTGAAGCTCCCAGACACCCCGGGGACACTTCCACTCCGGGAGGCCACGGCGTGCAGGCTTTCCTCACAGCTAACGAAGCAGCCAGAGAGGCTTCTGCTCACAGGTCCCCTAAGGAGTTTGCTGGCAGCGCTTAACAGGCAAAATAATAAGGGGAAACAAAGAGCTTCTGAGGAATCCTTTGACAGACTCCCTAATGTCTTCAGAGCAGGAGGGAACGTGCTTATTCATAAAAATTGCTTCTTTTTCATCACCTTCCAGCAGAATAGCTTTGCCAAGTGATGGTTTTAGACTTTGGCTACGTGGTGTCTATACATTCAAATCCCCAATTCCAACTTCTCATTCCCAGTAATAACCTAAAGCAGGGGTCCCCAGCTCTTGGGGTGCAGAGCAGGAGGCGAGCAGCAGGTGGGCAAGCAAGCAAAGCTTCATCTGCCCCTTCCGCATTGCTCACATTACCACCTAAACCTTCCTCCTCTTCTTCCCCCCTCACCCAGCTGTGGAAAAATTATCTCCCACGAAACCAGTCCCTGGTGCCCAAAAGGTTGGGGACCACTGACCCAGAGCTTCCTCTCACTCAGATGTGGCAAGATTTCCTGAGGGGACTTGCACAAACGTTCCACCCATGGTGGCCAGCCAGCCCCTGGGATGACTGCCACACCACTAAAGTTTCTCAGGAGAAAGATTCTGCCATAGTTGCTAATGGATTATCTTCCACACTTCCAAAGCAGGTTGCTTATTAGGAGAGTGTAAAATGGAAATAAATACACACACACACACACACTCACTCACTGAGAAACCCTCTGAGGAAAAGTAGTGATTGGCTCCCTGTGAGCCTACAATGCCGGTTTTCTTGCTACCAACTGTTCAGGTCCTGGGAAGAAACCACACTTCCTTCTCCACCCAGTCAAGTCCACCAGGCCTGTGTTTTAAGCCCTGCTTAGGAGTCCTGCAGGCACTCCTGAGTGACTCGAAGCAATAAAGGTCAACCTGTAGAAATCAGTGCAATGCTTACACAGTCGGGCAGGGTAAGCTTCTGTCCTGTTTGGTGGTGGTCATTCTATTTCACTGTTTGGTTGGTTTGGTTTGGATGAGGGGAGAAAACCAGACAAGCAGGTTTTCAGTCCACCAGACAGAATATTTGCTGTCCTGTGCTGTTCTTACTTCTTTTGATGGTTTGGAGAAAGTATCTGTCCAGGAGAAGGTACTAGACACAGAGTAGGGGCTTACTTGCTCCCCTGAGCACATGTCACTGCCTCTCAACAGCCTCCTTTCAACTGTGATCTGCATTTCCCTCAGGTTAGAATCCAGATCAGAGCCCTCAGAGGTGACACATTTTCCAAGAGAGGGTGTTAGTGAATTTCAGTTTGGCCTGGAAATTAATCTGAAACGTGACTACAGCCCTTTTCTTCCTCTCTCTGCTCCTCCCTCCTTGTTTCCTCCTTATCCACCTCTCCCAACCCAGTTCCAGTTCTTGCGTTCTGAATAGCTATGAGAAGGTAATTCTCTGAGAACAAACGGTCCTACTGATGGCCTTTCAACCTAGCTCCCTTGGGGTATTATGGCTGCTCAAGAATAAGTTGGTGGAACAGGAATCTCTAACTGCCAGAGAATGCAGAGAAGATGCTGTTCAGATGCTTGTTATGGGGCCTGTTACCTAGGATCCCAGCTTCCCTGGTGGCTCAGACAGTAAAGAATCCTCTTGCAACGCCGCAGACCTGGGTTTGATCCCTGGATTGGAAAGATCCCTTGGAGAAGGAAATAGCAACCCACTCTAGGATTGTTGCCTGGGAAATCCCATGGACAGAGGAGCCTGGTGGGCTGCAGTCCATGAGGTCACAAAGAGTCAGTCAGGACTGAGCAATTAACACTTACACTTTTTTTTTTTTAAACCGAGGATCACATGGAGAATTTACACTCTCTGCATACAGGCCTCACCCATGCCTCCCCTCTCTCACCTCAGAGTGCTCAGTTATCATGGCAGGGAGGACATGAATTGAAAAGCCTAAAATGGGGAGTTCAGAGAAGCCTGGATGCCCCAGCACCTTAGAAATCTGTGACTGTGGTGGAGATAAAGACAAAGCTCATGCTTCTCAGGGACCATCCATGTGGTAGCACAGTTTTCCTTTACAGGTAATATTAATGCTATTTGAGGGAGCACTATATGAGCTTGATGTTTTCCAGCCACGTTTATTCACTCTAGTAAAATTTTGACTATGTGCCAGGCCCAGAACCAGGTACAAAGGTTAAAAAAAGACATGGCCCCATCCTCTAAGAACTCACAGTTTAATAAGAGAAACAGACCTGAACACAAAAGCAATAGAATAGGGCTTACCTGGTGGCTCAGACAGTAAAGAATCTGACTACAACACAAGAGACCTGGGTTCCATCCCTGGGTCAGGAAGATCTCCTGGAGAAGGAAATGGCCACCCACTCCGGTATTCTTGCCTGGAGAATTCCATGGACAGAGGAGCCTGGCGGGCTGCAGCCCATGGGGTTGCAAAGAGTCAGACACGACTAAGTTATTGCACTTTCACTTTTTACTTTCGTCATTGTAAGAGCCAGAGTCTATTTATTTATGTCTGGGAACAAAGAGGGCTCTTTTAGGGTGCTGCGAAGTTCCACCTAGGGGCATCAAGAATCAGGAAGACCTAGTGCTCTCGAAAACAAGAACTTAAGAGCAGTTGGTTAGGGATCCAGGGGAAGAGACCCTCTACGGAGAGAACCAGCAGAGCAAGTTCAGAAACCTTCCATAAAGGGCCAGGTGGCAAGAATTTGGGCTTTGAGGGCCACAGAATCTCTGTGGCCTCTACTTTTTTGTCAGAGCAGGGATGCAGCCCCAGACAATGTGGAAACAGATGAGCGGGCCGTGCTCCAGTAAAGCTTCATTTATAAAGACAGACAGTCTCTGGGTGTGGCTGAGAGAAGGCTGTAGTGTGCTAATCTGTTCTGGAGAACACGGAGGTCTGAAGCAGCATGGCACACAGTCCCATGGACTGTAGCAATGGAAGCTGCTGTGCCCTGGGCTGAGTCATGCATTGGAACAATCTAATTCAGGTACCCCATTTTCCAAGAACGAGGTAAGTATCCCATTATTGTCAGGGTTTACAATGAAAATAACATTATCTTTCTTCTGTGTAATGAGGGGAATTGGAACTATACAATCTACAGTCTCTTCCAGCCCTGGCACTCACTCCCTAGCTCTACCAGAGTAATCATCCTTTTTTGTTAAGTGATGGAAGTGGGCATGGGAGGGGACAGTGTAGGAACTGGACAAAAAAGAGTGAATCCAGATACTGAATAGTATTTCAGATTCCTTCCCTCCTTCCCACCAATATGAACAGTGGCACTAGAAAGCTATTTAATAATAGTACATTTACCAAGCACTTACAATGAACCAGCATACAGTAGTTAAAGAATCCACTTGCCAATGCAGGAAATGCAAGAGATGCGAGTTCAAACCCTGGGTCAGGAAGATCCCCTGGATGATGGCAAGGCAACCTACTCTAGTGGTCTTGCCTGAAGAATCCCATGGACAGAGGAGCCTGGCAGACCGTAATTGCAAAGAGTTGGACATTACTGAGCATGCACGCACATATACATAGTCCTGTGAGGCACACTGTTATTAAGCTTCAGTTTACGAGAGAGGAAAATGAGGCTGGGGAAGCTTTCAGAACTGGCTCAAAGTCACAAAGCAGAGATTCAGCCCAGGTCAATAAATCCAAAGCTTGTGTTCTCTGCCTTTTTGGATACTTCCTCCGTATTGGGCAAGAAATGAGGGACCCCTTTCCTCCGGTAGGGACTTCCTATTCAGAAGACTTACAGGGCTCCCTACACTCTCATATCCCCCTAACAACTAAGACAAGTTGTGTCAGTTGTATTGTAGAACACAGGTGTATTCTGGGGACATCCGTTCTCCTTGTTGTTATTCCCAGACTTGATCACAGAGCCCAGTGAACAACACACATGGGTGGTTCTGCTGTTACCAGGCAGGTAAGAGGAGCCAGGAGACGCCTCTGCTCTGATGCATTTGGAAACACAGTTTCAAAGTGCTGAGGTGTCTGGGAGACAGTCCTCGGTGCTGCAGGTCATCAGCATCGGTGGGAAACCCCAGACACCGTTTCCCACCTGGCACCCCTGAGGTCCTCAGCATCAATTTCAGGAGCTCAACTCTAGCCCAGGCATCAGACACTGATGCTGGCCACTGGTTGGAGCTATGTCTTGCTCTGTGATCAGATATGAGGCTTTTAGGAACACAGTTTCTAGACATTTTGATTTTTGTATTAATGTCTCAGGCCAATCAATAATTGAAGATTAGCACAAATTCTGAGTCTTTTTCTGTAAGGTAAAGTGATTATGTTCTCTTACTAAGAGCAGATGGAACAACTATAGTAAATTTTCTGGAGGTTTAACATTCCATAGGTTGAGATTTTACCATCCCATTAAATCGCAGAAAATAATGTTCTTCTTAAATTCATGCCAACCTAAGAGAAGGTAACTCTCATGGTGCTGGGTTTGTCAAAACTGTTGGATTTTATTATCAAAGGTGATAAAATGAAGTAGAAGTAGGTAATATAGGAAATTTCATTATAAGAGAAACTTAGATAACACAAAAATTGTGCTCTAGCCCAGCCTCTTAATGGAGGAAAGGGGCTGGGTGTTTATGTTTACTAAGAGGTTGCTACCCTCATGCCCTGGTGCTCAGATGGTAAAGTATCCGCCTGCAATTCAGGAGACCTGGGTTCGATCCCTTGGTTAGGAAGATCCCTGGAGGAGGGCATGGCAACCCACTCCAGTATTCCTGCCTGGAGAATCCCCATGGACAGAGAGCCTGGTGAGCTACAGTCCATGGGGTCACAAAGAGTTGAGCACAACTAAGTGACTAAGCGCACACACACGCACATGCACACACACACACCCTCCTGCCAGGGGCCTTAGCAGCTTTCTCACACCTTCCCTGTGAGGTAAGTATCATTATTCCCACTTTACAGATCAGAAAACCAAGGCTCAGTATACCAAAGCTTCCCAAGGTCACACAGCTAGTTAGAAAGTCTCCAGGGGCCAATGCCAGGTCTGTCTGACTCCTGAACCAGTGCTCTTTCCATGACACTACAAAAGCCACCAATCTGAGAACACAGACGTGCCTTCTTAGAAAGATTTGATGCGGCCTGTAAGGCATCTTCTGTTGGAAACCACCACAGAAGTCTATAGTTTCATAGAGAAATGAGCCAAGAGCTGGAGGTGAAAAATCTAAAATAAGAAAAAACACCTTTTTCCTTTGGTAAATGCTGGAGATCTTTAAAAACACCCCTTCCTTTTTCCCTCTGAGCCATGTCGGCAAAAGCTGGCCAGCTCCTCATTGTCTTCTACCTGATTCATTCTGCACACAGGAACCAACCCCAGCTCTCTCATATCTATCCCACCTTCCCCAACTCCCTGCCCCGCTGGCTTCTAACAGAGGCCCCAAGAATGTAAAAACTCAGACCTTGTGAAAGTTGAGAAAGGATGCTCCAAACTGTACCGCTTCTTCTATTAAGCCAGATCTCAGCTCCAAAAGAAAGGAGAGACATTTCCACCTTTTGTACCAGAGTCTAGAGAAGACAAGAAATGAGTGAGGATTCTATGTTCCACTGCAGCTCTCATTGAACCGAAAGGCTGCATGCCACGGTCATGGAGACCTCCATGGCTTGTATATCATGACAGGGACTAAGCTGGGTGTTTCTTGCCTTTTAAGTGAAGCCACAGCATCTATTTCAGACACATGGCAGAGGCTTATGCACCTCGCTCCAACAAGGAGATTCTTTTGCTCAGCAGGTGGTGACCCGCTGTGGCTGAATGGAAAGTAAACTGGCCCCAAATGCTGGTGGAGAAAGCATGGCATTATGATGCCAAGAGGTTCTCTCTGGCACAGAGCCACCTCTTCAATAGAGATTGCAATGACAGGGTCCTGGAACACAAGGTCTGTCACCGGTGACTCAGATAAGATGAAGATAAGTTAAATGATGGAGTTGCATCTTATTCATTCCCATAGAATAAAAATCTGCATGGGCATTGGCATAGATACATATAGATAAATGCTTCTCGGAAAGATTTAGCCTACATAAAGGTCTTTGGGCTTGGAATCTGGTTCCCTGGGGTGATGTGGAGCACAACCTAGCATTTTATTGACTTCTGCTCTTATCCATACCACTGGAAAGCCAGGATGCTATTACGTAAGCCTAAAACATAAGTAGGAAAACTGGAAAAGACCGATCTCTTTTTCCTCTTGACTCTCTTCCCCCCCTTACCCCTTTAGGCACAGAGTACCAAGACATTGAGACTGAGAAAACCTGCCCCGAGTCACAGTCACCTTCAGAAGACTCCTTTGTGAGAAGCTGAGGGCCTGGCCCTCTTCCTGCAGAGAACAGCCCGCCACCGCCCACAGACCTCGCAGGCCTGACTTAGCGTGCTCTGCCCTGAGAACCCAAGGGTCCCCGTGGGGACCGTCCGGCCAGTGTGTGGTCCTTTGAGGCCCCAAGCACAGGCCTGTGACGAGGACTGAGCAGGTGTCTGTGGCCCGGAGTCCTCCAAACCCTTGGAGTAGGCATTTTCCTGGATCACTAGAGAGTCCTATTGGCCTGGTGTGCAATTCTTCTGCCCACCCCTCCTTTGGCTCCTGTGGGGATGGCCTGCTGACATGCTTTAGAAAACCCCCTCTTGGAAGTGCTTCTCTGGCCGGGGGCTCCAACAGTTCTTCTGAAAGCAGCCAAGGCTGGATTTAAATAGGAGGGGGTAAAAATTACCCTGTTTCATAGAACAGAGGGGGGGAAAAAAAGCACATACTCAATAGATTTTGAGTGTGGTATTCTGTATTTTTGCAGCTTATATTTTCCAGATGAGCAGTTTAGAAATATGTCATGTAAAGTACCTACTGTACGTTTGCTGAAAATTATATTAAAAGCACTATTTTAATTCTTCCTCGGTCTCACGCTGTAATCTCTATTATCTTTCTCTTCTTGTGTCTTTGGGTAGAACAATCCTAAAAGGCTCTTAAAGAGAGTGTTTCTGGCTGTGTGTGTTCTGTATTTATGGGCTTTGAATTGTTCACAAGAGCACAGTCTTAGAAGCCAAAACAGACCTGGGTTCGACTCTTCACCCCAGCACTCCCTACCAGTGTGGCATTTGGGAAGTGGCCTGACCCCTCTGAGCCTCAGTTTCATCATCTGTAAAATGGGAATACTGTCACCTGCTTCACACAATTGTGGTCAGGCTTCAGTGAAATCCCATGTAAAGGCAGCACAGTGTCTCACAGAGAAATGGTACTTGCTCATTGCTCCCCAGCCTCTAGCTGGAATTAGATGCTCTAAGACACAGCTATGGTTCCTACTGATCCATTCAGTAATCCTGGACTGACCATCTGGTTTTCCTTTCTGGTTCTCCCATTGTCTGTAAACCCCTGGGAGAGTGGCAAATGGCTTCCTCTCAGGGTACACTGCCTAGGATAGTGTGTGACATTTGATGGATGCTCATTGTACAGTTGAAAGAATGGATGGATGATGAACAAACAACCTCAGACTCATCAACCTCTGGGGCTCTGACTTTAGCCCCACTCCTCTGGGGCAACCAATAGCATTTGCCTTTCTTTCTCTAGTTCCATAGATCCTCCCACAAGCCTCACCCTATGGATGGAGCTCCAGTTGCCTTCCCAGTCTTTGTGAGGCCACTTCCTAACTGGCTACTTTCTCTGCTACATCCTTAGTCCACTGGTAGGACTCTTACCTCCTATGGACGGTCAGGTTGATGGCTGCCACCAATGTGCATATCAGAATCCTCACTACAATCATTACATCTCTAGCCAGACAGGAGCTCTAGGAGCTGATGCTCAGCCTCTGTCATTCGAGCCAAGGATCCAGGATGGCCCCAACCCTTGTGTGGGGCTGACCCTGATAACTAACCCACGGTCTCATAGCCCTTTCTAGCCTGGATCTTGTCCTCATACCCCCATCGCTTGCATTTGAGCTCACCTGAAATCAAAGCTTGTCAAGCTAGTATTCCTTGAAGCCTGCACCCTCCCTCAGCCCTGCATGACTCTTTCACTCTGGAATCTGCGGACTCAGAAAAGCACATACTTAGGTGAGTGACCTTCTCTGAGGCCCTATTACCTTGTTCACTGGTGCCTCGAGGACTTTTCAACCTGACCCTGTTATTTATGTGATTGTTTTTCCTTTCTTTTTCTTTTTGTGAAACAGCATGATTTATTCTCTCTGGCATAAAAATCCCAAGAAAATGTAATTTCAACATTTCCCATCATGATGTGAAAAGATGCTGAAACAGCCGAAAAAGTGGTTAGTGATTCCTCTTGGGAGCTGGGCTTCATTTGCACTGGAAATTCAGTCGGAGGCAGAAGACAGAGGCAGGGGCGGGTATTGCTTATGGCATCCATGCTCTCCATCCAAAATTTCACGTTTGTTTTTCATCTGCAGTCCAATTTTTTTCTCTTGCTATCTTTTCCGTCATCTCAATTTACAGAAAACTAACACTCCCCTCTATTTTATCTGAACTTCATAAAGACATCTTATTGGGGGAATCACGAGATTCATCCTTCAGTATTTAAGCAGGTCCATGAGAGAGCTGTGCACACAGGTTGTTCAAACAACTCAGGGAGAATAGACAGCTTAGATAATCCAAATGCCGTTTTCTTGCCGATGTCATATCACAGGCCACTGGGGCTTTGAACTAAATATACATTTGTTCCATCTTGATCTAGATCTGAAAATCCAACTTGACCCTTCTTTGAGTCTCTGTGGAAGGGTTAGTCATGCATCTAAGTGTTTGACTCAACTGAAATAAAAAACAAGCTGTTTCTGTGGCCTCGGACGTAGATTCAGAACCACCACGAGCATACCCACTCCACAAAGAGCTGCCTGTTTTTCTTTTTTAGGCTTTGTTATTTCAGGAACTCCTTCTATACAACTGTTTCCATAACTCTGCAGAGAAATGTCTATAATTAATGCAGAGGACAGAGACAAGCTTTTGCTTTCCAGAAAGCACTTTAAAAAGTATCTTAACCTTTCTGAGTTTTCACATTCCCACATACGAAATGCATAAACACAGAGTTACCAGATCCCTGGAGGAGGGCTTTGCAGATCTTCTAGAGTGTTTCAATGGATAGTCTCACTTCCCTCTTCCCCCTAAGGCAATTAAGGGGTGAAATGAAGATAGCAAGCAGCCTGGAACACAAAGGCAGGGTGACCAAAGCCTGAGTTCATCTGACCAGCAATCTGAAACGCAGGCTCAGGGACTCAAACATGACATGGAAGAAGCCAGCAGCTTCCTTTGGAAGGAGAGTTTCTCCTGTGAGAGTCCTCTCATCACCTGTCACTGAGAACTTGCCCACAACCCCCTGTCACTGGCAACTTGCCCACAACCCCCCGTCACTGGCAACTTGCCCGCAATCCCCCATCACTGGCAACTTGCCCGCAATCCCCCGTCACTGGCAACTTGCCCGCAATCCCCCATCACTGACAACTTGCCCGCAATCCCCAGGTACAACTGAACCATCTCCCAGTGAAATGGAGGTGGGAACCTCTGTCTTCAGACTTTACACCCCTTAGCTTAGCAACAGGCTGCTTTCTCACCCCAAAGCTCAACTCACTCCCATTTCAACTCTTCCATTTCTTTGGGGCATTATTGTGCAGGAAGGCAACTACATTTTCATAGTAAAATCAGTGCTCAATAAGGGTTAAAAAAGAAAGCTCACAAAGAAAATGGCTGTTCTTTCAGTTGTTTCTAAAATAATCATTGCCTCGTTCTTTAACTCCAATGCAAATGATTAGACATTACAATGCAACGCTACGAAGGGAGACACTGGTCCTCTTTTTAGCTTTCTTTTATTGAAGTACAGCTGATATTCAAGCCTGTGTTAGTTTCAGGTATATGGCAAAGTGATTCATTTATATATATTAAATCATTTTTCAGATTCTTTTCCCTTATAGGTTATTACAAAATATTGAGTACAGCTCCCTGTGCTATACAATGGTCCTTGTTTATCTATTTTACATATAGTTAGTGTGTATCTGTTAATCCAAACACCTAACTTAACCCTCCTATCCCTTTCCCACTTCAGTAACCATAAGTTTGTTTTCTACGTCTGTAGGTTTATTTCTGCTTTGTAAATAACTTCATTTGAATCTTTTTTTTTTCCTTTTTCATTTCCACATAAGCAATACCATATGATATTTGTCTTTCTCTGTCTGGCTTACTTCACTAAGAATAATTATTATTAATAATTAATAATTATAATTATTAATAATAATAAAGTATAATAATAATCTCTAGGTCCATCCATGTTGCTGAAAATGGCATTATTTCTTTTTTATGGCTGAGTAATA
Source organism: Bos indicus x Bos taurus (assembly GCF_003369695.1). NCBI lineage: Eukaryota > Metazoa > Chordata > Mammalia > Artiodactyla > Bovidae > Bos > Bos indicus x Bos taurus. The sequence continues at coordinate 14,929,287 of NC_040096.1, read as the reverse complement.
TTCCATTATATATAGTGAAATATATATTATATATAGACTTCTTAGGTGGTGCTACTGGTAAAGAACCTGCCTGCCAATGCAAGGAGCACGAGTTTAATCTCTGAGTTGGGAAGGTTCCCTGGAGGAGGAAATGGCAACCTTTTCCAATATTCTTGTCTGGAAAATTCAATGGGCAGAGGAGCTTGGCAGGCTATAGTCCATGGGGCCATAAAGAGTCAGACATGACTAAGTGACTGAGCACGCACACATACTACATCTTCTTTATCCAGTCATCTGTTGACAGACACTTAGGTTGCTTCCATGTCTTGGCTGTCATAAATAGTGCTTCTATGAACACTGAGGAGATGTATGTCTTCAGCAGGACACTGGAGGTAAGATTTTATTTAAATGGCGACTTTCTCTGTGAATGGGGCCCTTGAAGAAGCGTATCATTGCCCATCATTTCTTCAGATGCTATCAGCAGATCAGTCCTGAAAAAATGACTGAGGCAGGGAGCAGAGACAGAGAACTCAGACATGTGGTGAGGACAGCGCTTTAAAAAAATCCTTGGAGGCCCTCTGTCTGACTTGGCCCCACCCTGTCCTTCAGGGCATCCTGCACTTCTTGGGAATATGAGCTCTGGGGGAGATGACTGGTGTCCCTCCATCCATTCCGTATTTTGAACTGACGCGTGTTAGGTTTAAAGCAAGGCCATGATTTTCAGTTAGTACGGATAGGACTCCATGAGGTTCCCCTGTACATAGTAGGTGCTGTCCAGCTGGGGCAGTAGGAAGTCAGGATGGCTTGGTGGAAAGAGCGAGCAACAGGTCTGCAGCTCAGCTCAGCTGCTTGCTCACTTTGTCAGGTTAGCAAATCGGGTCACCACTCTGAACCTCAGCCCCATGTGGCTCTGAGATGGAAAGGTTTCAGCCTTCTTGCAGAGACATCATGAGAATTCATTGTAGGCACAGCCCCACATCCATCCCTGGTGGAGCTCAAGAAGTGATAAGTTTCACTGAGAAGTCTTGTCCTCAGCCATTTAAATACGAAGCAACTGCCATTTACCAGTATTTGCTACCACTCTGCTTCTTGGAAAACCCTCTTTCCTGCTGCATACTGCTCACGAAATGACTTAATCGGTCAATTCTTTAATTTTTTTGAGTCATTCTTACTCATTAAAATAGCTTCACTTCACTTCTTAAGAGCTGGTCCTGGCCATGGGAGAATTCCTGGCACATCTTCCATTCAAGCCCTCCCCAACAAGGGCAGACCAGACAGACCTGCGGCTCTGGGGGCCTAGAAGGAGGGGAAGCCCGATCTGCTCTCTCCCCCACCGCCTTCCTCTTCTCTGCCCAAACTCAGCTCCAGACCATGGTGTGAAAGTGCAGAGAGAAGGGAGGTTTGCTTACCGGACTGCCCGGGGCTAAGCTTGCTGCCATCACTGGAGTCCCTGCTGCCCAAGCGCCTTCTGAAAAGTGCTGGTGTGGAAGCAGGCAGGCCCCAGGAAACCCAGCCCATCCCAGGAGCTCCCCTAGGCTCTACAGCTCCCTAGGAAACCCGTAGCCCCCAACCTCATCTTCCCCACTAGCTGGAGCTCAGGCATAGGGTAGGAACAGAGCCACTATTCCCAGATCTCAGTTGGTTCTGAAGGATGTCCTTGTCTCCCTCCTCCCTGGCTCCATCACTCCAGGGTACTCCTGTGCCTTGGTCCAGCCTGCTCTGATAGCAGCAGAACAAGGAGGCTAGCCCATGCCCCCAGGGTGCAAGATGTCAGCCTCCCCTTAACATAACTGCAAATTTCACCAGCAGTTGCTTTGGGGACTCCATTCCCTGAATTTGGGGGCAGAAAACCTCCAAAGAGTGTCAATGTCACCCTTAACACACATCAGTTTGCCCTCTAAAACGGTAACTGCTCCCCTTCTTCCACAGCCCTGTGTACTAGGAGCACAGATGGGGCATGGGGAAGGAGGGAGTTATCAGTGCCTGCTTTTCTGAAGAGGGAAATGCCCCCAGAGCTCTCGCCTGGCATGCCACACCACATTATGCAAAGATCATCAAAAGAGGAAGGCCAACCAACAGGTGGCACCAACAACGGACGACAGTCCTCACAGAAGTCGCCCACCTTTTCAAGTAAATAGCTGCCTTGCACCTTAGCCCTCTGCACCTCCTAGACTTCAGGTAGTTAATGACTTGCAGGTTTCACACTTAATCAAAGAGTATTGATCCAGGGTCTGGTATAGAGCCATGTACCCTAGGAGACCCTGTGGAGAGATCCAAGAAAGCCTTGTACACAATAAATCTGCAATCTGAAGAAAAACAAGCCTCCATGTAATCAAAAGACCTTTGCAATATACTCTACATCCAGGCCCTATTATTAAGAAACAGAGACATGGCAGTGATAGGGATTCAGAGAGGAGAGAATCCCTAAGGACCAGGGCAGCCAGATGAGGAATTCTCAAGGACATGGGGTGTGCAAAGCCATCCAAAGAATTCTCTCATTTAGGATGCAGGCATGAGGTTTTTGTAGACTTCCCCAAATGGCTCAGCAGTAAAGAATCCACCTGCAATGCAGGAGATGCAGGTTTGATCCCTGGGTTGGGAAGATCCCCTGGAGAAGGAAATGGCAACCCACTCCAGTATTCTTGTCTGGGAAATCCCATGGACAGAGGAGCAGGGTGGGCTATGTAATCCATGGGGTCGCAAAAGAGTTGGACATGGCTTAACAACTAAACAGCAATGATGTTTTGCCCTGTTGGTTGGAATGGGTTTCTGGAAGGAGGCAGGCTGTGAGCACAGAAGTAAAATCTCTATGACAGATGTGACGATAAGGTTAACAACGTACTAGGCCCTGGGCTAAAGTCTTGACAAATGCTGCCTCCTCGTTTACTTGCAAACACCCTGTAGAGTAGGATTTATTTCATACCAGCCTATTGGCCTGGGTTTGAAGCTAGGTTCCTCTACTTGCCATCTACAGGACTGCAGGTTTCTCACAAATAAGATGAAAATAATCAAGCCCACTTCATAGGAAGATGGTGGGATTCAGTGGAATAATGTATATAAAGCACTTAACACTGTGCTTAGCACCAAGAAAATGCCTATGAAACACGAGGGCTCTTCTTCTAGCTGAGGACATAGGAAGCTCAATTTCTCACATTGCCAGGTCACCTGAGAGAAGATTAAATTTTTAACTGAGCTAACTTGCATGGGTAAATAATTACAAGAGCAATTATCTCCCTGAGGACAATTATTTGCCACCACCATTTGCATCCACTGAAATTGCATGCCTAAGAAGCAGAGTCACTCATTGGCAGATAAGCATAAATTGGAAGAATGACATCCAATGGCTGATTGGATTAATAAAAGAAATTTATTCCCCAGAGGTATTTCAGAAATGCTTCTCCAAGCTGGATCATATTTTTTTAAAGCCTGTACTCTGAATTCAAATTATGTATTAATTCCTTCCCAAAAATCAGCATGCTTTCAACCCTTATAAACATTATGTACTTCTGAGAAGCTTCAACTAAGATGGTTTTATAAACCACACAGACACCAATCCTACTCTTAAACAAAGATCAAGTGATCTATAAAAGACAGGATTTCATGGTAAAGTCAATTCTTCAAGTATTTCAAGCGAATAATACATTTCCATGTTTGAGAGTTTTATTTTAAATAGTAGGCAAAATGTGATACCATATAATCACTTTGCAAATTTAAATTACTTTTTGTCTTTAAACTCTCCAAACCTGCATGGTTTGGCTCAAAATAGCTTTAAAAATTGAGTTTTCAAACTCTTTAATTCTCAATTTCATAACAAGCTAGAAGTGATGAATAGGGTCTACATTTATGGATCCTGAATGACAAAGGATTTTTTCCTTTCCCTTTTTGGGGTTAACCAATACTCATTCTTATGAATACAGGTCTAAGTTTTTATTTCTAAATCTTTGCCTACTGTTTATCACTCCCCAAATCCCCAGATATTTGCTATCTGTTCGTTACATGAGTGTATATGCAACTCTTTATTTATTGGTGTTGGTGGCCGTCTACATTCTACATTGGCATACTTCTTAGGTGCTTGAAATACTTCTGTGAGGTAGAGATAAGAAAGGCATAAAGCTCTACTTTACTACCAGAAAAATCCAGAAGACAAAAGGTATCTTCTCAGGAGTGCTCACCTCACTCTGTTGTAGAGGAAAATTAAAACCATCTTGCTAAGAATTCCGAGATGGCTGCCAGAGACGACCACAAGCTTTTACTGGCCTGGAAGAACAGTTCACTTTCACATTTTCACACATGAAAAGGAAAATTTCACACAAAGCTATTGCAGAAGTAAAAATGGATATGTCCCATATCTACTGCACACTTTAAAATGACTCTCAGGTTCTAGACCACGGTTATGTGCTTAGTCACTCAGTCATGTCTGACTCTTTGCTACCCAATGGGCTGTATGTAGCCTGCCAGGCTCCTCTGTCCATGGGGATTCTCTAGGCAAGAATACTGGAGTGGGTTGCCATACCCTCCTCCAGGGGATCTTCCCAACCCAAGGATCAAACCCAGGTATCCAGCATTGCAGGTGGATTCTTTACTGTCTGAGCCATCAGGGAAGCCCAACAGCAGGGTTAGCTTTGAGAATTTCAAGATACATTGAAATGTACCCTTAAACCAAACCAAGTTCATAAATTATCTAAACTGATGAGACTGCAGCTGAAATACAACCAAATTGGTATTATCCTCAACTCCTTGGAAGAACATTTAATGATCTTTCTAAATATTTACCTGAAACTCTTGGTTTTAGAAAGATTCTCATACTTTTTCCTCTTTTAAATATAAGGTCATCTTTTTTAGTGTGAATAGATGGCTTATCAAGGCAATTAGAACACCACAGCTGTGTGCATAAATTAGTAATGTGGTAAGTTGATGTTCACCACTTCTCTTGCCTGTGTAGGCTCAGATTTGCATCTGATACGTCATCCCTTAATGGTAGAAATCTGCACACCCCTCTACCTGGGACACACTGTGTGTAGAGACATGGTTCTGTTGCTCAAGTCCTGATGAATAGAAAATTCCTACTTGCTTCAGTTCAGTTGCTCAGTCACGTCCGACTCTGCGACCCCATGAATCGCAGCACGCCAGGCCTCCCTGTCCATCACCAACTCCCGGAGTTCACTCAAACTCATGTCCATCGAGTCGGTGATGCCATCCAGCCATCTCATCCTCTGTCATCCCCTTCTCCTCCTGCCCACAATCCCTCCCAGCATCAAAGTCTTTTCCAATGAGTCAGCTCTTCGCATGAGGTGGCCGAAGTACTGGAGTTTCAGCTTTATCATCAGTCCTTCCAATGAACACCCAGGACTGATTTCCTTTAGAATGGACTGGTTGGATCTCCTTGCAGTCCAAGGGACTCTCAAGAGTATTCTCCAACACCACAGTTCAAAAGCATCAATTCTTTGGCGCTCAGCTTTCTTCACAGTCCAACTCTCATATCCATACATGACCTACTTGCTTAGGAATTAGAAAAATCCTACCTGCTTTCAAATGTCTGAAAGAGTAGAATGCTAAGTCATAGCTACAGAGAAGGCTATACTCAACTGAGTTTGTTTACAAAGATTTTATTATTTTGTGGTTAATAAAAATCTGAGTAATAATGATGCTACCTCATTCATGACAGCAACACACATAACTCATAAAAATGCCTAACAGAAATGCCTATTCTTTAAAGAAAAACTATAAAGTCATCTTCAAAGACACAGATAATAACTTAAAAAATAGAAAATCCTACTGTATTCCAATATTGGATGACTAAATACTTGGAAAATGTGATTTATTTTTTCTTGTAATGATTGCAATGCAATGCCCAAGAAAATCTCAATAGGAGTTTTTTATGGAAATTCATAAACTGATTACAAAATTCAAAAGGAAATGCTCAAGAATAGGCACAGTAATTATGAGCATAAAAATTAAAAATTGCAGTGTCTAAAGAGTAGCCTTCTCAAAAAGTCAATGTTAATATAAGTCTAATATTTTTAAAGGTATGGCATTTTTACAAGACTAGATGAATAGCTTGGAGACACAGAAGAACAATTATAAACAGACACTAAAATGGGAGACTTAAAATTGCTGGGAAAATGCTGAACTATTCAACTAATGGGTTGGGGCGAAAATTTGGAAATGAATTTGACTCCTGGCCTCTCACCAGTGGAGAGTACATATCCTACATGGTCTACATAGTTGAGAATCTCTAAAAACTATGAAGATTTAGGAAAAACAGAAAGACATATTCATGGTTTCAGGATTTCCTAAAAAGATTTGAAATGCAAAAATCTGTAAATAAAATAATTGATAGGTTTGACTATTTCAAAATTAAAGTATCTATAACCTAAATCATCATATATGAAATCTAAAGAGAATATAATATTTGAAATATCTATAAATGACAAAGAACTACTGTCAGAACATATAATGAATCTCTCCATATTGACACAAAAAAGAGAAACAATGAGAACTGCTGAATTATGCACATCCAGGGGTTGCCATTGTCTCAGTAAATCTCATAGAAAACAGAGCAAATAACATGAATGGGCAGTTCATAAAAGAGGGAACACAAATGTCCTGTAAATATTCAAACTCACTAGTAATTAAGAAAATAAGAATATTTTAAAAATTAAAGATCATCTTTACCTATCAGGATGGTAAAGATTTCTTTTGATAACATTTTGTGTCAGGGGTACAGGGCAATGGGCTGGAGTATAAATTGGTATGGTCATTCCAGAAGACATTTTTGCCAATGTCTGCTACAATTTTAAATGCTCATATAGCATAATCCAGAAATTACACGTCTTAACCCTAAATAAAGGCATGTGGGGCAGGCAAATGAAGGAGGCACCATGACCTAGCAGAATTTGGGTCTTAAGGTCCCTGATGATCAGGAATTAAGTTCCTGGCCAATCTCTAATCTTTTCCCCATTATGACCTGCAGAGAGAACATGGTTGGGCACTCAGCTTCAATTCCTTGACCTGACATCCCTGTTATAACTGCCTCCCTTGGTGTAAACTCATCCATCCTTCAACGTCAAGCACAAACATTATAGAGAACCAGAGTGCTATCTATGATGGGTTCATTAAGCTTGACTTTTTGCCAATAGCTCAATATCTACTTTACATAGTAGTTCGCATGTGATGTCCTGCCAACTCCTGTTATCTCCAGGATGACCGTGGCATCTTTCAAATCCAGGTTGGCCCCTCCACTGGGGTCTCACAGGCAAAAGCTGGGCTGAGAGAGGCTTAGGGCACCAGTCCAGTGGTGAGTCAGTGGAGAGTCCACTGATCTACATTTCCCGCACTATTTCACCAGGAGTGATGGTTTCTTGCTAGATCCCACAATCCTTTGCTCTCACACCACTTATACTCACGGTCCATATATTATATTCCTCTATTGAGATATAGTCCTTACAGACACTATCTTTTTTAATTCTTTAGTCCTGAAAGTGCTTAAGACAATTTCTTATACGTATAAAAATACATTAAATGTTTTTGATGCATTAAGTCAACTACTTCTCCAGTAGCCTAAAAAGCTAGACAACATTACCAGGGGCAAGGTCTGATACTCAGAGCTGCTCTAACCATACACACCATCTAGCATTAACCAAATCACTCCTAAGATCACACGAGGAAGATCAGAACTGAAAGTGTCTTATTCTCCCATCTCCTTTCAGCCTAATCTAAATAAGTCACTCTGGACTGATAATTCTTTTTTAATTGAAATATAGTCGATTTATAACATTGTGTTAGTTTCAGGTATGTAGCAAAGTGATTCGGTTATACATAAATATATGTATGTACTGCTATTCTTCTTTATTCTTTTCCGTTATAGTTTACTACAAGATACTGAATATAGCTCTCTGTGCTACACAGTGAATCCTTGCTGTTTATCTACTTTATATGTAGTAGTGTGCTCTGTTAATCCTATTCTCCCAATTTATCCCTCCTCCCCCTTTCCCTTTGGTAACCATAAATTTGTTTTCTATGTCTGTGATTCTGTTTCTGCTTTGTAAATAAGTTCATTTGTACTATTTTTTAGATTCAATATATAAGTGATATCATATAATATTTATCTTTTGCTCTCTGACTTACTTCACTTAGTATGATAATCGATAGATCCATCAGTGTTGCTGAAAACAGTCTTATTTCATTCTTTTTTTATGGCTGAGTAATATCCCATTGTATCCAGTACTCTATATTCAACTCTTACTGAAAAGACATTTGGGATTCCTTCTCTAAAAGACCCTCAAAGGTAGACCCCAGAGATTGCTTTTAAATGCACCCCTCCGGGCACTTGAATGCACCACCACACCTGAAAAAAGCCTAACACCCACCAGAGTAAACCAGGTGTAGCCAGAGGCAGGAAGTAATTTTCACAAATTAAGCAGGATGATTTCTCATTATGCCACATGGCAAGATGGAGAGACTTGTGGAGCAGACAGCCACTGATGTTTTTCCTCCCTCTTTCTGCCCTACCCTAAAAAACAGCAGATTATCCCAGAGGGCAGCTGAGAAGTAAAAATAGCAGCTGTTATTTATTTACCAAGGCTCAATTATATGGTAGCCATTGTCCTAGGTATTTCACATTTATCCCCACACTCAATTTTAGAAGGCAGGTATAGTTATCTCATTTTTCAGAGAAGGAAGGAGGTATTCAAAGCCTCTGTTAAGAATGAGTGGGGCTGGAGTTCCAATCCCAGCCCCTGTGACTTCTGTCTCCACTCGAGGGTGGGGGCTTCTCCTTTTCCAGCCTTAGGACGCTTGACATCAGTTGATGCTTCTGACAGGCATGGTGGCTTCTGGGAATTGATGAAGCTCTGTGTTCTGAATGGAAAGCCTCCTCTTCTTGTTCGACCAGGACAACCAGCCCCTGGGAGGATCCATTAACATCCGCACAAGCCATCATGTCACTCACAGCTCTCTGAGCTCTGGTGGTGAGAGGAGCATTGAAGCCAGGAAGTGTCAGCAAAAGAACCACCACTAATTGCACATGGCCACATCCAGGAAATGCCAGCTCAGGAACTGGAGGCAGGAGTCTCTGGACTCAAGTCACCTGTGGGTGGGTGCATGGGTATGTGGGTATCAGGAGAGCAGAAGGTGCTTAGTGATCTGTGTCTTAGAATTACTGGCAAGGCCACAGCACTGATCAATAGAACTTCCAGCAATGATGGAAATGCTCTGCACTGGGCTGTTCACTGTGGTAGCCACTTGGCACGTGTAGCTTTTGAGCACTCAGAATGTGGCTAGAGCAACTGAGGAATTGAACTTTAAATGTGATTATAGTTAACTTAAATAGTCACTTGCATCTAGTGGCTACTAAACCAGACAGTGCAAACCTACATCACACTACACCACTTCTGAAGATGAAGGGGCCAGGAGGTGGAGACTCTATAGCAGAAGGTCACAAGTCAAAGGGCTGGAAAGGGACCCTGGGCAAAGATACAGTCTGGATTCTTCAAGAAATTGCAGCCACCACTTTTTAGTCTTCTACAAGAAAAAAAAATCTGCTACAAGTTAGAGAGACTGAATAAGGTCATCTTTCATCCCCCATATCCCCATCTCTGGATTCTTCAAGGCTGGCTCTATCTCAGCTACCTCCACACTCTTTTCCAGGGCTCCCTTGGGCTGCAAGGAGATCCAACCAGTCCATTCTAAAGGAGATCAGTCCTGGGTGTTCTTTGGAAGGAATGATGCTAAAGCTGAAACTCCAGTACTTCGGCCACCTCATGCAAAGAGTTGACTCATTGGAAAAAGACTCTGATGCTGGGAGGGATTAGGGGAAGGAGGAGAAGGGGATGACAGAGGATGAGATGGCTGGATGGCATCACCAACTCGATGGACGTGAGTCTGAGTGAACTCTGGGAGTTGGTGATGGACAGGGAGGCCTGGTGTGCTGTGATTCATGGGGTCTCAAAGAGTCAGACATGACTGAGTGACTGAACTGAACTGAAGAAATTTTAGCTGCTGTCTACCATTGCTGGAAGCTCTAAGAAACTAGACTCAAAGACTAGGGTCTAAATAAAACTCTAAGACTGTTCCAGGATGTTTCTGCCTAAAGAAACGCCAAGCAGCCATTTCTAACCTATTCCTTTCCATTCCATGCTGGCCTCAAGGGGATTCCACACACTTGCCAATCCCCCAGGCTTCAGTCGAGCAGAAAGACACAACTGCTCTTGAAGCATCCTCTAACCTACCTAGGGGCTCCATAATGATGAGACCTGATCCTGGAATGATTGACAGAAACTCAGGATATCTTCTTAGAACCCAAACCAGAGCTTACCTCTGTGTCTCGCCCACCCTGATTCTCTCCTTTCCCTCTTCTATGTCAGAGGACTTTAATTTAGTGGAGAGGGGGAGAGGAGAAATTGCTTCTGACAGTTGTCATCATCCAGGGTGTTGAATTTTGACACTCAAAAGTCCAAACTTTTAAACTCTTCACTCTTTTCTGCTCTACCAACACTTTATTAAGGCAACAGTTGCTTCACAGGCTAGTTTAAATGGGAAAGGACTAAACATTTTTTTAAGGAGGGGATGGGAGGGGAGAATAACTAGAAACATGTTGCTTGTTAATCTTGCAACATATTTTTATGCCACTAGGCACAGAAATTGAGATTCAAAACTCTGAATCTGCAGCAAAATTTACAAAACCTCCTTCTCCCATTCCAGTCTCCAGATGCCTCACAGCTGAAAAGATATTGGGTCCGTTTTTCTTGAAAGTAAAAGAAGTTAGTACTGAGAGGCCCTTTGGTTATTTCCTCATGCCAACATCCTGGCCTTGCATTTGATCTGATCTGCAGGCTGGAACCTGGCCATGCTGTTTTCCCCAAGGACCTGTGGAGGGCTGCAGTCAGCTGGTACTCACGAAATCCTACAGGAATCTTGATGTGGTGGAGTTCACTGTCAGTCAATGATCTCCAGTTCCCTCTGACCACCTTTCTTTCTCACCATCTTCTTGGGAACAAAAGAAGCCTCACTGAGTGTCTGTGCTTCAGGGACGAGATAAACTGAAATCTCACTCCTTTCCCATGCTAGGGCAAAGAAGGCCCCCATGGGGGCTTCCAAGGGCTACTTGTGTTTCTAAAGGCAGCCATGTCCTGTGGAATCTGAAAGGCATCTTCACAACTGAGGGCTTCCCTGATGGCTCAGACGGGAAAGAATCCGCCTGCAATGCGGGAGACCTAGGTTTAATCCCTGGGTTGCGAAGATCCCCTGGAGAAGGAAATGGCAACCCACTCCAGTGTTCTTGCTTGGAGAATCCCAAGGACAGAGGAGCCTGGTAGGCTGCAGTCCATGGGGTCACAAAGAGTTGGACATGACTGAGCAAGTGAGAGAATGAGTACAAGTCATTCATACAAGAATCCATAGAAATAATAAACCTAGATATGATTGGAGAGAAGGCAATGGCACACCACTCCAGTACTCTTGCCTGGAAAATCCCATGGATGGGGGAGCCTGGTAGGCTGCAATCCATGGGGTGGCTAAGAGTCGGACACGACTGAGCGCCTTCACTTTCACTTTTCACTTTCATGCATTGGAGGAGGAAATGGCAACCCACTCCAGTGTTCTTGCCTGGAGAATCCCAGGGACGGCAGGGCCTGGTGGGCTGCCGTCTATGGGGTCGCACAGAGTCGGACATGACTAAAGCGACTTAGCAGCAGCAGATCTGATTGAGGAGATATACATTTTCCCATCTTTTTCTTGAGTGGGTACTTCTTATAGGGGTAAACCATAATCAAACCAGGGAATCAAAAAATATAATGCAGCAGCCGTTTTCTAAGCACTAACAAGTCTCCACTAGTCCTGCCCTCAGGGATGTGCATCGAGCAGGCAGGTTGAGGTCAAAAACACAGTTAACCAGAACACAAAGCAAGAGACGGCAGTCCTTTACAATGGATGTTAACCTCACCTACATGCCTTTCGCTCTAGGATTCAATGAGAGCTGAAATAGAATCTCAAACAATTTAAACATGTATTAACCCCTCCATGACACTGTCATTTACTCCTTCTTTATTTTTTTTTTTTAATGGGGACCATTTTTAAAGTCCTCACTGAATTTGTTATAATATTGCTTCTTTTGTTTATGCTCTGGTTTTTTGGCCTTGAGGCATGTGGGATCTTGGCTCCCTGATCAGGCATCCCCCTGTGTTGGAAGGCAAAGTCTTAACCACTGGATAGCCAGGGAAGTCCCAGCCCTTGAGCTAAAGTATATGCTGTGATAGTTTGTGAAGGTGGGTGTTTCTTTCTTGACTTCTAAGTGGAAAAGCACAAGGTCCATTCTGACCACCTAACAGTGGTGCATCTTCAGGGTGAAGGAGGGGAGAGTGGTGGTGGTGCTGTGCTCATAGGAGCCGTACTTGATTCAACAGAACACAAGCCAGTGGAAACTGATTCCTTCAGCTGGAGGGGAGAAGGATAACCCAGGTCGTGGAATCTCTTCTCTATCGTACTCAGCCTGATGCTCTTCCATATATTTTCTAATTTATTCCTCCCAATAGTGAAGTATTACTATACTGATGCAACAGAATAGTGCTTTTGAGATGTTGCTGTCATTCAGTCGCTAAGTCATGTCTGACTCTTTGCTGCCCCAGGGACTGCAGCACGCCCGGCTTCCCTATCCTTCACTATTTCCCGGAGCTTGCTCAAATTCATGTCCATTGAGACGGTGATGCCATCCAACCATCTCATCCTCTGTTGCCCCCTTCTCCTCCTGCCTTCAATCTTTCCCAGCATCTTTTCCAAATGAGTTGGCTCTTTGAATCAAGTGGCCCAAGTATTGGAGCTTCAGCATCAGACTTTCCGATGAATATTCAGGATTGAGATACTAATGAATTTTTCTTTTTGTCATTACTTTCCTCTCTTGGTCCTTTTTTCTCCTCTCAATCTGGTAGGCTATTTTGTAAGTTGCTTGGTGGAAGGATGTGGTAACAGAGAGCAAAGAGTCATTTCAAAAGCCAAGGCCCTTTGGCAATGGAAGTCACTCAAGCTTAAGAGCTGGTCTGAGTAACAGAAGTCACTACCTCTAACTCAAAGCCATCCCGCCAAATAGAAAAATATGCCCTAGCCTAGAAGCAGACGGAGTTAGAAAAGAAGCAATGAGATAGCATGGACAATGGGGGCTCCTGCAGAAGTGGCCCTGTCTCCTCTCCCTGGGCAGCTGAGCAGGTAGAAATACTCAGATTCATTTCAGGGATATGAGGACAAGAAGACTTCTGTCTTGTCTGCAGGTGTTGTGGAAGGCAGGCCGTTCATCTCCAGAGACCTGGTCCCAAGATGTGTCACATAGTGGCAGGCTGGGGCTGGCTGGGATTGATTGATACATCTCCAGGAATTTTGTGAGCTGGCTGTTAAATCACTGGTAGCTTGAAGTCTGCCATTGTGGGAGTATTTATACCCTCGAAGTTGGCAAGCACTGCAAATCAGGACCGTCACCATCCAGAGGTGGTTGTTAAACATTTACCAGCACACCACTGGATGGAGGGATGGAGGGAGCCTCAGGCAGTAACACACAATGATACCTGTGCTCCCAATAGTGCTGAGGAGAGGAGAACACCCCAGATGGAGGGACCCTCCAGACAAGAGGCTGTCTCTGGAAATTGCCTGGATAGACAACCGAGACCCACTCGGGGAGGACAGCTCAGCAGATGCCCAAATGACATCGATGAGTGATTGGGCCCCTGGAATGATGGTATTTTTAGCTCAGTCCCCCAGAACATAAATGTAAAGCTGAGGAAAGGACAAGAAATCCCAATTTTTTTGACAGTACATTTCTTCTACCGTGCAGAACAGGGACTCAAAACATAAATTCTTCTAGAAAGATTAAATCACACACACTGTGCAGCTGAGTTGTGAAATGTCCATCTACATCTATGTGACATTTAAGAAATGTGAAGTTTGGAACGGTTGCCTCCCCCCAGAATCTCCCACTGTCTTCTCTAGCTCCCGAATCTGTGCTCTTTTTACCACACTGTGGGGAGCCACTACTGGGGGTGTCAGTATTGGAGGTGGGGAGTTGATCTGGGGACAGGGTGGAAGGCAGGTGCCAGCCACAAAGATGTAGAACATCTTCCTAAGTCCCAATCCAGGTCAACAAGAAGCTCCCATACCCCTTACCTAGTCAGGTAATAAAAAACACTAAAAAGAGAGCTGAGAAGACCTCTTTTGAGCTGGTCAGGTTTTGCCAGATAATTTAAAAGCTGTGTTTGACAGGGGACAAGAGGGAGAGATTATTAATCCAACTGATGACAGAGGGAATGTAAACACAGCAGATCAGGGACCGAGAGAGGGGAACACGGCCATGGCCCCGTGTAGGAGGCAGGGGTACATTCAGTGGGATCCACACAGTGGGTGACGGGTATGGCATCTGAGCATGACTGGGTCAGCTCTCAGCAAGCCTTAGAAGATGAATGACAATAGGGTAAAAGGGCACCCGTGTCCCTGCGGATGCAGACAGGAAGAACTCTCTGATACAGCCTGAAATTTTCATCATTATTCATCAGGCACTCACTTCCCTATCCCACCCTCCTCCTCTGAAAAGCAAGCCTCCCATTGACATGAACACAGCATTTCCAACCAACGCCAGCATAAAGGAGTCAATCCCAGCTGAGGACCAGCCCATGGAAGCTTCTAAATCTAAGCAAATGACACTGATAGGGGAAAACACTGACCGAAACCACCCACCCAGGAACCACAGTAACCATCTGCATGAGCTATTTTATTACAGGAGGTCCTGGTAAGGAACACAGGACTCACAAACCACTACCAAGAGAAAGGATTCAGAAAAGGTCAAAAGGTCAGTCCGTATGTCCTACCAACCTCCCAGAATGCATCCTGCTGAAAGCCATCTTGGCTAAGCCATGAGCACACGAGCGAGAAGGACCCCGAGTCAGAATGAGGGGCCAGAGACAACCAGGAAACTAACCCCATCCCAGGAAAACCTGGGCTGCCAGCCACGTGGCAGAGCAGTCCTCCTGGGTTCCCTTCCTCCCCTGCTGTCCACCTGGGAGCCTCTTTCCAATAAAGTCTCTTGCTCTGTAACTACATGTGTCTCCTTGGACAATTCATTGCCGAGGGAGTGTTAGACAAGAGCCCACTCTTGGGCACTGAAAGGGGTTCCCCTTCCTTCAATAAGACTGTTCTTCCAGACAGCTTCTCTGCATGAACTGCATCCTCCCAGGCACAGAGGGCACCCCAGACCTTGGCTCACCCAGGGCAGAAGCAACATCCCACTTCCAGGGTCTGGCTGATCCCCCCTGAAAGGCGAGCCTCCCTGAACTTTGAGGGGAGACTCGAGCGTGTTGCTCCTTTCATGAAGTCCCCTAGCTATGCCGGTCATTAAAGTTTTTTTTAGAAGATGAGGCAGCATCTCTGTCCTCAGGACTTGGCTGGCAGCCCTGAGGTTGGGAGGACGAGCAGACAGTGTGGAGCTCTCGACTCTGCCTTCACTGGGGTGTAAAATCTGTCATCCATCAGGGGAGCCAAGTAGCAATGCAGGTCTCTGTCCCTCATCCCTTGGACATCAGCCAGGGGCCAAAACGCACCCGACACCTCGGACAGCCTCTGAGCGACAGGAGGGAAGAGCAGAGGCTGCTCTTTCAATCCCACTCACATTTTCCCTTCTTTATTCCAGTTGCTGGATCCTCTTTCTTCACCTAGGTCCTAAATACACTGAGGTGCGGGGCTCTGCCTAATACCTTCTAGAATCACAGTAAGAGCTCAAGAAATGCATGTGTAGTCTGATCACTGATAACAGGCCTGTATGTATAATAGCAAACAAGGCCAATATCTTCTCAGTTGCTCTCACTACCTGAGTGCTAAGGAGGAGGGATGAAGATGGCAAAGCAAGGCCGCAGACTGTAGTAGACTATCTCCCACATAGTAGGGAACAGGTCACTAGTGGTACATGAGATACCGTTAGGTGTGAAAGTGTCAGGCACTCAGTCAGGTCCGACTCTTTGAGACCCCATGGACTGTAGCCCACCAGGCTCCTCAGTCATGCCCGACTCTTTGAGACCCCATGGACTGTAGCCCACCAAGCTCCTCTGTCCATGGAATTCTCCAGGAGTGGATAGCTATCCCCTACTCCAGGGGATCTTCCTGACTCAGGGATTGAACCCCGGTCTTCCGCACTGCAGGAAGGTTCTTTACCGTTAGGGCTCAGTTCAGTTCAGTCGTGTCCGACTCTTTGCGACCCCATGAATCATAGCACGCCGGGCCTCCCTGTCCATCACCATCTCCTGAAGTTCACTCAAACTCACGTCCATCGAGTCGGTGATGCCATCCAGCCATCTCATCCTCTGTCGTCCCCTTCTCCTCCTGCCCCCAATCCCTCCCAGCATCAGAGTCTTTTCCAGTGAGTCAACTCTTTTCATGAGGTGGCCAAAGTATTGGAGTTTCAGCTTTAGCATCAGTCCTTCCAATGAATAACCAGGACTGATTTCCTTCAGAATGGACTGGTTGGATCTCCTTGCAATCCAAGAGACTCTCAAGAGTCTTCTCCAACACCACAGTTCAAAAGCATCAATTCTTCAGCTCTCAGCTGTCTTCACAGTCTAACTCTCACATCCATACTTTGGGGCTAGGGCTACCCAAATAGAATGATGAAATAAAGTTGGTTATTTACTTTGATTATTGGGTAATCATGTTGGTTATTAAAATGCAATACACAGATATGTTGTTAAATAACAGGAGTCATAGAGTGGGAAAGCTGGTGTACTTTCAAATTCCTTTCAATTCATCTGCGTAGAATACAGAGAGTCTCTGTTGGGTGCTGGGGTGTCTTTGACACTTTCAAACACTTGCTAATCTTCCTTTTTCAGAAGCTGCCTTAGTACCTTTGCAGGCATCTGTGTCTAGATAAAATTAATTAACATTGTTTATCGTATTTTAACAACAAACTTACAATTTTGACAAGAGACATGGGTTTCCTATTTCCAATGGTTATTGGGCTTCATTTTAAAGCAAACTTATGAAAAAGAACCAAGCCTGTTTTAAGAAAAGTAGTAAGGAATATCACAGATGGTGTGCTAATGTAGCAAAAAAAAAAAAAAAAAAACGTCAAGGAGTTACTTGAATGATAGAAGTTTCAGAATTTTACATAAATGGTGGTAAAAAGAAGACAGAGTTCAGATTCAGAAATGCCCTCATCCTCAGGTGATGACTGCGAGCCAGCGGCCCCAGCCTCACCCAGGCAGGAATCATGTGTGAAGTTTTGTCTTGATGGAACAGAAACATGGTGGGCATCCCAGTTAACTCCCAAACTTCCAACCACCCTTGTTTGGACCTAGAAAAGCCAGTTGGCTCGTGGCATTTCCCTAGTGACTGATTTTGGCCTCAGATGGGTGTGTGTGTGACCTAACTTACCCAGCCAGGTAAAAAGGAAAGGCTTTGATACCATGAGTAGGAAGTGGGTGGCCATTTTCTCCCTCTTCTATGAACGAGAGTCCATGTGACCCCCAGCGGCTCCACCTTACAACCAGCAAGGAGAGTTTGAAGATGAAGGCAAAGCTGAGGACACCTGAACAGACTGATGCCTGGGTGGCACTGAGGAGCGGATCGCCATCCACGCCAGGACCCTGACCTAGCTCTCCATGTCCGCTGATGGGAGATGATGCCTGTACTTATTGGGAAGCCGATTGGAGCCGGGGTATCTGCTTCCTGCAGTTGAAAGCTCCTGTGATTCTGAACACTTTGAAGAGTCCCAGGTGGCACTAGTGGTAAAGAACCTGCTTGCCAAGGCAGGAGACGCTAGAGACATGGGTTCGATCCCTGAGTTGGGAAGATCCTCTGGAGTAGGAAATGGCAACCCAGTATTCTTGCCTGGAAAAACCCCATGGACAGAGGAGCCTGGCAGGCTACAGTTCATGGGGTCACCAAGAGTTGGACACAGCTGAGTGTGCGCACACACACACACACACACACACAGACGCTCAATACCTTATAGGATTTCAGTTATTGACACAGATGGGAGGGGGAGAGCAGGTGACCTGTGTCCTAGCCCCTGTGACTTTCCTCAGACCATGCAGCAGGAAATTCTGCTATTTTGTATCCAATCCCTGCCTCTCCTTTCAGGAAAACATTACTGAACAGGTCAGTGCATTCAGATAGCCAAAGGAGACTCTGACAAACCTTCCTGGGAAGTTAAGTCATCCACCAAAGAAAATTCACACTTTCATTCATGTGCCTTCTGGTCCCTGCTATGTTTGCTTTGTCCACCGTCTAGAGACAGTGAGCAGTGGCCCTCTGTTCCCTTTGTAGTGAATTTTTGCTATCTGGTATATCTAAAATGTCATCTATGGGCCCCTTCATCTTTCTCTTCTTCAGATTAAGTCCTTTGAGTCCATTCTCATAAGCATTATTTTCTAACTTTAAGTATTATTCCATTTCAATTCAGATCCTCCAGCAGCCAAGATCCTGATTAAAACTCCTTCAATTGTACATGGCTCCAGGGAGGCCTGAAAAAGCCCAGGCTTGTGAAATCACTTTATGAGAATAGCCTGAGTACAAGGGCAGGGCATGGTTATAGATGGAGAAGGCACTCAACAAAGCTCATCATTTGTCGTACTGAACCGAAGTCATTTCAACCAATGCCTCTTAAACTGACTTTTCTCACAGGGCTGGTGAATTGCAAGCAGCTTTAGCCTGTAATCGGGAAACCTCTGCTCTTGGCTCTCCAGCTGAGACAGTTCTTGGCTATCAGTTTCCTCCTAGATTCTGTGATTTTAATGGCAAAAATGAGAAGTGATGCACAGACTCTAGATGAAATCAGGGACCACTTGGGGGACATAGGCCAGTGCAAGGCAAGCAGGGACCTGAAAGGGTAGAGTTCTGTTTGAACTTCTTTCTTTCCTGCATCCCGGTGGCCTCCCATCCTGCCTGTTCCTTCAGACTCCAGCCAGGTTTGCTCTCCTCTTTCTCCAGGGAAGGGATCATGGGAACCAGGCAGGAGATTTTCCCTTTGATGTCTGAGGGCGAAATGCTTGCCCATGCCATCGGCCTGATCACTCCCTTTAGATGCATTACAAAGTAGGCTTCTAGGAGAGGGACTTCCTCAGCCGCGGGGAGCAGTCCTAGATAGAAGGGAATGAGGAGCAGTGACTTCAGGCTGACAGTTCTGCTCGCTACATGTGGTGGGGTACTGCATGTTCCAAACAAGAACCCCCAGGTCCTCCCCGTGTCTGGGCTTGTTTAACCCTCACATCTGCTCTGCAAGGGAGATGTCAGCTTTAATGCAGACACACGACCACCTTGATTGTTAAAATATTGAAATACTTCCATGAGAGCTGGTAAACAGCCTGCCCTGAGCCCCCTGAATTCCTTGCCCCCCACACCCTGGGTCTTAGCAAATGAAGAGAATACCTGGGCACTAAGTAGAGCTCCAGAAATCAGTTCCAGCACTTATAACATCTGTGGTTGTTCGTTAGTGCCTGGCTGTTACTGAACATTTTAAATATTATCTCTGATGCATAGTGCCTATAATATATAAATTATACAGATCAGGTGTCTACAACAAAGTGTGGCTGTTTACCCATAAGAGCAATGTGAAGTGCATTAATAAGATATGGTATACCCACATTAGAATCTTATTCAAAGCTGACTCATTGGGAAAAGACCCTGATGCTGGGAAAGATTGAGGGCAGGAAAAGTGGATGACAGAGGAGGAGATGGTTGGATGGCATCATCGACTCAATGGACATGAATCTGAGCAAACTCAGGGAGATAGTGAAGGACAGGGAAGCCTGGCATGCTGCAGTCCATGGGGTCACAAAGAGTCAGACACAACTGAGAAACAACAACAGCAGCCGTCAGAAGGAATATGCTTATCCATGCTGCTTTATCCTACAACAGACCTTGAAAACATGGTGCTGAAAGAATCCAGACCCAAGAGGCCACATTAGTACAGTAAGTCCCCTACATATGGATGAGTCCCATTCCAAGAGTGCATTCATAAGTCCTATTTGTAAGTCCAATAAAGTTAGCCCAGGTAGCCAATGAACACAATCGTCTATATAGTACCATATTAAAATAGGTTTATAATATTTTTCACACAAATAATACAAAAAAATAATAATAAAGAAAACATCTTAAATCTTAGAGTACAGTACCTTGAAAAGTACATTGGTACGGCACAACAGCTGGCATACGGGGGCTGGCACAGAGTGAACAGGCCAGAAGAGTTCCTGATGGAGGAGGGAGAGGAAGTGAGAGATGGTAGAGCTGAAGGGTCATCAGCGACAGGAGACGGAGGGCAAGCTGCAGTGTCACTCACGTCTGATGTTGATGGAACACACGTGTGTAGGGTACTTACTGTATGATTCTGCTTACACAAAATACCAAGACTAGGAAGATCTATAGAGACAAAAAAGTACATGAGTGGTTGCAGGGCCTGGGGGTGGGGCAGATGTCAAGGGGTGGGATTGGGGGAGGTGATAGCTATCGGGAGTGGAATTTCTTTTGGGGGTAAACAAAATATTCTAAAATTGATCCTAGTGATAGGAATACGACTACACACACTAAAAGTTACTGAACTGTATACTTGAAATGGATGAATTGTATGATATGAGATTTAAAGCTGTTTAAAAATGACTGGATACAACTTCCATAAACATTTACTAAATTTAAATTTATACCTACAGGCACACGTATACACCATTGCTTTAACATATTATATACACTATAACACAAATACAGAAATCAGATTTTTTTTAGGGTGAGATGAAAAATACTAGATTTGCTTTTGGAGACCCCTGCCCTAGGAGCAGATGCTGAGGTTAAGAGAGGCTACAGATCCTTCCCACTCACAGAGCCTTTGGTCTTCCTAGCACGGAATACAGATTCCAGGGCCTCCTAGAGTTGAGGAGGGCCAGGGAGCACTGCTATCATTTTTTTATGCTCACAATGTAGTACTGAAAAGAAAGAAATGCTGAAATAGGGTTAAAATATCAAGAAACAATTTTTGTTTATGCTTGAAAAAAAATAAGACTTCATAACATAAAGAGAATGCAATATCATTTTGTTATTTACAAGATAATTAGAGTTTTCTGGGGAAAATGAATTGAGAGCACAGGGAGGCAGGGGAATGGTTATGGAGAACACTTCGAGGTGAGTGTCTTAACATCTCCATTCAGTGCAGTGTCTTCCCGGGTGTGTGCACAGTCGCGCTTGGTGATGCTGGTTGAGGCCCTGGTGAGTGTGTGAGTCACACTGAATGGACGCTGGGCGTCTGCACTGATGGACCAGTGGACACCTGTGCTTCAGGGCAGAGCATGAGAGCAGGGAGGGAAGCGGCCTGTGAGCTGCCTTTTTGTCTACAAGCAGTTATTCTGCGGAAGTATTTAGTCAGGGAGCAGTGGAACGTGGAACAACACTGTGGGAGGAGCCACCAGTTCAACCGGAAGGGGGATTATCAAGTCTCCTCGGAAGCAAGGCAGCTCATTAATTCACAGCTGGTAAGATGTTTCCTGTCTAAGGTTGATACATATCTTTTTTAAGTGTCTTTCTCTCTTGCCAACAATACAAGAGTAGTGAGGACAGAAAATTGTGGGAGCCCCTCCTTTATTTCTTCCTTTGCCCCACAAATGTCCAAAGACACAGAGCTCTGGAGAAAGGCAGGGTTAAAGTCTCCCTCAGGTCTCAGGCCTTGGAAATTGAGTCCCTTCTTCATTTGGAGCCGCCCACCGGTTGCCATGGTGACACAACATCTGCTACCCAGCTCTGCTCCAGCGGTCACTGGGTTTGGCATCCTCCAAGCTTTTGTTCGTTCTGTATTTTGCCTGATGAGCTACTCTGCTCCCCGAGGAATGCATCACACTTTTTCAGCAAGGGAATGCTTATTCAAAACGCAGGGTTATGGAGAGAAGGAGGTTAAATCTGTGCAAGCTGCAATTCTGAGACAGCAAGCTCTTTTGCGTGTGGGCCATTAACTCTGCCAATCTCTGGATTAATGTTCTGCATCTGTTGATCCCAAATTCTGCTGAAAATCATCCTCCTAGATTTATTAGCATTTGTTTCTAAGGAGCGTACATTATTATTAAAACTTCTAAAAGATATTTAATATATATATAAATTCCATGCTCCTTTCCTTTATTTTCTCATTTTAATATATCTCAAGTTTAATTGCTTGTCTGCCATTATTTCTATTCACCAATTATTTTTGAAACTGAATATAAATATAGGTTTCTTTGCCTACCGCTTTCTCCTGTTCTTCCAGGCAGCATATTGATTCCCACTTCCTCATGAAAAGACACGTTTTGTCCCGCTTGCTTTAATTGTTACAATCCTTAAGGGGTCTCTAAGAAACGGAGAGGTGGTGTGGTACAGCCACAGAGAAGGAAGTGGCACCCCACTCCAGTACTCTTGCCTGGAAAATCCCATGAACGGAGGAGCCTGGTGGGCTGCAGTCCACGAGGTCGCTAAGAGTCAGACACGACTGAGCGACTTCACTTTCACTTTTCACCTTCATGCACTGGAGGAGGAAATGGCAACCCACTCCAGTGTTCTTGCCTGGAGAATCCCAGGGACAGGGAAGCCTGGTGGGCTGCTGTCTATGGGGTCTCACAGGGTCGGACATGACTGAAGCGACTTAGCAGTAGCAGCAGTGGTACAACCAAAAGAACACAGACTCTGGAGTTAAGGGAATTTAGGACTGGTCTCCCGTCTCATTTTGCCTGGAACTTGACCAGTTTAGTGCTGAAAGTCCCCCACCTAGGGAGAACCTTCAGTCTTGGGCAAACTTGGACGATTTGTCACTCTCTTCCCAGCTTCGTCACCTTCTTACTCTTCTCTGTTGCTTTTCTGACACTCAGTTGTCTTATTTGTAAAATGAGAATGATAATAAGATGTTCCCCAAAAGGTTTTGGTGGAATTAGGCTTCCCTGATGGCTCAGAAGTAAAGAATCTGCCTTGCCAGGACAGGAGACACTGGAGACGTGGGTTCGATCTCTGGGTTGGGAAGATCCCTAGAGGAGGAAATGGCAACCCCGCTCCAGTACTTTTGCCTAAAAAATCCCATGGACAGAGCTTGTGGCTACAGTCCATAGAGTTACATAGTCAGACACGCCTGACCAAGCGAGTGAGTGAGTCTTCTAAATAAGTTAATAGATAGGATGCCTAATGTTAAAACAGAAGTCCATGCTTAGTAGCTATTATTATTATTAATCTTAGAATTAGAACTCTAGGGACAATTTTGAATTGCTCATCCATTTTACATCTGAGAAACTGTTTTTTTCAGGTTGTCTACCTTTTTAAGGCTATAAGAAGGGCCAGGACTAAGATCAGCAAGGGAAGTGCCTAGGGCTCAACTTTTAAGGAAGAAGTTATTCTGGGGTCATCTAAGTACAGACTGCAAGCAAGATGCCAATCTGTTCACCTGCTCAGGGCCACTTAGGTAATGCTGCCAGGATTGTGTCTTAGATAAAAAGTCACATTCTCTACTAGACAGATGCTTCATCTTATCTTTGGTGACAATTGATTTCTAATAGCAAGTTTTCCTAAAACATCTAGAGTTGGGACTGTAGCAAAAATACTTTCATCATCATTAAAACGAGCAAAGCAAAACCCTTGGTTCTCAAGAGACTGTAAGAAGTGAATCATTATAGCCAATCGTTTCCCAAATAGCATTAAATTTCCTTTTATTGTTAACAATATTTCATGGAAATCTTTCTAAAAGATATTGCACATTTCCACGCTGTTTTCTTTCCATTAAATTAGACTTTTTGTTTTGAAATAATTATAAGTTCAGGTGCAGTTGTGAGAGAGATACCATGTAAATTTTACCCACTTTCTCTCAATTATAACATCTCACAAAACTCGAGTATAATATCACAACCAGGATACTGATGTGGATACAGTCAAGATACAGACCATTTCCATGACTGCAAGGACCGCTCTTCCTAACCTTTGGTAAACACACTCACCACCCTCCCACTATCATTCCCTCCCTGCATGTGCATGCTGTCACTTCAGTCCTGTCTGACTCTTTGCAACTCCATGGACGGTAGCCCACCAGGCTCCTCTGTCCATGGGATTCTCCAGGCAAGAATACTGGAGTGGGTTGCCATTTCCTCTTCCATGGGATCTTGCGGACCCAGGGATAAAACCCACATCCCTTATGACTCCTGCATTGGCAGGCAGGTTCTTTACCACTAGCACCACCTGAGAAGCCATTTTTATTCTTTCAAGAGAGTTATATAATGGAATCATATAATATGTAACATCGCAGATTGGCTTTTCTTGGCCTAGCTCTCTGAATATTCATCTGGGCTGTTGAGTATATCAATAGTTCATTCTTTTTATTGCTGAGTAGTATTCCTTTGTGTGAATGTACCACAGATTGTTTATCCACTAACTTCTTGAAGAACATCTGGGTGATTTCTAGTTTTCTACTATTATGAATAAAGCTGCTATAAAAACTCAATGCATGTTGCTAATAGAAATTTAGAACACAAATAAATGGGCATCTCATGTTGATGAACTGGAAGACTTAATATTGTTCATATGATAATACTATCCACACAAACTAAAGCAATAGAATATACAACCCAGAAAAATACTTGTACATATGGTCAAATGATTTTTGACAAAGGTCGAGACACTTCATGGGGAAAGGACAGTCTTCCAAAAAATAGTGTTGGAAAAACTGGGT
The DNA here is from genome assembly GCF_003369695.1 of Bos indicus x Bos taurus. Taxonomy (NCBI): domain Eukaryota; kingdom Metazoa; phylum Chordata; class Mammalia; order Artiodactyla; family Bovidae; genus Bos; species Bos indicus x Bos taurus. Next base: position 14,904,635 of record NC_040096.1, on the reverse strand, counting down.
ATATGCCTGTACAAGAATGAAGTTGGACTATTATCTTATACTATATAATAAAATTAATTCAAAATTGATCAAAGAGCTAAATATAAGAGCTGAAACTCTGAAACTTAGAAGAAAACACAGAGGGGATCTTCACGGCACCAGATTTTGCAAAGATTTCTTGAATATGACATCAATTACAGACAAAAGAAAATACAGATAAATTGAACTACCTCAAAATTTAAAACTTTGTCCATTGAAGAACATAATAAAGAAGACAATCTAAGGAATGGGAGAAAATATTTGCAAATCATATACCTGAAAAATGGTTAAGATCCAGAATATATAAAGAACCCCTACAACTCATCAACAAAAAAAAACAATTTTAAAGCCAATTTTAAAATGGACAGAGTACTTGAATAGACATTCCTGAAAACACGATACATGAATGATTAAAAAGCACATGAAAAGATATTCAACATCACACTGATCATTAGGGAAATGCAAATCAAAGCAATAATGAGATACAACCTCACACCCATTAGGATAGCCCCTATAGAAAGAAAGGAAGGATGGAAAGGGCTGACAAAGATTTAGAAATGAAACCCTTGTGCACTGCAGTGGTAATATAAAGTTGTTTAGCCACTATGGAAAATAGTATGGCAGTACCTCAAAAAATTAAATATAGAATTATCATATGATCCAGCAATTCCACGTCTGGGAATACACTTAAAAGAAGTAAAAGCAGGACTCAAACAGATATTTCTACACCCATGTTCATAGCAACATTATTCACAATAGCCAAAAGGTGAAGAAAGGCAACCCAAAAGTCCATCGACAGATGAATAGTTTTTTTTTTTTTAAGAGGCAGGAATGACACCACTAAGATACCATGGGTTGTTTCTAACTTACCTCTCCCTCACGAGAACGACTAGCAACTATTCATGGGCAAGATACCACCAAGAAAAATCCTAGAATACAAAAGTGTGCCAAAGGACCCATGGCACCACAGAGATCAAATAGACTGCATTAGACATGTAAGAAGAGCAGCTACACAGTGGCTGGCTTGTTTCTCCCCCAGGCTGGTGCAGCATCACACCAAGGGGTCTCTCCTGAGCCTCTGGTTCCTCTAGTGGGAAAGGAAAGCCAGGGTGAACACTGAGATCTTATAAGTATTGTGGGCTGCTTCTTGGGCGTCCCTACTCCGGTCTCATCCCACAGGTATTATGAGGGAATCTGTGAAGCTTGCCCACTATGAATCTGATTGTGACTGATAAGGGAGAACGGGCTTGCAACAACCAGTTCTTAGATCCAGGCAGATGCAATTTCTACCTGTAGCACCCAAGCAAAATTCTCAACCAGCAACTTTGCTTAGCAGCAGCATCAAACCACTGGCATGATCTGACCAGAGAACTCAGCAGAGTGCAAGTCTACCTGATCTGTGTCCTCAGGTAAAGAACCCTGCTGGCCTGGGAGCTTGGTCTACCACTTCCCAGGCAGGTGAGCTAATTCATAGTTCTACCTACTGCTGAATTTAATTCCCTGCCCCTCCAGATCAGGGATCACCTGAGATCAGGAACACCTGAGAGCTTTCTTGGAGCTGGCCCCTTGATTCCACTCAGGCAGGCAAGCTAATTCATAGCCCCATGCTATGCTGAGTGCATCTCCCAACCCCATTCAACCTGACATGCTGACCAGAGCACCTGGATAGCTGCATAGCCCAGAAATGCTTCAACAGACAGTACAGCAGACGAAGTTGACCATCTGCAGAGCAAAGTCAATGGCCCTATTTGGCCAGGAAACTTGGGGCAAGGGTCGATTTGAGTCAAGACCACAAGCAAAAAGCCTTGCCAGACTTGAGTTGGGTCTTCTGTTTTGCTAAGGCAGGGAAACAAATTTATAACCTCACCCAATTCTGAAAACAGCTTTCAGCCTGCCCAACCAGGGAACCCACCCAGAACACACAGAAAACTGCGTAGCTATCTAACAACCCTGCTTATAATCACAATTGAACAGCATGCAGAGTTTGTAGCTTTTTCCAACTGCAAGGCAAAATCAGTGGCTTCATCTGGCTAGGAAATTCAGTGCACAGTCTTGCCTTATTCAGCCCCCAAACAAAACCATGCAGCCCCATGATCCTGCCCCACGAGGGCAGGGACGCCAATTCATTGCCCTAGACGAGTACAGAACCCAGTCCCAACTGTCTAGAAATCCTGACCAGAGAATTCAGACAACTACTGAGTTCATCCTATACCCTTGCTTGGGCGGGAAACCAACCCAGCAGTCCTATCTAAGTGTTCTCAGCCAGTGGCACAATTATCTAACTTCAGAGCTCAGGCAGCGGCCTTACCAAAAATAGACCCTGATAGCAAACCCCACCCACCCAAGGATATTACCAACAGACTTGTCTGGAAACCCAAACAGAACTGGCAGGTGAAGAACTATCTTTGTCAAAGTGAACCTATAAGGCATCAAAGGGGAGCTTACTTACTGAAATGCTGAGATACCAAGGTAAGAAATCAAGGATCTGGGAAAAAAACAAACAAACAAACAAACAGGTAAACATGATACCAACAAAGGAAACCAATAAAACTTCAATACTGACCCAAAATTGACTACACTAAAGCCTTTGACTGTGTGGATCACAGCAAACTGTGGAAAATTCTTCAAGAGATGGGAATACCAGACCACCTTACCTGCTTCCTGCAAAATCTGTATGCAGATTAAGAAGCGACAGTTAAAATTGGACATGGAACAATGGACTGGTTCCAAATTGGGAAAGGAGTATGTCAAGGCTGTATATTATCACCCTTCTTATTTAACTTATATGTGGAGTACATCATGTGAAATGCCAGATTGGATGAAGCACAAGCTGGAATCAAGATCACCAAGAGAAATATCAATAACCTCAGATATGCAGATAACACCACTCTTATGGGAGAAAGTAAAGAGTAACTAAAGAGCCTCTTGATGAAGGTAAAAGAGGAGAGTAAAAAAGTTGGCTTAAAATTCAACATTCCAAAAACAAAGATCATGGTATCTGGTCCCACCACCACTTCATGGCAAATAGAAGGGGAAACCATGGAAACACTGACAGATTTTATTTTCTGGGGCTCCAAAATCACTGCAGATGGTGATTGCAGCCATGAAATTAAAAGACACTTACTCCTTGGAAGAAAAGCTATGACAAACCTAGACAGTGTATTAAAAAGCAGAGACATTATCTTGCCAACAAAGGTCCATTTAGTCAAAGCTTGTTTTTTTCAGTAGCCATGTATGGATGTGAGAGTTGGACCATAAAGAAGACTGAGTGTCAAAGAATTGATGCTTTTGAACTGTGGTGTTGGAGAAGACTCTTGAGAGTCCCTTGGACAGCAAGGAGACCAAACCAGTCCATCCTAAAGGAAATCAACCCTGAATAATCATTGGAAGGATTGATGCTAAAGCTCCAATACTTTGGCCACATGATGCAAAGCACTGAATCATTAGAAAAGACCCTGATGCTGGGAAAAATTGAAGGCAGGAGAAGGGGATGACAGAGGATGAGGTGGTTGGATGTCATCACCAACTCAATGGACATGAGTTTGAGCAAGCTCTGAGAGAGAGTGAAGGACAGGAAAGTCTGGTGTCCATGGGGTTGCAAAGAGTCAGACATGACTGAGTGACTGAACAAATAAAACTGACCTTAAAGAGGTGGAGATTTATGAATTGTCAGAAAAAGAATTCAGAATAATTCTCTTAAGTGTACTGAACTATAAGAACAGACAAACAACTAAACAAAATAGGGGGGAAATGCATGAACAAAATGAGAAGCTCAACAAAGAAATAGAAACCATAAAAAAAAAGAAAAAATGAAAAGAGATATTCTATACCTTAAAAACACAAGTAATACTCCATTGTGTATATGTATCACAGCTTTCTTATCCATTCATCTGCTGATGGAAGAGATGAATCGCCAGTCCAGGTTTGTACAGGAAGCTTGGGGCTGGTGCACTGGGATGACCCAAAGGGATGGTATGGGGAGGGAGGTGGGAGAGGGGTTCAGGACTGGGAACACGTGTACACCCGTGGCGGATTCATGTTGATGTATGGCAAAACCAATACAATATTGTAAAGTAATTACCCTCTAATTAAAACAAATTTTAAAAAATACAAGTAAACTGAAGAATTTGATAACTTTAAAATCAAACTAAACTATACCGATGAATCAGCTATCTAGAAATGAGAACATTTAAAATTATCCAGTCAGAGGAACAAAAAGAAAAAGAATGAAAAAGAGTGAAGACAGCCCACAAGACTTATTGGACACAATTAAAAGAATCGATATCCATATCATGGAATTCCAGAAGCAGAAGAGAAAGGGACATAAAGTATATAGAAAGCAATAATAGCTGAAAACTTCCCAAACCTGAAGAGAAAAATGGATATAAAGATCCATGAGGTCTAAAGGACCCCAAATAGGGCTACACTGATATACATTATAATTAAATTGTCCAAAAGTCATATTTGAAAGCAATAGGAAAAAAAGTGGGAAGTTATATTAAGGAAGCCTCCATAAGAAACTTCAAGCCAGGAGAGAATGGAGTAATATATTCAAAATATAAAAAGAAGAAAATGTCAATCAAGACATATGCCTGGTACTTCCCTTATGGTCCTATGGCTAAGACTTCACACTCTCAAAATAGAGGACCTGATTTGATCCCTGGTCATAGAACTAGAACCCACATGCCACAACTAAAGATCCCATATCTGTAACTAAGACCTGGAACAGCCAAAATAATTTTTAAAAAAAGAATTCTAATCCTGCCAAAACTCTTCTTCAGAAATGAAGAGATTAAAGACTTTTCTAAACAAACAACATCTGAGAGATTTCATTACCACTAATCCTGCCTTAGAAGAAATACTAAAGGGAGATCTTTGGGTAGAAGTAAAAGGATGCCAGTTAACATAATAAAAATGTAAGTGTAAAACTTACTGGTAATGATAAATAGTCAAAGATAGATTCTGTAATGCAGTAATGGTAGTGGTTCATAATTCACTTACAACTCTTAACATAAAAGTTAAAAAACATACACAGTAAAAAATCATAACTAGAATTATCTGTTATTAGATATATAATATAAAAATATGTAAAGTACATCAGTAACCTAAAATGTGAGGGGAAGAGAAAGTAAATGTGTAGAATACAGAAATTCTATTGAAATTAATTTATTACCAATTACAATTAGGGTGATACAATTTTAAGATATCTAATATAAACCTCATGGTAACCACAGGGGAAAAATCTGCAGTAATTATACATACTCATGCATGCATAAACACACACACACACAAATAATAAAGAAGTAAAAGCATACCAAATACCAAAAGATATATTTTAAAAGAGGAAAGGATAAGAAAAAACATTAGATCTACAAAATAACCAGAAAACGAAACAGCAATAGTAAGTTCTTCAGTTCAGTTCAGTCGCTCAGTCGTGTCCGACTCTTTGCGACCCCATGAATCGCAGCACGCCAGGCCTCCCTGTCCATCACCAACTTCTGGAATTCACCCAGACTCACATCCATCAATCAGTGATGTCATCCAGCCATCTCATCCTCTGTCGCCCCCTTCTCCTCCTGCCCCCAATGCCTCCCAGCATCAGAGTCTTTTCCAATGAGTCAATTCTTCGCATGAGGTGGCCAAAGTACTGGAGTTTCAGCTTTAGCATCATTCCTTCCAAAGAAATCCCAGGGCTGATCTCCTTTAGGATGGACTGATTGGATCTCCTTGTAGTCCAAGGAACTCTCAAGAGTCTTCTCCAACACCACAGTTCAAAAGCATCAAGTTCTTACTTATCAATAATTAATTTAAATGTAAATGAATTAAATTTCTAATCAAAAGACATAGAATGGTGGAAAGGATTTAAAAAAAACCTAGATCCAACAATATGTGGCCTATATGAGATTAATTTTAGCCTTAGAGACACACATATACTGAGAGTAAAGAGATGCAAAAAGATATTTCAAGCAAGTGGTAACAACAACAACAAAAGAGGGATAGCTACTTATATCAAATAAAATAGACTTTAAAAATGATAAAAAGATACAAAGAAAGTTGTTATATAATGATAAAGGAGGGGGTGAATCTATCAAGAAGGTATAATAATTGTAAATATATACACACCCAACAGTGGAGCACCTAAACAGACAAAGTAAAAACTAACAGAGCTAAAAGGAGAAATACAGAGTAATATATTATTACTTGGAGTCTTTAAAACCCCACTCTCAACAATGGATAGATTATCTAGAGGGAGAATCAGTAAGGATACAGTACACTTAAACAACCCTGTAGATCAAGTGTACTGACACATCACAATGTTACATCCAACAGCAACACAATAAACATTCCTCTCAAAATCACATGGAAACTTTTTCTAGGATAGACCATATATTAGGCCACAAAACAAATTTTATCATGTTCAATAAGACTGAAATCATGCCAAATATCTCCTCTGACTAAAATGGTATAAAACTAGGAATTAATAACAGGAGGAAGACCAGATAACTCATGAATACATAGGAATTAAGCAACACTCTCCTAAACAAGTAATGGATTAAAGAATAAATTAAATGAGAAATAAAAAATTATCTTGAGAAAAACAAAAATTAAAACATAACATACCAAAACTTATGACATACAGCAAAAGCAGTTCTCAGAGGGACATTCATAGCAAAAAAAAAAAAAAAAGGCTTACGTTAAGAACAAGAAAGATTTCAAACAACCTAACTCTTCACCAAAGGAACTAAGAAAAGAACAACAAATTGAGCCCAATGTTAGCAGAAGGAAGTAAATAATAAAATTAGATCAGACATAAATGAAATTTATTCATTTATTTAGGTCAGGAATAAAAGAAATTTATTCTGTGGGAAACTACAGAAAAGATCAATGAGAGATTTTTCTTTGAAAATATGAAGTCAATAAACCTTTGAATAGACCAACCAAAGGAAAAAATAACCAACAAAATAATAAATGAAAGAACTATTACAATGGGTACCACAGGAAAAGAAAGGACAAAAGAGGCTTTTATGAACAAATATATGCCACCAAATTTCTAGGATAAGAGAACTAGACAAATGATAACTCAGTTGGTAAAGAATCCACCTGTAATGCCAGAGACCCTGTTTCAATTCCTGGGTCAGAAAGATCCTCTGGAGAAGGGATAGGCTATCCACTCCAGTATTCTTGGGCTTCCCCTGTGGCTCAGCTGGTAAAGAATCTGCCCACAAGTGGGAGACCTGGGTTCAATCCCTGGGTTGGGAAGATCCCCTGGAGAAGGAAAAAGCTACCCACTCCAGTAATCTGGCCTAGAGAATTCCATGGACTGTATAGTCCATGGGGTGGCAGGGAGCCGGACACTACTGAGCAGCTCTCACTTTCACTTTCATGGAAAGATATACTGTGTTCTTAGGTTAGAAAAAGCTAATATTATTAAAATGACCATACTACCCAAGATAATCAAGATTCAGTTCAATCCCTAATAAAAAACCAAGGGTATGTTGCACAAAACTCAATTTTAAAATTTGTATGGAAACACAAAAGATCTGAAATAGTCAAACCAATCTTGAGAAAGAAAAACAGCTGGAGGAATCATGCTTCTCAACTTCAGACACCACAAAGCTACAGTCATCAAAACAGTATGGTACTGACATTAAAACACACACACACACACACACACACAAAGATCAATGCAACAGAAAACAGAGCCCCCAAAGAACCCATTAATCTATGAAAAAGGAGGCAAGGCTATACAATGGAGAAATACAGTCTCTTCAGTAAAGTGACACTGGGGAAACTGGACAGCTACTTGTAAAAGAATGAGATTAGAGTATTTTATCATGCTATACATAAATATAAGCCAAAAATAGGTTAAAGACCTAAATGTAAGACTATACACATAAAACTCCGAGAAGACAACTTACAACACTCTTTGACATAAATTGTAGTGATATTTTTCTTGGATCAGGCACATGAAAAGGTGCTTAGCATCAATCATGAGAGAAATGCAAATTAAACCTACAATATCTATCACTTTACACCTGTAAGAATGACTCTAATTAAAAAGAACACAGATAAGAAATGTTGGTGATGATGTGGTGAAAAGGGAAATCTCATACAAACTGTTGGTAGGAATGTAGATTAGCTCATCCACTATGGAAAATATTATGGAGATTTCTCAAAAACGAAAGACAGAACTACTACATAAGCCAACTATTCTACTCCTAGGCACATATCTGAAAAAAAGAAAAACACTACTTTGAAAGGCTACATGTACCCCAATATTCAAGGCAGCATTATTTACAACTGCCAGTATATGGAAACAATCTAAGTGTCCATCAACAGATGAATGGATAAGAAAAGTGAAAGTGAAGTCGCCCAGTCATGTCTGACTCTTTGCTACCCCACGGACTGTAGCCTACCAGGCTCCTGTGTCCATGGGATTCTCCAGGCAAGAATACTGGAGTGGGTTGCCATTTCCTTCTCCAGGGTATCTTCCCAATCCAGAGATCAAACCTGGGTCTCCCACATTGGAGGCAGATGCTTTAACCTCTGAGCCACGAGGGAACCCCTAAATGGATAAGAAGATGTGGTGTGTATGTGCTGGAATACTGCTCAGCCATAAAAAAGAATGGAATTTTACCAGTTGCATCAGCATGGATGGACTTGGAGGGCATTATGCTACATGAAATAAAGTCAGACAGAGAAGGACAAACTATATGATACAACTGATATGTGAAATTTTAAAAATGAAACAAACTAGTGAATATAACAAAAAAGAATGAGATACACAGATACAGATGACAAACTAGTAGTTACCAGTGGAAAGAGGAAAGTGGGGAAATCTAGGGATAGGGGATTAAGAGGTACGAACTACTATGTATAAAATAAATAAGCTACAACGATATATTGAACAATATAAGGGAAATAGCTAATATTTTATAAAAACTCTAAATGGAGTATAATCTTTAAAAACTGTGAATCACTGTTGTACATCTCCAACTTATATAATGTTGTACAAATATACCTCAAAAAACAAAAGAAGAGAAAGAATTTTTAGGCAAAATATTGTAGAAAAATAACAAAAAAGAGCCAGGCCTAGAATGCAACTGACAAATATGCACTTGAACACCAAACAGGATTTTTCTCTCTCATAATTAAAAAACAAACACACACTTAGAAAACTGCTCTAAATCACTGCTCCATTTATTTGTTTTTCAATAAGACTGTCAACTACAATAGAACAGGAACTCGAGCACTGAATCCTCAGCATCTATCACATATAAGTACTCAATAACTCTTTCTGAGTGTTGAAAAACTCCAGATTCACAAAGAAGAGAAAAAGCGAACAGGCAGTGATATGGTATAGTCTACTTGTGCCCAACTCACGGGGCCCAATTTTTAAATTTATAAGAGTTTTGCCTGAAAGTAAGTGTTAGTCGCTCAGTCATGTCCGACTCTTTGCTACCTCATGGACTGTAGCCCACCGGGCTCCTCTGTTCATGATATTTTCCATGCAAGAATACTGATGTGGTTGCCATTTCCTTCTCCAGGGTATCCTCCTGATCAAAGGATTGAACCCAGGTCTCCTGCACTGCAGGCAGATTCTTTACTGTCTGAGCCATATGGGAAATCCAAGAGTTTTGTATGACAATTACTAAATATAGCCATTATTAAAGTTAAATTCTATAAACTTACAATTAAATAAATATCAAAAACAAAAATTAAAAATAGAACTATTATATGATCCAGCAATTCCACTGCTGAGTATTTTATTCAAGGAAAATTAAAACAGCAGTTTTTTGCAAAATACTCACCACATGATTTAGTAATCACTCTCCTGGGTATCTACCCAAAGTACCTGAAAATTTTTGTCTACATAAAAATATGCATACAAATGTTTATAGTAGCTTTATTCATAATCATCAAAAACTAGATTTAACCAGGATATCCTTTCAATAGGTGAATAGTTAAACAGACTATGGTTCATCCATACAACAGAACATTACTACTACTACTACTACTACTACTACTACTACTATTAAGTCACTTCAGTTGTGTCCGACTCTGTGCGACCCCATGATCTGCAGCCTACCAGGCCTCTCTGTCCATGGGATTCTCCAGGCAAGAACACTGGAGTGGGTTGCCATTTCCTTCTCCAATGCATGAAAGTGGAAAGTGAAAGTGAAGTCGCTCAGTCGTGTCCGACTCCTAGCGATCCCATGGACTGCAGCCCACCAGGCTCCTCCATCCATGGGATTTTCCAGGCAACTGTACTGGAGTGGGGTGTCATTGCCAGAACATTAGTCAGCAATAAAATAGAAGTGAGCTGTCAGGCCATGAAAAAACATGGATGGACCTTAAATGCATATTTTTCAGTGAAAGAAGTGAGTCTGAAAAAACTATATACTATATGATTCAAATTATACAACCTTCTGGAAAATGCAAAACTACACAGACAAAAAGATTTGTGGTTTCTAGGGTTCTTGAGGAAAAGAAGACTTAATAGGTGAAACTCAAGGAATTTTTTTGGTAGTGATAATATTCTGTATAATATTGTAATGTTGGTCATAAAATTATACATTTGTCAAAACCCATCAAACATTAAAGCACAAAGGTGAACCTTAATGTATCTAAATTTTAAGAAGTCTTTAGGAGGGTGGAGAATCCTAGGAAAGAAGGCAGACTATGACAAGATGTATCATCAATGTATGAGACAATTTGACTGCAGGAGATGAGGATAAAATGTGCTGGCCGAAGTGGCTCTGGAAATGATCCGAGTCTGTAAAGCTAAAGGCACAAGGATTGCACACAAGCACTGCACTTTAGTTATTACATGGGTAGCAGTTAATTTTGATAAGTCTTATATATATATTGGAACTGAATAATTAAGTGGAGAACATATTGTGGAAGCCATGCTTCTCACAGTTGGAGTGGGAATGTAGAGCTAATCAAGGGGAGGGGGGCTAGAATGACCCTTGTGGTAATGGATTAGAGTTGGAGATAGCTATATGAACTCGTGTTTAATCAACATGGACACACATGGCTACCTATAGAAATCATACATGCACACATGGGGTAATATATACACATATATATTCTCCCTTTACTGGCTGAGAAGGCCTCAAGGCTATAACAGCACTCAAGCGCCAATCACAAATACTTCCCAGATCTTGGTTTCTAATATCATTCTACAGTAAAAAGAGGCCAAGTCTCTGAAGAAATGGCTGGTTGTAGGTCTGGAGCTGTAAATATACATAATGAAGTTAGAGTATTTTGTAGTGCTGGAAAATGAGAAGTACTCAAACCACACATTAATGGGGTTATGTCAAAAAGACACAGGAACCAGGACTTCCTTGTGGTCCAGTGGTTAAGAATCTACCTTGCAGCGCTGGGTACACTGGTTCAGTCCCTGGTTGGGGAGCTAAGATCGCATGTGTCGCAGAGGAACTAAGCCCACCTGCACATCACAACTAGAGCACCTGAGTGTGGCAACTCCTGAAGCCCGTGCGCTCAGCAGCCCAGGTGCCATGACTGAAGAGTCCATCTGCCACAGTAAAAGATGCTGCGTGATGCAATGGAGATCCCGAGCGCTGCAACCAAGACCTGCTGCAGCCAGATACATGAATGAATATCTTTTTTAAAAAGACACGGGAACCAAGTCCCAATGGACAACACTTTTTTGAACAATAAAATATACAAAGCAGTAGTGAATTATAACCCAAAATACAAAAAAGAAAGAAAGAAAGAAACAGAATTCCATACTGATAAAATGAAGTGAATGAATGTTTTAAGAGAGGATAGTAAATACATCTCCCCTGAACAATTCCAAGCAATTAAGTAGCAACTACTCTCTTATGATGGGGGAGCATAACTCCCCATGCTGAACATGGGCTGAGCAGAGTGGCTTTTCCCCAAAGACTACAGGGAAAGTGGGAGGAATGAGAGAGTGACTTTACAGTAGATAAACCCACCAACAGTGCCTTGGTTAGGTGATCATCATCAGCAGTGAGTATGTGACAGCTTGCACTCTTGACATGATGTGATAAAAATGGAACGTCACCTCTTTAGGTAAAAACTAAGGAAATCTCAAGACAATATGGCCTTTAGTTAATAATAATGTGTCAATATTAGTTCCTTAATTGTAATAAATGTGCCATACTAATGTGAGATATTAAATGGAAAACTGGGTGCAAGATATTTGAGAACTTGCTCTACTGTCTTTTCGATTTTTCTGTAAATCTAAAACTGTTCCAAAAAGTAAAATCTCTTTCTAAAAGTGAAAACCTGAAAAAATATCAAAGAAAAATGAAACCACTAATTCAAAAAGATATGTGCAGCCTGATGTTCACTATTGCATTATTTACAGTAGCCAAGATTTGACAGCAACTTAAGTACCCATCAACAAAGCACAAACAGATAAAGAAGATGTGATAAAGAAGTTATATCTATATAAACTCAGCCATAAAAAACAATGAAATATTCCCACTTGCAACCACATGGATGTGGACGTAGAATGTATAGCTCTAATAGAAATAAGTTAGAAAGAGACAAATACTGCATTATGTTGCCTATATTTGGACTCTAAAAAAGCAAATGGCCAAACACAATAGAGTAGAAACACTGAACAAACAACCGATTGCCTGTGGGATGGACAGGGAGAAAGAAACAGAGGAGGGAAATTAAGAGACACAAACTTCCAGTTATAAAATGGATGTCACAGTTATAAAATGTACTGTGTGAGGAATATAGTCAGTAACTATGTATCTTTGTATGGTGAAATATCATGATTAGATTTATCATGGTGATCATCTTGCTGCTGCTGCTGCTAAGTTGCTTCAGTCGTGTCCGACTCTGTGCGACCCCATAGATGACAGCCCACCAGGCTCCCCCGTCCCTGGGATTCTCCAGGCAAGAACACTGGAGTGGGTTGCCATTTCCTTCTCCAATGCGTGAAAGTGAAAAGTGAAAGTGAAGTCACTCAGTCGTGTCTGACTCTTCGCAACCCCATGGACTGCAGCCTACCAGGCTCCTCCGTCCATGGGGTTTTCCAGGCAAGAGTACTAGAGTGGGGTGTCATTGCCTTCTCCAATACAATGGGGTGCCATTGCATTCTCTTCTCCTTCTCCAATCATCTTGAAATGTATTCAAATCAAATCACCATGCTGCACAGCTGAAACTAAGATAGTGTCAATTATACTTCAAAAATAAACAAACTTAAAGAGTGTGTTGTTGTACAGCAGAAACCATCACAACATTATAAAGCAATTTTCCTCCAGTTAAAGAATAAATTTTTTTAACAACCAACAGAAAAAAGAGATCAGATTTGTGTTTACTACAGGTAGGTTTAAGAGGAGGGGAAATGGATAAAGCAGTCAAAATCTACAAACTTCTAGTTATAAGAAAAAATACTAGGCATGTAACGTACAATGTGATAAATATAATTAATACCTATGTATGTTATAGATGAAAGTTGTTGAGAGTAAATCTTAAGATTTCTCATCACATGGTAACAATAACCCGGTGTACGAGACAGCAAAAGAGACACTGATGTATAGAACAGTCTTATGGACTCTGTGGGAGAGGGAGAGGGTGGGAAGATTTGGGAGAATGGCATTGAAACATGTAAAATATCATGTAAGAAACGAGTTGCCAGTCCAGGTTCGATGCACGATACTGGATGCTTGGGGCTAGTGCACTGGGACGACCCAGAGGGATGGTATGGGGAGGGAGGAGGGAGGAGGGTTCAGGATGGGGAACACATGTATACCTGTGGCGGATTCATTTTGATATTTGGCAAAACTAATACAATTATGTAAAGTTTAAAAATAAAATAAAATTAGAAAAAAAAAAGATTTCTCATCACAAAGAAATTTTTTTCTTTAAATTTCATGTCTATATAAGATGATGAATGTTCACAAAACTTAATTTGATAATCATTTTACAATGTATGTTAGTCAAATCATTATGATTGCGTACCTTAAACTTACACAGTAGTGTGTGTCTATCATGTCTTAATAAAACTGAAAGAAAAAAAAAGAAAAAAGTAAGCATGATCTGAGGGACCTGTAGGATAATGACAAAGTCTAACATCCATGTAATTGGAGTCCCCAAAAGGGTAGAGAAAAAGATCTATGCAGAAAATAACATTTGAAGAAATAACGAACAAAACTTTCCATGTTTGCTTAAAACATAAATCTGGGAAGATATAAAAGGCCATCCTAAATTCCTTTATTGCATGAAAGCAAAATATATCACAAAGAGGGTAAAAAAATGTATTTAGTTATAAGGCTTCTACATTTTACTTGCAATAGTGGAGTAGATTTTGCAAAGTTTGGTGTGCATATTAAATCCTTAGAGCAATGACAGCAATGACAACAGCAACAGTGGCAAAAAGGCACAACCATATAGCCTGGAAACCAGTAGGTAAATTACAGTGAACCAGTAAGAGATGTTCCCGTAATTCAAAATAAGGAGAGGAGAAAGAGGGGAACAAAACCCAAAAGGGACCAACAGAAAATAAATCATAATATAGTAAAGTTAATCCAACGATAGTAATAACTACATTAAATGCAAGGTACTCACATAAGAAAGTACATATGAGGACACGTCAAGAAAGCAGCCATCTGTAAGCCAGGAAGAAATGATCCTACAGAAACCAACTCTAATGGTATCATGAACTCGGACTTCTAACACTCAGCACTGTGAGAAAATAAATGGTTAAGCCTTTCATTCTGTGGTATTTTGTTCCTGGAGTCCTCACAAACTAACACGTGTAATTTCATCAAGAAGAATCATCTACTCTAAATGTGTGTGTACCTGACAAATGAGCTTCAGGATTCATAAAGCAAAAATTGATAGAGCTCTAAAAGAATAAACATATTTTAATCCACAATTGAACTTGGAGATTTCAACAAACCAATTTAGTAACTGATAAAACAAGTAGACAGAAAATTAGCAATGATGTAGATGAACTAATCAGCATTATCAACCATCTTGGCCTGAAGACGTGGAGAAACCATCCCAGCCAACTATGGACAGCAAAATATACAAGTTCTTGATGTGCCCATGAAACCTGCATTCAGACGGACCATATCCTGGGCCAGTAAACAAATGTCAGAAAATTTTAAAGAACTAAAACCACATGAAGTATCTTCCCTGAACAACAATAAAATTAAATTAGAATGGCAATAGCAGAAATTTATCTGGAAAATTCACAAATATCTATAAATAAAACAATACACTTTCAAATAGCCCACAGATAAAAGACAAAGTCTCAAGAAAAAAAAAAAGGAAATATTTTGAGCTGAAAGTAAAATTGCAACATATCAAAATTTTCAGGATGCAGGTAAATAAATGTGTATAGAAAATTTATAGCAAAAAATGCTTGCTAAAAATGTATAAAAACAATAATATAAACTCCAACCTAAAGCATTCAGAAAATAAGCTAAATACAAAGCAAGAAGAATGATGAAAATAATAAAGAGCAGAAATCAATAAAATTATTATTAGAATAGAGAGAAAAATCACCAAAACCAAAAGCTGATTCTTTGAAAAGATCAATAAAATTAATTAGCCTCTAACCACACTGAACAATAAAAAGAAGGAAAACACAAATTTCTAGCATCAGTATTGAAAGAAAGTTACCACAAACACTACAGGCAGTAAAAAGATAATAAAGGAATACTATGATCAACTCTATACTCACAAATTTGATAGCATGGATGAAAAGGACCAATTTATTGAAGGACACAAACTATCAAAACATTCCATAAAATTTAGTACCTATTATAGAAAATAAATTTGTAATTTAAAACTTTACAGCAAAACAAACTTTAGGTACAAATTACTTCACCAGTAACTTTACCAAACTTTTAAGGGGAAAAAAATACCAACACTACACAGTGTCTTACAGAAAACAGAAAAGCAGAGACCATGTCCCAGTGCGTTGTATGAAGGCAGCATTATCCTGATATGAAAGCTAAACAACAAAAAATACAAAGAATAAAACTTCAAATCAGTATCTCCCAAGAATATAAACACAAGACTCAACAAAACATCAGCAAATCAAATCCCTCAGTACATGAAAAGAAGACCTTGTAATTAATTGTAGCTTCCTCTGTGACTACAAGATGGATTTAACATCTGAAAACCAGTCTAAGTTCTAATATTACTAAAAAGAAAAATCATATGATCATATCAATAGATAAGTTTATAAACTGACAAATTTCAAAATCCATTTTTATTACCGTAAAATAATCTCTCAGAAAACTGGTAATAGAAGAAGAGAACTTCAACCTGATAAAGTACATCTCCAAAATATCTGTAACAAACATCATACTTGCTGGTGGAAGATTCTATGCTTCCCCTCTAAGATCAGGAACAAAGAAAGGATGTTCACCATTATTACTTCTGTCCAACAGATAAAAAGAAACTGAAGGACTATAGATTAGAAAGGAAGAAATGGAATTGTTTGTATTCACAGACAACAAAATTACAGAAAAATTTAAAGAATCTACAAAGAATCTTCTAGAACTAACAAGTTTCAAGATATAAGATGAATAAAAAAATCATATATACCAGTAATGAACAATCTTTTAAAAATTAAAGTACTACTTACACAAAAATGCACAAAATACTTAGGTATAACAAAATATGTGTAGGTTTGTATTTGGGAAGCTACACAACACTAATAAAAGAAATCAAAGACCACTAATAAAATAAGTCAAAGATATAAAAAAATAAATATACTATGTTCAGGGGCTTCCCCAGTGACTCAGCAGTAAAGAATTCACCTGCAATGCAGAAAACGAAGGAGACATGAGTTCGATCCCTGGATTAGGAAGATCCTCTGGAGGAGGGCATGGCAACCCACTCCAGTATTTTTGCCTGGAGAATCCCATGGACAGAGGAGCCTGGCGGGCTACAGTCCATAGAGTCGCCAAGAGTCTGACATGACTCAAGCGACCGAGCACACACATTATGTTCAAGGGTTAAACAAACAAAAGTGTTTAAGACATTGTGTGACATGTGCTCAGCTGTGTCTGACTCTTTGCAACCCCCTGGACTGTAGGCCACCAAGCTCCTCTGTCCATGGGATTCTCCAGCCATGAATACTGGAGTGGGTTGCCATTTCCTTCTCCAGGGGATCCTCCTGACCCAGGGACTGAACCCACATCTCCCATGTCTCTCTCATTAGTAGGTGGATTCTTTACCACTGAGTCACCTGGGAAGCTCATTTAAAATATTGATTCTCCCCAAATTGATCACAGATTTAATGCCATCGCTATCAAAATCCAAACAGGATTTTTAGATCAATATTTCAAAAATAATTACTTACATAGAAAAGGTAAAAGAACTAGGATATTCAAAATAATTTTGAAAAGCAAAGCCAGAAGACTTATACCACCTGGCTTTAAGACTATTTTAAAGCCACAATAATCACAAGAGCACAGCGGTGTTAAAAAGTTAGCCACATAGAGCAACGAAACAGAATAAAGAATCCACAGATAGAGCCTCACAGATATGGTCAACTGATTTTTTTTAATCAAAGGCAGAAAGCAACTCAGTGGAGAAAGGTTGATGTTTTCA
The DNA here is from genome assembly GCF_003369695.1 of Bos indicus x Bos taurus. NCBI lineage: Eukaryota > Metazoa > Chordata > Mammalia > Artiodactyla > Bovidae > Bos > Bos indicus x Bos taurus. The sequence goes on along the minus strand of NC_040096.1, from coordinate 14,887,031 downwards.
AATGATACTAGAACAAGTGGATGGCCATATGCAGAAAAAAAAAAATCTAAAACATGTTAAAAACTTGACTCGAATTATGGATTTAAGTGTACAACTTAGAACAATAAAATCTGTAGACAAAAACAAATGAGATCACCACCGTGATGTTGTATCAGAGTTCTTAGATGCAGCCCCAAAGATATAATTCATTAAATAAAAACACAGTAAGTCATTATTTCTACGACATTAAATAACGTCTACTCTGCAACACATGCTGTTGAGAGAATGACAATGCAAGATGCAAACTGGGAGAAAATATTTGCATGTCACACATTGAAGAACTTGCATCCAGAATAGATGGCAAAGCCGCAAAACAGAATAATAGGCAAATAACCAACCCAATAAAAATGGACGAAAGACGTCAACAAAAACAGACGGGAAATACACACTTAAAGATTACTGAACATCGTTAGTCATTAGGGAAATGCAAACTAAACCACCATGAAACACCACTATATGCCTTTTGCAATGTCTATATGTATTTTTTTTAATTGAAAATATCAAGCACCAACAAGGATGTAAAACAATTGGAGCGTTCACACTTTGTTGTTGGGAATGCAAAATGGTACAGTCACATTGGAAAACCAAAAATCATAACAAGTAGAAAGAAGAAAAAAATATTGCCAAGCACATCATAACAAGCAAAATGCAAATAGCACATAAACAAGTGGGGGAAAGTTCATGCCCAGAATGAAGCCGATAAACGAAAAATAAAGTATCAGGGAAATACTACTCTTTGCAATTCAGCACTGGCAAGGATTTTTAAAGCAACAGTACCCAGTATTTGTGAGGGTTCAGTAAGACATATATTCTCATCAACTATCGCTGGCAATGTAATTTGTTAAAGCCCTCCAGAACATGATTTGTAAATGTCATAAGCTATAAAAATTTTCATCCTCTTTAAGTCAGTAATCTTACTCCTCTGAATGGATCCTAAGGAAGTAATCAAAAATGAAGACAAAGATTTGTATGTAAAGAAGTTCATCATGACATTATTTTAATACCAGGACACTGGAAGCAAACTTAGTACACAATTGAGCCATTAAAAATATTTATGAAGCATTTGGAATGATATGGGCAATACTTCTGATGCAATGCTAAGTAAAAAAGAGGACAGAAAACTATACATGGTGTGATACTGATAATATGTACATCCATATATTGTATAATTTTAAGAAGGTTAGGATTATTTGTATATGGATATATAGTATTGTGTGATTACAAAGAAATACAACCATTAAGACTGCCAGACTAGATTTTGTTGTTCTATTTTTGAATATTTAAAAATTTTCCTAAATCTTCTGGCATTTTTCCATTAAGAATGATACTACTTGCATAATCAGAAAAAAATAACTATTTTAAAATAATGGTTTACTTTGTAGTGCATGGTAGGGTCCTGGTTTTAATTCTATGAGAGGGCTATGGAGGGAGACAGCATGGTACACAAATTAGTGCTGCTGGTTTCTCTGCATTTGGAAGTATTTTTGAGCCCTCAGGAAAAGGAGGAAAACAGGAAGGACCCTCTCATTCATCCAGGCCAACTGCTGGAGCCAGTCATACTCCCTGGAGATGGGATGGGCAAGGACCCCATTCATCACCTCCAGTGTTGTCAACGGGACAGTCACATGCTGCTTCAGAAACAAGAGAAGTTTTTCCCAGAAGGGAAACAAGAATTGCTGTTACTGAAGCCATGGAGGCAGTTGAAAAACCAATTAGCATATGGCACATTGCACTGAGGACTGAGGGGCCCATGATTGCAAGGAGGTGGAGAAGGCAATGGCACTCCATTCCAGTACTCTTGCCTGGAAAATCCCATGGACAGAGGAGCCTGGTAGGCTGCAGTCCATGGGGTCGCTAAGAGTCGGATACGACTGAGCGACTTCACTTTCACTTTTCACTTGCATGCATTGGAGAAGGAAATGGCAACCCACTCCAGTGTTCTTGCCTGGAGAATCCCAGGGAGGGGGGAGCCTGATGGGCTGCCGTCTATGGGGTCGCACAGAGTCGGACACGACTGAAGTGACTTAGTAGCAGTAGCAGCAGTAGATTATATATGAGAGCTATCACACCTCAGGAGTATTATCATCAGCATGCAGAGAGTCCTTTCAACAATTAAGATGCTCTTAGGCATGAAAATGGGATATTAGTTTTATTGAGTAAAGTTTCACGATAAGCAGTAAGATAAATAACATACAACCTCTGGCTCAAGAATTAATTGCATGGGTTTATTAACAATGTTAGGGAAGGCTATTGCTGTCCAATTCCTGATCAAGAAAATAGTGCATTTGGAAATGCATACGCTTGTTGGGTGATAGCCCTGAGATTAAGTATAAACTGGATCACCTCACCAAGGCAATTGCCACTTTGAGATAGATGCTGTGTTAACATGGTTATATGAGAATAGGGCAACAGGGGTGGATAGCTAACAGTAAACCCTTGATGCCAAAATACAAGATAATACAGGCATGTTCTTCACAAGTGGACAATGTCTTTGTATTTGCTCTTTTCACTAGGGGAAACTGATATTACCCTACTTAAAGGAGAAAATAAATGAAAATGGGTCTCAGAATGTGTCTCAAGTTTCTACTGAGGATAGAAAAAAACAGGGAAATCAAGAAAGGAAAGACAGAGGACCCTGGCCAAGTTGTTGCCGTTGTTCAGTCACTCAGTCATCTCTGACTCCTCGTGACCCCATGGACTGCAGCACGCCAGGCCTCCCTGTCCTTCACCATCTCCCAGAGCTTGCTCAAACTCATGTCCATTGAATCAGTGATGCCATCCAACCATCTCATCCTCTGTCGCCCCCTTCTCCTCCTGCTTTCAGTCTTTCCCAGCATCAGGGTCTTTTCCAATGATTCAGCTCTTTGCATCAGGTGGCCAAAGTGTTGGAGCTTCAGCATCAGTCCTTTTAACATAGGACTCCTAAACTTAGTGTTTACAGTAACGGCAACATTTGTTTTGCTCTAAATACACAATTTGAGCAGGGCTTTGTGGGGACAGCTCAGTTTCTGCTCCACCTCATATCAACTGTGAGAGCTAAGAGTTGGAGGCTGGAAGCTCCAACTGGAAGCTCCTCACTCATGTGTCTGGAAGCTGCTGCTGGCTGTTGACTAGAACCTCAGCTACAGTTACTACCCAGAAAACCACATGTGGTTTGGTACTGAGTTTGTCATTTCCAATCTGATCCAGTTTTGGTTAACAGGCCTCCTATTCCCAGAGAATGCCGAGGAAATCAGGCATGGCTGACAGAATCCAGAGCCCCTGTTAACCCTCTTTAGTCTCTTCCAGTTAGCCATGCTCATCAGTTCAACCCTCTTCTTCCTATCATGTATGCAGTGATGCTCTGATTTTGCCATCTCATTCCCCAGTCATCTTGGAAACAATCTCTAATGGACTGGCAATGCTCTTCTCTACCCAAGCACTACAGTCAGGTCTAGTCCACCCATCACCATGCCCGAAAAGCACCCAGTTGTCTTCTCCTATGGACAATTGTCATTATTAATTGTATATGGAATGTGCCCTGAATCTGTAGATGGTACCTTTTGTGTATCCAATCTCAGGACTTGTTTTTCTATGTGGACAGCCAAGAGACTCTGATCAGTTTATGTGAACATTCCAGACTTAGATATGCACTTCTATGACCAAGATATGTTCAGCAACCAACTGGCTACCCTAAATGACATTTCCCAGAGCCAACCAGAATCTCAGTCCTGAACAGAGCAGCCTTGACTCCTTTTTTGAGGTCACGTGATAAGCACGTAGCCCTGGGAGAAGTACACATGACGGGAAGCATCTCTTACCCTCAACCCCAGTGAGTAATTTGAGCACTGTCTCAGGAGCAGACTGTGCAGCTCTGGATCTTTCTCAGTCTGTACCTTGGGGTTTTTCCTCCTGGCTTAGCCTGGTCTCTATGCTCTTTGAATGGGGAGCCCTTCGGATCCCTGGGATGTGTTTTATAGCAGCAGTCCCCAACCTTTTGGCACCAGGGACCAGTTTTGTGGAAGACAGTTTTTCCACAGACTGGGGTTGGGGCGGGGTGGTTCCAGAATGATTCAAGTGCATTATCTTATTGTGCACTTTAGTTCTATTATTATTATTACATCAACTCCACACTTCAGCTATCAAACATTAGATCCTGGAGGCTGGGACACCTGCTTTATCGTATGTTTTGAGACCTCTCCCATCAGACAGTGACTCCTCTGACACTGTCAGCAAGCTTTGAAAGCTCCATTTAAAGTCTTACTGTTTTCCTGATAGGGAAACTTAATGAGTCCCAAAGGTCAGGAGACACTGAGAGAAGACAAACCTTTGTTCTCTGATGGCCAAAGGCTGCAGTGGCCCTTTCTAATGGATAGGGCGTGAGTTGGCTCAGCTGCTCTCAGTCAGCTCATAAAAAGACAGCCAATTGTTTCATTTGTATTCAGAGTCCTTCACAAAACACCTGAGTAATAAGGCTGCTTTCTGGGCCAGGAAGCCTGTTTGTATCACGGAATTCTAGGTATTCCCTGCCTTAAAGTAGGCTGTAAATATGTAAAGGGGTGGTAGGGGGACATTTCTTCAATTGGATTTTACATCCAGCTCTGCAGCCTAAGCACATCCAAGGAATAACGCTGCAACTGGGCAGATATCACGTGCTGTGTACATTCCTATTCTTAAGTTCTTCTCAATGAAACATTATATATGCCTTGGGTCACCTTGCGACTTGATGGTAGTTTTGCTGTCATATAAACCCTCTTCTGAGAATTCTCTAGGACGTCATGAGCTCTATGCAACCTCTTGGTCTCCAAAGGGGTAGGAGGCAGGTTCAAGGAAGATAATCTAGAAATTGAATGGGGCTTGTTAGTATAGCCCAAATATGGACAGAGAGAGTTGGATAGCCCTCTTCCATATGAGAATCTATTTAGGATTCTTTAATCTGCCAATGTTTATGTCCTGCAAGTTGTAATAACCTAAACAGGAAATTGTTGTTGTAGTTTAGTCGTTAAGTCATGTCCAACTTTTTTGTGTCCCCATGGATTGTAGAACACCAGGCTCCTCTGCCCATGGGATTTCCCAGGCAAGAGTACTGGAATGGGTGGCCATTTCCTTCTCCAGGGGATCTTCCTGAACCAGGGGTTGAACTTATGTCTCCTGCATTGGCAGGCAAATTCTTTACCATTGAGCCACCAGGAAAACCAACATGAAATAGGGTTATCTAATCATATTGCCATCACCCTGTTGCATCATACAATATGCATATTTACCAAAGTATTCTGGCTCCAGGCTGTGGGAAACCTTCCCTACTCTATTCAGTTAGTGATAATGCCAAGATGCAACCCAACTCACTCCAGCAGACATGTGGCTTCAACTAGACATTCCCTTATGTTCCCTTATCCAAAAGGATACTGCTTAAACTGAATAAACCAGAAATCTATAGAAGTTGGATTTTTGAAATTTCAGAAGAAGGATTAAGATTATCTTTATAGAAAAGAGAAAAAAGTTGCTCCTAGGAGCCTCCCTTAGGGTTGCAGGTACATTCAGTAATTCGGCTAACCCTGCTCATAGTCACATTAATGAATGCTCCTCTGTTTTTTTGTGCAATCAATCCCTAGCAGGGCCAAGTATGGATGTTGAAAGGGGTTACTGCTGGGTGCCTTTTTTCTTTAATTCTTTTTTATACGATTTAGAGCAGTGAGAGATTTTTTCCTTAAAAAAAAAAAAAAAAACAAAAAAAAAACACTTTAAGTTAATGACTGTTCCAGCTCTTGTGCATCAAATGTCATTTACAGGGTCAGTGAGTGGAATAAAAAGGAAAATGACAGCCTTTGAGGACACATATGGATGGCATTTAACTACCAAAAAGTGCAGAAATGGAGGTATTTTTTAGGTACCCAGAGTACAGACTGTGAGGAAAGAGAATGGAGAGAAAATGTGTCATGATTTAGGAGGAAAGGATTAGGGGGTGGTCGGGAGGCGTAGTAGCATGGAAAAGGAAAAGAAATGTACAAGGGTAAAGAACAAGGAAATTTCCTTGCTGCTTTGTAAACTTTGGTAGACTGTGGGTTTCAAAATGGAGATTTGAGTACATGTAGTTATCTCACCTCCCTTCTAGAATCTCATTAGAATGACCAAGGAAATACAAACATAAGAAAAGCATCTATTGTGTGATAGTATTAGAAATAAGAAAGGAAAAACATTACAGAACAAGAAACCTGGAGGGACTTCTGGATAGGATGAGATGTGCTAGGTTTCTTCAGAGAAACAACAAATTGGAAATAGATAGAGTGGGAGGAAGGAGAGAGAGATTTCTCTCTCGGTGGATTTCTCAAGCTACGAGTATGCTCAGTGTCTTGGAGAAGGAAATGGCAACCCAGTCCAATATTCTTGCCTAGAGAATCCCATGGACAGGGAAGCCTGGTGGGCTGCTGTCTGTGGGGTCACACAGAGTCAGACACGACTGAAGCAACTTAGCAGCAGCAGCAGCAGCAGCAGCAAGGAAAGGGAGAGGGAGAGAGAAGGGGCAAGGAAAGAGAGGGTAAAGGAGATGGGAAGAGAAAGAAAAAGGGGGACAAAAAGAGAAATTATGAAGAATTGACTCAATTATGGAGACTGACAAATTACAAGATCTGCAGGGTGAGTCAAGTGGGGACCCAGGAGAGCCAATGGTGTAGGTGCAACTGGAAGTCTGACATGCTAAAGACCCAGGAAAAGCCAAAGTTTTATCTCCAGTCCTAAGTCAGGTAAAAGACCATGTTCAAATCTGAAGGCTTTTCAAACAGGAAGAATTCACTTTTATTTGAGAAAGGTTCTGCCCTGTCCAACCTGTTGAGCACAGCCTCTGGCCCCACAAAGTCAGATAGACCAAACAGTGGCCCTGAGCAGCCAAAGAGAAAAGCCTATGGTCATGCCTAGCCATGGAGCACAGATGACCCATACGATTACTGAGCATACGTATGGCTTGTCAGAGATCCCAGCATGTGATCCTGCCCAGTTGTGGAACAGAGCCTGGGGCTCTCTTGACCAGAGCTGTAGACAGCAGTTTCACATGACCACAGAGCACAATACCCAGCCTCGCCCAACTGTGGGGTCAACTGAAGGCCTGGCCAGATGAGAGAGCCCAATTAGCAACGTCATGCAATAATGGGGCACAGCCAATGCCTACCTGATTGCAAAGCCCAGCCTGAAGTCCCACCTCAACATGGAGTGACACCATCCAGGCACGCCCCACTCAAACAGGAGCAATTGCAGAGCATGACCTCGTAATTGTGGCAAACTGAGGAATCAAACCAATGGCACCACCCTGCCATGGAACACAGGGACACAGCCTGAGACCTTGCCTGAACAGAGGTGGGGCCCAGCCAGTGGCATCACCTGAGCACAGAATACATTCAGCAGCACTGCCAAACCAGGAAGATCACCCAGTGGCCTCACTTGAGTGTAGAGCCCGACCAGCTACCATCCAACCAGGAAGCCCAGCCCCCAGCACATCCTGACCTGAGAGCATGGGCAGTGATTTCACCCATCAAGACGCACCTGCCCACAGACACCATCATCCGATACCCTAAGTTGAGCTCTCTGCTAAAGCTATTAACCTGCTGAAACAAATCTATAAAGTCTGGAAGAGGAGACCACTTATTCAAATGTGCAAGACATATCAATGCAAGGCATCAAGGATCACAAAGAATCAGATAAACATGATACCACCAAAGGAAACTAATAAAACTTCAAACTAATACATCCACTATAAAGAAATGGATGTCAGTGAGCTGCCAGACAAGGCATTCAGAGTAAGTCTCTAAAAGAAGTTTAGTGAACTACAAGAACATGCAGACAATTAAATTAGAAAAATATTGCATGACCAAAATGAAAAGTCCAACAAAGGAACAGGAACCAATTTGAACAGACCAGTTACTAGTGAAAGATCCAATCAGTGTTCAAAAATCTCCCAACATCCAGGTCTTCAAGATCACAGTAAACATTTCTCCTACATTCAGAGACAGAGAAATATAAATAAAATAAAAACGCAGAGGAACTACCCCCAATTAAAAGAACAAGAGAAATCCCCTGAAAGAACAATGAAACAGACCTCTCCAATCTAACTAAACCCCAAGTTCAAAAAGAAGTAATAAATAATGCTAAAGGAATTAAGAAGGATTATTGATAGAAATGCAGATTACTGTAACAAGGAACTATAAATCATAAAGAGGAATAAATCAAAATTAGACAGCTCAATTGCCAAAATAAAAACCAGCCTGAAAGCAATGAATAACAGACTAAATGATGCAGAAGAATGAATAGGAGCTCTGGAAGATAGAATAATGGAAATCACACAATCACAACAGCAGACAGACAAATGGGGAAAAAAATGAAAGCAACATGCAAGATCTATGGGATAATGTAAAGCATGACAACCTATGCATAATAGGGGTTCCAAAAAGAGAAGAGAGATGAGGATCAAAAATATATTTGAAGAAACTATGGCTGAAAACTCCAACTGAAAGAAGAAAATAGATATACAGGTAAAGGAACCCCAGAGGGTGCCCAAGCAAGGATGAAACCAAACAGACCCACACCAAGACATTATATCATAATTAAAATGGCAAAAGTTAGAGAGGTTTCTAAAGATAGCAAGACTCTGTTATAAGGGAACCCCAGAAAGACTATCAGTTGATTTCTCCACAGAAACCGTGCAGCACAGGAGGGGGTGCCATGACATACATAAAGTCCTCAAAAGGAAAAGCCTGCAACCTGGGATACTCTACTCTGCAAGATTATCATTTAGAATAGAAGATAAAGAATTTTTAGACAAGCAAAAGTGAAAATACTGCAATACTATATCTAACCTAAAAGAAATAATGAAACATCTCTGTAGAAAAGTAGCAAGAATCTATTTTTAAAAAAGGGAAAATCACAATAAGAAAGGCAAATGTATAAAAAGGATTGAAGATCATTTACATAAGCTGGTATATGGATTAGAAACAATTAAATTTTTGTAAAAGAAACTATTATGAATAGCAAAATGATAAACATTAGCATGTAATCTAGGACATCAAAAGCAGAGAATGTGATGCTATGCTAAGTCACTTCAGTCGTGTCCGACTCTGTGCGACCCCATAGACGGCAGCGCAACAGGCTCCCCCGTCCCTGGGACTCTCCAGGCAAGAACACTGGAGTGGGTTGCCATTTCCTTCTCCAATGCATGAAAGTGAAAAGTCAAAGTGAAGTCGCTCAGTCGTGTCCGACCCTCAGGGACCCCAAGGGCTGCAGCCTTCCAGGCTCCTCCATCCATGGGATTTTCCAGGCAAGAGTACTGGAGTGGGGTGCCATTGCCTTCTCCGAGAGAATGTGAGGGAGGGGAATAAAGAAAGTAGACATTTTAGAGTAGCTTGAACTTACATGACTGTCCATCTAGAGCAAGTAGACATAGTTTTGGGTTAACATATTTGAAAACCAGGGATCCCAAAAGTCAAAAATATACAATAAATTGACAAAAAGAAACTCAAGCACAATACAAAGGAAAACCATCAAACCCCAGGAGGAAAAAAAAAAAAAAAAGAATAGAAAGGAATAAAAAGAACTACAAAATCTACTAGAAAACAAGGATTAAAATGGCAATAAATACATGCTTATCAATGATTATATTCAATGTTAATGGACTAAATGCTATGATCAAAGTACAGAGTGGCTTATGATAAAAAGAAACCTCCAGTATGTGGCCTATAGAAGACTCACTTTAGGGCAAAAGACACATATACATTGAAAGTGAGGGGATGAAAAAGTTATTTTATGCAAATAGAAACACAAAGAAAGCAGGGGGTAGCAGCACTTACCTGAAACAAAATTGCTTCTACAGAAGTCCATAAAGAAAGATAAAGAAGGGCACTATATAGTGATAAAGGGATCAATACAAGAAGAGGATATTACCCTTGTTAATATATACACACTCAATACAGGAGCACTTTCTGCTAACGTAGGTTTTTTTCCTTCTTTTTCTAGTTGCTCTTAGGTGGAAAGTTAGGTTCTTTATTCGATGTCTTTCTTGTTTCCTGAGGTAGGCTTGTATTGCAATAAGCCTCCTTCTCAGCACTGCTTTTAGTGCGTCCCATAGGTTTTCAGTTGTCATGTTTCAGTGTCACTTGTTTCTAGGTTTGACTTTCTTATTTCTTCAGTGATCTGTTGGTTATTCAGAAACGTGTAAAAAACACAAACACAGTAGCCTCCGCATTTTTCTGTTTTTTATAGTTCTTTTTCCTGTAGTTGATGTATAATCTTATAGCATTGTGGTCAGAAATGATGCTTGAAATAATTTAAATTTTTTAAAATAAAATTGAAAAGACCCTGAAAAAAAATTTTTTTCCAAGGCTTGATTTGTGACCCAAGATGTTTTCTATCCTGGATAATGTCCCACGTGCACCTGAGAAAAAAGTGAAATCTACTGTCTTTGGATGAAATGCCCTGTTGGTATCAATTGGGTCCAACTGGTCCAGCCTATCATTTAAAGCTTGTGTTTCCTTATTAATTTTCTGCCTGGATGATCTGTCCATTGGTGTGAGTTGGATATTAAAATCTCCCACTATTATTGTATTACTGTTGATTTCTGCTTTAATAGTTGTAGGGCTTTCCTGGTGGCTCAGATGGTAATGATTCTGCTTACACTTCAGGAGACCTGGGTTCAATCCCTGAGTTGGGAATATCCCTGGAGAAGGGAATGGCTACCCGCCACTCCAGTATTCTTGCCTGGAGAATTCCATGGACAGAAGAGCTTAGTGGGTTACAGTCCATGGGGTCTCAGAGTTGGACATGAGTGACCTTCACACACAGCACTTGCCTTATGTATTGAAGTGCTCCTATGCTGGGTGCCTATATATTTATAATTGTTATAACTTCTTCAATTGATCCCTTCATCACGTAGTGTCCTTCTTTGTCTCTTGTAATGGTCTGTTAGTCTGTTTTAACTGAAGTGAGTATTGCTACACCTGCTTTCTTTTGATTTCCATTTGCATGGAATGCCATTTTCTAGCCCCTCACTTTCAGTCTGTATGTGCCCCTAGGTCTGAGGTGGATCTCTTGTAGACAGAATATATAGAAGTCCTGCTTTGGCTGATCATTCAGCCAATCCGTGTCTTTTGGTTGGAGCATTTAGTCCATTTACATTTAAGGTAATTACTGATATATATGAAACAGACATTTCTCCAAAGAAAACTTGCAGATGGCTAATAAACACATGAAAAGATACTCAACATCATTCATTATTAGAGAAATGCAAATCAAAACTACAATGAGATATCACCTCACATTGGTCAGAATGACCATCAAAAGATCTACAAAAAATAAATACTGGAGAAGGTGTGGAAAAAAGGGAATCCTCTTGCACTGTTGGTGGGAACGTAAATTGAAATAGCCACTATGGAGAACAGTATGGAGATTCTTTAAAAAACTAGGATTAAAACTACCATATGACCCAATGATCCTGTTACTGGGCACAGACCCTGAAGAAACAATTACTGAAAAATACATATGCTCCAATGTTCACTGCAGCACTATTTTCAATAACTAGGACATGGAAGCAATCTAGATGTCCATCAACAGATGAATGGATAAGCAAGTTGTGGTACATATACACAATGGAATATTACTCATCTATAAAGAAGGACAGAATATTGACCTTTACAGCAACATGAATGGCTTATCATATTAAGTGAAATAAGTCAGAAAAAAGAGAAATATCATGTGATACTGTTTACATCTCTTGTGTGGATCACAGCCTTGTTGTGGCAAAGGGGCTGCATGACTCAGTGAAGCTATGAGCCATGCCATGCAAGGGCCACCCAAAATGGATGGGTCCTAGTGAAGAGTTCTGACAAAACGTGGTCCCCTGGAGGAGGGCGTGGCAAACCGCTCCAGTATTCTTGCTGCAGAAGCCCATGAACAGTATGATAGGGTAAAGAGATATGATACCGGAAGGGGAAATCCCCAGGTTGGAAGGTCTCCAATGTGCTACTGGCAGAGTGGAAGGCAATTACGAATAGCTCCAGAAAGAATGACGTGGCTGGGCCAAACAGAAATGATGCTCAGTTGTGGATGTATCTGGTAGTGAAAGTAAAATCCGATGCTGTAAGAACAATATTGCATAGAAACCTGGAATGTTAGGTCCATGAATCAAGGCAAACTGGAGAGACAAGCAGGAGATGACAAGAGTGAACATCAATATCATAGGAATCAGTAAACTAAAATGGACGGGAATGGGCAAATTTAAATCAGATGACCATTATATCTACTACGGTGGGCAAGAAGCCCTTAGAAGAAATGGAATAGCCCTCATAGTCAAAAAATCTGAAATGCAGTACTTGGGTACAAATCTCAAAAATGTCAAAACAGTCTTGGTTCCTTTCCAAGGCAAACCACTCAACATCAGGGTAATCCAAGTTTATGCCCCAAATACTGATGCTGAAGAAGGTGAAATTGAATGGTTCTATGAAGACCTACAACACGTTCTAGAAATAACATCAAAAAAAGATGTCCTTTTCATCATAGGGAATTGGAATGCAAAATAGGTAGTCAAGAGATACCTGGAGTAGCAAGCAAGTTTGGCCTTGGAGTACAAAATTAAGCAGGGCAAAGGCTAACAGAGTTTGGTCAAGAGAACACACTGGTTATAGCAAACACCTTTTTTTTTTTTTTTTAACAACACGAGAGACAACACTACAAATTGACGTCACCAAATGATCAATACTGAAATCAGGTTGATTGTATTACTTGCAGCTGAAAATGAAGAAGGTCTATACAGGCAGCAAAAATAAGACCTGAAGTTGACTGTGGCTCAGATCATGAGCTCCTTATTGCAAAATTCAGGCTTAAATTGAAGTAAGTAGAGAAAACCACGACGGCATTCAGGGATAACCTAAATCAAATCCCTTATGATTATACAGTGGAAATGAAGAATAGATTCAAAGGATTAGATTTGGTATACAGAATGCATGAAGAACTATGGACAGAGGCTCATAATTTCATACAGGAGGCAGTGACCAAAATCATCCCAAGAAACAGAAATGCAAGAAGTTAAAGTGATTGTCTGAGGAGGCTTTACAAATATATGAAGAAAGAAGAGAAGCAAAAAGCAAGGGAGAAAGGGAAAGATATACCCAACTGAATGCAGAGTTTCAGAGAACAGCAAGGAGAGATAAAGCCTTATTAGATGAACAGTGCAAAGTAGAGGAACACAATAGAATGGGAAAGACTAGAAATCTCTTCAAGAAAATTGGAGATATCAAGGGAACATTTCATGCAAGAATGGGCATGATAAAGGATAGAAACTGAAAGGAACTAACAGAGGCAGAGGAGATTAAGAAGAGGTAGAAAGAATACACAGAATTATACAAAAAAAAAAAAAAAATGTCTTAATGACCTGGAAAACCATAATGCTGTGGTCACTTGCCTAGAACCAGACATTCCGGAGTGTGAAGTTAAGTGGGCCTTAGGAAGCACTATTGCAGACAAAGCTAGTGAAGGTGATGGAGTTCCAGCTGAGCTATTTCAAATCTTAAAGTGCCACACTCAATATGCCAGCAAATTTGGAAAACTCAGCAGTGGCCACAGGACTGGAAAAGGTCAGTTTTCATTCCAATCCCAAAAGGCAGTGCCAAAGAATGTACAAACTACTATGTAATTGTGCTCATTTTGCATGCCAGGAATGTGGCAGAGGCTGCGACCAGCACACTGAGCGCAGCCGATAGGAGCTACCCCACGTCCAAGGTCAGGGCAGAAGCTGGGAGGACCCCTTGCCCGAAGAACGGTGGCCAAGAGGAGTTACCCCACGTCCAAGGTCAGGGGCAGTGGCCGAGAGTGCCAGGCTGCAACAACGCAGGAACGGCCAAGAAGAGCTACCCACGTCCGAGGCCAGGGGTGGCAGCCAGGAGGAGCTACCCTACGCCTGATGCCAGGGGCTACAGCCTGGAGGACCAACCCCACGCCGGAAGCCAGGGGCAGCGGCCGGGAGGACCAACCCCATGTCCAGGGAGCAGTGGCTGCGCAGGCGTAGGAGGGCCTAGAGGAGCTATCCCACGTTAAAGATCAGGAAGGGCAGTGGTGAGGAGATACCCCTCATCCAAGGTAAGGAGCAGTGGCTGTGCTTTGCTGGAGCAGCCGTGAAGAGATACCCCACGCCCAAGGTAAGAGAAACCCAAGTAAGACAGTAGGTGTTGCAAAAGGGCATCAGAGGGCAAACACACTGAAACCATACTCACAGAAAACTAGTCAATCTAATCACACTAGGACCACAGCCTTGTCTAACTCAATGAAACTAAGCCATGCCCGTGGGGCAACCCAAGACGGGCAGCTCACGGTGGAGAGATCTTACAGAATGTGGTCCACTGGAGAAGGGAATGGCAAACCACTTCAGTATTCTTGCCTTGAAAACCCTATGAACATCACACAGCATCAGCCTTAGGGCCAGAACTAGAATTTATGTTTCTTGACTTCTGCCAGGCCAAGATGAATGTTTGGGCCACAGGTGCCACAAAAAAAAAAAAAAAAAAAAACCCCATGAACAGTATGAAAAGGCAAAATGATAGGATACTGAAAGAGGAACTCCCCAGGTCAGTAGGTGCCCAATATGCTACTGGAAATCAGTGGAGAAATAACTCCAGAAAGAATGAAGGGATGGAGCCAAAGCAAAAACAATACCCAGCTGTGGATGTGACTGGTGATAGAAGCAAGGTCCGATGCTGTAAAGAGCAATATTGCATAGGAACTTGGAATGTCAGGTCCATGAATCAAGGCAAATTGGAAGTGGTCAAACAAGAGATGGCAAGAGTGAATGTAGACATTCTAGGAATCAGCAAACTAAAATGGACTGGAATGGGTGAATTTAACTCAGATGACCATTATATCTACTACTGCGGGCAGGAATCCCTCAGAAGAAATGGAGTAGCCATCACGGTCAACAAAAGAGTCCGAAATACAGTACTTGGATGCAGTCTCAAAAACGACAGAATGATCTCTGTTCGTTTCCAAGGCAATCCATTCAATATCACAGTAATCCAAGTCTATGCCCCAACCAGTAATGCTGAAGAAGCTGAAGTTGAACGGTTCTATGAAGACCTACAAGACCTTTTAGAACTAACACCCAAAAAAGATGTCCTTTTCATTACAGGGGACTGGAATGCAAAAATAGGAAGTCAAGAAACACCTGTAGTAACAGGCAAATTTGGCCTTGGAATACAGAATGAAGCAGGGCAAAGACTAATAGAGTTTTGCCAAGAAAATGCACTGGTCATAGCAAACACCGTCTTCTGACAACACAAGAGAAGACTCTACACATGGACATCACCAGATGGTCAACACTGAAATCAGATTGATTATATTCTTTGCAACCAAAGATGGAGAAGCTCTATACAGTCAACAAAAACAAGACCAGGAGCTGACGGTGGCTCAGATCATGAACTCCGTATTGTCAAATTCAGACTTAAATTGAAGAAAGTAGGGAAAACCACTAGACCATTCAGGTATGACCTAAATCAAATCCCTTATGATTATACAGTGGAAGTGAGAAATTGATTAAGGGCCTAGATCTGATAGATAGAGTGCCTGATGAACTGTGGAATGAGGTTCGTGACATTGTACTGGAGACAGGGATCAAGACCATCCCCATGGAAAAGAAATGCAAAAAAGCAAAATGGCTGTCTGGGGAGGCCTTGCAAATAGCTGTGAAAAGAAGAGAAGCGAAAAGCAAAGGAGAAAAGGAAAGATATAAACATCTGAATGCAGAGTTCCAAAGAATAGCAAGAAGAGATAAGAAAGCCTTCCTCAGTGATCAATGCAAAGAAATAGAGGAAAACAACAGAAAAAAACAGAGATCTCTTCAAGAAAATTAGATACAACAAGGGAACATTTCATTCAAAGATGGGCCCGATAAAGGACAGAAATGGTATGGACCTAACAGAAGCAGAAGATATTAAGAAGAGGTGGCAAGAATACACAGAAGAACTGTACAAAAAAGATCTTCACAACCAAGATAATCACGATGGTGTGATCACTGACCTAGAGCCAGACATCCTGGAATGTGAAGTCAACTGGGCCTTAGGAAGCGTCACTACGAACAAAGCTAGTGGAGGTGATGGAATTCCAGTTGAGCTATTTCAAATCCTGAAAGATGATGCTGTGAAAGTGCTGCACTCAATGGCCAGCAAATGTGGAAAACTCAGCAGTGGCCACAGGACTGGAAAAGGTCAGTTTTCATTCTGATCCCAAAGAAAGGCAATGCCAAAGAATGCTCAAACTACCGCACAATTGCACTCGTCTCACATGCTAGTAAAGTAATGCTCAAAATTCTCCAAGCCAGGCTTCAGCAATACATGAATTGTGAGCTTCCTGATGTTCAAGCTTGTTTTAGAAAAGGCAGAGGAACCAGAGACCAAATTGCCAACATCCGCTGGATCATGGAAAAAGCAAGAAAGTTCCAGAAAAATATCTACGTCTGCTTTATTGACTATGCCAAAGCCTTTGACTGTGTGGATCACAATCAACTGTGGAAAATTCTGAAAGAGATGGGAATACCAGACCACCTGACCTACCTCTTGAGAAACCTGTATGCAGGTCAGGAAGCAACAGTTAGAACAGGACGTGGAACAACAGACTGGTTCCAAAGAGGAAAAGGAGTACGTCAAGGCTGTATATTGTCACCCTGCTTATTTAACTTCTATGCAGAGTACATCATGAGAAACGCTGGGCTGGAAGAAGCACAAGCTGGAATCAAGATTGCCGGGAGAAATATCAATAACCTCAGATATGCAGATGACACCACCCTTATGGCAGAAAGTGAAGAGGAACTCAAAAGCCTCTTGATGAAAGTGAAAGAGGAGAGTGAAAAAGTTGGCTTCAAGCTCAACATTCAGAAAACGAAGATCATGGCATGTGGTCCCATCACTTCATGGCAAATAGATGGGGAAACAGTGGAAACAGTGTCAGACTTTGTTTTGGGGGGCTCCAAAATCACTGTAGATGGTGATTGCAGCCATGAAATTAAAAGACACTTACTCCTTGGAAGGAAAGTTATGACCAATCTAGATAGCATATTCAAAAGCAGAGACATTACTTTGCCAACAAAGGTCCGTCTAGTCAAGGCTATGGTTTTTCCAGTGGTCATGTATGGATGTGAGAGTTGGACTGTGAAGAAAGCTGAGCACCGAAGAATTGACGCTTTTGAATTGTGGTGTTGGCGAAGACTCTTGAGAGTCCCTTGGACTGCAAGGAGATGCAACCAGTCCATTCTGAAGGACATCAGCCCTGGGATTTCTTTGGAAGGACTGATGCTGAAGGTGAAACTCCAATACTTTGGCCACCTCGTGTGAAGAGTTGACTCATTGGAAAAGACCCTGATGCTGGGAGGGATTGGGGGCAGGAGGAGAAGGGGATGACAGAGGATGACGTGGTTGGATGGCATCACTGACTAGATGGATATGAGTTTGGGTAAACTCCAGGAGTTGGTGATGGACAGGGAGGCCTGGCGTGCTGCAATTCATGGGGTCACAAAGAGTCGGACACGACTGAACTGGACTGAACTGAATACCACAGAAAGGCAATGGAGCTGGGCGCTCCTTGTTTCAGAGCCACACCCTGTGTCTGGCATAAAGCAAATGTTAAAAACATACTAATTGACTGGAGAAATGAATAGTTTAGTAGTACCAATGAGATGGGTTTTTTTTTTTTTCCTTTTTTATCATGCTATGCAGCATCTCAGTTCCCCGACCAGGGACCTCACCCACACACTCTGCTTTGAAAGTGCAGAGTCTTGGCTCAGACTGTAAAGAATCTGCCTGCAGTGCAGGAGACGCAGTTTTGAACCCTGGATTGGGAAGATGCCCTGGAGAAGGAAAGGGCTCCCCACTCCAGAATTCTTGCTTGGAGAATTCCATGGACACAGGAGCCTAGCAGGCTACAGTCCACGGGGCTGCAAAGAGTAGGACAGGACTGAGCAACTAACGCCTCCACTTTCACATCTTTGTCCTGACACAGGCCCATGATTTTAGAGGGTGGCAGTAACCTTCCTTCCACAGACTCCTTAATCTTGGACAAAGACTGGACTCTGATAGCATAATTTATCAAAATTAATAGGGAAAATGGTATTGCCTCTATGATATGCTCCATAAGAAATCTCAATGGTTTATTTAACATTATTAGCAAAATTATCATTTATGTGTGACAAGTATGTTCAGGTAAAGAGATCAGCCCACAAGTCTTGTTCAGGTCAAAGACTGCCAGGCAGCCCTCATAACTCATCGTTAAACTTGAATTCTACTTGGATAATCGACGATCTGCATTTATTTTCTAGTGGCCATGCAAAACATGTTTCACATCTTTACTTTGTAGTTTTCCATCAAATGTATTTTTAAACAATGGAATCTGGAGCGAAAAATAGTCCATTCTGATGAGTCATTTCACTGTCTCGTTGATTATTCTTATTCCTCTGCCTTGGTCCCCAACTGTTCTTTTTAAAGGAGATTGACTAGAAGGCAAATTCTTTCGCCCTTTCTATCTGCCTCCTTGCTGCTATCTAGAATGTGGGTGTAATAGCAGAAGTGATAATGTCCATCCATCACAAGATAGCTTTGAGGTTGGAAACCATATGCTGGAAATGGCAAAGCAGAAACAGAGTCAGTTCTCTGCCATCCTAGTCCTCAATTCAGGCGCTCAGTCATGTCCAACTCTTTGCGACCCCATGGACTGCAGCACGCCAGGCCTCCCTGTCCATCACCAGGTCCCAGAGATTGCTCAAGCTCATGTCCATTGAGTCGGTGATGCCATCCAACCATCTCATCCTCTGTCGTCCCCTTCTCCTCCTGCCTTCAATCTTTCCCAGCATCAGCGTCTTTTCAAATACCAGTCCTAGAAGTTGGCTTAACTGCAGAACTCTTTGTTTGAGAGAAAAACACACAGTTATTTTGTTTCAGTTGCTGTGATTTGTGTCTTATGTTATAGGCAGCAGAAACTAACCGCAACTGGTAAGGAGGAAAAACAAAGCTAGAAGTAAAAAGATGAACTGACAGCTTTCTGCATAAAGAGAGCTGGTAGATTACACTCAGTAAAAAAAGGAGATGGAGGCCAGTGGATGGATTTGGGAAATATTAATGAGGTATGATGAATAAGATTGATGATTGATTGGAGACAGGTGAGAAAAAGGAATTTAAGTTCCAATTTTCTGACTTTAGACAATGGGGATGACAGATTATTATCGTTTTACCACAGACTTTCAAAATGTTTGACACTGAAACTTGGACATTCAAAAAACTCAGAATCTGTCAGATCTTTGCTGAACTTTCAACAATGCCCTCCCCCAACAAAACATATAATAAATTCCATAAGGTTCTAAGCAAACTTTGGAATCAATCTTATCAAACCTCATCCTTAAAACCTTTGGATGTATTTTCTTCCAGTTTTAACTGGGGTATAATTGACATAAAGCACTATATAAATTTAAGGTGTATAGCATGATTTGATTTACATCATAAATGATTACCACAATACGCTTAGTGAACATCTCATATAGATACAAAATAAAATAGAACTATTTCCTCCTGAAAGAACTCTAAGGATTCACTCTTTATGTAACATACAGCGGTGCTAATTAATATTGTGCATGATATCCCCAGTACTCATTTATAACAGAAAGTTTATAACTTCTGACTTCCTTCATCCAGTTTCTCCTCTGTCCACTTCCCACCTTTAATAACCACAAATCTTATCTTTTTCTATGAATTTGTTTGCTCATCACTGAAGTATAACTGACCTACAGTACTACTTAGTTCCTGGTGCATAATAATATAGTAATTCAATGCTTCTACACATTCCAAAATGATCACAGTAAGTCTAGTTTTCACCCATCACAAAGATATTACACAATTATTTAATATATTCCCTTCACTGTATGTTTCACGCCCATTACTTCTTTCGTAACTAGAAATTTGTACTCGCGAATCTCCTTCACCAATTTTTCTCATTGTCCAACCTTCCTCCCCTCTGGCAACCACCTTTTTGTTCTGTTTTTGTTTTGTTGTGTTTGTCCTTTTTTTTTAAGATTCTACATGTAAATGAAGTCATACAGTTGTTTGTCTTTGACTTATTTCACTTAGCATTACATACTCTAGGTCCATCCATGCTCTACAAATGGCAAGGTCTTACTTGTTTCTTTGGCAATGTATCCACGCGTGCTTGCTAAGTCGCTTCAGTCGTGTCCGACTGTGTGACCGCATAGACGGCAGCCCACCAGGCTGCCCCGTCCCTGGGATTCTCCAGGCAAGAACACGGGAGTGGGTTGCCATTTCCTTCTCCTGAATGTATCCATACACAATATGTATACATATCACATCTTTTCATTCCTCTGTTACCTACTCCACTGTTGATTCCTCCCAGTGCGTTTTCATTGCAGTTATTATACTCTTCAGTTCTGTTTGCTTCTTCTTTATGTATTCTATCTCTTTGCTAAACTCATCACTGTGTTCATTCGTTCTGAGCCCAAGTTCTTTAAGCATCTCTATGATCATGGCTCTAAACTCTTCATCGGGTAGATGGCCTATCTCCATCTCACTTAGTCATTGTTCTGGGGTTCTTTTGTTGCCTCATTTGGCCTAATTCTCTATTTTTTTTCCGATTTACTAGGTAGGTCGGGTTTGTTTCCCAGTCTTGGAGAAGTGACCTTATATACGAGATATCCTATAGGGCACAGTGGCAGTCTCTCCTCTGGTCACCAGAACTATATTCTTTAGGGGTGCCCTTTATGGGGGCCATGTGGCTCCTGTCGTGATAGGACCAAGTATCTTAGGGATGACGACAGGCATGGGTGGCCCCTTGTACATTTAGTTGCCAGAACCTGACTAGCAAGGAGGCTGCCAGTCACTGGTAGGCTGGGTCAGATCCCAGTGTGGCTGGAGGTACAACTCAGGATGCCTCAGTCCCGGTGCCTGCCTGCTGGTGGGAAGGGCCAAGTCGCAGGGCTGTAGGATTCTGGTCCCATGCCCGCCTGCTGCTGAGCAGAGCTATGGCAGTCTGGAAGTGGTGTTGCCTGCTGGTGGGCATGGCCTGGGACTATTATTGTTCTACTTGTGGATAGAGCAGCTAGTGGAGGGGCCCAATTCAGTTAATTCTTGGTCCCTTTGAAAGTAAAACCTAAATTAAAAAGAGAAATAGAGACTTTCATAGTTTAATTCTTCCCACCTTTTTTAAGAAGAAGTTATCTATCCTTAAGACACCTTCATGCACATGAATGTATAAATTGTTATCTCATTTACAGTCTCAGGTATGCATGTAAATGTGGAGAAAGGCAGACAGTTGCCATGGTTTTTATATGTTGCCTCTATTTCTGGAACTGTTCCCAACTTGGCATGGATAAATTTTGCACATCTTTTGAGGCTCAACTCAAATGTTATTTCTTTCATGAAGCCCGTTTTTATCACTAAAGCTGGAAGCAGTTCTGCCTTCTCTAAGCGTACATGCTTTTAGGGATTTGCTGGATACCTTTACTCAATAGTCAATTTAACTGGGCCAATTAAATCAGTTAGGAATGCTATGCACATTATAGCCATAAAACCAATTATTTCACTTTGTGAATAATTCACTCTGACCTGGGGTTTTTCTTTTCTTCCATTTTTGCAACACAGAAAATTTGCTTTTGGTATTGCAGCCAACTCTTCATTTTTTATTACCTATAGGGACACTAAATACATTGAAACTTACTTATGACAAACTTTGTTTTCCACCTCATGCTGAAGCTATCAGTCCTGTTCCAGTCATTTTATCTTACAGACTTACAGGAAATTAACAGACGACATTAAAGAACAAAGGCATTTAGTCATTGCATTGCCTGAACTTGAAAAATAGAATGACAGGAGGTTTAGAGAGACAATTTTATTTGAGGAGCCACTTTGAAAATCTAAAAAATGAGAGGAATTACTATTGTTAGCACTGCACAAGTTACTAAAAAGTCATTTTGCACTTTAACAAGTATCTGTTGAACATCCTCTATGTTACATGTGTGTGCAAAGCCATGGCAGTAGTATGCTGGAACCAGCTCTGTCAACTGGCAAGACCTGATACTTAAA
Organism: Bos indicus x Bos taurus; assembly: GCF_003369695.1. Classification (NCBI taxonomy): domain Eukaryota; kingdom Metazoa; phylum Chordata; class Mammalia; order Artiodactyla; family Bovidae; genus Bos; species Bos indicus x Bos taurus. Next base: position 14,864,922 of record NC_040096.1, on the reverse strand, counting down.
ATTTCTGGAATTTTTTGATCCAGTTGTTAGACCACTGGTAGTTTGAAATTGGCCGTGGTCAGAGTATTTACCCTCCAACCTACAAATCAGGGCATTTCACATTCAGGGAGCCTGTTTAAAAGTACACCACTGGAAACACAGTCATGAGTGAAATGCATTCCAAGTCCCCAGGAACTTGATGCCTTGTTGGGGGATTAGACAAGTACAGCAAGGCTGAAAACACAAGGCACCATTATCTGGGCTAACATCCATATGTTAAATTACAATGCAAAAATCTTAGTGCATAGCAGCACTGCATTAAAAGAGATAGTCAAAAAAAATCTTCTAATTGTGTGTCCTATAAGAACACAATCCTTTGTGACGAAAGGACATCTTTTTTGGTGTTAGTTCTAGAAAGTATTGTAGGCCTTCATGCTGCTGCTGCTAAGTCCCTTCAGTCATGTCCGACTCTGTGCGACCCCATAGACGGCAGCCCACCAGGCTCCCCTGTCCCTGGGATTCTCCAGGCAAGAACACTGGAGTGGGTTGCCATTTCCTTCTCCAATGCATGCAAGTGAAAAGTGAAAGTGAAGTCGCTCAGTCGTGTCTGACTCTTAGCGACCCCATGGACTGCAGCCTATCAGGCTCCTCCGTCCATGGGATTTTCCAGGCAAGAGTACTGGAGTGGGGTGCCATTGCCTTCTCTGGTAGGCCTTCATAGAGCCAGTCAATTTCAGTTTCTTTGACTTCAGTGGTTGGGGCATAGACTTGGATTACTACGATGTTGAATGGTTTGCCTTGGAAATGAACTGAAATCATTCTGTCATTTTTGAGACTGCACCCAAGTAGTGCATTTTCAACTCTTTTGGTGACTATGAGGGCTGCTCTATTTCTTCTAAAGGGCTCTTGCCCACAGTAGTAGATATAATGGTCATCTGAATTAAATTTGCCTTTTCCCATCCATTTTAGTTCATTGATTCCTAAGATGTTGATGTTCACTCTTGCCATCTTCTGCTTGACCATACGCAATTTACCTTGATTCATGGACCTAACATTCCAGGTTCCTATGCAATATTGTTCTTGACAGCATCAGATCTTAGTTTTGCCACCAGACATATCCACAACCGCGTCATTTCTGCTTTGGCCTGTTTCATTCTTTCTGGAGCTATTAGTAATTGCCCTCCACTCTTCTCCAGTAGTATATTGGACACCTTCTGATATGGGAGGGCTCATCTTCCAGTGAAATATCTTTTTGCCTTTACATAATGCTTATGGGGTTCTCTCAGCTAGAATACTGGAGTGGGTTGCCATTCCCTCCTCCCATGGACTACATTTTGCCAGAACTCACAATGACTCATCCATCTTGAGTGGCCTTGCATGGCATGGCTCATATGTTCATTGAGTTATGCAGGCCATCTCACCACAACAAGGCTATCTAGAACTAACATCAAAATAAGATGTCCTTTTCATCATAGGGGATTGGAAGGCAAAAGTAGGTAGTCAAGAGGTACCTGGAGTAACAGGCAAGTTTGGCCTTGGAGTGCAAAATGAAGCAGGGCAAAGGCTAATACAGTTTTGTCAAGAGAACTCACTCGCCCTAGCAAAGACCCTTTGGCAACAACACAAGAGCCAACTCTACACATGAACATCACCAAATGGTCAATATCAAAATCAGATTGATTATATCCTTCACATCCAAAGGTGAAGAAGCTCTATACAGTCAGCAAAAACAAGAATAGGAGCTGACTGTGGCTCAGATCATGAGCTCCTTAATGCAAAATTGAGGCTTAAACTGAAGAAAGTAGGGAAAACCACTAGGCCATTGAGCTATCACCTAAATCAAATCCCTTATGATTATAAAGGGGAAGGCAAATATATTCAAGAAATTAGATATGGTAGAGTGCCTGAAGAAGGATGTGACCAAAATCATCCCACCGAAAAAGAAATGCAAGAAGGCAAAGTTGTTGTCAAGGAGGCTTTACAAATAGCAAGAAGAGACATGAAGGCCTTCTTAAATGCAAAGAAGTAAGGGAAAACAATAGAATGGGAAAGACTGGAGATCTCTTCAAGAAAACTAGAGATAGCCAGGCAACATTTCATGCAAAGATGGGCACAATAAAGGACAGAAATGGTATGGACCTAACAGAAGCAGAAGATATTAAGAAGAGGCGACAAGAATACACAGAAGAACTATACAAAACAGATCTTAATGACTTAGAAAACCACAATGATGTAATCACTCACCTAGAGCCATACACCCTGGAGTGGGAAGTCAAGTGGGCCTTAGGAAACATCACAACAAACAAAGCCAGTGGAGGTAATGGAATTCCAGCTGAGCTATTTCAAATCCTATAAGATTATGCTATTAAAGTGCTGCACTCAACATGTCAGCAAAGTTGGAAAACCCAGCAGTGGGCACTGGACTGGCAAAGGACAATATTCATTCCAATCCCAAAGAAAGGCAATGCCAAAGAATGTTCAAACTGCTATACAATTGCATTCATTTCACATACTAGTGAGGTTATGTTCAAAATCCTTCAAGTTAGGCCTTAGCAGTTTGTGGACTGAGAACTTCCAGAGGTACAAGCTGGGTTCAGAAAAGGCAGAGGAGCCAGAAATCAAATTAGAAACATTTATTGGATCATAGAGAAAGCAAGGGAATTCCAGAAAAACATCTACTTTTGCTTCTTTACTACATGAAAGCTTTTGACTGTGGGGATCACAACAAACTGTGGAAAATTATTAAAGAGATGGAAATACTAGACCACCTTACCTGCCTCCTGAGAAACCTGCATGTAGGTCAAGGAGCAACAGTTAAAAGTGGACATGGGACAATGGGCTGGTTCAAAATTGAGAAAAGAGTACGACAAGGCTGTACACTGTCACCCTGCTTAGTTACCTTATATGCACAGTAGATCATGTGAAATGCCAGACTAAAACACTCTCAAGATGGAATCAAGATTGCCAGGAGAAATATCAACAACCTCAAATATGCAGATGATACCACTCTAATGGCAGAAAGTGAAGAGGAACTAAAGAGCCTCTTGATGAGGGTGAAAGAGGGGAGTGAAAAAGTTGGCTTAAAGCTCAACATTCAATAAACTAAGATCAGAGCATCCAGTCCCATCACTTCATGGCAAATGGAAGGAGAAAACATGGAAATAGTGAGTCTTTATTTTGGGGGGCTCCAAAATCACTGTGGATGGTGACTGCAGCCATGAATTAAAAGACGATAGTTCCTCGGAAGGAAAGCTATGACAAAGCTAGACAGTGTATTCAAAAGCAGAGACATCACTTTACTGACAAAGTATGCTTACTTTGTCATGTAGTCAGAAGTATGATTTTTCCAGGAGTCATGTATGGATATGAGACTTGGACCATAAAGAAGGCTGAGCACTGAAGAGTTGATGCTTTCAAATTGTGGTATTAGAGAAGATTCTTGAGAGTCTCTTGGACTGGCAAGAAGATCAAACCAGTCACTCCTAAAGGAAATCAACCATGAATATTCATTAGAAGGACAGATGCTGAAACTGGGAAAGATTGAAGGCAAAAGGAGAAGGGGACAACAAAGCATGAGATGGTTAGACAGCATCACTGGACTCAATGGACATGAGTTTGAGCAAATCCCAGGAAATAATGAAGGACAGGGAAGCCTAGCGTGATGCAGTACATGGAGTTGCAAAGACCAAGACATGATTTAGTGACTGAACAACAACATAAGAACATACTATGGGCCCAAGGACAAAGCATAACACAAGTCTTAGCAGAACGCTACTATCCCCGATGATATGACAGCGATTCTGAAATTCTCTGATCACAAAGTAGGTAATAATTTACATTACACATGTGCATGCACATACACACTTTTAAATGAATGGACAATTATTTTAAAATAAAGAGAAATCTCTTGAGGTAATGATTGAAAAAGGAGTTGAAAAGAAAGCAGAGGCTAAGGAGAGAAGTGAGCATAGAAAATGAAAGTGATAGTCACTCAGTCATCCCCAACTCTTTTCTAGCCCACCAGGCTCTTCTCTCATTGGAATTCTTCAGGCAAGAATAATGGGGTGAGTAGCCATTCCCTTCTCCTGCGGATCTTCCCAACCCAGGGATTGAACCCGTATCTCTTACATTTCCTGCATTGGAAGGAAATGTAATCTTTACTATTGGCACCACCTGGGCATCCAAAGTGACCATCATCATTGTTATCAAAGTGTCTGTGGATCCTTACCTTGCTAAATCCAGGTTCTAGTTACAAAGTAAAAACTAAAATATAAATTTGAAAACAGCCTTTCTAAAACTTCTATAATCATAAACTAGCCTAGACAGAAGTCATACAACTCATTTGGGGCTTAAGACCTCTCAAGAAGTTCTATTTAACATTTGTTTAACATTGACCTGCATCTGAGTGAATCCAGGTCCCTGGAGAAACAAACAAATCCTCCTTGGAGAAATGCAACCCAAGTTGCAGAGAAACTGCAGAAAGTATCCTCCCAAAGTATAAGTTTCCAAACAAACAAACAAAAACATACCAAACACATGAAAAATTATCCTGATTAGAGAAAGCAGAAAGGAAAAACTACAATGACAAGCCATGTTTATAAAAGCTTCAGATACTAGAGTTATCAGCTGTTGTTCAGTTGTTCAGTCATGTCTGACTCTTTGTAACCCCTTGGACTGCAGTACACCACGTTTCCCTGTTCTTCACTATCTCCCAGAGCTGCTCAAGAGTGATGTCATCCAACCATCTCATCCTCTGTTGCCCCCTTATGTCTGATGATTCTTTTTGGAAAAGAATTATCATTTAACTATATACTTAGCAGATGTGGTCTAATTAAATATGGTAAATGTATTTGAAGAATCAAAAGAGAATTAAGAAATGAGTAAAAGCCTATCAAAATTGATAAGCAGTTTTGAAAAAAGTGGAATTTCTCAGAATAAAGTGTGGTGGCTTAGACAGTAAAGAATCCACCTGCAATTCAGGAAAATTGGGTTCGAGCCCTGGATCAGGAAGATCTTCTGGAGAACGGAGTGGCAACCCACTCCAATGCCCAGAGAATTCCATGGACAGAGGAGCTTGGCGGGCTACAGTCCGTGAGGTCACAAAGAGTCAGACACAACTGAGTGACTTTTGCTTTAATTTAGGTTTTAAAATACTGTAGAAAAGTTTAAGAGCATAAAAAAGTAAGATGAAGAAATTATTTGTGAACTGATAGGTTGATCTGTACACTTGGGGACTGCTTTTTAGACATCAGGCATAGTATTTTTGGATATTTCTTTAATGAAGAATTCTATTTCAAAATGGTTTATTAAAATTTAAAAGCATCCTATTTCATCCTCATTCTTTATATTTCCAACTTTTTATCATGAAAACTTTTAAGTACAGAATGGCTGGAACTAGCACAAAACCAAAACCTAGCACGTGCATATGTAAGTTTGTATGCCTCTATTTTTGCTGAAGCATCTAAAGGTTAACTGCAACGGTTTCACCCTTAAATGTTTCAGGAAGCATCTAATTCAGGGTGGGGAAATATGAGATTATAAGGCACGAAAGACTCAGTTAAAAGGCCCAGCGAACAATGAATGAGAATTCAGAGGAAGCTAAGACAAAGAATGGACAGGCAATATTTGAAGGGATAAGAGTTTAAATTTCCTAAAAAAGAAAAAAAGTATAAGACTCAGGAAACCAAATGTAGGATAAACAAACAGAACTCCACATCTAGATACAATATAGTCAAACTGCTGCTGCTGCTAAGTTGCTTCAGTCGTGTCCAATTCTGTGCGACCCTATAGACGGCAGCCCACCAGGCTCCCCCGTCCCTGGGATTCTCCAGGCAAGAACACTGGAGTGGATTGCCATTTCCTTCTCCAATGCATGAAAGTGAAAAATGAAAGTAAAGTCACTCAGTCGTGTCTGACTCTTAGCAGCCCCATGGACTGCAGCCTACCAGGCTCCTCCTTCCATGGGATTTTCCAGGCAAGAGTACTGGAGTGGGGTGCTGTTGCCTACTCCTGCAGAACACTAAAGAAAAGGAGAAGATCTTAAAATCAGCTGGAGTTTCTTAAAAGCAGAATCTTTAAAAGGGGGAAAGAAAAGAGAGAGAGAGTGACATGCCAGACCTCAACAGCTACAAAAGGAGCAAGCAAGCATTCGAATACTGTTTTCAAAGTGTGGAGGCAGGGGAGGGCCATTATATCTTCCATTGTGTAACTGCTAAAGCAAAGAAAATCTTCAAGAACGAGGCTGAACCTTAATCATATAATTACATTTAGCATCTCTGACACCAAGAAAAAGACACCAGACAAATCTAGAAAATGAGACATTTTATAAGACAAGTAGATTTTAAAAAGTCAATTCATAAAAGGACAGCTTTAAGTTAAAAGAAGCTAACGAGATTTAACAACCAAGTATAATGTGAACCTGGTTATATTAATAAGACATTAAACTCAGGGGTGAGTTTGAGCAAACCCCAGGAGATAATGAAGGACAGGGAAGTCTGGCATGTTGCAGTCCATGGGGTCACAAAGAATTAGATGTGACTGAGTGACTGAACAACAACAAAGTCAAGGGGAAATATAAGCTATTAAGATATTTGGGGAGCAGTTGAGGAATTTTGAATATGTACCAAATATTAGATATTATGGGATTATAGTTACTGTTTTTATTTTTTTGTTCAAGTGTACTAATGATACTGTGGTTATATAGAATAAAGTCTGTAATGATGTACGTGGCTTACTTTCAGATGGTTCAGTAAAAAAATAAAATTTATTACAAAGTGTATATGTACTACTTTTTGTGCTGTACTTTCAGCCACTGTGCATTTTAAGTACTTGCATAATGAAAAGTTGGAAATGTAAAGAAAATAGTTAACATGATATCTAAACAAACATTGATGGAATTTGAAATGCTAACAAGATGAAACCAAATATCTGGACAATACTACCACCCCAGCTGGGCATGAAAGATCGATGTTGAAATATTCTAAATTTCATATACTGATCAGTGTGTATATGCTCAGTCATGTCCGACTCTTTACCACCCCATGGACTATAGAGCCTGCCAGGCTCTTCTGTCCATGGGGTTGTCCAGGCAAGGATACTGAAGTGGTTGCTGTTTCCTTCTCCAAGGGCATCTTTCCAACTCAGGGATGGAACACATATCTTGTGCCTCCTGCATTGGCACGCAGATTCTTTACCACTGCACCATTTGGAAAGCCCAATTTTTTTTTTTAAGAGAGTGAATTATAATTTTTAGAAATTTTAAGGTTAGGAAGAAAGTATTTTGCATTTTTTTGTGTATTTACCATATTTTCAGTCCTCTGCACTTACTTGTGGACAAGGCAATGGCACCCCACTCCAGTACTCTTGCCTGGAAAATCCCATGGACGGAGGAGCCTGGTAGGCTGCAGTCCATGGGGTCGATAGAGTCGGACACGACTGAGCAACTTCACTTTCGCTTTTCAGTTTCATGCATTGGAGAAGGAAATGGCAACCCACTCCAGTGTTCTTGCCTGGAGAATCCCAGGGACAGAGGAGCCTGGTGGGCTGCCGTCTATGGGGTCGCACAGAGTCGGACATGACTGAAGTGACTTAGTAGCAGCAGTACTTACTTGTGTAGTCACAAATATCCATCTGGTAACATTTTCCTTATGCCCAAATAATTTTATTTAATATTTTTGGAGTGCTGGTCTACTGACAATGAGTATTTTCAGTTTTTATGTCTGAAAAGAAATGCTATAGAGTTCTTTGTGTATTTTTTCTTTAATATTTTAAAATACTATGTTACTCCACTATATTGTGGCTCTCCTTGTTGCTGTCATTATTCTTATTTGTTAATTTGTGTATGATTGCTTTTGACCTTGGCTGCTTTTAAGATATTGTGACTAATATTTGACATTTTTACATCTGATTGTGATATGCTGTGGTGTTTTCTTCATATTTTCTCTGTTTGACCTCCTTGGACTTTATTTGGTTTGTTTCTAGTCTTTGTTAATTTTGGAAAAAAACTTCAGACACGGCTTCGAATATTTTTCTCTCTCTTTTCTGGTATTTGAGCTACATGCATTTAGGCCACTTGACACTGTCCCACAGCTCACTGATGCTTCATTATATTTTGTCTTCTTTTCTCTTTTTCATTTTGGATAGTTTCTATTGCTAGAAATAGTGTTTGGATAGTTTTTATTGCTATTGCCATAAAAGTGAATTAAATAATGCCATTTCTAGCAACATGGATGAATCTAGAGATTATCATACTAAACGAAATCAGACAAAGATAAATATAGGGTATCATTTATATGTGGAATCTTTAAAAAAAATTTCTACACGTGAACTTATTCACAAAAAAGAAAAAGACAGACTTCAAAAACAAATTTATGGTCACCAAAAGGGTAGGGGCAGGAGGGATAAACTGGAATACTGGGATTGATACATACATACTACTATATATAAGATAGATAACTAATAAGGACCTACTGTATAAACACAGGAACTCCACTCAATACTCTAAGGCCTATATGGGAAAATAATACGAAAATATGTATGTATATGTAAATGCATAACTAAATCACTTTGCTGCACACCTGAAACTAACACAACATTATAAATCGAGTATTATCCAATATAAAATTTCTAAAAAAGAAAGAAATCTTTGGGGAAAAAAACTACACTATAAACTTGGATGAACCTTTGAAATATAATTTGAGTGAAAAGTTACAGAAGAATGCAAATAGTAGGACACCATTTATAAGACAAGAAAAATGAAATAAAGATACTATTGAAATACATCCATATTTGACAAAATTATAATGAAAGCAGTGGAAGGATGAAAATTTTAGAATACTCGTGGTTACGCTCGTGGGTGGGGCAGGTGGGGACATGGAACTGGAGCGGAGTATTGGAGAGTCTGAATACATTCTGCAGTGCTCTGTTTCTTAAGTTGGGGAGTAGATGATGAGTGCCTACTTGATGATTATGTTTCATAACTTATACTTTTGCATAATAAACTTCATAAAAACTGAAAAACAAGCAAAATAAACTCTATTGCTATATTCTTGAGTACTCTGCAACTTCCAGGAGCCCTTCACACAGACGGCCCTGAAGAAATCCTCTCTGCCTCAGATAAGACCCGTGTTTCCATCCTGGCCCAGATTACTTCTCTCTGCTGCTGCTGCCGCTGCTAAGTCGCTTCAATCGTGTCGGACTCTGTGCGACCCCATAGACGGCAGCCCACCAGTCCCCCATCCCTGGGATTCTCCAGGCAAGAACACTGGAGTGGGTTGCCATTCCCTTCTTCAATGCAGGAAAGTGAAAAGTGAAAGTGAAGTCGCTCAGTCGTGTCCAACTCTTCACGACCCCATGGACTGCAGCCCACCAGGCTCCTCCGTCCATGGGATTTTCCAGGCAAGAGTACTGGAGTGGGGTGCTCCAGTACAAATCAGACTGCTGATTTAGCTGTTCTAAAGGTATCAGAGAACCACTTCAGAGTACCTGCTCTGAAGATATCAAGAACAAATTTGTGAAAGGAAAGTAGGCAAACTGAGTAGGGACTACTTTCCTGAGTGCAAGTATACATCTTAACCATTGTGAAACAGAGTGCTCCAAAGAAAACAAGTAAAGGAGACAGGAACTCTGGTTTGGGGGTTATGGAAAGGCTTCAGGCAGAAGGCAGCAATCAGAAGGGGCCTTGAAAAGTGAGTAGGATTTTGATAGATGAATGAACATTCTCTTTAGAGGGAAATGTAATGAGATGGTTGGATGGCATCACCAACTTGTTGAACAAGAGTTTGAGCAAGCTCCGGGAGTTGGTGATGGACAGGGAGGCCTGACGTCCTGCAGTCCATGGGGTCGCAAAGAGCCGGAAACGACTGAGCAACTGACTGAACTGATCATGAGAAAACATCACAGGGATTTTGGACTTTGCTCCTTTGGTTTCACTCATTCACACAGGAAGAGAGCAGGTGACAAAAACTGGATTGAGGTAACAGCAGAGAGTTAGGATGGTGTGTTAAGGAGACAGGTCTTTGTTCTTTAGACCATGAGAGGCCACTGAGGACTGTTGAATAAATGTTTAACATGGCCAGACCTCTCTATGAAGATTTAAATAATTAATCTTGAACTTCCCTGGTGGTCCGGTGGTTAAGAGTCCACCTGCCCATGCAGGGGACATGGGTTCAATCCCTGGTCCAGGAAGATTCCAAATGCTCCTGGGCAGCTAAGCCCATGTACCACAGCTACTGGAGCCTGCATGCCCTAAACCCCATGCTCTGCAATAAGGCACGCAACTAGAGCCCCCTGATTCCCCAACTAGGGAAAGTGCACGCTCAGCAACAAAGACCCAGCACAGCTAAAAAAAATTAAAATAAATAAGCAAATAATCGTGAGAACTTACTAGGGATACAGCAGTGTGTGTGTGTGTGTGTGTGTGGGTGGGTGGGTGGGTGGGTGTGTGTGTGTGGTGGGACTGCAGAGAAACAAAAAGACTTAAGATCACTGCCCACAGTTCAGTTCAATTGCTCAGTCGTGTCCAACTCTTTGCGACCCCATGAATTGCAGCACACCAGGCCTCCCTGTCCATCACCAACTCCCAGAGTTCACTCAGACTCATGTCCAGCAAGTCAGTGATGCCATCCAGCCATCTCATCCTCTGTCGTCCCTTTCTCCTCCTGCCCCCAATCCCTCCCAGCATCAGAGCCTTTTCCAATGAGTCAACTCTTCGCATCAGGTGGCCAAAGTACTGAAGTTTCAGCTTTAGCATCATTCCTTCCAAAGAACACGCAGGACTGATCTCCTTCAGAATGGACTGGTTGCATCTCCTTGCAGTCCAAGGGACTCTCAAGAGTCTTCTCCGACACCACAGTTCAAAAGCATCAATTCTTCGGTGCTTAGCCTTCTTCACAGCCCAACTCTCACATCCATACATGACTACTGGAAAAACCATAGCCTTGATAGATGGACCTTTGTTGGCAAAGTCATGTCTCTGCTTTCTAATATGCTATCTAGGTCAGTCATAACTTTCCTTCCAAGGAGTAAGTGTCTTTAATTTCATGGTTGCAGTCACCATCTGCAGTGATTTTGGAGCCCCCCCAAAATAAAGTCTGACACTGTTTCCCCATCTATTTGCCATGAAGTGATGGGACCAGATGCCATGATCTTCGTTTTCTGAATGTTGAGCTTTAAGCCAACTTTTTCACTCTCCTCTTTCACTTTCATCAAGAGGCGTTTTAGTTCCTCTTCACTTTCTGCCATAAGGGTGGTGTCATCTGCATATCTGAGGTTATTGATATTTCTCCTGACAATCTTGATTCCAGCTTGTGCTTCATCCAGCCCAGCATTGCTCATGATGTACTCTGCATATAAGTTAAATAAGCAGGATGACAATATACAGCCTTGACATACTCCTTTTCCTATTTGAAACCAGTCTTTTGTTCCATGTCCAGTTCTAACTGTTGCTTCCTGACCTGCATACAGGTTTCTCAAGAGGTAGGTCAGGTGGTCTGGTATTCCCATCTCTTGAAGAATTTTCCGCAGTTTATTGTGATGCACACAGTCAAAGGCTTTGGCATAGTCAGTAAAGCAGGCTTATGAAGCTGCCGCCTGATACTGACACTTGGTAGTATGTATAACTTACATACATAGTAAATAGTACATAGTACCTACATAGTAGGCGTAGTATGACTTTTCCTCTATGTATCTATCTATTGATGAGGCTCATATTCTTTTAGTATTAATCAGTACAGCTGACTTCCAATCAGTTAGCTTCGGTCTAATCCGAAAAAGAATAATAAACCTAATATCAGCCCTCCTAACCAATCTTACACTAGCCACACTACTAGTTATTATCACGTTCTGACTCCCCCAACTAAATACATACTCAGAAAAAACAAGCCCATGTGAATGCAGATTTGATCCTATAGGATCAGCCCACCTTCCTTTCTCCATAAAATTTTTTTATGGAGAAATGTTTTTCTGGAACTGTCTTGCTTTTTCGATGATCCAGCGGATGTTGGGAATTTGATCTCTGGTTCCTCTGCCTTTTCTAAAACCAACTTGAACATCTGGAAGTTCACGGTTCACATACTGCTGAAGCCTGGCTTGGAGAATTTTGAGCATGACTTTACTAGCGTGTGAGATGAGCGCAATTGTGCGGTAGTTCACTGCCCCAGTGACTCATAATCCAGCTGAATTGGAAGACTATAAATCAAAAGGGTAAAGAAACACGACAGTTTTCCAGCTTCCCTGAAATGGGTCTTCAGTGTGCGCCTTCCTTATCTGGTTGAAATCAGTGTGACTAACCAAAAGTGTCTAAATTAAAGTACAAAAGCAAATAGTTAATTTCTGCCTTGCTCAGCCCATTTTAAATTGAGTTGAGTGGTAATTAAGTGGTATAATTCTAGGACAGAGATCATTACCCATTCTTAGGAAAGGCACATTCCTGTAGGAATAACCACAGGATTCCATGTCCACAAGTCGCACGGACCCTCTTTTTAAAGCACAGACTACAGGAATCTGAACAGCCACGTGGTGTGCAGTGCCCATTGGAGGAGGACCCGCCTTCCCTGGGCAGTAGGTTCCAAGAAAGGGGCTTCTCTCACAGACAGGCAGCAGGTCTTTTGATGCTAAGTGTGCCTGACAGAATCCTCTTTTGCATCCCTTAAGCCTGATCTTTAAATTAGTTGTTTTGTGAATCTATCAGTCTGGATAAATGCAGCAACCTGCCTCAGAGGTTGGTAAGGTGATCTGTTTATCACTGGGTACCGACAGATCTTGACTACATGGAGCAAGCTGGGTATCTTCCTCTCCACCTATCCATCATCCCCTAAGCGCCAACACACCCTATTGGAAAGGAAGAGTCTGCCGAGACATCTGCTAGAATTACATTGTACTTCATCTTACTTTGGAAGTAATGAGATCGTTTAATGTGAAACGTAATTTAAAAGTGCAATGGGGCTTTTTTCTTCTCCCCTCCCTTGGTAATAGCTTCAGATTCTTGTGTGGCTTGACTGACACATGAGTAACAAGGGCGGAATGAAACCTATTCCTTTCAGAAAATGAGTGTCCGCGGAGAGAGCAGGACGGAAAGCAGCCATGGGGTGGGTCTTTGAAGATTTTGTCTCTGCCTCCAGCTCATCTCCGGAGAAGGCAATGGCACCCCACTCCAGTACTCTTGCCTGGAAAATCCCATGGACGGAGGAGCCTGGTGGGCTGCAGTCCATGGGGTCACGAACAGTCAGACACGACTGAGCGACTTCGCTTTCACTTTTCACTTTCATGCATTGGAGAAGGAAATGGCAACCCACTCCAGTGTTCTTGCCTGGAGAATCCCAGGGATGCGGGAGCTTGGTGGGCTGCCGTCTGTGGGGTCTCACAGAGTCGGACACGACTGAAGTGACTTAGCAGCAGCAGCAGCCAGCTCATCTCCCAACTTGTCCACGATTCCTGACTGCGCTCCACACAAAGCCTGGTTCACAGTGAAGAGAAGACTTCAAAAACATGCATATTAGGCTACCTCCAAAGTGAGACACGAAGAAACAGCTCAAACCATATTCCCTTCCCTTTTCCTCCACTCACCTGCTTTAGAAAATGATACTCTGTCCTTCCAGGATATAAAAACAGAGCAGCTGATTCAGATCAAAGATGCCAGGTCCATTAGCAGTTTCCAGTGTATTTGTTACGCCTTGAGGGGTGTAACATGGGAAATTATTAGCACTGGGTGAGGCTGGAAATGTAGTCTTCTGGAAGAATTTCACAGTCAAGGTGAAGTCCCATAAGGCAGCTAATAGTTTTAGATTCACACGTTTAAGAAGAAAAGTGGTAATTGTATGAAAAATGTTACCAAAGCTCAAAAAACAGAGGTAAAACATCTCAGTCTTTGGGAGGAATGATACAAGATGTGAGATTTGTTACCAGTGTTACCTGTAGGCATCAATAACAACATCCTGTGTTGCCATAATTTAAATATATGATCAATATGAAAATCAGTACAGTCAAAAAAGAGAGGTAGAGATACAAATGCTAGTTATGTTAACAGACTAGAAGGTGATGGCGCCAGGAAATTGGATTTGTGCTTGCTTCATTATTATTACTACTTCTGAGGGTGTTTATTCAACCCTGAAAACCATGAAGTAGAGGCAGGTGAAGAGTTACATATCTTTTAATTGGCTTCTGCAGGAACTAGCCATGCAACCCTGAGCTAGTCACTTCACATCTCTTAGTAATGGTTAGTAGTTCAGTTAGTCGTGTCCGACTCTTTGCAACCCCATGGACTGCAGTAAGCCAGGCCTCCCTGTCCATCACCAACTCCTGGAGTTTACTCAAATTCACGTCCATTGAGCTGGTGATGCCATCCAACCATCTCATTCTCTGTCGTCCCCATCTCCTCCTGCCTTCAATCTTTCCCAGCATCAGGGTCTTTCCCACTGAGTCAGTTCTTCGCATTAGGTGGCCAAAGTATTGGAGTTTCCGCTTCAGCATTAGTCCTTCCAATGAATATTCAGGGCTGATTTCCTTTAGGATGGACTGGTTGAATCTCTTTGCTGTCCAAGGGACTCTCAAGAGTCTTCTCCAACACCACAGTTCAAAAGCATCAATTCTATGGCGCTCAGCCTTCTTTATAGTCCAATTCCCACATCCATACATAGCTACTGGAAAAACCATAGCTTTGACTAGACAGACCTTTGTTGGCAAAGTAATGTCTCTGGCTGCAGTCACCATCTGCAGGGATTTTGGAGTAGAAAACAACAAAGTCTATCACTATTTCCTCCGTTTCCCCATCTATTTGCCATGAAGTGATGGGACCAGATGCCATGATCTTAGTTTTCTGAATGTTGAGTTTTAAGCCAACTTTTTCACTCTCCTCTCTTTCATCAAGAGGCTCTTTAGTTCTTCTTTGCTTTCTGCCATAAGGGTGGTGTCATCTGCATATCTGAGGTTATTGATATTTCTCCTGACAGTCTTGATTCCAGCTTGTGCTTCATCTAGTCCAGCATTTCTCATGATGTACTCTGCATATAAGTTAAATAAGCAGAGTGACTATATACAACCTTGACATACTCATTTCCCTATTTGGAACTACTCTGTTGTTCCAAGTCCAGTTCTAACTGTTGCCTCCTGACCTGCATACAGATTTCTCAGGAGCCAGGGAAGGTGGTCTGGTATTCCCATCTCTTTAAGAATTTTCCACAGTTTGTTGTGGTCCACATAGTCAAAGGCTTTGGCACAGTCAATAAAGCAGAAGTAGATGTTTTTCTGGAACTCTCTTGCTTTTTTGATAATC
Organism: Bos indicus x Bos taurus; assembly: GCF_003369695.1. Lineage (NCBI taxonomy): Eukaryota > Metazoa > Chordata > Mammalia > Artiodactyla > Bovidae > Bos > Bos indicus x Bos taurus. The sequence continues at coordinate 14,849,675 of NC_040096.1, read as the reverse complement.
CAGCGGATGTTGGCAATTTGATCTCTGGTTCCTCTGCCTTTCCTAAAACTAGCTTGAACATCTGGAAGTTCACAGTCAACAAACATACTGTTGAAGCCTGACTTGGAGAATTTTGAGCATTATTTTGCTAGCATGTGAGATGAGGGCAACTGTGTGGTAGTTTGAGCATTCTTTGGCATTGCCTTTCTTTGGGATTGGAATGAAAACTGACCTTTTCCAGTCCTGTGGCCACTGCTGAGTTTTCCAAATTTGCTGGCCTATTGAGTGCAGCACTTTCACAGCATCATCTTTTAGGATTTGGAATAGCTCAACTGGAATTCCATCACCTCTGCTAGCTTTGTTTGTAGTGATGCTTCCCAAGGCGCACTTGACTTCACATTCCAGGATGTCTGGCTCTAGGTGAGTGATCACACCATTGTAATTATCTGGGTCATGAAGATCTTTTTTGTACAGTTCTTCTGTGTATTCTTGACACCTCTTCTTAATATCTTCTGCTTCTGTTAGGTCCATGTGATTTCTGTCCTTTATTGAGCCCATCTTTGCATGAAATATTCCCTTGGTATCTCTAATTTTCTTGAAGAAATCTTTAGTCTTTCCCATTCTGTTGTTTTCCTCTATTTCTTTGCACTGATCACTGAGAAAGGCTTTCTTATCTCTCCTTGCTATTCTTTGGAACTCTGCATTCAAATGGGTATATCTTTCCTTTTATCCTTTACCTTTCAATTCTCTTCTTTTCTCAGCTATTTGTAAGGCCTCCTCAGACAACCATTGTGCCTTTTTGCATTTCTTTTTCTTGGGGATGGTCTTGATCCCTGCCTCCTGTACAACATCATGAACCTCCATCTATAGTTCTTCAGGCACTCTGTCTATCAGATCTAATCCCTTGAATCTATTTCTCACTTCCTCTGAATAATCTTAAGGGATTTGATTTAGGTCATACCTAAATGGTCTAGCAGTTTTCCCTACTTTCTTCAATTTAAGTCTGAATTTGGCAATAAGAAGTTTATGATCTGAGCCACAGTCAGCTCCTGGTCTTGTTTTTGCTGACTCTATAGAGCTTCTCCATCTTTGGCTGCAAAGAATATAATCAATCTGATTTCAGTGTTGGCCATCTGGTGATGTCCATGTGTAGAGTCACCTCTCTTGACCTCATTTTTTCTCATCTACAAAAGGAAGCTATTGCTAGTGAATTACTTATCCTTATATAAAGCACCTGGTATATGTATTTTTTTAAAAGCTCATTAGGTACTCTTCAAAGGTATTTAAAAATGTCCAGTAGAGCCTTTTCTGCCTGGTCCACAAACCAATAACACCCTCAAGACCTAAAGCTCACCAGCAAGGCAGACTCTCACCCATTACTTCATACCTACCTCATTGGAATACGTGTTTTAACAGGAGTCAGGTGATTCATATTGCTCTTAAAATCCTAATTTGCATGCAGCATATCTGGGGTAGGATCTGAGGCTCTGCCCTTCCTAGTAAGCTCCCAGGTTATGCCTATACCGCTGATCTAAGGGCAACAATTTGGTTAGTAAGGTCTAAAGCAGGGGTACCCAACTTCCAGAGTCTAATGATTGATGATCTGAAGTAGAGCTGATGTAATAACAGAAATAAAATGCACAATAAATGTAATGCCCTTAACTTATCCTGAAACCATCCCCCTAACCTGGTCCGTGGAAAAACTGTCTTCCATAAAACCAGTCCCTGTTGCCAAAAAGGTTGGGGACCACTGGTCTAAAGAATGTCTACCACATTGGAGATACCTAGTAAAATAATCTAGAGCACTGTTCTCAAACTGGGTGCCTCAGGATCACCTGGAGGGTTGTTAAACCACAGATGAATAGGCCCCACTTCCAGAGCTTCTGAGTCAGTAGATCTGGGTAGCACCCATAATTTGTCTTTTTAACAAGTTCCCAGGTGATACTGATGCAGCTGTCCAGGGATCACCTTTTGAGTAGTAGTGGTCTCCAGACTTAAGTGGAAAATAAAAGATTAAATATTACAAGAACAGGAAAACAGGATGTTAGTACAGCATGATTTTTAATTATAATGTACATGTTAAAACCTACAATGTACAACAGAGATTACTTGAAGGATGTACAGGTTAAAATCTAAAATGTACAATGCAGATTGCTTAAAGGAATCGTGTGTGCGTGCTCAGTTGCTTCAGTCTTATCTGACTCTTTGCAACCCCATGGACTGTAGCCCGCCAGGCTCCTCTGTCCATGGGATTCTCCAGGCAAGAATTCTGCAGTGGGTTGCTATGTCCTCCTCTAGGGCATCTTCCTGACCCAAGGACCAAACCCGCGTCTACCAGCAACAGCAGGCGGTTCTTTACCACTAGCGCCACCTGGGAAGCCCTAAGGAGTCGATACGAAAGAGGAATTTGCGGATTTCTCTATTTGCCAGATTTAATTGACAATAAAAGATTACCCCCCTTAAAACCACCCCTTTCTTCCTAGGCTCCAGTTCCAGAAGCAGCAGCTCTTCTAAGCCATTGACCTTTTCCAGTTACACAAAGTGACTACTGGCTTTTAGAGATAAGCACGTGGATTTGAATGGAAAAGGGGAGTTTAAGAAACACAGGAGGGTGCAATGACTAAAAATACAGGCATAAATGACCAAGTGAGTGAGCATATTAAAGCTGGATATCCTCAGATTTAGCAAGGTGGATATGTCCATATACTCACCATTTTTTGTTTATTTATGTTCCAGTGTGGTCCTAAAAGTTTTTAAAATATTTTGAAAATGGATCCTGGCTTTATTAACCTCAAGGTGTTGAGCTGGGGAATATTAAGTCTCCATAGTGCAGGAAGTACAGTACTGAGTCTCCACTGTTTCCCTTTGTTGCTGGTGGAACTATAAGCTAGGCTCTGTCCTTTACAGAGAAGCAGCTGTCTCCACTGGGCACATAATCATATATGCCTGGCAGATTAGATCCCACAGCCATAGCCTTTCAACGTAAATGCCCTCAGATTTAAGAAGGCTGTAATACCCGCTGACTCCAGCCCAGGTTTATTTCAAAGGGCAGTTATCCCATCTCCTGAAAAAGAGCTGATGCTTCAGAATTGGGGGAACAAATGCAAAATATAATAGTCATAATAATTTTTAAATTGTATACAATATAATGGAATATTCCTAATATGAGATATTCACTGTAGTTATGTAGATGATAACAGATTGTCCACAACTGCCCAGAGTTTAGTCAATAGAACATTACATAGCCATTAAAAATTATGTCTGTGAATACCAAGTGATAATTATTGCATTATGGCAACAAACATTTTTGAGGTTAAGTTAAAAGAGAAAACAATGAAACAGCACCACATCTAGAGCTTAATTACTGCTGTATTTTTTAAATTCGATAACCTAGAAACACCTGAAAGAAAACATCACAAAATTAGGCATTTTGTGTTTGCAGGACTCTTTTAAATTTTGCTCTTTTCCCCTTAATCACTGTTTAATGTAAGTGTGCACTAAGTTTATCATGACAAAATGAACCATTTTTAAAATTATGGCTTTTAAAATTATGTGCTGATAACATGAAAAGTAAAAAGGAAGATAAGAAATTATAACTCTCTAATTACAGTTATGCTAAAATATCTACTTGTTAAAAATAGAAGTCAAGGCATTAGCAGTGTTGCTTTTATGAGGATTTAGAGCAACGGGGCTGGGGAGCGGGTGGCGGGGGGGGAGGTTCTCTAATTCCCAAATGTATTCAGTGGGGTTTTCAAAAGAAACAAATGCAAAATATGAGAAAATGAGTGTCAGCACCTTTGCCGTTCATAGGCACAGGAGACTTCTCAAAGAAGCTCCTGAAATTTGGGGGAATCCATCTTAAAATGAAATGAAACAACAGCTTGCTCTTGACATTTTTTTCTCCCATTGAAGAGCTTGGAGGACAGATTCCGGCCTCACTCCGCCACCCCATGCCTGATCCTGGTCTCCCACAAGGGGTCAATGTAGCCGGGAGTTTTCTGCTCTCCTTACTTGGATGAGAGCCCAGTGGAGGCTCATGCCCTACCTCTCAGGACCTCAGGGGAGGTAAAGCAGAATCCTATAAACCAGAATCCAGGGGAGGTCACCACATCTGTAAACTAGAATCCAGTCCCTGGCAGCCTCACTCCCATAGGTGTTGGCTAGCACGACTTTGTGCCCATCAGCTATATGGGCTACACACATACCAGTTCTATATGTACCATCAGCTATATAAATACCAACTTCATGTAACCACGAGTGCCCACAGATTTGGGACTCAGGACACACTTGCATGCAGAGAGCAATAATCCTATTTGTAACCAGCATGCCCAAGGAGGGCCATGTATCTGTCAATCAGGGTCCCATCTTGTGATGCTGTGCAGAATCTCAGTGGAAAACAAAAAGTCCTTTCACCCTGAGTCCTGAGGTCCTAGGAATTTTGCCAGTAAACTTGGGGAAATTGAACTCTTTTTCATGTTGTGAGCCCCGTCAAGATGTTAAAGTGTGTTCATGCTGATCTCCAAATAATGTTCCAAATAATGACAAACCATCCCCCTAGAGTACACAAGAGGACTCAGGAATTCATTTGTTCATTCACTCCATTCATTCAACGGCTACTTGAGGACCTTCTGTACGCAAACAGTGTGCCAGGTTACAGGTAAGTGATGCATGCGACAGCAGCCACTCTTAACGAGCTGGAGCAGATTCAGAGACAGAAGTAAGGAGGCAGGCTCATGGAACGTGTGGAGGCACTCCCTGCTGTCAGCATGGGGAGCAGAAGAACAAGGGGCTCTCTGGGAGAACTGGGGTCTCAGCTGACCAGGGACACACAGGGGGAAGTCAACCTGGCAAAGGTGACGGCAAGTGGGGGAGTGGAAAGGGGAAGAACCTTCTAGAAAGAAGAACAGCCAGGACAAGAGCGAAGGGATGAGAGAGTTCTAGGAGAATAAACAGGACGGGGAGGGGAAGGGACAGGGATTTTCAAGGGCGTCATAAGCCATGTTGTCTTGGTAACACCCTTCAAAGCTACCTGCCTCCCCCACCTGCTAATCTTAGGGAAGGAGGAGGGAGCTGATGACAATCGGAGCCCAGGTCACAACTGGACCAGTGTCACTGGTTACGGGCCTTTCCTTGTGAATGCAGTGAGCTTGAAAATGTCCAGCCTCCCATCATATTCTCTTGGGTTTGACTGTTTGCCTTCCTTTCATTGGCCTCTTTTTCTCCAGGACTCCTTTCTTGTCAGAGCATCTGGTTCCTATGGAATGTCTGGAGCTATCTCTTACTCTGGAAGGTCCTGCCCTGTGGAGGCCATGTGGTAACTAAGGTAGCACCCAAGAGAAGGGAGGCAACCTCCAGACCCTTAAAACTGCCTACTCTCAGCTCAAGGTCCTTTGACTGATGGCTGTGACCTCAACATGATAGCTACAAATGTCTGTTCATCAGATAATGTATAAAACGGGATGCTTAAAAGGTTGCAAAGACTGTCAATGTAAAAAATAGGGTCTATGGAATATGAATATACAAAATGGTAAGATTGCTTAGGCTTCTCTGGGAAAGTGATTGAGACACTGAGGTCACATCGGAACCTAGTTCAAAGCAGATGTCTAGTATAAGCTCCTTCCTTTCATCTCCTTCATTCCTCTGAGCCCTAGAGTTCACAAAAACATGGCCAGTTAAAGTCAGCTGTGAAAATCCACAAAAGGAGCCCTATAGAGAACAACAAGCATAAAATGTTTTAAGGGGGAACAAAAGATCATTGTACCCTGAACACACAGTCAGGGACAATTTTCTGTTAGGCATTGTGCAAAGAAACCACTTTGCTCTTGGGAAGTTGTCTGTCCACTGGTGAGAGGAGTCCACCCAAATGACACAATTTATGATTCAAACTACATGCAGAGGAAGAGCAAAGGGATGGAGCTACTGAAACAGGCGCCATCCCTCCCAGCTGGGAAAGCTATGGATGGTTTTGTGGAGGAGGGGGGCATTTGGGAGAGTGATAAGGTTTGGATTCCAGAGTAATAGAAAGACCCAAGGCAGGGAGGAAGGAAACACAGGAAAGAGAAAAGTTCAGTTGGGTTGCCCATGAAATGAACCAGATGTTAGAACCAAAGGAAGGCAGGTTGGAAAGTCCCACTGGGATAAGGGGATGTCAGGTTTAGAGGGCGCCCGCTTTCTGCTGACTCCAGGAATTCCATCCTGCCTGGCTGGGGTCTCTGGGGACACTGGGTCAGGATGGAACATGGGGAGTGAGTACAGTTGACAAGAGACACTTGTGACCACCAGCGGCACATATTCTCACTTTTGTGTGAAATGACACATGGAGCCTGGGAGCACTCCATGACACTGAAGCCCCCGGCCAAGCCTCGCACCAACCTCACTTGAGTAATTGCCCTGTTTCCAGCCTTGGTAACCACGTACTTGGCCCCCTCTCTGCTCATCACATTTCAGAAAACCACTGCCACTCTCCCCAGGGCTGACCTAGGGACATGGTCAGCCTAGAGACATCCCAGGCAGCATGGTCAAAAGACACAGTCAGGATCCAGGACACCGACAGAGCAGCCTGGGATGACTGACGACAAAAGGCAGCCACGCTCCTGGCCTGTGCTTGGCAGATTCAGGGCAACAGCTGTGGAAAAGCAGCACGTGCTTCATTTCTGCCTATTCCGCATGGCCTCCGAGCCCTCTGCTGCTGAGAAGAGTGCAGAGTATCCCATGTGAGCCTCTCGTGAGCCACGATACTGCTTTTCCTGAAGGCCCTTTCATTACAGCACGTTTCCATGTCTCAGTGTTTACTGCCCTTCCATCCTAACTTGCCCATGGCCAACAGCTGTCATAGTCATCCATGTAGACAAACTTGGAGTACCCTCTCTCCTCTCCCAGCCCCCAGATGTCCTGTCAATCCTCTCCACGTCTGTATCCCATATGGTGGAAGGAACACCCTCCACGAGGAGGAGCAGTCAACAACTCAAATGATGAGACAGAGTTCCAATTGAATGCCTTGTTAAACACATATGATCAACCCCAAATAAAACGATGCACTGCTGATAAGGAACCACTGGCCCCAAGGGGATGATCCCTGGGAAAAACACATTCTGTAACCAAATCTCTGACATATGCAATAAGGAGGCACCCCGTTTTAAATATGAGCCAATAACATATAACAGTGAGCAGGATATTGAGGAAAATCAGCATTATTATTACTGGTAGATTTAAATCATGCTCACAAAAAAACTCAAATTTTTTACATATTTACAAAAGGCAGATTTATTTACATATTTACATTATGTAAATAAAATAGGGCATTTGCTTTCGACAGAAACAATGATGATTGAGATCATAGGATAGTCAATAAAATCCTCTTAAGCCATAATTACACTGAAGAGCACTCGTGCCAAACCAGTCTTGAGCACAGTCTGTATCTCCATCTCGGTCTCCTCTGGAGGTCCTTTGCTTATGGCCACCAGTCAAGTTCTACCTCATTACAGAGATGAAAGGCAGGGACCTCTTCCTCCAAGAAGACCTCCTTACAACTCAGACAAGAGAAAGCTCTATCCCTTTATGCTCCTGGAATGCCTTTACAGCCTACTATATTGTGGGCTATAATACACGTGTCTTCTTTGCCCTGTTCAGCTGGGAGTCCCTTACTGGGAGAGAGGACACCTTGATCATTTTGTCCACTCTACAGTAGCTATCTTGATGTCTTTCAAAGACTAGTCCTTTCATAAAAGTGTTTTAATTGAAAAATACATGTCTGATGTTAAACCAAGCAGAATAATGAAGAATAAATGGAACCTTGAGAAAATGACTGATGGTGCCTTATCTAAAGTTGGATGCACAGAAAAGGCTAATAAAATTTAAACCTGAAAAACAACAGAAAGAAGAAATGTCTTTCTTAGGACAGCATTCCATTGTATGGCTCGGCCATACTTTAATCAACCTCTAATTACTGAACACATGCAGTACTGGGATTTTTTTTTCCATTAATAAAGAATCATACAATGAGCAAAAATGAACTATCAATTTTGTGGGTATAATTATTACTTTAGAATAAACTACTGGAAGGCAGTTTGACCCATAAATGTGCATATGTGTGTTTAAGACTTTATATGAATTGATACTTCTAAGTGGGAATTCTAATGTTTCATAAATAGGTGTAACCTTTGCATGTGTTTTCTGTTAGCTGTGCTCAGTTCAAGTTAAGGAATTCCCCTTCCTTCATAGTTACAGTTTGGCTCTTGAATTTGTGCTGGATTTTACCCAGTGTGTGTCGTCTGCTCCTTTTCTAGGCCTTCACTCTGTTGGGCCCCTGGATCCGCATGCTCTGTGTGAGGAAGGGGGCTTGCTGGCCGTCTGGTGATTGGCTGGGTTCAGCCAGTGCAGGGACCTTTAAGAAAGCTAACGAGGTGTTGGTGGGGGAGAAGGGAGAAGCTCAGCACATCCACTCTCCCGGCCTCCTCACTATTGTCTTGTCAGTAGGTGCATTTCTCTAAGAAGGACCACAGCTTTGGTTAGATGCCCCCACTGCACAGTTTTTGGAAAATATTCCCTCCTCTTGCCCTTCAAGCTTTGGGCAGCAGGGAATATGCAGGGAGCATCTCTCCACTCTTACTAATCCCGGGGTGTTACACCTTGCTTTGTGGACTCCTGCAACCCAACCCACATCTCTACAGAGACCCTTCCTTAAACTCTCCCACTCACCCTTCTGAGTGTTCCAACTACTACTTGACAGGCTTGGACTGACATAGTAACTGGTACCAGGAGTAGTTCAGAGGCCGTGTGGCAGCACACAACCTTTAGAGATAACATGGATACGATTTCTAAAATTAACAATGGTGTCTTTTGTGAAAATGCAAATATTTTAACCCACAATGCCTGTGACAATGGCTAATTTGATGATGGATCTCCTAGAAATTAAATAAATGGACAGCTTATCAGGTGTACTGAACATTCTGGTTCTAGTGGGCAGAATCCTAATATAAATCACTATCATGGGTTTCTATCACCTCACATACATTTTTTAGTCTTAAACTGGTTTACAGACCCAGAGTAGGTTTTATCCTTTGAGGAAGAACACTGCAGTGCGGCCACAGGTATATGCTATGAATTTTCCTCTAGGCCTTCCCCAGAAGGAAGAAAATGTTCAGGAAAAGGAATACCTAGACCTTCCAAAGGTTATTAGATTCTGTCTGTGAACTAATGTCAGGCTCTGGGGATTGACAAGTGGCCCATGCTGGCAGTTCAGAGTGGTGACTTATGTAAATTAGATGATGCATAGAGTTTCGGAGTGACTCCACCTCTCCATTAGTCTAGTGGGACTCATCATGGTTTATTTGTCCAGTTCCAACATGTAGAGGTCCAAAGACTTGAGAAATACAGAAGTGGTAACTCTTAACACAGCCCCATTTAACAAATTATTTGGCTTATAAAAAAAACCAGATGGCATTCCAACACAACTGTAGATAATTGTTTCTCCTAAACTCAGAGAGTAAGAGAAATGTAAGTAAAACTAAGACAGGCCCACTCTCAGCTAAAGAGCCAAAAGAATTCCCTTAAAGAAAAACAATGAAACAGACCTATCCAGTCTAACAGACACCATGTTTGAAAAGGAGGCAGTGAACATACTGAAGGAATTAAGAAAGGCTATTGACAGATTACTCAAAAAAGAACTAAAAATGATAAGGAGAAGCCAAGAAAAATTAGAAAATTCATTAGCCGAGATAAAAGCTGAGCCAAAGGCAATGAACAGAAGAATGAATAATGCAGAAGAAATATTAAGTGATTGGCAAGATAGAATAATGGAAATTATCCAATCAGAACAACAGAAAGCCAAATTGAGGGGGGGTGGGAATGAAAGCAGCATAAGAGACCTATGAGACAGTATAAAGTGTGCTGATCTACACATAATCGGGGTTACAGAGGAGAAGAAAGAAAAAGGGGACTGATTATGTATTTGAAGAAATTATGGCTAAAAACGTCTCAAACCTAGAGAAGGAAACATATATCCAGATACAGGAAGCAAAGAGGGTCCCAAGTGAGATAAACCCAAACAGACATACCCTAAGATATAATAAAAATGGCAAAAGTTAAAGCTTGCGAAGGTTCTAAAGGCAGCATGAAAAATAGAGTTAATTACAAAAGAACCCCCATAAGTCTATCATCTGATTTCTCTATAGATACATTGCAGGCCAGAATGGAGTGGCAAAATATTAATATATTCAAAATCTTGGAAAGGAAAAATCTGCAATCTAGAACATTCTGCCCAGAAAGATCATATAGAGTAGGAGAGATGAAGAGTTTCTCAGATAGGCAAAAATAAAGGAATAGAGCAACACTAAACTGACCCTAAGAGAAGCATTGAAAGGTCTTCTCTAAATAGAAAAGAAAGCAAAAAGATATAGGAAAGAGAAAATCACAATAAGAAAGTAAATCACTTATATAAGTGAGTATACAGATCAAAAAGAAAATAATCTATTTGTGAAAGATGGTAAACACAAGGAAAAATGAAATGATAAACATGAAGATGTAAAAGAGGACCTCAAAAGTATAAAACGGGAGTAGTAAGAAAATATAATTCTTTTTATTTTTTACAATGTTTTTGAGTCTATATGACCATCAAAGTAAGCAGATATAGGAAGAGGTTAACAGACTTGAAAAACAGGGTAATCACAAATCAAAATATAATAATAGATTCACAAAAATAAAAAAGAGAACACAAGCATAAAATAAAAGGAAATTATCAAGCTGCAAAAAGAGAAACAAAAAAAAACAAAGAAGAAATGGAATCAACTGGACATTTAAAATGACAATAAATACATATTTATCAAAAAGTATCTTAAATATCGGTGGACTGAATATAATAAAAAGATATAGTGGCATATTGTATTTAAAAAATAAACTAAGAGCCTCTAAAATGCTACCTACAAAAGACTCATTTTAGGGCAAAGGGCACACTAAGACTGAAAGTGAGGGTATAGAAAATGATATTTCATGCAAATGGTAAGAAAATGGGGGTCACAAGACATATCAGATGAAATAGGCTTTAAAAGAAAGGCCATAAAGAAGGGCACTATATAATGAAAGAAGGATCAGTATAAGAAGAGGATTTTACACTTGTCACCATAGGTGTACCTAATAAGGATCACACAAATATATAAAATAAACACTAACAGACATAAAGGGACTTCCCTATAGCTCGGATGGTAAAGAATCTGCCTACAATGCACGAGACCTGGGTTCAGTCCCTAGGTCAGGAAAATCCCCTGGAGAGGGCAATGGCAACCCACTCCAGTATTCTTGCCTGGATATTCCATGGACAGAGGAGCCTGGTGGTCTAGTCCATGGGGTTGCAAAGAGTTGGACATGACCAAGCAACCAAGACAAGCAGTGCCAGCTGGGTGGGCGGCCATCTATGGGGTCACAAAAGAGCTGTGCACAACTTGGTAATAGACTAATACATACAGGGAGAAATTGACAGGAATACAATAATGCTATGAAACTGAAAGATATGAGAAAAAACAATAATATGGAGACTAAAAAAAAAAAGAATCAGTGATTAAATCAAAGAAGAAATTCAGAACTACTCAAGACAATGAAAATATGACTATACAAAATCTATGGGATACAGTAAAAGCAGTTTTTAGACGGAACTCCATAATGATAGAGGTTTTCCTTAAAAAAAAAAGAAAGAAAGAAAAAAAAGAAAATCTCAAATAAACCATCTAACCTCCTACTTAAAAGAATTAGGAAAAAACAAAAACAAAATCTCAAGTCAGCAGATGGAAGGAACTAGTAAAGGTCATAGAGAAAATAGAGATTTTTTTTATGAAGAAGAATTAATCAAACCAAGAGCTTGTTCTTTAAAAGGATAAACAACATTGACAAACCTCTGGTCAGGCTCACCAAGAACAAAAGCGAGAGAACCCACATAAGCAAAAGAAATGAAAAAGGAAACATAATAACCAATACCACAAAAATACAAAAAAATAAGGGAATATTATGAACAATTCAGTTCGGTCACTCAGTCATGTCCAACTCTTTGTGACCCCATGAATTGCAGAACGCCAGGCCTCCCTGTCCATTACCAACTCTTGGAGTTCACTCAAACTCACATCCATCAAGTTGGTGATGTCATCCAGCCATCTCATCCTCTGTCATCCCCTTCTCCTCCTGCCCCCAATCCCTCCCAGCATCAGGGTCTTTTCCAGTGAGTCAACTGTTCCCACGAGGTGGCCAAAGTATTGGTATTTCAGCTTTAACATCAGTCTTTCCAATGAACACCCAGGACTGATCTCCTTTAGGATGGACTGCTTGGATCTCCTTGCAGTCCAGGGGACTCTCAAGAGTCTTCTCCAGCACCACAGTTCAAAAGCATCAGTTCTTCGGCTCTCAGCCTTCTTCACAGTCCAACTCTCACATCCATACATGACCACTGGAAAAACCATAGCCTTGACTAGACGAACCTTTGTTGGCAAAGTAATGTCTCTGCTTTTGAATATGCTATCTAGGTTGGTCATAACTTTACTTCCAAGGAGTAGGCGTCTTTTAATTTCATGGCTGCAATCACCATCTGCAGTGATTTTGGAGCCCCCCCAAAAATAAAGTCTGACACTGTTTCCACTGTTTCCCCATTTTTTTCCCATGAAGTGATGGGCCCAGATGCCATGATCTTCGTTTTCTGAATGTTGAGCTTTAAGCCAACTTTTTCACTCTCCTCTTTCACTTTCATCAAGAGGCTTTTTAGTTCCTCTTCACTTTCTGCCATAAGGGTGGTATCATCTGCATATCTGAAGTGATTGATATTTCTCCCAGCAATCTTGATTCCAGCTTGTGCTTCTTCCAGCCCAGCATTTCTCATGATGTATTCCGCATAGAAGTTAAATAAGCAGGGTGACCATAAACAGCCTTGACTTACTCCTTTTCCTATTTGGAACCAGTCTGTTGTTCCATGTCCCGTTCTAACTGTTGCTTCCTGACCTGCATATAGGTTTCTCGAGAAGCAGAACAGGTGGTCTGGTATTCCCATCTCTTTCAGAATTTTCCACAGTTTATTGTGATGCACACAGTCAAAGGCTTTGGCATAGTCAATAAAGCAGAAATAGATGTTTTTCTGGAACTCTCTTCCTTTTTCCATGATCCAGCAGATGTTGGCAATTTGATCTCTGGTTCCTCTGCCTTTTCTAAAACCAGCTTGAACATCTGGAAGTTCATGGTTCATGCATTGCTGAAGCCTGGCTTGGAGAATTTTGAACATTACTTTACTAGTATGTGAGATGAGTGCAATTGTGCAATTATACACCAACAAATTCAACAATCTAGAAGAAATTAACAGGTTTCTAGAAACATACACCCTACCATAATTGAATCAAAAAGAAATAAATAATTGGAACAAATTGATCCTTAGAAATGAAATAGAATCTATTTTTTAAAAACCTCCATACAAACAAAAGTACAGGACCAGATGGCTTATTCTACCAAACATAAGAAAAACTCACATCAATCCTTCTTAAACTCCTCAAAAGGTTTTGAAGAAGGAACACTCACAAACACTCTATGAAGCCACCATCACCCTGATATCAAAACCAGACAAAGACACCACCACAGAAGAAAATTATAGGCCAATAACTGTGATGAATATAGATGCAAAAATTCTCAACAAAATATCAGCAAACCAAATCCAACAGCACATAAAAACATTCACACACCACAACCATTAGGATTTATCCCAAACTCACAAGGATGGTTCAAAATATGCAAAATCAATGTGATACACAACACTAAAAAAAGAAGATACAAAGCTACACGATCATCAAAATAGATACAGAAAAAGGGGCATAAAAGGACATATATCAACATAGTAAAAGCTATTTATGACAAACTCATAGCCAGTATAATTCTCAAGGGTGAAACACTGAAAACCTCCCAATTAAAATCTGGAATAAGACAAGGATGCCCACTCTCAGCACTTCAATTCAATATAGTATTGAAGTCCTCAGCACTATATGCAGATGGCCTATACTATATAAAGAAAACCCTAAAGACTCCACACAAAAACTACTAGAATTGGTAAATGAATTCAGCAAGGTAGCAGGATACACGATTAACTTACAGAAATCAGTTGCATTTCTTTTCACTGTAACAGTGAAATATCAGAAAGGGAATGGAAAAAAAAAAAAAAACTTTTAAAATTACACTAAAAACTACTCAGGAAACCTGACCAAGGAGGTGAAAGACTATGCTGAGAACTATAAATCATTAATAAAGGAAATTAAAGAGGATTCAAATAAATGGAAAGATATCCCATGCTCTTAAAGAATGAACACTGTTAAAATGACCATACTCCCAAAGCAATCTACAAATGTAATGCAATCCATATCAAATTACCCATGACCCTTTTAACAGGACTAGAACAAATAATCCTAAAACTTTTATAGACCCATAAAAGACCCAGAATTGTCAAAACAATCCTGAGGAAAAGTAGGGCAAGAGGCATAACCCTCCCAGACTTCAGACAATACAACAAAGCTACAGTAATCTGAACAGTGTGGTACTGGCACAACCCAGACATACGGATCAATGGAACAGAATGGAAAGCCCGGAAACAAACCACACACCTACAGTCAATCTTCAACTAAGGAGGCAAAAATAAAAAATAGGAACGAGACAGTCTCATCAGCAAGTGGTACTGGGGAAGTTGGACAGCTGCATATAAATCAATGAAGCCACAGCACACCTTCACACCATGCATGAAAATAAACTCAAACAAATGGCTTAAAGATTTAAACATAGGACATGACACCACAGAACTCCTAGAAGAGATCATAGGCAAAACATTCTCCAACATAAATTGTACCAATATTTCCTTCTATCAATCTCCCAAGGCAACAGAAATAATAACAAAAGTGAACAAACAGGACCTAATCAAACTTATATGCTTTTACACAGCAAAGGAAATCATAAACTAAATGAAAAGACAATCCACAGACTGGGAGAAAATATTTGCAAACAATGGGATTGGTGAAGGCTTCATTTCCAAAATATAAAAACAGCTCACACAACTCAAGAACAACAAAAACCAAACAACCCAATCAAAAAATTGGCAGACCTAAATAGACATTTCTCAAAATAAGACCTACAAATGGCCAATAGGCACATGAAAAGCTGTTCAACATTGTTAATCATCATAGAAATGTAAGTTAAAAATACAATGAGATACCATCTCACATCAGTCAAAATGACCATCATTAAATAAACTACAGATAATACATGCTGGAGAGGGTGTGGAGAAAAGATAAGCCTCCTGCACTATTCATGAGAATGTAAGTTGATGTAGCCACTATGAAAAACTGTATGAAGATTCCTCAAAAAAAAAATAAAAAGAGAGCTGCCATATGATCCAGCTATCCAACTCCTGGGCATATATCTGGAATATATAATTTAAAAAGATACATGTTCCCTTGTGTTCACTGCAGCACTATTTGCAATAGCCAAGGCATGGAAACAACCTGAATATCCATTAAAAGATGGATGGATAAAGAAGATGTGGTGCATACATATAATGGAATACTACTCAGCAATTGAATGAAATAATGCTACATGCAGCAACATGGATGGATGAAGAGATGATACTACTAAGTACAGTAAATCAGAAAAAGAAATACCATATTAAATTACTTACCTGGAATCTAAACTATGACACAAATGAACCTGTGAAACAGAAACAGAGTCACAGACACAGAAAACAGATTTGTGGTTGCCCAGGTGGGGGAGGATATAGGGGAGTGATGGACCGGGAGTTTGGAATTAGTATATGCCAACTATTACATATAGGAAGGACAAACAAGTTCCTGCTTTATAGTACAGGGAACTATATTCAGTATCCCATTATAAACCATCATGGAAAAGAATATAAAAAAGAATGTACTTATGTGTACCACTGAGTCACTTTGCAGTAGAGCAGAAATCAGCACAACATTATAAATCAGCTATACTTCAACAAATAAATAAGAGCCCAAAACAAAACAAAGCCAGATGGCTGTGGAGAATAATTGTGTGTTATTGCAAACTTAATCAGGCAGTGATATCAATTTTAACTTTGGTTGCAAATATGGTGATTTACTAAGAAAATCAGCACACTGGCCACAGGAATGCAGCTTGACAAATGCTATTTCTCCAATTTCTATTGATAAAGATGATCAGGATGGATTTGCCTTCACATTGTCAACTCTCTTGCTCTTTTGTCAGAATATTATCCAGATGGATCTTGACCATTCAATATGCCACAGAACATAATGAAGGGCCATTATGGCAGGAATAGTGTACGAATTGTACATGGTGACAAAAACTGCCTATGGCGAATTGGGTGGTATCTAATTTCACCAAATCACAGAGTTGGACACAGAATGCTTGTTAAATGGAAATGATCTAATTGAGACCAGAGTCAAGTAAGTCCAGAAGGCACAAGTAGATGGCATGAATAGGCACATCCTTCTAATATTTCCCTGCTTTTCCATCTACTCACACTAATGGCCTCATTGGGAATTTTCAATCATCAGAGAAGGAAAAAATACGAGCACAGTTTATGCATAAATCTGCAGATATATAGTTCCACAGGGGGCAGGGTGGAGGCTGGCCTTGAAGGAAAAGAGATGACTTCATTTGGTCTGACACTGAGTAGTACCTCTTCCTGCCTACCTCTTCTGAAGAAGGAAAAGACCAGAAGTAAGGCTTGACATTAAGTCATTGGCAGTGGTTAACAACTAGGTGGCTGGTTAGGAACTCGAAAAGATCAGGATTGGAAACTTACTGATAAAGAAGCCTGGGCTAAAGATGTGCAGATGGACCTCTCAGCATGAACACAGAGAAGATAATCACTTCTTACAAAAATGCCACCCCCAGAGGGCATCACTATAGAGCAAGTCCTCAACTGTCAGTCAGACTGACAGTGGATGTCAGTCAACCTTTTCCCAGCCACCCAGTGCGTGCTCAATGGGCTCATGCCCAAATTAGCCATGGAGTCATGGTTGGAGGATCAACTCAAATGACTTTGCCAACCTACAACCAAGAATACTCTACCCAGCAAGGCTCTCATTCAGATTCAGTGGCGAGACCAAAAGTTTACAGATAAGCAAAAGCTAAGAGAATTCATCACAACCAAACCAGATTTACAACAAATGCTAAAAGAATTTCTCTAGGTGGGAAAGAGACCAGGAGCTTATAAGAACCTTGTACATTTATAGACTGCTGTACCAAAACCTCATGGGAACACCAAACCAAAAAAGTACAGTAAGTACACACAGAAGGAAAAACAACTCAAACTCAACACTATGTATGGTCATCAAATCAAGAAAGAACAAAATAAGACTAAAGATTTATAAAAACAAGCCCAAAACAATTAAGAAAATGTCAATATTGGTAATTATTAATACTTTAAACATAAATGGATTAAATGCTCCAACCAAAAGACATAGACTGGCTGAATGGATATAAAAACAAGACCATATATATGCTGTCTACTAGAAACTCACTTCAGATCTAGGGACATATATAGACTGAAAGTGAGGCGATGCAAAAAGGTATGCTGTGCAAATAGAAACCAAAAGAAAGCTGGAATAGCAATACTTATATTAGAAAAAAGTAGACTCTAAAATAAAGGCTGTTATCAGAGACAAAGGACACTACATAATGATCTAGGGATCAGTCCAAGATGATATAATAATTGTAAATATATGTGCACATGACATAGAAGCACCTCAGTATATAAAGCAAATTGCCGACACCTTATATATAGAAGGGGAAACCGACAGTATCACAGTAAGTGGGGAACATTAACACCACACTTACATGAATGGATAGATATCCAGGTAGAAAGTCATTAAGGAAACATAAGCCTTAAATGACACGTTAGACTGGACAGATTTAATGGATATTCATAGGAGATTTAATTTGAAACCAATAGAACACACATTCTTCACAAGTGCACATGAACATTCTCCAGGATAGAGCACATCTTGGGCTACAAGTTAAGCCTCAGCAAAAGTGAGTCAAGAAAACTGCAGTTAAGTAAATGGCAGTCACATCAAGCATCTTTTCCAACCACAGTGCTATGAGATTAGAAACCAATTACAAGAAAAAACTTAAAAAAAAAACCCACAAACATGTGGAGGCTAAAAAATATGCTACTAAAAACTGATGGATCGCTGAGGAAATCCAAGAGGAAATTTTAAAATACCTAGAGACAAGTGACAATGAAAACATGACAACGCAAAACCTATGGGGCACAGCAAAAGCAGTTCTGAGAGGGGAGTTCATTGCAATCCAATCTTACAGCAGGAAAGAAGACATCTCAAATAGACAACCTAAACTTACGTCTAAAGCAACTAGAGAGAGAAGAACAAATACCACCCAAACTTAGTAGAAGAAAAGAAACTACAAACACCAGAGCAGAGATAAATGAAGACAAAGAAAACAATAGCAAAGATCAATGAAACTGAAAGCGGGCTCTTTTAAAGCTTCAGTCTCATTTTTGCAGTGAAAGTTACAAACAATACACCATAAATTAATTGAAAGTTATAAACTTAATAAATGTCAGGTTCATAAAAAAATAAAAGCTGGTTCTTTGAGAAGATAAAATTGATAAACAGCCAGATTCATTAAGAAAAAAGGGAGAAGACACCAAATTAATAAAATTAGTAATGAAAAAGTAGTAGTAACTGACACCACAGAAATTCAAAGGATCATAAGACTACTACAAGCAACTATATGCCAATAAAATGGACAACCTGGAAGAAATGGACAAATTCTTAGAAAAGTACAACTTTCCAAGACTGAACCAGGAAGAAATAGAACATATAAACAGACTAATTACAAGTACTGAAAGTGAAACTGTGACTAAAAATTTGCTAATAAACAAAAGCACAGGACCAGGAGAATTCTATCAAACATCCAGAGAAGAATCAATGCCTTTCTGTTTGAAACTGTTACAAAAAAAACTACAGAGGAAGTAACACTCCAAATCTCATTCTATGAGGCAACTATTTCCCTGAAACCAAAACCAGACAAAGATATCACTTACAAAAAAGACAACTACAGGTCAATATCACTGATGAACATAGATGAAAATATCCTCAACAAAATACTAGCAATATGAATCCAACAATACATTAAAAGGATCAAGTGGGATTTATCCCAGGAATGAAAGGATTCTTCAGTATATGCAAATCAGTGTGATACACATTAACATACTTAAGAATAAAAACCATGTGATCAACTCAATGGATACAGAAAAGGCTTTTGACAAAATTCAACACCCATTTATGATTAAAAACAAACAAACAAAAAAAACTCTCCAGGAAGTGGACATAGAGGGAACTTACC
This sequence comes from Bos indicus x Bos taurus, assembly GCF_003369695.1. Lineage (NCBI taxonomy): Eukaryota > Metazoa > Chordata > Mammalia > Artiodactyla > Bovidae > Bos > Bos indicus x Bos taurus. Next base: position 14,830,325 of record NC_040096.1, on the reverse strand, counting down.
TCAACATAAAGTCCATGTATGACAAACCTACAGATAGCATAATACTCAATGGGGGAAGGTGGAAAGCATTTCCTCTAAAGTTAGGGGTAAGACAAGGATGTCCACTGTTGGCACTCTCATTCAACAGTCTTAAAAGCCCTAGCCATGGCAATCAAGAAATAAAGCAAATCCCAATTGGAGAAGTGGTGGTAAAACTGTCATGTTATGCCACTGACACTGTGCACAGGAAATCCTGAAGATGTTACTGGGAAACTATTAAAGCTCGTCAATGAATTCAGTAAATTTGTAAGACACAAAATTATTATACAGAAATCTCTTGCATTCCTATACACTAACAACAAAAGACCAGAAAGAGAAATTAAGGAAAAGTTAAGGAAACAGGAAAACAATTTACCATTGCATCAAAAAGAATAAAATATCTAGGAGCATGACTTAGCGACTAAACAACAAAACCTACCTAAGGAGGCAAAAGGTCTGTACTCAGAGAACTGATGTAAGAAATCAAAGATGACACAGACAGATGGTGAGATACATGTTCTTGGATTGGAAGAATACCCAAAGCAATCTACAGATTCAATGTTCAGTTCAGTTGCTCAGTCGTGTCCGACTCTTCGCGACCCCATGAATCGCAGCACGCCAGGCCTCCCTGTCCATCACCAACTCCCGGAGTTCACTCAGATTCAATGTAATCGCTATCAAATTACCAATGGTATTTTTCACAGAACTAGAACAAAAACATTTTTTTTTTTTACAATTTGTATGGAACATTGTCTGACTCTTTGTGACCCCGAGGACTATACAGCCCATGGAAATCTTCAGGCCAGAATACTGGAGTGGATAGCCTTTCCCATTTCCAGAAGATCTTCCCAACCCAGGGATCGAACCCAGTTCTCCCACATTGCAGGCAGATTTTTTACCAGCTGAGCCACAAGGGAAGCCCAAGAATACTGGAGTGGGCAGCCTATCCCTTCTCCAGCAACTCTTCCGGACCCAGGATTTGAACTGGGGTCTCCTGCACTGCAGGCAGATTCTTTACCAACTGAGCTATGAGGGAAGCCATGGAAACACTAAGGACCCCAAATAGCCAAAGCAATCTTAAGGAAAATGGCGCTGGAGGAATCAGGCCTCCTGGCTTCAGACTGTACCACAATAACTAAAACAGTATGGTACAAGTACAAAGACAGAAATATCAATCAGTGGGACAGGATAGGAAACCCAGAGATAAACCCACACCTATGGGCACCTAATCGATGACAAGGAGACAAGAATATACAATGGAGACTAGACTTCAATAAGTGGTATTGGGAAAGCTGGATAGCTATATGCAAAAGAAAAATATTAGAACATCCTCTAACACCACACACAAAAATAATCTCAAAATGGGCCAAAGACCTAAATATAAGACTGGATACTATAAAAGTCTGTAGAGGAAAATATAGGAAGAACATTTTGATGACATAAATCACAATAAGATCTTTTTTTCACCTACCTCATAGAGTAATGAGAATACAAAACAAATGGACGGGATCTAATTAAACCTAAATGCTTTTTGCACAGGAATGGAGACCATAAATAAAAACACAACCCACAGAATGGGAGAAAATAATCGCAAAAAAAAAGCAACCAAGAAGGGATTAATCTCCAAATTATACAAACAGCCCATGCAGATCAATAATGACAACAAAATGCAACCCAATAAAAAAAATGGGCAGAAAATTTAAATAGATATTTCTACAAAGCAGACATACAGATGGCCAAGAGACACATGAAAAAAATTTTAACATTGCAAATCAGTACTACAATGAGGTATCACCTCACACTGGTCAGAATGGCCATCAGTAAAAAATCAACAAACAATAAATGCTGGAGAAGGTGTGAAGAAAAGGTACCCTCCCCTACACTGTTGGTGAGAGTGTAAACTGGTACAACCACTATGGAGAATAGTAGAGATCCCTGCTTCCCTGGTGGCTCAGTGGTAAAGAATCCATCTGCCATGCAGGAGACATGGCAAGAGCTGTGGGTTCGATCCCTGGATGGGAAAGATCCCCTGGAGAAGAGAATGGGAACCCACTCCAGTATTCTTGCCTGGAAAATCCCATGGACACAGGAGCCCGACAAGCTACACAGTCTGTGGGGCCACAAAGAGTCGGACACAACTTAGCAACCAAACAACAATTCAGCAGTCCTACTCCCAGACATACACCCAGAGAAAACCATACTTTGAAAAGGCACATGCAACCCAGTGTTCATAACAGTAGTCTTGACAACAGCCAGGACATGGAAGTAACCTGAACGTTCATCAATAGAGGAATAAAAAAGATGTGGTACACACACACAACGGAATATTGCTGAGCCATAAAAGGAACAAAATAATGTCATTGGCAGCAACACAGATGAACCTAGAGACTGTCATACTGAGTGAAGTCAGACAGAAAAGGACAAATATCATATGATATCACTTATATGTGGAATGTCAAAAATGGTACAAATGAACTTATTTACACAAAAGATATAAAGTTACAGATGTAGGAAGCAATCTTGTCATTACTAGGATAGAAGAGGAGGAGGAACATCAACATATACACACTACTATATTTAAAGTAGATAAAAAAGGACCTACTATGTAGCACAGAAAACTCCTCCATACTCTATAACAACCTATATGGGGAAAGAACCTAAAAAAGATACTTTTACAATGTTTTGTTACTTTCTGCTGTACAGTGAAGCAAATCAGATATATATATATAAAACCAACTGTGGGGCTTCCATCTTTACTCAGTCAGTAAAGAATCTGCCTGCAATGCAGGAGACCCAGATTTGATTCCTGGGTTAGGAAGACCCCCTGGAGAAGGAAATGGCAACTCACTCCAGTATTCTTGCCTGGAGAATCCCATGAACAGAGGAGCCTGGCAGGCTACACTCCATGGGATCTCAAGAGTCGGACATGACTTAGTGACTAAAATCACCACCAAAACCAACTGTACTCCAATAAAAATAAAACTATACGCCAATAAAAATAATTTTTAAAGCAAAAAACAAACAAAAACAAAAAACAAAAAAAAACACACACACAAGACTTTCCCTCTTGGAACACACTTGGTTCCTACTACTTACTGAATGCCCTTTCTGCCAATGGCAATTAGTACTCAATATGGCTCTAACTGAACTGAACTGAACTGATGGCTCTAACTAATTCCTGGGTATACCAGTCATCTGGGACACATTGATTACATTGGTCCTTCCATCTTCCATTGTGGAAAGGGCAACAATTTTGCCTCACCAGAATAAATGCACTTCATGCTAATAGACTTGATTTCTTATATGTTGTTTCTACTTACAGGACAATCACTGCCTTATCTACTATCATGTTTCCAAACCAAACCTGGGTCTGCTCATCTGTGCACAGTAAAGCTAATCTCCTGAGACCAGGTCATGGTGAAGAAAAGTGCAGCACTTACTGTAGGGCCAAGCAAAGAGTATGGGCAACTAATGTTCAAAAAGCTTCTGTTTTAGGAAAAGGTTTTTAAAATCAGGGAGAGGAAAAGTAAATACAAAGCCACTACACATAAAAAATAAAGAGAGGGTGAGAGACAGGATCTGAGGGTATGTTATCAGCTCGTGGACGTTCTTCTGACCAGGCTGGTGGTGAGGTAATCAGGAGTCAACATCAACTTTGTGGCTTCCACCAGTCTAGAAACCAGATGTAGTCTAGTGTCGATGTGCCTGTGATCAGCATGCAGTTCGCTTCTTCCACCTGGTGGGGGTCTCGGCATCTGTAGCTCACGGATATGGCTCATTGTTAGCCATTGCCCTTGAGGAGGAACTAAAGGTCCCTGACCCTGTTTAATGGCTAAATTCTAATTATTTTGCCTCGCTTGACCGTTTTCCTTTGTTTCAGCATTTTTCACTTCTGGATTAAATTTGTTCTTTGGAACTTGATGAGGGCCTATGAGACTTTGCTGTAGTTGTTTTAGGTTTCTGTTTTTCTGGTGGCTTTTAAATTTATAAACAAGAAGCAGATGGAGGACCTGGGCAGTGGGATGGGGGTATGTTCTGTCCCAGGAAGGGCCCAAAGGGTGCAGCTCAGTTACAGTGGTACCCTAAAAAACTATTATCTCCAACAGTGCACCCTTTTTATGGCAGAATTATAGCACTGACCTCATGCCCATGAAATTACAATGTGCCCACCACCCAGAGGCACCTGGCTTGGTAAGATGGTGAAGGCTTAGTTACAGAACCAGTAGGAAGATAACATTTAGCATTTAGGCCGAGGAGCTACCTTACAGAGTGTAGTATGTTCCTTAAATCAGCTCATATTGGGGTCACTCCAGCTGCCAGAATTCATGGCTCTAAGAGGTAAAGCATGGAATTGGGAGTTGCATCTCTCCCAATTTATCAAAGGATTCACTGAAGATTTTCTTTCCTTTACTATGGCCATGGGTTTGATGAGGTTGAAGTTTCTAGTGCCCAAAGTGGGAAAGCTTCCACCAGGTATCAATTTCATTGACATTGCAGCCTGACACTGAATTCTGCGTGTGTGCATGCCACGTTGCTTCACTTGTGTCTCTTTGCGACCCGCTGGACTGCAGCCTGCCAGGCTCCTCTGTCCATGAGATTCCCCAGGCAAGAATACTGGACTGGGTTGCCATGCCCACCTCCATGGGATCTTCCCAACCCAGGGACTGAACCCTCATCTCTTACGTCTGCTGCATTGGCAGGCAGGTTCTTGACCACTAGCGCCACCTGGGAAGCCCAACACTGAAACCTGCTGCTGCTGCTAAGTCTCATCAGTCGTGTCCAACTCTGAAACCCACCCATGTTTAAATCCTTGTACTACCAAACTAACTGGTAGAGGAGGTATTTCACTGACTTGGGTGACTCATCCCACTACCAAGGGCAAATTGAGTTGCTGTGCAAGTGGGACTATATCTGTCAGACAGGGGTTCGCTGTAATTGGTAGAAAATTGCAGAAATGAAGTCTGCTTCACAAAAATGCCACATTGAATTGAATTGCTAAAGAATGGGAAATAAATGATACAAATTATTAAAATATAAAAATATAAAATTGTAGAAATCCAATAAAGATGGGACCACAATGAATTTGATCTTGTGACAATGAGAGTGGGCATAACTTCAACACAACAGAATCCCATCCAATCAAAGTGCTGGTAGACAGTAAGGAAAACACAGAATAAGTGGTAGAAAAGAAAACCATCATTATTGAGGGTCCTTGGCCAGTTACACAAGCAGAGTCCCCAGTAGCTGCTAAAATTTACAGTAATTGTTTCCCATCCTTCCCCCTGTGCAGCCTCAACTAAGATAACATTTGAAGTTTCATGTGGTGATGCCACTGAAGTTGTATTCAAGTCAGATCATTTCCTTTAATGTTCTCCATCTTCGGTGTCTCCTAGAATTTTTGTTCTCCAGATATTGAGTCCCTGGCTCTATTCTTGATATTTCTTTATGTTTTCCGTTTTAATTCCCAAGTTTGGGGTTCTAGGAGGATAACGTTTGGCCTGATTTCTAGTATAGTTTTTCTGAAGTATCCATTGTGATATTCATTTTATTTTGTCTTGTGGAAAACGTATTTCCAAGATCTCTTCCTTCACTTGTAGAATTTTGTTTCCCCTTGGCTGTTTTCTTTTATTTTTATGAATGTGATAGCCTCTCCCATCTCATGGCAACTGTGAATTTAATGCTTTTGAAGTTTTTCCTGTTTCCTGGCCACTCAGCTGGATTCTCCTCTTCAAACTGCTGATCGGTTTATTTTACAAAGGGAAATTGAGATCAGTGGTTTGAGGACTTATATCAGAATCACTTGGCAAGCATTTTCAAAATATACATTCCCAGTTTAACTCTCCCTCCTTCAATGCCACTGCTCCAAGTCCCAATGAAAGTGCAACAGTCTCTAAGAACTGTGTCTAGAGAAGAGTCTTAGAAAATAAAACACCTACCCTGGTGATTTGGGCACGCTTCCTCACCCCACAGTGAGAAATAGCAAACTGATATGAACCGTACACAGATGGTGTGAACTTCCTCTGGGAACCCGGGTTATTAGTTGGTTAGCATATTGATTTGCTATAATGTGTTGTGTGTGGACATTCTGTGTTGGCAGCAGTAGCCCACAGGAGAAAACTTTCAGCAGTAGCAGGCCAGGAGAGCTAGTGGAGTCTTAGAGGTGGCTGTTTAATCAGCTTATTATTATGCCACATTGCTTGGTCTTCAGTTGGCATTTAGTAAATATTTACTCTGGAAGGAATGAGAAGATCAGAGCACTAGCTGCCAAGGAGAGTCAGGAAAGCACTGGCTTGGAGGCTGTGAGCATTCAAGAATCCACTGCTGCGCCGCCGACTCTTCCCCTCCACAGCCAACTGCAGTCCCGGCCCCTCTTCTCTCCATGGTCCTGTCGAACAACCTCTGGCTCCACTGCAGACAGGCTCTTGGGTTTGCTTGTGTGATGTCACGAGTAGGAGCTAGAGTCAGCAGGCCAGAGTACAGAGCCTTGGTCACCTCGTTCGTAACGTTTTTGTAGGTTAGTTGTGGGTACTTCTCTCTGACACATTTCAAGCATTTGTTCCAGAAATGCTGGCAGTTTCCAGAAATGCCATTGAAAAAAAATCTCCATCCATCCACTTACTTCGACGTGATTAGTTATCTCCTCTCCTTGTGCTGACTTGCAGGTTTGCTGTCTCTGCCAAGCACGTCCATTACTCTGAACCTATTTACTCTCATCTAAAAATGTTGCAAAATGCCTGCCTGGCCTATAGATAATAGCTGTTATTTCCTCAAGTTACTACAATATTTACCTTTGTTTTAATGTAATTTTTGTCATTTCAAAAGAACCCTTGAGCTCTAATCTTTATCTTGAATGCTGATTTTTGTATGTAAATTTCTACATCTAAGTCAGGAGATGCAGGTTTGCAGACTGTAGGGCAGATGCAATTACAGATATATTTTCTGACCACCTCAATATTACTAATGGTATAAAACATTTGGATGAAAGATTAGAATCATACTGCAGAGGACACAACTGATGTTCATCAGTATTGAGTCCCTTTCCTCTCCTGGTCATAAAGGTGACCTTCTGTGCCCCTTGCAGCTGGAAAAGACCATGGGACTTGTTTACATCAATGAAATGTGAGACATTAACTACATCCCTTTCTGCCTATTCTCCAGCCTGTCCCCCTGTGGTGGCAACTACAGGAACTTTTTTCCCCACATAACACATCAGCATTTTTCCACACCTCTAACATTCATCCTTGGAAGGAAAGTTATGACCAACCTAGATAGCACATTAAAAAATAGAGACATTACTTTGCCAACAAAGGTCTGTCTAGTCAAGGCTATGGTTTTTCCAGTGGTCATGTATGGATGCGAGAGTTGGACTGTGAAGAAAGCTGAGCACTGAAGAATTGATGCTTTTGAACTGTCATGTTGGAGAAAACCCTTGAGAGTCCCTTGGACTGCAAGGAGATCCAACCAGTCCATTCTAAAGGAGATCAGCCCTGGGATTTCTTTGGAAGGAATGATGCTAAAGCTGAAACTCCAGTACTTTGGCCACCTCATGCGAAGAGTTGACTCATTGGAAAAGACTGTGATGCTGGGAGGGATTTGGGGCAGGAGGAGAAGGGGACGACAGAGGATGACATGGCCGGATGACATCACCGACTTGATGGATGGACAGGGAGGCCTGGCATGCTGCAATTCATGGAGTTGCAAAGAGTTGGACACGACTGAGTGACTGAACTGAACTGAATATTCATCTAAGAACAAGATTTTTAATGGCTGCAGAATATTTCATTATAAGTTTGTATGCCACAAATTTTTTGAACTAATTCCCTATCACTGAACATCTAGTCAGAAGCATTTTTACAAACTAATACTTTGATGAGCTTTATTCTGTTTGGCATTGGTTCTGTATCAAATTGCACTAATGCTATTCTTATAATTAGTTTTAAACACTGCTGCAAGTAAAAGAAAACTTCATTGTTAACAGGTATAAAAATATACAGACTGTTTAAAGATAGCATGATTGTTTACATAAGGAATCTAACAAAACAACTAGAATTTAGCAAGACTAATCATATAAGCACTCATGAAAGTCAAAGTGTTAGTTGCTCATTCATGTCACCCCACAGACTATAGCCTAACAGGTTCCTCTGTCCAGGGGATTTTCTAGGCAAAAATATTAGAGTGAGTGGCTATTCCCTTCGCCATGGGATCTTCCTGACCCAGGGATCGAACTGGGGTCTCCTGCATTGCAGGCAGATTCTTTACCATCTGAGCTACCAGGGAAGCCCCTATAAATATGTATAAATTGGTTGTATTATACATACTAGTGTGCAAATGATTGAAAAATGTAAATAAAAACAATTTATAATAGCAACAAAAAACCCTACATGACTAGGATTTAGTTTATAAATAAAAGACACACAATAGAGGGATGAGATTCAAGATAGAGAAGGACTTGAGCTCACCTCCTCTCATGGAAGCACCGAAATCACAATGAATATCCCTAGAAAAAGAAGATTCAAATCTATCAAAAAAGATATTCCACACGCAAAGGCAAAGAGAAAATCATAACGAGATAGTAGGAGGGGTACTTTAGCAATATAATCAAGTCCCACCAACTGGAAAATAATTATATTGCAGAGTTTCTTTCACAGGAGTGAGACTTCTGAGCCCCCTATCAGGCTCCCCAGTCTGGGGGGTCTGGTATTTTGAGGAGGAACTTCCCAGACCATTTAGCTGTGAGGGTCAGCAGGGCTTGAGTGAGGAGACAGACTGTACTCTTGGAGGGTACACACAAGATTTGACATGCACTGGGATGCTACAAAGGCGGTTCTAAGAGGGAAGTTATAGCAATACAATCTTACCTCAGGAAAGAAGAAAAATCCCCAAAAACCTAAATCTACACCTTAAACAACTAGAGAAAGAAGAACAGACAAAACTCAAAGTTAGATAAGATGAAATTATAAAGATCAGAGCAGAAATAAATGAAAGAGTCAAAGAGCAATAGAAAAGATCAATGAAACTAACTAAAGTTGGTTCTTTGAAAAAGACCAAAAAAATGACAGACCTTTACCTGGGCTCAAGAAAAAAGGGGAGAGGGCTCAGATTAATAAAATTGGAATTGAAAAAGGAGAACTTACAATGGACATCACAAAAAAAACAAAGGATCATAAGACACTACAGCAAGCAACTACATGCCAATTAAATGAACAGCCTCAAAGTAGTAGAATGTCGTACCTAAGAATTTGTCCAAGACTGAGCCAGGAAGAAACAGAAAAATTGAACAGGCCAGTCAAAAGTACTGAAATTGAAAACTGTGATTTAAAATCTTCCAACAAAGAAAAGTCCAGGACCAGATGGCTTCACAGGTGAAGTCTATCAAACATATAAAGAAGAGTTAATACCTATCCTGAAACTATTCCAAAAAACTGCAGAGGAAAGAACCCTGAAAAACTCATTCTCTGAGCTGCCATCACCCTAATACCAAAACCAGACAAAGATACTACAAAAAAAAAAAAAAAATTACAGTCCAGTATCTCTGATGAACATAGATGCAAAAATCCTCAACAAAATATTGGCAACCCAAATCCAACAGTACTTTAAAAGGATAATACACCATGATCAAGTGGAATTTATCCCAGGGATGCAAGGATTCTTCAATATATGTAAATCAATGTAATAAACACATTAACAAATTGAAAAATAAAAACTATATGATCATCTCAATAGATGCAGGAAAAAAAGCTTTTGACAAAATCCAATACCCATTTATTTAAAAAAATAACCTCCCCAGAAAGTGGGACTAGAGAGAACCTACCTCAACATAATTTAAGGCCATGTGTGACAGACAGCTAGCATCATACATAATGGTGAAAAGTTGAAAGCATTTCCTCCAAGAACAGAAATAAGACAAGCATGTCCATTCTTGTCACTTTCGTTCTAGATTTTCAAGTCCTAGCCATGGTAATCCCGAGAAGGCAATGGCACCCCACTCCAGTACTCTTGCCTGGAAAATCCCATGGATGGAGGAGCCTGGTAGACTGCAGTCCATGGGGTCGTGAAGAGTCGGACACGACTGAGCAACTTCACTTTCACTTTTCACTTTCATGCATTGGAGAAGGAAATGGCAACCCACTCCAGTGTTCTTGCCTGGAGAATCCCAGGGACGGGGGAGCCTGGTGGGCTGCTGTCTATGGGGTCACACAGAGTCAGACACGACTGAAGTGACTTAGCAGCAGCGGCAGCAACAGCCATGGTAACCAGAAGAAATAGAAAAAAAGAGAATCCAAATCGAAAGAGAAGTAAAACTGTCACTGTTTGCAGTTGACATGATACTATACCTAGAAAATTCTAAAGATGCTACCGGAAAACTATTAGGGCTCATTAATGGATTTGGTAAGGTTGCAGTATACAAAACTAATACACAGAAATCTCTTGCATTTCTATACACTAACAATAAAATGTGGGATAGCTCCTCTAGGCCCTCCTGAGCCCGCGCAGCCACGGCTCCTTGGATGTGGGGTTGGTCCTCCTGGGCACCGCCCCTGGCCTCGGGCGTGGGTTGCTCCTCCCGGCCGCCACTCCTGAGCTCGGACGCTGGGTATCTCCTCTCGGCCGCTCCCCCTGAGCTCGGACGCGGGATAGCTCCTCTCGGCCGTTTCGGCGCCCTCGCAGTCTGGTACTCTTGGCCGCTGCCCCTGACCTTGGACGTGGGGTAACTCCTCTTGGCCACCGCCCTTCGAGCATGGGATCCTCCTGGCTTCTGCCCCTGACCTCGGACGTGGGGTGGCTCCTCTCAGCCGCGCTATGGCGCGCCATGTCGCAGCCGCCTGCGCTATAGGAGATACCCCTCGTCCAAGGTAAGGAGCAGTGGCTGTGCTTTGCTGGAGCAGCCTGGAAGAGATACCCCACGCCCAAGGTAAGAGAAACCCAAGTAAGATGGTAGGTGTTGCAAGAGGGCATCAGAGGGCAAACACACTGAAACCATACTCACAGAAAACTAGTCAATCTAATCACACTGGGACCACAGCCTTGTCTAACTCAATGAAACTAGGCCATGCCTGTGGGGCAACCCAAAACGGGTGGGTCATGGTGGAGAGATTTGACAGAATGTGGTCCACTGGAGAAGGGAATGGCAAACCACTTCAGTATTCTTGCCTTGAAAACCCCTTGAACAGTATGAAAAGGCAAAATGATAGGATACTGAAAGAGAAACTCCCCAGGTCAGTAGAGAGATCAGTGGAGAAATAACTCCAGAAAGAATGAAGGGATGGAGCCAAAGCAAAAACAATACCCAGCTGTGGATGTGACTGGTGATAGAAGCAAGGTCCAATGCTGTAAAGAGCAATATTGTATAGGAACCTGGAATGTGAGGTTCATGAATCAAGGCAAATTGGAAGTGGTCAAACAAGAGATGGCAAGAGTGAATGTCAACATTCTAGGAATCAGCAAACTGAAATGGACTGGAATGGGTGAATTTAACTCAGATGACCATTATATTTACTACTGCGGGCAGGAATCCCTCAGAAGAACTGGAGTGGCCATCATGGCCAACAAAAGAGTCTGAAATGCAGTACTTGGATGCAATCTCAAAAACAACAGAATGATCTCTGTTCGTTTCCAAGGCAAACCATTCAATATCACAGTAATCTAAGTCTATGCCCCAACCAGTAACGCTGAAGAAGCTGAAGTTGAACGGTTCTATGAAGACCTACAAGACCTTTTAGAACTAAGAACCAAAAAAGATGTCCTTTTCATTACAGGGGACTGGAATGCAAAAGTAGGAAGTCAAGAAACACCTGGAGTAACAGGCAAATTTGGCCTTGGAATATGGAATAAAGCAGGGCAAAGACTAATAGAGTTTTGCCAAGAAAATACACTGGTCATAACAAACACCCTCTTCCAACAACACAAGAGAAGACTCTATACATGGACATCACCAGATGGTCAACACCGAAATCAGATTGATTATATTCTTTGCAGCCAAAGATGGAGAAGCTCTATACAGTCAGCAAAAACAAGACCAGGAGCTGACTGTGGCTCAGACCATGAACTCCTTATTGCCAAATTCAGACTTAAATTGAAGAAAGTATGGAAAACCACTAGATCATTCAGGTATGACCTAAATCAAATCCCTTATGATTATACAGTAAATGTGAGAAATAGATTTAAGGGCCTAGATCTGATAGATAGAGTGCCTGGTGAACTGTGGAATGAGGTTCATGACATTGTACAGGACACAGGGATCAAGACCATTCCCATAGAAAAGAAATGCAAAAAAGCAAAATGGCTGTCTAGGGAGGCCTCACAAATAGCTGTGAAAAGAAGAGAAGCAAAAAGCAAAGGAGAAAAGGAAAGATATAAACATCTGAATGCAGAGTTCCAAAGAATAGCAAGAAGAGATAAGAAAGCTTTCTTCAGGGATCAATGCAAAGAAATAGAGGAAAACAACAGAATGGGAAAGACTAGAGATCTCTTCAAGAAAATCAGAGATACCAAAGGAACATTTCATGCAAAGATGAGCTTGATAAAGGACAGAAATGGTATGGACCTAACAGAAGCAGAAGATATTAAGAAGAGATAGCAAGAATACACAGAAGAACTTTACAAAAAAGATCTTCACGACCCAGATAATCACGATGGTGTGATCACTGACCTAGAGCCAGACATCCTGGAATGTGAAGTCAAGTGGGCCTTAGAAAGCATCACTATGAACAAAGCTAGTGGAGGTAATGGAATTCCAGTTGAGCTATTCCAAACCCTGAAAGATGATGCTATGAAAGTGCTGCACTCAATATGCCAGCAAATTTGGAAAACTCAGCAGTGGCCACAGGACTGGAAAAGGTCAGTTTTCATTCCAATCCCAAAGAAAGGCTATGCCAAAGAATGCTCAAACTACCACACTATTGCACTCATCTCACACGCTAGTAAAATCATGCTCAAAATTCTCCAAGCCAGGCTTCAGCAATACGTGAACCGTGAACTTCCTGATGTTCAAGCTTGTTTTAGAAAAGGCAGGGAAACCAGAGATCAAATTGCCAACATCCACTGGATCATGGAAAAAGCAAGAGAGTTCCAGAAAAACATTTATTTCTGCTTTATTGACTATGCCAAAGCCTTTGACTGTGTGGATCACAATCAACTGTGGAAAATTCTGAAAGAGATGGGAATACCAGACCACCTTTGCAGGTCAGGAAGCAACAGTTAGAACTGGACATGGAACAACAGACTGCTTCCAAATAGGAGAAAGAGTTCATCAAGGCTGTATATTGTCACCCTGTTTATTTAACTTATATGCAGAGTACATCATGAGAAACGCTGCACTGGAAGAAACACAAACTGGAATCAAGATTGCCAGGAGAAATATCAATAACCTCAGATATGCATATGACACCACCCTTATGGCAGAAAGTGAAGAGGAACTCAAAAGCCTCTTGATGAAAGTGAAAGTGGAGAGTGAAAAAGTTGGCTTAAAGCTCAACATTCAGAAAACGAAGATCATGGCATCCAGTCCCACCACTTCATGGGAAATAGATGGGGAAACAGTGGAAACAGTGTCAGACTTTATTTTTCTGGACTCCAAAATCACTGCAGATGGTGATTGCAGCCATGAAATTAAAAGACGCTTAGTCCTTGGAAGGAAAGTTATGACCAACCTAGACAGCATGTTCAAAAGCAGAGACATTACTTCGCCAACAAAGGTTCATCTAGTCAAGGCTATGGTTTTTCCAGTGGTCATGTATGGATGTGAGAGTTGGACTGTGAAGAAGGCTGAGTGCTGAAGAATTGATGCTTTTGAACTGTGGTGTTGGAGAAGACTCTTGAGAGTCCCTTGGACTGCAAGGAGATCCAACCAGTCCATTCTGAAGGAGATCATCCCTGGGATTTCTTTGGAAGGAATGATGCTAAAGCTCAAACTCCAGTACTTTGGCCACCTCATGTGAAGAGTTGACTCATTGGAAAAGACTGTGATGCTGGGAGGGATTCGGGGCAGGAGGAGAAGGGGACGACAGAGGATGAGATGGCTGGATGGCATCACTGACTCGATGGACGTGAGTCTGGGTGAACTCCGGGAGTTGGTGATGGACAGGGAGGACTGGAGTGCTGTGGTTCATGGGGTCGCAAAGAGTTGGACACGACTGAGCGACTGTCTGATCTGATCTGAACAATAAAATATCAGAGAGATATTAAGAATCCCATTTACCATCACACTGAAAATAGAACACCTAGGACTAAACCTAAGGAGGCAAAAGACATGTCCTCAGAAAACTGTAAGATATCAATGAAAGAAACCAAAGATGACACAGACTGATAGAGACACACACCATGTCTTAGATCAGAAGAATCAATACCATCAAAATGGCTTTACTACCCAAAACAATCTACAGATTCAGTGAAATTCCTATCAAATTACCTATGGCATTTTTCACCGGACTGGGAAAAAAAAAAAAACCCTACAATTTGTATGAAAGAGGCCTCAAATATCCAGAGCAATATTGAGAAAGAAAAATGGAGCTGGAGGAATCAGATTCCTTAACTTCAGATAATTCTACAAAGTTACCCTAATTGTAATGGTATGATACTGGCACAAAGAAAGACTTATAGATCAACAGAACAAGATAGAAAGCCCAGAAATAAACACATGGTCGATTAATCTGCAACAAAGGAGGGAAGAATATTCAATGGAGAAAAGACAGTCTCTTCAATAAGTGGTGCTGGGAAAACTAGACAGTTACATATAAAAGAATGAATTCAAGACATTCTCTAACACTATATAAAAATAAATTCAAAATGAATTAAAGATCTAAATGCAAGGCCAGACACTATAAAACTCTTCAAAGAAAAACATAGGCAGAACACTCTTTGAAATAAATCACAGCAATATTTTTTTGGATTCACCTCCTAGAGTAACAGAAATAAAAACAAAAACAAATGGGACCTAATTAAAACTCAAAATCTTTTGGATAGCAAAGGAAACCATGAGCAAAACAAAGACCACCCACAGAATGGGGGAAAATATTTGCAAATGAAGTGACCAACACGGGCTTAATTTCCAAAATTTACAAATAATCCACACAGCTCAAACAACCGAATCAAAAAAATGTCCAAGTTCAAATAGACATTTCTCTAAAGACATACAGATGGCCAGAAATCACATGAAAAAATGCTCAACATCACTTATTATTAGTGAAATACAATTCACAACGACAGTGAGCTATCACCTCACACAGGTCAGAATGGCCACCAAAAAGTTCACAAATGATAAATGCTAGAGAAGCTGTGGGGAAAAAGGAACCCTTATGCACTATAAATTGGTACAACTATTATGGAGAACAGTATGGAGGTTCCTTAAAGAACTAAAAATAGGACTTCCCTGGTGGTGCAGTGGGGAAGAATCCACCTGCCAATGCAAGGGATATGGGTTCAATCCCCGGCCTGGGAAGATTCCACATGCCGTGAAGCAACTAAGCCCATGTGCCATAAATACTGGCCTGTGCTCTAGAGCCTGCTGAGTCACAGCTACCAAGCCCGCGTGCTGCAACTACTGGGGCCTCACGCCCTACAGCCTGTGAGCCACAGTACTGAGCCCATGGTCCCTAGAACCCGTGCTCCACAATAAGAAACACCATCACAATGAGAAGCCCACATATCACAATGAAGACCCAGTGTGTAGACAAAAATAAATGAACCAAAAATAGAACTACCATATGATCCAACAATCCCATTGGTATCCAGAGAAAACCATAATTCAAAAAGGTACATGCACTCCAGTGTTCATTGCAGCACTATTTACAACAGCCAGGACATGGACGCAAGCTAAATGTCCATCAGCAGAGGAATGGATAAAGATGTGGTACATATATACAGTGAACTATTACTCAGCCATGAAAAAGAAAATATTGCCATTTGCAGCAACAAAAGACTCTGATGCTGGGAGGGATTGGGGGCAGGAGGAAAAGGGGACAACAGAGGATGAGATGGCTGGATGGCATCACCGACTAGATGGATGTGAGTTTGAATGAACTCTGGGAGTTGGTGATGGACAGGGAGGCCTGGCGTGCTGTGATTCATGGGGTTGCAGAGAGCCAGACATGACTGAGCGACTGAACTGAACTGGAGAGACCTACTAGAGATTACACTAAGTACCAAAGACAAATATCATATGATATCACTTAAAAGTGGAATCTTTAAAAAAAAAAATTGACACAAAGAACTTATTTACAAAACAGACTCATATCATTTGAAAACAAACTTATGGTTACCAAAGGGGAAAACTGGGATGGAAGTGGGGGGCGGTAATAATTAAGAATTTTGGATTAACATATACATACTGCTCTATGTAAAATAGATAATCAACTAGGATCTAATATAGAACATGGGAAACTCTACTCAATAATCTGTAATAAGCTAATGGGAAAAGAATCTGGAAGAATGGATATATGTGTATATATATGTATGTATATAAGTATAATTAAATCACTTTACTATACACCTGAAACTAACACAACATTGTAAAGGAACTATACCCCAATATAAAATAGAGATGCAGACGACCTCTATTTTGAAATTCTAAAACACTGCTGAGAGAAATTGAAAAGTAAAAAGGGAAATAATACAGCATTTTCAACTAATGGAAGTGAAACAGCTAAACATTCTTATGAAAAACAATGAATCTTGACCCCTTAGCTCACATCATGCATGCGTGCATGCTAAGCCGCTTCAGTCATGTCTGACTCATTGGGACCCCATGGACCGTAGCCCACCAGGCGCCCCTGTCCATGGGATTCTCCAGACAAGAGCACTGGAGTGCATTGCCATGCCCTCCTCCAGGGGATCTTCCCAACCCAGGGATCGAACTAGAGTCTCCTATGTTTCCTGCATTGGCAGGCAGGTTCTTTACCATTAGCGCCACCTGGGAAGCCCCCACCTCACACCATACCCAAATACTATTCAAGATGCAACATAAACCCAACTGAAAAAACTAGAATTATGAAGCTTCTTGGAAAAACTTAGAATATCTTTGCAACCTGTGGATAGGCAAAAGTTTAGATGGGATGTGACACAGTGAGCAAGAACCATAAATGAGAAAAATCTGATAAATGAGACTTTATCAAAAACTTTTTATATTAAGACACAAATAGTAAAATTTATGGACAAACCATAGATAGAGAAATATTTATAGAGGAGCCAAGATGGCGGAGGAGTAGGACGGGGAGAACACTTTCTCCCCCACAAATTCATCAAAAGAGCATTTAAACGTCGAGTAAATTCCACAAAACAACTTCTGAATGCCGGCAGAGGCCATCAGGCACCCAGAAAAGCAACCCAACTCTTCGAAAGGAGGTAGGAAAAAATATTAAAAACAAAAAAAAAAGAGACAAAAGAGGGAGGGACGGAGTTCCGTCCCGGGAAGGGAATCTTAAAAAAGGAGGTTTCCAAACATCAGGAAACCTTCTCACTGCCGAATCTGTGCCGAGCTTTGGAAGCACAGAGGGCAACATAACAGGGAGAAAAAATAAACAAACAATTTAAAACTCGCAGATCGCGAGCCCTACGGTAACTCCCCCAGCAGAGAAGCAGCGCAGATGCCTGCATCCGCCATTAGCAAACCGGGGCTGGGCAGGGAGGCGCGGCGTTGGCTGCATCGCTGAGAGTAAGAATCTGGCCTGAATAGCCTGAGCGCTATCTGAGCGAAATAATTTGGGATAGCAAACCAGACTGTGGGATACCTACCACGCGAAAAGCCAGCCCTAACCTAAGACCGCCAGGCCCTCGCACGGAACAAAGGACTGAACAGAGATAGCCGGCTGCAGACCTTCCCCCTCCGGTGACAGGCAGCCAGAGCCGGAAGGGGGTAATCGCAGCCCCAGAGAGACATTATCTATAAAATTGTAAGCAGGCTTCTTTGCTAACTAAAACTTCTTGGGGGTCTGGACGGTCAACATCTGCCTGAGAAGGTGCGCTGGTTTTACATCCAGATAACCGAGTGGCGGGGAGGCGATAAGTCGCAGCATTGGCGCTCGCCTGGGAAGAGCAAATTGGCGCTCGGACCTGGGAAGAGCACAAAACGCAGGCCCAACTGAGTCTGCGCCTCTGAGGACTACCCGAGTGCCTGAACCTAAGCGGCTTGGACCTGGGAGGTGCATGCAGCCCAGGGCCAGCCTCGGATTGTTCCCGGCGGAACAACCTAGAGTCCGAGCAGTGTGGACAGGGAGGCTACACGCGCCGTGAGCGGGGGCAGACCCAGGGTGGCTGAGGCACTGCGAGCCCACGCCAGTGTTATTTGTTTGCAGCATCCCTCCCTCCCTCCCCACAGCGCGACTGAACAAGTAAGCCTAAAAAAAAAAAAAAAAAAGTGTCCTCCACCGTGCCCTTTGAGTCAGGGCGGAAACCAGATACTGAAGAGACTAGCAAACAGAAGAAGAAATAACAGAGGGAAACGCCTTGGAAGCTACAGGCAATAGATCAAAACCCTGTGGTTACTACGGACTACATAGGAAGGGGCCTATAGATCTTGAGAAATATAAATCTGACCAAGGAACTAGCCAAAAATGAACTGAACCCACAACACCCACAAAAAAAAAACCCAAAAAAGTCCTAGATATATTTTTATTATTTTTACGATCATTCTTTTTTTTTTTAATTAAAAAAAAATTTTTTGAGTCCTCTATTGTTCCTTTAATTTTCACTTTTATAACCTATTACTTTGCAAAAAAAAAAAAAGACCCTATTTTTTTCTTCTTCAGCAAACTTCATATATATATATTTTATAATTTTTTGACCTTGTTTTTTTGTTGTTGTTGTTTTTGTTTTTTTCTTCTTTTCTTTAACATTGTATTTTTGAAATTCCAATCTCTACTCTAGATTTTTAATTTTCGCTTTTTGGTATATGTTATCAATTTTGTACCTATAGTTTTTTTTTTATATAATTTCTGTGACTTTTTTTTTTTTTCTTCTTCTCTGTTTCTTTCTCTTCTTCTTTTATATAACATTGTATATCTGAAATTCCAAACTTTACTCTAGATTTTTAATTTATGCTTTTTGGTATTTGATATCAATTTTGTACCTGTATTTTCTTTATAATTTTTGTGACATTGTTCGTATTTGTTTGTTTGTTTTCTCTATTTATTTTTCTTCTTCTTTTTTTTGTTTTTTTTAACATTGTATTTTTGAAATTCCAAACTCTACTCTAGATTTTTAATTTTTGCTTTCTGGTATTAGTTATCAATTTTGTACCTGTACTTTCTTTATAATTTTCGCGACCTTGTTTGTTTTTGTTTGTTCGTTCTTTCTTTCTTTTCCTTCTTCTTTTCTTTAACATCGTATTTTTGAAATTCCAAACTCTACTCTAGATTTTTAATTTTTGCTTTTATGTATTTGTTACCAATTTTGTACCTTTAAGGACCCAATCTTCAGGACCCATTTTTCACTAGGGAGTGAGATTACTGGCTTGACTGCTCTCTCTCCCTTTGGACCCTCCTTTTTCTCCACTAGGTCGCCTGTGTCTCCTCCCTAACCCCTCTCTACTCTACCCAACTCTGTGAATTTCTGTGTGTTCCAGACGGTGGAGAACACTTAGGGAACTGATTACTGGCTGGATCTGTCTCCCTCCTTTTCATTCCCCCCTTTTATCCTTCTGGCCACCTCTGTTACCTTCCTCCTTCTTCTCTTCTCTGTATAACCCCGTGAACATCTCTGAGTGGTCCAGTTGTGGAGTGCACATAAGGAAGTGACTACTGGCTAGCCCACTCTCTCCACTATTGATTCATCTCATCTCATTTGGGTCACCTCTAACTCCCTCCTCCCTCTTCTCTTCTCCATGTAACCCTGTGAACCTCTCTGAGTGACCCTCACTGTAGAGAAACTTATCATCTTTAATGTAGATGTTTTATCAATGGTGCTGTATAGAAGGAGAAGTTTTGAAACTATTGTAAAAATAAGACCGATAATCGGAAGCAGGAGACTTAAGTCCAAACCCTGACTCCAGGGAACTCCTGACTCCAAGGAATATTCATTGACAGGAGCTCATCAAATGCCTCCATACCGACACTGAAACCAAGCACCACACAAGGGCCAATAAGTTCCAGGGCAAGACATACCAAGCAAATTCTCCAGCAACAAAGGAACACAGCCCTGAGCTTCAGGATACAGGCTGCCCAAAGTCACCCCAAAACTATAGACATCTCATAACTCATTACTGGACATTTCATTGCACTCCAGAGAGAAGAAATACAGCTCCACCCACCAGAACACCGACACAAGCTTCCCTAACCAGGAAACCTTGACAAGCCACCTGTACAAACCCACACACAGTGAGGAAACGCCACAATAAAGAACTCCACAAACTGCCAGAATATAGAAAGGACACCCCAAACTCAGCAATTTAAACAAGATGAAGAGACAGAGGAATACTCAGCAGATAAAGGAACAGGATAAATGCCCACCAAACCAAACAAAAGAGGAAGAGATAGGGAATCTACCTGATAAAGAATTCCGAATAATGATAGTGAAATTGATCCAAAATCTTGAAACTAAAATGGAATCACAGATAAATAGCCTGGAGACAAGGATTGAGAAGATGCAAGAAAGGTTTAACAAGGACCTAGAAGAAATAAAAAAGAGTCAATATATAATGAATAATGCAATAAGTGAAATTAAAAACACTCTGGAGGCAACAAATAGTAGAATAACAGAGGCAGAAGACAGGATTAGTGAATTAGAAGATAGAATGGTAGAAATAAATGAATCAGAGAGGATAAAAGAAAAACGAATTAAAAGAAATGAGGACAATCTCAGAGACCTCCAGGACAATATTAAACGCTACAACATTCGAATCATAGGGGTTCCAGAAGAAGAAGACAAAAAGAAAGACCATGAGAAAATACTTGAGGAGATAATAGTGGAAAACTTCCCTAAAATGGGGAAGGAAATAATCACCCAAGTCCAAGAAACCCAGAGAGTACCAAACAGGATAAACCCAAGGAGAAACACCCCAAGACACATATTAATCAAATTAACAAAGATCAAACACAAAGAACAAATATTAAAAGCAGCAAGGGAAAAACAACAAATAACACACAAGGGAATTCCCATAAGGATAACAGCTGATCTTTCAATAGAAACTCTTCAAGCCAGGAGGGAATGGCAAGACATACTTAAAATGATGAAAGAAAATAACCTACAGCCCAGATTATTGTACCCAGCAAGGATCTCATTCAAGTATGAAGGAGAAATCAAAAGCTTTTCAGACAAGCAAAAGCTGAGAGAATTCTGCACCACCAAACCAGCTCTCCAACAAATACTAAAGGATATTCTCTAGACAGGAAACACAAAAACGGTGTATAAACTCGAACCCAAAACAATAAAGTAAATGGCAACGGGAACATACTTATCAGTAATTACCTTAAATGTAAATGGGTTGAATGCCCCAACCAAAAGACAAAGACTGGCTGAATGGATACAAAAACAAGACCCCTACATATGTTGTCTACAAGAGACCCACCTCAAAACAGGGGACACATACAGACTGAAAGTGAAGGGCTGGAAAAAGATTTTCCATGCAAATAGGGACCAAAAGAAAGCAGGAGTAGCAATACTCATATCAGATAAAATAGACTTTAAAACAAAGGCTGTGAAAAGAGACAAAGAAGGTCACTACATAATGATCAAAGGATCAATCCAAGAAGAAGATATAACAATTATAAATATATATGCACCCAACACGGGAGCACCACAGTACATAAGACAAATGCTAACAAGTATGAAAGGAGAAATTAACAATAACACAATAATAGTGGGAGACTTTAATACCCCACTTACACCTATGGATAGATCAACTAAACAGAAAATTAACAAGGAAACACAAACGTTAAACGATACAATAGACCAGTTAGACCTAATTGATATCTATAGGACATTTCATCCCAAAACAATGAATTTCACCTTTTTCTCAAGCGCACATGGAACCTTCTCCAGGATAGATCACATCCTGGGCCATAAAGCTAGCCTTGGTAAATTCAAAAAAATAGAAATCATTCCAAGCATTTTTTCTGACCACAATGCAGTAAGATTAGATCTCAATTACAGGAGAAAAACTATTAAAAATTCCAACATATGGAGGCTGAACAACACGCTGCTGAATAACCAACAAATCACAGAAGAAATCAAAAAAGAAATCAAAATTTGCATAGAAACGAATGAAAATGAAAACACAACAACCCAAAACCTGTGGGACATGGTAAAAGCAGTCCTAAGGGGAAAGTTCATAGCAATACAGGCACACCTCAAGAAACAAGAAAAAAGTCAAATAAATAAACTAACTCTACACCTAAAGCAACTAGAAAAGGAAGAAATGAAGAACCCCAGGGTTAGTAGAAGGAAAGAAATCTTAAAAATTAGAGCAGAAATAAATGCAAAAGAAACAAAAGAGACCATAGCAAAAATCAACAAAACCAAAAGCTGGTTCTTTGAAAGGATAAATAAAATTGACAAACCATTAGCCAGACTCATCAAGAAACAAAGGGAGAAAAATCAAATCAATAAAATTAGAAACAAAAATGGAGAGATCACAACAGACAACACAGAAATACAAAGGATCATAAGAGACTACTATCAACAATTATATGCCAATAAAATGGACAACGTGGAAGAAATGGACAAATTCTTAGAAAAGTACAACTTTCCAAAACTGGACCAGGAAGAAATAGAAAATCTTAACAGACCCATCACAAGCATGGAAATTGAAACTGTAATCAAAAATCTTCCAGCAAACAAAAGCCCCGGTCCAGACGGCTTCACAGCTGAATTCTACCAAAAATTTAGAGAAGAGCTAACACCTATCCTGCTCAAACTCTTCCAGAAAATTGCAGAGGAAGGTAAACTTCCAAACTCATTCTATGAGGCCACCATCACCCTAATACCAAAACCTGACAAAGATCCCACAAAAAAAGAAAACTACAGGCCAATATCACTGATGAACATAGATGCAAAAATCCTTAACAAAATTCTAGCAATCAGAATCCAACAACACATTAAAAAGATCATACACCATGATCAAGTGGGCTTTATCCCAGGGATGCAAGGATTCTTCAATATCCGCAAATCAATCAATGTAATACACCACATTAACAAATTGAAAAATAAAAACCATATGATTATCTCAATAGATGCAGAGAAAGCCTTTGACAAAATTCAACATCCATTTATGATAAAAACTCCAGAAAGCAGGAATAGAAGGAACATACCTCAACATAATAAAAGCTATATATGACAAACCCACAGCAAACATTATCCTCAATGGTGAAAAATTGAAAGCATTTCCTCTAAAGTCAGGAACAAGACAAGGGTGCCCACTTTCACCATTACTATTCAACATAGTTTTGGAAGTTTTGGCCACAGCAATCAGAGCAGAAAAAGAAATAAAAGGAATCCAAATTGGAAAAGAAGAAGTAAAACTCTCACTATTTGCAGATGACATGATCCTCTACATAGAAAACCCTAAAGAGTCCACCAGAAAATTACTAGAAATAATCAATGACTACAGTAAAGTTGCAGGATATAAAATCAACACGCAGAAATCCCTTGCATTCCTATACACTAATAATGAGAAAACAGAAAGAGAAATTAAGGAAACAATTCCACTCACCATTGCAACGGAAAGAATAAAATACTTAAGAATATATCTACCTAAAGAAACTAAAGACCTATATATAGAAAACTATAAAACACTGGTGAAAGAAATCAAAGAGGACACTAATAGATGGAGAAATATACCATGTTCATGGATTGGAAGAATCAATATAGTGAAAATGAGTATACTACCCAAAGCAATTTATAGATTCAACGCAATCCCTATCAAGCTACCAACAGTATTCTTCACAGAGCTAGAACAAATAATTTCACAATTTGTATGGAAATACAAAAAACCTTGAATAGCCAAAGCGATCTTGAGAAAGAAGAATGGAACTGGAGGAATCAACCTACCTGACTTCAGGCTCTACTACAAAGCCATAGTTATCAAGTATGGTACTGGCACAAAGACAGAAATATTGATCAATGGAATAAAATAGAAAGCCCAGAGATAAATCCACGCACATATGGACACCTTATCTTCGACAAAGGAGGCAAGAATATACAATGGATTAAAGACAATCTCTTTAACAAGTGGTGCTGGGAAATCTGGTCAACCACTTGTAAAAGAATGAAACTGGACCACTTTCTAACACCATACACAAAAATAAACTCAAAATGGATTAAAGATCTAAACGTAAGACCAGAAACTATAAAACTCCTAGAGGAGAACATAGGCAAAACACTCTCCGACATACATCACAGCAGGATCCTCTATGACCCACCTCCCAGAATATTGGAAATAAAAGCAAAAATAAACAAATGGGACCTAATTAACCTTAAAAGCTTCTGCACATCAAAGGAAACTATTAGCAAGGTGAAAAGACAGCCTTCAGAATGGGAGAAAATAATAGCAAATGAAGCAACCGACAAACAACTAATCTCAAAAATATACAAGCAACTCCTACAGCTCAACTCCAGAAAAATAAACGACCCAATCAAAAAATGGGCCAAAGAACTAAATAGACATTTCTCCAAAGAAGACATACAGATGGCTAACAAACACATGAAAAGATGCTCAACATCACTCATTATCAGAGAAATGCAAATCAAAACCACTATGAGGTACCATTTCACACCAGTCAGAATGGCTGCAATCCAAAAGTCTACAAATAATAAATGCTGGAGAGGGTGTGGAGAAAAGGGAACCCTCTTACACTGTTGGTGGGAATGCAAACTAGTACAGCCACTATGGAGAACAGTGTGGAGATTCCTTAAAAAACTGGAAATAGAACTGCCTTATGATCCAGCAACCCCACTGCTGGGCATACACACTGAGGAAACCAGAAGGGAAAGAGACACGTGTACCCCAATGTTCATCGCAGCACTGTTTATAATAGCCAGGACATGGAAGCAACCTAGATGTCCATCAGCAGATGAATGGATAAGAAAGCTGTGGTACATATACACAATGGAGTATTACTCAGCCATTAAAAAGAATACATTTGAATCAGTTCTAATGAGGTGGATGAAACTGGAGCCTATTATACAGAGTGAAGTAAGCCAGAAGGAAAAACATAAATACAGTATACTAACGCATATATATGGAATTTAGAAAGATGGTAACAATAACCCGGTGTACGAGACAGCAAAAGAGACACTGATGTATAGAACAGTCTTATGGACTCTGTGGGAGAGGGAGAGGGTGGGAAGATTTGGGAGATTGGCAATGAAACATGTAAAATATCATGTAGGAAACGAGTTGCCAGTCCAGGTTCGATGCATGATGCTGGATGCTTGGGGCTGGTGCACTGGGACGGCCCAGAGGGATGGTATGGGGAGGGAGGAGGGTTCGGGATGGGGAACACATGTATACCTGTGGTGGATTCATTTTGATATTTGGCAAAACTAATACAATTATGTAAAGTTCAAAAATAAAATAAAATTAGAGAAAAAAAAAAAAGAAATATTTATAAAACAAGGATCTACCAAATACAACAATACAAAGTCAGTAACATTAAGTAAAACCACCATATAAATAAATGGGAAAACTGAACAAATACTTCACAAAGGAAAAGACATGTATGGCTAATAAGTATATAAAAAATGCTTGACATCATTAACTATCAGCGAAATGCAAAGTAAATCACAGTAGCATACCACTATACATTCACCAGGGGCTTCCCTGGTGGCTCAGTTGATAAACAATCTGCTTGCAATGCAGGAGACCTGGGTTTGATCCTGGCTTGGGAACCTCCCCTGCAGAAGGAAATGGTTTCCCACTTTTTGCCTGGGAAACCCCATGGACAGAGGAGCCTGATTGGCTACAGTTCACGGGGCCACAGAGTCAGACACGTCTTAGCAACTAAACCACCACATACATTCACCAGAGAGCTTCCCAGGTGGCCTAGTGGTAAAGAACCCACCTGCCAATGTAGGAGACATTAGAGGCGTGGGTTAGATCCCTGGGTTAGGAAGATCCCCTAAAGAAGGGCATGGCAACCCACTCCAGTATTCTTGCCTGGAGAATCCCATGAACAGAGGAGTTTGGTAGGCTATGGTCCATAGGGTCCCAAAGAGTCCAACACAACTGAAGTGACTTAGTACGCACACATACATTCACTAGAGTAGCTAAAATTTAAAAAGACTAATAATCACAAATGTTGGTAAGGATGTATAGAAAAACTAGAAATTTTTAAAAGTTGTGGAGCAACAGGAACCTGCATATATTGTTGGTAGGAATGTAAAATAGTGCAATACTCTTGGCCCCTTTATCTTCTCCATCCCAACTGGTTCCTGGAATTTAATATCCTTCATTTGCTTATGACTCTCAAACTTCTATCTCTAGCCCAGACTCTCACCCAAGCTCTAGCATAGTATCCAACTCCTACAGTCAGGCCTTCACCTTAATGTCTAATTGATACCTCACACACAACATGTACAAAAACAAATTCCCAATCCTCCCCACAAAGTCTAATTTCACCTCTGCTTCTCCTTCTCTAATTTCACCTCTGCTTCTCCTTAGTGATGCCAGCTCTATACTCCAGGTGCTGAGGCTAAAAAAAATATAGTCATCCTCTTTTCCTTATACCCAATCCATCAGGAAACCAAGCTAATTTTACCTCCAGTTTATGCCTGGAACTTGATCACTTCCCAATGCCTCCCTGTCACCACCCTGGCTCAGATCACGGCTATACCTTTCCAGCTGGTTCCCTTGCTGCTTTTACCCCCAACCATCAGGGCTATCAAATGAATCCCTTTAAAATGTAAGTCAGACATTATCACTTGTCTACTCAGAACACTGAATGGTTCCCTACTTGCCCTAAAGTCTGAAGACAGTCAGTGGCCCGTAAGACTCTGTGTGATCCCCTGTGGTCCTCACATGCCCCTTGTGCACTGACTCCAGCCATGCCAGCCTCTTGGTGGCCCCTGGAGTGTGTTAGGCATTCTCTAGACTTGAGGTTTCTCACTAGCTGTTTCTTCTGCCCAGTAAAACCTTTGTCCAGATCTTTCACAAGAAAAAAGCTTTCTTCTTCCTTCAAGTCTTTGCTCAGATGGATCCCAAGTACCAGCAACACCGCTAGTACCTAGACCAGTACGTGCTCAGTTGGTAAATAAGTGAGGCATACAGAACTGTGTGATCACACCTCCACAAATCCTCTAACCAGCTACATGTGATATCCTTGGTACATTTCCTTACTCCAACAAGAACAGATTTGTCTTCAGATCAACATAGGATTACCCAAAGAGTTTTTAACTTTATTCCCCCAGTCTGAAATGTAATCAAGACCCAGGAGATGAGGAGAGGTGGACTTAGTTGAAACAGAAATCTCATTTAAATCTATTCCTAAGTCAGAGAACTGCAGTCAGGTAGGCTCTGTACCCAAGAACACAGAACCAGAGAACAGTGTCACTCAGATACATGGTAAGGATCCCAAGAGTCATCTTTATTTACTTAGAATGAAAAAAAAAAAACCAACAGCAATTAAAACAAAAAATAGGTCATCTCTCCTTAATTGCTGCTCAGTTTCTAAGGAATTAAGTTTCAATCTTAATATTCAGCTTCTTCCCTCCAGACCTTGTGGGCTTACTTTTCTTTTTAAGGATTTGTCAAAAGCAAAAGTAACCATCGCAACCAACAGTTGCACAAAAAGGATTAACTTCACTGCCAATCAAGAGGCAAATTGCTGCCCCTGAGATTTGCCACTTATCACAAGCAGCCAAGAATCAAGGTACAACAGAACAGGTAGCATCTTTGAGCCTCCTAGGAATCCTCATTTTTTGCTGCCACTGCACAGTCATCAATGGTCAGGGATCAAGTCCCAGAGTACATGCATGACTGGAAACCCAGAGGTGGTACTCCAGTGATGAGCTTCCTATGGTCCTGGAAGTTTCACTGCACGTAGCCAGCAGACTACGGGACTGGCTGCTACATGCAGTCTCAACCCCTGGGTCAGGAAGATCCCCTGGAGAAGGAAATGGCAACTCACTCCAGTATTCTTGCCTGGAAAATCCCATGGACAGAAAAGTCTGGCGGGCTACAGTCCATGGGGTCGCAAAGAGTCAGACACGACTGAGCAACTAACACTTTCACATTCAGCCAGCTTCTGCATAGTTAAGAGGGGGTGACTCTCAAACATGGCCCCTAGCACCTTTTCATTGGTCAGCTTTTACATGTGACACAATTGCTTTTGCATTTACAATCACTTGCAGTCAAGGGAGGAATAATGGAATCAGCAAGGGTCTAGATTTAGATCATAGTGTGAGCCTGATGAGCCAACATCAGTTAGCTACTGACTACGCCATTTATGCTATCAGCATTGGAACAGAAAAAAAAAAAAAGAGGAGTTCTGGTGGCATATATGATACAGAGGTCAGGAAGTCTGGAGAAGCCACGAGTCCATTTATTATTGCTGGTGCTGCTCTTAATTCATTAAATGATTTGTGTTGAGTCATCTTTTCAGAGCTTTCCTGGTAGCTCAGATGGTGAAAAATATACCTGCAAGTCAGGTAGGCCCAGTCATGCAGGAGATCCAGTAATGCAGGAGACCCGAGTTCAATCCTTGGGTCGGAAAGATCTCCTGGAGGAGGAAATTGCTTCCCACTCCAGTATTCCTGCTTGGAGAATCCCATGGACAGAAGAGTCTGATGGGGGTACAGTCCATGGGGTTGCAAAGAGTTGAACATGACTGATCGACTAACAGGTGAGTGGGCAATCTTTCCAGTATCTTGAAGCTAAGTATCAGTCCATTTTGCTGGTTACCAAGGCAAGGTCAAGTCAAGTGTGAATATGAATATCATACCATATAGACTACTCAAATTAAACAGAAGGTAGCTTCTTTTCTAAGACTCTAACTCATATAAGAATAACTCCATTCCAGCACACTACTCCTTTCTGTCAATGTCAGATCTCTTACAATATTATAAAGACAGAAAACCAAAGGATTTTATGAAAATCTCTTTTGAGTACCTTCATATCCCATGGAGCATTGGTCTGGGTGAAACATTGCTTTCTCTTGTAGATAAGATAGCAATTTAGCAAAATCCAGTAAGTCAAACTCATTCCAAAAGAAAAATATTCCTGATTCATCTTAGCCTTCCTACCTAAGCTGACACATTTGCTCATGAAAATCACTTGAGATATCTTTATATTGATAAGTGGAAACTATTCTTTACTCTTTGCTGCTGCTAAGTCGCTTCAGTTGTGTCTGACTCTGTGCGACCCCATAGACGGCAGCCCACCAGGTTCCCCCATCTCTGGGATTCTCCAGGCAAGAACACTAGAGTGGGTTGCCATTTCCTTCTCCAATGCGTGAAAGTGAAAAGTGAAAGTGAATTCGCTCAGTCGTGTCCGACTCCCAGTGACCCCATAGACTGCAGCCTACCAGGCTTCTCCGTCCATGGGATTTTCCAGGCAAGAGTACTGGAGTGGGGTGCCATTGCCTTCTCCGACTTTACTCTTTAGCAGTTCCTAAAAGCAAGTAATACTTGAATTTGTTCCTCCTGAGAATGAAGGGGTGATGAAGGGGCAGGGGGAGGCTCAAGGCTGTTACTGTTAACAGTAAGAGCAAGAAAGAATCTAAGGAACTGATAACTATTTCTTATCAACAGCTGCTATTGAAAAGGAGCGTATCTTTCTGCACTGGTGTACTATTAGCCACTGACTGGCTGGCATCTGGTCAATCTTAGGATTCAAGTAGCCCGTGTGGCCATGGGCAGCAAACCCTTGAACTGCTGCAACGCCAGGCTATGTCCAAGCTGGTTCACAGGAATGTCATGAAGAAAAACACAGTTTCTATGTCATGGCAGAGGTAGTTCTCTAGTCCAGATGACAAGGGTCTCACATCTCTCCCACCATCACGATTAGTTCAAGAGACACACAGTTCAGCATACAGGTGTGAGACCCACTCAGGACCATTGTCATTGCTGGGTAATCAACAGATATATAGTCAAAAAAAGCTAAAGAAGAGGATATAAACCCTTCCAGAAACCCCATTAGTAAAAACATCTATGAAAGGTGTGGATACTGAGCAGTTCGGGATGGAAATGAATTCTCTCCAACTGATGCTGGTCAATCCAGAGCAACCAGTCTGGGTGTGAAGTTTATGTGGGTTGGGGATGGTATGTGAGACTTAGAAAATTAAAGGTGATCCAAACTGGCTCAGAGGTATTTTTTTCTGTTTCTTTACACTCTCGGAAGAGTGCCTCTCATCTCATTAGGTCTTTCTCTAATCCACCCACCGTAACAATCCTCCATAATAACAAGTGTCCTCTCTATGCCACGGGGACACCGCGCTTGAGGCTCTGTGTGCCCCACATCTGTGATTTCCTCATGTGGACTCAGTCGCTCAGTTGTGTCTGACTCTTTGTGACCCCATGGACTATAGCCCACCAGGCTCCTATGTCTATGGAATTTTTCCAGACAAGAATACTGGAGTGGGATGCCATTCCCTACTCCAGGAGATCCTCCCAACTCAGGGATAGAACCTGAGTCTCCTGCATCTCCTGCATTGGCAGGTAGGTTCCTTACCACTGCGCCACCTGAGAAGTCCATAATTTCCTCTTGCCTGTTCAAATCTTCCCTCTCCTTTAAAGCTCAATTGAAGAACATTCTATATGAAGAAGTTCGCAAAGCCATCTATAGTTCAAGAAGTCATCTATAGATGACTCCATCCCCAAAGATTTCACTCATCTCTGAATTTACATGCCACTAATTTTCCATTTTATTACACATTATTTGATACTATAAGGCTACCCATGGTGTATTCAATAAAATCATACTCAAAGTCAGAAATTAAAACTTTGACTTTCTTGTTTTCCCCCACTGTACCTGGCACAGGCATGGATATATGGTAGATAAAGAGCAGTTGGGTTGTTCAAAAGTTGAAAACCAGCACATAGATAAAAAGAAAAGTTAGATGAGATAAACCTTATCAAAAATGTCTAAATTACATGCTGATCCAAAATTATATTATCTAAAAAAGCAAGGCAAGTATATTTTCCAGCCATTTGGAAGCCAGTGATGGATTAAAAAAAAAAAAAATCTCACCAATGGCCACAAATTGCAAAGACAACATAATTATGGCAAAGAGTGAGGGACTGAAGGAGGAAAGGCAAGATTTTATTTCAAACTGACCTTTATAAAACATTCAAAGGATGCAGAGGGAAAGTAAAGGATAACAGACAGCGAGCCAGGTGCTGCCTTACAGAGTGAAAGGATGACGAGGAAAACAAGCCCTAATTGTGAGGGAAGGAGGAGATGAAAAGGCATCACATGAAGGACAGGGGCAAGAGCTCTGTGCACGGGGCCACGAGAACTACATCCCACTCCGACAGCCTTCCTCACCAAAGGTGTAGACAAATTAGAAACCATGCCCAGGTGAACAGAAGCATCCAGATGGCTGGGAAATCCGCAAAGCGTACTCTGGAACATGGAAAAGTACAGTTATGAAAGCTCTCATGGTTCCCATGCATCACTCTGAACCAAACCATGGTCCTCCATTTTCTAGAAGCACAGTATTTTAACATATATGATGTGCCGGGGACTGGACACACATGACTCCTAAATTGCACACCAACCTAACGATGCTAGCAGTGTTACTTTCATTGTGTAGATGAGGATACGAAGGTTCAGAGGATTAAAGCCAGTTACCTATTCACCCATTCAACAAGGATCTTTTCCCAAAATTTTTTAAACTTTTTTGTTTTGGTTTTTTTTAATTGTGGTAGTTTCAGGCGAACAGTGAAGGGTCTCAGTCAAACACATAACTTACATCCATTCTCCCTGAACTCCGCCCCCATCCAGGTTGGCACGTAACATTGCGTAGAGTTCCGTGTGCTATACAGTAGGTCCTGGTTGGTTATCCATTTTGAATGTAGCAGTGTATGACCTTCCCAGACTCCCTAACTATCCCTTCCCCCAGGCAGCCATAAGTTCATTTTCCGAGTCTATGAGTGTCTTTCTTCCACGAGGATGTATTGCTGCCTTGCTCTATGCTAGGAGCAGAGTACTAAGTGGAGATCAGGGCAACAATGTCTGCCCTCATGAAGTTTACACCCAAAGCTCATGGTCATAGAGCTGGAGAGTATAGATACAATTTGAACTCTGATTCTAAATCCCATAGTCTCTTTTTCTCTTCTACCCCAACAAAGAAAGCCTACAGTTATTGAAAAGACTGTTAAAACTACCAGAGGGAATATGAAAGTGTGTGGGAAATCTGGAAGGAAAACTTTTCTTACCTCTTATACTACTAAAGCAATACATAGAAGACTTCTATGGAAGACTGAGAAAAGAGGGGGGCTCCCCCTTCTGTGAAAAACAGAAATTGTGGGAAAGGGTTATCAAAAAATTATAAAACTGAGCTTGAAAATAAAACAAGAAAAGGAAAATCTGAGATTCCAGAAATAAAGAACCTTCAAGCTAAGTGACCACAGTTAGGGGAGTTCATGGACTATGGCCCCCATGGGTACTGAAACCAAACAAATTCTAAGGGTTAGGGTTTTGAAACCCATGTGAGTCATCAAACCTAGGAGCTGGGGAGCTAGGTATAAGGTCCTGAACCTGGAGTTATAAGAGCTACTCCGTCCCCCAGAAGAAGATGAAACATCACCCAGAGTCTTGAGAAAGGGACAAGGAAACTTATCCTCCTGGGTCCAGGGATAAATAAAAATAAGTCAACTCTAAGAAATGGAAATTCAGAAACAACGAATCCATAGTCTAAAATTAAGCCAGATGATGAAGAAACCCCAAGCTGAGAAAGGAATACAAAGCTAGTCCTGAATTAGTGAAAACTCCTAGAACACTTGCTAAAGCAAACCCAAAATTCTACTACATGGACACTTCTACAACCCATTATAGACGCGAAATCCCCTACCAGAGGTAAATTCACAATAATACGTAAATCCAATGAGAAATGAAATACAATGAGGGTGGGCCTGCAAACACATCAATCGAAGCGCTGGAGCCAGTACAACAATTTAGAGGGGCTAAAAGATAAGCAGAAGAATGAAGGAGATGGAATTAATGTTTCAGAATTTTTGAAAAGACATATTCTAAGGAGAATTAAGAGGGGCTCTTAGAAATTAAAAATTTAGTCATTGAAATTGAAAACCCCAGTGCACATTCAGTAAGCAAATTAGATAGACGCAGCTGATAGAGAAAAGTCAGCCAGCCAGAAGAAAGCACTAAAGACATACTCTAAATACTGGAGAGAGAGAGAGAGATGGACATTATTAAATAACTATTGAAATATATGAAGAATAGAATAAGAATATATGGAATATATGAGTAATAGAATAAGAATATATTGAATATATGAAGAATAGAAAAACATCTATGATGTCGGCTCTAGAAATAGACACTGAAAACAGAGGGAGAAGTTTATTAAACAAAAATAGTTGATAACTATTTCCAATATGGGTTCTTACTTTGAAGAGCACAGAGAATCAAAAGAATATAGAAACATTAATTCCAGCAACATTATAGTGAAAGTACAAAACCCTTAAGGAAAAAAATCTTGAAAACTAAAGAAGGAAAAAAAGTCACAAATCACCTACAGAAGAATGACAATCAGACTGACACCATATTTCATATTTGCATCCCCAACAGCTAGGGGAACCTATCAACCTAGAATTTTCTACCTAGATAATCTTCGATTATGTTGCTCAGCATGGAAGATGGTGGCCACTAGTCAAATGTGACTCGAGCTAACCCAAACCCAGGTGCACCATAAGTGTAAAATTCACTCTGGTTTTCAAAGACTTAGGAAAACAAGAATGAGAAACCTCTTTAATTTTCACACTGATTGCATGTTGAAACAATAGTATTTTGGATATACTGAGTTAAATAAAATGTATTAACATTTAATACATCTTTTTAAAAACTTTAGAAATCAGTCCTACTAATCTCTGCCCAGTAACTGAAATTCACCACCTTCTTCAAACTTCAGGCTATTTTTTACTTAATCTCTTAATTATCTCCTGTACTTTAGAACTTTCTTGGTTTCAAATAACACATTTGTAGACTCATTTTACCCATGTCTCTCCTCACTAAAACGAATGTAAACTCCATAGAGCCCATATCTGCCACGTTCACCTGTGTGTCAGGGATCTGTGTATCAGATTGTCTTGGTTGTAATTAGGAATGTGTACTTCAACAAAGGGTGGCATGTTTTGAATATGCCTGTATTGAAGCTGCCTATTTGACCTTGGGGAAAGTCACTTAACTTTTCTGAGCTTTTATTTAAGCTTTTCTTCTTTCTTGATGTGGACCATTTTTAAAGTCTTTATTGAACTTGTAACAATATTGTTTCTTTTATGTTTTGGGGGTGGTTTTTTGGCCCACAAGGTATGTGGGATCTCAGATCCTCAGGGATTGTACCTGCACACCCTGCATTGGAAAATGAAGTCTTAACCACTGGACCACCAAGGAAGTCCCTGAGCTTTTATTTCTTTGGTTTTAAAGAACATAATCCTCTGTTTAAGATTTTTATGAAAAAAATGAATAAGATAGCTCATAGATTAGCTCCTTCTGCCTGCTGCTGCTGCTGCTAAGTCACTTCAGTCGTGTCCAACTCTGTGCGACCCCATAGACGGCAGCCCACCAGGCTTCCCTGTCCCTGGGATTCTCCAGGCAAGAACACTGGAGTGGGTTGCCATTTCCTACTCCAGTACATGCCTAATGGTTTTAAACTTTTGCCTGGGTCTTAGTTTATAAAGTTGATGACATGGAGAGGCCCATGCCATTGAAAGAGAAGGCTGTTAACTCACAGTTCCCTTAGAAATGAGCAGCATGACACTCAGATCCACATGGACCAGTGGACCAGTGCCCATCGGGAGAAAAAAAGCAGCAGTGAAGGGAAAGTATAAACCACAACCATTATTGAAATTTCCATGGAAAAAGCAAAGCAGGGTAGAGTAAATATTTTAAGATGGGTTGGTTTGGGAATTTCCTGGTAGTCCAGTGGTTGGGAATCTTCTTTCCAACTTGGCGGACCCAGATTTGATCCCCAGTTGGGGAACTAGGATCCCACATGCCACAGGACAACTAACTGGCCTCAACAAGAGAGGACAGCATGCTGCAACTAACATCCAATGCAGATAGATAAGTAAATAAAAAAGATTTGTTAGTTTGAGTAATTCCAGTGAGCTTTGGGGCATAAGGGATGCTGCTGGTTATCTGGCTCTGGGTGATCTAGCGCAGCAGAATACGGACTTATTTTGTGATAGTTGGGGATATGGACTCAAGATCAGTTGGTGTGAATACAACAGGTGTATCCAAGGGCAAGTCATGTACATGATCTCTAGAATCAACTAGCCCTAGGCAGCAGGAGGGGGCAGCTTCTTTCTAGCCAGCAAGCCCCTACTCCATCAAGATGTCAACACATCATAAAATGGTATGGATGTAAACACAACCATAAAAACATACGGTTAACACATTAGCAAGTTATCTCACCATCTCCTGGAGTTTACCCAAGTTCATGTCCATTGAATTGGTGATACCATCCAACCATCTCATCCTCTGTTGCCCTCTTCTCCTTCTGCCTTCAATCTTTTCCAACATCAGGGTCTCTTCCAATGAGTCAGCTGTTCACTGGAATACTCCCTGACAAAGCCTATGTTATAAACCACTCACAGTGGCTTGAGCAGAAAAGATACAGACATATCCCAGGAGCCTGCAGTCAGCTGGGCCTGAGGAATGAACTGGATGGGGGATGTCACGAAGATATTCTTTCCTCTGTTCCTCTTTGCTTCTCTTGCTTCCTCTACAGGCTGATGATCTCTCACTTCAGTGCACATGGCAGGTTAAAGGTGGACCACTGTAGCTGACTGGCCTGGTATGAACAAGGTACCCATCTCTAGTCTAATCAAGTGTTGCTAGGCAATCAGTCACATTATCCAAAATGGCTGCCAAATGCCCTCTGCTCTGGGAGAGGAAGAGAGTTTAGGTGGGCAAGCTGAGCCAAGCAGATAAATATGAGCACCATGGTTGAACAGCTCCAAAGATGCTGGTTAAAATGCAGACTAAATGAAGTTAAACAGGACACCTCAGGCCACAAAGTTAGTGTGAATTATACATTTTAAAGAGGGCAATATACTATGCAGTGTTAACCCAACATTCAACTCCAAACACCTTTTTCTCCCAAAGATTTATGAAATATCATGTAACCAGCATCCTGTAGAAGACAATTGCCAAAGGGCAGAGGTTATGGCATATTTTTAAAATCATTTTTATTTATTTTTGGCTGTTCTGGGTCTTCATCCCTGTACTGGCTTTTCTCTAGTTGCGATGAGTGGGGGCT
The DNA here is from genome assembly GCF_003369695.1 of Bos indicus x Bos taurus. Taxonomy (NCBI): domain Eukaryota; kingdom Metazoa; phylum Chordata; class Mammalia; order Artiodactyla; family Bovidae; genus Bos; species Bos indicus x Bos taurus. Next base: position 14,793,945 of record NC_040096.1, on the reverse strand, counting down.
TCTCATTGCAGTGGCTTCTGTTGCAAAGTACTGGCTCTAGGGCACATGGGCTTCAGTAGATGCAATTCCCAGGCTCTACAGCACAGGCTCAATATTTATGGCACGCGGGCTTAGTTGCTCCATCGCATGCAGGATCTTCCTGGTCCAGGGATCAAACCTGTGTCTCCTGCATTAGCAGGTGGATTCTTTACCACTGAGTCACCAGGGAAGTCCTATGACATATTTTTTTTTAATTTCCAAAGTGCCTTGACCATTTGGCAGAGGTTCAGAAAACTTTGCTCCTCTGGTTTTATTTGTATGTCTTCTATAATGGATATATGGGGGCACTGAAGATCGAAATTATTTCATGAGAAACAACCCAAGAAGAAAGGGGCTGAGTGGGGGATACTCTCCACTGAAGTGCACGGGCTTTTCATTGCAGTGGCTTCTCCTGTTGCAAAGCACTGACTCTAGGGCACACAGGCTTCAGTAGCTGCCTATCCAGAAGACCCAGAAGTCTTGGGTCTTAATATAGAATCAAAGCTGGAGCTAGATCATTCCTCTGATACAACTGTCTGTTAGAAGGTCCAGAAAGCTCAGTGACTGGCCTGACATCACACAGCAAGGTAGTAGCAAAGATGAAACCAGAACCAAAGAACCACGAGTAATTTGATAGGGTCTACAAGGGGCTCACTGCTAAAATGGCTCATCATGTTGACCTTGCAAACAAAGAATAAAATCACAGTGACCCTTGAGACTGACCAAATTGCCCAAACAACGTTCTGTTTTCTCACTGGCACCTACCTTCTCAAAGCTATGAGACCACCAGATTCCAGACATCTGGCCACATGACCGCAGGACTCAACTGCAGGCCAGAAATTAACCATCTCTTCACAGAATTTTTGATTGGCAGGGTATAAGAAAGATGCCATCAGAAAGGGAGAACGCTGGTTCTCCTTAAGGGCCAGTCACCCTCTTGTTTCCCTCTAATAAATTTCCTTTTTGCCTGGCTCACTCTTTTTCTCTGCATTCACCTTATATAATTAACAGTAGACCAACTTCAGATGTGTTCAAGGTAGAGGTTTAATTTTTCAAATATTTGCCAAGCCTGCATTGAGCTAATTGACACAGAAGTACTATAGAGGCACCTGGATTTTATGAAAAGAGGAGCAAGTATTTTACAAGTTCAAGGACAAAAATCCATATTTGCCAGTCCAAGCTGTCCTCACGAGACTCCAGGATGGCACTTCACCTCCATTCTGACAGACACAGAGGCTGCCTCTACTCAGAGTGGGATCACAAGGGGAGCCTCTCAGAGTATTTAATCCTTAATTTAAAACCTAAGGATTATTCAGCCTGTTCAAGAGTTTAACTCTGTCATCAAAGCTTAAACCACTTCAGGGTTCTGGATGCAACAAAGCAGGAAATTAGCTCAGGAGCCCTGGGTCCAAGTGGAGATAAAGATGGGCTGCAGGAAACTGACTCTACCTCTGTATAAATGACCCCACCTAGAGTTTTGCTGCAAGCGCCACTGAGTGAGTCCAAGCTTGCTCCGCTTGCCACACAATAGGCCAATAAATCTGGGAGATGGAAGGGATACGACTTTATTCAGAGAGCTGGCTGATGGAGAGAAGACGACATTAATGTCTCAAAATAACCATCTTGTTGGGGCCTGGATATCAGATTCTTTTTTGGGATCAGAGATGGGGGGAGTTGAAGGAACAAAGCAAAAGACCATTTAATTCTTACAAATATCTCCTAGAATGGCACGCCTCAGGCAGGGGAATGTGTTCATTTCTTTCCTCCTGCAATCTACATGGTGGACAGAGTTATGAACAAAAGCAATTTATTTGTTTTACTTTACAATATTGTATTGGTTTTGCCATACACCAACATGAATCTGCCACAGGTGTACACGTGTTCCCCATCCTGAACCCCCCCTCCCACCTCCCTCCCCATACCATCCCTCTGGGTCATCCCAGTGCACCAGCCCCAAGCATCCTGTATCATACATTGAACCTGGACTGGCAATTCATTTCACATATGATATTACACGTTTCAATGCCATTCTCCCAAATCATCCCACCCTTGCCCTCTTCTACAGAGTCCAAAAGACTGTTCTATACATCTGTGTCTCTTTCGCTGTCTCACATACAGGGTTATCGTTACCATCTTTCTAAATTCCATATATATGCGTTAGTGTACTGTATTGGTGTTTTTCTTTCTGGCTTACTTCATTCTGTATAATAGGCTCCAGTTTCATCTACCTCATTAGAACTTATTCAAATGTGTTCTTTTTTATGGCTGAGTAATACTCCATTGTGTATATGTACCACAGCTTTCTTATCCATTCGTCTGCACCGAGGAAACCAGAATTGAGACATGTGTACCCCAATGTTCATTGCAGTATTGTGTATGATATCCAGGGCATGGAAGAAACAAAGGTACTTTAGTTTAACAGTCAGGCAGAGGGGGGTAGGGTTCCCCGAGTCAGGCCTTTATGTACGCTGTAATAACAAAAGTGGCCAGAAGCAAGGATTAAAGTCACAGAAACAGATCCAGTGCAGAGTCAAAATTAACCCTTCCTGGATACAAGAGGAAGGCAGGGGACACATACCTCCAACAGCCCCAGAGCAAGCACTGACACCCCTTGAAACCCGCTCTCCCCACACCCAGTACTTACATTTACATCCAGTGCAGAAAAGAGTGCAGCAAGAATACCCCCGGTTTTGAGCCACCATGTGTCAAGTACCTTAGAGTAGGGGTCCCCAACCTCCAGATCTAATGCCTGATGATCTGAGGTGGACCTAGTATAATAGTGCACAATAAGTATAATGAGCTTGACTCACCCCCAAACCACGCCCCCTCCACCCCGTCCATGGAAAAGTTGTCTTCCACAAAACTGCTCCCTGGTGCCAAAAAGGTTGGGAACCGCTGCCTTAAGAGCATGAAGATTTTGCTTGGCCCAAAGCCTGTGACAGAAACCATTTTAGACTCACCCCTGAAGACTTCTATCATGAAATGGGAAAGGATCAGTTAATGGAACACGCCCTTCAAAATGATGAAACGGAGAATACTTTATAACCAAGCACCAGCCTTCTGGACAGTTAAGCAGTTTATATACACACACATCAGGGGGTGGAAACATTGCAGGCAATGGAAAGGGCTGGGAGAATTAAAGCCACAGCAGCAAGACTCCCATAGAAAACACAGTTGATATTTGTTCTCAAAAATCCATCTTCCTGAAAAAGTCCCTCCCTAGATCAGGATTAGTCCTCCTCTCCCCCCGGCCCTGCACTGTACCCAGCAGAGCCATCAGAGGCTGTTTTGCTAGGTGTTTGTTTACGGCAAATGGTACAAGACAGAGTCAACAATCGGTGACTTTTTTGCCAATTGGCTGAAATAAAAACATATCAGGTACCCCTGGAATTGATGAAAGAGTTTAAAATTATCTAGGGCTTCCCTGGTGGTAGTAGGGGTAAAGAACTTGCCTACCAATACAAGAGATATGAGAGATGTGAGTTCCATCTCTGGGTTGGGAAGATCAGAGTAGGAAATGGCAACCCATCCAGCATTCCTGCCTGGACAATCCCATGGACAGAGGAGCCTGATGGACTACGGTCCATGGGGTCCCAATGAGTTGGACACAACTGAAGCGACTTAATGTGCATAATTAACCTAAGCAGATCCCCACTCTGCTCCAGCCACTCCTTTTGAAGGGAGAGTCAAGCCCATGGAGGTCTCCTCCCACTGTCCACACATTAGATGTGTTTCAGGTTATTCCTTCCTGGAGAATTTTGTCTGTTCATGTGTCTTTCCCCTTTACTTGATTTTCTCAGCATCGGTTGCAGCATCTCAACCCAAAAGCTGGATCAGCTGAGCGTACAAGCGCTTCATGATTCTCCATTCCCTCTGTCACTGTTTTGATTTAATTGGGTCTTCCCTGGTGACTCAAATGGTAAAGAATCTGCCTGCAATGTGCAAAACCTGGGTTCAATCGATCCCCTGGAGGGCAGCATGGCAGCCCACTCCAGTATTCTTGCCTGGAGAATCCCCATGGACAGAGATGCCTGGCAGGCTATAGCCCATGGGGTTGCAAAGAGTCAGACATGACTGGGTGACTAAGCACAGCACAGCTACAGAATGACCTTTCAGTTCAGTTCAGTTGCTCAGTCGTGTTTGACTTTTTGCAACCCCATGAATCGCAGCACGCCAGGCCTCCCTGTCCATCACCAACTCCCGGAGTTCACTCAGACTCACATCCATCAAGTCAGTGATGCCATCCAGCCATCTCATCCTCTGTCGTCCCCTTCTCCTCCTGCCCCCAATCCCTCCCAGCATCAGAGTCTTTTCCAATGAGTCAACTCTTCGCATGAGGTGGCCAAAGTACTGGAGTTTCAGCTTTAACATCATTCCTTCCAAAGAAATCCCAGGACTGATCTCCTTCAGAATGGACTGGTTGGATCTCCTTGCAGTCCAAGGGACTCTCAAGAGTCTTCTCCAACACCACAGTTCAAAAGCATCAATTCTTCAGCGCTCAGCTTTCTTCACAGCCCAACTTTTGTTTATATAATTTCATTTCCTAAGAAACAGTGGTTCATTATGAAGCACTCAGAAAACAAAAATAGAGAGAAAATTCTCCTCCAAATCCATCATAACACTACCAAAATAAAATTATTGACTAACCTTTCTTTTCGTCTTTACACATTTATATGTATATAGACAACTAAGAGCTACCATTTATTGAGTACTTTGGTAAGGGTTCAGACACATTTTCATTTAATTCTCACTGTAATTCTAGGTAGTAAATACAACTTATCACCATATGAGACTATACTGTAGATGCAATTTTGTGGGGTATTTTTTGCTTTTAACATTTAAAGTATTTTCCACTTTACTAAAACTTTTATGGCTATCGTTTTTAATGATTTCATATTTTTAGACATACTTTAAAATGCTTTTATTAAAGATTTGTTTTCAATTTGCTATTTTATAAATAACACTATGATGAACACCTTTATGCCTGCTTTCTGTATTTACCACTAATTTTTTAGGATAGTTTCTCAGACAGGGAACCACTAAGTCAAATGAGGAGTGTGTGCATGCTCAGTGGTGTCCGACTCTTTGTGACCCCATGGATTGTAGCCCACCAGGCTCCTCTGTCCATAGAGGTATCCAGGCAAGAATACTGGAGAGGGTTTCCATTCCCTCCTCCAGGAGATCTGCCCAATCTAGGGATGGAAACTGAAGCTCCTGCGTTGGTAGATAGGTTCTTTACCACTGAGCCACCTGGGAAGCCCAAATGAATATAAATATTTTTTTAAGTTTTATTCAGTTATTTGCAGAACTGTTCCCTGTGATTTAAAGCAATTTTATGTAATTCAAAGAATGTGATGATGTCATTATCAGAAGTTACTAACTATATTATATTGTTAAAAGTGAAAGATCACTTGAATAAATTTTAAAACATTTCACCCTAAAATTTTCATGCAAAACTAAAAATGCTGCTTAATATACATGAGTAAAAGCTTTTTCAAAGTGTGTTAAAACAAACTATTTGCAGGTAATTTTGGTATATCAAAGTATGTGTGTAGTCGATTCAGTTGTGTCTAACACTTTGCAACCATATGGACTGTAACCCACCAGGCTCCTCTGTCCATGCGATTATCCAGGTAAGAATACTGGAGTGGGTTGCCATATCCTCCTCCAGAGGATCTTCCTGTCCTAGGGATCAAATCTGTATCTTCTTACATCTCCTGCACTGGCAGGCATGTTCTTTACCACTAGTACCACCTGGGAAGCCCAAATAAAAGTATAAAACATTTAAAATTTAGCCACAGTCATACCCAGAGACGGTTAGATTTAAGATTTCAGTGGCTTTCTTTCCATTGCTTAATAGAGAGATTAGATACATAGCTAATAGTGTGTAATCCATTGTTATACTTTTTTTTTTTTAACTGAATATTGTACAGTGTAAATCTCCTAAAGGATCTTGATGCTTCTACTCAAGTCCTTCCCAGGCATGTTGAACATGCTCCACAGCTTTTGGGCAGCTCATTCCAGGCTGCCTAGCAGTGTCCACAGCTCTGGTTAGGCACCGACATCCAGGGCCCATCCCTCACTAACGCCCAGATCCCACCTAGGGAGTTTCTCTGGCCGCTGTCTGCTGTATCAGGCCGGATGGCTGAGCATTCGCTCTTGTATTAAACAAAATGCCCATCAGCTCTCTGCTGACCCAGGGAAGGTGACAGATTTCAAGAAAATGAAACTTTGACCAGGAACAGACTCCTTTTGGCTGAGCAGCAGGAACCGACTTTGATGACTAACTTGTCAAACCCATCAGATACGAGTGTGTGCGGCTGGAGGTATTTTTAGAGACCTGACGCAGCTCGGGGAGGGCGGTAGGGAGTCTAGTGTGGTACTTAGGTTCAGTGACAAGCAGTGTAACCTATTGAAAGCACCTCCTGACCTCAGCTTGTGGGGAGAGGTCCCTTCATTGACTGCTGGGCGCTCCCTCACCCCCCAGAGCTGGTGGTCACAGCTTGCAGAAAGCATGCCGCTCCTGCTTGTGCACAGCCTCTGCTCACAGTGCTGGGCTGTCGCCCCCATTTCAGAATGAGATGCTGAGGCTCGGGGAGATTCACCTCCGCCTGGTCTCTGCAGGAGCTACACCGCACACCTATTTACCTCCGACTATGCTAAATACATCCCGTATCTGGTGTTTACCTTCACAACACCCTTCCCCTTGTATTTATGGATCAGAAAGAAAGCTGCAGAGCCACCGAACTGGCGGCCTCAATTACTGGGTGACTAAAGCTAGTCCTTGGCTGTCTTCGAAACCATGCAAGAGGAAGAAATATGCGCCTGTGGCCGAGTCGTGTCGATGTATGGCAGAGTCCACGACAAGGTTGTTAAGCAATTGTCCTCCAATTAGAACAATTTTTTTAAAAAAGCGATTAAGACGCTGACACCTTGTTCCTCATCACTGACTCCTGACTGTGACCCCTCATCTTATGTAAGCCCCTGGACTCCTCGTGGAGGAGGGCGCAATTCTTGAGGCATGAGCCTACTGTTTATCCCTCTCCACCAGCTGAGAAGTAAAGCCCCATTTCTATTTCCTCTGAACTCTGTTTCCGTATTTTTTATTCGACCTTGGTGGGCAGAGAAAGCCAAGATTTTGGCAATAGGACCAAGACAAAAACAAGCTTTATCAACCATAAAAGAACAGTGACTATCCAGCTGGGCACTCTAGAGTTTGCCACGGTCGATGCAGTTCTCATAAAGACCCAACCTAGTTAAGGATTCTAGAAATTATAGACCAGAAAGAGACCTTGGAAATACATGGGCGAGAAATTTCACATGGCTGCCCTTCACAGCCTGAGGCCCAGCAACTGATACCATCCCCAGAAGTGGACTTAAAACAGTTAAGTGTGTTGCCAAAATTTAAAGTTCAAGTGGTTTCACATAAAAGTCTGGGTTGCTGGCTTACCTTGAAAAGTGGGACAGCTTCCAGCAGCGAGCTTCACCTCTTGCTTCACGACATGAGCCGCTCCTGCTTAGGGGTGCATAGCCTCCAGCTTGCACCAGTTTCCACAGTAGATCCAGGTTCCCTAAGATCCCGTTTGTAGACGAGCACACTGACCTCCAGAGACCCTTACAAGTTGCCCAACATCAGACAACTTGCTTTTTCCCTGCTCCATGCTCTTGGCCACAGGCAGGCATCAGCCACAACTACGTGCTCCTTAGTCTTCAGAGTGGCTTTTATGAGCTTCTAGGATGTTTCCCCCCTCCTTCCTTTTAAAGCCCAGCTGATCTCTCTCTTCATTTCTAAATTAAAGTTCTCTTCTACCAATAAAGTGAGGTGGGTGGGTGTGGGGAGGATGGGGCTCTTCAATAGAAAATCCCTGTTCAGTGACTCAATGCTGGGAAGCATTTGTAATCTCTCTTACCTTATTGTGCACATGTGCCTGAGTGTGTGCCTGCATGCGTGCTCAGTCGTGTCAGACTCTGTGACCCCATGGGCTGCAGCCCGCCAGGCTCCTCTGTCGGTGGGATTCTCCAGACAAGAATACTGGAGGGAGTAGCCATTTCCTTCTCCAGGAGATCTTCCCAACCCAGGGATGGAACCCACGTCTCCTGCATGGACAGGCGGGTTCTTGACCACTGAGCCACCTGGGAAGCCCCTCTCTAATCTCAGATGCTTATAATAATCAGCTGCCCTGGCCTCACCCCAGACAAACTAAGTCAGCTACTCTGGACCCAGGTTTAGGTAGCTCTTCTGCTACTCAGATGATTCCAATGTGCCATCATGGTATCTGATTGCTCCCAGAGGTCGTGGAACCAGCTTCCCTGCTGAGTGCTCATGAGACCTCCTGGGTAATTTACATCAGTTTGAAGCATTCTGGAAACTTCTCTCATCTGGAAAATGGGGAGGATAGATTAGGTTTATGATTTCCAACTTGGGATGCTTTGCCCCTCAGCATCCACTGAGGAAATGATGAGGTCATGGAGCTACTGTGGATATTGCAAAATGTCTAGCAGAGATGGCACACTTAGCTGTGTTAAAGCATATTTACACATGTTAATAAAGATGCTTCTGCTGGAATTACATTTACTTGGTGTGCTGATTCTACTTGCAAAATATGGGGTTTCAGGGCAAGGGGAAAATCTTGTCTGTGAGTAAAATTGAGAGAAGGAAGGAATGAAACAAGGAAGGAGAGAGGGAGAAATTGGGGGAGAGAGGGAGAAATTGGGAGAGAAAGGGGGAGAGAGAACAATCTGGCCCTCTATGATTTGATGATTAACCTGCAAAGAGAGGAGTAACTTCTGAGGCAGTGTATAGTCTTTGAATATCCCCCTTCCTTAAAAGAATTCTGCTGCTGCTGCTGCTAAGTCGCTTCAGTCACGTCCGACTCTGTGCGACCCCATAGACGGCAGTCCACCAGACTCTGCCGTCCCTGGGATTCTCCAGGCAAGAACACTGGAGTGAGTTGCCATCTCCTTCTCCATTGCATGAAAGTGAAAAGTGAAAGTGAAGTCACTCAGTCACGTCAGACTCGTAGCGACCCCATGGACTGCAGCCCTCCATCCATGGGATTTCCCAGGCAAGAGTACTAGAGTGGGTTGCCATTGCCTTCTCTAACACAATCCTTTTTAAGTGCTACTTCCTTCCTAACCCCCTTCTTTGTGGAAGGCTGGGCTTCCCTGGAGGCTCAGACCATAAAGAATCTGCCTCCAGTGCAGGAGACCGGGGTTTGATCCCTATGTCAGGAAGGTCCCCTGGAGAAGGAAACGGCTGCAGTATTCTTGCCTGGAGAATCCCATGGACAGAGGACTCTGGCAGGCTGAAGTCCATGGGGTCGCAAAGAGTTGGACACACTGAGCAACTAACACTTTTACATTTTCTAGTACCTGGAAGCCAACACCCCTGAAAAGAATAAGTCCTTTAATTCAGGGACCTCCACCCAGAAGGCCTGGTTTACCTTAATGAGCCCCAGCAGTTTGACAGCCAGAACCAGGCAAGGCAACAGCGATGATGACAATGTTGTCGGGACACTTGTCAGTGAGCAGTGACAAAAAAATAAAACATTTTGCTACACAACAGATAAGTGCTCCCTGACAATCTGTCTGCTTTTATTTTTTTGAAGTCTTCCTCCCGCTTTATTCTCACCCAGCCGTTAAATTATTCTAGCCAACATGACCATTTCCTCAATAAACATTTTCTTGGCCTAAAACTAGGAGGAATTTCATCAAGGAAGCAGGGACTGTGTTCGTTAGGCTGGTTTTTCTCTTTGCTGCGTCTCCTGGGGAAATGCCCGCGCTGAGTTTCACTCTCGCAAACGCAGGCAGTCTGGTGACCATTGCTAGGCAACATGTCATCATAAATATTTCATCGGTGAAACAGAGTCTGTCTCATCCTTCGTCTGTTTGATACTTCAGCTCTCCTTTATAAAAACAATAGGAAAAAAAAAGATAGAAATCCATGACCCCTACATTCCCTGAAATCCATGATAAGAATGATAATTTAATCAAGTAGAAAATTCTTAAAATCCAGGCAATGGCAATCATTAGAGAATATAATGGGGAAAAAATCCCAATAATGTCTTAGCTTGGGTTGCTATTAAAAAAAAACTGCCATAGGCAGGGTGGCTTAAACAATAGACATTTATTTCTCAGTTTCAGAGGCTGGAAGTCCAAGATCAAGGTCCTGGCAGTCTGCTCAGGTGAGGGCCCCCTTCCTGCCCTTGAGATAATTGCCTTCAGTGCAGTATGCAAACCAGTCAGAATGCGCACCATCAAAAAAATCTACAAACAATAAATGCTGGAGAGGGTGTAGAAAAAAGGGAATCCTCCACACTATTGGTAAGAATGTAAGTTGGTACAGACACCATGGAGAGGAATATGGAGGTTCTTTTAAAAAACTAAAAATAGAGCTACTATATAATCTAGCAATCCCACTCTTGGGCTTGTATCTGGAGAAAACCATAATTCAAAACATACATGAACCCCAATGTTCACTGAAGCACTATTTGCAATAGCCAAGACATGGAAGCAGCCGAAGTATCCATCAACAGATGAATGAATAAAGAAGATGTGGTGTGTATGTGTGTATATATATATATATATATATATATATATATATATATATCAGTTCAGTTCAGTTCAGTCACTCAGTCGTATCCGACTCTGCAACCCCATGAATCGCCGCACACCAGGCCTCCCTGTCTATCACCAGCTCCCGGAGTTCACTCAGAATCACGTCCATCAAGTCAGTGATGCCATCCAGCCATCTCATCCTCTGTCGTCCCCTTCTCCTCCTGCCCCCAATCCCTCCCAGCATCAGAGTCTTTTCCAATGAGTCGACTCTTCATGTGAAGTGGCCAAAGTACTGGAGTTTCAGCTTTAGCATCATTCCTTCCAAAGAAATCCCAGGGATGATCTCCTTCAGAATGGACTGGTTGCATCTCCTTGCAGCCCAAGGGACTCTCAAGAGTCTTCCCCAACGCCACAGTTCAAAAGCATCAATTCTTCAGCACTCAGCCTTCTTCACAGTCCAACTCTCACATCCATACATGACCACTGGAAAAACCATAGCCTTGACTAGAGGGACCTTTGTTGGCAAAGTAATGTCTCTGCTTTTGAATATGCTGTCTAGGTTGGTCATAACTTTCCTTACAAGGAGTAAGCATCTTTTAATTTCATGGCTGCAATCACCATCTGCAGTGATTTTGGAGCCCAGAAAAATAAAGTCTGACACTGTTTCCACTGTTTACCCATCTATTTCCCATGAAGTGATGGGACCAGATGCCATGATCTTCATTTTCTGAATGTTGAGCTTTAAGCCAACTTTTTCACTCTCCACTTTCACTTTCATCAAGAGGCTTTTGAGTTCCTCTTCACTTTCTGCCATAAGGGTGGTGTCATCTGCATATCTGAGGTTATTGATATTTCTCCTGACAATCTTGATTCCAGCTTGTGTTTCTTCCAGTCCAGCGTTTCTCATGATGTACTCTGCATAGAAGTTAAATAAGCAGGGTGACAATATACAGCCTTGACGTACTCCTTTTCCTATTTGGAACCAGTCTGTTGTTTCATGTCAGTTCTAACTATTGCTTCCTGACCTGCATACAAATTTCTCAAGAGGCAGATCAGGTGGTCTGGTAATTCCATCTCTTTCAGAATTTTCCACAGTTTATTTTCATCCACACAGTCAAAGGCTTTGGCATAGTCAATAAAGCAGAAATAGATGTTTTTCTGGAACTCTCTTGCCTTTTCGATGATCCAGTGGATGTTGGCAATTTGATCTCTGGTTCCTCTGCCTTTTCTAAAACCAGCTTGAACATCAGGAAGTTCACGGTTCACATATTGCTGAAGCCTGGCTTGGAGAATTTTGAGCATTACTTTACTAGCATGTGAGACGAGTACAATTGTGTGGTAGTTTGAGCATTCTTTGGCATTTCTTTGTGACCCCATGGACTACAGCACGACAGGCTTCCCTGTCCATCACCAACACCTGGAGCTTCCTTAAACTCATGTCCATCGAGTTAGTAATATCACCCAGCCACCTCATCCTTTGTCATCCCCTTATCCTCCTGCCCTCAATCTTTCCCAGCATCAGGGTTTTTTCCAATGAGTCGGCTCTTCACATCAGGTGGCCAAAGTATTGGAGTTTCAGCTTCAGCATCAGTCCTTCCAATGAATATTCAGGACTGATTTCCTTTAGGATTGACTGGTTTGATCTCCTTGGAGTCCCAGGGACTCTCAAGGGACTCTCTCTATATAAATGTATATGTATATGTGTATACATATGTATACACACAGTGGAATATGACTGACCCACTGAAAAGAAGGAAATAAGGCCATTTGCAGCGGCATGGATGGACTTAGAGATGGTCAAACTAAGTGAAGTAGGTCAACGATAAATATCCTATAATACTGGTCATATGCAGAATCTTAAAAAAAAAATGATATAAATGAAGTTATTTACAAAACAGAAACAGATTCACAGACTTGGAGAATAAAATTACGGTTATCGGGGGAAGAGAGGAAGGTGGGCTAGTTTGGGAGTTTGGGATGAACATGTACACACTGTTGCACTTAAAATAGATAACCAACAGGGGCCTACTGTAAAATAAATGAAAAGATGATTGCCTCCTTGCTGCATCCTCACAAGGCAAGGAAAGGAAGCACTGATGTTTCTTCTTGTAAGGGCAATAATCCCATCTTGGGGGGCTCCACCCTAACGACCTCATCTAAATCTGACCTTCCCAAAGGCATTCTTTTATTTATTTATTTATTTGCTGATAAAGTAAAAGATTTTATTGGGAAGGGATGCCTGGGTGGAGACCAGCAGGGTAAAGGACCATGGGAGAATGACTGTGCCACAGAGCTCGAGTCTCAAGTTTTATGGCAATGGGGTTAGTTTCCAGGCTGTCTCTGGCAATCATCTTGCTTGGTCCCTGTGTGGCGATTCAGGGTCCTTCCTGGTTTCATGTGCATCTCTCAGCCAAGACAGATTCCATCACGAGCCCCTACTTATTAATACCATCACTTTGGGGGTTAGGGCTTCAAAATATGAATTGGAGGAGGGACATAAACATTCAGCCTATAACAAATATAATCCAAAAAAATTTAAGTGGTGCTCAGCAAAACTTTTCAGTGATACATTGGCACATTTTTATGAAAATAAATAAATAAAGGATTCAATGGTGACTAAACACTACAGTTACAACTAATTCTTTTTAAAGAAATACCAAAACAGAGACAGAAGTCTAGAACATAAACAAAATATCAAGAGCCATTTTCTTAGGGGATTTGAACTATGGGTGTAATAGAATTCTAAGGCGTCCCCCCAAGATTCCCACCTCCTCACATATATGCCTATAATGCTTCAGTTGAGTGTGGGCAGGACTTATAAATATAATGGAATATATTTATAGGTATGTTATGCTGCTACTGCTAAGTCACGTCAGTTGTGTCCAACTCTATGCGACCCCACAGATGGCAGCCCACCAGGCTCCCATCCCTGGGATTCTCCAGGCAAGAATACTGGAGTGGGTTGCCATTTCCTTCTCCAGTCTCACAAAACCTAGCCAGGCCTATGGCAAAAAGGGATTTTTTAGATATAATTAAGATCCCTAGTTGATTGAATCAATGGGAAGATTATCCTGGGTGGGCCTGACCTAATCAGGTGGAAACCAGCTATGAACTGCCCACTGGGACTAAATGGCAGGGAACAAGTGGCCTCCAGGAGCAGAGCATAATCCCCAGCTGACACTTAACAAGAAAACAGGGACTTCAGTTCTACAGAGAACTGAATTCAGCAACAACAACTGAATGAGCCTGGAAGATGACCCCAAGCTTCAAAGGAGAGCCAGAGCATGGCCCATGCCTGGATCATGGCCCCCTGAGACTCTGAGCCAAGATCCAGCTGAGCTGTGTCCAGACTAAACCCTCAGAAACTATGAGACAACAAATTTGTGTCATTTTAAGATGTTTGTGGCATTTTATATGTAGCAATAGGAAACACAGGGGATGATTCTCCTTTTCTGTATTTTTTGTTTGTTTGTTTTAATTATTATTATTTTTTTACTTTACAATATTGTATCGGATTTGCCATACATCAACATGCATCCGCCATGGGTGTACACGTGTATTCTTGTATAACAAACTGAGAACAAAGTTGAAGACTCCATTTGGAGCCCAGAATTTTTAAAGAAATAATTACATCATTGGCAGCCTGAGCAGATAAAGTTTCCCCCGATTTCCTGGCCCTGGGGACACTTTCACCAACTTCCTTTCTTACCCTCACTAAGAGAGTTTCATCATGACACTAACTCAGAATCTATTTTTGTAGAAATATGTCTTATAAGTGGACCTTAATCTGCAAATAAACTGGGAATAATCTTCCTAAGGAAATAGAGAAGTTCATAGGAATGGAAATAAATAGATGTCCATCACTATCTTGCTTATAAAGATAAAATTCAGAACATGTATAAGGGCCTAGTAATAGAAGATTGATTAACCAAAGTACATTTCATTCATTCAGTGGAATACTATGCACTCATTTTAAAGATTATATAGCTCAGTGCTATAATGTGATGTTTATGATATATGTATGTATGTTAGGCTCTCAGTCATCTCTGACTCTTTTTGACCCCATGGACTGTAGCCCACCAGATTCCTCTGTCCATGGGATTTTCCAGGCAAGAATACTGGAGTGGGTAGCCATCCCCTTCTCCAGGGGATCTTCCTGATCCAGGGATTGAACCCAGGTCTCCTGCATTGCAAGCAGACTCTTCACAGTCTGAGCCACCAGGGAAGCCCATTATAATATACTGTCGCATGTGAAAAAAAAAAAAAAGACAAATTACAAAACTTTATGTTTAACAGAATCTTAATTTGTTAAAAAAAAATAGGATGGTTATATTGATACTCATATGGATCTAGAGATGGAGATAGATTAAAACTGCAAGGATGTACATCATGGTGTTAACAGTAGTTACCTCTAGGCATTGTGATATGGTATTTTCTTTTTTGTTCATTTGGATTTTCTGATTTTTCTTCAACTTATTCAATAGACATAGAAGATACATGAGGCAGCTCATCGTAAGAAAGATTTACATTTCTATTTAAATAGTCAATAGCTTTGACTTCCCTTGAGTTTTGTTAATATTCCTAATGGTCGTATCTATTGATGGATTCTTAGACTTGGTCTCTGTAAATAATACTTAGATAAATCTGTTTACTTAGCATTAAGGGTGTGTTTTCCAAATTCAGATCTTGGGAGTTGGTACTCAATTATGCTTGTTGTAGTCATTTCAAAATATACAAAAAGCACTGAGCATTCTCACATCCATGAAACTCAGAAGACACTCTTACTGAGAAAATAAACCCTTTTGATCTTCTTCCAATCACCTTAAACTGAAGTGTAGGCAATAATCTCATTTTTCAGGGTCAGAGGTCTTATGTTCTCTGCCAAAGCCATCAGAACAAAAGCCATTTAAAGTCATGGGACAATCACCAAGTATGTTGACCATCAAAATTTCTTCCCAGTGAGGTTAAACCCTTGGTTGAAAGACTACATCTCTGTACATAATCCAGGGAATAGAAAATCCTTTACTACTTGGAGGGTGGGTGTGACTGAGGGTTTTGCTACCAGCTGGATAGCATAGACCAGTGGTTATAAATAGGACATGATTTTGGTCCCCAGGGGATAATTGGCAATGTCTGGAGATATTCTGATGATCAAATCTGGAGTGGGGAATATGCTACCAGCATCTAGTGGATAAAAGCCAGGGATGCTGCTAAACGTTCTGCAACATACAGGATAACCACACAACAGAGAATTTTCTAGTCCAACATCCACAGCGTTAAGCTTGAGAAACCCTGGCTACAGGGTCAGATACACACGAAACAGGTGACGTGAAGAACCTGAAAGAGGGAGTAACAGAACTCTCTTACAAGCAATAACACCCCCACACAGAGCAACAGCAAGAGTTATACCTGATTCTGGACAATATGAGATAACCCGGAGCAGATGCACCCTCCTGTCTTACACGACTTGATGACCTCGAGACTGTCATACGGAGTGAAGTCAGTCAGGAAGAGAAAAACAAATACCATGTATTAACACATATGTGTAGAATCTATGCAACGCAGAAACACAGAAAACAAATGTATGGACACCAAGCAGGGAAGGGGGAATGGGGTAAATTAGGCGACTGGGATTGGCATATATACACTACTATTTTAAAAGGAGATAACTAATGAGAACCTACTATACAGCAAAGGGTGGGGGTACAATCTGTTTGTAGGACACATATTAACCTTAAAAATGCATTCCAGTATACATCGTTTTGGTTTTTAGTCACTAAGTTGTGACTGACTCTTCAACCCCATGGACTTTAGCCTGCCAGGCTCCTCTGTCCATGGGATTTTCCAGGCAAGAATACTGGAGTGGATTGCCATTTCCTTCTCTAGGGGATCTTCCCAATCAAGGGGTTGAACCCATGTCTCCTACAATGGCAAGCAGATTCTTTACTAACACTGAGCCACCTGGGAAGACCTCCAGTACACATTAAGTGCAGACAAATAATGTTTGATTCCACTTATGTGAGATACCCAGAACAGTCAAATTCATAGAATCAGAAAGTACATTCGTAGATGTCAGAAGTGGGAGGTGGGAGGGAGCGGGGTGGGGAACTAGCGTTGAATGAGAAAAGAGTTTCCGTTTAGGAAGGTGAAAAATTTGGGAAATTGATGATGGTGAGAGCTGCACAGCTATGTGAATGTACTTAGTGCTACTGAAACATACAGTTAAATACGGTTAAAATAGCATATTTTATATTATATGACTTTCACCAAAATTTGAAAAAAAAATATTTTAAAAAGAAATCAGACAAATATATCTAAGACAACATTTATCAGACATTAGACAACTTGTGGGGAGGCAGGATGATGCTATACAAAAGGGGTTCTGAGTCTTTGGCGGAGTACTAACTTATACGTGCTTGAGAGAAAATGTTTGGGACGCGTTTGACATCTACCAAAGATTGGGGGAAGAGCTACCAGAAAAGAGCGAATAGAACAATTTCCAGGGCTACACAGGGCTGGGTACAGTTTATGTTCCCACATGCCAGAGTGGTATAACCTCTTAGTACATGTGATGGATAGACTCCTCAGAAGCATATTGGCTTAGTTGTGGTGTCAAATTAGCCCTAGACTAAAGGTCCCTGTGAACAGCCCTAAGAAAACTTAAATCTCAAAAGGATCAATCTGATTCCAAGTAATTTGCGGACCAAGACAAAAATTCAATAATCTATGAAAGAATATAGCAAAATCCAGGAACCACCAACATAAAAATACACAATATCCAGCATCAAGTTAAAAATCACCAGACAAGTTAGGCCCTCTCCAGTGGTCCAGTGGTTAATAATCTGCCTTTCAATGCAGGGGACGCAGGTTCAATCCCTGGTCTGGAAGATTCCACACCTAGATCCTGTGCTCCGCAAAGAAAAGTAACTCCCACTCACCACGACTATAGAAAGCCCGTGGGCAGCAACGAAGACCAGCACGGCCAAAAATAAATAAATAATAAATAAGGTAAAAAAAAAAAAAAAAAAAACTACCAGACAAGTAAAGAAACAGGAAAATAAGACCTGTAACCACAAGAAAGATAAATGAACAGAATCAGACCCAGAAATCACAGACATGATAGAAATATGAGACAAGGACATTTTGAAAGATTTTATAAGTATGTTCTATACATTCAAGAAGGGGGAGGAAAACATGACAAAGAAAGCATAAAATATTGCATATTTTATGAAAGAAAAGAAAGCATAAAATATTGCAAGGAATGATAAATTTCTTCACTCTGGTGCTTATGAGCATGTGTTTTGCCAGGCACTGTGACAAGAGAGATGGGTAAGACTCAGTCTCTGTTCTCCTGCAGCTCATGACTTAGTAGAAAAGGTAGCCACAGAAATGATTAAATTTGATAGAGTGAAGAATGCCTGGGGAGATTAGATGAACATATAAAGGTTGTGGGTGGTGAGTACGTACTGTAGAGCTGAGGGATAGTGCTGTGCTCCGGGATATCCCTCAGTAGAGCCGAAGGATAGTTCTCTATCATGCGTGCATGCGTGCTCAGTCACTTCAGTGATGTCCGACTCTTTGTGACCCTATAGACTGTAGCCTGCAGGCTCCTCTGTTCATGGGATTCTTCAGGCAAGGATACTGGGGTGGGTTGCCATGTTCTCCTCCAGGGGATCTTCCCTACCCATGGATTGAACCCAGATCTCCTGCTTCTCCTGAATTACAGGCAGATTCTTTACCTACTGAGCAACCTGGGAAGCCACTGTCTATCATAAGGACAAATAATAATAGCCAACTTCATGCAACAACAAAAAAAGCAATTATTGGATAACTATATGTAAAAACATATTGGAAGCTTAGGAACAAAATAGCAAAATAGAGACATAAAAACAGAAATAAACCCTCCTCCCTCGAAAAGTGAAAGTGAAGTGAAACTGAAGTCACTCAGTCATGTCCAACTCTTTCAGACCCCATGGAATATAGCCCACCAGGCTCCTCTGTCTATGGGATTTTCCAGGCAAGAGTACTGGAGTGTGTTGTCATTTCCTTCTCCAAGGGATCTTCCCGACACAGGGATCAAACCCTGGTCTCCCACATTGCAAGCAGACACTTTATTTACCATCTGAGCCACCAGAGAAGCCCCTCTCTCAAAGCTAGTGTTTATTGAATACTTAAAACTTTGTGTCATTTTGTCCTCATAACAATGCAAGATAGGTACTATTATCACCCAATTTGGGAGATCACAGTAATGTCTCTTGATCCTCTAGTCCTTTCTATATGCATTCCCTTTGACTTGTGACTTTGAAATTTTCTGCTAAACAGAGTACATTCACTTTGGTGACATGACTTCTTTTGGCCAGTGAAATATTAGCAGATGTGATGGAACCAAAAATTTGGAAAACACCAGTGCTCTTGGGTTTATTTTCTTGAATATGTGCCATTACATAAGAATATGCCTCTTAAGAATAAGAGGATAAGAGACAAGTAGAACAGAGTCAACCCAACTCACCTGCAAACCTTCGGTGAGAAACAGGGCCCTATCTAGATGAGCTAAACCCCAGCCCAACCCACCGATGCGTGACCTGATCAACGATCACTGCGCTGTCCAGCTGGTATTTTGGGCTTGTTGTTAGGCAGTAATACCTAACTGGGACACACTGTCAAAGGAAGGGGAGGAGGTCAGAGTGACGCAAAGCTAGAGGGACATACCTAGTAAACAGTAGAACTCAGATTTGAATTTACATCTGCCTGACTGGCACCCCACTCCAGTACTCTTGCCTGGAAAATCCCATGGACGGAGGAGCCTGGTAGGCTGCAGTCCATGGGGTTGCCAAGAGTTGGACATGACTGAGCAACTTCACTTTCACTTTTCACTTTCATGCATTGGAGGAGGAAATGGCAACCCACTCCAGTGTTCTTGCCTGGAGAATCCCAGGGATGGGGGAGCCTGGTGGGCTGCCACTTATGGGGTCGCACAGAGTCGGACACGACTGAAGCGACTTAGCAGCAGCAGACACATATACTGCTTCCTTGGAACCTCACTCCTGGGGATTTGCTCTAAGGCCATAGTTCATAAAAAAGTTACATGTACATAAATATACATTGAAGTTTTTCTTAGGACCAAAAAAAAAAAAAAAAATGAAAATGACCTAATGTTCCCAAAATGAGAAAAGTGCCTAAACAATATACCATCTCAAAGGAATAGCTCGTGCTTATGAAATGGCTCAGAGGGTAAAGAATCCACCTGCCAGCACAGGAAATACAGGAGATGCAGTTGTAACCCCTAATTGCAAAGATTCCCTGGAGGAGGAAATGGCAACCCACTCCAGTATTCTTGCCAGAAAAAACCCATGGACAGAGGAATCTGGCAGGCCACAAAGAGGTGGACACGCCTGAATGACCGACACATGCTTATAAAATGGCAATTAAGAATTTGCCACAGAGAGGGAAGTCTCTATTCTAATGGAAATCTTCAAAACTAAAATATATTTCATAGATCCACTCAAAGTAAAAATGTGTGTAGATATGCATATATGTGGTTTTCATACATATGTACAAATAGAAAAGGACAGAAAAGCAGCTTATTAAATGAAATCAACTTCACAGAACTGTGGGATTAGAAGTGATGTATTTTAGTCTTCTAATTTTCCATTAGAGTTGCTGTAATAAAAACAGTGATTAAGCTGACACATACACAGCTCTGGTGTCACACTTCATCCACTCAAAGGGCTTACCCAGCCACCCACCATCTCACTCACACCAAGCCTTTGGACCCTGCAGGACGCCCTGGCCTCACAGGGATCTTTCTCTCTAGTGCCGTGAGCTTCGAGAGCACCTTCCCGTGACAAGCCCCCACTTGGGATGCATGGCTTATGCTCGTCTTAGCACAAGAAGGGGGAAAGCCTTCAGTCTCCAAAAAGTGAAAGTGAAAGTGAAGTCACTCAGTTGTGTCCGACTTTTTGCAACCCCATGGACTGTAGCCTACCAGGTTCCCCAATCCATGGAATTTTCCAGACAAGAATACTGGTGTGGGTTGCCATTTCCTTCTCCAGGGGATCTTCCCAACCCAGGGATCAAACCTGGGTCTTCCGCATTGCAGGCATATGCTTTACCATCTGAGCCACCAGGGAAGACCTCAGTCTCCAAAGATGTTGCATTTGTTAGTCAGGACAGATTTCTTCATCAATAAATCCTTTCACATCAAAGCTGGAGACAATTCTTAGCCTGCTTGTCAACCCGGTTAGAGAATGAGGGGAGGGTCTGGATGCTGTCGAGGGGCATGTGGCTCCTTCCTTCAGCCTTTCCAGGGTTCGTAGCTCACTGTAGGGAACGCTGAGCGTGCCGCGGCTCCCTGCTGGCTGTGATGCGTATGTCATCCCCCTCGATCTCCGTGTGATGGTGTCACGTCCTTTTCCAGGCGGCCTCAGAGAAGCTGAGCAATTTGCCCCAGGTGGACTTGGGCGATGTGTGTGTGTGTGAGGTGCTCAGTCATGCCCAACTCTTGCCGATAGTATTGGATTCACCAGTAAACGAGTCAACACCAATGTTATCTTCCTCTCAGGCGATGAAAACCCAATTCTTCGGCCTTCCCTGATTGTCCAGTGGTTAAGAATCTTCCTGCCAATGCAGGGCACACAAGTCCAACCCCTAGTCTGGGAAGATCCCACAGGTCCCAGGGCAACCAAGCTCATGCACTGCAACAAGAGAAGCCACTGCAGCGAGGGGCCCACGCCCCACAGCTAAAGGGCAGCCCCCACTCAGGGCAACTAGAGAAAAGACACACAGCAACAGAGGTCCAGTGCAGCAAAACAAATACAAATTATCAAAAAACGACAAAACAGTTTCTTAGTAACTCCAGCTGGAAGGTCTTCAAGTGCCTTGAAGGAAGACAAGGAAATGCTGTTTTGAGGGTGTCTGAGAGGGACCTTCTACTTGTGTCCAGGCCACTACTAGCTCTCCTGAGTCATGGGTGCAGAAGAGTCCCTGTCTCCCTTTTTCCATCCACTTTCCCTCTAATCTACCCTCCTCTCAGTAGCCAGAGTGGTTCCTACTTACAGATGGAGTGGTTCCTTACAGCATTCTCACAAGTCCTCAGTGCTCCCACCCTGGCACTTTGCAGTGGAATTGCAGAACACCTCAGCATGATGTGCTGGGACATCTTGGCTCTGCTATCTCTTTAGCATCACCTTCCCTGCCCTGCAATTGAAAGTGTATCCTTCATTCACCCAGGGCAACTTACAGACCACCCCCCCGCAGTACAGCCACACAGAATTTCTGACCTTTGCCCAGGTGTCCCCTCCCCTGAGTCCATCTGTATTATGGGCTGATTGTTTGCGTCTCCACAAAATCCATTTGTTGAAGTCCAATCTCTCAATGTGATGGTATTTGGAGGTGGGTCCTTCGGGAGGTAACTAGGATTAGATGAGTTCATGAGAGTGTGGCCCCCATAATGGGATTAAGTGCCCTTAAAATGCATTGCAACATATAGTAGGTGCAGACAAATACAGTCTGATTCCGCTTATACAAGATACCTAGAATGGTCAAGTTTACAGAGTCAGAAAGTACACAGATAGATGCCAGGGGCCAGGGGGTGGCAAAGGCAGGGAGGGGGACTGGGGAGTTAGTGTTTGACGGGAACAGAGTTTCAGTTTAAGAAAGTGAAAAATTCGGGAGATGGATGATGGTGAGAGCTGCACAATAATGTGAACATCCTTAGAGCCACTGAACTCTGCAGCTGAATATGGTTATGAGACTTTGACCGGAATACTTCCCAGCATCCAGAACCAACAAATGTTCTTTCTGTTTAACCCACACCATCTATGGTATTTTGCTACAGCAGCCTGAGCAGACTAAGTCTGCGTCGATAGGCTAAGGGAAGCTCCTTTTCTCTCTCAAATGGCACCTCTGGATTATTCACCCCTAGACAGGGAGAAAGAGCAATCCCTGTAATTACCCTGTAAACTCCATCCTGTGAAACAGCCAGCATGGCCTTTCTCTGGTACCACAGTTACGCTGCATGTCTATTTCTCCTCCTACATTGTGACCTTCTGGAGGACAAGGACATTTTCACTGGATTCATCTTTGTGTTCCCAGTAATAGCACATGCACAGCACGGAGTAGAAACTCAATGAATATATGTCAACTGGAACTCCACTTAAAATAGCCCCACTTGAAGAGGCTTTATCGAAGGACTATCCTGGTGGCTCAGTGGTTAAGAATCTGCTATCCCATGCAGGGGACGCAGGTTCAATCTCTAGTCTGGGAACTAAGATCCCACACTGTGGGGCGTCTAAGCCCAAATAGAAAAGTCTGCAACAAAGAGCCTGTGCAGCCAATACATAGAAAAAGGCTTTATTGTTAAAATAAATTAAAAATATGTGACAGTAGATTCACTATTGTTTAAAATTTCCATATATTTACTTCAACTTATTTACTAATTTTCTAGTTACTTTACCAATTCTTGAAGAGGGATATTGAAATCTTTAATTCTTTGCAATTCTGTTAGTTTTTCCTTATGTATTTTGAAGTTCTCTTATTAGATGCAATAAATATTTAGGAATCTTATGTTTTCTTGATGAATGGAGCCCTTTATTATTATAAAATAATCTTTATCTAGGGCAATAGCCTTTCCTCTAAAACCTATTTTATCTCATATTAATATAGCTATGTTAGCACAGTTTTGAGTAATGTTAGCTTGTTATATATTCTTTCACCACTTTACTCAACCTTTGTGTCCATATATTTAATGTGCTTACTTTAAGTAGAATAAAGTTAAGTCTTGCTTTATATATATCTTTTAATGGGAGTATTTATATTATTTACATCTAACATGATTGTTATATGGTCAGGAATAAATGTATGATCATTTAAAAATATAAAGAAAATTATTTAATAAAATAGCCCCTACTCAAAAGAAGAAAAGGGGAACTAACCATTTACTGAGTGCCCGTTGAACGCCAGGCTCTGGGTTAGGCTCCTTACCATGTTATTACATCTGATGTCTCATTTAATCCTCACTCTAACCATGTAAAGTGGCTGTGATAACCCCCATTTGCAGATGGTGACAAGGACATTCAGAGAGCGTCAGTGGCTTGCCCACGGTCATGGAGTCACCAACAGTGGAGCCAGGGTTTACTCCCATCTCTGGCTCCAAAGCCTGCACTTTGGATCTCTTCCTGAACCCAATCCCTCCAACTCAGAAAAGGTACACATTACCACACCCACTAGGTGAGCCAAGTCTCTCCAGACTTTCTTCAGCCAAGGAGTAGAGTCCCTACCACAGTCATCACAAGTTCCACTCTGCCTCTGACCTGGGGTGGGAGGTGCAGCGACTCGTCTGCACTGGCTTTCCTGGCAGGCGTGGGGTAGGCACCTTGCAAGGTTCCCATGATAGGAGAGTACTGAGCACAAGGCATGGGCCACAGGCTGGCATTCCAGGAACTAAGTGACTTGCCAACTTGGAAAGCATCCCTACCCCCGAGGGCACTGGTGGGGACCCCATAGGGTTCTCAGCAGTTCCCAGATGGAAACCCAGGGCAATAGGTATCCAAGTTGTCTAGGGCTTTCTACCATGCCTCCCTCAACTCTCCCAGCCTCTGCTCATTATCCAATGCCAAAGCCACTTCCATATCCACAGCAACATCCCATTTCCTGGGAGCAGAAGCTGTGTTAGTTTCCTAGGTTTGCTGCAGACTTGATGGCTTAAACAACACGAATGTATTCTCTCACAGTTCTGAAAAGCAAAGTCGAAAATTGAGGTGTTGGCAGGGCCACACTCTCTGGTGCTCTGGGGAGGATTATTTCTCGCCTCTATTTCTTAGAAAATTCATAAGAAAATAACTTTCTTCCTGCATCTTAAAATAATTTGGGGTCTTGTTAGTGGCTTACATTGCGCTGGTGGAATCTGTGCAGCCAATTGTTGACATATGACATGAAAATCCTTTGCTCCTATGAGAGGAGAAATAGTACTGAAATTGACTCAGATGTGGTTACAAATATTTGTCAAAGAATCAAATACATTTTAAAATATGAATAAATGGATGGAGATTCCTGTTTCTCTTGGCTATTTCTTAATCACTTGGATAGTAGATAGGTCTGGTGTCAGACAGACTCGAGCTCAGACCTTGATTTTATCCCTCTTAGCTGTATGTCTTTCAGAGTTTCTTGACATCTCCAGGTATGTATTCTTATTAATAAAATGGACACGATAACAACAAAGCATGCACTTCCGTTCTCCCAGAGATTTTCTGAAGATAAAATCGTGTATGTATAGGCACAATGCAAATATCTGTGGCTATTCTGAGAGGCTTGCAGAGCTTTGGCTGCCAAATTGAGTCTCTCAAGGTATGATGACCATGCATATAATGGAAGGTCAGACGCAGAAAGAGTTTAAATCCCTGTGGCAGCCTTTCCCTAGAGCTGGTTAAATAAAGTGTCATGTTGGGCAAGGCTGATGAGAAAGACTTTGAAAGAATCAGCTAGTTACCTGCCACCTCGTCTTTCCTAATCCCATTTCAAGGCACTGTAAGTATCAGAGCAAACACTGGCTCTTCCCTTAAGAATTCTAGCTGCACAAGCAAAGTGTGCTCAGAAATGCTTGATAACTCCCAGAAAACTTGTGTGTACTTCCTATGAGATTATTCCCAATTTCATTATTCCCATTATAAATTATGTGTTTATTTTCTACAGGGGCTTCCCAGGTGGCGCTAGTGGTAAAGAACATACTTGCCAATGCAGGAGACGCAGGCGACAACGGGTTTGATTGCTGGGTCAGGAAGATTCCCTGGAGAAGGGAATGGCTACCCACTTCAGCATTCTTGCCTGGGAAACCCCATGGACAGAGTAGCCTGGTGGGCTACAGTCTATGGGTTCACAAAGAGCTGGACACAACTTAGCGACTGAACAACTATCACAACCACAGTTAAAAGATTATTCTCGAGTTTACTGTATAAACTATATGGTTATTTTCTACAGAGCATTCCTCCTTTCTTTTTATTATTATAGTTTTAGTATTCACTCAACAAACATTTGCTAATCACTTATACTGGGCCAAGCCTTAGGCTACTGATAATCCTATAAATCCTGGAAGGCAGGACTTCTACTCCCATGAATATTATGATCTAGTAAAGAAAAAAGACCCAAATAACCAAGTATACATGAGATGTTGTATCTCAGGAGGAAGTAAATTTTCCGTGGGTTGGGGAGAGTACCCCAGGCAGAGGGAAAAGCAGGAGCACAGAAGTACAGGGATAAGAAAGTGAAGGCTTGATGAGAGTGATCCATGTGCTGGGACTGTCCGGGTGTAGAACACGAGAGGTGAACAGAAGTATGCATGCATGCATGCTAAGTCCCTTCAGTCATGTCCAGCTCTTTGCGACCCCATGGACTGTAGCCTGCCAGGCTCCTTTGTCCATGAGATTCTCCAGGCAGAAACATGAGGTGGGGCTGAGAAGACTAGCTGGGCTCCAACCTAGAGAGCTTTTATGTCAAAAGGAAGGGTTTAGATTTTATCCCTTGGCCAAAGGGAGCCTGGAGGATTGTAAGCAGCACTATGACTATATCAGACATGCCCTAGCCCTACGAGGTACACTTTTGGAGAATGCTTCCCATAGGAAATACATCAGAGCAATTATCTCAGCCAGGGAAGTCTGTTTTCCCTCGTGGGTCAAGAGAATAGTATGTCAGCAAACTGCTTGGCATGTCTATAATCCCTGTAGGAATGTCCTAACACAAGTTAGAATAAAAATATCCCCCTGACTTGATGCCCCTTAAAATCTCCTGCCAGAAATAGCACCTTGGAGAGCAAATTCATCAAGGGAGTAAAGCAGGGCATCCAGGAGAGGCAACCAGAATGTGCCACTAGACCTGGGGGGGGAGATGGGAAACAGTGATGAGAAAACAAGCGGAGAGACAGTCCAAAAATGGTTGGACTCTCCCTCAGTGCTGCAGGAACCAAGCAAAAATCAGTAACTCGTTTTCTGATGAAGGCATAACTCATAAAATTATCATAAAGTCAAGAAACAAGCATAGTCCAGAACAATACAGGAACTTCTGCCAGTAAACAGAGATGGCGTTAGCAACCAAAAACCAGGTAAATTAAAACGAGGTGGCTTGCATTTTCCATTCGTGTCTGTGCCTCGGGTGGCTGGAGGACCCTGAGAGCAGAGCTGATGGAGTCTGAGAGCAGAAATGATGAGAGAATACACTGGTAGACTTGGCAATCTAAAAGACAACGGGTGGTATGGGTGTTGGTCACTCAGTTGTATCTGAGTCTCTTCGACTCCATGCACTGCAGACCATCAGGCTCCTCTGTCCAAGGGGATTCTCCAGGCAAGAAGACTGGGCTGTGTAGCCATTTCCTTCTCCAGGGGATCTTCCTAACCCAGGGATCGAACCCAGGTCTCCTGAATGGCAGGCAGATTGTTTACCGTCTGAGCCACTGAGGAAGCCCAAAAGGCAATACTCCTACACACCGAAAATCTACAAGTACAAAATGAAATGGCAAATCCAGAGAAGAACTTTTATGCACAAAGTTGTCTTTATTTTAAATTAATTAATTAATTTATTTATTTGACTGTGCAGGATCTTTAGTTGCAACATTCAAACTCTTTTAGTCGTGGTCTGTGGGATCTGCTTCCCTGACTAGCAATGGAACCCAGTCCTCCTACATTGGGAGCATGGAGTCTTGGCCACTGGATCACCAGGGAAGTCCCAAAGTTGTCTTTAATAATTTTATTTCTTCTCATCAAAAATTGGTGACAACCTAATAATCCCACAATCAAGTTTTAAAAGGGACCCATAATGTGGAAATCACTTACACATGCATCTAGCTAAGCAATAAAACTTGACTGTGACATTTTAAACATATGCTATGATTTTATCTACATAGTAATAAAAATACTAATCATAAAAAAAAATCTAGAAAAATTGTTTAAATGTTTGTTATTCCTTACTCCCTTGGGTAAATGACATCAACCAGAAATCATTCAAAATGTTTCCAGGCATGCGGGTTTAGTGTTAGCTGCTCAGTTGTGTCTGACTCTTTGTGACTCCATGGATTGTAGTCCACCAGGCTCCCCCATCCATGGAGTTCTCCAGGCAAGAATATTGCATGCCCTCCTCCAGGGGATCTTCCCAATCCAGGGATCAAATGCAGGTCTCCCACATTGCAGGTGGGTTCTTTACCATCTGAGCCACCAAGGAAGCCCAAGAATATTGGAGGGAGTAGCCTATTCCTTCTCCAGGGGACCTTTCCAACCCAAGAATCAAACTGGGGTCTCCGGCATTACAGGCGGATTCTTTACCAGATAAGCAACCAGCCACCAGTCTGGGAATCCCCAAATGATACATAATCTGGTGGTGCTGTTTATCTCTCCTTTCTAGCACCTACTGTGGCCCTCATATTCTGTTCCACGAAAGCAGGGGTGAGAAATTGAGTGTAGAGAAGGAAAGCAGCATGCATTCATGCAAAGGGCCCCCTTGAGTACCTATGTTTCAATGCTAGTTAAAATGTATTAGAAGCATAAACAAATCATATGTGTACCCAGGCTCCTGGTATAAGACAAATAAATGCTACATGAAAGCCAGTTTATTTCAAAGATGAAAGAAAGATAAAAGAACTCTACGCCCTCTTCTGTGTCTTTCTGGGAGGAAAAAGTTGTCACTTTTGCAAATGATATGAACCCCTGCCTAACTGCTGTACCATCTGCTCCAACTGGCTTGTGGAATCTAACAAGAGCATTTCCCTTTCTGGGTCAGTAGTGACATCACATGCGGAGGCGGGGGGTGGCAGGGTGGGTGGAGATGAATGTGCAGAATGGCACCAGCCCCTGGGGACTCCCCATACATGTGGCATGCACACATCCTAACAGTCTAAGCACCCGTGTGGAGCAGGGACAAGCTGCTTAGGACCACGGGCAAAGACTAAAGGATGGAAGAAGCATAGTTCCCCGTGGAGGCCGGGAGAAGTACAAATGGACGCAGAGTTCTGTGATTTCCTGCCAAAGCGCTACTGTAAGAGCATACTGGTCCCCTGCTTCTGGAAAAGACCTCTCTGGATGCATCAATCTATTTACAAGCAGATTGCTTCTTCCTATTCTGGTGCTGACATGGGCAGGGGGTGTGGTTGTTGTTGTGGGTGTGTGCTCAGGCATATCTGACTCTTTGCAACCCCATGGACTGTGGCCCACTGTCCATAGAATTTTCCAAGGCAAGAATACTGGAGTGGATTGCCATTTCCTTCTCCAGGGGGTCTTCCCATCCCAGGGATCAAACCCACGTCTCCTGCGTCCCCTGCATTGGTAGGCAGATTCTTTACCACTGAGCCACTTGAGAGGGTGAGGGGGAGTCATAAAAGGAGAATTGCAGAACAGCCTTGCTCTATAAAGGCAGCTTGGATCTCTTGAATAAGCAGAAATCTGAATTGAAGTCCCAGCCTGGCCTCTGGCCAACTGCATAGCCTTGGGTAAGTCCCAACTCCTACACTGACCTTAGACATTAGGTAGAAAGTGGGGCTGATACATTTGGGGCTTCCTACTCCTCTGGGTTGCTTCTGGCATCAATGAGCAGAGAGTTTTGACAACCTGAAAACTTCCTCGGGGACCACCTAGAACCAGGAAGACAAGCACAAGCAGGGTCTCTGCTGTATCACTCACAGAGAGGGAAGTCCTGAGCACTAAGTGTTCAGGGGACCACAGGATGACTGCAACCCCAAGCCAACCATACCCAGATGGTCATGGTTTGGGATTATTGATCCTCCCAATAAATAAATAAAAAGTTCCCCTGGTGGCTCAGATGGTAAAGAATCTGCCTCCAGTGGAGGAGACCCGGGTTTGATTCTTGAGTTGGGTGGATCCCCTGGAGAAGAGCATGGCTACCCACTCCAGTATTCTTGCCTGTAGAACTCCATGGACAGAGGAACCTGGTGGCTTATAGTCCATGGGGTTATAAAGAGTCAGACACGACTTAGCAACTAACACACACGAAGCACACACTCCTAAGGAAAGGTAACAGTGGCTGCTGATATCTGAGAATGAATTAGTCCACTGAACACTAGCCTGCAGGACGAGCAGCCCATCATTTCTGCTCAAATCAGCAACATCTTCCCACCTTGCCCGTCTCACTATAAAGATGATATTTGGATTTATAACTGCCTGACTTCTATGTCTATCCATCAGTTATTTCTGAACTTAGGTGATGAACAGGGATATCATTTAAGTCCTTAGGGGTAGTCTTCCCATGTAGGAGTCTGTTGAGGTATCTGTATTCCTCTCTGGTCCCCAGCACAGGGTCCCAGCCAACATCAGCTGAAGCAAACCCCATCTTGACCAGTGCTTTTGGCTAACCCCTTTCTCAAGGACTTAGGAAATTCATATTCCTTCTCATACTCCACTGAAAATTCTTGGGCTCTCTCTGATCTTGACAGCCCCCTCCCAGGCCATGATGATGCAAGGATGCTGTTTCCTGGACATATCTCTACTCTCAGGTCCCTAAATTTCTCTGAGAATTGTGTTGTTTCAGCATACCATCTGTAATAGTTTCTAAAGGTTGCTGCAACAAATTGCTACACATTGGGAGGCTTATGGGCTTCTCAGGTGGCACTAGTGGTTAAGAACTCACCTGACAATGCGGGAGACCTAGGAGACGTGGGTTTGATCCATGGGTCAGGAAAATCCCCTGGAGGAGAGCAAGGCAACATTCTAGTATTCCTGCCTGGAGAATCCCATGGACATAGGAGGCTGGTGGGCTACAGTCCGTTGCATGGGGTTGCAATGAGTGGGACACAACTGAAGCAACTCAGCATGGCACATACAATGTGGTTTACAGCAACAGAAACTCAGTTCTGGAAGCTAGAAGTCTGAAAGCAAGATGTCAGGAGGGCCATGATTTTTCTGAAGAAGCGAGAGGCAGGTCTTTCTCACCTCTTCTAGTTTCTGAATGCCAGCAATCACCAACATTCTTTTGTCTTATAGATGCATCACTTAAATTTCTGCCTTTGCCTTCACGTGCCCTTCACCGCTGTTTCTGTCCATGCCTCTGTGCCCAGATCTTTTCTTACAGGGACACCAGTCCCTGGATCTAGTATGACCTCATCTTAATTTGATTTCATCCATAAAGACCTTATTCATAGATGCTGAGGGGTCAGGACTTCATATCTCTTGTTGTTATTTAGTCGCTAAGTCACGTCCAACTCTTTGTGACCCCCTGGACTACAGCCAGCCAGGCTCATCTGTCCATGGAATTCTCCAGGCAAGAATACTGGAGTGGCTTGCCATTTCCTTCTCCAGGGGTTCATCCCGATCCGGGGATAGAACCCATGTCTCCTGCATTGGCAGATGGAGTCTTTATCACTGCACCACATGGGAAGCCCTAATCATGACTTTAGGAGCTTTAAAATCCTGATGGTCCATTTAGATTTAGAAAACTAGGTCTTGGGAGAATGCATTCTGGACTGATAAGTTTGAGGAATCAGTAAGTTGGGGGATGGTGGAAGGAAGAGCAGGAGTTCTTACATGGAAGAGCAGACCTTGCAATTCACCCCAAGAGAGATACGGGGCATAAAAACACACCCCAGGGACTTTGCTGGGGGTGCAGTGGCTAAGATTCCACACTCCCGATGCAGGGAGCCCAGGCTTGATCCCTAGTCAAGGAACTAGATCCCACATGCCTCAACTGAGAGTTCACATGCCAAAACCAAGATTCGGTACAGCCAAATAAATAAATATTTTTTAAAAGCGCCATTCTGGAGGAGGCCTTGGGAGAGTTAGGACTGGGTCTATAGGGAAAGTAGAGAATATATTGCACAAGAAGTCAGAAGACCCTGGTTTGAGTCCCAAGACTGCTGCTTACAAGTCACTTGACTGGTTGACTTGCTTCCCTAAGAAAACTGGGTCAACCTCAGTGCCGGCCTACATAGTGTGAGGCTTGTTATTCAGTCACTCAGTCGTACCTGGCTCTCTGTGACCCCATAGACTTCAGTGCACCAGGCTTCCATGTCCTTCACCATCTCCCAGAGCTTGCTCAAATTCATGTCCATTGAGTCAGTGATGCCATCCAGCCATCTCATCCTCTGTCGCCCCCTTCTTCTCCAGCCCTCAATCTTTCCCAGCATCAAGGTCTTTTCCAATGAGTCTAACCATTGTGTGAGGCTAACCATTCAGAATTAACTTGGGGACCAGGGGAGGTAATTCTTTATTAAGTTGTTAATTTCCTGATTCAGATGAGGCTTACAGTAATGATCCCTTCACCAGTGGGAATGGAAGGCTAAATCCAGGGTAGAAATAGTCTGGTTCTTAGGTCATTTTATCACTGACCTCTTCTCCAGGCCTGGCCCATCAACTCGGAGGGGGGTTTGTCCCAAAGCCATTGCCACCATCAAACACTGGTGGCTTAGGAGTCTCTTTTGTGTAACCCCCGAGTTACTCATATTCTAATAACAAGGACCATCCACAGCTGAAGCGACAGTGTCTTTGCTGTCGAGTGATAGCAAATATTTTTTAGCTCCAGAGGTTCTGGGAGGTGGTTTAAGCTCTACCAGGCAATGAAGGGGCTTCCCAGGTGGCTCTAGTGGTAAAGAACCCGCCTTCCAGTGCAGGAGATATAAGAGCCACAGATTTGATCCCTGGGTCAGGAAGATCCCCTGGAGGAGTGCAGGGCAATCCACTTCAGTATTCTCGCCTGGAGAATCCCCATGGACACAGGAGCCTGGTGGGCTACAGGCCGTAGGGTCACAAAGAGTCGAACACAACTGAAGCAACTTAGCACACACGCACCCAGGCAATGACAGGTTGCTGCCTGCAGGTAATCCCCTCAGCAGCAGAGCGGATGAAGTAGCATCATTCAAAGAGAAAGAGAAAAGGATGTTCTCTTGGGATGCTCATTGCAAATACAGTTCTGGAGCAAAGGAACAAGTTAAGCTTGCTGTTAACCTTTAGAAGCAGGAAAAAAATAGATGGGAGAGAAGGCTGAGGTCTCTGGTTAGTGGTTTTTTAAAAATCTGTCAGATTTAATTAAATCATCACAAGTGCCTTTTAAAGGGCTCTGTGTGGTTGTCCTGCATGGTCAGAGGAACGTGATCCAAGAGGCAGCCGGGGCCTTGGCGGATCTCCAACTTCTGTCCTTTCCCAGGCAGGAAACACAAGTCAGCCCAGTAGCGCTCGTCATTGTGTGGACCCTGAAGGCCATCAAATGCAGGTCTGGCATCGGATCCGGAGGCTCAGCACGATGCTCGGAACTTTGCCAGAAAATCTGATGCCCACATCTTTTGTCCCTGAACTGGCTAGACTTTCTCTACAGTGCAGCCTCTGCTGTATATCTGCTGAGTCCCAAGTTCCAGTCTCCCCTCCCTTTTCACTCCCCATACCACCAGAGGCACAATATGTAGGACTTAAATTCTGTTCTCCCATCTAAGAGATAGCTATTAAATGAGAAGTCTCCATTGGTAAAAATATTCAGTTCAGTCACTTAGTCATACCTGACTCTATTCGACTCCATGGACTGCAGCATGCCAGGCCTCCCTGTCCATCACCAATTCCCAGAACTTATTCAAACTCATATCCATTGAGTTGGTGATGCCATCCAACCATCTCATCCTCTGTTGTCCCCTTCTCCTGCCTTCAATTTTTCCCAGCATCAGGGTCTTTTCAAAGGAATCAGTTCTTTGCATCAGGTGGCCAAAGGATTGGAGTTTCAGCTTCAGCATCAGTCCTTCCAATGGATATTCAGGACTGATTTCCTTTAGGGTGGACTGGTTGGATCTCCTTGCTGTCCAAGGAACTCACAAGAGTCTTCTCCAACACCACAGTTCAAAAGCATCAATTCTTTGGCATGCAGCTTTCTTTATAGTCCAGCTCTCACACCCATATATGACTACTGGAAAAACCATAGCTTTGACTAGACAGACCTTTGTTGGCAAAGTAATGTCTCTGCTTTTGAACATGCTGTCTAAGTTGGTCATAACTTTCCTGCCAAGGAGCAAGCATCATTTAATTTCATGGCTGCAGTCACCATCTGCAATGATTTTGGAGCCCCCCAAAATAAAGTCTGTAACTGTTTCCATTGTTTCTCCATCTATTTGCCATGAAGTGATGGGACTGGATGCCATGATCTTAGTTTTCTGAATGTTGAGTTTTCAGCCAACTTTTTCACTCTCCTCTTTCACTTTCATCAAGACGCTCTTTAGTTCCTCTTCACTTTCTGCTATAAGGGTGGTGTCATCTGCATATCTGAGGTGATTGATATTTCTCCCAGCAATCTTGATTCCAGCTTGTGCTTCATCCAGCCCAGCATTTCTCATGATGTACTCTGCATATAAGTTAAATAAGCAAATAAGTTAAATAACTCTGCATATAAGTTAAATAACTCTGCAAATAAGTTAAATAACTCTGCATATAAGTTAAATAAGTACATCAATATACAGCCTTGATGTACTTCTTTCCCGATTTGGAACTAGTCTATTGTTCCATGTCCAGTTCTGACCGTTGCTTCTTGATTTGGCCAAAAAATTTATTTGAGTTTTTCCATATGATAGTACCAAAAATCCAAACAAACTTTTTGGCCAGCCCAGTGATATAATACATATTATTGTACATGAAGAATACAGGTAAAGGGGCTTCCCAGGTGGTGCTAGTGGTAAAGAACCTGCCTGCGAACGCAAGAGACGTAAGAGACGAAGGTTCAATCCCTGGTTTGGGAAGATCCCATGGAGGAGGCCGTGGCAACCCACTCCAGTATTCTTGCCTGGAGAATCCCCTGGACAGAGGAGCCTGGTGGGCTACAGTCCATGGGGTTACTAACAGTGGGACACGACTAAAGTGACTTAGCAAGGACACGCAATACAGGCAAAAATGATCATAGGGTGTGCTTCTTTAGGAGACAGAATATGTCCTCCACACTTAACACATTTCCAAAATACAAGAAAAATTAAAAAATAAAAAAAGACTAAGGCAGAACTGTGGGTGGTAATCAATCAGGTTGTTCACCACAGAATCCCAGCTGTCTGTTGGTTTGCAACCCAGCAGCTGCCCAAGTGTAAAGTGAAACCGGCCCCATCCACAGAGGGCAGGCAGAGAAGGAAGGAAGAGGTGGGTCACTCCAGATTAAGCAAAGGAAGTTCTGTACAACGATCGTCTTCAATGTCACAAGACAGATTGGCAAGACGTCCACTTGCCAGAATTTTAAAATGTATATAGAGAACTTAACATGGCTCAGTCACATATTCCATCTAGATGGTCTCACCTTCTTGTCTCAAGGTTGTGTCCTTGGGCAGCTTCTGGGCTGGGAAGGCCAGCAGAACACACTTTCCAAGGACAGGAGAGAGAGTGAGGTGCCTCCAATTGCCCGGGTCCAGCTCACAGCCTCTGCTTGTCCTCTTCCAACACTCCACACCTCACGACTAGATCCTACCATCTCAGAAGCCACTCCCTTCTGCAATGTGCCCTGAGCAGTCAGCAACGGTTTCTACTATCAGGGAGGTGGCTTTCTTTTTTTGGGGGGTGGCTACCTAGCTGCTTTGGAGGCAGATATCACAGCAATAGTATAGGCACATGTAAGCAAAAACACATGTCTGAGGAGGCCTTACAAATAGCTGTGAAAAGAAGAGAAGTGAAAGGCAAAGGAGAAAAGGAAAGATATACCCATTTGAATGCAGAGTTCCAAACAACAGTAAAGAAAGATAAGAAAGCCTTCCTCAGTGATCAATGCAAAAAAATACAGGAAAAGAATAGAATGGGAAAGACTAGAGATCTCTTCCAGAAAATTAGAGATACCAAGGGAACATTTCATGCAAAGACGGGCACAATAAAGAACAGAAATGGTCTGGACCTAACAGAAGCAGAAGATATTAAGAAGAGGAGGCAAGAATACACAGAAGAACTGTACAAAAAAGATCTTCATGACCCAGATAACCACCATAGTGTGATCACTCACCTAGAGCCAGACATCCTGGAATGTGAAGTCAAGTGGGCCTTAGGAAGCATCACTACGAACAAAGCTAGTGAATGTGATGGAATTCCAGTTGAGCTATTTCAAATCCTGAAAGATGATGCTGTGAAAGTGCTGCACTCAATGGCCAGCAAATGTGGAAAACTCAGCAGTGGCCACAGGACTGGAAAAGGTCAGTTTTCATTCCAATCCCAAAGAAAGGCAATGCCTTTCAAACTACCGCACAATTGCATTCATCTCACACGCTAGTGAAGTAATGCTCACAATTCTCCAAGCCAGGCTTCAACAGTATGTGAACCATGAACTTCCTGATGTTCAAGCTGGATTTAGAAAAGACAGAGGAACCATAGACCAAGTTGCCAACATCCGCTGAATCATCGAAAAAGCAAGAGAGTTCCAGAAAAACATCTATTTCTGCTTTATTGACTATGCCAATGCCTTTTACTGTGTGGACCACAATAAACTGTGGAAAATTCTTTAAGAGATGGGAATATCAGACCACCTGACCTGCCTATTGAGAAACCTATATGCAGGTCAGGAAGCAATAGTTAGAACTGGACATGGAACAACAGACTGGTTCCAGATCAGGAAAGGAGTATATCAAGGCCATATATTGTCGCCCTGCTTATTTAACTTATATGCAGAGTACATCATGAGAAATGCTGGGCTGGATGAAGCACAAGCTGGAATCAAGATTGCCAGGAGAAATATCAATAACCTCAGATATGCAGATGACAACACCCTTATGGCAGAAAGTGAAGAAGAACTAAAGAGCCTCTTGATGAAAGTGAAAGAGGAGAGTGAAAAAGTCGGCTTAAAGCTCAACATTCAGAAAACAAAGATCATGGCATCCGGTCCCATCACTTCATGGCAAATAGATGGGGAAACAGTGGAAACAGTGACAGACTTTATTTTTGGGGCTCCAAAATCATTGCAGATGATGACTGCAGCCATGAAATTAAAAGATGCTTGCTCCTTGGCAGGAAAGTTATGACCAACCTAGACAACATATTAAAAAGCAGAGACATTACTTTGCCAACAAAGGTCTGTCTAGTCAAAGCTATGGTTTTTCCAGTAGT
This sequence comes from Bos indicus x Bos taurus, assembly GCF_003369695.1. Taxonomy (NCBI): domain Eukaryota; kingdom Metazoa; phylum Chordata; class Mammalia; order Artiodactyla; family Bovidae; genus Bos; species Bos indicus x Bos taurus. Next base: position 14,757,352 of record NC_040096.1, on the reverse strand, counting down.
CATGTATGAATGTGAGAGCTGGGCTATAAAGAAAGCTGCATGCCAAAGAATTGATGCTTTTGAACTGTGGTGATGGAGAAGACTCTTGTGAGTTCCTTGGACAGCAAGGAGATCCAACCAGTCCACCCTAAAGGAAATCAGTCCTGAATATTCACTGGAAGGACTGATGCTGAAGCTGAAACTCCAATCCTTTGGCCACCTGGTGTGAAGAACTGACTCATTTGAAAAGACCCTGATGCTGGGAAAAATTGAAGGCAGGATAAGGGGACAACAGAGGATGAGATGGTTGGATGGCATCACCAACTCAATGGACATGAGTTTGAGCAAACTCCGGGAGCTGGTGTTGGATAGAGAAGCCTGGCATGCTGCAGTCCATGGGGTTGCAAGGAGTCAGACATGACTGAGCGACTGAACTGAACTGAAGAGAAAACACAGATGAAAATAATGCTTCCCAAAATAAGTAATATTTACTTTTACCAAGAGCCCCATGATCTGAAGCACTTATTAAGTCTCATAAGCAGGGGCTTTGATCACTTAGGGTGTACACCGGTTTTATGTGACTGAATAAAAATGAACATCAGCAAACCCATCAGGTCCCAGCACACAACATTTTGATTGGATAATAACATAAGAGCCTCTTCTCGAGGCAATAATAATGCCCAAGGCCATTCTGTTTTGGAGGACAGCTCTTTAGAAACATTTCAGTGTTTAGTGAGCACAGATTTTGCTGGCTATCATTTAAGTCATACTGGGTGAATTTATGTTTACATAAAATAACCAAAGAAAGTTTAGCATCACTATTTATTGGACAATGCTTCCCATGTAATTTGATGTATCAAATAAGCCTAATTAATTTAATATCTCTCATATGAAAAGAGAGAACAGATTTTTTGTGATGCTTCAAGAACCCTCTAGAAAATCCCAAAGTTAGTTAAAGGTCAATGAGACTTCACTTAGAATTTGATTTTGTGGAAATTTTTCAAAAATCAAAAAGGTTTAAAGCAATTGATTAAGTAGGTCACTGTGAAATAATACTTAGTCATTCATTCATATAACCAAAGCAATAATTAAAGACTTCAAAGGCAAATATAGAAAGTTACATAGTTATAGAAAAAAACTTAGTTCTTTTAATAAAGAGACTTGTTTTCTTTAAGTAATCAAAAACCTGATAAAGTCAACAGGAAATTATTTTGATAAAACACAGAATCTTTGTTTTCTAGGCAGATTACTTAAAAAGTAAAGAAAAGTCTTTCACATTCTCATTAAGAACAAACCAAAAGTCCAAAAGCCCTCTTTCCTTTCAGCATGTGAAAGCAATAAGCTTTAGATAAGTACACTATTGATAGTAAAGCTTATTTTTCTTTAAACCAATAAAATAGAACTCTCACAAATTAATTTTTGTAATATCCTCCAAAGGTAGAAAAATATCACATATGCATAACATGTACCCATACGAGTACATAAGCATACAAACACAAACAGAGCCCTCTAACTTTCATTTCAAAACTTTAGCTGTGAGTCAGGTAAAATAATATAAAACTCACTGGTTTATGAAACAGTTAAATTCAATGTGATCTGGCAGGTGGAACAAGCTACTCACATGGCTAAAGCTTTGTAGAGAAAACTTTAAAGATTTGTATTTGTCCTTTACCAGTAATCTTATGGAGGCTGTGGACTGATTTGGGGCATGGGAACTTCTACAGCAGTAAGTATTTTAAACAGCCTCCTTCTTTCTTTTTTCTTCCTTCTCAGGCAATTGTAGGCATTGTTTTCATGCTGTGTATATTTCAGACATGATAAGACTTACAACTTCAAGAATCAGAGACGGAATGCAAGTTTCCTCCTAGGACATTAGTGCGTATATTTCTCTATTATCAGAAGTCTAGGCTAATTGCTATTTAAAATGTTCCTTTGCATGAGGGACTGGACAGCATGGACGCTGTTCATTTCACTGTCAATCACCACAACATCATCCCCTTTATTCTCCTCACTTTTCCAGCGATTCTGCCTCTTAGCATCTTAATCACACTTGGTCACAAGTATTGCTGCTGTTGTTATTGCTGTTTAATTGCTAAGTCATATTTGACTCTTTTGAGACCCCATGGATTACAGCTCACCACACTCCTCTGTCCATGGGATTTCCCAGACAAAAATACTGGAGTGGGTTGTCATTTCCTTCTCCAGGGGATCTTCCTGACCCAAGGATCGAACATATGTCTCCTGCACTGGCAGGCAGATTTCACCAGGGAAGCCCTTTGTTACAAGTTCTCGGAAAGTACTCAGACCTTAATCCATGGCGCCTTGTGCCCACCTCACTCTGCAAAATGGCATGCGAACGTCTCCAACTTGTTATTTTGTTCTCCCACCTTGTCTGTTAGTCCTGAAGCTAGCAGAGTTGTGGACAACTGTACATTCTTCTCTGCCTTCAGCTGTTCCCCCAACTGTCTAACTTGAGCTTCAGCCTCTAGTCAAGAATGGATGGCCAGTGGACAGTAGCCATGTTTCCCTGGTTTGTCACCATGCACTACAGTTTCACACACACACACACACACACACACACAAGCCGTTTTCAGAGCATCCTGTATTCATGCAGCGGTCTAGAAGCATCTAACGAGGGATTTCCCCCACAGATACTTCTTCCCTCAGACCCATTTCTTTGGTCTCTTGGCTGGCTCACCAATTGTTAGTTTACACCTTATGCAGTTGACTCCTAAATATGGAAAGCAAGGAGGGACCAACGAATGAAGCAGACCAATCAACACTGATCGGTGGAAGGTTTCATAAGCAAGGGAGAGTATATACGGGCATGTCTTTGATGCTGCAAGAGAGTCAGGTCTCCACACCCACCAGAATCTTTATTTCAGTTTGATTCGTTTATTTTTTGCTGTGCTGGGTCTTCCTTGCTGTGCAGGACGTCCTCGGGTTGTGCTGCGTGGGCCCCTCTGTGGTGGCTTCTCTTGCTGTGGGGCGCAGGCTGTAGAGTGTGTAGACTCCCATACTTGTTGCACAGTAGTGCACTCTGTCGCTGCAGTTCCCCAGCTCTGGAGCACTGGCCCAGTAGTTGTGCGGCAGGGGCTTAGCTCCTCTATGGTATGTGGGATCTTCCCAGGCCAGGAATCAAACCCATGTCTCCTGCATTGGCAGGTAGATTCTTTACCACTGAACCACCAGGAAAGCCCAGAGTCTTAAAATTTATATAGAGGCTGTAACTAGGTTCAGTCACATACACCACCCAGATGGTCTCAGCTGCACCTGTCTCAAGACTGTGTCCTTGAGCAGTTCCTGGTACAGGGAAGGCAAGTGGAATGCATATTCTTAAATCAAGGGAGGGGGTGAGAAGCCTACAGCTGCCCAGGTCCAGCTTTCGGGTCAACCAGAGGCCACACCGTCTTGAAAACCTTCAACTTCTCCCCTCCTGAGCACTTGGTTGGTCGGACATCCTGACTCCACTGTAGCTTGAGAGGGGCCGCATGACTCATTCTGGCCAATGAGTTTTGAGTGAAAGTGGTACATGTCACTTGCAGACTAGAGCATCTACTTGCCAATGCAAGATCCTCCAATTCTCCCTTTCCCTCTGGCATAATGACTGGCATCTTTGGGGATCAGAGCCCTGTACCAAACCAACATGGATATGTAGCATTGTTTGTTTCTAATTTATGAGGCACTAATATTTTGGTTGTTGGGTAGCAAGACCTCCTCTAGCCTATCTGATTAAACATGTATTCATGGGTCAGTCAATCCTAAAGGAAATCAACTCAGAATATTCATTGGAAGGACTGATGCTGAAGCTCCAATATGTTGGCCACCTGATGTGAAGAGTCAACTCTTTGTAAAAGACCCTGATGCTGGGAAAGATTGAGGGCAAGAGGAGAAGGAGGCAACAAAGGATGAGATGGCTGGATGGCATCACTGACTCAATGGACATGAGTTTGGGCAAACTCAATGATAGTGAAGGACAGGGAAGCCTGCTTTGCTGCAGTTCATGAGGTCTCAAAGAGTCAGACATGACTGAGCAACTGAGCAACAGCAGGGATTATTTCTGAAAAGATAAAAATTTTGAAAGAGAAGAAGAATCAGAAGTGGGAATGATTTTATACTTTCCTCTTGTGTGCTATTTATTTTGGTTAGCATGCCCATGTATGAATGCCTTTCCCCCTCCTCCACCTGAAGTTTAAACAAATGAATGAATAAAATACACTGAGCAGCACCATATGGTAAGTATCACCCTAGGCAATTGGGAGACAAAGTTTGAGGCTATTTTATATATTTTCCTAACCAAGGTTCTATAGGGCCAATGTTCCTGAGTCTTCTCTGGTCATCTACATCCATCCCCATCTTACTCAAAACAGGCCCTCCCCACCCATGCAGTGTTTCTCTTCCACTCACAGCCAGGAAGGCAGAGAGAATGGAGCCAGAGCCTTCCTGGCCGTGTCAGAGAGGTCTAAGTGCTTCTCTTCATCACTGACACAGATGGCTAGGGTGAAGTGAGTTCGGGAAAGGCTGTGATGATGCTTGAAGCCTTCTGCTCACTGTGTGGATAAGCAGTGCTGCGGCCGGGTCGCTGAAGTGGCCCCTTCCCAGCCATATGGACGTGAGCCTGAAGCAGGCTGTGTCCTGGGAAAGCTTCCGTTATAAGTGAGCCCAGAAACAGCCCTGCTTGCCAGAGGCTGGGGCCAGTGTGCCAGTTAGGGTTCATCCTTCAACTACAGAAGCCCAACCACAGTGGTTTAACCAAATAGGTATTGTTTCCCTAGTAAGAAGCAGCCCAGAGGAAGCTGTCCAAAGTGGTACAGCAGTCCACAATGGAATCACTGTCCCAGGCTTCAGCATCCGTATTGTGTGGCTTTTATTCCTCACACTTCCCACCTTTAAGGCTTAAGATGATGGCTCCACCTCCCACCTCCCACCTCCCACCTCCCGTTGGCATTCCTGGCCAGAAGAAGAAAAGAAGCAGCAGCAAGCCACCTCAGGAAAGCACAAACTTCCTCAGAAATCCAACGTATACTGGCTGCAACCAGCCCAGCATAATAGTTAAGAGCCCTGATTCTCCAAATGAACTGGATTCAAACTCTGGCTCCACCATTAAATAGCTGTGTTCTTGGGCTGTTTACTTCACTGCTCTGTGTCTCAATTTTCTCATGAATAAAATAGAATAGACTGTCACAGCCTTCCCTGATGGCCCAGATGATCAAAAATCTTCCTGTAATGCAGAAGACACAGGTTCGATCCCTGGATTGAGAAGATGTCCCTGGATTGAGAAGATCACCCGGAGAAGAGAATGGCTACCCACTCCAGTATTCTTGCCTAAAGAATCCCATGGACTGGTGGGCTACAGTCCTTGAGGGTCGCAAAAAGACGACATGACTGAGCGACTAGCACACACACAGAGACTCTTATGCAGAGTGAAGTAAGTCAGAAAGACAAAAACAAATATGAACACAGCTATATAGGGAATCTAGAAAAATGGTCCTGTTGAAACTATTTGCAGGGCAGGAGTGCAGATGTAAAGAACGGAGTTGTGGATGGGGGCGTGGGGAAAGGGGAGAGTGGGACGAATTGGGAGACTAGCACTGACATATATACATGCCATGTGTCAAATAGCCAGCTAGAGGGAAGCTGCTGCATAGCACAGGGAGCTCAGCTCAGGGCTGTGATGACCTAGAGGGTGGGACGTGGGGTGGGAAGGGATGACCTAGAGGGTGGGACGTGGGGGTGCGAAGGAGGCTCAAAGGGGAGGGGGTATACGTATACATATAGCTGATTCACTTTGCTGTACAGCAGAAACTAACACAATATTGCAAAGCAATTATACTTCCACAACAAAAAAAAGGAATAAAGTGCTCTCGGTCATGTCTGGACCATAATAAGAATAACATAAGCCACCCAAAGCCTTGGCTCTCACCTTGCCCTCCCACATTTTCATCAAGCAAAGACCAATCCTCGACGCTGAGGGAGGATCTGCAGAGACCGAGACCCTGTCTGACACTTCATCTGTGCCCATTCAGAGATGCTTGGCTGCTGGGCTATGCCTGATTTTATGCAGGGCCTGGATGGGGGCAGTAAACCAGGAGACCACAGTCCAGGCGGCCTGGGGAAGGAAGTTCCAAGGCAGTGCTAATGAGGCCCCCACCACACTTCAGATCTGTGACAACACAGAATCAGTGTATATACACAGTGGGTGTATCTGGTAGTGATGGGGTGGTCCACTAAACTCACACAAGATCCCAGTTATCAGTGAGGGATACAGAAGGCGGGTGGGAGTGGGGCAGAGTGCAGGTTCCCAGGAGAGGAGGTGAGGGAGGCTGGGCATGAGTCAGCGCCTGGCTTCAAAGACAGCTCCCATCCAGCTGAGGACCAAGGAGCAAGCACAAAGGTGTCAGGAGAGACCCCTGCACTCACACACACGAGGGAGTACTCAGTGCACAACCAGTAAGCTGGAGCATCTGAATGGAAACATTCCAGACAAGGAGCCTGAGCCCTTGTGGTGCCTGGACGACTGATCCTTTAGTTTCTGGACCACAGGGAGCTCTGAGTGTCCAAGGGGAGCCCAGGGAAGGGGTGAGGCAACCAAGCAACCTAAGGGCATTTTGGCAGCAGCCACAGCTTTCCAGTTCCTAAGAAAGCATTTCAGCATTTTAACAGCCAGCTTATCTGCAAAGGCGTCTTCTAGAAAATGTCAGCCCTGTGTTCACCAGCTGAATTCCAGACACCGTCCGTCCCACCACTGTGGGTGTGCATTTTGAAGGGCCCCGTTCCTGCTCAGAATGGCTTAGCAGAGAGCAGGCATTCATCTGCAAGTTCAGGGTCTCAGTGTCCATAGACTGAGGGGTAAGGCTAAGCCATTTTGAAAGCCTTTGCTCTTTCTCTAAATTTCCAAGTCTGTAAAGGCTCTTGTTTCCCACTTTGAGGTATTTCTGGGGATCAGGTAGCCATGTAGGGGGTGTCTGCTCGATGCCCAGCCCCAGCAGAGACTGAGTAGTGGGGCACAGGTGTGTTTCAGAGCCCCCGCCCTGCTGGAACAGGTAGCCCAGAAGTGACAGGGCTCATCCTCCGCTGAATTGCTCCATTCCGTCAGGCAGCAGGGTTTTTCATAAAAACCCAAGCCTGTTTCTATCCTATCACCCTCATCTCCACCCCCACAAGCTGCGTTCTACCAACAACGATTTCAAAATTGATCTTTGAAATGACTCCTCACTTAAATCAGCTTCTGAGTTTTAAAGGGTAAGAAAATGTCTCTCACTCATTTAGACTAAACTAATGTGCCCATTAACCATGTTGGAGACACGCAAATCCCACTGCCTAGAAATTATCCATTAGCCTCATTTCAAGCTCTTCCACCCACAGCCTTCCTCCCACACTGCCTTGGAGTTCTAAACCTCAAACTTCATCTTGGCGTTCCCCTTCTCCAAAGACTGAAGTTCCATGGGTGTCCACAGTCTTAAGGGTAAACTCCAAAATCCTCAGCCTGTGATCTAACTTTATATATATATTTGACTGCACTGAGCCTTATTTTCAGCACATGGAGGTCTTCAATATTTAGTTACAGCATGAGGGACCTAGTTCCCTAACCAGGGATCAAACCTGGGCCCCCTGTATTGGGAGCTCTGAATCTTAGCCACTGGACCACCAGAGAAGTCCTGTGTGAGCTAACTTTAATCTTCTAATTCACCATGTCACCCTCCTTTCTGGCCTGGAAGCTCAAGGCTCCACCTCTACCGGACATATCACAGTTTTCTCCCACTTGCTCTGTCTTTCTTTTCTACCTGGAGAGACTTTATCCCGTGTCCACCTGTTAAATCCTAGCAGTCCTTCAAGCGTGCACTGTGTGTTAAGTCACTTTAGTCGTGTCCGACTCTGTGCAACCCCATGGACTGCAGCCCACCAGGCTCCCCTGTCCATGGGACTCTCCAGGCAAAAATACTGGGGTGGGTTGCCACGCCCTCCTCCAGGGGATCTTCCCGACCTAGGGATCAAACCCAAGTCTCTGGCATGTCCTGCGTTGGCAGGCAGATTCTTTACCACTAGTGCCACCTGGGAAGCCCCTGTGCTTCATGGGAGGGAGTTAACTCCAAACTTCTCCAAGCAGTTTTCCCAAACCCTCCTGGCTTAGAGGATTAGCCAGCCTGTGCTGTCTCCCCGCTCCTTGTTCTCACCTCTTATAGAAGTCCTGTCCCCATCTACTGTGCCCCAGCTCAGGCTTTGCTGTCCATTTCTGTCTGCTCTTTGTACTCCCTGAAGACAACAACTTGCTCTAGGGTGTTTTTCGTGCCTCTTCACATGTTTATCTCTGAACCGTCTTCTCGCCCCTTATCTGTCCAGCAAACTCACACTCCTCCTAAGGCAGTGGGTCTCATCCTTGGCTGCAAATTAGAATCAAATGGGGAGCACTCAAATGGAGATGATACTCAGGCTTCACCCCTTCCATCAGCAACTAAATTAGAACCTCTGGGGGTGGGATCCAGGCACCAGCAATTTTTGAAGCTCCCCAGGTGATTCCAATAACCCCCAGATACACAGATGACACCACCCTTATGGAAGAAAGCAAAGAAGATCTAAAGAGCCTCTTAATGAAAGTGAAAGAGTGAAAAAGTTGGCTTAAAACTCAACATTCAGAAAACTAAGATCATGGCATCCAGTCCCATCACTTCATGGCAAATAGATGGGGAAACAGTGGAAATAGTGACAGACTTTATTTTTGAGGGCTCCAAAATCACTGCAGATGGTGACTACAGCCACAAAATTAAAAGATGCTTGCTCCTTGGAAGAAAAGTTATGACCAACCTAGACAGCATATTAAAAAGCAGAGACATGACTTTGCCAACAAAGGTCCATCTAGTCAAAGCTATGCTTTTTCCAGTAGTCATGTATGGCTATAAAGAAAGCTGAGTGCCAAAGAATTGATGCTTTTGAAGTGTGGTGTTAGAGAAGACTCTTTTGAGTCCCTTGGACAGCAAAGAGATCCAACCAGTCCATCCTAAAGGAAATCAGTCCTGAATATTCATTGGAAGGACTGATGCTGAAGCTGAAAGTCCAATCCTTTGGCCACCTGTTGCAAAGGACTGATTCATTGGATAAGACCCTGATGCTGGGAAAGATTGAGGGCAGGAGGAGAAGAGGATGGCAGAGGATAAGATGGTTGGATGGCAACACCAACTTGATGGACATGAGTCTGAGAAAGCTCCAGGAGTTGGTGATGGACAGGAAGGCCTGGGGTGCTGCAGGCCATGGGGTCATAAAGAGTTGGACATGACTGAGTGATTGAACTGAACTGACTGAGTGATTCCAACGTGCTGCCAAGGTTGAGCACACCTGTCCCGGAATTGCCTCAAGCTCTCACCTGCTTCATCCAGGTTAATCATTATTTGTATCCTGGGAGCTTAGCATAGTCGGAGAAGGCAATGGCACCCCACTCCAGTACTCTTGCCTGGAAAATCCCATGAATGGAGGAGCCTGGAAGGCTGCAGTCCATAGGGTGGCTGAGGGTTGGACATGACTGAGCAACTTCACTTTCACTTTTCACTTTCATGCTTTGGAGAAGGAAATGGCAACCCACTCCAGTGTTCTTGCCTAGAGAATCCCAGGGACGGTGGAGCCTGGTGGGCTGCCGTCTATGGGATCACACAGAGTCGGACACGACTGAAGCGACTTAGCAGTAGAAGCAGCAGCTTAGCATAGTACTTGTAACTAAAGAAGTTGTCATTGAATGGCTAAATAAATAAATGGCTGGATAGAGGAAGGGAGGAAGAAAGGAAGGGAGGGAGGGAAGAAGACAGGAAATGGTGTAGGGAAGTAGGGGGAAGGAGGGAAAGTAAAAGTACTGATCGATGGTGTAACTCAGAAAAAACCATATGCTGCCTTCACTTCTAGACTTACTTCTGGAAGGAAAGTATTGATTCCATCCCTCTAGCAATGCAGCTTCTGTTGATTTCTCTGGTCTCTCAGTGCCCATACACAGGGGCACAGACAGACCAAAGAAAGAGGCAGACCACTCCAGGTTGGTAGGTGGCAGATTTAATAAGCAAGGTGTATGATTAGGCTATTCAAAATGACTGGGTTTTGTTTTTTCTTTTTCTTTTTTTCTCTCTATATGTCCCCAGCTTTACCAGCCCCTGCTTCACTCACAGGACTAGCCAATCTTCTTAATGATAGGGCTTAGTCCCTAATAACTCACGAGTCACCTGATGACCATTCCCCCTCCAAATGGGAGCCTCCTTCTCCCTCAAGCTGCTGCTCTGCCCCGTTGGCCGCATGCGGTGGGGTATGACTCCAGGACGTGTTGTATAAGATCCCCTGTTCAATAAACCGTTGATGTCTCTGTTGCTGTCTCCAGGCACTTTCTTTGGTCTTGAGACTGGGCAAGCATGAGGCTTGCAAGCCTGCAGGGTGTAGCCGAACACAACGTGCTTGCTTATGGGGCTTGTCTTGGGTGCCCCAAGATGAATAGGTCTCTGCATTCGCCCCCCAGAATCTTAAGTTGACATAGAGGCCTTAATGGGGATCAGTCAGTTATACTCTATAGCTGGTCTCAACACCACCCTACTCTCTCTAGGCGGTGTCCTTGAAACAGCGTCCACTGTGGGAATGGTGGGTGGGCAGAATGCATATTCCAAAGATAGGAAAGGGGCGAGGAGGCTCCCATTGCCTGGGTCCAGCTGTCAGGTCAACGGATGATTGCATGCTCTCACTGACCGCCTCCACACACTTCCCTACAAAGCACAGTATTAGGCACTCAGTCAGGTCTGACTCTTTGTGACTCCATAGATTGTAGCCCGCCAGGCTCCTCTGTCCATGGGATTCTCCAGGAAAAAATACTGGAGAGGCTAGCCATGCCCTTCTCCAGGGAATCTTCCCACCCAGGGATCTGGGTCTCCCATGTGGTGGGCAGATTCTTCACCATCTGAGCCACCAGGGAAGCCCAGGAACTGAGCAAATATCTGTGATTTAAACTGAGTTGTAGCTTCACGCAGTTGTCAAGTTGTCCACTAGAGCAGCAGTTCTCTAATTTTGCCTACAAAACACTCAGTTTTTAGTTAAATCAAAATGAACCACTACTAAAAATGAGGTGATAAAAGGCAGTCTTCTCCTAATTTGCAGAAGAGCTTGGAATTGACTCTCTTTTAAATGTGTCCTTCCAAAAGTTTCCTTAAAATTTGGTCTCCCTGCTACTGACTTTTTTTTCTAGCAAGCATTAATAAGTTAACATAATGATTAAACACAAGAGCGAACTAATAAAGGAAAATCTCTAAAATGCCATTAGAAATTAACATCTGGAGAATGTTTCTTCTGCTTAAGTTAATTATCTGTTCCCCCTGCTCCCTCCCTCTCCTTCTCCCTCCTCCCCTCCTTCTTTCCTTCCTTTCTCCCATCCTTTCCTCATCTTTCCCTTCCCTCTTCCTTTTCCTCTTTCTTTCCACAAATATTTATTTATCACATGCTAGGTACCAGGCACTCTGCTAGGTTTAACAGCACAATATAGACGTAGTCTTTTCCCATGAGAATATTCCATGATTCTCACAAGGTACACCATGACTTCCAGAAATTCCACCTCCTTGGCAAGGTTAAGATACACAAATTTCACAGCCAGGGCTCCTTTTCAGGCCCCAGGGAAAGTCATGCCTGATTTCAAAGCCTAGATTGCACTGTGGTTCATTTAGCAAATTTCTGTCTTGCATATAAGAGACACCTCTAACTTCCCACTGTGGAAGTGGGAAAAAAAAAAAAGCCTCCTCTGCTCATACTATGGTCAAGTAATTCTCTGAAGATTCATCATTTGAGTGGAGGAAGGAATAGAATTTTCCAGAGGCCTCTTAATTGCACTCTTACAGACTATGGTGTTTTAAACATTAATGCTCTGTAATAAAAGAAACTAGAAGAAATTTGGATTAATCAAAGGCAGAAGCTGGAAGAGAAGACACATTATGGAGATTGATGACTCGGGTTAGATAATCACAGAGAGCTATGCATCCATTCAAGAAAGTAATTTTTAAACTCTGGCCTTAAAGCCCTAGGGTCCTATGGGATGCTTCAGGTCTGCAAAGATTCCATAAAAGTTTGATTCAGAGACTCTATATACTTAACTGTTCCTCAAAAAGTCTAACAAAAACTTGCATATTCAACAGTTATGTTTCCAAAATTTTATTCTTATTGGAGATGTACTTTAACGTGTGTGCTAACTCACCAACTTTATAATAAGTACCACAGTTGTGAAAAGACCAAACAAACTTGCTTGTGTTGTACACACACACACACACAATGTAGGACATGAGGAATGTGGTGAAAACCATTTTTCGTGTCCTTTACAGCCGCCCCCTGGGTTCCTCCTAGACAGAGAAACATCTTTGCTTTTTGGCTTGCAAGCCCCACCCTCCTCCAGGTTCAAGTTTCCTTGTTTTACTGATGGGTTTGCGTTCTCCCAAGAGCCCACTGGTCCTCCAGCCCACTCGTTCCCTCAGAGCCACTCCTCCCACACACATCTTCACTTTTTTCTGCCCAAGAGGCAGACTTGAATGGATGATATCAACGGCTTCCCTGGCCCTTCGGCTCTCTGTTGAGTAGACCATTGGGGCACTCTAGGGAGCTTAAGGAAGGGAGGTCAAAGGAATGTATCAGTATCTGATTCCTTTCCTTGGGGTCATTTAGATCTAGCTGGGTCCCTCAGCAGCTGAAAGCCACTACTGAGTTCCTGGCAACTCTCTCCTCATAAGTCTTCTCCCTTTAAATCCTACTAACCTTTCCCTCCAGGCTTTCCAGGTGATGCTAGTGGTAAAGAACCTGCCTCCCAATGCAGGAGACAGAGACAGGGCTTCCATCCCCAAGTCGGGAAGACCCCCTGCAGGAGGGCACGGCAACCCTCTCCAGTATTCTTGCCTGGAGAATCCCATGGACAGAGGAGCTTGGTGGGCTACAGACCATGGGGGTCTCAAAGAGCTGGACTCGACTGCAGTGATTTAGCATGTACACACACATGCAGGCACACAGGCAACCATTCCCTGTACACACACATGCAAGCACACAGGCAACCATTCCCTGCAGGTTGGGTTAAATCAATAGCTCTGGGTTCTGTACCACCTCTTGGCTTTCCTTGTATGCTCCCACACCTTTGTAAACAAACCTACCCTGAACTGTCTTCAGCTGGGTGTGCCATCTGTTTCCTGCTGGGACTCTGACTATACACCCCACTCCTGGTCCCCTTCCCACCATGGAAACCATCCATTTGCACTTATGTGCTTGTGTTTGTATGTGTTCTTACAAAACGGCTCTGTATTATATGCATGTGTTTGAACTTTCTCATAAACATTATTGAGTTCTACATTTCATTCTGCTTCTTACCTTTCTCGCTAATTACAATATTTTTCAGGTTCATCTGTGTTGCTATGGATATAATTAATCTATTGTCTCTACACTGCTGCTCCCTGCTCTGCTCTGTGCACCCTCCACGCTTACCTGTCCAGTCTCCAGATCATGGGGACCCAGGTGGTCTCCAGATTCCTGGAACCACAACCAATACTGCCCTCAAGTCTTGGATATGTCCCTTGGGGAGCTGTGTAACTATTTCTTTGGACTACAGAGAGAAAGGTAAAACTGCTGAATCATTCAATGTGCAGCTACTTAATTGGAGAAGACTGTTGAGAGTCCCTTGGACAGCAAGAAGATCAAAACAGTCAATCCTAAAGAAAATCAACCCTGAATATTCATTGGAAGGACTGATGCTGAAGCTGAGGCACCAATACTTCAGCCACATGACTCAAAGAGCTGACTCAATGGAAAAGACCCTGATGCTGGAAAAGATGGAAGGCAGGAGGAGAAGGGGATGAGAGAGCACGAGATGGTTGGATGGCATCACCAACTCAATGAACACGAGTTTGAGCAAACTCCAGGAGATGGTGAAGGACAGAGAAGACTGGTGTGCTACAGTCTATGGGGTCGCAAAGAGTCGGACACGACTGAGCAACTGAACAACAATAGAGAGAGGAGCGCCAGCTGTGTTCCACAGAACATCACACCATCTACCTTCCTGGCCGTTGTGCCTAAGGGTTTGCATCCCTAAATCCCCACCAACACTTGGCATTAACAGGCTTTCGAATTCTGTCAGTCTATTAGATAGAAAGTGGTATATTATTTAGTAATTTGTCTTTCTTTGATTATTAATAATTGTAAGCACTTCCTCAGATGCACTTGGTTTCCTCTTTTATAAATTATATGTTCACATGCTTTGACTATTTTTCTACTGGGGTTGCCATTTTTATTTATAAGAATTCCTTGTATATCCCCAATAGTTTCAGTTTGCTATTATTTCACATAAGAATTCTTACATCTATATTCATAAATGAAATGAGACAATAAATTTCTTCCCTTTTCTCCTATTTGTCCTTATCTTGAGTAACTTTAAAGTTATAGGAGCTAAGTATTCCTTACAAGAAGCTGATGGTGTCTCATCGTTGACACGTTGGTCCGAGTCACCACAGTCCCTTACATGGATTACCAATGAGGAATAACTCAACACAAGAGAGAAGGATATTGGGTTTTAAATGGAGCAGGCCCCTCTCAAGAGCCCGCATGGGGCGTGATAATTATCTACTTTTGTATCTGTCCTCCTCATTGGACTATACTTCTAGTACCTGGCACACAAGTGCATAAAATAAATGTTTAATTCATTTGGTGAGTTGGAGATCGAATGCTTCTTACCTATATGATTTGGGCAAAGTCAGGAAACCTCCGTTTTCTCATCTCAATTATCAGGATAATAATGAAAAACTCAAGTCTTGTATTTGTAATAAGGGTTAAATAGAACAGTGCATGTAGAGCAAGACCCAGTCCGTGGACCTAATGCATGATGATACGCACATATGGGTGGAGGTAGCCCTGGGATCGTCTCCAGCTTATTTAAAGACACAGTTGGTGGGAAGCAGGGCCGACGTTTCAGGCTGGAGATGACCCCAGGGATGGTGCCCCTGCCTGTGCAGGAGCTGAGCTGCCTCAGGGGAATGCTGTCCTTAACTTCCAAGGATCCCAGGGCTGGTCAGCATGTGAACAGGGCTCTAATTAGAAAAGAGCCCCCAGAGAAAAGAGAGAGCCAGTCTCTCTTCGGTCCCTGGGCTTGCTCACCATACCTCTCACACCCATTTAATTCCACTCATTAGCGCATGAATGGGGCATTGATTACCAAGCCAAGCTATTGTGCAGCCTTTCAATGGAGTGGCTTCATGTGGGGATTTATTGGTAATTAAGCCTTGAATACATGTTTTGCAAATGGGGCTTCTCCTGATGAATAGGAAGGGCTTTGGGAGATGAGAAACTCTCAATGCTGGGGCCATCCAGGCCTGAAATGCATGCTTTCACTTCCACAGAATCGTATGTTTGTCCACTTCAAGGCTGCCCAGAACCCATTGGCAAATGACAACTGGTTACTAATGCAGGTCTACCCTCTGGGTTTTGTTCTTTATTGGAAGAAGTGTGTACAGTTTCTGGATTGTTTATCTTGGCTAGTACAAATCCAAAGGCTCCCTCCTGGCATCTCGCTGGAGAGAGTGCACTGGCAGGGCCTATGAAAGTTCCAACCTCACAGGAGGGTGCCGCTTCTCCAGGGCACCTGGGAGTTACAGTATGATTTCTCACCAGCTTTGTCTGGCAGCAATTCTCACAGGGTGATTACTTAGCTACTCCTAGCCTCTAGCAGGGTTCTCAGCCTTGACGCTATAGATATTTGGGGCCAACAATTTATTGTGGGGAGTGAGCTGTCCTATGCATTGTAGGATACTTAACAGCATCCATGATCTTAAAGGAGGAGCAGGGGACGACAGAGGATGAGATGGTTGGATGGCATCACCAACTCAATGAACATGGGTTTGAGTAAACTCTGGGAGTTGGTGATGGACAGGGAGCCCTGGCGTGTGGCAGTACATGGGGTCGCAAAGAGTTGAACACAACTGAGCGGCTGAACTGAACTGAACTGATGATCCTGAAACACAGTAGGACCCTGTAGAACTCCTGAGCACTTTGTTTCTAGAGAACACACTCCAGCCTTCACGACCTTTCCTGAGTTCCAAAGGGACTTTTCTGGTTGGTCTCAGTAAAGAATCTGCCTGCAAGGCAAGAGACCTGGGTTCAATCCCTGGGGAAGGAAGATTTCCCCAGAGAAGGGAATGGCAACCTACTCCAATATTCCTGCCTGGAAAATCCCATGGACAGAGAACCATGGCAGGCTACAGTCCATGTGGTCGCAAAGAGTCGGACACAACTGGGTGACTATCACTGTCACTTTCAGGGTTCCAAAAGGCCGATTTGAGCCACTGCTAATCAGGAGAGGGAGGGGATGCAGAGACAAGGGAGAAGCAGTCAAGAAACAGCACTGAAGCCTCGGGGCAGGGTCCTGGTTCTGCTGGAGAGAAACACACAGCAGACTTGCCTGACAGTGAAGTTGTGCTGAATCTCAAGGGAGCCTTTGGTACTGCTGGCAACTTGGCTCGAGTCCATGCATTTAGCCACTCCAGTAGAACTGAGTTATGGAAACTTAAAAGGACATCTTGAAAAGCCTATGGTGAACAATTTAGAAAGGCCTAACCCAAGAAAATAGTTTTCTGCGGAACATGTTTCTGTTTTCTAACCTTTTCTTTGAAAGTGGAAGTTGCTCTTGGCTATTGAAACCAAATCTCAGATGCGTTTCCACAAGGAACTGGAATGCAGAATGACTTTGCAAACTGGTCAAGTGGAATGTCCCCCTTCTTCAGTCCCCTCGTACTTCAAAACAAACCATTAGGTTTCTATAGAAAGTCACTATAGTGCCACATGAAACTTCCATACTGGTTAAGTCCTACCAACTTCCTCCATTGGTAGGAGGTTAGACACCCTACAAATTATGCATTATAAAATTAGTCGCAGATGCAGGGTTGATGGCTGACATCTGACATTAGCTTCCTATTGCTGCTGTAACAAGTTACCATAGACTTCAGTCCAGTTTAGTTCAGTCGCTCAGTTGTGTCCGACTCTTTGTGACCCCATGAATCACAGCACACCAGGCCTCCCTGTCCATCACCATCTCCCGGAGTTCACTCAAACTCACGTCCATCGAGTCGGTGATGCCATCCAGCCATCTCATCCTCTGTCGTCCCCTTCTCCTTCTGCCCCCAATCCCTCCCAGCATCAGGGTCTTTTCCAATGAGTCAACTCTTCTCATGAGGTAACCAAAGTATTGGAGTTTCAGCTTTAGCATCAGTCCTTCCAATGAATACCCAGCACTGATCTCCTTTAGGATGGACTGGTTGGACCTCCTTGCAGTCCAGGGGACTCTCAAGAGTCTTCTCCAACACCACAGTTCAAAAGCATCAATTCTTCAGTGCTTAGCTTTCTTCACAGTCCAACTCTCACATCCATACATGACCACTGGAAAAACCATAGCCTTGACTAGATGGACCTTTGTTGGCAAAGTAATGTCTCTGCTTTTTAATATGAGTTCTAGGTTGCTCATAACTTTCCTTCCAAGGAGTAAGCATCTTTTAATTTCATTGTAGCGACTTTAAATTAACACAAATTTATTCTCTTACATTCGGGAGGTCAGAAGTCTGAAATTAGTCTTCTCCCGCTAAAATCCAGTTATCTGAAGGGCTGGGTGCTTGAGGAGGCTGCAAGAGGGACATCTCTTTCCTTGCCCTTTTCAGCCTCTAGTTGTCACCTGGATTCCTTGGCTTGTGGCCCCTTCCTCCATCTCCAAAGCATAGTGCTCCAGTTACTGCTTCCCTCATTACACTACCTGCTCTTTTGACCCTGGCTCTTTCTGCATCCCACTTATAAGAACCATACTGATTTTATCAGGTTTACATAAATAATCCAGGAGAATCTCCCCATCTCAAGATTTTTAACTTGATCACAACTACAAAGTCCCTTTTGCCAACTAAGGTATTATTCACAGGTTTCAGAGATTAGAAAATGCACATATCTGAGGGACCATTATTCAACCCACCCACATCTTTTCAGAGGACATCTAAACCCGAGAATAAAATTTCTCCAACAATTTCCCTGGCTTCTTCTTCAGGTCCTGTCATGTTTAAAAACACCATGTAACCATGTCTCAGCCATCAATCCGAAGTCTGTCAAATAGCCCTTTGTACCTTGTATGAGTTACAGTCTTTATTGGTAAGACCTGGTATCTGAGATTTGACTTTTTTTTCCCTCATTAATTTTCAAAAGTAATTTTATTTATTTATTTATTTATTGTTGACATTGTTGACTTTATTTATTTATTTTTGTGGGTCTTGGTTGCTGTGCGGGCTTTTCTCTAGTTGCGGCAAGTCGGGGCTCCTCTCCCATTGCAGTGCGTGGGCTGCTCACTGTGCTGGCTTCTCTTATTGTGGAGCACGGCCTCTAGGCCCCCGGGCTCCAGTAGCTGCAGCTCCCAGGCTCTAGAATACAGGCCTAATAGTTGTGGCACACGGGCTTAGTTGCCCCACAGCATGTGGGATCTTCCCAGATCAGGGATAGAACCCATGTCTCCTGCGTGCACAGGCAGTCTCTTTACCACTGAGCCACCAGGGAAGCCCTCCCCTTCATTTTTGAAACTGAAGACTGTAAACATCCTTTTGTTAGCAGGGTAAATTGGGGCTTCCCAGGTGACACTGGTGGTAAAGAATCCTCCCGCCAGTGCACGAGATGTAAGAGTCATGGATTCAATGCCTGGGTTGGGAAGACCCCCTGGAGAAGGAAATGGCACCCCACTCCAGTGTTCTTGCCTGGAGAATCCCGTGGACCGAGGAGCCTGTCGGGCTACAGTCTATGGGGTCACATGACTGAGCACAGCACAGCAGTAGGATAAATTAGAGAACATTTGTTCTAAGCACAGGGCTTAAATCAGGCCTTGACTTTCTGGATACTCACTCTTATTGCCTCTTCTGCCAATCAGCTCTGGCCACTGTAGCAATGATGAGAACCTAAGTGAAGACCAGCACGCCATACAACTGCACATTAGACACGCCAGTTCAGCTCACTGTGCTTATTTCTCTACCAGGGCCTGCAACAGATAAATCCCATGAACCAGACAATATTGAACATGTCAAGACTGACAATTCTCTGAGGCTGAGACACCCTAAACTGCAGGAGACTGTAGCTATTACTGTGCCTTTCCATTAGGCTACAGGGAAGCAATTAACCTTTGGAGAAGAGTGAGTCAACTTATACATGTTGAATCCAGGTACAGTGAATTTTTTCGTTCATTCACCTTATCAATCGATCATTCCTTACTAATTACAAGCTGATTATACCCAGCCAGTGCTGGTGCTGAAGAGATAAGAGACAATATTATAGTATGAATTTATGGTCTCATTGAGGCTTGCTACTATTTATTTAGAACTTGCTATGGACCAATCACACAGAGGAAACATTTTGGAATGCAATTCCAAATTATATTTACAGTCCTCTAATACCTCAGAGAATTTACACCAATCTTAGAGCTTGATTGCTGGCTCAGATGGTAAAGAATCTGCCTGCAATGCAGGAGACCCGGATTTGATTCCTAGGTCAGGAGCATCCCTTGGAGAAGGGAATGGCTAACTCCACTCCAGTATTCTTGCCTGGAGAATCCCATGGACAGAGGAGCCTGGCAGGCTCCTCTGTCCATGGGGTTGCAAAGAGTCAAACATGACTCAGCAACTAACATTTTATGATTAAGGAGGAACTGGCGGGTGGAGTGAATGGGGAGGAGACCCAAGTCAAGAACAAGCTAAGTGAAATGTGGGTTCTGGAACCAAGCCGGGGCTTTGGGATATGTGGGTCATATCACCCCCTCCAGGGTTAGGCATGTGCTGATTCAAGTCACTGGCTGAAAGGATTAAAGGAACCAGATTGAATTTATCTGGAGAGCAGCCTCACACTCAGGGTATTTTCTACAACTGTTTCAGTGGCGCCCTGGACCCAGCTGTCCAGGGACAGGCCATCATCTGGAGATGGCCATTATCACAGGTCAAAACTCACATCTCAGAAAATGTGGTGCTGTCTCTGGGAAGCTGGAGGCAATGTACATTTTGTTCTCATCACAGAGACAAGAAAATTCCCTTTCAGTAAAGGTGCTGCCAGGAGCTGGTTATGCAAGCAGCCCAGAGCAGACCCTTGTTGATGGTGGAGACAGGAGTCGAGACAGGGCCAGTATTTTGAGCAGCAAAGTGTAGTTATTTCCATGGATGACCACTGATAATGATAAATCCGACAAAAGCAAAGTGCCTCATGATGTTTGGCCAAATTACACTTCTGATGTGATCGAATTCTAATGTCCATATCTAAAAGTCTAGAAAACTGACTGGAAAATGTACGCCCCACCCTTAGTTACGCTCCGTCTTGGAGATCTTTGGGCTGCAGGGCAGACACGGCGCTCTTTACTCACTGACAGCTTCCCTCTGAATTGTGTCCTGCTTTGATTGAGTCCACTTCTTTTGAGGGAAGGAACCAAGCCAGACCCACCTGCAGCCCCAGTCATGGGATGGAGCATTTAGGGGCTCAGCTTGGGGCAACTAAAGAATTTACCTGAAATGGCCAAAAGCAAAAAGATTTAGAGTACGTGTAAGATACAGATGATGGAAACGATGAGTGATGGGGATAAGAGGAAGACTGTCTTGTTCAGCCAGCATTTCATAAATGTATTTTGAGCGCTTATGCCGGACCAGACTCTGCAACTAGTGATGAGGATTCAGTGGTGAACAAATCACAGGTCCTGCCTGCAAGCTCTTCTGCCTGATGGGCATCGTGGTTTAGCAGGAAAAGCCCAGGTCACTGTAGCGATAGCTGGTGGCTGCCTGTCCAGCATCCGTTCCCATCATATCCCTTCCAAGCCATACTCCACTTTATTCTGGAGGCCTGGGGTTTGCATGGGTATGATGGTATTTCCAGCTCTGGAGATGGGCCCTCCTAGTTTAGGCTAATCACTGTATCCAGAACTGCAATCAGGAAACAGGGCCCCTGCCTGGCCCCACACTTCAGGGTGCTCAGCTTTGACCCCATTTCAAGCATGCATTTTGGGCTTCCCAGATGGTGCTAGTGGTAAAGAACCCACCTGCCAATACAGGAGACATGAGTTAGACCCTTAGGTTGAGAAGATCTCCTAGAGGAGGGCAAGGCAACCCATTCCAGGATTCTTGCCTGGAGAATCCCAAGGACTGAGGAGCAGTCCACCGGGTTGCAAAGAGTCAGACACGACCGAACCAACTTAGCACACACGCGTGCACACAGCATGCATTTTACTATGCTGTGAGAGTCTGCAGGACTGAGGGGACAGACCCACAAGGATCTTGCGTATTACTCCCTCAGTCGTGTCCAACTCTTTGCAACCCCATGGAGTAGTAGCCCGCCAGGCTCCTCTGTCCATGGGATTCTCCAGGTAAGAATCCTGGAGTGGGGAGCCATTCCCTTCTCCAGGGGATCTTCCCGACCCAGGGATCAAATGCGGTTCTCCCACACTGGGGGCAGATTCTTTACCATCTGAGCTACCAGGGAAGTACAGAGCAGACCCTTGGTATCTGAGCTCTACTTCCGGGCCTGCGTGGGCCTCTTGCTCAGCTCTGTCCTCCCAGAAGCAGATCATGCTGCCAGTGGGCGCAGGCCAAGGCCAGATGTGGAGCTTGAACAAGAGAGTAGAGGTATCCACACGCATGCACATGAAGCCTTCATGGTGTGGATAGAGCATGGGGTGGATGAGCAAAGGGGTGGGCTATTGCCTAGAAGCCTGTTTGTATACTTGCCTGGAAGCCATAAATGTCCACATAAGCCTAAGATATCCCATCTTCCATCAACCCTGCAAATGGTTCAGGCGTGGGCAAGGAACCCAAGTTAATTCCACCAAGGGAACTTGGGAAATTTTATGGAGTGTCATGCAAGGAACCTGCTAGGACTACTCTTGCCTAAGACCAGCCCTACCTCTGAAGGTTTGGGGTTTTGTAAGTTTGGGGTTTTGATTTTTGTAAAATCAATTCCCTTTATTGTTTAAGCCACTTTAAATTGGAGTTTCTGTTTCTTACAACCAAACACATCCTAATAGGTTATCAACCCACTTCGATCAGCTACCAGCTAAGGTATAATGAGCCCACATGTAATTTCTATCTCCACAAGACTCAACATCCTCAAATGTACAGGAGGATGATGCCTCAAATGTTGCTGAGAGGCTAGGACGAAGGAATGAAACCATGAGTGGAAAACATTGCCTGATGTGGCATGAAGTAGGTGCTTAGTAAATGTCACTTCCCATCTGACCAGTGTAGACTAGAGTCGGGGTCCCCAGTCTTGGGAATCTAATGCCTAATGACCTAAGGTGGAGCTGATGTCATAATAATAGAAATAAAGTACACAATAAATATAATGCTCTTGAATCATCCCCCAAACCATCTCCCTCCCCCAACCAGCCCTAGTCCGTGGAAAAATTGTCTTCCAGAAAACCAGTCCCTGGCACCAAAAAGGCTGGGGACCGCTGGACTAGAGGACTCAGATGAAGCTGCTAGAGGAATACAGGACAGTCACTCCGTCCCGCCACAGCTTTTTACTAGGCCCCTTCCAGGCATTAGGCTCCATATTAGGGGTTAACATCCAAAGATGACGAGTTAGAGGCTCTGCCCTTAAAGGACATACAGGCTCACAGACTGCAAGGGAAGGAGATGCGTCCTCAATCACATCAGCCTGGATGTTTCTGAGCCCACACATCATTCATGGGAACTTCTTAGGGCCTGGCACAGAGGAGATGCTCCCCAGTGTTTGTTAAATGATTAGGATGTGAAAAGACTACACCTTAAAGAACAGGTTGGATATGCACAAACAAAGAGAAATGTCAATCACATTTTATGTTAGAAATTGCTTTTGGTTGCTATTAACAGAGATTTTCTCTCTCCTATGAGGGCTGCCATGGTGGCTCTAAAGAACCCTTGCTTTTTCTATCTTTTTCCTTGGCTACGTGTAGCCTTCCTGTCAAGGTTTCCCCTAAAGGTCCTAGAAGGCTGCTACAGCTCCAGCCATTCTATCCGTATTCCAGGTAGCAGTCGGGAGAAAGAGAAAAAAGTGAGAAGACCAAAAGGGGTTTACCCCACTGACCTTCCTCCTCAGAAGTCCCTCCCTCTAAACTTCCACTTAAAATCGTCAGCTCAAGTTTAATTCTGTGACCACTCCTAGGTGCAAAGGAAATGGTGTCAGCTAGGCACAACAATGGCTTCATAACACAGATCTATTGGCAATAAAGACAAGGAGGATGGAGGTTAGGGAGAAAACCAGCTGCTGCTATTACCCATGAGCACCATAAGAGCAGAGATGAAGATGATTAAATACAGATGCAAACTCTTTTATATAAAATAAACAAGGTCCTACTGTACAGCACAGGGAACTCTGTATTCAACATCCTGTGATAAACCATAATTAGAAAGAATATATATATGCAACTGAATCACTTTGCAACACAGCAGAAATTAACATAACATAGTAAATCAACCATGTGTGTGTGTGCTGTCATTTGGTCATGTCTGCCTCCTTCTGACCCCATGGACTGTAGCCTGCCAGACTCCACCGTCCATGGGATTTTCCAGACAAGGATACTGGAGAGGGTTGCCATGCCCTCCTCCAGGGGATCTTCCCAACTCAGGGATTGAACCCATGTCCCTTGCATCTCCTGCATTGGCAGAGGGATTCTTTACTACCGTACCACCTAGGAAGCCTGAAAAAAATTATTAAACAGCACATGACCAGAAGCAAGGAGAGGGTAGATTTGGTTTGAGTGGAAGGTAACAAAGAGATAGTAAGTCAGGATTTCAAACTTTCAGTTCAGTCGCTCAGTCGTGTTCAACTCTTTATGACCCCATGGACTGCAGCACGCCAGGCATCCCTGTCCATTACCAACTCCTGGAGCTCAAACTTTAGAGTCAGAAATACCTAGAGAGCTGTTCCAACACAAATGACTGGACCTCATCTCCAGGGTTTCTCCTTCAGGAGATCTTGAGTGAAGCCCTAAACCTTTTTGCATTTCTAACAAGTTGGCAGAGAATATGGATGCTTCTGGTCTGGGGACCACACTTTGAGAACCACTTTTGGATGAAGTTAGTATTTCATCCTCTGAGCAACACGGACTCCCTTGAAGCTTTTGAGTTAAGAAGAAAAACAATGAACAAACTGATTTATGAAGGCTTATCTGTCAGAGGTCTGCAGGATGGGCTGGAGAGGGTAGAGATGGAGGCAGAGGCTGCGGCAATAAGAAGGCAGGAAGGAAACCAGCATTGGCACTGTGTTCAGCTAGGTTTGGCTGTATTATTTACAGCAATTCCATGAAGATGCTGACCTCCAAACCCAAATTTTATCAGCTGTGGCGAAACCAATCAAGCTAGCTGCATTGTGCCCAAGACAACTCTGGTATTGAAGGTGTATTAATATTGATGATTGGTTTTTTTTTTTTTAAAGGCAAAGATGATATGAAGATATGTGTCCCTGTCTCCCAGTCCCACCCAAATGCAGCCCAAAGAAGTTTATACTGAAAAATGAGAAGCAGCTGGGTGGGACTCACAAATAATCAAGTCATGATTAGAAGATATAAAATGGCAGAGAGAAACTAGATCAATGCGAGGCAGGAGGTACATTCAGCCCCCCCCACTCCAGCCCCCACCCTCCAAGTAAGCAGCTGCTGGAGTTTTTTTTTTTTTTTTTGGACAGAAACTCCAAAATATCAGTCAAGAGAGGAGGCTGGGTCTTGCCCAGATAGGAGATGAGAGATGACAAATTTCTCTGAGTCAAGGAGATCTTCCTGACTGGAAAGCTCCTTGGAGGTCAAAAGGGGAGTGATGTCAACCTACCCATAGGCCTCTTCCCTGGAATCCATCTTGGCCGCGAGATGGGTGTTCACACACGGGAGGATCCTGAGATAAACAGAGGCTCCTGCATGCTAAGTTGCTTCAGTCGTGTCTGACGCTTTGCAACCCTATGGACTGTAGCCCGCCAGGCTCCTCTGTCTATGAGATTCTCCCGGCAAGAATACAGGAGTGGGTTGCTATGCCCTCATCCAGGGGATCCTCTCAACCCAGGGATCAAACCCGCATCTCTAATGTCTCCTGCATTGGCAGGCAGGTTCTTTACCACTAGCGCCACCTGGGAAGCCCAAGAGGCTCAGAACTAGGCCAAGCAAGATGATTGGCCAGAGGGAACCAGAAAGAAATACCCCCATGTAAGTGATGTAAACTACTACTCTCTGAGTCGGCCCGTGTGTCTGTCCACACGTACTATATTCTTTCCTCCTAATAAACACTTTATTTGTTTTACTACTTTCTGTCTTTGTGGGAAGTCTTTTATGCAAAGCCGAAGGGTCAGGGCTTTGTCACTGTCCACCTGTCTAGCAGCTAAGATTCAGCTCTCTCAGAGCCGAGACCCAACTTCAGTCTCTAGCCAGGAACTGAAGCCGCTGCTGGTCAAAGCCACCCAAAATCAAACGGATCCTTGTTCCTCGCCGACCCGAGTCTCCACCTGTTTCTACGTGTCTTGCCTTCACCTGAGTCCGGGGCTTGCTCTTCGGACTGAAATATACAGGGAGGTGGGGTAGCCAACTGAGCATTTAAAGCAGCGTGAGTGTTGTTGCTGTGTGGTCACCAAGTCATGTCCGACTCTGTGTGACCCCACGGACTGCAGCACCCCAGGCTTCCCCGTCCTTCACTATCTCCCAGAGTTTGCTCAGACTCATGTTCATTGAGTCAGTGATGCCACCCAACCATCATCCAACTCAAGGGTAGCCCTAGACTTGGCTGTGAAGCGGGGTGGTGGCCAGTCTCTGGGAAAAGGCATGCTCAACACAGCTTGACAACCAGAAGGCAGCTAGATTTCAGTCCCCGATTGTCCACTTGGCCAAAACGCTTGTGCCAGACACAACCTGTGGAGCAGTAAGAGGTGGTCAGACTGTGAGATGGACCACCCTCAGGAGCTCCGGGTTTCTCCTCTATCAGATGGGACATTAGGCAACGGCTGCAGAGTTTGGGGGCAGAGGAAGGAAAGTAAACCATACAAAGTACCTGCACATGGCTGGTGACCAGCAACGGTTTCCTTCCAGATTTCCTTTCGAATCAGTGAGGGTAGCTGGATGGGTTAAGCCTCCTGGGCTGTGAAGGAATCATCTGTTCCTGCAAATCTTGGCACAGCTGCCCCTGCTTGGCATTTGCAGCAACATGCCTGCTGCCTCTTGGCCAGCAGCTCATGGTCTGGCATGAGGAGAAAGCGATGCGGAGCGCACAGGACTGGGATCAGCTGAGCTTTCCTGGTCAGCACATTAGCTTCTGAATACTGCCCGCTTCAGGGGTCATCCAGCCCTGACTGCGAGGCTGAGATCCCGGGGCCTTTCCTTCCTTTTTCATTAATTTCCTAAGCTCCAACACCGCCAAGATAATGCCCCCGCCTGGTACAGGGACACTGGATAGCCAGGTCCCGAGTGCTTGGCACAGGTGCTGGAGAGGCCAGGAAGGCAGGGCCACGGGCATCGCTTCAGCAAGCCCTGTTGATGTGAGTGATGTGAAGGGCTTTCACCGCTGATGACTCTCTTTCTAAAGGGGCCGGCCAAGAGGCTGAAGCACCAAATCCCAATTAAATCACAAAAGAAGTGGGAGCAGGTGGAGGATAAGTGGGGCGGGAGGCTGCCTCGCCCTAAGTCTCCAAGGACCACCTCCCCTACTTGCCCAAGGCTGAGTGAGGCTTCCTAGGTGGGGACTTTTCTCCTCTTTGGCTAGGAATAATTGTAACAGATGCTGAGCACCAATCACGGGCTGGGCATGGACAATCCAGGCAGGAGTGAGACTTAGTGAGCAAGCTGGCATTTGAGTCTGGGAGAGAGACCAGCAAACAACCCCTGGCCACAATATGGCAGGAGTGTAACTGGACTCGGTGGGGGTGTTGCTAGTAGAGGAGGGAGGGCATGTCCATCTCTGCTTGCAGTGGTGGGGAGGCTTCAGAAAGGAAGAGTCTCTGGTGCTGATTCCCAAAGGGATGGGCAGGAGTTTGCAAAGCAGAGGAGGTGGGAATGGCATTCTAGGAGCAGGAACAGCATGTAGCAGCCAGAGCCCTGAAATGTGGTGAGGATGGAGGAGCAAGTAGGGCAATGAGGCCAGCGAAGCAGTGGCTCTGAAAAGGGCCTCTGACAGTCCTGTCGAGGGACCAAGGGAAGGAGAAGTCAGGGGGTGAACTGGGAGACTGGGATTGGCATACACACACAACTGACATTATTTATAAAAATAGATAACTAATGAGAGCCTACTGCATAGCACAGGGAACTCTACTCAGTGCTCTGTGATGACCTAAATGGGAAGGAGCTCCAAAATAGAGGGGCTGTATGTATACGTAGAGCTGATTGACTTTGCTGTATAGCAAAAACTAACACAGCATTGTAAAGCAGATATACTCCAATAATTGAAAAAAAAAAAAAAGACAAAGGAGAGAGAAGCCTTATAGACCACAAAGCAAACTCCTTGAGCTGCTCTGTCTCACACACACACACACACACACATTCACTTTCACCATCCGCGTTCAAGGGGTTGGGGAAGGGCAGGCTGATACGATAATGAACTTCTAGGAGCTGGGTGCTTGCTATGGTATCCAGGCCAGCAAAAGGGAGAGAGGAAATCCTAAAGTCTAAGATCAATGCAGAGGGCACAGACTTGGGAACAGGAATTTAAGTTAAAAGACCTGGAAGAAGGCAGTGGCAGAGGAAGAAAGAAGCTGGGCAAGAGGTGAGGGCATCTGGGATTTTGCCATGCCTGGGGGTCTTTGTCTGCATCTTATGCTGTGTTAGTAACATGGCCTCATCTCTCTCTAATTATCTGGATTCATTTGTCATCAAAGATCGTCTGACTTCTGCCCCTAACCCATCCCTATAGGTTGTCATTAGTGTCAGGAAAGGCGGCAGGCAGGGAGCTGCCAGGAGCATAAGGTCTGGGTCTTGTAGATACAACACTGTTTGAGTTCATGGTCGTGGGCTCTGCAGGGTCTGGCCCAGCTCAAGGGCTTGGATGAAAGCATGGGAACTAGATCCAGGAGAGAGGTAGGATCATTCTCCAGCCACTCAGAGAAAACCAGTATTGTGCCAGTTTGATTTCTCCCAAAGCCATGTGAGGGAGAGAGAATACCCCCAAGGATGAGCCCCACCAAAGATACGAAAAACAAGCACCTGGGGCTTCTGTGAATAGGAACTGATTTTTCCTTGCATGCTAGTGATGTCTAAATAGTCCAGGTGGTGTCCCTGAGACCCTACAGCACAGTGGGTTGGGGGAGGGTCATGGCAATTCAGCCCAATAAATATTGCTTTTTGCCTGCTGAGACAGCACTGTGTTCGATATCTAAAAAGGGAACACCACCAAATCAGGCCTGGCTTTCCTGAAGCTTACAGTCTACTTGGGGAAACAGAAAATTAAACCTCCATTACAACTGGCCTGTGCTGGATCTATGATTGAAGAAGCACAGGTAGCCATGGAAAGCTATCCCAGGGACCCAACAGAGGCTGTGTGGGTGTCAAGGATGTTCCAGGCAGAAGAAGGAGTGCAGCAAGGCTCTGAGATCACAGAGACTGGCACAGACGAGCAGGGAACAAGGGTCGTGTAGCTGGATAGACATGCACTGAGCTGGGAGGTAGGTGCAGGCCAGAGGGGAATCTCAAAGCCAGGACCAAGAGAATGGGCTTTACCTGGAAACCACAGGAAGACAGGGAGAAGGTGGAGGAGGGGAACAGCATCAACGTTTGGGGTGAATTACTCTGCCTTGTGGGAAAGGGGCTGGAGGGTAGCAAGAGGGCAAACAGGGCTCACTTAAGGGATTACTGTGTGGCTCAGGCAGGAGACGGTGGAACCTGGATTTGAACACATAAATGGAGGTGGAGGGATGTTCAAAGACACCGGAGATACTTCTGCTAGTGGTAAAGAACCCACCTGCCTATGCAAGAGACATAAGAGATGCAGGTTTGATCACTGGGTTGGGAAAATCCCCTGGAGGAGGGTATGGCAACCCACTCCAGTATTCTTGCCTGGACAATCCCCATGGACAAAGGAGCCTGGGTGGGCTATGGTCTATAGGGTTGCACAGAGTGGGACACGACTGAAGTGATTAAGCAGCAGCCCTGTCAAAGGAGTGGTGGGATTATAACGCACTGCAGAGCTCCAGGTGTGGGTGAAAATAAGGAAGTAGAAGCAAAGAGTGAAAAAACACTGTTTCAAGAAAAGAAAGGAGGAGGATAGGATAAGCAGCTAGAGGGGAGATGCAGAGCCAAGAGAGGTTGTTTTCTATTTATTTCCATTTTTAGAGTGGGGATGATTTCGGAATCTTTGCACCTAAAGGGGCAGAGGCAGGAGAGAAGACGTTGAAGGTGTGGGCCACAGTGGGGATAGAGCAAGAAAGTGGAGGAGGCAAAGGGGATGAAGGCCAAGGTACGGGAAATGGTGCAGCCTGGGATGCAGAGGAAAGCAGAAGTGGTCCATTGAGGGATAAATCCGTGAGAAGGTGTGAGCGAGTCTGAGGACGTTTTGAGGACTCTGGCCTGTGGGGGTACTTCCTCTGGAGGTAGAGTGTAAGAAAGATCACCTGCTGAGACAGGGTGGGTATAGGTGTGATCAGTTAAAACCACTGTGGGACTTCCCTGGTGGTCCAGTGGTAAAGAATCCGCCTGCCAATGCAGGAGACGTGGGTTCGATCTCTGGTCAGGGAAGATTCCACATGCTGCGGGGCGACTAAGCACACGAGCCACAGCTACTGAAGCCCACGTGCCTAGAGCCCACGCTCTGCAACACGAGCAACCCCGCAATGAGAAGTCTGCACACCACAACCAGACAGTCGCTGCCACTCACGGCAACTAGAGAAAGCCCTCGCACAGCAACAGAGACCCATTGCCACCATAAATAAGTAATATAAATAAATATAACAGGAGAAGGAATGTGTAAAAGAAAATAAAAAGCTAAAAGCCACTGTGAAGACTGGGGGCAGAAAGTGATCAGGAGAAAGAGAAGTCGTCTGGAGCAGCGTCAGCTCCACTTCTTGTTGATTACTGGGAATTTATCTTGGCCCCAATTTGCATGCTGTGTCTTTTTGGTTTTTTTTTTCTTTACAATGCAGCAGAAGGGGCCAAGAGGTGAAGTGGTCCATAGTTGGGGTTTTGTCAGAAGGGGGAGATGAAGGGGCTTGAGATGAGGATGCTACCAAGACAGTAGTTGACACTCAGCATGGATCCCAGACTCCAGGCAGGAAGGACGGGAGTTGCTGATGGACAGAGAAAAGTAGAGAGGTCAAGTGACAGGCTGTCGGACGGAGGATGCACGTGATTGGTGACAAACGTGAGCCAGGGGCAGGGTTATGATTAGAGAATGGGATGTCTGAAATGTTGATTTCAGAGATGGATTCCCATAGAAGCAAACCTGAGATACACTGGGAGGAAGTGTCCGGCGGGCCAGGGAAGGGAGTGTGAATTCAGGTCACCATTCCAAACAGGTCCAGGTAAAGGGGTGGAGCCAGAAGCTGAAAGACAGAGGAGCTAGGCTGTGGTCACTGAGGTTTTGGGGAAGGGGGTTGCCAGTGGGCCCCCTTAGAGGGATGCGATGGGGTGCTCAAGAGGCTCTCCTTATGGGACTTATCAAGGCCCCGTTTATGAGCTGTCCTCGCCTCACCCGTGACCATTGCCACCACGCGTCGTTGTTTCTGTATATTAACAATTACATCAAAAACATCATTGTTTCTGTATATAAACAACTAATATTCTGTATAATATTAATAGTATAATAACTATCCAAATTTAAAAAACACAGAGTCAACGTCTGTAACTGCTTCAGCTGAGCCCCCATTTTAGAGACCGCAGGGGTGGGGAGGAGGGAAATGTGTCATCATCTGTTTGTTTTTGGCTGCAGGGGGTTTTCGTGGCTGTGTGTGGACTTTAGCTGCGGTGAGTGGGGGCTCCCTTCTAGTTGGGGTGTGCAGGCTTCTCACCAAGGCAGCTTCTCTCGCTGCAGAGCATGGGCTCTAGGAGACGCTAGCGCCAGCAGCTGTGGCGCACCAGCTTAGCTGCCCCACAGGATGTGGGATCTTCCAGGATCAGAGATCAAATCCGCATCATTGGCAGGCAGACTCTCAACCACTGGACCACCAGGGAAGTCATGTCACCATCTATAAAGGTGGCAATTTCTCAGCTCTTCCCCAACTCTTCTTTCAAGGGGTTCCCCTTCCCTCTTCTCCCTCCCAAACTGGCACTGAGGGCAGAGGGGAGCTGGCATAGCCTCACAGCAGTGAGGAGGGGTCCCACCATCCCCTGAGTCCTCCTGCTAGGGTGGCTCCTCTCATCTCCTCACTGGCTTCCTGCACTGGGGTTCACTGAGGGGAAACGGGCTACCCTTTGATTCTTGGGAATCACACAGATAGTAAGTGATGGAGGGAGGCCTCCAACCCAGGTCCGTGTGATCCAGAGCCTGAGGCAGTGTTCACTGTATGCATGTGTGCATGCATGCATGTGTACATGTGTGCGTGTGTGCATGTGTGCACGAGAGCTAAGTCGCTTCAGACATGTCAGACTCTGTGTGATCCTATGAACATAGCCCATCAGGCTCCCCTGTCCATGGAATTCTAAAGGTAAGAATACTAGAGTGGGTTGCCATTTCCTCTTCCAGGGGATCTTCCTGACCCAGGCACTGAACTTGAGTCTCCTGCACCTCCTGCACTGGCAGGAAGATTCTTCTTCCACTGAGCCACCTGGGAAGCCCCTAGCCACTGTACACTCAGCCTCAACTAGGCCACCCAGCTTCGGACTCCTAAGTCCAGAAACCATGAATCTCATTTTCATTCTCTCTCCCTGGAGCCCCAAGGGTAGTGTGTGTGCGTGTGTGTCTAGTCACTCAGTCGTGTCTGACTCCTTGCGACCCCATTGACTATAGCCTGCCAGGCGCCTCTGTCCATGGAATTCTCTGGGAAAGAATACTGGAGTGGGTAGCCTTTATCTTCTCCAGGGGCTCTTCCCAACCCAGAGATCAAAGCCAGGTCTCCCACATTGCAGGTGGATTCTTAACCAACTGAGGCACCAGGGAAGCCCAAGAATACTGGAGTGGGTAGCTTATTCCTTCTCCAGGGGATCTTCCCAACCCAGGAATTGAACCGGGGTCTCCTGCATTGCAGGCAGATTCTTTACCAGCTGAGCTATCAGGCAAGCCCCCCAAGGGTAGTATTTTCTGCATTTTTCCCCTAACAGCAAGTGAAGGAGGTAAAGAAATATTTTACCATCTCTCCAGTATTGGAGCCATTGGGAAGAATGATGGGGTTAATATTCTTCCAGGCTGACCCAGATTAGCCATATCAATTGTTAAAGTATTGAAGACTGAATTGCTAAAATATTTTTATTCCAGCTAGTAAATAACTGCTCTCCTCAAGTCCACCCTCCCAAGTGACACCCTCTGGTGCCTCGTTCTGATTGGTTCCCAAGCTGTGTACATTGATAAATATATTGAATATTACACCTAAAAGTGGAAAAGAGAAGTTTTACCCAACTAAGATGGGACACATATGTATAAATGCTACCTCGAGCTATTGATGGTGCCATAGAATTGTCATTTTCTGTAACATTAGTGAAATAACTTGTGAACGCACAGCACATAATGCCTAGTGCATAGCAGGTGTTCACTAAACATTAGCTGTGTGATAACCTAAGTCGTCTTGCTAAAAGCCTCCCTGGAGGAAGAGTTTGGAGCCCAGCAATTCCCAGACTTGATGGAGCTGACACTCACAGCAATTTTCATTTAAGTCCCTGAAGTGGAGATACGAGTCAGATATGGCTAGAACTATATCCAGATGCTAGAGCATCTGGATAAGTTAGCCAAGGCAGTTTCCTGGCCATCTGAACCGCTGGACCTGAATGGGGACTAACTGACAGGCAAAAGCAAAGTGAAATAAGAAAGAAATTTGTGCCAAAAGCAGAAGCCAATTGGACTCAGCACCAAGTCCTTTCTGTGAACAGACGCTGAAAGTGTTGGTTGTTCAGTTGTGACCAACTCTTTGCAACCCCATGGACTGTAGCCTGCTTCTGTCCATGGAATTCTCCAGGCAAGAGTACTGGAGTGGGTTGTCATGTCCTCCTCCAGGGGATCTTCCTGGTCCAGGAATCAAACCTGCATCTCCTGCATCACAGGCAGATTCTTTACCACTGAAGCCACCTGGGAAGCCTTGGATACTGAGGAAGCCATTCCCTTCTCCAGGGGATTCCCAACCCAGGGATCAAACCCAGGACTCCCTCATTGCAGGCAGATTCTTTACTGTCTGAGCCATCAGAGAAACATTGGTCCTTGTCGTTTACTGAGTGGTGTACCCTCTTTTAATCCTTAAACCCACTGTAGAAAGAATGCCAGCATTCCCGTTTTTGATGTTTGGAAACTGGAGTTTAGAGTTCAGTTCAGTCCAATCCAGTTGCTCTGCTGCTGCTGCTGCTAAGTCACTTCAGTCGTGTCCAACTCTGTGCGACCCCAGAGATGGCAGCCCACCAGGATCCCCTGTCCCTGGGATTCTCAGGGCAAGAACACTGGAATGGGTTGCCATTTCCTTCTCCAATGCAGGAAAGTAAAAAGTGAAAGTGAAGTCGCTCAGTCATGTCCGACTCCTAGCAACCCCATGGACTGCAGCCTACCAGGCTCCTCCGTCCATGAGATTTTCCAGTCAAGAGTATTTGAGTGGGGTGCCATTGCCTTCTCTGAGTTGCTCAGTTATGTTCCACTCTTTGCGACCCCATGGACTGCAGCACACCAGACTTCCCTATCCATCACCAACTCCCAGAGCTTGCTCAAACTCATGTCCATCGAGTCAGGTTGGTAATTTGCCCAAGGTCCATGGGTATCAGGACTTGGAGCTGGAAATCCCATACATTATATCTGGTTCTATAGCAGTTAGTCTGGCCCCTCCACCATGAGCCCAAGTGTTCCCCTTATACACTGCTATGGTTTGTTTTAACAGACCCCTAGAAGGAAATCACAAAAATAATAGTCCAAATACTCACATATTCCCAATTAGACTTGCTTTCAGTAGAACTCACCCACAATCCAGACAATCCAGCAAGGTCTGTGATGATGGGAGGGGTAAGGACATGCAAAGAACCAAACACACACCTGTACCTGCCAGAGAAGCAAGAAAAGACCTGTGACAACCACTCACTGCCTCGGGTGCTTCCATGTGGGTGGAGAATGGGATGGTGCCAAGGATATGCTTTGCCAATGGATGGCACCCCCAGATGAACAGGCTTGGCCTCGGTATACAAGGGAGCTGTAAACGACAAGGCAGATGAGTGTCCATGGTGAGCCCGGTGGCTGGACTGATGCACGGGAGCTTGTGTTCCTGCACTGGGCATGTTTGCAACTGGGATCAACACAGAGAGAGCGGGCTACAGGCTGGCGTCTGCCTGTGTGTTCACTCAGTGTCTCTGATGTCTAGTCTTTGCTAACTGTGTGTGTGTATGTGTGTAGAGCTCTCCATGGTTTTCAAAGTGCTGTCTCAAACAGGATGGCTTTTTACCTGAATGAGGATTTTGAAGATGGTGGTATTCTGGGTTCCTGGAGCCCAGTCTTGCCATTAGCAGGTGAATGAGTGAAGTTATTTTTCCTTTCTTTCTCTCTCAGTAGAATCAGCTACTTCCTAACTGGCCTCCCATAGGCTGGATGCCACTGTGTCCGTTCTTGAATCCACTGCGTCAGATGCCTTCATAAACACAGATCTGACTATGTTTCTGCTCAGAAATTATCTAAGACTTTCCGGACCACAGTCTGTCCACAGATGATATTCCGAACATGGAAATGTGGGCAAGTGAGTTTGGGGAAGAGGCTACAAATCAGATCCTCTCTGTTTCGCCATGTACAGTGGCGTATTAAAGGGAGTACACAGACCTGATTCCCTGTGTGAGGGGGTCTTGTAAATGATTTGGGCTACAGAAATGTACTTTCTTTGCCCTCTGTAACATCTACTAAAATCTCAAGGTGATCTTACGGAACAAGTTTTGGAAAAGGTCTGCCTAGAAGATAATACCCAGACTGAATAACTCGACATGCAAAACTTTCCAGAACCTTGACTTAATATTCTTGAAAAGTGGTAAAAGTTCAGGCTCAAGAATCAGATCCCAGTTCTAATCCTACACCGCCATTTAATCCTGTGAAACCTTGGCCTTAATTACCCTCCTATTCTGTGCCACAGGTTTCTTATCTATAAATGGCAATGACTGTGCCTTCCTTGAAGGATTATTGTAAAGGATTGCACGAGAGAACCAATGTAAAGCCCATAGTAGAATATCAAGCCTACAGAAAGGAC
Organism: Bos indicus x Bos taurus; assembly: GCF_003369695.1. Classification (NCBI taxonomy): domain Eukaryota; kingdom Metazoa; phylum Chordata; class Mammalia; order Artiodactyla; family Bovidae; genus Bos; species Bos indicus x Bos taurus. The sequence goes on along the minus strand of NC_040096.1, from coordinate 14,722,084 downwards.
TCAGTGAATGGAATTTCTATTATTATAATTATCTTTAATCTAAAGATAACTTTAATCCATTTCTGAGCACACAGTACCTGATTTTCCTCTTAAAAAGACCCCGATAATGACAAAAGCAGTGAAAATAACTGGCCAGGATGTTGAATACCTGTGAGGATTTTAGGGGTTTTCAGCACCAGAAAAATAACTTGGCTACACGACGTAACTTACTATGAACATCACTGACTATGAAGGTTAGAAGACAGAAGGTCTCCATTTTCTGGTCTTAAAACTATCTGTAACTCGGTGTGGGACCCTGAACAAGAGTCTTGGCCTCTTAGGGACAAAGTTTCCCCTCCTTCAGATGACAACATTGGGTAGGAAGATGCCTAAGCTCCCTACCAACTCTAAGTCCATGGGGAAATCCTCCTTCTCTACTGGCTTAGCATGCATGCATGCGTGTTCAGTCGCTTCAGTCATGTCTGACTCTTTGTGACCCTATGGACTGTAGGCCATCAGGCTCTGTCCATGGGATTCTCCAGGCTAGAACACTGGAATGGGTTGCCATGCCCTCCTCCAGGGGACCTTCCCGACTCAGGGATCAAACCTGTGTCTCCTATGTCTCCTGCATTACTGGCAGATTCTTAACCCACTAAGGCACCTAGGAAGCCCCCATGTGAACCCATTGCCTCAGGCATGTGTCAACTGGCTCCCAGGGTAGCATGGGATCTCACTCTAAGAGCATCACACTGAGATCAACACACCACTTGTGTTGCCTTACATCACAAACGACCCACTCCCAGTCTGCCTGTGTGCCTACGTCATGGCAGCAGAACCTTGTTCTGAACACGTGGGTCAGTCCAGAGGAAATGCAGACAGAGGAAGCTTTTCCTTTCGACCTATCTGATACTTTGTCTTGTCTCTGGTTCACTTGGCACCAATAAGTGAATCCCTGGGGTGGCAGTAATGATTGGAATTTGGGTTTTATGACTTGACCATGTGTAATCTCTGGAGAGGGATGATGAAATCTCTACTGGAAGAAACAGAAGACTTGTTTCTACCTACTTCGTTGCTCTATTTGTCTATTTGAAGCTCTGATCAATTAAGAATTTCAGCCCATAAGGGAGGAGACCAGTTCTTTTAAATCTGGACCAGTGATCCAGATTTTTGTGTTCCTACATTTACTTTTGACTTGTAGCTTAAGTTGTAGAGCTGGAGCTACAAATACTCTATATGACCATCCATGACAAAGGCCTTGACTTTTCATTTGCAAGAGTATAAAATATTTTCCTACTTTTGGAGGATATGAATTATGTTTTTTAGGTTATAGGAGTGCTTGTTATAAACACAAATCATTGCATATGTGGAATATTCCTAAAGTTCTCAGGAAATAGAAACACTGAATTTCTGATACTTCAATGTGCTAGAGCTGAGAAAATCCATCTTACATAAATTGTTAGCTCAGAAACTTTTTAGGGACCCAAACTCACATAATTACAGTAAACTTTGGAAAATTGCAAGAAACACTGGCTAGGCCTTTTCTCTGATTGATCAGTGTTAAGTGAATGTAACAGGACGTTTTATTTTACTTGGGTTTGTTTTTTCAACAAAAAAATCTGAGTCTCCTAAATTTATGTAGGTTACTAATCAAATAATCTAGCATTATTCCCAATGAGGTTTAAGATTATGAAAAATGTGAATTTGCATTCAACTAAACTGAGTGATTATCTGACCAACTCTTCCTATCAACAGTAATTATATTTTGTATTAAACCAGTTTAAACATAATTTCCAGCATCTTTAGGTGAATTAAAACTTTAGACACATATCACAGTGCACTAATTAATGGATAACTCTTAGATATCTAGATAATTTCAAATAAGTAATATAGAATGATGAGACTCGGTTATAAACTATGATTTAAAGTTTATATGCTTTTGCTCCTCATTTTTATAAGCTATACAGCTAAATCTTTGGGTCATGTTAATAAACATGTTCATTTTAAATTGTACAAGTGGCGTCTGTGGCTAATAAAATTGTGTTGCATGTATCACAAGTTCTGTTAGCCTGCTAAAGTGCTTGGATATGACTGACAGTCCTCAGATAATCTACCCCATTATTTTCCCTGTGAAATAAAAGTTAGTTACTTTAGTTAGAAATCATAATTAATATGGATGGTTGAGACTATACTTGGAGCCATAGAGACAGAAATGAAAGTGCCTATTTGCTTTCATTTCTAAGATATAAATGACGGTAAGAGAAGGACACAACTTGGAAAGTGAGATCTGTTTGCCTTGGTTTATATTTAGGCTGGTGCAAACGCAAATGCAGCTTCAGACCATGAATTTTAAATCATTATAATTGGGCCCAAATACGTCTTTATTAATTAAAATAGGAACCATTGCAATCAACACAGTTTTGCCAACACGAAACAAGTTTGTTTATTTCTGTAGTGTAAAAATCCATGCTTCGGGATTCAACAAACTCTTGGAAAGCATTTTTTGCCTCTTGCTGGCTGTGGAAACATTTTCCCTGCAAAAAATTGTTAAGGTGCTTGAAGAAGTGGTAGTCGGTTGGCGAGAGGTCAGGTGAATATGGCTTCCAGATAGCTCAGTTGGGAGAGAATCTGCCTGCATTGCAGGGGACCTGGCTTCAATCCCTGGGTTGGGAAGATTCCCCTGGAGAAGATTCCACCCCAGTATTCTGGCCTGGAGAATTCCATAGACTGTACAGTCCATGGGTCGCAGAGTAGGACACCACTGAGCGACTTTCAGTGCAGCTTCAATGTAGGTGAATAAGTCAGATGAGGCAAAACTGCATGGCCCGATTCGTTCAACTTTTCAAGCAGTGGTTGTGCAACATGCAGTCGGGTATCGTTGCAGAGAAGGATTGGGCCCTTGGTAACCAGCGCCCGCTGCAGGTGTTGCAGTTTTCAGGGCATTTCATGAACACGCCAAGCATACTTCTCAGTAATGGTTTTGCTGGGATTCAGAAAGTTGTACTGGATCAGACGGGCAGCAGACCACCAAACAGCAAAAGCGCGAGTCACCCAGTCATTATTATTGCGCAGAATAAGAGAAGGTGACCCTTCAAAGTGACGATCTTTTAAATTTTCGGTCAGCTCCTGAGGCACCCACTTACTGAGCTTTTTCACCTTTCCAATTTGTTTCACATGCCAAATGACCACAGAATGGCTAGTGTTGAGTTCCTGGGCAACCTCTCGTGTAATTTCAAGGGGATCAGATTTGATAATGCTCTCAGTTGGTCGTTGTCACCGTCTGACAGCTGGCCACTGTGCTCCTCATCTTCAAGGCTCTCATTGCCTTTGCAAAACTTCAAACCACCACTGCACTGTACATTCATTAGCACTTTGGGGGTCAAATGCCATTATTGATGTTTCAAGTTGTCTCCGCTATTTTACAACCTATTTCAAACTTGAAGGGCTTCCTTTGTGGCTTAGCTGGTAAAGAATCCGCCTACAATGCGGGAGACCTGGGTTCGATCCCTGGGTTGGGAAGATCCCTTAGAGAAGGGAAAGACTACTAAAAAAAAAAAAAAATCACTCAAATTTTCTTTTTGTCTAACATCATTTCCCCAGTCTAAAATAGATATAAAATAAACAGCAAGTAATAAGTCATTAGCAAAAAATAATAAAAAACAAAATGAGAAATGTGCATTAAAATAATGTATATCAATAGCCACATTTATTTAAGAATGTGTTCATGCTCAGTTGCTTCAGTCATGTCTGACTCTTTGCAACCTTATGGACTGTCATCCACCAGGCTCCTCTGTCCATGGAATTCTCCAGGCAAGAATATTGGAGTGTTTTGCCATGCGTTCCTTCAGGGGATCTTCCTGACCCAGGAATCAAACCCACATCTCCTGAGTCTCCTGCATTGCAGGTGGATTCTTTACCACTGGGAGCCACCAGAGAAGCCCACATATTCCAATATCAAATGGTAAAGTTCAACAATACAAAACCTCAGTTACGTTTGCATCAACCTAATGACCTGACTCTAAAAATAAACCATAAAAATGCCAAATTTTGTAAAAGTTCTCTTGACTTTAAAGAGCTGACCTCCTTGATTTACTGACCGATGTCATTATCACAATATAAAAGAATATTCTTTATCTTCTGTTCAGTCTTCCTAGATAGTGAAAGTTCTTTGTTTTAGCAGAATCATTTTCTATGCCTCTGTCTGAGATTTATGTTTACTTTATTATGTCCTTGATTATAAAACAACAGAGGTTCATCACATAAAAAGAGCTCAGATGCTTTATAAGCCTGTTGTTCTAAAATATTTCATAGTCACCTTGATAAATACGTAGCTAATTATTATTTTTCAAGCATCCAGTGATAATATCTTAATCAAGTATCTCCTCTGACAACTCTTTATATTTTTGCCTTCCCTAGATTGTATCCTAATTTAGAAAGAAATAAAATAAAATGTTCAGAATACTTTCTACACCTATCTTTGAAAATTCCCATAGACCACCAGAAAATTACAAAGATTTATACTTCCACCTTATAAAAAGAGAGGTACTGAAAATAACTAGGCTTATTTGGTGTGAGTCATTGATTCTCTGGTTGGATTCAGTATTGTAAGGGATGCATTTGAAGAGCTGTCAGATCAGGAGGGCTGCTCTGACTCCTCTGTCTGAGACATGGTCCTGTTTCCCAGTCTGGGCAACAGTGAAAATGACCTGGTTTCCCTCTTCTGTCCTAGAGCTTCTACAGGATAAGAGGACGTATGTGTTCAAAGGATTTGGGGCGAGAGAGTTTAGTAATTAGAGGACACGTGGAAAAGAAACTACTCTTAAATTCCTTCTCTCCTCTCCATGCTCACAGGCCCACCTTTTTCCAGGTGTTCCTTTTTATATGGAACCAGAAGGACCTAAATAAATCACAGACAGGCTGAACCATTTGGATGGATGAGTGGGTGGGTAGCTGGCTGGGTGGGTGGGTAGGTAGATGGTTAGACGAATGGGTGGGTGGTTAGATGGTTGGGTGCATGTATACGTAGATGATGGATGGGTAGATGAGGGGGTAGGTGAGTGCGTGAATGGGTAGGTAGATGAGTATCTGGGTGGTTGGATGGCTGAGTGGGTGGATAGGTGTGTGGTTGGATGGCTGGGAGGGTGGATAGGTGGATGGAAGGATGGGTAGATGGGTGGATGAATGGGTAGATAGGTGAGTATGTAGGTGGTTGGATGGTTGAGTGGGTGGGTAGGTGGACGATGGATGGGTAGATGGATGGGTGAATGGGTAGGCAGGTGGGTAGATGAGCCACATGGATGGGTAGGTGGCAGGTGAGCTCCAGCAGGGATTTGACCTTATGCACCTGTAAGCAGTCCTGTGAGGCTGTTTTCTGACACTGTACTTGAAGTCCTCAGAACTGGTAGTCACTCAGGGAAGATGGACATAATATGAGGGACAGCAAGGACAAGTTGAAACTCACAGGCTGGACTAAATCCTCTGTCAACCTTGATGATCGGGCCACCTGTGGAAGCTGACTTCAGGCCATGGGGAAAATTCAGCTCTCCCAGCACACCTTAAAAAATGTTGTGAGTTTCTCATTACTTTTCAGAACACCATTTTGCTCCCATTGTTACAGTTCAATCACTCAGTCACAGTTTAGTCACTCAGTGTTGTCCCCGACTCTTTGTGACCCCGTGGACTGCAGCACGCCAGGCTTCCCTGTCCATCACCAACTCCCAAAGCTTGCTCAAACTCATGTCCATTGAGTCGGTGAGGCCATCCAACCATCTCATCCTCTGTCATCCCCTTCTCTTCCTGCCTTCAATCTTACCCAGCTTCAGGGTCTTTCCCAATCAGTCGGCTCTTTGCATCAGGTGGTCAAAGTATTTGAGCTTCAACATCAGTCCTTCCAGTGAATATTCAAGTTTGATTTCCTTTAGGATGGACTGATTTGATCTCCTTGCAGTCCAAGGGACTCTCAAGAGTCTTCTTCAACATCACAGTTCAAAAGCATCAATTCTTCTACGCTCAGCTTTCTTTATAGTCCAACTCTCACATCCATACATGACCACTGGAAAAACCATAGCTTTGACTAGATGGACCTTTGTTGGCAAAGGAATGTCTCTGGTTTTTAATATGCTGTCTAGGTTGATCATAGCTTTTCCTCCAAGGAGCAAGCGTCTTTTAATTTCATGGCTGCAGTCACCATCTGCAGTGATTTTGGAGGTCCCCAAAATAAAGTCTCTCACTGTTTCCATTGTTTCCCCGTCTATTTGCCATGAAGTGATGGGACCAGATGCCATGATCTTTGTTTTCTGAATGTTGAGTTTTAAGCCAACTTTTTAACTCTCCTCTTTCAATTTCATCAAGAGGCTTTTTAGTCCCTCTTCACTTTCTGCCATAAGAGTGGTGTCATCTGCACATCTGAGGTTATTGATATTTCTCCTGGAAATCTTGATTCTAGCTTGTGCTTCATCCAGCCCAGTATTTTGCATGATCTACTCTGCATATAAGTTAAATACGCAGGTGGATAATTTACAACCTTGACATACTCCTTGCCCTATTTGGAACAAGTTTCATGTCCAGGTCTAATTGTTGCTTCTTGACCTGCATACAAATTTCTCAGGAGGCAGGTCAGGTGGTCTGGTATTCCCACCTCTTGAAGAATTTTCCACAGTTTGTTGTGATCCACAGACTCAAAGGCTTTGGCATAGTCAGTAAAGCAGAAGTAGATGTTTTTCTGTCATTCTCTTGCTTTTTTCATGATCCGTAGGATGTTGGCAATTTGATCTCTGGTTCTTCTGCCTTTTCTAAATCCAGCTTGAACATCTGGAAGTTCTCAGTTCATGTACTGTTGAAGCCTGACTTGGAGCATTTTGAGCATTACTTTACTAGCGTGTGCTGCTGCTGCTGCTGCTAAGTTGCTTCAGTCATGTCTGACTCTGCGTGACCCCACAGACGGCAACCCACAAGGCTCCACCATCCCTGAGATTCTCCAGGCAAGAACACTAGAGTGGGTTGCCATTGCCTTCTCCATACTAGCGTGTGAGATGAGTGCAATTGTGCAGTAGTTTGAATATTCTTTGGCATTGCCTTTCTTTGGGATTGGAATGGAAACTACCTTTTATAGCTTAATCCTAAATTTATCAGAAGGTTCTATTGAGTAGGCGTCCCCTACTCAACTTGAGGGACAGTTCCTAAGGGCCCCACACCTATTTCTTCTTCTCTGATTATTCTCTCCTCACCTCAGTCTATGGAGTTGTTGTGTAGTCTGTGTTTGGAGAAGAAACAGATGCTTGGCAAACAAACATCCTTCCAAAATTTTCCTGCCACCTCTGGGGCGGTGGCTTTTTAGTCTTTAAAGCCAAATATGTGATGTCTTTTCCTCTGGCTCTCCTGGGCTCATCACTTTGGGGTGAACCGGGCTTACATCTGACTGCTGGGGCTGAGGGGTGCAGAACTGGTGAGGAAGGGAGGAGAGAAAGCAAGCAGAATGTTTGGAGCAAATGGAGAAATTTGGAGTGGAGAGGTACTCATCAGTTAAAACTCCAGAATTTTCTGTACTGCAAAAATACAAAACACACACACACACACAGGGGACTGCCTGGGTAATAATTTCAACAAACACCTCCTTCCTTTCCAGTAAAGAAGCAAATCTCTTCCCAATATACCTACTATAGCCACTGCCTTCAAATCCATTGGGACATTGCTGTAGACTGTAGAAGTAGCACGTACGCATGGTGGCTGGAGTTGCAACCCACGACCCTGAGCATCACTGCATGTTCTTGCTAAAGACACCAGGAGTGCAAGGCCCTGAGTGCTTTGACCTGGGTTACTTCCCAGGGCTGTGTCTGCAGCCAGTAACCTTAAGGGATGAGGTAGCATCACACTCCCCAAACCCAGCTTTCTTCCCCTCCCTGTAAAAGGGACAAGTCCTCCAGGCACAAAGTGTAACATACTTCAGTGTCTGTGAAACAGCCATTCAAGCCCACCTGTGTCACTTCCCCTTACCTCCATGCAACTGCAGGTCACGGAGAACCAGTACAGACATGAAGCTCAGAATCACAGGTCACAGACAACTGGTACAAACATGAAGCTCTGGCTACAGATTTTTCTATGAGTGATAAAGTCCTTTGTCTCTGACCCAGGAGTGTCATGCCTTCTGCCAGCATCCATGGAAACATGATATGTTAGCTTATAAGTAGTATAAAATCCCGGAGAAGGCAATGGCACCCCACTCCAGTACTCTTGCCTGGAAAATCCCATGGACGGAGGAGCCTGGTGGGCTGCAATCCATGGTGTTGCTAAGAGTCGGGCACGACTGAGCGACTTCACTTTCACTTTTCACTTTCATGCATTGGAGAAGGAAATGGCAACCCACTCCAGTGTTCTTGCCTGGAGAATCCCAGGGACAGGGGAGCCTGGTGGGCTGCCATCTATGGGGTCACACAGAGTCAGACACGACTGAAGCGACTCAGCAGCAGCAGCAGCAGCAGCAGTATAAAATCCCAGACCATTAGCAACTCTTTTCAGTGGTGGCCTTTCAACGCCTTGTCCCAAAGGGTACACAGATCACCTTGACCAGCATCTCTGCATCTCAGTGGGACCCTGCTAAGTGATATAAAGGAAGAGTGAAGCTGACGATGATTAAAAAAAAAAAAAAAACAGGGCGGAAATCTAGTGTCTACCTCCCACTAGCTGGGCTTGTCTGGCTTTCACACTTAAAACCCCCAAAGCACTATGATGGAGAGGGTGTTTGAGGGTGTCCTCCTGGCCCAGTCTGGCTGATCTAGGTGCCTTCTTGGTGGTTTTAGAAAGAAGGTATCTACCAATACACTCTGGCTTCTCAGCCTGCTGCTGGCAAATGCTTGCCATTCCCAGATTCCGAGCAGCCTTTCTAGACAAGATTTCAAACCTAATTAAGCTTAGCATTATCATTGTTTTTATCACATTAAGTTCCCGCCTGGCCCACAGCAGCAGAGACCACAAAGTCAGCGCTGCATCTTTAAACAGAAACAACAGATTTTGGTTCAATTAAAAATTCATTAAAATGCAAATGAGTTTGTAAATTTTTTTCCCTCCTTCTGATGATTCCTTAGCATGGTTTTTAAATCATAGCTTGTGCTGAAGGAGAGGTGAACCCATGGCTAGAAAGGAAAAGAGAGGGAGAGACAGAACACTGGACACTCACTGAGACGTAATGCTGCTTCCCTGAGAGCCTTACCCCTCTGCCCCCTGCTTCCCCTCCTCCACCACTCTCCCCAGAGGGGATTAGTTTCATGATTGCTCCCCAGTGCTAGTGTTTAACGATAAACCCCATCATTTTTATCTCTATCTCACTGCATCTTAAGGGAAACTCCAGGATAAAACGAATAAGTAACCTTATCCACCTAAGGCTATGGTTTTTCCAGTGGTCATGTATGGATGTGAGAGTTGGACTGTAAAGAAAGCTGAGTGCAGAAGAATTGATGCTTTTGGACTGTGGTGTTGGAGAAGACTCTTGAGAGTCACTTGAACTGCAAGGAGATCCAACCAGTCCATCCTAAAGGAGAAAAGTCCTGGGTGTTCATTGGAAGGAATGAGGCTAAAGCTGAAACTCCAATACTTTGGCCACCTGATTCGAAGAACTGACTCATTTGAAAAGACCCTGAAGCTGGGAAAGATTGAGGGCAGGAGGAGAAGGGGATGACAGAGGATGAGATGGTTGGGTGGCATCACCGACTCAATGGACATGGGTTTCGGTGGACTCCGGGAGTTGGTGATGGACAGAGAGGCCTGGCGTGCTGCAGTTCATGGAGTCGCAAAGAGTCAGACACGACTGAGTGACTGAACTGAACTGAACTATCCACCTAAACCTCCCAGGGCTTCCCAGGTAGTGCTAGTGGTAAAGAACCCGCCTGCCAATGCAGGAGATGCTGGTTTTATCCCTGGTTCAGGAAGATCCCCTGGAGGAGGCCATGGCAACCCACTCCAGTATTCTTGCCTGGAGAATCCCATGGACAGAGGAGTCTGGCAGGTGACATTCCAAGGGTCGCACAGAGTTGGACTGAAGCGACTTAGGATGTACCTACAGCCCCTAGCCATCCCATCATATGTTGATAATGCTTTTAGGGAGCTTTCTCCACTAACAGGACATTGAAATGTGACCAAGGGCTCCTGCAATAACTTAAAATGGTGATTAACCCCTCTCATGTGTTTGGCCAGGTAACCTCTTTGCCCAAATCCAACAAAACCACAGAGCCTACAGAAAGACATGTATGACCCAACAAAATGTTTAGTGTGTACACGACCTGTAAGGCTTTGCCCTCACTCTCTGACCAGTCTACCCAGAAACCTTGGTAAACTCCCTACTTTTATGCCTGGCATAGGAATGGGGAAACTGAGGCACAGAGATTTGGGGAGATACTTGCTATGATCTTTCCAGTAGTCATGTATGGATGTTGGAGTTGGACTATAAAGAAAGCTGAGCAGCCAAGAATTGATACTTTTGAGCTGTGGTGTTGGAGAAGACTCTTGAGAGTCCCTTGGACTGCAAGGAGATCCAACCAGTCCATCCTAAAGGAAATCAGTCCTGAATATTCATTGGAAGGACTGACGCTGAAGCTGAAATTCCAATACTTTGGCCACCTGATGCGAAGAACTGACTCATTGGAAAAGACCCTGAAGCTGGGAAAGATTGAGGGCAGGAGGAGAAGGGGACGACAGAGGATGAGATGGTTGGATGGCATCACCGACTCAATGGACATGAGTTTGAGCAAGCTTCAGGAGTTGGTGATGGACAGGGAAGCCTGGCGTGCTGCAGTCCATGGGGTCGCAAAGTTGGACATGACTGAGTGACTGAACTGACTGACTTGCCCAAAGTCACATTACTAGAAAGTAGTGGTCAAGACCTGAACCCATATCCCTTGGATTCCACAGCCAGTGTTCTTTATATCACATGAATTCCACAGCTCTTTGTTTCCATTTTCACAGAGCTGCTCCAGCTTTTTTTTTCCCACAATTGACCAGCTATTTCATCCACTGGATCCTAAAACAGCTTGGATGTATAGACTGATGCTAGCTTTTGAGAAAACCATGCCATGGTGCATTAGACCCCAGGAGCGATGCTGTCATGGTACTGCTGCCTGTGGGAAGCAGGCAGCTTCTTCAAGTTCATTAGACACCCCTAATTGCTGTGAACACATTCAGGAGGTATAGTAAATGCGACTTAATTGAGAACTAATTAACTTGTTATAGTTATCTCGTTACATGCCAATTAAATGTCTAAATATTCTTTTCTTCTCAGATAAAGGAATATAAAAAAGGAAAATCAGGGGTGAAACTGGATCTCCATCCAGGTACCAGGGCAGCAACAGGGGCCTTGGTCCTGCAGAAGGAGTCAAACTCATTAACACTATATTAAAGGAAGATGTTCAAAGGCGGTGGGCAGATCCTGACTTTCAGAAGAATTCTGCATTAAATCTGCTGTGAAATGGGATTTAGCCTCATAAGGCTCCAAGAGACAGGACCCGGCAAGGGCTGTTTCTCCCACCTGGCTTCTCTCTAGCTGTTTAAGGTTTGGGTTTTTTATCCCTTTGTTTGCTGACAATCTGCCCTTTTCTGTGAAAGGCCAAGGGGACCATCCACGTAACCGTGTGCAGCTATCAAGAGCAGACTGCCAGGGCAGCGTTCGGCTGCAGCCCAGCTTTCGTGTTATCACTCGCCCTTAATCTGTTTTCAGCCACAATGTCGTTTAACCCTCTCTTCTGCTGAGTTTCCAAAAGCTCAGCGAGTCCCCAGCCATGGGGGAGATAAGGGGTGCCTCTCTCGAGGAGCAGGAATGAAGGCAAAGCTGAAATAATAGATCCGTTCACGGCACTTTACTTTCAGCCCTGATGTTTCTTGTTCAATTATGTCTGCTTAAATCACCGAGGAAAGCGAATCCTGTTTATTTCCATCAGAAACTCAAATCAATACCCAGTCCTGGCAGACAAAGGAGTCGGGTCCCCTTCTCACTGATTCATAACTGTTAGAACTTATGGGCCACCTTGCTGACAATGGCTGGTATTGCACGAGGAAAAGATGTACCTGGCTTTCCATCTTAATGAAAGGCAGGCATGACTGCTTGGAAAAACACTCTGGTTGACTCTCTCAACCTCTCCAGTCCGAGTACCCTCCCAGGTCTTTCTGGCTTCCTGTCTCACTGAAGCCAATCCCAACCACATTGTTCCTGGGACTTAAACATTCTTCTTTTGTCACTGCTGCTGCTGCTAAGGCGCTTCAGTCGTGTCCAACTCTGTGCGACCCCATAGATGGCAGCCCACCAGGCTCCCCCATCCCAGGGATTCTCCAGGCAAGAACACTGGAGTGGGTTGCCATTTCCTTCTCCAACGCATGAAAGTGAAAAGTCAAAGTGAAGTCGCTCACTCGTGTCCCACTCTTAGTGACCCCATGGACTGCAGCCCCCCAGGCTCCTCCATCCATGGGATTTTCCAGGCAAGAGTACTGGAGTGGGGTGCCATTGTCACAGCCTCTGATTATCCTCTATTCTGGAAGCTGATGGTGCTAACATAACTCTCAGCATCCCAGAGAGAAGTCAGAATGCTGAGGGCCCATTCTCTAAGGGGAGCTATTTATGTGGTCTGCCCCCAGGCTGGACATCCAAACCCCTCTGTCCAGGTAGGTTTCTATAAAGAACCCATTGGGATTCCTTTGTCTGACCTTCATGAAGACAACAAAAGAATGGATGGAAAACTATGAGCCCACCTTGTAGAAAGAAAAATGATAAACCACTTACTATACAGTCAGCATGCTGCTGCTGCTGCTGCTGCTAAGTCGCTTCAGTTGTGTCCGACTCTGTGCGACCACATAGATGGCAGCCCACCAGGCTCCCCCGTCCCTGGGATTCTCCAGGCAAGAACACTGGAGTGGGTTGCCATTTCCTCATACAGCAAACTAAATACATACAGTGAGATTCTGATCGTTGTTGTTTAGTCACTAAGTTGTATCTGACTCTTTTGTGACCTTGTGGACTATAGCCTGCCAGGCTCCTCTGTACCGTGGGATTTCCCAGGCAAGAATACTGGAGTGGGTAGCCATTCCCTTCTCCAGGGGATCTTCCCAAACCAAGGAAGGAACCTGCGTCTCCTGCATTGGCAGGTGGATTCTTTACTACTGAGCCACCAGGGAAGCCTGAGATTCTGATAAGCGTTTACACTTTCTTCTCCCTACAAAACTCGTGCAACCCCTCTTTACCATCATTAAGAAGCCTGCCTGCCCTCTAATTTATCTGGGTGTTTTGAAGTTATTTTACCACCTAGGTTTGGCTACTTTATTTCTGCCGAGTCTTCTTGTCTCACTTCAGTCTGTGCTGGGCCATGGCTTATTTGTATGAAGCTTTTGCTTGCTTCTATTTGCAGGAAACATTCAATCTCTGATTATGCATTTGTTCAAAGTTCACTTTAAGTACAGAGTATTTATCAACTGGATTGCTCTGTAAAGCGCCTGCCGCCGGTTACTCATTACAGGGAATGGCTTCCCTTCCTATTTTGCACGGCCCTGCAGCTTTCTGTCTATGTTGCTCTCATCTGAGCGCTCCGTTTTCCTTGGCCAGCTGCCTCTGTACTCAGCCAGCAACCTGATGATTGGGGGCATATTTCAAACCTTCTACTCCTCAAGGGTGGGGAAGGGAAAGACCAGTTTGGGACTGACATTTAAAAGAGCTCTTGTATTGCTGGAGACATGGTTACTATGTTAAAATTTCCTAGAAGAAACTAGCATCCTGATGGGGGGTGGGAGGGTGGTTAACCAAAGCTTCAGGGGATGGGGTAGGGGTGGGGGCTACGAGGTGGGTGGTTTCCGACAGAGGTTGTCTCTTGCATCCCCAGCTGCCCTTTGGAGGCCCCTGGGGAGAGTTTGAAATTCTGACACCTCTGTCCCACCCCAGATTCTGATTGAATTACTGGGGAGGAGGGAGCCTGAATCAAGGTTGTTTCCCAGATATGACCGAGTACTAAGCTAGGCTAGAGGTTGGAGCCCAATCAGAGTCTGCAAGAAAAAGTGAGCTTCCCATTCAGGCTAGAGCAATCTCAACTTCAAGTCCAAGGGACCTGACTGGCATCCAGACTGAACAGCCAAGAGTTCAAAGTGAGGCGTGATGCGGGGAAGGGATAGTTAGGGAGTCTGGGATTGATATGTACACACTGCTGTATTTAAAATGGATAACCACAGGGCCCCCTCCCAGACGAATTAAATAAAAGACTTCTGGGGTGGAGTATGGGAAAGGCAATGCCTCTAAAACGTGCATTTAGGGCTGGGACACTTCTTTCAATAGGATGAGTCAGGTCCCCCCCAGCAGGGTGTGCAGGAGTTACAGCCCTCCATGTTTGGAATAAAACCTGAGAAGTAGCTCCATGGCAATAGGATAATCAATTAATGATAGAGAAAATAACAAAAACAAAGCAAAGTACATTATTTGCTCACATCAATGCTTCATATATTTGGACTTAGTTATCACGTTCTGTGAGCTTTTCCTGGTGGCTCAGTGCCTGCCAATGCAGGAGACACGGGTTCGATCCCTGGATTTGGAAGGTCCCCTGGAGAAGAAAATGGCAACCCACCCCAGTATTCTTGCCTGGGAAATCCCACAGACAGAGGAGCCTGGCGGTCTAACGTCACGGGGTCACAAAGAGTTGGACACGACTTAGCGACTAAACAACAACAGCGTCATCATGTTCTGCATGGCCGGTTCCCAGCTCCTCTGAACACTGCACCGACCCTCGCCCACGTGCCTGGCTGTCACTTCCACTTGCCATCTGGTTTCACTCTTTGAACACATTCTAGATATTTTAGGTGTACTCCTTAAATCTGGGCTCCCCCAGAATATCCCTCAGTGCTCCCACTGTGGCCGTGAGAGGAATAAAAGCCAATCCTTTGTCCTTGAGACTGCATTCCTGTTAACTCAGCCCAAGTGGAAACGCCAGGGAGGAAACAGCACCAGCTCTGCCCACCCAGATCAGGTGCAGAGACCCTGGCTCAGTGTTAGGACGAATTCCTCAGCCCCCACTTTGGGGTCTGGTCCCAGCTCTGCCTCCGACTCCCTGAGTTTCCTTGAATGAATCACTTCTTTTGGCCCCAGTTCTCTCATCTAGGAGAGGGATTCTAGGGACAACCACACCCTTTCTGCTCTGCCCTTGGTGAGTCTGGGATTACACAGGCCTGAGAGTGACGATGGCACCCCACTCCAGTGCTCTTGCCTGGAAAATCCCAGGGACGGGGGAGCCTGCTGGGCTGCAGTCCAGGGGGTCGCTAAGAGTCAGGCACGACTGAGCGACTTCACTTTCACTTTTCACTTTCATCCATTGGAGAGGGTAGTGGCAACCCACTCCAGTGTTCTTGCCTGGAGAATCCCAGGGACGGGGGAGCCTGTTGGGCTGCCGTCTATGGGGTTGCACAGAGTCGGACATGACAGAAGCGACTTAGCAGCAGTAGCAGCAGCAGCAGAGAGTGGTCCCGGAGGAGCGCTGCTGTAGTCAGAGAGCTTGAAGGAAGCCCAGACATTTACCTGGGGTTAGTTCCCAGCAGTGTGCTTGTGAAATGCTCTGGTGAAGACTTGTGCAGTTCTAGAAAAAGTAATCGTTTGGTTGCGGCTAAGCCACTTCTCCACTTCTTCCTTTGGAGAAGGAAATGGCAACCCACTCCAGTGTTCTTGCCTGGCGAATCCCAGGGACGGGGGAGCCTGGTGGGCTGCCGTCTATGGGGTCGCACAGAGTCAGACACGACTGAAGTGTCTTAGCAGCAGCAAGCCACTAACTCCATCATTCCCTATGTTTTCCATGGACTGGGCTCCCAGTAAGGAAGCCTCCAGTAAGGAAGAGGTTTAACACAGCCAGGAGTAGAATCATCCAGGATATAGTTAATTAGCTTTGTGCCCACCTGCCATAGCATCCGGGGAGCCCACATGCCTCACTCCCTTTGGCAGTAAAACTCTACCTTTGTAGGTATTTTTCACCGCTCCCTGAGCTTCCCAGGTGGTGTTAGTGGTAAAGAACCCACCTGCCAATGCAGGAGACGTAAGAGACACGGGTTTGATCCCTGGGTCGGAAAGATCCCTTGGAGGAGGGCATGGCAACCCATTCCAGTAGTCTTGCCTGGAGAATCCCATGGACAGAGGAACCTGTTAGGCTACAGTCCAGAGGGTCACAAAGAGTCAGACACGAGGGAAGTGACTTAGCATGCACGCACTCACTGCTCCCTGCCTTCCTCATCTCCCTGCACCTGAATACTTGGGATGGTGACATGGAGATCATTCATCCAACTTTCCTTTCCCTAGCAGCATCCCTTTGTCAGGATGCCTCCCTCTCTGGGCTTGTCTCATTCTCTCTCCCCTCCCTTTACCATATGTACATTATAGCAGACTCCTGGACATTCCCAAACATACCGACTTCTTTCCCTCTTTCCAGTCTGGACTCCTGGGGACCACCACACCCTCAGGACAGATGTCTACCTCACCAGCATCTTATCCCCACACCCTGGGTTCTTTCTCTGACTGATGTCAGCACCATGCCCCTGTCTCCAAGCCTGGGTTTAGGGCAATCTCAGCCCCTTTTCAACAGAATCTATGCATCGCTCTCCTCTGACAAAAATAGGAGAAGAAATCCAAAAGATTTATTTCCTTCATACTCCAGGTTAAAAAATTGGAACAGCACAGTATGTGTATGCACCACTGGGCTCAGTTTAGACAAACTTACTGATTTAGGAGACTTATTTTCTCTTAAGGAGCTTTACAGTGGGTTAAAAAGTGTATGATCATAACTTTTGCATTCATTAGCATCGTTTCTATGCTGCCAAATGCATAATTCTGACTCCCGGTTCCCACTGAACCTATAAGCAAGAGGATTTATTTTATTGTTTCATTTTATTCATTGCTTTTTCTTCCCTCTCAGTGCTTCCCTAGGGCTGTATCATGGGCAAAATTTCACCTGTGATCAGGTTACAGAGCTGGGAGCTGGGAATCAAGGTACCAGTCTCTTGTTGGCTGGTACCTACACTTGGGTAGGATGATGTTTTTCAGGAGGGTTATGGCCCCAGCCAAAATGATACTGGCCATGACAAAGGAAGCCTACTTTCTAGAAAAAGTCACACCTCTGATGCCAGTGTCTAAACCTTAGCCCCAAGGTATTGGGACCTCCTCCTTAATATTTTGATAGAAATTGAAATAAAA
The DNA here is from genome assembly GCF_003369695.1 of Bos indicus x Bos taurus. Classification (NCBI taxonomy): domain Eukaryota; kingdom Metazoa; phylum Chordata; class Mammalia; order Artiodactyla; family Bovidae; genus Bos; species Bos indicus x Bos taurus. The sequence continues at coordinate 14,704,926 of NC_040096.1, read as the reverse complement.
TTTTAAAACTCTTGTTCCTTGGAAGGAAAGATATGACAAATCTAGACAATGTATTCCAAAGTAGAGACATCACCTTGCTGACAAAGGTATGTATAGCAAAGCTATGATTTTTCCAGTAGTCATGTACAGATGTGAGAGCTGGTCCATAAAGAAGGCTGAACACCAAAAAATTGATGCTTTCAAATTATGATGCTGGAAAAGACTCTTGATAGCCCCTTAGATTGCAAGGAGATCAAACCAGTCAATCCTAAAAGAAATCAACCCTGAATATGCATTGGAAGGGCTGATGCTAATGCTACAATAGGTTGACCACATGAGGAGAAGAATTGACTCATTGGAAAAGACCCTGATGCTGGGAAAGATTGAAGACAAAAGGAGAAAGGGATGGCAGAGGATGAGATGGTTAGATAGCATCACCAGCTCAATGGACATGAATTTGAACAAACTCCAGGGAAATAGTGGAGTACAGAGGAGCCTGACATGCTGCAGTCCATAGCATTGCAAAGAGCTGGACACAACTTAGCAACTGAACAATAATAAATTTTCCTGGTAGCTTGGACAATGTGTTTTTCTTTTAAGGTGACCATCCCCAAATTCATAACTAGTGCCCATCATGAGTAGGCAGTTCACAGAAGCAGCATACAAAAAGATATTCATTCTCACATATAATGAAATAATTTGCACTTAAAACGACAAAATAAAAATTTTCACCTAGCAGTTGGCAAAGAGCCACAAGTTTGATGCAACGCTGCATTAGCAGGAGTGGAGAACGTTTTGATGGGAGAAAATACTTGCATAGCCTTTGGCAATACCCCCACAAGGTAAAGTGTATATGATCCTTGATTAAGCAATTCTGCTCCTAGGACCACGGTGGCCCATGGAAACATTGCTGGAGAAAATTCCATGCTTATGCAGACTTGTCTCACTGGATTCACCTCTAGTGTGGAGAAAAGGGAGCCATTCTACACTGTTGAGAATGCAAGTTGGTGCAGCCACTATGGAAAACTGTATGGAAGTTCCTAACTAAACACAGAGTTTCCATATGATCCCACAATCCCACTTCTGAGCATGTATCTGAAAAGGATGAAAACCCTTATTTGAAAAGATACGAGTACCCCAATGTTTATAGCAGCATTATTTACAATTGCCAGGATGTGGAAGCAAGCCAAGTGTCCATCAACAAATGAATTCTTTAAGATATATATATAATGAAATATATATAGTACAGAATGAAATACTACTCAACCATAAAGAAGGATGAAATCATGCCATTTGCAGCGGCATGGGTGGACCTCATCCCATATGAACTAAGACGGAGAAAGACAGAGATTGTACCTCCTATATGCGAATCTAAAAATAATATAAATGAAATTATTTACAAAACAGAAACAGATTCACAGATGCAGAAAACACACTGCTGGTTACCAAAGGGGAAAGGGGAGGGGAGGGATAAATTAAGAGTTTGGGATTAACAGATACATATATGTATAAGACGGAGAAGCCAATGGCACCCCACTCCAGCACTCTTGCCTGGAAAATCCCATGGATGGAGGAGCCTGGTGGGCTGCAGTCCACGGGGTCGCTATGAGTCGGACACGACTGAGCGACTTCACTTTCACTTTTCACCCTCATGCATTGGAGAAGGAAATGGCAACCCACTCCAGTGTTACCCAGAGAATCCCAGGGATGGGGGAGCCTGGTGGGCTTCTGTCTACAGGGTCGCACAGAGTTGGACACGACTGAAGCAACTTAGCAGCAGCAGCAGCAGCATATGTATAAGATGTATATAACAGATACGTTTATGCTTATAAAGGAGAAAAACAATAAGGATTTACTGTATAGCACAGGGAACTATATTCAGTATCTTATAGTAACCTATAATGGAAAAGACTAACACAATATTATAAATTAAATATAATTCTGTGAAAAATAAAAATTTAACCTCAGATCTGAAAATGCACCCCAAGAAGGCTTAACAATTCAACCACTCTTTCCTAGTCCAATGATCACATCATACTCACTTCTTAAACCTTTGAATTCTTTCAGCTGGAGACCCTTCTTCTGTCTTCATGGAGAAAGAGATGCAGATACAAACTGTTTCCCCAATTTAAAAAACTGCGATAGGTCTACCATGGGCGGGGCGAGGAAGATAACATAGGCTCTGGCAACAGTCAGCCTCAGAGGAAAACGAGTTTAAATGCCACATATCAGCATAAGATCTTGGTCAGCATAAACACCCTGAAATTCAGGGTCTTCATCTTCATAACCAAGATCATGGCCATAGCCATAGAGGAAAGAGAGGAATCAATAATAACTCCCAAATAACTTATTTGGCCTAAGCAGTAGTACAGATGGTGGTACCATTAACTCAGATAGCAAAGTTCAATGGTTCAAAGTTCAAAAGTCAAGTGGGCCGCAGAGCGGCAGTATGAGCATCATCTCCCTCCCACCCCTGACCTACTGAATCAGAAAGACCGAATATCTAGCTAGTGGGAAGCTGCTGTATGTCACAGGGAGCTCAACTCCGCACCCTGTGATGACCTAGAGGGGAGATAGGGGGTGGGAGGAGGCTCAAGAGGAAGGGATAAATGTATACATGTAGCTGATTCACTCTGTTGTACAGCAGAAAAAAGAAAAAAAAAAAAAAAGAACTGGACATGGAACAACAGATTGGTTCCAAATAGGAAAAGGAGTTCGTCAAGGCCGTATACAGTCAGCCTGTTTATTTAACTTATATGCAGAGTACATCATGAGAAACGCTGGGCTGGAGGAAGCACAAGCTGGAATCAAGATTGCTGGGAAAAATATCAGTCCTCAGATATGCAGATCACACCACCCTTATGGCAGAAAGTAAAGAAGAACTAAAGAGCCTCTTGGTGAAAGTGAAAGAGGAGAGTGAAAAAGCTGGCTTAAGCTCAACATTCAGAAAACTAAGATCATGGTATCCGGTCCCATCACTTAATGGCAAATAGATGGAGAAACAGTGGAAACAGTGTCAGACTTTATTTTTTTGGGCTCCAGAATCACTGCAGATGGTGATTGCAGCCATGAAATTAAAAGACCCTTACTCCTTGGAAGGAAAGTTATGACCAACCTAGACAGCATATTAAAAAACAGAGACATTACTTTGTCAACAAATGTCCGTCTAGTCAAGGCTATAGTTTTTCCTGTGGTCATGTATGGATGTGAGAATTGGACTATAAAGAAAGCTGAACACCGAAGAATTGATGCTTTTGAACTGTGGTGCTGGAGAAGACTCTTGAGAGTCCCTTGGACTGCAAGGAGATCCAACCAGTCCATCCTAAAGGAGATCAGTCCTGAGTGTTCATTGGAAGGACTGATGTTGAAGCTGAAACTCCTGTACTTTGGCCACCTGATGCAAAAGAACTTATTCATTTGAAAATACCCTGATTGTGGGAAAGATTGAGGGCAGGAGGATAAGGGAATGACAGAGGCTAAGTGGTTGAATGGCATCACTGACTCAATGGACATGGGTTTGGGTGGACTCCGGGAATTTGTGATGGAAGGGGAGGCCTGGCATGCTGCGGTTCATGGGGTTGCAAAGAGTCGGACACAACTGAGTGACTGAAGTGAACTTAACTGAAATACAAAGAAGAAAATGCAAAATAGTGTATTAAGATTCTTGTTGGTTGCATGTTGAAATAATATTTTCGATATTTTGAGTTATTGATTTAAATAAAATATGTTTTTAAAATTAAAAAAAAAAATAAAGCAATCATACTCCAATAATTTTTTTTAATCTTAATTTAAAAAAAAAAAACCTCTATGATGGACCCACAAGTCTATTTTAACAAGATGTCCAGGTATTTCGATGCATGTTAGTGTGTGAGGGCTGGTGATTCAGAGAACATACCAAAAGTGAAAGAATTTAAGGTATTAAGCAGAAAAGGATTTAAGGTGGTTGGTACTTACAAAACCCTTGAAAGGGAGAAGGAACACAGATCTGGGAAGGTTGGTGTCCCTGGTAGCTTGGTTTACCTCCAGCTTACAGAGAGCCAGAAAGCTGTGGAAGTTCAGGAAACCTCTTGCATGAGTTTTAACTTCAGAAGTAGATGATTCACAGGAAAATGCTGGAGGCCACTGCAAAAACCTTTCATTTGCTAAAATCCATGAGGAGCAATTATTTGGTTTCTGCTTCTCCTCTTTCCTCCAAATCTCATACGAAGGCTTCCTGTTGGTGGAATCTAAACCAAGAAGCCATTATCAGGGATCTGGGGAGATGGAGCTGCCAGATTCCCAGCCCCTGCAATGGGAGCAAAGCTCAAAGGGGAGGCGGATGTTGGGTTCCTCAGCAAGGTGGGGTAAAATAAGAATCTGTTGGAGATGCTGATGAGCCATCCAAACCTGGAGGCCCTCGGTGAGGATGCTGAGTCACTTTAGCAGAACGGTGGGGCAGAGCATTTTGGGGAATTGGATGAAGAGAGAGAAAGCATAAAAGTAAGGGATACAGAGAACTGACAGCCCTTTCAGGGACATTTGCTATGAAAAGGGACAGAGAAATGGGCCACTACCAGATTCTTGATTGTTTACAGGAAGAAACTGAATTTCAGAGAGTTTATATGATTTGACCAAAGTCTCATACAGATGAGCGGTATTTAAACCTTGACCTCTGACCCTGACTGTCACTAAATCCTATGTTATCTTCCCTCGCCCAGACAGATCCTCCAGTTTCTCAGGTTTTTTCCTCTGGGTTTGTTTTCCCATAGTTACTGGAAAGAAACTAAATTCCCTACTTACTCGTCAAAGCCTCTTGTCAGGAGGTAACTTTTCTCATTAGAAAAGAAATCTTATTAGACAGAAGCAGGGATGAGGCCCCAGGCAGGTCTTCGTATCTTCAAAAGCAAAGGACTTCTACTAATTCACTCCCACAAGCACTTTCACAGACAGAGAACCTTCAAAGAGATAACGAGGAGAAGAAAGATAGACACTCCCTCCCTTTGATTGTTTCAGGTTAATAAATCAGTATTTGTGCAAATGGATTGACTCTAATGGCCACATGAATCTAAGCCAGACTCAGATAAAAAGAAGTCCCAAAATGAGTATACCCGGAAAAGTTAAAGCCAGACTGGCTTGAGGTTACGATCCACCTGTCACTCACCGTCTTCCCAAGGACATTCGATGGTATTACTTCCCAAGGCCTGGGCCATCCGGTGGCTGTGAAATCTGAATTCATTCTGTGTGGATGCCAAATGCCCTTTATGTAGTCAACCCAAGAGAGTCCAAGCGCCAGTAGTGGGTTCCACGAAGGTGTTAAAATTATCTACTCATCAACTGATCTACTGAATTTACCCCTTTCTAAGTAGATGTTAGGAATCGTGATCATATATGCTACATTACACCCTAGAAATTATAATCAAATTGGTCAAAACAAATAAACTAGGAAAAGCTGATGTAAACTGAATCTCATCTTGAAATAAAAAATAAATGTCTTATTTTATTTTTTATTAATTTAGTTAGAAAAATAATACATGAACATCGTAGGTGAATAAAATGAGGAATTACATTTTACCAGTGAGGTGGACACGGATGCTGGAGAAAGGGATTAAAAGTCTCCGAGAAGAGGTAAAGCCAGAAATTTCAACACATGTTTCAAGGAAGTCTCAGAAAAGATACCATCTTCTAATGTCAGTGTTTGGAGAGCACCAGCACCACTAACAAGTTGAGGGCTGGCTCTCTCCTGTAAGCCAGGGCTGGTGGTGGCTGATGCAGAGCTAGGCACAGCTGAGGGCAATGGGGATAAAGGGGCCCTGGAAAATAAAACTAGGTGGACACAGTTATTGTGATGATGACAGGGCTATTGTGATAGGAATGGCATCTAAGGGGCTAGACTCACAGAAAATTCCTGTTATGCAGACAACAGAACGGAATGTCACTAGAGGTGAGATAGATGGGCATCCAACAATGGTAACTTCAGGCGTGCACCACCAGAGGAAAGCAAGGACAGATGAGCAGGAGGCTGAAGGCAGTCACCCCAATAAAACAGCACACCCTCTTACCTGTATGCTTGGTTTGAGCCAGTTTTCAGACTCAGACCAATCAGCTGAAGAGGTGGTTTGCCACCTCCTTCAGGAGGAAGGAGCCAACGCCACCATGGCAAATACACACAGTAATGACTCCCACAGTCCTTTCTTAAAGGGACCTACAGCCATTTACTTGGGTAGCTATACACCAAGAGAAGGGGGATAGTTAAACATTTGGATGACTCTTGGACACAAATCTGAGCCAACACTGATCTCAGAAACCTGAAGCATTATTACCCTTCCCTCTCTGTTAGAGTGGAGGGTACATGTGTTAGTTGCTCAGTAGTGTCCTACTCTTTGCGACCACATGGACTGTAGCCCACCTGGCTCCTCTGTCCAAGGAATTCTCCAGGTAAGAATACCAGAGTGGGTAGCCATTCGCTTCTCCAGGGGATCTTCCTGACTCAGGGTTCAAGCCTGGGTCTCCTGAATTACAGGCAGATTCTTTACCATCTGAGCCACCAGGGAAGCCCAGAGGGGACATGGGGTCATGTAATAAGTGGAGTCCTGGCCAAGATCTGACTTATGTCAGATACACTGCATCCATGAACCCACTTAGTGGTCACTTCTGGAGCTCCAAATGTATAGTTGGTAGTTTTGCACCTATATGGGTGCAATCCCCATGTAGGAATCTTGACCAGTGGGGTGGGAACTATCATAGTGGGGAAGGCCAAGGGGAAGCCGTAGAACTGTATCCTTGTTTGGAGGTGATTCTTCATAATTACGGCATTTCTGATCCTCTTCTGAGCCAAGCACCCTGCAAGACTGTTTCTGTATCAGACAATCTTAGTAACTAAAAATAGTGTCTCCAAGATAGAGACCCTCAGTCATATTTCAGGATGATAAAATCTCTCTCTTCCCAGAAGATTTTATTACCTTCTAGAATAATAAGCTTAATCTTTCTCTGAAGAGGAAGATGGATGTGTTAGCCAGCAGCCTCATATAGGATTTAGGGTCTCCTAAGCTCAGTGTTTGAGCATTCTTTGGCATTGCCTTTCTTTGGGATTGGAATGAAAACTGACCTTTTCCAGTCCTGTGGCCACTGCTGAGTTTTCCAAATTTGCTGGCATATAAAGTGCAGCACTTTCACAGCATCATCTTTCAGGATTTGAAATAGATCAACTGGAATTCCATCACCTCCACTAGCTTTGTTCCTAGTGATGCTTTCTAAGGCCCATTTGACATTCACATTCCAGGATGTCTGGCTCTAGGTGAGTGATCAGTCATGTATGGATGTGAGAGTTGGACTGTGAAGAAAGCTGAGCACTGAAGAATTGATGCTTTTGAACTGTGGTGTTGGAGAAGACTCTTGAGAGTCCCCTGGACTGCAAGGAGGTCCAACTAGTCCATCCTAAAGGAGATCAGTCCTGGGTGTTCATTGGAAGGACTGATGCTGAAGCTGAAACTCCAATACTTTGGCGACCTCATGCGAAGAGTTGACTCACTGGAAAAGACTCTGATGCTGGGAGGGATTGGGGGCAGGAGGAGAAGGGGACGACAGAGGACGAGATGGCTGGAAGGCATCACCAACTCAATGGATGTGAGTTTGAATGAACTCTGGGAGTTGGTGATGGACAGGGAGGCCTGGCATGCTGTGATTCGTGGGATCACAAAGAGTCGGACACCACTGAGCGACTGAACTGAACTGAAGCTCAGTGTTCATTGCCTATGACATAGACATGTGTGTGTAGCATCCACTAAGTCCACTCATCACCACATGGAGCTTGGGGGGCAGTGAGAATCCATGCAAACATTTTGCACTATGACTTATAGACTGTCTAAATACATTTTGCCCCATTGTCCTCTTACCAAACGTATGGAAGTGCAGAAAACAAACCTTATTAATTGTCTGGTTGCTTGGCCTGACACACCCTTCCCCAGCTAAACAAGAGAACAAATCAAAAACATCCTGAAAAGGATGGCAGGAATCGCTGCTACTCTCAAAGACTTAAAGCAGGAGTTGGTAAATTACAGACCACATGCCAAAATCTGGGCCACCAGTGTAAATAAAGTTTTATTGAAATACAGCCACTCATTTGTTTACATATTGTCTATGGCTGTCTTTGTACTACAGCAGCATAGTTGAGTAGTTATAACAGAGACTGTATGGACACAAAGCCTAAAATATTTACTATTTGGCCTTTTGCAGAAAAGGTTTGCTGCATCCTGATCTAAAGATGTCAGAGTATGCAATCTCCATAAATGATGCAGTCTGATCCTTGGAAGAAACCAGATGGATCCTGAAGCATGACAATAAACCACCACAAACTCGACCAAGCAGTAGCCCCAGTTGCAGCTGTCATGCCAGATGCATTGATTTTGTTAGTGGAAATTAACATGGCCTCAGGCACATGATATGTGGCCATTGATTTGATAAATGAATTCCTTTATACTCCTACCAGAAAAGAGGATCTGAAACAGTTTGCACTCACATGGAACAGGCAACAATATGCATCCATAGCTTTGTCTCAGGGATGTATGAACCTACCCCCTCACACACAAAAGAGAACATCCCAAAGACCAGCACATTCGATCTTCCCTTGGCATTGATGATATTGTGATAAGTTGGGTTAGATAAAGAATTGGCTAGCACAGTGGATGCTTTGGTATGACACATATGCTCCTGAGGGTGAAAGGAAAAATCAGAGTTTGCCATATCGATACAAGTGTTAGAGGTACAGCGGTCAAGGGCATGCCAAGATATCTCCTCCCAAGCAAAAGATAAACAACTGCATCTTATACCTCCGGCCATGGAGAAGGAAGGAAGGAAGCCCAGAGCTTGACAAAACACTGGTAGATTTTGTCAAGTTCTGGAAGCATCATGTTCCATATTTTGCAGTAGTATTCTAGCTCATAGACTGGATGAAATGAAGTACTGTGTATCTTGAGTAGAGACAGAGCCACGAAGGAGTTTGCAGCAAGTCTAAGGAGCAGAGCAAGCAGCCTTGCCTCTTGCACTGTACGACCCAGCAGAACCTATGTTATTGACTTGATGCTGGTGGTGGGCAAAAAAAGCAAATGGTAAAGAACAGGGCAATCACCACAAGGCCAAAGCATCTGCAGTGTAGAATGATAGACCTTTAGAAAACAGCCTCTGGTAGAGATGGAGCACCATGGAGCACCAAGTGACCATGAATCCAGAATGTTCGATGATGGTCTTAGCCTGTCATCATGCCCTCAAGTTGGGCTGGCCCAGCAGCAGCCCGACAAAAATGAGTGGGATGAGATTGAACAGCATCTGGCCCAGAGAATGCAAGCAGGCTGCATGCAAGCAGGATAGCCTAGATCCTCATGAATTCACTCTCAGCTCATCCTGTACAGGAGCCAGTATGACCAGCTGGAGGAAAAACCCAAGCTTGGTTTACAGATGGGTCAGTGTAATGGGCTGAATATTTATGTCCCCCAAAATTTCATACATTGAAGTACCCACCCTCAAGGTGATGATATTAGGAGAAGGGGCCTTTGGGAGGTGATGAGGTTTAGATTGGCTTCCCTGGTGTTTCAAACAGTAAAGAATCTGCCTGCAATGCAGGAGACCCAGGTTTGATCCCTGGGTCAGGAAGATCCCTTGGAGAAGGAAATGACAACCCAATCCAGTATTCTTGCCTGGAGAATCCCATGGACAGAGGAGTCTAGTAAGCTACAGTCCATGGGGTAGCAGTGTTCATCTACCAGCCCCAGAGACCACGCTGAGTGCTGATATAACAACATACCTCAGAACTACAACTGGCAGCTCAATCCTTCCATCCTGAAGAGCTAGAAATTCCTTGTAAGAAGAATAGACATATTCCAATTATGGGTTTGCCTTTCCTACCCATAATTGAAGCTATGGCCTCAGTCTATCCAAGGACCAAATATGTTTGAGTCCCACCAACTTAATATGTCCCACCAACATGGACCTTACAGAACATTGTTATGACAGGGAACACATGAGCCATGGTTATTGTCACTAAGTCATGTCCAACTCTTTGCAACCCCGTGGACTGTAGCCCACCAGGCTCCTCTGTCCATGGGATTTCCGAGGCAAGAATACTGGGGTGGGATGTCATTTCCTTCTCCAAAGGGTCTTCCCAATCCAGGGATCAAACCCATGTCTCTTGCATTGCAGGCAGATTCTTTACCATCTGAACCACGAGGAAAGCCATCATAGGAAACACATCTTGTAGCAAAGGAGGTATAGAAGTTGGCCCACATGGAACCACTTGGACAGATCACTTATGAAGCCGCCCAGAAGCTGCCAGCCTCATAGAGCAATGGAAGAGCTTTCTGAAGGCTCTGTTGAAGCACCAACTTGGATGCAATACTCCATGAGGATGGGTGCCACACTCCAGGATGCAGTGACCCCATTGAGTTAAAGACCTTTGTACAGTATTGAATGCACAGTAGGAGTACTGCATGGGTCTAGGAGCCAAGAGGTAGAAACAGGAATGGCCATATTTAACATCCCTCCCAGTGTCCCAGGGAAGAACACTAGGCTTCTCATCTTTCCAAAGCTGGATTTTCCAGAGCTACAGGTCCTGTTTCCCAATGGGGTACGCTATTGCCAGAACCAAAGCAAGAGTCCCACTGAATTAGAAGCTATGGCTGCTATCCGGTCTTGTCAAACTCTTTAGGTCCAGGGACCAAGAGGGGAAGTGAGGAGTCTTGATCTAGACAGCGGTAATTGTCCCTGAAACCGAGAAGGCAGAGCTCCAGGTCTGTCTTTCGGTCCTTCCGGGCCAACTGTGAAGGTAAATGAATAAATGCAGCATCCCTGGGTATTTGAACAGGTGAGCCCCTGAGACCAGCAGGAGTGTTAGCAGAGAGTGAGAGGAATCTAGACGGGGTGGTGGTGCAGAGAACACGGAGCCCTAGGTGGGGACCCAAGACCAGCTGCTGTTAGTTGCTTCTCCTCTCGCTCTCCTAAGTTTCTCCCAGGAAGGGAGGAGCTCACGGGCATCCTGGGGAAGCTGCTGGAGAATGCGAATGAAGAAGCGGCTCTGAGTGGCGCGAATAGCCGACTGCGGGCACAGATGCCCTCCGCAACGGCTGTGGAAGTCCTGCTCCCACGGTACTGCATGCGGACAGCTCCCGGCTGTCAGCACTGCAGGGTTGGCCTCAGCTGCAGGGTGACCTCGCCCAACGGCCTGCCCTTCCTAGGCTAACACATCCGACTGCCCACTGTGGGGAAGATAAACCTGGCCTTTTCCACCCAGTGTGGGTAACTCTGATGGGCAAGTGTTCCCTGCGTGGTCGGCTGAGCTTTGGGTAGGTCCCCATAGCAACTCCCCCTCAGCCCAGCCTTGCTTTCCTTCCATCTTCTCTGCGGTCCACGCAGGAAGAACTGCTCAAGAGGCCAGAAGGAGGGCGTGCTGTCCGGGGTTGGAGGTGCGGTCTGCAGGCTGTCTCTCCCTGCCGGCTTTTCCAGATCTGCGGGGGGAGTCAGAGGTCACGGCCTTTTTGGAGCAGCCTTCGTTCAGTGGCTGAGCAACAGGGCTACAGAGGTAACCCTCCGCAGAAGCTGCTCCACGTTACCCTCCTGTGAACAGTATATGGAATTAATTCCCTGTATTTAGTATCTGTTAAGTGAGAAGGTGCTGACCCCTCCTCAACATTGCACACATTCTGTGTTCTTTTCCAAACAACCATCTGAGTTTTACGTGGCTCCAGTTCATAGCACAACCATTCTGACCCCATTCAAGACACATCTGATAGAAAATATTGGCTGCAAAGTTCCCCTCTGGGTGGATGAGTCTTTACCAGACCTGCACAGTTGTTCACTGTCTCTTTCTACGCAGTCCCTCTCCTCCCTCTCCCTTCATGGGTGTTGCTGTTGCTGCTACTGCTGCTGCTGCTAAGTCGCGTCAGTCATGTCCGACTCTGTGTGACCCCATAGACGGCAGCCCAAACAAATACCTTGTAACCTAAGCTCTGTTTTAGTGCCTGCCCCCTGAGAACACAAATCGCAACAAAGAGGAAAATTAAGTGAATTAAGGTCACCCCAAGTCACACTCCCATCATAAATAGAGACCATACCTCAGAGACATAATGGTTCTGTCATAAGTATATGAAATCAGCCAAGTACACTGTAAACTGTTAAGTCTCCCTTCTGTTTATTCAATGACAGTGTCAAAATCTCACATTTTTCATCAGAATAAAATATAAAAGGTTGTCAGTATCACATCTAAGTGACTTGCAGCCCTCAAATATGTTAAGAATGCTATCTTTGTTATATTATGAAATGTTTTTAATTAATCTCCATTCAAGGGACTTCAGTTAACCAAAGGCCTTTATTCCTCTCTGTAAGTCATTTGGCTGTGAGGAAGTCCTGCTCCTCCTGGTGGGCCTGCATACTTTCGTTCTCACGGACCATCAGCTCACCCTAGAAAAGAGGTGTCCCATAATACAGGGGTCCCCAGTGTCTGGGATCTACCACCTGATGATCTGAGGTGGAGCTGACGTAATAATAATAGAAATAAGGTGCCCAACAAACGTGATGCACTTGAATCATCCTGAAACCATCCCCTCCTTAGAAAACCTGTCTTCCACAAAACCAGTCCCCGGCGCCAAAAACGTTGGGGACCGCTGCTAACCTGACTTCCATTATGACACTAAATTGCCCTCCACAGAAGCTGCTCCAAATTACCCTCCTGTGAACAGTATATGGAATTAATTCCCTGTATTTAGTATCTGTTATGTGAGACGGTACTGACCCCTCCTCAATAAACTGCACTCGTTTTTCAAACAACGATCTGAGTTTCACGTGGCTCCAGTTCTTGGATGACCCTGGAGTCAGGCACAGATCATACGTGTGTGAATCCGACTAGATGTTAAAACAACAGGCATGTTGAGGTTTGACAGAAAACAACAAAATTCTGTAAAGCAACTATCCTTCAATAAAAAATTAATTACTTAAAACAACAGCAGGCACTGGTAGAGCCTATTGAGAGCTGAAAAGTCTGTGGCCCACTAAGGGCCTTTAGACTTTAAACACTTTTCTGGCCCAAGAAAATATTTCTGTGACTCAGATTAAACATGGGCTGTGAGTTTATGATCCATGGTTTATACTTGAAAGATACTTGTTGAAAAATAATTATTGCCTCTGAACATGAAAAGAAGCATTCCCTAAGCAAAGCCAACTGCCTCATACAGCTGGCCCTACAGTCTTGACTCCAAAAATGTCAGATGAAATGGGCTGGCAGGAACTCCAAGATGGACAAAGGGCTCGAAAATTAATAAGCATTCTCTTCTTGGGAAGCAAAAGTAGGTGTCATATGAAAACATAAGTGAATGAACAAACGGTGACTGCTTTTCTGCGCTCCCTTCCTCCTTACCTGCTACAGGCGCGGAGCTCTCTCACTTTCAGAACCTGGGAGTGATGGCAGATACATTTATAAATACACCCACACTTGTCGTGAACCTCAGCAGCTTCACTCCACATCCCTGGAGGACTGACTGTAAGAATCCATTAAGTTAATGAGGGGTTGGGCGCAGCTATATCTGTGCAACATGTGACAAGCATCACCCCCTAATTGAATCAGGAACCTTCTGCAAAGAATCTGAGGGAAAAGTTCTGCTTTCCATTTCTTGAAAAGCAGAGCACTGGGCACACAGCTGGGCACATAAGGGGAAGGTTTTACTAGGACCCGATGGCAGGTGTGTGAACTGTGAGAACACGAATACTGTATGAATAGGTCCCTTTTCCTCCTCCGTCAAGGAATCCGGTTTGCTGTTTCCCCTCCTTTTCTCTGGGGAGGGGAAGAGCTGTCAAGAGAAAGCCTCTGATTCCATGTCTAATTGTATTGTCCGGGTGTCTGGGGGATGTGGGGACGTTCCCCATTTTTGGCTTTTTTATTTAAAGTCTGATTCCATGTCTAATTGTATTGTCCGGGTGTCTGGGGGATGTGGGGACGTTCCCTATTTTTGGCTTTTTTATTTAAAAAGCTGGAAAGGGCATGTCTTCCTGTGGTTGTGCCGAGTCAGGGAGAGGGTCAGATGCTGACTGAGTATTGATTTTCACTGAGGGTGTAAGGTGTCGTTCTATTACTGATTTTTGTGTTATTTGATTCTTTGAAGAACTGCTCAAATTTAATTTCTTCACCAGACCTAGAGGGGGCATTAAGAAAAGGACTCCTCTGAAGAAATAACTTGGGATTTTCCAACCAGTTTTTGATGATCCATGTCTGTCTCCCCTTGGTCTGTTTGCCTTGGAATACTGATTTCCAGAGATACTACTGTATCTACTTTTTCATCTCAATTGCAGTTACATTGTTTCATTTGTTTGTTTGCTGCTGGGTCTTTGTTGCTACAAGGAGGCTTTCTCTGAGTGTGGCGAACGGGGGAGGGGACAGGGAGGGGTGGGTGGGCTACTCTTCCTTGCCAGGCACAGGCTTCTCATTGTGGCGGCTTCTCTTGCCGTGGAGCACGGGCTCTAGGTGCTGGGGCTCAGTAGTTGTGGCACAGGCGCTTAGTTGCCTGGGGCATGTGGGATCCTAGTTCCCTGACCAGGGATTGAACCTGTGTCCTCTGCTTTGGCAGGTGGATTCTCAACCACTGGACCACCAGGGGAGTCCTGCAGTTAACGCTGTGACTGAAACTAGCTATTGAGACAGCTCCATGAGCAAGATGTAGGATTCTTGCTCCTTTAGGAGATTGTCTCCTCCTCACTATGTTCCTATATTCCCATTCTCCCAATTTCCCTTTTGACTCTCCCTGGCCCTGATACTGCCTCAGCTCAGAGATGCCACTTCATTTTGGGCATCACCCCCCTGCAATCTTGCACGCTCTTCAATCTTGAAGAATTGATGCTTTTGAGCTGTGGTGTTGGAGAAGACTCTTGAGAGTCCTTTGGACTGCAAGGAGATCCAACCAATCCATCCTAGAGGAAATCAGTCCTGAATATTCATTCATTGGAAGGACTGATGTTGAAGCTGAAACTCCAATACTTTGGCCACCTGATGTGAATAACTTACTCATTTGAAAAGACCCTGATGCTGGGAAAGATTGAGGGCAGGAGGAGAAGGGGACAACAGAGGATGAGATGGTTGGATGGCATCACCGACTCAATGGACATGAGTTTGAGTAAACTCTGGGAGTTGGTGATGGACAGGGAGGCCTGGCATGCTGCGGTTCATGCGGTCACAAAGAATCAGACACGACTGAGCGACTGAACTGAACTGAACCATCTTGCACAGTGCCACCTGGTGGTTCCCCTCTGCTATTACAGCAGGACCACAAAAGCAGCCCAGCGGCAGGGGCAGCTCATCAAATGAATGGAAACAAAGCTTTGAGGATCACTGCATGAAAGAAATCAAATGACTGATAGAAAAAAAATTCCTCCTTTTGTGGAATGGCCATAAATTCACGAGTTGTATGAATGCAGAGTAAGAATTGATTCTGTAGGGACTAGTTTACAAACATCAAAACTATATTCCTATCCACATCTTTTGAAAACACCTTTTATACTGTACTTTGTTAGTGAATGAGGATGACTTTGGAGTGGTTAACCACTCTCTATGGAAGTCCTCTCTTTATAGCCTTCTGAAAGCAAAACTGTAAATGGTTTTCTATTATCTAGCAAATTATGATGAATCATCAATATTATTGACACTTCAGAGTTTATCCTTTCAAATAGCTGCAGCGACCTCAGAACGAAAATTCCTGCTTCATACAAAGCCTCTCCCTCTCACAATGACTAGCTCAGTACTGTCATCCTGGGTCCTGGCTGATATTTCCCCACGTGAAAGAAAAAAGGACCAAGTGGCAGTAAGCTTTTTAACATTTATCTTTTTTTTCCCCCTTTAGCTGTGCTTTGGAAATAACTGAAAATGTTTGTCAGTGTGATTTTTAAATTTCTCTATTTTAAAATATAGGTGCTGCTTAGTGATTTCTGCTTCATAGTTATTTGTGGTCAATGCCATTCTAGATTGGAGGAAAAGAAGATCTTTACCACCAGCCTCATCTATCCCATTGATTTCCTCGCCCAACACAAGCCCCTAATGGAGCTTGAAATGAAGGCAGCTTTGCTTTCGTTTTCTGCCTCTGTCAGCACACCTCTGCTGGAGGCCAGCTGTGGTCTAAGCCTGGGGCACTCATTCTGCATGAAGGCTAGCTGCCCCTCCCAGTGCCTGACAAGCAGAAGGTAAGGGGGAGTAGGGGGGATGCAATTCCCTTGGCTGGACCTGGAGCTGAACTACAGGGGGAAAGGCTTATAAAAGACATAGGACCCAACAAGTTAGCAATTCAGGTAGAAAAGCAGGGTGACGTTGCCGGGAATGTGGCGGTGAGAGGGCTACTATAAAAGGCCAGAGGAACCCACTCATGTCGTAAAAACTACAAAATAAGACAGACAGTCACAGATGTAGCAAATAAAATTTAGGTTACCAGGGGGTAAGGGAGGAAGGGGGTAAGGGAGGAACCCCATCAACAGTATGAAAAGGCAAAATGATAGGATACTGAAAGAGGAACTCCCCACGTCAGTAGGTGCCCAATATGCTACTGGAGATCAGTAGAGAAATAACTCCAGAAAGAATGAAGGGATGGAGCCAAAGCAAAAATAATACCCACTTGTGGATGTGACTGGTGATAGAAGCAAGGTCCGATGCTGTAAAGAGCAATATTGCATAGGAACGTGGAATGTTAGGTCCATGAATCAAGGCAAATTGGAAGTGGTCAAACAGGAGATGGCAAGAGTGAATGTCGACATTCTAGGAATCAGCGAACTAAAATGGACTGGAATGGGTGAATTTAACTCAGATGACCATTATATCTACTACTGCAGGCAGGAATCCCTTAGAAAAAATGGAGTAGCTGTCATGGTCAACAAAAGAGTCCGAAATGCAGTACTTGGATGCAGTCTCAAAAATGACAGAATGATCTCTGTTTGTTTCCAAGGCAAAGTATTCAATATCACAGTAATCCAAGTCTATGCCCCAACCAGTAATGCTGAAGAAGCTGAAGTTGAACAGTTCTATGAAGACCTACAAGACCTTTTAGAACTAACACCCAAAAAAGATGTCCTTTTCATTATAGGGGACTGGAATGCAAAAGTAGGAAGTCAAGAAACACCTGGAGTAACAGGCAAATTGGCCTTGGAATACAGAATGAAGCAGGGCAAAGGCTAACAGAGTTTTGCCAAGAGAACGCACTGGTCATAGCAAACACCCTCTTCGAACAACACAAGAGAAGACTCTACACATGGACATCACCAGATGGTCAACACTGAAATCAGACTGATTATATTCTTTGCAGCCAAAGATGGAGAAGTTCTATACAGTCAGCAAAAACAAGACTGGGAGCTGACTGTGGCTCAGACCATGAACTCCTTATTGCCAAATTCAGACTTAAATTGAAGAAAGTAGGGAAAACCACTAGACCATTCAGGTAGGACCTAAATCAAATCCCTTATGATTATACAGTGGAAGTGAGAAATAGATTTAAGGGACTAGATCTGATAGATAGAGTGCCTGATGAACTATGGAATGAGGTTCGTGACATTGTACAGGAGACAGGGATCAAGACCATCCCCATGGAAAAGAAATGCAAAAAAGCAAAATGGCTGTCTGGGGAGGCCTTACAAATAGCTGTGAAAAGCAGAGAAGCGAAAAGGCAAGGAGAAAAGGAAAGATAAAAACATCTGAATGCAGAGTTCCAAAGAATAGCAAGGAGAGATAAGAAAGCCTTCCTCAGCGATCAATGCAAAGAAATAGAGGGGAAAACAACAGAACGGGAAAAACTAGAGATCTCTTCAAGAAAATTAAAGATACCAAGGGAACATTTCATGCAAAGATGGGCTCGATAAAGGACAGAAATGGTATGGACCTAACAGAAGTAGAAGATATCAGGAAGAGGTGGCAAGAATACACAGAAGAACTGTACAAAAAAAATCTTCACGACCAAGATAATCACAATGGTGTGATCATTCACCTAGAGCCAGACATCCTGGAATGTGAAGTCAAGTGGGCCTTAGGAAGCATCACTATGAACAAAGCTAGTGGAGGTGATGGAATTCCAGTTGAGCTATTTCAAATCCTAAAAGACGATGCTGTGAAAGTGCTGCACTCAATATGCCAGCAAATTTGGAAAACTCAGCAGTGGCCACAGGACTGGGAAAGGTCAGTTTTCATTCCAATCCCAAAGAAAGGCAATGTCAAAGACTGCTCAAAATATCGCACAAATTGCACTCGTCTCACACGCTACTAAAGTAATGCTCAAAATTCTCCAAGCCAGGCTTCGGCAGTACGTGAACTGTGAACTTCCAAATGTTCAAGCTGGTTTGAGAAAAGGTAGAGAAACCAGAGATCAAATTGCCAACATCCACTGGATCATTTAAAAAGCAAGAGAGTTCCAGAAAAACATCTATTTCTGCTTTATTGACTATGCCAAAGCCTTTGGTTGTGTGGATCACAATAAACTGTGGAAAATTCTTTAAGAGATGGGAATACCAGACCACCTGACCTGTCTCTTGAGAAACCTATATGCTGGTCAGGAAGCAACAGTTAGAACTGGACATGAAACAACAGACTGGTTCCAAATAGGGAAAGGAGTACATCAAGGCTGTATATTGTCACCCTGCTTATTTAACTTATATGCAGAATACATCATGAGAAACGCTGGGCTGGAAGAAGCACAAGCTGGAATCAAGATTGCCAGGAGAAATATCAATAACCTCAGATATGCAGATGACACCACCCTTATGGCAGAAAGTGAAAAGGAACTAAAAAGCCTCTTGATGAAAGTGAAAGAGGAGAGTGAAAAAGTTGGCTTAAAGCTCAACATTCAGAAAACGAAGATAATGGCATCCAGTCCCATTACTTCATGGGAAATAGATGGGGAAACAGTGGAAACAGTGTCAGACTTTATTTTTGGGGGCTCCAAAATCACTGCAGATGGTGATTGCAGCCATGAAATTAAAAGACGCTTACTCCTTGGAAGGAAAGTTATGACCAACCTAGACAGCATATTCAAAAGCAGAGACATTACTTTGCCAACAAAGGTCTGTCTAGTCAAGGCTCTGGTTTTTTCAGTGGTCATGTATGGATGTGAGAGTTGGACTGTGAAGAAAGCTGAGCACCGAAGAACTGATGCTTTTGAACTGTGGTGTTGGAGAAGACTCTTGAGAGTCCCTTGGACTGCAAGGAGATCCAACCAGTCCATTCTAAAGGAGATCAGCCCTGGGTGTTCTTTGGAAGGAATGATGCTAAAGCTGAAACTCCAGTACTTTGGCCACCTCATGCAAAGAGTTGACTCATTGGAAAAGACTCTGATGCTGGGAGGGATTGGGGGCAGGAGGAGAAGGGGACGACAGAGGATGAGATGGCTGGATGGCATCACTGACTTGATGGACATGAGTCTGGGTGAACTCTGGGAGTTGGTGATGGACAGGGAGGCCTGGCTTGCTGCGATTCATGGGGTCGCAAAGAGTCGGACACGACTGAGTGACTGAACTGAACTGAACTGAAGGGAGGAAGGGATAAATTGGAAGATTGGCTTTAACAGATATACACTATTGTATATAAAATAGATACCTAAGAAGGACCTACTGAATCACATAGAGGACTCTACTCGGTACTCTGTAATGGCCTCTATGGGAGATGAATCTGAAAAAAGAGTGGATATATGCATATGCATACGTATAGCTGAGTCACTTTGCTATGTAGCAGAAATTAATACAGCATCGTAAATCAACTATACTCCAATAAAAATCATCTAAAAACACAAAACAAGAGTTATAAAACTCATCCCAAATGCCCCAAATGGGGATTATGCACACAGAGGAAAAGTGAAAAGGAAGGACATGTATAGAAAGTCTTCCTGAGTTCTCCAGCTGCCTCAGGACTCCCTCCCCTCCCTCCCCTCTCTCCCCTTCCTCTCCTTTCTCTCCCCTCCCCTCCCTCCCCTTCCTCCCCTCCCTCTCTTTCCTCCCCTCCCTCTCCTTCCTCCCCTCCCTCTCCTTTCTCTCCCCTCCCCTTCCTCCCCTCCCTCTCTTTCCTCCCCTCCCTCTCCTTCCTCCCCTCCCTCTCCTTTCTCTCCCCTTCCCTTCCTCCCCTCCCTCACTTTCCTCCTCCCCTTCCTCCCCTCCCTCTCCTTCCTCCCCTCCCTCCCTTTCCTCTCCTTTCTCTCTCCTTCCCTTCCTCCTAGGCTCAGGAAGCAGGAGCCCCACAAACAGCTGAATCAGTGAGTGTGGCCAAGGACCTCATGGACCCTACCAGAGATAAAATAACCCACAACAGGCCCTTCTGGATCTGAGATCCCAGTTTTTCCTTTTGGAAGAAAACTGAATGAGGAATTTGTCCTTCTTAATCTCTCCCAGACCCATGCACTGCTATACTGGGTAGACCACACAGCATTTCTCCAACTCAGTGTGTGGGTAACTGAAGTGCTCGGCTGAGGCAGCTGCTATGAGCCCAGGCTACTCTCAGTGATGTCAGGGGGCTGGGGGCTGCTCCCAGGGCCACTCAGGAAGCTTAGGAAATGGCTTTCAGTCAGAAGAGTGATCCAGTTCTCATCAGTCACCTCGGGGAATTTCCAGAAACCCAAGAATGGACTATTTTCCCCCATTGGCTTAAGATTACAACTGGGATTCTGTTGCTAGACTTGTGTGTGTGTGTGTGTGTGTGTGTGTGTGTGTGTGTGTTAGTCACTCAGTCGTGTCTGACTCTTTACAACCCCATGGACTATAGCCCACCAGGCTCCTCTGTCCACGGAATTCTCCAGGCAAGAATACTGGAGTGGGTTCTCATTGCCTACTCCAGGGCATCTTCCCGACCCAGGGTTCACACCTGGGTCTCCTGCATTGCAAGGAGATTCTTTACCATCTAAGCCACCAACTATCACCAAAGATATGTTGCTATAAAGGCAGGAACCTGCTACCACTCTCCATAATCATTCTGAATTGTCAAAATTATCTCCCTGTTGGTAAACTTTTAGTCTAGGCTTCAATATATGTGGGATTCCAAAGTGCCATGAAGAATGTATGTAACATAAAAACATGCAACTCTACTTAGTGGTAGAGATAATCTCAAACAATCATTCACCATATAAATGTTGAGTAGTAATAATGCCCTTTTGGAGTGTGAAGAGTTTGAGACAATTTGGATTTAATAAATTTCTTTAAAAAAAAATGTTGTCTGGGGAAACTTAAATTACTGCTTTCTTTCTCATATCAATAAATTTCCTCCTAGCAAAAAAAATGGAAGATATTTCAAAATGTGTAGTCATCACATAGGTGCATTTCAGGTGAGGATTCTTCTCAGAGAGAGCAGTACACCAAAGGATACCTTGAAGACCTGGCCAAGAACTTTATTCGTGAAGATGTGAAAAGAAAGGATGCCTTTATAATCTTCACGTTTCTTTCACCCTCCACCCCTCATTTTAACAGATCGGCAGTGCTGTTGCCAGCATCGGACCATCGTCAGCAGAATTTGAGCAATGGCTGGGGGGAGGGGGCTTCCCAGGCGGCATGAGTGGTAAGGAACCCGCCTGCCAGTGCGGGAGACCTAAGAGATGCAGGTGTGTTCCCTGGGTCGGGAAGATCCCCCGGAGGAGGGCCTGGCAACCCACTCCATTATTCCTGCCTGGGGAATCCCATGGACGGAAGAGCTTGGCTGGCTACAGTCCATAGGGTGGAGAAGAGTCAGACATAACTGAAGTGACTCAGCACACACGCAGACACAAGGCCAACAGGAAGTGGCCCCTCGGCCCCTGGGAGTTACAAGATTTGTGGCACCCCCTCTTCTCCCTGCAAGTGGCTCTCTGAATCGCCCCTGTGCCCCAGAAGCTGGGGCTGGGCCGTGACGCAAAACAATCAACAGAGAAGTCCAGGTTAAGGGATGATCAGTGACATCAGGTGAGAAGACAGGAGTGAGAAGCGTCCCAGGGCTCCCGGGATTAGTGGGGCAAGTTTTTGTAGGCTGTGCTTTCCTTCACTGGAAATTGCAACGTGAATATTAGGTAGATGCTTACAAAACATCAAAGAAAGATTGGAAATTGTTTGCAAAACCAATTTCTTTACTTAATATGTGTGTTTATATTGGGTTATTGAGAAAGAATATTAAACTCTGGCAGAAAAAAAAATTCAGTGCAGAGAAAATAGGCACAACAAATTTTAATGACATTTTTCTTGATTATAGAGTCATTTACGATCATTGTAGAAAATTTATAAAACAGAAAAAAGTATGTAGAAAAATACAGATCAACCTAAGTTTCACCATCCAGCGATAACCCCTCCTCACGTTATATATAGTCTTTCTTTTTTTGTATTATCCTAAGTGATAAATCAAAGTCCATATGGGATGAGCACTTTAGGCTAGGATTCCATGTACTTTAGATATATTATCTTAATTTGTTCTCACTGAAATTCGTGAGTTAAGTATTGATATTTTCTTCATTTCATATTTTGGAGACTGAAACTTGAATTGAGATCACACAAAAAGGTGAGTTCTGAACAGCAATTCACCTCGAAATCAACTCTAAACCAGAACTACTCAAAGCGTGGTCCATGGACCAGAGCCAGTGTGTTGACTGTCTGTTACGGATCCCTGCCGAGACAAGTACAGAAAAGTAAAGACAAGCACTAAGTAACGTCTGTAGCAATTTCACATTTGCAACATCAGGGGCTCCTCTGGATGAAGAGATTTGGGGACCCCCGACACACACAGTGAGTCATGGTGTGAACTGCGTTCTAGTTACCCAGGTGGTCGTGCACTGGTCTGCAATCAGTGAGAAATTTGAAATGAATGAAAACCCTGGTCTTGCACCAAGAATACTTTGAGGAGCACTGCTCTAAACCACTTAAACCATGTTTTTAAATGTAGGTGTTATTATTTATTGTTCAGCTATGGTGAGCCAAACGGATCAAGAGGACCACTGAGAACATGGTTTGTTACTCACAGTTCCAAGAAGAGGGGGCACAACATGCTGTGCAGGGCCACCGAGGGAAGCAACGGGGTCAGTCGGGAGGCAGAAGGCGTAGGAGGAAAATGTGGGCAAGAGCCGTTGTGGTTTCTGTGGAAAGGAACAGGTGAGGCAGGATAAGCAGACTTAGAATTCTCGGGTTTGCATCATTCCAATGGGCGCTGGGGCATAGGGGCTGACCCTGGTGTCTGGTACTGGCCTTAAGATGCTTAGGACAAGGGGTTAGTGGCCCAGACCATGAGCGCACCATTAAGAGGTGGCTGGGGTGTGGACCCTGGATTGTTCCACTTGCTCGTGAAAGGCAAATCCTTTGCCATCTCTAGGGACTGACTACCTTGGGCAGGGCAGTCTCTCCAGGGTCAGGAAGGACTCAGATGTCAAAGTATTAAAATCAAAATATCTGCTTAAGACAAACAATTTGCGTTGCCTTCTAGGGTGATAACAATGAAATAAAGGTAGGAAAATTAGCTGCTAAGAGATAGAAAGTGCAACAATATGAAACAGCTACAGAAACACTCTGCTGCCCCCACACACATGGTCAGCAGCTTCTGGCAAGTCCTGTTTCACACAATCATTGAGGGCGGGCTGGATGAGGGCTTGTGTGCAAATCCGGAGGTGGGGGGAAAAAAACCTGCCAAGATCTTTTGCATCCCCATTGTGGCAGAGCCTGCCGGTTGTCCCTCACATCTGTCCTTCCCTTCGCTCATAACAGACTTAGCTGAGCACACAGAAGGCCAGGATAAAGATTTGCTCCACGCTTCCCTTGCAGCTAGGTGTGGCCACATGACCGTATTCAGAACAAAGTGGACAGATGGAGAAGCCAGTTTTAGACAGACACAGACAAACATGGCCAGTTTTTTAAATTTTTAGTCCTTTTTTTTTCCTGTTGTTCTTCTTTAAAAGGGTAGTTTTATTTATTTTCCCCCCACCATTTACTCTCTTTATTTCAGTAACCCCAGAAAATACCCCCAGAGAAAAGCAGACCACAGTATCCTAGAAATCAGTACTGACATGGTGTACTCTCTTCCAAAAGCCCTGCCAGGAGTCTTGCTGCAAATCTTCACCTGTTGAGACCCACATTTTCATCTTTTTAAATCAATATTTGTTGGAGCATAGTCACTTTACAATGTTGTGTTAGTTTCTGCTGTACAGCAAAGTGAATCAGCCACTCGTATAATATATCCCCTCTTTTTTGGTTTCTTCCCCGTTTAGGTCACCACAGAGCACTGAGGAGAGTTCCTGGTGCTGTACAGCAAGTTCTCAGTAATTATCCATTTCATACTTAATGTCAATAATGGACATATGTCAATCCCGGTCTCCCAGTTCCTCCCAGCACCCCTTTCCCCATCTTGGTATCCATACATTTGAAGAACTTTCTTTTTGTGTTTATCTCTTCCTTCACTTTGTTGCCTGCAACCTGGGTGTGATGGATCATGAGTAAAGGGCCTCAATGTAGGGTGGGAGAGAGGAAAGTTGGGAGGACCTGAGTCCCTAAGGACCTTGGAGACCTTGTGGACAAACCAGCCCTGGCTATCTGCCTGGAGACTTACACATGAGGCAGGGTGCAGGGGGCTTGTTTTAAACAAGCCATTGGCATTTGGGGTTTACTGTTGTGTGCAGCTAAACTTCATCCAAACTCAGATACTTGCAGAACCACTGGTCTCTTGATCCTTCTGAAACTTTCCCAATCTGCTTCACCAAACCTGTCCTGGGGGGGACTGCGAAGAGAAGGTGTCCAACCACAAAGAATACATTTGAGGAGAAGTAGAAGAGGACTTGGAGAAGGCAATGGCACCCCACTCCAGTACTCTTGCCTGGAAAATCCCATGGACGGAGGAGCCTGGTGGGCTGCAGTCCATGGGATCGCTAAGAGTCAGACACAACTGAGCGACTTCCCTTTCACTTTTCACTTTCATGCATTGGAGAAGGAAATGGCAACCCACTCCAGTGTTCTTGCCTGGAGAATCCCAGGGATGGGTGATCTGGTGGGCTTCCGTCTATGGGGTCACACAGAGTCAGACACTACTGAAGCAACTTAGCAGCAGCAGTAGCAGCAGCAGAATAGGACTCCTAATAGGATGCTGTACAAGAAACCCACTTGGGGCCATGGGCCACTCCCCTTTAACCAGTGTTTTGTGAGGAGATCTCAGCAGGTGGATATTACAATGAATGCTGCCATGGCTTTGGAGACTCTCATCTGCACGTCAGAACCGGTGTTTCACCAGCCTGCTCACCAGGTGGGTGTGACTGTGCAGCTTCCTGCTGCCACTGGTCACCATATTGAGCTGGAAATGGCTGTTAAACAAGGCCATCATTAAACGCTGAAGTATATAAGGTGAAAGTCACTGAGTTGTGTCCAAGTCTTTGCGACCCCATGGACTGTAGGCCACCAGGCTCCTCGGTCCATGGAATTCTCCAGGCAAGAATACTGGAGTGGGTTGCCATTGTCTTTTCCAGGGGATCTTCCTGACCCAGGGATTAAACCTGGGTCTCCCACATTGCAGGCAGATTCCTTACGACCTGAGCCACCAGGGAAGCTCCAAAAGTACATAAACTTGCATTAAATTAACTATATTAAAAACAAAGACAACATACTCACAAGGCACCACTTCCTAATTTTATTCTCCACCTTTTTCCTATGTTCTTGAGACTATTTCATGTGTGGTCTCTGATAGAAATACTATATCAACTCTTCTCAACCTTGCCTTCGGTGAGGTGATGGTTGTGGCTTGAGATTGGCCATGGCTGAGACAGGTATTGAGTTGGTTTCTACCACGATGGATAACATGGGACCAGACGAGAAACAAAAATCTGCTGCCCACAAGAATTTACAGTCTCATTGAAATGTCATGAAAAACTACTTAAAATTGGTTACGTGCAGGAGAGCTAGCGCTGAACTCAACTAGGAGACGGGAGCTGGATTCTGTTCCAGTTCTGAAATTATCAGTGGGGCTGTGGTCAAGTCTCCTGGACTCTGGGTCCCAGGGTTTTCCATCTGTAAGTGGCCTCCCACCCAGCACTCCAAGCTGCACAAGATCCGAAACTGTGCCTACAGATCCCCACTGCATCCCAGTCCTCTGGCAGAGCTCCAGACACTTGGTAAGTGATGCAGCAACACTTGTTAAGTAAATAAATGGCCAGGCACTGCCTCTACCCACTCTTCCAGCTCTTAAAAAATAGAGGCCCACGATCCAAATTGAGGCCAACAGAAGTGACACAAGACTGAGGGCCAGGGGTGACTGACCCAGGCCAGTTTCCTTGGATGACTCCGGGGTGTCAGGGGTGAGAGGGTCACGCCGGACTCTGAGCACAGTTGGGTGAGCTGACTCAGAGAAAGCTGATTCTGTGACCTCAGTGATAATTTCGCTGAAGCGCTGGTCAGAACAGAGAAGGGGTATTCTTTTGTTTTGACCCTGAGAAAATATTTTTAGCATGTGTATCTGACAAAGGACTGTTATCATGGATGCCTTTATTCTTAATTGTATGTTTTTGGGTTTTTTTTTTTTTTTGGTTAAACCCATTTTTATTGAAGTATAGTTGATTTACAAAGTTGTGTTAGTTTCAAATATACAGCTAAGTGAAGGCATCCTTTCTGGTTTATCTTCTCCATCTGGTACCTGACTTCATGTTTTGGTTCAAAACCACCATTTTTTTTTT
The DNA here is from genome assembly GCF_003369695.1 of Bos indicus x Bos taurus. NCBI lineage: Eukaryota > Metazoa > Chordata > Mammalia > Artiodactyla > Bovidae > Bos > Bos indicus x Bos taurus. The sequence continues at coordinate 14,678,335 of NC_040096.1, read as the reverse complement.
TTTTTTTTTGGTAATTTTACTAGAGCACTAGTAAAAACCAGAATAAAGATTTGTTTCATGCTTCCCTTGCAGCTAGGTGTGGCCACGTGACCATATTCAGAACAAACTGGACAGACACAGAAGGCAGTTTTAGACAGATACAGACAGATGTGGCCAGTTTTTAAAACTTTTAGTCCTTTTTTTTCCCTGTTGTTTTTCTTTAAAAGGGTAGTGGCTAAGAGAAGTGACACAAGATTGAGGGCTGCGGTGGCGGACTCAGGCCACAGTTGACTTACAATGTTGTCTTGGTTTCAGATGTGCCACAAAGTGACTCAGCTATACACGTATTCATTCATTTCTAGATTCTTTTCTCATATAGGTTATCACCGAGTATTGAGTCGAGTCCTCTGTGCTATACAGCAGATCCTTATACATTATATATAGTAGTATATATTATATATATATAGTGTGTATATTCATCCCAAGCTCCTGATTTGTCCTCTTCCCACGTGTTTTCCTTTGGTAAACATGTTTTTTTTTTTCAATATCAGCAAGTCTATTTCTGTTTTGTAAATAGGTTCATTTGTATCGTTTTTCAGAATTAGACCCCACGCATGAGAAATATCATATATTTATCTTTCTCTGACTTACTTCACTTTAAGTATGACAGTCTCTAGCTCCATCCATGTTGCTGCAAAAGGCATTATTTCATTCTTTCTTATGGTTGGGTAATATTCCATTGTATATATGTACCATATCTTCTTTGGGTTTCCTAGCTGGTGCTAGTGTAAAGAATCCACATGCCAATGCAGGAGATGGAAGAGATATGGGTTGGATCCCTGAGTCAGGAAGATCCCCTGGAGGTGGGCACAGTAACCCAACCCGTTTTCACCTGGAGAATCTCATGGACAGAGTAGCCTGGTGGGCTACAGTCCATAGGGTTGCACGACTGAAGTGACTTGGCACACACATACCATATCTTCTTCACCCGTTCCTCTGTCAGTGGACATTTAGGTTGTTGCCATGTCTTGGCTGTTGTAAATTGTACTGTAAGGAACACTGGAGTGCATGTATCTTTTCAGATTCGGTTTTTAGTTTTATCTAGTTAGGAAATTATTTGCTTATTTCACAGGAACACATTGTCAAGAATTTAAGCAAGAGATGCTTTATGATAAGTAACTTTTATGATTCCTAGCCCCTAAATGTTTATAATTTCAACATTTTGTCAGTAGTTGAATGGTTACAGATTTCTACACTGAAAGTCAGTCACCCAAAGCTTAAATGTTCCATTTCATTTTCTTCCAATACTAAAAGCTGCTAACATTTTTGATACATGAGTTCTCTAGTCTTTCATATAAGACAAAACCGCCGTAATACCATTTGAAGGGTTAGAACATTCCTAACAAAAATGAACCATTTCCCCACTCTCCGCTAAAATCTCCAGTTCCCTGGGGAGCAGTTCCCAAGGCCTTTGCAAGATCTCCTGCTGATAATCCCAGAAAAAGTTAAAGCAATTGCCTGGATACATTTCCTTCCTTACTTTGACTAAGGTACAATGTTGCCATTTACAAAAGCTGCAAATGAAATGCAAATGTGCCCCTTTACCTTGTCCTGTTGTTGTTGTGTGTGTGTGCACTCAGTTGTGGCCAACACTTTGTGAGCCCACGGACTGTAGCCCACCAGGCTCCTCTGTCTAGTCTGTTGTCTGTTCTTGCTATAATATTCCAACTCTTCACACACACACACACACACACACACCCCTACCTCACTCTGCCTCAGGTATAGCTGTTCACAGCTTCTGCTTCAGAGATGACGAAGAAGTCAGATCATTACCACTTGGCAGATTCTTAATACTCTAAACTGCTTTCAGAGAGTTCAAAGCTGTTAGGTACCAGGTCAGAGTTTTGAATGGGAAAATTATCATATATTACTGAGTTTTAAAAAAACAAGTTTGGATTGACTGAAAGGCCTACACTCTTCCATGCGGAAAGACAAAAATTGAGATTTATGATCATGGTGTTTCTACTGATGAAGAGTGTGCAGGGAGTGAAGATAAATTGGTTCCTTTTATCTTGACATCCCAGAACTAAGGGGATACGGCAAGAATCAAAGGCAATGCAGGCTTACAAAATCCATTTAGTAATGCCCGGGGTGCTGGAGGGGCCCTTGGCAATCCGATCCCAGAAGTTGCTGAGGCTCAGGGGAGACGGACTGAATTAAAAGTTCCTCTCTGATGGGTGAACCACTGTGGGCAGTTTCGCTCCTTTGAGCCTCAGATTCTTCAAATGTAGAAGGTGGGGACCCGTGTGAAAGGACTGCCAAGACGATTCTTCTGAGAACCTGAGAAGCAGTTCTGTGAAAGTTTACATACATACCTTGGGGGCGGGGGGTAGTTAAATGTGTAAATGATACTTGCAGTTTTGAGTTTCCCTGAATTTCAGCTCTGGGTGCCAGGTCCCACTCCTGGTCCCTGAAAGGGGAGCCAAGCCCTTAGCTAGTGTCGGGATGAGAAGGGGCTGTCCCATGACTGGGTATAACTCTGTCTGGCCCCTCTGGGGCTCTGCTTCCTGCTCCTCTTTTCCTCATATTAAATATTTCTGGGGACCTGATGAGGTGCCTGAATAGCTAATAGATTTGATATGCATGAGTGCTCAGTCATTCAATCCCTTTGCGACCCCATGGACTGTAGGCCACCAGGCTCCTCTGTCCATGGAATTTTCCAGACAAGAATCCTGGAGTGGGGTGCCATTTCCTACTGCAGGGGATCTTCCCCACCCAGGGATCAAACCCTTGTCTCCTGCATTTCCGGCATTGGCAGGCGGATTCTTTACCTCTGGGCCTCCTGGGAAGCTCAAAAGACACTATTAATTTGAGTTAAAATGTTACTGGTTGGTAATGACTTTTGACTTGCTGCCACTCCCATAAACTCCTATATTTTAACCCAAACAGTCAATGACTTAGCTTAAAGAAATGATTACTTTGGGAACTTCTAGTTTCTCCAACAAACCAAGGCAGGAAAAAGTAACGTGTGTAAACAGAAGTTTCAGAAAGAAAGGAGGCTAGCGCCAAGCGTGTGCCCACACACACTACCCAGCATTAGCAGACTTGACTCTTCCTATCCAATCATTCTTCCTCCTCCAGATCCCAGGAACAAACTCAGTTTTCAGAGAGAGCTGCAAGGGGCAGGGAATGTACACAGATCACTGTAAAAGCAGCTGGCTCATGAGGATTCAAACCTAAGTGCTTAGGGACAGCATCCCACGATCAACTATCACAAGGGTTCCCTACAAGTCTCAGAGTAAAATCCCATCTCAATGGCTCTCAGTGCAAGGACAGCCTCCCCGTTACAAAGCTAGTGCTACTTCCCAGCAGATATACTTGAAGAATGTTGCTCTGTGGGACTGGTTACAAGATTTCTCTATAAGAGAGCAGTGTCCAACCTTTCTGGCACCAAGAACCAGTTTTGTGGAAGACAGTTTATCCATGGACAGGGCAACGGGGGTGGGGGGTGATGGTTTCAGGATGATTCAAGTGTATAACATTTATTGTGCATTTTATTTCTATTATTTTTACATCAGTTCCACCTCAGATCATCAGGCATTAGATCCCTGAAGCTGGGAACCCCTGCTATAACGGATGGAACTGTTCACCAAGTTTCTACTCCTCCTGGCCACTTATAATGACTCCTCAAGTGAGTCCAAGAAAGGAAGCATCTGACGCTGGAATGATAACACAGGTCACCTAATAAATAATGGAAATAGACTGTTGTAGCAGTGCTTGTAACAGTGATGTTTACCTGACCTGGGATGAATTAAGGATGGTGGCAACCTCTCCATGATGTTCAGCACAGTAAGAATGTAATTTGTAGAGAAGCAGAGGGTTAAGGCCAGCCAGTTTCTTCTTGCTTTGGGAGGAGAGGGCTGATCCCATTGATCAATTGTAAGCCATTCAAGAGACCATAGCTGCATTGTAGCTCACATCCCCTGTGTATGCGTGCTAAGTTGCTTCAGTCATGTCTGACTCCTTGCGACCCCATAGACTGTAGCCTGCCAGACTCTTCTGTCCATAGAATTCTCCAGTAAGAATACTGGAGCGGGTTGCCATGCCCTTCTCCAGTGGATCTTTCCGACCCAGGGATGGATCCTGCCTCTTTCTGTAGTCTCCATTACTACAAATGTGTCTTCCTCCTGAACCGTGAACCACTAGGGGGCAGAAAACATGTGCCTCTTTGTAGGCCATCTCTAGCCCCTAGCACAGAGCCTGGCACAGAGTAGGCGTTCAGTAAATATTGCCAAATGATGGAGTGAATGGGGGAGTGACTGAAACATGGAGCAGCATAACAGTTGCCTCCCATTCTGTCCGCTCCTCTTCCAATATCCGAACCATTTATCTCAGAAAAAACAAGGTTAAATGATATCAAATACAACTCCTACACTCAAGGAGGCAGAAGGACTCAGCACAGCCAGTGCTTTGGAGGAGAAATCAAAAAGGTCAATTCGTACCACCCCAGGGCTCTTCCTAAGGGGCTCGCCACAGTCACCTCTGCTCCAAGCCCCTCCGGGACCTGGCTCGGTGTGGGCGAGCCGAGCTGCCTCTCCCATTCATTCTCCAGTGCTTTCCAGGGAGGCCCTGGCATGTAGCCTCCCTTTCCTAGCCAGCTGATCATTTCTGGGAAGTTTTCTGATTTCAGGATTGTTACCATTAGCACAAGAAGAAGCAAAGTTGGGTAATTATCTAATTCCTGTAAAACTTAATGGGGCCCTTCCCACCCCAGGCTAATGGGTGATGCAAAATGTAATTTGAGTTAAGCGGTCTAAGGCTGGGGAAGTGTAACTATTCAGCGGGAGAGGGGGATATTACCCCTTGTGGAGGCAAATTTTCTAGCAGACCTTTAGACCAAGGTAGGATCCCCCCCGGGGGGTATTGATTTTGCCAGAAGAGGGCAAGAGCTGGGAAGATGAAGCCCAGCTCAGAACTAGCACCCGTGGGGCCCAGGCAGGGTGAGCGCTGTGTCTGCCACTGTGGACAGAGGAGCCACTCCGGTAGGAGTCGGGGATCTAGCCAAGGCTCCAATAGCTCAAGCAACTCAGCGAGCCCTCTCTGGACCCAGTCTCCGTGGGTCTGTCGGCGGAGACCAAGAGGACCGCCTGGCGGGGCTGATTTCTCTCGGTGGGGTGGGGGGCGGGGCGAGCACCTCACCCACAAATTGCAATCAGCGTCCCCGCCGAAGTTGGCCTGTCTCGGATGTCTTCTCCCCTCCCCTTCCCCCACCACCCCTCCTAATTCGTCAACTGCTGAAACATCTGCCTGGCTGAAACCAGCTCCTCGCCGCGCGCCGGGGGCTGTTTCCAGGTGTTGGTCTTTGTGTTGGGAAAACTTTGCGAGAAACCGAGGGCGCTGGACAAAGATTGAGAGAGGCGGGGGGGCGTTTGCCAGGCGGCGGGGCACGCCGAGCGGCGCGCGCTCTTCCCTCGGGCTCCGCTTGGTACCCGGACGCACGCGGTGCTCCGAGCCCAGCCTCCCTAAGCGGGGAGTGGCTGGCTCCGGCCACATTCCTGCGCCCTCGGGAACGAAAAGAAGGCAGGCGGGAGAAGCAAAGGCCGAAGGCTGGACACTGGAGTTGTCTAGAGTGGGAGGAGGAGAGCAGGGGCGCGGAGCGAAGCTGTCAAACTGCGCGCGGAGCCCCGTGCGGGGCGGGGGAAGGGAGGGGAGGGGAGTGGAGAGGAGGGGCGGACGCGAGCTGAGAGCGAGCGAGCGGGCTCGCCGCGCCTGAGCAACCCTTGTCTGCTGCTGCCGCCGCCGCCGCCGCTGGCCCGGACTCGCCCGGAGCGCAGCGTGTCTGCCCGGCTGCGCGCCGAGGCTCTGGCGCCTGCCGCTGCGCCCCCCAGCTCCAGCTCTTCTCGCCGGCCCGCGCGGGTCCCGGTGGGCGCGAACCCACCATGCAGCTGCAGTTCCGGAGCTGGATGCTGGCTGCACTCACGCTGCTCGTGGTCTTCCTCATCTTCGCAGACATCTCGGAGATCGAAGAAGAAATCGGGTAAATAAATAGCTGCGCCGGGGCCCGTGCCGAGCCCGGGCGGGATCTCTTCCACACCCCTGCACTCTGTATCCACCCTTGCACCCGCTTTGTTTGCGCGCCGCGCCCCCCTGTCGCTCGGCGGGAGAGGTGGGGAATGATTTGGACCCGGGGTGGCGGTGCCGGGGGCCCGGGACTGTCTGCGCAGCGGAAGGCGGGGGCGCGGCTCCCGCGGGAAGTGACCGGGCCGGGAGGACTGGCAGCCTCCAGCTGGCCCGCGTAGGGGAGCAGACTCGCCCACCCTGCCTCCCTTCCTCGGCCTGTCCGCGCGCGTTGTCGCCGGGGTCGAGGGAGGGCGCCGGGGAGTGTCTGGGGCGGGCGGAGAGGCCGAGAGTGGAGGAGGTTGGAGTTTCTTTGTCTCCGGCTCGGCCGCTTTCTCGCCTTAGCAAAGTGGGCAGGGGGCGCGCGGGGATCTCTGTGCTGGGGGAGGGGATCCCCGGGGCCAGGGCGAAGGGCGGGGGCTCTCCACGGGCTCCCAGGAAGGCGAGGGTCCCCAGGACACCCAGATACGCACACGCGCCTCCCGCCTGCCCGGGAGCCCAGCACTGGGGCGCGGGCTGGTAGGAGCGCGCAGGGGTTAGCTGTCATCCCTTCCCCACCCTCACCTGGTTTTGGACGTTCAGCTAATTCCGCCGCGCCCCCTGCGCCCCCGGGTTCCTGTGCGCTCTGGTCGCGGACACGAGACCTTTGGGCAAAGTCTGTACCGCCCCCCGCTTGTCCTGGCTGGGGATTGGGGCGGGGCGGGGGCGAGGGGTTCCCAGGCACACGGTCCTGCCCTCGCTTTTCTCCCGATCTCTCTGAGGGCGGGACCGCGAGCCCCAGTCCTGGCACAGGACTTCGAGGAGTGCGCACTCGCGGCGCGGGACGCACCCGCTGTGGGTCGGGGAGGCTGAGGCTCGCGCCCCGCCCCGCGGCCGCCCGCACGCTGGCCAGCCCTTTTCCACAAAGAACCTCCACCCCGCGGTGGGCAAGTGTGGGGAGGGGGCTATCCAGGGTTCTGAGAGGCCCTTTGGAGAGCTTCCTGGCCCAGGGCAGAGAGAACGTGAGGTCACAGAGTGGGCAGAAAGTCCCTTCTTCCGTGGGGCTAGCTTCGGGCAGGCTCCCTCCCGCTGGTCCCGCGCCGCGCGCGCCCCTCCATTGTCCCGCTGGGTATTTCATTCACTCTCGGCGCTAGTTGAGGGCCGGCCGAGCCGACAGGTTCCTCCGAAGGGAAATGCCAGCCCTGGCCCAGAATGCCAAGGCCCTAAGGACCGAAACCCGGGGCGGTCGCCACTGCCTGTTCTCGCCTTTGCTCCTCGCCCCTGCCCGGGTTGGCAACCCCAGAATTTCTTCTGGGAACTCCACTGCTCTTCAAGAACCCCGCTCTCTTCCTCTCCCTCCTCCTCCTCCTCGATTTCTCCAAGAACTCAGAAAACTTTCCCAAATACTGTTCACGTAATACACGACAGGCTCCTACGCGGAGATAAGAGAAACGCTCCTTTCGGTAGCTGTTCGTCTCAAAACTGGATCGGAAAGAAAATCCGGCAGGACAAGTCGGGGTGAAGGAGGACGCGGTTGGGAGGGCCTTCCTCTCGGCGCCCCACCCCCACTTACACACACACCCATTCTCCCCCAAGATGTGGGCTCTGCGTGGCCCAGGCCACTTGCTGACCTTGACCCGCGAGGGAAGGAACAGCGGCTGCCCATTGTGCTAGGAAAACTTAAGAGCTGGGCGCTGTCAGGCCTTGCTCGCTTGTCCCTCCACTGAACTTTTACCGAATTTCTTCTAGAGGCCAGTGACTTTTAATTTTTTTAAACGCGATCAGGAAATCACTTTGCATATAATGCTGCGCTTTCCTGCCAAATACCTTGTAAACCCACTCCCCACCTTAGGTTGTTTCAATAGGGTATCCGGAAATAAGCTCCAAAATGGGAGCTAAGAAGGGCACTTACCATATGCTCAAAAGCCAGGGCTCCTCCGCTGTGGGTGTTTCCTTAGATCTGTTTCACTGGGATTGGGAAAGGGGCGCATTCCTGCTTGGGCCCACCGTGGGGAAAATTGTCAAACAAGTCAAATGTGTTATCTCGTGTGGCACTACCCACCCCGCCCCCCAGCTCCAGTGCCCCTGTCCTCAGGCTGAGCCCTGGCTTCCTCTCCCTCAGCCCTCCTCCAGTGCCACCCCCAGTCTGCCCCACACAGGGTTCACTCATCTGGGATTTGCCATGACTCGGGGAGGAAGAACATGGAGCAGAGGACCGGAATCCAAGCTTACAAGCCAAGTTGCAAGCTCAGTCACTTATTTAATCTTTGGGAGCACCCCAACTTTGGACAGCCAGCGGGGGCTCAGTGCAGTAAGTGCCCTGGCACAGTAGCCAGTGAAGGGCACCAGGCATCGGACTCCTGTCTTCCTCAACCTATGCCTTGCCTTCCTGGGAGACCCGGAATCCAACTTCAGACCATGGGGCTATGGCGCCAACCCTGCCTGCCCTTCCCCAAGTTTATATTGACCTGTGCTTCGAAAGATTGCAAATCACCCGCCAGTGCTGGTCCCTGGGAGAAAATAGAGGTTCTGTTAAAGGATGACTGTTTCTGGAAGACAATGGTAGGACCCTGTGATCTGTTAGGAAGGAAGGGGAAAAAAAATATCTCTTTTGGAGTAAATTTTCCAAGGATTAACAAATGAGAAGTAAAAGAGGAAAGATGATTTCATGTGTGTTATCTAGAGGAACAAAATTGAGATATATTTTTGCTAAGCTCTTGATTCCTTTTAGTATTAAGCCTTTTGATGTGGTGTTCTCAGAAGTTCTGTCCTGCCCAAGAAATCGTCTAAAGGGTTGCGAAGGGCACGGCTTTCTTCCAGGGGCTATTTCCCTAGAGACACATCTCTTGCTAAGTAATGATTTCCACAGTTCCGTTTCTAACCTACTTGCTTGTGGAAATGCCTCCCTGGGGTTGAATGGGAAAAGAAAATGTAAAAAGATGGGTTCTTTGCAAAGATTTCGAAGAGTGAATTCAAATTCTCAATCAGAGATTGGGTGAAACTTTGGTAAAAGCTCCCATCAACTCAGGCAGCACCCCCAAATTTTAGAGTCCACTGGACAAAGTCATAAGCCAAACTTTTTCTGATCATCCCCTGAGCTTTAGTCTTGAGTGTAACCTTCAAGAGAGAGTTGTGAGCATGGCTGTTGTGCCCACCATGGTGGGCTCAGGAGCTGACACACAGAAGGCATTCAGTAAGCATCTGTTGGATAAATATCCCCTAGGGTCTGGCCCAGTGATGGACATGCACGGCATCTTTAGGGAAGGCTAACAACTCAGTCTTGGAACAAAAAGGGGGTGTAGGGTTCCACTTAAGAAACCCCCTCTCTTTTTGTAATTGGGGTAAATTTGACCCAGAGAAGTAGCATCACTTACCAAAGATTACACCCTGGCTGGTTGAGGACAGAGCAAGCCTGCTCGTTTGAGCTGGTCTCCTCATTTATAACCCCATGCCCAGTCCCCAAGTGAGTTCTCTAATCATAAAAGAATAACAGAACTCTGGACAAACAGGATGTGCACGCATGCTGATGTGCACGCATGCTAAGTCGCTTCAGTCGTGTCCGACTCTTTTCGACCCCAGGTACTGTAGCCCACCAGCTTTTCTGTCCATGGAGTTCTCCAGGCAAGAGTACTGGAGTGGGTTGCCATGCCCTCCTCCAGGGGATCTTCCCGACCCGGGATTGACCCACATCTCTTAATGTCTCCTGCATTGGCAGCTGGGTTCTTTACCACTGGGAAGCCCCAAAGAGGATGTAGCTAGTAATAACAGTAATAATAATAATAGAAAGCATGGCAGTGGCAAAGATGAAGACGATGATGGTCATTAACGTTTATTGATTTATTGAGTGCTTGAAGCAAGAGCTATTCCAAGGGTTTTGTAGATGTTAACACGTCATCCTTGTGGAAACCCAATGGTCCCCTACTAAGTGGCCCCAAGAGCTACTATTTGTTGAGCACAAATAGTGCCAGACACCATACTTACTGCTTTAAAGCACTGGTTCAGGGACTTCCCTGTTGATCCAGTGGTTAAGACTCCGTGCTTCCACTGTAGGGGGTGAAGGTTTGATCCCTGGTTGGGGAACTAAGATCTCACATGCCCCCAGGATTATTTTTGGCATAGGAAGATCAAAAAATAAATTTAAAAAATGAAATCAGTAAATGACTTTTAAAATAAATAAAATGTTAGTTCACTCAGTCCTCACCACACTTCTTGGAACTAGCTAGGTACTGTGGCTACCTTTAGGTCATCAGTGAAGACACCGAAGCTCTGAAAGACTGAATAACTTGTTCATGATAAAGCCAGTGACCCTAATTCTATGAGAAGCCAAAGTCTCTGTCTTGATTGACATCCTAGACTGCCCTTTCTCTGAATTCTTTGCCTCCTGTAGTGGCATTACAGAATAGGTCTCAGAACTGGCCTTCCTAACTCATTCCACTGAGTTCTTCCAAAGGTCCAGTTTCCCTAAGGATGTGGTCTGACTTAGTAGTAACCACCCCTGCGCCAGCAGTTTAGAATGAGGACAGGTGAGTGATGAAGACTGAGAAGGACTTGGGGCTCGTCTCCCAAAAGTGCCCCCTGTCCGGTCAGGTTCAGTGTGGCAATGTCCCCTGGTTAGCAGACAAGTTCACTAGCCATGAGCTTGAGCATCCCAGACTCTCGGGTGGGGCCTGGGATTGAAGCTTCTGAAGGAGGAAAACTCCCATTCCATTGCAACTCTGACTCTGATGTCAGCTGAATGTACCTTCCTCACTTCTACACACCATGTGATTGGACATCTGGACTAGGGCTGACAGTACAGATGCTTAACAACTGGTCCCTCTAGGGCACCGCCCTCTTAGAACGGACATCTGATTGGTCAGAACTGATGCCATCTAGTACATCATGGCCAGGGTCCTGGTGCACCCCAGTCAGACATCAGACGCTGTCTGGGAAGGTAATGAATGAACCAGCTCTGATCATCAAACCCGTGAGCTGGCAACTACTGCCGTAAGCCAAGGATGAGTGAGGTGCACCTTTTGGTGGATGAGTCCGGGTGGGGACAAAAGGAAATGACCTTGGACAGTTGCCGTCCAGGCACTCCGTAAGAAACACACATACCTGTACAAGATGAGGCAATGTTTTGTTTTTTTTTTTAGCCCAATCTTCACCCCACTCCTCGTGTACTTTGCTCAAGTATAAACATGATTGGAGGATAAAATAGGACAGAAAGAAAGTCTGGTTTTTAACTGACTTGCTCCAAGTCCTTGTTGCCAACTGTTCCTAGCATCAAATTTAAATTGTAAATAGATATCCTTCTTAGAAACCAATTCGCCACTCAGGGCCTCTTTCCCCTTGTAAAGCAGGGTTGCTAGGTTTTAAAATTGCTTAGGTTTTACAAATTGGGGATGTTGTAGATTACAAATTATAAATACTTCTCAGAGAGAGTGGAATTCTATAAAGGCTCCCATTGCTTTTAGTGTGGCATACAAGATAATACGTAATCTGGCCCCTGCCTCTCTCTTCAGTCTTCCTGGGCTCCAGCCATTCTGTATGGCTCACAGTTCAGTGGAACATACCATGACTTCAGGCAACTGTGCCTTTGCACGCGCACTTACTGCTTTCTGGAACAACCTTCTTGCACACACTATTCTTCCTGACCTCACCCATCCATCCTGCCTTCCTCTGACTCCTCCTTTAAGGCTCAGAGCTAGTATCACCTCCTCTGCAAAGCATTCTGGGACCCCAGACCTTCCTTGGACCGTCTGGTGTAGCTGCTCCTTCTCTGTATACCCTTAGCATCCCAGTATCCTATGGAGATGGACTCAATGATTATGTTTTCCCCGCTTCCCTGGCCCCTGGTGATAAGTATTGCCATTTAGTTGCTAAGTCATGTCCAACTCTTTGCAACTCCAGACTGTAGCCCACCAGGCTCCTCTTTTCATGGAATTCTCCAAGCAAGAATACTGGAGTGGGTTGCCATGCCCTCCTCCAGGGAATTGTCCTGACCCAGGGGTCAAACCCACATCTCCTGCATTGGCAGGCAGAGTCTTTACCACGGAGCCACCTGGTGATAAGTATACGGTTTAGTAAATAGAACCCATAAAGTATTTTTAGAATGAACAAACTTGGGCCTCAGTTCAGTCCAGTTGCTCAGTCATGTCCAACTCTTTGTGACCCCATGGACTGCAGCACACCAGGCTTTCCAGTCCATCACCAACTCCCGGAGCTTGCTCAAACTCATGTCCATCCAGTCGGTGACGCCATCCAACCGTCTCATCCTCTGTCGTCCCCTTCTCCTGCCTTCAGTCTTTCCCAGCATCAGGGTCTTTTCCAGTGAGTCAGTTCTTCGCAGGTGGCCAAAGTATTGGAGCTTCAGCTTCAGTATCAGTCCTTCCAATGGATATTTAGGACTGATTTCCTTTATGATGGACTGGTCTTGGGCCAAGCACGTGGGAAATACGAGCATTCACCCTTCTGCTCCCAAAGGTCTGTGTGTGTTAGTTGCTCAGTTATGTCTGACTCTTTGACAACCCATGGACTGCAGCCCGCCAGGCTCCTCTATCCAAGGGATTCTCCAGGCAAGAATATTGGAGTGGGTTGCTGTATTCTACTCCAGGGGATCTTTGCGACCCCAGGGATTGAAACCAGGTCTTTTGCATTGCAGACGAATTCTTTACCATCTCAGCCACCAGGGAAGCTCTCCCCACCAAAGGTCCACTCAATTGTAAAGCAATTAAATACCCTCCACTTGCTCAGAAAGCCCCTTGCTTTTCACTATATGTGTATCCAACATGGAGGTTAGAGCCCAGTTGAGGGCACAGTTTTGTCATCTCAAATGTTGGGGAGTGGGCCATGGGAATGAAAGGAACTTTCTAGTTTGTAAAAGAGGGGGACCCAGTGGTAAGGCTCCTGCTGCCAGTTTAGATAACAAAGCAAAGATGTAAAGCTCCACTTCCAAGACCCTGTCCAGTTTTTTTTTTCTCCAGAGAAGCTCTTTCTAGCTCTGCCACTGCCTATAATGCCAGCGCCCCCACCGTCCTCCTCTTGCCTGGAAAGGAAGTGCCCACTCTGCCCATCTTTATCACCGTAATGGCCTCCACACTGGCAGTGAGAGCAGACTTGAGGCCAGCTGTTTCCTTCCATTGGCTGGCCCCCGGAAAGGATGCTGAACAGAAAGGATGTGCTGTGTGTTTGAAACATTGAGGGAGAAAGAAATAAGAGGTCAGATTGATGCATTGATGCCAAGTTGTGTACGACTCTTCGCAACCCCATGGACTGTAGGACACCAGGCTTCCCTGTCCCTCACCGTCTCCTGGACTTTGCCCAAGTTCATGGCCACTGATTGATGTGCATCATCTCAAAGATTTTCTCTATGAAGCACCTTTAAGTTGTGTTTTGATTAACACTGGTCAAACCAGGGAATCCTGATGGTTCAGCCAAGACTTCTAAGCAGCTGCGAGAACCCTCAGTGGGATTCAGGAGCCTTGCACCTTTCAGCTGCCTCAAGCAAAAATGACTTCATGAGGCAGGTGGAAAGATACAGTGAAGAGAGTTGGGGGGGTGGGGGTGCCCTTCCCTGGTGAAACAGTGGTTAGGTATCCACCTGCCAGTGCCGGGGATACGGGTTCGATCCCTGCTCAGGGAAGATCTCACATTCTGCGGGGCCAACTAAGCCCGTGTGCCACAACTTTTGAAGTCTGTGCTCTGCAACAAGAGAAGCCACTGCAATGAGAAGCCCATGCGCCGCAACTAGAGAGTGGCCCCCACTCGGCACAACTAGAGAAAAGCCTGCATAGCACCCCAGACTCGGCACAGCCAGTAAATAAATACAAAGAATTGGGGTGGGCAGGAACATGAATGCCACTGGGGGCGGGGGGCTGGTCAGGTGGCAGTCTCCCGTGAGGAGATGGGCACAGATCCATGTCTCCAGGAGAAGCCCCAGGGTGAGACACTGGGGTGCCATGTGCAAGCAGGGAAACCATCCCCTGTGTCTGAGTGACTGCTGGTCTGGGGCTTGTCCTTAAGTGCTGAGATTAGTCACTCTCCTGGGCGGCAGCTGGGCTGGTTTTAAATTCTCCCCAGTCTCCTGCAATTCGTCACTTGGCTAGGAAACTGCCCAGTGTCCTGACGGGACCTGTTTGTCCTAGTATTTCTTAGCTTCAGCTGTCGCAGACTTTGCAGTGGCAAAGGAAACTGCTCCAGAGGTGTCTGTATTCCATGGTGGCAGGGAGTGGGCTCCTCCCAGACACTTCTACACTTGGAATCCTGGTTGGCTGCTCCGGGAAACCCGGAGTCCCTGTGTGGGTGTGTGTTTGAGTTCGGAAATTGCTCTTTGAGAAAGAAGCTCTCTGCTCTGTCACAGAGTTCTCCAGCATTTGGCTATCATTATTGCAGGAGCAGGGAGGCACACAGCTCTGGTTCCTGGTCCCCTTTAAAGGCTCAGGGCTGCAGTTTCTCCTCCGCCTCTTAGTTGATGGTAGGAGGTTGAAATGACCCTGAGGTCAGCGGTTCCCAATGCTGATCTGCAGATGGGCAGTGACCCAGAAGGAAAAAGGAAAGAGAAAATAAGAGATACAATGTAGCCATAACGATTCTGTTAGTTTCAAGTTTTCAACCTGTCATTTTCTGAGAACTCAGCTATCTTCTGAGATGATGTTCTTCTTTTGGGTGTTAATGTCCTTTCTTTCCTGAAAGAGGGTGATGGTAGATAGTAGTGTTACATTTTTCCTAAACTTAGCCCCAAACTGTGTTTTTGGACCAGTGCAGTGGGGGATCTTAGTTCCCCACCCAGGGATCAAACACAAGACACCTGTGCTGGAAACATGGTATCTTAACCACGGGACCATCCTGGAAGTCCCTCAGCCCCAATGTTTTTGGAAATGTTATTGATGGGTGAAATCTATAGTTTGGGATCTGAGTTTACCTTGAAGAGTAAACAGAGGCATTGCTTCTAGAAACAGGGGCTCACTCCTCACACTTCTTTTCTCAGTGGAGGCTGACGGCAGCAAAGAATAACAATGGTCTTATTTATTTATTTATTTATTTATTGGTGTATCTGTCACATGCATATGACAGCCTAAGCACCTTAGCTCTGTTCGCACCTGTAATATTCCCAGCAGTCCTATGAGGTCCATGTTGTTATTACCTCTGTTATGATGATGATCAACCTGAGGCAGAACAGTTAAGCAACTTGACCAGAGTCACACAGCCAGTCAGTGGCAGAGCTGGGGTGTGAACCCAGGTTCCAGTAAATCAGGAGAACAATCTATAACTGATGTATGAAATGACATCCAGTGAGGGAAATATACATGCTCATTCCCCCAAAGGATAAAGCTGGGAAAGAGAGAGGTCCGCAGGAAAGAGAGAAACCCAGGGAACAGTCACGCTCCAGGAGAGCTCTGGAGACAGGATGCTAGAGGCGGGGCTGTAATGGAATATGGCAGCCCAGGAGATGGAGGCGATTCAGGGTGGCCGGCTCCATGGCATCTTGTTTTGGATGGTGCTCCCCATGCCACCTTCCCTCCTTCCCTCTCCCCCAGCCCCCTCCTTGCCCCCACCAGGTCTCATCAGAGTGGCTCTGCAGCATGTTTGTTTGATCAGCTCACTATAGGAGACACACACACACACACACACACACACTGATGGAAGAGAAAAAACAACACAAATGATTAAAGCCTGGAAGAATTTTTTTCTGGGGAAAGACAGAAGGGCTAGGGTGGTCAGCTTCCTGGATCCTGGCAAGGAAGGAAGGAAGCAGGTGGGGAGGAGACTTCTGCAGGGAGGTTGTAGGGGCCCAGGGAGTCTCTTTCCTAGGGGCTTATATTGTACTCGGAGCTGCCAAGTTGGTTCATCTACAGATGAGGGACTGGAGGCCCAGAGAGGGACCAAGTCTTGCTGAGGTCACACAGCCAGTAACAAGGAAATGAGATGCCAACCAGCTTTGCCCAACTGCATCACCATGCCCTTCGTAGTCACTTCTGTGTCCTGGAATCACTGGGCTGCCTGCGCCTGTTCCCCCTGCTTCCCGCCTCCTGCCCTGGGCCATTTCCTGTACCACAAAGACAGTTTGCAAAGGGAAACTGGAAACACTGGGACTTCAGCAAGGGCTCACGGATGGTCAGATGAGCCTCCTGAACACCATGGCAACCCCATACTTGGGTGCAGCATTTCAGCTCCTGTTGAGAAGAGGCACACACCCTTGGACAGTCCAGTGATGCGTGGGTGCTTGCCGTTAGGTTTCCCATCTCCAGTTTCAAGCACAAGAATATCGGCCGCGCTCGGAGGAGTGATCCGCAGGATTAATTCACATCTTCTTGCTTAGTAAATGCCAGAGTGGCTTAAATAATGGAGCGGGGAGGCTAAGACACCCAGAGAAAATGAGCTGGTAAACTGATCGGGCAGGTGACCTGCATTTGCTCTTCTCCTATAAGCAGCAAACCCTCTCCCACTGCACTCTGAGGCTCCTGAGGTTTGGGAGCTGAATTTTAAGTGGACTCTGCCTTATGTACAAACTACACCCCAGTCCATAGGCTTTGTTCGAAGGAGAGGTAAAGAGAAGGGCGGGAGAGGAACCCACAGTGGTGTGAGGGTCCTGGCCGGAGCTGGGAGCCTCTTCCACCGGAGCAGCAGGGCAGCAGCCCTCTGACAAGTAGCTCCTTAAAGAACAGCCAGCCTTGGGGATGGAGCCAGCCCAAGGTGTCACAGCCCCATCCCCAGCCTACGGGCACCCAGGCCAAAGCTCTGCTCTCCAGCATCGTTAGAATATGACTCCCTCAGATCTTCATTGTAAATCTCTCCCAGCTGCCAGCCTAGGGCCTTCCTTTTCTCCTGTCTGTAAGAACTGGGGCTTCCCTGGTGGCTCAGATGGTAAAGAATCTGCCTGCAATGCAGGAGGCCCAAGTCAGGAAGATCCCCTGGAGAAGGGAATGGCTACCCATTCCAATGTTCTTGCCTGGTGATCCCATGAACAGAGGAGCCTGGTGGGCTACAGTCCAGGGGGTTGTAAAGAGTCGACTGAGTGACTGGCACCCACACAAGAACTGGCAAGTCTTCCTTACGAGCCAGACTCAATGTTCATGCTTTGAGACACTGGACCGCACCTTTGGAGCCCCTGGGAGCTGCTACGGGAAGACTAAGGCACTGATCACTGATGACATACTTATTACCTGTGTGACCTCAGGCAGGTGGCTTCACTTCTCTGAGCCTCAGTTTCCTAAACTTTCTAAAGGAGTTAACAGTATCCTATTCATAGTGTTCTGAGGCATCAGTAAAATATAACTGGGGAATGTAAAATGGTGCAGCTGCTGTGGAAAACAGTAGGGTGGTTCCTCATAAAATTAAAAATAGAAGTACCATCTGACCCAGCAATTCCACGGCTGGGTACATACTGCAAGAATCAAAAGCAAGGATCTGAACAGGTATTTGTACACTTGTGTTTATAGCACTATCATTTTCAGTAACCAAAAAGTGTCATCAGTGGATGACTGGATAAGCAGAATGTGGTATATACGCAAGAAAGGAATGCTGCTGTTATTCAGTCGCCAAGTCATGTCCACCTCGTTGTGACTTCATGAACTGCAGCACGCCAAACTTCCCTGTCCTTCACTGTCTCTCTGAGTTTGCTCAGACTCATGTCCAACAAGTCAGTGATGCCATCCAACCATCTCATCCTCTATCATCCCCTTCTCATCCCTCTTTCAATCTTTCCCAGCATCAGGGTCTTTTCCAATGAGTCAGCTCTTCGCATCAGGGGGCCACAGTATTGGAGCTCCAGCTTCAGCATCAGTCCTTCCAATGAATATTCAGGACTGATTTCCTTTAGGATTGACTTGATCTCCTTGCAGTCCAACGGACTCTCAAGAGCACCACAGTTTGAAAGCATCAACTCTTTGGCGCTCAGCTTTCTTTATGGTGCAACTCTCACATCCATACATGACTACTGGAAAAACCATAGACTAGATGGACCTTTGTCAGCAAAGTGATGTCTCTGCTTTTTAATATGCTGTCTAGGTTTGTCATATCTTTTCTTCCAAGGAGCAAGCGTCTTTAATTCCATGGCTATTTAATTCATAAAATAATGTAGTACCAAAAAGCATATGGGAAGGAGCAGAGGGAGAAAAAGAGGAAAGAACTGGTACTAGAATTAGAGAAACATCAATGTGAACCATTACTTTGTTATGAGTATATTTGGATACGCTTGCCAGAGGGGGAGGGCAAATTCCCAACGCCTGGGATTTAGGACTGTGTATGTACACGTAAGTGTATGTGCAAACACACACTTTTTGTGGACACTGTAAATACTCATTGGCCTGCCTTCCTGTCTAACTTCAGTGGAGGGACCCATATGGCCTGGTAAAAGTCTAAACTGCATGGAAGTCACGGAGTGGTGGGGAAGGGGAGCAGGGGGAAGGAAGGGGAGGCCCACGATCTGGGCAGACAACCCAGATCGCCCCCCGTCCCAGACCAGGTTCCCAGAGGCCCTTTTCCTTACCACCTGTGTGTGAGTAGCTTTTGTCAGTGTCTGTGTCTCAAGGGTGAGTCTGAACAGAGACCCAGAATGCTCATCCCCAGAGATCATCCTGCTGGGCTGGGACTTGCTGAGAGGCAGCTGTCTATCCCCTTTCAGGCTCAGGCCAGACAACGCCCATACAACCACAGACCTGAGCTAGTGCTGCGCTTTCCAAGGGCAGGAAGTGCCAGAGCTGGAGGTTGTTACAAACAGTGCTGGCCCCACCCCCCAGCTTCTGATTCAGCAGGTGGAGCCTGAGAACTGGCCTCACTAACAAGTTGCAAGAGATGCTGATACCTTTGGCCCCTCCCTCCGAGAACCCCTACTGGGAGAACCATTGAGCTAGAGCCTTGTCAAAGTGTTATCCTTGGCCCAGCAACAGGGGCCTCATCTGGGGTTTGGGTAGACAAGCAAAACCTCAGGCCTCACCCTGGAACCCACACCTGATGAAATTGAATCTGCATCGGAACAAGACCCCAGGCAAATTGTATACACGCTCCTTGCATTGGTGGGAATAATTGGTCTCCTGGCCTTTCAGCAGAGCCCCAGCCCAAGGCAAAGACCTTGACCCGTCAAACCAGGGGAAGGTTGTCTGAGGATCCCTGTTGCCCATCAGAGTTGGCCTTCACCCCTAGATGGATGTCAGAAAAATCAATAATGGTTATTATTACAGCCAGATGCCTGTGTGCACACCAGGAGTTTGCATATGCTATTTCACACATGTATTATAAAACCCTGGACAAGACTTCCCTGGTGGTTCAGTGGTTAAGACTCAGCTTTCCATGCAGGGGGGCACAGGTTTGATCCCTGGTTGAGAAACTCAGACCCCACCTGCCACATGGCAAGACCTAAAAAAACATACACACATTAAAACCCTGGAAAGAAACCATTTTATGGATGAGTAAACAGACTCGTGTAAAGTAACTGCTTAATCAACACAAAAAAAGAACTGAATTTCATCAGGGTCTAGCTGGTCATTTCCAGAGTGTCAGGGTTTAGCCCTGTGGATCAACCTGCTTCTCTTTCTTTCCCCTCCCAAAGTGAGGCCCTGGCCGTGAAGTAAGGCAAGAAGAAATCTTAAACAAGTGTTGAATTGACGTTTTAAGTGAGCTTAAGGAGGCTGCAATGTCTGTACCAGAATAACCTTGATCCACGGCTGGGGCAAGTGATAGAAATTTCCAGAGAAAACTGCTCAGCCACCTGGCCTGTGTCATTAAACCCCTTCGTGCATTTGGCCTGGATGTGATCATTCACACAGCTGACGGCCCCACTTCACAGTTGGCACGCGCAGTAACAGTTCCCTAGAGTTCTTGGGGTTCCTGAGTGGTTTTGGTGGCCTGCCCAGCCAGCAATCCAATTCCAAACTCCATTCTCAGTTATAAAAAGCAGAGGAATTGATGAGGGAGGCCTCTAGGGGTGATCGAAGGCCAGTAGAGGGGAGCCTTTTAAAACCAATCTGCTACTTCAGATAAAGACAGCCTCGAGACAGGCTGGAAGCCAGGAATTTAATTTTATTTATTTTTGCCGTTACCTTCTATTTAGGGCAAGGGATATTGGTATTCTATTTATGGCAGTGATATTAAGGGTTCCTTTGATGATAAACTCATTTATGTTTTTAAGTGAGTCAGTTTAAAGAAAATACTGTCAGTAAAGTGGGATCAGCAAAACACATGGAGGTAGACCCAAAAATGACTGAAATTGATGCCGTGATGTTGTGCTTGCCTGACTTCTCTTTGGGACCATTATCTGCCCCCTTGGCAGCAGAGCCGTGACAAGTCCTTGTAGAACTTCTACAGAGGGTGAGTGAATCTTCCAAAAAAGTACCTAGTTCCAGATACAATGTCTCACTGTATCTGGGAAATTGCCCAGTGCACACAAAAAGAATCCTCCAGTGAAACAATATTGTGGATGACTCAAAAGCAAGGACGGTTGAGCTCCTGCCCAGCCCCCAGCAGCACTACTAGGTGAGACCCCCTCCACCCCGTCCCGGCCCCCCAGGCTCCCAGCATCCTCTGCTGTTGCTGCTCGGTTGCTAGAGTCGTGTCCAACTCTTTGTAGACCCCATGGACTGTAGCCCACCAGGCTCTGCTGTCCATGGGGTTTCCCAGGCAAGAATACTGGAGTGGGTTGCGATTTCCTCCTCCAGGGGATCTTCCTGACCCAGGGGTAGAACCCACGTCCCTTATGTCTCCTGTATTGGCAAGTGGGTTCTTTATAGCTAGCCCCACCTGG
Source organism: Bos indicus x Bos taurus (assembly GCF_003369695.1). Taxonomy (NCBI): domain Eukaryota; kingdom Metazoa; phylum Chordata; class Mammalia; order Artiodactyla; family Bovidae; genus Bos; species Bos indicus x Bos taurus. The sequence continues at coordinate 14,657,541 of NC_040096.1, read as the reverse complement.
GAAGCCGTTTTTCACAATTCACGTTTCTTGCATGGTGCCTTTCCTGCCTGCTAGACTGTAGCTTTAGGAGGGCTAGGACCATTTCAGATCTGTGCTGCGTTGGTTCAGTACTTTCAGCCCCTTGCACAGTGCCTGGCAGAGAGTAAGTGCTGGTTTGGAGAACAAAGAAAGTAAGGAGGGAGAGCGGGAAGGGGGAGTCAGTTCCAGAGAAATGCTCAGAACAGCCCCTGCCACCCGCATTCCACAATCATTTATTTATTCCTTTCCATGGTCAAAGAAGAGAAAATATAGTGGGTTATATGGGCTCCCGTGTAACTGTCTGATTTGAGACCCATTGAGGTCCGTCTGGTTTATAGAGGAAACCTACTTTTCCTTTTTCCTCGATTCCATGGACAAAGACCTGCTCACTGGTAAAGTTTTCTTAGCAGGGTAATTCGTGGTGCTATACAAGCTCCGTGGCCTGGTACGCAGAAGCCAGGGGGATGTGGATGTGGCCAGAACTGGGAATCTAGTAAGCTGGCTCCTGGCAGGCTGAGATCATGCTGATAACAAGGACATTAATAAGGGTCTGCAACCTCCTCCATCCTGTAGTACCCAGGAGGGTTTTTCAATCAATGCTGGTCTAGCCAGCTTAGTGTACCTAATCTTAAACCTTCTGAAGCTGGAGCATTTGAGAGTTGAGATCAATTGAGATAAAATAAAGTAAAATGTGTTGAACTTTTTGGATTTGGGGTCTTCATCAGAGTTCCATTGTGCGGTGTTGTTTTTATTTTCTGTCTTGAAAATAGGCAGAGATTAGCCACTGGAGAGTGTTGTTCTGCCAGGATCAGATGATGATATATTTGCTTTTGTTCTTCTTTTTCTTCCTCTTGCACAAGATGATTCTTCATGAGGGAAAGATCCATTCCATCTTGTTCATCTCTATATACCCAGGGCATGTCACCTGGTAAATGCTCAAGGACTAAATCTCAAATACAGTGTTTCAGCGTAACCAGCACACTCTGTGCTGTGGGCAATGTCTGCTGGAAGAGTCAGTCTGTTCCCGATTTGGTGCAGAAACAGCAGCCTTACACGGCATCCAAAGACCCTGGAGAAAACCTCAGGAAGGCTCACTGGTACCTGTCACCATGAGCCTTGTGTAGTCATCACAAAACATCTGATTTGTCACATGCAGGGCTCACAAACCCTATGCAAGATGCTGGTGACATGCAAAGATGTTGTTGTTTAGTCACTAAGTCATGTTCAACTCTTCACGACCCCATGGACTGCAGCATGCCAGGCTCCCCTGTCCTTCATCATCTACCAGAGTTTGCTCAAATTCATGGCCATTGAGTCAGTGATGCCATCTCATCCTCTGTCAACCCCTTCTCCTTTTGCCTTCAATGGTTCCCAGCATCAGGGTCTTTTCCAATGAGTCGGCTCTTTGCATCCAGTGGCCAAAGTATTGGAGCTTTTGCATCAGTCCTTCCAAGGAATATTCAGGGTTGATTACCAACATTTGTTGGATCGCAGAGAAAGCAAAGATGAACTCAGCACAGAAAAAGTGCTTGAGGAGTTTGTGATCTGATGGAGGAGAGAATTCTTGTGTGATGATGAGAAACATGTCATCATCACAGGTGAGTTAAGAGTTGGGAGAGCTGCCACCTCAAGGGCAGGCCCGGAGCTCCGAGGACCTCAATTTCCCTGTCTGTAAATGAGGTTCCAGAAACCAATGATCTTCAGCTCCCCAGCATCACCACTGGATACCTTCCCTGTTGAGTGAGTTCAGACTCGCTGTAAACATCTAATCCTTTTGCTATGCCTCTAAATTCCTTGCCCTGAAATGCTAGAGCAGGATAATAAATAGGTGCTGAGCTATTTTCACCTACCACCTGCTCTACATTTAAAAGGAAAAAAAGTCACTCTGAAGGAGGAGGAAGGCAGACATACACACAGAGGGTCTTCCACATGCCCAGCATCTCAGTGGGTGTTCTCACATCTCAGTGAAGCCTCTTGATGAGCAGGCAAGATGAACTCACAGCATGCTTATTGCCCACATCTCAGTACCACTTGGAGCATCATCCTGTTACAGCAGGATTGGTGTTCCAGATAAAGCATGCTCAGTATACCACGCTTCCCTGATGGTAAAGAATCTGCCTACAATGCAGGAGACCTGTGTTTGATCCCTGGGTCAGGAAGATCCCCTGGAGAAAGAAATAGTTACCCACTCTGGTATTCTTTTTTCTTTTTAATTAATTTATTTATTTTTTAAATTGAAGGTTAGTTGCTTTGCAGAATTTTCTTGTTTTTCTATCACAGATTGACAAGAATCAGCCATAGGTATGCCCATGTCTCCTCCTTCCTTAACCTCCCTCCCATTTCCCTCCCCATCCCACTGTGATAGACTGTTACAGAGCCCCTGTTTGAATTCCCTGAGTCATACAGGAAATCCCCATTGGCTATCTATTTTACATATGGTCATGTAAATTTCCATGTTACTCGCTCTATACATCTCACCCTCTCCTCCGCTCTTCCTGTGTCCATAAGTCTGTTCTCTAGTTTCTCCATTGCTGCCGTGTGAATGGCAGTACCATCTTTCTATATTCCATATATATGCGTTAGTATATGATACTTATCTTTCTCTTTCTGACTTACCTTTCTCTTTCTGACTTCACTCTGTATAATAGGCTCTAGGTTCATCCACCTCATTAGAACTGACTCAAATGTGTTCCTTTTATGGCTGAATAATATTCCATTGTATATATGTACCACAGCTTCTTTAGCCATTCATATGTAAGTGGACATCTAGGTTGCTTCCATGTTCTAGCTATTGTAAGTAGTGCTGCAATGAATATTGGGATACATGTGTCTTTTTCTTGCCTGGAGAATCCCATGGACAGAGAAGCCTGGCAGGCTATAGTCCATGGGGTCACCAAGAGTCAGACATAACTGAGCAACTAACTTTCACTTTTATACTATGTTTTAGAAAACATGTGGGTGTGTGTAATAAAATATAGAAAAGCTGGCTTCACTCAGAGCCCAGCTGGAGCATTTTGGAAGCCTTCTTCCTTCAGTCATAATCAGGAAGATTGATTATCGCCAGCAAGCATTTCAGCCTAGTGACAGTCCCTGGCCTCAGGGGTGAGCCTTGCCATGTCATAGAAACAAAAATTGACCATATGGTGCTGATGGCTGATGACTCAGACCTACAGGAGCTCCAGAGAGGAAGCCCACGCAGGGCGGGGAGCAAGAGAGACCTTTTCTGGAGAAGGTGGGATTGGTGTGGGACTTGAAGGAATGGTCCAAGACTTAGCTGCAAGAAGAAAGTTGATGATTCAGATGGGGAGAATGGCCTGAGCCAAAGAAGGTTCACGTGCCCATCAAGGAGCTGCTGCTACCTTTGGGGCTTGGCTGGAGTGGGGGCTTCAGGAGGATCTGAGGCTGGAGGAAAACAGGATAGAACAGAGGGTGCAGAGTCAAGTTGTCACGGGCTCCAGAACTCAAAAAATGAGATTCTTTGAGGGGCTGCTTTGGTCTAAGTTGGGGTTCAAAGATCTCTAAAGAGCCTGTGATACATTTCGGGAGATCCATAGTCGCTCAGTCAAGTCCAACTCTTTGTGATCCCATGGACTGTGGCCCGCCAGGCTCCCCTGTCCATGGGATTTCCCAAGTAAGAATACTGGAGTGGGTTGCCATTCCCTTCTCCAGGGGATCTTCCCGACCCAGGAATCAAACCTGGGTCTCTTGCATTGCAGGCAGATTCTTTACCATCTGAGCCACAGGGAAGCCCATGGACCTCTTGAAGTTTTAGGCATTTTTGTGGATGGAGGATCCATACATTTTAAAGGATTCTCCAGGGAAACCACAAAGCTGAAGAGGAGCTGCTATGAACAATTGGGACCCTTGAAATGTTTTGAATGTGCAGATTGTGTGTTGCTGAAAGGGGCAGAATCTGCAGGGGACCACCTGGGTCATCTCTAGGAGCAGCATGGAGGGAGGGCTGGGGGGGCAGTGGGCTGCGAATGGAAAGGAAGAGAGAATTAGGGAGTCTTGGTTACAGAGACAAAATGAAAACACTCTGGGATCATCCAGGATGGCTGAGCCCACTGTGTGTGTCAGAATCCAGAGGGGTAGCTGTGCCTTAATGAGGAGTTTAACTTTAAACATGATGATTTTAAGAGGACAGAGTTCATCTATGGGGGAATGAAGACATTTAAAAATCATTGAGTCACTAATTATTGGAGCTTAGGGACAAAAGAAGCCAACCAGCCCATTTTCCCAGTATTTTCCAGGCATGACAATAACAATCCAAGATGGGGATGGACTTCTCTAAGGTCCCCTAGATGGTAGATAACTGTGATCAATATGTAAGGAATAATATGTAGTAGAGAGATCAGAGCTGAGATGGAGATTGCAAGCCAGCTGGAGGGAGACAATTGAAGCCATGAGTGTAGCCATCCTTAATGTTGCTGAGATCCCAGGATTAAGCTACGAGAGTTGGAAGCAGGAACAAAAGGAGAAAGGCCATGGTGAAGGACCAAGAAGTGCAAGAACCAAGAGACCAAAGCAGTCGCGCAGGTGGTGCAGGGTGGGCACGAACACCCCCTGCAGGAGTGTGCCTGGGGCGAGGGTGCTCCAGGGCCACCGGCCGGGGCATCAGCGGGCTCCTGGCACCAGGAGGAGAAGGGGACAACAGAGGATAAGATGGGGGGATGGCATCACCGACTCGATGGACATGAGTTTGAGCAAGCTCCAGGAGTTGGTGATGGCCAGGGAGGCCTGGCGTGCTGCAGTCCATCAAGTCGCAGAGTCGGAAGCAACTGAGCGACTGAACTGAACTGGTGCCGTGTGAGTGATTCCTTTCCTCGGTGTGGTGAAGTGATGCGAAATTTCAGAGAGCTCCCTGATCAAAGCGGGCCGTGATTACAGTCCGGCCTTGCCAGAGGGTTGAGAAGCAAAGAGAAGCAGCAGGTCAGGGGCAGAGAAGAGTCAGAAGGAGAATGTTTTACAAATAAAAAAGCGTATTTGTAAACATAAGGTAAAGAAACAATGAGGGAAGAGAAGGCAAGTGGGAGGTTGTAGGAAAATGCCACAACCTTGAGGCAAAAATGGGACCAATAAACAGGTGAGGATGAAGATTCACAGGCCATCTTAGGGGGTGAGGAGGTCCCAGAAACAACATAAATTTTCAGTAGGGAAAACTGGGTTGCATTAACACATCAGGCTCCTCTTGCTTTGGGACCCTGGCTTGTGCACACCCTTCTGCCTGATGCTCTTCCCATAGCCCTTCTGAGGCTGCCTCCCTTGTATTTTAGGGTTCTGACAAAATGCCACCCCCCAATGAGCTCTTCCCTGCCCACTCCCACATACACCCTCAGTTTCGAATCACTGCTTCTCCTGGCTCCTTCTTAGCGTCACCCCACGTATGGCTGAGTGGCTGTGATTATGTTCCTTTGTTGGGGTGTTTCCTGTGTATGCGTATGTGAATGTGTGCTTCTTGTCTCCAAATTTCAATTTTAAGCACCTTCAGAGTGGAGACTGTCTCCATCCCCTACCATGAGCCCAGAGCCCAGCCTGGGGCCCATTACAAAGTAGGGGCTCCATGAACACAGACTTATTGGAAGAAAAAGAAGAGAAGGCCTCTTCTCAAAAAGGTTTACCGGGAACAACAATGAAAATTAAATAAAAGCAGGATCTGCCAAGTTGTTTACACATACTCCTCATCTCTTTTACCCTACACGGTTTACTCATTTTAAGGGGTGAGGAAGCTCCATTTTAAAAAGTCCGATACTGAAGGGAGAGTTAGAGATCTTATCAAAACCTGTGTTCTTTCTGGCAGCCTCATTTTCTAACAGTTTTGGGTCAAAGAGGCATTTCCATCAAGAGAACTAGAGGCTAGATCTCGTTCTCTGGTCCCTGAGGCCAGGTGCTAGGTAGGCCCGTTCTCGCCGGCAGCATCACGCTTTGAATGTGCCCATAAAAGTGTTCACATGCGGGTGTTTTACTAGGTAGGAAAAAAGGATTACATTTCCTGTCCACTTGTCACTCCACTGCGGTCAGTCCACTGGGAAGTCTGCAAGTAAAGAATTTTCTTTGCATCTTTTTTATTTACTTCCGGCCTCACTGGGTCGTCGCCACTGCGCGGGCGCTTTCTCCAGTTGCGGTGCGGAGGCCTCTCAGTGCAGCGGCCTCAGTGGTTGGGCACACAGGCCCAGGGGCCCTGCACGTGGATGGGGAATCCTCCAGGACCAGGGATCAAATTCGAGTCTCCTGCTTTGGCAGGCAGACTCTCAACCCCTGGCCCACCAGGGAAGTCCCTTCTCTTTGCATCTTGATTATTCTAAGCCCCAGGGAGGGGCCAGGGTGTCCCCCACTTCACCCTGGCCTTCTCCCCCAGCATTTCCTACAGGAATGTGATGGCAGGAGAAATGGAAAGAGGATGAGGCGCTGAGGGAGCCCCCAGATATGGAGCCCTCAGTGAGAACTTGGGCCACTGTCCCCTGGGCACCACCCAAAGCTACCAGCCCAGACCCTGGAGGTAGGGAGCCTGTATCTGTGATGCCGTCTTGGGCCCCAGCCCACCCTGGACGTCAGGACCAATGCTCAGGGCAAAAAGAAAAGCAAAGGAGGCGGTACCCTGTTAACCCACCTTTGTTCCTCTCCCTTGTGCTTGTTTAGAACAGAAACCAGTTTCCCAGCCTTCTGCACAGCCTGAACATCCTCTCTGAAGCTGCTGGAAACATTCCAAGTATTAGGGCCAAAGTCTCCTGGATTGAGGGGGTAGGCATCAAGTCGGATGGGGTGACCCCAGGTCCCTTGCACACTCCCTGTGTGGCTTCACACCACTTTCTCGTAGCTGCAGCAGGTGGTGGGAGGTGGCAGGGGATGTTGCAGGCAGGTGATGTTGTGAGCGTTTCTGGAGTCAGGTATGGTGTTCCAGGTAGAAGGACCGCCTGGCCCTGCTCTCTGGCTTCTCTTCAGGGTTTGCTCCTGTTACAGTGAGTCCCAGCTGTGACTGAGCTCAGGCTTTCACCTCTACCCCCACTCCCACCTTTTGCAATAGTTCCTGATTTGGTGATGATCCATCAGACAGAGTTAGGGTCAAATCCTGCAACTCTTGGATAGGATGCGTAACATCTCTAGGCAAAATAGGGATCATAAAAAGGCCCACCTCTCGGGGCTGCAATAGGGACAAAAGGAGAAAAATCCACAGTGAGAACTTGGTCTGTGTCTGCCCCGTGGTAAGTGCCCAGGCAGTGTTAACTCCGTGATGGTCACTCCTCTACTGTCCACCCAAGCAGAGTCCTTCTCAAGCCCCCATTCAGACACCTGATTCAGCATCAACCTAGGCACAGCCTTGGGTGCCACCATCTTCCCTACGCCCACCTGTACCCACCCCCTACCTGCTACCATATGCAATGGGTTTTTTGGGGGTAAAGTCAGTTTCCCTGCCCTTAAGCACCAGGGCTGGAGTTTATTTTCTCCACCCTCAACTCTGGCCCTGGGCTTTGCTGTCTGGGCTTTGCTCCAAAGCAATCCGAAAGGAGCTCACAGAGAGGACCTGAAGGACAGATTCCGTCCCCAGTTCCTGTCCAGAGCCTTGGAGTCTTGTGGAACACGGGATGGGGATGTGGGTGGAGACCATAGCTGAGCCCTGAGACTTTAGGGCTGAGGATCCTTCCAGACCCCAGGCCTGCTTCCTCACTAGTCTATCGGTGGGTGACTCAATCAGCAAGTCCCAGAAGGCAGCCTCGTGCCACTTCACAGAGAGAAAGGAGCTCCCGAATTTTTACCTCCAAAACTTTTGTCTTCAGAATATTGCATGTAGGGTGGGGAGGACAGCGCCCCTGGGTGGTCCTCTTCTACTGTGATTGATTTTATCAGTCAGCATCTTGTCAGTTGTCATTGAAAGAGAACTAGTGACTAATCCCTGGCCACTGCCTGTTGGGCTTCCCTGGTGGCTCGATGGTAAAGAACCTGCCTGCCAGTGCAGGAGATGCAAGAGATGCAGGTTCGATCCCTGAGTCAAGAAGATCCCCTGGAGGAGGGCACGGCAACCCACTCCAGGAGTCTTGCCTGGAGAATCCCATGAACAGAGGAGCCTGGCGGGCTACCGTCCAGGGGCTTGCAGAGTTGGACATGACTGAGCATGAACACACGCCACTTGCTACACACCCTTGGGTCCTGTAGGCTTGCTGTACCTGATGTAAGTGAGGCTTCTGGGTCAGGAACGGTCATGGGGAAGGTGACATGAGCTGACTTTGCTACCTGAGGAGTAGTGGGTCTGGCGATCCCAAACTCAGATGCCATCAAGGTTTAGGCAGGTCACATAAATAAGTGAAACAGCCCAGTGTAAGACAATAGGGAGTGGTGTGGACTCCCAATGAGGCGCGGCTCCACCAATTCATATGAGTCAGGGCTGCCAGCACTTCTCATTGTTCAAAAGAAGCCAAAACTTGATACTCAGTTAGCCAAAAAATTCATCTGGAGTTTTCCATACAGTGTAACAGTTCACACTGGCATGCACACACTGCTGTGTTTAGAATGGATAGCCAGCAAGGACCTACTGTATAGCCCAGGGAACTCTGCTCAGTGTTATCTATCTCCCATCCACCACCCTGGATGGGAGAGGGGGTTTAGGGGAGAATGAATATATACATGTATGCCCGAGCCCCTTTGCTTCTTACTTTCAGCTATCACAGCATGGTTCATCTGCTGTACTCCAATATATAATAAAAAGTTTTTAAAACAAACAAAGTTTTTGGCCAGCCCAATGTTTTATATTTTATAATGGCTATTCCCCTGCGTTTTTACCAATGGCATTTTAATTATAAAAGACAACATTATACAAGTCCCCCTGCCCCCACCAAATACATATTTATGCCAGATACGACCTTGGGCTGGCAATTCATAAATGCTGACTTAAGTAAACTTGGAAAACAGAATAAAGGATTTTGGGGAGAGAGGATAATGTTCAAAGGCACGATCTTGTGACCCGACACGTTCCAGAAACTGCCCGTTGCTCCGTGGAGGCAGCTGGTGGGTGTGTGAGAAGGTGAAGCTGAGGACCGAGAGGGCCAGCTCGGAAAGGGTCTCCTTCGCTGTGCTAAGGATCTGTGCTGACTCATTTTGAAAGCAGTGGGACTTGATGAGGGAACCCAGAAGAGTTTCGAGGAGGAAGTGCCACGTTGCACCGTGCATTTTGGAAATCTGGGTCCCACGTGGGAGCAGTTGACAAGGAGTGCTTCTCTGCAGACAGGGAGCTAAGATAGAAGCCACGGCAGAGGACCCAAGGGAATGGAACCTGCTGTCCTCCAGTGGGAGAGTCCGAAGGCTGGGTGATCTTGAGGGGAGGCCTGGGAATAGAGGGTGGGGAGTGCCCATAGCACCCTGATTCTGCATGATTGGGTGGGTGCCATTCCCTGAGAGAACCCTGGGAGAGACAGGTTGGGGTGTGAATGCCGGTCAGGTCTGAGGTCTGTGGGGATGGTGTCTGGGCTTTTCTTTTATTCTGGTGCTTGGAGCGCACCATGCCTGAAGGTGCTTTGGGAGTTGTGGGCATGTAGATGAACGATGGAAGAAGGGGCTTCACAAGGCCTAAGCGTGGGCTCTGAGCAACTGGGATACGTAGGGGAGTGGCTGAGAAGGAAGGGCTGGGAGGAGCAGCTGAGAAAAATATCAAAAAAAACCCGAGGTGTTGACACATGATGAAGGAGGAGGGGATCTAGGACCTACGGGACACTTCTGGGTCCATTCAGGAGAAATGATACGTAGTCAACCCACCCAGGGGCCAGGCCATGCTCTGCAGGTCCCACAGGGGCTCCGTCCAGCACAGCATCGTGGCTGTTAGACAGGCCACACCCAGGCCTCAGCAACATGACTGTCAGACATGCCTCTTGTGCTGTTTAGCTGAGCACGTCTTGCTGAAGAAAAGAAAGGGCATTAATTTACTCTTGGGCAGGGCTCCCCTCTGGACGGCCTCAGAGACATCAGACAGCGCAGCAGCGGCAGCGGGAATCACGGTTCTGCATCCCGTTTTCTTCCGTCCATACGTGCATGTGTGCTAAGTCTGAACCAGGCTTCTCTGTCCATGGGATTCCCCAAGCAAGAATACTGGAGTGGGTTGCCATGCCCTCCCCAAGGAGATCTTCCTGACCCAGGGATCGAACCCTGTATCTTATGTCTCCTACATTGGCAGGGTGATTCTTTACCACTAGCGCCACCTGGGAAATCCTTTTCTTCCATCCACTGTGCTTTATTTCTCCCTAATGGACCACACTTGGTGGAAGACAACCTCCCTGAGGACAGCTGTTCCAAGGGGGTCAGTGACCTGCGGCGGTGGTTTATTCTGATTCCCAAGGCACCAGCCATCACCTTCAATAACAATATTACAACTCACGTCTGCCCGGGGCTTCTCGCTGTGATCCCACCGTAGGACCCTGCTTTGCAGAGAAGGAAGGACGTCAAGACCTCAAGAGGCCAAAGACTGCAAAGCTAGAGCCTGATGGGAGTCAGAACTCCAGCCCCCTAGTTGATAGTCCCACTGTCCCCCTTCCAGACGACAGTACATTTCCGTGAGCGATGACTGCTGGTTGGGACCAGCAGAGTGGGGAAGGGGGCACATCAAACATCTGGAAGGAAAGTGACTTTAAAGTCCTCCCCAACCTGGGGGCCCTCCAGGGATTTTCTCGGGGAAAGGCTGCAACTGTGTTAATAGGGACATGGCCTCTGAATGCTGGTCCGTCAGGAAGTGAACAAAAGAGAGGGAAGAAAGGCTGGCTTAAGGCAGAGGCCTTTCAAGTCCCAGCGAGGTGGGTTCAAGAGCGCGGCATGTGGGATGGGCGTTCTGCTTCTCTTTAAAGAGCACGGATTTGTCCACACCATGTGACATGAATGAAGTGAGAAGCTTTCAGGGCTGCCAAACCTCTCCATTAAGGTTTTGCAAGAGGCAAAGGCACCGTCAGTAGTGCACACACATGGAAGTGCGATGGCTTGACTATTTTTGTCCCTGCCAGATTCACACATTGGAATCCTAATGCCCAATGTGATGGTTATTAGGAGATGGGGCCTTTGAGGTAGTTAGGTCATAAGGGTGGAGCCCTCATGAATAAGGTTAGTGCCCTTATGGAAGAGGCTCCAAAGACCCCTCACCCCGTCTGCCTTGTGAGGATACAAGATGCCTGTGACCCAGGAGGGGGCCCTCATCTGGCCACACTGGCACCCTGGTCTCAGACCTCCAGCCTCCAGAATGCTGAGCAATCAACCGGTGTTGTTTATAAGCCTCCCAAGCTATGGCATTACGTTCTGGCTGCCCAAATGGACTAAAATACGGTTGAATGAATTTTCATATAAAACTGCTCCTAAGCATAACTCTTCATGGCTAGATCATATTTTATCCTTATTGGTGTGGTGCCAGTGGAGAATCTGACTTGAATATTTTCCCAGTTAGCTCATCACATGTCTCAAAACTACTTATTGAATAACCTTTGCATGTGTGTGTGCTAGGTTGCTTCAATTGTGCTGACTCTTTTGTGACCCCATGGACTGTAGCCCACCAGTCTCCTCTGTCCATGGGATCCTCGAGGCAAGAATACTGGAGTGGGTTGCTATGGCCTCCTCTAGGGGATCTTCCCAACCCAGGGATTGAAGCTATATCTCCTGTGGCTCCTACTTTGCAGACAGATTCTTTACCACTGAGCCACTGGGGAAGCCCTGAATAACCTTTGCTTCCTCTTAAGTCTCAAGCATCTCCCTGACTGTATATTAAATCCTTATGTGCAGTAGGCAAAGGGCAGGGTATAGGGGCCAGTGTTCTGCAGGCACATGTGGTTTGACCATATGCAACTCAAATCCCTGCTCTGCCAGTTTATTTGCTAGGGTTGACCCTGGGCAAATTGCTTAACCTTTTTGAGCCTGTGTGTTCTATTTATAAAACCAAAATATGCAAATTAACTTGCCACTAGTACAGTGCCTGGCACAGGGTGAAGCTCAAGCAAAGGAAGTTATTCATCATTTTCACTGCTCTCTTGGAATCTACATCCGCGTCCTAAGGATGGGTTTTGTTAACATGTCTGTTTGCCACTGGGATTGTCCCCTGGAACGGTGAAGCCATCGCCCTTGGGGAGTAAATTCTGGTGGAGAGGGGGCCAGGAAGCTGTTGAAAAAAAATTCAACCATATTTAGTATTTGAAAATTTTGTAAAACTAATATATTTTGAAAGAAAAATATTTTCTGTATTTTGAAAGAAAGCAATGCTGGACACAATCTTGTTGGGTGTAAATATAGAGAAAAATTGAGATTTTAATTGGGGAGGGTGCCCTCTGTCAGGGGACCAGAATCAAGGAGGAATTTTGTGTCATGATTAGTAGAACCTTAAAGTGTTTGAGAGATGATTTAAAATAATGGATTTCCAGAGCCAGAAGGAATCTGAAAGATGCCCCGAGGACTCTTAACCTTTCTCTCCACTTGGGGCCGTTTATCATGTCTCTTCCCAGTAGCTTATTTCCTCCAGGGGAAGAAGGTTTGTCCAGGCCCACTCTGTGGCCAGACCCAGGAAGCCCTGACTTTACTAATCCAGGAAAGGGGACATGCCACCATCATCAAAAGTTGGCAGAGTTCAAATAAGATGGAGACAGACTTGCTCATCACAAGTTGTTCATACAAGAGCACTTTTGATAGCATGATGGGGACATGAACCAGAATGGAATGGTAGGGGGAGATGGCAAAGCGAGGAGTCACAGATAGTGTAGAAGTCTACAAAGTGCTGGCGAGAGACAGAGAAGTAGCCGAGGGGTTTATGGAAGGAGGGTTGGGTTGTTTACTGGAGGTGAGACAAGCAAAAGTACATAAATGCGAGTGGGGATGAGCCAACCGCGTGGCGGCACGACCAGGCGCTGGTTTGAGCCAGCCTGCTGGGTTCAAACCGCGGCACCCCTGCTTGGTGGTTGTGTGGCCCCAGGCAGGATCTCCCCCCTTTCTGTGCCTCCGTTTGTTCTCATGTAGAAATGCATCATCATTTCCTCATCCTCAGGCTACTGTGAGGCTTACATGAACTAATACAAAATTTGCAGAATGGAGTCTGACATATATAAAGACCGAGATAAAGACCAGAATTATTAGGCAGCTGAAAGGAAGCTGTAAAAAGATGAGGAAGAGAGAAGAAATAGTTGATAGAGTAATAATCACGGAAGTCTGGAAGGGATGCATTTCAGAGCACAGGTGGAGGTATCGGGTTTGGGGAAGAGGACAGCTGCCTTCTCTGTTGTAACAAAGGATGGGAAGAGGCAGGTTCCTTCTATTTGTAAATATTCACAGACCTTTCATGATGTCCAGGCACTAGAGGCATAGCAGTCAATGAGACAGGCGCAGTGCTTCTGTCATGGAGCTTGCAGTCCTGTGGCAAAGGAAGACCGTGCTCATAATACGTGATATAGTGATGAAAGTGTTAGTCACTCAGTCATGTCAACTCTCTGCAGCAATATGGACTGTAGCCTGCCAGGCTCCTTTGTCCAAAGAATTCTCCAGGCAAGAATACTAGACTGGGGAGTCATTCCCTTCTCCTGGGGGATCAAACTAGGGTCTCCTGCATTGCAGGCAGATTCTTTACTGTCTGAGCCATCAAGGAAGCAGCTATAATTTTTCCAGCAGTCATTTATGGATGTGAAAGCTGGACCATAAAGAAGGCTGAGCACTGAAGAATTGATTCTTTTGAACTGTGGTGCTGGAGAAGACTCTTGAGAGTCCGTTGGACAGCAAGGAGATCAAACCAGTCAATCCTAAAGGATATCAAACCTGAATATTCACTGGAAGGACTGATGCTGAAGCTCCAATACTTCAGCCACCTGATGCAAAGAGCCAACTCATTTGAAAAGACCCTGATGCTGGGAAAGATTGAAGGCAGGAGGAGAAGCAGATGACAGAAGATGAGATGGTTGGATGGCATCATCAACTCAATGGACATGAGTTTGAGAAAACTCCGGGAGATAGTGAAGGACAGGGAGGCCTGGCGTGCTGCAGTTCATGGGGTCACAAAGAGTTGGACATGACTGAGTGACTGAACAAGTGATGTAAAGATAAAAGGAGAGGGGAGAGAGGAGGACCTCCATGGAGGAGGGGGATAGCAGATGCAGTGTTGAATGGGACGGGCAGGGAAGACCACTCTGAGAAGGTCAGATTTGATCAAGACTTGAAAAAAGAGAAAGGGAGGAGGGAGCCATGGAGTATCTGTTGGAAAAACTTTCCCCGGAGGAGAACAGCCAGTGCAGAGGCCCTGGGTCTGGAGCACCCTTGGCAGCTCTGGGTAGGTGGGTAACAGGGGTGGGAGTGAGGCTGGGGTTTCCCTTCTTCTTCCCCAAGCCATGCTACCATGGGGGCTGAACCCTTTTCTCTCCAGAGAAGGAATGGCCTTGGCTTTCTTGCCTCATTTATTCATCCAGTGGTCATCTTCAGAAGCACGTTGAATCTGCAGGAGACACATGACCTCCCCCGCTCCATGGCAATACAGAGATGAGCAGGACCTTGTCCCAGGCTTGCCCCCAGTCCAGGCAGTGAAGCCACATGCTAGGTGAAGCTGCGGTGGTAGCTGAGTGTAATGAAAACCTTGCTGTAGGTGTGACCACGATACCAGGACAGGAAAGGGACACAGACTCACTGTAGAGCAGTCTTCAGAATGGGTGGGAGGGACAAGGGACTCACAAAAGGCTCTACAGCCAAGAGTTACTTACTGGAGACCCACTAGAGAAGGAAATGGCAACCCATTCCAGTACTCTTGCCTGGAACATCCCATGGACAGAGGAGCCTGGCGGGCTACAGTTCATGGGGTCACAAAAGAGTAGGACACAACTTAGGGACTAAACAACAACAAATTACTGAAGAAATCTTCTTTAATGATAGTTTTCACCAGCTCCAACTGTATACATAGATACGTATCCAACGCAACCAACTACAGAGATACGTATCACCTCTGAGTTGTAACTGCCTTGGTTTCTAGGGTTTTGAATGATCTGGATTTGTAGTGCAGCATTCTCTTAAAAATCTTTGTATTATAAGGTCTGTCTCCTTTATAAGACGAGTGTAAATTGGAGGAGGACAATTCCCGCATGAACTGGTCATCTCAATTCCTGCATCCTTTCCTGCCTCAGTTGTTGACTCGGTTTATTCCTTAAGTGTTCTGGTCTGAGAGACAAATTCTCTGGTATCTCTTCTGGTTGTTGGTGACAGTTTCATGATGAGGAAGAGGAAAGATCAGGAGTAAGTGTTAGGGAAACGCTTGGCATCCCACTGGTTGTTTACTTTTCTGATGTTCGGATGACTAGCATAAGAGACTGGGGAAATTGGCTGGAATCAAAGCCTTCAGTTCTTGCGGATGTTTTCTGAGGTTGAGCAGAGGGGAGAGCCAAGAGTGAGCTGGTGTCTTTTTGTTCCAGCTGATGGAAGCTGATTCACAAACAAAAGTTTGCTGAAATCACATCCAGCGGATACATCAAACCATATTAAGCATGAAGGGAGAGGGGATGGCAGAAGAAGGAGCTGAGTGTTCGAGGGGAGGGCAGAAGAAGACAGAAGCCCGAGAACTTGCTGACATGACATCCCATTGGCACTTACAACACCCAGTAATGAGAGATCTCAGTCATCATGGAAACATCATTGTCGAGGATACCACTGGTCTCTTCAGAGCTCTGTGCCCAGTGGTGTTTCAGTATCTGTGAGGTCCAAGGGCTCTGGGGCAATGCTCAGACCTGCTGAACAGCAAAAGGCCTCTCAGGGACTGTTGAGTGAGACTGTTAGACCTGAGAAGCCGGGAGTGGAGTGGATGGACCTGGAGGAGGGTAACCACATTGGTGCCAGACATGGGTGGCACTGGGAATAAACCTAAATTTGGTGCAAGCATCATACTATCAGCAGTGTCATTTGCTGCCTGTAAGGCTGAAGAGGAGAAGGGGACAACAGAGGAGGAGATGGTTGGATGGCATCACCAACTCAATGGACATGAATTTGAGCAAACTCAGGGAGATAGTAAAGGACAGGGAAGCCTGGCGTGCTGCAGTCCATGGGGTCGCAAAGAGTCGGACATGACTGATCGACTGAACAACAAGGCTGAAGCTGCTGAGAGGGAGCCCCCTGTACCATCACACGGGACCCTGGCTGGCAGTCCAGAAGTGACGGGTCTGTTCCAGCTTTCACTGTGATCCACATAAGGAGCTGGCAGTGCAGGAGATTGTGGTCCCTGCTATTGGAACTGTGACTTCAGGAAAGCCTTCCTCTGGCAGTAGAAGCTTATCTCCACCAGAAGGATGTCATCAGGAGACATATGGCAAAGATGCTACGTGGAGGGGCATTTTGCTCCAAATATCCTAGAGAAGACTATTCAGGAAATCAGTCCTGAATGTTCATTGGAAGGACTGATGCTGAAGGTGAAACTCCAATACTTTGGTCACCTGATACAAAGAACTGACTCATGGAAAAGACCCTGATGGTGGGAAATATTGAAGGTGGGAGGAGAAGGAGACGACAGAGGATGAGATGGTTAGATGGCATCACCGACTCGATGGACATGTGTTTGAGTAAGCTCCAGGAGTTGGTGACAGACAGGGAAACCTGGCGTGCTGCAGTCCATGGGATTGCAAAAAGTCGGACATGACTGAGTGACTAAACTGAACTGATCCTAGAGAACAAGATAGGAAAGCATAGCTCACAGGTCAAATCTGGGCAGCTACCTATTATCATGTGCCTCTCAAGTCAAGATGACTTGACTTTTTCTAAAAACAAGCACTTATTTATTTATATATTTGGCTGTCCTGGGCCCCAGCTGTTGCATTCAGGATCCTCGATCTTCATTGCAGCGTGTGGGATCCCCAGCCGTGGGATTTTTTAGCTGTGTCCTGGGGATCTTTAGTTGCATGGGGGATTGCAACCAGGGATCAAATCCAGGCCCCCACCCCCACACTGAGAGTGCGGAGTCCCAGCCCCTGGATCACCAGGGAAGTCCCTGCATTTTCAAAAGGTTTCAAAAAGTCAAAATAAGGATAACATCAAGTTCTTTACAACGTGTCATGCGCTGTTCTACATCTCTGCATTTATTAGCTCATTTAATCTCTACAGTCACTCCATGAACAAACGTAAGCCTGGAGCAGTAGTCAAAGATCACACAGCTAATGATTAGTTCAGTTAGAATGCAGACCCTGGGAGTCTTATCTCAGAGCTTGTACCCTTAACTTGCTTCCCCTTATGACAAGTTCTCTAGCACTGTTAGGGTGGATAGACTGTAAGTTTAGGAGAGACATTCAGGAAACACAGTCTGATAAGTTCACTAGAAAGAAGCAAGGGGACAGAGTTTCTGTTGGGAGGGATGAAAAAATCCTAGAGATGGTGATAGCTGCACGATCTTAAGAACAGACTGGATTCCCCTGAACTGTACACTTAAAAAGGACAAAATGGAAATTTTGTGTTATGCACATTTTTCCACAAAAAAGCCTTTGACTGTGTGGATCACAACCAACTGTGGAAAATTCTTAAAGACATGAGAATACCAGACCACCTTACCTATCTCCAGAGAAACTATATGCAGGCCAAGAAGCAACAGTTAGACGTAGACGTGAACAAGTGGTTCAACACTGGGAAAGGAGTACATCAAGGCTGTATGTTGTCAGCCTGCTTATTTAACTTCTATGCAGAGTGCATCATGTGAAATGCCCAGACTGGATGAATCACAAGCTGGAATCAAGATTGCTGGGAGAAATATCAAGAACCTTAGATATGCAGGTGATAGCACTCTAAAGGTAGAAAAAGAGCCTCTTGATGAGGATGAAAGAGGAGAGTGAAAAAGTTGGCTTAAAGCTCAACATTCAGAAAACTAAGATCATGGCATCTGGTCCCATCACCTCATGGCAAATAGATGGGGAAAAAGTGGAAACAGTGACACTTTTATTTTCTTGGGTTCTAAAATCATTGTGGATGGTGACTGCAGCCACGAAATTAAAAGATGCTTGCTCCCTGGAAGGAAAGCTGTAACAAACCTAGGCAGCATATTAAAAAGCAGAGATATCGCTTTGCTCACAAAGGTCCGTATAGTCAAAGCTATGGCTTTTCCATTAGTCATGTACAGATATGAGAGTTGAACCATAAAGAAGGCTGAGCGCTAAAGAATTGATGCTTTGGAATTGTGGTGCTGGAGAAGACTCTTGAGACTCCCTTGGACTACAAGGAGATCAAACCAGTCAATCCTAAAGGAAATCAACCCTGAATATTCATTGAAAGGACTGATGCTGAAGCTGAAGCTCCAATACTTTTTCTACCTGACGCAAAGAGCCTACTATTTGGAAAAAGACCCAGATTCTGGGAAAGATTGAAGGCAGGAGGAGAAGGGGGTGACAGAGGATGAGATGGTTGGACATGACTGACCCTAGATCATCCTTTTCCTTGCTTTTTGCCTCGCCATGTGTCCGGGGCACCACATACTTAGGTGTCCTTGGATGGCATCACCAACTTAATGGACATGAGCTTGAGCAAACTCTAGAAGATAGTGAAAGACAGGGAAGCCTGGTGTGCTGCAGTTCATAAGGTTGCAAAGAGTCAGACATGACTTAGAGACTGAACAACCACCACAAAAAGAAAAAGCCAGTTTAAAAAGCACGCTTGGAGCCTGTTGGGAGCTCTCACTCCATGTGACTGGCGCTAAATCATCCTTTCCCTCACTCCCTCCTCACTGTGTGTCCTTGGAGGAGCAGCAGGCAGGAGCCCCAGTGGTTTCTGTGCACAGCATTCAGTATCCTTCCGAAACTGTGAGGGAGGAAGCAGTCATCTGCAAATTCATGACTTGTGCTTCAGTTTAATCTTCTATTCTCAGGACTAATCAGCTGTTTAAGTTGGGTCCAGACTCTTAATTAAAGCTGTCAGCTCTTGAAAGTTCATTTACCGAGCCTGACTCTCCAGTGAGAAACCAAGGATCTGGGAGATTCTAATACAGCAATGAGACCCCAACACACTAGAACGTGACCTCACCTACACACAGCTGGGCTTGGATGAAGAGGCTAAACAGAAACACAGTTTTCAGGTTTGCTCATTGCTTTTCACTGAAAACAAATCCAACTATGCATGGTATTCTCTTGTAACATGCTATTTTTATTTATTATCTTAGCTACTGCTTGGAAAGAGTATTTTGTTTGTGGTGGAAAGTAGACTAACTTCTCAAAATGTAGCGCTTTGGAGTAATCAACCTCCATAGTAACTATGGCTGAGAATATTGGGCAGGTCACCTGGACAGTGGTTGTTTTATTGAGTTCTTTATAGTGTGCAAAGTGCTTTCCCATATATTTTTTTCACTTGGATGATCTAAGCCTCTTTGTCTCTATGATTTCAGAAGTTGATTAATTATCTTTAGCAGATTTTTCTCACCAGATCATCTTCTTCTGTCACTCAACCAAGCAGGTCTCAGCATTCCCCTGTCACAAGGGATGCAGGCTTATTTTAATAACAATAGAGGCCAAACCTAGTTAGAAAAAAAAAATCCCTTGCCAATTCATGCAGTTCATTTTGAGCCAAACATCTGCAGCCTGAGTTTCTTTGAATGACAGTATGCCCCATTCTCTGGGTATCTGAGAGGTGGAACAGTGTCTTGCACAGGTATAAATAATATGTGGGAACACACTATGCAAGCTACTGGAAAGACTTACGAAGAAAAGTCCCAGTTGAACAAGGTACTGTGCAAGGCTAAGAAGGTGAACAAGACAGGCTCTCCCTGTTTTATTATAAGATTTATTATTATTTAATAATAATAGATAATAATATCTATTAATATATTATATATTAATACATATAACAATATCTATTATTTAGATAATATCTACAATAATAGTTTATTGTTATTTAAAATAATAATAATAGGCCAACAGATCGGGAAATGGCTGCTGTTGAAAATGGTGTTTTTTGTGCTCCCAGATCCCAAGAGAGGTGGCAGGCCACGTCATGCAGGCTGCAGGGAGTAGCCCCAGCTCCCTTAAGAGGCAGAGGAAGGGGGAGCTGTGGACAAAAGCCTTTATTGTGGTTTGCAGAGGAAGCAAGGGTGAGGCTGGGTGAGCAGCTTAGGACTGGAGTTTTTGATAACTTCAGCTGACCATGGGGCATAGGAGCTGACCCTGTGTGTCTGAGATAACTGTAATCCCTGGGTTTATTAAACCAGATAGATGCATAGAAGTCCAGTACCTAGCTCTAGGTTGATTTTGGCAGGTGGATGGTGACCCAGGGTGTAAGATCCCAAAGAGGGAGGTGATGGGGCAGGGGAGGGGTTGGGCTCCAAATTGGTTGGTTTGCATTTGAGAGATGCCCTCCCAGGCCGGTGGTTTACTATCTCTAGGAGTCTGCTAACCCTGAGAGAAGCTGCCCCTCCAAAGTCAGCAAGCCCCCAGATGTCAAAGCATTAGATAAAATAAAAGACATGGTTAGTGCACGCCACCCAGGGGCTTCCACTCTAGTGTGGCGAGCAGCCAAGGAAGCGGAAGCCCGAGCCAAATCTCAAGACCTTGGTTCCTTCAACTATAAGAGGAGGAGTTTAGACTAGATAAATGACAACATTTCTTTCATGTCCCCTATCTGTGATCCCATACAATAATTAAATATGAAAAAGGTGACAAATGCTGTAGCGGAACGCTTTGGGAGGAGAAGAGAAAGGTGGCTGAGAATTGAAAATTGGGTTTTGAGCAGAAGCACAGGTGTTGAGCTTGGAGTTTGGCATGGGGTTGGGCTTGGGAAGGTGGTGGAACGGTTGGCTGGTGAGGGAGAGCAGGGGCGGGATTCATCTCAGAGGCACCAGGTGGAAGACAAGAGTCTGAGCAGAGGTTCTCAAGTGGAGGTAATTCTGCCTCCCTGCCCCAGGGGACAACTGGAGGCATTTTTGGTTGCCACAATTTTCGGGGTGTGGGGAGGGCTGCTCCTGCCTTAAAGCAGGTAGAGGCCAGGGATTCAGCTAAACATACTACAGCGTACAGTTAGCTGCCCCGACACCCAACACCAACCCTGAAACATCAGTAGTGCTGAGGTAGGGGAAAGCCAGGATTAGAGGAAGTTTTAGTATGAAACCCCGGAGAAGGGAAAGGCTACCCACTCCAGTATTCTGGACTGGAGAATTCCAGGGACTGTATACTCCATGGGGTCACAAAGAGTCGGACACGACTGAACAACTTTCACTTACTTTCTTAGAATGAAAAAGTGCATGGTTTGTGGCCTGAGTGCTTCTCATAACCTGGCCTGGAGGCAAGAGAAGAGAAAGATGGTAGGAGGCAGTTGTATTCAGCATTGCATCCTCTCCAAACCCCTGGTTACAGTAAACCAGACAGATACCCAAATGCAGGGTTCCCCTCACCTGGAGCCCTCTCATATTCCAAAAAGGACGCTGGAGAGAGTTTGTTGAGCTTTGTTGTTTGTATAAGCAGAATTTTAAATTTTTATGAAGTCAAATCTGTCTGCATTCCCTCTTAGGGTTTCTTCTTACACTTCTGAATTTTAGAAGTCCTTCACATTCGCTCCTCATACCTCATCAAGATTTGATAAATATTCTCTTCCATCTTCATACCAATTTCATATGGATCGCCTTCTTTAAATATTTAACTCTTTAATTCAGTCTTTTCCAGAGGTGCTACAAGAGTTCTTGGTGATAATGTAAGATGATTCTAGGAATTCCATTGATAAATATTTTTGGGGGTAATGGTTTTGTGTTCTTTTCAAATGAGTATATATTCATGATATGAAACCCATATTTTAACCTGGGGCGTTGCTTAGGTTAAGAAGTTTTAAAAAGATGAGTCAATTTGAAAACTTGAGTATATAGTAGAATTGGTGATAAAATATGGCAAACTGCTGATAGGAATAGGAGCATTATTACAGTCTGAGAAACACTAGTTAAATCCACT
Organism: Bos indicus x Bos taurus; assembly: GCF_003369695.1. Lineage (NCBI taxonomy): Eukaryota > Metazoa > Chordata > Mammalia > Artiodactyla > Bovidae > Bos > Bos indicus x Bos taurus. Next base: position 14,635,660 of record NC_040096.1, on the reverse strand, counting down.
TGAAATTTCTAAATCAGGGAACACTTAACCTGATTTCCCTCCAACTCAACTCCAGATTATTAATCAACTACTTCAGACCATTTATCGAATTTCTCATTGATAATAATTTTTAAAAAATAATACATCAGTTCTAGACAATCTTTTCGTTCCATTAACCTTTCATTAATCTTGAGCTATGACCACACTTTTAATTACTATACTTGACTTAACATTTGGCCCAGTGACCCTTCCCTCCCGACAAGGAGTGCTGATTTTGAAAACGGGGGTCAGGGTCAGGGCATGGTGAAAGGTCAATGACTTGTAGACAGCAGCATGCCCAGGAGAGCCCCTGGGCTCTGACCTAAGTATAATAGATTATGATTGCAGGCTGGAGCTGGCCAGGTAGTCCTAGACCCTTGAATTAGAAGTGCGAGTGCTCTGCCATCCCAAGGGAAAATGAAGAGAGACAAGAAAGAGATATTATGCATTGATTGCAACGTGAGGAACCAATGATACTCTGTGCAATTAAAAACTAGACTGAGTGTGGTGAAATCTGAGACCTGAAGGGAGGCCTGGAACGAGGCACTGGGTGAGTCATAGCACCCTTCCTGCTGCTGCTCATCTGGCTATGAGGCAGAATGATTCTTATTGCAAACAGTGTCGAAAAGACATTTCAATCTATCAGGAAAACATAAACACACAAGCACGCACATATACACACACACACACACACAATGTTATATCTACAAGTATGTGAATCCTAAAGAAATTTAGGATTTCCCGTTTCAAACTTAAAACCAGCGAGGAAATAGGCATTGGCTTCCCCCACAGAGTTCCTGTTAAATCAGTGTTCTTTAAATACACAATGATTTTGCAGTGATTTTAATTGTTTCTTTGAAGTATACCAGCACCTTGGCTGAAGGTCTAGATGGAACTTTTAAAAAATGAGAAAAGTATGAAAAACATCTCCTTAAACCACATATCCTACAAATCAGTGGGGGAAATTATTTAACCATTAGTCTTGATCTTGGGTGGCCTTGCCCTGCAACGGCCTGGGTTCCCAGCCAGAGACTGAGGCCAGGTCATGGTGGTGAAGGAAATGGCAACCCACTCCAGTAATCTTGCCTGGAGAATTCCATGGACAGAGGAGCCTGGCAGGCTACAGTCCATGGGGTTGCAAAGAGTCAGGCATGACTGAGCAACTCTCACTCACTCACTCACAGTGCTGAAAGCACCAGATCCTAGCCACTAGACCAGTGGTCAGTGACCAGGGCCCCGGCCTTCAGCTTTGCAGAAAAGAACTCCCACAAAGACAAAAATAGTGGAGCAAGTCAAGTATTATATTAAGAAGACAAAGAATTACGGTACATGTGGATAGACACATGGGTGGACTCGGGGAGAAATAGAGTTGCTGAGTCACACCCTCGTGGCAATTTGAATTACTTCTATGGGACATTTCTTCTGGGTTTCCTTTGGCCAGTCATTATGATTTGCCTGGTTCACAGTCTCTATCTGATACACCTCAGGATTCTCCCATGTGTGAACATGCATCTCTTAGCCAGGATGGATTCTACCAAAAGGGCGTCTGGGTAGAACCTCCCTTAACACGACTCCCCTTTGGCCTCCAAGGAGCCTTTTCTGTGCGTGTGTGGTCAGGAAGGTCTCCTGACTTCAGGAATGAAACTTGTGGTCTGAGCAGGGCCCAGGCTCCTCTCTTAATTGTCCTGCTACTCTCATCTTGGAGTTTCAGTCAAGAGGGAATGAATCCCATAGCTTTGTCCTGGGTAGGGGAGGTCCATCTGCCTCCTGCCTCAATCTCACATACAACTTTTAAAAACACACACAGAGCACAAAGTGGGCTGAATACCAAGGCAGAGATTTATCTCTCCCCTGACCCAGTGCAACTGGCAAAGGAGGGTGAAACTTCATGGCCCTATAGCCCCCACCCAGAGCAGAATGTGACAGAACTGAAGAGTCGGTGGGACTGGAAAGGGCCTTAGAGTGCTTTGACGCCCACAGCTTATCCTCCAGAGGAAGAAGCAGAGGACACTAATACTTACCCATCTCCTGCTCCCCACAGAGTGACACTGCTATTATTTTTCCTGCCACCAAAAAGCAAATCATTTTCACATTTGGTTGGAGGCACTGGTGGCGTCAGTCTCGCTGCCTCTGTTGAACTTCTGAGATCTTAACTTTGGACACAATGTGGTGGACAACATCTCACCACAAGTTGTTGTTGCTGTTCAGTCACATTATCCAGGCGTGTCCGACTCTTTGTGACCCCATGGACTGCAGCACACCAGGCTTCCCTGTCCATCACCAACTCCCGGAGCTTGCTCAGACTCATGTCCATTGAGTCGGTGATGCCATCCAACCATCTCCTCCTCTGTCGTCCCCTTCTCCTCCGCCTTCAATCTTTCCCAACATCAGGGTCTTTTCCAATGAGTCGGCTCTTTGCATCAGGTGGCCAAAGTGTTGGAGCTTGAGCTTCAGCATCAGTCCTTCCAGTGAATATTCAGGGCATAATTCCTTTAGAATGGACTGGTTTGATCTCCTTGCTGTCCAAGGGACTCTCAAGAGTCTTCTCCAACACCACAGCTCAAAAGCATCATTTCTTTGGCACTCAGCCTTCTTCATGATCCAATTCTCACATCTACACATGACTGCTGGAAAAATCATAGCCTTGACTATACAAACCTTTGTAGGCAAACTGATGTCTCTGCTTTTTAATACACTGTACAGGTTTTGTCATATCTTTTCCTCCAAGGAGCAAGAGTCTTTTAATTTCTTGGCTGAAGTCACTGTCCGCAGTGACTTTCGAGCCCAAGAAAACAATCTGCCACTATTTACACTTTTCCCCCATCTGTTTGCCATGAAGTGATGGGACTGGATGCCACGATCTTTGTTTTTTGAAAGTTGATTTTTAGGCCAACCTTTCCACTCTCCTCTTTCACTTTCATCAAGGTAAGTGAAAGCAAAAGACGAAGGGCAGATGCTGAGTCAGGCTAGAGTTAAGGCTGAGTCATGCTACAGCAGGGGCTGAGTCGTGCTAAAGCATGCTAGCCTATGGGGTTAACCAGAGGGGATGAATCCCAGAGGAGTCTGTCTCGAAGTCAGGTGAAATTCTCAAGTGGAAACCTAGGTGGGAATTGAAACAGTGCTCAAGTGGGAGGCAGGAAAGGACCTGAGGTCAGCTTCCCCCTCAAAGGCTTGGATTTGTGGCTAGATCAGGATGCTGTCCATTCTGGAGAAGCCCCGGCGAGAATGCATCCTCCCTTTGTACTTCTTCAAGGTGGGCTGCAGGAGCTCTCGGCAACTGAAGAGGGCTTTGCAAAAAAGAGCTGGATTTATAAATAATGCATTTCCTTTGTCTTGCAGGAATTCTGGAGGCAGAGGTACAATCAGATCAGCTGTGAACAGCTTACATAGCAAATCTAATAGGTTTGTAAATTAGATTTTGTGTTCATTTGTTTTTGCTGTAAGGCAGCTATTAATCTGCTTCTCCTCTTTGCTGGATGGTGCCTTTCTTACTTAGCAAATAGATCTGTTTCGTTTCACTTTGGCTTTGCATTTCTCTAATCAGTGTGTGTAGGGGGGTGGCGGGGAGCTGTTGATAGAAGAGCCCAGGAAATGGCCCCAGTCTAGAGCCTGCAGAGATGGAAAATTCAGATGGGTAAGAGTCTTTCTGAAAAGGAGCCCACCCGCTTGGAGGCACTTGAGCCACCAATGAGCTTATTCATAACTTGAATTTTTGCCAAATAATGGAGACTCTGAAAGGAATCAGGATTTCCACCCCATTTCATGGGGAGAGATTAAGATGGAAAATAGAGCACTCAGAAACTTTGTTGAGACCTCTTACAAATATTTAGGAAGTCATCTCAGAACTGTTAACCTTGATTATTGAAAGTGAAGTGAAAGTCACTCAGTCATGTCCCACTGTTTGTGACCCCACGGACTATTCAGTCCATGGAATTCTCCAGGTCAGAGTACTGGAGTGGGTAGCCTTTCCCTTCTTCAGGGGATCTTCCCAACCCAGGGATTGAACCCAGGTTTCCTGCATTGCAAGCAGATGAGCCACAAGGGAAGCCCATGATTATTGAAGGTGCACTCTAAATCTAAAAGAGTGTTTCCCCAAATGACAGTCTTTGGCCAGAGGACAGCTTAATGCTGGAGAGTGAGAAAATGCTTTACAAGCCAACAGACCCAGGCTTGCCACTGGCTATGGTTGGACCATGCCTAGACCCGATTCAGAGAATATCTTCCTCTTCCACACCCTCTTTCTGTAAATGGGAAAACTGAGGCTCAGAGTGATAAAGTAATTTGCCTGTAGTCTCATAGCTTGTGAAATCTTTCCACTACACCCTCTGCCTCTGTTTATGAAAACAGCAAAAATTGCAAAGGGTCAGGTCTTCTGTTTGCTTTGATAGCTCCCTTTAGGCCTGTCAGCTGGAGGAATACTCAAAACCCTCGAATTTTATGTTCTCTGCCAAAGTTGCATGTATTTTAATCTCTGACAAGTAGTATCAGCCAGAGGAGTCAGAAGTTTTGGGAATGGAGGTATGTGGGGAGAAAGCGAGTCCCCCAAATAAATTTCTTCTCTACCTACAAAAAGCAAAATAGAGCCCTGGGTTTAGACCTGTTAAAAGGATTTCATCTCTTTTAGCATGGCTGTTCCAAGGTAAATGCAGAGGACATAGATGTTTGGTTTGAATCCTTTCAAGCTCCAGAATTTGGCATCACAAATCCACTTGTCATTCTAACTGAATGTGCTGTCAGGACACACAAAAGGAACTTGCAATGTGACCCACATGCATCACCGTGGTTCCCGCGCTGCCTTTAGAGATGTAATTGTAACCTGGTTTCTTAGAAACCCACTAGCATAGATTTCCAGCAGCTGAATTCAAGCAGGTCCTGTAATGCCTGAGTCAGGTGGGAAGATGGTGGTATGCACCCAGAATTATGTTTGAGTGGCCTCAGGCACTCAGAGCCAGCCAGCAACTTCATCCATCCAGGCTCCCCTAGAGTCAAATTCAAATTCAGCAACCACTTATTTATTGAGCATCTGCTATGTTAGACCATTGGGGAATGCAGAAACGAGTGAGGAAGGTCCCCTGCCGCCAGTCTAGTGGGGGAGAGAAACAGAACACGAATAACTCTGGAACAAGGCGGGTGTTTGAAGAGGCATCTTACAAACGAGGGATAATGAGATAAGGCTACATCCCATTGCCCCAGTACGAGTTTTTGTTTTCCTCTTTATTAAGTTTGCAAACCGTCTTATGATACGAGGTTGTTAATGCAAGTGCTCTGCAGAGTTTTGCAAAAGTGGCTTGAAGAAGGATTACTGTTCCGACAGTGACTGCTAAGTTTCACTCAGAGGAAACGTTGTGGGTGGGAGAGGGAGAAAGATAGTTTATTACCCCCTTTCCTGTCTCGCAGAATATATGTAGGTTATACCTGAGGGAGAGAGTTGGTGCATTCTAAAAGATAAATAGACTTCCTTCCCTTCCCAGGTAATAACTGCAATTTTGCTCCTCCGAAGAAGTTTACATTCAAGCTCGTGCAAAAACAAAACGATTAGGCTTGTCATTGGCTTGCTAACAGATCATGTCTCCCCTCTTCCCCTTTTTTTCTCCCCCCAACTTCCAGAGCTGAAGTTGTGATAAATGGCTCCTCGTCGCCAGCTGTTGTTGACAGAAGTAATGAAAGCATTAAGCACAACATCCAGCCAGCCTCGGCCAAATGGAGACACAACCAGACGCTCTCTCTGAGGATCAGGTAGTGGTAATTACCTCTAGGACAAGAGACAGACTTGGCCTTCTTCGGCACAAGCCAGCAAATTGCCACTCTCCATCACCTAAGCAAGTCAGAATAGAAATAAAATGTTTACCTCCAGCCTAGGCAGGTTTCATCTCTAAGCGATCAATTGGAAATAAAAACCCGAGACAAGCCCAGCAGCCTAACATGTGTGTGCAGCGACTGGAGTGGGGAGGGGGCAGGAGCAGCCAGCTGAGGTCCTGGGTTTGGAAGGAGCGAGGCTCTGGGTCAGCAGCAGAGAAAGCCTGGCGGGGGTAGGGGGGTGGGCACAGAGATCACAGATGGCTTCCTTCCGGAGGAGCCTGAAGCAGCAGTCCTTGCTGCTTCCATCATCCATCCCCAGCTTTCAGCGGCGAGGGTCCTCCCGTTTGCCTCTGGAGAGTTGTCCCCTCCATGGTCCTTGGGTCAGCAAGGACATGACATGATGTAAATAAAATGACATGAAAATAAAAAGTCACATCCCAGCAGCAGGTGACCCAGGAGCTGACGGGACACCTAACCACAAAGGGAGGGTCTGTTTAACCAAAGAGCAGATCTTGTCTTGATCTTAAAAAAAAAAAAATTGATTCATTGATTTATTTTTGGCTGTGCTGGGTCTTCGTCGCTGCGCAGACTTTTCTCCGGTTGCAGTGCATGGGCTTCTCGTTGCGGTGGATTCTCCTGTTGCAGAGCACAGGCTCTAGGGCACGTGGGCTCGGTAGTCGCCGTGTGTGGGCTCGGTAGTCGCCGTGTGTGGGCTCGGTAGTCGCCGTGTGTGGGCTCAGTAGTCGTGGTGCAGGCTCAGCTGCCCCTTGGCATGAGGAGTCGTCCCAGATCTGGGATCAAACCCATGTCTCCTGTGGATTCACCACCACTGGGCCCCCAGGGAAGCCCCTCTTGTCCTGATGTTTACGGAGCGATGTTTCCAGAGCGGTGTGGTCACTGTTGGGCGGTGGGAATGGGGAGCTATGGGGGAGGGATTCCAAGGTCAGCACAGTGGCCACTTGGCCTTGACAGAGCCGCGGTACACCCGGCACAGACTGGTCAGTGTAGCCCAACCATTGCCCTGCAGATGTTGTGCTGGGAGCTGATGTGAATCAGACATGCTCGCAGGAGACGCAAGTGTCACAGAGCTAGAGCATGGCAGTGAGATGCTGGCAATGGGCAGCGTTACCTCATAGAAATAGGTAGGGAAAGCTCCTACTGAGCTGAGCGCTTCATTTTGTAAGGGGACTAAGAGGGCCGGCCAGGAGAGACCTTGCCAGGAGCAGTGGGTTTTGAGGGATACTTAGGAGTTTGCCAGGCATGCCACGCTGCTGCCTGAAGTCTGGTGTCTGTGCTCAGCGTTGCTGGAGCACCCCTTGGGACGAAGGGAGGAGGGGATGCTGGTGTGGTAGCCAGGACCAGGCGGGAAAGCTCTGACATCACAGGGAGAAGGCTGAGAACAGGGGGCAGGGGCCCGGTGATCAGCCTTGACCTTAGCCACCGGAAGGGCCACCACGAAAAGTGGGGAGCTGCCCCCTTCAGGTGCCCCCACCCCCTGGTTCTTGAAGCTTGGCTTTGGGACCTGAGGAGGTGTGGGGAGTAGGGAGGATTAGCTGGAAGGGCTGGCAGCTGAGAAAGTGCCTGAAGGAGTGGACCCCTGTCACCTCCCTTCTGCCTCCCTCATTCAGGGTCTCTTCTGAGGTCCCCGTGATGGGGGGCCCAGCCTTCATCTTACACCCCAGCAGCTGCCAGCCTGCCCTTACTGACCCCTGGTCAGCGGCCCTGGGGAGCACTAGGCCTGAGCCTGCTGTAACAAATTTCCACCAACTTGATGGCTTCAGACAAGAGAAAATGCATTCTCTTACTGTTCTGGGGGCCAGAATTCTGAGCGTGGCCTCTGAAGGCTCCAGGGGAGACTCTGTCTTCACCCCTTCCAGCTTCTGCTGACTCCAGGCGCTCCCCATCATGTGGCCGAGCCGCTCGTCTCTGCCCCGTCTTCGCAGAGCCTTTCCCTCTGTGTCCGTGCGTCCCCTCTCCTGTCTCTGATAAGGGCACTCGTCATTGGATTTAGGCCCAGCGGGGTAATCAAGATGACCTCGAGATCCTTAATTTAATTACATTTGCAAAGATGCTGTTTCCAAACATACCACCTCGCAGTTCCCAAGGGTTAGAAAAGTGAAAGTGAAGTGCAAGTCGCTCAGTCGTGTCCGACTCTTTGTGGCCCCATGGACTATACAGTCCATAGAATTCTTTAGACCAGAACACTGGAGTGGGTAGCCTTTCCCTTCTCCAGGCAATCTTCCCAACCCAGGGATTGAACCCAGGTCTCCTACATTGCAGGCGGATTTTTTTTGCCAGCTGAGCCACAAGGGAAGACCAAGAACACTGGAGTGGGTAGCCTAGCCCTTCTCCAGCAGATCTTTCCCACCTAGGAATCAAACCAGGGTCTCCTACATTGCAGCCAGATTCTTTACCAGCTGAGCTAGTTAGGAGGTGGATATACATTTGGTCTGGGCTGTGCTGTGCTTAGTCATTCAGTTGTGTTTGACTCTTTGCTGCCCCATGGACTGTAGCCTGCCAGGCTCCTCTGTCCATGGGGATTTTCCAGGCAAGAATACTGCAGTGAGTTGCCATTTCCTTCTTCATGGGATCTTCCCAACCCAGATATTGAACCCAGGCCTCGTGCATTGCAGGCGGATTTTTTGCCAGCTAAGCCACAAGGGAAGTCCAAGAATACTGGAGTGGGTAGCCTAGCCCTTCTCCAGCGGAACTTCCCAACCCAGGAATCAAACCAGGGTCTCCTGCACTGCAGGTGGATTCTTTACCAGCTGAACTACCAGGGAAGCCCCATATATTTTGGGGAGCCCCTATTCACCCCAGGCTTCCCTGGTGGCTCAGATGATAAAGAATCTGCCTGCAGTTGAGGAGACCTGAATTCCAGTCCTGGGTGGGGAAGATCCCCTGGAGAAGGGAATGGCAATCCATTCCAGTATCCTTGCCTGGAAAATCTCATGGACAGGAGCCTGGTGAGCTACAGTCCATGAGGTCTCAGAGTCAGACATGACTGAGCAACTCTTTCACTTTCATTCACCGCAGGGTGGCTCAGTGGTAAAGAAACTGCCTGCCAATGCAGGAGATGCAGGTTTGGTTCCTGGGTTGGAAAGATCCCCTGGAGAAGGAAATGGCAACCCACTCCAGTATTCTTGCCTGGCAAATCCCACGGACCTGACAGGCTCCAGTCCACGGGGTCTCAAGAGTCGGGCACGACCGAGTGGCTGAGCACACATGCGTACCACCTGTGAATGAAAACTTTCTGCCAGAACAAGCCCACCTGTGATCTCCACTTGCCCTTTCTCCCACCACCGGGGAGAGAAAAGGATATCCCCACCCCTTTGGAGAAGAACAGACTGTGGCCTTCGTGGGGAGCCTGCAAGCACACAGCCACCTCGGCAGGAACAACGTGCCTTCACCCAGCGGGGAAAAGGATCTCCTTCATCTTCCTTCAATTAGTCACCAACATTATTCATAATAAAGATTCTGTGAGTGATTTGGAATGCTGTTTAATAATTGGTAGTAATTTCTCATAATTAGTTAGAAATTAATTCAGGCACAGAGGAGTTTCTCTATGGGCTTTCTGGGGGCTCTTTGCTTTTAAATACTCTGGGGTAAGCAATTGCAAAGGTTTCAGCGATTTCCAAGCCATATTAGTTTGTCAATTGCGTCATCTTTGGTAAAGGTTCAGTAAATAAAAACAATGCCTCTGTTTTCCATTAGGAGATAGAAATTATTCATCAAGGGTGGTTTCCTATGCATGAAAACGCAAGATTCAGGTCATTAATAAGGCAAAACCAGTGGAAATAGAGCGTCATGCCCTGTCAAGCATTCTAGCCACCCTTGGGCAATGCCAAAGGCTCCCAAACCTGGACCCACCTGAGTCCCCTGTGGAGCCTGTCAAAGCGGGCTGAGACCCGGGTCATGCTGAGAATCAGGATTTCTCAGGCATCAACCTGGACCTTCTGAATTGTTTATGGTTCCTCAAGTGATTGAATGTGCACCCCACCGGGATACATCACAGGTTGTGACCATCTCAGAGCACACAGACTGTCAGGGATCAGTGTTACCGTCTGTTCAATGGGGCAGCAACCTTGCAAATCCTTACATTTGCAAAATGTGTGATGGTCCTGTCCCTCTGGAGCTTGGTGGAAAAGAACAGTCTCATCCTATCCGTTCTATATGGGGGCTTGCTTGCTACAGGAAGTGAAGTTAATTCCAGCTGATCTGAGTACCAGATTTCCTTCTCCTGATGACTTGAATCATTTCTTAAAATCTTTGGGGCAGTGTGTGTGTGTGTGTGTTAGTCACTCAGTCATGTCTGACTCTTTGCAACCCCATGGACTGTATAGCCTGCCAGGCTCCTCTGTCCATGGGATTCTCCAGGCAAGAATACTGGAAAGGGAAGCCATTCCCTTCTCCAGGGGATATTCCTGACCCAGGGATTGAACCCAGATCTCCTGTACTGCAGGCAGACTCTTTACCATCTGAACCTCCAGGGAAGCCCTTGGGACATATACAGTTCTTACAACAAAACCTCCAGTTAGGATCCCCAGCTTCTTGGGATAAAATTCCCCAGGGGATTCTGAAAGGATTCTGGTCCCTTTTCTGACCACATCCCATCCCATTTATGTGCTTTGCTAGATAATTCTGGAACTTTCCCCCTAGAACTCACCCTGGAGCCAAGAGAGATGTCCTTTTGTTTTGTCCTCAACACAAAGCAGTGCTGCTCTATGGGACCAGACCTCTCTGGGCTTTGCAAATCACAATTGACAAACTCCAAGCTAGATAGCGGTGAGGAGGGCCATAAACCACACAACCCAGAAAGGACCAGCGCACAGACTTCAGGCCGTGTTCTCGGGCCCACCAAGGGGGAGTATTGACACACCCCCACTGTGGCCAGACAAGGCTGCCAGGGAGGAAAATGGGCTCTGAGGAAGAAGGGACAAGGGTCATCTCAGTTTCCTGTTCCTAATTCAGGACTGCTTGTCAGATGGTGACCCTGAATCCCGCTCAGAGAAGGGGGTTTGACATAGGATGACTACAGTCTGGGTTTGCCCAAGATTCAGGGACACAGTTTGCCCCTGGGGCACAGAGCTTTCAGTCTAAGACCGTGCTTTCCTAGGCAAACCAGTTCAATGGGTCACCCTTCCTTCCAGGTCCCTCCGTGATGAACTAGCATTGAGTCCTAAGGACGTCATTTCCCAGGGCAGGTGTCTTGTCTCTTAGAAACGGGGTGTGAGCACAGCCACCAGATTGGCCTCAGGACCATTTTGCCAGTCTGCCTGGAACCCGTTCTCAGAGGGCATCTGACCTCTCACTTCACCTGGGTTCGGGTCTGCGGCAGCTCTGCAGGGTGACCGAGGACAGGAAAAGCCAGGCGGGCAAAAGGCAGCTGGCAACAGCAGACTTTTTTCTCATGTGTGTTTGGCTTTTGCAGGAAGCAAATCTTAAAGTTCTTGGATGCTGAAAAGGACATTTCTGTCCTCAAGGGGACCCTGAAACCCGGAGACATTATTCATTACATCTTCGACCGAGACAGCACAATGAACGTGTCCCAGAACCTCTATGAGCTTCTCCCCAGAACGTCTCCACTGAAAAACAAACACTTCGGGACGTGTGCCATCGTGGGCAACTCCGGGGTCTTGCTGAACAGCGGCTGCGGGCAGGAGATTGACACCCACAGCTTTGTCATCAGGTAACCGCAATAGGTACTCTGGACCCAGAGTGGCAGGCATTGCCAGTTATCCCAAGAGGCTGAAACAAGGCTGGTTGGCTTAGATCCTTGTGCATTAGAATTGCTCGGGTAGCCTTGAAAAATCCCAAAGTCCAGGCTGTGCCCCAGACCATTTAAATCCATCTGAAGGATCAGAGCCCAGGGAGCCTGAGGGCTTCTGACGAACAACCAAGAATGAGTATCACTGATCTAGAACAGAAGCAGGCAGACTCTGTCCCACGGCCTGTTGTTATCAATAAAGTTTTATTGAAACAACAGCCAAGCTCATTCACTCTCGTATCCTCAATGGCTGCTTTCTCGTGGCAGTGGAGTAGTTGGGCAGAGTTGAAGAATCAAAACAGAGAGAGCATACAGCCCACAAGCCTAAAATAATATCTGGCCTTTTACAGAAAAATTTGCTGACCCCTGGATAGAGCCCAGTACAAAATGTTGGTAAAAAAAAAATGGTCTCTTGGCCAGTTTTTGGTCCAAGTTTATAAAACTCTTTTAAGGTGTATTCTACTAGTATCTTTATTACCCTTTAGACAAAACCTGGGGAGTGAGGGGGCAACAGAGAAACTTGGGTTTGTACTTGACCGTTATTCTCTCCAAAGTCTCAGCTCTCACTTTCCAGTCACCTGGGGACACACTGGCGCGACATCTGACCCCCCCCAACCCAGACAGAAACAAGGCCTCCCTGTCCCCTGTTCAAAAGTAGGGCACACAGAGCCTCGAATTTCATCCCAAACACACCCCGGCCCTGGCGGAACCGCGTCTCACGTTTCTACTGGGACCGTCTTGATGCAGAGAGAGCCTTGTCCTCGGCTTTGGGAAGTGGCCTTATCACAGAGCTCCCTGGACCTCAGGACGTGGGACTAGATGGTGTACTGACTCCTGTGTCCGCTGTGATGGACGAGCCTCCACAGCCCAGCAACCACCCGTGTTTTAATTTGCTGTCCTTTGCCTGGTTCTGTCTGTGCCTGGCGTCCCCAGTGGCCCAGTCTCTTTTTTTCAAAGCCCTTGAGTCTAAAGATTGGAGACGGAGGGGAGAAGGGGAGGGAAGTAGCAGGTTTGTCTGATTAGAAGCCAGAGAAGAGGTGAGAGTAGGTGAAAATATTAGTCACTCAGTTGTGTCCGACTCTTTTTGAGCCCACCAGGCTCCTCTGTCCATGGGATTCTCCAGGCAAGAATACTGGAGTGGGTTGCCATGCCCTCCTCCAGGGGATCTTCCTGACCCAGGGATCAAACCTGGGTCTCCTGCATTGCAGGCAGAGTGTTTACCACCTGAGCCACCAGGGAAGGCCTCGGTAGGAAGAAAATTAAAAATGCAGGGGGTCCAGTCACCTCCTGGGGACCAGGACAGAGGTGACCTGATTTTCATGGTGATCTTTCTTTGCTCCACCCAGCCTGACCCCAAGATTTTCAGAGGCCACGGCAGGTTCTAGTCAACATTTTGTTTGTTTGTTTTGGACACTTGCCCAGAGAGATGAGCAGCGTGGCATCTGGAGTCTGGTCTTGGCTCTGCTACCCGTTGTCACTTGACTCAGAGTGTGTCACTCCCCTTTCTGGGCCTCAGTTTCATCATCTGTAAAATGGGTATTTGGGCTGGTGGTCTCTGAACTTCAACGAGCATATGAACCATCTGAGTTTATCAAGAGGCAGGGTCATCAGGGCTGGGATGAGGCCTGACTAATGCCCTTGTGCCGATGCGTGGACCACACTTGGAGAGGCTTGGCCACAGCCTGCTTTGCCTGTCCTGGGACCCACATCCACAGAGGTCTACACACACTTAGAAAAGAGGGAGCCACTTGGAGTAACATGTGGCTGTCCTTTGACCTTGACTCCTTGGCTCTTGCAGATCTGCGTGTCTGTGGGGCAGACTTGTGAGATCTTTAGGGACAAAAGGCAGATGGCCCAGCTGTGTACACACCCCCATTTGATGCCAGATGCCAGCACCCCTGACACACAGGCCCTTTGCCATCTCACCCTGCTTGCCTCTCCAGCCTCATCCCCACTGCACAATATGCCCCTCTCAGACCAGATCACCAGCCTTCCCCTACGTACCAGCACGGGTCCACACCTCTATGCTCCGGGAATACATTCACTGGGGCTAAACTGCCGCAGTGTGATGTTTTCTAAGCTGCCCGGTTACAAGACTCAGCTGAAAAGCTTGTAAAAATAGCTATCAATTCCTCAACTCGCCTGCTGAATCCAGATCTCCAGGTGAGGGACCTGGGGAGTCTGTATTTTTAACCAGTGCCTGAGGTGATTCTCCAGCTCTTGCAAGCTGGAGAAACACTCTCCTGAGGAGCCTCATCCACAAACAGCCTTCTGCTCTTCCATCCTCCTAGACTTCCCGCCATGGTTACCCCCTCCGGAAGACCACCTGAAGCGCCTCCTCCCTGGGAGGATGCTGGTAACTGAACATGTACTGAGCTCTCCCTGTGATCCAGCAGCTTTCTAAGTACCGCGGGTGTCTGGGGACTGCTTCCATCCCTGGGAGGGGGCCCTGCTGTGACCTCCATCACAGAAGCTGTTGTGGCTGTTCCTTAGCCAGCGGGGGAGCTCTCAGAACGCACAGAGAGGCTGAGCAGGTTACCTGGAGTCACACAGGTAGAACATATTCAGTCGCTTCAGTCGTATCTGACTCTGGGTGACTTTGTGGATCATAGCCCGCCCGGCTCCTCCATCCAATGGATTCTCCAGGCAAAAATACTGGAGTGGGTTGTCGTTTCCTCCTGCAGGGGATCTTCCCGACCCGGGGACTGAACCTGCATCTCTTGTGTCTCCTGCATTGGCAGGAAGGTTCTTTACCACTAGCACCACCTGGGGAGCCCAGGTAGAAAGTATCAGAGCTGAATTCTGAACCCAGGAGTGTGTCTTTGGAGTCCACGCGCTGTCACCTGATGTGACCTGGTCACACTTGGCTGTAACATGGTCACCATGTGGGCTGAGGGCTCTTCTCCAAGATCCTGAGCACCAGAAGGCAGGCACCTTACCACTCCTGGGCCCAGCAAGTTTCTATGAATGTGCTAGAGAGAGAGAGTGCTCAGTCATGTCTGATTCTTTGTGACCCCATGGACTGTGGCCTACCAGGCAAGAATACTGGAGTGGGTTGCCATTTCCTCCTCCAGGGAGGAAATGTTTGATCCCGAACCAGGGATCAAACTCGCATCTCCTGCGTCTCCTGCATTGGCAGGAGGACTCTTCCACTGCTGAGCCACGTGGGAAGCCCACGAATATGCTGCTACTGCTGCTGCTAAGTCACTTCAGTCGTGTCCGACTCTGTGTGACCCCATAGACGGCAGGCCACCAGGCTCCCCCGTCCCTGGGATTTTCCAGGCAAGAACACTGGAGTGGGTTGCCATTCCCTTCTCCAATGCATGAAAGTGAAAAGTGAAAGTGAAATCTCTCAGTTGTGTCTGACTCTTCGCGACCCCACAGACTGCAGCCCACAAGGCTCTTCTGTCCATGGGATTTTCCAGGCAAGAGTACTGGAGTGGGGTGACATTGCCTTCTCCACGAATATGCTAAGGACCCGATAAATATACATAGCAGGAGAAGAAGGAACAGGGATGCCAGAGGGACCAGAAAGTGCAGGAAGATGCCCTGGGTCTTTGTTTGGGGATGAGGAGGAAGCAAAGAGAGTAAAGGATGGATACAGTTAAGGATACGCAGTGGTGCCTCAGCTTTCCCTGAAGGATCATACATTGCTGCCTTTTTCTCCGGCAGGTGCAACCTGGCGCCGGTGCAGGAGTATGCCCGGGATGTGGGGCTTAAGACTGACCTGGTGACCATGAACCCCTCTGTCGTCCAGCGGGCCTTCGAAGACTTGGTCAATGCCACGTGGCGGGAGAAGCTGCTGCAGCGGCTGCACAGCCTCAACGGCAGCATCCTGTGGATTCCCGCCTTCATGGCCAGGGGCGGCAAGCAGCGGGTCGAGTGGGTCAACGAGCTCATCTTGAAGCACCATGTCAACGTGCGTACCGCCTACCCTTCTCTGCGCCTGCTGCACGCCGTCCGCGGGTGAGCGGCCCGGGGTGCGGGAGGGGCGGGGGGGCGTACTCCTTTCCCAGCTGCGTCTGCAGCCCCCACTCACTGGTTGTCTAATTCTGCAAGTCGCCTGGCCTCTCTGAGCCTCGTGTCCTGGAGAAGTGGGTCGGCAGATGGGCAGCATGTGGCATGCCGGTGTTGACCGAAAGGTATTGCTTGCCCAGAGAGCCGCGTGGAGAATGATCCTCCGACAGCTGTTGAGCGGAGAAGGAACCGTAAAGGGGAAGGAACAGAAGTAGGAATATTTGTTGGGAAGCTCTTGTAGGAGTCCAGGGTGGGACTTACAGTAGTTTAGACTGGGATGGTGAACGTGAATGTGCCACAGTGTGGCCAGATTTGCGAGAACATTTGGAGTAGTATCTAAGTGTTAGTGGCTCAGTCATGTCCAACTCTTTTGTGAAAGCCACAGACTGTAGCCTGCCAGGCTCCTCTGCCCATGGGATTTCCTAGGCAAGAATACTGGAGTGGGTTGCCATGCCCTTCTCCAGGGGATCTTCCCGACCCAGGGATAGAGCCTGGGTCTCCTGCATTGCAGGCAGAGTCTTTGCTCTCTGAGCCGCCGGGGGAGCCATTTGGAGTCGATGCAGCAGGACTTGCCAGTGGGTTCTGTTTAAGGACCTCAAGGGGTGAGAGAAAGAGAAAAACCCAAGGCGACTGTCAAGATTAGAGGTAGAGCAGATGCTTGGTCAGTGGTGTCATTTTCTGCGATGGGAGAATTTGGGGGAAGTTTGTGTGTGTTTTGGCATGTTGAGAAGCAGAGGTCTTTCTCAGACATGTTAAGTATGAGATGTCTGTTACAAATGTACCCACCACAGTCCTGACCCCCATCTTGGTCCTGCACCTAATGACTCATCCAGTCACCTGGCAGTTCCCAGTCTTGCCTTGGTGTCGTAGGACAGTTTCCGAGGGACACTGGAATGATCTTCACTTGGGCCTCAGCCTAACTTGGTGTGACCTGGGAAGCCCTCTGAGCCGCCCAGAAAGGACTCGTGCTATTCTCATAAAGGTGACCCCTCGAGGCACCCAAGCCTGTGACCCACACTGGTCTCATTAGAGTATGTATCAGTGCAGAAACACATTGCCCCCAAGAAAGACCCAGGAAAACATGCAGTGAGAGACACTCGTGGCTGATGCAGCTGGGTGATACTTGTATGGACCAGGGCTCACTAGGCTACATCCCTCATCCTGGAGGCTGACCTGTCAAGCCTCCGTTTAGCTCCCACTTCACCGCCCTACAGGCAGCTGCCCTGGTGGCTCAGACAGTGAAGAATCATCGTGCAATGCAGGAGGCCCAGGTTCAATCTCTAGGTCAGGAAGATCCCCTGGAGAAGGGAATGGCAACCCACTCCAGTATTCTTCCCTGGAGAATTCCATGGACAAAGGAGCCTAGCAGGCAACAGTCCATGAGGTCACAATGGGCCAGACACGACTGAGCAACTTTCAGCTCAGCTCATCCCCTCCCAGAGCGGGGCTGTCACAGCAACCCCAACTCACCGGTTCAGTCTCCATGCCTTGAACGTCATTTCTTCCTGTAAAGAGGTCTTTATGTGATTTGGAGGTCAGAGGATATAAGGGAAGGAGATGAACTGCCTTTTGGTAAAGAGAGAAAAAGTCCCTTGGCTGGGGAGTGGGCAACCACCTGGAAGAAACGATGCAGCCAGAGCTATTTCCAGCTATAATTGACTCACTTTCACCTGTCAAAATAGCATTAAGAGCCAGTAATAAACCCTTTAAACAAACAGGCTGTTAATCCTGAGATTGCCACGTCTTCCTTTGCAGGAACTCCCAGGAGGAAATACACCAGGAGAGATAAATGGGGAGGCCTTCTCCTTTTAGCAAGCGGAGGAGGTGGGGGATGAGGGCTCCAGGGGCTTGGGACTGATTTCTGCCAAGGAACCCCACCCTCTTTGGGGACACTGGGCCTTGGAGGGTTTGTGTCCAGTAGGGATCATTGGGAAGATGAACAGTGTCTGTATTGAGAGGAAGGGCTTGCCTCTGTCTTGATGGGAGCTTATCTGGTGTTTTCTGCAAGAAGAATGGGCTGATAAGGGGCGCAGAACAAAGAAACCTCAGAAAAGACCAAGGGGTCATAGAGAAGAAGGCTGAGGGGGAACCAAGGGGCCATAGAGAAGAAGGCTGAGGGGGAAGCTGGCTAAGAGGTGATCTGGCCTAGCATCAGAAACGTGGCTTTGGGAGGTAGGGACACCTGGGTTCACGTCCAGCTCGGTTACTCCCTTAGTTGTGTAACAAGCTGGACCAGGTGGCTTGTCCCGCAAGCCCCGCTTTCTCTCTGTATCCACTGGGGAGCAGTAGCTATGACAGAAGGTCCCGTCATCAGCACTAGACAGGGTGTCCTGTGCCAACACAGGGAAGACAGGCAGGCAGGCAGCCATGGCTGCTGCCATCCCGGCAGCTGCCTCCAACCACTGGCCCAGGGAGCAGACTTGTTCTGTAGGCTCAAGAGGTAGAATCAGGATCAGAGGGTGAAACCACAGAAAGGAAAGTACATTTAGGCTCCATTTGATAAAGGTTCCTAAAGAACAATGGACCAAGTCAAATTCACCTGTCAGGAGCTCTTCATTTCAAAGTTCCAAGATGGGCTGTAGTTTGCAGAATAATCTCATTTCCTTATTAAAAATCTGTTTATGAGGTTTTTAATCCAGTCTCACCCCTGTTTATGAAGTGGGACCAGATAAACACTACTTATTGTGCTAAAATATGCACCACATAAAATTTACCATTTTAACCACTTTTATCTGTACAGTTCAGTAGTGTCCAGCATATTCATATTGTTGTGAAACAGATCTCCAGAAGTGTTTAATCTTTCAAATCCAAAATTCTGTACGCATTAAACACAAGTCCCCTTTTCCTCATAAATCCAAGCTCTGGTAACCACCATTCTACTTCAGTGTCTATAAGTGTGGCTACTTTCGATACCTCATATGTGTAAGTTGCTCGGTTGTGTCTGACTCTTTGTGACCCCGTGAACTGTATCCACCAGGCTCCTCTGTCCATGGATTTCTCCAGGCAAGAATATTGGAGTGGGTAGCCACTTCCTTCTCTAGGGGATCTTCCCGACCCCGGGATCGAACCCGGGTCTCCTGCATTGCAGGCAGATTCTTTACCGTCTGAGCCACCAGGGGAGCCCATTAGTTCCCCTAAAAGACACTTCATATAAGTAAAGTAGTACAGCGTCTTCTTCTCTGTGACTGGCCTGCTGCGTTTAATGTAATGTCCTCAGGGTCCACCCATGTGTGTCGGAACTCCCTCAGTTCTGCAGGCTGGATAGCATTCTATTGTGTATAGACGTCATGCTTTGTCCTTTCATCCATCAATGGACATTTAGATTGTTTTTACCTCTTGACTCTGGGCAATAGTGTTGCTATGAAGATGGGTGTGCAAATATCTCTTTGAGAACCTACTTTCTGTTCTCTTGGATATACACTCAGAAATGGAATTCTTGGATTATACGGTGGTTCTATTTTTCACTTTTTTAGGACCCTCCGTAGTTTTCCACAGTGGCACACCACTTTACAGTCCACCAGCAGCGTACAAGAGTTCCAGTTTCTCCACATCCTTACCAACATTTGTTATTTTTTTTTTTTTGAGAGTATCCCATTTTAACCATTTTAAAGTGTACCGTTCATTTAGAAGAAATTCACTATCACAGAAAAAATATGCAAATCTCTATAATCTTGGGTTTGGCAATGGTTTCCTAACTATGACTTGAAAAGAACAGGCAACAACAACAACACAATAGAAAAAAATGGACTTTGTCAAAATTAAAACTCTGTGTGTGCCCAAAAAAGAGCACATCAAGAGAGTTAAAAAACAAACCATAGAACAGGAGAAAATATTTGCAAATCATGTATCTACCAAGGGATTAACATCCAGAATATATAGAGAACTCCAATAACTCAGCAACAAAAAAACCAAACAACCCACTTCAACAACGGCCAAAGATTTCAATAGACATTTCTCCAAAGAAGATATACAGGGGACCAATAAGCACATGAAAAGGTGCTCAACATCACTAATCTCTAGGGGAATATCCAAAACCATAACGCATTGCCACTTCGCACCCACTAGGATGGCTGTTATCAAAGCAGTGAAAAATAACAAGTGTGAGGAAATTGGCATCCCTGTGCTTGCTGATGGGACTGTCGAGTGGGAATTGACTCTGAGACACCCTGTGCCTCTGTTCTACAAATGAGGAACCCGATGCCCAGACAAGTTTTGTGACTTCTATGAAGTCACCCAGCCAGTGAGAGTCACAACCCTCCCCTGAACCACGGTGGCTCACTTTAATGCAGTGTCCCAGATGCAGCAGAAATTCACACCCACCCACTTCTGTATTGGGGCGCACTATGAGTTCAGGGGGCTGGGAGCTGCTGCACTGCACAGGTGGTCTTAGCAAACCACAGTGGGGAGCAGCGTATCAAGACTCCATGTGCACAGCACCACTGTCCCAAACACAGGGCAGCTTCCCCACCAGGCAGAACAAACAGGAAGGTCAGCACGCCTCGGAACAAACGTATGAGATAGAGTCTATTTCCAGACCCATTTTACTCATAAGGAAACAGGCTCAGGAAAGCTAAGAGAGAATCACCCGAGCTCACTCAGATGGGCAGGAGGGGAATCAGAATCCACAACAGAGGTTTCCAAGCTCTCTGCTCCTCCCACCACCACCCTGTTCCCGTGTCCTTGACAGAAAGACTGATCTCTGTCTGTTGACCACTGATGCCCCAGGGTCACTGATTGATTGACTACCAGCCTCCTGTCCTGCCAACTGTCCCCATTTTTTTTACCTGTGACTTACATGAAGGCAGGGGCTTCCCAGGTGGTTCAGTGGTAAAGAATCCCCCTGCCAATGTGGGAGACATAGGAGATGCAGGTTCAATCCCTGGGTCAGGAAGATCCCCTAGAGGAGGGCATGGAAACCCACCCACTCTGGTATTCTTGCCTGAAGAATTCCATGGACAGAGGAGCCTGGCGGGCTACAGTCCATGGAGTTGCAAAGAGTCAGACAAGACCCAGCAACTAAACAGCAGCACAGATGCACATGAAGCCGTCAGTTGTCTGATTAGCAAATTCACAGGTGGTGTGACTTTGGGGGAATTCCCAATATTTGGGTCCTCAGCGTTGAATCCAAATTTCTCTTGTCAGGCTGAAGTGAAAGTGTTAGTCACTCAGTCATGTCCGACTCTTTGCAACCCCATGGACTATAGCCAGCCAGGCTCCTCTGTCGGTGAAAATCTCCAGGCAAGAACACTGGAGTGGGTAGCCATTCCCTTCTCCAGGGGATCTTCCCAACCCAGGGATCGAACTTGGGTCTCCCACATCTCAGGAGAATTCTTTACCATCTAAGCATGAGGGAAGCCCTTGTCAGGCTGAAACAATGAGCCAATCCAAGAGGAAGACATTTCATATGAATGAATGAATTCAAGACTCTCTACTTAGGTTCCAAACGATTGTATGGGTACAGAGGGATCAGCAGTACCAACCATCAGCAGAGGTGTGGTCGCTCAAAGGGATAACGTGATCTTAACAGTACACATCCTTAGCGATGGATGGACGGATTACATCTTTGAGAGTCAGGGAGTTCAGTTACACCTTGGTCAAATCCCACTCGGAGAATCCCATTCAGTTTTGGGTACCAGGCTGGAGAGGGGCCACAGAGGCAAAGAAATTCAAAAGTTGAAAGGATTTGGAAAAAGAAGTCTCCAAAGAGCATGGCAGCAGTCTTTCTTCATTCAGCAAATATTTACAGACACCTTGAGGCTTCCAGGGCTGTGCTGGGGAAACACAAAAATCATTAAATGAAGGCTGCTGCCTTGAAAGAGTCACTGATTTGGGCTGTGAGGCTGCAGGTGTGGAATGAGTTCTGGGAAAGAATCTATAGCAGCAGTCCCCAACCTTTTTTGGTGTGCATGCGTGCTAAGTCACTTCAGTCGGATCCGACTCTGTGTGACCTTATGGACTGTAGCCCGCCAGGTTCCTCTGTCCATGGGACTCTCCAGGCAAGAATACTGGAGTAGGTCGTTATGCCCTCCTCCAGGAGATCTTCCCAACCCAGGGATCAAACCCACGTATCTTATGTCTACCTGCATTGGCAGGCTGGTTATTTACCAATAGCACCACCTGGGAAGCCCAACCTTTTTGGCACCAGGGACCAATTTCATGGAAAACAACTTTTTTCATGGGCCAGTGTAGGGGATGGTTTTATTCTAGAACATTACATTAATTGTGCACTTTAATCTAAGGCTGCCACTGATCTGACAGGAGGTACCAGTCCGTGACCTGGAGGTTGGGGACTCCTGATCTAGAGTGAGTCCAGTTTCCTATGGACACTGGGAAGAACATTCCATCAAATACGATCATCTGAAATGATGGTTGCCTCTTAGGAACGGATGAATTCCATATTCTTGGAGATGTCCAGTGTCCAAGGCATGCCCCTTCCTGGGCAGTGGAAAGGGAAATCCATATTATACAGCAAGTGTGTTAGTTTGCAAGGGGTCCTATAACAGCACCACAGGGCAGGTGACCTAAAGAACAGAAATGTGTTGCCCTACAGTTTGGAAGCTAGAAATTCTTCTGGGGGCTTTGGGGGAAGAATCTGCTCCACGTGTCTTTCTGTGGCTTATAGATGGCCATCCTCATCATCCTCCCTGTGTGTCTGTCTCCAGCTTTAAGGACATCAGTTGGATTAGATTAGAACTCAGTCTCATAACCTCACTCTAACTTGGTTATCTCTGTAAAGACTTTTATCTCCAAAGGTCACATTCTGAAGTACTGGGAGATATGACTTCAACATAATGAGTTTTGGGGTTTTTTATAGATTTTTTTAAAGATTTTTTTTTTTTGATGTGGACCATTTTTAAAAGTACTGAATTTGTTACAATACTGTTTCTGTTTTATGTTTTGCTTTCTTTGGCCACAAGGCACGTGGTAGTGGTTTGCCCAGTCTCCTCCAGCGAACACGGATATGGAATGTGAAAGTGTGTTCCATGGTGGAGGTTTAGTTGCTAAGTCGTATCCAGCTCTTACCACCCCTGTCTGGACTGTAGCCGGCCAGGCTTCTCTGTCCATGGGATTTCCCCAGGCAAGAATACTGGAATGAGCTGCCATTTCCTTCTGTGGATCTTCCCAACCCAGCAATCAAACCTGGGTCTCCTGCATTACAGGCAGTTTCTTTACGAGCTGAGCCACCAGGGAAGCTCATGGTGGTGTCACCTAAAGAAAGGGAAGAAGGACTGGAGCGTTAAATCACAGATGGTATTTGGTCATTTTTAATGGATTATCTCCATTTTTTTTTTAATAGCAGTGTACATAGTCCAAAGAAAAAGTCAAATAGTACAGAAGGATTTCAAGTGAAAAATGAGCCCTTCTCCACAGAGACAGCCTGTTAAACTGGTTTTTCTATGTGTAACCTTCCAGAGATATCCACTTGCACACCTTCGGGAGCATGTTTTAAGTACTGCATTTGCTAAATTCTGAAAATTATTCCATATCGACATGCACCACTTCATTCTCCTTCACAGCTGCCTAACAGTCCACCATATCTGGACCATAATTTCTGTAAGCAGAAGGCATCAGTGGGCATCACAGTCTTTTCCAATCTTCTGCTGGTATAATCATTATTACAGAGATCATCCGAGTCTGACATCTACACACATATGTATGTAGGCTTGCTTTTTAGATGTGCCGTTGCTACAAAGAGATGGTTTTTGAGACACACATTGTTAGTTTTCCTGGAGATTGCCAAATTGCCCAACCTAGAGGTAGGTACCAATTTACACTCCCACATATGATTATTGAAAATACCTGTTTTCCCTTAACCTCGCCAACATGACATATTATTAATACCTGCTATCTCTGCCAATCTGATGAAAAAATGACATCTGATTGTTGTGTGAAATTGGATTCCTTCCATTATGAATGAGGTTAAATATATAAATATATATTTTCTGTTTGGCGTGGCATCAGTTTAGATTCTTGGAGAAGGCGATGGCACCCTACTCCAGTACTCTTGCCTGGAAAATTCCATGGACAGAGGAGCTTGGTGGGCTGCAGTCCATGGGGTCGCCGAGGGTCGGACATGACTGAGCAACTTCACTTTCACTTTTCACTTTCAGGCATTGCAGAAGGAAATGGCAACCCACTTCAGTGTTCTTGCCTGGAGAAGCCCAGGGACAGGGGAGCCTGGTAGGCTGCCATCTATGGGGTCGCACAGAGTCAGACAGGACTGAAGTGACTTAGCAGTAGCAGCAGCAGCAGTTTAGATTCTAGAATCTAGCCTGAAGGTGTTTCTTGTTTTGTTTTGTTTTGTTTTTTGTTGTGCTGGGTCTTTGTTGCTGCATGGGCTTTTCTGTAGTTGCAGCGGGTGGGGCTACGCCCAAGTTGTGGTGCTCGGGCTTCTCATCGCACCGTGGCGGAGCACGGGCTCCAGGGTGCACGGGCTTCACTAGTTGCAGCATATGGGCTCAGTAGTCACGGCTCACGGGGCTCTAGAGCACAGGCTCAGTAGTTGTGGCACACGGGTATAGTTGTGAGATCCAAGGCATGTGAGATCTTCCCGAAACAGTAATCAAGCCTGTATCTCCTGCATTGGCAGGCTGATTCTTTACCACTGAGCCACCAGGAAAGCCCTAGCCAGAAGGTTTAAACCCCCAGGAAACGGTTTTGCCAGGTCCTTGCATGGCCCCTAGGACAGATGCAATATCTGTGCGAGAGTGACTGTCTTTTGACTCCCTGAGCAGGGAGCTCCCCGACCCGTATGTAGCAGGAAGAACCCCTTAAGTAACCAGCATCTTGTTTGTCCTCCTTTCTTTGGGCAACATACTGTCTAGGATGCTGTAAGCCTACCTTTCACACGTGAGGATCCAGTGTCTGCCTAGAAGGGTTTGGGGTAAGGCTGGACTCCTTCACCTCTCCTGCCAGTTCCCCCAAAGGCAAACACTAGCCTCTACTTGCTCATCTTCACTCATTGCTTCATTAAATAAAGATTGTGAAGCACCCACTTTGTAGATGAGCTATACTTGGATCTGGGGTAATATGGAAGCAGAAAGTCAACCCACTTGTCATAGAAATTTAAATGGTAGGGGAGGAGAAAGACAAGTAAACAAGTCATTATAGCATGGTCGGTGCTAGGATAGGAAAAGAACAGCACACAGGACACAGAAGCATCCAGGCAGGTCCTGGAAGGCTTCCTGCAGGAAGTGGCATTGAAGCTGAGACTGTCAGAAGGAGTTGCCAGCCAGGAGAAGTAGGAGGTAGTGGTGTCCTGGAAGAAGCCGGAAGTCCCTGGTAATAGTGTGGCTGTGCATGCCAGATGGTGGGAGGGATTTCAAGCCCAGATCTCAAGGACTTCACCAGTCGGGCTGAGGGTGTTGGATGTCCTCCTGTGGACCCCAGGAGTCATGGGGGCTCTACTGGTGGCATGGTCAGACTTGAGGCTAGCCTGGCTCACTGAGAGCACCAACTTGGGTAAGCATGGAGGCCTGGGGACCAGGCATTGGCCTCAAGAATCCCCAGGGTTTGCCCAGCTCTGCAGGTTTACCCCAGCCTCTGAAACAAATCTCCAATCTCCACTTCCACAAACCTGGAAAGCCACATCCTGAGATCCCCCCAAGATGCCAGAGCTCTCATGCACTCCCAAAGAAAGGACAGTGATGAGCTGTGGGGTCCCTGGACCACCGCTGGCTGCCGATGTAGACGATGAGAGACCAGGCTGTCTGAGAGCCCTGCTCCTGGCTTTGCTGCTGATCTGTGCAAAGCATCACCAAGAGTCCCTCAGCGACCACCTGTGACACACTGCTGTTCCTTAGGGATGATATGCGCCATATCCCATAAAGTGCCTTCAGCTTAGAGAAAGCCCTCTTGGCCACTTTTTCTGAAAGTGGCAACCACCGTGCTTGCCATGTACTCAGCACAGGAACCCAGGGAGACAGACAAAAAAGGCGCTTTGGCGATGATTTTTGGCCCTCCTCATTTATTGCCGTCCACGCTCGTAAAACATGGTGCTTAATCGTCTTGGCAATTGGGGTAACCGCTTTGAAAAATAATTACTGCCTTCTTGGAGATTACTTTGCCTTCTAATTAAAACCTCCAGACTGGTATATTTAAAGGTGCATTGTCAATGCAGCATCCCAGATACACCCAGCTAACCTCATTTGGGAAGGCAAAATTAATTAGTTTGTGTTTCAACACCCAGCTGTTATCCTAAGGAAAAGAAATCGTCTACAAGTCGGCCATGCACACTGTCTCTAAATTGGCCAGGGTGGCTAAGGAGAGATAAAGGAAATGGAGAGTGATTTGTTCCTGCATAACTCCACCAGCTTCTAGAACAAGCTGCTCGTTAGACGGTGGCCCCATGTCCCTGTCAGACCTCGCTCGGGAGTTCTCGTTTACCCAGAGAGGCAGAATCGGAAATGAGAGGGTCCCTCCTGCCGCTGAGCTCAGTTCACTGTGGAGCCTCTTTTGCTCCTAATACCTTTCGCTGAGCGATCCTGTGCAGCAGATTTGAGAGGCTGGGCATTTCTCTTCCTGTCCCAGCCGGTCAGACTCACAAAGCTTCGTGCACTGCTAGCCACCCGCCTCCTTTACTACCACTTCCCCTTTTGCAATTCCATTTAAGTCCAGCACTTGCCGAGCACCGTGGAAACCAGGATAATCAATTCTAGTTTATGCTACAATAACAATCCCCGGAGCCCTTGTGATTTCGCACAACGGAAGTTTCCCATCCTCACAAAGTGTGATGTGGGTTGGTGGGGGCTCTCTTCCAACCAGCGATTCAAGGACCTAGGATTCTTCTATCTTAGGCTGACATCTTTCCAGGAGTCATTGAGGTTATCCAAGGCAGGAAAAAAAAGCACTGGAGGAACCTTGAGTCCAGCAGGGGGCATTTCCAGCTGCAGCCCATTGGCCAGAACTGGTCACGTGACCCCAGCTCTTTGACAAGGGATGCTGAGAGACTTAGGCGAGCCCACGGAGAACTGGTCGAGTGATGCTGTCTCTGCCACGGTGCCTTGGCTGCAGCACACACCGAGCCAAGGGCCTCTGATCACCCACAAAGGAGGGTAAGGCGTGGGGAGATCACAGTGTAGTGGGAGTCCAACCCAGACAATCATGAAGGATCAGCCCGGGTTGAGAAGCACAATAGGAAACATGGAAATAAAACTCATGGTAATAACAGGGGAATGACGAACTCAGTTTGAGCAGAGAAGAGAGGGGAACAAAGGGAGCGTTTCCAGGAAGATGTGATTCATGAGCTTAAGTTTGGGGGCGGCAGGGAGGGTTCACCCAGAGGACATGTAGGGGACAGGCGTATCTATGAGGAGGGCACAGCACAGGTCTGGGTAACCTCAGACCCACCTAGGAGCTACTTGGACATTTCCCCACTGATTTCATTGTTCCCAGCCCCTCTCTGGGCAAAGCATCAATGGCCAGGGAAAAAAAAAAAGGAATTTCTAAAGGTCTTACCCTGCTAAAGCCTTGCGATCAGAAAATAAACAAACCACAAATCCCGAATATGGCATGTGGCTGTTGTTAGGCTTGAATATCTCAGAAAGTGAGCAATCTGTGAGATGCTCCCATGTGGGGACACAGCCTGTGGTTCGTGTGTCTCTGGATACCATCAACAGCGGCTGCAGCTAGCTCATTTCAGCCCCGACACCCTCCCCCGCAGAATCACCATGGAGCGCAAACAGCCCGGGACACAGGAGGCGGGAAGCCGCATTTATCCGAGCTCTATGTGACCAGCTGCGTGAGAAGTTTGCCTCTTCTCGGGCAGGTCACCCTGGATTCTCATTTTTTCCTCTGTAAATTGAGAGACGGAAACGAGTTCGATCCAGGAGACCCGTGGATTACTCACAGATGTGGTCTATTAACTCACTCAAGAGGGACGCATGTGATTTTTTTTTTTTAAATGTTTTAAATTAGTTGCCAACATTTAAAAATTTGGAGAAATTGCTTGAAAATCCAGATTTCGGTTAGCTTTGAAAAAATTAGAAAATTTGACACCAGCACACAGGACAGCCGTAAAACCGGGCACCCTATTAGATGCTACAGACCATGCTGCTCCCTGTTGCCTTAGCAATACAGAGGCCAGTGTCAGTTTTCCCTCCATACGTGTCCCAGCTCGTTCAGTTATATCCCCTTGCCAGGTTGCTAAGCTGGATGAGGTCCCCAGGCCCAGTTGTCTTTAAAGCTCTGTGACTACGCCTCATGCTTACTTTTACCCCTCTCTTTTCTCTAAACAAGTCTCCTTCTTAGGTTCTTGTGGCAGAACTGCCTGCCAGTTAGAGCAGGGCTTCTTAGCCTTGGCTGTACAGTTGAATTTACTGGGGGAGGTTTTAAAAATCTCAGTGTCCAGGCTGCACCTGGATGGTGGGAACCAGGCCTCGGTCCTCTTAAAGCTGCAGGCGATTCCAGTGGGCAGCGTAGGGTGAGAAGCGTTGAGTTAAAGCTGAAAGTGCAATGGACTAGCTCAGGAGGGGATGAGCTGCTGTTGCTAGAGGTGGTTAAGCCGACGTAGATAAGCACTTAGCAGGGACCAGCTGCTCTCTTGTGGATTCTTCTCCTTGCACTCGCCCTGCCTTCACCCCACAGGGTCCCCCCAAGCTCAGCTCAGTGTCATTGAGCACACACATTACACTTACAGGGCTTCAGGACATCCCTGACCGTCCAATAATTAAGACTCCACACTTCCAGTGCAGGGGGCACGGGTTTGATACCTGATCAAGGAAGATCCGGCATGCCATGTGATGTGGCCAAAAAATATTTTTAAATCAAAAAAATAAAGGGGCTCAGCATAGGGTAAGTGGAAGGTTTTACTAGAGAGAAAGAGGTTGGACCACACTCTCATTCTAAATCCAAGCAGGAGAAAAACCATGATGGGAAACAAAAGTGAGGACAACCAGAGTGGCCGTTTTCCCACCTCTGGATTATATGGAACTTGGAGGCTGTCTTTGTTGTTGTTAGTCGCTCAGTCGTGTCTGACTCTTTGTGACCCCATGGACTGTAGCCCGCCAGGCTCCTCTGTCCATGGGATTCTCCAGGCAAGAACACTGGAGTGGGTTGCCATTTCCTTCTCCAGGGGGTCTTCCCAGCCCAGGGATAGAACCTGCGTCTCCTGCACTGGCAGGTGGGTTCTTTACCACTGAGCCACCTGGGAAGCCCCTGGAGGCTGTCTTGGTGGTCCCTCGGTCTGTGCCCCGTCATTGTATAAACATGAAAAGTGGGTTCAGCAGGGAGAAGCGACTTGCTCAAGGACACACAGGTGGCTGTTGACAGAACTGTCACTGAAACCCCCTTTCAATCTCTGTCGCTTAGTCGGTGCAATGGAGGTGGTTTCTTCCTTTCTGTTTTCTTGTGCACGTAAACTGAGGCCCTCTATGTATGGAGGAAGCTCAGTGCCTCACTCACAGGAAGCCCTTAGCCTAAGGCTCCACTCTTCCCCATACAGGAGACGTGGGTTCGATCCCTGGGTCAGGAGGATCCCCTGGAGAAGGAAATGGCAACCCACCCCAGTATTCTTGCCTGAAAAATCCCATGGACAAAGGAGCCCGGTGGGCTACAGTCCATGGAATTGCAAAGAGTCGGGCACGACTTAGAGACTAGACAACAGCAAGCACTCTTCCCCACCCAGCCCGTGTCTCCTCTTACACTCCTGGCAGACTCCTCTGTGGGACCCAGCCGCATAGGGCAGGCCACTATTTGCTGCTGCCTTCCCCCGGCCTCCAGCCCTCCAGGGAAGCCACATGTGCTCAGAGATGGGCAGCTCACATCAGAGGGTCGTGGGGCTGGTGGGCAGGGATGGGAAGGAAATCTGATGATGCTTAGGAGGCAAGGACGTCAACCCCTGCCAAACCCAGGCATGGCACTAGGCAGTGGGATCACGCAAGAGGCGGCCCCTTATCAGAGCTGGCCAGAGCACCAAGATCGGCCATACCTGTGTGTGTTGTCTGTGGCTGCTTTTAATGCTATGACAGCAGAGGCCAGGAGTGTGGCGCCACCTGGCCCTTTATAGAAAAGGTTTGCCAGCCCCTGCTTTAGATTTCAACAGGCCTGGGCTTCCCTGGTGGCTCAGTGGTAAAGAATCTGGCTGCCAATAAAGGAGACACAAGACACTGGGGTTCAGTCCCTGGATCAGGAAGATCCCCTGGAGCAGGAAATGGCAGCCCTCTCCAGGATTCTTGCAGGGAAAATCCCACAGACAGAGGAGCCTGGCAGGCTACAGTCCATGGGCTCGCAAAGAGTCGGACACGACTGAGCACACACACACTGCTATGCACTGAGCTCGAGGCAAGGTCCTTTCCTTTCTACCTCGGTGACCTTGGGCAAGCCACTTCCATCTCTGAACCTCGTGTCTGCATCTGCATGTATTCACAGGCTTGTGTTCTTTACATCCAATCACATATATGAAAGCACAGAGCCTAAGGGCAGTTCCAGTACTTGATAAATGATGGCTGTCACTATTTACATTAGCTAGGGCATGGAAGGAACCTAGATGTCCATCAGCAGATGGATGGATAAGGAAGTTGTGGCACATATACACAATGGAATGTTACTCAGCTATAAAAAGGAACACATTTGAGTTAGTTCTAATGAGATGGATGAACCTAGAGCCTATTATACAGAGTGAAGTAAATCAGAAAGAGAAAGACAAATACTATATATTAGCACATATATATGTGGCATTTAGAAAGATAGTACTAACAATCCTACATACATGGCGGCAAAGAAGACACAGATATAAAGAGCAGACTTTTGGACTCTGTGGGAGGAGAGGGTGGAATGGTTTGAGAGAATCTCACTGAAACACGTATATTACCATATGTAAAACAGAGGACCTGTGCAAGTTGGATGCATAAAGCAGGGCACCCAAACCCAGAAGGATGGGATGGGGAGGGAGAAGGAGGGGTGTCAGAATGGGAGGAACACATGCATACCTGTGGCTGATTCATGTTGATATATGGCAAAAACCACCACAATATCGTAATTATCCTCCAATTAAAATATTAATTTAAATGGTGGCTGTCAGTCCTCTGTGAAAGGACCTTGGAATCGGCCACTCGATTGGTATCTACAGTTGCTGGAGTGGCAAGAGGCAGGCTGTGGAGCAAGATAAAAGTCTCCTCCTTCCTGGAAAGTATAATTCATAAACTCATGTTAATTTTTTGTGTGTTTCTTTTTTTTCCACTTTTTTCCTCCAGATACTGGCTGACTAACAAAGTTCACATCAAAAGACCCACCACGGGCCTCTTGATGTACACCCTGGCCACGCGTTTCTGCAACCAGATCTACCTCTATGGCTTCTGGCCCTTTCCACTAGATCAGAACCAGAATCCTGTCAAGTACCACTATTACGACAGCCTCAAGTATGGCTACACCTCCCAGGCCAGCCCCCACACCATGCCCCTGGAGTTCAAGGCCCTGAAGAGCCTCCACGAGCAGGGGGCTTTGAAACTGACTGTCGGCCAGTGCGACGGGGCCACGTAAGGTGGGCGCCCGGTGGGACTCAGTGGCTCACATTTGCTGCCAGCTACACCACAGGCAGATGGGAGTCGGGGCGGCACAGACTCTAGAACAAGCAGGCTAGTGGTTTTCTTTGTTCAAGTGTAAAACAGTGACCAGAATATATATATCTATTCCTGCATATATATATTGACCTGAGTATTTATAACTGTGTGGTGTTCATCTAGCATTAGGCAGATAAGCCACAAGAAGAAGGTGTGGAGAACCCACCTGGACCAGATTGAGACTCGGTGCATCTTTGGGGGCAGAAGGACTCGATGTGAAAAGAAGCCAGTCCCACGACTTGGGATGGCATGCTGCCTCCTGGATTGGAGAGGTCTTTGGGCTCATGGGTGACCGGAGAGCCACCTGTGGACAGCTGCCTCGAGCCTCTGAGAAATGTGGATTCTGGGTGAGCCAAGACCCAGAGGGGACAACTGGACCCATGTCTAACATGATGCTGTTCTTAGAGAAGAGGGAGGTTGGAATGTTCAGCCCAGCAAAGGAGCACATGGTCCCTGAGGAGCAGAGGCCAAGTCAGAGCTGAGTACTTGGGTCCGTGAACTTAGAGTTGAACTGCCCACGGGATGAACCATGGTTGACCCGCCTGTCCCAGACTGGCCTCCATAGATCTGAGGAGAAGGCTGGAGAAGACACGGTGGACAGGTCATAGTCCAGCTTTGCAAGAACCCCCAGGAACCTGGCACGGAGCAGGCAGATGACACCCAATTGCTAGGGTGTCCCAAAGCGTGTTTTTGAAAAGTCACAACTTCCTACCAAGAGAGTTGGTGCTCTGGCCCAGAATAAGGCAAAAGAGGGTCCCAAGTGTGGTGGTGGTTCTTTAAAGCAACTTGAGTCCGTCATGGAGGAAGGGAGCCTGGGCTTTCATCCTCAGGGTTAGCCTCCTTCCTTGCCCTGTTAGAATGTCCCCAGAGGGACAGTCCTGTTCCCTTCAGCCACCAGGGAAGCCGCCGCAAAAGCTTGAAAGGGCACAGCAAAGATAAATGTCATGCTTTTAAAACTGCCTTTCTGGTTGCCTCAGGAGCCCCAGAATGCGAGGCCGGGAAGAATGGTAAGCGTCTCCATGGCCGCGCTCCGTTTGCCTGCAGCCCCTGCGTTTGCTTTCTGCCCTGTGCTGCGGGCCTCTGCAGCTAGACTGCTGTGTCAGCGTCACTTTCTTGTCGCTTTCTTATCCTGATGGTCACACTAGCCAGCACTGAGCTCCAACACTGAGGTTTTCAGCCCTCCGGGGAGAGGGTTCAACGTCCATCCCCACCTCCCTGTTTTCACAGAGGCAGTGATTTTAGAATTTGACACAAACCCTATGAAGATGAAGAGTTCAGACTTTTTTTTTTAAACCCAAGTATCCAAATGCAGTATCCTAATACTGGATATAATCTCTGTGGGGAAACCTGGGCTCCATGCGGATAACGTGGGGCTCGAATCACAGGTCATGTGTAGATGAGCGTTAGCCAGCTTGATTTGTTAGCTCATTCTCTTGCCTGATAAATAAGTGTTTTAAAATCTATTCAAAAGATAAGTTTAAAAACAACAACAACATTGTCTTGAAGGTGAAGGGAGTTAAGAAAAGGGATCAAGATCTGTTTCCAAGCCTAGGAGGCCAGACATAATCAATGATGATTCAGAGCAGGACATTTGCTCGAAATGAATGCCTGATGGGAAGCCAGTGGGGGCGGTGGAAGGATGCTCGGAACCTCTTAAACCCACAGGCGGACGCTCCAGCTCCGAACCACATCTGCATCCCTGTGTTTCCTCCCTCGTTGCTATTCTTGTTGACACTTGAAGTCTGAGATTTGGGATTTGCACTGTAAAGTGAGTATTTTAAAAAGCAACAGCCCTCACAGCCTCTGTGGGAACAGAGTGGTTTGGACTTCTTGAAAGAAGTGGAAATTAACATCTCGTATTTTACACTTCTCCAAGGGGCTTTTCACCCTGAGGATCTCAGAGGCCCTGGAAGGTGTTCCCTTGTTGAAGCCTCCAGCATCCTGGGAAACAGGCAGAATTTCCAGGCTCAGTGGATTAGCCAAGGCCTTGGGTTCCAGGAGGTTCCAGTGGCGAGTGCAGAGAGGCGCCTCATGTCAGGTCCGGAGTCAGCCCTGCGTCCATGTACCTGTCAATGCCCCTCCCTGCAGGGGAATCAAAGGGCCAGAGCTCTTTTTAAAACATGGCTTTCTTTCTGTCTCTTCTCGGTCTTGGTTCCTTAAACTGAAACTAACAGAGTTGAGGGGGCAGGGACCATCTGCCTCTGGGCTCTCTCTAGAGAGTGCTGGGGACCCAGGACAGCCCACATGTCACCACTCCCAACCTGCACGCCCTGTGCTGCCAAAGCAGCCTCTGGGCTCTCTCTAAAGAGTGCTGGGGGCCCAGGACAGCCCACACGTCACCACTCCCAACCTGCACGCCCTGTGCTGCCAAAGCAGCTACGTGATGGCAGGAGCTCCAAGGCCTTGGCTTCCCCTCCACAGCCACCTTTCCACGATCAGGAGGCAGCCGTCTTCTCCTCCTGCTTAGAGCTCAGTTTGCCTGAGAGTCCACTGTAGCGTCTGACCCAGCCCGGCTAGCCTGGGGCAGCCCCAAGGAGTCCCAGTCTGTACCTGGTACCTGGTACCCTGATCCGATGCCTTGTAACGACAGTGGCCATAGGCCTCCAGGAGCAGGTGCAGTCAGCCAACCTCCGCCTGACCCTCAGTCATCCCCAGTCCCCTCGTCCTCACCCACCCTGAAGCCCCTCCGCCCTTCTGCATTCTCCTCAAGCCCCCACCTGAGCCCCACTCTCAGCCTCCTCCTTTGCTGCAGAGATGGAGCCATCTGAAATGCAGTGTCTACTCCGGATCTCTTGACCTCTGTCCTCCCCTTTCACTGTCTTCCTCCCATTTCTGAGGGAACATCCATCCCCTCGCTGGTCCTTAGCCACTCTACCCGCTTTGTGCTCTGTGTCCACCAGCAGGCACCCAGCCACCCGTCCTGACCCCCATGGCCTCATCCCCTCGTCCCCAGGCCCGGGAGGGGCTCTCTGGTGCTGGTGCCATCTTTCCTCTCAACACCCTCTTGGCCTCCACGCTCCTGGGACCAGAGACTTCAGGTCAAAAGCCCCTTCTCATCACCAAGCTCTCTGCATTGCTCAGCTCCACACTGACTCCTGGACGTTCCCTGTCCCCAAGGTGCCCAGAGGCCACATTCTCATGATTTTCCTCCCCTTTCCCATTGCCCCTTCAGTGTTTATTTATGTATTTATTTATTTATGTATTTATGACTTATTTATTGACACCCTCACCTTAATCTAGAGAGTAGCCATAGTAGACCTGACTGTTGTATCCCTCTCTCCTCCTTGGCCCACACTCAGACCTTCCGCACCGCAGCATCCTCTCCTCGGGCCCCTTTCATCACAGCTTTGCATGCTCTGTTAGTACCCCCCGCCTTCCTGTGAAGTCATCCTCCACTTCCTGCAGCTCGGCACCTCCCTCGAGCTCCAGGCTCGATTGTACACTGCTCACTGGTCATTCATCCCACCTGTTCTGGTGGCGCCAGAAACTCAACATCTCTGAAGCCAAATCTATCACTTCTGCCTCCTCTTCTTCCACAGTCTCTCCACCCAGTTCTGAAACCCTGAAGTCATCTTGGTTTCTTCTCCACGCATCCCCTTGTTGCTCTTGCACCATCCTTGCCTTGTGGTTGCTCCGGCAATTTCAACATCGGTCTCCTCTCGCCGGTTCCTCTGGGCCTGCTTGAACGTTCTCCATCTATCCTAAACATCCATAGAGATTTATCTGTTTAATCTCCAGCCATTCACAAACTTTTAAAATGATGTGCAAGTCTTTGTCCTGACGTTACAGGCCATCCAATAAGGCCCCATCCTTCCCTTACACCCTGCACTGGTCCATCTAGAATAGTCGTCATTCCTCAAAAAGGTGCCCAGTCTTTCTGTCTCTGTGCCTTTGGTCTTGCTGTTCCCATCCCCTGGAACACTCTCTTCTGCTTCCTTCAAGGCCCATGCAGAAACCACATCTTCCATGAAGCTCCCGCGATCAACCAGCCACTGGGATCTCTCCATCCGCTGAACCACCATAGCACTTTATTTGTCCCTTTCTCACGGCACTTACCACATTCTGCCTTGTATTATAGTTACTGTGCACTTGTCCTATGACTGTCTTAGACTGTAAGCTCGCCAAGGGCAGGGACCGTGTTTTATTCATCTGTGTCCATCATGGCACCGGGGGTGGTGCATAGCACACAGCAGTTGCTCAATAAATGTTTGTTGGATTAAATCCTTAATGCCTATCAAGGGCTGTATAATTAAGAAAATCATTTTGCCTCATATGATGCCACAGGAACCTCCAAAGAATCAGTGAGTTGAGAAGATACAGAAATCATTATCCCCACTGTGTAGATCATAAGACTGAGGCAAAAACCACATGAAGCCACATAGGTCACCAAAAGAATTTGCATCCAGGCCTTCTGGTTCCCACTTGAGGGCTTTTTCTGTTAATCAGTGCAGCTGAGTCACTGTAAACTGAAAACCGATCTGAGGCACAGTCCTGGCTCTCGTGAGTCTGGGCGTCAGTCAGAGAGTCAGGCGGACCTCAGTGTGAACCGCCGCTTGTGTTCAGCACAGACGAAATCCCGCTCTGTTTTGGAAAGGATAAGAGCCCTTCAGGTTTTACCAGGCCCAGGGGGTGGAGCTGTGGGACCTCGTAAATCATTCCCGCTGCTGTTGTCACAGGGTGGAAACTGTCCGTCCAGATGGCAGAAGAGACTACCAGCTCCAGGGGGCTGCTGTGTGATACATCTCCTCATGCCTCATTCAGGCTCCTCTTCCAGGATGAATAGAACAGGAAGGGGAGTGAATGGTGCCAGTCAGATGGGGCTGCAGACACGCGTGCTGCCTCCTGAATGCCCTCACCGCATCCCCAGTGACACTGACGGCCTGCCCCAGCCCGCCCGGCTCTCGTCAGCACTGCTGGGTGTCATCACCTCCTCCCATCTTTATCCCCATCCTTTTCTTTTCTCCTCTCCGGGGCTCTTTCCCTTGGTACCCACCAAAATCAAGATGAACCTTGGAGAGCCAAGTTACAGCTCTTTTTGGGAACCTGAGGCCTGGCCTGGAGCAATGGATCGAGGTGGCAGAGGGGTCCTCAATGCCCTTGAACAATGAGCTGTTCTGGTTGTGGGGACAGGGCATCCACAGCAATGGGAGGTTTCCATGGTTACTGTAGAGAAGCAATGTTTTCGTTGCCCTTGAGCCTCATGATGAGGGTAGGAGTCTTATTTCCATCCTTAGGTGGTGGGGCCAGTTTCTACATACAGTGCATCGAGCTTGCCAAACCTCAGATCATCCAGATCTGTAGGCAAAGTTCAACAGAACCACAACAAGGACACTGAAGGCCCTTGGTGGCCTTTCTTGGTCTTCCTTGCCACTTCCCCAGCCAATCCATCCCATGTCCCCCTGGAACCTGGGGTGGGAAATGGGGTTCCCAAGGGGTTCCAAGAAGTGTGTCAAGAAAACCCCAAATACTGTAGCCATGAAGATGAATCCAGCATTAAATATTAAACATGCTTCTCAAAAACTGATCCAGCACCAGCTGTCCACAGCCAGACCTTTGGGAAGTAATAGATTATGAGGAGCTAGCAGCCAGGCTCTTGGGAGATAGCCCCATGTCCCGTGTGCAGCCGGCAGGGCAGGCCCAGCCAACGAGAAGTGCAGATTCCAGGTGAGTCGGGGTGAGATTGATGCTGCAAAACACCTCTTCATTTTAGTTCAAAGCACCGTCATTTTCTAGACCAAGGTTGTCACACTGGAGCTGCTGGGCTGCCTGTGAGATGGGATGGCTGACTCAGCACCTTTTGAAAGGAAGCTGGCTATTGCAGAGAAGACCATTTGGGGGTGATCTGCTTCACTCAAGGAAAGCCAATATTGTGCTTTCACATCCTGACGACCAGGGTTGGAGCGCATGTAACTCAGTGTAGCAACTGTTGGCAGCTCCTCATGCTCAGGAGTATCTCTGGGCAAGAGCTCTGGGATGGGTACCAGAGGATCCAGTTCAAGAGCCCGGGGAACATGGATGAGCCACTCGACACTGGTGCCTTCTCAGCTGTAAAATGGAGAAGGTATCTAACTACATCTAACTAGCTCCTTGCAGGAGTCATTGTGAAAATGCAGATAAAGGATGGGGCAGAGAGAGAAGTCCGGTGGGGGTAGATGGGAGCAAATGAAATGCATGCAGCTCTGAGTTTCAGAATTCTGCTCACGCAATTGCCCTGCTTAAACCTGTCAGTGGCTTTCCTTCACCCTGGGGAGAAAATTCAAAGCATCTTTTCATTGCCCATGTAGTCTTGAATGCTCCTCTCCCCTCTGGCTCACTACATTCCAGCCACACAGGCTTTTTTGCTTCTCCTAGAACTTGCCTAGCCACACTCATTCCAGCCTCAGGACCTTTGCACATTCTGTGTCCTCTGCCTGCAAAACTTGTTCTCCAGATCCCTGCAGGACACCTCTACCTCGTCTTTCAAGTCTCAAATTGAATGTTACCTCCCAGAGCGTCCATCCCCGGTCTCTGAGTCAATCACTCTCTATTACACACACATTGTCCTGCTAAGCGGTCCTTATAAACCATCTGAATCATCTCACTTATTTTGTAGTTCTCAACCCTGGGCAAGGGCTTCCCAGGTGGCACTAGTGGTAAAGAACCTGCCTGCCAATGCAGGAGACAAAAGAGACTGGGTTCTATCCCTGGGTCAGGAAGATTCCCCCAGAGGAGGAAATGGCAATAACCACTCCAGTATTCTTGCCTGGAGAATCCCATGGACAGGGGACCTTGGCAGGCTACAGTCCATGGGGTCACAAAGAGTCAGACACGACGGAAACAACACGACGCATGCAACCCTGGAGAAAATTCATAAAAGACGCCCTTGCCAAGGCCATGGTGGGGACAATTTTAATCAGTATCTCTAGAAATGAATGAGGGGCTCAGTATTAAAAAAAAAAAACACAAAAACTTCTAGTGCACAGCCAGGGTTGGGAAACCCTGACACATTTGCTATTTGCTCCCTTGTTTATTGTCTGCCTACCCTTCTAAAGTGTTCAGTGGGCACTTGTTCTCCATAGCAGTTTCTTGTGCCCTGGAAAACGGAAGTGGCCACCCTCCAGGGTTATGGCGAATGTCTCTTCTTGGGGTGCTGGCAACAGACTACAATGTGACCGCTTTCCTGGCCCTCTGAGGAAGCACAGAGTAGCTCTGAATTCTCCTGGTGACACTTAGTCCCTGTGGTCCCCCGGGTGGATGGCCAGCATAAACCCTTCAGCTGAGCTCTGGCGGCTAGGTCTCTAGTCCACTCATATCCGCCTCTTCGTCTTCAACTTGTCTGTTCTCTGTGACAACCTCTACTACTGAGGGGATGTGGAACTTGGAAAGAAGCCCCACGGACTGAGTCCACATACCTTTGAAGGCAGCTCCCCTTTCCTCTCCACACACACACACACACACACACACACACACTCACTCTGGTCCCTCCCCTCTCATATACCCGAAGATTGGTGACCATCCAGTCCTGGGGGGGCTGTTGGGTGTAGTCCACATGCACCGTACCCAGCCCCCAACAAAGGGCCACTCAACAGATGGAGCAAACAGGAACAGGCAAGTAGGTTCCAGTGTGCCCAAGGACGTCTGCTTTCAGTCATTCATTCAATTTCAGGAACACACTGAGCACCAGCAAGGAGTTGCCCTGCTCTGGGCATTATGGGAGATCCAGCCCCCGCCCCTGGAGGCTCGAGTCTAACGGAACAATTATGCACACCCAATGGTCTGCCTGCCTGCTAAGTCACTTCAGTTGTGTCTGACTTTTTGCAACCCCATGGACTGTAGCCCAGCAGGCTCCTCTGTCCATGGGATCTCCCAGGCAAGAATACCGGAGTGGGTTGCCGTGCCCTGCAGGGGATCTTCCCAACCCAGAGATCCAACCCACGTCTCTTCTGTCTCCTGCATTGGCAGTCAGGTCCTTTACCACGAGCGCCACCTGGGAAGCCCAGGCAATGGCAGAATGAGATAAAAGGGAACCACCTATTCAAGCTGGGGGGATTTAAAGCAGGTTTCACAGAGGAGATGGTGGATGAGCTGGGCCTTGAGTGAATTTTTGAGAGATGGACAGACTCTAAGACTACCCACTCTAGGAAGTTGTCACCCTCCTTGGTGACAGCAAAGGACAAGGGATGACTCAAGCCGCCGCCTGCCATATTGTTGCCAATTTCCGCCAGTTCACAAAACCCACCGGAGGCACCAGCTGTGCTACCATTGGTCCAGCCACCCCTCTAGACCCAGATGCTGTCCCTGGAGAGACCACCTGGATCCGTGAGATCCTCGATCGTGTGTGGGTAATGGTCTCCGCCGAGCCAGGCAGAGGAAGGACAGGCAGCTGCCCTCTCCATCGGCAGCTGAGGGCCACAGAGTCAGCCTGTTTGTTGCAATCCAAGCC
The DNA here is from genome assembly GCF_003369695.1 of Bos indicus x Bos taurus. Taxonomy (NCBI): domain Eukaryota; kingdom Metazoa; phylum Chordata; class Mammalia; order Artiodactyla; family Bovidae; genus Bos; species Bos indicus x Bos taurus. The sequence continues at coordinate 14,596,080 of NC_040096.1, read as the reverse complement.
CACCCTTCATGCCCTCGTCCTCTTCCCACGGTGCCTTCCTCGGAGGTATGGCTACCAAGGCCTCAGCGTTCCACTTCTAGTCACAGTTTCCTTGGTTGGTTTGCAGCTGTTCTCACCGTAGAACCTGTCACCCATCCAGTCCTTGAGGAAATGCTACAGCATTTCCCAGAGTGGCAGTTAACCATAGAAGCTGCTGAAGCCCCATCTTCTCTGGGTCTTTCCTGAGGAGGATGGCAGTCCTTTGCTGCTCACCAATGGGAGTCACGTGGATAGAAAGGAGGCACTAAAGACACAAGTAATGGCACCTCTTGCATGAGCTGGGGGAGGGGGTGAGCAGGACTCCATTCTTTGCCTTGCAGAAGACCCTCTAACCATACAACTGGAGTGGGCTGGGGGTAGGAGGGGGAAGAGGGGACTGCTGAGTCTGTTCCTGGCTGCACCCTCCGCTCTACCCAAGTAACAGTCAGCTGGGCTGTTGGCCTCCTCACTGTGGCCACGCACTGTGGCGCCCTCCTCCTAATCCCGTCTTTCTCCCAGTCCCTGCTGTAGGGGATCTGCTGTCCTGATTTACTTAACACTTTTAATTCTATCCAGGTAATGGGCAGAATACATCCATGTATATATGTGGACAATATTAAGTCTTTACAAACACCCTGAATAGTTTAAGAAATTATCATCAACACGTTCAAGTATTATCAACATGTTCATTACTTATCCTAATATATGTGTGTCCTCCGAAGCAATAGATTATCTGACCACATCGACCCAATGGTAGAAGTTGGAGTGAGAAATAGCCAGACACCTTAATGCATTCTGGCATAGGAATTCAAAATTATACATGAAAGATGCCCATCCCAGCAACCACAAGCTCCTCTGACTATGTCCCAGATGAGCTCTGAGTCTGCTCCCCGTCACGTCAGGAGCCACTGGCATCACTGTGCCCAGGCTCTAGCTACAGCATCTCCATTTCCCACTCCTTATGGCTTTGACTAGCCTCATCCTCCCTAGTTCGTGTCCATTCATTACAGCTCTCTTCCATCTGGTACACTGAGTGGACCCCAGAATGACTGAGCGCCCTGGCTCATCTGTGACTCTCTCCAAAGAAATTTCCCTTTGGGTGGCTTAAAGTGAAAGTGAAAGTTGCTCAGTCATGTCCGAATCATTGTGACCCCAAGGACTGTATAGTCCATGGAATTCTCTAGGCCAGAATACTGGAGACGGTAGCCTTTCCCTTCTCCAGGGGATCTTCCCAACCCAGGAATTGAGCCCAGGTCTCCTGCATTGCAGGCAGATTCTTTACCAGCTGAGCCACAAGGGAAGCATTGGGTGGGTTAGGTGCGTAAAGATGGGAATTTCCTGGGCCTAACCCTTAGGTACTCTACTCTCAACCAATCAGATGTGAGCATTGGAGGAAATTGCACTCAAGCCGCAGAGGAAAATGGAAGCTCAGATCGAAGGAGCCACCCGGACAATTCAAAATATTGAAACTGTTCTCTCAACCCCAATCTGGTATGGGGAGCTATGAACAAATCATGGAAGAGACACACTCCTGTTACTTGTTGAAGTCTCTCTTCATATTTGCTTCTTTATCTTAATTGATTTTTGTGTGTGTGGAAAATAAGATAACAGACTCAGAGTTTAAAATAAGGTTTTGTCTTAGGGAACCCTCCTACACTGTTGGTGGAAATGTAGGTTGGTGCAGCCACTGTGGAAAACAGCATGGAGATTCCTCAGAACACTAAAAATAGAGTCACCATATGATCCACTAATCCCACTCCTGGGCGTGAATCCAGACAAAACTATAATTCAAAAAAGATACATGCAACGCTAAGCTCATAACAGTACTATTTGCAACAACCAAGACATGGAAATAGCCAAAATGTCCACTGACAGATGAGTGGATAAAGAAGATGTGGTACATAAATATAATAGAATATTACTCGGCCATAAAAAAGAATGAAATAACGCCACTTTCAGCAACATGGGGACAACTAGAGATTATCATACTAAGCGAGATAAGTCAGAAAAAGACAAATACCATATGGTTTCAATTATATGTGGAATCTAAACTATGACACCAAGGAACCTACCTGTGAAACAGAATCGTGGACGTAGGAACAGATGGGTGGTTGCCAAGAGGGAGGTGGTTGAGGGGGTGATGATGTGGGAGGCTGGGGTTAGCAGATGCAAGCTTTTATATATAGAATGGATAAACAATAAGATCCTACTGTATAGCACAGAGAACTATATTCAGTATCCTATGATAAACCATAATGGAAAAGAATATTAAAAATGTATAACTGAATCACTGTGCTGTACAGTGGTAATTAACATGGCATTGTAAATCAACTATACTTCAATTAAAAATAAGCCTTTGTCTTTACTGAAAAACTGCATGAAAGAAGAGCGTGAAGTGAAGTCACACAAGTAGAATGACAACCGCACGTTCACTGCTGAATGCATCAAAATTACAGGCTTTCTGTTACACCAAGTTACAGCCTGAGATCCCCTCCGTGAAGTGCCTTGTGGTCTGCCTGGGAGGAAAGGCTCATGCTTTTCTTCACATAATAGAAAGACAAATCTTATCATTTAGCCAAACTCTGAAAGGGCTATTTGAATGGGGTGCAGACGACATTTCTTTAAAGAGGGCCAGGAAGTTTGCCCAGTAAAACGTTAAAGAGATACCATTTCATTGCAATTATAGGTTTCTTCCTCCCACCACAGGTTACGTGGGTGCATCTCTGTCTATTATGGAGTAAATCTCTTTATTTCAACCTCCCCTTCTCCACCTACAGTCTCATGTACATCAGTATTAGGAAGATTATTTTGCCACTTAGATTACATTTTTCTTTGTTCAATTCATTCTGCTTGAGATCATTCTGCTGTCAAGAATTCCTTGTCCAGTGGCAGCGACAGAGAAATAATTTAAAATTTCACTTCTTACCTAGATGCCTGACTTCCCATCCTCTCTTCCTCAAGCCCTCCTGGTTAAATCTGAGCCAAGATTTCCCAAGCATCTATCTTTCAGAGTTTCAAATGTTCCTCTTTTTATTAGGAAAACATAAGATCATTCATTCTGACCAATATTTCTGTATTTTTCAAACTCAGATATGTTTGTAAGATTGAGCCAGGAAAACAGAAACCTCTCTGGGTATTTTGAGCAGGAAGAGATTTAATGCAGGGAGTTAGAGGTTTGCAATACTATTGGACAAACGGAGATGATAAAGTCAGGGAAAACCAAAACTAACATTCAGGAAATAAGAAAGTATAGAGACCCTTAAAATGGCCATGGGTGATCTATGCTGCTCATTGCCATAAAATATATCATCTTCAGGGGGTGGTCTGAGAAGACCCTGGCAAAAGCTCATGTCTACTGTTTCTGAAGTTCATGTGATTGTCCAAAAATCTGCAGGTGCAGTAATGACTTCTGCTTTCTATTTTCTGCTTCTGAATCACATTGAATGCCTCCCATTCTGAGTCTAAATCAGAATCCTGCTGATGAGGGATGCTGGGAAATGTAGTTCTCAGAATCCAACCCCACAAATACAGCAGAGACTTTATAAGGAAATAGGGATGAATATTAGTTTCCCACAACAAACACACCAAGTGTCCACATTTTTCCAAGTACTCTGTTAGTGGAGATAGATATAGATAGAAAGATAGAGACAGCTATTCTACATTTTCCACATGAAGAAATGGAGCTCAGATTTGTTAGGTAATTTGTCCAAGGACATACAACCAACAAGTGAGAATTGATCTCATTTCTGAGCCCACATTCTTTCTACAACATTCTCCTGTCTCATATGTTTAGGACACAAACTTTCATAACCTATACTATTCTCTTGCAGTGTATCTTCAGAAACTATCCAGGAATAAATTTCTCCTACTTCAGGAGCCAGTTTACATGTCTTATTTCATAGCATTTCCATGCAGCTTTGTCTCCCTCCCTCCAGTGATATTCTGCCTCAGATGGTCCTGATGCTGGATGTCCACATCTCCTCTACCAGTTTCTTTTTTAAGAATTAATTTATTTATTTTAATTGAAGGATAATTATTTTACAATTCTGTGATGGTTTTAGCCATACATCAACATGAATCAGCCACAGGTATACATGTGCCCCCCCATCCTGAACCCCACCTCTCTCAATTTCAGCTGATCCCTAGTTGTCTGAGGTTTGCTCACTTTCAACTTGATATTGTTAACTTCCAAGCTGGTACATAAGGGAGTCCCCATAAGCCCCTACTTCAACATCTAAGGCACCTCTTCAGAAGGTCTGTGATGACCTCTGAAAATCTCTGAGTCACCAGTACAGTCTTTCAGGAAATACTAGAGTTTCCCAAGATTGTTGGCAATTACATAGGCCATTCAGGTGCAACTTGGCTATCTCCTGATCTTTTTCAGAGATGATAGAAGTCTCCTGCCACATTCTGCTGCTGCTCCTGCTACTGCTAAGTTGCTTCAGTCGTGTCCGACTCTGCAACCCCATAGACGGCAGCCCACCAGGCTCCCCTGTCTCCAGGATTCTCCAGGCTAGAACACTGGAATGGGTTGCCATTTCCTTCTCCAGTGCAGGAAAGTGAAAAGTGAAAATGAAGTCGCTCAGTTGTGTCTGACTCTTAGCAACCCCATGGACTTCAGCCTACCAGGCTCCTCCTTCCATGGGATTTTCCAAGCAAGAGTACTGGAGTGGGGTGCCATTGCCTTCTCCTGCCACCTTCTAACAGGAGCCAAACTAGATAGAGAAGAGGACTTGAGGGGGAAAGAAGTGGCAGCTCCATAAATTACTCAGCTGGGCTAGCAGGTGCCTATAATTTTTCTTCTGCCCTAGAGACAAAAAGACCATTCTCGGTGATGAGGAGCAGGGTCTCAGCACCTAATGATATCATCAGTCAGGATATCACTAAAATGAGTTTATCTCCAATTTCCCATCCTGAACAAAGGCATTATTCTTACCCTGCCCATGGACATGAAGTATATATACTCTTAAATCCAAGCCCCCACCCCACTTACAAGAGGAAGAGATGAATGCAGGAATTAATGCAGTTTGGTAAATAGTGGGGTGCTTCGCAATTTGCTTTCTCAGTTAAAAAGAAAAGCAGAAAAACTAACAGGAGTGTCTCCTCTGAATCATACCTAGAGATGAGGGTAGAGGACAGAAGAGAAGCCCATTCTACAAAGTGGTGGCTTCTCAAAGCCATTTAAGGTAACACCGTAAGTACCCTACATATACACCTGCAAGTCTCAAACTTGCAGAGATGTGACTGTGCATTCCATCAACACCAGGTGTGTGTGAGTGAAATCACAGCTTGCCCTCCGTCTCCTATCGCTGACGACCCTTCGTCTCTACCATCTCCCACCTCCCCTCCCTCCTCCATCACCAACTCTTCTTGCTTGTTCACTCAATGCCAGCCCCTGCATGCCAGCCGTTGTGCTGTACTCCTGTACTTTCCAAGGTATTGTACTAACTTGCCAGGAGAAATAACAAATTCAGATATGCAGATGACACCACTCTAATGGCCAAAAGGGAAGAGGAGCTAAAGAACCTCTTGATGAAGGTAAAAAAGGAGAGTGAAAAAGCTGGCTTAAAACTCAACATTCAAAAAACTAAGATCACAGCATCCAATCTCATCACTTCATGGCAAATAGAAAAGAGGAAAGGGAAAGCAGTGACAGATTTTATTTTCTTGGGCTCCAAAATCACCATAGACGGTGATTTCAGCCATAAAATTGAAAGATACTTGCTCCTTGGAAGGAAAGCTATGACAAACCTAGACAGTATATTAAAAAGCAAAGATATCACTTTGCCCACAAAGGTTCATATAGTCGAAGCTATGGTTTTTCTAGTAGTCATGTACAGATTGAATAGTTGGACCATAAAGAAGACTGAGTGCCAAAGAATTGATGCTTTCAAACTGTGGTGCTGGAGAAGATTCTTGAGAGTTCCTTGGATTGCAAGGAGATCCAACCAGTCAATCCTAAAGGAAATCAACCCTTAATATTCACTGGAAGGACTGATGCTGAAGCTGAAGCTCCAATACTTTGGCCACCTGATGCGAAGAGCCAACTCATTGGAAAAGACCCTGATGCTGGGAAACGTTGATGGCAAAAGGAGAAGCAGGCAGCTGAGGATAGAGTGGTTAGATAGCATCACTGACTCAACAGACATGAATTTGAGCAAATTCCAGGAGATAGTGAAGGACAGGGAAGCCTAGTGTGCTGCAGTCCAGGGAGTTGCAAAGAATTGGACATGACTTAGAGACTGAACAACAACAATTGTAAGAATAATAATATTTTCTTTCTTTTTTTTGTTTTTTTTTAATGTATTATTTGTGTAAAAAGTATTATAAACCTATTACAGTACAGTCCTATATAGCCAATGGTGTTAGTTAGGTACCTAGGCTAACTTTGTTGGACTTAAGAACGCACTTTCAGAACAGAATTCATTCATGTGTAGGGAATTTATTATAAATTGACAGGAAAATCAACAAGACTGATGAAAAGATGCTGGAAGAAGCAAGGTAAAATCGAGACACCAACTCCACTCCTGCCTATTAGTTCAGTTCAGTCGCTCAGTCGTGTCTGACTCTTTGCAACTCCATGAATCCCAGCACGCCAGGCCTCCCTGTCCATCACCAACACCCGGAGTTCACTCAAACTCACGTCCATCGAGTAAGTGATGCCATCCAGCCATCTCATCCTCTGTCGTCCCCTTCTCCTCCTGCCCCCAATCCCTCCCAGCATCACAGTCTTTTCCAATGAGTCAACTCTTCGCATGAGGTAGCCAAAGTACTGGAGTTTCAGCTTTAGCATCATTCCTTCCAAAGAAATCCCAGGCCTGATCTCCTTCAGAATAGACTGGTTGGATCTCCTTGTAGTCCAAGGGACTCTCAAGAGTCTTCTCCAACACCACAGTTCAAAAGCATCAATTCTTTGGTGCTCAACCTTCTTCACAGTCCAACTCTCACATCCATACATGACCACAGGAAAAACCATAGCCTTGACTGGATGAATCTTTGTTGGCAAAGTAATGTCTCAGCTTTTCAATATGTTATCTAGGTTGGTCATAACTTTCCTTCCAAGGAGTAAGCGTCTTTTAATTTCATGGCTGCATTCACCATCTGCAGTGATTTTGGAGCCCAAAAAAATAAAGTCTGACACTGTTTCCCCATCTATTTCCCATGAAGTGATGGGACCAGATGCCATGATCTTTGTTTTTTGAATGTTGAGTTTTAAGCCAACTTTTTCACTCTCCTCTTTCACCTTCATCAAGAGGCTTTTTAGTTCCTCTTCACTTTCTGCCATAAGGGTGGTGTCATCTGCATATCTGAGGTTATTGATATTTCTCCTGGCAATCTTGATTCCAGCTTGTGCTTCTTCCAGTCCAATGTTTCTCATTATGTACTCTGCATATAATTAAATAAGCAGGGTGACAATATACAGCCTTGATGTACTCCTTTTCCTATTTGGAACCAGCCTGTTGTTCCATGTCCAGTTCTAACTGTTGCTTCCTGACCTGCATACAGATTTCTCAAGAGGCAGATCAGGTGGTCTGGTATTCCCATCTCTTTCAGAATTTTCCACAGTTTATTGTGATCCACACAGTCAAAGGCTTTGGCATAGTCAATAAAGCAGAAATAGATGTTTTTCTGGAACTCTCTTGCTTTTTCCATGATCCAGCGGATGTTGGCAATTTGATCTCTGGTTCCTCTGCATTTTCTAAAACCAGCTTGAACATCAGGAAGTTCACGGTTCACATATTGCTGAAGCCTGGCTTGGAGAATTTTGAGCATTACTTTACTAGCGTGTGAGATAAGTGCAATTGTGCAGTAGTCTGAGCATTCTTTGGCATTGCCTTTCTTTGGGATTGGAATGAAAACTGGTCTTTTCCAGTCCTGTGGCCACTGCTGAGTTTTCCAAATTTGCTGGCATATTGAGTGCAGCACTTTCACAGCATCATCTTCCAGGATTTGAAATAGCTGAACTGGAATTCCATCACCTCCACTAGCTTTGTTTGTAGTGATGCTTTCTAAGGCCCACTTGACTTCACATTCCAGGATGTCTGGCTCTAGGTCAGTGATCACACAGTCATGATTATCTGGGTCGTGAAGATTTTTTCTGTACAGGTCTTCTGTGTATTCTTGCCATCTCTTCTTAATATCTTCTGCTTCTGTTAGGCCCATACCATTTCTGTCCTTTATCGAGCCCATCTTTGCATGAAATGTTCCCTTCGTATCTCTAATTTTCTTGAAGAGATCTCTAGTCTTTCCCATTCTGTTGTTTTCCTCTATTTCTTTGCATTGATTGCTGAAGAAGGCTTTCTTATCTGTTCTTGCTATTCTTTGGAACTCTCAACTCAGCCTATTTAAAAAGAAGACACACTATGAGAGGGATCTAACCTTTTTCTAGAACAGGGGCACAAAGAAAAGCAGGCAGTGCCTGTTTATGACTTACTCAATCACCCTTGCCAATCCTGAGAGAGACTCTTAAGAGCAATGACTTCTATTATGGAATTACAATGAGGCATCCCAGGGAAACATTAAACCATAGGTTAGAGTCCAACCAAACCTTTACTCCTGGATGTGCTAGAGGCAGAAGGCTGGCCTAGATGGTGTGGAGGACGTTGTTTCAGACCCATAATTCCAGGCCCTGGTTCCTATGCATTACATCAGGTGACTCCCATCAGAGCTCAACTCAGAAGGGCCTTAGCTCTACACCAGGGAAGAGGAAGATGTCAAACATTCGTATGTAAATCTGTTTATAAGGGCTAGACCCCAGATGACTTACTGGTACCCAGAGTTGGTTTAAAAGCAGTGTCAATTAACTGAGTCCTAATAATCTTCCAAGGACTTCCCTGGTGGCTCAGTGGTAAAGAATACACCTGCAATGCAGGAGATGTGGGTTGGATCCCTGGGTCGAGAATAAACCCCTGGAGAAGGACATGGCAACCCACTCCAGCATTCTTGCCTGGAGAATCCCATGGACAGAGGAGCCTGATGGGCTACAGTCCATGGGGTCACAAATGTCAGATACAACTCAGTGACTAAACCACCACCATCAATAATCTTCCAAACACGGTACCAGAGTTCAGAAGCTAATTTCCAAGCGAAAAGCACTTGCTTGTCTTCCCTTTGGAAAGCACATATACTGGCTCATTTCTACTGGAGACAAAGTAAAGCCCATGAGAGCCCGGTCCAGGCCATGGCTTCAACATAGTATCCCTGCGTTCCACATACACCAGCCCTCCCCAGCGTCTCCCTCTATTCTGCCATACCCCCCAAGAGAAAGAAAAGAACTGGCTAAATTACGTGTGCTGGAAATCAGCTCTTTTATTACTCCCTAGAAAGAGAACAAAGGGGGCTTTCATCAAGCTTTAAATAAACCACTAAATAAACTCTTAAAACCTTAAGAGACACTCTGCCTCTTCTATGTTGAAAAAGTCTGTAATAAAGCCACATGGCAGTGGGAGGTGGGAGGGAGGTTCAGGAAGGAGGGGACATGCATATACCTATGGCTGATTCATGTTGATATATGGCAGGATCCAACACAATATTGTAAAGCAATTATCCTCCAATTAAAAATAAATTTAAGAAATAAAATGAAAAGCACTTTAAAAAAGCCATGCTGTGCTTCTCCTTCACACTCTGAAGGTTTATATTGCCAGTTATAGCACAAGCTATGTTTTGGGTCTTGAGGGCATATTAGGTGGATGAATTTGTGATCTGGATAATGAGAAAGGAAAAACCCATGTCCACATACATTGACCCTACTCCACCAAGCTTCCTTAAATTAACTATGTTCTGTCATCTACAAAAAGTGTTACAGAAAGCTAAAAAATCTGCTTATCACCCTTGCTAAAGAGGAGAAAGACAGCGTGAGTAAAAATGCCCTTTTCTGCTTCCTGAATGATACTCGGACAGAACTGTCCCAAGTTCCAATAAAAACAATTTGAAGTAAGACGCATGCACAATTCCAGGTGTGGGTGTCCCAATTAGAAATGGAGCATTTTAAAAACTATGAGAACAAGTCTGCATCAAGATGGGGATTTAAAGCATCCATGTACCTCTACCTGCTTCAATATTAAAATATTTTAAAAGGGATACAAATTTGTTGGCACCTACAGAATGGGAGAGAAAAAGAGAAATTGGAAAGATGAGAAGCAGATGGGTGAATGGGAACTGACTTGGCTAAGCTGTAAGCTGGCAGCGGGAAAGGTGGCTATAGGTGTGCATAAACTGGGGTATGAAGATGAGGCTAAAAACAGGAAAATTGGTTAAAAGACCATAAAGAAGTGATTGGGCCTCCCTAGTGGCTCAGGTGGTAAAGAATCAGCCTGCTTTGTAGGAGACCCATGTTTGATCCCTGGACTGGGAAGATCCCCTGGAGAAAGGAATGACTATGCACTCCAGTATTCTTGCCTGGAGAATTCCATGGACAGAGGAGCCTGGTGGGCTACATTCCGTGGGGTTGCAAAGATGGAGATGAGGCTAAAAACAGGAAAATTTGTTTAAAGCCCTTAAAGAAGTGATTAGACCCTCTAATTCCCTCTCCCCTCTAAGAAACTGGATGATGGCTCCACACACACCTAAACTTAAAGCAGATGAAACCAAAGAGCAGGCACAGGAGGAGGGACTGAGTGACCCTGTGCACACTCAGTCCTGAGACTCCCCACCCACTGTTCCAGCTTCCCTCCAGAGATGGGCTACCATGCCTCACTCCCTAGGTGAGAGGGTAGAAGAGACTTCTTCTGAAACATGACCAGCTCGAGAGAGAAAAACAGAAAGAGGCTGACGTCAGAGGTCAGTCAGATCTCTGTACACTGAAGCTCACAATCCAAAAGCCTGTGGCACAGGGAACTCAGTGTTATGTGGCAGCCTGGATAGGAGGGGAGTTTGGGGGAGAATGGATACATGTATATGTACAGCTGAGTCCCTTCACTGTTCACCTGAAACTATCATGACATTGCTTGTTAACTGATTATACCCCAATACAAAATAAAAAAGTTTAAAGTTTGGAAAAAAAACAGAAGCCTGTGGCAGAGGCAGCAGTGAGCATTCCATTGGCCACCCCCAGTGGTCAGTGAGCCCTCCGTCTGCTGTCCTTGCTTTCCAACCTGCTTGCATTCAGCAGTAACTGTAACTAGATCTGGCCAGCTGACTGTAGGCAGACATGGCATGGTACTTCTGGAATGAAACATAAGAACCATCACGTAACCATCTGGCTGTCTATTCCCCTACGAGGTGCACAAACAGGCCGTAGGATCCAGATGAAACATCTCCAGGATGAGGCACCCTCCATCAGCCTGGGTCGCTGAGTGTGGAATAGAGTTCCATAGCAACCTTCACTGCTTGTGTTACATGCGAAATTAACCTTTATTGTGTGAAGCCACTGGAGACTGTTTCAAAACGCAAGTCTAGTCTCTCCTGACTAACACAAAGCCACGCGCACACATGCAGTCTTTTCAAACACCATTTCGGTGTACAATGGCAAAATTCAAGCACTCACAGATGCTCAGGAATCTGATCCTTCACCCTTCCAATTCAAGTCCATCTTAGGGAATCTCTAGATAAATCTTTTTGGACTCCTGAGAAATACACCACGCCATCACCCAGCATCCCTGGTTCTCCCAACCTGCTGCCTGTATTTCTCACGCAGATATGTATCAGGCCACAAAGCACTATGTTCCCCAATTCCAGGGAATAACAGCTCTCCAGGGGGTCCTCCAGATGGCTGCGCTCCCCCACAGAGTGTGGATTGGGGTACAGAGAGGGTCACATCGCATACCAACAATTCTCCCCACAAATACCCTCTCTTTCCAATTTCCAGTTTCAATTACTTTATACCTTTGAGATGGGTGATGGATGAAGGGTCAAGACATTGGTTTTTAGGTCACTGTTTAGAGGTCTAAATCCTGGCTTTAGAATACGAAGATGCTTGTCTGCTTTTGTTTTGTTCTTGGCTTTCGGGATCTCAGCTAAAAGAAAGAAATTCAATGTGCTGTTACAGGTAATGGTTCAGGCAGCTTACTTGAAAGCCCATGCTACAGGGTCAGATAGTGTCAGAGACCTAAGTTTGTACAGCTCCGTCTCCAAGGAACCAGAAAATAGACATCTGGTAACTCGAGAGCCATGATTATGGCTGATTGAAACTTGAAGAACTGTAAGAAGATGTGGGCCATATTTCAGCAATCTGAAACAAGATGAAATTCCATTATCTGCCTCTTGCTTCTGGTTTACAATCTCATTAAAATCAGAATTCCAGATTAGCTGCATCTGTGTTACCATGACATCAAATGGTTTGTTGTTAGAACCATTCCCTAGCCAAGAAGCTAAACTTCATAGCAATGGGCCAATGGAAATAGAGTTTGCACAGAAGCTCTCCTGGGGTTAGAGCATGTTTTGGAAACTAAAGTGTCCTTTTTCTGTGACTGGGAGGTTCCCCAACAATGCCCAGGCTTCTGAAGGTCAATTGTTGAACAAACCGAATCACAGTTACAAAGTGTTATTGCCGGAAGGGACCTTGGAGACATTTGAAGCTGAATCAAGTAAGCTAAATACACTTAGTCTTAGGTCCCAGGCTCATGGCAAACAATTAACTCATCTCACCACGTGGCAGCACCCAGAAAACCCAGCCCCAATCAGTACCCATCAATGCAAGATGACATCAAAGATGAAATTGATTGGCCAGTTCTACCTGATTCCCTGGTTGTACAGGTTAGGAACATTGTCCTATTACTTGTTCAAGGTCAAAAGCAGAGAAAAGACGAGACTGCTCTGTTCCATGTTCTTTCAATCACTCCACCCTGAACAAATGGGAAAGCAAGCATTTCTCTCTCACATACCTGTGGTCCATTCATCCCACAAATCCCTCCAAACACTCAAGGCTTACTCTAGTTGTAGATGTGACTCAGATGTCATATTTACCAGTCTCTTCTGAGCCACAGTACTTCTGCTTTTCCATTCTGGGACTACCCACACCTCTGGTAAGAAGCATCAAAATAAGATCTAATACTTTTGAATGGGCCAGAACCACTAAATTCATTATTTCTAGAGCCTCCTGGCCTTAACAGAAAGTCAATGTTATGCTTTCAAGTTAAAAGGCCTAACTTATTCCTGGAAAAGTAAAAATGGAATACTTCCAAGTGCCATATTATGGATGCACTAAGTTCTTGGAGCTGATTGCATCTGAGGTCTTGAGTCTAGAAGGGACCAAAGAAAACAAAAATCATCCCTTCAGACTCGTAGCTCCTTTCTGAATCTTTTCCAGATGAACTTGCCTACCTCGGTCCAGAATAGAGAGTGGTTGTAGGTTGGAGGTGAACCTGAAATGCAGACATAGACAAATAGTTCATTCTATTCTTGGATTGCATATTACTGCTCCATATGGGGGTGGGGTGGGGGTGAGCCAAAACATATGGTACTCCATCTGTAAGATGGAGCTGGCTGGGTCCCACGGATGGCTTTTAATGCAAGTAGATTCAGCCTGATTTGGTCTGCCTCCAAAGAAGGCGGAAATGCCAGTGATTCAAATATTGTGTAAAACCATTGAAATTAATGGCACAAAACAAGACTCATTTGTATTCTGCCTAATTTAAAAGATGTCTGCCTGGTGTAAAGTAATGAATTAGTTACGGGGGTGTTTGGACTGAGTGTTCAACATCCTCTTGGAAGGAACAAAATGCCTTTCTTTTTCCTTCTTTCAAGCCATTCTCTGTTATTTTGTACCACTTCCCCCCAGGAAATCCACTAAGCATTTTGGCTTCTGTCATGGGCTGAATTTCATGAAGTTCACAGCACTGGACACAGATGATTCTACTTGAATTCCCCAAAGCCAAGTTGGGAGGGAGAATTCAAGAAGATGCTCTTTCAAAAGCTGCCTAGTGGAGCCATATTGTTCATGCTTTTCCAGGAAATCTCCAACAACTACTCATCATTAGCCTACCCAGTGAGTGTGAGGTTGTGCCCTTCCTGAATGTGACAGGAGAGAACTTGAAGTTCATCCTCGGATGATTGCACTGGGCTTCCATGCCACACGCTCCATGGGAATATCTCCAAAGGCTCACATGCAGCCCCAGCCCCATTCAGTCAATAAACTAGCCATCTACTCTCAGGATGATGATGGTAATTAATTAAGGCATGGGATTAATGCATGCTGAGATCCTGCTCTGTGCCAGGCCTCACACTATGCATTCCATGTGAAATATACAATTCCATTCTTACAATAATATCATAAGATAGGCTCTGTCCTTCACACTTTTCAGATGAAGAGGCTGAAGTTTAAAAAGTTGCCAAAGTCAAAGAGATAGTGACCGGCAGACCAAGAACCCCGGTGTTTCTGCCCCAAAGACTATGCTGAGATTGAACAGGAAAATGTGGTGCAGCTACCCCTGTGAGCACCTGCCTAAGCTGATGCCTCTCTCCAGCCAGCCCAGCCTCTTCACTGTTGTTGTTCAGTCTCTCAGTCACGTTCAACTCTTTGCAACCCCATGGACTACAGGATGCAAGTCTTCCCTGTCCTTCACTGTCTCCTGGAGTTTGCTCAAACTCATGTCCATTGAGTCGGTGATGCCATCCAACCATCTCATCCTCGGTTGCCCCCTTCTCCTCTTGCCCTCAATCTTTCCCAGCACAGGGTCTTCCTTTGCCAATGAGATGGCTCTTTGCATCAGGTGGCCAAAGTACTGGAGCTTCAGCATCAGTCCGTCCAATGAATATTCAGGATTGAATTCCTTTAGGATTGACTGGTTTGATATTGTAGTTGAAGGGACTCTCAAGAGTCTTCTCCAGGTCCACAATTCAAAAGTATCAATTTTTTGGCACTCAGCCTGCTTTATGGTCCAGCTCTCACATCCATACATGACTACTGGAAAAATCATTGCTTTGACTATACAGATCTTTGTTGGCAAAGTGTTGTCTCTGCTTTTTAATACAATGTGTAGGTTGATCATAGCTTTCCTTCCAAGGAGCAAGCATCTTTTAATTTCATGGCTGCAGTCACCACCCGCCGTGGTTTCAGAGCCCAAGAAAAGAAAATTTGTCACTGCTTCCACTTTTCCCCCTAAGATTATGGGACTGGAGGCTATAATCTTAGTTTTTTTAAACGTTGAGTTCCAAACCAGCTTTTTCACTCCTCTTTCATCCTCAAGAGGCTCTTTAGTTCCTCTTCACTTTCTGCCATTAGGGAGGTGTCATCTGCATATCTGAGGTTGTTGATATTTCTCCTGGCAGTCTCGATTCCAGCTTGTGATTCATCCAGCCCAGCATTTCACATGATGTACACTGCATGTAAGTTAAATAATCAGGGTGAAAATATACAGCCTTGTCATACTCCTTTCCCAATTTTGAACCAGTGAGTTCCACTTAATTTAAAGTACTAGTTAACTCAAACTAGGAATGACAAGAAAAGCAAGCACTCTCTAGTTATAACCTTCAGTCAAAGCAGGGCAGGGAAGAAGCCTGCACAAAATCTCCATGGCACCATTCCCACCTGGATGGGACTGGTTTCCTCAATATGGTATTATATAACTCAGATCATGACCCCCTGATGAAGGCCAGAGTTCACCAGAAACCCCACACAGGCCATCTTTCCTTTTGAAGGGAAGACTCTGTAATTTGTGGTCCATTCTTGACTGTCCTAGTCAAGTAGTTTTCAAATCTATTTTGGCAACATAGACCTTACCTCCCCAAATGAAGCTGACAAATAGAAACTCTTCATCTTAAGAGGAAATAGATGGCTCTTAGCTTTCTTCTCCTCCAAAGGACAAACTCTAAAGATTCTAAGAAATTTCCAAAATCACCATTGGAAATCCAAAGTTTTAGACCCATTCTCCACCTTCTACCTGTAAGGATTCTAGTAGACCCAGACTCATGGACATATTCTCAGTTCCTTGCTAGGAAGCAGAGTTCTTGTGGAAAGCTATCAGACTTAGTGTTAACAAGAGCCATTTTTATAATTGCACCCATTAAGCCAACTATACCACTTAGGTGATCACAGAAGGTAGAGTTCAAGGGACCCCAAGCCTGAATCATTTCCGGGAGGAAGTGTTAATAGAACCCTTTGGTCAGAAGCAGCCTTTCTTCTGCAGGAGGCATAGGGCACCTGCTTTGTATATTACTTGGTTTGACGGAGGTCACTGCATCTGTTTATTTTGTATTAAATACCTTCTGGAGCTTTCAAGATGGGGATGAAAGGTATAAAGAAATTAAAAGAAAATGGTTTTAGATCCTCAGCACCCATTCTAAAAAAAAATTATCCTAAAAGAATTAAATATGGATTTCTTGAAAAGGTGGATGAGGGATTTCCTTTGCTGGAAAATCATACAGTTTCTTTTCCTTCTTTCTTTTCTTTTTCTTTTTTTTTTCTGGTCCCTTCTCTTCTGTCTTCATTTTGACACCCAGCATGAGGCTTAGCACAATTTATTTCAGGTTCCCTGTCACAGAGCACACCCACCAGAGTTCTTCTTGGAGAAGCTATTTGTCTGTGGCTGGCCCAGCAAGTGCCAATGTCGGTGAGTTCCATGGGCACAGTTATAGAGGTTTACGAGTGGTGTGAAGACATGCTGAGCTGAGCTGAGCTGAGCTGAGCTGGAGCTTGGTCCCAGGGAGAGAGCCTGCCTGCCAGGCTCAGGGCCATCTTCTGCTTCTAAAAGAAAATGCCCTACTGGGCCCAGGTCCCGGAAAACTGGTGCTATGCTGAGTCACTGGCCCCTGCCAAGCTGCACCCCTGCGGCTGCTCGTACAAGCTGCACTCTGCTCCTGCACACACAAGCCCGTGTGCCTACTCCCCACTTCAGGACCACCCTCCCTCCTTCTCCAACACTGAATCTGTAAATAAGGCCAGAGCTCTGCCACCTGCAGAAAGGGCCTTTCAGTCTTGAAACATGTGCTGCAGACATGAATCGCAGTCCTCCATTTGGTGTACAGGTAATAAAACCTGCTTCATCTTTCATAAACTCAAGTTTATTTCTATTTTGAGCTATGACTCCACGAGGCTGGGAGACACTCTAACTCGATCAATTCACTTCCCTGTGACTGTGCCTAAATCCTAGGGACTTACTTGGTGCACAGCTTGGGGGCAGGGGTGCCATCTGGTCCTTGATGTCAACTGCCAGCTTGGGTACCCACCACCAGCACCTCCTTCATCTCTCTCCTCCATGCGCTCAGGCCAGCTCTCCACTGCTCCTCTGCCTGTGGAGGGTCCAGGAACGACTCTGCTCTTCTGGGCCTTGGGGTGGGGCTGGGAGGGCTGAGGGTGGTCACCCAACTTCCAGGTTCTACCCCTGATGTCTGCATAAACACGCTCACTCACCTTCCCTGAGACTCAGTTAACTGTGGATGCCGCTGCATTTATTCAGTTTGACATAACTTGTTGCCGCTGTGACTGCAAGATAATCACAATGGAATGGAGAAGGCAAAGACAAGAATTATCAAGGGACAAAAACAGTCAATGCTTTTAAAAATAGGACACCAGCTTCCAGGTGACCACACAGCAGCAGCCCTGATGTGTTCTGTTTGCCGCCCTTTTTATTTTTCTTTAATTTTTTAATTGGAGGATAACTGCTTTACAATGTTGGGTTGGTTTCTGCCATATGACATCACAAATCAGTCGTGTGTGTGTGTGTGTGTGTGTGTGTACACACATACGCCTCTCTCTCAAGCCTCCCTCCTCCCCCATCCCACCCACCTCGGTTATCACAGAGCACCAGGCTCAGCTCCCTGTGTTATACAGCAGCTTCCCACCAGCTGTCCATTTCACCCGAGGTAGTATGTATATGCCAATGCTATTTTCTCAACTTGTCGCGCCCTCTCCTTCCCCCACTGTGTCCACAAGTCCATTCTCTGTCTGCATCTCTATTCTTCTCCTGCAAATAGGTTCATCAATGCAATTTTTCTAGATTCCGTTTATATGCATTAATGTATCCAAGCATGGTAAGGCTCTCAGTCATGTCCAACTTTGTGACCCCACGGACTGTAGCCTGCCAGGTTCCTCTGTCCATGGGATTCTCCAGGCAAGGATACTGGAGTGGGTTGCCATTTCCTCCTCCAGGGGATCTTCCCAACCCAAGGATTGAAACCACATCTCTTATGTCTCCTGCATAAGGATTCTGGCCACAGAATCCTTATTGTTGTTACTGTCCCCTTTATTGGCAGGTGGGTTCTTTACCAGTAGCACCGCCTGGGAAGCCCATATGCATTTATCTACAATACTTATTTTCTCTTTCTGACTTCACTCTGTATGAAAGACTCTAGGTTCACCCACCTCAGTTCAATCGATTCACTACCTCCCTTTTTAGAAGATGACATGAGAGGGAGAGGGTTGGAGACAAGGCAGCCTATGGTCACGGTGGGGACAAACCGGGGCCCCATCTCTGGAAGACAGGGTGTGAGCTGGAAAGGACAGCAGGATAGCTAGGAAAGAACATGCCCCCATGCAAAAGGGCTGGCCCTCCCCAGAGCTCCTGGACATTTGTGTGGTGAGCTCGTAAGGCACTCGGATCTCCTTGCAGCTGATGCCTTTCTTCTGCCAACACAACACACACCACATGATCAGGAGGGGCACCCCAAGGTTCCTGGGGTCCTTCCAACAACTCAGGGAGTGGAGCTTGTGGCTGCTACTGCAATGAAGCCTTTCCTCTTTTAGCCTTCCCCTCCCAGGTATGAGTCTTCCAAACCCAAACAGGACTGCTCTTCCTGCCAGGGTAGACAGTGGTGATTCTGTGGCCAGAATCCTTGAGATGGTGAGTTCTGGAGTCAAGAGACTTAGGTTCAGAATTCTTACCATGACTCAACCTAGCAGTGTGATCAGGTCTCATAGAAACTCCCCTTTATCTGTCTGTAAACTCACAGTTCAGTTCAGTTTAGCTCAGTCGCTCAGTCGTGTCCAACTCTTTGCGACCCCATGGACTGTAGCACACCAGGCCTTCCCTGTCCATCACCATCTCCCAGAGTTTACTCAGACTCACGGCCATCAAGTCGGTGATGCCATCCAACCATCTCGTCCTCTTGTCATCCCCTTCTCCTCCTGCCCTCAATCTTTCCCAGCATCAGGCTCTTTTCCAATGAGTTGGCTCTTCATATCAGGTGGCCAAAGTACTGGAGCTTCAGCATCAGTCCTTCCAATGAATATTCAGGGTTGATTTCCTTCAGGATCAACTGGGTGGATCTCCTTGCTGTTCAAGGGACTCTCAAGAGTCTTCTGCAGCACCACTGTTCAAAAGCATCAATTCTTCATCGCTCAGACTTTTTTATGGTCCAACTCCCACATCCATACCTGACTACTGGAAAAACCATAGCTTTGATTATAGGGACCATTGTGGGCAAAGTAACATCTCTGCTTTTTAATGCTCTGTCCAGGTTTATTATAGCTTTTCTTCCAAGGAGCAATCATCTTTTAATTTCATGGCAGCAGTCACCATCTGCAGTGATTTTGGAGCCCAAGAAAATAAAGTTTGTCACTGTTTCCATTGTTCCCTCATCTATTTGCCTTGAAGTGATGGGACTGGATGCCATGATCTTAGTTTATTGAGCATTGAGTTTTAATCCAGCTTTTTCACTCTCCTCTTTCACCTTTATTAAGAGGCTATTTAGTTCCTCTTCGCTTTCTACCATTAGGATGGTGTTGAGGTTTAAGCCAGCTTAAACTCACAGATGTCCATGAGAATGGAACGAGGACATTTGTGTGGAATCCTTAGCATGGTGTCTGGCACATGACAAGAGCTGATGACCCGGGAAGTCACCTCATTCCATTATTACAACCGTCAGATTTGCCCCAGCCCATCAGATCTCGAGGTGGGGGGTCCTCCAAATTCCCCTCCTCCCAGGACCGAGGCTTAGGCCTCTGCTGACCTGTCCCCAGGGAAGCCCTGTCGTTGCAACCTGACCCAGGGGGCCCTGATTTTGTAGTGTGTTTATGGAGACAAGGGCTGACTTCAGTACGCTGTCTTCCTCCTCCTCCACTCAGCCTTAGCAGTCCTCACTCTGCATGGGGGACATGTTCTGAGTGGCCCAGTTAGCATCAGGGAGCCGAGACCATGTCACTTCTGTGCCAGCCACCCCTCACCAGGCAATCTTACAGCCTGTGCTATAAACTGACCTTTCCAGGCCAACTACTTGCTCCCAAATGTCTGAGAGTGTCACCTCGGCCCCAGTCTATGGGTAAAGAGGTCTGCAGAACAAGGATATCTGATCCTGAGTCCCAATATTTCTGAGGCTCAGGTGGCCAGACACTGAACACTTATTTCTGGTGGTTTGGGGAAGAAGCTGTTATTTTCCTTTGGGAGAGTCTCTCCCTGGTTCTGGGAAAGACCATTCCGATGCCTCTTTTGCAGGGTATAGACACAAGTCCCATATTAGTATCCGGATGAACAAATCTGGAAGCAATTTCTCCGACTGGATTGTAGACCTCCAGTTTTGTTAATTTAGAAGATGATCTCTGCAGCAGTCGGGGATATCTCTCCAAAGATGATTTTGATGCTAGCTAATTTCTTTTCTTTTTAATTAATTTGTATTAGAGTATGTGCTGGGCCATGCCATGCTCAGTCGTGTCTGACTATTTGTAATCCTTTGGACTGTAGCCCGCCAGGCTCCTTGGTCCACAGGATTTCTGAGGTAAGAATACTGGAGTGGGTTACCATGCCCTCCTTCAAGGGCTCTTCCCCAATCCAGAGATCAAACCCATGTCTCCTGTGTCTGCTGCCTTGCACGCTGATTCTTTATCGCTGAGCCACCAGGGAAGCCCTATTGGAATATAGTTTGCTTTATAAAGTTGTGTTAGTTTCTTGCTGTACAGCAAAGTGAATCAGTCATATGTACACATATATTCACTGTTTTTTTGGATTTCCATCCCATTTAGGCCACTGCAGAGCGCCGAGTCCCCTGTGCTGTACAGTAGGTTCTTATTATTTACTTTATACATAGTAGACAATGTGTATCTCCCAATTCATCCCATACTCCCTTCCCCCCATGGTCTCCATACATTTGTTCTCTACATCTGTGACTCTATTTCTGCTTTGCAAGTAAGTTCATCTGTACTATTTTCTCAGATTCCACATATAAGAAATATTTTACAGTATTTGCTTTTCTCTTTCTGACTTATTTCCCCCTGTATGACAGTCTCTAGGTCCATCCATGTCTCTGCAAACGGCACAATTTCATTCCTTTTTACAGCTGAATAATATTCCACTGGATATATGTACCACATCTTCTTTGTCCATTCCTCTGTCATTGAACATTTAGGTTGCTTCCATGTCCTGGCTATTATAAATAGTGGGGTGGGAGTGGGGATAAGGGATGGGAACACCAGACTGACTCAGATGTGGAGGGAAACATCTCATAATTTGGGCAGGCGTGGGACTAAGTGAAAAGGTCATTGTGGGGAGGGCAGTGGGGGCAGAGACAGGAGTCCTGTGAGATCTTGGGTGATGCCCTTTGCAGGAAATGAAACCCCAGAGCTGATTTTAAGGTTTTATTTTCTTTCATGAAATTCCTTCAAGTCTCAATGACGTTTATAAACAGGTCAGTGTTTGGGTTAGTCCATTAGAAGATAAACGGGAGAGTCAGTGTTTAAGTCTGGGGCCAAGGCAGACTGCAGGAGGAGGAGGACCCTTCTCTAAAGGAGGGTTCCCCAGTCAGCAACTGGGGTGGATTTTCTGGATGTTTATGGACGGTGGACACTGCCTTGCCTGAAAAGCTGTGGACATTTGTTTTTTTTGATAGAGGGAGACATAAGAATGCATATGAATTCATTGACTTGGAATTTATTATTTTTATAACTTTTTAATTTATTTATTTTTCCTTTTGGCTCTGCCGGGTCTTCACTGCAGCACAGGCTTTTCTCTAGTTACAGTGAGTGGGGGCTACTCTCTAGCTGTGGTGCGGGGGTTTCTCATCGCGGTGCCTTCTCTTGTTATGGAGCACGGGCTCTAGGGCTCACAGGCTTCAGAGGCTGCAGCTCCCAGGCTCCAGAGCACAGGCTCAACAGTTGTGGCCCACGGGCTTAGTTGCCATGCGGCACGTAGGGTCTTCTCAGGTCAGGCATAGAACCCGTGTCTTCTGCATTGGCATGTGGATTCTTTACCACTGAGCCAGCAGGGAAGACCCTCACAATTTATTTTTAAATACACATTGTGTGTCAGGCCCTGTGGGAGGTGGTCAGGATACATGGTAAAGAGACAGTGGTGGTTCTTGCCCGGATGGAGTATCCGTCACCAGGCATGGATGAACAACAACATAATCATCCTATAGGCAATACATTGGGCTTCCCAGGCAGCACTAGTGGTAAAGAACATGCCCGCCAATGCAGGAGGCGTAAGAGATGAGGGTCAATTCCTGGGTCAGGAAGATCCCTTGGAGGAGGGCAAGGAAAGCCAGTCTAGTATTCTTGCCTGGAGAATCCCATGTACAGAGGAGCCTGGTGGGCTACAGCTCATAGGGTCACAAAGAGTTGGACATGACTGAAGTGACTTAGCACGCAAGCGCACAGGCAATGTGTTAATTAGGGCTCTGCTGAACGCAACGAAAGAGAAGAAGAAAGGACTGTGAGAGGATGTTACTGGCAATCTAATGTACAACTTTGATTATTTTATTGAAATGTTATATTTTACTATGTTTTCAACAGCAGATCATTATATTATTTAAACCCCAAATTTTATTGGCATTTCATCATAAAACAGCAATTGACATCTACTAGAAATGAAGTCCCAGACACTCTCCTGACTTGCTTGCTTCTGAGATACGATTCCAAAACAGAATTCTGACTGTTCTCTCCCAGCCACAAATACAGTGTCAGGGCAAGAGTGGCCCAGAAAAGAGGGCTGGTCAGCAACAGGTGGGTATAATGGGCTGAACAAGGAACCATCAAAATTCACATGTTGAAGTCCGGAGCCCCAGAACCTCAGATACAACTGTGTTTGGAGACAAAGCCTTCAAAGAGATAATTAAGCAAAAATGAATTCATTGGGGTGGGCCCGAATCCAATAGGCCTGGTGTCCTTATAAGAAGAGGAGATTAGGACACAGACACACAGAGGGAAGACAGTATGAAGACAGCTGGGAGAAGACGGCCGTCTGCAAGCCAGGGAGAGAGGCCTCGGGAGAAAGCAACTCGGCCAACACCTTGATCTCAGACTTCCAGCCTCTATTTCTGTTGTTTAAGCCCCTCACTCTGCTAATTTTGCTATGGCAGCTGTAGCAGAATAACACAGTGGAAAAGATCTTCCAGAAGGAGGCAGAGGAGCCGTTTCCTCTGCGTGCCCAGCATCCCGCGTCTCTTCTCTGTGTGCTTTGAGTCAGGCCTGCCTCCTCTCTGAGCAGACGTGGGGCCTCTGCTTCTACAGGCAGGGGCGGAGTTGGGGGGTGGGCAGGGTGGTCAGGGACTGAGGGCAGCACTGCTCTTTCCCGGAGCCCCATTTATTTTCCCCGATGCCCACTCAGTCCTTTAGCTAGACTGACTGTCGCCCCAAAACGGAGCGCCTGATCTATCCTCCTGCAGACTCTGTGAATGTCACGTGTTTCTCGCCTTCTCCCCTCTTCCTTCAACCACCGGATGAATACAAAACAATCTCCTCAAAGTCCCCAGAACAAGGGGCATGCAGCTCATAGTTTAAAGGAGATTACCTCCTCGGATTTAATGAGAGCCACTGTGAAAGCAGTGTCCCAGAGAAAAGGGGGCAAAGAACACCATCAAAAAAGAAAAAAAGAATAGCCATCCAATTAGTGTCTCTAACATGGCCTCATTATAATCCACGTCTGACATTTGCCAGTGGTGTTAGATTTGAGATGCAAAAAATGTCTTTTGAAAAGCAAATTGACATTTGCCATCACCCTCCCCCACCCGCTGGAGTCCTAAGACTTAAGCACTTACCGTGGCAGCTGAGATTAGGCAAAGAAGGCAGAGGGATCACAAGTGAACTAACTCATGACAGGCAAGGACGAGATGCCTGATGGAGGAGGGGGAGAGGGCAGAGAACATCGCAGCTACATGTGAACAACCCTCACCTTCCGTGTCTCTGTGTGATTTCCTTTTTAGGGAACATTTAATAAGAGACAGAAGCCAGATTTGGTTGAGCTGAATGCAGGATCGCCATGGCAACCTTCCTTTGGAGGTTATCCAAGTCAGGTAGTGACAGCAAAGCTGAGTTAAAGGTCATCCCTGCCGAGAAAGATGGGCATTGATAAAGTATTTTAACAAGACCCAGAGGAGCTGGTATTTGAAAGCAACCCACAGAGGATCAACTAGACTCTAGGAATGAGAGGCAAACAGCAGCAGGGTGAGAGGGGGCGTTCTGTGGGGGATTCCGTCAGAGCCCCACGGTGGAGCTGTAAACACCTCGCCCTCCACGCAGAGAACTTGGGTCTCCACCAAAAGCTCAGGCTTGACACGATTTGTATTTGCTCAAAGGAAGGGTTAAAACCCACTGGCCTCTGGATGGTAAAGAAGTACGTCTGTGCAATTCTGTGCCCAGGACATTTTCAGGCATTCCTGAAAAGTTCTGAACGAGCCAAATTTTTGCAAATGGAACAGCACTGACCTTCTTTATCACTCCCAGAGATGCTTTATTTAATCTCTTTTCTATTAGAACATCACTGTAAAATCTTGGAGTTAAAAACCCTTTTCTAGCACATCTCTGAAGCCAGAAATCTCTGAGGAAACCACATAAATATGAATGTGTGGCTGGCCAGGAGGAGAAGATGTAAAATGAATTTTAAACATAAGAAAATATGACAGAACTAAGATCCCACGTGCTGTGGAGCAACTAAGTCCATGCTCTGCAACTGCTGAACCTACGAACAACTAGAGAGTCTGTGCTCCTCAATGGAAGTTCCCACTCGAGGCAAGGAGCATCCTGCACGCTGCAGCTGAGATCCAATGCAGCCAAATAAATAAATATTTTTTTAAAGGAAGAAAATAACAAAATAACCCAACATCCCTCATAAATAAGCAAATGCCTATTTAAATGAGAGCAAATAAACATAGGTACATGAAAACAATAGTATTTTACTATTATATAATCAAGGATCTGCTGCTACTGCTGCTAAGTTGCGTCAGTCGTGTCCGACTCTGTGCAACCCCATAGATGGCAGCCCACCAGGCTCCCCCATCCCTGGGATTCTCCAGGCAAGAACACTGGAGTGGGTTGCCATTTCCTTCTCCAATGCATGAAAGTGAAAAGTGAAAGGGAAGTCTCTCAGTCGTGTCTGACTCTTCGTGACCCCATGGACTGCAGCCTACCAGGCTCCTCCATCCATAGGATTTTCCAGGCAAGAGTACTGGAGTGGGGTGCCATTGCCTTCTCCAAATCAAGGATCTAGCAGTGTGGTAATACTTAAGAGTTGATGGGATGTGAGGAAACAAGCATTCTTACACACTCCTGGTAAGAGTAAATTGGTGCCACTCAGTGGTAGACAGTTTGTATAAATCTATCAAAATTTAAAATGGACCTTGCTTTGAGATGGAAATTCCACTTCTGCATAGCTGCTCTCATGCAAAGATGTATGGACACAGATTTTCATTCATTGCAGCATTGTTTATATTAGCAACAGATTAGAAACAATGTGAAGGTCCCACAGGAGACAGACGGAAGAAATTATGAAACATCCATAACATGGAATAATGTTCCATGAGAAAGAATGAGACACGTATGGGTGTTGACATAAAATAATCTCCCTAATACATTACATGAAAACAGCAAGTACAGAATTGTATCATATGCTCACCTGTACTTTTCCACAATTATAGAATTTCACTGTGTGCATATATTAATTGTTTAATTTTAAAAGTTAGACTTAAAATGTCATCTGGGATTTGAATTATGGACCATTTGTTTCACATGGTCGGAGCTTCCCTGGTGGCTCAGATGGTAAAGAATCTGTCGGCAATGCAGGAGACCTAGGTTCAGTCTCTGGGTCAAGAAGATCCCCTGGGGAAGGGAATGACTACCCACTCCAGTATTCTTGCCTGGAGAAGTCCATATTGGTCACCCTAGCATCCATTTCTCCTTTCCTTCTTCACAGAACCTCAGGACTCCATCCATCCCTTAAGTAGCCAATGAGATTCAAAGGACATAAACCTACCCAACTCCAGTGGTGGGCCCTGAGTCAGTGGGTTTCAGATTTCAGGAAGCATCAGAACCAGCTGGAGGATTTATTAAATCAGAGAGTGTCTGATGCAGTAGATCTAGAGTGGGGCCCTGAGAAGTTTCATTCCAAAGAAGCACTGATATTGCCGGTCTGGGGACCACACCTGGAGAACCCACGATTTAAACCAGAAAATCCTTCCTTTGTGTTAATGATGGCTTCAGACCTACAGCAGCAACACCATCTGAGATATCTGATGTGAGTCTGATGGGATGTTTTGTGGAAGACCACTTCTTTCTCTTAACAGAGAAGCACAGACTAAACCACACTTTCTTTCCTCTTCCCCTCACCCAAACGTGAATGGGACAGGGATGAAACCCTGACTGTTATTGGGAGGTATCTTTTAACCACAAGAGAAATCAACCTTTAGATGCTACTAATACTGTGCAAGGAGCAGAAAGATGAAAAGCTCTAAGTCCTGGATCTGAGGTCCATCCCACGGCTAGATTTCCCTCCATGTGAGCCATGCATTTGATTACAGTTCAGGCCCCTCGACGCTGTGTCTTCTGTTGTTGCTGTGGTTTAGTCCCTAAGTCGTGCTCGACTCTTTTGCGACCCCATGGACTATAGCCCGCCAGGCTTCTCTGTCCATGGGATTCTCCAGGCAAGGATACTGGAGTGGGTTGCCATGCCCTCCTCTGTTGGGATCTTGCCAAGTCAGGGATTGAACCCACATCTCTTACACCTCCTGCCTTGACAGGGGGATTCTTTACTGCTGAGCCACCAACGAAGCCCTTTGTCTTCTGTTATCTGCAGACAAACACTTTCCAACTGACACAAGCCTAGAAAAGACATTATTTTTAAAATATTTAAAGTTAAAACCATTTTCTTTATGGTAAAATGTCATAAACTTAGCATAGAGTAATAGCAGATTGGGGAAAACATTTGCAACACGTGCTTTCTGTGTCCCATCTCAGTTAATACTCTGGTCAAGCAAGCCTTCTTGCTCTCTCTCAATCCAGTGCCCCACAGAAGTAGGTAATGAAGAAATACAACTCTGAATCAAAGCTCAGGGAAAGAACATTATTTAATAAGTAGCTCTGCAGGGTCAAAGCTGACAAAGAGGTTGGAACACTCAGAAAAAGCATCCTTTATAAATGTTTATCCCATCTATCTTCTCTCCAAGCCACAGAGCCCAGCAGGTACCTCCAATCTTCTCTGTCTCCATCCATCCTCCAAAACATTGCCTGATTCTTCTCTTTATGATGCCTGCCCTCTCTAGATAAGTCACTATCGTGTAAAGTCATCCAGTCCTCTTGGCTACTACCAATACTGTCTTTCTCCTTTACTCCTGGTGCAGTTGAGGTGAGGGAGGGGTGAATGAGAGGAAAGCAGTGACATTTATACCTGTAACTAATGTAGAGATATAAAAGTGACAAGGGTATAGATATATACGAACCAATGTAGAGATGAAGTGACAGCAGAATTTAAGTAACTTAGTCCAAAGTCACACCTGGAAAACCCAAGCTGTCAATCATTACACTAATCTGCCATCAATAGAGGACTGAGAATATTAATACAAAAATCACTCTTACAAATCAAAGAAGAGGAAAACCATTCTAATGGAAACATTCTCAAAGAACATGCACAAGCAAATTAAAGAGAAACAAATTGAAAAAGTGGTTCAAGCTCACTAGTAATAAAATGAATGGAAATTAAAACAATATTTCAGCTAGCAGATGAGCGAAGGTTTTTTAAAATTAATTATAATTCACGTTGGCTGGGGTATGGAGGAAAAGGAACTCCCACACTGTGCTCATGGGAGAGTAACTGAATAAAAATTAGGTAATACCTCCGCAAATTTAAAATCAGCATACATTTGACCCTGCAATTGTGTTTCTAGTCATTTATCTTAATGAGTTCATCAGACAAGCAGAAAAGAAATATATACAAGAATGTTTGCAAAGCCTGTGTTTTAGTAGTAAAATATGGAAAGAACTTAGAGCCCATCCATAGGGGATTAAACACTGTATAGGAGAGAAAGAAAAAAATTATACTTGTTACAAACTTCCCAATACAGAACCCCACAACTGACTTCCTTGCCGACTTGCTCTTAGGCCACACTGGACAAATGCAGACTTCATCAGCAGAACCCAATCTTGTCTCTGTACAACTCATAGCAGGGAACCCCAAGGCAGAATGGGGGATCTCAGCCTGTTCCCTGGGAGGTGGAGGGGCTGAGCCTCACAGACCTAGCTTCCTTTCCAAGGCCCTTCTCTTTGGAGGATTAAGTAAGGCATGAGAGAAAGGCTGAGGCATTATTCTAATAGAGATCCTACTATCTGGAAACAGGAAGACAAGAGAAAAGGAGTTCCCCTTATCCCAACCTTACATAGGTTTCAATATGCACAGAAAAAATTGTCTGGAGATGAATATCTATCCGAATAGTCTCAGAAGTGGAACTATTTCCTTTTCTTCTTTAATTCACTATTCGAGCATGTTTCATTAGTGACAGAAGCAGAGCCAGACATGTGGTTGCCTCCTGCAGAAAGAGAAGAGAAGGAAAATAGCTTTACGTACCTAGTATGTGCTGGGCTGGGCAGCCTTTATCTGTGCTTTGCTGTGCTGTGTACACATTGGACACTTTGAGGATGTTTCCCTAATGAGCGAGCAGCCAGAATTCTCACGCTGCCTTACCCCTGGGAATTTAGGAAGTTGTAGAATGTCGCAAGGCAGCAGGCCTGCGGTGAGCCTACCATGATGGGGGGCCACCATGGCTGGGGGCAAGGGGAGTCCATGGGAGGCAGAAGTTGCAGAGGGGATGGCCCAAGCCAGATGGAAAGTTTGGCTAGACTCAAGATCTGTAAGGCCAACAAGAACTTAGGCAGGGTTTAGCCAGTAGGGTAGGGGTAGAAATGGGTCTCCCCTTAAACAGGTATAAGTGGCAGATACCAGAAGGGTGCCCATTAAGCCGAAATGAAAAAGACTCTTTCCAGAGGAATCATAAAGAATCCAGAGGCTGGCAAAAGGATAGCTTAGTTGCAATGAAATCACACACATCTATACCTATACCCAAAAATCATCTTGAAAAGACAGCGAGAATTAATCATTTAAAAGAAGAAATATTGGCTGGGTAGAGGTTTGAACACTGAATTTGATTAGATATTTATAGATGACAGGACTGACTTGTGAGAACTGTTACAAGACTACAAAAGTGCTAGCTGTTCAGTTGTGTCTGACTCTCTGCATCCCCAAACTGTAGCCTGCCAGGCTCCTCTGTCCATGGAATTTCCCAGCCAAGAACACTGGAGTGGTAGTCATTCCCTCCTCCAGAAGATCTTCCTGACCCCAGGATCAATCCCGTGCCTCCTGCATTTCAGGCAGATTCTTTACCATCTGAGCCACTATGCAAGCCCTCAAGATTACAGACTGAAAAAAAAAAAAAATTAATATACACAGTGTTGACTAGTTGTTATTCAGTCACTCAGTCACGTCCAACTCTTTGCAAACCCATGCACTACAGCACGCCAGGCTTCCCCGTCCTTCACTATCTCCCGGAATTTGCTCAAACTTATGTCCATCAAGTTGGTGATGCCATCCAACCATCTCATCCTCTGTTGACTAGAGCATAGTGGAAAATGAATCCTCCCATTTGGCTGATAGTAGAGTGACTGAAGAAAAATTAGGAAATACTTCTCCAAACTTAAAATCTGCATATGTCTGACCCTGCAGTTCTGCTTCCAGTATTTATCCTGACAAGTTCACCAGATAACAAGAAAGAAATTCAATCTCTGCCAATAGTGGCAAGAAGGGACATTTCCAGGCGGTTTTTCAAATCTGAGTTGGAATGTGTTAATTTCTACCATAGTATTTCTACTGTATTCTTCTAGTATATTTTAAAGGACAGGAAGGAAATGTTTTGCTGTTGCTGGCTGACCTCTTACCAGCATACTGCAAAGAACTCAAGGAACATTTCTAGAATGAGAAAATGATGTGTGAATCTTAATGCAAGACGAGATGCTTAAGGCTTTGGCGTCAACTCACTCCATGTCTTCAGATAAACCTATAAGGATTCTTGGAGGGGGAGGAATAAGCTGAGAGACTGAGACTGATGTATATCCATATAGACCATTACAGATTATTGAGTAGAGTTCCCTGTGCTATACAGTAGGTTCTTATTAGTTATCTATTTTAATAAATAGAGCTGGTAGAGCAAAGCCCAGAGACCCCTCAAAATAGAATGTATAATTGGAGGCACCAAACAAAGAGCTGAAACCCTAAATGCTATCCGCAGTATAAGAGTGATCTGGAAATAAACCCCCCTCTCGAAGGACTACAAGGAAAATGATCTGCTTCAAAAGTCTTTGGTAAGTAGAAGAGGAAAAAAGAGTCTCCCCTGAGAGTGTGTAATCTCAAGTCAGAATCAGGCAGGTTAACAGGCTGAGTTTAAATTATCTGGTTGATTTGAAAAACCTCAAGGTAAGAATTTAGTTCAAATAGCACTGGGTTGTTAATTCCCTAGACACCTGACAGCAAGCAATACCTTTCCTCTCTGAAGAAAGTCATCTTCAACTTCACCCTCAGAGTATCCCCACAGGTAAAGTTCTAAATCAGAGGTCATAACTGACAACAAGAAATCATGAACCAAAGCCAGCTGAAAATACAGACAGCAGAATAAGACCTAAAAACATGGTAAGATACTAGAATTATTAGACACAGAATATAAACCCAGTTTTTTAAAAGTAAACTTGTATGTTCTAGTATACAGATGTCAAATTATAATGCTGCACACCTAATATGTGGGCTTCCCAGGTAGCTCTAAAGGTAAAGAATCCTCCTGCCAATGCAGGAGACACAAGAGACTCAGGTTTGATCCCTGGGTCAGGAATATCCCTTGCAGTAAGAAATGGCACCCCACTCCACTATTCTTGCCTGGAAAATTTCATGGGCAGAGGAGCCTGGCGGGTCACAGTCCCTGGGGCTGCAAAGAGTCAGACATGACTGAGCACACACACACGCCTAAAACTTACATAATAATTTTTAAAAGTAAAGGAGAGTTGGTAAGAAGAAAGCGTATCTAAAAATGACTAAGAATATTTGGGGTAAAAAAGATTAGAACGTCTAGAAATAAGAAATATAATCACTGAAATTGAAAATATATTGCAGAAACACCGGACACCCACAGAATTGCTGCTGTTGCTAAGTCGCTTCAGTCGTGTCCGACTCTGTGCGACCCCATAGACCCCATAGAGCCCACCAGGCTCCCCCGTCCCTGGGATTCTCCAGGCAAGAACACTGGAGTGGGTTGCCATTTCCTTCTCCAAGGCATGAAAGTGAAAAGTGAAAGTGAAGTTGCTCAGTCGTGTCCGACTCTTAGCAATCCCATGGACTGCAGCCCACCACGCTCCTCCATCCCTGGGATTCTCCAGGCAAGAGTACTGGAGCGGGGTGCCATTGCCTCTCCGACCCACAGCATTGGCTAAATGTAAAAGCACTGCCAATATCGAGTGCTGTAAGGATTAGACCATTTGGAATGCTCATTCATTGCTGGTGGAAATGCAAAATGGTATGGAAACTTTAGAGGAAGTTCTGCCAGTGTTTTATAACATTAAATATACATTTACCATGAGGCCCAGAAATCCCATTTCCAAGTGTTTACTCACAATAAGCGAAACATAAGTTCACACAAAGACCTGTAAGCAAATGCTCATTGCACTTTTATTTGTTATAGCCAAATATTGGAAACAACCTAAATTCTAGCAACTGGAAAAAAAATAAATAAACTGTGGCACACCCCTACCCTGGGATACTCTTCACTGGCTAAAAAAGGAATGAGAAATAAAACGGATTACATCAACATGACAGATTTCTGTTCTATGTAAGACATCATGGACAAACCTGGTAGAAGGTAGACAGACTAGGAAAAGATGTCTATGATGACTAAAATCAATAGGAAATAATAGATAGAATATATAAGAATGTCTGCAAATCAACAGGAAAAAACAGAAACACAACAGAAAAATGAGGAAAAATATAAACGAGCATTTTACAGAAGAGAAACCTCCGAACTAACAAGTATATGAAGAGGTGCTCAAACTCCAGGAATCCAAGAAATGCAAATTAAAATAACAATGAAATATCCACTTACATGTACGAGATCAGCAAAAATTAGGGAAATGGCATAATGCCAAATACCAGAGGACACTTGGAGACACAGAAACCACAGGTACTGCTGGCAAGAGCGGCCCTGAAGTGCCAGGCGGGGCCACTTCCCCCAGTTAGGAACATGCATTCCCTGGGAGCCCACCATTCCACTCCATTAGATCCCGAGTGTACGGTCATGCAGGGCTATGGGGGGATGTCTATGGAGATGCTTGGTGTAGCTGTATTTGGGGGGCAAAAGGGTTTTCTGGCATCCATTACTGAGAGAACAAGGAGGCAAAACACAGTTACTGTGAAGCAACTACAAACTATGGATTAAGTACTCATATACTTAATATATATATATATATATATATTTCATTGAAGTATAGTTGACTTACAATGTTTCAGGTGCATAGCAAGGTGGTTTAGTTATACACATATGTGCATGCATGCTAGGTCGCTTCAGTCAATTTTGACTCTTTGTGACCCAATGGACTGTAGCCCGCCAGGTTCCTCTGTCCATGGGTTTCTCCAGGCAAGAGTACTGGAGTGGGTTGCCATGCCCTTCTCCAAGGGATCTTCTCAACCCAGGGATTGAACCTATATCTCCTGAGGCTTCTGCCCTGGCAGGTTGATTGTTTACCACTGAGCCACTAGAGAAGCCCAGTTATACATATACACACATATTATTTTTCAGATTATTTTCCATTATAGGTTATTATAAGATAATGACTATATTCCCTGTGCTATACAGTAAGACTTTGTTGCTTGTTCCATATCTATTTCATATACTTAATATAAAAAGAAACAGAATGATCTATACAACACAAGTTAAAAATATATTGCCATATTAAAAACAATATTTATCTTCCAAGAATACATGCAAAAGAAAAGCTGTACATTAAACATATTAGAGCAGTTGTCTCTGGAGTAGACAATAGCAGGGTGGTGGGAGGAAAGAGTATTAGAAACAAGGAATAAATAAATGATGGTAGAGAAGTGCTTTGCATGAATCCATTATGATAATTCACCATGAACTGAGAAGCATAATTAACTTTGCTCTCTGATCTTGAGGCCTAAATAAAAAACCACCCAGAATAATAAAAAGAAGAAAATTTTTTCTTCAAGAAAGAAAATATTCAAGGATTGAAAAGAAAGAAATGAAATTATCATTGTTTGGAGATTATATTATGAAGTACATAGAAAACCCAAAAGCATCTACAGGTAATTAGAATTAAAAATAAGAGAATTTGAGAAGTTCATCAGATTTGAAACCAAAATATAAAAATGTGTCATTTCCATATACCAGTAAGAAAAAATTTCAAAATGTAATTTTAAAAAGATGTAATTTAGAATAGCACACAATTTACAGCAAAATATACCAACATACAGGCTAACAAGTTTATCAAAGAATAAATTTTATTAAAGTTGTGCAGGACCTAAATTGCAAATTATTGAAGACTCCCTAAAGAGATAGATGGGCTTATCATAATAATGGATTGAGAGACTTAATGTCACATAACGGCCAATTATCCTCCAATTAACCTTTAGGGTTAACACTATTCTAATTGAAACTGGAAAAGACCCTGATGCTGGGAAAGAGTGAAGGCAGGAGGAGAAGGGGACAACAGAGGATGAGATGGGTGGATGGGATCATCGACTCGAAGGATGTGAGTTTGAGTAAGCTCCGGGAGTTGGCGATGGACAGGGAAGCTTGTCGTGCTGCAGTCCATGGGGTCACAGAGTCGGACACAACTGCAGGACTGAACTGAACTGAATCAAAATTCTAATAACTTTTACTTTAGTGGAACTTATTAAGCTAACTCCAAAATGTATGTATATAGAAGAACAAAAGGCCAAGAATAATCAGGACATTAGAATGAGTAGAAGTAATTTGTCTCAGCAGATACCAAAAATAGCAATGAAGATAGTAGGTTTTGGTATGAAACGGACAAAGAGATCAGTGAAATGACATAAAAAGCCAGATGCAGCAAAGGAAACCATCAACAAAAAGAAAAGGCAACCTAATAAATGAGAGAAAATATTTGCAAATCATACATATAATAAGAAATTAATATCTAAAATATATTTTAAAAACTCATACAACAGCATAAAAATAAATCTGATCAAAAAATGGGCAGAGGACCTGAATAGACATTTTTCCAAAGAAGATATTCAAATGGCCAATAGGTACATTAAAAGGCACTCAACATCACTAATCACCAGGGAAACACAAAACAAAACCACAGTGAGGTATCACCTCACATCTATTTCCCTGGAGAGGGAAATGGCAACCTACTCCAGTATTCTTGCCTGGAGAATCCCCCAGACAGAGGAGCCTGGCGGGCTACTGTCCATGAGGCTGCAAGGAGTTAGACATGACTGAGCAACTAACACTTCACTTCACATCTATTTAAATGGCTTTTATTATTAATAAGATAACAAATAACAAGTGTTGGTGAGGATGTGGAGAAAAGGGAACCCTCATACACTATTGATGGAGATGCAAGTCAGTTCAGCAAGCACAGAAAACATTACAGAGCCTCCTCAAAAAACTAAAACAACTACTGTATGATCTAGTAATTCCATTTCTGAGTATTTATCCAAAAACACCAATTAAGAAGAAAACCATAATTCAAAAGGTCATATGCACCCCAATGTTTATTGTAGTATTATGTCAAATAGCCAAGATATGGCAACAACCTAAGTACCCATCAACAAATAAACAGATAAAGAAAATGAGGCATATATACCGCATGGAATATTATTCAGCCATAAAAAATGAAATCTCGCCACCTGTGACAATATGGATGGATTCTGAGATAGCATATGATCTCACTTCTATGTGAAGTCTGAAAACAAAACCAAAGACAAAATTTGCGAAGCTCGTGAAAGTGAAAGTGTTAGTCTCTCAGTCGTGTCCAACTCTTTGGGACCCCACAGACTGTAGCCCTCCAGGCTCCTCTGTCCATGGGTTTTCCAACAGGCAAGAATCCTGGAGTGGGTAGCCATTCCCTTTTCCAAGGGATCTTCCCAACGCAGGAATCAAACCCAGGTCTCCTGCATGGCAGTCAGATCCTTTACCGTCTGAGCCACCAGGGAAGCCCCTAGTTACAGAGAATATATTGGCTGCCTGAGTCAGGGGGTGGAGGGTGAGTGAAACGGATGAAGAGGACAAAAGGGGCAAACTCTCAGCTACAAAAAGAATAAGTCACGAGGATGAGAGCCGGGAATAACATCACACACAAGAGTGTCAGAGGCCGAAAGGGGCCGAGGCGGCACTTCTGAGAGGCACCTGCCGCAGGAAGCCAGCGGGACGCCACCGGGGCCCAAGGAAACCTGCGTCCCTGAGTGGAGAAACCACTGCGCAGGCGCAGACGCGGTGCCAGGCCCCCTGGATGAGCCCAGCAGCGGCAGGTCCTGAGTGCAGCCAGCAGCCTCCCTCTGACCAAACAGCACCCACCACCCCGAGGAGCGAATGTCAGGGCGATCGCCTTCAATTAATTGACACTTCCCCCAAAAGCTCAAAGTTCAGGCCAGAAATGATTGTGTCCTGTGATGGCAAGTTTCCCGTTTCTCCACCCTCATAGAAATGGGGACTCCTGATCTAAGGTAAGTTTGGATGGAGAAATGAAAGAAAATCCATGTTTGCAAATAGAAAGGCTGGGTTTTACAAACTGCCTGACCTCTGAAACATCATATACAATACATTTACATACATACATTACATACATATATGCGTGCTAACTCACTTCAGTCGTGTCAGACCCTTTGCAACACGGACTGTAACCTGCCAGGCTCCTCTGTCCATGGGATTCTCCAGGCAAGAATACTGGAGTGGGTTGCCGTGCCCTCATCCAGGAGATCTTCCCAAACCAGGGATCGAACATGCATCTCTTTTGTCTCCTGCATTGGCAGGTGGGTTCTTTACCACTAGCACCACCGGAAACACTTATTATATAAATGTGTGTGAAAGTGTTAGCTGCTCAGCCGTGTCCGACTCTTTGCAACCCCATGGACTGTAGCCCACCAGGCTCTGTCCATGGGACTCTCCAGGAAAGAATACAGGAGTGGGTTGTCATTTCCTTCTCCTGGATATGTGTGTGTGTGTGTGTGTGTGTATAGGAACACACAAACAAGGATATGTATGCATATATGTATGCATATATGTATCTTTGTTAACATTTTTAAACAGAACGTGAGGACTCACTATGCATCCTGATTGTGACTGGCTTCTTCTAATTCATGGTGCATCAGGGGCTCTTTCCCAGTTACTTACATAATATTCACATTATGAATTATATATAACATTGATTTGAAAACAATTACCTGGGTCCCCTGAGTCTTCTCTTCAAAGCAAACATCTCCCACTCTTCCAGTGCACAGTTCAGACCTCTGTTTATCATACTCTGGGAAAACTCCAGCTTGTTGCTGTCTCTCTTATTAAAGTGTATTGACCAGGGATACACCCAGCCCAGGCCTGGAAACTGAGCAAAGGCAGTTTAAAAGGTGATTTTTTTCAGCATAAGATTCAGCCACAAGACACTGGCATGGATTTAGCCTGTGTCATGACCCTCTTGAGAGTCCCAACTTGAAAGTCTCATTTCAAGGTGTTGACAGCCACTCAAAGACCCTGACTTTTGACCATGCTCTCTGGCCAACCCCACCCACCACCTGCCCAGAACTGGCCTTGCCATTCAGACTTAACTCTTTCTCCACCAATTAGGAGTTGTCTATCTCCCAAATTCCTCTTATAAAAAGCTGCAGCTGAGTGTTA
This sequence comes from Bos indicus x Bos taurus, assembly GCF_003369695.1. Taxonomy (NCBI): domain Eukaryota; kingdom Metazoa; phylum Chordata; class Mammalia; order Artiodactyla; family Bovidae; genus Bos; species Bos indicus x Bos taurus. The sequence goes on along the minus strand of NC_040096.1, from coordinate 14,559,090 downwards.
GCAGTTCCTTCTTAACAACAACAACAAAAAAAAAAACAACATGGTAAATTGTGTCAGGAGGAAAAGCAGGGGAGGGATAAACTGGGAGATTGGGGTTGACATACGCACTACTATAGATAAAACAGAAACCTAACAAGGACCTTGGAGAAGGCGACGGCACCCCACTCCAGTACTCTTGCCTGGAGAATCCCAGGGACAGAGGAATGTTACGGTAGGCTGCACTCCATGGGGTTGCTGAGAGTCGGACACGACTGAGCGACTTCACTTTCACTTTTCATTTTCCTGCATTGGAGAAGGAAATGGCAACCCACTCCAGTGTTCTTGCCTGGAGAATCCCAGGGACAGAGGAGCCTGGCGGGCTGCCGTCTATGGGGTCGCACAGAGTCGGACACGACTGAAGTGACTTAGCAGCAGCAGCAGCAGCAGCAACAAGGACCTACCGTAAGGCACAAGGAACTCTACTCAGAACTCTGTAATGACCTCCATGGGAAAATAATCTTAGAATGAGTGGGTATATGTGTATGTGGGGGCTTCCCAGGTGGCGTTAGTGGGAAAGAACCAGTCTGCCAACACAGGAGGTATAAGAAACGCAGGTTCGAGCCCTGGATCAGGAAGATCCCCTGGAGGATGGCGTGGCTATCCACTCCAGTATTCTTGTCTGGAGAATCCCATGGACAGACGAGCCCTGAGGGCTAGTCTATGGGGTCACACAGAGTCAGACATGACTGAAGCAACTTAGCACGGATGCACGCACACATATGTATATGTATAACTGAATCACTTTGCTATATGCCTGAAACTAACATGACATTGTAAATCAACTATACTTCAATAAAGTTTTTTTTTTAATGGCTGAATCTAGGTAGTAATAATATGGTTGATGATTATACTATCTTTTTATGTTTTCTGGAATTTTTTGCAATAAAAAGTTGGAGATGAAAAAAACCTGGTAAATTTTGTGTTAGGTGCTTTTTTTTTTTTTAATATAACCAGTGGCTCAGCGGGTAAAGAATGAGCCTGCAATGCAGGAGACACAGGAGACAGGGGTTTGATCCCTGAGTCAGGAAGATCCCCTGAAGGAAGAAATGGCAACCCACTCCAGTATTCTCGCCTGGAGAATCCCTTGGACAGAGGAACCTGGCGGGCTACAGTCCATGGGGTTTCAAAGAGTTGGACACGACAGAGCTAAGCAGGCACACACGCAGGCAAGAGGGAAAGGGAGAAGCGCCGTGGGAGGTGCGGGCCACGTGCAGCAGTCATAGCACCCAAGAGAGAGGTGTGCCAGCCCCAGCTCACCACCCCCACCTTCCGTTCCCATCCTGGCTTCATAGCATGTCACAAAAGGCCCCCCAAGCACCTTGGTGTCTGTCGGCCTAAGTTCACACGACATTCCTCTCCTTAGAACCGGCCTCCCCTTGGCTGTTGCTCTGACGCTGCAGGCCCTGGAAGCACACGTTGGCGCCTCTGGGAGGGATGTTCCTGGGCCAACAGTGATGCTGAGGAGTGGTCTCCAGGTGCTCGCAGAGAGGGCAGGCTCCAGCCGGGACCCAGGGCGGGCTGAGCTGTGGGGAGCAGGCCCGCCCAGGATGGCCCACTCCAGCCGGCTGACCAGACCAGTGTCTCCTCTGCTGAATCTTCAAGGACAGGCAGAACTGTGCTCCTTTTCGGCTAGAGACCATCACGGGCAAAGGAGTGACGGTGCGAGAGAGTCGGGCAGTTTTCTCCGGGCCACCAGCGATCCTGTGCGGTGTGAGGGGCGAGCTTGCCTGGAGGAGGCGAGGAGGAGTGGAGGATAGAACAGCGGACAGGAAAGGCCCCCCAGCCCCCCAGGGCGGGCTGGCCTGGATTCTGTCCCAAGCAATTGTATGCTAAGGGGGAATGTGATCAGATGTGTATTTTAAAGAGGCCATGGAGGGAAATAATGGGATAGAAAATGAATGAGAACAAAAGATAATGGCTTGGAAAACAGAAGCTGCCAAGAGCAGATGTTATGGGAGCAGGAGGAGAACACGAGGGTCAGGGGGCGGGGTGGGAGGCTGTCTGGGGTGGGTCCAGGGAGTGAGGGCACTCCACGGCTCTGCCTTGAGACTTGAGCTGAGTCCCAGTTCTTATTGGGGAGGACAGTAACAATGCTCTTTGACCTCCCTGAGCCTTAGTTTCCCTCTTCTTTAAAGCAGCATGTGTTGCTGTTGTTCAGTCACTCAGTCGTGTCTGACTCTTTGGGACCCCATGGACTGCGGCATGCCAGGCTTCCCTGTCCTTCACCACCTCCCAGAGTTTGCTCAAACTCATGTCCATTGAGTTGGTGACACTATCCAACCATCTCATCCTCTGTCACCCCCTTCTCCTCCAGCCTTCAATCTTTCCCAGCGTCAGGGTCTTTTTCAGTGAGTCAGCACTTCGACTCAGATGGCCAAAGGACTGGAGTTTCGGCTTCAGCAACAGTCCTTCCAGTGAATATTCAGAGTTGGTTTCCTTTGGGATAGACCACCAGGCTCCTCTGTCCATGGGATTTCCCAGGCAAGAATACTAGAGTGGGTCCTTCTCCAGGGAATCTTCCCAACCCAGGGATTGAACCCACATGGGTTTTTTTTTTTATCACTGAGCCCCTGGGAAGCCCTTAAAACAGCACAGAGATTTATAAACCAAGAGAAGTAAAATGCATGTGAGAATATAACTCTCTAAGACAGGTCTGACTCATCACAAAGGTTCAGGAAGCTCTCCATGGAAAGTAGTTGTGGAGTTTCCACAGGGCAATGGGCCATGGCAAGGAAGGCTGGGAAGAAAAGCAGCAGTTATTTCACAATTTTGCCAGAAGCCTTCAACAGAAAGGGAGCCAAAGAAGGAAAGAGAAAAGCAGACAGGTTGGAGCTTTATGAAAAACAGGCCTTGAGGGGACAGGTGGGGGTGGGATGCTGCATACTTCTTGGAAAACCACTCTGGAAGCAAAATGGGAACAGTTTTGACTCACTAAGAGCAACATTTGGTGAGACCTGGGAGAGCCATCAACCTCAGAAGCCAAGAGCCATCCCAGCCTACCCACCTCCATTGGCAAACATGCTTCCAGGGCATGGGAGTGGTCCACACACTGGGAGATCCCACAGTCTAGCTTCTCATGGAGCTGTTCCCACAGGAGTACGTTAGGCAGAGCCTCAGCTTACTGGTGAACAAAGGAGCCAATAATTGAATGACCGAGACATGTAAAACTGGACAGTTTCAAGGAAGGCTCTGAGAAGTGCTGACAGCAACTGTACAGATGGGAGTCGGAGAAGAAACAGAAACCTAACAGCTGGGCTAGAAACCCAACAGCTGGGCTAGCCTATGTATCAATTTTTCTTTTAAACCTCTACATAAATAAATAAGGCCTTCGTCAAGAGAGTACATTTAGAGGGCTAGGCAATAAATATTAAAGTTCCATTTAATCAAAATCAATTAATCGTAATCTGCAGCCATTTAATTTGGGCTGAGTTAAAGCTTATCCTCAACCTATGGCAATAGGGCTTTCCTCCCACACCATAATCAGGATGGCAGGAGACATGGAAAACCATCCCACACAGGTCTCCCTCCTTGCCATTTATATCCTACGTGCCAAACACACATTCTCTTGTTTACCCATAGGGTGACATTTAAGGCCAAGTTTAAAAGTAGCACACTCCATTGCCACCCAGAGTGTGCTAAGTCACTCAGTCGTGTCCGACTCTTTGCAACCCCATGGACTATAGCCCCCCAGACTCCTCTGTCCATGGAATTCTCCAGGCAAGAATACTAGAGTGGGTAGCCATTCCCTTCTCCAGGAGATCTTCCCGACCCAGAGATCAAACCTGGGTCTCCCGCAGGTGGAATTTTAACCATCTGAACCACCAGGGAAGCCCACCCCAACCTGGCCATAAAGTCCTTTCCTCTGTTGGATGTAATGCCTTGCTATTCACCACAGCAGGAATGATAAACCCCGAGCACACACAAAACCTCTCATCCTACCCAAGTTCTCTGCAGACATAACCAGCTGATCTCAGCTTAAGGATCCTTGTCAGCCCAGTGCTCCGAAACAAGCAAGGCGTTCTAAATGTTCCTTCCTCCCAAAGAGCAAGCGTGTCATCCTCCTTCCAATGAGAAAATACCTATGCTGTGCCCAGGGTCCTAAGGGCTGAGGGTACTTACTCAGTAGGATTACTCTTTCTACTTTAGGAAGAACTGACAAAGCAGGTGGTTGAATAGGGCTTTCTGGGGTGGAGGAGAGGTTCCCAGATGCTCATTCAACCAGCATAGTATAGAGCCTGAAAACAGGGGTTCAAATTCTGCCTCCATCCTACTTATTGTGCATCCTTGTGTATGTTACTTGACCTCTCTGTACCTTGGTTTCTCATCTGTAAAATGGAAACAGTAACAATACCTGTCCTGGAGCAGTGTTGTGAGAATTAAATGAGATAATCTATGAAAAGGTCCCAGCACAGGCTGGGTGCTCAGCAAATGTTACCTTATTGTAGTTGTAATTCCTGTGATCAGGCAGTGCCCTACTGGTGTCTGTAAGGCAAGATTCAGGGGAATTGTCAATTCCCTGAATAATAATTTTATTATTATTTATTCCCAAAATAAAGACATCAATTCTGTTGGCTTGAGTCCAGAGGTAGGGAGTTGCAGGCACAGCTGGTTACATCCCAGCTGCTCTGCGTCATTCTGTTTTGAATCTGCAAGAGGTGAACTAGTGTTTCCCACTATTGTAAGGTATCCCTGCATTTCCAGTGGCCACGTGGCGTCCAATTCCCTGTGTTCCAGTGGTTAGGACTCGACACTCTCTCTGATGGGGCCCCAGTTCAATCCCTGGTCAGGGAACTAAGATCCCACAAGCTGCTCAGGGCAGACAAAAAAAAACGGAGGGAGGGGAGATGGAATTTCTAGCAAAGGAGACAGAAAGAGATGGCTGTTGGGGATGAAACAGTAGCGTGTGGCTGGGCCTGGATTCAGTGGGGAAAGGAAGGCTTTCTGCTTCCTGGATTCCATATGCTTACATTTGGTTAGTGAGCCACACCTGCATGCTTTCCTGAAGTCCCTGGGACACATAGAAGGATTACGCTGGTGTGACCACCCACCTTGTACTGGGGGCAGTCCACGTTGTCTTTTTCTCAGGGCCTTTCCATTGTGTAGCAAAGCCTTCAGCTGGATGTAAACAGATTACATTGCTCTTGAGTAATTAGTGCTTTGAGGAATCTATCGGCTATTATTTGTCAGGTGCTGGGGCCTGTTTACTGTGAGCAGAATTAAATCCAGGAGCTCTCTCATGTGAAAACAAAACTGCCTAAAACCGTATATAAGACACATTGTTGCAATCATGCAAGTAGGTAGACTTTTCCTCTGTGGATTGTGATGTGGTTTAGAAGCAGAGGGGTTCTGAAATCTTGTAAGCAACAGTGGTTTGGAGAAAATGACACTCATTTGGAGATAGATATGGATGGACTTCCCTGGTGGCTCAGACAGTAAAGAGTCCGCCTGCAATGCAGGAAACCCAGGGTCAATCCCTGGGTGGAGAAAATCCCCTGGAGAAGGGAATGGCAGGCTGTAGTCCATGGGATCACAAAACTCAGACACAACTTAGCAACTAAACCACCACCACCTTTGGCTGGTCGGTCAGGGATATGAGTCTAACTTCGGGTGCAAGGTCTTGGGTTCAAATTCTGGACGAGCCCAGCCTTTAAGTTGGGCTTCCCTGGTGGCTCAGATGGTAAAGAATCCACATGCAATGCAGGAGACCTGGGTTTGATCCCTGGGTTGGGAAGATCCCCTGGGAGACAGCATGGCAACCCACTCCAGTATTCTTGCCTGGGAAATCCCACGGACAGAGGAGCCTGGCCGGCTACAGTCCATGGGGTCACAAAGAGTCAGACACGACTGAGTCACTAAGCACATAGATATATAGATATGAAATTCTACAGGTTTAGGAATACGACCTGGAATAGCTTCTGGTTCCCACCATTGTGTGACCTTAGACACATTATTTAACTTCCCTGAAACCCAACTCAGTTTCTCTACCTTTAAACTGGGCAAAATAATATCTACTTCAGAGACTGATTGGGAGAAGAAGTCAGATAAAACCTAGATGTAGGCCTAGCGTCTGGCACTTAAAAAGTATTCAGGTAATGAGTTGAATGGTGGCTGCCAAAAATATGTCCACTCAAAACCTGTAAATGTGACCTTATTGCAGATGTAATTCAAGATCCAAAGTGAGACCCTCCTGAGTTATCCAGGTGGTCCCCAGTGATGAGTATTCTTACACGAGAAAGGCGGAGGCAAATTTGAGATGCACAGAGACGTGCATGTGACCAGGAAGGCATCCCAGAGATGTAGCCGCAGGAATGCTAACAACCATGGAAACTGGAAAAGACAAGAAAGCATGTTCCCCCAGGGCCTCAGGTGGGAACACGGCCCTACTGATGCCTTGGCTTCTGGCCTCCAAAACTGCAGGAGAGAAAAAAATTCCTGTTGTCATAAGCCACTAAGTTGGTGGTAATTTGCTGCAACAGCCCCAGGGAACACATCCCAGAATGTGTGAATTCCCTGTATTTGCACATAAGATGGGGAAGAAGAGAAGCTGTGTCTGAGTGATTCCTGCTGTATCCCCACCAACAAACACGATCATCGGCTTTTCCATTTAAACAAACAACTTGTCCCTTTGTCTTGGTTTTTCAGTTGTAAGACCAAAACTGTAACTGGTTTCAATATGTGTTGATATGATGCTGCCTCAATCAGCACAGGCATACAGACCCACCCCAGCCCAGTGACCAAAAAATAGCAAGATGGTTTCTCTCTCTCATGACTTGTCAGCCTGGGCTGGACTTGGAGAGGTCTGCTCCCCAACGTCTTCACTCTGGGCCTCAGGCTGACAGACACTGTTCCTTCTTACATGCATATCACCTTCAGATATGCAGATGACACCACCCTAACAGCAGAGAGGAAAGAACTAAAAGAGCCTCCTGATGAGGGTGAAAGAGGAGAGTGGAAAAGCTGGCTTAAAACTCAACATTCAAAAAACTAAGATCATGGCATCCAGTCCCATCATTTCATGGCACATAGAAGGGGAGAAAATGGAAACAATGACAGATTTTATTTTTTGGATTCCAAATCACTGTTGGCAGTGACTACAGCCATGAAATTAAAAGATGCTTGCTCCTTGGAAGAAAAGCTATGAGCAACCTAGACAGCACATTAAAAAGCAAAGACATCACTTTGCTGACAAAGGCCCGTATAGTCAAAGCTATGGTTTTTCCAGTAGTCATGTACGGATGTGAAAGATAGTCCATAAAGAAGGCTGAGCACCAAAGGATTGATGCTTTTGAACTGTGGTGCTGGAGAAGACTCTTTAAGAGTCCCTTGGACAATGAGATCAAACCAGTCCATCCTAAAGGAAATCAACCCTGAAGGACTGATGCTGAAGCTGAAGTTCCAATACTTTGGCCACCTGATGCGAAGAGTCAACTCATTGGAAAAGACCCGGATGCTGGGAAAGATTGAGGGCAGTAGGAGAGCGGGTGGCAGAGGATGAGATGGTTGGATGACATCACTGACTCAATGGACATGAATTTGAGCAAGCTCTGAGAGATAGTGAAGGACAGGGAAGCCTGGTGTGCTGCAGTCTATGGGGTTGCAAAGAGTCAGACACAACTGAGTTACTGAACAACTCCTTCTTAAGGAACTGACTTTTGCACAAGGTGGTCGGGTGGGCTACTGCAGGGGAGGAGGCATGGATATTAGCACTTTTGTGCTTATGCCTATCTTGTTACTTCCGTCACATTACAATGACTCGAAACCCTAGCAGGGGAAACGGCAATGTTCAATGGACCCGAATTAGGAGAGAACTAGATACTGGGGAATATTAGAAACATAAGCCACATACATGGATTCAGTCATCTCCTTTTCTCCATATTTTGATGATTGCAGAGAACCCCAGTATGAACTGACAATGAATAAAAAGATCATGGGACGCAATGTTTTCCATTGAGTGGTTACCATCTAAACGTCGGCCCTGATGCCCCAGACTCTGCAATGAGGCGTTAGTGGATAAGAAGCCCTGCGTGAGGCTGCCATTTATTTTCTCTCCCTCTGGACAAACCACTCACCCCCACACACCAAGATTCATGGAAACTCAGGCCCCCAGAGCCTATTAACCTCAGACGCCCCACGGGGTCCGATGCAAAGAGCCCAGATTGATGAGATCAAGCAGGCAGTCTCTCAGAAGTCTAGAACGAAAAGCAGACGTCTGGCGGCCAGCGTGAGACACCAAAGCTGGTCTTTGTGGGTGGCTGGCGGGAGCCTGGCGAAGCTGCCATTTTTCCAATGGGCTCAGGATGAGGATGGGTTTTTGTTTTTTTTTTAACCTGCTGGAGGAGCCACCGGTTAGCAAACACTGCTCGGCCAGGAAAACAAATACACAGCTGGGAGACCCATTTTTCCTCCATGGTTGAATATTGTTCACTCAGATAAAAAAGATTTCAAATACAGAAGCTCTTTAAAATCCCCTCCCTCCCTTTCTTCTTCCCTTTCTCCTTCTTCTCGCCCTTTGATGGAGTTTCAGTGCCTGCACGCAGCACTAACAACCGCTATTTCATCTTCGTTTCTATAGCAGAAAATGTAGGTCACTCATCTTCCGAGTGGCCTAGTTTTCCAGCTCTAAATAGAAATCTTTCCCCAGGTTGAGGTTTTTTTTTTTTCCTAGGTTTGAGTGTAATAAAAGTGAGACCCGCTTAGCCCAAGAGGCTGCGCTCTGTCCTTCCTTTCCCCGCAGCTGCACACCTGGGAGGCTGGAGGGAGCATCCCGAGCGCTGACGCCCTCAGTGAATCCAAGGCCATAGCTTCCCCTGCAGGCCAGAGGGCCAGAGCGCACCTCTGAGGGCACAGAAGGCAGGATCTAACAGGGAGAACCAGCCTCTTCTCCTCAACCAGGTAAAGCAAGGACAGAGCAGCCAAGACGTGCCAGATGCCCGCCCGGGCTGAACACCTGCATCCTTCACGCTTCTCCTTTCTCCTGTTTTCTTTCTTTCTCTTCCTTCCTTCTTCCCTCTCTCCTTTCCCTCTCTCCTCCTCTTTTTTGCTTTCTTCCTTTCTTTTTTCTTTCTTTCCTCTCTTCCTTCCTCCCTTCTTTCCTTCCCTCCTTCTCCAAGTTATTGCAGAAAACTGGAAAACACAGACAAGCAAAAAGAAAAACGAAATTTAGCCATACCACTATCAGAGAAAAACCCTGTTAATATTTCTCTGTGTATCTTCCCAGTTATTTTTCTATGCACATGCACTGAAATAGACTTACTTCTAACAAGTTTGTGATCACAATGTTCTGTGGCCTGGTTTCCTCCCTTAAACTATGTTGTAAATGTAAACACTCTTTCCAGCCAATTCAGGTGTGTGTATCTGTGTATATGACCTTGGGTTCTTTTTCTAAAATTACTCACAGAATTTTATAAAAATAAATTCTAACCTGAAAGAGAAAGCTTTGCATTTTTAAAGATATCTTGAGTTTTGTTTTTTTTTTAAAGCAGGAAAATTATTTCTAAGAACATGGTTACATGGCTCTTCATTATGGGCGTACAATAATGCATTCAACTATTTCCTTCTGAAGGGAATTAGGACTTTCTGTGTTTTTCTATTAAAATCTTGCTTGTAGATGTCACAGTAGGCAAGGCTCCTATTAGAAGAAACCAGATTACCTTTTGATGGATTCTGCCAAATAACCTTCCCTATGAAGCCGCTGTTTTACTCTCACATCAACACACATTAAGATTTATATTTCTACACATCTCATCGACATAGGAAAATTTTTCATTTTGCTAATAAGATAGAAAAATGTGCATCATTTTAAATAGTGAAATTTTATTTCTCTTTAGGATGGTATCATAATTTATTTTATCAACTTTTGGACCATGGAGACTGCTTGTGATTTTTACTCTGTGCAGTGTTAAAACAAACACCTTTGCACATATGTCTTTTCACTTTCCAGGTTTTATTTGTATTTTATACACACACATAAATTTCTACATTAAGGAGTATTTCTAAGGTTAAAAACTTTTTTTAAGTTTTAAACAATCATCATGTACACTGGCAATGTTAAATATCATACCTGATATTTAACTCGGGTAAAATACCTGGTCACCCTAGTGGGGGAGAGAATAAAGAGAAGACATGGTGGGACTTCCCTAATGGTGCAGTGGCTAAGACTTCACATTCCCAAAGCAGGAGGCCTGGGTTTGATCCCTGGTCAGGAACTAGATCCCCCATGCTGCAACTAAGAGTTTGCACGCTGCAGCTGAGCTCACAAGCCGCGACTAAAGACTCTGCGTGCCACAACTAAAAGACCCTATGCGTCGCAACCAAGACCTGGTGCAGCCAAGTAAATAAATATTCTTTTTAAAGAGAGAGAGAGAAGACAGGACAACAAAGGATGCAAGAAAATCCCCAAATTGGAAGTTCTGAAATATCATTGCACGGCATGGTTTTCCTAAAGTAACCACACAGCAGAGAGGAAAGACTATGTCTCCTGATGAGGTAACAGAACAGCTTGAAGGCTCTTGTTTGCAATACCAATGGTGACATCCAAGCATTGGCCATCCTAACTTCATGACCAGCAGCTGGATCTCATGGACAATCCAAAACCTCCTTCAGTATGATGGTTACTGTCTTGGTCAGTCTGTACAAACTTAGCCTACTGAGACAGCCTCCTGTTCTCTGAGATCTCCTGAAGGATCCTTCACATAGTCAATGCATTTTTCCTGAGCCTCAGAAATGAGCAGGACTTCACACTCAAAGAAAGACAGAGGAAGGGTCTGAGAATCCAAGTTGAATCACCAGGAACTCAGATGCAGAGCCAAAGAAAAGAAGGGAAAACTTGCTGCTTGAATGTTCTGTTAACTTTTCCCAAGTCACATCTCCAGTCTACCAGCTGTCCCAACCACCACCAGAAAGAAGACAAAACTGACTTCTGTCCATAGTGTGATCAACGGATGCATCAGCAGTTAGATGCAGGCTGCCTTAAGACTGCTCCCTGAACAATGAAAGTCAAACACTGGAGATGATGGAGGTTTCAAAGACAGCCTCAAACACACAACCTTGACCCAGTGGAGGGTGCTTTGGGAAAATCGAAAGCAAAATTGGTACCCTAAAGCTCAGGAGACCTCAAATCTCCAAGACTACATCTAAAGATTAAACTGAGTTGGTTGATTTATTCCATGAAAACCCTCCCAGCAATACCTACCTCTCTCCAAGAAAATGTCAGCGGCCCCTCTCTGTTCCTCCTTCCACCCACCAGAATTTGGTCTGCCTCAGAGAAAGCCCACAACAGTCCAGACCGGAGAATAGAGGAAAACCGTTATGCGTACACTTTGTAGGGGATCCAAGTTAATCCCAAATGACCTGCGGCAAAGTGCCATAGCCAGTAACAGAAATAGCAACTCTTTCATGGTCTGGCAAGAAGTAGCGAATTCTGATCCACAGTCTCTAATCCAAATAACCCGTAGGAGACCAGAGGGACTGGAGAAAGTGCTCTCTATAGTCCTCTGCACCATACTGACCTCTGCATGCATGATAAGTCACTCAGTCATGTCCGACTCTTTGTGACCCTATGGCCTACAGCCTGCCAGGCTCTGGTCACAAGTTAATTTGGGCAGAAACAAAGGACCTGGGGTGAACAATCCTCCTATTTCAGAAATCAGTCTGCAGAAACCCAAAGGACCCTGTTCAGAACATTCATGGGAAATCAGGGCCCTTTGCTACCAAAATTCAACAGAGAGAAGCAGCTACCAAAACGCTTAAGCCCACTCACCTTCCCTGACTTTGCTCAGAGCCTGGCTCTTTCTCCAAGAATGACAGGGCCCATGGCCTCTCTTAGGCTTCCCAGGTGGTACAAGTCATAAAGAACCGGCCTGCCAAAGCAAGAGACATAAGAGACGCAGGTTCAATCCCTGGATAGGGAAGATCCCCTGGAGGAGGGCATGGCAACCCCCTCCAGTATTCTTGCCTGGAGAATCCCCATGGACAGAGGAGCCCAGAGGGCTACAGTCCATAAGGTCACAAAGAGTCGGCCACAACCAAAGTGACTGAGCACTCATGCATGCATGGCTTCTCTTGGTAGAAAAGAGGTCCAACGGACCTTCCTTCTTAGGAAACTCAGTCCAGACATTCTTGTCAATAGATTTAACATCTAAGCACTGCCCCTAATTCAGTGAGATAAAATTTTAACCTATTAAAATTCTAACCCATTGATGTTTCCACCTAAAGAGAGAATGATGACTTGGTAGCATTAACCCTGGGGGCTTCCACAGTGGCTCAGAGGTAAAGAATCTGCCTGTAATGCTGGAGACAAGGGGTTTAATCCCTGGCTCGGGAAGATCTCCAGGAAGAGGAAATGGCAACCCACTCCGGTATTCTTGCCTGCAGAGTCTCATGGACGGAGGAGCCTGACGTGCTGCAGTCAATGGGGCCGAAAAGAGTCAGACACGACTGAGTGTGACAAGTGAGTGAGTGTCCACCCCTCTTCTGCTTGTTTGGTCCGAGTCTCACCCATACTGCAGAGCCTGACTCCATGCTTTGTGCTTAGCTCACCCACAGCTGATGGAAGGTCTTCAATTCACTGAGCATACATCTCTCCTTCTCCTGGTTCGGAGGGGTGTGTCATAGAACCACCACAGAAGCATCACATGCTCTCAGCTTGGCCTCTAAAGGCCTCTGTGGTCCAGCATGGCCCATGCTTTCTGCGGTTCTTCTTTATCCATCTTTGGTGGGGAAAGGAAGATGTGGGGCTGTGGGGAGTTGCTAGTGTTTTCCAAGGTTGGACAATACCTGTATCTCCATTAACACAGAATTTTTTATCTTTGGGACTTGCAGTATTGACCAAACTTATTTCTATTATTGTGTTAGTTGCAGTATAAAACCCAATTCAAACTGTCTTGAGCATGAAAGGGGATTGACCTGATTCAAACAAATGAGGAGCCCAGGTTATAATGACTACCAGGATCGTGCGGTATGCTCTGACTCTGTGAGTGTGTGTGGGTGTCAGACTCAGCATTGCACCTCTCCCTTCAGGCTTGTTCTGACCCAACCACAGATGGCTGTTAGGAGCACTGGGGGGTTCTGTGCTTTTTTTGGTTCACATCTAGGAGACAGAACCCTAAGACCAACCCTGAGGCCTGAGGAATATCTTGAGCTGTTTATTTAGACCATCATTAGAGTGTAATCAATCACTGTAGCAAGGCAAGTGTGGTCACCTGGCCTGGTTTAGACTTGGAAACCAATCGAGACCACCATTGGAGCTGGAGTTGTGCCTAACCCACCCCATCAACCTGGCTGCCACTCAAGGTGGGAGGGAGGAGGTCTTCTGTCTGTGGAGCACATTTCTGCCAAAGCCACTCTTGTCTTTTGGAAAAGGACCACATCCCATCTATGGAATGTGTATCTCTCTAAATAAATTCACTTCTTACCTAAAAATAGGTGGGAGGGGAGAATATGGTTGATGGGGAATCAACCACATGTCTGTATAATTGACACTTTATAATTTTCTCCTACTGAAAATGTACATGTGTGAGAGTTGGACATAATGAAGACTGAGTACCAAAGAATTGATGCTTTTGAACTGTGATTCTGGAGAAGACTCTTGAGAGTCCCTTGGACTGCAAGGAGATCCAACCAGTCTAATCTAAAGGAGATCAGTCCTGGGTGTTCATTGGAAGGACTAATGCTGAAGCTGAAGCTCCCTCAATACTTTGGCCACCTGATGTGAAGAGTCAACTCATTGGAAAAGACCCTGATGCTGGGAAAGATTGAGGGCAGAAGCAGAAGCGGGGACAGAGGATGAGATGGTTCGATGGTATCACTGACTCAGTGGACATAAGTCTGAGCAAACTCTGGGAGACAGTGAAGGACAGGGAAGCCTGGCGTGCTGCACTCCATGTGGTTGCAGAGAGTTGAACAGGACTTGGTGACTGAACAACAACAACTGGTCTTTGGTGAGTTTGCCCTTAGATTATTTCTTCACCCGTCCCCTGCCCTGCTCTGTAATGCTGGTGTGTGTGTGTGTGTGTGTGTGTGTGTGTGTGTGTGTAGGCAGTGGAGATGGGCTGATCCCTGCAGGATGCACTTCCCATTTCCCATGTCAGCTGGGCTTCAGCTAGATTTAGCCAATGGAAATTATTGAAGAAATAGAAGCCGAGGGAAGGGAGAAACCAGAGTATTTCCTCCCTTCTTTGCCTGACTTGGGCAGCAGCATCTCTGGCAACAGCTGCATATCCTGCAAGGCTCTAGTCCCCAAGTCAAGCCCTTTGATGCCTCAGCTTCCACCTGGCGGCCTCACCCTGGGCTCTGAAACCACCCCCTACCTTTCGGCCACTGCTAGTTTGCAAAGCGCATCCCGGTTAGGTCTCAGCAGTTCCACCGCCTGCGTGACCACGTCCCTCTGTTAGATTGCCTCTGTTTCAAATGTTCAGAGTGGTTTCGATTTTCCTGGTGGGAACCCTGCAGCACTCCAAAATAGGTACAAACATAAAACCAGGAACACATTCTGCAAGCACAGGGTTCTCATATAATAATATAAACAATAAAATTCCAAATAACATTAACTCAACATGGTAGACCATATAGACTATATTGTTTTGCTGAACAAAATTCCCTCTTGAAATGCGACTGTGAGCCTGCCCCCTGTGGTGCAGATTCTTTCTGAGTTCCACAGGCTTATGCCACCACGTGAGACTCAGCACGACCCGATTTTCTCACTGCTTCTCTCTATTGGAGTTTCTGTGAAACTTTCATTTGTATAATATCACCATTGATCGCCGGCTTCCCCATCTAAAAACTGTTGTAAAGATGATCTCTGAAACCTCACAAACAAACTCAGTAATCACCAGTTATCATCAGTTCATCATCTAGATTTCCCCCCAAAATCTATGTGTATTATGTCTTTATTATTAAAATAAAAGCAGCATTCTAAAATGAATAGCAAAGAAAAGGCTGGCACGGTTTTCACATAGATACTAGTAGATGAAGAAGAGCCCTGGGCCAAATTTCACAGTCCTGGAATAACATTATTGTGCTCAGACTATGTGCTGGGGAACGCCCTAATTAATCCTAATGACAGTCCTTCCAGGCAGGTACTATAATTTTCATTTTACAGATGAAGAAACAAGCTCAAAGAAATTAAGCCACTTGACTAAAGTCTCATGCCTAGAAGAAAGTAGAGTCTCACACATTCTAAAACCCATTCCTCGTGATTCACCTCATCCATCCAGAGGAACTTGAGTTGCAAAATGAATTTATTTATTCAGTTCAGTTTTGTTCAGTCGCTCAGTTGTGTCTGACTCTTTGTGACACCAGCCTTCCCTGTCCATCACAAACCCGCAGAGCTTGCTCAAACTCATATCCACTGAGTTGGTGATGCCATCCAACCATCTCATCTTGTCATCCCCTTCTCCTCCTACCTTCAGTCTTTCCCAACATCAGGGTCTTTTCTAATGAGTCAGTTCTTTGCATCAGGTTACCAAACTATTGGAGTTCCAGCTTCAGCATCAGTCCTTCCAATGAATATTCAGGACTGATTTCCTTGAGGATGGACTGCTTGGATCTCTTTACAGTCCAAGGGACTCTCAAGGGTATTCTGCAACACCACGGTTCAAAAGTGTCAATTCTTTGCCGCTCAGCTTTCTTTACAGTCCAACTGTCACATCCATACATGACTACTGGAAAAACCATAGCTTTGACTAGACAGGCCTTTGTTGGCCAAGTAATGTCTTTGCTTTTTAATATTCTGTCTAGGTTTGTCATAGCTTTTCTTCCAAGGAACAAGCGTCTTTTAATTTCATGGCTGCAGTCTCCATCTGCAGTGATTTTGAAGCCCAAGAAAATAAAGCCTCTCACTGTTTCCACTGTTTCCCCATCTATTTCCCATGAAGTGATGGGACCAGATGCCATGATCTTCATTTTCTGAATGTTGAGTTTTAAGCCAACTTTTTCACTCTCCTCTTTCACTTTCATCAAGAGGCTCTTTAGTTCTTCTTTGCTTTCTGCCATAAGGGTGGTGTCATCTGCATATCCGAGGTTATTGATATTTCTCCTGGCAATCTTGATTCCAGCTTGTGCTTCCTCCAGCCCAGCGTTTCTCATGATGTACTCTGCATATAAGTTAAATAAGCAGGGTGACAATATACAGCCTTGACGTACTCCTTTCCCAATTTGGAACCAGTCTGTTGTTTCATGTCCAGTTCTAACTGTTGCTTCCTGACCTGTATACAGATTCCTCAGGAGGCAGGTGAGGTGGTCTGGTATTCCCATTTCTTTAAGAATTTTCCATAGTTTGTTGTGATCCACACAGTCAAGGCTTTGGTGTAGATAATAAAGCAGAAGTAGATGTTTTTTTGGAACTCTGTTGCTTTTTTGATGATCCAGCAGATGTTGGCAATTTGATCTCTGGTTCCTCTGCATTCTCTAAAACCAGCTTGAACATCTGAAGTTCATGGTTCATGTATTGTTGAAGCCTGGCTTGGAGAATTTTTGAGCATTACTTTACTTGCGTGTGAGATGAGTGCAATTGTGCGGTAGTTTGAGCATTCTTTGGCATTGCCTTTCTTTGGGATTGGAATGAAAACTGACCTTTTCCAGTCCTGTGGCCACTGCTGAGTTTTCCAAATTTGCTGGCATATTGAGTGCAGCACTTTCACAGCATCATCTTTTAGGATTTGAAGTAGCTTAACTAGAATTCCATCACCTCCACTAGCTTTGTTCATAGTGATGCTTCCTAAGGCCCACTTGACTTCACATTCCAGGATGTCTGGCTCTAGGTGAGTGTGAGTGATAACACCATCATGATTATCTGGGTCATGAAGATCTTTTTTGTACAGTTCTTCTGTGTATTCTTACCACCTCTTCTTAATATCTTCTGCTTCTGTTAGGTCCATACCATTTCTGTCCTTTATTGTGCCCATCTTTGCATGAAATGTTCCCTTGGTATCTCTAATTTTCTTGAAGAGATCTCTAGTCTTTCCCATTCTGTTGTTTTCCTCTATTTCTTTACATTGATCACTGAGAAAGTCTTTCTTATCTCTCCTTGCTATTCTTTGGAACTCTGCATTCAAATGGGTATATTTTTCCTTTTCTCTTTTGTTTTTTTGCTTCTCTTCTTTTCACAGCTATTTGTAAGGCCTCCCCAGACAGCCATTTTGCTTTTTTGCATTTTTTTTCCTTGGGGATGGACTTGATTCCTGTCTCCTGTAAAATGTCATGAACCTCCATCCATAGTTCATCAAGCACTCTGTCTATCAGATCTAGGCCCTTAAATCTATTTCTCACTTCCACTGTATAGTCATAAGGGATTTGATTTAGGTCATACCTAAATGGTCTAGTGGTTTTCTCCACTTTCTTCACTTTAAGTCTGATTTTGGCAATAAGGAGTTCATGATCTGAGCCACAGTCAGCTCCCGGTCTTGTTTTTGCTGACTGTATAGAGCTTCTCCATCTTGTCTGGGGGCGGGGCGACTGTAATTTTAGATATGGTGGATAGGGAAAGCTTTTAAGCAAAGATTCAAAGGAGGTAAAGAAACGGGACAAAGAACTATCAGATTAAGAATATTTCAGGAAAGAGTCAAGTCAGGGGAAGCATACCTAGAAGCCAGTGTGGCTGGAGTATGAGTAAAACAGGGCTGATATAGCAAGAGATGCATGTAAGGGATGGTGAGGAATCTATAGGGCCTAGAAAGCCTTGGGGGTCAGAGTAAGGATGTCGGCTTTACTCTGAGTGGGACACAAAGCTACTGGAAGTTTCTAAGCAGCATCACTGGCTGTTACATGGAGAAGAAACTGTGAAAACATAGGATGGAAGCTGGGAGGACAGTCAGAACCATCACAGTAAATCCAGGTGAGAGTTGACAGTAATGAGACCCAGTTGTAGGTAGTTAGAAGTAACAGAATTCCAGCTATATTCAGAATTTGAGATATGACCAGGCATGCCCTAACCTCTTAGCCTTTCTGGACAACTGAACTACAAGGACCAAGTTCTTTCAATCCAGGGAGGCACCAAAGGACCCCAGCACCAACAACTCAGCGCAGTGGTGTCCTGTGGAATTTTCTGTGATACTGTGAACACTCTACACTCTCCAGAGTGGTGGCCGTTGGGCCACTTGTGGCTATTAAGCCCTTGAGACGTGGCCAGCGTGACCAGATTTTTAATTTTATTTAACTTAAACAAATTTACATCTCACAAAGCCGTATTGGACAGCGTAGCTCTAGAGAACCCGTCTGATAAACGGCCTTCTGGCAGCTCTCGCTTCTCCACGGGATTCACCGAGGAGACAACCGCCTGCCCTTTTATTCTCTGCTCTCACATCTCAGCTCCCCCTGACGTGAGTCAGCGTGCCTTTGAGAAATGGCTGCGATGTGAATAAAGTCCCTATTTTATCTCTGAAATGGCCCATTAATAAATAACAAAGTGTTTATGCATATGCAAAACACACAATTAGTCAATTTCACAACGTCTCCGTGATGGGAACATTAAAAAACATGTCCTAGAGTGAAGGGTGGGGGGATCTAAATAAATTGAGTTTCTCTTTAAACCTTACCAGCAATGAATACTGAATCATTTACTTCTGAGAATTGTAACACAAAAGCAAGTCATTTATTGGCTTCTCTGAGCATGAGCAGCACACTCTAACTTAATTCATAGATGTGGAAAGCCATTATAAGAAGTAAATGAGTTACCAATGAGAGCGATGGCAGATGGCAGCTGTTTTTGCACGACTTCATGGACCCTGAATTACTCTAATCATCATTTTATTTAAGCCCAGAAGGCCATAAGAAATAAGTTACTGACTCCACTGAAATATGTCTCCCTTAAACATATAAACTAGAACTTGAAATAGGATACATTATTCAAGCAATTTCTTACAGCGACAGGCACCAGCTCACAGGCCAAAGGCAGCCATGAAATTCTGCAGTACTTCCTGGGATCTGGGAAGGTCCCCTTAGGAAGATATTTGAAAAAGAGTCCACTTCAGCAAATAAGACACTGTCTGGCCACACAGAGTGATTGCCTATTCTAGAATCCTTGTGAGCATATCTGCTGCTCTCCCTCAGCCAGAAAATGATGGTATTGATCAGAAATCTGGGCATTATGGTTTTATTTTTTCCCCAGCTTTATTGAAATATAATTGATATATAACATCATATGTTTCATGTGTACAAAGTGTTGGTTTGATACCTTAATAAGTTGCAAAATGATTACCACCATAGCATTAGCTAACATATCCATCACATCACCTAATCACCATTTTCTTTTTCATGATGAGAACATTTAAGGTTGACTCTCTTAGCAACCTTCAAGTATATAATACAATATTATTAGCTATAATCACCCTGCTGTACATTAGGTTTCCCAAACTTGTCCATCTTTTAACTGGAAATCTGTCTCCATTTCTGCTACCTCCCAGCCCTGGCAACCACACTTTACTCTGTTCAGCTTTGTTGCTGTGCTGTGCTCAGTTGCTCAGTCGTGTCTGAGTCGTGTCTGACTCTTTGCGACCCCATGGACTGTGGCCCACCAGGCTCTTCTGTCCATGGGATCCTCCAGGCAAGAATACTGGAGCGGGTTGCCATGCCCTCCTCCAGGGGATCTTCCCAACCCAGGGACTGAAGCCAGGTCTCCCACATTGCAGGCGAATTCTTTACTGTGTGAGCCACCAGGGACGCCCTACTCTCTGAGTTCAGCTTTGTTAGATTCCAATAAATAAGTGAGACTGGGCAGGATTCGTCCTTCTCTGTCTGCCTTAACTCCCTTAGTGTAATTCTGGGCATTTCACTCTGCTCCCTTCCCAATCCCGATCCATTTATTCCACTGGACTAAAAGGGTCTCATAACCAGCCCACTTAACCCCTGCTCTAGTCCACTCTATACACAGCGGTGTGAAACGTTCCTGTGTTACAAAGGGCCTTGTAGACCCTCAACAGTAGTCAAGGAGTGAATGAATGAACTCTAAGAGGTAGGCTGGGTTGAATGATGTTGGTGTTGATTTTGACTCTTAGTTTGATTTTGACTCCGAGAGTCCTGGGAAGCATGTAGGAGTGTCTTCACCTGAAGTGTATTGTCAAGGTCCTCCAGTTTGGGATCACCAGGAGCACACCCATGGGTCAACAAGTAGGGTTAACTGCCTCCTTACAGTGAGGGTGAACACCCACGGTGGGGAGCTCTGGGGGCATCTCAGTTAAAGGGCATTGGGACTTGCAGTAGATGATTCTAGAGAACATTCAAGGAAGTGGAGTTTGCTCTGGGTTTGATATTGTCAGGAAGCGGGGAGGATTCTGTAGCTGGGTTTCTTCACAAGTCTTACTCTGAAGATGAGAAGGACAAAGTGAAGTTGAAACTGATAAAGAAGTGTCAGTAACTCCCATGAGCTAGGATGGGAGGCTCGTTGGGCACTTCTATGGTTTGGAAACTTTTTATGTTGATGTCTCTATTAAGACATGATTACAGAGATTACAGAGTGGCCTCGTTTTTGTCTTCATCTATGAGGGTCACGGGCTTCCCTGGTAGCTCAGCTGGTAAAGAATCCACCTGCAATGCAGGAGACCTGGGTTCTATCCCTGGGTTGGGAAGATTCCCCTGGAGAAGGGCACGGCAACCCACTCCAGTATTCTTGCCTGGAGAAAGCCGATGGACAGAGGAGCCTGGTGGGCTACAGTCCATGGGGTCACAAGGAGTCAGACATGACTGAGCGACTAAGCGCGGCACAGCACAGCACAAAGGTCACCAGTGGGCTGATGTTGGGGATCTAGGACATGTCTGTGATGAGCAGAAGACACGTGGTCTGGCTGTGAGGGCCAGGCCAGCTCTCTTCTGCCAGGGGCTGCTTCTCTCTGTGGTGTTACTAGGACACAGAGCAGAAGCCAGGGTGTCCAGTTTGAAAGGTGAGTCTAAGTGAGAGATGGTGATAGCTTACATTTGAATAATGGTCATGAGGTGATGAGACGTGACTGATTTCAGAATGAACGTGGGGTCACGGCCCTCACTCAAACCATACTGAGCTCACCAGCTCCTCAGAGGAACACCGGCCCCTGGTGCCTCCGGGCCCTTCCTTAAACACTCTTTCCCAGCCCCCTTCTCCACCTCCACTTCTGCAATGCAAGCCCTATTCTCTGACATATTCCTGTTTACCCTGCTCTAATATTACTTCCACCAGGAGATCTACCCCATTGATTTCATCTCAAGTCCAGTTAGCTGGCCTTCCTCTTTGCTTCCATGCTATCTCATTATATTATTATCTTTCACTTATCTGTATCCCCTACTAGACTGTAAACTGTGTCCAGGAAGGAGTGATGTCTTGTTCACTGTGTGTATGCAGGTCTCATCACATGATCAATGCTTAATGAATACATGATAAATGGATCAATGCTTTACTGAAATTTGTAGGCTCTTTCTAAACTGGTTTCCAGCATTATCCAACCCCTGACATTTAAGTCATAATGCCATTCCAAACCTAAGCTGCCTTTTCTTTGGCACA
Organism: Bos indicus x Bos taurus; assembly: GCF_003369695.1. NCBI lineage: Eukaryota > Metazoa > Chordata > Mammalia > Artiodactyla > Bovidae > Bos > Bos indicus x Bos taurus. The sequence continues at coordinate 14,537,588 of NC_040096.1, read as the reverse complement.
TACTCACCAAATAAAATTATATTCCTGGCACCATTGTGTATATTCAAATTTCCTGCAATTCATCTATAACCTCTGAAATAGCAGAAGCTACTATGGGGTGCCATGATTAAGTGGCAGTAAGTGTCTCAGTTGTGAATGGTTTCAATTTAATTTGTTAGTAGAGCAGAGAGATATTTACAAGCTGTCTACCCTTTATGATTTTATAGGTCAAAAATTGAGTTTTGGTGCTTTGACATTTATCCATTCAACAACTGATTTTTTAAGAACCAGGTGTTCTTCTAGAAGTTGGAGCTACAGCAATGAAAATATAGAGAAAAATCTCTGAGCCAGTGGGGTTCCATTATAATGGACAGGAAAGACTCTTTTAAAAATAGAGAAATAAAATATAGAGAATGTTAAAAGTGATGGTGGAAGTGAGGGGAAAAAGTGGGAAATATGGGAGTTAGGACCTTAAATAGTGCCTTCAGGAAAGGTTTCACTGAGGAAGTAGTTTGGAGGAGGCCAGAAGGAAGTGAAGGTGCCAAGCTCCGCAGACATCTGGGGGAGGCAAAGGGCATAGCCAGTGCTAATGCCTTGGGGCCAGAGAGATGGATAGGAGGGACTTCCCTGATGGTCCAGTGGCTAAGACTCGGGGCTCCCAATGCAGAGGGGCCCAGGTTCGATCCCTGACCAGGGAACTAGATCCTGCTTGCTGCAAGTGAAAGTTCACATGCTGTAACTGAAAAAGCCCACATGCTGCAGCTAAAGACCCTGAACAGTCAAATACATACATAAATAAATATTTTTAAAAAAATAAAAGTAATGGATGGGAAAGGCCCAAGGAAGATTTAAATAACCCAACTGCACACAATTCAGATATTGGTCTTGAAAGGACAAGAAAAATAGGAAATAAAATATATGGCCATTATTGATGACTTCCCCTTAAGAGAAAATGGGACAAAAATTCCAAGCTGTAAATAAAATAAAGGTGACTCAATAAGAGACTAAGACCAGACTTCAGAAAACTTTTAAACAATGTTCTGAGGCTACCTAGCAGCTGAAATGAAAGGAAACTTGCTGTCTCTTTTTGTAAATAGAATCGGATCTGAAATACTTTAGGAGACTTTGTCAGGAAAATAAATTGGAATAGAAAATGGCAAATTTAGAAGATCTCTGACGTGTGGCTTAACATTTTCAAAGAACCTTGGAAAATAAAGCAGCTAGAAAAGAAACTTCTGGCTGTCCCAGTGAATAATTCATCCCTGAAATAAAAGCAAAAGATTCTCTACCCCCTGAGGATCAAGAGCCTATGAGAAAAGTCACCTGTGGGTGATGTAGGAAGAAGGATCATTGGAGAAACTAACATCACAAATTGGTTACGAAACAGACAGTTGTCCAAAATCTGTTCAGTGGTGCTGCAAGCCGAGAGAATGATTAGGTTTCATCTCTTCCTGTCCTTATTCTAGACTCCCAAGGTGAATGGCTTTTAAATATGTGTGGACAACAATTCAGCTTTCTTACTGATGAGGCTGCCATGCTAGCTACAGTACCATAGAGCATTCGACCCCTCAGAGGACCATAACCAGTGGGAAGCCCTGACAATCAAGTCCTTTCCCACGTCCCTACCTGTAACTGTTACATTGGGACCAGGAGCAAGAAAACATTCCCTTCTTCTCTGTGACGTAACTCCTGCAAATTTAACAGGTGGGGAATGAGTTTACAACTACAATGCATTGCAGAAAGATTATTTGGGAAAGTCCCAGAAATTATAGTTACATGCCTATTAAAACACCGATATTGGACTTTCGTGCTGGTACAGTGGATAAGAATCTGCCTGCCAGTGCAGGGGACACAGGTTCAATTCCTGGTCCGGGAAGATACTACATGCCGCAGAGCAACTCAGCCTGTGCTCCACAACTCCTGAGCCTGTGTGCTGCGTGCCTAGAGCTGGTGCTCCGCAACAAGAGAAGCCGCTGCTGCGAGAAGCCTGTGCCCCCCAACTAGAGACAGCCCACGTGCAGCAACAAAGACCCATCACAATCAAAAATAAATAAAAACACTTATACTGTGATTATTCAAGAAACAACTGAATGGTCTCAGAATCTCTAAAGGCCAAAGACTCTACGAACACAAGCAAATTAATTGGAGCAGAGTCATAAGAGTTCAGATTGATTCTTCTACACCTTTACCTAGACCTCCTCAATACTCCACTAAAATCAAATGCAAGGAAGCCCTTAGGCCAGTTACAACCAGATTAGTAGAAAGAGGATTAAGTCTCCTTTGTTCTAGTCCTGCACTACCTGTTTCACCTGTTTAAAACCCTCAGCGAGGAGAATATAGATTTGTCTAAGGTCTGTAGGCAGTTAAAATATGTTTGCTTCCCTAAATTTGTGAGTCTGTTTCTGTATTGTAAAGAAGTTGATTTGTATCATTTCTTTTTCTGGTTGCCAGGAGGGAAGGGGATGCAGACAGATAGTTAGGGAGTTTGGGATGGACATGTACACACAGCTATATTTAAAGTGGATAACCAACAGGGACCTACTGTCAAGCACGGGGACTCTGCTCAGGGTTGCGTGGCAGCCTGCAGGGGAAGGGAGTTTATGTATACATGGCTGAGTGGCTCTGCTGCGCACCTGAAGCTATCACAACATTAACTGGCCGTACTCCAATACAAATGTAAAAGGATGATGCATATTATATACAACAGAGTCTCCAGTAGCTTTACACTTTGGGGTGCAGAACTGTATTTACTGACATAGAAAAATGTCCATGTCAAATGTCAGTGAACAAGGCAGATTGCAAAACAGCATGTAGAGAACACTATCGTGAAGGTTAAATTATGACTGTGTATATGTTTATATTTGTATGGACATATTCAAAAATATCCAGCAGAATGTTGAACAAATTACTAGTACAATTATCACCAGATGGCAGAATTTCGGGTGATTTTGACATTCACATTAGACTTTTCTGTATTTTTCTGATAATTTTTTCAATAAACATATATATTTTGGCAAAAAAAAAAAAAAAAGCTCGCTTCCCAACTGTGCCTAACTCAAATACTGCCCACTCTCCTTAGTCCCACTTTAAGCCAAATTCTGTTCTTTATTGGATTTCTACTCACCTTTCTTTACTCTCCCAGTTGACGATAATCAAGATTAATGCAACGTAAGAAGTGTTACATTCCAGGCAATGTATTTGCCTTCACCTCAGAAAATCAACAGTCCTCCTGGATAATGCGCCTAAGGGTTTCTCAGAAGCTGCATCCCACTTTTTTCAAGCCTTAGAAGATGTTAAGGATATAGTGTTTCCTTGTGAATCCATTCAGATTCAATATGTAGATGACTACTTCTTGTGTTCTATTAATCTTGAAAATTCTAAAACTGACTCTGTGCCTCCACTCACAGAGTTAGCTGAAACAGGAAACTAGTCTGCAAGGGAGAAACTCCAATTCTGAAAAACAAATATTCATTGTCTAGACCATGACCTATTGGCTGCAGGAAAAGCATCAATTCAGAGGAGATTATACATTATCCAGAATTACCCAACACCAAACACTAAAAGACAAAAGATTTCTGGTATTCACTGGATATTTCAGAGAATGTGCATAAAATTTTTTCTGTAACATCAAGGCTCTATATTATTTGACAGAGTCAAACATCTCAGAATCCTAAATGGAACAACTACAACCAAAAAAAAAAAAAGGGTCCTCAGAGATCTCACATATCCCTTAACAACCACCTAAGCCAAATCTCCCAAATTATTATAATACTGAGTTTTTGTTTGTTCTTGAAAGGTTAGACCATGGGGACTTCACTGATGATCCAGCGGTTAAGATTCCGCATTTTCAATGCAAGGGGCGCAGGTTCAATCCCTGGCCTGAAACTCAGATCCCACACATTGTGCCACATGGCCAAATAAATAAATAAAATTAAAGAAAAACAAAGGTTAGGCTGTGCTCTAGGAGTATTAATTCAAAAACATCCCACACATCAAAACCCCACTGCTTATTGTAGCCTGTTCCTTCATCTAGTAGCGAAAGATAATCCTCCTTGCCTCAGAGCAATTTTACACTCAGCTAAATTAAACAAGGCAATTCCCTGGCGGCTCAGATGGTGAAGAGTCTGCCTGCAATACAGGAGACCCGAGTTCAATCCCAGGGTCGAGAAGATCCTCTGGAGAAGGAAATGGCAACCCACTCCAGTACTCTTACCTGAAGAATCCCATTGACAGAGGAGCCTGGGGGGCTATAGTCCATGGAGTGGCAAAGAGTCGGACTCAACTGAGCGACTTCACTTTCTTTCTTTCTTTTAAATTAAACAAAGTACTTCAGATCTTGTACTGGGAACACCTTTCAACTTGATGGCACCTTATGTTGAGTAATCTCCATGGACAGGGAGGCCTGGCGTGCTGCGATTCATGGGGTCACAAAGAGTCAGACACGACTGAGCCACTGAACTGAACTGAATTCAAAATAGCAATATTCTTCCAGTAAATAATAGAATAGCACTACTTTCTCCCTTCTCTTATTACCATACTGACACTCTTGATCCAGCAACTTTCTTACCCTGACCCCATGAAGGAGAACGTTATCATTATATTTCTGTTGTTCAAGAATTGTCCATGCCCAGAACACCCATACCCAATCCTGACTTAATATTTTTTGTTTGTCTTATCTTAAAATCTAAAAGCTGTTCAGCGGTGTACAGAGCAGCATTATTCGCACTGGACAAAATGTGTGAGCGACCCAAGTGTCCTATCAGTCCATGAATGGATAAACTAAGTGTGGCATATATATTGATCATGACTGCTGTGAGCTTCCCAGGTGGCACCAGTGGTACTCCTGCCAATGCAGGAGACATAAGAGACGTGGGTTCCATCCCTGGGCCAGGAAGATCCCCTGGAGAAGGCCATGGCAACCCCCTACAATATTCTTGCCCGGGAAATCCCACAGACAGAGGAGCCTGGTGCACTACAGTCCATGGGGTCACAAAAAGAGTCGGACAGGACTTAGCAACTAAACGACAGCGACAAATGACTATTATTCAACCTCAAAAAGGAAGGAAACTCTGATGCTTTGATATGAATGAACCTTGAAGATATGCTAAGTGAAATAAGCCAGTCACAAAAGGACAAGTACCCTGTGATTCCACTTCTGTGAGTTTCCAAGAGCAGCCACATTCAAAAGCAGGAAGTAGAATGGTAGTTTCCAGGAGCTGAAGGAAGGGGGAGAGGAAGGTTGTTCAATGGGCATAGAGTTTCTGTTTTGCAAAATGAAAAGTTTGGAGGTGGATGGTGGTGATGGCTGCATGATGTGAATGCACTTATTAGTTAAAATGGTATATAAAAATGTACTTTAAAATGGTTAAAATGGCATATTTTGTGCTTCGTGTTTTTTACCACAACAAAGAAAATGAAAAGGGACAGTACCTGGCTGGATTATACAATAGCTATCACAAATTTTCTTGGAAAAAAGCCAATCCCTTACTAAATGCTAAGTCAGGGTAGATGGTCAAAAATACAGCTATTTCAAGGGCATAACTAAATTCACTTTTATTACTAAAACTAAAAGGGGAAATATATTCATTGATAGCTGAGATGTTTTTGGAGTAGTTGATGATTCTGAACTAATACAGGAGCAAAGATATTTGTTAACCTCCTCAAGTACCCCTGTAAAAACAATAGACAACAAATACATAAATTACTTGATGTCTTAATGCTACCCAAGGGTCTGTCCTTAAAATATAAGTGAGATACTACAGAAGTTAGAATAAATGCTTTAAAGGTCATCATGTTAAACAAGCTGCTCTGAAAATCATTCTTATGCAAGAATCACTCACAGAAAAAAAAATATACATGGATAAGTTCAGGAATCTCACAATAGATGCACAAAATTTAGCTACCAACTCTGAAAATAAACAGGGTGAATAACCGGATAGTGAGATCCACAGGATAAAATCTGATGAAGCCAGGAGAGCAGGATGGAAACACCAGATAATCTAAATATGTAGTTGCTAAAAAGTACCGTGAAACAGCTCATCACAGTATGAACAAAGGGACCTCAACATTAAACAGCCACTGGTAGAGGAGCCTTTCTAGAATATTACAAGACACGCAACTCCTTCTTCACCTATAACCAACACAATTGGGGGAAAACTGTGAAGGTAGCGTATGGACTGGCTCCTCTGTCCATGGGATTCTCCAGGCAAGAATACTGGAGGGGTTTACCATTTCCTCCTCCAGGGGATCTTCCCGACCCAGGGTTCAAACCCACATTTCTTGTGTCTCCTGCATTGGCAGGCATATTTTTCCCCACCGTGCCACCTGGGAGCCCCTTCTGCATGTTATGTATGTGTAATAAGAATAGTATGTTTCTTTTGTGAGTGGGCTGAAGCACTTCTCTAATACAAGCCCAGCATTCACTGTAACCTGAATACTATTACTTTTGTGGAACCTACATGGGACCTTCCAATACATCGGCCCCAGAGATAGAGAATACATTTTACTGGGGATGTTATCTGTAAATTATGCAAAGCTTTGTTCTTTCCTTGAAAATTCTGTTGTCCTTCTCACTTCCAATCCTCTATCAAAGTAGAAAGAACGAATGAGACTAAAACTAGAACTAGTGAGCCGCTTTTAGGTGTGATAGTCCTGACTTCTTTTTTTTAGGAACTTACAGTATCAGACAAAATAGACTTTATGACCAAGAGAATAATTAGGGAAAGAGAGTGTCAGTACATAATGATGGAAGTTTCACTTCGCCAAGAAAATCCAGTCATTCTAAACGTGTTGACATCTAATGAAAGTGCCTGCCGAGATATGAAGCAAAACTTAACACAACTTCACAAAGAGATGGAAAAATCCACCAGCATTTCACCATGTATTCCTTAATAATTAATCGATCAGAAACAAAATCGGCAAACTTAGAAGATCCCAACAACACAAAGAATGAGCTTCACCTTACAGACAGACGCGGATAATAATGAGAGTGCACACACTTATCAGGTACTCAGGAATATTTACACAAACAAATCATGTGCCAGGCCATGAAGAAGCCTCAGTGAAATCCAGAAAACAGTTTCTCAGACCACGTTCTTGGGAAATACAAAAATTATTATGATCACAACACAAGTATCAATTAAAAGCTCTATTTGAATCACTGTGAAAACACTGTCATTGAAATCATGAATTAAAGAATAAATCACACGGCAAGCTCTAAAATACTAAGGGTGAGTAATAATGAATACTGCACATCAAAACTTAAGAGCTGCAACAGAAGTGGTGGTTCACGGGAAATTTATTTCATTGATTAATAGCAGATCATCATATTTCATTGATTCCAAAGAAATACATTTAAAGAGTAAAATGGAGTATATCAATATAGTTAGAAGCTGGTTCTTAGAAAAATAAATAACAAAATAGACAATGCTCTGAAAAGGCTAATCAAGAAAAAGAGATGATTCAGGTAAATAATTTTAAAAGAAACACAACTAGAGATAAAACAGAATTTTATAATAGAATAGAATTTTATAATAGAAGATACCATCAATAATTACATGCTGGGAATTTCAAAACTTAGGTTAAATTGAACAAATTCCTAGAAAAATGTGACATCAGATCTGACTTGAGAAATTTTTTAAATTGAATACTTATAACTATTAAAGAAATATAAGAGTAGTACAAATTCTTCCCCCAAAATAACAAATCTACATGCTTTTCCAAACAAACTTTCAAGAACCAAGTCATCTTAATCTTACTCTCCCCAAAAATAAAAAAGAGGAAATATCCCCCTGTATTATTCTAAAAGGTAACCAATATCCTAATATCAGAAACCAAAAGCATAGAAAGAAAAATGTTGATGTTTGGCAGAAACCAACACATACTGTAAAGAAATTATCCTTCAATTAAAAATAAATTTTTGAAAAAGAAACAAAAATTATGAACTCATTTCATTCATGAATATCAAAAAAATGAAGTCATATATGATAATATTTAAATAAGGTAGTGCACCTTATTTGACCAATTTGGGTTTATTCTAGTGCTCAGTAGCTTACAATGATAAGCATTCATTATTGTTTATGGGTCTGTAGTTAGCTAGGCAGTGATGCTGATCCGGGCCAGCCATGGCTGACCTCAGGCAGAGTCACCCGTGTGTTTGCTATCAACTGGGATGTTTGTTGGACGCCAGCCAATCCAGGATATCCTCACTCATGTATCTTGTGATCGGCTGGCTGGCTTCTGGGGTGATAGGATAACCAGACCACACGTCTTTCATCACACAGATGTCTAGTCCAGTCTTATTCATAGGATAGGAGCAGGGCTCCAAGAGAGGAAGTAGAAGTGGAAGCTGCAAGGCCTCCAGAGGCTTGGAACTGGCATGCAGGCATTTCCACTGCTTCTGTTGATAAAAGCAAGCCACAACACCTGCCCAGATTCAAGGATGGGAGAATGAACTCCACCTGTTTATGGGAGGAACTGTATCGTAATACTGCACAGGATATGGTTGTGTGGAGAAGTGAAAAATTATGGCTATCTCTGCAATCTACCCTACTAGGTATAAAAGCAGAGTTTCACATCAGAAAATACTTGTAGTTCACCACATTAAGAAAGAAAAAATGATCATTTCAGTAGATGCAGAAAAAAGCATTTGCTACATTGCAATGTGATTACATGGAAAAAAGTCATTTGTAAATTAGTAATAAAGAGGAACCTGGAGAAGGAAATGACAACCCACTCCAGGATTCTTGCCTGGAAAATTCCACAGACAGAGGAGCCTGGTGGGCTCCAGTCCGTGGGGTCGCAAAGAGTCAGATGTGACAGCCACTGAGCGCAATAAAGAGGAACTTTTACTACAGAAATTTACATCATCTTAAGAGAATAAATCTTAGAAGCATTCCCTTTAAAATAAACAGGACCCATGTACCCACCATCACTATTTCTACTGAATACTTTATTAGATGTCTTAGTGCAATGAGGCAAGAAAATAAACAGAAGCATAAATTAGAAAGAAGAAAATAAAGCTGAAACTATTTGCATCTGATATGACCATTTTCAGAGACAATGAATAGAACTCACAGATAAATTATTAGAAATAAAAAGGTGATTTTGCCAAGATGATTGGCTATGATATTAATGTTTAAAAGTTCATTTCATTCTACATATCAGTAACAAATAATTAGAGAACATTTTTTAATAAAAAGGCCACATTTATAGGCACGTCAGGGAAGATTGGATACCCATTAAATCTAAACAGAAGACATCAATAGCTCCATGGGGAATATTAAGCAAATTTATTAAGAGACTTTTAAAGGACCTGAATTAACAGAGAAACATATTTTGTTCATGGCTAGTAAGACTTAATATTGTAAAGGTATCCATGCTGCTTAAATTGACTTAGAGATTCATTTCAATTCTAACCAAAATGCCAATATATTTTTGTTTTCTTGAGAATATACATTTTATTGATCATTCAATTCTGAAGAACAAATGGAGAAAAAAATTGCAAAAGCATTTCTGTAGAAAAGCGAGGAGGAGGAATTATTTTCAAGTTATGGTAATAACTATGATATAGAACAGGCTTCCCAGGTGGCTCAGTGGTTAAAAAACATGCCTGCCAATGCAAGAGACAAGGGTTCAATCCCTGGGTCAGGAAGATACACTGAAGAAGGAAATAGCAACCCACTCCAGTATTCTTATCTGGGAAATCCCATAGACAGAGGAGCCTAGCAAGCTACACTCCGTGGGGTCGCAAAGGAGTCAGAGATGATGCAGCGAGTAAACAGCAGCAAGATGCTATAGAACTGGCTGAAGAATAGATAGAAAGTACTAGCGGACTGAATAGAACATAAAATCTGGCCATTCTTTGCGCATGTGTAATTCTCACATTTTATGCAATTCCTAAAGGTTATACTCCATTTATAATTACTAGTCACTATATTTCCCATATTGTTCTGTAAATACACCCTTGGAGCCTGTTTCACACCCAGTACTTTGTATCTCTCACCCTTCCATCCCTGTATCGCTCCTCCCCACCCCCACTGGTTCCCACTAGTTTGTTCTTCTTTTTCTGGGATTCTGCTTTTTGGTTATATTCGCTAGTTTTTTGTTATTTTTTAGATTCCACATGTGATAGCATACAGTGTTTGTCTTTCTCTGTCTTACTTATTTCACTTAGCACAATGTCCTCCAAGTCAACTATGCTGCTACAAATGCAAAGTTTCATTCTTTCTTCACGGCTGAGTACTCCATTATGCGTATGTACATATACACAGATGTGTACACACAACACATCTTCTTTATCCAGCCATCATCTTGGTGATTGTAAATAGTGCTACTAGAAGCATTACGGTGCATATATATTTTTGAATTAACGTTTTGAAGGTTTTATATATATATATATATATACACACACCCCAGAGTGGAATTGCTGGATCACACGGTAGCTCTGGGATTTCCTGCTGGCTCAGATGGTAAAGAATCTGCCTGCAATGCAGGAGACCTGGGTTGGATCCCTGGGTCAAGAAGATCCCCTGGAGAAAGGAATGGCTACCCACTCCAATATTCCTCCCTGGAGAGTTCCATGGATAGAAAGAGCCTGGCGGGCTAAAGTCCATGGGGTCACAAAGAGTTGGAAACTAACTCAGTGTGAACAGCTAACAATTCTCACTCTTCATGGTAGCTCTACTTTTGTTTTTTGGAGAAACCTCCATGCTGTTTTCCACAGTGGCTGCACCAACTTACATTCCTACCAACAGTATCCGAGGGTTCCTTTTTCTCCTCGCCCTGGACAGCATTTGTTATTTGTTGTCTTTTGGATGACAACCATTCTGACAGGTGTGAAGTGATATCCCATGGTTAAGGCTTCATGCTTCCAATGTGGGGACGTGGGTTCAACCCCTGGTTGGGAAACTAAGATCCCACACACACATGTGCCTCACAGTGTGACCAAAAATTTTCTTTAAAAATTTAAAACCCTTGCCCTGTAAGTCGCAACCGTTAGTTGCCGTGGTTTAATCATAGTCTTTCACCCAAAACGGACTGGTGTGCATCGCTGAAATAGTGCACAGATCTAGGCGAGCCCTTTGGGCTACTTGTCGGGCTGCCAGCTCAGGTGCCTGCCTCCCCCTGTGACCTGGAAAGCAGACATCATTGGACTCATACTATCAGAGGCTCGAAGTTTCCTTTCTAGCTGCAAATCACAATGCTCTGGCTTCTCCACGTCCTCTTTCTTGAGTTCCCTGCTGCTGCTGCTGCTAAGTCACTTCAGTCATGTCTGACTCTATGAGTTCCTTGCTAGAAAGAAAAACGATGACAGCCACAAGGTTGTCTTAATACCAACCATCATAGACTCTGAGGGGTTTTTTCTCCAATTCTTCAAATTTGTTTGTGGACTTTGCCCATTGTTCCCTTGTCCCAGGAAGCCCTTCAACTGTGTCCCACGCCCCCATCCTGACGAGGCGCCACGTTCTCTCAGGGAACAACTTGCAGACTGGCCTCTGACAGAAGCTGGTATCAGAGACCTGATGTTTTGCCACAGGGCAATTTTTAATAAACATAGTAAGATTTCCCAACAAGGACATTCAGTTGCCTTCTTCTCTCATGTGGAGGTCAACTGACAGAATTCTAGACTTGATTCTGTCCCTCTTTAGTTAACTAGTTATGTATCTTTCTGCAGGTCATCTCTTTCTCCTATGGCTCTACCTTTCCTAATAAAAAAAAATTTTTAAATAGTCATGCCAAACTGCCTCCTCCCTCCCGGAAGTGTTGCATGGATTAAATATAAAGAACGTTAAGGTGCTTTGCAAACTGCAAATCTAAGGTGTTATTCCCTTGGTGAAAGTAAAGATAGGTTGTGCATCTTCCCTGCAGGAGTATAAAGGTTTGGAGTTTTCACTAAAGGCAAATTCACGATATGTATGGGACCCCCTTTTGTTTGGTTGCATTCTTTTGTGCAGACCTGTGTGTAAATTATCTCCTTTTGTCTTCATTGTAAGCCTGCAGGCCGCTAGTACTAAGACCTACTTTGCAGATAAGGAAACTAAGATTTAAAAAGATGAAGCAGTTCACCCAGAATCACACAATTGACATCACTTCTTCCCCATGAGGCCCTCAGGAGGCAGGCTCCTTCCAGGGCATGACATTGCCTTCCTAAAGGTGGCCCTTGTCCTCGGCACCCAGGATGGTTGGCAGCATTATATCCAAGGCAGGAGAAAGAGAAGAAGCAAAGAAGAGAGGAGAAGACCCAAGAAAAGCTCACAGGTGATGCCACGGGACACGTTGCCAACCTCTCCTCAGCCAGAATATAGTCTCATGATAACCAGTCAGGTTGTTGGCAAGATGTTGACAGAGCACTTGACCTGAAGCAGCAGGGGCAACTGAAGAGAGTCTAGTAAAGGGATCATGTTCCAAGATGCGGGTGCATTTAAGAGAAGCAAACTTGGGATGGTATCACACATCAGGGTTAGTAATAGTGGGGACCATTGTAACTGCAGGCCTGAGGGCCTTGGGAGGGATGGTTATGGGAAGCCAGAGACAGAGTGGTAGCTGAAGGAGACGGATATTCCCACTGAGCTTTGGTAGAAGAAAGCCATCCTCAGTACTTCCCTGGTGGTCCAGTGGTTGAGAATCCGCCTTCCAATGCACGGGGCATGGGTTCAATCCCTACTCAGGGAGCTAGGATCTCACATGCCAGAGGCAACGAAGCCCAGGTGCCACAACTCGAGAATCCATGCACCGCAAGGAAAGATCCCACCGGATGCAACCAAGATTCTACTTACTGCAACTAAGATCTGATGTAGCCAAATAAAGAAATATAAATAAATACATAGAGAAGTCACATTTTAGAGATACTGTAGAATTAAAATCAAGAGATCTGATGATGTCATTAAAAATGAAAAAGTAAGAGACTTCAGAAAACAATTATAAAGCTGGCAAAAACTTATCAGGATTGACTTTTATAGAACTCTGAATTTGAACAAAATTTTACAGCCCCCAGGGGAACATTAAAAAAGGAACATGTGGTCCTTCCACAGTGGCAGCCTTTGAAGAACAGCAGCCATGGCTCTGAGCTACCCCATGGCCATGGGCCTCAGCAAGAGCTGCAAGGTGACCAAGAACATGAGCAAGCTGAGGCACAATGGCCGTCACGGGCACCTTACCAAACACACCACATTTGTGCAGAACGTGGTCTGGGAGGTGTGCATCTTATGAGCAGCAGGTCATGGAGCTGCTCAAGGTCTCCAAGGACAAGCGGGCCCTCAAGTTCATCAAGAAAAGGGTCGGGGGAGAGAACAAGATGGCCGAGGAGGAGATGGACACACAGTACATCTCTCTCCACGGATACATGAGGAATACACCTTCAGACACACAAGCACACACAGAACACCAGCTGAGCGCAGACAGGAGGACCTGACCAGTGGAAAAGAGTATATAGAACCATGCAAAACTTGGTAGGATGAAGGAATTAGGAAGAAAAACAGGAGTGTTAGTAGGACTGGACCTGCCCTCGGCAGGTGGGGGAACTGAAGCAGGGGTCTGATGCATACGTTGGTGCCACTGTCTCCAACATTTAAGGCTGAGAGTGAAACAGCTGATCTGTGGCAGCCTACGTAGAATGAGAATCAGACAGTCCTTGCTGCAGCCATACATACCCTGAACAGGAACGCTGGTCCCCTGGAAGGTGCAGCGGCTTGGAGCTGGAGTTTAGGGATTGTGGAACAATCCTAGGGTGAGGGCTGCTGTTGACTTCAGACAGACAGATTGAGGGGATGTGAGGGAGATCGTGGTGGGAAATGCCTGTGGAGGAAAGCCAGGCAGCCATGGAAGCAAGGTGATACTGAGTCACACATGGAAGGGGAGCCATCACCAAGCCTCTCTCCCCCCACACACCAGCATTGGCAGCTGAACAGTAGAAAGGCTGGCCCATCAAATGCCTGACGCACTGAACTACAGAGTAGGACCCCAGCCAGGGTGCTCCTTTCAGTGACTGATGCGACGATCTACAGAGCAGGACCCCAGGCAAGGAAGCCCTCTAAGTGCCTGAATGGGCTGAGCTACAGAGAAAGACTGGCCAAAGAGGCCTTCTGATCGCCAGCTACAAGAGGCTCGGAAAAAGACTGTGATAGAACCATAACTCCTGCAGCCGAGGCAGTCCATGTCCCTGCACCCTTGGCACTGCCAGGGTCCCCACAAGCCAAGCAGCTGCACAACCTCCACGTTCAACTCTCACTGGGGCAGAGCTGCCACAGGCAGAAAAAGTCCTGTCAATGCATGCAGAGTTGCTTCGATAGTGTCTGACTCTGCGACCCTGTAGACTATGGCCTTCCAGGCTTCTCTATCAGAGAAGGGGTTCTCCAGGCAAGAATACTGGACCATATTGGCCAATACTGGTTGCCATACCCTTCTGCTGCTGCTGCTGCTGCTAAGTTGCTTCAGTCGTGTTCGACTCTGTGTGACCCCATAGACGGCAGCCCACCAGGCTCCCCTGTCCCTAGGATTCTCCAGGCAAGAATACTGGAGTGGGTCGCCATTTCCTTCTTCAATGCATGAAAGTGAAAAGTGAAAGGGAAGTTGCTCAGTCGTGTCCAACTCTTAGCAACCCCATGGACTGCAGCCTACCAGGCTCCTCTACCCATGGGATTTTCCAGGCAAGAGTACTGGAGTGGGTTGCCATTGCCTTCTCTGGCCATACCCTTCTAGAGCACTATATTTCCTGCCGCCCTAGCCACCAACCCCCCTGACTACCTGGTGCTGCCAGAACCCCTGCGACCCAAGCAACTGCACCACCTCCACACCTGGCCCTCACAGGGGCAAACCCAAGCCCTCCAGGGCAGCCTCAGGAGGAAACCCCAGTGGACAACCCATGTGTAGAGGTGGAAATAAAACCACAGTTGAAACCCAGGGGCAGTGTGGCTAGGGAAGAAGACCCAAACCTTTCCCACCAGCTGTACAAGCTGCAGATTAAATCCACCCGATCTTTGTGTGGACTAGGCAGACTTTGTATCTATGGAATATATAAAAGGCCATTGAGAGCTCCCACAAAAGTAAACACACTAGTTCTGATAGCTGTGGACATTGGAGGCAAGAACACACAGGAGTAGGACCAGATCAGAATCTGAGCTGCCCCACAGCAGGTCCAGAGATCAGCACAGTGTTGGAGGGCATCCTAGGGAGGTGAGATGGACTCTGACTCCCAGTGTGGGAAAGGACTCTGACAGCAGTGACTCAAGAAAAATATTTTTTTTACTTGTTCTGTAGATTCTTTTGGATTTTTTTATTTCCCTTTCACCCCCCCACCCCCGTTGTAGTTGTTGATTTTATTGGCACTAAGAATCCAGTTAAGCTTTTGAGTTTTTTTTTTTTTCTTAGTCACATTTTTTATTGTTGTCTTAAACCTCTGCCTCTATGTTGGGCTTTTGCAGTTCCATGGAATTTTCCTCTTTTTTTTTCTTTTCTTTTTTTCTATCTTTAATTTTTAACTTGTTAAATCTATTGTTTTTTCTACATTTATTCCTTTGTTTGCTTTTCCTACTGTTCTTTCCCCCTTGCAGTTAATTTTTTAATGTATATAAATCTTCTTTATCTACCTCTATTTAACTTTGCATATTTATTATTTCTTTCCTTTCTTTCAACATATTTGTTAAGTGTTGTTTTCATTGCTTTATTCCCCACTTGGCACCTTTAGTTTTGTTTTCCAGTTTGTGCTTAAGTTAGTTTTGTTCTTAATTGGTAAATATAATTTATTTCCTTTATTAGCCAGGTCAGTCTACTGTACTTTATTTTTGTTGGACTGTTTTGACTTTGCTCATGGGTGTATATGTGTATATTCCATTATTTTAATGATTATTTGCCTGATTTTGTAACTACCATTTGTCTGGGATTCATCTTTGGTTTCTTGTTTTTGTGTGTTTGTTGTAATCTCATTTAATGCCATAGCAAACCACTTGTAGAATCTTTGTTCCTGTCCAGAGATCAAGCCCTGAGCCTTTGGAGTGGGAATACTAACTCTAAGATCCTAGACTACCAAAGAACTAACCCTAGGGAGTATCAAACAGTGAGAACTCACACAAAGGAAACCACTTAAATACAAGACCCAGCATCACCCAACCAGCAGTAGCACTCTGTGCAGGACGTCTAATCTAAACAACAAACAAAACAAAAATACAAACCTAACCATCAGCAGATAGGATTACCACCTCACTCAGCCTTGCCATCAGAAGATAAACCAAGAAACAAAAACTAAGCACAAATCTCACCCTATACGAAGCTCACACCAACCACTGGACCAATCTTAGAATGGAAGAAACCAAAAGGAAGAAAGAATTCAACCTTCTTCAAGGAAAGAATTCAACTTTTCTTGAAGCCTGGGAAAAGGAGACTTCAAACACAATAACTTTTTAAAAAAATAATGAAAAGGCAGAGAAATACAACACAAATGAAGCACACTAGAAACACAGAAGTATAAATAAATGAAGAGGAAATAGGAAAACTACCTGGAAAAGAATTCAGAACAATGATAGTAAAGATGATCAAAAACCTTGAAAACAAAATGGAGAAAATGCAAGAATCAATTAATAAAGACCTAGAAGAATTAAAGAATAAACGTACAGAGACAACACAATTACTGAAATTAAAAATACTCTAGGAGGAATCAACAGCAGAATATCTAAAGCAGAAGAACAAATCAGTGAGCTGGAAGATAAAATGGTGGAAATAACTTCTGAAGAGCAGAATAAAGTAAAAGGAATGAAAAGAGCTGAGGAGAGTCTCAGAGACCTCTGGGACCATATCAAATGCACAGACATTCAAATTATAGGGGTCCCAGAAGAAGAAGAGAAAAAGAAAGGGTATGAGAAAACTTTTGAAGAGAGTATTAGTTGAAAATTTCCCCAACATGGAAAAGGAAATATTCACTCAAGTCCAAGAGGCATGAAGAGTCCCATATAGGATAAATCCAAGGATAAACAGGCCAAGACACATACTAATCAAACTAACAAAGACTAAACACAAAGAAAGAATATTAAAAGCAGCAAGGGAGGAGCAACAAGTAACACACAAGGGCAACCAAATGCACTTACCAGCTGGTCTTTCAGCAGAAACTCTGCAGGCCAGAAGGGAATGTGAGGGTATATTTAAAGTACTGAAAGGGAAAAATCTACAACCAAGACTACTGTACCCGGCAAGTATCTCATTCAAAATTGATGGAGAAATAAAAAGCTTTTCAGACAAGCAAAAGTTAAGAGAATTCAGTACCACCAAACCAGCTTTACAACAAATGTTAAAGGGACTTATACAGTCAAGAAATACAACAGGAAAAAAAAAAAAAGATCTACAAAATCAACCCCAAACAATTAAGACAATGGCAATAGGAACATATATATCAATAATTACTTTAAATGTAAATGGATTAAATGTTCCAACCAAAAGACACAGACTGGCTGAATGGATAAAAAAACAAGACCCATATATATGCTGTCTACAAAAAACCCACTTCAGACCTAAAGACACATATAGATTGAAAGTGAGAGGATGGGAAAATATATTCTATGTCAATCGGAAGCAAAAGAAAGCTGAAGTAGTAATTCTCATATCAGACAAAATACACCTTAAAATAAAGATTACAAGGTATAAGAAAGGACACTACATAACGATCAAGGGATCAATCCAAGAAGATTGTAACAATTGTAAATATCTGATCTCTGTTCGTTTCCAAGGCAAACCATTCAATATCACAGTAATCCAAGTCTATGCCCCAACCAGTAACGCTGAAGAAGCTGAAGTTGAACAGTTCTATGAAGACATACAAGACCTTTTAGAACTAACACCCAAAAAAGATATCCTTTTCATTATAGGGGACTGGAATGCAAAAGTAGGAAGTCAAGAAACACCTGGAGTAACAGGCAAATTTGGCCTTGGAATACAGAATGAAGCAGGGCAAAGACTAATAGAGTTTTGCCAAGAAAATGCACTGGTCATAACAAACACCCTCTTCCAACAACACAAGACAAGACTCTATACATGGACATCACCAGATGGTCAACACCGAAATCAGATTGATTATATTCTTTGCAGCCAAAGATGGAGAAGCTCCATACAGTCAGCAAAAACAAGACCAGGAGCTGACTGTGGCTCAGACCATGAACTCCTTATTGCCAAATTCAGACTGAAATTGAAGAAAGTAGGGAAAACCACTAGACCATTCAGGTAGGACCTAAATCAAATCTCTTATGATTGTACAGTGGAAGTGAGAAATAGATTTAAGGGACTAGATCTGATAGATAGAGTGCCTGATGAGCTATGGAATGAGGTTCATGACATTGTACAGGAGACAGGGATCAAGACCATCCCCATGGAAAAGAAATGCAAAAAAGCAAAATGGCTGTCTGGGGAGGCCTTACAAATAGCTGTGAAAAGAAGAGAAGTGAAAAGCAAAGGAGAAAAGGAAGATATAAACATCTGAATGCAGACTTCCAAAGAATAGCAAGAAGAGATAAGAAAGCCTTCTTCAGCGATCAATGCAAAGAAATAGAGGAAAACAACAGAATGGGAAAGGCTAGAGATCTCTTCAAGAAAATCAGAGATACCAAAGGAACATTTCATGCAAAGATGGGCACAATAAAGGACAGAAATGGTATGGACCTAACAGAAGCAGAAGAAACTAAGAAGAGATGGCAAGAATACACAGAAGAACTGTACAAAAAAGATCTTCACGATCCAGATAATCACAATGGTGTAATCACTGACCTAGAGCCAGACATCCTGGAATGTGAAGTCAAGTGGGCCTTAGAAAGCATCACTACGAACAAAGCTAGTGGAGGTGATGGAATTCCAGTTGAGCTATTTCAAATCCTGGAAGATGATGCTGTGAAAGTGCTGCACTCAATATGCCAGCAAATTTGGAAAACTCAGCAGTGGCCACAGGACTGGAAAAGGTCAGTTTTCATTCCAATCCCAAAGAAAGGCAATGCCAAAGAATGCTCAAACTACCGCACAATTGCACTCATCTCACACGCTGGTAAAGTAATGCTTAAAATTCTCCAAGCCAGGCTTCAGCAATATGTGAACCGTGAACTTCCTGATGTTCAAGCTGCTTTTAGAAAAGGCAGAGGAACCAGAGATCAAATTGCCAACATCCGCTGGATCATGGAAAAAGCAAGAGAGTTCCAGAAAAACATCTATTTCTGCTTTATTGATTATGCCAAAGCCTTTGACTGTATGGATCATAATAAACTGTGGAAAATTCTGAAAGAGATGGGAATACCAGACCACCTGATCTGCCTCTTGAGAAATTTGTATGCAGGTCAGGAAGCAACAGTTAGAACTGGACATGGAACAACAGACTGGTTCCAAATAGGAAAGAGAGTACGTCAAGGCTGTATATTGTCACCCTGTTTGTTTAACTTATATGCAGAGTACATCATGAGAAACGCTGGACTGGAAGAAACACAAGCTGGAAACGAGATTGCCAGGAGAAATATCAATAACCTCAGATATGCAGATGACACCACCCTTATGGCAGAAAGTGAAGAGGAACTAAAAAGCCTCTTGATGAAGGTGAAAGTGGAGAGTGAAAAAGTTGGCTTCAAGCTCAACATTCAGAAAATGAAGATCATGGCATCCTGTCCCATCATTTCATGGGAAATAGATGGGGAAACAATGGAAACAGTGTCAGACTTTATTTTTCTGGGCTCCAAAATCACTGCAGATGGTGACTACAGCCATGAAATTAAAAGACACTTACTCCTTGGAAGAAAGTTATGACCAACCTAGATAGCATATTCAAAAGCAGAGACATTACTTTGCCAACAAAGATTCATCTAGTCAAGGCTATGGTTTTTCCTGTGGTCATGTATGGATGTGAGAGTTGGACTGTGAAGAAGGCTGAGCGCCAAAGAATTGATGCTTTTGAACTGTGGTGTTGGAGAAGACTCTTGAGAGTCCCTTGGACTGCAAGGAGATCCAACCAGTCCATTCTGAAGGAGATCAGCCCTGGGATTTCTTTGGAAGGAATGATGCTAAAGCTGAAACTCCAGTACTTTGGCCACCTCATGCGAAGAGTTGACTCATTGGAAAAGACTCTGATGCTGGGAGGGATTGGGGGCAGGAGGAGAAGGGGACGACAGAGGATGAGATGGCTGGATGGCATCACTGACTCAATAGACGTGAGTCTGAGTGAACTCTGGGAGTTGGTGATGGACAGGGAGGCCTGGCATGCTGTGATTCATGGGGTTGCAAAGAGTCAGACACAACTGAGTGACTGAGATGATTATAAACAACTATATGGCAATAAAATAGATAACCGGGAAGAAATGGACAGATTCTTAGAAAAGTTCAATCTTCTAATACTGAACCAGGAAGAAATAGAAATTATGAACAACCCAATCATAAGCACTGAAATTGAAGCTATGATCAAAAACCTCCCAAAAAACAAAAAGCCCAGGACCAGATGGCTTCACAGGAGAATTCTATCAAACATTTAAAGAGCTAATGCCTATCCCTCTAAAACTCTTTCAAAAAATTTCGGAGGAAGGGACACTTCCAAATTCATTCTACAGGACCACCATCACCCTGATACCAAAACCAAAGACAACACAAAAAAAGGAAACTATAGGCCGATTTCAATGATGAATGTAGATGCAAAAATACTCAACAAAATTTTAGCAAACAGAATTCAGCAACACATCAAAAACTCATACACCATGATCAAGTTGGGTTTATTTCAGGGATGCAAGGATTCTTCAATATATGCAAATCAATCAGTGTGATACACCATATTAACAAATTAAAAGATAAAAACCATATGATAATCTCAATAGATGCAGAAAAAGCCTTTGACAAAATTCAACACCCATTTATGGTTAAAACTCTTCAAAAAATGGGCATAGAAGGAATCTACATCAACATAGTAAAGGCCATATATGACAAGCCTACAGCAAACATTATTCTCAGTGGTGAAAAACTGAAAACATTCGGCCTCAGATCAGGAACAAGACAAGGGCATCCACTTTTGCCACTATTATTCAACATAGTTCTGGAAATCCTAGCTACAGCAATCAGAGAATAAAAAGAAATAAAAGGAATCCAGATCAAAAAAGAAGAAGTAAAGCTCTCACTGTTTGCAGATGACACGATACTATACATAGAGAGCCCTAATCAGTGAATTTAGCAAAGCTGCAGGATACAAAATCAATACACAGAAATCACCTGCATTTCTATATACTAACAATGAAAATTCAGAAAGAGAAATTAAGGAATCGATCCTGCTCACCATTGCAACAAAAAGAATTAAATATCTAGGAATAAACTTACCTGAGGAGACAAAAGAACTGTACACAGAAAATTATAAGACACTGATGAAAGAAATCAAAGATGACATAAACAGAGGGAGAGATATTCCATGTTCCTGGGTAGGAAGAATCAATACTGTGAAAATGACTATACTACCAAATGCAATCTACAGATTTAATGTGATCCTTATCAAATTACCAATGGCACTTTTCCCAGAACTAGAATAAAAAATTTCACAATTCATATGGAAACACAAAAGACTGTGAATAGCCAAAGCAGTCCTGAGAAAGCAGAATGGAGCTGGAAGAATCACCCTTCCTGACTTCAGGTTATACTACAAAGCTACAGTCATCCAGACAGTATGGTACTGGCACAAAAACAGAAATATAGACCAATAGAACAAGATAGAAAGTCCAGAAACCTATGGATACCTTATTTTTGACAAAGAAGGCAAGAATATACAATGGGACAAAGATAGCCTCTTCAACAAATGGTGCTAGGAAAACTGGACAGCTACATGTAAAAGAATGAAATTAGAACACCTCATAACACCATACACAAAGATAAACTCAAAATGGATTAAAGACCTACATATAAGACCAGAAGATATAAAACTCTTAGAGGAAAACATAGGCAAAACACTCAATTACATAAATCAAAGCAAAATCCTCTATCACCCACCTCTAGAGTAATGGAAATAAAAACATAAGTAAACAAGTGGGACCTGATTAAACTTAAAAGCTTTTGCACAGCAAAGGAAACTATAAGCAAGGTGAAAAAGCAACCCTCAGGATGGGAGAAAATAATAGCAAATGAAACTGACAAAGGATTAATTTCCAAAATAAACAAGCAGCTCATACAACTCAATACCAGAAAAACAAACAACCCAATCAAAAAGTGGGAAAACAACCTAAACAGACATCTCTCCAAAGAAGGCATACAGATAACTAACAAATACATGAAAAGATGCTCAACATCACTCATTATTCAGTTCAGTTCAGTCGCTCAGTCACGTCCGACTTTTTGCGACCCCGTGAATCGCAGCACGCCAGGCCTCCCTGTCTATCACCAACTCCCGGAGTTCACTCAGACTCACATCCATTGAGTCAGTGATGCCATCCAGCCATCTCATCCTCTGTCGTCCCCTTCTCCTCCTGCCCCCAATCCCTCCCAGCATCAGAGTCTTTTCCAATGAGTCAACTCTTCGCTCATTATTAGAGAAGTGCAAATTAAAAACTACAATGAGATATCACCTCACACCAGTCAGAATGGCCATCATCAAAAAGTCTACCAACAATAAACGCTGGAGAGGGTGTGGAGAAAGGGGAACACTCTTGCATTGTTGGTGGGAATGTAAATCGATACAGCCACCGTGGAAGATGGTATGGAGATTCCTTAAAGAACTAGGAATAAAACAACCATATGACACAGCAATCCCACTCCTAGGCATAAACCCTGAGGAAACCAAAATTGAAAATTGTTCATTGCAGCACTATTTACAATAGCTAGAACATGGAAGCAACCTAGATGTCCAATGACAGATGAATGGATAAAGAAGTTGTGGTTGTATACACAATGGAACATTACTCAGCCATAAAAAGGAACGCATTTGAGTCAGTTTTAATGAGGTGGATAAACCTAGAATCTATTATACAGAATGAAGTGAGTCAGAAAGAGAAGGATAAATACTGTATTCTAACCCATATATATGGAATCTAGAAAAATGGTATGGAAGTATTTATGGGGCAGCAATGGAGAAACAGACATAGAGAACAGACTTATGGACATGGGGAGAGGGGAGGAGAGAATGAGATGTATGGAAAGAGTAACATGGAAACTTACATTACCATATGTAAAATAGATAGCCAACAGGAATTCGCTGTATGGCTCAGCAAACTCAAACAGGGGCTCTGTATCAACCTAGAGGGCTGGGATGGGGAGGGAGATGGGGGTTCAAAAGGGAGGGGATATATGTATACCTATGGCTGATTCATGCTGAGGTTTGACAGAAAACAGCAAAATTCTGTAAAGCAATTATCCTTCAATAAAAAATAAATTAAAAAAAGAATGTAAAATAATTAGCCTCCAATTAAATAATTTTTTTTTAAATAAAGGGAAAAAAAGGGTGGGGACACACAAAAAATGCCAAGAGAAAGAGAGGAGCTGAGCAACGCCATGGCCTCCATGAGGAAAGTGGCAGCCAAGAAAGACTGAGCCCTTCTCCTCTGTGCACGATAAACCTTTTAAGATTTAAAAAAAAAAAAAAAAGGAAAGAAGCAACACAATTTTCATTCTAAGAAAACCCACAGTTCAGTTCAGTTCAATTGCTCAGTCATGTCTGACTCTTTGCAACTCCATGGACTGCAGCACCCCAGGCTTCCCTGTCCTTCACCAACTCCTGAATCTTGCTCAAACTTAAGTCCATTGAGTCAGTGATGCCATCCAACCATCTCATCCTCTGTCATCCCCTTCTCCTCCTACCTTCAATCTTTCCCAGCCTCAGAGTCTTTTCCAATGAGTCAGCTCTTCGCATCAGGTAGCCAAAGTTTTTGAGCTTCAGCTTCAGCATCAGTCCTTCCAATGAATGTTCAGAACTGATTTCTTTTCTGATTGACTGGTTTGATCTCCTTGCAGTCCAAAAAACCACTGTGACATTTTAATTTACCTACTTATTATCCCCCAACCCCCACCTCATCAGCAGGCATGAGGATGGTGGTCCAGATTCTTGGTGTGGGCTTGCTGGTGTCAAACGGGGCAACCCTGATCCTGGTCTCTAGGAACTGTCGTTGTATGATTTGACCCGTCTGATGGATCCTTGCGAGATGAGTCTTGGAACTTTCTCAGGGCTAGGGTAGCTTTCCAGGTAGTGTTTGTCAGAAGGATTTAAAGGTGAATGTTCTATTTGCAGCTCCCTGGAGCAGGCGATGGGCCTTCCCTGGTGGCTAAGCAGTAAAGAATCTGCCTGTAATGCAGGAGACCCAGGTTTGACCCCTGCAGGCAATCCCCTGGAGGAGGGCATGGCAACCTGCCCCAGTACTCTTGCCTACAGATTTTCATAGACAGAGGAGCCTGGAGGGCTGCAGCCCATAGGGTTGCAAAGAGTTGGACATGATTAAGCAACTAACATATACACACACACACAAAGCAGGGGATAGCAGACAGGGCCTACAATGGATGGACGAGTAGTCTGGATAGGGGAAGTTCAGGGGGGAGGTGCATGGGGGCATAAAGGCTTTGGGTGCCATCTGCATATTCTAGGCAATCAGGAGAGACGTGTGTGTGTCCCACGCCTGCAAAATATCTAAGACCCTAAGTTTTCACCTCTGACTGACCTTTAAGGTGAAGTTGCTCAGTCATGTCCGACTCTTTGCTAACCCATGGACTATAGCCTGCCAGACTCCTCCCTCCATGGGATTTTCCAGGCAAGAGTACTGGAGTGGGTTGCCATTTCCTTCTCCAGGGGCTTTTCCCGATCCAGGGATCAGACCCGGGTTTCCCGCATTGCAGGCAGACACTTTACCACCTGAGCCACCAGGAAAGCCTGACTGATCTTTAAGCTCCACACAGAGAATGATAGCTAAGTCAGAGTTGAGAAAGACCTGGCTTAGCATTGAAGAAGTGGCCCAATCAGTGACAGAACCAATCAGAAAAGACCGGGAGAGTTTTCTTTTCTTTTCCTTTTTGACTCTTTTCCTTTAAGGAAATCTCTGTCAAGTGATTAGTTTCTTGATTAACAAACAAGAAGAGACTTCAATGGTCAAACATGACAAAGACCATGGTCTTTTAAAAAGTAGTTCAGAAGAGTCACTAAACAAACAACATCCCATACTAAGCAGTAACAAGAAATCACAGGGGTAAAAAACCTGATTTCCAGTACCATATTATGATACGCAAAGTGTCCATTTTGGGGGGAAAAAAATAAGCGACATATAAAGAAACAAGAGAATATGGCTCATTTGCAAAAAAGAAAGAAAATAATTAGAAGTCATTTCTGAGGAAGGTCAAACATTGGATTTACTAGACAAAGATTTTAGATCAAATAAACTGTCTTAAATATATTCAAAGAACTAAAGGAAACCATGCACAAGGAAATAAAAGAAAGCAGGAGAACAATGTCTAAACAAATAAAGAGATAATAGAAATTACAAAAAGGAACCAAACAGAAAGTCTGATGTTGAAAATTACAATGATTTAGATGAAAAAATTACCTGATGGGCTCAATGATGCATTTGAGCAGAGGAAATAATCAGCAAACTAGAAGATAAATCAATAGAGAAGGAAACCTGGGAAATTCACAAAAATTCAGAAATTTAAGAACATATTCTTAAACAATCAATGAGTCAAAGAAGAAATCACAGAGATTTTAACAAATTTTTTGAGATAAATATGAAAACATAACATAAAATCTATAGAATGCAGTGAAAGTAGCTTTCAAAGGGAAGTTTATAGCTTTAAATGTCTTTGTTAAAAAGTAAGATCTCAATACTCTGATTTCTCTTCAGATTGCATAAATCATTTACCCTTTAAAAAAATAAGATCTCCAGAAATCTCTGGCTGTCCAGTGGTTAGGATTCCACACTTTGACACCTGAGGACCTGGGTTCTATCCCTGGTTGGGGAACTAAGATCCCACAAGCCACACAGCATGGACCAAAAGAAAAAAAACATTTTTTTAATAAGATCTCAAATCAATAACCTAACCTTACATCTTTAAGAAATAAAAAAAAGAGGGGGGCAACTAAATCCAAAACTTCAAAAAGAGGAAATAAAAATTAGAGTGTCAATAAATGAAATAGAGACTAGAAAAAAAATAAGGAAAGTCAACGAAACCAGAAGCTGATTCTTTTAAAAGATCAACAGCACTGACAAGCCCGTAGCTAGAGCAGTGGTGGAAGGTGGTGGGGGTGGTGCGGAGACCAAAATGACCAGAATCTGAAATGACAGTGGGGACGTCACCGCAGACTTCACGGGAAGAATGAAAAGAGAATATTATGAAAAATCATTTGCCATAAATCAGATAACTTAGATAAAATGGACAAGTTCTTAGAAACACACAAAGTACCAAAACTGACTCAAGAAGAAACAGAATCATTAAGATAAACTTGTAACCAGCACAGAGATTGAATCAACAATAAAAACTCCCCAATAACAACAAAAACCCAGGACCCAATGGCTTCACTGGTGAATTCAACCAATCATGTAAAGAAGAATCACCACCAATCTTTCTCAAAATCTTCTCAAAAATTTAAGAGGAAAGAATGGTTCCTAACTTATTCTATGAAGCCAGCATTACCTTAATACTAAAGCCAGACAAAGACATCAAAGCCATCAAAAAAAAAAAAACCCTACAGCCCTTATGCATACAAATGTGAAAATCCTCAGCAAATCAGTATCAGAACAAATGCAGCAGCATACTGAAATGGTTATCCTCTGTGACCAGATGGGCTGTATCTCAGGAATGCAAGTATAGTTCAGCATACAAAAATCAATCAATATAACAAAGCACATTAATACAAGTGAGGAAAATACTATACGATCACCTCAATTGATATGGAAAGAAAACTCACAAAATTCAACATCCTTTTATGGTTTAAAAAAACACTCAATAAACTAGGAATAAAGGAAACTGCTTCAACATGGTAAAAAGTATTTATTTAAAAAAAATACACAGCTAATAAACTCAATAGTGAAAGACTGACAGTTTTCCTCTAAATCAGGAACAAGATAAGAATGCCAACTTTTGCCATTTCTATTTAACATTGTCCATAAGTTCTAGGCAGGCCAATAAAGAAAGAAAAAATAAATAAAGAGCACCTAACTTGGAAAGAAATAAATAAAATTATCTCTATTTGCAGAAGACATGATCTTATATAGAGAAAATCTTGAAGAATCCACACACCAAGAAAAAAAAAAAATGGAGCTAATAATTGAATTCAGCAAAGTTATGGGATAAGACCAACATAATTATCTGTTATACTTTTAAACACTAGCAATGAACAATCTGAAAAGGAAATTAAACAATTTCAGTTATAATACCATCTAAAAGGAGAAACATTTAGGAGTAAATTAAACCAGGGAGGTACAGTAATGAATCCTACAAAACATTACTCAAAGAAATTAAAGACCTGTGTTCATGGGTTGAAAGACTTAGTAACATTATTAACAGGAGCACTCCCTGAGTCAATCTACAGATTTAGTGCAATCTCTACCAAACTCTCAAGAGCCTTTTTTTCAGAAATGGAAAAGCTGATCCGAAAATCCATCTGAAATTTCAAGGGACTCCAGATAGCCAAAGTAATCTTAAAAAAAGAATAACAAAACTGGAGAACATATATCCCCAATTTTAAAACTTAGTACAAGTTCTGAGAGTAATCAAAGTTATGTGGTGCTGGCATAAGGATAGGCGTATAGATCAATGAAATAGAACTAAGAGCTCAGAAATAAACGCATACATCTTTGGGCAATGGATTTTTGGTAAATGGACAAAACCAATTAATGAGGAATGAATCATCTTTTCAACAAATGGCCGGGCGACAACTGATGTCCACATACAATGGGCCCACATGAATGAATCTCGACATGCTTACATCATATACATAAATTAAGTTAAAAATCATCAAAACTTAAATGTAAGAGCTAAAACTATCAAACTCTTAGAAGATAGTAATAAATCTTCATAACCTAAAATTCAACAATGGATTCTTAGATGTGGCACCAAAAATAACAACAAAAGACAAAAGCAATTAAAATTCATCAAAATGTAAAACTTCTATGCACCAAAGAACACTGTAAACAGAGCAAAATGACGAGCCCGAGACTGGGAGGAAAATATTTTTAATCATCTATCTAGGAACTGTTTATGGCCCAGAATATACCAAACACTCTTACAGGTCAACAACAAAAGGATAACCAAATTTAAAAATGACCAAAGGGCTTGAATAGACATTTCTTCAAAGAAGATAAATGACCAACAGACACATGAAAATATGCTCAATATAATTAATCACTGCTGCTAAGTCGCTTCAGTCATGTCCGACTCTGCGACCACAGAGATGGCAGCCCATCAGGCTCCCCCGTCCCTGGGATTCTCCAGGCAAGAACACTGGAGCAGCTTGCCATTTCCTTCTCCAATGCTAGAACGTGAAAAGTGAAAGGGAAGTCGCTCAGTCATGTCCGACTCTTCGTGACCCCATGGACTGCAGCCTACCAGGCTCCGCCATCCATGGGATTCTCCAGGCAAGAGTACTGGAGTGGGGTGCCATTGCCATCTCCAGTGGCAATTCAACACTAGGGAAATTCCCCAATTCCCCTTGAATTCCCCAATTCCCAATTGAATTCTCCAATTCAACACTAGGGAAATGCAAATCAAAATCACAAGTTACCACTTTACACTTACTGTAGAAAATAACAGGTCTTCCCTGGTGGGTCAGTGGTAAAGAATCCTCCTGCAATGCAAGAGACGCGTTCGGTCTCTTCAGTTGGACATGACTGAAGTGACTGAGCACACAGGCAGGCATGCAGAAAATAACAAGCATTAGTGAAGCTATGGAGAAACTGGAACCATCATACATTGTCAGTGGTAATTCAAATGGTGCTACCAATATGGAAAACGGCTTAAGGGTTCCTCTTTAAGTTAAACACTGAACTACCATATGGGCCAGCAATTCCACTCCTAGATATGTACCCAAAGGAACTGAAATCAGATGTTCAAACAAACACTTGTATGCACGTATTCATAGCAGCACTACTCACAACAGCCAAAAGGTGAAGACAACGTTGTGTATATTTTACCACAATTAAAAAAATGAAAAAAAAAAGTGCCAGCTGGTCCAGTGTGCGTGTGTGCGTGCGTGCATGCTCAGTCATGCCCGACTCTTTATAATCCCAGGGACTGTAGCCAGGTTTCTCTGTCCATGGGATTTCCCAGGCAAGAACACTGGAGTGGGTTGCCAGTTCCTTCTCAAGGGGATCTTTCTGATACGGGGACTGAACCCACGTCTCCTGCATTGGCAGGTAGACTCTCTACCACTGAGACACCTGGGAAACCCTCAGCAAGTCTTCGTTGTACATTAAACATAAGAAAAAGAAAAATGGAAGGTGTGAAGAGGTCTCTCAGATTTCCAGTTGTCTCAACTTGATGGAAGACGTCTGTGGCATTTTAAAACCATGACTGCAAAATTTGTTCATTCTCCCTGTCATTGATAGGTGGGGCCTTTGACCCCTTCATTTGAATCTGGGCTCTGTGATTATTCAATAAAATGCAGAAGTGATGCTGTGGATGCAGTGCCAGTTTCCAGGAGCAGGTATCAAGAAACAGCCAGTTTCCACTTCCTGACCCTTGGGTCACTTGGTCTTGGAACGTGGACTCCACGCTGTGAGGAAGTAAAATCTGCTCCCTGAGAAGACTCACGGACAAGAACTGAAGGCCAACCGCAACTTGCCAGCCAGGGAAAGAAGCGTCTTGAAAGTGAGTCTTCCAGCCCCAGTAGAGCCATCTGAGCTGGGATCACATGGAGGAGAGACAAGATGCCCCATGGAGCCCGGCCCAGACTACAGAGCTATAAGCAAACAAACAAACAAAACTGCTGTTATTCTGAGCCACCAAGTTCTGTTACACAGCAAATCAGGGAGTGATTTGGAGACAGAATAGTGACCACTGCTCCCCCAAGGAGGCATCTCTATTTAGTACTTCACTATTAGCTTCTCTTGGGCTTCCCTGGTGGCTCAGATGGTAAAGAATCCACCTGCAAGGCCAGAGACTGGGGTTCAATCCCTGGGTTGGCAAGATCCCCAGGAGGAGGGCATGGCAATCCGCTTCAGTATTCTTGTCTGGAGGATCCCATGAACAGAGGCGGCTGGCGGGATACAGTCCATGGGGTTGCAAAGAGCCAGACATGACTGAGAGACTAAGCACAACATGTTTCTCTTTCTCTCTTTGCTTCTTTTGTCCTCTTTTACCCTAGTATTCAGTCCTTTGATAGCACTTTATTATTTACAAATCTCATTCACATTGCCTGTCACCTTGTTCCTTTGCCTACAATGGCAGTCAGTCCATGGCCAGAAACAGTGTTCATTCAAGGCTCTTATAGAGACCCTCTTTTATTCTAGGTCCTGGTCACCCAAAACAGCACCCATGAAGCAAACCACTGATGCCTCTGGGTGGAAGAAACTTTGTTTCAAAAGATTGTTCCGATTAAAGAACTCTTCCACATGTCAGGCAGGATCTAATCACTAGCATTTCCTCCACTGCAGCTCAGAGTTAAGAAGAATGAATGGCTAAGGATGGGTTCCCCAGAAGCAGACTGTAAGATAAAGATTTGTGTGCAGACATTGTCTTAAGGAAGAACTCCCAGGAGAAAACCACAGAGGACGGGACAAGCAGGGAAGACGCCGAGCAGGGGTGCAGTCTCAGGCTAAACCCACAGAAGATGGCCCCCAGCCTGCTTCTGCAGGGCAATTCTAGAGAGTAAATGCCACCTCGGGGTCACCCGAAGGCAGCAAAGAAACCGAGCTCTCACCATTGAGTGAGGCCCTCCCAGCCCAGGGTCTGCCCTGACCCCAGGGTGGTCCTCGGCTGCTCCCTCTCAACTCTCCTCCGATGGCTGCACGTGAGTCCTTATTTTCTTGACCCGCCATCTGTGTTGCTTTTTAGTTGGGGGCTGGCTGAGTGGAAGGGTCAAAATTCTGCTCTTTCCCTAAACCTCTCGGCATTCTGGTTTGGGTTTCTGTAGAGTTTTCCTATGCCGGTTGTACTAATATTTCTGTGAAACCTCTGGTTGGTGTTTTTAAGTGCCCCTGGAATTTTGGAGAAGTCTGTGAGATGCCACCGTAGCCCGAATTATCCAGGTATGGGGCCAAGCGCTGGTGCCGCATCACTGGAGTACCAGTCTTTCCCTGTAACCCCATTCTCCTTTCCCAGTCTTGGAGGAAAATGCAAACCATCTTTTTGGGTTGTGCTACTTCCACCAAACCCTTCTTTCCATCCCAGACCCCTCAACTATCAGCCATAAATCCCTCAAGAGATCTTAGGAACTCTGTGTCCTGAAGCTTGACCTGTCCGCTGGCTGAAAGTGGATCAACTCTGTTACCAAGTGGCCCAGATTTATTCGGTCCCTTTTGTCTTCTTGTAATATATATGCAAATAATCACTAATAAAGAGAAATCTTAGGAAAAGAAAAAAACTGGGCTCCAAAATCATTGCAGATGGTGACTGCAGCCATGAAATTAAAAGACACTTGCTTCTTGGAAAGAAAGCTCTGACAAACCTAGATAGCATATTAAAAGCACAGACATCTTTACCAACAAAGGTCCATATAGTCAAAGCTATGGTTTTTCCAATAGTCATGTGTTGATGTGAGAGTTGGACCATAGAGAAGGCTGAGCACCAAAAAATTGGTGCTTTTGAACTGTGGTGTTGGAGAAGACTCTTGAGAGTTCCTTGCACTGCAAGAAGATCAAACCAATCCATCCTAAAGGAAATCAGTCTTGAATATTCATTGGAAGGACTGATGCTGAAGCTGAAACTCCAATACTTTGGCCACCTGATGTGAAGAGCTGACTCACTGGAAAAGACCCTGATGCTGGGAAAGATTGAGGGCAGGAGGAGAAGGGGATGACAGAGGATGAGATGGTTGGATGGCATCACCAACTCAATGGACAGGAGTATGAGCAAGCTCTGGGAGATGGTGAAGGACAGGGAAGCCTGGTGTGCTGCAGTCCATGGGATTGCAGAGTTGGAAACAACTGAGCGACTGAATAACAACAACAAAAAAACAAGGCCACTGGCCTCTCTTTCCTGGGATGAAGATAGGAAAAGATGTCCATTTATCTTACTCTGTTTTTCTTAAGAACCTGCCTGCCAATGCAAGAGGCATGGATTCAATCCTTGGGTCGGAAAGATCCCCTGGAAGAGGGCATTGCAACCCTCTCCAGTGTTCTTGCCTGGAGAATCCCATGGACAGAGGAGACTGGCAGACTGCAGTTCATGGAGTCGCAAAGACTTGGACACCACAGAAGCGACTTAGCACGCATGCATGTTTTTCTTAATAATCCATCCTGTTTTATAAACTTCATGCCTGCATTTTTCAGTAGTACACACTATTGCAGGAGCTTAACTCTAAGGCTAAAATAAAAAAATTTTTTTAAAAAAACACCTTTTTCTTAAATTATGTGCCAGAGAGAGAATTTTTAGAAATGTAATATTGGAGCATAACTTTCCCACCAAAACCCAGTATGAGTTCTCAAAAGATGTCTAGACATTGGATGAGGAACTCAAAAGGCACTTTCCTAAAGAAATAATGCCTGTATAGCACAGGGGAATCCTGCTCAATTTTCTGTAATAACCTCAGTGGGAAAAGAATTTGAAAAAGAGCAGATATGTATATAACTGAATCACTTTGCTTGCTGTTCACCTGAAACTAACACACCATTGTTAGCCAACTGATTGTTATTGTCAAGTTAATACGTTGTGTCCCACCCTTTTGTAACCCCATGGACTGTAGCCCGCCAAGCTTCTCTGTCCATAGGATTTTCCAGGCAAGAATAACTGAATGGGTTGCCATTTCCTTCTCCATAACCAGCTAAGCCCCAACATAAGGTAAAAATGTTTTACGTAGAAATAACGCAATTGACTATGGTAAGCTTTCAAGTTCAGCCCACAGAAATTAAATATATATTAATATATTACAATATATTAAACATGCCATTTGAAATATTAAAATAAAATGATATAGTGTAAGTTAAACTAACAATATAACCAATAATGCATTTAAAGAGTAGGAAATAAAGCTACGGAAATTGGTAACTATGGCACAGCACAACAGAACAAAGTAAGAAAATACTTTGTTAATTTGAACAGCACTGCTTCAGGAAAGGTGGGTCTAATCAGAGGGTGCCTGCAGACTCAGGGCCCCTGGGACTTCTGGATCCCTCTAGGCATGGTAAGAAAACTCCTAAGGGAGTCTGGAGAACTCCTTTTATAAAAAATTTAATTTACTCTTCAAGGAACCCTGGAAAGAGAGGAAAAGCTCAAGGCACAGCGATATCACTCCTAGAAGAGCACACAACTATGAAGGCATTTGTCTTGGACATCAGGGCCTGGGGGTTAGGCAGATCAGGAGCTGGGGTGAAGAGACCCTAGCTCTGAGCTCCCACGCAGCTCAACCATTTACTTCCTCGTGATAGAGGATAACATCACCTCCTTCTGTTATGTGCCTCAGCGTTGCTGGTTCCAGAACAAGGATGCCGCCAACACCTAAGGATAATGGCAGCAATCAGGATGTGCAACTGACATACAAGACCTGAAAACACATGCATCTGTGCATTTACCCATGACCCACCTACGCCCCGGCAGTGTCCACTCCCTGCCCTCAGGGCCCAGTTAGAAGCGACCAGAGGCAAAGAGAGACCAGATGGTGCCCTTGGAGAAGACGGGAAAGCTAAGAGCTGAGACAAGAGTAGGTTTGCAGGAAGACCTGCTGAAGTGATGCCTACTGCATCTGCACCCTAAAGAGGGCGGTGGTCCCAGGGCAAGGCTAGCACCCATGCAGAGGGGAGAGCAGCTCAATGTTGCAGAGCACCCCGAGGCCCCGGCTGGACCTGAGGGGCCCAGGCAGGCAGAGAGGCCCAAGGACTTGCCCACAGGCCTATTTAAGGAAGGGCATGCCTGCAAGCATGCTGTAGCCGACTGCAAACCGGCCCCAGGGCTGTGGCCCCCTCGGGGAGGTCCGGAGAAGAGAGCTGTGATGGCCACAGACACAGGAGGCTGGAACAAGGCCCTGCACCCCTAAGGTCGCCATCCAAGAGAACTAGCTCCAGGACCACCACTCACCCCCACCCCAGTGTCCATGATGGCCCCTCAGAGCTTAGACCCAAATGTCTGGGGACGGCGATGGCTCCAAAAGCAGAAAGCTGCCAATTTCCAGGTGCGCTAAGCAAACCCAGATGGGCTGAATTCTCTTGAATGTATGCAGTTTCTACGAGTAGATAAAAACCTGGGAACCCTGAAAACTGAGTTATAGGAAATATTTCATGGACCCCGGGGTTTGTGCTTGAGAAATCCGTACCCAGGTCTCCGGGTGATCCTTGCCAGTGCCTGTCAGATCACCCCCGGAGACACAGTCATTGAGATGGGCTATCTTTTATAGTCCCACTCTGGTCTCCTTGGAAATAAACCTTTCCTTTCCAAAGCCACATTTACTTTCTCACAACTTACCCCCTTTGCCCTCCAATTAAAAAAAAAAAAAAATACCACAAACCCCTCCAGGATTTCTATCCTCTCCCCTTAGCCTCTGCCCAGGGCCACCCTGGGGACCCGGGGTTAGGATGGCTTCAACCACTGTTGCCTCCCCGCTGCCACCCCACACGCTTTTTGGGGGACCCTGGAGAAGCAGAGTCTCTCCATCATATGATGAAGAGGGTCAGTTGGGTCAATGGTTGCTGGGGAACCTCCACGCTATTAACCCAAGGAAGAGTGATCCCATGTCAGACCAAGACTTTGTCCAGTTTTTGAAAAGAACCCCAAGGCGATCTTCTCCCTCCTGCTTCCAAAGGCTCAGGAGCTGTACCTCCTGTATCTCTGTCACCCCCTCCACTCAAAGAAGCACATGGCAAGCCAAGGGTTGTGGGGAGAAGGGAGAGGGGAGAGAGGACGGAGCCAGGCAGACTGAAATCTATGGGCTGGAACTTCAAGACTGTCGACTCTGTCCCAGGCACCTACCTCTCTCGTGGGGCGAGATAAGGAGATGCTAGGTGCAAGTATATTCAAAACTCTATTACATGAACGGCTCCTTGCTTATTATAACAAATCCCGCTAGGATGCCAGTAAAACATTTAGTTAGGAGGTACCAATGCAACACAGGAATCAAACCCTCGGGATTGCTTTGTTCATGGAGATTTTTGACCTTTAGAATGTGTGACATCAAATTCTGTGTGTTGAGCAGCCCAATTTGCCACTTTTCGTGTTTTCAAAACATTTTCCAGACACTATCCCACCAGTTGAAGAAATAGCCAGCGAGGTGGCTGTGACACTGTTTCTTGTTCTCCTCTGAGAAGATATAAAGTGTCTCAACTGAAATCTCACGGCTGGCATGGATGGCGCCGTGTCCTTCAGTGTCGATAGTAAAGCAGGTGAACCTCCACCAGAAAGGATACAAGGGGAATCTTGTAAGAAACAGAAAATTCATTGTAACTTCAAAATCTTTTTTTTATATATATATACCAGCTTCCCAGCTCCAGAGAATATGAGAATGCGAGAGGGAAGGACACTATAGAATCATATGCTGGCTACTTTCCAACAACCTTCTCCCAGGCTCTGGACATAGAAGCAACCAAAGATAATTTGATGAGAGCACAGAAATCATTCATCAACCAATTACCAAGCCCACACTGTTGTAAAGGGCGCAGGCCTTGATGCTGGGTATAGATTTACTGTACTTGAAGACTGTTTCTGTGTACCAAGCCTAATACCTTTCCAGAATCATCTGTCCCAAAACATAAACCATCTCATTTCCTAGGCACACTGTCAGGACAGAAAAAGGAAGAACTAACTTTTCTTCCAAATACACATTGCAAAATCCACATGAAGGAAATGGATTTCTAGCGAAAGTGAAAGTCGCGCAGTCGTGTCCGACTCTTTGCAACCCCTTGGACTGTAGCCTGCCAGGCTCCCCTGTCCTTTAGGCCAGAATAGGAGTGGGTAACTGTTCCCTTCTCTAGGGATATCTTCCCAATCCAGGCATCAAACTGAGGTCTCTCCCACACTGCAGGCAGATTCTTTACCATCTGAGCCCCCCAGGGAAGCTCATTTTTAAAGAATCGGAATAAAAGAAGAGATACTAACAATAGCTAACATTTGAGTCCATGGTACACGCCATGGGCTGTGCTACATGTTTTACATCTATTAACTCATCCAATCATCACATTAAACCTAGGAGCAAGATACTATTTTCATCCCCATTTTACAGACAAGGAAACTGAGGGACAGAGAGCTTCCGGAGCTTGCCTGAGGCCACGCCCAGAGGCAAAGGGGAGACCCAGGCCCAGGTGGTGGGTCTCAGAGCCTGTGTTCTTAACCACCACCCTCCACTGCCTTTCTGTGTGTGCTGCTCGCTCATCGTTGAAAAATACCAGACTCGATGGCTGTCTCTTTACTTCCTAGACAAATCGGCAGGTTCCATGAGGTTATGGGTAACGCTGATGGCTACATTACCAACCTTAACAAATCACACTGAAACTCAGCTGGAACCGTAGCTGATTAGATACCTCCCAGAACTTTACCAGTAATTGTTCCCTCACGTCAGACTTCCGAACACATTACCTGGCAGCTCTTCTCACACACTTGTGCTAACTGGGTGCAAAACAAAAACCAAACTGGTGGTTTCCAGATAGAAATTCTATGAAAGGATTCAGCTTCTCCTAAGTTCTTGGGTTTCCAGGAAACCAGAAGTGACTGAATGATGTCACACCCACCGCCGGGATTTCTCATCCAGGTCCATCCACGTGGACTCCATTCAAGTCTGCATCCCCGGGTAAGGGTGGGGATGGGGGTGGGAGGGGAGGCGGCTCTCCTTGCTCCAGAACCGGCAGGATTTTGTCTGCTCAAGATCCAGTCTCCACTCTGGGCAGTTACACCCCAGAGGCTGTCAGGGTCCCTCTAAGAAACAAATTTGGCTGGATGCAACCAAGCTCACCCATCCCAAAGGGGGCCACCCCTCCCCTGGAAGCCATGAGCTCCCTCCTCCAGGCTGTAGGTCTCACCACCGGAAAGAGATCTTAGAGACTTCCTGGGGCGGCCTTGCTTCTGGCCCACAGACCTTCCCTCTTGTTCCTCCCCGCCCCGTATCTGCTGGTTCTCTTATTCCAGTCTGCACATCTCACGAGCAGCCAGGAGCCCCAGGAGAAAGGAAAAGGAGACATCGTGGGTCGTTTTACTCCACATTTTCCAGCAGATTGCTGGCCTCCTAAAAGGGAAACCTTAATTCTCAGCCTTCCCAACCCAGGAAATTCCCACAGCAGGGTCTAAGGCCCATTAAGACACCAAATAGCCTCCCAGGCTCTGAGGGTCTGAGACATTCAGAGGTCCCTGGAGCCCGCATGGCTACAAGTCAGGTGACACCAAGTCTCTTAGGACTCACTTCCTGGGGGCTCACCTCTGGGAGCCTGAGGCACCTCCCCAGGGGGTGGCGGTTGCTGGGCTTCTGAACTGACTCTTCCTTGGAGGGGCAGGCGCTCTGCCTTCTTGTCTGAGGCTGCAGGGTACACAGAGAGCGTCAGACCTCTCTCCTTGCCAGGGCCTGCAGGCTTTCAGCATCTCCGTGGAGGCAGGGCTTTGCCTTTACTGCCCAGGGAGCATCCTCGGTCATTGCCCCACACCCAGAGCTCATTTCCCCAAAGGAAAGGTTTCTCGGGCTGATGAGAGCTCCAGCTATCCTTGCTGTTAGGTGTCCTCAGACGCACGCCCAGCTCCCCTACCCTGCCCCGTCACTGCGACTGTCCAACACCCCCACCCACCACCAATCGAGCCACCTCCCGGGGCTGTGTCTGCAAGCTCTTTCTGGTTTCCTCCATACACACTTTTCTGCAGACACCCACACCAGACCTCAAGGTGCCTCTCGGGGACCACGCAGTGTGGGGCAGGAACTCCATGCTAAAGACTCATGTGACCCCCAGCTCCAGGGTGGGAGACACCCCCTCTCCACTCCACCTTTCACCATCCCGCCCCCACCAAGGGGCAGTGGCTGGGGATGGAGGGGAGCTCCACCGTGTCGCACTGAGGCCCCCTCCCCAGGGAGGACCCGGGCAGGTGCTATGTCCCACTCAGTCGTGTTCCCCGTTTCCCCCGGGGGCCAGGACCAGGGCAGCCTTCCTCTGTCACCCCCACTGTCTCCCCTCCTGGCCACGTCTTCCTCTGCAGACTGGCCTACCCTCGGAGCTATGAGGAATTCCCGCTCCAACAAGGTCCCAGGCCCTCGTGTCCCGGGCAGCAGCCAGACTCCCGCAGGTTTGGGGGCTGTGGGTACAGTGGCGAGGGTGAAGGGTACCCCGCTCCTAGAAGAGAGAGACCTGGAAGGAGGGGCCCTTAGGAAGGAGCCCCTGGCCCCCTCCTCCCATCCTCCGACCATGGTGTGCTCTTTCTAAAGGAAGTCTCATGCAGTAAGCACTCCTCCGTCTTCTCCTCAGGCCCTCGCCTGGACCCGGAGAAGCCCCACCGTTGTGCCTCGTGGACGCCCTGCGGCCTTCACCGTGGGCTCTGACACCAGAACCACCAGCGCCTCCTCGGAGGACCCCCACCCCCGGCAGCTGAAACACCCTCTTTTACCAGGAGCCGGCCTTGGGGCAACAGGGTTCTCAGCCTGAGGAGCCCACCCTGCTGCAACAGGGAAGCAATGTGACTTCGGCTCAAGAGTTGGCCACGAGGCTCCCCTTCATCTGCCTTCCAGGGGAGGAATTCCAGGATTCTGACTGCAGGGGGCCGCCCGGTCGGAGACCTCAGCAGCCTCCAGTGGCAACTCGCTTCTGAGAGCTCAGGCTTCCGCCAGCACAATGAGGGTCTTGCGGATCAAAAATCATGATCTGGCTCAAAGTGGCAGCTGCTCTCCATTCGCAGGGGGCGTTGGGGAGCAGTGCCCCCCACCCAACACAGCACTCCCCAATGCCACCCACCACCAGCCCCAGTTGGGGGAGAAAGCCATGAGGTGCGGGTGTAGAAGGAAGAACCAGAGGGACAGGAAGCCAGCGGCCTTCTACTGAGTCTTGCTTAGGGTTCTGGGTGCAGGGGTCCAGCCACCAAGGCAATGTCACCTTCCCACGGAGAAAAAGAGTGAAACTCTCTGAGCCCAAGTTTCCTCAAGTGTAGACTGACACTGCCCTCTGCCATCCCCCGGGGCCCTCCTGTGGTAGGCACAGCACGGCCCTCTCATGGGGACACCTGTGTCCTGCTCCCCAGAACCTGTAAGGACCTTACACGGTGCACATAACCCAGACGTGAGGGGGGCAGTCCCACACGAGCCAGTGAGCGCCATGGATTAATCCCAGGGGTGCTCGAGATGGGCACCGGGGGGTGAAAAGTTCGTCATCAGAGAGAAACTTGAAGATGCTGGCTTTGAAAATGATGGGGCCATGAGCCCAAGGACGCGGGCAGCCTCTCACTGGGAAAAGGCGAGAAAACAGTGCTCTTCTAGACCCTGCTGAAGGTACACAGCCTTCCCAACACCTTCATTTCAGCCCAGTGGGATCCATTTCGAACATTCTGATCTCCAGGGCAGTAAGATGATAGATTTGGGTTCTCTTAAACCACTCCTCTTCCCTTAACCCTCCATAAACCGCATCCACCCCCACCACTTCCCATGGCTCCCCTCTCCCCCCGCCCTGCACACGGCTCTGTCTCCTCTTGTCTGTAAGTCATGGAGCCCCAGGAACCAGCCCTGCCTTTGAGTTGGAATCCCAATCCTGGTGCAAGCTCACATCAAACACGTACATGCTCCGAAGGGAAAACGGGAGTGTAATGTCTTACACTTGCGGAGGGTCTTGCTGTTTGTAAACCATGGTCATTCTTTTAAAAAAAAAAAGAGAGAGAGCAGAGTGTTCTTAAGAGCTGATTACTGAGTTGCTTCCTACAGATGTAAAGTCAAATGGATACCATCCTTTCCCCCAAGTAATTCACTGTCTAGTTGGGAAAAAGAAACACAGAAACAACCACCTAGAATCCTTGATGTTTCAGAAATTAGAGTTGGACCAACCCAATCTCCTTCAAGGGGGACAGCAAATGGCAAGAAGAACATGGTATGAGTTAGCTACCTCTGCTCCAAACTCATCTCTGGAACCTACATGGCCACGTGTTTTTTTGCTTTTTGGGTTTTTTTTTTAATATAATGAATAATTCTGAGTCACAGCCAGGATACTGAGCTGCTGAAAGATCTTTTCATGCTTTACACTTTGTGTCAAATGTTGTTTGCACTTCTGTCTGTCGGAAGTGGATGGAAAATTCTAGTAATAGGGAGCAGTGGAGAAAAAAACACTGCTTAAGAGCAGAATTGTGAACATGGGATCCTTTTTACTCCTGTCGCCTCTCCCCTTCCTGATTCTGAAAACATTTCAAATTCGTGTACATTCATCATGGAGATGGGTAGGACTGACTCTAACTTGAGTCGTTCCTTTCGGTATGGCTGGTTTTCGGCTTCTTTGAACCCAAGCAGAATCGCTGTTAGGACCAGCAAACCAGTACTTTGCAGAGGAAGCTTACTAACAAAAGAAACTTGACTAAATTCTTCCTCTCCTGTTGAATACTGATGGCTGAAACACCCAACCCGGCAATCTATCAGGAGGGAAACCGGCAAACCTTTGAGACAGAATGTCTAAGAA
Organism: Bos indicus x Bos taurus; assembly: GCF_003369695.1. Taxonomy (NCBI): domain Eukaryota; kingdom Metazoa; phylum Chordata; class Mammalia; order Artiodactyla; family Bovidae; genus Bos; species Bos indicus x Bos taurus. The sequence continues at coordinate 14,496,966 of NC_040096.1, read as the reverse complement.
ACTACAATTCCTTTAATGGAGTCAAGGGTTTATAGTAAGAGATTTTTGTGAACCCAACCAGGTGAGGGAGACCAAGCAGGTACGTATGAGTCAGCTCAGCCAGGATCAGAGCTAGCATTGCATGATGTCCATCAACCGTTCAAGGGGCAGAGATTCTTTCTTGGCTGTTTCTTTAGCTTCAGTTTCTAAACCTACCGCCGTGAGGGAGCCTTCATTGCCAAACCCATCCCAGCAAGAAAGGGCTCTGGTAGCCTCAGAGGTTTGGATACTGGGAATCTGTCCTGGTCTACCTGAAATGCAGAATGTCTCATCCAGTGGGCTCAGCCCAGAGACCATGAGCATCTGTCCACCCAGGAGTCTCATCCCAGTTCTTTATACCTCTATTCTTCTCGTTTGGGTGAGCTGCTTCTTGATCCCCAAAGGCAACGCCTAGAGGACTCTGATGCAACCGAGTCATAAACAGAAAGGGCAGCGTGCAAAAGAGGCAGAAACATTTAGAGGAAACCTGGTTCCACATGGACCAGGTGCCGCGTGTGTCCTCATGGTGACGTCAAGCTCTGGGAGGGGGTTTGAAGGCCCAGTTGCCAGTCACTGCCACTTTGGAGGGGCCAGCAAAAGACACCCATAACCCTTTTGAAACGGAAACATCCTTGTTACCTCCAGCTTTTCAGAGCCTCTCAGAGTTGAGAGTGAAAGGTGCTGGCGTCCGTCCTGTCCCCTGCCAACGTGTGTCTCCCATTCTACCTTCCTCCCAGTCCCCAGCCCTGCCAACATCTCTCTCACCAATTGTCCATCAGCAAGAGTAAGGACAGGGCATCCTCCCCACCACTCCACCCCCTGCCCCAAGGATCATGACAACTTTCCCCCTGAGACCAGTGCCCCTCCACATTCAACCCTGAGAACTCACTTCTCCCGAGGCACATCTGTCATTCCACTCTCCCTTTGAAAGACTGCCGCCCTCGACTCTAAAGGCGGCAACCACTCTCTCCTTTCCCCTCATTTCATCTCAGCATGGGGCTCTTGACATCACAAGGGCTGCAGGCATAGGGTGATCCAGTTACTTCACTGAATCACGACCAGCTCTAATCACATTGGCTCTAAAAAAAAACCCCTTGTAGGATCACCCCAACAGCGGGGTCCGCCAGCATTGATCCTCGACGCCACATGATTCGATAGCCCCCTATCAAATCTAAGGACCCAGAGAAGTTCAAGACTCAGGCTCATCCTTGGGTGTAGGAAATAGATTGCCGCAGCAGAGGAGAGCATCACAGCAGACTGAGAAGAGGCGAAGAGAGGGGAGTCCAGTCCGTCTGCCAGCAGGGGTGAGCCCTCCCATCTTGGCTGGCTGGAAATGTCCTCAAGAGACAGGAAAGGTGTGGCGTGACATGGGTGTTTGAGAAGGAGAGCATCTTGGCAAAGCACCAAGAACCCGGCAGGCGGCAAGGGCACTTACAGCCTGTCCAACGACATGACACACCTTTCCCGTGTGATTGGACGGCGAAGGGTGCGAGTCGGAGAACTGGAGAAATGGAATCTGAAAAAATACTGCTGGGACCCGACTGCGGTGAGTTTTCCAAAGCTGAGCTAAAGAGATAGGCCTTTATTTTTTTGGCAGTGGGAAATTCATGAAGGATGCTCAGGTGCCCAGTGCTGTTCGAGGAAGATGGTTCTGACAAAGGACAGGGGGGGTTGCTGGCTGGGAGTGTCTGAAAGCAGAGACACAAGAGTGGGTTGAGCAGTGTTCCCCATCCCCCCCACCCCCGCCAAAAAAAAAAATCACATCCAGCCAGAACCTCAAGGTGTGACCTTATTTAGAAATAGGGTCTTTGCAAATGCAATTAGGTAAGGTAAATGTAATTACTCAGGTAAGGTGAGGTCATGCTAGACTAGGGCAGGCCCTAAATCCAATGACTAGTGTTTCCTTGTAAAAGAAGGCAGACAGAGACCCCTACGGAGAGGAGAACGCCATGTGAAGACGGAGATGGGAGACTGGAGAGGTGTGTCTACAAAGGACGCACCCAGGGAGCACACAGGATTGCCAGCCATCACAGAAAGCCAAGAGAGACGCGGGGGGTCCCCTTCTCCTTAGGGACTTTGGGCCGCAACCAACCCCGCTGAGACTGGTTTCTGACTTCGGACCCTCCAGGACCATAGGACGGTCCCTTCTGTTTGAAGACACTCAATTTGTAGTAATTTGTTACCACAGCCCTTGGACCAGTAAAGAGTCTACCTGGATGGAGCAGAAAGGATATCCGAGACAAAAACAAGATGGGGGGTGGGGAGGAGGCGGGACATATTTGCAAAGAATAATCCGTGGGGATGAATAACCAAGGGCCCAGAGAGCTATAGCCTCGAGGTTTTATTCCTCGTTCACCGAGGAGGTGGTGCGGTGGTGAGTAGGGACTCCCAGAACACTCCATCTCTAGGGCTGGCGCTCTGGGGTGTGAATTTCAGGCAAGTTTATTGTCTTTGAAGGTGCTCCTGGGCGGGGCGGGGGCAGGCAGGCACTACATCTGGCCTCCCAAACTGGGGAGTCAGATTGAAAGCAAATGCAGGGCAACCTCTTGCAACCCTAACCCGAAGGCCAGTCACGATACACACTGGCAATCAAATTAACCTTGCTTCCCTTCTTTTTTTGGGGGTGCAGGGGTGCGGGGTGGCACTTGGCGGGGATTTAGGAGAAAACACTCTAATAAACAGCCTACAGAATAGTCTAGGGTCCAGGCATGCCAAAAAGCCAGAGGAGCCGCTCCTCTGGCGTTGGGGGCGTTGGGTGGGGGGGAGGTGTGAGCGGGCAGCAAGGTGGAAGCAGGAAGTTTTGATGGTGTGCCAAAGGGGATCCTGCCTCTCCCCACATTCAAGTTTACCTCCAGCTCCAACTGTGCAAGTCCTAGGATTTATGAATGGGGGAGCAGCAGCAGGCTTCCTTGGCATTCCTCTGCATCACCCCACCCCCAAAGCTGGGCAGGCGTGAGCAGTCCAGAGCCTGCCTTCCCCAATAAAAGCGCCAGATGTGTGCTTTCACCCCAAGGCTTTGTGCTTGGGCGCCATCTAGGGAGAAGTGGGTTTTTGCTCAGCTCACCTAAGAGCATTAACCTCCCCCCACCCGACACACACACTGCTCCTGGAGTGCCTCCCAGCACATCTGTGAGCTGTCACTGAAGAAGCCATAGCATTGCCTGCCAAAAGGGGCAGAGCAAACAAAAATCCAGCGAGTGTACCAACTGCCCCTGAACCCGGCGCCTTGGGGTGCCCGAGCTTCTCGTGGCCTTCTGAAAATGTGAAAGGGCATTCCCTGGGAGTGGCATTCATAGACAGTGTAACCTCCTGGACCCACCGCAGCTGGCTATGCTCTGCACCTCCGCAGGGCAGGCTACCCTCTCAACACAGAGTACCCCCACTGTCCCACCCCCCAAGTTGTCGTTGGTCTCTCCTACAACGCAACCCGCAGTGAGGGTCGGAGGCACCCACAAGCCTCTCTCCCTAACTAAGCGGGCAGCGTTGGAGGACCTGAGACAGAGTGCCGGGTTGGGATGCTGGCATGCTTCGCCATGGGAGTGTCAGTTGACATCAGTTTCCTTGGAGGTAGAATCTGGTTTCAAAAGGCTTTGTTTTGCTTCTTTAATTGGGTCCACCTTCTAACCCAGAAATGCCATTTTTAGAAACTTGTCCTAAGAAAATTAAGTCTGCCTTCAAAGATTTCACTCGAAGGATTTCCATCAAGGCCTCATGTATGATAGCAACATAAAATTAAACAGCACCTGACTAATCCAAGACAGGAGCTTCCCAGGTGGCGCTAGAGGTAAAGAACCTGCCTGCAAATGGAGAGTAAGAGACGCAGCTTTGATCCCTGGGATGGGAAGATCCCCTGGAGAAGGGAGTGGCAACCCACTCTAGTATGCATGCATGGAGAATCCCTTGGACAAAGGAGACTGGAGGGCTACAGTGCATGGGGTTGCAGAGAGTCAGACACGACTGAATCAGCACATCCAAGACAGGAACTTTTTTTAGCACATTTGGGAAGATACCCACATGGGAATAATATCTCACCACCAAACTGGATGTTGTAAGGGAACATCATTTGCCTCCAAAAAGGGAGAACTGAGTGGCTGGGAGGTGGGCAATGAAAGGCAACTTTCCACTGAAGGTTCTTTTGTACCTGTTGCATTTTGAACCATTTCAGTCACAGGTATTAGGTAGGTAGGTAGATATAATTTTAAAGAATGGTTTGAATAACAGTAGTTCACACAGACCGGTATTCAAGAAGTATTACGTGAAAAGGGTACCTTGCAAAATTAGAATGTTCTGTGTGATTCCATTTCTACTAAAACATATGAAGTCTGGAAGGAAATGACTCCAAAGTAACAGTAAAAATTTCTCATGGATGGAAGTACAGGTGATTTTTATTTTCTTCTTACTTATGTTTATTTCCTAGCTTTTGTGCAAGGAGCATGCAATTATATTTGGGAGGAGGAGGGAGCATGGCAGGGGCAAGGAAACAAATGTTTAATTTAAAAAAACAAAACAAAAAAAATGCTCCAGAGATGCATCTTGCACTTCCTCTCCTTCTTGGTCAAACTTCTAGAAAGAACAGAGACACACATCATCTCTACGTCCTCACGCCTGCACCCTACACAACTCCACCTGAAACCACGCTGCCTCCATCCCTCTGTCCGTCCCCCTCCACGCCCACCCCTCTTCCTGGAAAGGGTCTGGCCAGTGCCCCACCTCCGTGGCCAAACCCACTGGATATTTTCTGCACCTTGCCCACCATCAGCCCCACACCAGCCCACTGGCTTCTGTGCTGTGTTTGTGTTCAGCAGATTTAACCAACACTAACTTAGTGGCTATTGTGTGTCAGACACCAGTATGGGAAGAGCAACCCCCGAAGCTCAGATCACTGTCCTCAAGGGACCCCTCCCCTGGTTGGTGGCAGGGGAGGAGGAGTGGGTCCACAGGGAGAGCCCACCCACCAGGCTCTCTGGATTTTCCACCAAGCTCTTCTACTCCCTCCCGGCCCCCCACCACCTGTCCCTTACACACCTGTCCCCGGATCTCTCTGCTCTCCCACCACAGCACCCCCACCCTCCCAGAGCTGTTCTCTCTCATTATCTCTTACTGCAAAAGCTGACACCCACAGCCCCGCCCGCACTGGACAACAGACACCCCCTCCCCTAACTGTTTCCCCCTCAAGGCCACACGAGACCTTGTCATCAGCACCCTCACCTCCCAACTCCTCTGCTTTCTTAGCTGGTGGTGTCCACCAGGGACCACCCTACACAAGCCAGCACCCATTTCCTTACTCAAGCCCTGGTCCCAGGTTCCCCCCTCTCTTAGGGCGTCATCTCCTGCTGGGTCCTTTGCAGTGGCCTCTTGGCCCCACTCAGGTCTGCAGACTGTAGCCAAAGTCCCATCCAAAAGGCCCTCCTGCGCCCTCGCGGCCGTGCTGCTAATAAACCCAGCTCTGCCGGCTCCTCCCTCTCCACCCACCCCGCCCACTAGTGTCCATCCTGCGCTCCCCCCCATCGCCCCTGGGTCCCGGGGATTCTCTGGCCAGCACTCCTGGTCGGGCTGAGTCCTGTCTTCATCAGGGTCCAGCTCGGACTCCCTCTGCTCTGCACACGGGGCAGGGGCTCAGGGCCCAGGGCTGAGTGAGCCCGTTACACCCCACTGTTCCATGGACATGACTCACACCCCTGTGCTTTCGTTCCCCGTCGGCTGCCAAGACACACACAGCTCCCTCCCGCGCCGGGAAAGCCACTGTGAATCATTGCGGTGTCCTCAGCTCTAGGCCCGGCGCCTGGCCAGCACTGGCCAGTCCCAAGGTGGACAGACGGCTGCTACTGTCACAGAAGGAAGCCAGTGGAAGGTTGGCCTGGGCCGAGAGCTCGTGCTTAGGTCTGAAAGCATCTCAGGCCCGAGTGGAAGCTGCCTCTAAGAGGCACCGTTGCCCACGTTGAGCCAGCACCCTGGATACCCCAGTGATGGGCGCCCACGCTGGGAGGAGCGCCGTGTCCCGGAAGCTACCCCTGTGTCTCCTTTGCTGCTCACCCCCACCCAGCAAGGAGACCCTCTGCCACTGCAGGCCAGCCCACAGACAGCCGGGGCTCCCGTCCCCCACCTGGCGGTACAGAGCTGGTCTGAAGGGCTTGGTCCACTAGGAGAATGGGGCCCTGATCCCCTCTGGCAGGAGACCCCGCTCCCCAAGGTGCCCCAAGCGCCCATGGGGAGCGGAGCACCAGGAGGGCTCATTCACGAAGGGCCTCAAACCAGAGACAGTGACCCCCCGCCTCTCTAAAATGAGTGTCTACCCATCCATTGTATTTGCATCAGTGCTAAAAAGGCATTTATTTATATCAAGCATTTAAATAAAATGCACTATCCACAATTTTCTGTATCAATTCTTGGCTTTTTTTTTTCCTTTCAAATATTTAAGGTACTCAAAAAATGGATATGAGCAGACCTCTTTCCACCTCCGGAAGGCTTCAAGGGGCTGACACGGTGGAGTCTGGGGGCATCGAAGCAGGGGCAGGCCCTGCGCATGCTCAGTGACCACAGAGCACAGCACTCCGGGGAGGCAGGGTCCCCCGCACGGTGGGTGGCGAGGATGGGACACCTCCACCTTGGGGACAGCCAGCATCTTCTCCCTGAAGACAGGGAGGAGGAGAAAGGCTGGCTGCATCCAGCCCGTGAATCTTCATGCAGCCCTGCTCCCATCTCTGCCGGTGGCCTGCCCTCCGCCCCTACCGAGAGGGAGACTAGAGCCGCAAAAAACACAGGCCCAGCCAGGCAGGCAGAGGGGCCTTGCAAGGGGACCAAAGCCCCCAGCCAAGCCTCCCACATCAAGTTTCTCTTCAGCTAAGGCAGGGAGAGCCACGATCAGGCAGAGACCAGAGGGGTTTCCTCCACAGCTCTGGCAGGCCTAGAACCCACATGGGGACTTAAGTTACTAAACCAAGTGCCACACTTCCAGGGTGCTTAGCTGCTGAGTCCCCACAAGAAGGTCTGCACCGTGTCCCTGAGGTCTGACAAATGTACCCAGCTGCAGCACCCGGCCACCACCAACCGCTGAGAACTTTAGTGAGAGAAAATTCCGACGGCAGTTGAAGGCGATGACCAAGTGAAGCCAGGGGCCCAGTAGGACCCACAGTCCAGAAAGGGGCACAGCGTGGGGGGAGGGGGCAGGATGATGCAGGGTCTGCAGGGCAAGCTGATGGGGAGGAGGGGATGGTCAGTGGAGACGGTGGTGGCGGCCAGCGGGGAAGAAAGGGACAAGGTCCGGAGGAAGGGAGTACCGCTATCATAACGTGGCCTCAAGGTAGGCTCTGACAACTTTTGTGTGTCCAGGTGGGGAGTCTGCCCCAAGGACACACACACTCAGGCCTTTGCCACCGTCATAGAGCTGCCAGTGTCTTTTCTTCGCCCCAAAGGAAGAAGTCCTGGCTGCCTCTAGGACTAAACTCTAGGTAGTAGGGACTGTGAATCAAGACCAAGGTCAAGCTCATGCCAGAGATACAACTACTTTACAGAAAGAAACCAGCAATGGCAGGTTCAAAGGCGCTGGCCAGTGCCGAGGCTGAGCTAGGGAAATGGAGCAGGGATGGCTGGGACGTGGCACCTTGCCGAGCACCCATGAGATGGCGCACATGCTGATGCCAAGCATACCCAAGATGGGCTGCCACACTCTCTCCATTCAAGGTGCCCTTACTGCTTTAGTAATGCTTTGCATTGCCCCTAGGCTGGCTAAAAGAAATACCTGAGAGTTCCATTAATAGACAGTTAGCTCCAAACAGCTTCATTGCATGGAGCCTGGCAGATGTCACTGTGTTCACTTGGAAAAAATGTTATTCAGTGGCCCTCGGGAGCTTGCTGCAGTGAACCCGGGGCACAGCAATGCAGAATTGGGGAACCACAGAGACAAACCATTGATTAGGAGTCCTGGTTGAGTCCTTTAGGGCTGGCTACCCACTCTCAGAGTGAGAGGGGGCAGGCAGGCTGCTGTCAAATTTTTATATACTGTGGTTGTTGCCAAGTTGTTTGCTGAGTGAGCTGTTTTATTTCCCCAGACATCTGATACCAGTCTTCTTGGGAACCTTTGCCTGTAAGGCGTTGACTTGAGTCCACACTGTCAAAGTTGAAACATCTGGAAGGGTGCTCCCAAGAGCCCCAAAGTTCCCCCATTAACTCTGAAAGAGGTTTGATCTGCCCCCAAGGACGGGCGCACCCTGGGTCTCATCCTAGCTGTCGGTCACTGTCCTCGTATTCCATATCTCTGTTCCCATGCTTTCCCTGATCAGACTGGAGCCTCGAGGGCAGAGGCTCTGGCCTCCATCCTCCTCCTCTACCTGCTCTGGGGCAGAGTACCAGCCAATGCCGGGAGAGGGAAAATGACAGTCATGAAGTACATGCCGCACAGGTGGCCTTTGCTCAGTGAGAAACACCTGCTGGATCCTTTCTGGTTATTCCCAAATGGACACTCCCAAATTTCCCAAACAGAAATTCCAATCGACTGAGAAACAGTCCAGGGAAGTAGCCTGGACTACACTGGACACCTGAATCTCTGTCCCTTCAAAGCCAGGGTAGCCCTAGAAAGGGAAGTGGGGAGAGTCTGAGGAAACAAGGGGTGGGGGAGGAAAAGGAGGGGAAGGAGAGGGCTTTTTTTACTTTATTTTTAATTGAAGGATAATTACAGTATTGCGTTGGTTTCTGCCAAACATCAACTTAAATCAGCCATAGGTTTACTCAACCCTGTCCCCTTCCACTTGAACATCCCTCCTACCTCCCTCCCCATCCCACCCCTCTAGTTTGTTACCGGCCCAGTTTGAGTTCCCTGAGCCATACAGCAAATTCCCATTGGTTATCTATTTTACGTGTGGAAATGTATGTTTCCATGTAGGAGAGGGATTTTGAAAGAAGCAAAAAGTCGCTTGTGTTATCAAAGCTTTGAAAGTTGGAGGTTTCACTTAATGCCGGAATCCCAATTTCAGCTATTTCTGCATGCTGCCCACAGCCCGGGGCAGGCACCACCAACACCTTTCTCGGTTTCCACAGTGACTAACAGGCACAAACTTTGAAATCTTTGGTGGAATTGTTCTAACCTAAGCATGTAGTACATATTTAAAGCAGTGGGCTAGAGACTGTGTCATTTTTTTTGTTCCTTAATGAAACGTGCCATCTCTCTGGGGCAAGGTCCCATCACCCTGACTCAGGGATGCTCCACACAGCGCATCCTCCCAGCCAAATGCCGTCGCCACTAGAAAGCAGGCAGGAGGGTCAGGCGTGAGCACGTGCACTTCCACATTCTTTCCCCTCCCTTTCAGCCTTCTGGGTGCTCGTCTCCAGGCCTCAGTCACACGGGGGCCTTTGAAACTGATCTGCCAGGAAGGAGGCCCCCTTCCCTGGCACGTGCCACCCTTCCAGCAGATCTTGGGTTTCCTGCTGCCCGCAAAGCACGCTGATAACTTGGAAGCGCGGGGCCCTGCCCACTCCCTAAGCTCCAACAGCACGTCCCAGAAGGCCGCTGGGGCTCCCTGGCGGACTCTGGTTTCGCTTCCTGCCTACCCATCCTCCAGCTCTTCCAAGTTGCCCTGCGTTGTCTTTCCAGTCTATACATCTCAGGGAAGACCAGCGGCATTTAAGCAGAGATACGATTAGAGTCCCCCGAAGGGGGGTTCTCACCATGGTCCTTCCCATCCACAGCCCCCAGCAAGTCCTCTCACCAAGGACAGACGGTCACCCCCAGGCAGCGGGCCCCACAACCCAAGCCTCTGGGTCCAAAAGGGTCCCCAAACAAGTTTGGTCACTTCTCTGTACTACTCCAGGGCCAGCTGGTCCCAGCGGCAATGTTCTAGTCTAGACCAGTGTTTTTCAATTTGTGTCGACGCTCCCAGACCACATTAAGAAATCAATTTGGTTTTTTATCATCACCCAGTACAGATCTCCAGAAAGAATAGAGCTGTAAGTGTAGCTATAGGTACGGCGACATGCACATACAAAGGAAAAACAAGCTCCCCCTTTCTGTATGCCACACACTGGGGCTGTTGTTTTTTTAATCCGTTGTTTTAAAGTGCTGGCTGTACATCACTAAGTTGACTTCACAACCCACTAATGGTTTGTGACCAGCAATATGAAAAACGCCTTGGTGTGAAATAGGTGCCTCTAATTCAAGCTTGCACCTCGACAAGCAGCCTTTCATTCTCAAGGGATACCAAGGAAATATGCAAAGCTGGACAGACCCCAGAACCCCTCTCTGCATGGGCTGTGTCGCCCCGGGGTCTGCAGGAGGCCAGCTCCTGTGCAGCCTTGGGGGAGGCTCAGCTCCCAGCACAGGGTCCCGAAGGCCAGGGCGGATGTGCACAGGACATGCCGCGACCCTCTCCACGGCTGTCTTCCTGCACCTCCCCGCCCTCTCCCCTTCTCTCCCCATCATTTACAAGATTGTAGGGTAAACTGAGTCTGAGCCCAGGGTGCCCACAGAGCTCTGGTGGGAGGGGAGTGAGCAGAGAGTGGTGGGCGGGAGGTCGAGGAGGAAGGAAGGTCAGGCCCTATGCTTGGGGCAGGGGGCCATGCAGGGGGCCATGGGGGAGGGGGTGGTCACGGACTGCACCCCCAGCGCCCCTGAGACAGCGGCCAGTGGGCGCTGCAGCCCCGGCAGGCCCAGGACCAGCCTCCGCCCTCCTCCCCCTCACCAGCAGGCAGACGACCAGATCTTTCAGATCTCAACCCATTTCTCTACCCAGACACCCCTTTCCGTAACTGAGGCTGCCCCGACCTGGAGAATCTGGTGGGGAGGGCAGGTGGTCACCGTCGACCCAAACAGCCGGGCTTTAGGGAAGCCCGAGATGATGCTGGGCTCCCGCTTAAAGAGAACAGGACCCTGAGAATCACTCGGCGGGGTCTTAGTCTCGACAGAAGTAACCTGCAGTATTCCGGCCCCTCCCCAGCCCACCCCCACCCCACCCCGGGGGGGGCGGGCAGGATGGGACCGGGCAAGGGGCCTTGGCCACCCCGGCCAGAAGCTTCCAGGCAGCCCAGCTACATCTACACCCAAGTGCTCCTCTCCGCCCCTGGCTGGGGGTGAAGGTTGGCTCTGCATCTGATGACACGCTGTATCCCCTGAAACAGGGGCTCCTTGTTGGGTTCACCTCAGGACTCCCAGCCCCTGCAGCTTCTCCACTGCCCTGAGGGCAGGCTGTCTGCCCGAGCAGCAGTGTCCACTCAGGCTGCTCTGAGAAGGGCAGAAGGGAAGGGAGGAGGGTGTTGGTCTTCCCTGTTGATGGGCATGGGGGTGGGGAATTCCTGCTTCTCCCTCAAGAACACAAGGAGCCACCTGTGCGGCCCTTCCTTCCTCTCCCCCTTTCTCCTGGCTCATTTCTGGCCCAGGTTCTTTCCAGGCCACCCTTGACCTGAGTATGGAGCTGCCACTGCCCCTTTCCCGCTGAAGCTATCATTACCCTAGGCCCGGCCCTGGAGGTCGTGGGAGCATCTTAAATGCACCAGCCCACAGGGCCAGCGAACACAGTCTTGGGCCCTTTGTTGAAGGCTGGAACTTCAGAAAAACAGAAACCACAGTCCACACCCTCAAGGAATTGACAGTGTCTTTGAGGAGAAAGACAGACAATGACAGGCAACCAGACGAGGCAGCAGGCAGTGGGCAGCGGGGGCCTTCAGACTAGAATCTGGGTGAAATCCGAGGCTTTTAAGAGGGAGAGGGGAAGGAGACTGTTATTCCCAAGGGGTCAGGAACAACTGGGGAAACGTTTGGGCAGAGAGGGAAGGTGTCTGCTGGAAAAGAGAGAGGGACACAGAGGCAGCCCTCATCCCACGTAAAAAGTTTGCACATTCGTCTGCAGGCGATGGGAAGATGCTGCAGGTTTTGTGAGCCAGGAAGACACAGATGGACAGTGGGTCAGGGGAGACTCTCTCGTCAGTAGCACCTGGAAAGGACTGGAAGGGTTGAGCCTGGAGCCCCCCCCACCCCCGCCCCCGCCACCCCGCAGGAGGCCAGGTGGGAACCAGTGAGGGCAGCGTCACCGGAAAGCGGGTGATGCCCAAGGAGGTGTGGGCATCGCTGTGGAAGGTCTGGGGAGCGGGCATCAACATCACCTGTGCTGTGTGTGGTCAAGGGTGACGTCCGTTTATTGGGAACTGGATCCCATCACACAACTTGGGGAGGAGAGGTCAGCCGTCACTAGCAAGCAAAGCCCCAAAGGTTTCCTGGCAGGAACGCTGGGCAGTGGGGTCAGAAAGAATGGCTACATCCTCGACGCAGTAACACAGAAATCCCACGACAGGGTGCGGGCAGGGGCCCTGCAAGGCAGACTACTGGAGCTCTTTCCTCCCTCCCAGCTCCCCGCCACCCCAATCTCATCTCTGCAGGCATTAAAGAATGCTCTCAGTGGACCTGGGTGTCCGAAGGAAGACTGGCCTTTCTCAGCTGCTAGGTTCGAATGCCCCACCTACCAGGCGGCCCAAGCACCGCCCCCACCCCCAGCATAGTGGGGCTGGCAGTTCACAGGGGGTCCCTGGAGCACCCCGGGGCCCCTCCACTGGCTTGTCCTTGAGGAACCACAGTGCCACTTGGATTTCTGTTGGTCCGTGCAGGGGGCAGAAGCCCTACACAGTCCTCATGACGGGGTTCAGGCCTCCCTTCTTGGGAGGTTGCTGGGAGGGACAGGGATCCCTGCAGAAAAGTGTTATACCCAGGAATAAGGCCCATCCTGTTTCCCCACAGGAAACATCAGTCTACTTTTATTCCTCAAGATGCCTTTGACCAGACCTCAAGGCCAGTGCTCTCAGAACCTGTATCTGGCTACTTCCCCCATTTCTATTCAGTGGACATGGGAGGTCCTGCCCGAGGACCCCAGGGCCCTTGGCCTCTGCCTCTGGAATAGCACCTGCAGATGGCAGTCAGGAAGCCTTGCCCAGCATTCTGGCCCTCCCTCAGTTCAGTTCAGTTCAGTCGCTCAGTCATGTCTAACTCTTTGCAACCCCAAGGGCAGTAGCCCGCCAGGCTTCCCTGCCCATCACTAACTCCCAGAGCTTGCTCAAACTCATGTCCATCCAGTTTGGTGATGCCATCCAACCATCTTATCCTCTGTCATCCCCTTCTCCTCCTGCCTTCAATCTTTCCCAGTACCAAGGTCTTTTTCAGTGAGTCAGCCCTTCACATCAGGTGGCCAAAGTATTGGAGTTTCAGCTTCAACATCAGTCCTTCCAATGAACACCCAGGACTGATCTCCTTTAGAATGGACTGGTTGGATCTCCTTGCAGTCTAAGGGACTCTCAAGAGTCTTCAACACCACAGTTCAAAAGCATTAATTCTTCTGTGCTCAGCTTTATGGTCCAACTCTCACATCCATATTCCTGGAAAAACCAGGAGTCTAGTCTAGCTTTGACTAGATGGACCTTTGTTGGTAAAGTAATGTCTCTGCTTTTTAATATGCTGTCTAGGTTGGTCATAACTTTTCTTCCAAGGAGCAGGCATCTTTTAATTTCATGGCTGCAGGCATCATCTGCAGTGATTTTGGAGCCCAAGAAAATAGTCTGTCAATGTTTCCATTTTTTCCCCATCTAGTTGCCATGAAATGATGGGACAAGATGCCATGATCTTTGCTTTTTGAATGTTGTTTTAAGCCAGCTTTTTCACTCTCCTCTTTCACCTTCAGCAAGAAGCTCTTTAGTTCCTCTTTACTTTCTGCCATAAGGGTGGTATCATCTGCATATCTGAGGTTATTGATATTCTCCTGGCAATCTTGATTCTAGCTTATGCTTCATTCAGCCCAGCGTTTCTCATGATGTACTCTGCATATAAGTTAAATAAGCAGGGTGACAATATACAGCCTTGACATACTCCTTGCCCGCTTTGGAACAAGTCGGTTGTTCCATGTCCGGTTCTAACTTTTGATTCTTGACCTGCATACAGGTTTCACATGAGGCAGGTCAGGTGGTCCCTGATACCACCTGGATGAGGGAACAGTCTCTGTCAGCAGGGCTGGGAGCGGGGAGCAGGTGCCTCAAATGATGATCAGACATCTGGGGCCTCTTCCCCAGTCCAGGGTTGTTTCTTGGGAGGGTTCGGAGTTGTGAAGTGAGCACTCCTACGTCCTCTCTCTCTGTTCACGCCACCAGAGACAGTTGTCCCTGCCAAGGCTGGGTCTCAAGTCCCTTATGCTTGGGGCCCTGCACTTCAAACCCTCTTTGGCCCCACTGCACACAAGCCATCAGAGGCTGTGACCAGTGACACCCCTCTGGGTGGCAGTGTGGTGGCACACTGGACACAGACTCAGAAAGGCTGCTGCTGCTGCTGCTAAGTCGCTTCAGTCGCGTCCGACTCTGTGCGACCCCATAGACGGCAGCCCACCAGGCTCCCCCATCCCTGGGATTCTCCAGGCAATAACACTGGAGTGGGTTGGTTGCCATTTCCTTCTCCAATGCATTAGAGTGAAAGTGAAGTCACTCAGTCGTGTCCGACTCTTTGCGACCCCCATGGACTGTAGCCTACCAGGCCCCTCCATCCATGGGATTTTCCAGGCAAGAGTACTGGAGTGGGGTGCCATTGCCTTCTCCATCAGAAAGGCTGGTGCCCAGCAAAGGACACATAGAGGGCCATCCAGGCCACAGAGGCCTCAGCCATAAAATGAGGTCTTTGGACTCAGGGAACTGGAAGTGCCCCCTCCCAATTTATGGTCACAAACTTCATCACTCATTATTCTCCAACCAAAAGGCTCAATTGCTTTTCCCCACCTCCTACATGTTGAGGACGCAAGTAGGGGTCAACACAGGGGCCCAGTGACTATATCGTGATCGTTTGTGCCGTATTTGCCTGGATAGAAGCCAGGTGACAGCACCGGAAGGACTCCCGTTTGGAAAGCACTCTCATTCCCCGAGCACCGATCTCACACTTCCCACAGGTGCAGGGTACCTGCCTGGCAGATGCAAAATTAACAGACGACAGACACTGCCCCCCCAACCCCCACCCACCCCCGCAGGCTCCAAGGCCTGGCAGGAGAAACAGACTCATGACAGTGTAAATGATGTGGTCCTCAGGCTGGGCCCGAGCCCTCCCGCCTCCTTGTGCAATATGGGACAAGGGACTCACCAGATCCAGCAGTGCAGAGAAGACAGTGGTATCCTCCCGCCCCCGATTCAACTCAGTGGCACCGAGACCCGTTTACTTTTCCTTTATGCTTTGGCGCCTTCTTTGTTTTCTTTTTTTGGCCTACCAGGTGTTTGGGATCTTTTGATATTAAGACACGTTTATAAATTTGGTTGATGCTGACACTGACTGATTCTTCCTTCCTGGAGCTGACTTCAGGGGGATTAGCAAACCAGGCTCCTTTCCTGATGGGCCAGGAGCAGCATCTGTTTTAATGGCTCTCCCCTGGGTGTATTAACAATGGGGCTGGTAGCACTGGGAAGACTGGGGGCAGGAGGGTAGGGGCGGCGGTTTCTGAGAACTAGTAGCAGAAACTGTCCACCTGTTGGAGCCAGCACTTCCGATCCAGCACCTCCCAAGGGACTGTCAGTTTCTCCAGTTTTTATTATTATTGTTATTTCTTTGCTCTTCTCCTCCTCAGCCTCCTCTCCTCCCAACCAGAGACCAAACCCAGCCACTCAGGTGACCTTGTTAAACCATGGCAAAGGTTCCCCCAACCTGTCCTAACCCTCCTGGGGCTGGGAGGTCCCACATTCCTTCCCCTCCATCCCTCTCCAGCCTGGGTCAATCTTGACAAGAGAAGCCACGAAATACTAGAGTCTAAAAATAGCAGAGACCTGCACCGGCCCATAGGCCAGGTGTGGGAACTTATCATTTCCAGAGATATGAAGCTGCCGTTGAGCACGTGGCCCACCCCTGACTGAGCAGCACCCCCACCCCGAGACACGTGGCTTCTGATACCCCCGAGATACCACCTCCCCTCACCACACCTGGAGACCGACCTCCTCCAAACTTCTGTGGCCCCTCCAGCCCTTCCGAGGATAGTGATGAGCAGACAGACTGGACCTCTGCCCTCAGGAGACCAGTCATCTAGAGGAACAGGACAGACTCTGATCAATCACTCCCACTCATATGAGCCTTTCTCGGTGCCCAGAGGGAAGCAAACACCCTGGTCATGTCTGAGAATCAGCATGCAGGTTAGTGGAGAAAAGGCACTGCAGGAAACCCAAGTTCCCTCTTCTCCCAGCTATATATTTAATGACTCTGTTGCTCAGCATCTAATGATGGTTCCAAAATGTGAGATAACAGGGCCTCCCTGCAGGTAACTCTAATGCCCACTGGACCAAGAAGCCACCTTTAGGGTTTCAGTGGTTCCTGGGGCTCCCAGGGGCCCCAGCAAGATCTCCTCACCCACCTATACCCCCGGGTTTCAGGCTAAACACACAGAAACGTGGCAGCCACTCAGCACAAAAACAGTCAACGGCCTTGTGCGTGCAGGAAGGCTGGGTCCCTAGACGGCTGTTTTTTATTTTTTTAACCCTCCTCTGTTCCACATTTCTGTCACTTATTTCCAAAAAGGCCCAAATGATTTTGAACCTGGCTCCAGAAAGGGAAACTCAAAAAGCACTTGGTGGCAGACCCTGGTGCCTTTCTGCCCTGGAGAGGCCGTGCTGGCGTGGGTCTGCTTCCCGTCCCTCCCGGCCATGAAACAGGTGCTCGGAAATCCCTCCAGAGAGTTCAATCCCATCACCACGGCCCAAAGAAGACCCACCTCTTTTGTGCATCATCATGTAGGTTAATTTCCAGCAGGCAGGCGACGCTCCCTGCTGCTGCTGCTGCTGCTAAGTCGCTTCAGCCATGTCCGACTCCTAGCAACCCCATGGACTGCAGCCTACCAGGCTCCTCCGTCCATGGGATTTTCCAGGCAAGAGGGCTGGAGTGGGTTGCCATTGCCTTCTCCAGACGCTGCCTGAGGCAGGTCTAAATGTGTGACTGTCTCCAGGTAACCCTTTAGTTGAATCTCTTGTACAGCCTGTCTGGACCCCCATCAGTTCACCTCTTGAGATGCACAAAGCTCACACAGGTCTGAAGGCTGTCCTCACTTCTCACTCAACACCCTTTCTCTGGGGAGATTCCTTGAGAAGCACCTAGGCTGACGCGACTAAGAGAAGGTGAGAAAGCTCGGCTTATAGGAATTGATTCACTCTGCTCTGCCCTTCTCTGGCTGAGTGGGCTTCTACAAGAGGACTGCGTTGGCTCTTGCAAAGGTTCCCAGGAAAGAGAGAATGTCTAGATCTCTCCGGCTGTTGGGTCTCATGGCCACAAGTTGTCACTGTTGAACATTGACCCTGTGCAGACCCTGGATGCCGACCTGGTTGGTTGGTCCCAGAGCAGGACGCAGGCTTCTTAAAGGGAAGATGGTCCCACTCCCTAGATGTTAAGTTCACTCTAGGATTCCCCACCTTTGAGCGCAACTGCACACACAGGCAACAAACACACACACAAACACAACACTCACTCTCGGTCACTATTTACCAAAGCCCATCCAGTGCACTGGGCTGATTGGGCCAAAGGGTTGCTTCCTTCCACCATCACCACTGTGCTAGAATCTCACCTTTTCCCCAGTTCATGCTCTTTGCACCTTGCTTATTGTTGAGCCTTCATTGGCGGTCTTCTCTCAAGGGAGCATCTTACTCCTGAGTTTTGGCACACCCTCACCTATCCCCAAAGGAGTGCAGGATTTTTGAATATCAGGAATTGGGGGCGGGAGTCTTCCTCAGAAGACCCTAGCTCCTATGCATATAATCCATCTCCTCATCTAATTGGTTTTGCATTCAGGAGATTCAAAGCAAGTCACAGAAGGATCTACAACAATGAAAATCCATTTTTAAAAAAATGACTACTTGCTCTTTCTGCATAACTAAGAAGGATGCTCGAGTGGGTTTTTTAAAAGAAAATATTATCTTCTTTAAATTTAAAAAAAAATTGAAGAGGGTTATATTAACATTCCTTCTGCATGTGTGGTCCATTCTGTCTGCTTGGGGAATATGGTCACCCTTCGGTGATCTCTTATGTATTCTATATGTTCCACTAAAGAGTTAACTATGAAAACCTAAATGCCAAGCTTCTTTTTTTTTTTTTGGCATAGGCAATAGGCCTTCCTTATTTAGAGCTGGAAAAGAGAGTATTTTCCCATGGGCTGTTCTTCTAGAAAAAGACTGTTAATCTAAACAGAAAATCCCTTGACCCACTTACCCGTAAATAGTACTGATAGTCTTCAACTTGGTACGTGGAATAAGTCTGAAGAAATATTAATAAATAAAACCTAACCTTCTACTCTAGGGCCACGTCATAAACTGCATCACGTTTGCATCTGTTTGTCGCTCTTCCTTGGGCTTTCCCTGGTGGCTCAAATGGTACAGAATCTGCCTGCAATGCAAGAGATGCGGGTTCGATCAATGGGTTGGGAAGACAGCCTGGAGGAGGGCACGGCCACCCACTCTAGTACGCTTGCCTGGAGAATCCCGTGGAGAGGAGCCTGGTGGGCTGGAGTCCACAGGGTCGCACAGAGTCGGACACGACTGAAGCAACTCAGCAGCAGCAGCACCACCCTTCTTTAACCTTCTGTGATATTTGCTTGGGATGATTAGAAACCTGAATAGGCCAAACTGTACTGGCCACCTATTCCTGTGGAGCAGACCCTCACCAGAGCTAATAAACATCCCAGGCAGGGATTTCTCACCTCACTGCCTATCAGCCCTCTCTGCTCCTTCTAATTAACTCCTTGTGGCAGGTTTTATAATAACTGTTGAAGACGTCTCCACCATGACCCATCCATCTTGGGTGGCCCTACACAGCATGGCTCATAGTTTCATTGAGTTAGACAAAGCTGTGATCATGTGACTAGCCCTCAGCCAAAATAAATCTTTCTGGTCAAAGACCACATCCAATCTTATCAAATTATTATTACAAATTTCTCTTTGTCATAAGAAATAAAAATCTCAGGTAAAATAAATGCTTGATGGAGAACCAGAATTTGCCCATCAGATCCAGGGAAGGGAGATGTATTGGGAAGAGGTAAGGGTGGGGTGCAGGTGAAGTTGAGCATTAACTTTTTAATTATGCATCATTTCAGATCATTTGACACTTCTACAGTAAGCAGTTATTTCCAAGCTTTACAACTGTTAATTTTTTTATGTTTCGGAAAATGCTGTTTCATTCTTAGTTAAATCCACGTACTGCTGTCTTCAGCTCATGTTGTATAAAAGAAAAAGAGTTTGAAGCAAAAATGGTCTAGAACCCAATTGGCTTATTTATCATCCTAAGGAAAAATCTTTTACAAATAACATAAGGCTTTAGCTTGTATTGACTCCAAGAAACACTTTGAAATGTGCTAACTGATGTATGTAGGAAGCCTGTACAAAGCAAGACATATAGAAACTGTCATCTATCAGATAAAAAACCCTAGTACAGGTACATAAGAATGTAGTCTTATAACCGTTCACATTTATTAGTAACTTAAGATCACTTCTAGATGAACCAGGTACGAGTCCTCCACTGTAGAGGGGTAGGAATAGTTGAACTCTCCTCCATGTACATGACGCGATTTCAGTAGACAACTGGCCCTATGACCCCCCCAGCAGCTGTTACAAATTCTGCTCCCGTGACTTGGCTATATTCCCACACTTTTATTTTACTGGGGTGACTTTTTGAAAACGTGCCTTTCTTGAAGGATACAGGAAACTTACCTTGCTCAGAGTTAATGGAGCATCTCACCTCAATTAAGTAATTTCAGGAATGTGTCTCTAGGCTAAGGCGGGGGCATCTGATTACACCTGTTCAGAACGATTCGAGGCAGATGAAAACGCACACAACAAATGTGAATAAACACGCATTGTGTTTGGTGTGGTGGAATCAAAAATTAAAAGCTAAGACTGAAATTTAACTACACACAGCTTCAAAACTAAACACAGGTTTGTTTGTTTTTTTTTTAATTGTGTGAATTTTCACACTAAAAATACTGGCAGAGTTTGCAGTTTCTAGGTTTTGTTTCTAAATGGTAAGAGTGATAATGCACATTCCACATAAAGCACGTCACAGCAGAAGAACACTTTTACTCTGGCCTCCTTGAAGTCTCTTGAAAAGGTTCATTGTCCGACGAGTTCATCGTCCTCTTGAAAATGTCCTGGTTTTTGAGGCGACTCTTGATGTGAGAACATTTCAGAATGTTCTTCAAACTAAGGATTTTGATGAGACGCAGGCAACCTAGAGATTCTGGCAAAGGTGATCCTGCAAAGCACCTGTAGAATTATCTTCACGCTCACACTCTGCGTTGACTTGTAATCCAACACCAGGTTTCCCTTTGCTTCCCAATTTTAACTAACAAGTCCATTATGGGTCTAAAGCCAACACCAGAGGACTAAGAGAAAGTGTTTAAAGCTCTTTGATGGTCAGAAAGCACATTGGCAGCTGGCAGTAATCAAGTGAGAGCTCAGCCCTTAATGACTAGGGTCCTAAAGGAGCTCAGAGCCTCTGTGAACCTCCTCCGTGTGCAAACAATACATGCACAGAGCATCCCCACTTTGCCTTAAAGGGGAACTGCTGAAATATAGCCACAGATTATTTTTTTTTAACTAGACATTTACCTCCTCTGGGCTTGCCAGGTGGCTCAGTGGGTAAAGAATACACCTGCAATGCAGGAGACAATCCCTGAACCAGAAAGATCCCCTGGAGGACGAAACGGCAACCCACTCCAGTATTCTTGCCTGGAAAATCCCACAGTGTCCATAGGGTCACAAGGAGTCAGACATGACTGAAGCGACTGAGCATGCCTGTTACTTCCTTTATTCCCCCAACCTGCCTCTCAGAGTTCATGAGCCAGCAGCTGGGAAATGTCTCCTAGGTCACCTGACGGGAAGGCACAATGACAAGGACTCTGAAACAGTTTCGAGTGTTTGTTTAGAGGTGCTTTTGCCTCTTGGCTTGTCTGAAGGATGACACTGTTCCTCCTGGCCTGTGCAAGCTTCCTCAACCTCACGCTCTTCCAACCTGTGGGCCTGTTACACTGTTCCTCCTGGCCTGTGCAAGCTTCCTCAACCTCATGCTCTTCCAACCTGTGGGCCTGTTAGGACTCTCAGAAGGTCTCAGGCCTGCTTCGATTAACCAGCGTCAAGAAATGCCCACATGCGTGGGATTCATCAGGGGTGACAGACGATTCAGTTGAGAAAAAGCCAGGGACCGCCCTGAAATATGGGCCAGTTGGTTTGGCATTCCAAAACTGCCTTGTTGAAACCCTGCCCTCATTTCAATAAACCCCCAAATCTCATGTATCTTGTAAAGTTATCTGACGTTTCAAAATAAATTCAAACCTATAACTTGAAAACTCCACCCTCAAGGCAACAAGACAACATGCCAGCTTGTCTTCAAACTCTGCCATAGACAAGAAGACACAAAATGTTTAATATCTGTAGACTACAGAACGATATGGACCAAGATAATAGAAAAGCATCAGCTGGAAAATTCTTAGTATTAATATGATATTAAGGAAGTGGTAAGGTATATGATAAATATGCCAAAATATCCCAAATCAATACTTCTCCTATATTCCAACAACTACCAGACTATATGGGGAGGAGTTGCTTGCATTCATAAGAATATTGAAAAATGTAAAATACTAATGAGAAATATCCAAAACATATTAAAAACACAAACTTCTTATAGAGATTAATAGGAAAAAATTAATTGGAAGATATAAACTTGGATTGAAACATTAGATATATTGATGCCATTAATCCTTGTTGAACTAGTTTTTAGGGTGAAATACAATCCTAATTAAATTCCAGTGGGATTTTTTTTTTAACTTGGTGAAAGATTCTAAAGCTCATCTGAAAGGAAAAACAAAGATGAAAATAGCTAAGAATTGCTTAAAGAGTATCAAGAGGTCAAGGAAATACTTCCCTAAGAGATTTAACTACATTATTATTGATAAAGTAAGTATTTTGATAAAGTAAGTAAAACAGTATGGTGCTGGTGTGAGACTATGAAGACCAATCAATGAAGTTCTGAAATCTATTATATATCTAAAAAAAATCTGAGACAGGAATCACCAAAAAGCAATAGTTGGGGGTGGGGGGGATAAATTAGGAGTTTGAGATTAACAGGGGACTTCCCGGGTGGTGCTAGTGGTAAAGAATCTGCCTGCCCATGCAGGAGATTTATAATAAGGGGCGCAGTTTCAATCACTGGGATGGGAAGATCCCCTAGAGTCGGAAATGGCAACCTGTGCCTGTGTTCTTGCCTGGAAAATTCCATGGACAGAGGAGAGGGACAGGCTACGGTCCATGGGGTCACAAAGAGTTGGACACAACTGAGCAGCAGAAGCAGCGACACTGTATAGCAAGGGAACTAACTATAGTCAATATATATATATATTCAATACCTATTATGGAAAATAATCTGAAAGGGAACATATATATATATGTACATATCTGAACTACCTTGTTGTAAACTAGAAACTTACACAACATTGTAAATCAACTTACTTCCATTTAAAAAAAAAAAAGCAATAGTTGGTTGAATTGGGAAAAAGCAGCTTTTTTGGGGGGAGAATCAAATTTTATCCCTTCCTCATACCATACCCCCAGATGAAATCCCAGTATATTAGTTGAAAAAAAAAAAATCCAAAAACCTCTAGCGTTTTTGTAAAAAAACACTAGTTTAAAAAACAGAAAATCCAAAACAAATTAGTAAAAAAAATCCAAAACAGTAGAAAGTGAGTGAACACTTTCCGGGCAGGAAGCGAATGAAAGTGGTGATTGTAACAGAAGAAGGAGTTATTTAAACACAATATCGAAAACACCTGACACAAAATGTAAACGACAGTGGTTGAAATTATTTGCGAGAAACGAACAGTAGGCTTAATATCCAGCAAATACTTCTCTGCACTGGTAAGGGCAAGAGTCATGGACAAACTGGGAAGCCAGCCGCAGGACGTGTTAGAAGAATGATAAGTGGCTGATTTCAAGGTTAATCAGAAAAAGGCACGTCAGCAAAACGGAACCATTTTTGCAGCTAATCACACTTTGATGGCATTCCACACTTTGATGGCATTCACAGAGGACTGGGTGAGATGGGGTGGCCACGGGTGGGACAGCCTGCTCCGGGGAAGCAGCGCTGATTGACAGCCCCAGCTGCCCGTGCCCTCATTGCCCTGAAGGGTCCCTAACCAAGGCTGGAGAGCCAGGAGGCTCCTGGAGCAGTTCACTCCTGCCTAAGTCTCGGAAACCTGCCTGCTAGAAACTTGGGCTGGGGATCCTCATCCCTGTCAGAAACGTTCTCAAAGTCGGAGGTCAGTCTAAGACGTCCTACCAAATCCTTTCCGCTCCTGCCTGCCCAGGTGTCAGACCCAAGGGCTCCCCCCGCTGCCTGCTCCCCCAACCGTTTCCCCTTCATGGGCACCCTCCTCCCCAAATCCACCTGGGCGTGTGCATGTTTCTCAGACACCACACTGGCAGGCGAAGTGGCACAAGCACTTTTGCACACTGCCGATGGGCGTGTAAATGAGCACTTCTTAGAAGCTTCTGAGCAATGGACTTGGGATACTCCTTCATTCAAGAGGCCACTGTGTGGTCAGGTTTGGGGAGAGCCCTGACTGGGAAAATATGATCTTAGCCACGCAGACTGAGAAGCTACGTTGACAGCACAATATCAGCTTGATAAATCATCACCTATAACGGAGACATACAGAAGAAAAAAGACAGCTAATCCACCCAGATGTACAGGGTGACTATGTTTGAGGACAGAATGATGATTTTTTTTTTCCCCGTTATACTCTTCTGCCTTTTTCATATTTTCTGCCAAAAGTATAAAATTTTTTGTAACCAGAAGATGTTGCTTTAAGAAAAAAAAAAATTCAAAGTTAAGCCAAAACAAGAGGGCTCAGTAGATCCGGAGCTTGGCGTTATATCTGGAAACCACCATGAAAGGCAAGAGGACCCCTGCCCAGGCCGGATGCAAAGGGTGATGATGCTGAGACGGGCCACAGGGAGGAAATGACATGTGCAGAGCAGGATCTGAACCCCCAGAAGGAATGAGGGCTTATGAAAATACTGTGGAATAGGGATAGAAAATAGTGAGGGAGAGGTCTAAGCCAGACCAGCAAAGAGTCTTCAAGGGCTACGCCAACGAGCCCATGGAAACGGCAGAAGGCTGTGGGCAGGGCCAGTGGACTAAGGCTCCTTTCTCTTTAAATTTCCTCGAAATCCCCCAGTTGAACTGTCCACCCGGAGAAAGTGATGATGGCCCTCAAGAGCCAGAAGGAGAGCGAGTTTCGATGGTCGCGTGTGCTCCTACCTGACTCAAGGGCGGCCACCGAGAGACTGCGCCCGCAGCCCCGGGAGCAGATGGAAACAGGGCGGAGCGGAGCCCCTTCCAATCCAGGGACTCTAGGCTTCCCTGGAAGAAGCTATTTCTTGGGATTGTTTTAGTTTTCTCTCGTTCATTCTGTCTTTCAGATTTGAAAGGGGATGTTTGGAAAAGACTTTGGGAGGGCAGAGTACATGGTGGTAACGCATTCTAAGTACACAACTCTGAACATCCTCAAGTTGAAGGATGCAGGCTTGTCGTTGCATTCTGGGGTGTAGAGAAACCCCAGCAACCACTGTGAAGGTGGGAGATCATGATAAACAGAGCCAGGAGAGGTGCTAATCTCTGGAAGGGCTCTTGCCGGAGCAAGCACGCTTCACATGGACAAGCCCTGCCCCAGTCGGGCTCCCTGAACCAAGCCCAAGGAGGACATCTGATCAGAAGGGGGCCACTCCCCGTCCCCCGCCTCCTTGTACACACTGGTTCTGCAGAGACCTCTTCCAGCTCAAAAACACGAGCAAACGAAAAAGAAGGGAAATGGGCAGAGAAAACAAATTCCCAGCCCCGACCTTGAAGACTTGGAGGAAGAACACAGTTGTGGGAATGACCTAAGCAGTATTTCTTAGCCCTGGTTTATAGCCTGTGGCTTGGGGAAAATTATGACCACGGCTCTTCTAAAGATGCTGCAGCTTGGAAGAATAACAGCAAAGCCCTGCTTCCCACAGGAATGCCTATGCTCAGGGACCCTCCCTCGCCACCGGTTAGCCCCTTCTCATTTTCTTTTTTGACTCTTAGGACCCTTGAGGACCACCTCTGTCCTCTCTCTCCCTTGCTTTTTCTTTTTCACTCCTGTATCCTGTAGCGAGCCACACAGGTCAACACTTGGACTTCAACCAAGAGCTCCCATTCTGGAAGACTCCCTCCGCCCCAGGATTGTTGCCGCCCCCAGCCCCTTCACTGGGTCTCCCTGGGCCACTGTGGGGCTGACCCACCAGGAAGAGAGCCCCAGTGGCCTCGAAGACTGTCTTTTCCAATCTCCTTCCACCTGGAGGAGTTGGGGGGCGGGGGGTGCTCAACAGGGAGGGAGGGGTGGAGGGCCACGCCCTGTGGGAAAGACCCTGGGAGAAGGGGCTTCTCTTCCAGTCTGCGCATGTCAGAAATTCAAAGGGATTCCCAGGATGAAGGAAAGTCCCAGGACATGTAATTTACACTGTCATAGCTAACTGCTGCAGAACGTCTTTTCATTAAATTCCCAAAGGGCAGCCCCTCCTCCTCAGGTAGTCTTGGCAAGGCCTGCCCCAAGAAGGGGTGGAGACGCAAGACTCATGGTGGTCCCCCAGACCCAGACAGGACCTTAGACACTCCAGGGACAGGGCAGGTATGTCACATGGAGGCCCAGAAGCCGATAAGAAAGTCCACCCCTTCTTTTGGAAGCTTTTCTTCTTCCCCTCTCTCACTCTGGGCTTCCCTCTCACTCTGCATAACTCTAGGAGTAAGCAGGATCAACTGAGATACTCTGGGAGAGTAGTTCTGATTTTTTTTTTTTTTAAACCAGGACTACTGCAAAAGCAATAACCTCTTACATGGGCTCCCGTAAGAAACACCCGTTGGTGCACCTAAAGATGAAACAGAAGTTTCACCGAACAGGACTTAGCCTACGTGCAGTTCACTCTGTTTTCTATGGTTATTTCACATTGTCCGGACCTACTGAATTATTTCACAGCACACTTCTCAGGTGGCAGTTGGCAGTTTAAGAAGTGCTGCCCTCGGAGATGGGTGTTATTTATCCCGTGCACCCCTGGCAGCCTCGGCATAGGTGTCAGAAAGGACCAGGGCTAAAAGGGATTGGTGCTGGGGCTGCCCTCCTTCCCTGGTCCCCAGGGTGTGCCACAGGGAACGCTTGGGGCCCTGGCAGAGCTGCCAGGCGAGGTGGGTGAGACGCTGGAAATTTTGCTCCTGGAATCTGGACCGTAGAAAAGGCACGGGATGAGCTGCCTCGGTAGACAGCGCGCTGTACAGATGTCGTTCCAGAATCTCGTGTTTCTCCAACACTCACCCCTGCATACTTCCTGTCACTTTTTATGTTGAGGAGGCAAAAATCTCAAGGCCCCCAGGTTGGGCAGTGGGTGGAGGGCCAGGCCCTGTGGGAAAGACCCCGGGAGAAGGGGAAATTTCCAAGGGACACCCCCTGCTCGGAGGCACAGCCCACATGCGCATCCCAGGCCAGTGTGCCCAGCAGAAGCACCCTTTCTGTTTCCTGCTGAAGAAATACTGTTCATCCCAGGAGAGAGTCACCCAGGGAATCCTGGGCTCCCGGACCCTGACTCTCAAATAAAACTGAGCTTGTCACCCACTTCCTAAGTGAATGGAATTTAGGGGTACCTGGATGCCTTTAAATTCCAGCTTGAGGAGAGTGAGACCCTGACACCCTTGCACTTTAGACACAGGAAACAAGTGGTGCCCCCTCCCTGTGGCACCCTCTCCTCTCTCGGGGCAAGGAACGTTGTCTGAGTGGTCCCTGTGGGGATTAAGCAGAAAGGGTGGGTGAAAGTCCTTCCCCAGCAAAGACCCTCTTCTGGCTACAGCCCTTTCTCATCACCCTGGCTTGGCCTCACCCCACTCCCCACCATCTCTAGGAATCTGTCGTCCTGCCCATTGAGCTGAGTGTTTCTGGTAACATCCCTCAGGTGGCCAGCACCCTGACATCACCCCAACAGCTCCAAGCCCCGGAGTGCTAGCTGCACGCCAGGGTCCAATCCCACCAGAGCTGAGTTCGCTGAGCGAAGTTGGGAGCCCATCCTTTTTGTCCTCCCCTCTTGCTGAGTCTCCTCTTTGGCTCCTGGACACCTGGGACCAGCCTAGTTAGAGGGATTTTTGTCAGACGCCTGCCATCCAAGAACTGAATTCATTTACGTCTCCAACTTAAGTCACTGTTAGACTCTCCCCCATTACGTCTCCAACTCAAGTCACTGTTAGACTCTCCCCCAAGTTCTTAACAACCACCATCGCTCCAAGCATCTACAGAATGCTCATCACACCACACTCAAGCCCCAGGAAACCTCCAAAGACGAGACAGATTTTCCCAGCACTCAAGGAGTTTACAATGTCATTTGGAAGACATGGTGAGCATTGAAACCATGGACATGACAGTCCAAGCAATACAAGAAGCTGCCCACAAGTGCCCAAGATGAGGACCGAGGCAGTGAGAGTTGAGCAGGATGCCTCTGCAACTCCGGGTTCGAAGGCAGTGGTAGAAATGTGCAAGTCCAAGAATAATCAGAGACCTCTTCCCGCCGAGGCCAGAGCTGGAGGATTTGCGTAAGAAAGTTAATGGGGGGCTGGGGTGTAGGCAGAAGGAACATGAAGACGTGGGGTCAGCCAAGCTAAAGGCCTCTTCATGAGGCAGGCAGTCAGGATGCACGTTGCCTTCCCCAACCCAGCCCCAGCATCACAAAAAATAGTAGCCATCCATACAGAAGCAGGAGTGACAGTTCAAGCCTCTGCCATTTCCAGGGGTCCTGTGACATCATCAGTGACCTAGCACATTTCTAGGGACCCGATGATAACCAAGGCATGGGGACTGCGCCATCCTAGTCTCCCAGGACCACAAAGAATGGGCTTCCCCGTGCAAGCAGCCTCTCTGGATTTATTTTCTCCCTCCTGTGTGTCACTATGTCAAGTGACAAAAAAAAAAAAAAATGCATGTGAAAGATGAGACCCCTCCTGATTTTCTTCCCAGAGTCTTGTGCTTACTGTGGCCCTTGGAGCCTTTGATGAGAAAGTCCACATAGGCATGAAACTGGGAGCACAGCGCACCTCCAGCAGCAAGATTAGTGCTCGCAGTGGGCTGGTCATTGGACAAGGAGACACAAGATCTCTTGTGAACCCCAAATCCGGCCCCTGCTTCCAGGGTTGCTATGTATATACGGCTCACCAGTCACTGCTGCTGCTGCTGCTGCTAAGTCGCTTCAGTCGTGTCCGACTCTGTGCGACCCCATAGACGGCAGCCCAGCAGGCTCCCCTGCCCACTACTACTCCGTTTCCCAGTCATGATGTTAGGTGGCACCGGGGGTTGGGGGAGGGTGGCCACATTCTCTGCAAAGTAGTCGGACGGGGGGTGTCCCTCCTCCAGGCAGCTATGACCCCTCCACATTTCCCTCCTCACGTGCCTGGAGGGGTGCTGACTGTGGTGCCAACCTGGGAAGCCACCTTTCAGATATGGCAGAGCCACCATCGGCCTGGGTGCCTCAGGGACTCTCTAGAGCACAGTGCTTGCTCCCCGCTCCCCCGGGTCAACCATGTGGAGCTCCTGCACTGGACTAGTATGCAAGAAAGAAAGAAACGTCTTTCGTGTTGGAGCCCTCATATTTTGGGTCTATTTGTTATAGCAGTTTGGCCTACCCTAACATAACCTCAAAGTTAACCTGAGGTTAACCTGAGGTTAACCTTAACCTGAGTCTTCCTTTACCAGTCTGCTAAGTGACTAGACACCTGATTCCTTACAAATAAGCAGGGGTGTTGGCAGCCTAGGGGCAGAGGCAACTGGGCGGTGATTGAAATGAAGGGTTACACATTCATACACTCTCTCCCGCACCTCTGGGAGGTGTCAGCCTCCGCTCCCTGCACCTCTGTTTAAAGGCAGGTCTGGAAGTCCGTTCTCAAAAGAGGCCTCTCATCAGGGGGTTGTTTTTCATTTCCGCAACCATCTCCCTGAGAGCTTCCCCAGCTCCCGGGAAGGGGCCTGAGTACAGAAGGGAGGAAGCCGCCGCCCTGGCCCCCAGCGCGGCTGCCATATCAGAGATAAGTATCAACAGTTTATTGGAGGACTCCGCCCTTTCCTTCTGCTTGACCCAGCTGCGTCCCAGCTCAGGGCACACACCTTGTTTGATTCTGACTGAAGCCGTTAACAGGAGTGTGCTGAGTTTTGGGGGGTGCAGGGGCTGCAGGGGCCAGAAGCAGGCATTCAGAATGCTCAGCCGGTCCTGACATTGTGGCCCACATGTGTGTTTCCAGGGGCCCTCGGAAACAACAGTCCCCTTTACTGGGCTCTAAAAAAGCAATCAAATGGCGAGACCCAGCCAATTCCCGCCAGGCCGCTTCTGTTGGCCCTGGAACACACTGACATGGCCTGACAGGACACATATAAAAGAGAGAAACCAAGAAATTCTACAAGGATGGGCTGGTGTGTTTGCTCTCCACGCTTAGAACGCTCCTTTGGAGGAGAATTGTGTCTTAGGAAGAAAATTGCTGTTCTCAGCCCAGCATCATCCTCAAGCAGTAGGGAAGCAAACAGTGGTCCCCCAGGCTGGGAGAGACGCTCACCCTGGGACAGCTGTTAAGACGCCCTCTAGGATGTTTCCAGAGTTCATACTTTTAAAGCAACACAGTTTGTAAAAGCATGTGTCGGCATGCCATGGAACCTGATAGGATAGCCCCTCCCCGGGCCCCGTTAAAATATCCCCCAAAATATGCCCACACCTGGGGCGACCGGGGGACCCCAGCGACCCTGCCTAACCACTTCATTTACTCACAGAGGCAGATGCAGAAGACACACCAACAGCCCTCTTATCAAGAGAAGGACTGCTTGCCTCGAGGAAGGCATGGAACCCCCCTGGCCTCACCCGTCCGCCCCCGACTCTGGGACTTGGCAGTTTCACGAGACCCGAGGGGGCTCCCCTGTCCTCCCAGGAAGCTGTCTCCTGACGGGGGTGGGAGATGGGGGTGCAGGGTGGGGGGTGGATGGAGCACCTGCCCTGCCCGCATCAGAGTCTCCCACGGCACTTCAGACAGAAGGGCCACCCGAGGGCCCACATCCAGATTTAGCAGGTGACAAGGCCCCTTACCTGCCCCTGGGGGGTGGGCTGCTCTGTGAGTGGACAGCATCTCGGTATCTCACGGCGTCGAGCGCCCCTAGGGGCCAGATTGTGCCAGCTTAGACTTATAGTGGAGGACTTCTCCTTCTCACAGGACAGGATTGGGGGAGGAGAAATGGTTATCAGGGGGCTGGGAGGGCCCTGGTGACGGTTTCTGAGAACTCTCTGTGGCTCAGCCTGCCACCCCCACCCCCACCCCCATGCCCCAGCCTTGCTGAAGTCTTGGCCAAGTCTACAGAAGAGACCAAGAAATGTCTGGTGGGACTGGTCTGACTGGGGACAATGGGGAAGGAGCTGTGTTTCACGTTTGCTTCCTCAAGCTGATGTCTAAGGCCAAGGGACCGTGAGAAGCCCCTTTGCGGGACGTGGCAGGATAGCACAGGTGTGTTTTGGCCCTCCGTTGACCCCTGGCCGGGAGCGCAGGAGGCCACGGGACCCCGAGGGTTGCGGATGACTTGGATGGGCCGGAGGGGCCCAGCCAGCAGGCCACGCCCCCACCCTGCCGGTGACAGGCGGCCCATCCCATTCCTCAATCCATGTGACGTGACACAAGAGAGAATGAAAATGAACGCATCCAGAAGATACTTAGGGCTGGATCAAGTCCTTTCTTCAACTGCTGCCTTCTGAAGAAATCTAAACCCCAGCAGTGCCAGGATCTCAGGTCACAACACGCAGCTGAATGAATCTGTACTGAGTCTGGGCCGCCCAGGGAATATGCCACAGGCTGCATCTGACCAGTGCCCAGGCCACCCCCAAGGCCCCGGAGCCCTGCATTTTCCCCCCCCACTCCACTGAAAGCCTGCTGGTGCCAATGCTAAGCTCTGGTTTCCCTGAAACTTGCCCCTACTACCCTCCAGTCTAAACTTGTCAAAGGGGTCCACTCAGTCCCCAAAGGCTGGGAATAGAAGCTATAGAAAATGCATACACACTAAGCTGTGACAAATACAAGCCCTGGGGGAGCCATCCTTGATCCAGGACCAAGTCAGCCTCGTGGGGAGGGGAGGGCCGTGAAGCACAGAGAGAGGGAAGTCCAACTCCGAGGGTGAAAGATTTCTAAGGTGATACTCGAGCAGAAAAACGTGTCTGAGAATATGAAGTCTAGACGGGCAGGGCTGTTTCCCTCCGTTTTGTTGGCTGGTGTGACCCACCCGCCCCACCTCATGCTCACATTAGGGCTTGACGCATAGTAAGTGCTCAGTAAATATTTGTGAAATGAATGAATCAAGACCTGTGCAACCATGAGACTGAGGGGGGTCCCTCCCTGCCAGCCGAGCTGCCTAAGGAGGTTACCGGAAGGGCTGGCTGGCTCACTACCTAGGAGCATCCTTGTCCCTAGAGGCCACGGGAGGCCCAGAGGAGGCAGAAGGACCTCTGACCTGGCTTCACAAGCTCAGAAGCCTGGTTTTCTTTGGTATCCAAAACTGATCAACTCCAAGGCCAAACTAATCATTTAAAAAAAAAAAAAAAATCCTCCCAGGGGCCATTAGCATGGGCTGTAAGCACACCTCCCTAGTACCCGCACCCTCCTCTCCGAGGAGAGGTCTGTAAGCCCTTCCGACAACCCTGACTCCTCCCTCCTCCCGGGCTGTTTCCAGGACACACGTGGAATTGACAGAAGGGTGAGGAATCACGGAGTCAGGACAAGGTACGTTCACAGGAGTGTCCAATGAGGCTCAGGTGACCATCGGCAGCTTCTTGGCGTGCAAGCTGGTATAAACGCTGCAGGAAAAACAAAAGCAATGGTATAAAATGCACCAAAAGCTTTTGCCCTGAGGTCCCCCTTTTCAGGAATCTATCCTTTGAAATGATCAGAGAAGGCAATCGTCAGAGGCTCGTGCAAGGAGGTTTTTTGGAAGAAACCATGTAAAGGTCCTGGAATAGGAGAGTATTCAGATAAAAGACAGTGTGTTCCTCAGGAGACCCCATCCATGTCCTTGGAAACATTGTTGAACTAAGGGGTGGCAGGAACCCCAAATGCAACCAACCCAAGCCTGTAGGGGATTTTGCAAATTGGCAGGAAGGGTGGGTTTTTGTGGAGAAGACTTACATTGCAGAGAGCGTGCAGCGTTTGACACAAAAGAGAAAATATTGCTGTCTTTAGCTTTTGTCCCCGTGTCTCCTCGGGCTCATCCCCAGCCTCCCGAGCACCTGGAGGTCATCTAGACCTTCTGGACTCAGTCTCCTCACTGCCTCTCTCTTCCTCCTTATTTGATATTAGTAATAAGAGAGGCGTAAATACAACATGTCCTCTGCCAAATAAGCGACCGTTGGCACAGAAGTGCATGAGACAAGGCAGAGGCACACCCTGGGTCAGAGACACACGCTGAGCATCGTAACGTAAATAGATAAATGGATGGGTAGAATACATATATGTGGGGAAATAATTGGAGTGAATTTGAACAAATGTAAATGTAATTTGATTTCCACTTGGGTCTCTCATAATATTGCCTAAGTTCAGGGCAAAAAAAAAAAAACAGAATACCCTACCTAAAGGCTTAGGTGGGAGTCCCCTAAAAATCTGGGGGTGCCTTATATCTGCAGGCAATTTGATCCCTCCTCTCTGGCCCTCTGAGCCTGCAGGCCCACCCCGCATGCCTGACTCTTCTTCTTTCCTTCTGGTTGTTCCTATCCTGAAGTCCCTGAGAAAAATAAGGACTCAATAGCCAATGAATGAAGAGGCCAGTGTGAGAGGCTTCCCTGGGTGGCCCAGCGGCGGGACCCTGCATACCCTCCTGGGAAGGTGGGCAGGCCTCTGACCCTGACCTGAGGCTGTCCCTCTGAGTTCTTTCTGCCTCAAAGACCCAGGGCCCAACCATCTCCCTCTGCCCGTCCCCCACCACGGCTCTGCAGGACACTCTCCTCCCAGGGTGGGCACCTCTGAAGCTGGCCAGGAGCCCCATGGCAGGGTGGCACTGAGAAAAGTAACTGAGGACTTCCGTTGGTGGAAATGGCCCATTAGGCCTTTGAAACTATCCCCTGGAGACACTTAAAAAAAAAAAAAAGCAAAAGCTAGAATATTATAAAATGGACAATCTTCTTAAAGGCATCAAAGAGATATCAAGATAGCTGGGAATTACTGGGCAGAGTCATAGAGAAGAGAACCCAGAACAGTAAACCCAGCTCTCGAAGCTGCTTTTGCCTTGAGGGCACTGGTGGATCCAGACAAATCTGCTCAGAAACCGAGCTGTGCGGCCAGTGGGTTTGTAGACAAAAGGGAGCCCAGCGAGCCCTCCCTCACCTCCTTTAACCCTGACCCCAAGGAAGGGCTACCCTCTGAGTGCATGGGGAACCAGAATGAGCCAGCCCTCCACGCACTTGCAGCTCAGCTTCCTGTCATCGAGTTGGTTCGGGCACCTCTGACTATGAACTTGGATTATGGTGGTCCCGTCTGTCACGGCCAGCAGGTACATGCCCGCAGCAGAGAAGAGTCTTCTCCAGAAGACAGCATCAACCTAAGCCTCCAACTTTTCCTACAAAGAGAGAGCCATCCTGGAACTCCTTCCCCACCAGGAAATCCTGGTGGGTCCCACTGCCTAGAGACTCGAGGGAGTCACCTGTCAGGGATGCTGAAAAGTCTGAGCCTGGGGGCAGACCCAAACCTGACGCCCTCCACTCACCGTGCCCTTTTCTGGGATGAAACTGGATCTAGATGCCTTGCAGGTTCTCTAGGAAATCAGCTGGATAATTCCTGGAGGGCTCATCCTGCCCGAGTGACAGTTGAAAGAATCCAGATTGGAACCATCGGCACCCATCCCCTCTTCTCCCACATTTCTCTTTGCAAGGAGTCATGAGGCTCTCTCAGGAGCAGGGTAGCCCTGCTCTTGGAGAGAGGATGTCTGATGCTGGGAAATCAGGCTCTTTGGCAGCAAAGTAGTCCCCATGATGGTCTCTGGACACAGCCCACCTCGTAGCCATTCCTCCTGAGCCTCCCTCTGGATCATCCATCCTCCAACCAGAGTCCCCTTCTGTCCCTTCAAGTTCCATTCAGGGGCTGGCTGACCACCACCTGTGCACCATCACCCCTTAGCGCTTTCAGCAGGATGGCAGGATTTTTACCTGTCTTTTGCTTAGCATAAATTTGATGGCAGCGGAAGTTGAGTCTGTCTTGTCCTCCTGGGTGTTCCCAGTTCCTAGAACCTGGCAGAATAGGGCGAATGAATGAAATCACAGCATCTCCCATGAGGCCCACAGACTCAGGACGGCCAGTGATGTACCGACCGCAGTGACTACTGCAGTGATGTACTCCCCCCTTCATTTACAAATACTGGGGGCCCCTCCTCCTAGCTCTCCTGATGTACCTCTTCTTTCGTCTTCTCCTTTTGTATGAAACTTTACAGGTGACTGGATCGTGGCTGGGCTTGCAGAGTACTCTCAAAGTGAAATGCTGGTTGACACACCATCCTTCACTCTAAAGCTATTTCCAAGGTCACTGACCGCCAGATCCTCATACTACCGTCATTGTCACTATCAAAAGTGATCACTGCTCCCCCGACCAAGTGCCCAGACTTGGCACACACACACATACACACACAAAGCATTCCAGTCCACACCCACCCAGAAGCTAGAGCATCATAAGGGAGAGGCTGGCCAGTGAGCGCTGGCTGGCTTTGCGGTTATATCCACAAGTACGCAGGGGGCAACGTCAGAGTAACAGCCCCTTTTGAGACAAAGAGTGCTGTTTGCTTGGGGCAGAGGCAGCAAGGAAGGGTATGATCAAGACTCATGGAAGGAGGCGAGGTTCCCCAGAGCCTGAGGGAGACCATCCCAAGGCTCAGCGATGAGTGGGGACTAACTGCCCCCAACAAGTAGAGGGAGGGCTGATGCTTTTGATTGAGGGGGAAGGGATGGGAGGGGAGCATCCAGAGTCAAGAGAGGGTGGGAGAAGAGAGGGCTGTTGGCAAGACTCCATGCGAGGCTGGACGCTGATCGGGGGCCCAGGGGACACTCCAGTGGCAAGAGGAAAGAAGGTTTAAAAGCAGCAAACGTCTGAAGCCCCCTTGTAGAAGTGTGTGCATGAGTGCCTGTGACACACAGGGTCAGCCCTCCCCAGAACACCCGCCCCCGTTCCTCCAGAAAGTCAAAGCACTGCCCCTGAATATTTTATATGATGCAGTCTTAATGGCATCTCACACCCAGGGTGGCCTGGTAAATAAATACAGCTGCAAATGTGCAGAAGGCAGAAACCAGGAGGCCAAAATGACCCCATGGTCTCAAGCCCGCAGGCGACCGACGAGCGCACGCAAATGGTGCTGGCCTCTGAGATCCCGCTATCTTAGATGCCAACAGGGCCCGGCCACCTCGGAGAACAGACCCCTCTGCAGAGTGCCACCACAGCCATCACCCAGCACGGTGGGCGATATCACCACGGAGAAGCAGACCTTGAACTGGATCTGAACTGGAAAGGGACGGTGTGTGGCTCATCCAGGAACCACTGAGGAGGTTGGCTGGATGCAAACAAAAGGGCTGGGCAGGTGACTGGCGGGGCGAAGGGAAACGGAGGGCCAGGAGGGGCTGGGAGAGGCTGTGAAGAGCCTCCAGGGCTGAGTTAAAGAGTTTGGACTTTTAATCTGTTGGCAACAGGGAGCCGCTGAAGGTTTATTGACCAAAGGAGCACTTGGGTGCACTGCCCTCTCTGCAAAGAAGGTGGGCAGAGCCCAGGGGAGCCCAGGGGCTGAGAGACCAGTTAGGAAACCAGCTAGGAGTTTAGGGTCTCTGGAGGAGGGGCCCTGACCAGAGCAGGGGCTGTGGGTGGGAAGCATGGTGGCAGGGGAAAACTTAGGATGCCTGGAGACGCGACAGGACTGGTGAGCCACCGGGTGGGGGCGGGGAGGGCGGAGGAGGAGAATAGACACTGAGTCAAAGATGACTCGGCTGACATCAGGGCCTGGGAAGGTAAGCGGGCGCGCCCAGGGGACCCCAGAGAGAGGCCAGTGGGGCTCTGGGGAGCCAGCTGAGAGATGCACCTGATGAGTTCACGGTCGGGGAGAGAGAGATTGGGGGGGGTGGGTGGTGCTTCGGGAGGCTCAGGCTTTCCTCAGGAGCAGACTTGCTGGCGGCCGACTCCTCTGCCTTCTCAAGGGCTTGGAGGTGGCGTGCCACCTTGCCCTTCTCTGAGAGCGACGTCTCGTTGGATGGAGACGTGTGCCACCCCAAACAGCCCCATTCACGTCCCCCTCCCCAGTTCGCAGCAGTTGCATGGAGCCCGAGCTACGCAGCCCCTCCCCTCTGCCACTGGGTCCTTCTGGGAGTCAGGCCCAGGGACCCCCGTCCTGCTGTCTTCCCCCACGCCCGCTCAGAATCGGCACAGCCACCCATCCACCTGCATGATTCTCTTACGCCTCTTCAGACCCATGCTGCAGCGGGTGCTGGCGTGGCACCTGTGGCTCAGTGCGCCTGAGACCTGGCCTGTCATCAGGGACTTAACAAGGCACTGGGCTCCAGGCAGGACCCAGGCCGCTGCCTCCAGATGACCTGGCCTGCAGGACCAGGTGAGCCCTGCAGTGGGCGGCTGGCTTTTCCTCATGGGCAAGACACCCTCTCTGAATTGGAGCTTTTCACCTGTAGGTTCTGAGAAGGAAACTCAGTAGTACTTTTTGAAGTTTTTTTGTTTTTTCCCCCTGCTCACCAGGAAGAGCCCGGACATACAGGAGCGTTGACAACCAACCCTCCACTCAGACTAGTTTTAACCCTTCCTTAGACATCAGGACCATCTTACCAGGTACCCAGGAACCTGGAAACGCTGATCCTCCAAGCAGGATGGTTCTCCTGCGCACGGGAAGGGACCTGCCGCCCCTCTAAGTCCCCGTTCTCCCTCCAAGGCACGTCGGGCAAGCCCCTGCTGGCTTTCTGACCTCCAGTATCTGGGACGAGGGACCATGGGTGACCCTCCAGCTGGGACATCGGGGGCCAGGTTGGGGGTGGGCATCGCGGTAACTAAGGGCTATGGCGGAAGACGGGCCAAGGCGTGGGGGGCCAGAACTCGGGAAGGCCCGGGGCCGTGGCCCCGGGCGGGGCACAGGGAGCCCGCCGCCTTCTAGCTCTCCGGGATGAGGCCTCGCCTGGGAGCTTGTTGGAAATGCAGAGTCCCAGGCCACAGGCCTGCTCTTTGAGAGCCCACATGATGAGCTCCGGCGAGTGCATCCTCGGGAGGCTCCTCAGTACCAGGAGACGTGCAGCCGATGTCGCCGCAGCGGAAGCTGAGGTCGGCCAGGGTGGGGCGGGGGCAAAGTGTCGGGTGTCGGGGTGCCCCCACCGGCCGCAGTGCTCTTTGGGCAGGCCAGGTGAGGTTCGGGGCTTTCAGACTCTTGAGTCTTGGCGCCTGACTGCCTTCGGGAACGCCCTGACGGCGGTCTCCCTAGGGGGGCACCGTGTTGTCAATCTGAGGTGTGTTTGTGTGTGTGTGTGTGTGTGTGTGTGTGTGTGTGTGTGTTTATAGGGGGGTCCGAATCCACCCCCGGCCCCGCAGGCTGTCGCCACAGCCTCTCCAGTCCCGGGGTGCGGAGACACAGCCCCCAGCACCCGCGCCGCGCCAGCCAGGGCGCGGAGAGCCGCGAGGCGAGGCGAAGGCGGCGGCCTCCGGCTGGGTCTTGCTTAGGGTTCTGGGTACAGACGCTTCGGGCTCAGCGGAAACTTACGCTCAGTGGGGGAGAGGGCCGAAGCTCCCGCCAACTCCGGAGCCCGAGTCTCCTCAAGTGTGGACCGACAGTGCTGGACTCTGCGACCCCAACCTGAACCCCCGCCCTACACTTTCCAGCGTCGTCTCGCTCCGCGGCGCTCCATCCCGGGGTGCAGACTTTGGGGTCGGCTCCGTCCAGGCCCTAGGATCTCGTTCCAAGGATGACTGTCAGCACCGCAGAGGTAAGCTGCAAAACTGAACACAAACCTCTGATGTTGAACGCAGTAGTGCGCAACAGAGGCGGCATCCCATGTCAGTGATGCCGAGACTTTCGGATAGACATCTGAAAAAAGACTGAATCCTGACCTCCTTCGACGGCCGCTTCCAGGACAGGGCAGGGGGCGCCAGTGCTCCGGAACCCCCCCCCCCCCTGCACCTCGGGATCACCGGGGACACGTGCTGATGCCACGCCCACGGCGGTTTTGGGAAGCCAGGTAGGGCTCTGATGAGTCTGCTGCGCTCAGGTCGGGAGCCAGGGCAGCAGCTGCCCTTTGTGAGCTCCACTCAGTGACACATGGACGGTCCCTGAGCTGCTCGACCAGGGTGCAGACAGCCAAGGGTCAGAACCACACACAGCCGGGCTTGGGCGCCAGCAGAGATGATGCTAGACCGGGATGAGCCAAGCTCTGCACTCAGGTCGACCTCATCCTTCCCCAGGAAGGGGCCTAAAAGGGAGGAAAGAGGAGGAGGAGAAAAAGAAACTAGCCATAGTCTGAGCTCTCCTTTGGGTGCAGTTCAGACCCCAGGGGCCTCACTCCTTGTGCTTGGCCAAGGGGCTCTTCCTGTCCCTCTGCTTTTGCGGGTATCAGTTAGAGATGGAGTCCCTCGGTGGTGCAGTTCTCCCAAATACAATGCCAAGTCTCTTTTAAAAAGTGTTAAATATTTGTGGACACAGGGAAATGCTCATAATGGTAAGTGAAAAAAATCAGGTCATATGACCCAAATGTGTAGAGAACAGTTGAAAAGGCACAGAAGTGTAAGCAGAGCTGGCTCCTTCGCTTGTCAAGGCTTCTGAGGCCCCCATCCACCCCCATCCCTGCCACACCCTTGTCACCCTGCCATCCCTCTAGGCCACCGTGTCTGGTCTTCCCTTCAGACTCAGCTTCCTGAGCTTTCCAGTTAACACAGAGCCCTGCATAAGTGGGTCCTCAATAAATGTTTGCAAATGATAAATGCAGATAAATGACCAAAGGAAGGGAGGGAGGGAGAGACACTGAAATGCCATTCCGAGTTATCTGATAACTTATTTTATCTTCTTTATAATTAACTATCTTCCAAAATGTCCCCCATAAAAACATTGCTTTTATAATAAATTCACTTTTAATCAAAATTTGCTTTTTAAATCAGTCTGAAATGTTTTTCTCATAACTTCCAGTCCTATTTTTTAAGTGAATCCAGAAGACACCAGACTAGATTGCGTCTCCACAGCATTCACACCTTTCAGATCTGATGCTGGACATGTGATGGGGCTTCCCTGGTGGCTCAGATAAAGCCTGGTAAAGAATCTGCCTGCAATGCAGGAAACCCCAGGTTCAATCCCTTGGGTCAGGCAGATCCCCTGGAGAAGGGAATGGCAACCCACTCCAGTATTCATGCCTGGAGAATACAGACAGAGGATCTTAGCGGGCTATAGTCCATAGGGTCACAAAGAGTTGAGCTGATGGACTAACACTTTGAATTTCATGCGCTTGTAAAAGAATGGGAACCGGGTCTTCGGGATCGGGGTACCCCCATTTAAGGACACCTAAACTTCCCCAAGGGAGGAAAGCAGAGATGCTGGGGGTGTGGGATCCTTTTGGACCATGGGCCCCTTTCACCATGAAGTCGGCCCCTCTGAAGGGCCCAGGAAAAGAACAAAAAGAGGGAAGAAGACCACCTACCAGCTCTGACATTCCCTCCAGCCCAACTTTGCTTTTCCAAGGCCCAACTCACTCTGCTTTTAAGAAACAGAACTTATCTTCATAGAGGAGGGGCTGGATAATGCAGGTAATGGAAGGGTCCCCCCGTTGCCTCCTCTCCCACCCCACCCTCCCTTCTTCCCACTGCCCGGGAACCCACTCCCCCCAGTTCCAGTCGACACAAAGGCCAGCCTGCCTACTTCACCTTGCCGCCTCTCCACCAGCGAGGGGTGCGCAGTGGACAAAGCAGGGCAGTGTGCCACGCCCCTGGGATATTTTTCTAAACTCCCAGGACCAGGGACCTGCCCATGGTCCCCCATCTCTGCCCCTCCCAGCCTCAGGCCCGCCTTTCTGATCACAGGAAGGCACCCTACTGGACTCCCAGCTCAGAAAACATTCAAGGCAATGCACACAGTTTGCGCCAGAAGGGTTTTTATTTAAGAGCCTGTGGTGCCAGAGCCCTGGCATCTGGAAGGTCATCCTTGGGGGCTGCCTCTGCCAGGCCCAGTGGCAAGCACCTGGTATTTACCCGTCAGGCAGAAGAACCATCTTCTCCGAGGATGGAAAGGCAAGTGGGAGCCGTGGCTCCAGTTCGAAGGTTATGAGGGCACACAGCTCCCAGGTGCCCCGGCCCACTGAGTCACCCCCCGCGAGGACACAGTAGATGGCAGAGACAAAGCTGTCCCAGCCCTCCGGCAAACAGGGCAGAGAAAGGGAGAAGGGAGGCCAGCGAAAGCAGTGTGGTCACGGGAGGCGCCAAGGGGCAGCGGGCACCCACCTTCAGGCTGGCCATCCCCAAGCATCGTCCTCCGTCCCCCACAGGCCAGCGAGTCAGCCTGGCAGGCCCAGCTGGGCTTGGGAGCCAGGGGACCCCAAAGCAGGGCAGCCCCCTTCTCAGGAAACTGAAGAATTTGAATAGAGGAGGCAAGTGGGAAAAGGCTGGAGTTTTTCATCCCAAGCGGTGGAGGAGCCAATACACAGGCAAATATGGGAACCCTGCAGAACGCCAGGAAAGAGATAGAAAAATTTTAAAAACATCCTTCCAGAAAGAACAGAGTCCCCCGCACCCCAAGGCACTGCCCGGAGACTTTAGCCAGAAGGACACTGGGAGACCGGAGGCCTCTAGCGTCCCGAGAATTCAGCCCGAGGCCCCGCTTCCAGAAGCCAGCAAGTGTTGGGCGCTCGAGCTGTGGGACAGCCCGCCGCCCGGACCCCCGGCCCCACCTGCGGGAGGGGCCCGCCTGCTCTCAGCACCTGTACCTGGGTGGGCTCCTGGACCAGCCTGGCCTGGACCAACAGTCCCTGGCAGGGGTTTTTTATCAGCCAACCAGATCACCATTCAAATGATCACAGTGATTTTTTTTTTGTTTTAATTCCATTTCTAAGACCAACAACGTAGAACGCTGACAGGGCAGAGAAACAACGGATGTTACTAACTGAAGACGGGTGAGCACTTTCTCTTTGGAGATGGAGAAATTATCTCACGTATACACCCACACACACACACACACTCACACACTCACTCACAGTAAACACAGGTAGAGGTCTCTCCCTGATACTCAGAATTCTTTGTGAGCTAGCCATGGCCAGTTCTGCTGAACCCTTTGGGAAAAGGAAAGAAAAGGAACCACAAGGACTGGTTTACACCTTGTACGAGCTGAGCAGCTCTACGCCCCGTGCTCTAAAACTTGGACACAGCCACCACCAACGAAAGGCCAGCGCTCCAGCAAGCCCAGAAAAACCACGTCCAAAACATCGCTGATCCAGGAGAGCGGACTGTCGGAAACCCTTGGGTCCTTGGTCACTTCTGATGTCTCTCACTTTCGTCGACAGAGTTGCTTTAAAATTATTTTTAAAATCAGCCTGTTTCCACCCCTTAGCAAGGCAAAAGCCCTCTCGGGGAAGAAAGGAAGGGGTGACATTTTAAAGGGGCGTCTGGAGGGTGGTGTCTCCTGCAGTGACACACAGAGCCGACGTTGCACACACACACACACACAGGAGTGTGCCAGAGTTGCACAAATAATGTTTGTTTTGGTTTCAACACCTCGGATGGGACAGCTTCCAGATCTTTCACACCCCGAGCCTCAGCTGACCAGCTTGCCACAGGATGCCGACACGCTGGTGAACAAGTTTTACCTAAAAGAAGAGGAAGAACAAGTCAGTGGCCTCTGGCAGAGCCGCACACCCACTGCCACCCCTCCCTAACCACGGCCATCCCCCAGGCCACATAATCACTGTCACCATGGCAGGGCAGATGGCACCCTTCTCCATGCCCCTCCAGCAGCACTTCCTGAGCTGCCACCCCACCTCTATTCCCATCACACTGAAAAGCCGTCTTTTCAGTTTTTGAAAACTCCACCCTCCTCAACTCCAGGACCTTTGAACGTGCTGCCTGCAATGCACAACCACTCCTCCAGGTAACGCCTTCCCTTCGCTCGGCTCCCAGCTCAGCAGCCTTTCCTAGGTCCCCACACAGACCTCTGTACACAACCTCTCTTCTTGTAACCCTCCTTCTTAGCACTCCTGTGGGTATTTACACCAGGGCTTGGAGAAGGAATTGGCAACCCACTCCAGTATTCTTGCCTGGAAAACCCCACGGACGGAGGAGCCTGGTAGGCTACAGTCCATGGGGTCGCAAAAGCTGGACACGACTGAGCGACTTCACTCACTCACTCAGCAAGCTCTCCCTGTTTAGAAGTCCGGAGAGTACTAAATATTTTTGACTTTTCAGGTCCTTTAGTTTTTGTGGCAGCTGCTCGACCTAACTGTTAGAAATGCTTGGCATGGCTGAGTTTCAATAAAACCTTATTTGTGGATGCCGAGGTTTGAACTGCATTTAAGTTTTACATGTCATGAAACGTTATTCTTCTTTTGATTCTCTTTCAACCATCAAAACTGTAAAAATCATTCTTGGCTCGGGAGTCGTAAAAAAAACAGGCAGTAGGCCAGGTTTGGTCTGGGGGCCGTAAGCTGCCGGCCCCTGGTTTGTGGATTATGACCTGTGGTTTATGTAATAATCTGATTGATGTCTGTCTCTTGCTTAAACTGGGAGCTCCCTGCAGATGAGATACTTGTCTGAACTTGTTCACCTTTAAACACCAGCACCAAGCACAGCATCGGACAATTGTAGGGGGTGCAAGAGATATTTGTGCAATGATCAAGGAAAGCTGAAAGACTAAATCTATTCAAGACATCATCCAAAGACTTACAAAAGGAGGGAAAATCTGAGACGTGTCCATCTATTAACGTTTAAATGTGGACATTATATAATCTGGGCTTCCCAGCAATAAAGAATCCACCTGCCAGTGCAGGAGACATGGGTTCAATTCCTGGGTCAGGAAGATATTCTGGAGAAGGAAATGGCAACCATTCCAGTATTCTTATC
This sequence comes from Bos indicus x Bos taurus, assembly GCF_003369695.1. Lineage (NCBI taxonomy): Eukaryota > Metazoa > Chordata > Mammalia > Artiodactyla > Bovidae > Bos > Bos indicus x Bos taurus. The sequence goes on along the minus strand of NC_040096.1, from coordinate 14,453,834 downwards.
TGGGAAATCCCATCAACAGAGGAGCTTAGTGGGCTACAGTCCATGGGGTCGCAAAAGAGTAGGACATGACTGAGCAGCTAAACAATGATAAAATCACATGAAAAAATAGTAGGGACTTATTAGAACTTACAAAATAACAAACTTCTCTGCATGATATTACTGTTGTTCAGTTGCTAGATTGTGTCTGACTCTTTTCAACCCCATGGACTGCAGCATGCCAGGCTTCCCTGTCCTTCACAGTCTCCCAGAGTTGGCTCAGACGCATGTCCATTGAGTCAGTGATGCCATCCAACCATCTCATCTTCTGTCACCCTCTTCTCCTCCTGCCTTCAATCTTTCTCAGCATCAAGGTCTTTTCCAGTGAGTTGGCTCTTCGAGTGAGGTGGCCAAAATTTTGGAGCTTCAGCTTCAGCATCAGTCCTTCCAATGAATATTCAGGCTTTATTTCCTTTAGGATTGACTGGTTTGATCTCCTTGTTGTCCAAGGGACTCTCAAGAGTCTTCTCCAGCAGCACAACTCGAAAGCATCAATTCTTCAGCACTCAGCCTTCATTATGATCCAACTCTCACATCTGTAGATGAGTTCTAGAAAAACCACAGCTTTGATGTTATCCCAAATATAAATATCAGGTAGCTAATTACTGAAAGATATGGACATCCTATTTTTAGGAAATGCACACTTTATTTTGGGGGGAAGGGACATGATACACGTAACTTATTTCAAATGGTTCAGAAAAAATAATCTGAACACACAGAGCCACCATAAGGCAAATGAGGCAAAATATTAAAATAGGAAAATCTAGGTAAAGTGTATCTGGGTGTTCCCTATACTCTATTTGTTTTGCAACATTTTTTAACTTTGAAATTATTTCCAATTAAAAAAAAAGGTGGGGGTATCCTCATACTGTCCACTAGGGTCCCCTACTCAACAGAGTAGAGAAGAGAAAGATAAATCCCCATGGCCACGTCCACACTGTGAAGGCTTAGATCACCCACATACCCCCTTCTCTGGGTTGGGGAGTGGGCGGCTCACTCCCACTGACTGACATCCACAATCTACAGAGCCAAGGCACTCACTCCCACTCTATAGATGCAGCCTGAGGAACTCCCAGCAGCCCTGACCCCACCATCAGGCTCTCCACTGCATCCGGCTGCAAGTTCAGTGTTGAGCGTGAAGGGCAGGGGCCAGGACACTGGAGACAGAGCAGCAAAGGTTTCCTAAAATGAGAATCGGACCAGAGTAAAGGGGCCCGATTCCCAAGAGCTATGCCCGAGCAGACATGCATGTGAACAGAAGCACAAGCCAGTGAGCCTGCTGAATCTGGAAAAAGCAGACCGTCAGCACTCGCAGAGATGTGAACTTTACATACCACCAACGTGCTGAAAATTCCCTTTCACTGGCATCCCCAAATTGCCATTTAGTTGAACTGCATCTTCCAGATGCCCTGAGGGCCCACCCCTGATTCTCTGATAGGTTCTCTGCCTCCACCCCATCCCCTGCCACATACACCATGTGCAGCTGTTGATAGTTGAACTGCATCTTCCAGATGCCCTGAGGGCCCACCCCTGATTCTCTGATAGGTTCTCTGCCTGCACCCCGTCCCCTGCCACATACACCATGTGCAGCTGTTGACACCCCTTGTGTTTATAGGAATAAACACCCCCGTGTGCACACACCACACACACACACACAGAGCCGGTGGAACTGGATCAAGAGGAGGGGAGCCCACGAGGAATCAAGCACATCGGATTCCTCAGGCTCCCTCTCCAGCGGAACTAAACCTCGGAGGCTGCTCCCGGACAAAGGAAACAGACCTGCTCATCCAGCCCACAGGGAGTTCTGGGGGCGTATACCAGCACCCCTGAGGTCACCGGCTCTGGATCTCAAGTCTGAGCGCTGTGCTCAGCTGTGCTTCAGACTCCACTGCTACCAGGACTTGGGAAGTCCTGGGGAAAACCAAGATGGGGATTGGGGTGAGGAGGCTGGCCGTAAAGTCCCCACTCTCTTCTTTTCACCCCGCTGTTTCCCTGAGGCCATGAACTTTGGGGTGCTCTCCTGGGGAGGGGCCTAGGTTCACAGCTCTAGACCACCTGGTTAGCTTAAGTCACTTCCATCGTGCCCGACTCTTTGTGACTTAAGCTCCTCTGTCCACGGGATTCTCCAGGCAAGAATACCAAAGTGGGTTGCCATGCCCTCTTCCAGGGAATCTTTCCAACCCAAGGATAGAACCTGCATCTCTCACGTCTCCTGCATGGGCAGGTGGGTTCCTTCTGGTTGGTGCCACCTGGTTAGTCCCACACCTGCTCAAAGCTGCACCTGTCGACATGCCATTATTTCTTCCTCCAATGCCCTCACACTGCCCCCTGCCCGTTAATCGGCTCCGGGCTCACTCCCTGGTCCTTCCTAACCCCCTGTAAAGCTTCATCTCCACTGGGAAGGGGTGCCAGCAAGACGAGACCCTCCTGGAGGCCCACAGAGCCCTGTGTGACCAGGTTCTCTTGTGAGAGTCTGTGTTTCTGCCGTCTCGCCATCTCAGCCCAGAACCTGCACTCACCGTGATCTGGGCACACACAGAAGATGATGGGCAGAGACTCCCAAGGGGGCTCTCTGGGTCCTTTCCCTCCTCCAGAGCAGCCAAACCACTGCTGACATCCTTGCTTTGTCATTAAGGCCAACCAGAAAGGGGGTCCGATCTGACCCTGTCCCCACCCTTCCTGGAGACTCCAGGTGAAGTGAAGGCATGTTTAGGCACCATGAGATATGTTTATTCCCTTCAGATTTGTAACTAACCTGCATGACGACGCTGGGTTATAGCCATCCCAGAAAAGGAGAGACACTCCCCAACCTGTCCCTGTCCCATGCTTCACAGGAAGCTTATCTGTGAGTACAAAGAGCCCTCCACAGGGGACCAGCTGTCTGGGAACCAGGATGCCTCAGAAGGACAGCACAGCAGGCATGGGAATAAACGATGGAGAAGCCAGGCGGGAGGCCGGGCTGCACATATGAGTGCTCTGGAGACCGGCAGACAGGAGGACCCCACCACCCTGTGCCAGGGGCCCCGGGCAGTCCCCCTGCTTTGATCCCACCACGCCGACCACAGAAAAGAACAACCCAACAGCGCGGCAAGTTTCTACCAAAGCTCTGCCGGCGAGGACTGTGTGTGTTCCTTCCCTTTCCCCCCTTTTCACGCCTGATTCTCACACAGCACTGCAAACCGTATATGTACATAAGCAGGCCACTCAATCAAATTCACTGAAACATGGACGGGCCTAGAGATTATCGTACGAGGTGAAGTAAGTCAGAAAGAGAAAGACAAATACCACAGGATGTCACTCAAAAGTAGAATCGAAGAAAATGACACAAATGAGTTTCTACACAAAGCAGAAACTGATCCACAGACACAGAAAACAAACTTATGGTTATCGAAAGGGAAAGGGAGGAGGGAAAACTTAGGAGTCTGGGATTAATACATGCACACTGCTATATATAAAACAGGGGTTCCCAGGTGGTGCTAGTGGTGAAGAATCCACCTGCCAGGGCAGCAGACGTAAGAGACGTGGGTTCGATCCCTGGGTCAACAGAAGATCCCCTGGAGAAGGAAACGGCAACCCACTTCAGTATTCTTGCCTGGACAATTCCATGGCCAAAGGAGCCTGGTGGGCTACTGTCCATGGGGTCGCAAAGAGTCAGACACAACTGGGCACGAACGTATATATATAATAGATAACCAACAAGGAGCTGCTGTACAGCACAGGGAACTATACTCAAGGTTTTGTAATAACCTATGAGGGGAAAGAATCTGAAATAGAACAGATATATGTATATGTATAACTGAATCACTTTGGCTGTACACCTGAAACTAACACATTGTAAATCAACTATACTTCAATAAAAAAAAGAGAGTCACTGAGCAGTAAATTTTCATCACCACACAAATTCCTGTTTCCATAGTCTCCCTCCTCATAGACATAAAACTCAACTAGTTTTAAGGGGCACAATACCTTAGCTGAGAACTGCCCCGAAAATGCCAGTATTGCGATTCAAAGAAACAAAAATGCCTCAGGAGACACTCATTTACATATAACACGTAAGCTCAGCATTCTGCAAGCAAGAGGGCTGGCAGAGAGTTAGTCAGACTGCTTTGGGGATGGCCTCTGAGGTTGCTTCAGGTCCAGGTAGGATGCCCTGGGGGAATCCACCTGCCAATACAGGAGACACATGTTTGATTCCTGATTCAGGAAGATCCTCTGGAGAAGGAAATGGAAACCCAGTCCAGTATGCTTGCCTGGAAAACCCCATGGGCAGAGGAGCCTGCTGGGCTACAGTCCACAGGGTTGCAAAAGAGTCGACATGACTGAGAGACTCAACAACAAGGATGCTCCAGCACCCTTGGGGAGCCGGCAGGTCCTCGGGTCCCCTCTGATTCCTCCCAGGCCCCAGCAGCTCAGGGTACCCACTGCCTCTGCAGCTGTCCCCACGCTGACACTCCAACAGCCTCACGAGCCAATGGGCTTTCCCAGCTCGAGGATTCAATAAGTCATTGCCCTGAGTGCGCGTAGCAGGGACTTAGCTTTGGCACAGCCCTAGGGTGGCCGTGGGGACCCAGGTCCTGGACCTCAGTCTAGGATAACCAAATCAAATCTGTTTTCTCCCTCTCCTACCACAGCCTCCAGGGGCCTCTGGCTGCAAACAGCCACTGAACGCATTTTGTTCCAAAGATAAGATGATGCTAGGCACAGCCCTCAGAGGTACAGGGGACATCTCACGTGTTTCTAATTATATTCCCTCCGGTAGCCCTATCCAGGAAGAGGTGGGTGGCAGGCATCTCTGGAATGCACATTGGCACTCCCACGGGTCACATCTTTTCCAGACTTAAGACGCAGAGGAACTGAACCCTCCCTCCTGGCCCCAGGGAACCAGTCTGGCGGGAGCCGTGTGTTCTCCAAGCAGAGCGCCTTTGAGCTGTGCTGGTCACAGCTGCTGATGCTGCCTACCAGATGGAGAAAGAGTAGCATCCGCCTCACCCCTGGGGTCGCCCAGAGGATGTCACAAAAGGCCTCAGTAATAAACCGGGAGGTACAGAGGCCCATAGCATCAGCTACCATATATGCGAGGCCAACCAAGCTTAAATGCATGCAACCAGGATACAAACGCCTTTTGAAATAAGGAACCATTTCAAAACCCCAGGGTTCTCTGCACTCCACTAAGCCATCATTTCTCTCTTCCAATTAGCCTTTTTAAGTACAGAGTTGGAAACTCATTTCCACAGACTCTCTTCCCTCCCCATACATGCATGTTTGTGTGCTTAGTCGCTCAGTCATGTCTGACTCTTTGCAGCCCCGTGGACTGTAGCCCCCCAAGCTCCTCTGTCTCTGGAATTCTCCAGGCAAGAATACTAGAGTGGGTAGCTATTTCCTTCTCCAGGGGATTTTCCTGACCCTGGGGTTGAACCTGTGTCTCTTAAGCCTCCCGCACTGGCAGGCGGATTCTCTACCACTGCATCACATGGGAAGCCCCTTTCCCTCCCCGCACCTGGCCCTAAACATCGGGATTCTAACCTCACATGTTGTAACATCTCGGTGCCATGGGAACCTGGGAGGAGGGCTGCCCACAGAAGCCTTGCCCTGCCTGCCTTCTCTCCACCCCACTTCCTGCCTGGCTGATGCTCATGGGCTCTAAGTGAGGAGATGTTATCCAAGCCACAAGCGTAATACAAGGCAGGGTACCACCTTACCACCCGGGCGCCAGAAACACGATTTTCCTCTTTGCACTCATTCATAAAACCAACTAAAGTCATGATTCAGGCACATCCAATTTAAATGTAGTCTGTTTCCCAGCAGGAACCAAAAACTTTAGCTGAGTTATGTCTAAACAGGAAAGATGAGGACCGGTGAGCAGACCATCATGTGTAGACAGAGAAGGTCTCAAAAGCACTAAAGCCGACATCAAACCAGCCTTAACATCCTTGTTCTTTCAAACGTATTGACCTAAAAAGTGGTTTGTGACATGCCATTCAGGTGGAAAACCGTTCCAAAGCTATGTGGGTAACACAGTCCTATTTCTGTCAAAAAAAAAAAAAGGATTCTACAGGTACGTACTCACACACACTCTAGTGGTTATCGTTAAGTAGTGAGAGTAAAGGTAATTTTATTTTTCCTTTTTTTAAATCTGTAATCTCCATAGCATACATTACATCTGTAATAAGAAAAGCTATGACCCAGTCTTTGTCTTTTTCAATGACCGAAGGTCTTCGAGCCCAAGGACTAGAAGGGTCTTTTGTCGGATGACTCGGCCCCAAGTTCACGCACATCCTCACAAACGGCACCAACTTCTCACAGGAACCACTTGAAGTCCATCGTCCTTCACAACAAACAGGGAGGCAGGGTAGTGCCTGGCACTGATAAGGAGAGCCTGAGGGAGGCAGCTGAAGTAGATAAGATTACAGAATAAATGCTAACGTCAAGGCAGCTGAAAATAGAGGAGCTGAATAGCCGATGGAAGAAGTTAGAAAAAAAAAGAACAGAATGCACTCAAGGAAAGCTTAAGGTAGAGAAGCAGAAATCAACTGAAATCGAAAATGATAATATAATAGAAAGGATCAAAGAAACCAAAAGTTGGTTCTTTGTACAGATAAAATTAAATGTACAGCAAGACTGATCTAGAAAAAGGAGAAAAGACAAACAAGCAATATTATTATCGGAGAAGGCAATGGCGTCCCACTCCAGTACTCTTGCCTGGAAAATCCCATGGACGGAGGAGCCTGGTGGGCTGCAGTCCATGGGGTCACGAAGAGTTGGACACGACTGAGCGACTTCACTTTCAAGCAATATTAAGAATGCAAAGGGGAGACTTCTCTGGTGGTGCAGTGGCTAAGACTCCATGCTCCCAAGGCAGAGGGCCCGGGTTCAATCCCTGGTCAGAGAACGAGATCCCACGTGCTGCAAATAAAGATTACACGTGCCACAGCTAAAACCTGACAGAGCCAAATAAACAAATACTTCAAAAACAACAATGAAAAAGAATGAAAATGGGACCATGACTACACACAGGACAAAGAATAAAAAGATGATAAAAAGAGAACATTGTGAATAACCTTAGACGATACATTTGAAAACGTGGATGACAAGGACAAAATCTCAGAAAAATAAAACCCATCAAAACTGCCCCAAGAACAGGACCTCCCGGTGGTCCAGTGGCTAAGACTCCGTACTCCCAATCCAGGGGGCCTGGGTTCCGTCCCTGGTCAGGGAACTAGCTCCTACATGCCCCAAGTAAAGATCCTGCATACCCCAACAAGACTGGGCACAGCCAAATAAATAAATAAGTATTTTTTAAAAGCCAAAAAATTGCACCGAGAAGAAACAAAGACTAAATGGTCCTGTAACTATTCAAAGAATTAGACATCAATAGTGTTTTCCAGTCTTCAAACAAAGAAAGCATCAGGGCCCAGACAGTTTTAGCAAATTCTACTAAACGTTTAGAAACAAATAATTCTAATCTGATATTATCTCAGAGAAAAGGAAAATAAGGAACTGCCTCAATTTGTTTTATGAAGCTAATAAAACTTCTACCAAAGCCTGACAGTTCAGTTCAGTCACTGAGTCGTGTCCACAGACTGCAGCAAGCCAGGTTTCCCTGTCCGTCACCAACTCCCAAAGCTTGCTCTAACTCATGTCCACTGAGTCGGTGATGCCATCCAACCATCTCATCCTCTGTTGTCCCCTTCTCCTCCCACCTTCAATCTTTCCCAGCATCAGGGTCTTTTCCAATGAATCAGTTCTTCGCATCAGGTGGCCAAAGTATTGGAGCTTCTGCATCCGTCCTTCCAATGAATATTCAGGACTGATTTCCTTTAGGATTGACTGATTTGATCTCCTTGTAGTCCAAGGGACTCTCAAGAGTCTTCTCCAACACCACAGTTCGCGTTCAGCTTTCTTTATAGTCCAGCTCTCACATCCATACATGACTACTGGAAAAACCATGTAATGCAGGCATAAGTGGTTTAACCACTAAGTCATGTCTGATGCTTGGGACCCCATGGACTGTAGCCAGCCAAGCTCCTCTGTCCATGGGATTCTCTAGGCAAGAATACTGGAGTGGGTTGCCATTTCCTTTTCCAGGATTCTTCCCGACCCAGGGATTGAACCTGGGTCTCCTGCATTGCAGGCAGATTCTTTACTGACTGAGCTACAAAGGAAGCACCATAGCTTTGACTAGATGGACCTTTGCCGACAAAGTAATGTCTTTGCTTTTTAATATGCTGGCTAGGTTGGTCATAGCTTTTCTTCCAAGGAGCAAGTGTCTTTAATTTCAGGGCTACAGTCACCATCTACAGTGATTTTGGAGCCCCACAAAATAAAGTCTCTCACTGTTTCCATTGTTTCCCCACCTATTTGCCATGAAGTGATGGGACCAGATGCCATGATCTCAGTTTTCTGAATGTTGAGTTTTAAGCCAACTTTTTCACTCTCCTCTTTCACTTTCATCAAGAAGCCCTTTAGTTCTTCTTCGCTTTCTGCCATAAAGGTGGTGTCATCTGCGTAACTGAGGTTATTGATATTTCTCCCAGCAACCTTGATTCCAGCTTGTGCTTCATCCAGCCCAGCATTTCACATGATGTACTCTGCATATATGTTAAATAAGCAGGGTGACAAAATACAGCCTTGACATACTTCTTTCCCAATTTGGAACCAGTCTGTTGTTCCATGTCCAGTTCTGCATACAGACCTGAATACAGATTTCTCAGGAGGCAGGTCAGGTGGTTTGGTATTCCCATCTCTTGAAGAATTTTCCATAGTTTGTTGTGATCCACACAGTCCAAGGCTTTGGTGTGGTCAATAAACCAGAAGTATATGTTTTTCTGTAACTCTCTTGCTTTTTCTATGATCCAACAGATGTTGGCAATTTGATCTCAGGTTCCTCTGCCTTTTCTAAAACCATCTTGAACATCTGGAAGTTCATGGTTCACATACTGTTGAAGCCTGGCTTGGAGAATTTTGAGCATTACTTTGCTAGCGTGTGAGATAAGTGCCATTGTGCGGTAGTTTGAACATCCTTTGGCACTGCCTTTCTTTGGGCAAAGCCTGACAAGGACATGACAAAATAGGAAATTTACAAACCAATCTCAGTCTCTAAGAGAAACAAGAAAGTCCTAAGCAAAATATCAGCAAACTGAAGGTAGCACTGTGAATAAAAACATGACCAGGACCAAACTCCTTTTATCTCAGGAATGCAAAATTGATTTAATATTAGGGGAAAAAATCAATAATTATAAGTTCACCACCTTAACAGATTAAAGGAAGAAGTATAATATTCTCAATAGAGCTAGGAAATACATTTAATAAAATCAACATTAGCAAACTGTGAATAGAGGGAAGCTTCTTGGGAAAAAATCTACAAACCCAATACGGTTTGTATAGTATTTGCTATAGCCAACAGTGCAGTTAGTGTCAATACTGAAAGCACAGCTGTTAAGATCAAGAATAAGACAGGATGCCTATTACCATCACTTGTATTTAACAAGGACTTAGAGACCAAGAATGAGTATAAAAAGGCTTTTAAAAATAGGGTAAAATGATGAAGGACTTGAGGGAAAGGGAGGCACTCCCATTAGTCTCACATGATATATCGACATAGAAAACTCAAAAGAATCCACAGTTACACTACTAGAATTCATAAGAGTTTAATGAGGCTGCTGGATATTTTTTAAATCACCATTTTTAAAAAATCAACTGCATTTCTAGACACCATGGAAAGTAAGAAGGCGACATGTTTTAAAAGGAGGCTCAGATTGAGGTCATGAATCGTGTGGCAGCGGCTTACAGAGGCACTTGTCTTTGAAGCTGTTCCCAAAGTGACAGCAGAGAGAAGCCTGCAGCCCCAGAAGCAGAAACGCAGGCGTGGAGACTGATCCGGTGGGACACGGGGGCCATTACGGTAGATGATCGGGGATGAAAGACTAATATGAAAGGACTTGCTGGGTCCCGACTTTCTGCCCAGAATCGGGGTGGAGGAGAGGCACAGAGGTGCCTGGGGGCCTTAAGTGATTCCTGTATTAAAAATCACCACGGGTGAAAGGCCCCATGCTGCTGCTGTGTGACTTAGAGAACGGAGCAGGGGGCATTACTACACTGACCAAAGAACACGCTCCAGAGCATGGCCACAGACCAGGGAGCAGACTCAGATTCTCAAACAGCAGAAGTATTATCTGCTACCTTAACACCTACCAGGTGGTTCCGTGTAATCATCTGCCAAAGTGTCCACTGACAGACGAATAAATAAAGTGTGGTATACATACACACACACAATGGAACACTCCTCAGCACCAAACAGAAAGGAATCACGCCACTTACAAGACCCCAGATGGACCCATGAGGGCATCACGTTAAGTGAAGTAAGTCAGACTGAGAAAGACAAATATTGTGTGATCTCACTTATATGTGGAATTTAGAAAAACCAAACTCATAGAAAAGGAGATGAGATTTGCAGTTATCAGAATCAGGGCCCTGGGGATGGGAGAATTGGGCGAAGGCGGTAAAAAAGGTTCAAGCTTCCAGGTGGGAGACGAATACCTCCTGGGAAAGTAATGCACAACGCAATGACCCCACGTAACACTGCTGCATGACGGACCTCAGGGCTGCCTGGAAAGTGGATCCCAGAAGTTCTCATCACAAGGGAAAAAACGGTTTTCTAACTATGTGACGGGCTAGATATCAACTAAACTTATTGTGGCAATCATTTCCCAATACATGTATGTCATATGTTTTCCTTCAACTTATACAGTGCTATGCAAGAAAACTGAAAAAAAAAGTTTTAATTTTGCCTTTGCAAAATTACCCATCATTTACCATCATTTGCCTTTGCTGGTGACTGTCCTAGCCAGGAGCAATGCCAATACAGCACTAATTGTTCCTAGGAAAGGAACTTGCTCCATTGTCTGAAGCACTGAGATTCACTGGGGAAGGTTCTTGGTCTGACAGTGGGTTCTGTATGTTCCTCCTCCTCATGCCATCAGACACGACTTCCACCCAGCCGTGTTCAGACGACAGTAATACTTATATCCAGACCCTCTTCCCACCTATACTCAGGAACAAGCCTACAGTTAAGACTGTCCAGACAGACCATTATAGTTCTTTGCTCAGGCTTTTCTTATGCAGTCAGACCTGGGGCTACCACAAAAATCGCTCCGTCCATCGCAGCCCCCAAGGAGTCAGCTCAGACACCAAATATAAGTGAGATCCCATTCCATGGCTCAGAATCAGAACAGTCCGTGATCCACTAAAGCCATCCAGGGCTCCCTCCTGTACAATAACCCCAGCAGGCCTGTAGGACGCAGCCAAGCCTTTCCATTGTGACTCAATGAAGACAGCATTGTCTTCACATTTCATTTTATTTCGGTGACTCGAATGTGAGATAGATAAAATGGCTTAGCAATAAAATCAGTATAACCACTTCTTATGTACATAGTATTCTGCAGTACAGATGCATATTAGTAATTGTTTTGATTCTTCTCAAAGGGGGCCGTTATTTACCTAAAATGCAAATCATAGTTAATGGTTTGTTCCTCTATATATAACAAACCCATGTCTTAATGTTGTGCATTTCCCATAAAATTTATGTGTGATTCATTAACAACTCTTTTTCCAATATCAGTATGTACGTGAATACAACAGTACATTTTTTTCAGACATGAGTATAAATAAAATAGCATTTGAAAGTAAAAAATATATATGTCAGATTGTAAAACACCTTGGAATATATCTAGCAAAAATTCATAATACATTAATGGAGAAATTTTTGAAAGACATTTCTTAAAATACCTAAATCAATGGGAAGTCATTCCACATTCATGGATGAGAAGAGAGAATATAAAGGGCCTGATTCTCTTTATTTTTTTTTTTATTGAGGTATAGTTGATATACAGCATTATGTAAGTTACAGGTATGCAATATAATGATTCAAAATTTTTAAAGGAAAAACTTTTAAAGGTTATACTCCATTTATGGTTATTATAAAGTACTGGCTATATTCCCCGTGTGGTGCAATGTATCTCTGTGGCTACTTTTATACCTAGTGGGTTGTACTTCTGAATCCCCGACCCCTATCTTGCCCCTCCCCGTTGCCCTCTCCTCACTGGTAACCACTAGTTTGTTCTCTGTATCTGTGAGTCTGCCTCTTTTTATTTTGTTATATTCACTACTTTGTTGTATTTGTTAATTCCACACATAAGCGATATCATATAATATGTCTTTCTCTGTCAGATGTAGTCCACTTAGTATAAAGGGCTGATTCTCTTTAAATCAATCTACAGAGTCAACACAGCTCTCATCAAAATCTCAAACACTGCTTTCTTGAATCTAACTCATTTATAGCCAAGTACACCCAAGGTCGTGCTAGAAAAGGACAATTCAGGAGAGATATGGATGACCTATATTCACTCCCTGGAGGAAAGACTATGACCAAGCTAGACAGCATATTAAAAAGCAGAGACATTACTTTACTGACAAGGTCCATCTAATCAAAGCTATGGTTTTTCCAGTAGTCACATATGGTTGTGAAAGTTGGACCATAAAAAAAGCTGAGCACCGAAAAACTGATGCTCTTGAACTGTGGTGTTGGAGAAGACTCTTGAGAGTCCCTTGGACTGCAAAGAGATCAAACCAGTCAATCCTAAAGGAAATCAGTCCTGAATATTCATTGGAAGGACTGATGCTAAAGCTGAAGCTCCAATACTTTGGCCATCTGATGTGAAGAGCTGAATCATTGGAAAAGACCCTGATGCTGGGAAAGATTGAAGGCAGGAGGAGAAGGGGACGACAGAGGATGAGATGGTTGGATGGCATCACTGACTCAATGGACATGAGTTTGAGCAAGCTCTGGGAGTTGGCGATGGACAGGGAAGCCTGGCGTGCTACTGTCCATGGGGTCACAAAGAGTCAGACAGGACTGAGGGACTGAACTGACTGACTTTCTCAGTCATGGGAAATCTGTGTGCGATGTGACTCTTATGGGTCAACCTGACTGGGTGACACGGTTCTCAGATATTTGGTCAAACAGTAGTCTGGGTATATCCAGGAGGGTGTTCTTGCTGAGATTAATGATTGTCTGGATCAACTCAGTAAAGTAGGTTGCCCTCCCCAGCGTGGGTAGGTCTCATCCAACCTGTTGAGGGCCTGAACAGCGCAAAAGTCAGGATAAGGGGAGATTTGCTCTGTGCCTGTGTTGAGCCAAGACACTGGTCTTCTCCTGTGCTCCCACTGCTCACACCACCGGCTCTCCTGGTTCCCAGGCCTTCAGACCTGGACCTTTGTAACAAACCTCTTCCTGTATGCACATATCCTGTTGATTCTGTTTCTCTACAGAACCCTGTGGGGGAGTGTGGAATCTCCAGATTGGGCCCAGCCTGCATTGGGGTCTCATCTTTGCCACTAAGACCTGAGACCTTGGCCAACCCAGGGCCCCTCTCTGGGTCTCCACGCCCTCATCTCTAAACTACATTCACCAGGACCACCCTGGCAGTCTAGTGGTGGGGAGTCCATTTTCCACTGCAGGGGATACAGGTCTGATCACTGGTTGGGGAGCTGGGATCCCACATGGCTCGGGGCAGTGAGGCCCACACATTCTAGACACTAAGCCTGGGTGCTTAGTGGCTCACCAGATTGAGCTCATGGCTCACCCATGAGCCATGGAGAGCCCGTGTGCCCCCACTATAGAGTCCACACCCACACTCTGGAGAGCCCATATGCCGCAGCGTAGGCCAAAGACAGCCATAAATAAACAAATAAACTCCAGTCACCCCAGCTTTCACACTGAGAATCCCACAGACCCAAATGCAGTACACCCCAAAGGAGCCAAAACCCAGAAGACAATCCTGAAGTCACACAGTCATTCTGACTTTCCACAGGCAACCTTAAAGAAAAACACCAGCCTTTGGAACTCAGCAGTCAGTTCCATCCAAGGAGTAGCCCCCACTCCACACGCTCCGTTACCAGCTAACCAAGCCCAAAAGAGCAGTTTCCATTCACGTGCACGGCGTGAGGCACAGGAGGCTGTGTGCACCAGACCCCCGCCAGCCTGTGCTCGGGAAGCTCATAGTCTGAAATCCAGCCCCTCTTCTGCTCCTGTAAAGCTGGTTCCTCCCAATGAGGGAGTCCCGGGTTCAACCCCTGGGTCAGGAAGGTCCCCCAGAGAAGGAAACGGCAACCCACTCCAGGATTCTTCCCTGGAGAATCCCATGGACAGAGGAGCCTGGTGGGCTACAGTCCATGGGGTTGCAAAGAGTTGGACACGACTGAGCGGATAACACTTTCACTTTCACTTTAAAGTGTCAGCATCTGGAAAGAGCTGAGAACACCCATTTCCCTGCTGGCTTCCTGGGTGCTGTGCATTCCCAGAAGGGATCAGAGCACTTCTCCCCACGTAAGCAGAACACCCAAGGTCAAAGACAGCCAAAAAACAAGATTATACTCCTGGCCACTCAGTGTCTTCCAAGGTGGACCACCCCACCTTCCTGAGTCTGTGAGCGCAGGAGGAAGCCGCTGTCCCCACCCAGCCTCTGTTGTTGTCGTTTAGTCACTCAGTCATGTCCACCTCTTTGCGACCCTGTGGACTGTAGCCCCCAAGGCTCCTCTGTCCATGGGATTTCCCAGGCAAGAATACTGGAGTGGGTTGCCATTTCCCTCTCCAGGGGATCTTCCCGACCCAGGGATCAAATTTGCATCTCTTGCTTGGCAGGTGGATTCTTTCACCACCAAGCCACCAGGGAAGCCCCCCAGTACCTGTATTTGATGTCAAATACTGTGGAGTCCTCGTCCTCATCATCCTCTTCGTTCAGCGGGGCCATTTCCACTCGCTCGGCGGGAGTGGTGATGATGTCATACTTGCGGGTCTTCTTCAGTCTCTTCCCAGACCTGGACGAGGGGAAGCACATGCCTGAGACTAGGGCGATGCCCACTGAAGTCAGCCACGCTGCCACCCCCAGCCCAGCTCCCAGGAGATCTGGCAAAACCCCATCCAGCTCCTTCACTTCTGGCCATGGGACCTCAGGCGGGATCCTGACCTCAGCATCCCTCGTTGGTCCTCACCCACAAAGCAAAGATGTGCCCTGAGGGCTATAAAGCCCAGGGATCAGGATCCATAACACCCAAACGCAAGATTTTCAAAAGGCAAAGTAAGGCAAAGAAAACCCACGACGAGCCAAAGATCAGAATGTTCACTGTGGATGGAGCTCAGCCACGCCCTGGGCCAGGCCTGAGGCACCTCGTCCCCTCAACCCCCAGCCCCTCACCCTCGCCCCAGCCCTGCTGTGTCGGCAGGTCACTGCTCCAAGCACAGGCGTCACAGCCTGGCACCACCGTGTGCACTGCCCCATGGGCCGCCCAGTGAATCAGAACCCAGGCTGGGCCACTTTCTACCTGCGTGATCACAGGCAAGTCGGTCAATCTCCTGAGGCCTCAGTGTACTCATAAAGAAAATGGGCTGAGAACAAGATCTGTGCCTCACAGGCCAGGGAGGATGAAGTGAGACGAGGCATTCAATCAGCCCAGGCAGCAGGCTCTCGGCAAAAAGGGCTGCTGGTGAAAAGAATCAACAGAGAGGGACTTCCCTCGTGGTCCAGTGGCCAAAACTCCATGCTCCCAGTGCAGGGGGACGGGGTCAATCCCTGGCAGGGAAACTAGAGCCCACATGCCCCAGCTAGAACATCCTGTGTGCCACAACTAAGACCCAGCACAGCCAAATAAATAAATTTTAAGAAAAAGAATCAACAAAAAGGAGTTAAATGGGCTATGCCTCTCTCACATGACAAGGACTTGGACAAATGAGTATTGTTTCCATCACAAGGATTTACGACCACAGGGAGCTGTAACCCTAGGCTTTTACCTCTGGGATGGTAGACGGTCACTGGGGGCCCCCAGGAAACTGCTGAGCAAGCCTTTCGGTCTCCAGTGTCAGACCTTCTCTATGAAGCATGCAGCACTGATCAGGCCACGCTGAGAGTTTATGATGCCACAAGGAACAATATTGTTTTACAACTACTGATGCTCTATGCATTTATTTCTCCACTATTTTGAACTTTTTCCCAAATGCCTTGTATCCTCTGATGTCCTTCTTTTGAAAATAAATATTTGAAACTGTCTGTGAGAAACCAGTCAAACCACCACCACCCCCAAATCATAAATACGGTGCTGAAGAATCATAGTCTCTAAACATGCTTCCCACAGGCCGTAAGCCGTACCTACATAGAGACCATGTCAAAGACACATGTGGGGTCTCTTTGCCCCCAGCACACAAAACGCCTCAAGAAGTTTGCAAAATAGTGAAAACAGAAGTTCACCTTCAAGTAAGAATTTCTTAGGAACAGCAACTTGCTCTTTTCTTGAAGAAAGAAAGCATTAGTCTCTCAATTGTGTCCAGCTCTTTGCGACCCCATGGACTGTAGCCCACCAGGCTCCTCTGTCCATGAAATTTTCCAGGCAAGAAGACTGGAGTGGGTTGCCATGCCCTCCTCCAGGGGATCTTCCCAACCCAGAGATCAAACCAAGGTCTCCAGCATTGCAGGCAGATTCTTCACTGTCTGAGCCACCAGGGAAGCCCAGGGAAGCTCTTTTCTTGCCTAGTATTCATCAAAAACATGATTTGTGAAAGGATTATTTACATAGAAAATATATATATTTATCTACACCTTTGACATAAAGCAACCTACATAGCCTATAGTATTTGCTGCCTGCAGTTCTCTGTGTAGAGACTTTGGGGCATCAGGTATACAGCCTGACAACCCCCTAGCCTCATTACAAAGCAATCTGCCATTGTGCTTCCATCACAAGCACTGTGTGTGTGTGTGTGTGTGTGTGTGTGTGTGTATGTGTGAGACACCACATGCATTTCAAGCACGATGCAGCAAGGTGCAAATGCTGAGCCAGGTGTTAAGAGGGGCACAGCCAGTGGCCTCCCCGGGGCCACAGGACAGCAGTATTTTGCAAGCAGGTTTGTGCGGGAGCTTAAATGCTAACGTGATAAACCCCGCCAGTCCAGATTCTCACCATCAAGATTCTTGTTTTCCCTCCACCTCCTGCCAATGGAATAAAATAGATCTTTTGTTCTGCCTCAGAGGACTTACAAACCCTGACCAACTTAATCTCCAACACTGGATGGAGATATTTAAGCCCAGAAATGGCTCCATGTGCCACAGGCAACCCACGACAAAGCCACAAGAAAACCATCCACCCCCGAGCCCTCTAGACTAGGGTCAAGCCCCAAAAGTATGCTGACCCACACACCACACCTTTCTCAGGAAGTCTCCTATCTCCGCCCTGATGGGTCACAGCTGTTCAGAGGAACACCTGACTTTGCAAAGGACTTGCCCTTCTGTTAGCTGTGCCCAGTGCCAGGGCTGCCCACTGGGCACACACACCTGCACGAGCATCTGGAACACTAGAACAGGAGATGGCCTGTGGACCTGAGGGCTCAAGAAGGCTCCTGTAGATGCCCAAAGAGACGAGCACCCAGATGACTTCTGGATGAAGTCACCACTGTTGGAGCCACGTTAGGCATTGCTGACAGAATGGAGGCATTGGAGCCACGTTAGGCATTACTGACAGAATGGAGGCACGGCCCCAACCCCCTCTCCTCATCCCGCAGGCACGGTCCCAGGATGAAGGAGTTAGGTCTTGTGATTCTGACTTGTTCTTTCCTTTCTTCAGTTGAGTTGGCTGGAAAGAATGTTAAGGTGCTTATTGTTCTTGAGAGAAGCATGAGAAAGCACAAAGCCTTCTGCAGTTGTGCCCAGAAAATAATCTATAAAATAACCATTGACATTTGTTCAAGGATCTTTACAAAGAATGTCCCAGGATGAGCACGTAGGCCGCAGCTTGAGGCCATGGGAAGGACTGTTATCTGAGACCTGTTTGTGAGGGAAATGTTTATGGCAAAAGAAGTTTGCTGAGTTTAGGGTTTAGGAATAATTAAGAATAGCTAGAAGCCTTTATAGGAGATAGTGATCTTAAGATGCTAGGGGCAAACAGGATTTAGAAAGATAAGAAATAAACTGAGGACCGTGGCATGAGTTACAATGTAATCACAAGTTAAGTATAGGATACATAAGAGAAAGTAGATAATAGTAAAGCTGAAGCAGGAACTCTGTTTGAAGGGCAACAGTGATTTCTGGAGACAATAAATCTGGGTGGGCGAAACTGAAAATGTCAAACCTCTGACCTAATGCTTTTGTCAAAGTATAGAAGAGAACCTGAAGCTTGAAATAAACATGCAGTTCCGTACTACGAGTCAGAGGCTACATCATCATCTGCCGACACCGCTCACCCCTTCAGGCTGATTCCCCAGCTCCTGGACCTGGACTCCGGCATGTTGGTAACCATTTTTCAAACATCATGAGGCTTACAGGATGCAAAATCTGGACTGTAAACCTCAGGCTGCACTTGGAACCTGAAACCTCACTTAGTCGCTGGTTCTGGAGCAGGACTGACCGCTGACCCTGGGAGAAGATTCTGGGGGCTCTGACTTCAGCCCTGCTTCACGGGAATGAATCCCCATCACCCACAGAATCACCTTCCTTCTTCCTGACTGCTTATACAGAGTCTTGTGATGAGAAAATTAACCTACTGAGCTTAAAATAAGACCCTTGAACCCCTACCCATGGGAGAAGCTGGAACACAACCCAGCCTCTAGAACACCATGGCCTACTTGCTTTAACACCAGGCATTCCAAACCAGGTCACCTGAGAAGATAATTTTAAACCTCAAGATTACACCAAAGGTGTGACAGTTAATTTTATGCATTGACCTGACTGGGCCACAGGGTACCCCAACATTTGTTTAAGCACTATTTCTGGATGTGTCCGTGAGAGCGATTCTGGTTGAGATTAACCCTGGAATCGGTAGACTGAGCAAAGCATATTGCCCTCCCCAGTGCCCTCACCCAACGAGTCAAAGGCCGGAATAGATAAGAAGGACTGACCTCACACAAGGAAGAGAGAATTCCTCTGCCTGGGGACTGAGACACCATTTTTTTTTTTTTTTTTTTTCTGCCTTCAGAATTGAAATCTTAGCTCGTCTTAGACTTCTGGCCTGTATGTGTACACACACACACACATACACAACACACACACACACTCTTGGTTCCGTTTCTCTGGAGAACCCCATCTAACAACCCTCTGCAGGAACCCTCATGCATACATCAAACACCAGTTCTGAAACAATGAAGACATTGCATTTCCAACAAATCTCTGAGACACAACACCCTTCACAAAAGAGGAGTAATTCCTGCTGTTTTGCTACTGGGTCTGTTACTAAGGGGAAACCACGATTTGGGAGAGGTTGAAAGAGGCTCAACTTCATCTGTGGCAGAAGCTGTGAAGCTGATAGGGCGGCACTGGAGGGAAACCATGGCATACAACTGGAGTGGGCCGGGATGGGGCAAGGGTGGGGTGGCTCGTGTGTCTCTCAGATTGAAAGGTGAGCTCTTTCTTTACCATGTGGAAGTCAGAAGCAGGGAAGTGCATGAACAGGGTCAGTCAGCATTTCCTGCAGAGGCTCTGACTCTTGAGCCTCGCTGGCCTGGAGTCAGAGAATGCAGTCATCCTGCCTCCGGGAGGGAGATGTGAGACAAGGGGAAAACAGACTCACTGAGAGCGCATACAACTGCGCCAAGGCCTCTGTCTCTTCAGAATGCTCTAACAAAGCCATCCCCAACCTTTCTGGCACCAGGGACCAGCTTCATGGAAGACAATTTTTCCATGGAAGTGGGGAGGGGCAAAGTAGTTTTGATTTCACCCACTGCTCACCTCTTGCTGTGCAACCAGGTTCCTAACAGGAACCCCAGTTAGGGTTGGGGACCTCTGGTCTAACTCATCTTTTCCAATAACTCATCTTTTCCAATCAATTCATCTTTTCCAACTGACACAAGCCAGTTAGGGTTGGGGACCTCTGGTCTAACTCATTTTTTTCCTAAGAGTTGAGCTCCTCCTGAGTGCCAGCTAACCAATTAACATTAAGATTACATGCAAGACATAAATGATCCTATAAGGCAATGGGCTTCCCATGTGATGCTAGTGGTAAAGAACCCATCTGCCAATGCAAGTTAGACACAAGAGACACAGGTTCAGTCCCTGGATTGGGAGGATCCTCTAGAGGAGGGCACAGCAACCCATCCCAGTATTCTTGCCTGGAGAATCCCATGGACAGAGGAGCCTGGTGGGCTACAGTCCATAGGGTCACACAGAGTTGGATACAACTGAAGGGACCTAGCACACACGTAAGGCAGCACTGTTATCTCTGTGTTACAGACGAGGAAATCAAGGCTCAGAGAGGTCGACGTCCCCACAGCCGAGGACCGAGGGCTGCCCCAGCACAAACCTCCCTGGAGGGTCACCTTGAACCACCTTGTGCCAGGCAAGAGGAAGGCTCCAGTTCTCCGCTCACTCTTTCTGCAAGCTCACGCCACACTCCACTAGAGTCCGCCTCCACTTAACTTTAACACCAGGGAACTCTCTGCCCTTGGTATACATTTTTCTGGAACTTGTTACTTAACACAGCTCACACATTCCTATTTCAAAGCGATCAGGGCAGACTGCTCGTAATAAACGCTTTCTAATAGTGACTCCCTCTGGATGCGAGTTGGTTTGAGACAGGCCAGCCTCCATCTCCTCCCTCCTTTGGGCATCTGTATCCTTTGTGAATCCCCCTGCCCCATGGTCCCTAGGGGAAGAGGAGGCCTGACCACTGGCTACACCCCCAGTTCCAGGAGTGGACCTGGGACTTAAGTCTGAGTCAAAATCAGTGTATTGCCACCCTGAAGCCATGACTGGGAGGTTGGGGGGAGTATGTGACTAATCGGAGCCAGTGACCTTTGCTGGTCAGGCAGCAAAGGAGGCAGGGAATCACCCAGGTGAGAGCCACCTCGCCACCTTCTAGAGACGGAAAATCCTTTTCCAGTAAGCAGTTTCTGAGGTGACCTCTAAAAATGGTTCGCCATTCAACTGACCCCAAAACCCCACAAAATCATACAAACCAAGAGGTTCAAATCTTCGTGTTCACTTTAAGAACACCCGTGAAACTGCCCAGGCCACGAAGGGTATGCATACCTGGAAAACCACCATGAATGTGATGGGCGTCACTTTAAAGCCGCAACGCATGTCATCCCGGTGTTACAATGCTAGACTTGGCAGGCGTGCACGGGCCAAACAGTGGGGCTGGACGAAGGGTCGCTGGTCCAGAAAGAGTGCTGAGTTTTGGCAGCACCAGAAATGCAGGGAGTGGTGCTGAATTTACAGGTTTACATGTAGATTCTCTGATCGTGGAGCAGGTCCAGGCGAACCAAGCCCCCAGGACGCAGAGCAGGACTTACAGAGCTCAGGGTCAGATCAACCCGAGCTCTCCCTGCCTCACGGAGAGGATCCGCACTCAAAAAAGAACAGACTGTCCCTAAACCAGAAGAGGAGGCCATACGGGAGAAAAAAGATACCCTGGAAGAAACTCAAGAAATAAAAACTTAACAGCCCAGGAATAAATGCCACCAAAAAAAAATGCAAACAAAAGTTTTTTATTTTAAAAAAAAGAAAGGAATGGAAAATAAACCAACACAGCAGAGGACAGACTGGAAGGAGAGATCCTGCTCCAAACCGCCTATGACGCCAGCCCTCCTTGACACCAAGAAACTACCCTCATTGTCACCGAAGCCCGTCCAGCCAGGGCTTCCGGTCACACACACACAAGGAGCTCTGACTGTCCCTGGGTCTCAGAGGAGCACAAGCACAGCTGTGAGGACAGGCACCATCTTCTGATTCTCCCACATTCTAACAAACCTTCCACGCGAGTAGAATTCTCCCATTTCGTCAAACCCTTTGAAACCGCAGGACCCTTGTTCTGGTCCTAGAGGCAAAGAGCCACACAGATGAAGGGTCTCGGTGACAATGTTGTCCAAGTTTCCTTCAGGGCCTACCAGTCAACTGGTTTTCCAAGACGACCAATGGCCCCTTCCCGCGGGGCTGCTCACCAGCATCCTGGTCTGAGGAAAGGGCGAAAGGGACGTGGCTACAGGGAATCTGAAGCTCCCCGGGGGTGCCTGGGCACAGTGGGTCAGCCTCTGGGACACAGCTTGAGAAGGAGCATCTGGTTCTAGACAGAGGCCCGGGTCAGAGCCAGACTTGGGTTCCTATCCTGGTGTCTCTAGTTACGGACCTGCTTCCTCTGGACCTGGGGGCAGCCGCGGGGATGGGGAAGACCAGCAGGAGGGCAGCTTGCCACAACTGCCACAGCACCCGCTGCCCAACAAGGGGGAGGTTCAGGGAACAAGGGAGGGAAATGAGAATGATGCGGCTGGCCCATGCTCAACAGCACGGCGCCCCGTGGCCGTCGTTTTGCTCTTCCGGTGCCAGGTCCGCTAAACCAGGAGGCCCCCACAGAGAGACAGCGAAGGGTGGTTTTAAACAAATGCCTGTGCTGGGCTTCAGCAAGACCAGAGAAGTTCTAGAAGAGACGAAGGACCCTTCCACCGGGGCCGAACACACATTTCTAACAAGACAGAGAAGTCCCAACTCCTTTCCTCGGAAATGTAATCCTACAGCCAGAGGGTTTGTTTATTCAAAGGCTCGCTGGACAGCTGCTCAGAAGCTGGTCTCCCCATGCGCCCTGGAGGCTGGGGCACGAGGGGAGCCCAGAGGACCTGCGTGGACAGGGGCCTGCTCGCCCCAGCCTCCCCTTCGAAGATACACAGAACAACGCAAGGCCGGGTGGGCTCGTTTGCTGTCAGGACTTCAATCTGGGGGCACAGCAATCGGATCTGCAGGCCGAGCATCCAGAGGCTTGACTCCACCCCAGTCCTTCCAACTCCTCTGTCTGGGAGCCTCCGGCCAAGTCCTCACCTTGAACCTGAATTTCGTATCCACGTTGACCACCTGCCAAGCGCTGCTGGGGTTCCAGGAGCAGATCTCACCGCGGTGGGGGGTAGGAGGGAGGCAGGGAGTGAGCTCACATTTCCTTCTGGAACGATATTCTACTATTGACCAAGGTGACGGCGCACAACTCTGTGAATGTACTACAAAACCACCATCTGGGCACTTTAAATAGGTGAGCTGCAAGGCATGTGACAACTTACGAAGCTGTCGTTAAAAACAGGGGAAAGACAGGGACTTCCCTGGTGGCTCTGTGGTTGAGAATCCACCTTGCAATGTAGGGGATGCACGTTCAATCCCTGGTCAGGGGACTAAGATCCCACGTACCTCGAGGCAACTAAAGCCCCTGCTCTGCAACTGCTGGAGCCCACACACACTGGAGCCCGTGTGCCACAACTAGAGCATCCGTGCCCTGCCAGAATATCCTGCAGGATGCTAGGAAGAGCCTGTGCGCCATAGTTAATTAAGACCTGACCAACCAAATAAATAAATATTTTTTAAAAATAAGAGGAAAGATGGATATATCTGTATGCATGCATGTCTACCACATTCATTCATTTCTGTATTTATAAAATCTCTCTCAAAAGAGTCCCAAGAAACTGACAGCATCCGGAGAAGGAAGCTGGGTGACCCAGGGGCAGGGCTGGGAAGGAGACTGTTCACTGCGCACGCTGGCTCCCCATGAATTTCAAGCCATGTGAATCTATGAGCTATTTTTAAAACACATAAACAAGTAAATACAATTCGAAGGCAGTAATTCAGGTAAAGATGTAAACAGGCCAGGGGTGTGTCAGGCCTGCCTCTGGGGCAGGAGACCCTTTCCCTGGAGAGGCCCATGGCCCGCCCCCACCATGGCCCCGTCCTACCCAGAGGCTGCCCTCCGCCTCCTGCTCACCTGCTGACATGAGGGGCCAAACCCAGCATCTCTGGCCTCTCCTCCACCCGAGCTGTGCCCGCTGTGAAGCCCAGTAAAGTCAACAGCTCTACGGCCCAGGGGCCAGCTTTCTGCTGAAACCACACTACTCATTCCAAGGAACACGCCACTTTGACATTTGGAAAATTAATAAAGAAGATGGAAACAGAATGTGTAAGGGAGAGGCCGAATCGAGCAGCTGCTGAGAGTCAGCTGCCCGCCTTCGTGCTGGGCCGAAGCTTCCGAGGCCCCGAGGACACAGGACTTCCCTGTTTGTAACGCTTTTGGCTGCGCTGGGTCTCCGCTGCAGGGCAATCGCGCGGGCTTCAGTGGTCGTGGCACGCGGGCTTAGGTGCCCGTGAGATTTTAGTCACCGGACCACGGATCGAACCTGCGTCGACCACAGTGGCAGGCAGACTCTCAACCACCAGGCCCCCAGGGAAATGCCCAACCTCCGACCTCTGCCCTACATCTTTTCCCTCGGGACCTGACATAACTGAGCCTTCCCTAGACAGCCAAGCAAGCTTGGAGAAAGGACACAACCTCCAAACCCACTTTCCAGCCCCACCATGGTGGGAAGAAGCAGGTGTAGGAGAGACAGCCACAACAGTGCCTGTATCCCAAGAAGGGGCAATGGCCTGGCATCAACCCCAGGCTCAGTGGCAAACCCAAGGCTGGGGAAGTGAAAAGGGAAGTCACTCAGTCATGTTGACTCTTTGCAGCCCCAGGGACTGTAGTCCGCCAGGTTCCTCCATCCATGGGATTTCCCAGGCAAGAATACTGGAGTAGGTTGCCATTTCCTCCTCCAGGGGATCTTCCTGACCCAGGGATAGAACCTGGGTCTCCCGCACTGCAGGTAGACTCTTTACCGTCTGAGCCACCAGGGAAGGCTGGGGACTGGGGGACAATTCCCGATCACTGGCCTCCTCCCCTTACTGCCTGGGGCTTGGCCCCAAACCGAGCCCAGACCCGGGGTGATCTGAATCTCACCTGGCTCCGCTCCAGAGAGGCAGCTTGAGGCTCTCGGTCACATGAGACAAAAGCAGCGAGAGCTTCAAGGCCTCGGTCAGCCCAGCGCTAACAGGGCTCCAGCCAAGCCCTCAAGAACGCAGGTGTTCCAGAGCCTTCCGGGTACAGGAGCATCGGTGTCAGGCCCGACCCCTGAGCTGGGGCCTCCCCTCCCCACCTCACTGGGCTCTCTGCTCCAGTGCCAGCACCCAGCCAGGAAGAATGACGCAAACACCGCAGAGCCCTAGGGCACAGGAAAGCAGTGAAGCCAGCCGCGCGATGTAAACAAACATCGGCAGCCAGCCTCCGCCTCGGAGGCAAGGAGACACAAAGATTGGGTCTCGCAAACCCAGATGAGATGGGATCGCGCCTGCCCAGCTCGCCCCACCCCCGCACACCATTATTCTCCCTCCTTACAGGGGCCGTGTGTTTCCATAAATATTCCCATCTGTTGAAAAAAACAGATGAAGTCCCAATTTGAAGTGTTCTCAATTATCTCAGTTGTTAAAAACACTGTGTGTTTATGTGGAATCTAAAAGAATGACACAGATTAGCTTATTTACAAAACAGAAATAAATTCACAGAAAACAAACCGTTACCAACAGGGAATTATATTCACTACAGTAAGTCCCCTACGTATAAACAGGTTCCATTTCAAGAGCAGGTAAGTCCAATTTGTTCATAAGTCCAACAAAGTTAGCCTCAGTACCCGACTAATACAATCGGCTATATAGCCCTGTAATGCAATAGGTTTATAATACTCTTCACACAAATAATACATCAAAAACTAACACAAAAGATAAAACATTTTTAATCTCACAGTACAGGATCTTGAAAAGTACAGCAGTACAGTACAACAGCTGGCACTCGGGGGCTGGCACGGAGTGAACAGGCCAGAAGAGTTACTGATGGACGAGGGAGAGGAGGTGGGAGATGGCAGAGCCGAAGGGTCGTCAGCAACAGGAGACGGAGGGCAAGCTGCCATGTCACTCACGCCTGATGTGACTGGACGTGCAAATGCACGTTTGCATTTTAGAAAGTTTGCAACTTGGTTCATACATAGGGGACTTAGTACCTTGTGATAATCTATAACAGAAAAGAATCTGGAAAAGAACATATATATGTGTGTGTGTGTGTGTATGTATAACTAAATCCCTTTTCTGTACGCCTAAAACATTTCAAATCAACTCTAACAAAAATCAAAAACGTTGTGCTGATCAAAACAAAACTCAAAAACATACCTGTGGGCCATCGGTCTGTAACCTCTGACTTAGTTTCCTGACCACGGTTAATTGGACCTGGGTGCCACGCATGAGTGATGAAGAACAATACAGTTAAAATCATGGGCCCAGAGAGGTGGACTGATACGCTTGGTCAGCTGAGGTCTGGGATCTGCTCAGCAGCAGCTCCATCACCATGTAGAGGAGCTGGTCGTCACCTGTACAGCTGAGCAGTTCCTTTCCTTTCCTGGCACCATCCCCGAGGGATTAACAAAGTTGACACCATCATCAGCTGAGCCCAAAACCCGCCTGGAACCCTGAAGGCCCAGTGTTCCTGGGGCTTCCATTCACACAGGACCAGAGGCAACGCAGGCCAAAGAACCCCAACCAGCTCAACAAGAGGCCTTGGGGTTCTTCTTCATAACACCTCAGGGTTACTCCTCCACCCCCTTCCCTTTCCTTCCCCCGGTCCCTGAGGGACAGATCCACCTCTCGTTCATCCCAGAAAAAAGAAGCATGACCCGGTCTGACCTATTTGAGGAGTCACGTGAAATGCGGTAACAGCAAATGTCCCAAGACCTGCTCCTCCCTCCAGCTCCCAGGCGTGTTTGCAAAGGGTTGGGTCCACTCTGCCCACATGGGAGGTGCCAGGCGAGGGCAGTGAAGCTAAAGGCGGGGGAGGAAGCCCCTCAGGGCAGCTCCACTGGTTCACGGGCAGCATGAGGACCAGGAGGGACTCTCTGGTGGACCCAGGGGGCCCAAACACAGCCCAGAAATTCAGGGGTCATTGTGCTCACGACACACGTCTTAAGTGACCCTCTCAGCACCCCTGTGCCCCTGGCATGCCACAGTGGGTCAGCCCTTGCCACCACAAGCCCCGCTCAGGGCCAGCCACTTCTCAAGGGCACTCCCAACCTCTCCACCCCAGGCCGAGACATCCAGCTGCATGGCTGGCATTTCTGGGCATTTCTGTCACCCTCTTTCTCACCGAGGCTTCTCCCCTGCCAGACCACCCCTTCACCAAGGTGGGGAGGATGTTCCATCAGAAATCAGACCCCTGGGACCCCCCTGGTGGTCCAAGGACTGAGCGTCTGCCTTCCAATACAGGTGACCCAGGTTCCATCCCTGGTCTGGGAACATGTCACACGCGACGGAACAACTAAGCCTGTGCCCCGCAACGACTGAAGCCCGCACGGTCTAGCATCCACGCTCAGCAACAAGAGAAGCCACAGCAGTGAGGAGCCCGCACACTGCAATGAAGACCCAGCACAGCCATAAATAAATCCATAAAGAAAGAAAGAAATCAGACTCCTGTCCTTCACCAGCCTCACAGCCGTGAGCAAGACACTCCATCACTCTGCACCTTGATCTACTCATCTGTCAAACGGGATTCAGACAGTACACTCCGAGGAATGAGGAAACATATGAAATGTGTGACACGGAGCCTGGTACACAGTAAGGGCTTAATATTAGTTGCTACTATTATTACTGTCACCATGATTCCCAAGTGATCGTTTCCGCAAACGCTGTCCACCCCAAAACCTGCCCGGCCAGCTGGTTCTGAAAGACCCTCTGCTTCTCTTCCCACCCCGTCAAGTCCTAATCCTCCTCCCTTCTCCCCACATGCTTTTCCCTGACCCCTGCGTCCCCCATCAAAGTCCCCGGGGCTTTGATAGGTCCTTTTGCAACTTATCAAGTACTGCTTTTGATACATGACTCCCTACAGAATTGGACTGTTTCTTACCTGCCAAGGAAAATCACACAAAGGCATTATCCCATCTCCCAAACTGAACTGGAAACTCCTCACCTTGACTGTTTCTTCCACACCTTCTTATCTTCCAGTGAAAGTGAAAGCGTTAGTCACTCAGTCGTCTGACTCTTTGAGACCCCATGGACTGTACCTCTCTGTTCAAGGAATTCTCCAGACAAGAGTGGGTTGCCATTTCCTTCTCCAGTCAGTCTCATTAAACACACTGGAAGGATCTCTCCATCCACTCAGCCATGCTCTCTGCTGCATCCTTAGCTGAGCTTTGGGGAGAACCAAATGACCAGGCTAGAGCCAAGCACACCACATCTGAGCATCAGCACACCTAGGCTAGAGCTTTCCTCTTCCAACAAACTCACTGAGTGAGCTTAACAAACTCTTCCCATTTCTGGGCCTCAGTTTCCTCATCTGTACTATGGGTAGAAGGAGCAAGACCAGTGGAGCTCTGAGTGCAAAGAAGCCCCACATCCAAGAGGTTACAAGGCCCCGAGGCCCTCCCAGGCCTGAGGAGCCCTGTCCAGGCTCTGCCACGGCCCCTCTTCTGCTCCACACCTGCCGATGAGAAGGGACTGCCTTCTCCCTGCACCCTGGGGATGAAGTCTGGATTCCTGGCAGATCGCCTCAGATTAAATACAGATTTTTAAAAGTGAAACCATGCCAACATGATTCTAAATTCATGGTTCCAGAATTTCCCTTTGTAAATAGAAACAAAACATCAGTCATAAAACTAAAATTCCACTCACAACCCATGAAACCTTCTCTGCTTAAATCCTGGAGGGCTTCCCTCCTGAGACACTCTCCTTACAGAATTTCTTGCAGATATTGACACTGGAGACCCCCACCTCACCCCTACTTGTGCTCCACCATACCTCAAGAAGAGCCTGTGATTGCAAAGCCCCCAAACTCAGTGGGTACATGGACATAAGAGCTTGTGAGCAAAGCCAGCTAATCTGGAGGGCTCAGGTTTAAATTAAAGAGGGATTTTCGTCCCTTTCCAATTTGGTAGAAGAACTCAGTGGCAGGTCCTGGGGCCCCACAGTCCTGTTAATAAGGACAGTCATGAGGCACTCCTTCCCCAGGGAAATTCAGTAGTAGGGGGGACGGACACTATGTGGGGTCCTCAGTGTCCAGGGAAGCTCACACAGGCTAAAGAGTCACCAGTTTCATTTCTGAAAGGCTCAGAAGCAGATGCACCTGTCTAATGATCCTGGCCATATGGCTGAATCCTCATTTACTGGCAGAAGCAAGACCAAAAGGTTGGGCATAAGTTACGTCTGCTTTCTGGATCATTTTTTCAATATAATAGGAGACACCTGGCTGCTCAAAGGAGAGCCAGGGACTTGATAGACCCAGTCTCACTGCAAACACCCCAACAGCCCTGAGCAGCAGGGACTTTAATTAGCACTGGGAAGCAGAAGCCCAGAAAAGTTAGGTCACCTGCTGACGGAGACTGCCAGAAGGTGCCCGCCTGCACTACTGGCATCAGGGGCTGGCACTGGTGAGCGGCTCTGTCCTGGGCACTGGCGAATGCCTACCAGCAGCATCTCTGGCCACAAAATGCCCCCTCCCCAAGTCATGACAACCAAAAACATTCCCGGAAATTGCCAGATGATTTGAATTTGGGAGATAAAAAAGACATATTTTGGTCTATAGACACATTTGTTCATTTGGGGCCAAATGACCCCAAGGCGGCAGAATCCGCCCCAGGAAAGAAACTCTAAGAGCCCTATTCCTCCCACATGCAGAGCTTTCCAGTGCTGTGTTAGTTTCTACTGCACAGCACAGCAAGCCAGTCATGTGCACACCTGTACCCCCGCTTTCTCTAATCTCTTCTCATTCAGGTCACCACAGAGCAGTAAGCACACTTCTGGGCACTGTCTGCACTGCACAGCAGGCTCCGATCGGCGCTCTCCTCTCGGCACTGTCTGCACTGCACAGCGGGCTACGATCGGCGCTCTCCTCTCGGCACTGTCTGCACTGCACAGCGGGCTCCGATCGGCGCTCTCCTCTCGGCACTGTCTGCAATGCACAGCGGGCTCTGATCCGCGATCTCCTCTCGGCACTGTCTGCACTGCACAGCGGGCTCTGATCCGCGATCTCTTCTCGGCACTGTCTGCACTGCACAGCGGGCTCTGATCCGCGATCTCTTCTCGGCACTGTCTGCACTGCACAGCGAGCTCCGATCGGCGATCTCCTCTTGGCACTGTCTGCACTGCACAGCGGGCTCTGATCTGCGCTCTCTTCTCGGCACTGTCTGCACTGCACAGCGGGCTCTGATCCGCGATCTCCTCTCGGCACTGTCTGCACTGCACAGCGGGCTCTGATCAGCGATCTCTTCTCGGCACTGTCTGCACTGCACAGCGGGCTGTCATCGGCGCTCTGTTCCATTCTGCTGTTGCTGTTGTCAGTCGCCCAGCCACCTCTGGCTCTTTGGGACCCCAGGGGCCACAGCACTCCAGGTGATGACTGTGCCTCAGCACCTCCCACAGTTTGCCCAAGTTCATGTCGATTCTTTCGGGAATGCCATCCAGCCATCCCATCCTCTGATGGCCCTCTTCTCCTTCTGCCCTCAGTCTTTCCCAGCATCAGGGACGTTTATACCATGTGTAAAACAGAGGCTATTATACGGAGCATCAATAGCGTATATAAGCCAGCCCCAATCTCCCGATTCCCCCCACCTCCCTCTCCCCTCTTTGGTGTCCATACATTCATTCTCTTCGTTCTCTGCATCTGTGTCTCTATTTCTGCTCTGTAAATAAGATTGTCTTTGCCAATTTTTTTCAGATTCCACATATATGCATTACTATACTACATTTGTTTCTCTCTAACTTACCTCATTCTGGTTGACAGTCCCTTTTTTAACTTGGTGGAGATCTCAATCAAGGGCATGCTCCCTCCCCTCTCTGCTTTTAATTTGGACTTTTGCTTGATTCGATTTATTTAACACTTCCTTCACTGTGGTGTATAAAATTAAACACCCATGGGAACTGGATGAAAGTACAAACTTCCAGCAAGACCAGTAAGTCCTGGGGATGGAGCGGGTACCATGACTACAGCTAACACTGCTGTGTGATAGACAGGCAAGTTGCTAAGACCACAGAATTCCTCATTACCAGGAAAAAAAAAAAAAAAAAACTATCTCTTTTCCTTTTGGGGGGATCTATCAGAGATGATGGATGTTAACTATGTTTATTGTGGTCATCATTTCATAATGCACATAATCAAGTCATTATGCTGTCCATGGAAACTTACATAGTGTGGTATGTCTGTGTTGTCTCCACAGAACTGGAAAACAAAGAAAAAAGGAAATTACTCTGCAAAGCAAAAACTAAGATAGATATGTTTCACAGCTATCACTCTTCCCTTAATTCAAAGCTTTAACCAAGCAATTAAAAAGGACCTCCTGATAAACAAGGTACAGCACAGGGAACTATTTTCAACAGCCTGTGATAAACCATATGGAAAAGAGTAGGATAAAGAATATCTATGTGTATAACTGAGTCACTTTGCTGCACAGCAGTAATTAAACACAACATTGAAAATCAATCATAGTTCAATAATTTTTTTTAAAAAATGACCTCCTGGTGCTACACAGGCACCACAAACCCAAAGTCATAAAAAGGGGTTTAACTTTGTAACCAGGGCCCTGCCCAAAACTCCAACTTATTAAAATAATATTTATACACTAATGAACAATAACTAAAAACATTTCAGAATACTTGCCCCCAAATCCTGAAAGTATTAAGCTTCTATATTTTCTCTTAAATAACTTTCATTCTCTGGACAAACAATGGGAGATGAGGGGATCCCAGGAGAAGCAGGAAATGTTCTGGCTCCTTTTCAAAGACCTGCCTTAGTAATTAACTAAGCTCCCGCGGTTCCAGCATCTTCAGGCTCTGATGGCGTGTATCTTTGCCATTGATCCAAGTGCGACAGCTGGGCAATATCAGATCACCTAGAATTTGTCTTCCTCCTCGTCCCCCAGGAAGCACCAAAACAAACCATCCTTTCAGATAAGACGATTTTACAGAGCTTTTGAAATAAGGGGGTGGGCAGGCAGCCAACAGAGATCTGGGAGAAACCTGGCCTGGCAAGAGAGCTGGGAGCTTCCCAGGATGAGGAAAGGAGAGTCGTGGTTTCAGGTGGCACTCTGTGACTTGTCTCCACCTCGTTCATAAGACACCAGAGAGTAAAGTCAGATTCCCCCTGGCTCTCAGCGGATAGAGCCTGATCTCAGAGAGCATGGGCGGGGGAGGGCAAATGGTTCTGATCAGCAGCTACTGGGCTTTACACGCATTATCCCCAAGTCCATGCAACCCCATGAGATGCTTCCTAACATCCAAACCCAGAGGAGTTTTCTACTTCCTAAACACAGCTTCTTTGTTGATTTCCTTCCAGCTCTCATAACCATGTAACCAGTAACAGACCCAGGAAGGCTGGCCCTACTGCGAGCCAGGCAGAACTGCACACACACACACACATACATACACACACACACACACACACACACACACACACACGAAGATACCCTCACCAACGGGCACTAAAACTGCCTTTCCCTCCTCCAAGTTTGTCTTCAGTCTTAAAATAGTTTTCCATAATAATTCCAATACATGAAAAAGCTGTAAATGATTCTGTAGATGGGACATCAGATTGATTAATGCATAAGGGAAATAAATTTAATTATAAAAAGAATATGTATGGGAAGAGACAGCGGCTCAACCTCAGGAAGAAGTGGAGATCTGCAAAAACAAGCAGAGAGATACCCAGTCATACCCGGGAAAGGACAGATGAGAAAAGAGAGCAGCTAAGAGGTCTAGCTAGGAGAGTAAACCCCAAAAGTTCTCACTACCAGGAAAAAAATCTATTTTTTTTTAAACATTAGAAAGTCAGATAATACTAAGTGTCAGATATGATGGGAGGATCTGAGAGCCCCAGATACTGAGGGTGGGAAGGTAAGCTGATACATCCTCAAGGAAGCCAAGTAAGAGCACCCCTGGGACCCAGAAGCCCCACTGCGAGGGGTCCACCCCAGACTCTTACACAGGTCCTCAGGAGAACACATTTAAGGGGGCAGCAGACAGTTGAGTGCACAGAGAGAAAATGAATAAATGTCTGCTGAAAGGAAATTCAGACAATGTAGAAACACATCATAAACAATAAGCACATAATAAATAAATTATAAAGAATCATGGGGACATAGAGAACAGATATATGCACCCATCAAGGGAAGGAGAGTGTGGGACAAATTGAGAGAGTAGCATTGAAACATATACATTACCACGTGCTGGAGAAGGCAATGGCACCCCACTCCAGTACTCTTGCCTGGAAAATCCCATGGACGGAGGAGCCTGGTAGGCTGCAGTCCATGGGGTCGCAAAGAGTCGGACACGACTGAGCGACTTCACTTTCACTTTTCACTTTCATGCATTGGAGAAGGAAATGGCAACCCACTCCAGTGTTCTTGCCTGGAGAATCCCAGGGATGGGGAAGCCTGATGGGCTACCATCTATGGGGTCACACAGAGTCGGACACGACTGAAGTGACTTACTTACTTACTTACCACGTGCAACACAAGACAGCCAGTGGGAGACTGCTGTGTAATACAAGGAGCTCAGCCCAGCGCTCTGTGACAACCTAGAGGGCTGGGGTGGGGTGGAGGGTAGGAGGGAGGTTCAAGAGGGAGGAGACACATGTATGCCTAAGGCTGATTCATGCTGACATACAGCAGAAGCCACACAAAGTTGGAAAGCAATTACCCTCCAATTAAAAAAAAATTTAAGTATCTCCCACAGTCACATGTGTACACACAAAAATTTCTTTGCACATTCATATATATATATATATAATTTATCTATTTGATGAGATCATACTACACATGGTTTTAGTAACCTGTTCCACTTAACAGTATATAGTGTTAGACCAACATCATTTTTCACGGCTGCACAGTATTCCGTTATAAAGACTACCATAATTTGTATAGTCAACTGTTAGATACCAAGCTTACTTAAACATTTTCACTATTAAACAGAACTGCTCTGAACTTCATTGATCATGCATCTTTGCTTCCTCTTTGAAGTAATAAAATTTGAAACAAAGAATAGATATCACAGTAAAAAAATGTGTGTACCTTAGAAATGGAATTGCTTGATTAAAAGTGTATACCTTTCTTTGCTTCTAAGTTTAACAGTTTCCTTGGATCCACATTCTTTCTGCTGTCTGGTAAAGTGACTCCTTCAGGGAAAACCGACACATGGGCTAGGGTTCTATATAAGCAATAACACATACTACACTCTCCCGCTCTTCATATCCATCGTCTTGGAAATGGTGGCCCCCATCCAGACAAACTCCTACCTCACAGGCTCCCTGCACTAGCCACATAGCTCATCGCAGAGACATTCTGGGAAGCACCAACAAGGCAAAATACTCAGGGGTTCATTCATTTGCTAAAAATATCCATATTAGATGCCAGCTTGTGCTTGGAGCCCCAGGAGGCGTTAGAGAGGCACAAATGAGTACCGGCCAGTCTCGCTCTTAGGAGCCCTCCACCTGGGACGTCCGGTGACGCTCTTGACCCCACGTAGAAAATTCAAATCTCGAGTGTGCTCTGGGAGCACTTGGGGGCCCTGGCTGAGGGGCTTCTCAGAGGAGGTGACACCCAGGCAGTCAAACAGCAGTGAGCTGGTCATGACGCCTTGACGGCGGAGGGGACTTGATGCAGATGATCAGAGTGACATGCGGAGCTAGGGCCACAAGATGCCCCTGGAGGACACCTGGACATAAAGCAGGGCTGGGGCAGCCGGCAGAGCTGAGATGGAGGCTTGAGAGGGAGTGGGACCCCAGGTATGAAAAGCCAGCGGGTAGCTACACTAAGGAGCCCACGCCTGTGGGGATGGGAGGGCAGAAGTGTGAGAACAGAGAAGGAGGATGCACGGAGAGGAGACAAGGCTGGCTGTGGGAACACCAGCCTGAAGGACACGGCTGTGACTCTAGAGACAGAGCAAAGTGAGCCAGAAGCACCGGCAGGTTGGGGGGACGGGGGGTGTGCCCCAGGGGAGGGGTGTGGCCCAGGTGAGACCACGCAGGGAGACTG
This sequence comes from Bos indicus x Bos taurus, assembly GCF_003369695.1. Lineage (NCBI taxonomy): Eukaryota > Metazoa > Chordata > Mammalia > Artiodactyla > Bovidae > Bos > Bos indicus x Bos taurus. Next base: position 14,418,931 of record NC_040096.1, on the reverse strand, counting down.
GGGGCAGAATGGCCAGGATGTGTTCACTGCAGGCAAAGGAGCTAGGAGGATGTCCACCCAGGGCAACAGGCCTTCAAGAAGCCTGATGAAGGCAGCCTGCAGGGGCCTGTGGAAAGGTCACAGTATATACCCTGGGCTTGCAGTGTTCTAGAATCTACTGTATAACTTAGCCCACATTCCCTGGGCTTCCCTGGTGGTTCAGACAGTAAAGAATCCTCCTGCAATGCGGGAGACCTGCCGTTCAATCCCTGGGTCAGGAAGATCCCCTAGAGGAGGGCATGGCAGCCCACTCCAGTATTCTTGCCTAGAGAATCCTCATGGACAGAGGAGCATCGTGGGCTACAGCCCATGGGGTCGCAAGAGTCAGACACAACTGAGAGACTAACACTGTCACTGAGATGCAATTTTCCTCTCTGCCAAGGAGCACGTGGGGCCGGACTGTCTACCATCAAGGCCTTTCCCAGCTGTCCGATGCTGTAAAGTTCCCCTCCACATCAGATCCAGAGTGCCAGCTGTCCCCCCTGGAAACTCGACCCTGCAAGAAGAAGGCCATAATGGCCTCTCCTGAGAAGTCGGACCCTCTCTCCACAGTCGGCTCACTGGCCAGCAAGGGCCCGTCCTCTCCAGCTCAGACGTGCACCCTCACATCTGGCCGCAGGCTGCTGAGTGTTCTCCTCCCTCTCCTGGGTAATAAGGAGCAGACTGGCAAAATAGTTCAAATACCTTCTGAAAAAGTACACCGCCTTGTGGGCTGGGCGGCCTATTTTGAGCAAAATGTTTCAAACCCCCAGGCTCAGAGCTGCTCTGGGGCATCCATGTTCAATGTAACCAAGCTATCGGGAAGGCCATAAAGGATGACGGCCGCATCTGATGATGGCCAGGCCGTGCCTGGGCACAGGATGGGATGTGCCCACCCTCCAGGACCATCTGCTGAGCAGGGGAGCCACCAGCCTGATGTGAGAAGGGCCGTCTGGAGGATGAACAAGGTTGGGGCTGGGGGTGGCCAGGAAGGGAAGTGACCTCCTGGCCCCTATGTGCAGGAAAACGACCCAGAGGAAGGGGCGTGGGAGCCGGGCCCTGGTGGCCGCGTGCAGTCACGGCAAGTGTGCGGCAGGGACAGGCCCAGGAGCGGAAAATCCACAAGCCATCAGCCAGGAGTGTAAGGAGAGAAGCGATGGGCGGTCCAGAGGACAGGCGGATGGCCTCAAGGTGCTCCGGGGCTAATTTCAAGACGCCCAAATGCCACACCCAGGTAGTGGCTACAGGGAGCCACTGAAGTTTGCGAGCAGAGGAAGAAGGGCAGCGGGTACGATGGGGTGCAGAAGAGATCAGGGGATCAGCACAGAGAGGAACAATGTGGCTGGAGCCAGGAGAGGGGAGGAGAGGGGATGGGGGAGGAGAATGTGGGCCCACAGCGCTCCCTTCTCCATTTTTTCAGGACCACAGGCATATTTAATCCCGTGGACCCACAAAGAAACACCTTGCCTCCAAGTCACACAGCATTCAGCAACAAACCTCACGGGAGAGCTCCCAGACCTGCCTTTGCAGATCTGGTTTCTACTCCTGCTCTGAAAATGCTCGCAAACCCCTGGCCCCAAACCTCCAACAGCTGATCAAACACCCAAGCACTCTGTGTAAACTCAGAAGGGGAGGGAACAGGCTGGGACAAACTGACACGCAGACGCCCAGATTTCCGGGAGGCCCGCCTGAGTAACAGGATACATTTGGTTCATTTCCTGCAACACTAGAATTTCCCAGCCATGGGGGGAAATGCAGCCCTCCCTGCATTGCCTGTAGCCTTCTCCAGCTCCCTACTCCAGACAGTCTTCCTAATTTCCCACTTTCTCCCTGAACTTGAGAGACCTACAACAGCCTCCAAGATCTCTCGCATCCCTGCAAATCTTCACTGCGATAGTTCATTCAGGCACAGAGGTAGGCAGAAAGTCACCGAGGTCACCAAGGCCGCCAAACGTCCTGGAGCCCGGCTCCAACTCTCTGGCTCAAAAAAGTGGGCCTTCAACAGGTATCCTGGAATCAGCCCACCCGATAGACACTGCTTCTTTTCGTAGCAGAACCAATGAAAAGAAAAAAAGCAGGTGGCACCTCAGGGACCCTCAAAGGAAACAGAGGGTGGGGCAGCAAGATGGGTAAGGTGGACCTGGATTCGAATCCTACTTCCACCATTGAGTTTACTTGGATAAGCCACCTTGCCTCTCCAGAAAATTTTTCATCTGGGAAATGGGTATAAAAATAAAATCTGCGTAAGGCTGTCAGAATTCGAAGCGCTATTGTTAGTGTTAAGCATTAATGAAAAGTTAAAAGGAATTCAATATTTTATATACGTATAATTTTATGTATATATGTGCATGTATTACGGGCTTCCCTGGTGGTGCTAGTGGTAAAGAATCCACCTGCCAATGCGGGAGACATAAGAGCCACGGGTTCGATCCCTGGGTCGGGAAGATCCCCTGGAGGAGGGCATGGCCAACCACTCCAGTCTTCTTGCCTGGAGAATGCCATGGACAGAGGAGCCTGGTGGGCTACAGACCATGGGGTCGCAAAGAGTAGGACACGACTGACTGGCTGATCACTTCTATACATATACATATGGATACATTTATCGTTCAAACAGGAGAAAATTCTAGTGTGCAAGAGGGAAAAAGCCTGAGGGGCAGGGCCGGGAGTCCCGGGGTAGCACAAATGCAACCAGGCACCGGGGCCGGAGCGTCTGGTGTGCGCGCGGATGCCGAGGGCGCGCGGTGACAGCGGGGCGGCGGAGCGGCGGGGCAGGCTGGCCCGCGGGGCTGCAAAGGGGCGGTTGGACCCACCTGAAGACTCGCAGCAGCAGGCAGGCGATGAGGAAGGCGGTGAAGGCGCAAGCCACGATCACGGCCGCCTTCAGGGTGGGCAGGTCGCGGAGCAGGCTGGAGATGCGGGTCACCAAGGCGTCGCCGCTGCTGTTGGAGCTGCCGCCGCCGCCCGCCGCCTCCCCGGACCCGGTGCCGGTGGCGTTCCCGGGCCCCGGGCCGGGCGGCGGCCGCGGCTGGCGCTCGGCTCCGGGCTGCGGAGGGGCGGCGGACTGGGCTCTGCTGGCGCGGGCGGCGGGCGCGCCCAGGAGCGCGAGCAGGAGCAGCAGCGGCAGCAGCCGCGCGGGAGGCAGCGCGGCGCGCATGGTGCGGGCCGGCGGCGCGGGGGCCGGGCTGGGCGCGCGCGGCGGAGCCCCGAGTCCCGCAGCGGCGCCGAGGCCTGCCCCGGGTCCTCCCGCGGCGGAGCCCGGCGGCTGCGCGGTGCTTGGCAGGAAGCTGCGGCGCCCGGAAGAGTCCGCGCCGCCCGCGGCCGCGGCCGCCGCAGCCACCAACACGTTGCACCGAGTCATTCGACGGGCCGCGGCCCCACGTGGGCGGGGCAGGCCACCAGGCCGGGTGCGGGCTGCGCTGTTCCCCCGGGGACCTGGGACACCCTGGGAGAAGTAGCAGTCGCCAGGAGCTGTGCTGCACGGTACACATTTTATCTGTTTGATATCATCACCCCCCCTTAGGAGACAGGTATTGCTGTTACCCTCCTTTAAGAGTTGATTTAGCTCCCAGCAACTCAGGTTGTGCCAGACAGAGAATCAAAGACTCCATTCTACAGATGCGGAAACCGAAGCCTCCGAAGTGAATGAAGTGTGCGGCCGAATGCCCTGTGCACTGTGTATATTTATAGTTCAGCGTCTCCCCAATTAACTTCTTTTTCCCTAAGAGTTTCTTATCTCACGGCTTCGCTATTTCAGACATTTTGCACCTCTGCTTCTGAACTGGATTGTGCTGCGTGCTAAGTAGCTTCAGTCGTTGTCTGATTCTTTGGGACGCTATGGACTGTTGCCCACCAGGCTCCTCTGTCCATGGGTTTCTCCAGGCAAGAACACTGGAGTGGGTTGCCAGAGGATCTCCTCCAGAGGATTATCTTCTCAACCCAGGGATCCAACCCAGTTCTCCCGCATTGCAGGTGGACTCTTTACCATCTGAACCACCAGGGAAGCCCAGTGTGCATTCCTGACTTTGTACCTTTGCTGTAGAATAGTCTTCCTGCAGTCCATGGGGTTGCGAAGAGTCGGACACGACTGAGCGACTTCACTTTCACTTTTCACTTTCCTGCATTGGAGAAGGAAATGGCAACCCACTCCAGTGTTCTTGCCTGGAGAATCCCAGGGACGGGGGAGCCTGGTGGGCTGCCGTCTATGGGGTCACACAGAGTCGGACACGACTGAAGCGACTTAGCAGGAGCAGCAGCAGCCGCAGTCTTCCTCCTAGGTTGAAGTTTCAGCCCCCAGGGAGTAATTGGCTTGCTGCCTCTGGTTTGCAAGCTAGATGATACTTCAGTGGAGAAAGATAGTTGTGGATGTTCCCGTGTGAGGCCCAAAGGTGGGACCTGATGGAGGTCACAAAGGGCCTTCCTGGATCGCTAGGACCTATCCTGCAGGCCTCCACCTTTCAGCATGAGGCTGGATCCTGGCCAGAAGCTGGTGATATGACCAGCTTCTCTGGTGATATGACAAGTATTCAGTGACCTTACACAGCTCACTCCTGGTCCTATTTTGTAAAAAAGCAACAGGTAAATAAAATACAGTACAATGTATCAGTTTGCTATTGCTGCCTAACAAATTATTCCCAAATTTCTCAGCTTAAAACACACACACACATTTTATCAGGGTTTCTGTGGTTTAGGAATCTGAGCATAGCTTAGGGTCCTCTGCTTCAGGGTCTCTCACAAAGGTGCAGTCGATGCTGGTGGCTAGAGTCTCATCTGAAGGTTCAACTGGGGAAGGATCTGCATCCAAGCTCAGTCAGTGGTTTTTGGCCAGATCTAGCTCTTCATGGGCTACTGGACTGAAAGCCTCAATTCCCCACTGGCTATTGGCCAGAGGCTGTCCACCGTTCTTACCATTTGGGCCTTTCCAGCATGGCAGCTTGCCTCATCAAAATGTGCATGTCTAGGACTATTTTGGTCCAGTGGTCGAGAGCCCACCTGCCAGTGCAGGAGCCACAGGTTCCATCCCTGGTCTGGGAAGATCCCACGTGCCGCGTAGCACCTAAACCCATGTGCCACAACTACTGAGCCCAAGCTCTAGAGCCTGCAAGCCACAACTGCTGAGCCCACATGCCCTAGAAACCATTCTCTGCCACAAGAGAAACCATTGCAATGAGAAGCCAGAGCACCAGAACTAGAGAGCAGCCTCCAGTCACTGCAGCTGGAAAAAGCTGGTGTGTGGAACAAAGACCCAGCATAGCCATAAATAAATAATTTTTCTTTTTAATATGTAAGTCTAGAAGGCAATGGAGAAACTCTGTTAGCAAGATTGAAATCATTGTCTTAGGAAACCTGACAATAGAAGCAACATCCCAACACCTTTGCTATATTCTGTTGGTTGGAAGCAAGTTACAGATCTCATCACAAGGGGAAGGGGTTATACAAGGGTGAGAGTATCAGGAAGCAAGGATCATTGGGGACATCTAAGAAGCTGCCAGGAGACCCGGGTTCAATCTCTGGGCTGGGAAGATCCCCTGGAGAAGGGAATGGCTACCCACTCCAGTATTCTTGCCTGGAGAATTCCAGGGACAGAGGAGCCTGGTGGGCTACAGTCCATGGGGTTGCAAAGAGTCAAACATGGCTGAAGACTAACACACACACACACACACACACACACACACACACACAAGCTGCCTGTCACTTATAATGTGATACATTTTGATTTACTGGGATGAACAAGCAGGCTATCAGAAGTTAACACCCAGGAGGTACTATTTGAAATGCATGTTGAATGTGAGAAATTTGGACAGATCACAAGCTTTAGGTCTCTTCCAACTTTCTAAAATACCACTTTCTGTCAAAAAATGGTGTGTTGATAGAGAGCCAGCATTTTATCATATCATCGTGATAGAATTTAGAAAAGAAATTTCTTAAAGAACCACTGCTGATGTCCATGATTTTGCAGGACTGCCCTCTAAGGCATAAACCTCAGATATCACAGGCTTAGATTTTTGTCCTTATCAGAAATCCCTCCATGGAGAGTTAAAGAAGTGCTGGGTTTTGGAGCCTCTATTCAGGGTAAGAGGTTTGACCACTTAATGGCCTTGGCTGAAAACTTACCCACAGAATCCAAGTCTTTAATGTCTAAAGTGAGGATGGCCATACTTAGCTCAGAAAGGTCACTGGAAATGTCCCTAAGAAGGAAGAAAACATTTGTGTCCTTATCCTTCTTTTACCACAATTCATGGACTGGGGTAGACTCGCTTGATTGTTTAACACCAAGAATTACATAACTTAACACCAAGAATGTACATAACCTACCACCAAGAATGTACAACACCAAGAATGTACATAAATGTTAGATTATTTTATTAAAATGAAACTTTAGAACTTTTCCTTCTTCCTGATTACTCGCTGTGCAAATCATCACAACGAAGAACTTACTTATAAACTGCCCTAGAGTTCCTCAAACATTTTTGAATCAACTGTTGACTTTAAAAATATTCACAATCTAAAAGTTGAGAGTTATGTTTTATTCAGTGGGAATTTTTAGGACTTCAAGCCCAGGAGACAGCATCTGAAGTGACCCTGGGAGAACTGCTCTGAAGAGGTGAGGGAAGGAGCCAGGCTATATAGAGGTTTTGCCACGAAGTGCAGGTGGTCTGAACGTCACAAGATGATGATTAAAGAAAACCAGATATCCCAAGTTAAGGAATTTAGCACTTCTCTTATGTACGGGAAGATGCAAGAGTCTGGGCTCGCTGAAATCATTCCTTTTCTATGTACCTCCTCTCTCTGGGGCCAGTATACTGTGTTTTTTCCATCCTGGGCTTCCTTGGGGCTCACTGTAGGGTGTGACTCCAGGCTGATGCCTGCCAGGTAGCACGTTTTCTTCTCCTTCCTGGTTGTCCGTAGGGCTCAGCAGCTCATATTCAGATCAGATTAGTCACTCAGTCATGTCCGACTCTTTGCGACCCCATGAATCGCAGCACGCCAGGCCTCCCTGTCCATCACCAACTCCCGGAGTTCACTCAGATTCACGTCCATCCAGTCAGTGATGCCATCCAGCCATCTCATCCTCTGTCGTCCCCTTCTCCTCTTGCCCCCAATCCCTCCCAGCATCAGAGTCTTTTCCAATGAGTCAACTCTTCACATGAGGTGGCCAAAGTGCTGGAGTTTCAGTTTTAGCATCATTCCTTCCAAAGAAATCCCAGGGCTGATCTCCTTCAGAATGGACTGGTTGGATCTCCTTGCAGTCCAAGGGACTCTCAAGAGTCTTCTCCAACACCACAGTTCAAAAGCATCAATTCTTCGGTGCTCAGCCTTCTTCACAGTCCAACTCTCACATCCATACATGACCACAGGAAAAACCATAGCCTTGACTAGATGAACCTTTGTTGGCAAAGTAATGTCTCTGCTTTTGAATATGCTATCTAGGTTGGTCATAACTTTCCTTCCAAGGAGTAAGCGTCTTTTAATTTCATGGCTGCAGTCACCATCTGTAGTGATTTTGGAACCCAGAAAAATAAAGTCTGACACTGTTTCCCATATTGGAGGGCTGCAGTTGCTGATGACTGCGACATCCTTATTTACCAATATGGCAGGAAATGCTTCATTTCTCACAACCAACCACAAACAATAATCTTTTTAACACGGAACACTGGTGACTGGCAACAGAAAGCAACTTGGGCTGATTTCAGGAAAAGAGTTTATTGGAAGCATGTTGGATCGCCTCTAGAATCAATGGCAAGCTAAAGCAGAAGTTCTAAAGGTGTGGTCTGGGGCTCCTGAGGTCCCTGAGACCCTTCCAGGGAAACTGAAAAGTAGAAATGAATTCTGTAATAACAGTAAGATGTTATTTGGCTTTTTCATTGATGATGCAAAAGCTATCGTGATGAAAACTGATGCTTTAGCATGAATTAAGACAAACTACACTCATAGTAATTGCATTCTTTATGACCATGCACAGCAGGGGGAAAAAAAAAGTCACTTTCACTTTATAATGTCCTTGATAGAGTCATGAAATGATTAAACCTTGACCCTTGAGAAGGGAACATTTTACTGTTAGATGTGATGAAATGAGAAGTATGCATAAACCACTATTTCTGCATTATGAGCCATGATGACTGTCTCGAGATAAAGCATGTGTGCGATTCTTAGAGCTGCAAACTGAACCAGCCACTTTTTTCATGGAATGTCATTGTTAATCAAAAGAGTGCCTGACAAACTTCAGACCTGGTCCTTGGCAGTGCCTGCTAAGTCGCTTCAGTCATGTCTGACTCTTTGCAACCTACAGACGAGCCTTCCAGGCTCCTCTGTGCATGGGATTCTCCAGGCAACGATACTGAAACAGGTTGCTATTACCTCCTCCAGGGGATCTTCCTGACTGAGGGGTCAAACCTGCATCTCTTATGTTTCCTGCATTGGCAGGCAGGTTTCTTTACCACTAGCGCCACCTGGGAAGCCCCAGGTCTTTGGTGAGCACTTTCTCAAAAAATGAACAAGAATGAGTCTGTCGTTTCAATGATAGTTACTGATAGTATTGTGAACAATGATAAAATTCAAACCTTTCAAGCTAAAATCTGAATTTTTAGGAAAACCTTGTCAATTAGGACTTTCTGCTGTGAGCTGAGCAGCTTCCTAATACTGCAAGACTTTTCTGATGAGCTTGGTGGTGTTTTTGATATTATATACTATAAATACGTCAAAATTTGGAAGATGTGCTTAAATCAGCAAGCCAGTTCTTTTCTACATGGCCAAAGTACAATGTTACAAAATTATGTCTGGCTGAAAGTTCCATACAAAGTGCAAGATAGACCAATGGATTTCAATGAAACAGAGTACAAAATTTCATTGATATGGTTCCAGACTTCACAGTGCAACTAATCTTTAAGAAACTTATCTAAGAAACTACTGCTCACAAATTTTGGTGTGAAATTCAAGGAGTATATCCATACTATCTGAAAAGGTTATAAAAATCCCCTTCTCTTTTCTAACTGCATATTAGGGCAAGGCTGAATTTTTTTTTTTTTTCATTTTTCAACCAAAACAACAAATTGTAACACAATGAATTCAAAAGTGAATGTGAAAACCTACCTATTTTCTACTGTCAGACATTAAGGAGTTTTACCAAAAAATGTTAAAATATTGCCACTCTTCTGGGTTTTTAAAGAAAATACAGTTATTTTCATAACAATGTGTCAATGTTACCTTATTTATTATTTTGTTTCTATTTGAACTAATATTGTTAGGATGTTGTTGTTGTTCAGTCACTAAGTTGTGTCCAACTCTTTGTGACCCCATCAACCGCAGCATGCCAGGCTCCTATGTCCTTCACTATCTTCCAGAGTTTGCTCAAAGCCATGTCCATTGAGTTGGTGATGCTATCTAAACATCTCATCCTCTGCTTTTGCCTTCAGTCTTTCCCAGCATCAGGGTCTTTTCCAATAAGTCAGCTCTTCACATCAGGTGGCCAAAGCGCTAGAGCTTCAGCTACAGCATCAGTCATTCCAGTGAATATTCAGGACTGATTTCCTTTAGGATTGACTGGTTTGATCTCCTTGCAGTCCAACGGACTCTCAAGAGTCTTCTCTAGCATCACAATTTGAAAGCATCAGTTCTTCAGTGCTCAGCCTTCTTTATGGTACAACTCTCACATCCGTACATGACTACTGGAAAAACCATATTTTTAACTATACATACCTTTGTCAGATATGCAGATGACACCACTCTTATGGCAGAAAGCAAAGAACTAAAGAGCCTCTTGACGAAAGTGAAAAAGGAGAGTGAAAAAGTTGGCTTAAAACTCAACATTCAGAAAACGAAGATCATGGCATCTGGTCCCATCACTTCATGGAAAATAGATGGGGAAACAATGGAAACAGTGACAGACTTTATTTTTCTGGGCTCCAAAATCACTGCAGATGATGACTGCAGCCATGAAATTAAAAGACGCTTACTCCTTGGAAGGAAAGTTATGACCAACCTAGACAGTGTATTAAAAAGCAGAGACATTACTTTGCCAACAAAGGTCCATCTGGTCAAAGCTATGGTTTTTCCAGTAGTCATGTATGGATGTGAGTTGGACTATAAAGAAAGCTGAGCACCAAAGAATTGATGCTTTTGAACTGTGGTGTTGGAGAAGACTCTTTAGAGTCCCTTGGACTTCAAGGAGATCCAACCAGTCCATCCTAAAGGAGATCAGTCATGTATGGATGTGAGTTGGACTATAAAGAAAGCTGAGCACCAAAGAATTGATGCTTTTGAACTGTGGTGTTGGAGAAGACTCTTTAGAGTCCCTTGGACTTCAAGGAGATCCAACCAGTCCATCCTAAAGGAGATCAGTCCTGAATATTCATTGGAAGGACTGATGCTGAAGCTGAAACTCCAACACTTTGGCCACCTGATGCAAAGAACTGACTCATTAGAAAAGACCCTGATGCTGGGAAAGATTGAAGGCGGGAAGAGAAGGGGACAACAGAGGATGAGATGGTTGGATGGCATCACTGACTCAATGGACATGAGTTTGAGTAGGCTCCAGGAGTTGATGATGGACAGGAAGGCCTGGCGTGCTGCAGTCCATGGGGTCACAAAGAGTCATACACAACTGAGAGACTGAACTGAACTGAATGAACCTTTGTCAACGAAGTGATATCTCTGCTTTTTAATATGCTGCCTATGTTTGTCATAGCTTTCCTTCCAAGGATGAAGTGCCTTTTAATTTCATGGCTGCAGTCACCGTTTACAGTGATTTTAGAGCGCAAGAAAAGAAAATCTGTCACTGCTTCCACTTTTACCCCTTCTATTTGCCATGAAGTGATGGGACCAGATGCCATGATCTTAGTTTTTTCTTTAGTGCTGAGTTTCAAGCCAGCATTTCCACTCTCCTCTTCCACTCTCATCAAGAAACTCTGTAGTTCCTCCTCACTTTGTGCCATTATAATGGTATCATCTGCATATCTGAGGTTATTGATATTTCTCCCAGCAATCTTGATTCCAGCTTGTGCTTCATGCAGCCTGGCGTTTCTCATGAAGTACTCTGCACATAAGTTAAATGAGCAGGTGACAATATACAGCCTTGACGTACTCCTTTCCCAGTTTTGAACCAGTCTGTTGTTCCAGGACCAGTTGTAACTGTTGCTTCTTGTCCTGCATATAGTTCTCTCCAGAGGCAGGTCAGATGGTCTGGTATTCCCATTTCTTGAAGAATTTTCCACAGTTTGTTGGGATCCACACAGTCAAAGGCCTTAGTGTAGTCAATGAAGCAGAAGTAGATGTTTTTCTGAAATTGTCTTGCTTTCTCTATGACCCAATGAGTGTTGGCAATTTGATCTCTGGTTCCTCTGTCTTTTAGGAACCCAGCTTCTACATCTGAAAGTTCTTGGTTCACATACTGCTGAAGCCTAGCTTGAAGGACCTTGAGCATTTCCTTGTTAGCATGTGAAATGAGATCTCTTGCAGTGTGAAGTCAAGTGGGCCTTAGGAAGCATTACTATGAGCAAAGCTAGAGGAAGTGATGGAATTCCGGCTGAGCTGTTTAAAATTCTAAAAGATGATGCTGTTAAAGTGCTGCACTCAATATGCCAGCAAATTTGGAAAACTCAGCAGTGGCCACAGGACTGGAAAAGATCAGAGAAACTATAAGAGAAGTAATTTAGTCCCATAAACCTGTTATGCCTCCATTTCCTCACCAATAGAATACATATAATAAGAGAAACTGGCTTATGAGAGGATTTTCAGAACTAAATGAGTTAACACTTAAAATATGCTTAACACAGTATCAAAGAAATGGCACATGGTCAGCAAATGTTAATTATTAAGATATCCGAACAATGAAGAAGGAACATGGCAATAACTGAAAATACTTAACTATAAAATTGTTTTTCCAACCTTCAATCTCACCAATACGCAAGGGAGAGAGTTTCCAATACCCTGCATGGGACACCTCCAGGGACAGCTGCTGCAGAGCAAAGCTCGCTACCTGAGTCAATCATCTAGATTCCTTGGATTCAGAGCAGGAACAACCATGGTCAATCGGCACCTACTCTTGGTTTCACATGTCAGCCCTGAGGAAATGGATCTCAAGCAAGTAACCTATCCTTCAAAAGGTCTACATTCTCTTTTCCCTGGGATGAACGGGGCTTCCCAGCTGGTGCTAGCGGTAAAGAACCCACCTACCAATACAGAAGACATAAGGGACATGAGTTCGATCCCCAGATCGAGAAGAATCCCATGGATAGAGGAGCCTGCAGGCTGTAGTCCATGGGATCGCAGAGTCGGACATGACTGAAGCAACTTAGCATGCATGTGACAGCTGACTTAAAATGGAAGGATGCTCAAGAAAAAAGATTAGAAGGAAATATATCAACATGTAAACAGAAATTATCCCCAAGTGTGTGGTCAGTGTGAAAGTGAAAGTGTTGGTCGCTCAATTCTGTCTGACTCTTTGTGACTCCATGGACTGTAGCCTACCAGGCTCCTCTGTCCATGGGATTCTCCAGGCAAGAATACTGGAGTGGTTGCCATTCACTTCTCCAGGGGATCTTCCCAACTCAGGGATCAGACCTGATCTCCTGTATTGCAGGTGGATTCTTTACTGTCTGAGCCATGGGACATTTATATTTTCTTCCTTTCTTTACCAGAATATCCTAGTCTCTGCAGTAACCTTGTATTAAATTTGCATTTAGTTTTTAACTTGTAGTATATATTTTGAATCTGAACTATTTTGTTGCCTAAAATGGATGATGACATGAATCCCCTTCTTAATATAACTCTGAGGGAAAGGTCTAGAAAGGTGACCAAAGATCAGACATCAGAGTGTGAGTAAAGGAAATGGGAAAGGTGGACTCAAGAACCCCAGAGCAGTCTCTCTCCGTTTCTGCCTCACACCCACACTTGACACTCTTTATCAGAAATAATTTTTAAGGACAGACTTAATGGGAGTGAAGAAGTTCCAGGTAACAGTGGCCAGTATTCACTGAGCTTTACATGCATAATCACACTTAACCTTCCAACTTTATATTACAGATTGGAAATGGGGGCTCCCAGCAGTTTCTCAGTCTAGGGACTTGAGAAGGATCCGTGAGCTTGGGCAATGGGAAGAAGGACTGGCTTGGAGAGGGGTCCCTATAGGCTTTGGGGGGTATTTCTACTCCAGTTTGCAGAAGCAGGTGACCAACCATCTTCCCGAAGGGCACGTGAGGCAAAGAAGTGGAGGCAACTCAGCAAGAAATCCGGAGGGGGCGGGGGGCGACCCCACAGTGACTCGGCCCGTCTTCCATCTTTTCCTCATTATGTCTCCTGGAGGGCTTCTTGCCAGAGCGGCAGTTATTTCACGGGCTGGGCACCGTGGGGAGGGAAGAAGCACGTGACACGTGGCCTCTGGTCTTAATGAAAGCCACTCTGATTTGCAGACAAAATCTACTGCCTGGTAATCGAATCACTTGTAAACAAAGTTTCCAGACCCAACAGAAAAGGGTCAGGGAGAGTAGGGAATGGATTTTACGTGTACCATACAATCATTACTGGAGAGGTTCTGACAGGGAACTGATGTTTACATAGTGCCCGCTGTGTGCCAGGCTCCACCTCACACATGGCATTTCTTCAGTCCTACCAGCAACCCTCTGTGGTCTGTTTCCCTCCCCCTACGCCTGGGAAATGCCCTATTCTCGGCACAGTGCTCTGAATCTCAGAATGCATTGAAAAGAATAGTGCTGGCTTAGACAGAGAAACTTCTGGAAACCCATTCCAAACCTCCTTTGTACCGGCCCCGATCACTGCAACAAAACATACTCCTGAAATACCAGGGAAATGCTACGTTCAAGACAAATTCTAAAATGGGCTCCTTTAAAGCTAAAAAGAAATGACACAAATGAACTTATTTACAAAGCAGTAACAGACTCACCGACTTAAAGAACAAACTTACGGTTACCAGAAAGAAATAATGTCATATGCAGCAGAATGGGTGCACCCAGGGATTGTCATGCTGAGTGAAGGAAGTCAGACAGAGAAGCAAAAACATCATATGACGTCCCTTATATGCAGAATCTAAAAAGATGTGATACAAACGAACTTATTTACAAAACAGAAACACACTCACAGACCTAGAGACAGAACCTATGGTGACCAGGAGGGGAGGAAGCGAGCAAGGGATAGTTAGGAAGTTCGGGATGGACATGTACACACTGTTATGTTTAAAATGGGTAACCAACAAGGACCTCCTGTATAGCACAGGGAAGTCCGCTCCATGTTATGTGGCAGTCTGGGTGGGAAGGGAGTTGGGGGAGAATGGACGCATGTACTTGCCTGGCTGAGCCCCTTTGCTGAGCACCTAAGACTATCACAACATTGTTCACTGGCTACACTTTGGTATAAAATAAAAAGTTAAAAAAGAAATGAAATAAAATGGGGTTCTTTATACACAGTTTCTGCCATCCACATAATAAAGGGAGTTGTATTTCTTCCCCTTTTCAGTGCTTGCACTGTTTCCTCCCATTTCTCCTAGGTCGGCTGGGAGGTCTGGAGGAAGCCCCCTGAGGGGAGGCCGGGGGCAGGTGGCCAGACGGAGGGGGACGCCTCACTTCTCGGTCACTGGTCACATAGTCCATGACCAAGTGGCCAGGCAGGCGGAGGGGTTCCCGCAGAGCTGGTTCCCGGCAGGCTGTCCCCTTCCCTTTCTGTGTGCCAGGCAAGTGAGTGTCCTTGTAACCTCACACGTGCTGGAGCTCTGGCCCGGTGACACAGGCTCTGATGAGAAGAGGGAAGACCAGAAGAGGACAGAGCCAACCCGATCTGACTCAGGAGGGCGATCAGCCACCAGTGAGGCTGCTCTGGAGGCTCCCACAGTGCAGGGCTTTCTGTTTTGAGTTTATGTATTTATTTATTTATTTGCAGCAGTGCTGGGTCTTCATTGCTGTGCAGGCATTTCTCTAGTTGCAGTGCTCAGGCTTCTCTTTGCAGTGGATTCTGTCACTGTGGAGCATGGGCTCGTGGCTCGTGGGCTTCAGTAGCTGTTGGTCCCGGGCTCTAGAGCACAGACTCAGTAGTTGTGGCGGACCGGCTTAGTTGCTCTGCGGCAGGTGGGATCTTCCCAGACCAGGGATTGAACTTGTGTCTCCTGCATTGGCAGGTGGATTCTTCACCACTGAGCCACCAGGGAAGCCCAGGACTTTCCATTTTGAAACCAAGTAACTATATAGTAATGGATGGAAGCTAAATTTTTGGTGGTGAGCACACTGTAGGGATGAGGTAGCAATATAATGTTGTACATGTGAAACTTATAAGCTAATGTTACCTCAATGAAAAACAGTTCTGATGGAGAATGAAAGTTAAAAAAATAAAAAATAAACCAGTTGGTCCTGGACAAACAAGGAAGAGCTGGTCACCTTACCCACCCTCTCCCTGTCCACGAACTGTGATCTCTACCCAGGAGCACACATATCCTGTGTGTCCCCCAGCGGCAGGCTCTGATAACAGCTAATGTTTATCGTTTGCTCATTGTCGGGTGCTTTCCATATCCGTCCCCTTTACTCCTCATCACAGGCCTAGGGAGAAGATATCATTAGCACCTCCTTTCACTGATGAAGAAACTGAGGCTGACAGAGGGTGAACAACTTGAATTCGCAGTTCCATAAAACCAGCTTGCTGACCACACTTGAGTGTAGGAAGGATTTCCCTACTCTGCTTTCTGAAGTTTGGCAGAGCGAGA
Organism: Bos indicus x Bos taurus; assembly: GCF_003369695.1. NCBI lineage: Eukaryota > Metazoa > Chordata > Mammalia > Artiodactyla > Bovidae > Bos > Bos indicus x Bos taurus. The sequence continues at coordinate 14,403,216 of NC_040096.1, read as the reverse complement.
TGGAGGAAAAGAGGGAGGAAATGGAGGAAGGAAGAGAGGGAAGGAAGGGGAAGGGAGGTGGGAGGGGAGGGGGAGAGGGGACGTGGGGAGGGGAGAAGGGATGTGGGGAGGGAAGATGGGGAGGGGGAGGGGAGGGGAGGTGGAGAGGGAAGAGTGGGGAGGGGAGAGGCGGGGGGTGGGGAGGGCAGGTGGGGGGGAGGGGAGGGGCAGGGAGAGGGCAGGTGGGGGGAGGGGAGGGGCAGGGAGACGGCAGGTGGGGGGAGGGCAGGTGGGGGGGAGGGCAAGTGGGGGGGAAGGGGAAGATGGGAGGCGGCCGGGGAAGATGGGAGGCGGCCAGGGAAGCAGGAGGGAAAAAGGGAAGGAGGCTGAGAGAGCACGAGTGAGGTGGAGAAGCCCTGACGGTTCTCTGGATCACATACCGCATCTCAGCCGCCAGCAGCATCCTCAGCGTGCTCCGGCTCAGCTCGCCTGCAGAGCGGACAGCACCAGCCACAGCGCATTTTACTCCCTGCAAGAACTGAGGGTATTATCATATGATATTCATGCCTATTTTCGTAAATAATTCACCTTTTTCTTTTCTTTTCTTTTTTGCACGAAAGTAAAACAGCCTGAAGCTAGAACATTTAAAAGGAACGCTGGTGCCTTATTCATAAAATAATAATGTGCTGGTTTGCCAGACAGTTTGTAAAAAGTCCCGAAGCTAAAATACGCCGAGTTCTAGGTCTATTTTTAGCCTGGAAAAGGCCTCCCTATGTCTTTCTCAGTTCACACTTGATAAGGGCAGTTGTTCTGCTGTCTCTGAAACGGGGCTTTCCCAAATCGGTTGCATTCGCCCAGGGAACTCTTAAAGATAACTTGGTGGATAAACATATTTATGAAATTCAAACACCTGGGACACAAATGCTTTTTTAACCATACAAAAATAAATTGTAAACAAAAGGATAATGGTCAACCACACCTATGGGAAATGGGGCCACAGAATTCACCGTTTATGTGACATTTTCCCCCAAGCCTGGCAGGGAGATTTCTTTTGCAGAGGAATAGCAATTCCAGGGCTGGAAATGCTTAAAAATAACGCTTAGACGATAAGAATTGTGTCTCTGTGTTATTATGGTTTCCTCCTTTCTCAATATTATGTGCTAGTCGTTTACAACAGCTTTCTGTGATGATTTTTTAAATAGTAAGATCGCTCTTGTCAAATTACACACCTCTAGAAAATCCCATGGATGGAGGAGCCTAGTAGGCTGCAGTCCATGGGGTCGCGAAGAGTCGGACACGACTGAGCGACTTCACTTTCATTTTTCACTTTCATGCATTGGAGAAGGAAATGGCAACCCACTCCAGTGTTCTTGCCTGGAGGGACAAGACGTCCCTCCAGGGACGGGGGAGCCTGGTGGGCTGCCGTCTATGGGGTCACACAGAGTCAGACACGACTGAAGCGACTTAGCAGAAGCAGCAGCAGAAGGACACAAAACAGACTCATAATGTCAGTTATGCCTGTGACATTGGGTGACCAACCAGTTGGCTAAGGACTTTCAAGGCTAAATCAGAAAGCCTCAGACAGACCAGGGCTTGCTCGTCCCCTGCCTTTGCAGAGGGAGCTTGACTCACTGGGACAAGTCCAGGAGGAAACGGTGACTCCATATCCCTTCATGTGTGGGTGTGCTTAGTTGCTCAGTTGTGTCTGACTCTGCAAGTCCATGGACTGTAGCCCGCCAGGCTCCTCTGTTCACGGAGATTCTCCAGGCAAGAATATTGGAGTGGGTTGCCATGCCCTCCTCCAGGGGATCTTCCCAACCCAGGGATCGAACCCAGGTCTCCCACACTGCAGGAAGATTCTTTACCATCTGAGCCCCCAGGGCAGCCTTTCATCTCTTTGGAATATTAAACCCTGTGAGTTTTCTACCTGTTCAAAAAAAATTACATTAAAAATATTCTGTCAGATGAATGGATAAAGATATGAGATATATATGTGTGTGTACATACACATATACAATGGAATATGTATGAATGTTGTTATTGTTCTTGTTCAGCCAGTCAGTTCAGTCGCTCAGTTGTGTCTGAGTCTTTGCAACCCCATGGACTGCAGTATGACAAGCCTCCCTGTCCATCACCAATTCGTGGAGTTTACTCAAACTCATGTCCATTGATAATTTGGTGATGCCATCCAACCATCTCATCCTCTGTTGTCACTGTCCCCTTCTCTTCCTGCCTTCGATCTTTCCCAACATCAGGGTCTTTTGAAAAGAGACCTCTTCGCATTGGGCGGCCAAAGTATTGGGAGTTTCAGCTTCAGCATCAGTCCTTCCAATGAACATTTAGGACTGATTTCCTTTAGGATGGACTGGTTGGATCTCCTTGTAGTCCAAGGGACTCTCAAGAGTCTTCTCCAACAATTCTTCGGCACTCAGCTTTCTTTATAGTCCAACTCTCACATCCATACATGACCACTGGAAAAACCATAGCCTTGACTAGATGGACCTTTGTTGACAAAGTAACATCTCTGCTTTTTAATATGCTGTCTAGGTTGGTCATAACTTTTCTTCCAAGGAGTAAGTGTCTTTTAATTTCATGGCTGCAGTCACCATCTGCAGTGATTTTGGAGCCCCAAAAATAATGTCTGTCACTGTTTCCACTGTTTCCCTACCTATTTGCCATGAAGTGATGGGACCAGATGCCATTATCTCAGTTTTCTGAATATTGAGTTTTAAACCAACTTTTTCACTCTCCTCTTTCAGTTTCATCAAGAGGCTCTTTAGTTCTTCTTCACTTTCTGCCATAAGGGTGGTGTCATCTGCATATCTGAGGTTATTGCTATTTCTCCCAGCAATCTTGATTCCAGCTTGTGCTTCATCTAGCCCAGCATTTCTCATGAGGTACTCTGCATATAAGTTAAATAAGCAGGGTGACAATATACAGCCTTGATGTACTCCTTTTCCTGTTTGGAAACAGTCTGTTGTTCCATGTCCAGTTTGAACTGTTGCTTCCTTACCTGCATACAGATTTCTGATGAGGCAGGTCAGGTGGTCTGGTATTCCCATTTCTTGAAGAATTTTCCACGGTTCATTGTGATCCACACAGTCAAAGGCTTTGGCATAGTCAGTAAAGTAGAAATAGATGTTTTTCTGGAACTCTCTTGCTTTTTCTATGATCCAGTGGATGTTGGCAATTTGATCTCTGGTTCCTCTGCCTTTTCTAAAACCAGCTTGATATTGTTCTTGTTGTTTAGTTGCTAAGTCATGTCTGACTCTTTTGCAACCCCAAGGACTGTAGCCTGGCAGGCTCCTCTGTCCATGGGATTTCCCAGGCAGGAATACTGGAGTGGGTTGTCATTTCCTTCTCCAGGGGATCTTCCCAAACCAAGGAGCGAACCCGAGTCTCCTGCATTGGTTGACAGATTTTGTTTTACCCCGAGCCACTAGGGAAGCCCACCATGGAATATTACTCAGCCATAAAAAATAATGAAATAATGCCATTTGCAGCAATGTGGATACACTTAGATATTATCATACTAAGTGAAGTAAGTCAGATAAAGACAAATATCACATGTCACTTATATGTGGAATCTAAGAAAATGATACAAATGAACTATTTACAAAATAGAAACAGCCTCAGAGACACAGAAAACAATCTTATGGGGGAAAAAAAAAAAAAACTATCTGATAGTTACCAAAGGGGAATGGGGCAAAATTAGGAGTTTGGATTAAAAGATGCATACCATTATATGTAAAACAGATAAACATCAAGGTCCTACTGATGGCACAGGGAACTAAATTTAATATCTTATAATAACCTACAATGGAAAATAATCTGAAAATTTTATATATGTAAAAACATTGCTGTACACCTGAAACTAACACAATGTAAATCAGCTATACTTCCATTTAAAAAACATATTCTGTCTATATCAGGTGAGAGGATTATTTACTTCAGTTAGTAGATCTCTAAGAATGACAGTCTATTAGATCCATATGAGATTAACATCAGTACATTTAAGTTCTGCTTTGTTACTTATTTCATTTGTTTCTAAAATATGCCCTCCAGGGCTTCCCAGATGGCTCAGAGTTAAAGAATCTGCCTGCCAGTGCAGGAAACACAGGTTCAATCCCTGATCTGGGAAGATCCCACATGCCACAGAGCAACTCAGCCCGTGGGCCACAGCAATTGCCCGCAACTACTGAAGCCCGTGTGCCCTAGAGCCTGTGCTTCTGCAACAAGAGAAGCCACCTAAATGAGAAGCCTGCACGCCACAACTAGAGAGCCGCCCCCGCTCACCGCAACTCCGGAAAAGCCAGCGAGGCAATGATGACGCTAAGTCACGTCAGTCGTGTCCGACTCTGTGCGACCCCATAGACGGCAGCCCACCAGGCTCCCCCGTCCCTGGGATTCTCCAGGCAAGAACACTGGAGTGGGTTGCCATTTCCTTCTCCAACGCATGAAAGTGAAAAGTGAAAGTGAATCGCTCAGTCATGTCCGACTCTTAGCGACCCCATGGACTGCAGCCTACCAGGCTCCTCCGTCCATGGGATTTTCCAGGCAAGAGTACTGGAGTGGGGTGCCATTGCCTTCTCCAAATGATGACGCAGCACAGCCTAAATAAATAAATAAACAAAATCATAAACTGTGCCCTCCAAAGGACTTTAGGATTACTCTTTATTAAAGAACTCAAAATTTTGCAAACTTCTTTAACTGCTCATTCTCACACCACGAGGTAATTAGAGCTCCGATTGTTGTTCCACTTCAAAGATGAGAAAAAGGGAAAGGGGCCGGAAGGAGGTTATCTAAGCTGTCCAGGGCAGGACGTGAGTGTGTGGGGGTCTCTAATCCCCCGGGGCAGGCCTCCCCTTTGCTGGTCCACTTTGCATCTGGTTAGTGTTGTCAAACCATGGAAACAGCCGGCTGTTGCCAAAGAGAAATGTTTCTATCAACGTTTCTCAAGTGTCCCTGAGGAGCCCCCGCCAACAACCAGTGATGACATAATGTTGGCTGATGAAGCCCTCCCGGCCAATCAGGCTGCGGAAACAGTGCCACCCACGGAGGAACTTTTTCTGGGATTTCATAGGAAACAGTCCTGAGGTGCACACGGGGCCAGCACCCGGCTCTGAGCGGAGCGCGGGCTGTCCGCAGCTCCTTCTGCAGTTCTGGTATTTGTCTCCTACACATCAAAGTCACGTTCACTCGTTTTCTTCTCAAAATGGAGATTTTGAGAGGCAAAGACCAGCTGGGCGGAACTAAACAGACTCCAGGCTGATTTCCTCAGAAAAGCTGAAAGGGCGGGACAGGCGGGCGGGGCGGGGCGCAGTTCACCCTCCCGGTGGTGGTCCTTAAAACACACAGCGAATGGCACGCCGAGTGCGGCCTGGCCTGGTGGAAACACACCAGCTGTTGTCTCTGCGGCGCAGGGCCACCCCTGCGTCCAGAGACACCCCCTCCAGGTCTGCCCCGCTGTGACCCCACAACTGGAATCCCCAGCGTCTCGGTGAAGGCCAGAGTTCAGGCTGAATTGGGCTTCCCTGGTGGCTCAGCAAAAAAGAGTGCCTGCCAGTGCAGGACACACAGGTTCGATCCCTGGGTGGGAAGATCCCCTGCAGGAGGGCATGGCAACCCACTCCAGTATTCTTGCCTGGAGAATTCCATGGACAGAGGAGCCTGGCGGGCTAAGTCCATGGGGTCACAAAGAGTTGGACACAGCTGAGTGACTAACTGCCCCCCCCCCACACACACACACACACACAAGTAATCAATAGGCATTAGATGGTGTTGCTGCTGTAGTCAGCATTCTTTCCTGGCCCCGGTTCTCACCTGTGTCATAACCATCTTCCAGTTGTAACCCCCACCCTGCTCTCATAACCAGCTTCATCTTCTTGAGTGCAGAATCAAGCGTAATTCTCCCTTGCTGAAAACCCTTTTGATTTGTTTTATTAATTGTATTGGGGTATACTTGTTTTACAAAGTTGTGTTAGTTTCTACTTTCCAGCAAAGTGAATCAGCTGTCCGTATATACATATATCCCCTCTATTTTTGAAAGGCAGCTGTGTTCACCACTATACCACCAATGCCCACCATCTCCTGTTTTTTGGATTTCCTTCTCAGGTAACCCTACTCAGTGCTGAAAACTCTTTAGGTGAACTCTTTGCCTCTAGAATCCCAGTTCCTTAATACTGACCCAATTCCCGCATCGCCAGCTTCATCAACCCCACACCCACACACCCCAAACTCAAACTTTACTAAATTACTTGCTATCCCTCCCCTCCAAGGCTGAGCTCCTTCCTGGTTCTTCCACCAAGAACACTCTTCCCTGGCCCCCTCGCCTCCATTTTTGACCTAAAGAATTCCAAAGCCTTCTACAGAGAGACATAACATTCTTTGTGAAGTTCCTGATCTCTTCTCTACGAGCTCCCACCGTCCCATACCAGCCCCAGCCCACACACAGTGCTCCGTAACATCCAGAATGACCAAATGTTCTCATTCACCCAGGACTGAAGAGTTGTCCAGAATTAAGGATTTTAGTGCTAAAACCAAAGAATCTTGGGCCAACAGGGGTATTTGGTTGCCCCAGTAGCATTGATCACATGGTTTGGGAATTAGCTGTCTTTTGATAAGATTGGAGAGCAGAAATATTGCCTTGTTCATCTTCACATCCACAGTATCCACCCTAGGGTCAGGCACATATAGGGCTTCCCAGGTGGTTCATTGGTAAAAGAATCCACCTGCCAATGCAAGAGATGTGGGTTTGATCCCTGGGTCAGGAAGATCCCCTGGAGGAGGAAATGGCAACCCACTCTATTATTCTTGCCTGGAGAATCCCACGGACAGAGGAGCCTGGTGGATTGCAGTCCATGGGTTCGAAAAGAGTTGGACACGACTGAAGCAACTAAACAGTATATGGTCCAGTCAATAAATATTTGTTAAATGCGTTGAGATAGCAGTTGGTTGCATCAACAGAAGAACTAAAGGCAGTGGTTCACATCCAGTCCCCCTACAAGATCTTGGGCATGTAATTGCTTTCATTTACATATTTATGTATTTGCCCTTGAAAGATTTGAGGCAAATTCCTTGGTCTTGCTGAGCCTGCATTTGTAAAAGGGAGATAATAATATCCATTTCACAGAGGTGTCGTGAAGGTTCAACAGATGTCAGGTGGTTAACACAACCCCTGGCATATAACAAGCTTTAATAAATGCTAGCTGCTATTACTATTTATTATTATTATTATTTAAATAGCGAGCAGTGCAGTCAATAAGGGTTGGCTCCCTTCCCCCCATTAAAGAAATGAATACAGGTGGCCTTAAATGTAATTATGCCGTAGAAAAAGCTTCCCTTCAAACACTGATCGGCCACCTTGCCCACACATTAGAATCCCCCAGGGACCTTTTACAAAGACTGATGCCCAACCCCGACCAATTAATTCAGATCTCCAGTGATGGATGCATGCATCAGCTCCTTTAAAGGGCTCCCCCGGTGATGCTCACAGGCGCCCAGGTAGGGCACTGGGTTAGCTGCTTTCTAATTCTTTATTGCTGCCCTGGGTCTTTCCAAACAATTCCCCTCCCACCCCAATCTAGGTGTTGGAACAGCAAGTTCTTAATTCCCTTTGTCCCCCCAGCTTTGTCGTCATGGCAAGAACTGGAGAATTCTCAGCCCACCTGAGGGGAACCTTATTGCCTCTCCTCTTCATTATTCCAGGCTGGGACCCTCATTCCTAAAGCCCTTACCCCCGCGGCTCCCAGCCTTTCAGAACCTTCACTGTATTCTCTCTGGAATTTGGAGAAATGAGAAAGACATCACTTCATCTGTGTCTCCCTAAAGGTACAGATGTTTCATTTTCTAGCCAGTGTTTCCCAAACTGGGGTCTACAGACACCTTAGGGATCCACCTTAGGGATCTGTGTGACAACTTCCTGTCTGCATTTTCTGTTTGCCAATATACGACTATTGTACATTATGTTCAGTTCAGTTCAGTCACTCAGTCGTGTCCGACTCTTTTTGACCCCCTGAATCGCAGCACACCAGGCCTCCCTGTCCATCACCAACTCCCGCAGTTCACCCAAACTCACATCCATTGAGTCGGTTATGCCATCCAGCCATCTCATTCTCTGTCGTCCCCTCTTCCTCCTGCCCCCAACCCCTCCCAGCATCACAGTCTTTTCCAATGAGTCAACTCTTCACATGAGGTGGCCAAAGTACTGGAGTTTTAGCTTCAGCATCATTCCTTCCAAAGAAATCCCAGGGCTGATCTCCTTCAGAATGGACTGGTTGGATCTCCTTGCAGTCCAAGGGACTCTCAAGACTCTTCTCCAACACCACAGTTCAAAAGCATCAATTCTTTGGCGCTCAGCCTTCTTCACAGTCCAATTCTCACATCCATACATGACCACTGGAAAAACCATAGCCTTGACTAGACGGACCTTTGTTGGCAAAGTAATGTCTCTGCTTTTGAATATGCTATCTAGGTTGGTCATAACTTTCCTTCCAAGGAGTAAGCATCTTTTAATTTCATGGCTGCAGTCACCATCTACAGTGATTTTGGAGCCCCCCAAAATAAAGTCTGACACTGTTTCCACTGTTTCCCCATCTATTTCCCATGAAGTGATGGGACCAGATGCCATGATCTTCATTTTCTGAATGTTGAGTTTTAAGCCAACTTTTTCACTCTCCTCTTTTACCTTCATCAAGAGACTTTTTAGTTCCTCTTCACTTTCTGCTATAAGGGTGGTATCATCTGCATATCTGAGGTTATTGCTATTTCTCCTGGCAATCTTGATTCCAGCTTGTGCTTCTTCCAGCCCAGCGTTTCTCATGATGTACTCTGCATATAAGTTAAAGAAGCAGGGTGACAATATGTAGTCGCCACCTATTGCGCTTGTGTTTTGTAGCATAAAGGCACTCAGTGCACATACGCAGATTTTGAAGGAGTCCAAACAGAAGGACCAAAGCACAAAGCAGGAGAAGCCAGTAGATTCAAAGTGACCATAAAGTAGCCACTCGTGTTGAAATAACTGCAGAAACAGTTTGTGTGTCCTGGCTACACGTAACAGTTTGCGTGTGTGTGTGTGTTTGCACAGTTGTGCCCAGATTTTTGTGATCCCACAGACTGTAGCCCACCAGGCTCCTCTGTCCATGGGATTTCCCAGGGCAAGAATACTGGGGTGGGTTGCCATTTCCTCCTTCAGGAGATCTTCCCAACCCAGGGATCAAACCTGAGCCTCCTGGTTTCCTGCACTGGCAGGCAGATTCTTTACCAACTGCACCAACTGGGAAGCCCTAACAGTTTGCAGTAAGTAGGAAATAGACACTTGAGACATTTTCTTCTCTCTCTACAAAAACTGTAGGAAGGGAAACCCCATTTAAAGTAGATTCTAATAAGGCTACCATATCATTTTGCAAATGTGAGTGAACATGAGTATCTACCAAGTGTTTGGGGGACTTCCCTGGTGGTCAGTCCAGTGGTTAAAACTCAAGACTTCCAATGCAGAGGCACAGTGGGCACAGGCTTGATCTCTGGTCAAGAAATTAAAATCCCACATCCTACGCAGTGTGGCCAATAAGTAAAAAAAAAAAAAAAAAAGTGAAATAAAATCAGCACTTGGAAATTACTCACTGGCCAAATTTTGGCCATATAGCGCCTGATGGCCCAGCATTAGCACATAGAGTCGTGATGTTAGAGATACCATTTGTGCCTCATCTCTATGAGAAGAAACAGTCTTTGATTAGTATTATTAAAGTGAAAATACAGAAACAGATTCTCAAACAAGACCCAAATCTACATTTTTCCATTATTAAACCAGCCATACTGACTTATTTTTAGTGGCACCTCACAATCATCATAAATCCCATCGAAATAGTGCTGTTTATTTAGATGTCATTCCCATATATTGTCTTTGGCTCTTTTTCTAATTTTTTCTCCTTTTGATAGGTGTTTAAGACCAACAAGCATACACAGTGTATACCCCATTTTACTAAATCCCTAATTAAGAGATTATATAGTGCTTCCCTTGTAGCTCTGTCAGTAAAGAATCTGCCTGCAGCACAGGAGACCTGGGTTCGATCCCTGGGGTGGGAAGATCCCCTGGAGAAGGAAATGGCAACCCACTGAAGTATCCTTGCCTGGAAAATCTCATGGGCAGAGGAGCCTGGTGGGCTGCAGTCCATGGGGTCGCAAAGAGTCGGGCACGACTGCACGACTAACACTGATAGTGCCTGACAGCCTAGGAAGTCAAGAGATACCTGGAGTAGCGGGCAATTTTGGCTTTGGAGTACAAAATGAAGCAGGGCAAAGGCTAACAGAGTTTCACCAAGAGAACGCACTGGTAACAGCAAACACCCTCTTTCAACAACACAAGAGAAGACTACACATGGACATCACCAGATGGTCAATACCAAAATCAGATTGACTGTATTCTTGCAGTCAAAGATGGAGAAGCAACAAAAACAAGGCCGGGAGCTGACAGTGGCTCAGACCATGAGCTCCTTATTGCAAAATTCAGACTTAAAATGAAGAAAGTAGGAAAAACCACTAGACCAGTCAGGTATGACCTAAATCAAACCCCTTACGATTATACAGTGGAAGTGACAAATAGGTTTAAGGGATTAGATCTGATAGAGTGCTTGAAGAACTATGGACGGAGGTTCATGACATTGTATAGGAGGCAGAGATCAAGACCATCCCCAAGAAAAAGAAATGCAAAAAGGCAAGATGGTTGTCTGAGGAGGCCTTACAAAAAGCTGAGAAAAAGAAGAGAAGCTAAAGGCAAGGAGAAAAGGAAAGATATACTCATCTGAATGCAGAGTTCCAAAGAATAGCAAGGAGAGATAAGAAAGCCCTCCGCAGTGATCAATGCAAAGAAATAGAGGAAAACAATAGAATGGGAAAGACTAGAGATCTCTTCAAGAAAATTAGAGATACCAAGGGAACATTTCATGCAAAGATGGGCACAATAAAGGACAGAAATGGTATGGACCTAACAGAAGCAAAAGATATTAAGAAGAGGTGGCAAGAATACACAGAAGAACTATACAAAAAAGATCTTCATAAGCCAGATAACCATGATGGTGTGATCGCTCACCTAGAGCCAGACATCCTGGAATTCGAAGTCAAGTGGGCCTTACAAAGCATCACTATGAACAAAGCTAGTGGAGGTGATGGAATTCCAGTTGAGCTATTTCAAATCCTAAAAGATGATGCTGTGAAAGTCCTGCACTCAATGTGCCAGCAAATTTAGAAAACTCAGCAGTGGCCACAAGACTGGAAAATGTCAGTTTTCATTCCAGTCCCAAAGAAGGGCAAGGCCAAAGAATGTTCAAACAACCACACAATTGCACTCCAGCTCACATGTTAGCAATGTAATGCTCAAAATTCTCCAAGCCAGGCTTCAACAGTACGTGAACCATGAAATTCCAGGTGTTCAAGCTGGATTTAGAAAAGACAGAGGAACCAGAGATCAAATTGCCAATATCCACTGTATCATCTAAAAAGCAAGAGAGTTCCAGAAAAACATATACTTCTGCTTTATTGGCTACACCAGAGTCTTTGACTGTGTGATTCACAACAAACTGTGGAAAATTCTTCAAGAGATGTGAATACCAGACCCCCTAACCTGCCTCCTGAGAAATCTGTATGCAGGTCAAGAAGCAACAGTTAGAACTGGACATGAACAGCAGACTGGTTCCAAATTGGAAAAGGAGTAAGTCAAGGCTGTATATTGTCACCCTGCTTATTCAACTTATAAGAGTACATCATGCAAAATACTGGGCTGGATGAAGCACAAGCTGGAATCAAGATTGCTGGGAGAAACATCAATAACCTCAGATACGCAGATAACACCACCCTTATGGCAGAAAGTGAAAAACTAAAGAGCCTCTTGATGAAAGTGAAAGAGGAGAGTGAAAAAGTTGGCTTAAAGCTCAACATTCAGAAAACTAAGATCATGGCGTCTGGTCCCATCACTTTATGGGAAATAGATGGGGAAACAGTGGAAACAGTGTCAGACTTTATTTTGGGGGGCTCCAAAATCACTGTAGATGGTGATTGCAGCCATGAAATTAAAAGATGCTTACTCCTTGGAAGAAAAGCTATGACCAACCTAGACAGCACATTAAAAAGCTGAGACATTACTTTGCCAACAAAGGTCCGTCTAGTCATAGCTATGGTTTTTCCTGTAGTCATGTATGGATGTGAGAGTTGGACTACAAAGAAAGCTGAGTGCCAAAGAATTGATGCTTTTGAACTGTGGTGTCAGAGAAGACTCTTGAGAGTCCCTTGCACTGCAAGGAGATCCAACCAGTCCATTCTGAAGGAGATCAGCCCTGGGCTTTCTTTGGAAGGAATGATGCTAAAGCTGAAACTCCAGTACTTTGGCCACCTCATGTGAAGAGTTGATTCATTAGAAAAGCCTCTGATGCTGGGAGGGATTGGGGGCAGGAGGAGAAGGGGATGACAGAGGATGAGATGGCTGGATGGCATCACTGACTCGATGGACATGAGTTTGAGTGAACTCCGGAAGATGATGATGGACAGGGAGGCCTGGCGTGCTGCGATTCATGGGGTCGCAAAGAGTCGGACACGACTGAGCGACTGAAATGAACTGAACTGAACTGAACTGAACACACGTATATCTTAAAGTAACACCTCTGGCTCCTCATAGGAGTGAGAGTCTGGGCAAGTTTCTTGATGGTCTGACTCTGTTTCCCCAGTTGATAAACCTTCCTCATGGAGTTGAGATGATCATAATAATAAATCCAAAGTTCCTGGCACACAGTAGGTGCTCACAGCACAGACTATAGTTCTACTAATTCCTCTAAGCAAGACACAGGTCACCCAGGTCCTTGGAATTCCATTCCCACCATTACAGAAGGCTGTAGCATTTAAATATGTAGGAGGGACTTCTCTGGAGGTCCAGTGGTTAAAACTTCAACCTCCAATGAAGGGGGTGTAGGTTCAATTCCTAGCTGGGACCTAAGGTATTCTACCACATGCCTCCAGGCCAAAACACCAAAACATAAACATCAGAAGCAATATTGTAACAAATTCAATAAATATATGTAGGATATCTAAAGAAATGGTCATTTTCATTTGACTCCAGAATGAATGATTTACAAGACTGGTGGAAAGGATTTCAGCCCACTAACAAGCCTAAAGCATTGTTCATGGAAAGTACTAGCCAAGGAGAACCAGAGTGAATTAGCAACAGCAGTGCCTATGCGTAGATTCCCCCAACTTTCCACTCAAACTTCAGCAATCTCATTGAGGACACATTTTTAAAATAAGCTTTCATGATCAAGATGATGGTGGTGGAGAATCTGAAGTAAATTGAATTTCCATTATTCATAGAATGGATAAAGAATAAGGGACTCTACAGCCAATATGTTGTGATAAACTATAATGGAAAAAAATATGAAAAGCATATATATATATATATATATGTATAACTGAATCACTTTGCTATACAGTAGAAATTAACACAACATTGTAAATCAACTATACTTCCATAAAATAAAATTTTCAATTTTCAAAAATTTACAAAATGAATTTCATTTGTTTGAAACTGATGGGCAGTTATTGAAAGTGAAAAACAGTAGTGTAAATATCCGCGTTTTATTTCACCCACCTACTCTGGTGAGGAAAACGCAACGACCTGTTTTTATCGTACATGAAGTTTTATTTGTTTATTATTTGGCTGTATCAGGTCTTAGTTGCGGCATGTGGGACCTTTTTGTTTCGGTACAAGGGCTTCTCTAGTTATGAAGTATGGGCTCTAGAGCCCGTGGGCTTATTTACCTTTCAGCAAGTGGAATCTTAGTTCCCTGACCAAGGCTTGAACCTGTGTCCCCTGCTTGGAAGGAAGATTCTTAACCACTGGGCCATCAAGGAAGTCCCTGTCACATGCAGTGTTAAACTGTATATAGTAGCACTGGTCTACTACCAGTGCTTGGGCTTTCCCATGTGGCTCAGTGGTAAAGAATCCACCTGCCAATGCAGGAAAGCTGGGGCCCGACCCTGGGGGTCGGGAAGATCCCCTGGAGAAGGGAACAGCTACCCACTCCCGTCTTCTTGCCTGGAGAATCCCACGGACAGAGGAGCCTGGTGGGCTAGTCCATGGAGTTGCAAAGAGACAGACACAACTGAGCTACTGAGCACACACACATGATCAATGCTTAAAGAATTATAAATGATATAAATCATTAACAAACTCTAAATTTTATTCAAGACTTTTAAAAAAAAAGATACAAATCATTAGGCAATGTTCTTTATTAAATTCAATTTTTAATTACATTAAGTAAGGGTAGTAGCTTCTCTAATTGTTGATACACGCCTGCACTGGCAAGATGCATGTGGAAATACTGATAAGTGGATTGCCAACAGTAATTATAAACACTCTGAGGATGTGATTTCACAGTGCTGATTCTCAGGAATTTTTTTTAATATAGCAAATATTGGTTCTTCTCTTTTTTGTTTTTTAAATTATGAAAGTACAATAACACATTTACAGGAGACTTGGAAAATACAGACAAAATTACATATAGTTCCACTATGCATCATGCTAAGTCGCTTCAGTCGTGTCCAGCTCTCTGTGACCCCATGGACCATAGCCCGCCAGGCTCCTCTGTCCGTGGGGTTCTCCAGGCAAGAAAACTGGAGTGCGTTGCCATACCCTCCTCCAGGGTATCTTCCCAACCCAGGGGTCGAACCTGTGTCTCTTATGTCTCCTGCACTGAGGGATGGATTCTTTACCATGAGCACCACCTGGGAAACCCAGGAAGCCCATGCTAAGTTGCTTCAGTCGTGTCCAACTCTGTGTGACCCCATACATGGCAGCCCACCAGGCTCCCCTGTCTCTGGGATTCTCCAGGCTAGAACACTGGAATGGGTTGCCATTTCCTTCTCCAATGCATGAAAGTGAAAAGTGAAAGTGAAGCCGCTCAGTTGTGTCCGACTCTTAGCGACCCCATGGACTACAGCCCACCAGGCTCCTCCGTCCATGGGATTTTCCAGGCAAGAGTACTGGAGTGGGGTGCCATTGCCTTCTCCCCAGGAAGCCCATAGTTCCACTATATTACATTTATTTTTTAAGCAGATAAATTAAGATTTTTAGTTGGAGTTTCAATATCAAACTCTCAAAAATTAATACAGTGAATACACAGACAAGTGTAAGGATACATAGACCTGAAAATCACCATGAACCAATTCAACATAATTAAGATTTATACAACTTTCACACACAGAAGGAAACAAATTCTATTCAAGTTCTCATAGACTATAAACTAGAGGGGAAAAAATTTTTTTTCTTGCTCTATTTGGGTGGAAGTATGTTTGCAGTGACAAGTTAGTAATAAAAAACCATCCTTGAAAATTACTCTAGTCTATTCTTTGATGGGTCTTTTCTCATGGCTGATGGCTAGGATTTTAAATAACAGTTGCCCAACTTGGATAGATTTTCTCTTCCGCACAGAACTGGGTGATTTTGCGACCCCCTTAGTGATGTCATGCTGAACGGAACAACGATAAACATGATTGGTCCCAGGGTGCCCGCTCCTCACTGCGCCTGACGGATGGGTACAGCCGTGGAAAGGGAACTTGATCCCCTTCACAGACTGTACTGATTCCCTGATCTCAGCGTTCCCCCACTCCCACCCTGGGATCCTGAGCTGGAGGATTGTTTCATATATGAACTGCACCACAGTGTCTTTAGAGTGGAACTGTAGAATTATAGCTTTAGAAATTACCTTCCATGTCAACTCTCTGTATTCCTACCACCTACACCAGCTCCACAAACATGGAACAGAGGAGGCATAGACAGAATCATTAGGCTTTTCAAAGCTTCTGGGAAATTCAAGCTGTAAGGCTACCTCCATGAAAGGGGACTTAGCATTATTCTATCATTAATTCCCTTGCAAGGTAATAAAATCCACATATGCACTGGCCTCTGCCCCAGCTCCTGGCACAGGGCTCCGGAAACTCTGGTGATTTTCTGGGTGATAGGAGTGTCTTTTGTTCTAAGGAAGTGTCTCTGAGTGAGCTCCCGGATGATTCCTGGAGGGAGCTGGTCACTGGAAAAATCAAGCCTTGATTAGAAGCTTGGAATTTTCAGCCGTACTCCCCAAGTCTCTTGAGGAAGAAGGAGGATTAGAAATGGATTTCACAGTCGATCATGTCTCCATAAAAATACCAAAGGTGTAGGATTTGAAGAGACTCCAGGTGAGTATACACATCCATACCAGGAGGGTGACACAAGCCATTCCCATGGGAATAGAAGCACCTACGCTCAGGACCCTCCCAGATCTCACCCTATATATCTCTTCATCTGACTGTTCCTCTGTATTTTTTGTTTCCCTGAATTCTGTGAGCTACTCTAGCAAATTAATTGAACACAAGGAGGGGATCATAAGAAACTCTGAGTTACAGACAAGACAGGCAGAAATTTTGGCTAACCTGGGACCTGTGACTCATGATTGGCATCCCAAGTGGGGAGCAGTCTCCTGGGACCAGGTCCTTAACCTATGGGATCTGATGCTACCTCCTGGAAGATAGCATCAGTATTGAGTGACATGGTAGAACACCCAGCTGGTGTCCCAGATTTGCTTGGTGGAGGTAAACCCCCACATCTGGTGTTAGCAGTGTTAGGAGTGTGATAGTCATATGAGAGTAAAGGGGGACACACAGAGGATGGGGCTGTTGCCACTACGTCTCCCAGTGACGTCTGAGATGGCTAGCAGCAATAATAACAACAACAAAGTCACCAATAATAGTTGTTGAGAAAGCACATCATAGCAGCACTTATGAGCCTGATCTCAAATCAGAAAACCTCTTTAAATCTCAGCCAGGTGGTGCTAGTGGTAAAGAACCCGCCTGCCAGTGCAGGAGACATAAGAGACACAGGTTCAATCCCTGGGCCAGGAAGATCCCCTGGAGGAGGGCATGGCAACCCACTCCAGTATTCTTACCTGAAGAATCCCATGGACAGAGGGGCCTGGATGGAGGAGTCCATAGGGTTGCAAACAGTCAGACACAACTGAAGTGACTTAGAACACACATGCCATTGTCTTAACTTCTCTGTGCTTAGGTCTCTTTGTCCATAATGTAGGAATAGTAATCCCACTAGCTCAAAAAGCCATGGTGGGGATTAGATGAGATAAGGCAGGTGACACGCTATATCAGTTACAAATTATCTTTAGCTGCAAACAACACAATTTTTATTTTTCTCATGAAAAGAAATACTCAGAGGTGAGTGAGAGTTAAGGCTAGTTCAGCAGCCTAAGGTGCTGGAATTGAGGCCTCTAGGACTCCTCCTCCTTGTAATCCCAAAAGGGCTGTTGTCCCACCAGCCATCACATCCAGATTCCTGGCAGGAAGTAGGGGAGTGGGGCTAAGCAAGCCCCACAGTGGAGTCATTCCAGTCCCTGTAAGCACCTTCCCGGAAGCTTCTCTGTTCCTTCTCACATCCTACTCTCTCTTCTACTTCACCAGCCCAGCTCCTTACTGGAACAGCGCTTCCTAAACTTACTCATGACTTAACATTGCTCAATTTAGCAGACGTCCTTCAGTCCTCATCTTTCCTGACCTCTTTCTCTCAGGAAAGCAAGATGCCCTGCTTGAAATTCATTCTTCCGGTGGCCTCCATGAATGACGCCACGCTCTCTGCAACTCTCTCTCTCTGCATCTCTAGTCTCTCCTTCTGTCCCCTCTGTGTGTCCATTTTCCTCCGCAGAGCCACTAAACGCTGGTGTCCTCAAAGCTGGGCCCAGGCCCTGTTCTCTGCTCCCCTGACATCCCTCTTCGGGCATCTCAGCCACACTGCAGCTTAACTCCCACTTATGTGCTAATTCGCCCAAGTTTCCTTCTTCAACTCAGACGTCTCCTCTGAGCTCCAGACTTGTGCAGCCGCTCCTCACTCAAATCTAAGACCCAATGCCACCAAAAATAAATATTTTTTTAAAAAGATTTTCACACAGATGCATAAAAGGGCTCCTTGTGTTGTCTGTGGCAGCGGGGAGCTGGTAGCATCTTGGTCTCTGTCGTTGGAGAAGCAGGTTCGCAGAGTGAAAATGCGCACAGCGGACTGTGGCACAGAGTCAGGAGAAGCTGACTGGAGGAAAGCGCACGTGCAATACGGATAAATTGTGAAAACACAGAGTGAAAATGCGCACAGCGGACTGTGGCACAGAGTCAGGAGAAGCTGCCTGGAGGAAAGCGCACGTGCAATACGGATAAAGTGTGAAAACACAGAGTGAAAATGCGCACAGCGGACTGTGGCACAGAGTCAGGAGAAGCTGACTGGAGGAAAGCGCACGTGCAATACGGATAAATTGTGAAAACACAGAGTGAAAATGCGCACAGCGGACTGTGGCACAGAGTCAGGAGAAGCTGCCTGGAGGAAAGCGCACGTGCAATACGGATAAAGTGTGAAAACACAGCGCTCCTAGCACCCCGGCTGTGGCATCTAAATGTGGTCTCCCACTGATCAGAACCAGGGCTCCCTGAAGAAACGGCTGACTCCACATCCACGGCAATAAATTCATAATACGAGCCAGGACCATCTGATTCTTTCAGCAGCAAGAAAGCTATCAAAGAGTAATGAGGTGGGGACTTCTCTGGTGGTCCAGTGGTTGATCATCTGCCTTGCTGTGCAGGGGACGTGGGTTCGATCCCCGGTTGGGGGACTAAGATCCCACGTGGTGCAGGGCAACTAAGTCTGTGTGCTGAAGCTAGAGAGTGCATACGCCCCAAGAAAGACCCTGCAGGATGCAACTGAGACTCCACAGAGCAAATAAAGATTTTTTAAAAAGAGAAAGTGATGAGGTGAGTCCTTTTGTAGTCAAAAAGGACAAAAAAAAAAAAAAAAAAACCAACTTGTAGAGGCTCCCATTTGACAAAGATAGGACAATTTAAGAACCCAGATGGGTAGCAGCAAACAACTGAATTAATCAATGAAATTCATGAGTTAAAAATCTTATTTTTAAAACCTTATTGATTTATCTTTAGGGAAACTAATTCATTATTTTGGAAACTAATAGAAATCAAGCATTTCTCTTGCCTTTCCTATACAATCTCTATGTGAAAGTAACTAAATTTTTCTTTATAGAAATATTTTAACTAATAAATGAAGGAATGATAGAATTAGATTATCATCATTTGAGGGACTCCCCTGGTAAGTGGCTAAGACTCTGTACTCCCAATGCAGGGGGCCCCAGATTCGATCCCTGGTCAGGAAAGTAGGTCCCACGTGCTGAAATTAAAGATCCTGAGTGCTGCAACTAGATCTACACAGCCAAATAAATAAACAAAAAAATTTTTAAAGATTATCATTTGAAAACTCCCTAATGAACTCACTGATTATTATCACTGCTAATATCACAAAAAGAAATAGCCAGGTATATACACACACACACACACACACACCATTGAATCACTTTGCTGTACAGCTAAAACTAACACAACATTGTAAATCAGCTATATTTCAATTTAAAAAAAAAAAACAATCAGACACTAGGTGCCTCCTGATAAAAGTCTGTAACTTCACCTATGAAGTGTTTCTTGCAAAAAAATTTAAACTGAATCTGATCACATTTCTAGATCTCACGACCAATTTACAAGAAATATACAGGACAGAGGAACATATTTTAAAAAACACCACAGGGCTTCTCTGGTGGCCCAGTGGTTAAGAACCCACCTTTCAATGCGGGGAACACCAGTCCGATCCCTGGTCCAGGAAGATGCCCCAGGGCAATTAAGCCGCGCAGCACAGCCACTGAGCCCACGGCCGCAGCTACTGAAAGCCACGCCTAAGAGCCTGTGCTCCACGAGCAGGGAAGCCACTGCCGCGAGCAGCCTGAGCGCCACAGGAAGAGCAGCCCCTCTTACCGCAGCTAAAGTCCACCAAGGGCAACCAGGGCCCAGCACAGCCAAAAATAAATCAACTAACTCTTTAAAAACCTCACTAAACACCACGAGAATACAGTTAGCAAAATCCAGACTGAAAAACTCCTCGAAGACAAATGATCTAATCTTCAATACATAAATTTTTAGGAGTGGTAGACCTACAAATTAAAAGAGCCAAGAAACATATCAACCAATCACAATCTCTAAACCTTATTTGAATCTTGATTCAAACTAAAAATATGTGAAAATAGGGAAAATTTGAACACTGATTGTTGATGATATAAATGATTATTTCTAATTTTGGGGTATGATAATATGCTATAATGATTATGTATTATAATGATTTTATTTTAGAGGTTCATAGAAAAATGTCTATTGATGAAATAGTATGATGCTGTTTCAGAGTAATCTATGAAGAATAGGAATGTGTGGGGTGTAAGTGAAACAAAATTGGCCTCCAGTTTACATTTGACTTTGAGTGACAGGTACACTGGAGCTCATGATACTATTCTACTTTTGAAAAAGCTCCAAATTTTTCCATAGGAAAACGTTTTTAAAGCCAAGGTGAGTGAAAAAAAAAAAAAAAAGAATGAAACAGGGTATCTACTACACCATTTATGTAAGTTTAAAATGCAAATACACACATACAAATACAAATAAAAGGACATATATTAAACATATGAGACTGACTGTCATGAAGATTGGGAAATGGACATAGAGAATAAGATAAAAAGGTATAAAGATAAGTGAAACAAGAAAGGGACATTGCGCTGACCAACCATGAGGTGTCTAACTCAACCCTCTGCCTCTGAGATCAAAAAAAGCTCTTTCACACAGGTGTGAGGATTAAATGAGGTCTGTGGGCATTATTCTTGGCACATCATGGTCCTTAATAAATGTCCGTTTCTCTCTGTCCCCTCCACTTCCCATCCTTGCTGCCTTGCATCCATCTCCCTGCCTTGCTAAGAGATAAAAATGATCTGTTAATTCATTTTAACGTGCAAGACAATGCTCACAGCTTTACCCTTCCAGCTCCTCAGCAGATGGGCTTCCCAGGTGGTTCAGTGGTAAAGAAGCTGATTCCCAAAGCAGGAGATGCAAGCTTGATCCTTGGGTGTGGAAGATCCCTTGGAGAAGGAAATGGCAACCTATTCCCCTATTCTTGCCTGGGAAATCCCATGGACAGAGGAGCCTGGAGGGCTATAGGATCACAAAAGAATTGGACATGACTTGCTGACTAAACAACTCCTCAGCAGATGCTTTTCAGAGAGAGCAATACTTAAGAAATGAATCTCTAATCAGTGAAACCCCTGCATTGCGCCTCACTGCCAAGCCCTCAAACAAGAGGGCTCAGGTCCGCCCTCCAGCCCACAACCCTCCAGAGTAGCAGTCTGGGTTTGTTCCCATCTTCTCAAACACACCAACACTAAAAAGCCCACCACCTGCTAGCTCGTGCCAGCAATCAGAACTCCAGGTTGCAGCTTTGACTCAGATGTGAGCCCAAAGCATCAGAGTGAAATATTTATATGCTGATCTCTGCCCTTCCACCTCACTGGGAAGATTTCCATTTTACACCCCACCTAACGACCACCAGAAGCCACCCTCTACCATCTCCTCCTCTGCCTCTAAGGACCATGACTACCACGTTCCTTCCAAGAAACATGTGAACTTTTAATCCAAAATCACATTTCGGGTGACTGGCTCACTGGAAACCACTTCCAGACGCGGCCAGTGACTTACCCAGAAAACTGGAGGGCCAGAAATTGCCTTGGAGTCAGTGGCGCCTGACAGCTACTTGGCAGCTGAAGGAGAAAAGAAGCAGAATTCTAAATGGGGTTTATAATAGACAGTCCTGGTCCATTTTATAGGAGCTGTTGGAGTGAAAAGCAATCAATTAGCCGTGTTCCTGGGCTACAGCTTGGCCTCAACAGGTCAATGTTAAGGTCAGCAGTGAGCAGAGGGAAGGACATTTCACCAGCCCATGCACACGGCTTGAACTAGCATATTCTGCTTGTCTGTCACCATGCTGGAAGACACTGAGAAAATTCACTCTAAGACTTCCACTTTCGAAATTCTAATAACCTTGTGAGGGATACAGAAAATTATGTAGAACAAAGAGAGATAGTACAGCTAAGGAACCACCATAAAACCAGTTGGCATTCATCTCTTTCTGGAATACCTTTTATCATCTTACTTGGTAGACCTGAATCCAACAGGTGCCCAGATGCCACTCCCTACACGGAATCCTTCTCTGGCAACTTGCCTTGGCACTCCTCTTTCTTGTTGTTGTTTTTTAACTGGGGTACAAGTGTTAGTTTCTGCTGTACAGCAAAGTGATTCAGCCCCACGTACACATATAACCCTTCTTCCTTGGATTTCCTTCCCATTCAGGTCACCGGAGAACATTGCAGAGCTCTTGGTGCTACACAGTGGGTTCTCGTTAGTTACCTATTTCATACATAAAATCAATAGTGTGCGGGACTTCCCAGGTGGCACTGGAGGTAAAGAACCCGTCTGCCAATGCAAGAGAGGTGGGTTCAATCCCTGGGCTGGGAAGATATCCTGGAGGAGGAAATGTTAACCCACTCGGTATTCCCGCCTGGAAAATTCCTGGGACTGAGGAGCCTGGCAGGCTACAGTCCACGGGGTCGCAAAGAGTCGGACATGACTGAAGTGACTTAGCGCAACACGGCACACACATCAATAGCGTATGTCAGCCCCAGTCTCCCTGTCCATCCCACCACCTGGCACTCCATTTCCTGTCCGATCCCTCCCAGGTAGTGGCCTGGGGCCCCCAGGATACACAGACCCCCTGCCCACTAAAGCCAAGCCTTAACCTTAGCAGATCCTTCATGTGTTAAAGCGGAGAAGGCAATGGCACCCCACTCCAGTACTCTTGCCTGGAAAATTCCATGGATGGAGGAGCCTGGTGGACAATTTCACTTTCATACATTGGAGAAGGAAATGGCAACCCACTCCAGTGTTCTTGCCTGGAGAATCCCAGGGGCAGGAGAGCCTGGTGGGCTGCCGTCTATGGGGTCTCATAGAGTCGGACACAACTGAAGTGACACAGCAGCAGCAGCAGCATGTGTTAAAGAGGAAGAGGAGAAAGGAGTCAAGGTGGATTCTGATAGCATCTCTATGCTGGGGTGGGAGCTGGTGAAGTTCCCTGTCCAGCTTCCTTGCTTCCTGAACCCAGTGTTATTCTGGGCAGATGGCCCCGTGCATTCTCAGGAGTACTGACAGTAACAAGCAACTGACAAAACCATCCAGCATCGCAGGCTAGGAGCGTTGACTTACACGGCCAGACCCAGACTACATTCCTAGTCATTAATCCCTCTGCCAGCTGGTCAGGCTTAGACTCTGCTGCGTCTGGACCACTCGGGCACATTTGTATTGCTGGGAACAGTGTCACAGCTGCACAGCTCAGAGGTCTAATATCTGTCACCAGCTGTTCCTGGATTCATCCTTCTCTCCCCTCCTCCCAAGCCTTCTGAGCAAGTGAATGAGGGCTTTCAGCCGTAAGTGATGGATTAACCCCACTAAACTGACCAGAAGAGGGTGGAAGCAAACAAAATAAAAGCTACAATTTGAATGTAGGCGGAGGACACATACATCAGGGAATGGCTTTTCAACCTGAGAAAGCCAGAGATAGATGTTAAGAAAATTAACTTGGGTACTTTTCTTGCATCAGGGGCTCCGTGTCAGCCAAAAGAGCACAGTATCTTGGATGCAGCATTGTCTTTAGAGACAGTGAATGCAAGAGAATTCGGGACAACCTAGTGTGGATATGTGACAAAGACTATGAATCTGTCTTCATGCTAAGCCATCTTGTTTTTGAACACCTGTGATGAAGTACAACAAAAACAACAATTTCACTTTAAAAGTCCATTACTTAGGATAACTACTCTACCAGTTAGTGTTTGGTGCAAGTAAGAAAAAACAACAGACTGGTTCCAAACAGGAAAAGGAGTACATCAAGGCTGTATATTGTCACCCTGCTTATTTAACTTATATGCAGAGTACATCCTGAGAAAAGCTGGGCTGGAAGAAGCACAGCTGGAATCAAGATTGCTGGGAGAAATATCAATAACCTCAGATATGCAGATGACACAACCCTTATGGCAGAAAGTGAAGAGGAACTCAAAAGCCTCTTGATGAAAGTGAAAGAGGAGAGTGAAAAAGTTAGCTTAAAGCTCAACATTCAGAAAACTTAGATCATGGCATCTGGTCCCATCACTTCATGGGAAATAGATGGGGAAACAGTGTCAGACTTTATTTTATTTGGGCTCCAAAATCACTGCAGATGGTGATTGCAGCCATGATATTAAAAGACGCTTACTCCTTGGAAGGAAAGTTATGACCAATCTAGATAGCATATTGAAAAGCAGAGACATTACTTTGCCAACAAAGGTCCGTCTAGTCAAGGCTATGGTTTTTCCAGTGGTCATGTATGGATGTAAGAGTTGGACTGTGAAGAAAGCTGAGCGCGAAAGAATTGATGCTTTTGAACTGTGGTGTTGGAGAAGACTCTTGAGAGTCCCTTGGACTGCAAGGATATCCAACCAGTCCATTCTGAAGGAGATCAGCTCTGGGATTTCTTTGGAAGGAATGATGCTAAAGCTGAAACTCCAGTACTTTGGCCACCTCATGCGAAGAGTTGACTCATTGGAAAAGACTCTGATGCTGGGAGGGATTGGGGGCAAGAGGAGAAGGGGACGACAGAGGATGAGATGGCTGGATGGCATCACTGACTCGATGGACGTGAGTCTGAGTAAACTCCGGGAGTTGGTGATGGACAGAGAGGCCTGGCGTGCTGCGATTCATGGGGTTGCAAAGAGTCGGACACGACTGAGCGACTGAACTGAACTGAACTGAAGAAAAAACACCTCTTTAAACAAAATGGAACAGGCCTTTCCTGGTGGTCTAGTGGTTAACACTCTACACTTGCACTGCAGAGGGCACAAGTTTGATCCCTGATCTGGGAACGAAGATCCTACAAACCACATGGAACAGCAAAATGAATGAGAATCTGTTGGAAAGATACAGGATGGTTTGCAAGATGGAGTGTAAAGCTGCTCCATCGGTCCCTGCAAGGTGAAAATTTCCAGTTGTGGTGTAGGAGAAAACTCTGGAGAGTCCTTTGGACTGCAAAGAGATCCAACCAGTCAATCCTAAAGGAAATCAACCCTGAGTACTGATTGGAAGGACTGATACTTAAGCTGAAGTTCCAAAACTTTGGCCACCTAATGCAAAGAGCCAATTCATTAGAAAAGACCCTGATGCTGAGGAAGACTGAAGGCAGAAGGAGAAGGGGAAGACAGAGGATGAGATAGCTGGATGGCATCACTGACTCAATGGACATGAATCTGAGCAAGCTCCAGAAGATAATGAAGGACAGGGAAGCCTGGCGTGCTGCAGTCCATGGATGGGGTCACAGAGTCAGACATGACTGAGTGACTGGAGAGCTGAGGCTGACTGACAGCCCGTGGGGGCCATGCTGCAGAGATAAATATGGAGCCAGACATTTCCCCTGTGTCAGTCCTACTCAGGATTCAGGGTTCCCAACAAGAGGGTCTGACTACCCAGCCTGGATCGTGTGCCCACCCCTCATCCAGGATTGGTTTGGGCACTTTGATGGACAGCCTTAAAAAGCCAACACACACTGGAGGGGAGGGAGGCATTCCCCAAGGAAATCTGGGTGCCATTACCCAAGAAAGAGAAAAGGAAAGGAAGTCAGGAAGGCAAACATAAGCCACTTTACTGTCTCTTACCAAATCTCCTGCAGCAGAGACAATGAGGTCCCAGAGTGTGTTTTTACATGATTTCATGTTCAAATAAAAAAGACTGTTCTCCCTAAATGGTTGTGTTTTTAAAAGACACTTATCCTCCTGGAGAAGCTGTTTCCTCAACTACAAATGAGAAAGTTGAGCCAGACAACTTTCAAACTAGAAGGACCGCAGGCAAGAAAAAAACTACTGATTAATTACAAATTAATTTATTAATTTGATAAATTTATTAATTTAATTAGTTTGTTGAGGATCTGGCTTCCCCGGTGGCAAGGTGGTAAAGAGTCAGCCTGCAATGCTGGAGATGCAGAAGACTCGAGTTCTGATCCCTGGGTCAGGAAGATTCCCCTGGAGAAAGAAATGGCAACCCACTCCAGTATTCTTGCCTGGGAAATCCCGTGGACAGAGGAGCCTGGCGGGCTACAGTCCTTGGGGTCACAGAGTCAGACACAACTCAGTGTCACTTAATGACTGAGCACAGCACTGGTTGGATTTGCATCTTGACAGGTGACTGGGTCTGCCCTGGGGATTCAGCTGAAGGGGGAACCAAGTGAGTGCCTGGAGGCAACATGGAGGCAAAGGCAGGAGAACCTTAATGGAGACATTTCTCTCCTTGGCTCATCTCCTGGAAGGCAAACTATCTTCAGCTATCAACAGAGCATCTACTCAGAGCCCATCCCCAGTGCCTCTGAGGTCTAAGGAAGAAGAGAGAGTGTGGATGTGGGCTGCTCTGCACCCTGGAGCCAGGGTGGCCTGTGGGCTGCTGTGCTTGCTCCTTTCTGGAGCTTCCCTTACAAAGCAGGCCTTGGTGTGGTTTTGTGATCGTTTTGCTCTTTGGCTTGGGGGGTTTGGGGCCACACTACTTGCGGGATCCTCATTACTCAACCAGGGGTTGAACCCAGGCCCATTGCAGGGAAAGTGCCGTGGAAGTCCTAACGACTGGACTTCCAGGGACGTTGCCAGCCCTTGGTTTTTGCTTGCCATGGCTCTAGACGCAACACTCCCACCCCCGCCATTCCCCACCCCTCTCTTCAGTCCAACCATGATCATCGCCTTTCCCTGGTCAGCTCTGTCTTCACCTTGAGGGCTCAGTGTAGCCACAGGAAGGGAAGTGAGCCCTTCCTGTGTCAGTCGGAGAAGGAAAATGCAACTGAGGGTGGAGGAGGCTGGTGTCGCAAGATGTGTGCCTCTGTGGCCACAGCAACACTACCGCTCATTCAGTAAGAGATCGAGGCTGCTGTAGGGGTTTGGGGGTCTGTAGAGTAAAAGCATATAATACACATGTATGTTTTATATATTTATAATTATTTGCATATTTATTTGGGCTTCCCAGGTGGCACTAGTGGTAAAAAAAACACACACACACACACAAAAAAAACCCACCTGCCAATGCAGGAGACATAAAAGACACAGGTTCAATCCCTGGGTCAGGAAGAACCCCTGGAGGTGGGCACAGCAACCCACTCCAGTATTCTTGCCTAGAGAATCCCATGGACAGAGGAGCCGGGTGGAATACAGCCCATAGGGTTGCAAAGAGTGAGACACAGCTGAAGTGACTTACCACACTTGAACATATATATTTATATATTTTAATATGTGTGTGCTAAGTCACTTTAATCGTGTCTGACTCTATGCGACCCCATGGACTATAATCTGTCAGACTCCTCTGTCCATGGAATTTCCCAGGCAAGAATACTAGAGTGGGTTGCTGTGCCCTTCTCCAAGGGATCTTCCCTACCCAGGGATCGAACCCATGTCTCTTATGTCTCCTGCATTGGCAGGTGGGTTCTTAACCACTAGCACCACCTGGGAAGCCCATGTATTTTAATATATCCTTATGTATATGGGGGCTTCCCTCGTGGCTCAGCTGGTAAAAGAATCAGCCTACAATGTGGGAGACCTGGGTTAGATCCCTGGGTTGGGAAGATCCCCTGGAGAAGGGAACGGCTACCCCACTCCAGTATCCTGGCCTGGAGAATTCCATGGACAGTGTAGTTGGGGTTGCAAAGAGTCTGACATGACTGAGCAACTAACACTTTCACTTTCATGTCTGCTGCTGCTGCTGCTAAGTCGCTTCAGTCATGTCCGACTCTGTGTGACCCCATAGATGGCAGCCCACCAGGCTCCCCTGTCCCTGGGATTCTCCAGGCAAGAACACTGGAGTGGGTTGCCATTTCCTTCTCCACTGCGTGAAAGTGAAAAGTGAAAGTGAAGACGCTCAGCCGTATCCGACTCCTAGCGACCCCATGGACTGCAGCCTACCAGGCTCCTCCATCCATGGGATTTTCCAGGCAAGAGTACTGGAGTGGGTTGCCATTGCCTTCTCTGACTTTCATGTATATTTTAGTGCTATTTATGTGAATCCAAGTTTAATAATTTAGATTGGATGAAGAGGAATCAAATTTCCTGGGAGACGTGGGGAAGTTCAATGCTGGAGGGAGAAAAGAGGATTGAAGAAGTTCAAAGTGAAGTGAAGAGAAGTGAAAGTCAGTCATTCATGTTTGACTCTTTGTGATCCCAGGGAGGTACTAAGAAATCATGCCCTTCCTCTGGCTTGCAAGACTTGCTCGCTCACACGTGCGCCTGCTTCTATTTCCCCATTCCCAGCCCCTACCCCTTTACAGGTCCCAAGTCAAGTTACATCTCCTCTTCTACAGTTGCTTTTTCTTCACATACACAGGCCATCTATCAGCATTTCACCACTGTTATTGGTTTCATTGTTACTCATGTTTTAGATTGAAAACATGAGTTTTCAATCATGTTTTCAAACAGCTGAAAATTGTTTCTGCAAAATAAATGTTTGTAAGTCAGCCCACTTTCCCGTGGACTCCTATTGCCATTTCAGAGGTATGATCCCACAGACCACAAAACGAACATGTGGACTAAAAACCACATATGGAACCTACTGTACCCTTAAAAGAAGATGCATCGTTTGTGATTCTCCCTTCGACCTCTGCAAGAAAAGCTAATCAAACAGGCGATCAATTACAAAGAGTGCTCCAAGCTAAAAGTGTATTCATTTTTTATTAACCACCTTTCTGGATTGATTGGCTTCTGTTTTATTGGTTTTTCTCAATGATGAATGTCAATTGACTAATTAATCATTCACGCTTGAAATCGTTTGTCTGGATATTCAATGGAAACCTCCTGTGAGCCCACGGGGCAGCACTGACTACAAGCAGCTCCTCAGTACCCTCCCCTTCCTCGTGGTCACTGTGTCCTGATTTGTCCTACATTCCCCCACCCCTTAATGACTCTGCTGGTCATGAGACAGCCCTCTCAAGACTGACCTTGTCCTCAGCCAAAAGTCACATTTACTCCTGGAATTATATATATTTCTGCCTCTTCCTGCCTTGTGTTTCCCCAGCACTGGCTCTTCCACCTGTTTGGCCCTGAGGTCCATACATTTATTTATCGAATTTTTAGAGCAAAGT
This sequence comes from Bos indicus x Bos taurus, assembly GCF_003369695.1. NCBI lineage: Eukaryota > Metazoa > Chordata > Mammalia > Artiodactyla > Bovidae > Bos > Bos indicus x Bos taurus. The sequence goes on along the minus strand of NC_040096.1, from coordinate 14,374,118 downwards.
AGTAAAATGTCATTCTTTCTTTAAAATCGTATGTTAGCATTTTGCCGGCAGCTAGTAGCAATGATCTTTTTAGTTCTAGCCTTTCTAAGCAGGGATACACAGTCTTCTTGTTCTTGTTTTTTTATTGTATTTTTTTCAAGTCCAGTATTATAGGCACATTGCAGGTCCTACCGACTGTGAGGTGCATTCCTGCTTTGGATTATGAGATGTGCAAGAAAGACATGTCTCAACAATCTATCCCTGAAATCCAAACTCCTAGAATCCCAAGTGAAAGCCCCTAATGATGCTTTACAGTGTTCAAAAATCCACGCCGACAGGGATGGAAATCTGCTCCCCAGCCAAGCAATAGCTAGAGCCTGGGAAACCAAAAAGGTGGCAGACTCTCATCCAAAGTTTTGCTAAACAGTACTTCTCTTTTCTGTGCTTCGATATGATCTACACTCTTCTAATTCATTTGCAAAAACTGGCTGCGCCCATTGAATGGATGTCCCTATGGGGGTGCATCCCATGGTTTGTGTAAGGGCTAGCTCCATAATCCTGGCTGAAGAATTAAAGCTAGACAATGCCCCCCATTGGCAGGGTGGGGGCTGAGCGGGGAAACACTGAAGGCCTGGGACTGGACCCCGCTCTCCTGCCTGCCACCCTGCTCATCGCGGGAGGACAAAGCACTTAACCTCGCCACGGCTCGCTTTCCAGCTTACAACAGGTTCTGCTGCTCTCTCCCACTCAAGGACAGGACACAGAGGGAGCCACTGAGATGAAAGAAGTGGAAAAGACTGAAGTGCCGCCCAGCTTCAAAGCAGGGATGTCCGCAGCGGACGGAAAAGAAGCCACAGGATAAGCTGCTGGTTTCCACACGCTGTTCCTCTTCAACTCAGCGTGGCTGAGACTGAAACCAAGAAGAGGAAGGACATGAGGGAGACTGACAGAAAAAGACAGGATGGAGCACCTGCTGAAATAAGCATCACACTGTTGGCCAGTGATTTACACCTAGTGCCAGCAACCAGGAACTAGTGGCTCAGTGGCTCACACTCCAAGAGCATCACAAAATTTATATATGTGCTGTATATATTATATGTAAGATTGTATATGCTATCTTTACACTGTGACTACATACTATATATACTATTGTATGGTACACATTTCGGAGAAGGCAATGGCACCCCACTCCAGTACTCTTGCCTGGAAAATCCCATGGACTGAGGAGCCTGATGGGCTGCAGTCCATGGGGTCACTAAGAGTCGGACACGACTGAACGACTTCATTTTCACTTTTCACTTTCACACATTAGAGAAGGAAATGGCAACCCACCAGTGTTCTTGCCTGGAGAATCCCAGGGACGGGGGAGCCTGGTAGGCTGCAGTCCATGGGGTCGCTAAGAGTCGGACATGACTGAATGACTTCACTTTCACTTTTCCCTTTCATGCATTGGAGAAGGAAATGGCAACCCACTCCAGTGTTCTTGCCTGGAGAATCCCAGGGACGGGGGAGCCTGGTGGGCTGCCGTCTATGGGGTCACACAGAGTCGGACACGACTGAAGCGACTTAGCAGCAGCAGTACACATTTATATGTACTATACACGCAGGGCTTCCCAGGCGGCTCAGTGGCAAAGGCTCAGGTTCGATCCTTGGGTTGTGAAGATCCCCTGAAGTAGGAAATGGCCACCCACTTCAATATTCTTGCCTGGAAAATTCCACGAATGGAGGAGCCTGGTGGGCTACAGTCCATGGGATCTCAAAGAGTTAGACACGACTGAGTGAGCACGTAGGTACTACATACAATACTATATATATATTTTACATACACATACACATGTATAATACTACACAAAATATACAGTGTAAAAGCAGTATATATAATATACTAGTATATGATATACAGTATAATATGTATACGATACATAGTATAATATAATGTATGAAGTGGGAAGGATTAGTCACTCAGTCGTGTTCGACTCATTGTAACCCCATGGACTGTAGCCTGGCAGACTCCTCCATCCATGTGATTTCTCAGGCAAGAATATTGGTGTGAGTTGCCATTCCCTTCTCCAGGGGAATCTTCCAAACCCCAGGATAGAACTCCTGCATTGCAGGCAGATTCTTTACCATCTGAGCCACCAGGGAAGGCCCAATATAATATATAGTGTGTGTATATTTATGTATATGTATAATACATACACTATAATTTATATTTTATAAATACAAATGTATATTTATATATATATATATATATACTATATATATTTCTATTCTAATTCTCGTGCTGCAATTCATGGGGTTGCAAGGAATCGGACACGACTGAGTGACTGAACTGAACACTATATATATTTATATTCTAATTCTCAGAGGCTTTGTTGCCAGATTTCCTCATAGCATTACTGGTGCTGAGAGTCCCGTCTCTCTCATGATTCAGGAGCTCTCAAGAACACTGGCATATTTTTAGGGACAATCTTCCTCGCACATGCAGGAAGGATCTTGGTGTGTTTTCCATATTACTTGATCTGACTCCCACTGTCTACCAAAGAACACTTCTAACTGGGCCAGATGATTCAGCAACCTGTAAGCCATTAGCCACCATGTATATAAGCGTTCTGAGAAGCAAGTCCTATCCCAACAAGACTTGCAGCTGAATCTCCTTTACCCTGGAGATTTTAACACCCAGTGCCTACAAGGAACCAGGCACAAACATGGAGAGAGAGGCCATACGTAGAAGCATATTTGTCACCCTGGAGTCCTGGCCTACATCCCAATGGTGTGCGCTCATCCGCTCCTTCTCAAGGGGGCAGCCGATGCCCAGCTCCAGACAAATGCTGGCCTGTGTTGCCAAATCTTCCACTGTCCCAAAATACTTTTCAAAAAATTTGGATTTTTTTTTCTTGAAATCACCTGATTCTTAAATGGTCACTCAATTTTTTTTAACAACCTACAGGTTAAAGAAAACAGCAGATTCAGCCTGTGAACATCCCATAAGGGCCTCTACTTTTTACTCAAGGTGCTAGTGGTAAAGAACTCACTTGCCAATGCAAGAGATGTAAAGAGACATGGGTTCAATCCCTGGGTCAGGAAGATCCTCTGCAGGAGGAAATGGCAACCCTCTCCAGTATTCTTGCCTGGAGAATCCCCTGGACAGAGGCCTGGTGGGCTATAGTCCATAGGGTCAAAGAAGAATCAGACACAACTAAAGCAACTTAGCACTTTTTTCTCAAAAAATCAGAGTTGATTTTTTTTTCTATTACACTATCTCATTAAAAGGTGAAAAGCAAATTAGTAGTGAAGTTCACCTAGTGTCTTGTCTTTGGACTTCCATACCACATTAGCCATATCCTCTAAGAAGCAGAGCCTGAGACAAGGACTAAGATGTTTACGCTTCATTCAGGGGATGCTGTCCCTGGGCTTTAAGGTGGGGCAAAGGGAAGGAGTGGAGGGAGGGGGAAAGCACCGCAGAGTGTTGCTGCAGAGAGACACACAGGTCGCCAGGCAGGTGGGGTCACTCGGCACATGGAGATGAAGACGGGCTGCGGGAGAAACTGGCTCTTGAGAGCAGGCTGTGGGAGAAAGGAAGCAGGGGGTTCACTCTGCCAACTCCCGGCAGAGAAAGAGGGGAGGCAGGTAAAACACAGGCTGAAGGTGCGAGACTTGGGCTGAGGGCAGGCGCCTCCTTACTCTGGGCCTTCGGTGCCTCACTCTCCTCGCCCTCATTCTGGTCCCGGCCAGCTCACTTCTGTCTCCCATCAGTGTTCCCCTCATGGGGTGACCCTCCCCTGCAGCCACAGATCTTGGATCTCATAACTACAGTGGTGCCTGCTGTTTATTCAAATCCAGAAACTCTGCGTGTGCGGCTACTTGGCCCAGTTGCCTAGCAGAGGAAATGGGGAGGTTCCAGCGTCCTCAGGGCAGGTGATTGGTTGGCTGCAGTGCTGGTTGTAGTATAACCCAGGAGGTCCCTTCAGAAGAAAAGGAGGCAACTGGGAGAACCTAAGAAGGTACAGATGTGGAAATTCACTGGCAGTCCAGTGGTTAGGACTCCACACTTCCACTGCAGGGGGCACAGGTTCAATCCCTGGTCAGGGAACTAAGATCCTGCAAGCTGCACGGCACAGCCAAAAATAGTAATAATAAGGTGATACAGATAAATCTAGATAGGACACGTGTGTGTGTTCAGTTGCTCCGTCGTGTCTGATCCTTTGCGACCCCGTGGACTACAGCTCTCCAGGCTCCTCTGTCCATGGGATTCTCCAGGCAAGAATACTGGAGTGGATTGCCATGTCCTCCTCCTGGGGATCTTCCCGACCTGGGGATTGAACCCACGTCTCCCATGTCTCCTGCATTGCAGGCAGACTCTTTACGACTGAACCAGCAGGGAAGCCCACAGAATACATGGACATAGTCAAGGAATGGTTGTATCAAGAACCATTAAGTTAGTTATCAGAAATGAGAGACAGGAGGTGATCCCCTGGTCGTCCAGTGGTTAGGCCTCAGTGCCTACACTGCCAAGGGCCCAGGCTTGATCCTTGGTTGGGGAACTAAGATTCCCCAACTGTGTGGCTCTGCCAGAAAAGAAAAAAAAAAACAAGAAGAGGGACATCACTGCAGATCCTGCAATTAGCAAAAGGATAATAAGGATAAAAAGGATAATAAGTAAGTGTTAGAACAACATTATGCCAATAAATACATCTTACGTGAAATAGACAAATTCCTTGGGGGGAAAAAATGATTAAGTTGGCACGGCCCAATGCTGTAGCACAAATCTGAAACTTCAATTATAAACCGAGGGAAAACGTCACTATTCACACATCTACACACTTACACTTCCCCATTTTCTCAAAATCATTCAAATCAGAACATCCACAAATGTAGCAAATAATTTAAAATCATATAGCAAAATTCTTTAAGTGAAGGTCTTAGACTTCAAGTGGAAGCTCACCGGCTAGGCTTAATATGAATACAAAAAGAAGGTTAATCGACCTACTCAAGGGAGTGGAGGGAGTGACGCAAAGCTGGAGAATAATCGAAGAATACTAGAAACCATACCCCACTGCTCCGGAAAGCTTAATTCAGAAAAATGCTGTGACAACAGCTGGTTGCCAGATTCCCATCAGAGATGGCAAGCAGGAATGCCAACGGGGCCGGAGAGCGGCTGGGGGTCAGGGAGTGGGGTGGTCAGACGCTGACACGCTCCTTGCAACACCAAGGCTCCATCTGGTTTTGCAACTACAAGTGCGGTCAGGGACTCCAGATTTTCCAGATTGTTATTTTAAATCCCTCAGTGTTTAAATGTTGGCTCAGCTTGGAAGGAAAAAAAACAAATACTGTGTGGGCCAAACACATCAGCAGAGCAGACATAGCTGCACTCCACCCGTCGTCTCTCCTTCATGTTCCACGTTCAGGGGGCGGCGTGTGCAGAGAGGGGGCTGGAGGGCGTGTGCTTGCTTGTCTGTCTGTTTGGACTTTTTCGTATTTTGAAAAGCTAAAGACTCAAGCTCTGGACACTGTTTTTCCTCCTTTGTCATGGCCCTTGGAGCACAGGGACTACATAGCAAAGGGAGACAGCCACACCCTGACTCAGCCTCGCTCCTTCTGCCTCCTGCCGCCTGGATCCAGCAGATAAGGAGCTAAATCCTTGGGTTTGAAGAGGCCAGGTGTCTCCTCTCCCCTTCAAGGCTGCCACCAGCTCACAGTCCCGCCTTCAGGTTTCGAAAGGCAGTGGTGACTTGTGTTTACCACTGTTTCCATACGGCCAAGGTGGGAGGGGGCGTGGCGAGGGCAGACACCCAGGCTTCGTTTTACCCTGACGAGATGTTATCCTGTGTCAGGAAACAAGATGAAAAGCAAATGTTCCTGAGCTTCCTGAAAAAGCTGACTACTTTGGGCCTCCGAGCCCAGGCCCTGGTGTGAGAGTTCAGCTGTCACGGCCACCAATTCTCGCTCCAGTGAGCCAAGCCGGGGTAGCTGCACCCGCTCCCGGAGACGCTTCAAACAGGCAGGGCGGGCTCCGTGGAGAATGCCTGGCACTAATGAGCCAGCACCTGCCAGGCATCCGGCCTCCCGGCAGGAATAAGACTTTCCAGCAGCACCAGGAAGCACAGTGGCTCCAAGGCAAGCACGAGATGAAAGGGCTCAGGAGGGCAGGGCTGGAGGACCAGCCTCTCCCAACCCGTCAGAGAGGAGGCTGGATGGTCAGACACTCAAGGACTAAGAGCACTGGAAGGGCCCATCAGAACGCAGACAGACGCTGAGAAAGTGTCCTCAAAGCCGCTCTCCCAAGGCACTTTGATGGGCCCAGCCGAGTTCCCCACAGGACCAGCCCCAAGCCCCGCAGAGCAGCTCCGAGCAGTTCAGGCTCCAACTGTCCGTGTCCTTTGGTCGTCTCTATCAAGGCCACTGAAGCCACGATTTTCAGCAATAATCATCAGTGAGCTCGCAGCAACAGCCTCCCTTTTCACACCAGCTCACACAGAAAACAGAGGGTTTCCGAGGCGTCCTGCTGCTCCTTGTCTTCCTGGGCTGTCTTCAACTCTCCCAGATTCACGCAGGAGAGGCTGGACCCACCTAGGACTTGAATAATTCCACCCAAGCTGTGTATGCTTAGTCGCTTCAGTCGTGTCCAACTCTCTGCAACCCCGTGGACTGTAGCTCGCCAGGCTCCTCTGTCCATGGGTTTCTCCAGACAAGAATACTGGAGTGGGTTGTCATTTCCCCCTCCAGGGGATCTTATTCCACCCAGGCTGTACCTGGGGGAAACAGGAGAGCATGGCTTGACGGGACAGGCTGGCAGGGGGCCAAGGGGGTTCTTCGGGGAAATTCAGGACTCTGCAGAGACTCAAGGTATTCAGAAACAGCCCCCCCACACACACATAACCCCTGCCCAGCCACCTGGAGGCCAACATCCCCTGAGTGAGGAACCTTTGTTCCCGAATAGTCTTCTCTGGAAAAATGAGAGCACATTCAGAGAACAAGCCACCTTAACACTCTAGGAAAGAAAGAACTGAAAGGGGTACAAGCAGAGAAGTAGTCCCACTTGTTTAAAGGTCTTCCCAAATCCTGGAGGAAGTTTTGCCAGAATCAAACAGTTGAGTATTTATAACAGGAAAAGTATCAAAGTACTTTGATCAAAAGTATCAAAGTCCAGGCAAATTACAGCACCTCACATTTAGAATGCAGGCACTGTTTTAAGCATTAGATATATGAACTTTTTGTACCCTCACAGCAATCCTATGTGGTAGGTACTTACACAGCTCTCAATCAACTAATGCAGAAACTAAAGCACAGAGAGTTTAAGTAACTTGCCACGGTCACACAGCTAATAAGCACCGGAGCTGGTATCTGAACCTGGCTAGTCTGAGCCACTATGCATGACTGCCTCCTGCAATTTGATGCTATAAATGACTGATGACAAAAACATAAACAGCATGTTCTCAACAAAACTATAATCCGAAAAACTGCACGCACCCCTGTGTTGACTAGCAGCAAGCACTGTTTGCAATAGACACGATATGGAAACAATCTAAATGTCCACGGACAGATAAATGGATAAAGATGTGGTGCGTGGAATATTACTCGGCCATTAAAAAGAATGAAATAAAGCCACGGGCAGCAATATAGAGGGACCTAGAGACTCTCATACTAAGCAAAGGAAGTTAGAAAGAGAAAGAAAGACATCACATGCCATCACTTACACGTGGAATCTAAAATAGGACACAAATGAACATATCCATTAAGCAGAAACAGACTCACAGAGAGAGCAGAGCTATGGTTGCCAAGGGCGGGGGAGAGCAGGACTGGGGTTAGTGAGGTTAGTGGATGCAAACTATTGCATATAGAATGGGTGAAAGACAAGATCCTATTGTGTGGCACAGGGAACTATATCCGGTATCCTGGGATAAATCAGAGTGGAAGAGAATGTAATATAAATAATATAAAAATATTAAAAAAAAGAATATATATGTGCATAATTGAGTCACTCTGCTATACAGCAGAAATTAATATAACATTGTAAATCAACTACGTTTCAATAAAACTTTTTTATAAAAGAACACTGATCAAACTTTGAATCTATAGTGAGGTCAAACCATAAAATAAAGAATATCAATCTGGATTTGCATCCCTTGAAGATGGGGGTGGGGGGAAGCAGATGTTCTAATTAGCAAAGTGCTTTCACTGGGTTATTCATTCCCTCAAAACATTTTTGTTTGGCATCCACCAAATGTGGATCCCTAGAGGTAGAGTGGTGAGCAAGTGATACCCAGGCTGTGCCCTCATGGGGCTTCTCCTGGAGCAGAAGGGACAGACCAAGTCAACCGCTCCTAAAATTAAACATAAGGGCGGCTGCTGCTGCTAAGTCGCTTCAGTAGTGTCCGGCTCTGTGCGACCCCATAGACGGCAGCCCACCAGGCTCCCCTGTCCCTGGGATTCTCCAGGCAAGAACACTGGAGTGGGTTGCCATTTCCTTCTCCAATGCAGGAAAGTGAAAAGTGAAAGTGAAGTCTCTCAGACGTGTCTGACTCTTTACGACCCCACAGACGGCAGCCTACCAGGCTCCTCCGTCCATGGGATTTTCCAGGCAAGAGTACTGGAGTGGGGTGCCATTGCTTCTCTGGGCAATGAGTGCTAAAAAAAAAAAATGAATATAAAGGTCATCACTTTCTGAAATAAATAGTATTTTCCTGATTTTACAGATAAGGAGACTGGGCTTTCAGAGTGAAATACAATAAAACCAAAGAACACACTAAATGTTTACATTTTATTTTTAGTAGGTCCTCAATGTATCCATATGATGTGACATTCAAAAGACATCAAAGGGTGTACAGAGAAAGTTTCCTTTCCACCGGACTCCAGCTTCCTAGAGGCAATCTGTGCTGGGTCTCCAAGCAATTGAATACACACATAATTTTTTCTTTACACAAATTAGAGCACTGTTCTGCCCCTTGGGGTTTTCCTCCAACAAATAAATAGACCATACACCTCTTCATTTTCTTTTCTTTATTTTTTTGGCTGCACTGGGTCTTTGTTGCAGTGTGTGGGCTTTCTCTGGTTGCCCCAAGACATGTGGGATTTTAGTTTACTGACAGGGAGCAAACCTGCGTCCCTGGCATTGGAAGGCAGACTCTTAACCACCAGAACACCAAGGAAGGCCCCACTTCTTTACTTTCTTGTGGCCACAAGGCATTTCATGACCTGCTTTAGCCAGTTCCCTATGGACGGTCACTGAGGCAATTTCCAATCTTTTTAGCCCAGACAGTACTGCAGGTTCCACTAAATATACAGACTGCTTCACACACATGGGAGTATATCTACATGACAACCTCCCAGAAGGGGAATTTCTAGGTGCACAGCCATGTGCATTTGTAATTTTGACAGTAACCATACTGTCCACCAACGATATGTCCCCAATGTACACTCATCCAGCAGCGGGTGGGAGTGCCTGATCACCAAACCCCAACCCAGGGAGAACACAGTGCTTGAGAATCAGGGGACCGGGAACCCACTCCATCCCTGGATAACTGTGGGCCTTTAGCCTCTCAACTTCCAGTTCCCGAGAACCTCACAGAAAAAGTGGGCTCAGGAAGGACCCCTGCCCTGTGTTCCTGAGGTGTCCAAGCCACAGCCCAGTGGAGCCAAGGAGGGAAGCCCTGGTGCTCCCCAGGAGAGCAGCTCACTAGAGATGGCCTCAAGGTCAAGGCCAAGAGAGCCAACTGCACTGGGCCAGCAGCAGACAGGACACATTGAAGCTGACACCAGCAAAAGAGCTCCAGCTCTGCAACCAGAATGGCCACCGCCCAGGCTGCATGACCTCGGCAAGCTGCTTCCTCTCTGCTTTCCTCCCCCGTAAACAGGAGGCAGGCGAGCGTGTGAAGCACTGCCCACACAGCAGCTCAGGGGCCCAGCACCCACATTCCTGAACACACCAGCACCTCCCTCCTGTGACCAGCTGTGGCTCTCTGCCCTTGAAGGAGGCACAGCCCTCAACCAGTGCAGGAGAGGAGCTGCGATGGAGCATCCAGCTTCGCTGTCCTCCCCTGCCTGGGGCCAGGACGCAGGGAGGCTACGTACAGTGTGCTTGGCACCACCTCCCAGAAACCCTCGGGGGGCTGCACCCAGGTGCCCACAGCGATAATGGGCTCAACAACCTGCTCTCTTGACTCGCTTCCCTGTCTCACCTCTGACTCCCCACCAACACCTCCTGAAAGTGGAAGTGTTAGTCATTCAGTCACGTCCAACTCTTTGCAACCCCGTGGACTGTAGCCCACCAGGCTCCTCTTTCCATGGAATTGTCCAGGCAAAAATAATGGAGTGGGTTGCCATTCCCTCCCCTAGGAGATCTTCCGGACCCAGGGATCAAACCCACACCTCCTGCAGATTCTTTACCATCTGAGCCATTGGGAAAGCCCAACACCTCCTGGGACTGCCCTTCCCCCACTCAAAATCAAACACTCGAACTCAGGCTCTGCTTCTGAGGGAGTCCAAGCTAAGAGCACCGTCACCCCTTAGCAGAGGAGGAACGACAGATGAGGAGGGAGCAGTGGTGGGACATAGAGGAAAGTTTGCAGGACAAATGTAAATGCCAAGGTCGGAAGTAAGAAAGCAGTGAGAGGAGAATATAATGATGACGAGACACTGTAACGTCCTCACGCCGTCCACAGCCAGTGCGCCGGGACCGCCACTGCCACTGCATCTCTTTGCTGAGGCTCTCTCCAAGCTGTAACAGTCAGCGGGCATGCAGGTCATCAATACTCCAGTTCTCAACCAACCACTGACAAGGTGGAGTATAAACACCCCAGCTCCCTGGCCCCTTGGATGGGGTAACCCTCTATTGCAGCCCGAATTCCAATACCCAGCTGCCGACAGTGGGAGGTGGCTTCATAACAGCCCTCGCTGGCTGCCTGCCCTCCCTTGTCTCATTTCCCCCAACTCCTGACAGTATGCTCCAGGTTTTGCTACCAGGGGATCCCAGACTAAAGCACTGGGCATCCGCTGTGTGCCAGGCACAGGCTGTGCTGGGCACAGTCGCTCAGTCGTGCCCGACTCTCTGTGAACCCATAGACTGTAGCCCACCAAGTTCCTCTATTCACGGGGATTCTCCAGGCAAGAATATTGGAGTGGGTTGCCATGCCCTCCTCCAGGGGATCTTTCCAACCCAAAGATCGAACCCAGGTCTCCGCATTGCAGGCGGATTTCTTTACCGTCTGAGCCACCGGGGAAGCCCAGGCACAGGCTAGCAGCTTTTTATGTATTGTGCAGATCTGATACAGTTTCTGTCAAGAAAACAAAGAACACAACACTGTCCGTACACAAAACGAAAGGCCAGGCCTTTGTTTCAAAACAAATGTCCAAGATGACAACAGGGAGAGTGATCCAGTTCGAAGCCAAGCCAGCTGTGAACAAAATGTGGCCAAGCAGATCTTTTTTGGGTCATGAAAGCTCTGGCAGAAGAAAAACAAGGCCAGCAGAGAAAGCCAGGTTTCCAAACCATAACATATATATACCCATTGTCTGGGGGTTATGTCCTTACTGAGAATGCATTCCTTGGGGAAATCGTTTTGCCAAAGTAATTGGGGTTTAATCAGCCCAGCTTTTGCAAATCTGCCCCTTGCTCCAGGGTTAGCCTGAATTCACCACAACAGGTTAGAGGAAGGGGTGGGGGGAATTTTCTGTACTTCTTCCAGGAAACACAGAGTGAACTCTAGTTAAGTTTGAGAGCTGGATCATTAACATCTTATTAATGACTCTAAATTCTCTGTAAGCGCAGAGAAGGCACAAAAATTCACTGCCTAAGCCACAAGCTCTAATTGCTGCTGTGCTTCTAAGCAGGCAGGGAGGGGGGCGGGCAGAAACAGGCCATGCTTTGTGGCTTCTCTCGAACAAAAGCCCCATTTTTTAATGAGGTTTCTTCATTTAGGGCAGGAGAAAACTTCTGGGTTATTATTAGGCCACAAATGAAGGCTTTTGTTTCATTTAACTGCCCCACTTAACAAAGGAAACTTTGCTTTGGTAATTAAAGAATTATTTTTAAGTGTTGAGGCTTCTGCATAACCTTGAATGAAGCCTCAAATGTGATGAGGCTTGGTGCCCCATCTGTAAATTTAACCAACTGGGGCGAACGATCCCAAAGACTTGGTCCAGCTCTAACCATCTCTGGTTTTGTTCATCTCACCGCCTTCCCCTCATAGGATGTGTGTGCTCAGTTATGTCCGACTCTTTGCAGCCCCATGGACTGTAGCCTACCAAGGCCTCCTCTGTTTGCAGAATTTTCCAGATAAGAATACTGGAGCGGGTTGCCATTCCCTTCTCCAGGGGATCTTCCGGATGCAGAGATCCAACCTGCATCTTCTGCACTGGCAGGAGGATTCTTTACCACTGGTGCCACCTGGGAAGTGTGACCCTTCAAAATGCACATGTTAATGCTACCTGTTCTTTCTAACCTTAGGGTCTCTGGATACTGTTGGAGATCACACCATCTCTGGTCATCCCCGTTGTAGCTTCCTCAGAGGATCCCATCTATGGACTAACATCTCCCCTCTGCCACCCATGGAAAAGAAAACAAAAGATAATAATGGCCTTTGTCAGTTTCATATGTTGAGTCATCAGGTATCATCTGAGGTCTTCTCCTGGCTGAGTGAACAACACAAATCATCGCCCCAGGAGGAAGTTCATGGCTCCTGGAGAAGGGCAGCCCCATTGTGAAAGCTTTAAAACCCATACTCATAAAATGTGGTGAGGAAATTCATCTTTGAGGTTTACGGCCAACGAAATCTGCGATATCTCTTTTATGGATGCTTTTAATGTTCTCTGCAGAGCAATGAGCCACTGACCCGGGGAAAGTGTGGTTGAGCTGCTTCCTGAGTGAAAACAAGAGGTAGTCATCGTGTGTCCTCCGTCAGTGACCCTGCCCAGGCTGGTAAACCAAACCCCAGGCTCCAAGGGGTAGCTTATCCTAGAGTCTTCTCAAGATGCCGGTTGTTTGTCATCATTCAGTCGCGAAGTCATGCCCAACTCTTTGAGACCCCATAGACTGTACCAGAGTCCAGGCTCCTCTGTCCATGGGATTTGCCAGGCAAGAATGCTGGAGTAGGTTGCCATTTCCTTCTCCAGGGATCTTCCTAACCCAGGGATTGAACCCATGTCTCCTGCATTGGCAAGTGGATTCTTTAACACTGAGCCACTGGGGAAGCCCCTGTGGCTACACACTAAAATGAGGCGGGTTCAGTTCCTCCATTCAGGGCTTGGGGGCTTGCCCTTGGGCATTTGTCAGGGAAGGGGTGTGAGTAACCCCGGAATGACCACCTACCCTCATGGAGTCTCTGTCTGCGGTTGCCATGGAGATAACTAGGATGCTCTTTGGGAGCTCTTATGACATTTGTTCTCCTTGCTATTAGCTCTTGACTCTGAACCTGCCCACCATTCCCAACACATACCTAAGCTCCCCCAGGAGCCTGGGTCAGCCCCTGGGGAGCCATGTGAGGCCCCGTGTGCCCTGAGCCAGCCCTTCCCTTGGCCTCTCTGCTCCTGTGCATCAGCCTGGCCCTCCTGTTTCTGCTGCTCCCTAATTGCCCTGGGCAGACACTATCTCTGCCTGTAAGGATTGTTCCTGCACAGTGAACAGAAACCTCCTGGCCAAGCTCCAAAAACCAACCATCCTGAATTTATCACCAGCTCCTCAGAAGAAAAAGGCCCCGTGTCCCGCCCCAGCCACTCTCCTCCCAAGCTTCCTGAGTTCAGGTGACCTTGCCGCATTCCGTTTCAAAACACTTCTCGCTCTGGCTGAATTGCAAAGGGCGGACACATTTAATGAAGTTCGAGCTGACCCATTTTTCCTCCGAGCATCCCTTCACGTTTCTAGTCATGGCAACGCTTTGTCTCCTCGTGAAGGCTGCCAGCTCATAGTCCTGGAGTCAGCAGACCCTTCCTGCCCCAGGGAGGAGTCTTCGCAGGGGAAGCTGAGCTGAGCAGATGGAAGTTCCAGGTGTCATCCCCACATGCTAGTCAGTCTGCATCCAGCTGAGCCTTCAGGGCGGGAGCCCGGGCACGCAAGTCATCATCTGGAAGAATGACTCTAGTCCAAGAGTTCCGAAGGGCTCCCAGGATCCCAGGGAGATGCTGGTGACACTGAACTCTTCCACCTGAGACTCGGGAATAGGCTCAGTGACCTCCAGTGACAGTCTTAGACTCCGGTATCAAGAAAGACCCTCGAAACCAATTAGTGCAGGGCTCAGAGGGGGCTCCTCTCTGCTAAAGATGCCTCACACAAGGACAAGATTTGAGGGAAAGCAAATATCGAGGAAGGTCTTCTCTGGTGTCTCAGTGGTAAAGAATCCACTTGCAATGCAGCAACCACAGGAGATGCGGGTTGGATCCCTGGTTGGGAAGATCCCCTGGAGGAAGAAATGCAACCCACTCCAGTATTCTTGCCTGGAGAATCCTATGGGTAGAGGACCCTGGTGGGCTACAGTCCATGGGGTCCCAAAGAGTCAGACACAACTGAGTGACTGAGCACGCACACCGATACAGATGAAAGGAACTGGAAGGCTGTCTATGGCTAGATCAACTTAAGCGCCTTCCTGGTTAACTGAGTCATGCACTGGGCTTGTGCATTCATGGCTACCTCCTCTGAACGTTTACTGTGTGCCTGAACCATGTTGAAAGCTCCTTGTGCCTTACCTTGTGTCTTCCTCCAACCAACCTGTGTGCAAGGAATTATAATGAACCCTCTCTGTCAGGTGGAGATACTGAGGCTCAGAGCAGCTGGGACTCACTGACATCACAGAGCTGGGGCCCTGGGAATCTCCAGGGCTCACACACTGGACCCCACGGTTTTCACCACTGCACAAGTTCATGACTGAACAAAGGCTGTGACTTCAAATAAGTAAATAAAAACCAATTTCTCTGGGAAACACAAATCAAAACCACAATGAGAGACCACTTCATGCCAATTAGGATGGCTATTATAGAAAAGAAGGGCGGGAGCTTCCTTGGTGATCTAGTGATTAGGAATCCGCCTGCCAACGCAGGGGACATGGGTTCAATCCCCA
Organism: Bos indicus x Bos taurus; assembly: GCF_003369695.1. Classification (NCBI taxonomy): domain Eukaryota; kingdom Metazoa; phylum Chordata; class Mammalia; order Artiodactyla; family Bovidae; genus Bos; species Bos indicus x Bos taurus. Next base: position 14,359,092 of record NC_040096.1, on the reverse strand, counting down.
GTCCAGGAAGATCCCAGGTGTCACAGAGCAACTTAGCCAGTACACCGCAACCACTGAGCCCACACTCTGTGGCAAGAGAAGCAACCGCAATGAGAAGCCACACACAGCAATGAAGATGAGCTCCCACTGGCCGCAACTGTAGAGAAAACTTGTGCACAGCAATGAAGACCCAAGAAAAAAAAAAGGTGAGGGTGAGGGGGATTTCCCTGGTTCCCTGGCAGTCCATCGGTTAAGACTTCACTGTCAGAGAGCAGCGGCCGTGGGTTCAATCCCTGGTCAAGGAGCTAAGATCCTAAATCCCAGCCAAAGAAAACCAGAACATAAACAACAGAAGCGACATTGTAACAAATTCAATAAAGTTCTAGTTGAACTTCAACTAGATTAGTCTTTAAGGAGAAAAAAACAACAGAGACTAACAAGTGTGGTGAGGAGGTAGAGAATTTGGAACCTTTCTACATTGCTGTAAGAATGTTAAACAGTATAACCACTGTAGAAAACAGCATGGCTATTTCCCAAAAAATTAATCATAGCATTTTCATTTGGTCCAGCAATTCCACTTCTGTGTATACCCTCAAAAGAAGGGAAAGAAAGCACTCAAAGAGATATTTGTATACACATGTGCATAGCAGCATTATACACAGTGGCCAAAAGCTAGAAAAAACCCAAGTGTCCACTGATGGATAAATGGATAAACAAACTGTGGTACACATATTAATACAATGGAATGTTATTCAGCCTTAAAAGGGAGGGAAATTCTGACACCTGCTACAATATGGATGAACCTTGAAGACATTATCCTCAGTGAAATAAGCCAGATACTCAAAGGATAAAGGCTGAATGATTCCACTTACACGAGGTCCCTAGAGTCATCAGATTCATCCAGACAGAAAGCAGAATGGTGGATGCCAGGGGCAGGGGAAGAGGGGAGTGGGGAGCTGCTGATGGATGGGTGCAGAGCTTCAGTTTTACACGATGAAAAGAGATCTGGAGATGGTGATGGTGGCTTCAGCATACTGTGAATGTGCTTAATGCCACCGAATGACATACTTTAAGATGGTAAACTTTCATGTTCTATGTTTTACCATAATGAAAAAGGTTTTTTGAAAAAGATGCAAATGTTGTTTTGCCATGTATATTTTACCACAATTTCTAAAAAAAACCGAAGCTCTCCATACTTTAAAAATGTGGGCCTGGGACTTCCCTGGTGGTACAGTGGTTAAGAATCCACCTTACAATGTGGGAGGCGTGGGTTCAATCCCTAGTCCAGGAACTAAGATCCCACATGCTTCAGGGCAGCTGCGCCCAGGCACCGCAACCACTGAGACTGCTGTTGTTGCTCAGTCACTTAGTCATGTCTGACTCTTTGCGGCAACATGGACCACAGCACGCCAGGCTCCTCTGTCCTTCACCACCTCCTGGAGCATGCTCAGACTCACGTCCACTGTGTCTGTGATGCCATCCAACCATCTCCTCCTCTGAGCCCGCTGCCACAACAAAGGATCCCACGTGACGTGCGCTGCAACGAAGACCCAACGCAGCCTAATTAATCAACTAATTAAAAGTGGGCCCACGAGGAGATGTGACCTCTGCTACCCCGCGAGTGGCTGGCCCTGTTCCCCTCCCCCGCCTGCGTCTGTGGCCACCAGGAGGCAGAGACTTGCTGGACATCCCCCATGACAGGCGCTGCCCACTCAGAACAGCCTGTAAAGCCGCTTCTCTGCTCTTCACAGCCTTCTTCTCCCTCTTTCTCCATCTTCTGCTCACGGCCGACTTGCCTCTTTCACAGGTTTTGAGGGTGAGAATGGGCACCAGGGCTGAAAAGTTTGTGCAAAGCTGTGGAAAGGCTTCCTGAAGGGAGCCAAGGTGGCGAGCGTGGGCAAAGAGGGTGCTAGCTCCCCCTGCCTCATGACACCCCGAGATGCCATCTCTCAGAAATACCCCCCACCCCCAGGCCACCCCTTTCCACTCAAGTCTTTCCAGTCCCTGAACGCAAATCCCTTTCCACTTCAGCTCTCTGGCACCATCTTGTGTTAGCTTTTAAACAGCTGCTGGGCTGCGCTTAGTCTCTCAGTCGTGTCCAACCCTTTGCAATCCCATGGACTGGAGCCCACCAGGCTCCGCTGTCCATGGGGATTCTTCAGGCAAGAATACTGAAGTGGGCTGCCATGCCTTCCTCCAGGAGATCTTCCCAACCCAGGATCGAGCACAGGTCTCCCGCATTGCAGGTGGATTCTTTACCATCTGAGCCACCAGAGAAGTCCAAGAATACTGCAGTGGGTAGCCTATCTCTTCTCCAGGGGATCTTCCAAACTCAGGAATCAAACCGGGGTCTCCTGCATTGCAGGTGGATTCTTTACCAGCTGAGCTACCAGGGAAGCTTTAAACAGCTACAAAGATTTTTCTTTAACTATTTTTTAAAAAAACAAATTAGTTTTCTTATTTTATTTAAAAAAAATTTTTTTTATTTTATATTGGAGTATAGCCAATTAACAATGTTGTGATAATTTCAGGTGGACAGCAAAGGGACTCAGCTGTACATATACATGTAACCAATATCTTCCAAACTCCCCTCCCATCTAGGCAATAACAAAATAGTTTTCTTTATTTTATTGAAGAAGAATTGTATAATATTCTATAATAACATAACAAAACAAGGGTAATACTAAATAATATTCTAGAAGAAAATCAGCTTCACTGATTGTTTTAGCAGCAAGCAGTCAAAGCCTTTTTATCCTTGAGCATACTCATAAATATTTCAAAGATAACCTTAAATGTAGAAGTTTGTTTTACTCATCCTGCCTTTGACAGAGATACTACCTGTGAAATAAAAAGGAAGGTATGTTTTATGTTTAAAGTTTTATCAGGAATTGGAACAGCACCCTGGCCCTCCCCGCCTCTGCCCCCGGACCCAGAAGATCTAGGAGCCACGGGGCCGCAAGCCTGAAACACCAAGGAGGCGGGGGCCCCGCGAGCCCGGCTCCAAGGCCCGCCGGCTGGCCCGTCCTCTGTCCGCTTGCTCGCCGGAGACATGGAATCCTGAAGGAGGGCCGAGCTCTTCAGAAGACCACACACCTGCTGTTAAGAAAGTCCCCCTTCTGCCGCCTGGCAAGAGAAATCTGTGTTCAGTTCATTCGCGGTGTGGACTTCAGTTGGCAAGCCCAGGCCCTGTTGGCCCTACAAGAGGCGGCAGAAGCGTTTCTAGTTCATTTCTTCGAGGATGCCTATCTGCTCTCCTTACACGCCGGCCGCATCACACTCTTCCCGAAGGATGTGCAGCTGGCCCGGAGGATCCGAGGCATTCAGAAAGGCTGGGCCGAGCTCTGGCACCCGCCCTGAGTCTCTGGTTGATACCAGAGCCTCTGCCTGTAGCCAGGACCAGATCCACGGAGTACAAGGTGTTGCCTGGACTTGCTGTCTCGGAGCAGAGCGAGTGAGTTGCTTTCGTAGTTTTTTTTTAGAAAACTGCATGGCTTTCCTCTGTAACAGAGGTAATATATGAGAGAATCAACACATTCCAGAAATCCTGAGAATAATTTTCAGATGAAGAGACTCTAAGGTTGACTTCACTTTGCAAATTATTCATGTAACTGATGATTTGGAAGACATCAGATTTTCTAGGTTATGGGCGAAAAGGATATTTACTGATTATTTTAAATCTTCTTGTACCAATTAAATTTTTTACATAAAATATATGTAAAATATATATATATTTACTTTTATTTAAAACATGATGGAAAAAAACAAGAGAAGACCAGTCAGTTGCATGGAAGAGCCTGGAGCATCCAGAGTACAAATTTCTGTCCTTCAGCTTGACTTCATCATTAACAGCAGAAGAAAGTTTGTATGTGGACTGTACCTGTCAACAGATTATACAGCTTTTCAAAAACTCAATTGGGATGAAAATAGAAAATTGTTAAGGTTTGATGTTCTGGCTCCTTCTGGTAAATTCCTGCCAAAATCGTTCAGAAATTCCAACTTGTAGAATTTATTTTATTCTTTATTTGCAAATCATAGAAGGTGTATCATAATTTATACTTCAGAATTTTTCATTCCAGGATTTTAAAGAGCCTTTTCAATGTTTTTACAGGTATTTTTATAACTTCCTTGTGGAGAGAGAATAAAAATAATTCTTAATGAAAAGAATTTGAAGCAAAGTTACTGTTATACATAGATTATACTGTGTTCTTTGTGTGTTAGCATTAAAGTCTTCATTTGGACACTTTGCCAACAGCCACAGTTTAAACAAGAGAATTGACGGAGGTATCTTTGCCTCCAGTGGAGTAGAGTATGAGCCGATAAAATCCTCGCCCTTCTCTTATAACTGAAAGCGGTTTAAGAGACTTTCAGGGAAATAGGAAGTGCCACCTGAAGACGTTTAGATAATGTGCGTGATGTGAGGCGGATACTAATAACAATGCGTCAGCCAACTGAATTCAGACTAAAGGGAAGGACCAAGTTCTGCTGTTTGATAAATTTTAACCCTTTGTAAAAACCTTTTCCTGTTCGACATCAACTCATTTTTATGTAAACATTGGAATAAAGCTTATCTATGAATACATTTTTTAAAAATAAAGTTTTATCAGAGCCCGAAGAGGAACAGTGTAGGTAAAAGATATTACAAACCCTCATCTTTACCTGGTGTCTCAGCTCCACACACTCTTCAACAGATGATAGAAGGAGTGTCTTGTTCACATAAAGCAAAAGCAGTCCAGGGACACTCCTTAGTGACTGACTCTGAACCTACAAATCTATAGGTCTATGCAGTGGGTGATGTTGGTAAAACCAAAACTGATACCTCAGAGGGGAGGAAGAGGAAGGAAGAGAAATCCATCATCGGTTAATCTAGTAAAACTGCTTCATCTAGCAAGATCTAACATCAGGATGGTAAGCACCTGCTCCTCGGCAGGTTCCTGAGCCTTTCTTATTCTGGTGGAATTGCAGACAAAGCTGCCCTCGATCCACAAGGCAATTGAGAAATGAAGGATGCGTCTGGGGACTTCCCTGGTGGTCCAGCAGTTAAGAATTCACCTTGCCAGACGAATGGATAAAGAACTTGTGGTACATACACACAATGGAATATTACTCAGCTATAAAAATGAATGCGTTTGAGTCACTTCTAATGAGATGGGTGAAACAGGAGCCTATTATACAGAATGAAGTAAGGCAGAAAGAGAAACACCAATACAGTATATTAATGCATATACATGGAATTTAGAAAGACGGTAACAACAATCCTATGTGCAAGACAGCAAAAGAGACACAGATATAAGTAACAGACTTTTGGACTCTGTGGGAGAAGGCGAGGGTGGGATGATTTGAGAGAATAACACTGAAACATGTATATTACCATATGTGAAATAGATGACCAGTGCAAGTTCGATGCATGAAGCAGGGCACCCAAAGCTGGGGCTCTGGGACAACCTAGGATAGGATGGGGAGCGAGGTGCGGGGGGATTGAGAACAGGGGGACACGTGCACCCATGGCTGATTCATGTCAATGTATGGCAAAAACCAGCACAGTACTGTAAAGTAATTAGCCTCCAATTAAAATAAATAATTTTTTAAAAATCCGCCTTGCAATGCAGGGGACAAAGTTTCAATCCCTGGTTGGGGAATTAAAATCCCAGATGCTGCACAGTGAGGCCAAAAGAAATAAAGTTGTTTCTGGCAAACCACACAGGGGGAAAAAGCACTGCTTTGGAGTTACAGTCCCACCTCGGGTTACCGGTGTCACTGAGAGGGCTTTAAAACATCCGCTCTACTCACAGGAGACCCTAAGCTGCAGGGAGCCTCACACACTTCGATTTTGTTCACGAGATCCAGACCTTTTTCCACTGACCGACTTCACCACGCCTATGGAGTTCAAACAGAAAAGAGAGGCCAAAGGACAGGACCCCAGGAGAGGGAAGGAAGCTGGGGCCTTCCACATTGGCAGCCAAGCCATAGCCAATATATATTTAATGTATAAAAGTAAACCCTTGCAATGTGAAGTAAAGTAAACCCTTACAATGTGAAGTAAACAAAAGTCTCCAAAGGAAAAAACCAGCACTTCCCCGGCGAGGAGGAACGCAGACAGAGGCCTCATTTTTTTCTTTTCTTTTATGTACATGTCACATTTCTCATCCCTGCAGTAAAAGGAATTGGGCTTGGAGGTCAGAAGAGCTGCAGTTAACTCTTGACTGACCATGGGATTTTTGCAGAAACTGACGCTTGTGGCCGGTGATTTATTAGGTAAGTGAATACTGAAGCACTCCAGTCAATAACATTTTGAGACCCTGATGCGGGGAAAGATTGAGAGCGGGAGGAGAAGGGGGAGACAGAGGAGGAGATGGTTGGATGGCATCATCGACTCAGTGGACATGAATCTGAGCAAACTCTGGGAGATAGTTAAGGACAGAGGAGCCTGGCACGCTGCAGTCCATGGGGTTGCAAAGAGTTAAACACAACGTAGCGACTAAACAGCAACAACAACAAAAGACTTGTTAACATGTCTTTGGTCAATAATGTGTTACGGCCAACCTGAGTCTCTGTGTGACTTTGGACAGCTTCGGCAGCAGCTCTGGGCCCCAAAGACCTCATCGTGACCCCAAGGTTAACACTATCAGCCTTGGGGGACTGACCTGAACACAAGAGAAGTGCCCCTAAAACAGAGGCTGGCCCAGGCAGGGGCTCAACAGATAAAGCTGGCATCTTGATGGCGGGATGATGACGGCCAGCCTACTGCTCCCCTCCTCCTGGGTCGCCATCCTCCCAGACACAAGCCCGCCTCCTTTTCCAACTGGCCGTCATGTTAACTTTGTAGCAACGACACTGAAAGTGTTAGTTGCTCAGTCGTATCTGACTCTTTGCAACCTCATGGACTGTAGCCTCTGTGCATGGGATTCTCCAGACAAGAATACTGGAGTGGGATGCCATTTCCTTCTCCAGGGGATCTTCCTGAACCAAGGATCAAACCCAGGTCTCCTGCATTGCAGGCAGATCCTTTACCATCTGAGCCCCCACTGAGAACTTCCTATGTGCCAGATGCTGTGCATTAAATCGTTTCACTTAATTCTTATGAAGGTACTCATCATAGCTATTGAGAATACCCAACTTTCCAGGTAAGGAAGCAGGTTCAGAGAGGTTGGTTCATGTATTAGAGTAGGCTGACTGCTGTTACAAATAACCCCAGCACTTCAGTGACTTAACCTGATGAAGGCCTCTGTCTCCTCCATGTTATTGTGGGCAGAGGGCATGGGATGAGGGATTCATTCTAGATGTCGTTCAGGGACCCAGGCTCCTTCCATGCTGTGACTCCACCAGCTCCTGTACCCACATCCCCCTCTGACTTCTCTGCATCTGGCTGGTAGGCGAAGAGGAGAGAGTGAGAACACCACGTCTCTTACCTGCCTCAACGCAAGGATACATGTGGCACTTCCGCTCTTACTCCACCAGCTAAAACTAGTCCCTTTGCCCCACCAACATGCAACAGGCTGGGAAATACTGTACCGCTGTTCCTAGGAGGAAGAGAGCAGAGATGGATACCGACAAGCAACAGTCGTTTCTACCACAAAGCACTTGCCTAAAGTCAGACAGTCAAGGAGAACAGACGTGAGATGTGACCCCCTCTATCATCTAGGGAACTGCAGCAGTTTTAAAACAGAGCCCCTCAATTCTCTCCCATTCCTCCAACCATGAGTTGGTGCCAATGCTGAATCTGGGCTATGTTAGTCGTCGGCTAATAGAGCAAAGACGACAATATAACTGTGTCCAGGCCCTCGAGACATCTACTTCCTACCTCCTGGGATGCTCACTCTGGGAACCCAGCTGCCGTGCTATAAGGAAGCCCAAACTAGTCTATTCAAGAGACCACATAGAGGGCTTCCCTGGTGGTCCAGGGCTGAAGAATCCGCCTGCCAGGGCAGGGAACATAGGCTTGATCCCTGGTCCAGGAGGATCCTGCATGCCTTGGAGTGACTAGACCATGTGCCCCAGCTGCTGAGCCCGCGTGCTGCAGCTACTGACGCCCGTGCGCCTAGAGCCTGTGCTCTGCAACAAGAAAAGCCACTGCGATGAGAAGCCAGTGCGCTGCAACAAGAAAGGCCCCTGCGACGAGAAGCCAGTGCGCTGCAACAAGAAAAGCCCTGCGATGAGAAGCCAGTGTGCTGCAAGGAAGAGCAGCCCGGCTTGCTGCAACTGAAGAAAGCCCACATAGAGAACAGGACCCAGCACGGTCATAAAAAAATGAACCAGAGAGCACATGGAGAAGTCACTTGTTCTGTGGGAGAGGCCCAGTCATCATCCAGAATCACTGACTAGATGTGTGAGTGAACATGCTGCCTCTCTGACTGGTATGAGGTGGTCCCTCATTGTAGCTTTGATTTTCATTTTCTCATAATCAGTGATGCTGAGCATCTCTTCATGTGCATGTTGGCCATCTGTGTGTCTTCCTTGGAGAAATGAAGTACTACTGAGCCATAAAAAAGAAAGAAATGATGCCATTTACAGCAACATTGATGCAACTAGAGATGATCACACTAAGTGAAGGAAGTCAGAAAAAGAAAGACAAAGCCCACGTGATATCACTCATATGTGGAACCTGAACGATGACACCAGCGAACCTACCGATGAAACAGAAACAGACTCACAGACAACAGACTGGAGGGGTGGGGGGTCGATCAGGAGTTTGGGGTTAGCAGCTGCAAACTACTCTATATAGAATGGACAGACACACAGGCCTACTGGGTAGCATGGGCTTCCCTGGTGGCCCACAGAAAAGTAAAGAGTCCTCCTGCAACACAGGAGACACAGGTTCAATCCCTGGGTGGGAAGGATCCCCTGGAGGAGGAAATGGCAACCCAGCCCAGTATTCTTCTCTGGGAAATACCATGGACAGAGGAGCCTGGCGGCCCACAGTCCATGGGGTCGCAAAGAGTCAGATGGGACAGAGCGACTCAGCACATACACCATGTGTAGCACAGGGAGCTATATTCAATATCCTGTGATACACCATTATGGAAAAGAATATGAAAAAGAATATATACACATACGTATAACGGAATCCCTTTGCTGTGCAGTAGAAATTAACACAACTTTGTAAATCAACATTTTAAATGACTCACCTGCTGCTGCTAATCACTAAGCCCCACCAACCTCTGTGTACCGCTGTCCCTTCACTGCCAGGAAAACGATATTTGGTCCACACTGAAGCTGGGTGGCTCTGCAAATCCTAGAGGACCTGTGGCTGTTCCAGTACATCCCTGTTTATGTATTTTATATACACAAGTGTGTATCTGATAATCCTATACTCCTAATTTACCCCTCCACTTTCCCCTTGAGTAATCATAAACTTGTTTTCTATGTTTGTGGGTTTTTTTCTGTTCTAAAAATAAGGTCATCTGTATCACTATATGGATTACACAGATAAGTGATATTATTATTTGTCTTTGTCTGACTTACTTCACTTCCTATGATGATCTCTAGGGTCATGCATGTTGCTTGTTAAATTTTTTTTAATGAAAACATACAGACATTCAAGTCCACCATAGGTTAATTAGCTATTTGGTGTTAGTTCCAGCATTTATATGTTTTATATGTGGAAATACTGCTGAAATCCTAAAATCCGATGATATAAATGAACATGTACAGTACAATCACTTCTTGAATTTCATGTCCTTACACTCTACTGTTTTTTAAATGTTTATTTTTGAAGCACCAAAATAACTATTTTGTCATATAACAGCTAAGCAGTATCCCCAGATGAAGAAAATGTATGAAACTGCAGCTTCTGTGGCAGCGGGGATGAGGCCAGAGTCCAGCTATAAAGCCTCCTTGTCCCTCCCTTCTGATTTCCTGGCTTCTGCTGGAGACCCTGGGGCTCCCTGGGACGCAGTCAGTTCAGTTCAGTTCAGTTCAGTTGCTCAGTAGTGTCCAACTCTTTGCGACCCCGTGGACTGCAGCACACCAGGCCTCCCTGTCCACCACCAGCTCCCAGAGCTTGCTCAAACTCATATCCATTGAGTCGGTGATGCCATCCAACCATCTCATCCTCTATCGTCTCCTTCTCTACCCACCTTCAATCTTTCCCAGCATCAGGGTCTTTTCCAAGGAGTCAGCTCTTCACATCAGGTAGCCAAAGTACTGGAGTTTCAGCTTCAACATCAGTCCTTCCAGTGAATATTCAGGACTGATTTCCTTTAGGATGGACTGATTGGATCTCCTTGAAGTCCAAGGGACTCTCAAGACCCTTCTCCAACACCACAGTTCAAAAGTATCAATTCTTCCGCACTCAGCTTTCTTTATAGTCCAACTCTCACATCCATACATGACCACTGGAAAAACCATAGCCTTGACTAGACAGACATTTGTTGGCAAAGTAATGTCTCTGCTTTTTAATACGCTGTCTAGGTTGGTCATAACTTTTCTTCCAAGGAGTAAATGCCTTTTAATTTCATGGGGGCAATCACCATCTGCAGTAATTTTGGAGCCCAAGAAAATAAAGTCTGTCACTGTTTCCACTATTTCCCCATTTATTTGCCATGAAGGGATGGGACCAGATGCCATGATCTTCGTTTTCTGAATGTTGGGCTTTAAGCCAACTTTTTCACTCTCCTCTTTCACTCTCAAGAGGCTCTTTAGTTCCTCAGTTTCTGCCACAAGGGTGGACCCAATATTGTTCAGAAATTAATCTGCATTTTCAAGATTGAACACTAGAGGGCCCGCCACTGAGTGTCTGCTGAGCTCTCCATTCATTATTCAATTTGTGCCCAGGATGATAAAGATGCCTGTTGCAAACCCCTCTTTTTATTATTTATTGGGTGGCGGGGGGAGCTGCTCTGCACAACAGACAGGATCTTAGTTCCCTAACCAGGGATAGAACCCAGGTCCCCTGTACTGCAAGGTGGGAATCTCAACCACTGGATCCCGAGAGAAATCCCAGTATCTAAAGAATCCATTTTCAGAACATAAAGTTTAATTTCTTTTGGAAATACAGGTCTCCATTGAAAAACATTGAAAAACAAAAGTTGTAGGATGCCTGGGAAAATTAAACATTTGAGTAAAACCATCCTTCAAGAGATCAGACTTCTGCAAACCTCAAGTCAGGAAACATCTAAAAAATATATTCAATGAGAAAACAATACACATGGGCCTTTATGAGGTATAAAACATGCACAAGCTCAGAGAATAATTTTTTAAAAACATAATAAAATAATTATATTAAGTCTTCAAACATAATGACACCATCTCATTAAGCCTAAATTAACTTAAAGGTCAACAATGCATAATCTATGTAGGCATAAAATGTATTATGTCAATGATTAAACCATTATCTCCTTTTCCTTATCTCTATCCTATTAACACTAAAAACACTAGAACCTGGTATATTTTATGTGATATGAACAAATTTAAAAGGTATCAGATTTTCTTAAGGTTATTTCTGATAAAAATAATGATAATAATAACCCAAGCTGCTCAGACACCTAATTCACTGACGTTTCATCACATTCCACAGTGTGTGTCCCAGGAGATCAGCATTGTAAGGAAAGGGCTGTAGGGAAGACGCTATAGGAACAAAGAGAAATAGTCCAAGATAAAACATGCCAGTTTCATAATAGCCGGGAACTACCGTAGACATGTTGTCAGTATTAAGGAGCTGAGCCTGTATGAGTCCCAGTGGAGAAAAATTCACTTAGCATTCATCTATGCCAAGTCCCAGGAATACAGATGTGAACAAAACACCAAAAATCCCTGCCTGCATGGAACTTACATCCTCGTGAAGGTAGACAGTTAATTATTAAGTTGACTGCAAGCACGATGACGATAAAGTAAATTAGGGGAGATGGTGAAAAGCCTGTAAAGGCTTCCCCGATGATCCAGTGGTTAAGACTCTGTGCTCCCAGTGCAGGGGGCCTGGGTTCGATCCCTGGTCAGGAAAATGCTGACCACATCCTGCCACTAAGAGTCTGCATGCCACAACTAAAGATCCCACGTGCTGCAACTAGGGCCTGGTGCAGCCAAAACAATAAATATTTTTTTAAAAAAGACTGTGAGAGTAGGTAGGGGTGTTGGGATTTACAAGTTTCAATAGGGCGGAATCCTATTCCAGGAAAAGAGAACAAAAATGGGAATGGCCCCAAGGCAAGTGCAAGGAATAGGAAGAGGATCAGTTTGGCAAGAACAGAGTGATTAAAATGGAAAATCATGGGGACACCAAGTCAGAGGGATAAGACAGAGTCGGGGTAGGGGATACAATGAGGGCTTTGCAGCTGACTGCAAGGACTGGGGCCTTATTCTGAGGGAGATGGGCTGCCAGTGTTTGGCTTATAAGGAAAAGAATAGCATCATCAGACTTAATGTTTTAATGGGATGACTTAACTGAGGTGACACAGGCCATAGAAGCAAGGGTACAAGAAAGCATATTTTAAAATACAGGTAAGAAATAATAAGTTATGACCAACCTAGATAGCATATTGAAAAGCAGAGACATTACTTTGCCAACAAAGGCCCGTCTAGTCAAGGCTATGGTTTTTCCTCTGGTCATGTATGGATGTAAGAGTTGGACTGGGAAGAAAGCTGAATGCTGAAGAATTGATGCTTTTGAACTGTGGTGTTGGAGAGGACTCCTGAGAGTCCCTTGGACTGCAGGAGATCCAACCAGTCCTTTCTGAAGGAGATCAGCCCTGGGCTTTCTTTGGAAGGAATGATGCTAAAGCTGAAACTCCAGTACTTTGGCCACCTCATGCGAAGAGTTGACTCATTGGAAAAGACTCTGATGCTGCGAGGGATTGGGGGCAGGAGGAGAAGGGGTCAAAAGAGGATGAGATGGCTGGATGGCATCACTGACTCGATGGACTTGAGTCTGAGTGAACTCTGGGAGTTGGTGATGGACAGGGAGGCCTGGTGTGCTTCAATTCATGGGGTTGCAAAGAGTCGGACACGACTGAGTGACTGAACTGAAATGAACTGAACTGAACTGAAGAAATAATAGTGGCTTGGTAATAGCATGGTAACTCAGCATGATTTTAGACTGTGCCTCCTGATGGTCACAAGTATAAGCTCTGAGTGTTAATAAATACAGTTGCTTGAAGACACTTGTGGAATGACCAGAAACAACCAGAAAAAGAAAAAGATTTAACATTCGGAAAAAAGGGAATCACATGAGGTGAGGTCCACGTGTATATGGCTCCTGCCTTTGCTCACTCCCCAGTCTGGCATGGCAGACAGAGTCAGGCAGAGCCTGGAGATTTGTTGGTCCGTGGAATCACAGGAGAAGTTCAAGGGCTGCAAAACAACTGGTTAGTGAATGGAAGAACTCACAGAATTCCACAAAATGGAGGAAGCCACAGAGGAGGTAAACTCAAACTCTCCATTGAAACCCTTTTCAAATTACTGGCTGACCCCAGAACTGTGTGGATCATAATAAACTGTGGAAAATTCTAAAAGAAATGGGAATACCAGACCACCTGACCTGCCTCTTGAGAAATTTGTATGCAGGTCAGCAAGCAACAGTTAGTACTGGACATGGAACAACAGACTGTTTCCAAAGAGGAAAATGAGTACGTCAAGGCTGTATACCGTCACCCTGCTTATTTAACTTATATGCAGAGTACATCATAAGAAACGCTGGGCTGGAAGAAGCACAAGCTGGAATCAAGATTGCCTGGAGAAATATCAATAACCTCAGATATGCAGATGACACCATCCTTATGGCAGAAAGTGAAGAGGAACTCAAAAGCCTCTTGATCAAAGTGGAAGAGGAGAGTGAAAAAGTTGGCTTCAAGCTCAACATTCAGAAAACGAAGATCGTGGCATCTGGTCCCATCACTTCATGGGAAATAGATGGGGAAACAGTGGAAACAGTGTCAAATTTTATTTTGGGGGGCTCCAAAATCACTGCAGATGGTGACTGCAGCCATGAAATTAAAAGATGCTTACTCCTTGGAAGGAAAGTTATGACCAACCTAGATAGCATATTGAAAAGCAGAGACATTACTTTGCCAACAAAGGCCCGTCTAGTCAAGGCTATGGTTTTTCCTGTGGTCATGTATGGATGCAAGAGTTGGACTATAAAGAAAGCTGAGCGCAGAAGAATTGATGCTTTTGAACTGTGGTGTTGGAGAAGACTGTTGAGAGTCCCTTGGACTGCAAGGACATCCAACCAGTCCATTCTGAAGGAGATCAGCCCTGGGATTTCTTTGGAAGGAATGATGCTAAAGCTGAAACTCCAGTACTTTGGCCACCTCACGCGAAGAGTTGACTCATTGGAAAAGACTCTGATGCTGCGAGGGATTGGGGGCAGGAGGAGAAGGGGTCAAAAGAGGATGAGATGGCTGGATGGCATCACTGACTCGATGGACTTGAGTCTGAGTGAACTCCGGGAGTTTGTGATGGACAGGGAGGCCTGGTGTCCTGTGATTCATGGGGTCACAAAGAGTTGGACACGACTGAGCGACTGAACTGATCTGAACTGAGGGCAAGACTACAACAAGCCCAAGAGGAAACATCTGGAAGAACTAAAGAGCCGAGCTGAGGTTTCAGCACATGCCCACTACAGGGAAAACAGTTTGTAGACCACGTCCTCCCAAGATAGAAGAGCTTTTCATTGAAACTTTATAAAGACCACATGTAGGAATAAAGACCACCTCCCAGGACAAAGGTATTCACTTGAAAAGCAATGGTAAAACTAAAACAGACCTGCCCTAACAAGTGCAAAATCAACCCTCCAAAAGATTATGGTGATGTAATTGCCAGGCTGGATGAAGCACAAACTGGAATCAAGACTGCCAACAGAAATATCAATACCTCAGATATGCAGATGACACCACCATTATGGCAGAAAGTGAAGAGGAACTAAAGAGCCTCTTGATGAAGGTGAACCAGGGGAGTGAAAAAGCTGACTTAAAACTCAACATTCAAAAAACTTAAGATGATGGCATCTGGTCCAATCCCTTCATGACAAATAGATGTGGAAACAATGGAAACAGTGACAGACTTTATTTTCTTGGGCTTCAAAATCACTGCAGATGGTGACTGCAGTTATGAAATTAAAAGATGCTTGCTCCTTAGAAGAAAAGTTATGACAAAACTAGACAGCATATTAAAAAGCAGAGACATTACTTTGCCAACAAAGGTCTATCTAGTCAAAGCTATAGTTTTTCCAGTAGTCATATATGGATATGAGAGTTGAACCATAAAGAAGGCTGAGCACCAAAGAATTGATGTTTTTGAATTGTGGTGCTGGAGAAGACTCTTGAGAGTCCCTTGGACTGCAAGGAGATCAAACCAGTCAATCCTAAGGGAAATCAATCCTGAAAATTCATTAGAAGGAGTGATGCTGAAGCTGAAGCTCCAATACCTTGGCCACCTGATGCAAAGAGTCGACTCCCTGGAAAAGACCTTGATGCTGGGAAACATTGAAGGCAGGAGGAGAAGTAGATGACAGAGGACAAGATGGTTGGATGGCATCACTGACTGAATGGACATGAGTTTGAGCAAGCTCTGGGAGTTGGTGGAGAAGGCAATGGCACCCCACTCCAATACTCTTGGCTGGAAAATCCCATGGATAGAGGAGCCTGGTAGGCTGCAGTCCATGGGGTCGCTAAGAGTTGGACATGACTGAGCAACTTTACTTTCACTTTTCACTTTCATGCATTGGAGAAGGAAATGGCAACCCACTCCAGTGTTCTTGCCTGGAGAATCCCAGGGACGGGGGAGCCTGGTGGGCTGCCGTTTATGGGGTCGCACAGAGTCGGACACGACTGAAGTGATTTAGCAGCTGGGAGTTGGTGATGGACAGGGAAGCCTGGCTGGTGTGCTGCAGTCTGTGGGGTCACAAAGAGTCGGATACAACTGAGTGACTGAACAACAACAACAAAGTAATTTCACTACCTTCTAAAACAAAACTCAACATTCTTCAAAGGTGGAAGACAGATTTGAGACTCTCTACAGTACGTCCCCCACAAAGTCCAGTATCAATAAGAAAAATTATTAGACAGGTGAAAACAAAAGAAAATGAGGCATAAAAATAAGATAAATAATAAAAATAAGAGATCTAATTAAATCTAAATAAGAAACTAATTCCAAGATGACTCAGAAGTTGGAATTAGTAGACAAGAACTTTAAATCAGCTACTGTAAGGCTTCCCTGGTGGTCCAGTGGTTAGGATTTCGCAGTTTCACTGCCGTGACGAAGGTTCAATTCCCTTCCCAGGTGGCTCTAACAGTAAAGAACCTGCCTGCCAATGCGGGAGACAGAAGAGACACAAGTTTGATCCCTGGATCAGGGAGATTCTCTGGAGGAGAGAATGGCAACCCACTCCAGTATTCTTACCTGGACAATTCCACGGACAGAGGAGCCTGGCAGGCTACAGTCCACAGGGTCGCAAAAAGTCAGACACAACTAAAGCAACTTAGTACACATGCACATAAATACGTTCAAAGACTTAAAGAACAATATGGTCATGATGAATGAATAAGTTAAAATATGAACAAAGGAATGGAAAATCTAAAAAGTAACCAAATGAAAATTCTAGAGCTGAAAAATGCGAAATCTGAAATTGAAAAAACAGGAACCACTGAATAGTTTACGTGTAGACTGGCTATAACACAAGGAATCATCGTGATCCTGAAAATCAGTCAACAGAAATCATACAAGCCACAGTTTGACCAAGTTCCCAGAATAATCAATAAAAGGGGACTCATACAGAACCAGTGGAGAATTCAATCATCATGACCATTCCTAGGTCTAAAGAGGGGAGGGGATGTGGTATCAGAACCCAGAGAGAGTTGCAGAAGGAATGATAGCGCTCTCCTGCCCCTGATCTTTTCCCTTCCAGTGGGCCAACCAAGCAGACGCTCAAAGTCATGGGAGTCAGTTGGTTCCATGGGCAAAAATCCCAGGGCCGAAGCAGGCTGGGGGAAATGGAGACTGGATCTAGAGGGAAAACATGGAATACCTAGGTCACACATCTAAATATATCCCAGTAAGTGATTTAAAAGACAAAGGAAGACTTCCCTGGTGGTCTAGTGGCTAAGAATCCACCTGCCAATGCAGGGGACAGGAGTTCAATCCCTGGTCCAGGAAGATCCCACATGCCACAAGCAACTAAGTCTGTGTGCCACAACTATTGATCACTCGCTCTAGAGCCCTCGAGCCACAACTCCTGAAGCCCACCAGCCCTGAAACTCATGCTCTGCAACAAGAGAAACCACCGCAATGAGAAGCCCAAGCACCGCAACTAGACAGCCGCCCCCTGCTTGCCTAGAGAAAAGTGTGCTCACAACAACAAAGACTCAGCACAGCCAAAAACACACACCAAAAAAAATTTAATTAATTTTAAAACAATAAATAAAAGACAAAGGAGAAAAAAAAAAACACTCCAGCATAAATCCTAGGTCACTTACAAAGGAATATAACTCACACTGCTCAGAGTTCCTGCAGCAATAGCAAGAAGTCCCAAAAGACAATACAGTAATATCTCCTCAATTTTGAGCAGCAAGGTTGCAAACATTTTTCAACCTAGGTAAAAGGTTTTTCATGTGTAAAGGCAACAGAAAGTTATTCTCAGATGTCTAAGGATTAGAAAACATATCCTGCATGTTGCTTTGTGAACAAATTACTTGGCCAGCTAAGGCCAAGTATATATATATATATATATTTATACACTTGGACAATTGTCTTTATAAATATATATAGTATATATATAAATATACAATTGTCTATATATATATATATAAATATACTAAGGCCAGCTGAAATAAAAGTCAAAATTAAGAACTCAAAAACAGAGAATTTATGGTGTAAAATAATTTCTGTAATGATTCAATTACACAAGGAAGGGCTTATGCATTAAAATTATCTTTTTCTTTTTTAATTTACAGTTGAACAACATAAGACAGATGAGGTATGCATCAAATCCACAGCCTGCTCCTAGGATGGGAGGGAAGAGTGAGAGGCTTGGAATCTGCATGGAGACAGGAAGTTTGAAGAAATGGTCCAAAAGGTAGGATCTTCTTTGCCTCTGCTGGGCACCAGACTCACCAATCCCACTAGACTATGTCCTATCAGATGGAATCTGGAGCTTGGGGCAAGGCTTGGCCCTGCGTGCTTTACTCAAGTGTTTCCATTCTAGATCTGATCCTCGCCCACTGCTATATTCTTCACCCTGCAAAACATACACTATCTGATTTGATTCCTTGAAACAATTAATTTACTGTCTTTCCCCACGACTTTCTAACAATGGCTAAACTTCTCAGGATTGAGACACAGTGCAAAGAATCACTGAATAATCTTCACAAAACCTGGTGCTAATAAGAAATCACATAATGGCTAATTTCATTGTAAAGTAACTTGAGAAACGACTTTTCTCATTGAGTGAAGGAAAAAAATCTGGTAACAAAGACTATCTCTAGAGGTTGGATTATGGCCAATTTGGACTTTCTACAGTAACAACTGCAATTCTATAATTTTTTTAAATTTTTTACAATAATCATGCTATATATTTAAACTAGAAAAGTGTTTAAAGAAATCATTTTAAAATAAAATAAAGTTCCCTGTGCTGTACAGTATTTTAGTCGTTTCAGTCATGTCTGACTCTTTGCAACCCATGGACTGTAGCCCCCAGGCTCCTCGGTTCATGGGATTCTCCAGGCAAGAATATTGGAGTGGGTAGCCATTCCCTGTCTTTTCTTATGATGTCTTCGTCTCATTTTAGAATCATAGAAAGAATCTGAATAATTTTCCCTTATGCCCTTGAGAATGGTTTCCACTCAGTGAAACGGGCTTCCTGGGTGGCTCAGATGGTAAAGAATCTACCTGCAATGCAGGAGACCTGGGTTCAATCCCTGGATTGGGAAGATCCCCTGGAGAAGGGAAAGGCTACCTACTCCAGTATTCTGGCCTGGAGAGTTCCACAGACAGAGGAGCCTGATGGGCTACAGCCCATGGGGTCACAAAGAATTGGACATGACTGAGTGAGTGACTTGAAAAAAAAAGGAGTTCACCAGTGAAGCCTTTGAAGCCTTCAATGCCTGGGCCTTTCTTTGTGGGAAGTTCTCTGATTATTAATCTCTTCACTTGTTATAGGTCTATTCAGATTTTCTACTTCTTGTCAGTTTTAGTGGTTTTTATCTTTCTAAGAATTTTCCCAATTCATCTGTTGCTGCTGTTGCTAAGTCGCTTCAGTCGTGTCTGACTCTGTGCGACCCCATAGAAGGCAGCCCACCAGGCTCCCCTGTCCCTGGGATTCTCCAGGCAAGAACACTGGAGTGGGTTGCCATGTCCTTCTCCAATGCATGAGGGTGAAAAGTGAAAGTGAAGTCAGTCAGTTGTGTCTGACTCTTAGCGACCCCATGGACTGCAGCCTACCAGGCTCCTCCATCCATGGGATTTTCCAGGCAAGAGTACTGGAGTGGGTCGCCTTTGCCTTCTCACCCAATTCATCTAGTTTATCTAGTTTATAGGGATACAATTGTTCATAGTACCTCCTTTCAGATTCACTTTTTATTTGTGTAAGATCACTCATAATGTGTCCTCTTTCATTCCTGATTCTAGTAATTTGAGCTCTTCCTCCTTTTTTTTTTCTTATCAATCTAGCTATAGGTTTGTGGATTTTATAATTATATTAATGAGATTAGAAATCAACATTTTCACTCCATGGGAAACAGGTACAAGGGTAAAACCTAAGAAGTCACGTAAAAGCCCCAGAGTGATCCATTTGGATTGCAAGTGTCAGTATTAATACATTATTCATTTTTATTTTGCCACTGCAAAGGGTTAGGAACAATGAAAGAGCCTGAACACTAGTATAGAGTATGGTACCTCTCAGATGGTGGCATCTAACAGCCATTCCCCACAAAGGTAAACTAGAGATCATGCAAACGTACCTGGTTCTAGGTCTGCGGAAGGACATGTCAGGGACAGCTGTGCAGAAAGCAGGGAGGCTATCTAAGAAAAATGGGGTCATTTCAAAATGACACAAAAGCCAACATAAAGGATCCTCATTGGCTATAGATGGTACAATGTGAATATCAAAGACATCAAGGGCTTTACATGAATCAACTCAGTTGATCCTTACATCAACCCTGTGAGTTATCTCCAGACTAGAGACAGAGAAACTGAGACACAGAAAGAGGTTAAAAGTCACTTGGCCCCGCGACCCACAACTACCGAGCCCAGGTGCCGCTAGTACTGAAGCCCGCCCCTAAACTCCCAAGCTCCGCAACAAGAGAAGCCAGGGACTCCCCTGGTGGTCCGCTGGTTAAGACTCTGCCTGCCAACGCAGGGGGCATGGATCTGATCCCTGCTCCGGGAAGAACCCACATGCCGCAGAGCAGCTGAGCCCGTGCACCGCGCCTACTGCGCCTCCCTGCGCCCCGAGTCCCGGCTCCACAAGAAAAGCCCTGCAGTGAGAAGCCCGAGCTCTGCATCTAGAAAGCAGACCCCGCGAGCTGCAACCAGAGGAAGCCCACATACGGCGACAAAGACCCAGCGCAGCCACAATATAAATAAATGAAAAATCAATAGAAATTTTAAAAAACACAGAGAAGCCACTGCAATGAGAAGCCGGCACACTCCGAGAGTAGCCCACTCTCTGCAACTACAGAAAAAGGCCACTTGCAGCAGTGAAGACCCAGCACAGCCAAAATAAATTATATATATACGTTTAAGGAAAAAAGGGTTACTGTTTAAAAAAACAAAAGGTCACTTGGCCCCTTTCTCACTGTTAGGAAGTGGTGGACCTGAGCTCAGAATGTGTACCTAACTCTCATTTTTATCTGCCTGTCAATAGTTATTATTTTATCTTCAGAAAAAGAAAGTGCTGTTTTTAAACTCTCTTATCATGCACTTACTCTGTAAGTTTTCTAGAGTTGAAATTAAGAAACTGGTGCTGACATTTTAGCTTTTAAACTTGGCTCTTTGGGTGAAATGGCTCAGACTAACAGCAGAAGTGGAGCATTCTTGAAGATCATGGCTCTCACATTCTTTGGCTTGGTAGGCAGAGCTGGGCTCCCACTCCCAAGTGCTGTCTGGAGTTTGCCCAGTTCTGTGCTGGAGGCTTTTATATAGATAGATACATCAAGTGTCAGATATTCAATCCATGGCAGCTCTTATTAATACGAAAACCCCATTTGCAAAGGGCTTTTTCTACCCCATTGAATTGGCCCAGTAAAGTAATCCTGTTGAAAACAAAGACGTTTCTCCAGAAGCCCAGGAGGAGTTGCATGTTATTTGCATAGATTTGCATATCAATGCATAGCTGGTGGAACTCCTCATTAAGGGATGGATTATCCCAGGCTCCTGAAATCCTAGGAAGAAAATATTTTTCAACTAATCAATTCAGTAGATTACAAGTAATCTCTCTCTCCCTGCTACCAACCTCTCACCTCCAAAAAAATAATAATAGTAAGTCTTCATCCAAACCCAGATTTTCCATGGAAACTCTCTGGGGGTGGGGAGCTGGACGGTCATTGGATGAGGATTCTGAAGGAAGGAAGTGAGAAACACTTCAGGCCAGGAGTGAGTTCAGCTCCAAAGTTAGCATCCTTCTCTGAGATTCAGAGTCTGCAAAGGAAGCCCAGACCAAGAGCAGGAGCCCCAGGCTTCTCCACACCATCTCTTTTCTCTGGTGCTCCCTCTCAGTTGCCTCCTCTGATTCCCCTCTGCCTGCATCCAAAATTCCTTTAGTTCCACCCTTCCTCTCCCTCACATCCTTCCCCTCATCTTCAGCGT